>NW_025333960.1:40445000-42845000 GCF_019186645.2 Phyllostomus hastatus | reverse complement strand
CTATACAACAATGTAAATGTACTTCATGTCAGTGAGTTATACCCTTAAAATGGTTAAAATGTTAAATTTTATATTATGTATACTTTATCACAATTTTTTAAAGAGGCAAAAAAAATTCTGAGCTGAAAGGAGGGAGGAGGGGAAGTCCAGGTTTTTTCTTTCGTTTGTTTGTTTGTTTCTGCTCCACTAACTTATGGTCTTATGGCATTGTATAAATACTTCCCTGCTTTTCTTATCAATCCTTTCAAAAAAAAAGGAAAATGGATGTTTGAAAGAAATGAATCTATGTAAAGGAATAGAGACTTGTTCCTATGAATTCTTTCTCTTTGTAACTCTATTCAGACAAAAGAAAAATAATTCTAGGTACCACATGCCATTCTAAGAGGTTTAAATTTTCATTAAAGCGAGGCCGCAGACAGGCTTTCATGGAAATAATGTGACTCTGTGCCCACATCCAGCAGGGATAATAGTTCTTTTAATTACAAGTTACTGGGCCAAATTAAAGGAGACATGATGGGCAGGCATTAGGTAACTAAATAATAAATAGTAATTGCATTTCTTCCTGTGCATTTTAAAGGGAAAAACACCTGAGAAATTCTACTTGGTATTCCTTACACGATGCACCCTCTGTGTCATGAAGTCACTTGAAATAATGTCATCTGATGCTGTGCACCCAATAACTTTAAATAACATCATTAACATTAAAATGGAAAGAATGGAAATTGGCTATCTAGAGGGCATCCTTCCTCATACTTATGAGGTTTGTCAAACAAAAACTATGTGACTCTCCCTTTGTTACACATATTTGTCTGGCATAAGTAATAAAATGAATATATTTATAAGGGAGAGGAGAGGGTGAAAGGAACAAACCGTATGATTATCAAAAGCTTCAGCTTTAAACCAATCATTATGAATCAAATTATTATTTTTTCAAGAGATTTGGGTATTAAAATCACTATCAGGTCACTGAGACTTTGTGAGTGTACATTTGTGCTTTTTTTCTTTTCTGTATAGAACAGAATACACACTAGTTTAGGCAGAGAACCAGAGTTGAGGCTTCAGGTCTGTTCCTAAATTGTTGAGGTATTTAGACATGTCTATACTTTATACAGTTTTTTAAAGTGAGGGACTTACATTATTTTATCACTAAAGTCACTATTTAAGAGAAAGATGGTTTTCTGCAGGCAATATTTATGATTGGTGTAATACATCTGACCAGGCTTTGTGCTACTTTGGGGCCATGAAGAAGAAACAAAACAAAAACCTGGCTGATCGATCCAGTTTGAGACTAGAAAGAATGGGAGAAATATTTACTCTATTTCTCCATCTAGCTTTTGTGTTGAGCCCTGAAACTATTCGATAGAAAAGAGTATTTATTATCAGTCATGAAGTTATAAATACTGGACCAAAAATAATTCAGGAGACGTTCCAATAAAATCAGACATGGTTCAGCAGGGAAATCAGGAAGCCAGGCAAGAGAATTATTTTCCTTATTAATCAATTCCTTTTGTTGTGGTTTTGAATAAAAATATAATAAATATTTTGACCCTGAAACTACAGAAAATGAGATAAAATGGGAACCTCTAATAATGATCTAAATAAATCAGCTTCAACTATTTGTTAAATGTATAAACAAACTGTTTCTTCATATAATTTTTGTCTGGATGAAAAGGACCTGGTCAATGGAGTTCAATCCCCACATACCAATAGACTTTTTGAATATGGACAAAAGTGTGGCTTTTGATGTAAAGCAGAATCAATATCTGAATTATTTTTGTGCATGACATAGAGAAATACAGAGAGACCTGGAGGAGTATTAGAGTAATAACGGATACAATGACGCTATGGAAAGAACTGAATAATGTCTACATGAAGCAAGGCTTAGTGGCTTGTGTACGGTCCTTCAGATCTAGGCATTTTAACTTCTGTAGGATTTTCTCCTATAATGCTCGTAGCTTGACTTTAGGAAGAGGCCTAAATACACCTAATAGGAGTGATAAGGGATAAATGAGAATAGTTTTAAAGCAAAGAAAAACAAAATAAAATAGAATATTAAAGGTGCTGAAAATCATTAGTCACATGGAGATCCAAAAGGTCCAGTTTGAAAATAAGGTGAGACAAAGAGGAAAATGATAAATGGAGGGGGGAGATGAAGGAGCGAAGCTATGTTTTTGAGGTAATCAGTTTATTGAGGGTGAAGACAGTGAAGATCTGCAGGGAAAGAGAACATGACTTAGGATGGTCTCCGAGTTTAAGGTTTTGAATGAAAGTCCCTTCAAGGGAAAGAAAACACAGTTAGGGTGTGGCCTGGATATGATGGATGAATTAGAGTGGAGGAGGAGATTGCTGGGAATGAGGAAGTTGCTTGAAGTTGGGTGACACATCAAAAAGTTGGACCACAGAATGAGCATCTTGCACATTGCCTGACACGACCCGTCCGTATTGACTGAAGCTGGATAAGTGCATGAAGGTTCCCAGGAACCTTGAGAGGTTGTCATCATAGATTTAATCTGAGACGAAATGTGATCAAGATAACGAGGCCTTGCTTGCATATAAATTGTATAAAGTTTAGCATGAACAGAGTGAAAGAGATGCAGATCGTGGGCATCATTCATGAAATACTCAAGGGGCTTAGAAGAGAACCAGCTCTATAGTGAATCCACAAGATAATGTGCCCACTCACGACATCATATTGATTGTGGATTAAATGAATGATAATGTCGTATTTAAGATGAGAAAGGTACCCTAAATTTAATAATCACGGGGCATCTGTAAACTATTCAGAGGAGGATGACATAGCAAACCAGAAACTGAAAATCAAAGGAAGAATATTTGTAGAAACTCAGGATATTTAGCTTGGAGAAGAACTGGTGGAGGTCAGGGGGCCCTGACAAACATCTTCAAATATTTAGAGTTGTGTCGTAAAAGAAAGTCACTAGACTCACTCAGTTTATTCTTTAAAGTCTCAGAGGAAATAGTTATGACAAATGAGTGGAAGTTAGAGGGTGATAGAGCAATTCACTTTGAATATAAATTTCTGAAAGTGAGACCTACATATGACAAAAATGGCTGTTCCAAGAGAAAAAAAAATACGTTCCCTGTCAGCGGAACAGTTCAGGCATGAGCTGGAAGATGTTTTAAAGAGAACTCAAATATATCAGATGGATGATTGGAGGACTTCAGAGCCCCTCAGCATTTATTTTTTCAATCATCAAAATTAAAAGCATAGGTTCAAGAGCAATTCCTGGTGATTCTGCTTTTTATTGTGTATGTGTGATAAACTATAGATTAGTGAGAGTTGAATGAACTAAAACTGGTAATACTAAAAGATCCATCTAACGTCTTGAAGATTAAAGAGAATTTTTGTGTCAGACTCACACATTTACAAGTTTGAATCTAATTAATACATAAGTGTTATTTTCTGGGCTCTGAAAACTCTCCATCAAATATAAAGTTCAGTACGTTGAGTAAGGCTCAAGTTCCTTATAGAGAACAACCTCCTCCAACCAGTTCTATCACTAGTCACAATCCTCTGCAAAGTCGGGCAAAGAGTAGTTGGCTATTGGCATTAGGGAAAGACTCTGTCCATGTATAATTCATTTCACAGGTACAGCTATTGATAGTTAAGCTAGGTATACATTTCTTTTACCGTGCGCTTCTTTCGACAGGTATTATATTATGCACTTGATAGTCATTGGTAACTTCTTATCCAAGGAGCCAAGAGCATACGCAGAAGTATATTTCCCAAGAATAGTATCATAACGAAAGTGTTTACACACTTAGTTTGAACCAAATAGCATATGACAGCATGACAGACATTTCTCCCTTTGGCTAAAGAGCATCACTTCCCATCTGTGTCACATCCTCACAAGACCCGCATGTCAGAGAATGAGTATATTTTCATATCAATACTACCTGACTCCTTGTGTGCCTCTGTGTCAAGTTTCACCACGTAGTAAAGTTCCTGACATCCATGCCCTCCTCGGTGTAGAGGAAAGGAATTAATTCCAAAATCAAAGCTAGGATTCTATAAAATTCTCTCAGAAGGCGGCACACTCATTTATTCAGGAGTATACTAGACAAGTGTACATATCTATACACACCTCAGGGAAATTAAACCTCAAACCACACGGTGTCACGTGTGTAGGTATTTCTAGAAATCAAAGTATTTACCGTCAGTGAAAGAGAGAGATCATGCAAATGATGGCCTGAAACCAATGTTCCTCTGGTATTCTAAATGGAATGTCCATATGCAGAATCTTAAAATATTTTCTAACCTTTAAGTGAAGATTTTTAAGGTAAGCATTAGCTTTGCTTACATCTGTAAGAAACAAGAAAAACAAAACAAGAAAAAAAAAAGTGTGCATGGGTCTGTTTAGCTTACCATGAACTATGTATGATACACATGGTTTGTCTCACAATCTAAATTTCAGGCCATTTAGTGAGAAGGCCTCTTAAGGGATGCCAGTATTTAATTGTTGAACAATGGGTGCATACTAATTCTTTGCTGGATAAACTAATAAAAAATTAATGAGTATATGATGAAATGACAGACACAAGACTATACCTTATTGTGCACAACAGATATTAAAGTCCCTTCAGGGGGAAAATAACTATGTTTTCTAAATCACAAAAAAACTTATCATCATTATATTTTGAAAGGCTGAAATAATCTATTGCTAATGAAATGATATAGGTTCATTATAAAGATATTAAAGGTGCTGTTTAATTCTCCCACTTTGGGGCATATAATTTGGGGCAATTAAATATTAGTGTTAAAAAGTGTAGGTTATAGATCGTGAGTAAGAAAAATTCTGTAACTAAATTTGCTAAAGTAAATACTAAATGTAGTTTTATTATGCAAGATGGTCACTTGCCTTTCAAATAAGGTACAGGAGTGTTTATCATTCATCATTATCACTAAAGATGGATGGACAGCTTTCTGGATCAAACAATGGGGTTTTATACAAAGTCTCTTCTCCCACCATACTAATCATTATAATACAAAGGAGACTGAGAACAGAAAGACAACCAAGTAGCAGAAGAATTCTTGGGCTCCAGCCCAGTGCTCTTTCCCGAGGATTATGAATAAAATATCAAGGCTCCTAGTCTCGTGACAAAATTTGTAAAATGCATGTGTTGTCCTGGGCGGGGTAGCTCAGTTGGTTAGAGAGTCATCTCGATGCACCAAGGTTGCGAGTTCAATCCCCAGTCAGGATACATACAAGAATCAACAAATGTATAAATAAGCGGAGCAACAAATCCATGTTTCTCTCTCTCCCTTCCTCTCTCTCTCTAAAATCAATAAATTAAAAAAATTAAATAAAAAATGATAAAATATGTTTTTATATTAAAGGACTTGATCTTTCTGATTCTTTCTTTTGACTTTTTACCTCTGCTCATTCATGGCCATGATATAATTAGGTCAGCGGGCTTTCTTTTCTTTGTTGAACTGTGTTTCGTTTCCCTGAGGGGCCTCACAGTCCACTGAGGGGGCTGAAGAAAGGGCTAAGGAATTGGCACTGCTAGGTACTCATTGTTGTCTAGTGGTACACTAATAAATACTTAAAAACTAGCTTGCTAATAGAAAAAGCCTTGCTTTGTAGCATTTGCTGAGTTTTGTGGTGTAGATACACCCATCTTGGGTGATTTCAAGCCACAGTGGGATGTCTCCGTGCAGAGTTGGGGGAAGGCCACCACTGTACAGCGTTTCCACCAGGCAGACTGGGGGTGAATCACCTCAAGTCATAGATAAGGGGAAAATGCAATAAAATTATAAGGAAGCAATGGGTTTAAAATATACCATTGTAAAATATAATGTATTTAATTGTAAATTTATATTACTTAATTTTTAATAATGATTGAATTTAACAATGGGCTCACAAAACTCCTTAAAATATGAAGAGCCACTCTTGCTAGCCAGTGTAAGCTGGCCCTGTGTCCCAAACTGACTGACAGCTTCTTTCCCTTGCATCTCTTCACCTGTGCGCACTATACCAAGATGCCACGTTAAACTGATTACGTAAAGGCACTTTCTGGCATTAATAATATTTGAAAGCCATTGGTCTCATTAGACTTTATTATAGCGGGATCTGCAGATCATCCTCATCTATACAATGTAAGCTGCTATTTGAAAACCATGTTTCCTGGACAGGAGACCTATTGAATCAAAAGTGTGTGTGATGGAGGGTGGGGGGAAGGGATTCTTCATTTTAAACAAGCACCTTATTTAGGGGGGTTTGATGCTCCATAGAGTTTGAGAACTTCAATTCTGGGCCTCCGACTTCCCTTTCTTCAAGCTGGAGCTGGGGGCCTGAGTGCTGGTTCAGCCACGCCCGGCTTCATTCAGACCCCCCTGTAGCAGAGGTTCAGCTCCCTAGACCTGGCGCCTCAAACTCAGAACACCTTTGAGTATATCTAGCCACATACTATCAGAAAATGTCCAACCACCTCTAAACCATAGGCAAGCATCTGCTTCCTTTATCAAGGGCAGAAATGTTAGTGTCTTCTATAAGAGCAGAAACTGTTCATTCTGAAGTGTTGTCATTTGTTGGAATGTCTCATTCATTGCTGCCACTCATGGACGGAGGGGTTGAGGTTTCCCGACTGAGAGGCAACCCAGGAAGCTTCTTATTAAACTGGCGGAGCTGAAGTGCTCATCAGCTCATGTCTGTCACGTGGTATACACTCAATGAATATTTATAATTACTCAAACAAATGAATAAACACAGGATCGAATGAAGCCAAGATTGTAACAGAAGAAACAATCTCTAAATTCTTCATTGCCTTTTTTTTATGAAACTTTCAAATTCAGAGAGCATGTGAGTATTTTTTACATTGACAATGTTTCTTCTAAGAGCCATTATAATTGATTTCATCAAGAACATTATGTACATTAGGATCTAAATGAGACACAAATATGTATTTTTCTTTGTTCGAAGTCCACAAAAGAAAACTTGACTTGGAAATGTTAAAATATGCACATCTCTTGAGAGATACATGTTGATAGTATAGCCAGGGACATGGATATATATTCTTTGTGACATTTAGATTCTTCTATGCATAGAAGATGCAAACCTCCAGTCAGTTTTACGTTTTAAAAAGATTAATTTTATTTGAAGCCAGTGTGAGGTATTTCTTCACATACAAATTCCTTTTGTGTGTTTCTCTTTATCTGCATAAAACTAAAATAGGCAACTACCTGGTTAATAACTACTGCCTCTCAGCCAAAATACCACATGGTCTGTCAGACAGATTTCCCTGAAAGATGATAAATGTTTAGGTAGAAGAAACTTGAGTTACTACAAAAAAACAAAATTTCATACTGTTTACCTTGAAACAAAGTGATTTATAGGAAACACAAGTAGTCTCTCCCAGTTCCATTAAAATTAGATATGTAACAAGACCTTAAGTGAATTTTCTGAAAACATTAAATTGTTCTTCAATACTTTTTAACCTATTATGTGCTTTCTGGTGCATTTGAAAAATCCATTTGTATTAAGAATAGAGTACTTTCTACAAAATGTTCCGGAAACGTGAAGAGGAGGCTCCTGGACACCATCAGTTTCACATGGGGAGTTTCCCGGGGACTGAGCAACGTTTGAAGCAGCTTTGGAAAAATAATGGAGCCTATCATTTTCTATGTGAAAGGGCAGCATAATAAATAAGTAGATTTCAACCTTGAGTGTTATTGAGAATATACATTCGGACTGTCTAATGTTAGTGGGGTTTTTTCTTAGATATTTATTTTAATCAATAAACTTCAAATTTTAGAGCAGTTTTAGGTTCACAACAAAGTTGAATAGGAAGTACAGAGTTCCCAAACACCCCACCACCCCATACAAGCCGCTCCTAGAATTGACATCCTGCACCGCAGAAGTATATTTGTTACAATCAATGAATACTACATCATTGTCACCCAAAGTCCGTAGTTTGCATCAGAGTTCACTCTTGGAGTTGTACATTGTATATGTTTAGACAAATGTTTAAGATGTACGCATCCACCACTGTGGTATCAAACAGAATAGTTGCATTGACCTAACAATCCTCTGTACTCTGACTATTCATCCTTCCCTCCCCCACTAACCCCTGGAAACCACTGGTCTTTTTACTGTAAAAATAGCTTTGCCTTTTCCAGAAGATCATATAGTTGGTAGCCCCGATAACTGGTTTCTTTTATGTTTCTTCCAGTTCTTTTCATGGGTTGGTAGCTTTTATCTCTTTCTTTTTTTCTTTTTATTGTTGTTCATTTACAGATATCCCCATTTTTCCCCATTACTCTCCTCCACCCTACCACCCCCACCTCCCACATTCAATCCTCCCCTTCACTGTTGGCTTTGTCCACGGGTCCTTCACACGTGTTCCTTGACAACCCTCCCCCTTGTTTCACCTGTTAACCACCTCTGCCTCCCCTCTGGTCACTGTCAGTTTGTTCTTTATTTCCATGTCTCTGTTTATATTTTGCTTGCTTGTTTGTTTTGTTGTTTAGGTTCCTGTTAAAGGTGAAATCATATGGTATTTGTCCTTCACCGCCTGGCTTACTTCACTTAGCATAATGATTTCCAGTTCAATCCATACTGTCGCGAAGGGTAGGAGCTCCTTCTTTCATTTTGCTCAGTAGTAGTCCATTGTGTAAATGCACCACAGTTTTTTGATCCACACATTTACTGATGGGCACCCAGCCTGTTTCCAGCACTTGGCTATTGTAAATTGTGCTGCTATGAACATTGGGGTGCATAGGATCTTTTGAATTGGTGTTTCAGGGTTCTTAGGGTATAATCCCAGCAGTGGAATTACTGGGCCAAAAGGCAGCTCCGTTTTTAGTTTTTTTGAGGAAATGCCATACTGTTTCCCACAGTGGCTGCACCAGTCTGCATTCCCACCAACAGTGCACTAGGGCTCTCTTTTCTCCACAACCTTGCCAGCACTTGTTTGTTGGTTTTTTCATGTAGACCATTCTGACTGGTGTGAAGTGGTGTCTCATTGTGGTTTTAATTTGCATGTCTCTGATGGCTAGTGATGCTGAGCATCCTTTCATGTGTCTCTGGGCCCTCTGTATATCCTCCTTGAAGAAGGGTCTGTTCAGGTCCTTTGCCCATTTTTTAATTGATTGTTTGTCTTCCTGGTGTGGAGTTGTGTATTTCTCTATATCTTTTGGAGATCAAACCCTTGTCTGAGGTCTCATTGGCAAATATGTTTTCCCATACACTGAGTTCCCTTTCCATTTTGCTGATGTTTTCTTATCCATGCAGAAGCTTTTTAATTTGATAAAGTCTCATTTGTTTATTCTTTCATATCCCCTGCTCTAGGGGACATATCAGTATAAATATTGCTGTGTGGAACATCTGAAATTTTCCTGCCTATGTTCTCCTCTAGGACTTTTATGGTGCTGTGGGTTTTTAAATAAGATTTAACTAAAATGAGTTCAGGGGATTATATATCAGACTTAGTTTTGTTGCTAAAGCAGCTATATCTTAAAATACTACTTTTATTTACATAGTTGTGCTATTATTACCTGGAAACATTTGCTCTATACTTCTTGCCTACTTTAAGCCCATTTGGTTTAGTTTATTCATTATTTAAATTAACAATGTTTCCTAATAAAATGTATGCTCAGTTCTCTGACTAGAATTTTCTCTGAGTCTAACATAACATTTCCTAATGGTTCCACACCACAGCTGCTAAAACAATTAGAGGTTTTATTTTTATTGCCAATAAACCTCGAGGGCTGAAGTAAAGCTCTTCTTTTGACCTCAAATTTTCCCCCTCAAACTTTAATAACAAATACTTGCTAGAACTAGGAATTGAGGAAAAACCAGAAATTTGTTTGGAAATGGCCAACACTCTTTTAGATTGTTTAACATGGTTTGCTAAGCCATCACCTTTGCTCACTTAACAAACTGTACTTCATCTGCTGTGTTTTTAGGATTTCAGGGAGAAATGCAGTTGTGAGGGATAGAATCTCACATGTACATTGACTGCAGGAAAAACTGGGAAGTCAGACAATGGATTTTTTTGAATCTCCCCCTTAGCTCCCTTCCTCAGGAATTACACTCATCTCTTTCCATGCTTTTCCCAAACAGTTCTGGTGTCCGCTGGATGGAGGAACCCTAGCTTCCCGTCTAGACCTGACTTTCTGCCTGGAAACTAATTCCGTTGAGAACGTAAACCACTTAAAGGTGCAGCTTATTTTTGAATTCTTATTTGTATCCCTGACCTCATATGGCCCTGAACATAAGCAGCAACGTGGCCATGTGACCAACAGGCCTTGCTTGGGTTCCGATCCAAGGGCTGCCCCTTCCTCCCTGTGGCATCGGGGTACATCACCCAGACTCTCTAAGCCTCAGTATTCTTTTTGGTAAAGTGGGGATACTTTATACAATCTACTGACCATATCACACCTTCATATCCATCAACCTCCACCCCCCACCACCTTCCTTTTCTTCCTTAGACAGTTTAGATTCCATGAGTCTTCTTTCTAAATCGTTCTCTTAAAAAACCTCTTAACTCACTCCACCCCTTCTCCCCTGGAAAACACCAAACCAAATAAAGCCCAACTATCTGCCTACCTTAGCCCTGAAAAACAAAAACAATTGTGTTAGCTAATTTCATGTTAAATTCAGGACAACAAATCTCAAATGGTTGGTCCACACTGCTGAGCAATCATAATTTCATGTATGTTATGATCTCTTTTCTACAGTCTTAACTCTTTCTCATCTTTTTCCCTGTCTTCAAGTCCTCTAAAACTTTACACTCTCATGATGACCATTTCTCAGTACTTCTCATTGTCCCAGCTCCAAACTGAGCGATGTAACTGCATCCACACCCACTCTCTGCCTTTGCATATCTTACCGAGACGGACACACCTGTTTGTCTCCACTGACAGCTGCCTTCCTGTCCATTCACAATACTGCACTCCTGCCATCCCGGCTCTCTCTTCTGCATCACGATGCTCCCCTGCGTGCTGCACTGTTTCCAAAAGTCGTAGTCCCTCTTATGTTCAAAAACAGAAATGTCAACACAAATAACTAAATAAAATAAACAACAAAATCTCCCTCCAGCCTACCACCTCTCTTCAAGTTGCTATCCATTTCTTTGCTCTATTTTAGAGCAAAACTTCTCAAAAAAACAAAAAAGAACACACCATCTAAAGTCACTCCAGGCAGCCCCTTGACTCTCCATTTTCACGCCTCCTCCCGCAGAGATCACTTTGCTGTTGTTCTCTCACTAAACCCTTCGTTAATATGACGTAGTGAGCAGCACCTGTCTTTTGGAAACACTCTCCCCCCTTGGCTGCTGGGACATGACCCCTCCTAGTTTTCGCCCACCATTCTTGCATCTTCCAAACGTGCAGTGTCCCAGGGTTCAACCATTTTATTTGTAACTACAGTCTCCCCAGGGTGTCACTGATATGACAGTTGCTCCTAAATTTCTCCCTCCTGAATGACTAGTGATCAGATCTCTAGTCTTACAGACCAAGTTGTCCACGTGACTGGCATCCCTAATTGTATGTCTAGTCATTTTTTAAATTCACAATATCCCAAAAGTAATTTATTGTTCTCTTTAAACCATTTTTTCCTCCACTCAGCTGCATCTCATTAAAGAACTCTATAATCCATTCAGGTATTTTGTGTATTTTGTAGCCAAAAATCTAATATCTATGCTCAGTTATTTTCTCCTCTCTGTCCTTTATATCCAACACGTAAGCCAATCTTGTTGGTTCTAGATCCAATACATACCATGACTTTTCCTAGTTTGTTATTCATTGCTTTGACTGTTGGTTCCAGCTAAAATAGTCTTATACAGAGGTCTCAATTACGTCCTAATTGGTCTCCCTGCTTCTACTCTGTCCATTCCCAAGTATTTTCCTCACAGCAGTTTGATCTTTGAAAAAGCTGAATGAGATCACTCTTAAAAAAAAAACAACACCCTCTTCATTAACCACAGAATGAAATCCCAACTTGTACCGCATCCCATAAAGCCCCACATGATCAGACCCTGAGTCAGCAATTTGTGATCCGTTCATATTGCTGTTATTTCAGGGTCACAGTCAAGTACACACAGGTCCTTCCTCAAGGCTTTTGTACTACGTGTTAGCATTATCTGAAATGATTTACCCCAAGTGTATATAAAGCTGGCTCTTTTTCCTATATTTGTCTCAGCTCAAGTGTCATCTCCTTAAAAGGCTTTTCCTGAAATCTGATTTAAACTAAGTTCCTCTCTGGCACATTACTGTGCTTAATTTTCTTCAAAGAACTTCCTATTCCATTGTGTTACTTGTTCATTTCTCTGTTTGCTTATCAGTCTATCTCCCTGTTCGTGAATGTAAGTAAGTTCTTGGAAAGAAGGACATTGGACTACCATCAGGTAGCTTTTTCAGCAATAAGCGCAGCTCAAAGTTAGTGTTCCAGTAATTAGTTTAATAAATAAGATTGTTATAAGAATTAAATGAAGTGCTGATTTGATTGCTTCACACATTGCCAGACACAAAATGCCTATGAAAAAGTTAGTTATTGCCATTATTATTATTATTAGGTGCTCCTTAAATATTCAGAACGTTAATTATAACAACTTGTGCTAATATCTTAAATATTTCAGATGAAGTATTTATATTTTTTCCAAGATTTTATTTACTTATTTTTAGAGACAGAGGAAGACAGGGAGAGAGAAAGAGGGATAGAAACATCGATGTGAGAGGGAAACATTCATCAGATGTCTCCTGTACATGCCCTGGCCAGAGACCCAACCTGCAGCCCAGGCCTTTGCCCCAACCAGGGATCGAACCAGGGACTTTTCGCCTTGAGGGATGATGCCCAGTCAACTGAGCCACATGGGTCAGGCTCAAGTATTTGCAGTTTAACAGTTGTTTTCAAATGTAAACAATATTTTAAGCTACTTTAGTGAATTACATTTTTTTGCACATAGCGAGATGTTTCAACTTCTCTAAAATCAAATCACATGGTTAGCAACTTCTCTTAGTAAGTGGCAGAACTGAACCTGTTCATGTCTTCTAACTAATCAATCATTCCAATGACAAGAGAAACTTCTATGAAATAAATTAAAATCGGAGACCTTACAACTAAACTTAGGTCCATTTAATTTAAGCCCATTATTTAACCTCCCGCTTTTCAAAAATGTATGACTTGAGGGAAATCTCATTAAACTTCGTGGAAAGGCTACAGTGAGCTGTGCCTTTGGAGCTGACCAGAAATGGAACCATTAGAAATGTGTGTGATGAAGTACAAATTACAAGGCGATATTAAAGTGTGACTAGAACTCAAACGAGAATGGTATTCTATCACACAGTTTAGTCTCTGTCCAAATTCTTTATGCAGATATACTAAAGGGCTGTAACTATAATAAATCTGCAAGGGGCAAACTATAATAACCTCCAAACACAAAAGAGCAAAAAATGCTGTATTTAAGTATTTGAAATATGAAGATGAGAACCATCCAGAAAGTGTTTTTCTAATCCCATTTCCATTCTAAAAAGTTGCTATTGGCAGGGAGAGTTAATTGTATCTCCAACTTATTCAGGCCCTTAATAGATCTCAGAGGTAATTCTCAGGTCCTTCTTCTGTAATTAGCCACATAGGCACTTGAAAGGCTATTTCTATAGTCAAGTCTAGCTTTCCAAAAATTTAATTTTTCTTTCCTCTTTCTCTTTTTGTGAACTTAATATAATTTGCTTTAACTTAATTTAGGTGAGAATAAACTTTTTGGGGAGGGGAGATTGCTCAATTTATGGAGGACTTTGTTCTTGTTGGGAATATACACGATGCCTTTGGGTAAGTAAGTTTGAAAAAGTTTTAAAGATAGGATTGAGTGTAAAAGGCTTTTGTAGAGAGAAATAATTTGGGCAAAGCCAAGTTAAATCAAATACTTCTCACAGCCTTTGGTGTTTCTAATAGGGCACTTTCTGTTTCTTACCACTTTTAAAAACATGGCAAAGACCATGAGACAAGTGGTCTCTGGGACAGACTTTAGGAGAACAGCACTAAAAAAATCAGTGATAGTGTGATACTAAGATATGCTTTGAATTTCCCCAGTATTCTCTTATTTGACTTATTTATGGAATGCATTTAAACAGGCATGATGCATTTATATTATTTAAAAATTGGTTGTCCAACTTTTTTTACCATCCTAATATCCTTCCCATTCATTGTTTATTTTTATCCATTCATTATGATTTTGCTGAAAAAAGGTGGAAACTGTTGACTTATTGGAACTTAAAAAAATCAAAAGATCACTTGAGGTGAGGAGCTCTAGTCTAAATTGTGATGGGACCTGAAATTGCAGCTAATGGCCAAAATTAGATTTGCAGAGCTACTTGGGGACAGTTCCACGCATATAGTTCTGGTTCCTTGTTATTAACTTTGGCAGTTAGCTTTATCAGAGATTTCTAAAAATCATAAATGTGGGTTATTGGAAGAGAAATATTCAGAAAGTACTACCAATATTGGGAAGTGAGGTATTTCTTTCCAGCCAATTAAATCATCTGCCTATATTCTTGACCACTGTGATTCATCATATCCTTCCTTTTTTCCCTGTGGGAGTAAAGACCTAAAACTTTAAAAATGTTTCATTTCTCCAGTAAGATAAAGTGAAGAGGCAACCAAACAGTATCCATGAATTGGTTTCCTCACCCTTTTATAATGTAAGTCAGGGTACAGAATGTAGAATGGTGTGGTCGTCAGGGCCAGGAGGAAGGGAAGGACTGGGATATTAAGAGTTGATAGATACAGACTAAAAATAAAAAAAATTGCCTTTTGTGACAGCAGGATGGACCTGGAAAACATGCTAAATGAAATAAGCCAGTCAGAGAAAGACACATACCATAGCATTTCACCAATATGTGGAATCTAATGAACTAAATGAACTAACGAGGAACATAGGGATAGACTCGCAGATGGAGAGCAGGATGACACCTATGGGTGGGGAGAGTGTAGGGGGTGGAGGGATTGAGAAAAAGGTGAAAGAGACTCATGGACATGAAGAACATGTGGCGATGGTAGAGAGGAGGAGGGTGTAAGGGGTCTAAACAGCCATGGAAAAAATACAATTAAAAGTAAAAAATAAATAGGAAAAAAGAGAAAGATATTATTTCACTGTAAAAAATAGAGTTCTGGAAATGGATGGTGGTGATAGTCACAAAACAATGTGAGTGTACTTATATTATTGTACCTTTAAAAATGGTTAAATGGTAAATCTGGTATGTTACCATAATAAAAGTTATCAATTTTTATCAATGTAAGTAGAATAGCACATATGTGAATATGGTTCTATCCTAATTGCAGACCAAATACAGTTTTATTTTTGAGGGGGTCTCATGAATTATTATATGCAGTCTGATTTTAACATAATATAAAAATTTATAGTCAGTCTGTTCTACAAATTATTGACACAAACAGAAAGACTACGCCATAAGAACTGTCAGGGAACATTGTCTCCCTTATAATTACGCTCCTATTATCACACCCGTCCCAAAAGTGTTTCCATCATAACTCCCTGGACATCAGCTATGCTCAAAGAACACTTGTGTAATGAATCAATAAAGGGATCAATACGATAAACACATGAGATCTACATCTCCTTGAACTGAATTGATGGATAACTGCACCAGGCACTGTGGTCAAACAGAAATCTGTGTGTGTTATGATGGAGGACAAACACCAGTGTTTGTGGGTATACATATTATTGTATTTAAGTTGTCCACCAGGAAGCCAATGCCATTTCCTAAGTTATTGTGAAATGGAATCAATTATCTAAGGTGTCCTTTCTGTCTGCTCTCTCTGCACTAAATCTGTTTCAGAGACCCACTCTATTTGTGAGGGGAGGACTTGGAGCTCTGGCTCCAAAACACTCAGTCCTGGAGCATATTTTATGAAGGATTTAGGGTGACTCGAAAAGAAACAAACTTATAATAATTTTTTCCAGAGCTCTCTGAGGCCCATGCCGCCGTATAACACTTAAAAAGGGATCGCCATTTACAGACAGTGTGGTAAGCCTGGAGATGTAGTTCCAGACCACCCGAGTAAACGGAGGTGTTCGGGGAGGCGGTGATGCAGCAGGGAGCGATGTGAACTCATGTGTCCTCTGCACAGCACAGGGAAGACACCCCCAACTTCCGACAGGAGACTGCAGAGGACCTGCAAATTAATATCATAACTCAAAGTGGCTCTTTGCTTTCCATCGCTTTAGCTTTTCCCCACCTCTTCATTTTCACACTGTTGCTCATGGTACCTAACAAGTGGGTGTCACAGATGGGGGTAAAATGCAAATGCCTCCCTCAGCTACTCACGTGGCTATCACTTCTGTTGAAAAGAGAATTATCACTGGCCCAAGGACAGGAGACAGAAACCTCAGTCTAAACACAGGCTTTCACGCCACAGCTTCAGAAGCATGCCCCTCTGAGGTTAGTTACCCCGTGAAATGGTACTTAGGTTCCCTCCGTGTTGTTTTTCTTTTTTAAAGATGTTAAAACATCTGGGGCCAAAATGATCAGGTTGTTTTCTGGAGTTGGAAGTTGCTGTTTCAGTTCTTGCTTTGGGTAGTTTCTTTGTAAAGGGAATTGTATGATCACTGAACTCATTTTCAGGTTACTTAAGCATGCCAAATGATGCTGGCTGACTCAGGGGTGAGAGGCTTTAAGGTTCAGGAGGAAACAAGTCACATTTTCTTCTGTGGCAGAGAAGGCATCGCACACAGTATTGAACTGTGGCTAACTAACGGGGTCCTAGCTTTCAGAAATGGGACACAGTGACACCCACACAGATGCATCTGGTGTTCAAGGATAAAGATTTCAACAATAAGAGGAGTGCAGGACAGGAATCCAATATTCTGCATTTAAAAAAACAAAACCCAACAAACCATGCCCAGTGATATTTTAGTTTTTTTCCAACCCGGGTTTAATATTTCATTCTTTACAATCACCCTACAGTGCTAGGCTGATAAATGTCTGAACTGGTCAGGTGAGTTTGGTGTATTTTAGCTAATATACTGTGCCATTTTCTCTAATTCTATAAAAATAAAATGATCGAGAATCTATAACTGGAAGTACAGTTACAGATATTTGAAGCCATGAGAGATTTCAGAGATGTTCTCTCCACCCCTCACTTCATCAATGAGGATATAATGTCAACTTCGAAGAGTTGAAATAGGTTAAGTGTGACTAGATAAAAAGTGAATTTTCTCTCACATGTTTTTCTGCTAAACTTTGAGCTCCTTGGAGACAAAGACTGTTCATGCCTTTAGCATTATGCATATATAGTTACAGATACAGTAGATATATAGTATCTAGCATTATATATATAACTGAGTGCACATATGAGGTATGTACAGTTTATATATGTATACATATATAATATATACATCTATGCATATGTATATACACATATATAATATATAGTAGATATTTCATAATCATAGAGTAAATGTTGAATGAATAAATGAAACTGAGACACAGTGACTTTACAAAAATCTCAAAGAGGTATTAAAAGAGCCCAAGAATCTTGAATCTCAGGTACACTGAATTATCCTACTTTCAGAGTTTTTGTGTTGCAACAGAAAAATGCTCAAGTGCCAGTTTAATAAGCTGTTTGCATTCTGCTAGCCTGCGCTTTACATGCTAGTCAACTAATTAAGTTATAATATTTCTTTAAATTATAATTAAATTTAAATACTTGTAAAGTGTTTTCCTAATAAAACAGTCATATTTTAAAGTCTATGCTGTAAAGCATTATTTCTTTTTCTAATAAAATATTGTTTCTTATAAACACAGTTTTAGTACAAAAAACTAACCATTGCATCATGACTTCTTATTGCCTAAAACTAGTATCTATGGCTCAAGCACTCATTCTTTCAGAACAAAATTTGCATTCACATTTACCCTGCAGAAAAGGAATCTAGTTTTTTTTCTGTGATTACAGTTTTATAAGGTAATCTACCTGGTTTTCTTGAACAAGAGTAACAAAATTTCCCTTTGTCCTTTTAACTAAGTGTATAAGGTACTCTCTGTTTGCATACCCTTGATCATAATTTCTTGGTCCAACTGTTAGGGTTAAGGTGGCCATAACCCTAACAATTACCTATAAATGAGACTTTCCAGTTTTTTTAAAAAGATTTTATTTATTTATGTTTAGAGAGGGAAGGAAAGGAGAAAGAGAGAGAGAGAAACATCAATGTGCAGTTGCTGGGGTCCATGGCCTGCAACCCAGGCATGTGCCCTGCCTGGGAATCGAACCTGCGATGCTTTGGTTCCCAGCCCACACTCAAGCCACTGAGCTACACCAGCCAGGGAGACTTCCCAGTTTTACATACAGAAATCTTGGCCATCTGTGTGCAAAAATATTGGCACAACCAAATTCCTTCCTTGCTTATCAATGTAATGATCAATTATGTTTTATATTTGCAAATATCATACAGAATAACATTTTAAAACATGACCCAGTTCCTTCTATACTAAATAAAAATCCCAAGAAAAAAATAACATAAAAGTCATAATTCTGTTGGTCTAAAAGCATGCAATAGTTATTGGACTACAATGTTTCTTTTGAAATAAATTGTGTTCCTTGAAATGGTATTGGTCAGAGGTAAACATTAATATATCTGAGAACTTTCCTTTCAAACAAAAAAAACCTATCAAAATAGAATATGATTTTTGTTCCCCCATCAACATAATGATAAAACAGTGTTTTGGTGTTTTGATATCCAGTTTCTTTCCTTTTGGTAACAATCCAAGAAAAATAATTTATAATTCCTTAAAAGCTACAAAATAAGAGAACAGAGCAGGGAGAGAGAGGAAGAGGCATGCCAGCACCGGGGCCAACTGTACTCATTCTGAAAAGCCCCTGAACAAGTCAAATTTTCTAGCAGAGCCATGGTCAGAGATAATTACAAGAGGACAGGCGCAGGAGTGCTTGCATTTTGTTGCTGCGAGCATTGCCTATGATAGAAGGGTATGCATTATAGAAGTGTTATAGAAGAATATACAGATATCAGTTGAAAAAGTCCATTTTGCAACCAGGCATTCCCTCTTCAGGAAAGTAATAAATCCATATTCAAGTACAGTCAGCATCCAGACTCACTCAGTAGCCTTATTCACATTTCAGAAGGAGACACACACCTTTAGTTGGAGTAGACTTTTAAGAGATACAGCCACGCTCTCTTCAGAGCTTACAGACCAGCTAGACCAATCCCCTGCTTAGGCCCAGGGACAGCGACGTGATTCCACACGTGCACACGGCAGGTCACGACAGAGTCACGCCTGACCAGTCCTGATCTGCTCTCCCTGCTACAGGGTGTGCGCTGACTTCCAACCCTGAGACATGATGGAACTAGGATGTTTCCAGAAAACCGGTTTCTGGCATTAGATTCCTTTCTTCAGGTACAACTAGCCTAATTGAAGCCCTTGTGAAAATTATAGAAACTTTCCAGGCCAGGAAACATTAAGCATTGAGTAATATTACTTCATAAATACAACCTCATTGGACCTCAAGCGTGGCCTTCAATGTCTGTATTCATAAGGGAAGAACAGGGATGGCGATGAGGCATTCAATTCTAATTCATCTGTCAGCAAGCAAAGTCGTTCTTTATCCCTCTCTTTCAATTGTTTTATTCATTCCTATAGTCAATTGTTCCATCTAGCATGTTAGGTCCCATAGTAGGAGGTACCAGTGAGTAGACATTTCATTTTCCTGGTGGAATAGCCTTTAAGCATTATAACATTTATAAAATCAAGTGTAAAATTAAACATACACTTCCTGTGATTAATTCACTGGTGGTAGATGAAGATGAGGAATCAATACCACTCACCGTGCAGTTCTGGGACATTTCTTCACGGTGGGAGACACCGTTCACTCCGCACAGTGCGGGTGGGTGAGCCAGAGTTACATGCGGACAGGTAGCAAAACAGTGAACATGCCAACAACTTACCCTGGAATTGACCACTTCCAGCGAGACGTTCTGAGGTGGGGCACTTGGCACTAAAAGAAATAAAACAAGGGGAGGTAGTTACTCCGGCGTCATGAGAGAGAAACTACGATTCTCTGGAATATGTCTTTCTCACAGTTCGTGATGATAAATAGGCAGGTTGATCCAGGTGGCACTGTAAAATTTTCTGGAAGGATGAAAAATAACTGCATTTGTTTATTTTTACTCACTTGGTGGGCCAGTTATCCATTTAGGGAGCCTCCAAAACTATTAGGCAAGAGAGCACCTGCCGTGATACCAGATACTGACATTTAATTACAGCTTTCTGGTGATAATCTTCCCAGCAAAACCAATCAGGGAGCACAGGAGGTTTCCTCGAGTGGTTTTAAAGGCTTAGGATACTGTGCATTTCAGGGTCTGCATGGTTTCAGGATGAAACATGTCATTCTAATGGTCACTTGTGTTGCTTAATCCCTTTAATGCAATCTTTATTATTTCTTAAAAGGTGAAAAGAAGAAACACAGCCAATTTTGGGGGCTGTATGTAATTAAACCCATGTGGCACAGATGCAGGTTACCAAATGGCATTCAGGGAGTCAACTCTATTAACAAAGGAACAGTTTGTTTTTCTTTGTGGATTTTCTAGGAACTTTGTTTCTCTGGCCTGCATTTTGATTGCCCCACTCCTCAAGAAAGAAGAAAGAACATGTACAGTTTGCTTTATCATATTGATGATGAATATTTACTATATCAAACAGTTAATATTTTATCATGTGAGCAACTGAAAGACGCCATTCACTGAACAGCTGTTAGGCATTATCCAGATGTCCTGGATAAATCATAAAAAAACAATGAAGGCTTTCTGCCCCACAATAGGAATAAAAATAGCATTAAATACATGTTTAATACATAATCTATACCATGAGTAATTCTATCTTTGTTCACGACGAATCGGTGAATTTAGTGAAGCAGAAATGCTCTTAGCATTTTCAGGAATTTCATGCCATGTTCCATCTTTTTGTGCTTAAACTTGGACAGTATTTTTTTTAGGGTACCGATATTTTAAGCAGAATTTATGTATGCCCTACTCTGATTTCACCTGCTGAAGAGTAATCACCAGAATGGCATGATACATGTATTATTAATCTTTATATCCTCTTATCTGACATTGAGTTAATATTTACAGACTCAGTGATTAAATGAACAAAGGAGTACTTACTTAAATATTAGCTCCTTGGCCTCTCTGGGCAGGGTGGGAATTGTAATCACTTGTTTTGTTTTCATTTTGAATGTGTCTCAGCGCTTCATAAAGGCTACAGCTGATGCAGCTTGTGATAAATCGCCCACTGGAGCCTTGCTTTTCATGAATTGCATCCCCAAGCATTCTTTCAAAAACATTTCATAATTTAGGACGTAGACTTTCTTATTTAATTTCTTTTAGCTCATATTGTGATTTTCTTATCCAACATAGACTATAAACCTGTACAGGGACCAGGATTTTTGTTCCTTTTGCTACTATATCTCCGCTATCAACAAGAGTCCAGCACACATAGTTGTTGAATAAATAGAAAAGTTATAAGATATGATACAATCTCATTCATATTCATGTTTTTTGCTCCAATAAGATTTCTCCTTACAATTTTTTTTGAGTAAGGTGTAACAGACATATAGTAAAATGCACAACTCTTGAATGTAGGACTCCGTATATTGTATGTAGGTGGGTGTGTTTCTATTTAAACACCACTGACATCAGGATACAGAACATGCACAGTCCCCTGGAAAGCTCACGTGCATCCCTTCCCAGTGAATTCCACTGTTCTGACTTACCACTCCATCATTATTAGTTCAGCTGGCCTTTGAGCTTACTGAAAATGAAATCATATTTTTTTCAGGCTGGCTTCTTTTGATCATTACCAGCTCTTAAGATTTATTCATGTTGTTGCATATAGCAATAGTTTTTGTTTCTGTTTTTTTTTTTTTACTCCCCAGTAGTACAGTATAATATATGGCTATTCTGTTTTATTTTTGCCACCATACTGATGAATAATATTTGGGTGATAGAAGGGACCCAACAAGTCTGGAGGTTGGGCCCTTTGTAGTACAGGTTTCCCAACCAAGAGATTATTCTAGGAAACAGTCTGTATTAATGTACCAACTGGCGTTGTTATGAGAGGCTGCGTTTGGCTCTGGTGAATTTTTTTTGAAGACTCTTTTACCATGTTGGCCCATTCCATGATGGGTGATTTATGAATGCACCTGCCCACACTGTGCTGAGTGTTCAGCAGTTTTCAACCAAAAACAGCCTGATCCCGGTGCCCCATCCTCCCTATTCACCTGATAATCTTCCTGAATGATTTTTTTTTCTGTTTCCCTGGATAAAAAAGTCCTCAAAGGGAAATGTTTTGCTGATGTGGAAGAAGTGAAACGAAAGACAGCAGAAGCACTGAAAAGCATTAAAATCAACAAGTTCAAAAACTGTTTTGAGCAGTGAAAAAAATGTCTGGGTAGGTGTATTGCATCAAATGGAGACTTTGAAGGTGACTGAAGTTTAAATATGTAAGAATAAATACATTTTTATAAATAAATTCCTTTCTTGGGGTCCCCCTTTGTATATCCAGTTGGAGATATAGGAATAAGTCTGCTTGAATATTCTCACATGTGTCTTTTGGTGGACAGTTGTGCTCATTTCCCTTGTTATATCCTTAGATGCAGAAATATTGGTAAGGGTGGAAGCCCTATGGGGCTGCCACACACACTAAGTTTTAATAGGCATAAAGTTTACCAAAGTTGTGCCAACTTACACTCCTACTAAGAAGGTAGCAAAGTCCTAGGTGTTCCATGCCTTTATCAACATTGGGTATTTTCAATTTTTTTTACATTTGAGTCATGTGATAGGTATATAGCTATTTAAAAATTTTTTTTTAATTAAATTTATTGGGGTGGCTTTAGTTAATAGGATTATACAGGTTTCAAGTGTACATTTCTATGATGCATCATCTGTGTTATCGCATTGTGCATCCACCACCTAAAGTCAAATCTTCCACCACCATAAATTGACTTTGCCCTTTACAACCCAAACCCCTTCCCTCTAGTGACCACTATACTGTTTCCTGTGTCTGTGAGTTTTGTTTGTTTTTCTGTTGCTTTCGTCTGTTGGTTCATCTGTTGCTTTCAGTTTTATGTGCCACGTATAAGTGAAATTTGTTTTTATCTTTGTTTTCCTGGGGACTAGTAATGTTGAGCATCTTCTCACATGTTCAGTGCCATTTGGATGTCCTTTTCTTGTGGAGTTCTTAAAAGACATTTTTATTAACCTAAATCAGTTTCTCCCAAAGACATCTTTTTATTATTTATATCTTATATTCCATTTATGTTATTATTAAAATGTTAAGATATTAATTTTCTCTGAAGTTAAAATAATCAGAAGGCCTCTTCCACATCTCAGTTCTACAAATGCTTTGCTAGTGAAGCAGGACCTCCCTGCACGACCCTCACTGACCCCTGGACACCCCGGTCCAGGGTCCAAGAAAGGGAAGAATGGGAAGATGATCCCTGCAACCCCTCTCTTCAAAAGGAGAAAGGTTAGATAGGCTGGAAATAACAATGATGTGTGCAATCATTTACAAGGAGGAAGAATTTAAATCATTCTCTAAAGAACTGAACATCAAAATAAGTACAAACTGAAAAATAATGCTGTCCTCTACATCATATACTCCTACAAATTTCTGAAAAATATAATTCGTTGAAAGTTTACTCATTGGAAACAATGTCTGAGTATTCCGTGATAACAGATCACTTCTTAAACATGAGGAATTCTTCCCAGCTTATATTTCACATGATATTGTAATATTGACATGGCACATAATTTACTAATCATATTACACCCACTTTTGCACAATTAAATAGTATCAAAATATAATTTCACTAGCTTGATTAATGATAGGTGATTGAATTTCGGAGGAAGGAGAAGTTTAATTTACCACATATTTTGTTCTAGGTACTCTGCTAGTAGATGTGTAACCCTCAAATGTTATTTTAATGTAAGTTTATACATGACATTTCCAGAAAGCTAAGAATATAGAGAAGAAAGGATACACATGTGGACTTCTTTTTGTAACTACTGCAATTTGATAAGGATGGAGATTATTATCATGTATTGGGAATTGAAAGCCCTAACTTCCCAAAGGTGGGCTTTTAAAAATGGTGTTAATTTTGGTGGTGTATTTTGTCTATTTTTGGCAATATAAATCTCTCTTACGTTCCATTGATACCACACTGGCTACTCTTGTCTTACTTAGGAAAGAAAGTAAAGAATTTTTTTCTATAGTATTTTTTGTATCAACTGCTACTCCCTCCTTCTCACTATCAATTCCCACAGAATTTACAGATGAATAGGTAACAACACATAAGATTAGATGTTTGGGAGAAGTAAACGAAGCCATTTATTTCAGTTTTTCTTTATTTCTCTTATTTGACAATGTTTCCTTGTCTCATGAGGCAGAAGGAAAGGATTTGGTTCATTGCTTTCCTCTCCAAAATGTTAAGCAATTTATCATTTACAACAGGTTCATTAAATCCGATCAGAAGCGTTTGGTCTGGAAATTCCTCTCTATATGGTGGAACATGGTGAAACCCATGGCGATGAGTCATTCTGTAGATTAGAGCCAGTTCTCACATTTGCAAATGCATCTCCATACACAAAGTCACTTGCATTCCTCCTCTTAGCAAGTGTGTGCTGTCCTGTGCTCATACTTTCTAAACTGTAATAATTCATATGTGTTTAGAAGCTTTATTTATGAATGAACTAATAGGAGACATTTATTATAGAGTAAGAGAAACTACTTCAATATATTCCCATATTGAATCCTGCCTCTTTACTTACTAGTTTATCAACCTGGATCTGTTGGTTACTACTTTTTGTGATCTTTGTCTTAGCTTTGTTATCTATAAAGTTGGATAAAATGTAGTATTATGAGAATAAAAGATTAAAAGTAAAAGTGCATAGGGCTGGGCTTTCCACTAATAAGTACTCAATAAATATCAGTGATAACAGTGAGAAGCATATTCCTATAAGTTAAGTTTGCCTATGAAATTTGGCCTCACTGTTTTTGGGCATACGGAAAGCTGGCAAAGGCACTAATAAGTGTTAATTAATTTGTCAAATCTGTGAATGACCTAACCATGTCAACTCACACAGACAGTGTTTTGGAATAAACTGGCAAAACTAGTTCCATTCCACAGTAGATGTGAGGCTGCCTAGCCTGGTGCTCTGCAATCCCCAGTGGTTTGAACAAGTGCGTCACTGTAAACCAAGGGCACACTATGTGGAGGAATTTGAACAACAGCAAAAAAAACTACCAAAGTTTCTTTCCAGAAAAATAAGTAAAGGGGAGCTAAATTCGAGATGATGGCTCATCAGGATAAAAGTGTGTATAAGCATCTTAGGTAACAGGGTACATTGGGCTCATTAATTTGGAAAATAGTATTTGCTTTTGTTTTAAAAGGTTTTATTTATTTATTTAGAAAGAGGGGAAGGAAAGGAGAAAGAGAGGGAGAGACACATCAATGTGTGGTTGCCTCTCATGCATCTCCCTGCTGAGGACCTGGCCAGCAACCCAGGCATGAGCCCCGGCTGGGCATTGAACTGGCGACCCTTTGGTTTACAAGCCCACACTCAATCCACTGAGCTACACCAGCCAGGGCTGCTTTTTATTTTTATTTGATTTTTCTATGTCCCCAATATAAATTTTTTATGGTAAGAATTCCTCTGACCTGATAAAAGATATGATTATCTTTATAAAACACATGCATGTAGACATAAACATACGTTAAATGAGCCACACAAATGGGAAGTCCTGAAGATACACTTATACACAGAGACATTTGTCCCCATTTGGCTGAGCTGTGTGGTTCATTCAGTGACTATTTAGTGAGTTAAGGGGAATATAGATGTGACTATAGCCATACTATATGAGGAGCGTATAGTATAATGAGAAAAAGGGACACACACATTGGCATAGATTACATTTATTAAATACTTATATATGTGTCATGTTCCTGTTTTAGGTGCTGACATGGACTGTCCCATTCAACTTTCACGTCTCCTTGTTAGGACATCCAGAAAGTCAAGGAGCAAGGGCTTGACTGGGGCTGTGAAGTGGGGGACGGTAAAATGTGATGAAACACATACCTGTATCATATGCTACCTGAGCATGGACAGCTGCAGTAGAGAAGAGAAGGCATCAGACTGAAGTGGAGAAGGGAGGGGATGATAAAGGAACCGAAGACAAGAGTGCAGAGTTTCGTTGGAAATTAAAAGAGATGAGTTGATTGTAAAGATGAATGCAGACCCGATGAGGCTGCCCATTTCAAGAGGGCTATGAAGTTCTTGTCTTTCCCCATCAAATGCCTCTGACAGAGAAAAATCGGGGGCCCTTGCACAACGGTGCTTGATGGGTAAGGATAGTGGAAGTCCTTTAATACAGTGACAGGCATGTTCTAACTCTTAAATGTTGCTACATTCCTAGATGATAATTCTTGGACTAATGAGCAGTAATCTCTCTTCCTCACTTATGACATTTAAAATCTAAGTGGAGAATGAGGACACAGTATTACAGTTCAGAGTGTGTGAATTAAATCTACATAAATTATGTAAAATATTCATTTTCATTTGTTTTCCTTTTATTTTTATAATTATAAGTTGTGAAGTAATTTATTCAGCCGATAAATATTCTGTTCTGTCTTCAATAAAAGAATCAGTTGGATGGACATAAGGATTACATTAAAATTGACACTGAGGAGTTATCACACATAAAACATTTTTTAAAGTTGAAATTGCAAATGTGTGTTACTCATGTGTCTTCTCTGCCCTGCCCTTAATAACATGGATGCCCTTCCTCATCCCATTAATATTGTGTGAAATATCTGTTCCGATTCTTTCCCAGAATAAAGAATAGTAGATTGGTCAAGGAATCAAAAGCTAAAGTCATTTCTTTTTGAAATTCGAAGATTAATAATGTATAGAATTACACATACCAACACAGAAACCAGTGCTGAAAAGAAATAGTTTGTCGCCTTTTTAATATTCATGGAGGTCACATCTTTGCATTTTTACACCCGCCTGAGTTTTCACTGGCCCCACATCATGTACTCTGCTGTGCTTTATTTTGACTTTTCATTACATTTCCCAACATCTCATTCTCATCCATTTCATAGATTTCTAATTTCCTCTGCTACTGCTTTGTCAAATCCATTCTCTTCATTAAGACTTCTTCCTTCCTTTAACATTTAAGAAAGTATGTGTGATCTTTCATTTGTTAGGCATGGGACAATTAAACGTATATGTTTTTCTATTCAGTTGTGATACTTTCAATGCTGAACTATTTGGCCTAAATTCTTAATACATACTTTCAAACTAAGATGTACATGTAGGAGAACTATCCATTATTATGTCCATTTAAATGTTTAACCATCTTCCTTTTTTAAGAATGGGACATAAAAGAAACGCACCAATGTCTTCAGTCCAAACACATGTACAAATATGTTTGTATTGATGGAAACAAAGAAAAACACAAACAATTATTTTGAGCTCTTAGGTAGTCATCACACTTTGAAGATTACCTATGAAAACATTTTGACTTAAAATATGAATGTGACTGTAAAAATTTGAGTGAATTAGGCAAATTCTTAGTGCATGCAAATAGACTTCACACAGTTTTAGTGAGGAAGCCTTGTAAACAAAATCCATGACATACACAAAGTATTATTTGGTTATCGCAAGAAGGACGAGAGTCAAGCGTTAATGCCCGTGACTTACCGTCAGAAAGGGTGACCACAGTCACATCGTCAGTAGAAACTCCTGGCCCATAGCGATTATAAGCTAGGAATCGAAGAGTGTACTCCGTGAATTTTTTCAGGCCTTCCAGCTTATAAGATAGTCCATCAACCTCTATATTCTGGAGACATAAAATGCCAAGACTGTGATTCAGGAGGCACATTAAAGCAGAAGTGGCAGCCATTCTGTTCAGTCAGTAAATTGGATATCAGACTCTTACTCACACAACTACACTTCAGCCTTAAAACAAGTTGTTGTAAAACCTTCTTGGGACACACACTCCCCCAGTAAAGCTCAAGCCTCTCTGTAGACTCCTAGTTAAAACAACACCATGCTATTTTCACAGTCATCGAGTTCCAATTTGTTTACCACCAGCCAATACACTGAGTAGTTTGCTTGTAAACCCCTGGGAACAGAGACCAGCTCCTGCTCCTGAAAAGGAACAGTTTACAGATTTCTGTAACAACAGATTTCTTTCTTCCCTAGCTGAAATAGACCCACATTTCTTAAAACTGACAGAGAGTTTGCCACCATTTTTATTTGTCAAAATGCTGTGAGGTAGGTTTGGAACTGTTTCCAGCACGTCACAGCGGCAGAAATGAGGTGCTGGAGGGGAAGGTCACAGAGAAATCAGAGCCAGGTCACTCGAGAAGGCCCATGATTTAGCTCTCCACAACGATGCTCTCCCTCGCATCTACCTTGGGGAACACCATGTTGGGACTTATTTGGATTGGCGATGTGCATTACTGGAGAGCTAAAATATGCAGAAAGTGGGTAGAACAGAAAGAGGGAAATAAGAGCTAAGCAGCAAGCAAAAAATGGAATGAATGATTACATAGGGGGAACTCTTAGACATTCTTATTTTACAATGTGACTTGGGACTTAGAACTGTTTCTGAATAGAAGTGAGGCAAAACATTTTTAAAAAGAAAAAAGAAAAAACACTCTACCACGCAGTTTATGTGGAAGCACAGAGGCTGCACTGCGCTCAGCAAACTTCACCACAAACCTAAGGACTCGGCTGTCCCAAGGTCACCTCTCTTTCTTTCCCATTTAAGTGCACACCTGCTTCTTCATCTTTGTGCATGTGAACTTGAGACTCTGGAAGTAAACATCTCAATAGTCATACGTATGTCACCAAAGAGAACTGCTGAGCTTCCCGTGTCTCCATAAAGACTCATTCACTCTTACTTTACCTGAAAATAGAACTGGCCTATTTTCAGGCATCTGTGCTACGTGCCTATTAGAAATGAAATGTAAGAAGGAGGAAGAATAGGCTGAAAAAAATGAAAAGTGATATGTGACAGTCCAATGGTGGCGAGAAGACAGAAATGCCATCAAATATATAAGAATAAAAATAGCAATTTGGGTGAGGCCATTGACTACACGATAAATCCTCCCTTAGGATAAGGGCTGAAAATGCCAATGTTTTCTGGGACCGGACGGGTTGATACGAATGTGGTTACATTGGCTCAGGCACCTACACGCTCACATGAAACATCCCTATCCATCCTATTGATTCATTTCATTACCCAAGTGCCTTTCTTACCACCAGACTTAAATTAAATTGCTTAGCATTTCCAGTAACAGGCACTTTAAAACTGACTGGCCATCCAATAAAGTGCTGGACACTGGACTTAGACATCAGGAGCTCACACGTCTCCTGTTTCTCTAGCCCTAGAGCCATCCAACAGGTGGCAGCGGGGGGCCCGTTCCCTTTCCTACCTGTTCCTTCCCCGTGGACACCTCAGTGCAGAACAATCTGTAACCTTGAACTGGACCATTTGCATAGGCAGGGGGTTCCCAGGTAATAAGAATTGAGGTAGGTGAGGTAGATACAGCTTGCAGGTTTTCTACTGGACCTGGGACTTGCACTGTGTACAAGAGAAATCGATTAGTATAAGGTGGTTCTCTTTCTCAAGACAATCAGAATTACATCTCTCACAGTCTGAGGAAATTACAGCAGCATGTAGTATTTTAAAAGCCATATGAAATAAGAATATAAAACTATAAAATATAAACATCAAGTAATGCAATTTTAGAGTTATTTCTCATTTTAAAATTCAGGAGAGGACTTATATTCATCTGAATTTCTTATTTCATTTTACAGTTGACAAAACTGGTCAAGGAGCAGAAAAAGATGGGATTCTTAATCTAAATTCTGAGTGTGGAGAATTTTCCACTATGTCAGTATGCCTTTGCCTGTGTATCGCTAATAACCGCAGAGGGAAAAGGGAAAATATGATGAGAATACTTGTACATTAGGATTCTACTTATAATTCAAATAGGCAGCACAGCTATGCACAATTTACCACGTTTATTGTCTTCAAGTCAGCATTTTAAAGTCTTGCCCAATCTTGGGTGCTTTAAATTAATTTCAGGTTTTAATTTTCAGTTTTACTTTCTGGTATTCCATTTTTCTCTCATAACTATTACTTAACATAATCAAGGATAAGTAACATCCTCATTAAAGTAATTGGATAGCACAAGTCCATAATCACTTAACCAAGACACTTGTGTCCAACTGCGTATTGAGATCCAGGAAGGTTCAGATCTTAGAAAGGTACGTGGTGCACAGGCAGTGTTCTAGGTAACACCCTAGTAGGGTCCGTGGTAGCACCCTGCTGTCAAATCATATATTTGCAGCAAAACATATGACATTCACACCACACAAAACGATTAAGACTATACATCGGCTACCCGAAGATCAGGTCTGGGTACAAAAAGAGATAAGAGAGTCCTTCAGATTCCAGATTTGCAAGTTTTTAATGTATGCATAATTTTTCATTTTTGCAAATGTAACTAAATATATATATATCATTTGTAAATGGGGTACCCATGTTATTTTTTATAATCTAAAATAAATAAGTAGTCTCAGCATTGTGAGTCTACAGCATTAACTTAAACATTTTGTGAATTCAGTCTTGGATACCACCCAGCTTTGGACAGCTATACATTAAAGGCCTGTATTATAATTCTGTGAGTTTGAACTTTCATAGCAAAATAGCACATAAAAACGTGGCTGGCATATCTGAAGATACATTTCTTATATTAGCATTGAGCCTATGTCTCTGAATCATTTTTCGGAATGTGTTCCATGATGCCCAGAAAACTTAAGGCATTACCGCTCACACATTTATTTGGGAAAGATAAATACAGGCATGTCAGAAACACATATTTTATGTCATTTTCACAAATTTTCCCACCAGTTGCCGAATCTTGAGAATGCTTGTTGACAACTGCATTCTTTTCACCTTAACAAATGGCTGTTAACGGTTTCTTAAAAACTTATTTGGAAATCATTTAAAATCTACAGACCAATTTAATAACAAGAATAATACAAAGAACACCCATGTTCCCTTTATCCTGATTTACTCACTGTTAAAACTTTGCTCTATATATTTTATCATAATCTAACTCTCTATACATACAGTCTCTCTCTCTCTCTCTCTCTCTCTCTCTCTCTCTATATATATATATATATATATATATATATATATATGCAGGTTGCATTATCACTCACTATATATAAATTTATAGTAAATCTATAATCTATACATAGTGATAAATGCACTATATAAATATATTGAGAGAATATGTATTATCTCTTGATAGAGAGAATATATATCTATATCTCTGTATAATAGAGATAGATAGAGATATATATATATCTCTCTATATCCAGATTAAGTTATACACACCATAGCTCTTTACTCCTGTACAATTTAGTGCATATTTCCTAAGAACTCATATGTACATAAATAACTTAGTTATTATTTTCAGTGCATTTCATATTAAAACCATATTTTTATCAAATCTTCATGTGCATTGCAATTGTGTTAATGGACTCAATCATGTCATATATGTAGCATTTCCCTTCCTTATCAAGATCCAGTCTAGGGTCGGGTTTACGTTTTGTTGCCCTGTCTCTTTAGTCTGCTTTAAGCTGAAGCAGTTCCAAAGCCATTACTTCTTTCAAGCCATTCATAATTTTGAAGAATATAGTCTTGTTTTTATCAATAGCATGTTCCTCATTTGGGGTTTGTTTTTGCCTCTCCATGTTGAATTTAGGTTATACATTCCGGTCATAAATGAAATGTCAGTGACGTCGGCCCTTCTCGGGGCATCACCTCCGGAGTGGGGCACCAGACCTCTCCCAGTCACTCATAGTTAATGTTGAGTACCTGGCTAGGTTGCTGTCCAATTCCTCCACTGTAGAATTAACTGTCCCCCCTGCATCCCCACCCGACCTCCGGCCCCCTGCTCCACCACTCACAGCTAATAATGAATCCGTGGAAAGATACTACATTAGGACCATGTAAGTATCATGCTCTTTACCAACTTTCCTTAGAGTCAGCATCTGTTAATGGTTTTGATGGAATACCAATTTTTACCAGGGTGATTACAAAAGGTGATTATTTTTCATTCAAGTACTGATGCATTAGCCACTTGGCACTCAGCATTCTATTATAAGCAAGAGCCCATGCCTTTTTCTATTAACGTATGTATTACTGGTATAGGGACATGGTTTCCTACTTTCTTAAGGTCTTCAATTTATTATTGTCCTTAGTTATTTGGATGTTCGAACTGTCCCAGCTTTGGCCAGAGGGCCAATAACCCATCATTTACTGGAGTAATGCTTTTCTTTTGGGCATAGTATATTCAAGGCTCATCTTGGTCCTGCCCCAGAGCTGGAATCATACATTTCTCCAAAAGATTTCTGGTTCCCTTCTGAGGGAATGGTATTCAAGACAAAGATGTGGGTGTTAGATGTGTTCATCGCTACTTGTATGTCTTTGCTTCTTGATTTCTGTGAACAAGGAACACATGACTGTGTATATACATACACACACAAATGCACACATGCATACCTATACCCAAATATACAGATACATATACACGTTTCTCATGACTGTATGGAGATGCCCCCTGTTCCCACCCACCTCTACAGGGTTCCTATTGCATTCCCCATTCTTCTTTTGTATGTTCTTTATTCCACAGGAAACTTCTGTCTCCCAAACAGTTGCACTTAGAAAGGTACTTTATAAGAGCACCCCCACCTTGGTATTCTTCCAGGAAGGGATAATTTCTCTATGAAAAAACCCCTATTCCACAAAGGGGCCTTCAGTAGACAATATTGAACAACAGGGAGTCTTGCCTATGTGAAAGCTTGTAGTGATACAATTAGAAATACATTATAATGGAGATAATTTGCTCCTTGGTGGAGGCAGGGGAGTAGACAAAACAAATTAAAAACTTGCCCACTTACATGGTTCAACTGGATTTTCAAAGTACAGCATTTTAAAGAACAGTGATAAAAATGCCAGTTTGCATGCTTCTATAATTACTTATACATCCACAAAGACAACGCAAACAGTTCGTGAGGGAACATTTCTGATTGGAAGTCTGCTATTCTTCTAAGGAAGGTAGATGCAAAGGAAGCAGCAGGAGAACTGAGACTACACGAACTGCTTGCAGAACATGTTGCATGTGAAGGGTGCAAGATTGTGAAAGCTCAGAGAGCATGTCTGTGCGGCCCAGTGATGGGTAAAGCATTAACCCTGCAGAGGTCGTGGCTGATCTGAGACATACACACTTTTCTTAAATATTATTACATATATCGGGTGCACGGGTTCAAGGTCATGAGTAGCTGTGCATCTGCACGTGACTAATGTTAAGCCATAATGTTTAAGCCATCAGTTTGGTTATAACATGTGTTTCATAAGGGGGTGTGACACACGTGACCTGCGCTGTCATTTTTGACCACGACCTCTGCAGGTGAATGTATTCCTTCTTACTGTCCCACACCTAAAATGAAAGAGCACCTCCTCCTGTTAATATGGCTCATTCTGGGAGCAAATACTAAGGTTTTTAAATGACCAAACTTCAAGGCCATCCTGGCTGCTGTGACAGTAGCACATTCAGTGAAGGTGGCCAGGGCAGACATGTTCCCAGGAGGACTAGGAGAGGAGTGAGTATATGGGAAAGAGGAGAGGGCAATGTTTGGGGAGTTTCTGCCCCTTTGTTCCACAGGAGCACAAGCAGGTAATGGAAAACAATTCAGATCGTTTTCAATTTTTGAAGAACAAATGACCTGAAAATCTGGAAGAACAAGCTGAGAGGACTGCCTGCAGTGGTAGAAGCAGGGGGTGCACAGCCCACCAAACTGTGGCTTGCCAAGCACATGGGAATCAGACACACCATTCTCACAGCCACTTCCATCATGCCTGTGAGAAGAACAGACCCCAGGGACATCTGCAGCTCAAGGCAGCAGCCCCACAAGGACACGCACTAGGCCACACTCCTCTCCTGCCGAACCCAGCCATGCCTGCTTAGGGTCCTGGCTCTTGGTCCAGAGAATGATCAGAACCCTTCACTTACTTTCCCAAATAACAAGAGCAATTGTTTTCTCCACAGGGACATGCACGATGCTAGGTATACAGACAGTGTTTAATAAATGTGTGTCAAATGAATGACTTTATGTACAATTAGCAAATGTCACTGTAAATCACAAGCCTAAAATACACTATGCAGTCTAACTCATTTGAGGTCGTTAATTCAGCACTGTCACTAAAAGTGATCAGAAAATTGTGTTTCCCCGACACACCTGATGAGAACTGAAGTTGGCATGCTTGTCCATGTTATCGTGTGCATGTGAGCCTGTGTGCACTTTGCCTACAGCGTAATGTTTTTACGAACACATGCAGCTTAGCCACCGATGGGAGAACACCAGGCAGTGCGAGCCATAGTTTGTATTCAGTTCACACTGGTGGTGCCTACTCTGATCATCTCCTCACCCACTGAATTACTTTCCCTTCCTCGTGGTCATTAGACACTATCAGGAAAAAAATGTGTGGCTGGGTTTCTGGAAGAATTTCAAGCAGACAATATAGACACCTGAATTAGGAAGGAACATTCAGGCTAAGTATTCACAAACAAATCTATGGGTTTCCACTAATTTCCAGATACATGGTAACATTCTATTTGCCATTGTAAAGGTTCCAATGATCTTTTCCTGTGAAAAGACTGCCTTTTAAGATTAAATCATTTCTTACTTTAATGTTTTATTATAAATATAATTTATTTCATGATCTGATTGGATTGGATTTCTTTAATATTTTGGGGTATTAAAATCAAAATACTATAAGCCTATCTTGTCCCAAGTAAATATAAACATCAAGACATCACAGAAGTATCAAATCATGTATTTATCATGTATATAATTATTTTACCCAGACCAAAATACTGTCTGCATGTAACATTCTTCCTCACAACATCTCTGGTTAGTGCCAACACTCTTTTTCACATAAACTATTAAATGTTTACATTTCTTCACAACATGCTATAAATTCAAACTCATAAATGCCCTAATATTTTCCCTTTGATTTACAGCTCGAACATAGGTCTGTAGATAATATATTGCATTTTATGTTAATGGTGGATGTATGTTTATATATGTACATGTATACAGTTGTATATTTATTCAGATCCATATCCATAAAGTATATTGAAGAATAACTTACATAGATTTACATCTGAATTATTATATTCATAGTAGAAAGAGAGAGAGAAAAAAGGAGACACAAAAATGTTCAACAATGGAAATTAGATGTGAAATCAATACAGTTAACGGCTCCTGCCTTCCATTTCATTACATTTTAGTATGTCAGTCAAGAAACTTAATGGGCTTAATGACTCATCATTGCCAAGATGTCGTTAATAATCCCCCACTGATCCCTTCCATTGGACAATAATTTTGTGGCAAACTGCATCTAATTTCTTTCCGCCGCTATTCAAAGTTACCTAGTTCTTCAAAGAATGGAAAGATTTCAGAAAAGATACATAATCCATGCAAGTAACTCATCAATCAATGTCAGCCTAACCAACCACCTTTTTAAATTTCAATATTGCATTTCAGTAGAAATTCATTAAAACACCTATACCTATGAACAAATTAAATAGTTATGTTGAAGTCAATGAGATGTATTATGTGTCACTATTTGCAAGGGGAACAGTAATTTCTGACTATATATAAATTTATAATATATCAGAATACTTTATAATGAGATCTTATTGCATATTAATCCCCAAAATGGCATATAAAAGTTAGCCGAGTTTTTAATAAAGCATGAGTTATCACATATAATCAGATTGAAACAAGATGTGTGTGAGAGAATATCACAGTTTAATGATCTATAATTGATTAAAGTAAGAGTCAGAAAGTGTGGGTTTTTTGGTCCCTATTCTACTTATGATAGGAACCAGTCATTGGCATGAAGGAGTCCATGGGCCTCTTAAAACTATAAAAACATTTCCAAGAATGTAGTATTTGTATTTTTTGAGGTATAGTGTCCATAGTTTCCATCATTGAAATCTATGATTCTTTAAGTGTTAGCTCTCAAAAGATTAGATAATATCTCTGGTTTCTTTTGGTTTTAAAACATGCTGATTATTATTAAATCATTTGTCGTGATTGTTAATCACTTTGTGATAGAATATACAGTAACAATTTCACTTGAGATAGACATTTTCAAATTTTAATAAAATGCTATTTTTTAAAAAGCTAAAACATGTACATGAATAGATTTTAATATTTCATTTTCTAAATCATGGGTAATTCAAAGACATTTGAATTTATCTGGTTAAATTCACCAAATATTTTAGGTTTTATACAATGTTAGGGCTTTTGATTATTAAGAAGTCACTTAGCATATATTATTACCCATTTATCTTCCTTTTTCTTGGTCTGTTTCTATTCTAATGTATATCTACCCATCTACCTTCCTAACTTTAATGTAATTAATTTTGCATTTGTATAAATCAGACTAAAACATAAATTATGATTTATCAAATATATATGGTTCTAAAAATCTTGGGAGTTTAAATAATCCCTTCAAAATAAGAATGTGAATATAGGATTTTCATAGAAAAAGCTTAAGAAGACTCAAGATATGCCACTGTCTTCATAATACTGAATAAGGCTGATATCTTTTCACCATTATACTGATGCTTCTCAGCTGGAAGTCTGAAATGAAGACAAATGTTAGTGTCAGAATATGTAGTTGAACATTTGAATATTTAAAGTCTTTTCTAAATGACTGTGCAGTACAATGTATCCTACCGTTCCCAAATCATCAATTTCACAGTCACCAAATCCTTTGTTTTAAGACCTCCTTTAGTATCAGTACATTTAAAAATATATGTCTCACATGGTGTCATTCAAATAATGACTTAGAGTTTATATGTCCTCAATTCAGACCAGATTTCTGAGGATGATTTCACCTCCTTCTTCACTTGTTAATTTAGACAAAAAAGGTTTTTGAGGCCATCTGAAAAAAAAGGATAGCAAGGGATGTAAGTAATTATCTGTAGTGATCCAAATAGATTTACACCATGAAGCTTGCTTATTTAAGCAACAACATCCATTGCCAATGATCTCCTCACTGAACGTGTTTCAAATGCAAGCCATTTCCAACACTATTTGCATTTATTGATAATAAAGTGCATGCTTTGATTACCTCTTTGATTTTTTTTCTCCTGTAGTTAACAGCTTTAATGGTAATTTTATGAAATCTTTTTCTATTCTGTATGGAGAATGCAACATCAAAAGCCTGAGGGCAATGTAATTATTAACATAATGAAACCCCCTTTTGACTGAACTATACATTGTTAGAAGACACGACAGTAATTTGGTAAGAAGAAGCACAAACTAAGAGTTACAGTTCCTGGTACAAAATCACATAAATACGACAAGATTTGATTGGAGGAAGCAGTTATTGCCTAATCATTTTACTTTGGATTTTAAGGTGCTATCTGCTAACTCAAAACAGACACAATTGTATATAGATATAGATACACCTATACACACACATATATAAAATGTGTGTAACACATATGACTTATATATTACTTATATGTACATGCACATATCTACATATATGCTAATATATTAAGTGATGGATATTTTTGACAGTGCAGTAAGAAAAGCTTTAGCAATTATTTCTCAAGAAGCAGTATCGAAAGTAGTCTTCCTGTGATTTATCCTAGAATTCAAGGCAGTTTGATAATGAAAGCAATTCTAGAAATTGACCTCAAAATAAGGGCTTTTCTGTAAGGTATTTCATGTTTTTCACTAACACAGCCAAGTAGTAATAGCCTTGGTGAAGTATGTAGAGTTTTTTTTTAACTGCACTTTAGAACACACAGGCATTACCTAGATATATAAAACATAGTGGATAATGTACATTTCTGACTGCATTATTGTGGTCTCAAACCATTTAAACTGGAGATTCCTAAGTAATGTCAAAAGCAATTGTTTTTATGATCTAGAAATATTGCCTAAGAGGTATCAAATATAGAAGCTAAAAACCTAAAGTTTCAGCCAAATGTGCTTAAGTTTCCATATTACTAAAGGCAGTTTGATGTCATATAAATCTGATGAAACTGACTTCTTTTTCCTTTTACTTTTCCCCCATAATAGCTTGGGTTCAGTTATTTTCCACTGAGATTTGGAAATTTAGATAAAAATATCAGCTGATTTAAAAGAATAATTATAATTTTATGTGTTTAGCATATAATACTATCTCCAGTACTGTGAAATATTTCATTATAGTTGAAATTTTCAAGAAATTTAGGACAGAGAAAACACACACACAGGAAACACCTAGATATAAACAATTGACTATCTATGACCAAGACTAACATCTAACTTGGCAGACAATAAAGTATATAAGAATTTCAAAAATAGATCTATTTATGAAGAATATAGTAGGCAGGGACAATTAATTATGTGAAAGTTCAGTCAAGGAGCTCAGCATCACTAGCCATCAGAGAGATGCAAATTAAAACCACAGTGAGATACCACTTCACACCTGTCAGAATGGCCATTATAAGGAAATCAATAAATGAGTGCTGGCAGGGTTGTGGAGTAAAGGGAACCCTAGTGCACTGTTGGTGGGAATGCAGGCTGGTGCAGCCACTGTGGAAAACAGTATGGAATTTCCTCAAGAGACTAAAAATGGAACTGCCTTTAGACTCGGCAATTCCACTGCTGGGAGTATACCCTAAGAATCCTGAAACACCAATTCAGAAGATCCTATGCACCCCAATGTTCATAGCAGCACAATTTACAATAGCCAAGTGCTGGAAGCAACATAAGTGCCCATCAGTTAATGAGTGGATCAAAAAGCTGTGGTACATTTACACAATGGACTACTACACAGTAGAAAGAAAGAAGGAGCTCCTACCCTTCATGACAGCATGGTGGAACTGGTGAACTTTATACTAAGTGAAATAAGCTAGGCAGTGAAAGACAAATACCATATGATCTCACCTATAGTAGAACCTAATCAATAAAACAAACCAGTGAGCAAAATATAAACAGAGACATGGAAATAAAGAATAACTGACAGTAACCAGAGGGGAGGGGAATAACAGGGGAAAGGGGAAAGGTCATCGAGGAACATGTGTAAAGCACCCACGGACAAAGACAACAGAGGGGGAAGGACTGAATGTGGGAGGTGAGGGGGAGAGTAAGGGGAGAGGAATGGGGATAGCTCTAATTGAACAACCATAAAAAATAAAAAATAAATATACATATCACAAAAAGAATTTTTCTTGAAAAACAATTAGAATTGCATTGCTAAATGGGGGCATAGTAAGATCCTGAACTCACCTGCTCCCGTGGACACACCAAATCCACAGCTACATATGGACCAGTTGCCTCTGGAAAAGACCTGAAACCTAGCTAAGCAGCTCCTTCACAAAAAAATAAAAATAAGGTAATCCAGGCAGATAGAAGAGGAAGATGTCAATAATATTGTAACAACTATGTTTGGGGACCACTCTGCAAAGTATGCAATTGTCTACTATGCTGCGCACCTAAAACTAATACAGAATAATACTGAATGCAAACTATAATAGAAAAATAAAAAAGATATAAATTAAATTTAAAAAAGAAGAAGAGGAAGAGATGTGGGCTTGCCTAAACCTCACCCCAGCACAGAAACCGACAATCAGGAGGGATCTCATAAACCAGAAGCTTCCCGCTGAGGGGCAGGGGCTCATGCCCCACATCAGGTGTCCGCAGTTCTTGAGACCTGCACTAGAGAGACGAGCCCCCCAAATGTCTGATGTTGAAAACCAATGAAGCTTAGGTCCAGGAAACCCAAAGTGCTGGGTGGAACAGAGATACTGCTCTTAAATGATTCATGTGCAGATTCACTTTCCTGGTGGTCTAATACAAAAGCAATCTTGAGAAAGAAGAAGAAAGCTAGATGTATCAGACACTCTGATTTTAAACTATATTACTAAGCTATAGTATGCAAACAGTGTGGTATTGGCATAAAAACAGAGATCAACAGGACAAAATAGAAATCTTGAAATAAAACCACACATACATGGTCAATTAATTTATGATAAAGCAGAAAGGAAAATGCAATCTGGAAATGACAGTCTTTTTAAAAAGTGGTTTTGGGAAAACTGGATGCAAAACTGGATGCAAACTGGATGCATGTGGATGCAAACCACATGCAAAAGAATGAAACTAGACTATTATCTTACACCATATACAAAAAAACTAACTCAAAATTAATTCAAGACTTGAAAGTAAACTCTGAAACCATAACACTTCTAGAAGAAACCATAGGTGGTAATATCCTTGACCTTAGCCTTGATTTTTTTGGATCTGTCTCTCAAAGCAAAGGCAATTAAAGCAAAAACAAACAAGTGTGGCTATATCAACTAAAAACATTCTGCAGAGCAAAGGAAACCACTAACAAAACGAGAAGGCAACCTACAGAATGGGAGAAACTATTTTCAAATCACGTATCTGACAAAAGGTTACTATCTAAAATGTATAAATAATTCATTAAAATTAATTTAAAAATTCAATTAAAATGGTCAGAGAATATGAATAGACATTTTTCTGAGCAAGACGAACACAGAGCCAAGAGGCACATAGAAATGTGTTTAATGTCACTGATCATTGGGAAAATGGAAGTCAAAACAACAAGGAGACCCAATCTCACACCTGTTGGAATGGCTATTATCACAAGGAGAAGAAATAACAAGTGTTGGTAAAGATGGGAAGAAAAGGGAACCTCAGTGCACTGTTAGTAAGAATGTAAACTGGTGCAGTCACTGTGGAAAACAATATGGAGGCTCCTCAAAAATTATAAATAAAAATACCATATGATCCAGCAATTCTACTCTTGGTACACATCTGAAGAAAATGAAAACACTATTTGAAAAGATACGTGCACTCTTAAGTTCATAGCAACATTATTAACAATAGCCAAGATATGGGAAGAACCTTAGTGCCCATCAGTGGATGAGTGAATAAGGAAGATGTGATATGTATATGTATATACACAAACATACACACATGTATGCACACACATATATGTATACTAGACACATAGTGTACACATACATACTATGTGTTTGCATACACATAGTACATACAATGGAGTACTACTCAGCCATAAAAAAGAAATCTTGACATTTGCAACAATATGGATTGATTTAAAGAGTTATTATGCTAAGTGAAGTAAGTCAGACCAGGAAAGACAAATACTGCATCATTTCATTTACATAGGGAGTCTAAAAAACAAACCAAACAAAAGAAAGTGTAACTGAGTTCATAGATGTAAGTAGAGGAATGATGGCCACCAGAGGGGAACAGGATTGGAGGTTGGACAGAATGAGTGAAGGGGTCAAGAGGTACAAACTTTCAGTTACAACATAGATCAGTCATGGAGATGTAATGCATAGCATATTTGAAAGTTGCCAAGAGAATTAATCTTAAAAGTTCTCACCATAGGATAAATATTTCTAACTTCACAGGGTGACAGATGGTAACTAGACTGATTGTGGGGATCAATTTGTAGTATATACAAAGAGTGAAATATTCTATTACATACCTGAAACTAATGTAAGGTTATATAACAATTATGCCTCAATTAAAAAAATAGAATATCACTGATAGAAAAATAAAGAACAGGTGTGAATGCAGGGTCTGGTGAGTCAGGATGCATGGGTGTGAATGAGTTTTCTAGGTAATGGCCTTGACATTAGCCTTTCTGGAATAGAACTTAACACGTTGGTTAAGGGAGAGAAAAAACTATATACTTAGGGAAAGCTTCAGATGATCAGGTCTTTAAGTCCAAGTAATAATTCCAAAATGAGCTAAATTAATGATGGCACAATTAATGCCATATTGAAGAAAAAATTCACAAGCATGGCATTTATTTTCTATTTTGTTAGTATAATCAAAAAATCAAAAAATATTCTACCACTTTTAGGGTAATATGGTGTGTGGATCAAAACAAAAAAAATCCTCCTCTAAAAATGGTGTTTCCTTGTTACTTAAACACTCTACACATTGTTTTCTCTTGGATTCATAATAGACATAACAGGGTTATATGAGGCTGTATAGAAAATAAAGTGTTCCAAGTAATGTGGTAGTTAATTTTATTGTTACCTGAACTCGAGTTTAACTTTCGCATATTTTGGTTCCCTCCTCAGACAACTGAAGGAAAGAGTACCCATTCTTGACTCTCAAGGTTGCTAGAAGGACATGAGGAGATGATGGATGTAAAACAGAAATGGGCAACACAGCATTCCATGGATGCATCGTCATAGTAACAGGTGTGTTAAACTTTTTAAGCTCCTCATAAATTCTCCTGTTAGTTCTGTTGCTGTAATCCTGACCACACATTTATGTTTATCTCCTATGGAAGAGTCTCAGCATGCACCAGCCCCTCACTTGCTCCACACTTGGCACTTGCATATTCTCCAGGATTGCATTATTTCCGCACACACATATACCGGTTCTCTGTGAATGGGTGTGCACCAGAGAGCAGGTATCTTCAGCTTATGTGCAACTGGAGTGTTTCCCGTGGTGATAATGTAACTTCATCCCAACAACCTTTCTCAGATCTGGCTTGTATTATGGTCAGTGTGGGGAGAATCAATATAGGATGCTTGTAGTTTTAATAGAGCAATAAATGACATGTATATACTGCTTTTATAAAGGAGTTCTGCAGCCATTTGTTAGAGGAAAAGGAAGCAGCGATCTTTTTCGGACAGTCAAGTGAGTAGTTTTTTCTACACAATGACAAAAAAGATCCTACCTTAAAACATGCCATCTCTTTGGGGGGAAATTTATTGTATATCTATTTCCAGGCTTTAAAAACTGAGGAACGGCCTTAGATAAACTAGCTCTTTCGCGAGGGACCATACGTTAAGGAAAAAATTTAGAATGCTCTTCTCCAAGTCGGAGAGCTGGGCTACTCTGATGCAGGAGACGCCAACAAATGACATCTAATAAAGCTTTGGTGACAGAGACCGAAGTTGGGGGTGTGGCCTCCACAGTCAGAGACCCTCTCAGTTCAAATCCTGAACCCTCACACAGGGTATGTGGCTGGGGTCAAGGTACTTATATCTTTTTTAAAAGATTTTATTTCTTTATTTCCAGAGAGGGAAGGGAGGGAGAAAGAGAGAGAGAGAGAAAAACATCAGTGTGCGGTTGCTGGGGGCCGTGGCCTGCAACCCAGGCATGTGCCCTGACTGGGAATCAAACCTGCGATACTTTGGTTCGCAGTCTGCGCTCAATCCACTGAGCTACGCCAGCCAGGGCAAGGTACTTATATCTTTGATTTTATATTTTCTTATCTTAAAAATGGGGTTAATACTAGCTCCACATCTCTACATCATGAGTTTATAGTGAAGACTAATAATAAATATTTTATGAATGGCATCTGGCACTAAGTTAATGCTTGATAAATAGTAACTAATTTTTACAGGAAAGCTAGGCCTTGTAAGAATTGACATGGGAAACAAGGAAACCTTTTATTAAATTTGAAGTCTCACCCTGGTGGACTGGCTCAGTGGGTTGGAGTGTCGCCTGGTCAACAAACTAAAAGGCTGAGGATTTGATCTCCTGTCCGGCACATGCCTAGATTGTGGGTATAATCCCAGGTCGAGGTGCATATGGGAGGCAATGATTGATGTTTCTCACATTGATGTTTCTCTTCCCACTCTTCCCTCTCTCTTTCTGCTTTCTTTCTCTCTCCCTCTTTCCCTAAAATCAGTGAACATATCCTTGTATGAGGATTAAAAAAAATTTTGCGGCCTAAGGTGGTGGGACCACAAGGAGGCAGCAGGGAATGGGGTGGGGGTCCGTGTGAGTTCATGAACACTGTCAGGGGTGAGACCGCACTGGGCCTTAAAAGCTTTGGGAGAACTTTGATCTGGAAGAATCACACAAAAAATTAATGGGTTCAGGCATTTTGTGCTCTGTCAGCTACACAAAGAGTGAATGGAAGAGGGCAAACGGAGGTGTCGGGAGACCCATGGGGGAACATGCCACAGTACAGAAGAGGCAGGTTAACAGTTTGAATTTGAATGATGGCGGGAGAGGCCCAGAGAAAGGGAGGGAGTCAAGAGCAGCAGAAGACACCACCAGCAGCACCTGATGGACTGTAGTTGGAGCAGAATGGGAGCCTCAGGGATGACTCCTGTGTTTCTGATGGGCATAACTGGGTGTGTCCGGTGTTGCTCCTGGACTAAAGCTGGACTCAGCAGTGCATGCATGGACGTGGGTGTAGTGAGGGTGAATATCTCTGCTTTGGCAGCCGTGCTGGGTTTGCGGAGCCTAACTAACTGTATACAGAGATCTGCCGCTGGTTGTTTATTCCCAGGCGGACAGTCGCAACCTAATATTTTTCTGCCTCTTTACTTCTCTTTAATTTCTCGGGTTCCCAGCTAGATAATTTCACACCCTACATCTATGAAGAGCCTCATCACAGAATTTTTTCATCTCTATTTATTTCTGCAATTCTTTTTTTTTTCTGTATACAGTCAGTGGCTTTTCAGGAACATCAGCTAGTTACCAGATTTTGTGTTCATCTGTCTTTTTTTTTTTCTCTTCCCACCTAACTTAGCTCCTCTACACCCACATTTGGGTCTTACTAGAAATATATAATTACCCCGATTAACAGATCAGGCTGTGCTAAGGCCCTTCTCTGCTGGGCAAGGTACCTGGATGTTGAGGAAGTATGCCCCCCTTTGCTCCCGACAAGTGAAAAAGAAAGAGCCCAAGATAAAATATCTTTTGTAACAGTGGTTACAATAAAAATTCCAGTAGCATTGAAGCTGGGTACACATCTGACCTTGACAATACTGAAATTAATATTCACTGTGCAATTCCACTGACATTTATCACTGAGAAGCACCTTTAACGCCCTTACACATACATGCGCGCACAGGGAAGATTGATAATCGCATGGGGCAGAAAACCCAGTTGTCGTCTATCTCTAAGAAACATCTAAAAGGCTCCCCGTCTGTTGACTGAACCACCCTGAGGATTAAGTTTATTTTATTTTCAGTATTCAAAAGATAAGAAGTTTATTAACCACATGGAAGATTTAGGCTTGTTCAGAGATAGCCGCGGGAAGACAAATAGACTTCAGCACTTAATCATCTCACAGAAGCTGGACAATGACTGTAAGTAAAACTGAACACAGGGACACCGGTGCGCTGCTCTGGATCAAAAACGCCTTTCTGTCGTCAAGCCCGCCTCCCCTGCTTCTATTCTCCTGGGGCCGTAAAGTGTCAGGCCAACAGGAAAGAAACATCCGGTGTTTAGTGGCTATGGAGACGGATGGTGGGTAACTATGGAGTAAAATAAATTCCTTGTTAAATGTGCTTTTTAGATAACTCTTCCAGAAATATTTCCTTGAGAAGGGTTCAATGTACCCATGTACTTGAATTTCAACAACTCTGAATCTCAATTTAATATCAGATTGGCAATATTTGATATTTTTAATTTCTTCCTGGCGACTTCCTGGTTGACTATGAGACTTAAAAGTGTACACGCAAGTCACCACTGTGGACATAAACATTAATGTGAGCCATGAATATTCATGTGTAGTTTAAAATTTCTAGTAGCCACATTAACAAAAGGAAAACTAAATAAACAAAATTAATTTTTAATAATACATATTTAACGATATATATCTAAAATGTCACTTCAAAACATAATCTATGCCCTGGCTGGTGTAGCTCAGTGGATTGAGTGTGGGCTGCGAACCAGGCATCGCAGGTTCGATTCCCAGTCAGGGCATATGCCTGGGTTGCAGGCCATAACCCCCAGCAACCACACAATGATGTGTCTCTCTCTCTCTCTCTTCCCTCTCTAAAAATAAATAAATAAAATCTTAAAAAAAAAACATAATCTATGTAAAATTTAATATGATACTTTACAATTTTTATACTAAGTCTTTAATATCCAGTGTGGATTTTGTACTAATAGCACACATCAATTTGGGCAAACCATATTTCAAGTGCTCAATAGAGGCCCTGGCCAGGTAGCTCATTTGGTTAGAGCATTGTCCCAATATGCCAAGGTTGCGGGTTCAATCCCCAGTCAAGGCACATACAAGAATCAAATGCTCTATAGCCACTTGTGGCCAGGGGCTACCATACCAACATTACAGATGTAGGTGATGCTACTAGGATCATCCAAGAATGCTTCAATTAGAATAGAGTAAAATTCAATATTTCCAAGTAAGTGGCAAAATTAGTATAAGAACATGAAATTAAAAGAGTATGTAGAACAAATCATATTAGAAATGATAACATTAGCAAGCTGTTGGCATAACAGTATAAATCAGTGATATATTAAATCTATGATTACACTGTTATTTGTAGTTAAATATTATACTAAATGATAAAAACATACCACCAGAAGTAGAATCAACTTTTCTCTGGGAGTCCTGAGCATTTTTGAGAGGAGCCTGTAGACAGAACCACAAGGCCATCAGCCCTCCCCACCCCCTGAAAAACGGAAGTAATAATAATAATTTTTTATTTCATTGTAAGGTAGTAGGAGAACACTTTGAATCAAGACAGTGAGCTGAGGGTCAAGATCAAGTGATTTATAATACTGAGTTCAAATTATGTGCCTAGCATGTTCTCAACAAAATGGGTTGCATAACTCACTTGCTGGCTTAAGCTCAATAATATTAAGATATTTTAAAGCCTTACACTGTCATGACTATGTTTTTCTAAAATAAAAAGAATTTTAACTCATTAAATAATGGTTGCAATGTAGTTAACTTTCAATTAATTATTTTCCCATTTCCCTGAAATAATCAAGGTCAACCTGAGTTTGGACATACACGGACACACACATATGTGCACTCATACTTTAGCATCGTGACAGAAATGTTATGCTAGGTTCGAATCCCAGCCCTGACACTGTTAGTTTTGTCCCATCTAATTGTGTCACAGCTAAGGTAGGAGCTGGGTGGAGCCGTATTTCTTGCTCACAGGATATTTGACAGGTACAGGGGATTGCTCTGGGCTGAAGTTGAAAGAATTTAAGGTGATGCCATGGCACTACTGCTTCAGGTTGTAGCTGTTAAAATCAAAGTCAGGATGTTGCCATCCATGTCCAGGAGGAAGTGATTATGGGGTTTTTATCAACTGAAGGTCAAACAGCAAAAATCGGAGCGCGTGGTCAGTGTCAGTTACGGCTCTCACTGGCAGCATCTGCAGACTTGGTTACACAGAGGATTCCTCCACTTGTTAGTTCCCTTAGGGTCACCTAAGCAGCTGGTGATCCTTAACATTCAGAAAGCACTACATCCTGCAGTCCTCGAGCCAGCAATGGAATTTCAAAGAGAGAAAGAAGGGAGAAGCATATCAAATATATTTTTAAGGGCATTAGGGCTTTTTCTTAATACCTCCCTGTTTGAGCAACAATGACTGAAATTATTTTAAAATGAAAAGGATAACTTCTTAATTATAAGTAAATAAATATGTATTTATTATCATTATTAAATTTCATAGTTTGCTCAGTGCTGAACCTGAGTACCTGTCATCTTACTTTAACAATATGTGTGATCTGTAGGGCAGTATAGGTACTGGTTTAAATAGTCTACCCCCAACATTTATAGGTGCTCAGAGAGATCTTTGCCTTTAATTAAAATAAGATGGAGGCATACTGGATTAGAATTAAACCCATGTGATAGGTGTCCTCATTAAAACAGTGGAAGAGACACATGAACAACCCTAAACTAGGAGACTAGATGACGGCCTGGGGCACCCACCAGTGCACTATCCCATCCTGTGACTGGCCTGAAGCTCTCTGAGCTCCAAGTTCATTCACTTTAAAATTCAGTGATTTGAATCAACAGTCTCAAAGGAACTTCATGGATTCAACATTATTTTTCAGACAATGCATGGCTTCTGGGTGCCCTTAGTGAATGGCAGATACAAGACCCCAAAACAGAGAAAACATAAAGAAAAGGGATGTTCCAAGTCCAAAGGCAAACTCCTCCTTAATTCTGTGGCCTTTGCTTAGGCCTGAACTGGGCTTCCACTGATCAAATTCTGGTGCATCGCAGAGCCATCAGGTGGTTCACACTCTGGATCATCCCTGTGTAGACACCCCATTAGAATTCAACTTCCTGTTTAATGAACATGGGATACCGGAAACCAAGCTGGTTCTGGCACTAATTTGCCCGTTTTAGAAGGGTTCGTTGGAAAATCTTGGTAGCTGGAAGCCTGGGCTGCAGATCTGAGGCTGCCTTGGATCCGTTCTCCTTTCGGGTGTTAGCCACGTCAAATTACACTTCCTGGCCTGCCTGGCGGCTTTCTAAGAAGGAGACTCCTCTGTGATTAATACTTCAGTGAGTGTTTTCTGTGCATGGCACTGGGCATATACCTGCAGTGTGTGCATTAGGGGCGTGCAGGGCACAGATGTTTTACAGTTTACAACACGGAGCATTTTCCATGTTTTCCAGCAACAGCTCAGTTTGACGCTATTAGAAGCTAAATACAGCATTGCATCAGTCATTGGACTAGCAGTATGTGGCATTTGCTTTCATTCTTATATTCAAAATATTGGGCTCTTTATGTAAGTTCACACTCTAACTGAATAAATAAAACCCAAATCTACTTAACAGTCAAACCTAACATGTCAAAAAAATAATCCTTGATTTGTCCCCCCGTGCAACCCCCCCACCATACTCCCTCCAAGACAGCTCCTGACTCAGTTTCTGACCTCAGCAATGGTCCCACAATTCACCTCGTTTCTGAGGCCTAAAATTAAAGAGTAAATGTGACTCCAGTCTTTTTTCCCATCCCACATCCAGCAGCCAGTCCTGCCCCATCTCCCAAAGCTACCAGTCCTCAACACCTCCACAGTGTTTACCAAAACTTGAGCTACAAACAGCTCTTGAATAAACCACATTAGCTTTCTCTGTTGTTTAATTGCTTCACCTTTGAAAATGAAGATTGGACTATGTCACCCTCTCCTGTGTAGATGCCTCCACACTGAGACTGGATAAACGTTCCTTAGCGTGGGTTCCAGGGTTTTCACAGCTGGGCGTTGCTGCCTGTTGATTCAGGTTTGCACACCTGCCCCCCTCCAATTTCCTGCAGAACATGGGTCTTTCTTTTGCTCTTTTTCTCCAGGGTCTGGGCATTGCTGTTTGCTTGGCCTGAAATGTTTCCACCCAATATCTTTGTTGACATCCCTCCAAAATTCATTCAGAGGTCCCGTGAAATGCCCCTTCTTCCTGAAGACTTTTCTGATTTTCCCTTGTATAATCAATCATCTTTTTCCTCCTCATTCTATGTTCCCTTAAGCTACTTTATTCTTCTGCATGCTTTGTTTTTGTTTATTGTGCCTTTCTGTCACTAGAATATAATACCCACAAGGATAAGTACTTTGTCTTTTTTACTGCTAAATTCTCAGTGCTGAGAAATACAGGGTAGCCCACTGGGGACACACAAATAATATTTGTTGAATGAATGAATGACAAGATAAGGTTCAGAATTTGAAAAGTGAAAAATGAATTTGTGCAGGCTAACAGATTGATCCAGGTGGTAAATTAGCCAAAGTAGGCTTTCTGCTCTTAGAAATCTTAAATAAAATCTTAAAGTAGAAATAGAAGAATTTTAAGAATAGCCTAAAGAAGAGAATTTCAAACACATGAAGAGCAAAGAAATGGAAAGGAACAAATCATAGGCAGTATTAAGGAATAGTACTGCAGGAGGAATAATTAGAATCCAGCATTGGAAGAATGCACAATTGTGAGAGTTAGCATTGTTTGAGGCTGACCATGTTCCAGAGAGCAAACTATTTTATACTAATTACCTTACTCAATCCTCAGGATAATCAGTTGAGAGTGTACTTTTGAGTTCCATCCTACAGATTTTCTCTTAAGCTTTGTGACATCCCCGTAAGATATTTTCATTTTCCTCTCCTTCCATTTGGAAGATCTGGAACACCAACTGTAGGTTTCAGTAAGGAGGTAATGGACAGGTCACTTGCACTGACCATGTTATCATGTTCTATGAGTTCCACCATTTGACTTTCAGTTGATAAAAACCTCATTAAAATTCATTATCATTTCCTCTCAGATACTGATGGTCACCTCTTGAGTCCGATTTTAACAGCCATGATCTGAGGCAGTAAATGTGTGTTATCAACTTAAAATCTTTCCATTTCAACTCATGGCAGTTCCCCGTACCTGCCAAGTGTTCCGAGATCTTAAATTCTGGCCCAGCTCAACACCTATATTACAGGTGGTCTGGGGCTTCCCATGGTGGGAAGTTTGGGCTTTGACAGAAAAGAGTTTTCTTTTTTTTATTATTGAATATTTTATTTAAGTTCTATTACAGTTGCCTCAGTTTTCCCTCCTCCACCCAGTCCACCCCCTGATCCAACGGTCAATCTGCTCCCTGTTGTCCATGTCCATTGGCCATTCATACTTTCATACATGTTTCTTGCCCTTCTGTCTACCCTTTCCCCCTCCTCGCTCCCCTCTGGTCACTGTCAGTCTGTTCCTTGTTTCCATGGTGACTATTAGTATGTTCCTTGTTTCTATGCCTCTGGTTCTAGTTTGCTCAATTGTTTGTTTTGTTAATTATATTCCTCTTACAGGTGAGATCATATGGTATTTGTCTTTCACCTCGTGGCTTATTTCACTTAGCATGATATTCTCCCATTCCATCCATGTTGTCATGACCTGAACAGACACTTCCCCAAGGAGGACATATAGAGGAGCCAGAGACATATGGAAGGATGCTCAGCATCACTAGCCATCAGAGAGATGCAAATTCAAACCACAATTATATACCAGCTCACACAGTTCAGAATGGCCCTCAAGAACAAATCAACAAACAACAAGTGCTGGCCAGGTTGTGGAGAAAAGGGAACCCTAGTGCATTGTGGGTGGGAATGCAGAATGGTGCAGCCACTGTAGAAAACAGTAGGAAATTCCTCAGAAAAACAAATATGGAACTGCCTTTTGACCAAGCAATTCCACTGCTAGGATCATACCCTAAGAATCCTGAAATGCCAATTCAAAAGAACCTGTGCACCCTGATGTGTACAGCAGTGCTATTTACAATAGCCAAGTGCTGGAAGCAGCCTCAGTGCCCATCAGAAAAGAGTTTTCGTAGAACAGGGAACACTGCCTGTTTTTCTCCCCTAGATATAGTCTTACAAATTACAAATGAAACTTTTATTAAAACAATATAATAATGAAGGAACACTGGAGTTAGAGAGCAATAATTAAAGTCACATTATTGTTTTTTTGTGTGGCATATGAAATTTACTCTATGTTGCAGCAGATAGAATGTAACATGCAGTTAAAAGAATTGATAAAATAATGAAATGAGTTTTACTTAATTTCGGTAGGGTATTACAGCAGGTTGGTCAACTATCAATTTCTTGATGAGATACTTTTTAAAATACACTATCATACTTCATACTAAAACACAAATGCATTAAATTATGTATCAGTACTCTGTACTCCTAACTTTAGGTTAAAATAAAGAAGAAATAAATATGATCCTACAGTACAATTCAGAAAAATTTATCTTCCAGATATATTTTCACCACACACTTCATTCCTAATGTTTTGACATTATCCTGCCCATCTTATTATACTTTCTATGCCCAGCAACTGATGGAAGGCTTGACACATAGTAGGTGCTCAATAAATGCTTGTGGATTGCAAAGGTAAGAAAAGGGCTCTCAAGATGAGAAAATGTATAAATACACATGTGATCAAACTGCCCTATTCTCTTTCTGTCTTTATGCATTAGTAATACTCCCCAGCTTCCTGGAAAGTAAGATACACCTGGAAGAGCCCCATAGAACAGCTCAGCTCAGCTGTTTTATCTCCAGAGTAGCTTTCCTCGGTGGCCCCAGCAGGATGACAATATCCTTCAAGATGCTCAAGCTCTCTTTTGCTCTAAGTTAGTTTAGCAAGCAACCTACTTTCACTGTTTTTAGAAATTTGATACATAACCAAACTAGGCATTTAAACTCAGACCAAAACTACTTAGGGTACCTTTTTATACCTGGCTAGATCACCATACTTCCCGAAAACTTCAATCATTACAATGTCATGTCCTCTTTCTCAGTACTACCTAATATCAGTGAGAAATAATTTGCTTTTATTCTTTCTTTTAAAATAATTTTTTATGGACAACAGTGTGGTGATTGCTGGGGGGAGAAGGGTATAAGAGGACTAAATGGTAATGGAAAAATATAATAGAAAGTACATTTTTAAAAGATTAGTGAAAGTGATTTTAAATAAATGTGAACATAGTTATTAGAAAAAATAAAATAAAATATTTTTACTCAATTTATTGGGGTGACATCAGTTAAAGAAGTTATATAGGTTTCAATTTTATTTGGTTTTGCTCTATATATTTCTCACCAAACATACAGCTTCTCTGGATGTTTGGTCATACCACTGGAAGAAGCCTGAATTATGCTTTGTGCTTGAAACAAAAGAGAATAACAATAAGACAACAGAATATTTTTAGGAACCAATTGAACTTGTGTTGTACCACTATGTAACCAAAGCAACACATAACCTTTGGCCTTTATCTTTAATTTTGTTTTGAAAGATATGTTAATTTTTTTAACTTGAGAAATATTTAAGGAACTTTAAGTAACTAACCACAGAATATGATCAGATTTAGATTCTCTGGTCTTTTAAAAATAAATATTTTATATTGTTTCAATGACTAAAAAACATTTCAGCATTCTCAGAGACCAATCTGTTCAATGTTTTTTTAAAGTGAGTTCTATTTAGTTTCCACTAGATCTTGAGAGTCAGAACAATGTCTGACTCGCTCTGTACCTTCATTTACTAGCACAGTGACTAGATCAGTTCTGTTCAACCAAACTGTCTACACTAACGGAAACGCTTTCTGTGTGGTCTGAAATGGTAGCCGTTACTCACACATGAACTTTTGACATGTGGCTAATAAGACTACAGAAGTAATCATTTAGTTTTTTATACATATTTGTTTTAAGTGCTATTTATCAGCTGAAATGTATCTAGTATGCTTGAAAAACTAAATTTTAAATTTAATTTTACTTTGGCATACAACTTTAAATGGACACATGTGGCTTACTGTTATACTAAAAAACAGTGAAGATCCAGAGCTTAGCATAAAATAATTATTTTGAATGAACAAATGAATTATAGTCACATTTGCTCGGAACTCTTCTAACAGTGATTAAACAATTCATCCTTCCAAGTCTCCCTTTAATTCTTCCACTAACATATGCTGTTGTAAAAGACATAATACCTCATCTAATTGACCATTAAGCCCAAGTGGGTTCCTTAAGCCTTCTGTCGCCAAGGAAGTTAAACTACTAGCTTTTAATTTCTCTCCTTATTTTCTTCATTCATTCATAGGCCTGAGTGAATAAGCCTGCACTGCTTCTCACATCTTGTTTTTGTAATGCCAGAAAACATGTTGTGCAATGAGAGACTTTTAAAATTGCATCAGCATTCTATGCTACCCAAAAAGGTGGAGTGTCTGTGCTTATCTTTACTTCTTTCTACCATCAATCTAAAGCCATGTGCTAAACACCTGGCCCATTGCTGATGGGTTCATGGTCAACTTTGCCACAACAGCCACCGCAGATATTCACTCAAATCACCATGCAGTACAGGTAATAATTGGAAATTAGTTCAAGTGCTAAAAGAAATAATCTGGACAGAACTATAAATTATTTGGTGTGCTTAACTTATCGAATCACAGTGAAATAACTACAACTTATACTTAATGGTTCTGCCACACATTATAGTGCAAATCAGACTCAACCAGCATCTTCTAACCAACCAGCTATTCATAAAATGGCAATGCTGTGACACATTTTATAGGACAGAATGTTTCCTGATTATAAGACTTCAAAATTTAGTTAGGGATATGAAGATGTACATTAGGTAAAATAAATTAGAAGACAACCCAGTGTATAATAGCCTGCTAAATGATAGGGAGAAGATAATGAGGGGGGAAGTTGTTTATATATATAAATAAAATAGCCTGTACAGAAAAAGCCCATCTATTGTTAATATAACAGTATAGGTTTGCATGACATCGATATAACCTAGCAGCAAGGAGAGTGGACTGAATGCACATGTGTGAACAATGACAACTTCACTGTGCCAGTCAGTGGACCAGTAGACGCTGTTGAGTGAGCATGAGTACTGTGTGGCTGTCACAGTCAAAATGACTGAGTAAGTACAGCAATGAATCTGCATCAAATTTTGCATCAAGCTTGAGCATTCCTCCATGGAAACTATTCAGATGATTCAGAAGGCCACGCCTATGGGCAACTGGTGATTGGCGATTTCATCACGACAATGCATCTGCTCATGCATCTCATCTCATACAGTTTTTTGGTGAAACATCAAATCACCCAGGTGACTCAGCCTCACTACAGCCCAGATTTGGCACCCTGTGACTTCTGGCTTTTCCCAAAACTAAAATCACCTTTGAAAGGGGAGAGATTTGAGACTGTTGATGAGATTCAGGAAAATATGACAGGGCAGCTGATGGCGACTGGGAGAATTGTGTGAGGTCCCAAGGTGCCTGCTTTAAAGGGGACTGAAGTGTCATTGTCTTACATACAGTGTTTCTTGCATCTTAAATCTTCTTCAGTAAATGTCTCTGTTTTTCATATTACATAGCTGGATACCTTCTGGAAAGATTATATATATGTGTGTATGTGTGTGTGTGTGTAAAATTACAACCAAGCCAGTTCCAAACTGTCAAGAAGGGATTATATTAGCCTAATTACCTTGGTGATTGTCCTACTAAGCCACCACTTTGTTGCAAGTGCAGGGCAGTTGGAATCATGCTTCTATGTGATCCTGTTAGGGGCAGGGACCTTCTACTGAGTGCCTACAAGATGCCAAGTAAGACTCAAGGGCTTCCTTCTCATCACACTTCATCTTCAGATCCTGGGAGGAGGAAGAGTAAACAATATCTCCAATTTATAATTGAGAAAACGGAGGTCTCAAGGATTAAGAAACTTGCCCTAAGATACAGGTAGTAATTTTTGGAGACAATATTCAGGGACATCTCAGCTCTCTCCATAACCACCATCAAGTAAGGCACTGTCAGAATTTTAATACAAAACCCTAGACACGAGGAGAGCAGTACACATGCCTATTCCTCTGGCTAATGTATTCTAAAGTCACCGGACCTAGGGGTTGCTTTCACTCATCTTTTCAGGGCAAAGAATATAATGGACAAAGAATATTACTTACAACTGAAATATAAAAGGGTTTTGTGGATAATGGGGTTGTGGTCTAGTAAATAGGCTTCCCATTCTAACGCCAGCCTCCAGCCAGTATGCAGTCCATTTTTATCGTTCCCGATTAAACTGTCGTAATGGCATCTTAAAGGATCCCTAATAATAATTCAAAAATTCTCCACATGTGGTACGAAGAGATTAGACAAGTCTTAAGCAGGCAGAGACTTAAATCCTGCTGACAATACAGTGGAGAAATTATACTCCATAAAGGCGGGGGAAAGAGCAAGGGTTTAGCAAAAGGAAGATACAATCAGGGAACACAAACCTTTCTATAAATCAAGCCGTGCTATTCTGGGCGATTATTTCATAAACTGGATCTTAGGCTGTTGATCTCTTTAAATGATTATTATAAAATGTATGCACTTTTGGAAAGAGTTGCTGGCTGATTTATATTTCAGACATATTTTCCATCAGTGTTTATTCCTTGAGAATGTAGCTTTCATAATAGAGTTGATATTTTCGAATAATATGGAAAACTTGAATTCGATTTGTGTGAAGCTATGTAATTTTGGTGTACAATTACTACATCACATTTGGAAGAGCAGCGATGAAAGGAGCCACAAATGCAGACCCAGATGAGAGCCGTTTTCAATAGACAAGATCATTTTGTCAGGGAGAGAAATAATGATGGACACGGGCCCCCTCCCCCCTTGCCTCTAAATTCTGATATTCTAGCCAAAGAACAAAATCAGCCTTTGCATTTTCTCTAAAAATACAAAAAGAAGAGCTTAAAGGAAGAGGAGAGAGTTCTAGGTGGGAACGGGAACCAGTTGGGGAAGGGGGAGGGAGGAAAAGAGAGAGGGGGAAGAGAAAAGGGGAGGGACCACAGGAAATAGACCCTGGATGTCCAGAGTGTTCTGTCTCCCTCCGCAATCTGTGCCTTACTGAGCAGGCTTGGAGAAGATGAAGTGTTCCTTATGCTAGAAAAATTTTTAAATCACCAAAATGGCACTTTGTGTTAACAACAGAAGATAAAATACACATGCAGAACCTATTAGTCATGATCATATTATTTATTTACCCGAATGTCTGTAATAAGACAACAAAGGAGCTGCACAGTACTCTTAATTGAAATGAACTGAAGGAGTTGGCTGTCTTGAACACGTACAGGGTATTCCAAACGTACTGTTTAGGCTGAACTGTTCCCATCTACCTTTTTACTCAGGAGAATTTTCCAATGGCAACTGTCAACAATATAGAACCCGGTCACTGCGCAGAGGAACAACAAATGGCCTGCCAAGGAAAGAGCCCTCACTCCGCACACCGGGGTACGGGCGGAGGTGATGTAGTGCCACAGCGCTGCCGGGAAAGGCCGAGAGTACATTCGCATTCCAAGTCCGTTATCACTGCCCTTAGTGAAAAAAAATTTGAGGCTCCTTCATGGTTCTGAAGCAGAAGGGTCCCCCATTTTCATCTTCTGGAGGAAAGATACCTTACATGAGACAACTATGCCAACAAGCCCCATATTTCTCATTCAGCCAGGCACGTAGTTTTGATTTTGTGTCTCATGCTGGCTTATGCTAACTTTGAGGCCCACGCCCAGGGGGGTCCTCTGCACAGGTTCCCACCCTGCTTTCTGAATGAGCAGCAATGGCTGCTGCAGAAAGGACCAGGCCAGCTGTCTTTGCAACACAACACTTATTTGAGGAGGTGGGCGTGATAGGATTTAGGCATGAAAAAGTAATTAGATGCTATGCCTCAGCCATCACAGGTAAGCGGCCCACAGCTAATCTGTGACTCAACTGGCAGACAATCTCTTACCAGTTTCCTTTAGTTGTCTTGTGACTGCTATAGCTTTAGAATATTTGCTTCCCCAAGAAGCTTCTGGTATCCATTAAATACTTTTACACTGTTACACACATATGCTTTTTCTAATGTGCCTCAGATAGCGTGGAACAGCGTTAGGAACATAATAGATGTTCATTAAGTGTACTGATAATGATTGATATCTTTTTTTATTTTATAATGTTGTGTGATACAAATAACTACTGACTGATTTTTTAAGTCAATAATACTAAAAACAGCAGCAAATACTGTATCCTAAGCATTTGTGTGTGTGTGTACTAAAGAAGACACTGTAATTAGTGTCAAAATAGAAAATATTTTCTTGTCCTTTGTCTTGGAAAGTTGGCATAAAATGAGTTTTTTAAAAAACAGTGGAAATTGATTTCTCAAACTGGATATTTAGAGACACTGGCATTGATAAAAGAAAAAATAACATTGCCCAGCCTTAAAAAGTGAAGCTGACTACCTAGGATTTTCTATCAGAAGTGCAGTCATGGCCAGTCAGCCTGAAAAGCAAGCACACGAAAGCAGTTCTAGGGACACCGTTAAGAATAGGAAATGAAGAACTCGGATCGTCCACAGGAGCTGGAGCTTTTGAAGGTGAACATGCTTTTAAGTTTAAGTTCTACATTAGAAAATCGAACGAGAGTTTTCTTTAGAGAGTTTTTTTATGGGTTTTGAAACTGGTCAGTCTGTATACGGCGTGGCATACATGATTTTTGAAAATATATATTCTGACCTAATTTGTTTTTATTCCACTTTATAGATTAAAAAGAACAAATGTTTTAAGTTATTGATTATATATATATATATATAATCTATGAAGAGTAAGTCAGTAAAGAAACTGATGGCTCAAATACTGTTTTAAAGCAGTCACTGTGAAATGGAAATTGACATTACCTGGTGATTTCAAACCGAACAGCCACAAAACAAAACGTTCTTCAGAAGGGAAGCCTGCAAGCGGGACCAGCTTCACGGGGACAGGACCAGAGAAGTCGCATGAGGCCCCCAGTTCAGAAGAGTCATCCATGGAACGTGGCTTAATGTCCTGATGTAGCATCTGGGCCCTGCAAATTATTTAGCTGGTCCTGCCTGGGAAAGTGCATTTTCTACAGACTGTCTGAACCTGTACATTATTGTGCCTGTAAAGATGCCACCTGAAGTTTTACTTCTGTGAGGCCAATATTTCTGAGACTTGTACCACCAGCCCATTCCTCTTCCACCCTGCCGCCCGCAACAATTTATCATCCTGTCTCTCCAGCCTTCACCAAGTGGAAGAAAGAATGGGGACTTTGCCAAGGGCAGCCATGTGACCAGCACCCAGATGCCATCTCTACCTGAGCACCCCTGCTGTCTTTTCTTCAAGGATTTTTTAAAATGGTAAATAAAATAAAGCTGGCAAACTGCTCATCAGTAATCAATCTTTTCAAATGACATTAGGAGTTTAGTAGAAAGCAACATGTTTCTACTAAGATGCAGAAGTGTTTTTCAAGTGTACATGCTGGGGGCTGTTCCTCTAGAAAGGCAGAAATCGCTGAATTCTAACTTGGTCAAAGAGCCCTCAGCCACTTTACTCTGTGGTCACGTAGCTTAATGCAGCAATCCAAGTCAGGGGGTCGTGCGACTGCCCAGCAGAGATGATCTCTTTCCATTCTCTGAGTCACGGCTCCCTCTCGGAGGCTTCTGGAGGGTGCTCGGGGCATGTGTAAGTTCTTTATTAAGTCCCTGCACTTAGAAGTCCTATGCCATTGTTCTTTTGCCTCTGATGTTACGTTCTCGCAGAAAAACCTGGAAAATCTGAAAAATCAGGGGAGGGGGCTGAAACCCAATGTGGAGGATGGGTACTGGCAGGGAGAGCAAGCCAAGCACTTACTTAGAAAGTAAACATGTAGACTGTATGGACGGATCCGGCCTTTAGAGTTGTTAATTTGCCATTATGAAGACATAGCCTAAGTGAGAAGGCCATTTTTTAAAGAAGTTATCTTACCTTTAAAATCCTCAAGTTACATACACTGCTTCAAGAATCTTCCATCCGTTTTCTTAAGAAATTTCTATGAATGCATTCAAGGGTCTTGCCAACAAAAACAAACACGTCCTAAACGCGGCCTTTCACCTGTCATACTCACACTCGGGCTGAGTGGCCACCTTGACGGGCTGCGAGCTCTCCCCGGGCCCCCACTCGTTGTAGGCCACGACGCGGAAGGTGTACATGGCTTCTGGCTTCAGGTTTCCCACGGTGAGCTGAAGGGACCCGGGCTGGGTCGTATTCAGTGCTCGTTCCCTGGGAAATCAGAGTTGCAGGGAAAGATTATTCCAACATCAATACTTTTAGCCAAAATTGTCATTAATGTGCAAGAGTAGTGAGGTGGAACAAAGGCTGCTTCCTCCTTTACTGTTGACTCTGGGGCATGATTCATGACCTGTGAGACTTACTATGGGAGATAAACCACCTGGAGGGCCTACAGAGAAAAGGCTGAGGGGTTACCGCGGGGTTCGAGTTTGCGCCAGTTCCGTGAAACTTACAAACTAAAGTCGTTCCTTTGACACTTTAAAATTTAGAATTTAGAATCTCGTGACAAAGAGCTATGAAAATGAGGAGAGGCATCTGGGATGTAGACAGGAACATGCCTATCACAGTCTTCCAGCTAATGACCGATTTTCAATTACTCTACAAACCCGTCTCCGTGAGTATCGCCAACTAGACAAATGCATTTCTGTATTCCCTTTCACCGCACAAAAGGAAATGGCAGATGCCAAGTGCTGGTGTTTATGGAGCACAAGCTCCCGCGGTGACGTTAACAGCAGTTAGTACTAGGAGGCAGACGCCTCCCTGCACAGAAGCAACACGGGTCCTTGCCGTGTTCTTCAAGCCACATCTGCTTGTGTCCAATGCATTCTCAACTAAAAACTTCCTCAGTGCTTCCAAACCAATAAATCAATCTGCTGACCATGGTGGGATTTAAAATGCATATGAAGAGAAAACAAACCCTATGGACATGGATGCCGATCTATGAGAAAGGAAAACTACTAAAATATTCTTTAAGGACACACGTGATTTTAGACATTTACACCCTCATCGGCCTCATATACTTGATTGAATGGGAGAAGAAGGGAATCTGTTTAAGTTACTCTACAGTTCCTTAAAGTTTCTACTTCTAGACAGTATCTCTTAACATCTCAGTGGGATTTTATGTAGACTTTAATTTTGCCATTTGATTTTATTTGGGATTGGGAGATATTTAGAATGAAACTTATATTTTCCCGGCAAACGAGGCTGAAAGAGAGAGAAATGAAAACGGAGTTTAAGGGAACACAGGGTGACCCCTGGGCACGCGTACGTTCACTCTGCCGACACTCTGACGACTGCGGCAGAGGCTGGCGGGCTCGCCCTCACCCAGGTCTTCTTCCTCACGAGCGGAGCCCACACGAGGCCGTGCGGCTGGGTCTCACAGTGAGGCCGTGTGCAACGTGTGCTGATGCAAAGGCTGGCCTGGAAAAGCCACACACACAGGGTGGGCAGAAGGAGGTTTAGGGCTGTTCGTTTGGAAAATGCTACAGTAATTAATAATTAATAATACAAGAATAAACTCTGTAGCCCTTGCCAGGTATCTCAGTTCTCAGTTGGTTAGAATGTCATCCTGACACTCCAAGGTTGCGGGGTGGATCCGGGGTCAGAGCACAGACAGGAATCAACCAATGAATGCATGGATGGGTGGAGCTGCAAACCTACTTTTGCCCCACCCAGCACGGTTCCCTCCAGGTTCTCTTCCTCCAGCTGTGCCCTTCAGACAGGCAGGTCTGGTGACCTGGAGGCCGTAAACTCATGACGGAGGAGTCAGAGTTTGCGGGAATCCTGGAGGAGAGCTGGAGGAAGAACTGTCTTCAATCACGAACATCCTTTTTCTACTTTATGGGATCAAGTAGCATTTCTTAAAAGATTTTATTTATTTATGTTTAGAGAGAGGGGAAGGGAGGAAGAAATAGAGCAGGGGTGTCAAACTCATTTTCACTGGGGGCCACATCAGCCTCGAGGTTGCCTTCGAAGGGCCGAAATAATTTTAGGACTGTGTAAATGTAACTGCTCCTTAACTGTTAAGGAGTTGAAATTACATTCGGCCCTTTGAAGGTAACCCCGAGGCTGATATGGCCTCCAGTGAAAATGAGTTTGACACCCCTGGAATAGAGGGAGAGAAACATTAATATGTGATTGCCTGTCAGGCATCCCCTTCTGGGGATCTGGCCCACAACCCAGGCATGTGCCCTGACTGGGAATCGAACCAGCAACCCTTTGGTTCACAGGCCAGCACTCATTCCACTGAGCCACACCAGCCAGGGCAGAATCAAATAACATTAGCCATTATTTGTTATAGCAGTTAGCATAATTTTCCTCCATGCTGCTGATAAATTAAAATATATACCATGGGTCCTTACCAGGGGCTAGGGGGAGGGAGGAATGAATGGGAAGTTAGTATTTGGTGAGCACAAAATTTTGGTCGGGGAAGATGAAAAGGCTCTGGACATGGAGGGTGGTAACTGTTGCACAAAAAGGTAAATGCACTTAATGCCACAGACCTCTATAGTTAAAAGTCATTAAAACTGTAAACTCGATGTCACATAGTTTTCTACAATGTAAAAAACACCCTGCACGAATCTGGATGCAGCACAAGGTTTCGGCGTTTCTTTAGGAGCGCTGTGGTAAGTTGCTGCAGGGATGAATCCTGACGTATTGGGGGAGGCGTCTGGGTGGGACTCAACGGAAACCTACAGTGGGGGAGGGCAGGGAACCTCAGGCGATGCTTCCTCGTGCCACAGAGCACACTGCTCTCCCCCACCCGACTAAGACGATTCAAAACACTGAGTTGCTTTTTAAAAGAAAACTCTCAAATCAGATTGTGTCCCTGGTGCATGTGGATATTTGCGTTTCATTTATTTTCTTTTAGTGGAAGAAGTTTTATATACGTTACCTCCTTTAGCCCTTTTATAGAGATAGGGTGGTTTTATTATTGTTATTTTACAGATGCAAAAGGAGATTTAGAGAAATATTTCTCCCCGAAGGACTCACAGTTCATGGCGAGCACAGAAAAGAATGAAATCTGAAGCTCTATCCTTGAACCCAGTGTGGATATCACGCAACAACAGTGGTAGGAGGAGGGGCCTAGCTGGATCGCGGGCACTTTGGGGAGGAAGCCTGGGGTCCTGCAGGGGAAGACGGCCTGCTGGGTGCTTGCCGGGAGCCGTGAGGGTGAATTCGTCTGTGATCTATTGTGAGTCGTTTCCTATCCTCTCTGGACCTTCAAGAGGCAGAGCTGTCATTGAAGGTCAGATTTTCAAACCAAACTTCTTGGGTTATCTATAAGGAAAGGCAGCTCTCATAATTGCCTTTATTTTTATAACTACTAAATAATTTAGATGAAATAGCTGTGTTCCAGGACATGCTGACCTAACCCTTTGAACAGGCATTCTTCAAAGGAAAGAAAGAGACAAGAAAATTCGGGCATGCACAAGCAAAAATGTCCAAAGTCATATAATGAAAACATCACTCACATAGAAAAGGGGTTTCTGGACTTTTTTACAGGGAAGGGAGTTTTAGGCCTCCATAGTCTCTACGAGCCTCCAAAACGTACTCCAAATTAATAATGAGCATGGGTACAATTGTATTCATTAATAAGCACAATTGATAGTTTCTCAATGTTACATGAAGTGAGAACAAAGTCTTTAGAAAACACTTCTTTGTTAGCGATCTGTAAAAACACAGTTTAAGAACATGCAACGTGCTTTCTTCGCAAACATGGCTTCGGAGGCGACTCTGTGGCCCCTCTGCTGAGCTGAGGCTGGTTCTGCTCTAGACTGGCCACTCGTTTCTTCAGCATGGGCTCTTCATGGTTTTATATAATGTTTTAACGTTTTCATTTTATGTGTCCCTTTTTTCAGAAGTCTGCTTATCACATCAACCTGGGGTCACAGCCGAGTGCTGCGTAGGCTGCAGAGTGGATTCAGGATTCTTAATCTGGGGTGCGTGTTTTGGCTTTCTCATTAACTTAACTGAACTCCTGATTCCTTGAATGCTAATTGGTGTCATAAAATATTTACTTTATAGAGTTCCTAAAGAAGTCAATGCAAAGCATATAAAGCAGTAGGGATGGTGCCTGGTACTCAGATTGGAGTCTTCCATATATGATAGTTAGGGCTGCTACTTTTAGTTTTACTCTCAAATCCCATCACAACCTCAGGATAAAATGAGTGCTCTTGAGTCCAAGAGAACTTTTCCACAAAGTGTACAGATGCAGGAATACGAGGAAAGAAATTGATAAGAGATACCATCATAAAAAAGGAAAATAAACAGATGCAATTAAACTATGGACCTGCCCCCAATTTTGTTGTTTAATTTTTGTTCTGTCAGATAAATTCTGCTTGCAGAAATAAGTTAAATAAAAAAAAGTGGTCATCCCTAGAGGTATTAAACAGGTTCCATGAATGAAAATAGTAATGTTTATAAAGGTGGAGGCTTTGTTGCCATCAACTGAAAGGGAGTAGGGACTCCGAGCTCCCCCCACCAGCAGCTGGACGGCCCTGGCACGTGGGATGTCCATGCTGGTGTCTGGGTGTGTCCCCAGCTGCTCTGATGCTTCCTCAGGTCCTGCTGGGAGGACAGCAAACCACCAATATAACTCAAATGCATCCTGGGGAAAGAGCACTTCCTGCCACAACACGCTTCACAGAGTTGTCCAGTTACAAGACCAGAAGACTAGAAGGAGGCTTTTGATCACCCCTTTTGTAGAAACAAAACATTGCAAGTCATTTCCCAGCAAGAAAGGGCAATCTGAGTTGGAAAGGCAGTCAGTTAGTGACTCTGCGTTTCTCTAGTCCCACCACAGAACAATGCCAGACCCCTAAAGTCATTTAACTCCATCGTCTCCATATCTAAGTGGTTCATTATTAAGATTTGCTGTCTGCTCACTCCAGTCCCTGCTTCTCTGTCACTGGCAGATAGGCACACTAGGTTCTGAGGAACAGAGAACACAGATATTGGGAGTCGGTGCAGCTATGCGCTGGGGTGTTCTGTCTGTCACTGTCACAGCATCCCTGTCACAGCACCGACTACTCCTGGCCACACAGCAGGAGCCCTGGCTGGCTGCCTCTTGGTGAAGTTCTCTGCCATGGCTCTCAAGACGTAATGACCCTCCCAATCTGCAGAGCTCAGAGTCATGGTTTCTGGTGGCAGACACTGCCAGACAAAACTCCATTACTCTCCTCTTTCCCTCTGACTCTGGTTTAGTAGTGTGGGGTTCAGGCGAGTTCAAGGTAAATTGACTGAAGTAAAGGGAGTAAGTCACCAGAGCTTTCTAGAATCTATTCACATCAAATTCAATCACTGAAAATCCACATAAAGTGTAAGCATACAAGGCTGTCTCCTCCTGCTAACTGAAAAAATCTGTGAGCAGCTTGCCTACTTGGACCTTTACATCGGGACCAAGAAGAGTTCATTCACAAGCATTCCTTTCTTATAAATTCTACTGTTGAGTGTTCTGGGCTACATAGTTGAGGTTTCTTAGAAAATAACTGCTATGATTTAAAAGCACACCGAGTGACCCAATGACAATCATGCTGCTGCCCCTCTGAGCTCAGTCTGTAAGTCCTGTTCATCTCAAGTCACGAAGTGGGACACGGGGGAATGGACAGTAAGCTCGCATCAGTTGCGCTGAGACGGAACTCTGGTCGGGCAGCGGTCTCCTGTGCCTGCACTGGCCCCGGACCTGGCTTGTATCTACAACACGCTGCATTGTAGCAACAGCTCTTCCTGGTTCTTTGTCATTGGTTTCCCCTTCCTTCTATCTTCTATTGACAGATATTCTTTTCTAACGTACATAGTCAGTAAACTCCATGCCCCAAACCCTGAGCTGCTGTCATTCTACAGTTAACACAATCTCAGCTCCTTGGGACGTGATCCGAAGACCTTCGGGATGTGGGCTAAAGCTTTCACACGCATCCGCAAGGAGTCACCTCGCCTCAAAACACCGTATCACTTCCTGGCTCCTCTGTCTTCTGTCATTCTGTCTTTCATCGGTTTTGTTCATTTCTCTCTGGTTAGCAGTTCCTTTTCGGTTTGGCAAAAGTTTGTTCACTCTTCAAATCCAATTCAAATGACTTCACCCGGTTGTAAGTTCCTATCATTACATCCTCCCATTTCAGCAGCATTAAGTGCTCTCTCTGCTGTGCTTTTGCTGCTCCTGGCTTATGCATCTACTATAGAACACATCTCATTGTGTTAGTTAACACGTCTGTCTCTTTGATGCAATTGTTAAATGTTTTAGAAGAGAAGCCATATTCCATTCATATTTTATTTTTGAAAGATTTTATTTATTTATTTTTAGAAAGAGGGGAAGGGAGAGAGAAAGAGAGGGAGAGAAACATCAATGTGTGGTTGCCTCTTGCACATTCCCAACTGGGACCTAGCCTGGAACCCTGGCATGTGCCCTGACCAGGAATCGAACCAGAGACCTTTCAGTTTGTGGAACAAGGCCCAACCCACTGAGCCACACCAGCCAGAGCTCCATGAATATTTTATTGACATTCAGCATATACACCAACTGAGCACAAAGAATCACTATGTTGCTGGTGTTCACAATTTCTTTAAAAGAATGCATAAACAAATGAGAAAAGTTTAATAGAATAGTTGCATAGTATTGTCACATGGTGTGATCTCATAAATGCTCACAGAGCTTGAATCTGTCCAGTTTCCACCCCAACTTAGTTGGGTGACCTTTGGCACGCCACGTCACCCTCCCGTGTCTCGTGTACAGCAGGTGATGCTGTAATGCTGTGAATGCTGAGCGTGGGACCTACTCAAAGTCTTTCTAATCTAACATACTTGATTGGGAATAGAAAATCACTAGTGTGTGTTTTTTGTTTGTTTTATTTTTTGCTGAGTTTAGCACTGTCATATTTACATTTCAGAAGTAAACAAAGATTAAGCATGATATTGTTTTTTACTGGATTATTTGAAACAACATGTCTCTAGTACACATGTTAAGTAAACAGCTGTGAGGTGAACAACGAACGCTGTCTCAATGTATCAAATACCTAATTAGTTGCTCCAAGAGACAAGAGTTATATTAATGTTCCACTGTAAGGAAGGAGCTATGCTATTTTTAATGGAAATATTTTTAACATATCCTTTTTATTCACTCCAGGTTCATTTTTATTTCTTTAGTGAGGTAAACAATGGTGAAATGATGAGAGGATTTCAAAACTGAAATACAGTATATACTAGAACAGGGTATGTCATGGCCCACATAAACTCATTACTAAAATTCTGTGGCACACCAAAAATATACTATATTTTTTTGCCGATCTGACAGCAAATAGTTATAATTTTGATTCATTCACACTGGACAGCTATTGTTGTGTTGACTGCTGCCGTTTTTTATTTGCCAATCTAAAAGAAGAGACCAGTGCACCTGACTAAACAGTCAGATAGTACGTGTTTTAAAAATTCTTGTGGCACACTGGTCAAAAATCACTGGAATAAGGAATCAGGTTCAAAGTGGCAGCAGCAAGCTAAGTGACAACCACCCAAATGCCACACTTCTAGTAGTACCCCAGGTGGTACTGACGCCAAAGCCAGTGCTACCTGGAAGAGAAGGCGGGCTCAGAGGTGACTCGGCACCAGACAAAGCACAGTGGGGAATGGAGATCATCTTCTCAGTTGCAGGGATTTCCACTACACTTTGGTTAAATATTCTTTCTTTTCTAAGCATAGTCTGAGAAACAGGCTTTTAAAGTTTTTTCTGTAATATCATCTCTGTTTGAGCATCTAGTGAACATCTAAGAGACTAGTTACATGACAAATAACTATTATAACAACAAATGAAAAGCTCATTTCAACAACAAATGCAAAGCTCATTTAAGTGAAAACAAGTTTTAGTTTAAAATTACATTTTTTTTTTAGTTTCAACCAATGCCCCCATAATAAATATGGCTCAGCTCTGGGTCCTGTTCTAGTTCTGAGTTTTTGGGGGGATGGGTGGGGGGCATCTCATCCTTTTCTAGCTGCAGTTATCACTGGTATGCTGACAAACTCCTGATCTATATATCTGGCCTGAACTTCTCCTCTGAACCCCAGTTTCCTATTTTCAAGGTCTTGTTTGACATTCTCACTTGAATATTGTAAATGTACATCAAACCATCATGTCTGAAACAGAATTCAGGCTCTTTATCCTGAAATCTGGATCTTTTCCAGCATCTTTATCTCACTCAGCAAATTGTCCCACCACCTCCCATTTAAATAAGCCAGAGACCCAGAAACGATCTTTGAAAACCTCCTTTCTCTCACCATTAATGTCCAATCCATCACCTGGTCCTGTCAATGTTGCTTCCTAAATATCTCTAGAACCTGCCACCACTGCCCCATCTCCGCTGATATATTACTCGGATGCAGCATCCTCTCTTGCCCAGACTTCCGCAGCAGCCTATAAACGGCTTCCTAACTTCTCCCAGCTACCTCTGGCCAATTTCCACTCTGCAGCTATCCTCATGTTTTCAAAACACAAATCTGGTTATAGCACGACACGGTGCACATTTCTGATCTTCTCTTGCGGACTCCTGTTCCTTTCCTGTAGAGCTCTTAACTCGGTGTGTAGTTATACAGATCCGTCAGTAGAGTGGTCCTCCCAACACTACTGACGTGCTTCCAAAGAGGCTGCTGGCTTCTCTGTCACTTCCGTCACAGTGCTAGACATCGTCAACTCCTGGTGAATAAACAGCCTCCATTTATATATGGCATTTATAGGTGGCATGTTTTAAAATATCTATTAAATTTGTTGGAAGAATTAAATTACTCTTCTCTCATTCAGTGATCTAACAACATCATGGGGAGGAAAGGACAAAGTTTTACATTTTACCGAGAAGTGGAGGCAAGCTAACCCTGCCATGTGGCAAGCCAGGGTCAGGATGTAATGCTTTGGATTCTGGTTCTTGCCCTCTTTCCATCATAACACAGTCTCTTCATGGATAACAAGCTTCATCAGCTGCACAGCCCTCCACTCTGAAGAGCAGGGGAATAATACGCAAACACCGTGTTGAAAACCTAATACACAGCAAATTCTAGGATGAATCCTCCATGTCAATCAGGAAAAGCAGCTCTCTAATCCTAAGCAGTGAGCCGAGCTTTTCGGAGGCAGCATAAAGCAATGTAAAGCATACAGGGCTGCAAGTTGGAAGACCTAGTCCAGTCTTTGTTCTGCCACAAAATAAGCATGTCGGGACCTTGGGCAAGTCAGGGCCTATCTCGGAGTCTTCCCTGCTTCATTTGCAAACTGAAGATGCCAGTCACTTATCAGCCTCCCTCCCAGGCTTCTTGTGAAGATTAAATTGAATGATGCGCAAGAAAAGAGTTTTTCCTTCTCTCATCTGAACTCCTGCAGCACTATATATGTGCCCCTTTTAGGAAATATCTTTTACTTTGTGTGGTATGGTGAGGAGATCACTGGGCTAGAAACTTTGCATTTAAATCCCGCTTTTAATATTTAGTAGTTATGTAGCTCTTTGGGCAGCACTTCGTAGACTCTCTGAGCAGAGCCCTGCATGCTCTTCTGTAGCAAGAGGATCGTCATTCCTGCTTTATCTGAGGATCAAATGGGCGGTTGGTGAAAGTGATAAAGCCCTTTCTAATTATGAATCGGGGGTTATCTGTATTTCATTGACTTTCATTTCTAACCTACACAATGGCTTGCACGGAGCCCTAGCTAACAAGAATTGGGTGCTTCTGCTGCACCAGGCAATGGTCGTGTGTTTTAGGGACTTCTTCTTAACTTCATTTAATACTCAAACAACCTTACATGTCGGCACTATTATTATACCAAGTGAGGAAAGCAAAGCACCTGTACTTGGCCCAAGGCCACACGTGTATCACACTCCTCAAGTACCTTTAGATTAATAAATAGGATGATGTTCTATACAGACGTTACAAAGTTCGCTACTGTAACTTTTGTAAGGTAAAGGAACGATGCAAATCAACTTAGCCATCAAAGCAGAAATAAGCCTATAGAAGACATCCATGCCATAATTCTAAAAAAAAAAAAAAATCAAGAAATCATAGTCCTTCGCCAGGCTCATCGCTAGGAGGAAACCTCTGCAGCAGCCGGGAACACCTGCTCCGGAGGCGGGCCTGCAGTGAGTCCTGCTGCCACCACCACTTACCGGCTGCATCTCAGCGGTGTACACCTCTTCTTCTGGGTAACGCTTTGTTGTGAGGATTAGATAAGAAAATGTATGTAAGACGCTTAGTCTGGTGTCTGGCATAGTATGTGCTCAACACATGCCTGCCCTCATTGCTCATGCCGACTCTGTGGGCATAGGCATGTGACCGAGCCCTCCCCTGCGCATCAGTCTCCAAGCAGAAGGAAGCTGGACTATGATTCAAAAGATCCCCTTCAATTCCAATGATTTCTAGGTACTACGAGGGGACAGCTGGATATCTCTGAAGCAATTTTGTCCTGTGAATTCTGTCTTTCACGTTCTAGAATTTATGCTGCTCTCTGATAAATGGAATAAAGGCACCCAGGTGACCGAATAAAAAATGTTTTCTATGGCACTTGCCTTATTGACACCATTAACCGGTCAGACAGATTAATGATGATTTCAGCTAGGGTAATTTTCCTGACAAAGTGACTGCTAATCTGAGGCAAGTGTTCAGTCCACTACCTTTTAGAAAGCTATGGTGTTAAGGAGCTAAATAAGCCTATATGAGCACAATGAGGATCTCAGCTCAGAAACATGTACCGTATGTTCACTCTGGTGGAGAGCTAGAAAACACAAAAGAGTACAGGTAAAGAGTAGTTGGAAAATTACATTTGGTCGAGTTGGTTGTTGCCAAGAAATTAATATGAAATGAGAGTGTAGTAAGCAGAACATTGGTGCGTGTTTATAACGATTGGCCAGGGGATTTTAGCTGTTTAACAAGTGGAGGATGACGAGCAATGAAAACACTGTAGAATCAATGAATTGTAGGTCTCTATGGAATCAAAGGTTTGTTGTAATCAGCGTCCCACGTAGAAGATAAGAAATCAAGTGTCTGGAACGTGCCAGGGAAGTATGGCGTTTAAACGGTGATCGTGGAGAAGCTGCAGTGATTGGTGTTGATGAGGACCATGGTATGTCCAGGGGAATGACTAGCCAATGGGACAAGGGAAACTGATCCTTGGGCTTGGAAGATAAGAAAGATTTCAATAGATAATGATAGAATGGCTTTAAAAGTAGGAAACAGTGGGCAGTTATAAAAACAAATGGCTCGCACAAAAAATAGCAACCTATTATTATGATTACTTGCCCCACTTTGAGCTGTATTGTCAGCCTTTCCATTCCGAGCCCCTCCATTCTGCCTACGTGCAGTGACTGACTGACCCAGATGCTTTCCTTGAATTTTCCAATTAATTCTCAGAGCAATTCCGAGAGCTACAACTGCTCTTATCCTTGTCAATTACAGCAGAAAAATGTTATGCTTGTTTTTTTTTGCAAAATTAAAAACACAAAAATCAACATTTGATAACTAGTGGTTCCATTTTCAAATCCATCCATCTGGACTTAAGTGGCATATTTTACTCATTATAAATTGAAGAATATTCACCTTTTTTAGCCATGGAGTAAGTTATCCAAACTGTATTTCAAAAGCTAACTAGAGACAGTGAGGAGGAGGGACTAGAGGGTGAGAACCTGTTGTCAGAGATCAGGGAAGTAAGATGAAGAAAACAGAATAAAGGGGACATGACTCAGCTGTGGCCAGTGCAGGCCCCACAGGGCTTGATGACTAATGGCACTGCTGAGAGACAGGGAGGGGTAAAGTGGTTTGTTTGTTTGTTTCTTTTGCTTAGTCAACAGAATAGGAGGCACTAACATAAAATGAAACAAAGGAGGGAAAGTATATTTAAGGAGGAGGCGGTGAGTATGATTTGGGGCAAGCTGAATTCAAGGTGCCTCCAGGAAATCCTGGTAGATACATTAGGACACCTGGGCAAGAACTATTACCGCCAGTGTTCACAACTGTGCACACTGAGATCCAAAGAACTTACGAGGCTTATCAGAAGGGCAACGAGTTCAGTATTTGCAGAGATAAGACGAAAGCAAATTCCTGCTTCTTCATGGAAATGAACTATCTCAGGGAACACAGGCTATTTGTGTATGTATATTTCTTTCCTTTCTCATTAAAGTCAGGTCAAATTACAAAAGGAACAGAAATTTTAAAAAGAGACACTTTAGTGGTATCTGTGAACCCGAAAGGAAAATCCTTTGAGACCCTGCATGAGAGAAGCTATACTGTTCTTTCCAACTGTCACACCATAGCATTTTGGACTAAATACCACTCTGGCCCCCCAACCACTACTGTCCCTTTCATATCCCAGGGGGTTCCTAGAGATCACTGTGTGCTTACGGTCCTCACAAACTGGAGAGGCCAGAAGCCTCACACCTGAATTCCAGTTTCTCCCCATGTGCTCTCTGTTAGCACTTTAGGAGGCACTGGAAGACCTGAGACAGCCGTCTAGTCCAGTCTTCTCCAGAGATGGGTGATGACAGCCAGGGTGAGCTCAACCCGGTGGACCACTGGGGCCCAGCAGGGCACTTGCCATTTTTCTCTGCCTCTCTCCCTTTCTTTCTCCCTCTCCCTCTCTACTTCCCCCATGCCACTACTGCCCCCAAACTGGTCCCTATGTGTAGATGCATAAAACAGGTAACATTTCCGTTGGCTGTCACACTTTACAGAAGGTGAATGTAGTCCCTATTCAAAATGAAAGAAGCAGCTGCCACATCCCAGAAGTCCCTGCCTACTAGTGGGTGTCTACTTTAGACTGATTGTATGTAAGAAGAGGTTTAATATGGAAGAAAAGATGTGGAACTCAGAACTCAGCCAAGTCAATGGACAGACACTTTATAAAGATTTTAGCTGCCCTCTGCAAACCCTCATCTATGGAAGAACATAATGATGACATTCTCTCCCTGTGTAAGAGGCAAATCCAGTACATTTGTAAATAAGCATTCTTCTCTACAGGGTCTGGGAACCTGGCAATATAGGGTTTCTCCGAAGCAAAGTGGCTTTCGCATTCTGGTCTCTTTGAATACCTTTGATTATAGAAATTCCAAAGGGCCAGGAGGAGAGAAACTCAGAGAATGCCTAAGGAACAAAATGGAAAGGTCCACTAAGAGAGCATCCTATCTTTCTGATTCCTTCTAAGTGAAATGTTTACAGAGTGGCTGTGATTTAATCTTAAATAAATTTTTCCAAACACTGAATGTGCTTATATTCAAATACACATGTTTATATGTTGATAAATAATGACCTATAATGATGATACCAACCTCATGGGCATTTGACAAATACTACAAAATTCCATTTCAAACAATTTGGCAAACTAGATATGTTGTAAAAAAAATTCTGCTGTCATAGCACACCTAAAATCGTGATAAATTATTAAAAATCTCTCATTAAAAATTACCCATGAATATGCTAGCAGAAAAGTGAAGGAACTTTCACAGAGGGAAAACAGACCCTGTGGAGCTGGTGTCTGTCTGAGAGAATTTACTCATCGACAGAAGTCTACAGCTAGGGGTTTTAAAAACCAACAGGAGAGAAGAGTAGGAAACAAGCTTGCAGATAAAGTAGGGTACAAGCTCCAATTAGAGCATCTTGCATAGCCAATATCTTGAACAAGCATGCCTCCATGAATGAACTAGAACATGACACTAGCCTCACGAGAGAACTGGTGAATGAGTGTGCACACCAGTCTCAGCCTTAGTTTAGCGGGAACAGGAAAAAAAAGTCAACTCGTTTGAGTTGATATGTCAAAATGGCAGAAAAGCAAATCTTATTGCACTTAACTGGACTTTCCGATAACCGATAGATATCAGTATGAGACTTGCATGGGCCAGATTATCCTTAACAAAACTTTTGCTTAATGCGGTCTCATTTGGTAAAGTAAATCCTCTGAGGAGGTTGTACCTGAAACTCTGGCCTCAGAAATCCCCTCAGAGAAACTTCTAAGACTGGAGTCCACAATCCAGACTCATCCAGGCACCGGAGACAACAAGCCGCCAGGAGGAAGAGTCGGCAGGAACAAATCACAGAGCCGGACTCACAAAGACTCAGCTATTAGACTGATCACATATGGAGCACAGAGTCGGTAAGTTCAATAAATTTAAAAGAATAGCAGGAGATATTATACAGCTTATTCTTATAAAAGAGATGGGAACTTATCTAATCTCTGTCTTAGTTTATAAATAAGCCCTCAAAGTCTTAAAATCATGGACGATATTAAGGGGAAGACGTTGAGAGGTAAAAAACAACAATAGCAGATCACAGTGTTGAAACCAGACGCGCACGCCTCACCTTTGCCTAGTCCGTAATAATATATATCAACAACTTCTATCAACTCCTAGATGCCCTTGCATGACCTTTATAAATGCAAACTAATGTGACCCTAACAAAAGGGCAGTAGTATTTCCTCTGCAGTAAAAGGGAAAGCGGGACTCAGAGAAGCTGTGATCGCATCGTGTGCTCTCAGGAAACTGCCCTGGGGCCTCGTGACGTCAGCGCCAGAGCTGAGACGGCAGCCTAGCCCGGGGCTCCTCTGTACCCGGTTCCGCCAACGACGTGTGGCCTGCGGCTGGTCTCCGTTTATTACTTTGAAAATCAAGAAAATAACACTAGTAGCAGATTTTCACATGCTTGTCTCTTGTAAAGTTTTCTATAAATGACTTCATTTGATTCTGTAAACGATGATGCTTTTAAAAACCACACAGCTAAAGGAGACATACAACCTCCATTTAGTAATGAGTGGTTGACACAGAGTAGATTCCACGCTGCCTCCAAACTCCCTGCCCAAGATCTCCCGCCACCAGGATCCCACATTGTACATGTGAGGAGTTGGAGTACTGGCCTGAATTTTACTGGTAGCACCTACCTGTTGTCCCCTTCTCTGGAGAAAAAGACCGTGAAGGTTTGAATGTTCCCTTTTGCTTCCGCGGGTGGGCGCCAGCTGAGACGAATGAACCGGCTGGAAACCAAGACGGGGACCACATCTCTGGGAGCGGAAGGAAGGATGCTGGAGCTCGGGATAGCTGAGGAGGAAGGAGAGGAGGCTGTCAGAGGTGCTGGTGCCATGGGAGGGCAATGGGCAGGGAAGCAAAGCGGACCCAGCAGCGAACAGAATGATCCATTCACATAGATGCTGAAGGAAGAAAGAAAGACATGGGAAAGCAGAGAAACTGTATATGGACTCAAAGGTACAATAGGATTCCATGGGGCTTATAAAAAGGGGGCTAATTAATAGCATAGATCTACTGCCTATTGTCCAGTTCCTATTGCTCATGAAATTGATGGCAATAAGAAGAAATGTCCTATTTAAGCATGAAACAGGGAAACATAACCATGAACTTACATGTATTGACAAATGCCTCAGGTAACAAAGTAGTTGTTACAACACCTTATTCCACTCAGAGTCTTTTTACACTGTTTTCAGTACAATTTGAGGGAGCTTTCTTACATATTTTCTGAGACCACATAACATTTAAAGAAACCAACTAAAAATGATGGAAGCTAACAAAAAGTAGAAACAGTTCTCGTGGACTACCTGCTAGCAAGGGAAATGACAGGGAAAAATTCTAGAAGACATGAAGATATACAACTGCATTATGCTGGTAGAGAATCATTAAATTTACAGCCAAATTTAACAGCTGTTATTCATAGGAACGACTCAATCATCCACAATTAGAAAACTGGCTTTTCAAACATTTGGGGTAGTTCTGATCTATAATAGAAGTTTTCTATTAAATGTGTGTGTATTCATAATTCATCTTTACTAAATAGCTCTGTTTTCTTCTTATGAGTTCCGATCCCCAAGTTCAGGGAACATGTGTTTCATCTTGACAGGTGATTTCTGGCCCCAAATCACAAGAACCCATTTGCCTACGTCTTATCTTCAAATTGGCCTTTGTAAGCCATTTTTCCCCAGTTCTTTTAAAAAGCGCTCTCCTTCCTCGCATACATGCTCTCAATGGGCTAGCTGCTGCAAACTCAACTCCTGTTAGTTAGAAAGTCCACCTGGGGCTAGGGGGCCATCTCATTTCCCAGTGAGTCTAGAAACATGATCAATTTACAATGCATACCAGTTGTACAGAGAAAGAATCTTTGAAGGACTGCATAAACCTTTCATAGTTATTCCTGGCTCTGTAGATCCTTAGCCAACTTCTTTATAGCTAAAATATCCCTTGCCTTCTTGATCAACACAATATTTGAAATACATGGAAGACTGGCAACGATTCAGTTAATCTTTCATGGCATAGTGGTGAGGGGAGGGTGAAAGATTGATACCTGGAGAAGTGGCCTCTCTTTCCAAAATACCGGGCCATTAGCGTCTTGATGGACACCTTTCCTTGTGTGCACCGTGGACAACCCACACTGGCCCATTGACGTGAATGTATCCTCGCCCTCCCCCAACCCCACCTGCTTCTCCCGCAGAGCTGCTTAACTCCGTCGCGTCTCACTGTCCCCTGAACTGTCCAGTCCAGAAACCCCAACTGCATCTCCTATTGCTGACTCTCTCTCTCATTCACACACCCCTTCCAGGATTCTCCCTCCCAGACACGTGGTGAATCGACTCCGCTTTATCCGCTGTCACACTCACACCCACACCATTATTCTCTCTCTCTCCAGGACTGTCACCGTCTCCTCCAGCTCCCCTGCGTCCCCTTCCACTCGCCTCCCTCGTGTGCATTCTCTGTACAGCATCAGAGTCAGCTTGTAAAAGACACATCTGGTCACGCCACTCTAGTGTTTATTGTCCTTCCTGCCTTCTCTTTCCCTCAGGGAAACTCCAAGCCTCTCCATCTGCCCACCAGCCCGGCTCCTGTTTATCCCTTTTCTTGGTTTGGCTTCCTCCACAGAGACGGCTTTAGAAGGGGATTGAAGTGCAGGTGCATGATTTAGAAAGTGACTTCAGGAAACACCAGCGGGGGGTGAGGAAGTGAGACAGCAGGGAGTAGGGGCTAGAAAAGGTGAGCCATCTGGAAGTCCTCACTGCGGGAAACCGAAGGGAATCCCACTGGGGCTCTGGGAGCCAGAGCAGCACAAGTCTGCGTGGCCCATCCCTGAGGGAAGCAAGTTGGGGTGTTGATCTACCATCCTCTTCCGTTAATTGAGGGTGACCCCAAGGGTGTTACCTTTCCTGTGTTATATAGCCTAGCAGGTTCCTCCTGGCACAAAATTACCACCTTTGGGCAGAGGCTAGCAGGGGCCCACAGTAAGCAGCATTCATTGGCTCTACTCATTCAGCAACTGCTCATCGAGCACCTATCCATGTCTGCCCTGCTTCTGAGCACAGAGCAGAGTGGTGCCCAGCAGATGAGTCCACTTTCCTGGGCAGCCTCCATGGGTGCTCCTGGCTTTTCAGCAGGCTCTCTGCGTGCGGAGCCGTGTGTAGTTCCCTGGGGCCTGGGCACCGGCGGCTCCCACTCATTCACTTAACTCCCACCTCCCTCTTGACGTAGTTGCTCTTCCTTTGGCAAGACTGGCCCAAAGTATAAATAACTGCAAAATATGGATCTAACAGACACTAGTTGATATCTACAATATAGAAAGCATGTCTAAAAATCAATAAAGTAATAAAGCATCTTATTCTAAAATAGGATTCAACCTGACAAGTAAAAGAAATGTGCATTAAAATAAAATCTAGAAACATCTATCTGAACAAAGTCTCTAAGGAAAAAAATCATCAGAGTAGCGAGAATTTAGAGAACATTAGTGCCGAGTTTAGGCCATGGAGCTCCACTCCTTCGCCCTCTCAGCTGAAACAGTGCGGTCTTTTCAGAAGCCAATTTGGTAAACTTCTTTAACGTGGAAAAATAGTCCAACAATTTTACCAAACATTCTCACAGCACATTTCCTCAAAATGTTATACCTATACATTTTATCCATTTTTTAAAAAATGGGATTCTTACTGAACTTAAGAAAAGATTTTTTAAACCTAAAAGGCGATCAATGATGACTTTGAAAAATCTTCGGAGAATTTTCAAGGAGTCAGAAAAATAATTTTTATCAAATCCTTTCTGCCCCAAAGCACCTCACTCACAGATGGTAACGCAAAAGCGAGGTAGCTTCGCCACCGGTTCAGGGGCTGCCAGCAGGGGGAGCAATGGGGCTCTTCCCACAGAAGCTCTGCTCTCCAGGTTCTGGGTGTGTCTCCTCCCAGGGCCAGTCTGGACTCTGATGGCGCTGATAAAGCTCAGAATAGAATTAATCACGGACTCTTTACTTCAATTTAAACAGTTGTTATATGAAAAGGCAGGGACACATTTTTAACAAAGGAATGGCTTCTGACTTGATATAGGGAAATTAATTTTGTTCACACTAATCCTCTGTGCTTTCTCTAAACAGTAACTGGTCTCCACAGAAGGTCTCAATAAGGAACCAATCAGGACTTCTTTTCTTTGCTCCTGGAGGCCTAATCTCCAGTCTGTCCCTAATCTCTCTGGCCTGTTACTGTTGCCCTGGTTACAGCTTCTTTATCGGTTGTCATGGAGAAGAGGCGAATTTGCCAGACTATAACATAGTCTTTTTTAAAAGAACCTCTTTTTAAAAAATTTTATCAGAGCAAAAGGCAAGAAAAAAATAGGTGATTTCTGAAGACAACAGAAATGCAAAAAGTAGATTGTTATTGAAACTGAAAACTAATAATAAAAACACTTTTATGGTGTCATCGAAAGAGCCTTGGTAACAATTACATTATTGGGTTAATTTTTCTATAAAGCCACATGCCCTCTAGATACCAGAGACTTTTGTTCTGTCAGATTTTTACTCTACAGCGTTTATGGATATTAATTTTTCTCTACACTTATTAACAATGCCTGACCTCCACTCCTGTGATGCATATGAAAGATAAAACATATTCACAAAATCACAAAAATATTTCATTTGCATTAAACTTCAAGCAACCAATACACTTTTTTTCCGCTGTTGCTCCTTATGTTGTTAACTAAAACTATAAATGTTGCCACCAGATCAACTAGATGCTATATTTGCCGCATCTCCTTATTATCTTTAAGATTTAATAAACATGAAATATAAACAGATAACACCAGTGAAGTGACAGGAACATTTAATTGTCCTAAAAGCAAACATCTATTCATTTTCCTTTGCCATTTTTCCTTGTTGGTGTCCCTTGACATTAAACTCTAGCTTTTAATGTTATAATGGAGATGTAGATAAAATTTAAATTTTGGTTAAAGTTTTTGTCATTAAAAATGTAATTTCACAAGCTTGCCAAAAAGGAGCTTGACTGTATGTGATTGAAAATAACAAACAATAACATTTTTTTCTTTTTTTCCTCTAATTTTATTTTAATCATTGTTCAAGCACAGTTTTCTGTCCTTTATAATAACATTTTTATAAAGCTGCACTTCATTTTCAAAATTCAAAGAATCATGGCTTTGGAGCAAGTGCATTAAGAACCTTAGTAAAACTAAGAAATGTTTAAGTTATACATTTTTAAAAAATAGTGATTTTATAACAGGGTGCAGCCAAGAGGGGGGCCCCAAATAGGGATTTGGAATGGGGTCCAGAACTCAAGGTGTCCAGGAAATATTAGGATGTCCTCACCCCACCCCCCTACAGGTGTGGGTTGGAGGAAGGGACAAATGGAGCAGGCCATTGAGAGCTGTTTTGCACAGCAACAGCTTTGCAGCTAACCTCTGGTGTGGTCATTTAACACATCTATAACCTTTAACTGGTTGCATAGATATGTTAAATAGCTGTGGCCATGCTCTGAGCCAGGGGAATGGAAGTAACTTCCCCACCAAGATGTAACTGGAGGCAACTCTCCCAAGTTACAGTTCCTGCATGAGAGCTTGAAGATGTCTGGCTCCAGGGCATGGGGCCACACCTGCCCAGACTCACGGTGGCAGCCCAGTGAAGCTGGAAGGATATGGGAGTGCTGGCAAGTGTGGTCAATTGTGGGAGGAGTCAGAAATGGGGCTGCAGAGGAAGATTGGCGTGGAGATTTAAACCCAGATGTGGCAGCCATTGAAGGGAGAACCACGAGGCTTTGGCAGAGTGGGGACTCCTGCGGCCATTGTGTGGAGAGGACCACGCAGCTGGGGCAGTGGAGAGAGAACCACTCAGTGTTTAGCAGAGTGGGGACTCCCGCAGCCCTGCGAGAGAGAATCACCATGAGCTTTAGCAGAGAACCGCCACTTGGCTTTGGCAGAGTGGCGACCCCCTCCTTGCAGCCATTGTGCAGGGATAACCACGCGGTTTTGCCGGAGTGGAGACTCCCACAGCTTTAGAAGGGGGAACGACCACCTGGCTGTAGCATAGATCCTGGCAACACAGCTGATGGTCCTGGGAACCGAGGGAGGCCTACCAGCTGAGACGGATTACTGGGAAGAACCGGGGGCTGCCTGAGCCATGGGCTTCTATTTCCTTTCCTGAGATATGGTACCCCAGACCCGGCAAAGGTGGGGAAGGGAGGACTGTGTGTGTTTGTGGGTGTTTTAAGGGACTTTGGGATTTTGATGAAGACATTAGGTCACTACTTAAGTCTGTATAGCATTAAATAGACATTTCCTTTCCTTTTCACGAATCTCTGGCATTGAGAAACGTCTTCCCTCTGGCGGCAGACATAACGAACCTAGGGGTTCCTTTCGGTAATAGTATATTGTCCCGGGCCCCCCGCCTTGTTTGTTCTATAACAATTTGAAACTATATTTCATTTTAAATGGATATGAGATAGCCATTAATAAACTCTATTATATCACATTGAATCTTAACCTTTGTGTAAAATAATTTATTGGATTAGTATTTAAAATGAATAGCAATATTTATTGAATGTCTATCAAGCTCCAACTGCTTTGCTTAAAGAATTACTTATTTTTAAACCATGTATTGTTCCCTGAAAGAATAGGGAACTAAATTGTTAGATGATCACAAAGTTTGAGATAGTCTCTTACTTATAAATGAGTACCATTCTAAATTTTTTGGTAGGGTAGTTATTTAGAAATCAGAACCCACTTTCTCACTAAACCATTTCTATTCTGTTTCCAGAAACCTATTTAATTTACCACTTTATAAACAGTCATAGTACTCACACTATGAAATTGGAGGAAACTTGTATGAATTTTCTTTGGTAAAATCAATTTTTGCATCCAATCACTAATCCATTCAATATTCACTGGGGGGTGGGGGGGGGCTCTCATGTGTGCAGCACTGCAGGGAAGCCTATTTTAGTCCATTTCCCAATCCTGGGCTGAAAGCTGCTCTTGTCGTGCTCCCTGCCTCTGCCCCACCCTCACGAACCTGTGTCTTCTCACCTCCAACATGGCTCCTACATTCCAGCTCTACTTTCTCAGTTGTCTTGAGTGGGGAAACCTGAGAAAAATCCAGTTGAAGGGCAGAGGGAACTAGGCTTGAGAAATTCCAGTGGGAAACCGTTCTGTGTGGTGTGGGCCCAGCTCCCACTGGGAGATGCACAGGACCCACGCCCACGGATAGGTTCTCCCATGGGGAATCAGGCCTGCAATGTACCCTAGGCCACTTTGAGACTTGCCTTTGCTAAAACTCCCTCACCCTGAATTGAGACAGCAAGTGCTTACTGTAACTTCCTAAAATCCACGCTAAACCTTTCAAGGACAAGTGCAACTGGTTCAACTACTTTTTCCCTTTTCATTTGCCAAGAACCTTCTTCTGTGATGTGATTAGCAGTACTGGCTCCTTTGTTTTCTGTAAAAGGTAACCACCTAAAGCGAACCTGTGCATAGTAAATGAGGACCATCATGTAATGTGCCAAGAAACCCAATAAAGGCCGATCACCGGGAGGGCTGCGGCTTTTGCTCCCCTTGAGAGAAAAGCCATGCTGTCCCTTTTCCTCCACTGGACTCGGTGGTCCATGTGAATGTCTCTCCCCTATCCACAATGTGGCAGACCCCACAAATCGGGGCCCACATCAAATTCCCACAGGCATCTGTTGCAGATGGGGTTCCTTGCTACCTCTCTGCTCTCCACACTGAACGTGCGGGGCCCCGTGAAGACCTCACACTTTCCCCTCTGCTACTTCCCTGGGCTGCAGCCTGAGCAGCGGCACCTCCCTCCAGCTGCCTTGCTGCCTTGCCCTTCACATTTCACTTTGGCTGTCGCCTCACTGATCCCCACCCTGGCCTGGGTGCCTCTGTTCTGGGCTTTCACAGGACCAGGGGAGGTGTCCCCTAGGGATGCTTACTCCCTGCACTCTAATGCTCTGGGCTCCGTAAGAGGAAGAACCAGGTGGGCACTCTTTACCACTTTAATCCCCAAACCCAGCACGGTGCATTTAGTCAAATCCCAGGCATCCAATACATGCTTGCAGTGTTAGCAAAATGAAAGGCTTCACAAATTTGTGAAATTATAATGATTAGGCTTTGACTAGGAAATTTCCTGTCACAGCCCTCTAAAATGGGTATTTGAGAATATGTACGTGGAGAGCTCTGAGCTATTATGGCAAGCTGGTTATACTAATAATTATTGCTCAGCTAATAAATTACATGTAGATTAAAAAACTAAACTCAGGCAGGTTCTGAGAGAATGCAGGTATGAGGTAGCAGGGAGAATATTTCACTTAGGATTGAATGAAGAGAGGAAAATGCCCCAGAAATCCAACTATGCACTAAACGATATAGAAGCTGTGTTTAGATAGGAATAATTCCTGAGAAAAAGAATGCTTTCATTAAGAAAAGTTTAAGAAAGCTTGAAATGCTGGTTAGGCTTACCTGCGCATCCAGGAGGAAAACCCAGGGATCTGTTACCAGAAGTCTGGTTCTCATGCTAGGACCATACCTCACAGGGAATTACCTGGGCAAGGTAGTATGCTAAGAAAGATTGCCTATGCACACACGTGATGATAAGATGAAAAACAAACTCTGGACAATATTATCTTATCAGCAGAGGTAACTGTGTCTCTCAGAGTATGAAGTCCTTTCAAAAGACACAATGAGAAGAAAAATAAACTGGTCAACTAATATATGTGTGAATGAATGCTTTTAGACTCAAATCTATGTGTCATATATATATGAAAGAATACATTGTGTGCTTTTAGTGATTTATTTTCACTTTGTTTATTTAGAAAAGTACTTCTTAAAGAGCTTAGCCAAGGTGGCACAAGGACCACGGGCAGCGTGGGGAGGAGGCTAGTCCCTCTTTGAGCAAACAGATGGATTTGACTGGAGAACTGCAACTAAAAAGAGGAGGGTATTGCATCCCTTCTCTAATACTCCGTGACTTGGAAAGTCGTTTAGCTTCTCTTGAGCCTTACTTTCTACAATAAAAACTGATCCAAAATATTTAACACGCAGGGTAATGAGTTGTGATGAGGGATGGGTCTGACGGGCTTCCCACAGTAACTAACACATGATTTGCATTCAACGGACGGTTATCATTATCTGTCTGTCATTAAATGCAGAGAGCAGGCGGTCTGTCTTTGCTGGGCTGCCGTCCCAATGCCTGGCTGGAACCCCAGAAACCCCACTGGACAGGCTTTGGGAAGAATTTGGGCTAAATCTGATGGGGGAAGTAAGTTAGGGACAAACACGCGTACTTTACCCAAGGACAGGACTTGGTCACCTCAATATTTCTCCCTATTTCCTTCATCAGGTGGCAGAGAAAACATCGTCCTTTGTTTGTCCTTCTTGTCATCCCTCATGTCTGCTCCTACTTTCTGGGCTCTTTCCTTTCTCTGTATTGTCTTCCTAACCGTTGTAGCCTTGCCATCTGTCATGATCCCAAGGTCTCGCAAGGCCACCTTTAATCACCTCTCCCACCCACGGGACTTCCTGGCCCCTCTCAGCAAACCGCAGGTGACTATGCTGCTACCCAGTCCCAGACCCCTTTGTTTCCATCCTTTCCCTTGAGCTCATATCTTTGAATTTCTCGTCATTGTTTATCGTTCTCCATGCCCAGGGACCCCAAGCGTGTCATTTCCATCGTTCCCCTGTCATCAGAGCTTCCTCTAGGGAGACAGGCTGACAGGCTGTGACACCTCCTCTCCCATCCCTCATGCGCCTGCATCACCGCTCACTTCATCCCAGCCATATGGTGCTTTGTCCCGGGTGGCCACGCAACCCTCTTGTGCGGTCTTGTGTGGCCGTGAAGAGCATCTAAAGAACACACGCATTGCTGACGCCGATCAGCAGGGCAGGCTGCAAAGAGCACTGCGTTTCTGCGCAGTTTTCTTCGGCAATAAGACACCACCAAAGTTCAAGAGCTGACAAGTTGTGCTGTTGTGAAAAATAATGGAATGAGTGCTAGAGAGTCTTATTTATTTATTTGTCAGGTAACGGATTTTTTACGGTCAGAAACTCAAATAAAGGTAAGCTGAAGATCATATAAATCAAGTAAAAAGAACGAAAGCTTTAAGCTACTCTCTTTAGGGATATAGGTACTTTTAAGAATCACTTTCACTGTTTCTGGATTCCAAGTGACAAAAAAAAAAGTTCCAATCACATTAAGGGCTCAGTGAGTTCTATTAATGGTGAACTTCCAACAACTCAGTCCATGGGATTGAAAACAAAAGGTAAACTTACTTATTTAAGATTACAGTGTGAGTGTGGCTGTGGGAACACTCATCGCCAAGGTAGGCTAGTTTCGGAAATGTCTCTGAGACTCAGTTTCCAAACGGCAGGTTCACCCAGTGCCGTGTTTCTGTGCACAGGATGAGAACAGGTGTGCGAGGAGGCACCTGAGGCCCGGAGTGCATCAGCAGCGCAGGGGAGTTTATTGAGCATCTGTGTGCAGTGCACTTGGCTCTAACCCCTAGCTACTCATCCTTAAATTTTATAGCCACCAAAACAAATTAAAGGGAAATAAAAATAAAAATGACATAAGAGGATATAAAACTAAGATAAATTATTCCTTGCTCCAATTAAGTTTGTATAAGTAGAGCCTGATATCACTGCTTGAAGCCACTGCAAAGCAAAGGAGACATAGAATATATGAAAGATGCTTCCTTAGATCTTTTTCTCATTTTAAGTTTGTCCTTCTAGGCCTGTGGACATTGGGGAGGGTGGGGAGGGAGGGAGGAAGGAAGGAAGGGAGAAACAGAGAGAGGAAGACACAGAGACTAATTCCACCTTTTATAGGAAGGAAGACGCTGAACAGGGGGAACTTGAAACCACAGTTGAGTGATCACTCATGGAAGCTCAGCTTTTTTCTTTTGTTTGGTTTTTTTTTTTTAATGTACTGCAGTGAAGAAAATGGTAGTGAAGCTGGAAACCATAGGACAGGTTTACTGGCTTGAACCTCGCACTCATACTGCAAACCCATTAAGTGGGCAAACAAAATAACTACCAGAGATGATTGATTAGGTAATAAAGTGTTACATAATCATCAACTGTGGCCACGCATCAGATGCCGAGTGACAAGTTCTCCTGGGTCACTCTAAACGGAACTATATTAGTTCCTACAGAAGAGACAGGCTTTTGGAAATGTCTTGTCTGATTTTTTAAAAAAATATCATTAAACGTGTTGATTTAAATGATGACCCATGTCAATTTACATTATAGTTGGTAAATTCATAGAATAATTCAAAATCTAACATAAGGCCTGTGGAATTTTGAAATATAGGATACAGGCATTCATCTACCATAATCAATGCATCTATTTTAAGCTTAGTTCCTGGTTGCTATTACAGGTAAAGCAAAAGATAGGCTTTTCCTGTGTTCACGTGTTCACCCTGCTCAAGAAAGAGATATGGTGTGTGGCATTGCTTTCATGGAATGGGAAGAATCCTGGGAGACAATTAAGAGATGTGCTATATCTCACATTTCAGTTAGTAGCTGGGCAAGTATCTTCCAGGGTGCAGACAAGTCAGTGTCTAAGCTCACGAGAGCTCTGGTTCTATCTTGTTAGGTAGCAACAATATCTTTCATCTCTGTCTCTTTTCTCTTTTCTACTTGATTCTTTTTCTCTGAAATTCATCCATATTCTTTTTTTTTTCATACAAATTAGACACAGAGTTTGGAAACTGATGGCAGCCTCACTATCCAGTTCAGGGGTAAGAGCTGGCTTTAAAGTTACTATGATACAGAAACATTTGGAATGAGGAGGTTAAAACAATGGAATTCTATGCCAGGCTCACGACTGATCACATGACCTTATTATAATACCTAGTACTGCTATACTTTTTCTAGTGTCAAAACATTGCATAAACATTCCTATCCTTTTACGCGACCACACAGACACAAAATACAGCAGATGATACCCATAAAGTGCTTTGAGTTCAGTTAAAGAGAGGGTCTAAAAACAGAGAGAAAAATAAATGGCACCAGCCTCTGCCTTGGCCAATCTTAACAAACATCAGCTTTTTCTATTTTAAGCAAAATCATGGATTGTCCTTGCATAGGAAACCTCAATAGTGTTACTGTGAAAGGTAACACTAAAAATATCTACAAACCTCCACCGAAGAGGAGGCAGCTCTGGCAGCAGTTGAGAGTTCAAGGGCTTCCTGGGTTTCGGTCAGGCTCTGTCACTTACTCTCTGTGTGAGACGGGGTGAGATGCTTAAAATTTCTCTGCACTACTGCAAAGAGGGTCAGAAAAAACAGTAGTCCAGGATGTAGTGTACAGAAATGAATGTTAAAAAAAAAAAGAAAGGCAAGAAAAACCTGGAAACTGCTCCAGAAAGATAAAGGGGAATTATATTATGCTATTGATGGGGGAGACAGTTCTGTGAATATGACAAAAACAAAATCCATGAAGAAAAATATTTAAAATAGGGCTGCATTCAAAGCAGAATTTCTGTATGGGAAAGTGTGATAAATGGAACTGAAATACAGGGTCTGGCACAAATAACGCCCCTCTTTTATTACAAACACTTTTATTACAAGATCATAAGCATGTAATTCTGTAACATAGCACTATCACACTCAAGCACACCATATGACATTTTAGGTAAAAATGTTCAAATTAAAACTATGAATTATTATAACCATAGTATTACCCTACCAACCACACTCAAGCGGGCCTTACTTCTAGCAGACCCTGCATATATGACAAACTGATTCAATATTTATAATAATACTCCAAAGGGTTAACTTTCCTAGTATGTAAACAGATGTAACAAATCAATTATTGTAATCAAGCAAAGAAAATAGAAAGACTGAGTTTCAGTATATGCGACTTTATTTCTGATAAATTTGTAAATTCCTGCTGTTATAGCCTTTTCAGAGTAATTATTAATTCCCCCAGAAAGAATGATTTCACTACACTAGATGTCAACATAAAATACAAAGTACTGGGGCCTTTGCCTTCAAGAATGCAGAAACTGTGTTACCCTTCAAATGAAAAGGAAGCCAACATTCTCACACCTTTTGTTATGTAAAGTGAAGACTAAGTGATGTCCTATATTCACAAGTATGTCCGTTGACAAGATAAAAAAAATGACCTGTATAGAGTTCAGAGCTCTATGTCACACTTGGGGAAGCATCTTTACATTACTGACATGCAGCGTGGGATTCTGAAGCTATTTTATAATGAGCATGAAGCTATGGTTTTGGAAGTTAATGAGCTCTGGCCTCTAGTGTTCTCCTGAATATGGTTGTGTCTGCAGAGATCACAATATGATATTTAAATATTTAAATAAATTCACTTGAGGGTGACTAGAAAGTAAAACAAACAAATAAACAAAAACCAAGATGAATTAAAGGACATGCTTTGTGGCTGAACTCTCTCTGAGCAGTGAACCTGTGCTCTAAAAGGAGAAGGCCCTCCCACACAGGCAGCCGCAGCCGCACAGGAGAGGCGATACTCCCTCCTGCAACTATCTCGGTGTATAGTAGAGAATTAACAGAAAATGTGATACAGTCATGCTAGATCTCAGTCATACAGCGGATTGCAGCCACTACTAAGAGAGAGCAGGAGGCAAAAAGTAGGCTATATTCAGTAACTTGCTTCCTAAAAAAAAGATTTTGGAAAGGAAAAATAGTAACTCCATGGTAAAACCCTGGCAGACTTGAGCTACCTAACCATGTGGTGAAAGTTATCATCCCGGGTGATACATGGCTATCACACATCCCTGAAATTGTGTGATGAGAAGGGCACTTGACCTCTGTGGTATTCTCCCCCAAACCTTTAACCCCAATCTAACTCATAAAGAATGCTACAGACAAACACAGATTGGGAGATAGTCTACAGGACAACCAGCCAATACTCTTCAAGATGGTCGAGATCGAGAAAAACAAGGAAAGATAGTGGAAATGGTCACACAAAAAGGAGACTGGTGAGATGTGATAGCTAACCCAGGCAGTACACCACAGTAGATCCTGAGACAGAAAAATGGTATTAATGAAAAAACTGGTGAAATCCAAGTGAAGTCTAGAGTCTAGTTCACAGTAATGCACCAGTGTTGGTTTCTTCATTTTGACAAACGCACCATGATGATGGAGGATGTTAACAGTAGAGCACACTGCTACAGAGGAGCTCTGTACCATCTTCACGACTTTTCTGTAAATCCAAAATCATTCTGAAACAAGAATAGTTTATTTGGAAAAAGGGGGAGGAGCTGTTGCTCTAGTTATAGCTGAGAGATCAACCATATTGCTTTTAGCGCTTTTGTTGTTAAAGCTGAAAGTAGTCTCCTTGATAGTAAGTGATAAGGGGTTGCATATCTATTAGTAGTGTACCATTTCATTCTGAGTGAAGATTCAGAAAAAAAGGAACCGTATCATGTGTTAGGATTCTTGGTGTGGTCACAGCTAACATCTGTCAGCAAGTGTGAACAGAGGAATCGTGGGGGTTTGCAAAGGCTATGCACTGCCCTGACTCCCAAACACACACCTGAAAGAAAGCATTCAGATGGCAGCCATCTAATCTGGGAAGTGTCATCCCGCCCAGAGCGTTTATGATTCATGCTGATGCTTCTGTATCACCTGCTGCCAGTCTAGCTGTGTGTTCACTTTGTATTTCATCATAGGGAGTAATGCACTGGATTCCAACTAGATTCTTATTTCATTCTATTTTTCAACTTTCATAGGAACTAATAGCTAGCAAAATTAAAGGTGACAGGATGCAAAGACAGTTTTGCTGAGGTTGGCATGATGAATTCCCAGACAGCGTGAACCAGGATAGCCACCAAGGTTGTTCGTAACCTGGGGACTCATGGGCGAGGGGCTGGGCATGTGGGGTGCACTTGGTTTTATAGCATATGATCATACCTTGGGTGACACGTTGTTCTAGGTGCTGCCCTGAGAAAGACCAGATATGCCATCAAAAGTAATAAGAAAATGATAAGTAATAATAACCAGGCCAATAAAATTCAAAAATTTGGGGTGGGAAGCTTCGCCTTTTGTAAATGCCTAACTATGAAGAGGAGGAAAAAGTAATGAGGAGAACAATTGGCCCAGGGAAGTCTAGAAAGCAGAGTAAAATTGACTGAAGGGATATTTACATACCAATGGCTCAGAGGAAAGCATCCAGTAACCAGAAGGATACACATATGCAGGCAGTTAAAATAGTGTTTCTAAAAACTTACATTACACGAGTCACAACTGGTCCAGGTAAGAAAGTCACGGACCACTAAAATCTAGGATGAACTTTCATATAAGCTAATGTACCCTCTAAATATGGCAATTTATGATTCCAGCAGATCTGTACACCCATTTTAGTTAACAATTTCTATTTCTTTCTCTTCTAAGGCTTTTTCTCGCCTCTGACTAATAGCAGTTACGATACATAATTTTGAAACACTTGCTTTCCCCTACCCTCCACTTCATGCATATTGGCTCAGACACATTGCCTAGTTTTCGATGTTTTGTTTTGTTTTTCTGAAGGATACCTACCCACACACGCTCTTATTTTCTTACTTTTTCCTTTCTTGTTTTAAAATCACTTCACTATTTTTAGCCCATCGAAACCAAAACATATAAGTCACAGTCACTTTCGTTACACTTGTTTCCATAACAACCCAGGCTAAGGGAAGCTATACTGCCCTGTCTGCTGTGGGTCAGGTGGTTGGGCTTCCTCCCACTAAACGAATGGTCGCTGGTTTGATTCCCTGTCAAGGCACATGGCTGGGCTGTGGATTCAGTCCCCGGCCCAGGCAGGTACGAGAGGCAGTGGATCGATGTTTCGCTCTCACATCAATGTTTCTCTCCCTCTATTTCTCCCTCCCTTCCCCTTGCTCTCAAAGTAAATAAATAAAATCTTTAAAAAAAGAAAGGAATCTATACTTACTAACTCAGTAACTGACAAGCCTGGCAGGTTTCTTTTTTTCTAATGGAGGTTTCGCCAGGGACCGTGCTGTATCAGCATTTGACTGACCTGCGTATTATCAGTCGCAAAATTTGGGGATGTGTGTTAACAATCTCATAAGTTATCTTAATGACTTATTAGGAATATTCCTGTGCTGTTTTCACTCGGAATTTATTATCTGCTATGATATATATTTAGAACTCATGCTAAAACAATCACCTCTAAATTTTGAATAGATCCTTGGGTTGTAGGATTCTGGGATTTGCTGGATAAATCAATGGCCACATTTCATATCCTTCTTGGTTTTAAACGTTTTGATGAAATCCTCTTCTCTGGCCTTGGCTTTTCAGTGTTAAAACAGCCCAAACCCCTTTATAATCACACACTGACATTTCCTCTTCCTTTTCCCTTAGTACATGTTAGTCTTGATATGAAAATCCATTCTCCCTTCTTGATTATTACTAATAGTTCCCCTTCTTAAATATATCTACCTTGCTCTCCTGTTTTAAAACATTGTTTTTTTTAAGAATTTATTTATTTATTTTTAGAGAGGGAAGGGAGGGAGATAGAGAGAGAGAAAGAAACATCAATGTGTGGTTGCTGCGGGCCATGGCCTGCAACCCAGGCATGTACCCTGACCGGGAATTGAACCTGCGATGCTTTGGTTCGCAGCCCATGCTCAATCCACTGAGCTACACCAGCCAGGGCTTGCTTTCCTGTTTTAAGAAAACTGAGTGGCCCATAGTTTTTAAATATAAACATGTCATTATTTTTATAATGATAAAGAAAACTCATCTACCAAATCCTTCCTATTGACCTGGACATATTATTGATCTCTTTGAATTCTGCTATATTGGGCATGTATGTATGACCAGGGCACCTTCAACGATCCTCCCCAACCCATTCCAAATTCTGGTTTCAGCTTCTTCTCATAAAAATGCCACCCATATGGAATAGACATGCAAAAATATGGCAAGATAATTTCTGTGAAAGAATTCATTTTCGCCTCTACCAAACTAATCTGGGTCGAGACTGAGCCATGCAGATAAAAGCTGGTTTAATTCAGACTTTAGCATATGTTTTTCCAATATATATTTTAAAACTGAGCAAATCTGTCGCACCCAGACAAGAACAGTTTTATATATAGAAAGCTTCTTTGAACAATCTGAAAGGGATAAAAAGACATAAAACCTTTTATTCGTCTGAATTATGGTCTGGCTTCTTAGACTAAAAGTTACCTTAAAACAAGGTACATATTTAATTCATGCATTTATCCATTCATTCATCTATTCATCCGAGAGTTTATTCATTCAAAATATTTTGCTAAGCACCTTCTATACCAGGCACCGTTCTAGGTGATGAGAATGCAGTAAACAAGATAACAACCTGCCTTATGGGAGTTCATGTCCTGTATTTGTATCTGTGTCGGGGATTGATTAATGTGGTAAACAGAGTAGAAGCTTTAGTGATCACAGGATGGGGTGACTTGGGCATTGTTTGACGTGTTTTTGACCTATAGGAAAAAAGCGAGTCACATCTGAGAATGAAAGGCAATACAGGGCAGTAGTTAATTATAGATTCCAGAGCCAAAGTGCGTCTGCCACATACCGTGTAAGTCGCTTTATACTCTGGCCTCAGTTTGCGCCCCAATACACTGTGGGTGGTAAAAGAATGCTATTACCTAGCCCCTAAAGCTGTCTTGATGGGCAACTGAGTGAAAATTTGTCTAAAACATGTGCTAGGATGCTTGAGTCATAAGAAGCACACCATAAGCTTCTGTTAAATAAAGGAGATGTCCAAGAGAAAAAAACAACCACAACTAGGAATTAAATCATGAGTCAGTGCCCATTAATTCCAGTTTCAGTAGTGCACTGCATTGGACAAACACGTTAGTTGTCCTTTGATCCTATTTCCTAATGTCAAAGACAAATACAAAAACAAAAATTCCCACTGACTCTTTTCACTCAGGTGAAGGGAGTCCAAATGGATCCCAGAAGAACATTGCATAATTAAACATAAATTAAAAATAAACACATAAAAATAAATTTAAAATTTAGAAATTAAAAAGCACTCTGTTGCTGTTTGCCCTGTAAGTTGCGAGCCCCAGGGGAGTGGTTTAGGCTGAAAAAAAAAAGATACTGACTCTGGCCAGCAGTGGTTTATTTTTATGAGAAATTGTATCATCACTGATATTTGAACCACCCCTATGTGCCATCCCTATTGTGCAAATCAGTCCATGCACAGTTAGTGGGTTCTACTACAATTCTGCATCATGAGAGGCTTTGGGTAGTTCAGAGATGCCCCCAAAGGTGAAATGGCAGAGAAAGTCTATGCACCTAAGCTCTTGGTTGCAATGTTACCATAGAGTACGCACAAGCACAGGGAATATTACAACCAACCTCTACTGACACCCTCTGTAGAAAATGAATATTAAGGGCTGGGTGTTGTGTACTTGTCATGAAAACATATGATAGATAGAAGAAAAGGGGGTTAAGATTATTAAAAGTCATATTTCTCAGGTGGAAATTATTGATGCGTCTGCAGTATTTAGGAGCTTGTCAGAATTGCGGTTTTATTTTGCTGTAAACCCACATGAATATTGTTAGTGTCATCTTTAAAATATTCACTAATTCAATGACAGGACTGTAAATTTTTTTCAGTCTAGAAGGTATAGAGCCACCTGTTACTCTGAAAACTTAAACAGCCTGTACTTAGTACATGTTAAAATGAAGAAAGCTATTACTGTATGAATCACAGATGCTAATTTGCTGGCATAAATGTAGAATGATATATTGTACAATCCTGGCAATTATGTCAGAAATCAGTCAGGAGTAATTCATTAACACCTTTTCTTCAGAAAAAAAGGAGAAAGCTGACATCTGTAACTAATATTATGATCTATGTTATTTTATATTATGTTTTTTATTTTATGAACAGTAGGCAACCATAAGATAATCGAATAGCTAATTATTAAAGTACTCCGTTTTTTTATTCAGCCACTCTTCAAGAATGTGGATTCATTTAGTAAATTGCAGGTCTCATCTACTGGTGAGGAGGAAGGAAATTGACAGTGCCAGAGAGACACATTAACTCTTTCAGGGCTCAATGCAGCCTCCACCATTACGCCTGATTCTGAGCAAGGGCTGTAGTCCAAGAATTTCATCTAAAAACCAAAGCAATATCAACCAAATCAAGTTCTAAAGACACTAACAACCACATTGTTTAAAATGTGCTTAAGTGTCATATGCTACTTAAACTATTCTGAAATATTGTTTATTAATTTACTTAAAGATATATTTATGTACTTAAATATATTAGTAAAGAATTATTTATTTCAGGAGCCCTCTATCAAACAACTGTGAACATATCCTAAGGAGACTGAAGTGACCTGAGGTGACTGTACTTCTTCTGAGCACAGTGGGACTTCCAGTCAGCAGAGTAGGGCCCAGTGGATGAGACAGGCACTCCCTTACATTACACGGCCAAGGCGATGAAGTATCACTGCCATGATTAGGTAGCAGCTTATAAAGCTCTGCCTTAGCAGGCTGAAAGGGGAACTTCTGCTGGTCTGGGAGAAGTGTGCTGCCATGTTGTAAACTGGCTATGGAGTGGGCCACGTGGCGGGGGACTGCGAGTGGCCTCTGTGAGCTGAAGGTGGCCATCCGGTCATGGCCAGTGAGAACATGGGACCTCAGTCCTGACCAACATCGGGGTCGTACCCTGATCAGACCCTGAGGCAGAGAACTCAACAAAGCTATGCTTGAACTCCTGACCCACGGAAACTGCAAGATAATGAATATATATCATGTAAGTTGCTACGTTTGTGGTAATTTGTTACACAGTGATAGAAAACTGATGTAGGTGAATATGAGAACATTCCAGAAGATCAGGTACTACTCTCATCTTCCTAGGAAAGTAGAAGCTACCCAGCCCAGAAAAGAAAATCTCAATTGTCTTCAGAATGGCCCTTTGAATCCTGAACATTCAGTATATATCATGGTTATTATCAATTCATATTGAAGCAATAGGAAGCTTTTGTTTATATGCACGAAAGATTTAATATTATTAGAGACAAGGGAAATCTATGGTAATTCTCCAAATAGTGTTTAAGTGAGGTATAAACCTCACTTTTTAAAAATGACTTGTCAGAAATAAGGTATTATTTCTGCTCAACAACCTGTACTCATTGAAATACATAATTTGATGAGTTCTGACAGATGTGTAAAGCTGTAAGATTACCGCCATAGTCAGGAAACAAACCTATCCGCCAACTCCACGAGTTTCCTCGTGTCCCATTGCAGCTGTCTGTCTGCCACCAGCGATGCAACCTGCGGTCTGCTCTCTGTCACTCCAGATTCAGGAGTCAGTGTGCACTTTCTAGAAGTTCGCATGTGAACTCACATGTATGTAGTTTCCGAGTCTCGCTTCTTTCACTCGGTATAATGTGGGTCCTCTAAACTTTGTTGTCATGTTATAAAACTGAAAAAGTATTACGTTTAAAATTCAGTGTCTTAGAAATTCCCCTGTTGACATAATGACTACACCTTACAGCGGGGGAATGACAAAAGCCATCTCTGCTCACACAAACATATCTGTGTGTATTATAGGGACTTTGCTCTTTATAAGATTATGATATTCATCGTATCTAGTGCTTATGTTTGTTTTACAACCATAGAGATTTCAGGGGGGGTTTTTGGCTCAAAATAAACAAATCACAGGTCACATTTGTAAGAGGAAAATCCACTGAAAATACGGTCAGAATGACTACTTCATGGCTCTCAGTAATTAACTGACATCACATACTAGAGAAATCAGGAAGAAAAATGCCCACACGTAGCCTTTCTATTTCATCAACAGAGATTGCTGTCTCTACCTCTGTCTTAGCATCAGGCCAGCCTGAGCTGCAGGATTTGGGTGATACCTCCCATAACCAATTAGTCCAGTAGAAAAGTAGTATAAAAAAAAGCACGGCTTAAAGATTGAGCACATTTCAATCACCCTTGAGTGTTCCTCTAGGAAATAAAAGACCATTGTTCTGTTCAGCTATCTTTGAATTGTTGAACACTATTTTCTTCCCCCATTCATGTAAACAGAAAGAAAGAAAGAAAGAAAGAAAGAAAGAAAGAAAGAAAGAAAGAAAGAAAGAAAGAAAGAAAGAAAGAAAGAAAGAAAGAAAGAAAGAAAGAAAGATAAATATAAGAGACTCGAAAACATTTTGGGGAGAAAAGAAAACCAGAAAACCTTCCCAAGCTGGGAGCAACTCCGAGCCCTAAGCGGCAGTGCGCCCAACTGTCACCACGACAGAAGAGGAAGAATGCAGAGACAGTCATAAAAATAATTCCTACAACCCAGGAGAATTCTATCCAGACTCAGAATCAGGGATGTAAGAAGCAAAATGACATCCTGCATTATCTTTTGTTCATAAAATAAAGATGAGTTTTTAGCTAGTATTCTAGCCCTATGATCCCTAATCTCCAAACCCTAATGAAAATGTATTTGCATGATGAATTCTGACTTTTCAAGTTCTTATTTGATCTCTCCCCCAACCCTCATCTTTCGGGCTTAAGGTTGCCAGGTTACCTCACCTTTGGAAGGAGCCACCCCCAAATTTCCCACTACCACTGCAGTTCGGCTCTGGGAACCGAGAGACAGCCATCGTTGTTGCTTCAGTCATTCCAATGTGCTGAGAACCAGAGGTTCAGGGAGCATGCCTGGTGAACAGGTTTGGAGACTCCATTACACAGATGCGTTCTCAACAAGCAAAAACAAATGAATGTGAATTCCAGAAATTATGGTTTCCTGGTATTGTTTTCCTTGTTAGAAATGAGGCCCAAACACAGAACTACAAACAATTTAGAACTAATGCCCCAGAGGGATTCTGACAGGTGACAACAGTGGCCACACTGGCATAAGGAGGAGGCATAAACTGCCAGGGAGTGGGAAGCAGAATTTCCAGTTTTGCTTTTGATGTTTATAAATGTCACCTGAGTTTGCTGATGGAGGATGCCACTCTGGCTTTTGCAAGCACAATCTCCAGCTACAGACTCAGATACTGAGTTCACTATGTCTTTCCTTTGAAATCTCTAACTAAACACACAAAAGAAATCACTGTAAGGAAATAATACTCTGACAAACATTGAAAAAAAATTCTTTTAACTACAATCTTCCCACCCCAGAATCAAACTCCAAATGCAGAGATAAGCCATTCATTGGGCCCTTAGTTCTAATCTCCCAACAGGCTAAATGAAATGCAGGTCTGTGTATGAGAAAATGTGTCACTCAGTGTAGCTCTGTGGATCCCTGTGTCTACAATGACCTGCAGATGAATCTTGTTCATATTTAAGAACAGTATGATGCTCTAGTAATGTGTCATTCTTGAAAAGCATGCATGTATATTATTTATATGTTTATGCTTTCTGATTGAGATACTAACTTATAAGCAAACAAGGCCCAAAACCTTCTTCATACTCAGCCTATAAATGCTACTTCATTATTATTTGACTAAATAAAGCTTAGATTATATAAAACTATAATTAAAATAGAAAAGTCACTGCTAAATGACTATAATTAAATGTAAGTCCTCCTTTATTGGGATTGACAACCCATAAAGAGATTTAATATATCTCTGCCTCATCAACACAAATTCTGGTGTTCTAATGATCCTGTAGCGCAGAAAAATGTCATTCACTGTACATACATCTTTAAAAAGCAGACACTCTAAAGACAGAATCAGCCTTAACATGTCTTTTCGCACAGCATGAGTATGACTGGCTGACAGTCAATAATTTTATATAGCTCCTACCTAGCACCCTACCCGACTCCATTCACCTACTCGGTACTTCATAAAAATAGTCTCTGGTTCTCTGACATTATTCATGGCCTTTCCTCTTAACAACTGTTTTCATCCAACTCATATTTGTTCCTGACTTCAGCATCTGATCTCTAAATCTTATTCTCTGTATGACCTCCCCCAGCTCTTCACCACTGGGGTTATGGCCTCATCCCTGGCCTTGACCCTTGGCTTTATCTAGACTTCTCTTGATGGAGTGGCTTCCTGTCTGAGGAGTTTTGGAGACTGGTAGACAAATCTTTTAAGACAGTGGTTTTCAAACCAAAGTGCCCTTCTGCTCACTGTTCTGCGGGAAGGAAGAGGGTGAAGTTGAGTCATAGCCAATGTACCAGGAATTGCTTTCTCTCTCATCTCTCCCATAATGTTTATTAAATCTGTGCGGCCTATGAAAGGGGGGATGATCTAACTGAGTGGTGGATGAGAGTCCTGGAGAAGGGATGATATCCCCAGGGAAGGGGTGAGACATATATATGCGGCTCCAGGAAAGTATCTCCGAACAGAAGGGGTGAAGAGTCTGTTACACAGAGGATTCAGCCCAACTCTGGGAACTCATTGCTGAATCCTATAGATAGGGTTCTCGACAAACGAGAAGGAAAACAACTAAAATAGTACTTGGATTTTGCACTAAAATCTATGGGATATTGTGAATTTACCGCGAGTGCATTAAATTCAGTCATATTAGTGTGGATGATTTTTATATCTGGAATGGCTCGGAGGCCCAGCTGGCTCTTTCTAGGAGACTCCTGGCATCAACAAGACTGGTGAGGGCACCTGCACTTTGGCACAGTCTCTGGCAGGTGTGGTGGCTAACACCATAGCATCATCCAGTTCAGAAAGCAGGATATTTAGTGGATGGAAGTCAGTATCTCCTTAATAGTAGGCGAGTCCTGTACCTTGCTTGGCTGTTGGAAAAACAGGCTCTGACAAGAGTCTTACTCATTGTTTAATTACTCCAGTTCAAACAGTTCTGGGTAAATGCCTGACTTGGTTAAGCCTAGGACCGGGATGCCTCCCTATGGTGCAGGCACGCATGGCTTGTGAACATCTCCACAAGATTTCTCCCAGACCCATTAAAGGAAATGAAGTATCACATAAATGGTGTGACCTTGGGATAGCCTTCAGAGTTCTGTGATTATAAATCAGTGGGGGGTTCTGGAATTGCCCCCCGCCTACTTTCTGAAGAGGAACCCCAAGCTTGTATTAGAAGTAAGTTCACAATAGACAGCTGCACAACATCTGCTCTGTGCTCCAGGCCCAGACACCTCTCATCTCTGCCACGTGTCTGCTCAAGCAACAAGGCACTGCTGCTGCCAGTAACCAACTAAATTGTATTTGACAGCCTAAATGAACAAGGTACATATTGGGATAAAGTACCATTGACTTTCTTAATGTTGTCATCAGAACCATCTACATAAAAAGGAACATGATTTGAAGGCCAAGGGGGGAGCAGATGGGAAACAGAAAGACTAGATGTCAGATACCATGCCCACCCAAGTTTCACTGGATGGAACCTAGAAGTCTGATAGCATTAGCCGTGTGCCGGAGCGAGCTTGCACTGGCTCAGGACAGCTAGTTGTGCTCAACTATTCCCAAGTCAGGGTTCAGCAACCTCAAGTTCATAGCTTGAAACTGGCCATGGTGAAAGTATTCACACCCCAGAAAACGACCCATACTACAAATCATGGATGTTTTCCTTATTATCACATAACTGGTTAGTCTCCCCTCCACTTCAGGTTGCCCTTGGGAAATTTACTTATTAATAATACAAAAATCAAATATATCATTGTCTCCATCTGCCAAAGTCCTCAAATTCTGCAGTTTGTAATCATACAAGTACATTAATCGAGCAAGAAGACACACCTTCAATACAAAAGTATCTAAAAAAACTTGCTATCTACTAAATAATGATGAACTCCATAAATCCTATCTCAGCCAAGATGTAAGGTAGATAACTTACAGACAATGATGTGTTTTCCAAGTTCCCTTATATACTACGAAGTTTGGACCATCCATCTGGATTCATTCTGATTTGTTTTTAAAGCTAATGGCAAATTTTGTTTCTCCAGTGCAGAACTCATATTCCATCTATCTATGACTTTCTCTGTCTCTTCTAAGTTAAGGTAGTACTTATTATCTGTGTCACGTAAGTGGAACTAGATGTCTATTCCTCTATGACATATTTTTATTTGAAGGGCAAAGTTACCCTCAAATAAAAATCTAATCTCTTTTGAAATCAGGAGTGTGTTCATAACTCTTGATAGCCTACCCAGTGACTAGTATGTTATAGGCTCTTTAATATATAAACATGTGGATTGGTACATGGGGGGATTTTTCCCTCGGATCACACACACCAACCACCTCATGCACAGCCAGATCATCAGAGTGCCACTTTAGCACATCCTCGGTTGCCTCCTGCAATGTCAACAATTTGTCAGCTTTTCTCCTTCCTGTTGTTTCTAATATGCTTAATTTATAACTTGTCTTCGTCTCTGTCAGTAACAACTTCAGCATCCTTCCAAGATACAGTCTAAAAATAGGCTATTTGGCCTAGCGATCCTTAAATCTTTGAGTGCTCTTCTCCAACAGTATTTATTAGTTATTTTCTTTAGTAAATTCCATAATTATGGGTTTTCAAAGCCCTTCTTGAGAGGATAAAGGAAAACCATGATTGTACTTATTTGTATTTTTTTCAAAGACAGGACAAGAAAATTATGCTCCTGTTGTGTTTAATTTACATTTTAAAAGGTGACTATATCCTTTGTTTGAACTTTACCCTCAAAACCTTCATGGTGATAAGAGAGATTGAATGGGTACCCCCCCCATTCTGAAGTTGTTAAGTTGCTTTGCAGTGTTTTCTAGAGCAGTCTTTTAAGCATTCTTAAAAATGAACCAAGTGGCCCCATGAGATTTAGCTCTTCACAAAGACTAAGTTTGCTCTTCATCAGCAAATACTGCAGTGTTCCTCTAATTCAATTCCCCTGAAACCTCAAGTGCAGTGTCATTCGAAAGTCATGGGTGAAACCACATACAATTAAAAATTAAAACCATATTAAGCTCTCAAAGCATGGAAATCAGGGAGCAAACACAAACTCTATCTTTCAGGAAAGTAGGGAACATTGATGACCAAAGATGAAGGGGACATGTGTGAGGAATGGTACAGGACTCCACTGAGCAAAGGGACAATAAACCCAAGTGGAGTTGAGACACTGGTGGGAAGCAGATGATTCACTCTACAGATCCCAGGATAGCCTAGTACCACAGAAGACCCTAGTAAGGCAGGGGCTGGAGAGTAGTTTGGCATTTTGTGTTCAGCACACCTGGTTTTCTCTATTCCCATCACCACTTAGAACAGTCAAAGTACTGCTTAGCCTACCAGGGCAGGGGAAAGGCAATGCAGCCCATGGAGAAACTGAAGCAGAAAAGTTCTAGACTTGAGGGCCCCAAACACAGAGAAGTGGAAGAGTAAAGCGTAAGACAGGAAGCAGAAAGATGAACTAAAATCTGCAAACTGAGCATGAGGAATCCCGCATCTCCTTCCCTATTTGTCTCCAGTGCCTGGGAACCAGATTTACAAACCCAAAGAAGATTAGAGGATTTCTCTCCGGGAAATCTGAACCACCACAGAGTAAAGGCTGAAAGAAGGTGCTATTTAGGAGACACTCCCAAAACACAGATGGCCACCTGACTGTCCTCAAGAGAAGCTTATCATTGGATAGTCTTGCGTACAAACCACAGCATTTCAGATAAAATTTTCAGTGCTCCCATTTTAAATATGAATTGGTAGCCTGAAAGTCCTAGAATCTGTGAACTGCCCTCCAGCATGAAAGAGACAGCCAAAAAGTGAACAGAGAAACTTGGAGGGAACAAAGATAACAAAAGAAACTTCAAAAGAAATCTGGAGCAATAGCTAAAATCAAACACCTAATATTGAAAAACATGGTTAGAATGCTCATACATTGGTGGAGAGATTGTAAAATTGTATTTGATTGTAACCTCTTTGCAGAACTAATATGGAGTTTCTTATAAAGCTACATATGCGTCTTTTATACGACCGGCGATTCTATTCCCAATATTTACCAATAGAAATGAAAACGTGTGTTAACAATGACCTATCTGTGAATGTCCATAGCAGCTTTATTGATGGTAGCCAAAAACTGGAAACAGTTCAAATATCAATCAACAAGAAAATAGGTAAATAAATTGTGTCTTATCTATATAATAGAATGCTACTTAGAATAAAAACAGATTTAACTCTTGGTATACATTATGACATTAATAAACTTCAATAACTTTAGGTTAAGGGAAAGAAGGCAGATCATAAGGGGTAATACTGTTTGATTCCATTTATATGAAATCTAAATACAGGCAAAACTATCCTATGATGTTAGAAATCAGATAGAGGTGCACTGTGTGTGAAGGGGAGAGGGGTGGAACCATGAGAGAACATCCTGGAAGGATAAAAATGTTCTATATCTTCTTTTGGGCAATGGTTACATGGGGGCACAAAACTGTCAAAATTCAATAAATTAAACAGAAGAGCTGTGCATTTTTTGTTTATTAATTATGGCTCAATAATAAAAAAGCAAAGTAATGGGCTAGAAAAAGTCCATGTAATCTTTCAAAGAGATAGCTACATATATTATTAAATTACATAGAGGCAACTATTAAAAGAAACAACTAAATGTTTGAAAATGATTATCACCAAGAGACAAGTTGTTTCGAAAGCAGCATGATTTCTTTACGTTCCCTTCCTCCCTCTCTTTTTCTTCCCTTCCTTCTGAATGTACAGACTTAACATATGTTTTTAATAATTTTTAATAATAATAAGACTAATTTTAAAGATTATTTACCATTGAAGAACAGATAAAGAGCTTCTTAGACAATAAAAATTTAAGGGAGTTCATTACCACCAAAACCAGTATCACATGAAATGCTGAAGTGTCTTTTTTAGAGGAAGAAGGAGGAAGAAGTGGAGGAGGAGGGGGAGGGGGAGGCAGAAAGAGGAAGATGAGGAAGAGGAGAAGAAGAAGGAGAAGAGGGAAAAGGATAAAACATATGAAGAATAAAATGGTAACAAATACATACCTATCAACAATTGAATCTAAAAACAAAGTACACACACAAGCAGAACAGAAGCAGACTCATAGGTACAGGGAACATCTGGACAGTGGCCAGGTGAAAGCGGGGTTGGAGGGATGAGAAAAAAAGATGAAGAGATTAAGAAGTACAGATTGGCAGTAACAGAATAGTCATGGGGATGTAAAGTACAGCATAAGTAGTATAGTCAGTAATATTCTAATAACTATATGTGGTATCAGATTTGTATGAAATTTATCAGGATGATCACTTAGTAAGTTATATAATGACTAATCACTGGGGTATATACCTGAAACTAATATAATATTGTATCTCAACTGTAATGGAATGATAAAAAATGATTTTTAAAAAGTTAATGCAGCGCGGGCTGGGAACCAAAGTGTCCCAGGTTCGATTTCCAGCCAGGGTACATTCCTGGGTTGCAGGCCATAACCTCCAGCAACCGCACATTGATGTTTCTCTCTCTCTCTCTCTCTCTCTCTCTCTCTCTCTCTCTCTCTCTCTCTCTCTCTCTCTCTCCTTCCCTCCCTTCCCTCTCTAAAAATAAATAATAAGATCTTTAAAAAAAAAAAAGTTAATGCAACTAACAGAGCAAAACAAAACAAAATTTAAAAGGGACAATTAACATTTTAGTGCACTGAGAGCACTGGATCTTAATAGTTTCACAAAAATACTGGTTCGCAAATGCAGAAAGTTGAGGATGAGCTATCTTTAGATAATGCTATTGTCATTGGGGGATCAGAGATGAAACGGTGGGAGACAGTTTCATCAGAGATGAAAGAGAGGAGAGACACAAAATATTTCAATGTTACCCTCAGGCATTGGAAAGAAGATGCATTTTGAAGCCAAGTTGAACAGAGTTTGTGCATTTATTTTCTATGCTACACCTCTCTTCATGCCTGGCCTTATTATTTTTTTTGCAAAATAACTATCAGTGAAAAAAACACTTAAGGGAAAATAAGTGTATTTATATAAAATCAACAAAGTGTATGCTAACCAAGCAGAAGTTTAAAAATGTAAGCTATCTTCCCCACTAAAGTAAATGAAAAAAGAGGCTACATCCATTACCATTAGGGCATGGTTCATGTGACCTTAGGGTAATATTATTCATATGTTATATTATTCATATTATTCATTTAATATGTTTCATATATTTCAATATTCATTCAATATTATTGTATGTTTCATGTTTCAATATTCATTCAATATTATTCATATATTTCAAGGAGCCATCTTGAGAGCTTATGCAAATATTCCAAAGAAGCTAAGGTTATTAAAACAATTTTTGGAAGATTTTTTTTGGAAATCATCTTTAGAGTCCTTTGTACCTTTAAGTTATGAGAGAGTTTGATGCTTGAGACTGTCTGGTTTTCAGAGAAAAATACCTAAAAATACTTCGGTGCCACATGTGTTGAATAGCTCGGTTTTCCAGGTGAAGAGCTTGCTTTTTGGATCTATGGGGGAAAATAAAGTATGACTATAAAACAATGACTATTTTTAATACAAGCTTGTTACCTAACTCTGAAGTTACTTTTAATGGCAGAGTTCCAAAAACATTCAAAGTAAATCCAAAGTAAGTACTTGGAAGGACATTCATGTAGACATTGAAGTTAATCAGTGTTTTTGGTGGCAAAGTTCTCATTAGTTCAAAGTCATACATTTTATCTCTGCCAAGCATCAACAGATCCAATGCTTCAGAGTAAAAATAAAAATCCTGAAATGTGACTGGTGACATGGGGGGGTCAGAGCCACTCTCATATAGCATGTGCTAGGTTCACGGCCACTGAAGGTGGATTTCCAGGCTCACTGTAGACTGAGAGAATACGAGTCAGATTTAGAACCCAGTTTCCTGGAAAGCGCCAAGGTAAACATGCACGGCTTGCTAGTTTGGCCAACTTCAGAAAAATATGAGGACAAGTATGAATGAGTTCTATCTGAACCGTCCTGATAATCGTCAACAAATAGAAGCCAGCCCAGTCTTTTGGGGAGCATCTCTCATCTGACTAAATCCTCCCAAAAATGTGTTGCTAAGGCTGATCTCCATTAAACACGTGTGGCATCTGAAAGTGACGAGACACCACCTGCCAGACTTTGGCTCCTGGAACACCTCTGAGTGTTTGTATTTCATCCTTTGAGTCCTCAATTCTTTAAAGCCAAGCACATGTGGCATAAGATATCGGGTATATAATCAAATAATTCTAAAGTAGACAGTATGATCCTCATTTTAAGCTCATATTTGTGAATTTAGATCTTTCTTTTTCTTCCCAGTGATTCCTACATGTCAAAATTGTGCCTGTCAGCTGAAATGCCATAGCAACTTCTTTCTTATTTATGTTCTCATTTGACCTGAACATCTGGATGATGCCAGTGTTGCAAGAAAACAATGACAACAAAGAATGTGAACTTCAAAATGAACAGTTCTTGGTGTTAGATATTAATCAGTGCTCCTTTTTATTCTCTACATAGTTTGTATTTATCTGGAACAAATAGTTGGGCAAATAAGATCAATAGGAAAATCAATGAGCAGCCCAGACTATGTGATTAAAGCCTGAAGAGATAATATTAACTGCTTTTAGCAACCTCTCAACGTGGTGTCTCAAATAACTGCCAAAATGAATAACCCGATTTCAATGATAAAATAAAGGGAAAGCACTTCTAAGCTTATAAAAGTTGCATCATCAAGTAGGCTAACTCTACTTAGGCAGTGTATTAGCCAAGGAGAGGTGAAATGCTACAGAAATGTTTTCTTGCCTTCTCAAAAAGTGTACGCATGAATAATATCCCAGAGGTTAACACCAAGGAAATGGTCTGCAAAAAGATGCCTTGATGTTAAAAGGCAAACAAATCCAAGAACTGTGAATTAAAAATCCCCAGTTTGTACAGAATGCATTTCGAAAACTCTGTGGTCTTTCTGGATTCATCCACACTATTGCCTCTCCCTTTATCTTACCTACTCCTTCCTCCCCGGTATCCCCTACACCAGATCTTTTATTGAATTCACTGACATTTCCCCTTCAGTTCTCTTTAAAACATCTCTACCTCTTTTTAAAAATTTTTGAAGGTTTACTTTGTTGTCATTCAAGAGAGACAGAAGGGAAGAGAGAAAAAGAAACACTGATGTGAGAGAGAAACAGCCATGGGTTGCCTTCTACATGTGCTCCTACTGGGGATTGAATCCACAGCCGCGGTATGTGCCCTGACCAAGAATCAAACTGGTGACCTTTCAGTTATGGGACTACGCTCCAACCAACCAAGTCACACTGGCCAGGGCAAAACATCTCTACCTCTTACAAGTGCATTGTCCCATGAAGTCCCTTTGCTGCACATTCACGTATCATTATGTGTTTCTTCTCAGACACACTCAGTCCCTTGTTGTTACTTGATTGATGTGTTTCTTCCTCCTGCAGCATAAGCTCCCTGCTGTAAAGGCATCTGGTTCCCTCTTACATGTGGTATGTACTGTTGTGGGAACTCATGCATCAGGCCATATAACAACAGTATGAAAGGTTTATTGTGTCTGGGTGTGCACTCCAAGCAGCACTGGGTTGGTCTCATTGGAGAAGTGCTGTGTGATGTTCAGGAACCAGAGAGTCGGGAATGAAGGCAACTCCAACACTGTGAGAGCTTATTCTACTGAGCCGTCTGCTTGATGTGACAATTTGGCCTGGAGAATCCCTGGTGGTGGGTTGTTAGGTATCCATTTTGAGCCAAACACCAAACCCAGCAGTTGCTGGAAGGACCTGGCAGAGTGAGTACCAGTAAAGAGAAAACTGCTAGGAGAATGATGAGGACACACAGTTTCGGGGAATGGGCAGAGGTGCCGAGGGAGCCCAAAGCTAGAAGTTTTCAAGCAGAGAGACACAAGTTGTATTTGGCAGAGTAAGAAACAAGATGATGCTCTAAAATGTCCTCAGATCTTAAATAGCACTGTGACAGACAGTCCTAGACTGAGTGACCAGCCACGATCCAGGGACTAGACATGCTCCACAAAAAAACAAAGCTGCAATTTTGCAAAAGTGATAATGAAATAAAACCCCTAGCATCACAGAAACTACTGTTTCAGTAAAATCCATACATCTTGGAACTTGTTAAGTACCAGATGTCTAATAAAAGACTATTTTCCTGGATAATTTTGGATTACAGATTAGAATAGAGTAGTTTACCATTACTTTAAACTTGTAGGTTAAAACAATGTATAAGACAATGTAAGTGTAATTGATCAATATTAGTTAAAAATCTTCATAACGTGTCATATGGTTGCATTATGTAAAAATAGAAACAATTGAGATCAGAACACCACCTACTCGGGGAGCTGCAAGAGGCCCAGAATGAATGTCCTGAGCCCTGATGACTTCCTGCTGCCCCTTCTCTGGACTGTCTTCCCGAGATGTGGATTCCCTGAACTTAAAGAGCCAGTGCAGCGAGTCACTCGAAGTGGTAGCATGAGCATGTACAGAGTTCAGAAAGTTGGGGGCATGTCTATTCTTTCCCTTGCCATCGAAAACACATTGGAAAATTTAAGAAAAGATTTTGAAGAACCCCTAAAATCTGATGCTGGCTATAAACCTGATAGAATTGGAAGTTCACTGGTACTCAACTATGCACATATTATACACATTTATTTTCATCATTAACTTGGAAATGCTTTTCAGAACATAGTAAATATCTACAAATTATGGTTTTCATTTGTTCAGCTTGTTTTGAATTGATCTGCTAATTTGGAATCATTCATTATAACACTGTAGAGATTGAACGTGTCTTAAATAATAAAGTTAAACCTAATTTTTTTAAATGGACATGATTAGGAACCTTTTGCAGCCCATCACTTCTACCCTCATCACCCATCAACTCTTACCCTAAAACCATGGGCAAATGCTTCCAATTCTCACCTCATTGAGCTTCCTGATGAAGACGCTTCACTGTCCCCACAGGGTTAACATCTCCTGGTCCTGGTACAGCTTATACCTGGTTTTCTTCTATCTTTGCAAATACTAGACATTTAATGTTTCATTAAGCCTCACAGCCTAGCCAAGCCCTCGGTGTCCATACAAACAGGTAGTATTTAAAAATACCTACCAACCTGAGAGAGGAGAAAGCGCCATAGAAAGCAATGGTTTGAGAACTGGGAAGAGAAAAGTATCATCACAGGTACAGAATAAAACCAATGTCGTGAATGAAAACCGTGGGCCAATCTTTCCTATAGGATATTTAACACAGTCCCCAGGGAAGACACTCCAGCTACGGGAACCTTCAGAGAGCCGTGCATTTGCTGGAAGTGTAATTCAGCCGAGAGCGGATCATCTGATATGTTCTCGTTGTGCCTCACTGACGATTTCATCACCCAGAAAGTAAAGAAAGCAATGAGCAAAATGGCAACTCGGGACTTGATTCCAGCCAAGGAGAAAGAACAGGAAGATGAGACGGATATGAGAAAACTTGTATTGGAATGCTGCAATCGCCAGTGGAAGGGCTGAAGACCTGGACTGAAATGGAAATGATTTCAAAAAGACAGCAACTGAAAAATAAAATAAAGAGAACCAGTGAAAAAACAGATATGCCTTAATGATCAGAAACTCTAAAAGGAATGACTTCATAAGAAAGGCAGTCCAATTAAAAAAAAAAGTTGTGACTATGAATTCTTAAATTATCTCAAGGGGAATAAACTAAAAACGTAATAGGGCTGGTTGCACATAGAATTTTCTACCGAGTTCGGATTTAAAGAAAATACATTCTAAGACCTCAGAGTGACTCACAGGCCCCTGAGAACTGCTTCCACCACTCCCTCAGATCTCCCTGCAATCCCCCACGCCGGCCCCCAGCCTCCCTCACTGGCTTTCAGTTTTTGCAGGTCCTGCTTCTCACCTTTGTTGGTCTTTGTCCGTATTATTGCCCAGTCCTGGATCACCAGCACCCTACCCCCTGCTGCAGCCCACTTCCCACAGTTACTTTCTGTGCCTCTTTCAGATCTCAGCTCCAATGGTAACTCCCCAGGAAAGTCTGTATCCAATGCCTATTATGCAGTCTACCAACGTTCACCAATTTACTTTTATACGATTATATTATGTACTTTTATATTCTTCCAACATCTTCCAGCATATTTGCATACTATATATACATATATTTATATAGGTTTGTATCATGAGGTCCAGTGTCTGGCTCGGCACTTAGCACATATTAATATTATACATGCAATATATTTTTTATTGTTGAATTCACAAGAGAGTGACTGAATACCAACAATAGAAGAAGGGGCACTTGACTAAGATATGCCCTCAAAAGGGATATTAAAACTGTTAGAATGATGACAGGTAGGCTAAAGGTAAAAAAGACCTGGTATTTGCAAAACAAGAAATATTCAACATAGGGCTTTTCTCATAGATAATGTCCTGCTTTCCTTCTGCCTACTTTAAAAACAACCATGATGTTAATACCTGAGAAGTCCTGTGGCATTCCCTCCTTAAGGTCAGACCATAAGACAATTTAATTAAATCCTGAATTGATTCTGACAGCTCAAGGGCCCATTCTAATGGCCTAATGATGGAGCGAGGCTGATGTGGTCAATCATATTTACTACATGCTTGCCAAGATAAAGTTTTTCCTAGGCTATTGGACTTTATAGAAATAAGGGAGAACCAGCAGAACGAATCTATGTCTTAATGAAATTCTGTGTTCCCCATTAAAACAACAGTTTCTCCCGGACAAAGTGAAATGCAATTGTGATAGAAATGGTGACCACAGGGTTGCTGTCTCTATGCCTATGTGAATCCTGGTTCGTTTTTTCAGGAGTTTATCATGTATTTGTTTCCATGGCTATCAGACACCAGGAATCTGGAAGGAAAACATTTTGTAGCAATATAATGAGTAGTAATGGAAAAGAAATACAATGAAGATTAAATAAAAAAATAAGAGTCAAAACTACTTTCATTTCTATTCCTACAGAAGAACCAGCACTGAGTGTCCAGTGTGACCAGTTAGAGGCACATCAGTCCAGCGGTCTTCAGTTTCGCCATCTCTCAGATTTCATTTACACGAAAGTCAGCTTGGAAATCGAAACATTTGAAATCATTCACTGAGCTGCTCAAAACCTATGTAGCAATTGTATAAAAGTAGTTAGATAAGAGACAATTGAGTAAGGTCACATATTATGTCTAAAATATAAGGTTTCTGTGAGGAATTTAGAAGGGAATCTTTAAATTGTGTTCTCTTTCTCAAAACAGTTATTGCTCACAGCCCCAAAGTTCAGTGCTGAGTGAATCACTGAAATACCAATAGATCATTTTATAAAAATGTAATGGTCTTTCATTAGAAGAATTAGGCACAGAGTGAGATTTATGGGACAACCCTCATTAAGCACAAAGTGAGTCGAGTACCTCAAGGCAAGTTACTTAGCTTCTCTTGTTCATATTTTTTCTATCAGTAAAATTTGTATGAATCAAAGAATTATTAAAAGATTATAAGAGATAATATATGTAAAACTATTAACTGCAGTGTTGAGAACATAATAGTTGCTTAGTTAATATTGTCTATATTGTATTATATTTTTAAAAGGTGAAAAATGTATAAATTTAAAATGATGATTTTGACTTCCAAAAACATGCAGAATAAGTTTACAAGTGTTATTTTAGCAGGTAAAACACTCCTAAGGAATAGAGACAATGGAACCATGAATTTAAATCAAAGTCACCAAGTACATGCACATAATTGTAAATTTAAACACAATGCCTGAGAGAGAGGTTCTTCTGTGAATGCTCAGGGATCTGAAGGGGAGAAAAGAATGGTGCCGTGGGGTCGAAGTGCAAGAAGTGAGGGATGACGCATCATTTCACTTGGAATTTCCTATAATATTTCACGTAACTTTCAGCCTTAAATGCAGCTCACATTATTTAACGTGCAGTTTGTTCAAATAACATTTTGTAAAGAAGGGAGTTACATGTAAATGGCCCTTCATTTACCTGTGAAAAGATATATTTCTGATAATGTGCTTTTGTTTCCAATCTCTCATTTTCCATATCTAACCAACTCTGGCTGCTTTTTGGTTCTTTTCTCATTTTTCTAAATTTATCATAAATAACTGTGTGTGGGAAGATGGATTTGTGGCATTTCACTATCCTTAAATTTCTCACCAGATTTCACAGCAATCTACATATTTAATGAAGTGTTAAATATGCAATTCATATTTTGTTTCCTTAATAATAAAATGTATTTCCTTCCTTAATACTTTCCATAGAATATAGTGAATAACAATTCCACTAATCATTAGTCTTATTCCAATGCATTTCTAAAATTTCAGCAATTCTTCCCTAGAGTAACATTTGCCCCAAACAAAAATCTATTGATTTAAATACAGCTTCTCTTTTAACATTCTAACTGTAAAACATTTTTTATAAAGAATATTCTCCTCCCACCCAACCAAGAAGAAAAAAAAGGGTACTGATTAGGAACTGAGATAAGAGCTTTAACATGTACAAATGTAGAGTTAAAACAAGTCTATAATTATCAGGCAGCATTTTAAATAATTTAGCAGCAAGATACATTGTGGCTTGTGGCTTTATTCTATAATAGCATTCCAATATTCATTATTCATAATCATTACTGTGCTTATTAGCAGGACAATTTTTCCCCTGACTTCCTTGTAAATTCAGGTTTGTTGAGCATAAAGGTAAGCTGAACACAGAGTTAAACTGCAACATGTAACCTTCTTATTAGTGTACGTACAGCTTCTGATTATTAAATAAGAGTTGATTCTTAGATGTATCAAAGAATGAAGCTATAGCATTTTATTCAACTGAAGACTGTCTTTATCAATTACAAATGGCCTGATACATTTATTTTTAAGAAAAAGCTACAGCAATTAAAAATAACATTCTCTGCCCTGGCTGTAATGGCTCAGTGGATTGAGTGCCAGACTATGAACCAAAGGGTCGCTGGTTCGATTCCCGGTCAGGGCACATGCCTGGGTTGTGGGCCAGGTCCCCATTAAGGGACCTGTGAGATGGAGCCACACATTGACGTTTCTCTCCATCTCTTTTTCCCTCCCTTCTCCTCTCTCTAAAAATAAATCGATAAATTCTTAAAAAAATAACATTCTCCTTTTAATACTATGTTCTAAATTACAAGTGCATTTTAATTTTATAAACACTTGTTTTTATGATAGGCTCATTGAGGAAAGTCAATAACACTTTACACAAAGATTCCACGTGTACCGATATGGCCATAAAACAAAATATGAAGAGATTGTAGATACAATACATACTCATTTCAGAATCCATAGAAACTACTAAAACTCTTTCCACAAAATTAATCCGTGAAAGTTCATGCATAAAGATTTCTAGATTTTGAGAACAGTTGTTGAAATACAGCCAGATATGTAGCATGATTGTACTCTGTTTAAATTTCTGATCAAACTCAATTTATCAAAATTTCAGGGTAGTGATGTTGCTTGGAATGCAATCTTCAATCTGATTTTTTAGAGCAAAGTTGAATTACTGGCAGTTTCCATTTAACATTGGATTGTTCAATTACATTACCTGGGCATAATGTGAATCATCCTTTTCACAATCGCACCCTCTCCAGGATTTATAGAACATGGAGGCTACAGAGAGCTGATTAAGAAAGCTGCTCACAATAGGTAAAGAGATAAAAGTATTATCTAAGCATCATACAGGATGATGAACTCTCTCGTTCAATTGTCTGGGAGGTCGCTGCAAACTTTACGGTAACATGCAGATCACGCTAGTAACAGGGAGGATGATGCTAAGCCAATGACAGTGGAGCAGATGAAGAACAGTGATGATGGGCATATGAAACTCACCATAGGGCAAATTAACAAGAAGCAGACCTCAAACACTGAAATACATTTATTGCATACTTTTCCAGATCAATTCGGACACTTTATAGCTGTTGGTGTTTCAGGACTTTAAAAAAGACATAACCTGGAAATTAAAATCTGTACCATGTGTGGCCTGCCGGGGGCTCTAATTTCTCCAGAGTAGCCCTGATCGCCTCACTCTTCTTGTGCAGACATGGTCTGATACTGAAGCTGCAGACTTTGGTCCACTACACACTACCTGTGGGTGCAGAAGTTGGCCTGGGACACATCCCGGGGAAATTAAGCACACAGAAGTAAGACGGTCAGGGCAGGAGAGGGCAGGAGAGGGCAGGAGAGGGCTGAGAGGCAGGAAAAGCACCTGAGAAGAAGTCAAGTACAAGAACAGACCAAAGCGTTTGATTTACTAGACTTCTCCTTGTAGCAGCAAAGGGTTTGTACCAATGAGAAAAACCTTCCCAAAGCAATCGTGACCCTTGTAGTTATTTTCAATGGACATACATTGACCCCAGACTCTGTGCAAAGCTTTGTGATAACTCAAGGAGTACAACATAAACACCATAGTACCTTCATCAAGATGCTAAAAATAATAACCCCTGGAAGGGCAAGAAGAATGACAAACAGCATCTGCCTAACTGGGTTTAAAGAAAGATTCAAGAAATATTTAACATTGAGTTTTGAAGGATATGTGGAAGCTTACTCACTAGACAAAGAGAGAAAAGCAGATTAAGAGAGCATTTGGTCGTGGGGACACATAGGCATTGCACGTTTGTAAGCTGGCGAGAGGCAACAAAGTGCCTCAGTACAGGCTTTGGTGTCAGGGAGACCAAAGGCCTCATTTGGACTCTGTCAATACGTGTTCAGGTTCTACTTCAGGGACAATGGCATTGATTTCATTGAGTTATGAGGATTCAGTGAGATAATGTGTCTAAAGTTCTTAGCACATCACTCGCCACATACAAAGGGCTTAATGTAGCATCCCCATTAATGCAAGGATCATTACCCTTGAGTAAATTAAATAGTTATGACTGTAGACTCAGTACTCCCACTTATGGAAGTCTTCCCAAAGGAATTAATCGAAACACTGAAAATTTAGCAATAATCATCTTAGTCAAATAACTGAAAGCAACCTAAGTGTCCAAAATTTGGTAAAAGCCAAGCCTGAGAGGGAATAGTCACTCAAATGAGTTGTCTTTAGTCCAGATACCTAAAACTACAATTATAAAGCTACAAGTATGTATGGAAAATACTTATGGTACAGTGTTACATGACAAAAGTCGTACTCAAAATAGGCACATTATCATTGCAGGTGTCTAAAAATAGGCCTAGGAAATGAAATGGAAGACTGGATTGCCCAATATTGATGATAATTATGTTACTGCAATCTTTTTTTTTTGATGGCCTTCTTTTTCTTTTCTTAGTTCAAAATAGACTTTGTCATGTGGTTATACTATATTTACAACGCATGCAAATTAAGCCTTTGGGATGTGCTGACCTGTATCCCCTCTCAAACGAGGAAGGTGTTGTGACGGTGTCGGGTGACCCACACCCGAGAGGCCACGCGGGGAGACCGGAAAGGAAAGGCCTGTGGACCGGCCCCATCTGGCCCCCTGCCTGTGCAGCTCTTGAGATAGGAAGGATTTTTACACATTGAACTGGCTGGAGGAAACACCAAGACAAGAACCGTATTTGTTGACCTGTGACAATGAAATAAAACTAAGTTTTCAGCGTCCATAAGTAATGTTGTACCGAAACACAGGCACGCCCATCTATTTCCATCATTTCTGAGGCTGCTTTTGCCCAAGAACAGCAGAGTTACTTTCAACAGAGATCACATGGCCTACAAAAACTAAAATATTTCCATATGTCCTTTATAGAAAATGTTTGATGGCCCCGCTGTTGGGGTCACTTTAATTAAAAACTGCCAGAAGTCTAATACACCCGGTTCAATCTGTAAGTTCTTTCTAGCCCAGAGGTCCTCTTATCCTCTGATAGCTGTCTGTATGCATGCCGCAGATGGCCAACCACAGACCTTGAAACCACAGCCTGAAGTAGATATCCAAAGAGCCTCAAATGGCCAATACCGGGAAAATGGCTACAAATACGAGGGAATACAAGAAAGGCTGGAGAACAAATAGCAAAAATAGACCTTGATCCTGAAGATTTTCCTCTCTTGTCCTGCTCCCTTTTTATTCTCTCTTTTTTTAAAGATTTATTTATTTATTTTTAGAGAGGGAAGGGAGAGAGAGAGAGAGAGAGAGAGAGAGAGAGAGAGAGAGAGAAACATCAATGTGCGGTTGCTGGGAGCTGTGGCCTGCAACCCAGGCATGTGCCCTGGCTGGGAATTGAACCTGCGATGCTTTGGGTCACAGCCTGTGCTCAATCCACTGAGCTATGCCAGTCAGGGCTTCCCTTTTTATTCTTAAAGGATCTTAGGATGGGCAGTTTTCGTTTAAAACAAATAGAAATGCTACTTTCTAATTCAAAACCTGTCGAATCCTGGTAATTTTGCACAGTGCAAGTAAGTAAACTTTGGGGACAAAACAGCAAAGGCAATTACTGATAAACGCATTCCAGCCAAAATAACTCTGCATTTAGAAATGGATTACAATGATCTGCTATCAGGAAATTTTAATGAAAGTTGGGTGCTCTAGATTGAAAATGTTTTAAGGAGTTTTGTACTCCAAAGCTTAGATCAGATACTTTCTTTTGACATTTGAAGGACTTATATATGCATTTTACTGGATTTTCATTGATTATAACTTTCCATCTCACAAATAGCTCAATGTGAATTTGGTTATTTAAAAGTTCACTTGATGGGCTGGTTCAAAAACTAAAGTATTCTGGTCACAAGAGAAAAGAAATTTATTTTACATTTCAAAACTAACTTAATATGGGGGATCTGCCCTTTAGGTCTAGACATAGGAATAAATGAAATGGGTGAGATAAATGTGAACTATTTTCAAAACGTTAGCGATGCATATTATAAATCAAGAAAAGGTGAGAAATCATGAATTGTAATTGAAGCAGAGTTGTAAGAACAAGGTAGCAAAGTATATGCATGCTATTGAACAGGATATAAAGCAACCTCCTTTGCTGCTTAAGGGGTTCAGAACAGGTCTCCCCAACACATGCCACTTGCGTGTGTGGATTATTTTGAGCTGATGGCAATTGAAACCCCATGGGCTTAAGAGAAACTTTTACCCCTCCTGTAAAGAATTTAAATTGGGGATCTTGCCATAATAAGAGCTATTACCAGTAACAAATTTTATGACTTTCCTGTATAGCAGGGTGTATATCTGATTACTGCACACCTGCTCTTCTCGTCCTGCGAATTCCTGTCCTCCCTTCTGAAGCCCCAGGCTCCTGTCCCATTCCCTGGCTCCATATTGGATACAGACCTCATTTTACCTGTCTGTCCTCTAACCTCTCTCATATGTGGGGTTCCCATATGCACAAAATTAAATTTCATTTTCTCCTGTCAATCTGTCTCATGTCAATTTAATTACTAGTTCAGCCAAAAGAACCCTTGAGGGAGGGAGGAAAATATTTCCTCCCCAACACTGCAAATCATTTTTAATAATTCTTGACCTAAAACCTAAGAATACTTCATAATTATGTAAAAACATCAATAATGAATAGCTGGAACTGTTTGTAACATAACACATGAACCTCTCCTAGTTGAGACAAAATTAACTTTGCAAAACAGGGACAAACAAAACCATTTAACTAAGTTTAAATCATTCCATTTGTTGCAAGTTTAGCTGCATTTAGACCTTTTACTATACATCAGGTCTTCAGAATACAATATTACGTGACATGCTCCTGCAGTCTCTGAGGAGTCAGCTGATCATCAGCTTATCGTGTCTGACTTATTTTTCCTTCTGGGCTAAGACTTTGTTCTTGGTGTGTTCTATCTACATCTCTTACATTGGTTTTAATTTCAAGTTGATGCTCCTTTTAACGTTAAAGAGCTAAATGTACATGTTAAAATGAATGAGAATCCTAATTTGGATTTTATTATCACAGAAAACACCTATCATTTTTATCTACAAAAGACTTTATACAAACTTCTTTGTGAGTCAACTGTTACTTTGGTTATCAAAAATACCTCCACCACTGTGCTTATATTTTTCACAAATACTGGTCAAATTATAATAGTTGAATAGGTGACTCAAATCTAAGAACGAGTATCAAGGCCCAGTTTCTACACAGAACTCAGAAAAGTGACTTCCAGTCATTTCATTTCATTGGTCCGTTATCACCTACCATTCCCACCTCCCACTCCCAGCTAACCACACACACACATACACACACATACATACCAACTTTAATATGCTGGGTAAAACAAGCAAAGCTCATTCTTAGAAGCTTTCATAGACATCCAGGACTAGGGAGAATTATGTTGGAGATCATTGTGGAAATGTTGTCTTTCAATTTGTGTGTATTTCTTGTTGTTAACCCTCTCTTTGTTTTTATTTTCAAATGAAAAGATTTCCGTTCATTTCACAGACCTCAGAAAACCAGCACTTGTTTACAGCTAAGTAAATTAGTTTTCTCTACTGAGTCCTACAACAAATTACTCATTCAAGCATCTACCAATAATTGATGAGTGTGACTTTCTACCCTCTCTCTCGAAAAGTCTATTTCTCCAAATCACTGATTAGGTAATAAATATTAAGTATTTTTTAAAGAAGGAAATACTTGAAAATTCTAATGCTTGCCTGAAATAAGGGAGAACCTGAAGTGCTCATTTCGAGCCAGAGCTTAGCTCGCCAGGCAGGCAATGCCACCCAGCCCATGCTTTGGCATCGGCAGCAGTGGGGCTTGATTTCAAAGTTCAAAATAATCATTGCATTTGGGCACTTCTTCCACCGAGTATGTAAAAATTTCTTCATCTGTATTCCCCTGGGTCCCTAAAAAGTGAGCTGGCTTATTTTTATAAATCTGTGAATCCAACCACAAATGTGATCAAGGAACAAGGGCCCACAGAGATCTCTAGCCCCGGCCTGGTCTTTTCAATGTGATTTGAAATCCTGAGCTCTGCTCTGTGGGTGCAATTCAGCCCCTTGTGGCTGATCTGCATGTAAATAAACCTCCCCTCTGGTTTGCAAAGACAGAACATTCTGCTGTTCCTTTTGCCCGGTGACTCAAGTGTGTGCATCATACAACAGGCTTGACTTCTTAAAAATTGTAGCTTTCATTAAAAAAAAAAAAAACAGCTAACAACAACATCAAAACCCATTTCGCAATGGCACGCCGAGATTTTAAGGTATGATGTAGCTGAACTAGGACAAAAATGCCTTTTGAGTTTGTTTTCTGCACAAAATTGCTTTTTATGTGATTTTTGTAGCATATGCAAGTCCTGAGTCTCTAGAGGGTGCATTATGCAGCTGGCAGGCTATCGCTTTTCTTTTGAATGTTAAATATCTTATGCAGAAACAAATCTCAACTATTTAAAAGTAATTTGTATTCTTGACATCATTTTTTATGTCATTAATTTAAAAAGAGGTTTTCTTTACGATATGGGTAAAGTTCAGAAATAACACACTGCCAAGATTCAGTACAAATGCTACCACCTGGTCCTACAAATGACCACTTGGCAGGACATCATGCACATAAGTGTGCTGTGTAGCAGTTACAGTCCTAAAGGGCCACAGGATACTACTTTGTAGAGGGCTACCTAGTCATCTTTCTTTCTATAATTAGCCATTTTAGACCTACCTTCAGGTCCACAATTTAAATTTTCCAAAGAAGAATACACACTATAAAGCCCCATTTGAAGCTTCAAGAAAATGAAAACTTCAGAACATTCGGAAATGCAGAGCAATAGAGACAATGTGACTCTAATATAGTAAAGTGGCAATCAAACTATCATTGGCAGGATTTAGTTAAGATTAGATAAGAAAGGGGGAAAAAATAAGGCAGTATGCCTCAAAATCTTATTACATAAAAATAAAAGAAATGCAAAAGACCAGATTAGTCAATGCTATAATAAAAGAAAGGGACAAAGTTGGAGGATAGGTAATACCTGAATTCAAGACTTATTAGAGAGCTACAGTAATCAAACAGGGTGCTATTGGTGACAGAATAGACAAATAGATCCCTAGAGTAGAATAGACAGCCCAGAAATCAACCCCCGTGAACACAGTCAACTGATCCCTGACAAAGAAGCAAAGGCAGCACAATGGAGCACAAACAATCTTTTTAATAAATGGTTCAGAAAAACTGGACACTCACATACAAAACAATGAGACTAGACACAGTTTATATCATTTGTGAAAATTAACTCAAAGTGAATCATAGGCCTTAACTTAAAATGCAAAGTTATGAATATTAGAAGATTAGGTGGGAAAAGACCTAGGTGACCTTGGGTCTGATGATGACTTTTTAGATATGACACCAAAGATATGATCCATGAAAGAATTGATAGGCTGGACTTCCTTAAAATGAAAATGTCTGCTTTGTGAAAGGCAGTGTCAAAAGAATGAGAAGACAAGCCACTAACTGGATGAAAATATTTACAAAAGACCTATGATTCAGAACTCTTAAAATTCAATAAGAAAGTGAACAACCTGATTTAAAAAATGAGGCAAATCCCTTAAATGACATCTCATCAAAGAAGATATACAGAAGGCTAGTAATCAAATGAAGAGATGCTTCACATTGTATGTCATCAGGGGAATGCAAATTTAAACAAAGATAAGGTACCACTATCCTCCTCGTGGAGTAGCCAAAGTCCAGAACTCTAATGATGCCAAATGCTGGTGAGGATGTGGAGCAACTGGAACTCACATTCATTTCTGGTGAGAATATAAAATGATTCGGCCTCTTTGGACAACAGTCTGGTGGTTTCTTACAAAACTAGATATATTCTCATCATATAGTCCAGCAATTACATTCCTTGGTATTTACCCAGAGGAAGTGAATACTTATGTCCACACAAAAAACCTGCACATGAATGTCTATAGCAGCTTTATTTATAATTGTCCAAATTTGGAAGAAACCAAGATGCCCTTCAGTAGCTGAATGGAAAAATAGACTACTATATAAATACAGATAATGGAATCTTATTCAGCAATAAAAATAAGTTAGCTATCAAGCCATACATAACATGGAGGAAGCTTAAATTCATATTACTAAGTGAAAGATGCTAATTTGAAAAGACTATACACTATATGACCCTAACTACAAGCCATTCTAGAAAAGGTGAATTTTCTAGGGAGGCAGTGGAAAGGTTGCCAGGGCTTGGAGATGGAGGGGTGGATGAATAATAGGCAGGGGAAAGAATTCTACAGCAGTAAAAATTCTTTGTATGATACCATAGTGATGGCCACATGTCATTATACCTTTGTCTAAACCCAGAGAATGTACAATACCAAAAGTGAACCCTAATTCAACAGTGGCCTTTGGGTGACTATGATGGTCAATGGTCAACAGAGTTTCATCAGTTTTAACAAGCTGACAACCCTGGTGGGGGTTGTTCAGAATGGGGGAGGCTATGGGTGTGTGGGGACAGGCAGTATATAGGAAATCTCTCTACCATCATCTCAATTTTGCTGTGAACATAACAGAGCTCTTAAAAACCTTCCCCACTTAAAAAAGAAAAATGGAAGCAAAAATGTTTAACTAGCTTAAGTCATTTTAACACCCGGGCTTTACTATTAGTTTGATAGGACAAGAAAGGTATCACTATTTCTAAATGAGATGCATGTTTTTCTAAAAATAAAGATAGTTCTAAACTATCTTTGATAATTCTAAAAATAACTTACACTTCAAACTTTTCTTATTATAACATGTATCCATCTGACATAGGTCAACTTTTACTTCCATGTTATTAAATATTAGGATCTATGGATTGTGAATTATACCTTAATAAAGCTGTTGATAAAAATAAACAGAAGAAAAGAAGAATAGCAGCATAGGTTTTTGTTTGCTTGCTTTGAAAAATGGATCAGGCTAATAAAAACCATTATGTGGTGCTAAGCCTATGAGATTTCCACAACAAAAGTGAATAGGGGAAAATACAAGTTTTATAAATTATCATATTAATCATTAAACTACTCTAAGCCTCTCACTGGTATTGAAATGGAATTAATAAATTATATCTAACTATGTAAAAATGAGTCTTACATATTTTTTAGTTTATTTACTGAGCAGCCTCTGAATAAAAGATTCCAACTCACTGAATTTTCATCCCATATAAATATTTTAAAAACAATAAAATATACATCAACTTCTTTAACCTTTTCTTTATATTGTTCTCAAATAACACATTCAAGAATGTGTTATTTGGTGGGTTCAGTTTAATTTTTAAAATGTATTTTAATAGGATTTTTTGAATCACTGGAGCCCTGGAAACCAATTTAAAAGAAAACTCAAAATACTGACCCAGAATATTATTGATTCTATAAATCAGTCATGAGCAAGAACCCAAGTGAAAGGGGATAATTTTTTAGGGGGCGTTTGAAATGTAATTCACTATTTTAATTTTGATTTTGAAATTAAGTGACAAGTCACATAAGTAACAATGACAAGTAATACGCATGACAGACAGCTGGGTGCTGGAAGCTAGAAGAGTTTGGAGGAAGTACAAACACAGTAAGTCACCATCTTCCGTTATTTTATTCTGTTTCCACTGCCCAGTGATCTCCTGAATATGACTAACACCCACTTCTACCAGAAGAAACTTGTCAATGTAGGATCTATAATTGGAAGGGAGAACGATTTCCCTTCCATACTTTCAAGGATGCCCCTCTAGAATCTAATAAGCATGTCTCCAGCTCCTTATCCTTATCAGAGTGTTACAGAACACACGGGGCCAAGGGGGCAAGGGCGATATACTATTACCGAAAGGAACCCCCAGGTTCGTTATGTCCGCCGCCTTACAGGAAAGACATCTCTCAATGCCAGAGATTCGTGAAAAGGAAAGGAAATGTTTATTTAATGCTATACAGACTTAAAGTAGTGACCTAATGTCTTCATCAAAATCCCAAAGTCCCTTAAAACACCCACAAACAGATACAGTCCTTCCTTCCTTCCCCCTTTGCCCAGTCTGGGGTACCATATCTCAGGAAAAGAAATAGAAGTTCGTGGCTCAGGCAGCCCCCCATTCTTCCCAGTAATCCATCTCAGCTGGTAGGCCTCCCTCGGTTCCCAGCACCATCAGCTGTGTTGCCGGGATCTCTGCTAAAGCCGGGTGGTAGTTCCCCCTTCTAAAGCTGTGGGGGTCCCCACTCGGGTAAAGCTGCATGGTTCTCTTACATGTCCCCAGCCACATGGCTCTCCTTTCTATTGTCATAGCCGAGTGGTCCTCTCTGCACAATGGCTGTGGGAGTCCCCACTCTGGCAAAGCCGCGTGGTTGTTCCCTACATATCTGTAGTCCTCTCTCCACAATGGCTGCGAGGAGGGGGGATCGCCACTCTGGCAAAGCCGAGTGGTAGTTCTCCCTGCACAATGGCTGTGGGAGTTGCCACTCTGGCAAAGCCATATGGTTCTCCCCCCAATGGCTGCCGAGTCTCGGTTTAAATCCCCGAGCCAATCTTCCTCTGCAGCCCCATTTCCGACTCCTCCCACAATTGGCTACACCTTCCAGCACTCTCATATCCTTCCAGGTTTACTGAGCTGCCATTGTGAGTCTGGGCAAGCGTGGCCCCATGTCATGGAGCCAATCTTCTCCAAGCTCCCACACAGGTGCTGTAACTCGGAGACCTGTCCCCCAGTTATGTCTTGGTGGGGAAGTTACTTCCATTCCCTTGGCTCAGAGCATGGCCACAGCTATTTAACGTATCTATGCAACCAGCTAAACGACCAGAGGTTAGCTGCAAAGCTGTTGCTATGCAAAACAGCTCTCAATGGCTCTGCCCCATTTGTTCCCTTTCCCCAACCCACACCTGTGGGGAGAGAGGGGAGGACATCCTAATATTCCCTGGACACCCTGAGTTCTGGGCCCCATTCCAAATCCCTATTTGGGGCCCCCGTCTTGGCTGCACCCTGTTACAACAGGATTGCTGAAATCTTAGAGTTTATAGATTACTCTCATACATATATATACACACATACATAGCATAGAGTTTATAGATCACTCTCATATATATACATGCATAGCTATACATAGCTAGTACACATATACATACATATATACATATACACATACATATATACATATATATACATACATACACATATATATGTGTATGTATGTATATATATATATCCTGCTCCAACTAGCCCCCGGCACATAATACAGCAGCACTGTGGTCGACAATAAAGCCAGACCTGGGTTCAAATTCAAATGCTGCCATTTACTGTCTGGGTGAGTGGAGGATTATTTTGCCACTTTAAATTTCACTTTCTTCAACTATACAACAGAACCTCTCTCATAGTAGTGTTGTGAGGATTGGATGTGGAAAAAATGAATAGAAGTACTTCGCAGGGTGAGCATCCACTAAATATTCATCTTTATTGATACTTTAATATTATGGGAAGGAGTTGATTGCTGCAGGAAAGTGAGTTATTCATATAAAGCCAACATTATTTTCCTTCCTCCAAAGTTAGTAGTGTCATAATGTGGCAAAAAAATGTTTCAAATACATTTTTGGGATAACACCACCTCGATATCAGACAAGGTTTTACTTATTTTAGGAAATTTTTTTGTGCAGTCGTTTCTAAAAGAAACGGCCTGCATCACGCAGTGCAGGTCGAAAGCAACAGTGAAAACAACAGCCGGTGTCCAATCAAACCGGGAATCAGGCTGCGATGGAATGGGTGCCTTTTTCTTTACCCCCACCCCAACACAGCGCTCATTTCCTGGTAGACCAGGGAGACAATGAAGTATTCAAGAGAGTTTTCAGCACTTCTAACTACAAATTGCAAAACAACTAAAATGTCTAAAGTAACTGGTGGTTGGCTAAATTTCCATTTTTCTCATTTCTTTTCAGATACATTATCTTTAGAGGTTCTGCTACATATGCAGCCATCCAATCAAGTCCAACAGAGTTACAAGTTGGCAGAGAAAATTTAGAAAATGGACATATATTCATTCTGGCAGTATAAATGCTTAGAATTAAGCCCGAGAATCTAAGCATCATGAGAGGAATTGTTTTCTTCTGCTTTGACATAAAGTCTCATCTAGAAGTAAATTAACAGATGCATATACAAATAAAACAAGAATTCTGCTTCCTGTAGCGGTAAACTGGATAATTCAAAACAATCTTCCCATTGTGAGGGCTTCTAGGGAAAAAAAAGGGGGGGGGGGATAAAATTTAAAAACAAGTCTGCTTGAAAGCACTGAGAAACTGAAAAACAAAACAAAACAAACAAAAAAAAAACCCAGCTAAAATTATTGGGAAATGGAAATAAAAGAGGTAAAGAGGAAGTGATTCTGGAGTTTAGGACCCATTTTATTCCATCAGACTTGCTATTTTCTTTGTTTAAAATATTTTATTTATTTATTTCCAGAGAGAGGGGAAGGGGCAGAGGAGAGGGAGAGAAACAGAAGTGTCAAGAGATACACAGACCAGTTGCCTCTCGAACGCCCCCAGCTGGGCACCTGGTCTGCAGTCCAGGCGTGTGCCTTGACTAGAAATTGAACCAGTGATCTTTTGGTTCACAGACTGGCACTCAATCCACTGAGCCACATCAGCCAGGGTAAGACTTGCTCTTTCCAATGGGGAGTGACTAAGAGGTCCTGAGGGTGATCCTGCCTTGGACAGCCCTGATGGACTAAGTCTACCAGGATTTGTGTCTAGGACCAGTGAGCAGGTTGTTAGGGGAACCCTCATAAACTTTTTTTGGAGTGTGTGTGTGTGTGTGTGTGTGTGTGATAGATGTAAATATAGATATACATGCTATACCCAATGAGTAAGAGTTAACTAGAAGTATGGGTTGAAGCTCAGTGTTTAGTTACCTCAATCTCAGCTGACGAAGATTTTATGGCAGAAGCAACATAAATTCTCTTTGGAGAAAGACAACATCTTCCTAGGTCTCAATTTCCTTTCTTAAATATTTTTGCAACTACAATGCCCAGCACACAATAAGAGCTGCCAGGAAAGTAGGAATAGAAAAAAAGTCCTTTATTTAATAAAAGTTTTTTATTAAAAGCCTGCAAGATACACTGTATTGATTTTATTAAATGTTAAAAGCTTTTACTTTGCTATTGAAACAAGGCAACAGTGTCCACTCTAGTCTTTCCTATAAAATAAAAACTAAACTGCAGAGTTACTACATTTTGGCATTATTGGCATTTGAGGACATTAGGTGTTGTGGGAGCTTGTCCTATGCATTGTGGGTATTTAGCAGCAAAGCTAGCCTTTATCTACTAGTTACTGGTAACACTCCTTCAGTTGTGACAATCGAAAATGTCTACACATGATCAAATCTTTCCTGGGTGCTAACTTGTCCTCGGTTGAAAACCAGTGCTTTCCTACAAGGCCCAGCTGGTGAAACGGCACAAAAGGGAGGGAGGGAGGGAGGGAGGGAGGGAAAGGGAGTAACAGAGGGGGAGAAAGAGAGGAAGGCTGGAAACTCCAGAATAAATCTAATGTAAGATCACAAGGCTTTCTATAGAAAACTATGAAATATTTGGAATGAGGATCTAGTAAACTTTCAAGTTTTAGAATACGTACATACTCAATATTGCAAAGAACCAGAATACCAGATATTGTATCAAGTACAGATGCTCCTTGAATTATGATGGGGTTACTTCCTCATAAACTTATTGATAAGTTGAAAATATCTTAAGTTGAAAATATCTTAAGTTGAAATGCATTAAGTAAACCTGACCTATCAAACATTGTAGATTACTCTAGCCCATCTTAAATGTGTTCAGAACACTTACATTAGCCTATAAGTTGAGAAAAATAATCTTGCTGCCACTGCCCAATATCGTAAGAGAGTACTATACTGCATATCAGTAGTCTGAGAAAAGATCAAAATTCAAAATTGAAGTATGATTTATACTGAATGTGTATTGCTTTTGCACCACCAAAAAATAAAAAAAAATAAAAAAAAACCCTCAGTCAAACCGCTATGAGTCAGGGACCATCTGAATTGGAATATCAGCATACTGAATACCATAAACTATCAAAGTACAAAATAATGTAATGATATCATGTGTCCTCAAACTGGTCGATAGATTCAATACACAAAGATAACCAGTATATGTAAAAAAATGAACAAAGGGTCTGAATAGGCATTTCACAAAAGAGGATCCCCAAATGGGCAATAAATATGATAAATATAACCTTCCTTAGTCATCAAGGAAATGCTATCTGAAACTATAAAGACAATAAAATAAAACTAGTTCCCACCCATAAGAAAGGCTAACATTAAAAAGACTAAAAGTATTTACAAGAATGTGGACTAAGAGCAATTCTAAGAAACACTGGGTGGGGTATAAATTGCTGAAACCATTTGGCAAAGAGGTTGACATTGTCTCCTGAAGCTGAAGACGTGCAGTTCCTCTGGATATATACCCAACAGAAAGTCATGTGCTTGTGAACCAGCACATTCATATCCAAGTATGTCTAGACCAGCATAATGGGCACAAATTAGAAACAATCCACAAATCCACCATGAACAGAATGAAGAGATTGGTACATCGATGCCATAGAACACTGATAGCAATCAAACGAGCCAACTGCGGCTATGCAGAATCATGAATGACTCTCAAACATAATGTCCAGAGAAAAGGTGAGGCACAAAAGAGACACAGTGTGTGATCCCACTTATAGATAGCCCCAAAGCAAGAACAACTAATCTGTAATGGATATGCTTGCTTAGGAACGACACTCCAATGAAAAGTAAGGAAGTGGCTTCAATAGAATTCAACGCAGCGTCTTCCTTTGGTGGGAAATGGGTAAGCGACTAGGAAGGTCGTGTCGGGGCTCATGGGGCACCTGGCAATATTCTATTTCTTGAGCAAAGGGCATCAAGTGAGAATTCATTGTGCTGTTTGGGTCTGTGCATGTGTACATTGTCCTCTATGAGCCTTTATTTCATAATAGAAAAGATATAAAAGAAAGCAAATAAATAAAAAACCATTGTTATAAATGTAAAGTTTTTAAATCTCTGAAAAAATACTTTGAAATTTATATCTACATTAAAGTTCTTTTGCTCTGATGAATTACTCTTCTAGAGATTATCTCCTTGAAGACAGTAAGGCGAAAAGAAGTCACAAACAGATAAGAAGTGAGAGAGAACAGTGAGATTAATATAAATAAGCAACCCAAAATGAAAGTAAAGAAGATAAAACCCAGAACTAAAAAATGAAATAAAACAGCAGATTAAACATATATTGAGCATAAATAAATCACAGGAAAATCATCACCCTCACTCTCACCTAGATCATTATCTCCCCAGTCTATCTACTCAAGCGTGAGGCGCCATTTAAAACTTTACAGCACGATGTCACCGAAAGACTTTCTTAAAATATGAATATGTTACCTTTGGGAAGTAACGTATGATCTCTTACAAGCAGTTTAGTTTCTTTATCAGATTCGCTAGTGACCTGGAACTACCTTCTAAGTAAGTTCTGATTGAGGAGGAAAGACAAATTTCAGTATAAGCTCTCTGAGGTTAGAAGTCACATTTTCTCCTCCCACCCCCACCACAGTTCCACTTTGGATTAAAGTATGAAGCAAAGTTACAAGGATAAGAGAATCCCAATCTATGGAACTGTTTGACAGCTGTCAGAGGGGAGGTGGGGGGGAGGCACAGGATGAAAGAAGGTGAAGGGATTAACCAAAGAACAAGGATGCACGGCCCACGGTCAAAGACAACAAGCAGTGTGGTGACGGCCAGAGGGAAGGGGGAGCAGGGGCTGGGTGGGGGAGGGAAAGGTGGGGAAAGGAGGGACACCTGTCATCGTGTCAGCAGTAAAAATACAATTTAAAAGTAGAAAAAGAAAGAACAGATCCAATGCTGGTCTCTCTAAGGTACTTATTTGAACTTTTAAAGACCAGAGTATAGTGTAGAAAGGCCAGGAAAAAAAAAAAGAGGCTGGTTTAAGAGCAAACGAGATGGAAGAAATGAGACTGAAGAGTCTTCTATTTCGACCACAGAAGACGTGCAGTGAGTGAAATGGCTCCCTGTGGTTATTCTCCAACATGTCTCAGCGTTTCCTTCTGTTTCTGGCAAAACTTTTGATCTTTATTCAGGGTTTGAGACCTTTTCTTCCACAGGGCCTGAAGCAGGTCTTACCTGGAAGTCCCAGAAGGCATTACCTCCTCTTGCTTCCTTGTAACTACAAAGTGGCCCAGCCATAGCCAACCTACATCCAAGTCAGCACCCACCGACCAGTTTCTTGAAACAAGTGCAAGTGTATCCCAGCCCTGGAGAGCATAGCGTGGCCACAGTTCCAGCTTACAGTGAAATGCCCTGTACAGTCCACCCCCCAGTCCCAGGCAAGAAAATGTGTCCTGTATGCAAGTAAGCACCAGGCACACAGCAGAAGGCAAGGAGTAGGACGTGGCCCTGTGCAGATGGCAAAATTCGCTAAGAAGCTATCGGTCATTAGCTAAGAGTCTAATTTAGGAAGCAATGGTAATAAGACACCTCCTTTGAGTTTTAAACCCAGTAAGTTCAACTGCCAAAAAGTTCAATAGAAAGAGACAGAAAATAATCTGATGTGTCAGGGATTTTATTAGCTTCCCCTAAGTGATAACTGAGGGTTCTGATACACTCATGAAACTGCCAGAGTCAAATGCAATACAAAATGACAGAAATTGAGGAAAGCCAGGCTAGGGTTGCAAACAGCCATGGCCACCTCTGCTTTCCAGATTACCCTCTCATCTCAGGTCGAGGGGAGGGGTGAGAGAAGGAGAGCAGACAAAATGCCTCGGGCAGCAGGCAAATATACTAAAGAGGGTGTTCAAAAGTTGGTCACACTAGAGCGATTCTTTCAGCAGGCTTGATGGCAGAAAGCGAGGGTGTGAGAGGACAAATTGTCAGAGACTGATAAGAAAATAATAACCTATTACCTGTAAAAAAAATGCATCCTATTTCCTGGGCCGTGAAAAAATGCCTTATAGAAAGCAGGACGTGCTGAGGGAGAAGACCAGAATGGATGAGTGAAATCAGGTAACTTAGTTTATAAGATGCATAGCTTGTCACAGTTTTGATGAAGTTAAGTAGGAATAAAACCACAACCCTTTCAAAAACAATGCACTTATCACAAATATGAATATCCCTTTTAAATTGGATCCTACCTGTGTAGTCTGAAATCTGATTATAATAATATACAAATAAGTAAACACATACATCCTTTCCTGTACCAGGGCCCGTGATCCAGGAAGGGCCATGGGACAGAAACAGAAGTTGTGGATTCTGAGCCGGATACTCTGGGAGTAGGATCTTTAGAGACAGATAAACTCAGAAAACAAATGGCCCTCACACAGCATGAGAATTTGCACATTTCTGGGTGCCAAAATCTTGCTGCTCCTGGAATCTCATCCAAACGCCCCAGGAAGGTGCCTGGCTTTCTCCATTGAGGGAATTCCAACCTCTTGCAAAGGAACTTAACTCTGTAGCAAGAAGTGGCCTCAGAGAGAACCCATTTCCTTGAACTTAAAGAACTTCAGTTACAGCGTCTCACTTTATTTGTCCTAGATCTGGAATTCTAAAAATGCCCGTTAATACATGAACACAGTTAACTTACCATTCTCCAGATGATGCCAATTTCTTGGTGTAGTATTTAAAATTATGATTGCTAACTCATTCAATGAATGCATGAAAACCGAAATGCATTTGTGTAATCATAGATGGGAACTGACTTATCTGTTCTTTATCTCCTCACATATGGTGCCTTCATTTTGTGTTAGAAGGTTAAGCTGAATTTCCATAGAGAAACTTCAGGAGATTTCACAGACAGGAACTTTAAATGATAAATAACCTATTCTACCCGTTGAAGGCTGATGCTCTAGTAGTATGATGACTTAATGAGAGTCCTGGATTGGGAGTCAGAAGATTCTATACCAAACTCCTCAGCACACTCCTTACATAGTCCATAATTCCGAACTCCCATTTGACCTCCAATTCTATGTCTGTTAGAAGAAATGTTCATGATGTATAATCTGTTTTTTATCACCATAACATCAAGTTGAAAAGTTTTCTTTAAAAAAATATGAGAAATAGTGTAACGCAGAGTTCCAGTTCTATGGTTGCTATGGAACGCAAGTGCACATTTCTTACCTACAGCCGCTGTAGGTCAGTACTGTGCTGAGCCACATTGGAGTCTGAAGCAAGAGGAGACTGTAATGATATAATTTGTCTTTATTTAAAATGTAAATATTTTGTCATGGATTTTTGCATTAATGTTGATTCTTTTAAAATTATCTCATTAAAATATTATCTTAATTACTGAGCGTTTTGACATACTTTAAAAATTTATACCCTAGGCAAGAGCTTCCCAAGCCTCACCCTATTTCCCAGCCCTGTTTCAAAATCATTCCTATAAGCCCACACGTACTAGCCCAGTTGACACAGAGGTAAATAAATCAATACACTCACACGCTTAACCTTCTCCTATTACAGAATACTTGGTTCAAGCTGTGGCAGAGGAAATGAACTATTTAAGAAGCTGTACTGACTCAGAACCTACCGTCTGCCTACTTAATACTGGTCTAGCAGAAGGTGTAACTTCTACAATGTAGAAGAGAGATAATGCTAAAAGGATCAGACATTCTATAAAAGTGATTTGGGGGTCAACTAATGTATCGGTTATACAAACACAATTTTCTGCAATTATTAGCTTCAGATTTTCATAAGGAGTCATAGCACATTAGTTTAATTATGTGACTATTTTGGGGGTGTTTCAAAAAAGAGATTATGTACCCCAAACGAACACAAAATAGACTGCTGTAGATTTCACTCCACGTCCCACTTCCTCATGGTTCCCTCTTCTTCCTCGAATCCTTTCTGCCCCCTCAAGCTCTGCCATCGCAGGCTGTACAGGGTGTGTGTCTTCCTTCCATTTCTTACTGGTAGAGGCTTGGTCTGGGTTTCGAGACCTGGGTTTCAGGTTCTGATCATTTACCTCAGGTTCTATGTCTCGTGTTCTTACATCTCATGGAATTTAGCATGGTGACGTCGTTAAATAAGAAATCGCCGAATGAATGAATGAACAAATGAACAAGTGAATGAAGTGAATGAACACATAAGTCAATAAAAAGATAATTAGCAAAACTGTGAGCTAACCATCCCTAAGTAACTATCCCTAAGCATTATGTGTTTTTCGAAATTCTGAAATTTAATTTTCTCCTTGAGCAGTAATGATAAAACAAGATAATCTAGGCAATTTGTAAAATGCATAGATAACTTCGGGCATATTGCAGAAAAGCTGTCTTATCCTTCATGATTCAAAATCCCTCAGGGATCTTCGTGGAACCCTTGAGTGGTGTGCACTGCAACAGTCCACTCTGGAGACCCTTAGGCAGACGAAAGAGTCTAAAATCCTGCATCAGAAAAGAGGCTAACGTGTACAGGAAAGTTATTAGTTGGGTCAGCAGTAAGGGGATTTACCTGATACCCATATGCCCATAGCATTGAACAAGCCAGAGAAATAGACGTGGCCTGACCTTTAGATTTCACTGCACCATAATTAACTTTAAAAAATTCACTAAGCAGGCTTTTGAGGGAGCAAAGCTCACTCACTTGCTCACTCACAAGAATACAGCTTGAATATAGGCTGAAAACACACACACTCAGTTTAAAAACCATCCAGAGGTCCTTTAACACAATATGTAAAGAGAGTTGTAGAGTTTGAAGACAGATTCTCAAAATCACAAAATCTTCTAGATCTCAGATGCTGTAAAAAATAAAAATACATGGAATGATCTCTCATATCACTTATGAACACTTTAAAAAAAATCAGCGTGTCCTGAAAAATGGCTTGTGAACAACCGGCTCACTTTGAAAGATTTCATGGACATTTTATCATAAAAAGGAGGAAAGTACTCACTAGATAGCAGCACTCTGACAAAGGGATGGTAGCTAGTTTTAGTAATTATGTTTTTCTGTGCTTGGTTTCAAATATGGGCAGCTGGCCCTGTCTCTGCGATAAAGCGGTGCCTGAGTCACATGCGAAGTCCACACCTTCTGCATCCTTCAGTGATAATGAGCGCGCCACTGTTGATGCAAAAATCCAGCAATCAAGGCTTGGGAATCTTCAGTTCTCCTGAGAGATTTGCCTTAATGCAGGGCCTGCTTATTCTCTGAGGCTGTCATCCCCTGAAAGCAGAGGAGCTATGCCCTTTTCATTCCCTGCTCCTGGAGTAATTACAGGCTCAGGTAATGGGTCAGTGGGGCACCTGGGACTTCCATGTGCCAAGAGGAGACAAATCAATGTCAACACACTAAAAAAGGCAGCCCAGCGGCAGTGTCAGGAAGCGACGCCACTTGTCCTAGGGAATCGCCAGGACCTTGATGGCATCTCCAGTAAACACAACATCTTAGAATCAAGACTCGGCATTTTATCCTCATCCTGGGAGGACAGTTACAGCGCAGGGGACAACAAACATGTCAGCGAAGACTGAGTTGTTCTCCGTGTTTTCTTGGCCAAGTAGACAGAGGGGAAATCAAATGTTTTGGACAAATACCTCTGTGTACATCTCAGGATGCTGGTGTGTGCCTGGCAGTCTGCAGAATTCTTTATATAAAGGTCACCCGGCACGTCATGTCAGGACTAAGAAGACTTTGGGTTAGCACCGCTGTTCAAGAGTCTCCAGCGGCTCTGTGGATTTAGCGTTGGTCCCACCTCTCCCTTTGTCCCAGGCAGAGTTTCAGGGCTCAGTGACCAGGGTTAGCAGAGCTAGCTCTTTCGGTCAGCCCCTGGACTGGGTGACCTCACAGCTTCCTTTGGCATCATGAAGGAGCACACTGCTTTCTGACCATAGGCATTAGAAACTAAGAGATCGCCAAGTATTCTTCCGTAATTAGATGTCAGACTTCAGAAAATGTCAATTAATATGCATCTCTTCTGGTAAAGTACAGATACTTCTTTTACTCTCTTTTAATCTTATGCTTAAGGGCTGGGGCCAGGGGCGGGAGGTGGTGAATGAAATTTCCTAAGCTAATGTAACTAATATTCCTATATCCTCTAATTGAAATTAGGTGGATTCTGTTATTTCATAGATAAAGATAACTGTTATTTATTTCTACTCTCATTACAATAACCATAACATTCAATAATAACAATTTACATTTATTACCTTCTTGCTTCTAAAACCACTTTTCCTGGATTTAAAACCATCTTCAAATGATTAGTTATGTGGTTAAGGGTAGGTTACTTAATTACTATGTATCTTGGGAGATTAAAGGACACATACATAGTGCTCAATAAATATTAGCTATTATTTTTTCAGCACCGGACCCATTGCTTATTATAAGCTTTCTCATTAATCCTCATTCCCATTGCATAGGTTAGAAAACCAAGACTCAGGCTCTGTTTGCCAAGACTGTATAGCTAGGAACTAGCAATGCCAGAAGTGAAACTCAAGTCTATGTGACTTCATGTGCTTTGCATTGCATTATGTGGGGCTTTGTGGTGTTTCAGAAATGATCCAGATTACAAAGCAATTGGAACGTATCAAAAGGATGCAGTAAGTAGCTAGAAGGACTCCTACTGGCCAAATATGGGGCAGTTTGAATATCAAAACGTTATGGTCTGAAAGTTTGTGTCCTCCTTAAATTCTCTTGTTGAAAACCTAATGCCCAGTGTGATGGGGTCAGGACAGGGGTGTCAAATTCATTTTTACCGGGGGCCACATCAGCCTTGCTGTTGCCTTCAAAGAGTCGAATGTAATATCAACTTGTTAACAGTTAAGGAGTAGTTACATTTACACAGTCCTAAAATTATTTCAGCCCTTTGAAGGCAACCATGAGGATGATGTGGCCCCCAGTGAAAATGAGTTTGACACCCCTGGGTTAGGAGTTGGGGCCTCTGGGAAGTGATTAGGTCTTAAGGGCAGAGCCCCTGTAAATAGGTTTACTGCCCTTATAAAAGATTCCCCAGAGACAGCCCTCACCTCTCCCACATGTGATAGCACTGAAATTCTGCAACCCAGAAGAGGGCTCTCACTTACCTGGGCTGGCACCCTGACTATGCCTTCCAGCCTCCAGGACTGTGAGGAAGAAGTAAAAGCCACTTAGAAGCCACCCAGACTGGGGTATTTTACAACAGCCTGAGCAAACTAATGCAGCATTGTAACACAAGCTAGATATCTTTGGGGCCTTGCAAATGCATGAAAAGTGAATGCATGTGTTGTAATGTAGTCTCTCTAATTTAGTGGTGCACTTGTCTATCCCCCTCAATCAAGTCTAAGCTCCTTGCAAGTAGATTTATTTTCATACGATATCATGTCGTGCATATAGTAGGTAGACTTTCTTATTTTTTAATAACGTCTTTATGTTGGTCAAGATGAGTAGAGAAGAACTTGTAGGTAGCAGCAGGATGTAGTGTGAGTAGGATGATGGCCCACGTGGGCTAGGCAAAAGTAAAGAGAGACGGGAAAGTGACCAGCTAACTTTTTCTCAACAAGGACTCCCTTTACGTCTTTGAATGGATTCAAGATGGAGAAAACCGAATATGGAATACAAATGTAAACCTAAGATTGACTGCATGAACTAATCAACCACTTGGGTATAAAATTAACTCTATTAAGCAATTTATTACTGAACGAACAAATTGATATAACAACTCTCTTTTTGTCACACTAGGTTTTTCTTCCTTCGACCTTGTTAGTATCATGCGCTATAGGCTCATTTCAAATGCCTTAAAAACCACCTTTGTGCTTTATCTTTTTTACTTGCCACTTTTCTTCCTTTCTTTGGACATGTATTTCTAACTATACTATTTAGTTTTATAAGCCTTTGAGGATGTATTTTGTGTAAAATGATCCATACTAAGTATTAATACATTTTACTTCATTATAGAGTAGTTATAATATTTTTAGCATGCAGTTATGATAATGCTATCATGGACAAGGATCATAATAATAATTATCATATCATAAACTGTAAGCTGATGTTTAAAACAATTGCTTGGGCTTTCTGCTTAATCCCTCCTCTCCTTTTGTCCTGCCCCCCTGTCTCCTTTGTGGTATCTTCCAGAATGAAGTGAAAGAGGACCTAGAATCGTAGGGATACAAATGCCAATAAGAGCACATCCCTTTCATTACATTTCTTTTGATGCCTTTACATGCCATATTGTATACCTATATCTTCTCTACTCTTTAATTGTGGGTTTCCCATAAAAATATAAATATTAAAGATCCAAAAATAAAAATTGTAATATAACAGTGGATACCAGCACAACTCACCAAATAGCTACAAATGGAACCTCCACTCTCCAGTCCCTGATTTTCTCAGTTGGAAATCAGACCATGCGTGCAATTGTTAGGTTACTCCTCCGTGACTCATTGGGAAGCTGTGCTTCTATACAATGGCAAACTCGTGAATTTGCATAATATTATTTCTTGTGTATCTCTGTGTATTTACTGTCATGTATTCCTCTGAGAAATATTTGTTGAATGCCTACACTGCACACTTTTTAGAAGATGAAGTTGTTTGTGTCTGTGGCTAGGCTAAATAAGGCTTCTATACACATCCTATCCATAGGCAGTGTAAATAAGTTAACTTACATGGTAAACGAACTTCACAGGTATAAATAAATGCAGGATCCTGAGATCGGTAGATCAGCCTGAATTATCGTGTGAGTCCAGTGCAATCACAAGGGTTCTTCCAAGAGGAGACTTGGGGTGCAGGGGTAGGTGGTCAGACTCAGTGATAGGAGAAGTGACAACAGAAGCAAGAATTTGAAGTGATGACGGGAAGGGGCTGTGAGCAGGCCGACTCTACAAGCTGGAAGAAGGCTATGAAACTGAAGAAGCCATCCTTGCCATTCCTTAACTTTAACCCAGTTAGACTAATTTTGGACTTCTAATCCCCAGAACCGTAAGATAATATATTTAGTTTGTGTTCATATATTACAGCAGCAGTAGGAAACTAACAGCATTTTGTCATGTTCCCTTTATTTTTCTTTTCTTTTTTTAACATCAAAGTGTGCTTGCCTCTCGCATGTCCCCTACTGGGGATCCGGCCTGCAACCCTAGCATGTGTCCTGACTATGAATCAAACCAGTGACACTTTGCTTCATAGTCCAGTGCTCAATCCACTCAGTCACACCAGCCAGGGCTTGTTACATTTTCTCAGAGCAACTCAAACCACTATCTGAAAGCCTTCCCCCTGTTTATTCTATCAGCAAAGGCAACTGCTTCATCTGCGATGGACAGAAGATACCTGTGGGGAGATAAACAAACCACCCAACCAGCCTCTCCCTAAACATGAGTGAGCAGTCACCTCTACATTTTGACATGGCCCTGAGGGGTGCTCAGCTCCTTCAGACTTCATTAATCAGTAATCAGATCAATGGTTAATCAGTGGTTAATCAGATTTCTTGAAAAAAAAAAACAGCACCAGCAATGGCAGTTGGAATATAGTTATATTCAACTTCTATTAAAGGCTGCAAAGCAAAATGTCCATTCCAATCAGGGCCTTTAAAAATGAGTAGGAGTGTTTGGTATTTTACTTTAATTAGAAAACAGATAAATAAGCTTTGTTAAATTCTGTTGCCAAGTATAATTATGATTCTTATAACAGAATTTAACTGTGCTCTCAAAATCTGTAGTAATAACACATAATCAAAATATAAGTAATACTAAGCTTTCATTTAATGCAGAGTGTTAGAGTAGATTATCTAAATTAATGTTATTACATTATTACTTTGATGATGTATTAGACCCAGTAAAGTACACCCATATGCTAAGTAGCCTCAGTAAATATTAAATATTAAGATTAGAATAATAGAAAAATTAGATCTTTTGATATCCCTTGACTCAGTGCCCATGGCAAAACAAATAAAATGTAATGGAATCAACGGGATATCCAGAATAGATCTCTTAGCTGCCTGCATTCTTATTAAGAAATGTAAGCATCGGAAATTATTCTATAAAATTCCATGAAAGTTTCACTGAACAATTTACGAGTTTAGTCTTCAACGAATGCTATGAATTTCACTGAACATTTAAGAATTCCACAGGTCTTCTGGGAATTTTGACAACCTTGGGATGTGTTGTCAAAAAATAATACAAAGCAAGAATGCTGATGAATTTTCCACATTGCAAAAAACATACGATTTCACTTGTATGAGCCATAAAACGGAAACGTATAGACACAGACAACAGTATGGTGGTTACCAGGGGGAAGGGGGCAGGAGGGTCATGAAGAAGGGGTGGTGGGCACACAACACAGCATGCAGATCATGCACCACAGAAATGTACACTTGAGACCCATATGATCTTATTAACCAATGTCATCCCAATAAATTTAGTTAAAACAAACCCGGAGCTAGCAGTGGCAAAATCTTAAAGGAAAATGAAATTTGCAGGTTTGCCATCTCCCAGGTCTAATGCCTTAAAAAGGCAAGCCACCTTCAGAAGAGCAAGGAAGTGAATGGTACAAATTTTATTACAAAGTTTTTCCAGCCAAGATGCTGGCTGTACATATCTTCTTCCAACCACTCACTCAACATCTAAAACAATACAAGTTTTACTACAACATTAACCTGTTTTCATCATATAAGTCAAATGGATACTAAAAGCTTAAATACTCTATTCTCAGGTTAGAATACCATAATGTGAGATGAGTTAATAAGGAAGTCACTGATGGGTATGTTTTTTAAATCTCAACTTTAAACATTCCTCATGTATAATTCTGTGGGTAATTTTAATTTTTTTAAAATTTTAGCACTAAATCCCACTGCCAACATATTCTCCTATTAGTTATTCTCAAAGATTGACTCCGTTATTGTTGCCAAGGGAACAGGCAGGAAGCAGGAGTTAAGCAGACTCTTTCATCTGGCGAGAGAATGATGGGAATGGATGGGGGAAGTTGAGCAAGGTCAGGCATTTACCACTGCATACAAATCTGTCATGCCTAATAGATGAAGCTCTTTAGCTTCTGTGCTCAGGCTTCTCCCAGCAGCCAAGGAGAAAATAAAAAACACACTCAAGCATGAATGCCAATCAGCCTCTGCTGGCAGCACTGATGTATTCACATGTGCCTGAGCAGCTGTACTAGGCTTTTGGCTATGGATGAAAAGATACATTAAATAGGTATCAATAATTATAGAAGGTCAGAACCTAAATCCTGAGGGTATCCTAATAAGATCAGACAGGTGGGATTTGGCTGGTGTATCCTGCTAACATGTCCAAGGCTTCCTTCTCTGAGGTCAGAGTTTAAAATTTGTTACAGGCTCAAATGGATGGAGTGGAGAAGATTCTAATTGGTTCTCCTATGACTATTTGCCAGGGCCAACACTATTTTGATATTTGTTGGCAAATATTACAGATCTATGTCTTATTTATAGTGGGGTGTGATACAACTGTAATAGGTTCCTCAAAATATGTTATTATCAATAACGAAGCCATTATGCAAGTATAATTTATTTTAATATTAATGTTTATAATAATAATAATAGATATATAGTGTTATAGTATATATATATATTTATTAGCAATAGAGCTGCTCATATTAGAGATGAAATGCATCTTTGAATCTAGCCATGTGATTCAGTTGCTAGCCTTAAGAATACCTAGATTTTCTGTGTGCGTGTGTGTGTGTTTATGCACAACTGAGTAGCAATTCATTTCCTTAACTAGTGTTACAGAGTCTATAATATATGGATTCTGTGATGGATACTGGCATGGATACCTGGGAGGATGTATCAAAAGAGAGATAGATGAATAGACTGATAATTATAAGTTAAATACATATTTAAAATATAATCTATCCAAATATTAATGACACATGAAAATGATTTTATACAAATTATATCTTCAGTTTTATGAATTCCAACACATTCATAGGGCAGTTATAAATTCAGTTTCTTATTCTGTCAAAACATCTATCCAGAAGATTTCTATTCCTAAAATATATTGTGGCAATAAAGCCAAACACTAATATTATGTCAGAGTTATGAGTTATAAGAAGACTTTTTAAATAATATAATAAATCCATGATGGTATGCTTGGCTTATAATGTTCACTTTCTAATCATGTACTAATCGCTAATCCCTCTAATAACTTAAGCATTTGCATCTCTGAAGGAGTGAGAAGCAAAACAGAAATTAAGAGTAGAGAATATGTACTTATACTGTGCCCTTGCTTAAGGCATTGGCTCCAAAACTTGCTTGATTTAATGTGTCCTGAGTTGCTTGTTAAAAACAGCTTCCTAGGATATTAAACTTAAAAAAAGCCCACTACTTTCTAATGATAAATAATTTTAAAACCTTTAAAAATGTATTCTACTTGTTAAGATTAACACTAATGTCTTCTCTAAGTCTTGAAGTCTAGGAGTCACTTTCATCATCAGTCTATGAGTCTATGAATAATGAAAATGTCATTTTATAGATACCTACTCATATACTAAGTCTATTGAAACTTTCAAAATTCCCATGCTAAATATAGTTCACAGAGGTCTTAATGACCTCAGAGTCTAAAAGGAGAAATCAGCAAATATTCCAGCCCCACAGAGTTTTGTTAATCAATGGTATTTATAGATGACTAAATTTTATGATATCTATTTATCTATCATCTATCTATCTATCTGTCTATCCATCCATCCATCATCCATCCATCCATCCATCCATCCATCCATCCATCTTCTATTTGTTAAAAGAGAAATAATTTTTTCTTTGCATAAAGGCCAAAGTGAATTTTTAAATATTCTTCTCTTGGATATTATAATTTTTCTACTATTTTAGAGAGATGAAAAGCTATCTGAAGCTCTTTGGATCTATAATGACTGTATGAGTTCTAAGTACATTGAACATCAAATTTAGTAACAGTCTTTAATTTACATTTTCCAAATTAGCATGCACCCACTAAGATAGATTTGTCACTTATATTCATTCATATGCTATAGATAGTTGGGGCTCAAGTCCTGTTGAGATTGATTCCAGCTTCAGAATGTGGAACTGATGCTGGAATTCTGTACCAACTCCTGACTTCCCCTTAGGATGCAGCTGCCAAAGGTGCTGTGAACAGGTGACCCTAGATTATGTGTGGTCCTTAGAGTAAGGCTTTAAATTAATTGTGTAGCATGCCACCACAGTTTACCCTAAAATTTTTCTAAACTCTAAAATATCCTAAATAAACTGTAAAATATTATTAAGCTTAGTAACTTGGTTGAACTGGTTAGGATAGTCTTAGCATTAAGAAACATTACACATTCCTCAACATACTGGTTCTGGTTGACTTTTCTGCATAGCACATAGTATTGAGATAATCTTCTGAATGCCAAAAGGATTGTTTTAACTATCAGACAGTAAGAGCATCACTAGCCTCATGAACTCATACTTAGAGTTCCATTTGCTACTTTAATAATGAGGATAACTATTTTTCTTTAAAGAGATATGTTTGCTATTATTTTCTGAAAGTCCTTGCATTAAGAAAAAAATCCAGATACCTTAGTGTTCTAATTGACATCACAGATAAATTGGAGACAACCACTTTTGTTTGTTAGAAAACGATTTTCTAAATTTTTAGCACCTTTCATAAACGTGAGTATGGGTGTCAGAACATGAGTTCTAGGACGACATAGTGTGCCAACAGTAGGGAGGGAGTGCTAAGGAATTAGAAGTGAAGATTCTCAAGGCTTAAATGTTAGCTTAAATGCTTTTTGAATTGGAAATTGATATGAAATAAAGATTCAATTCCTTCATGGTAATAACAAAAGTTAATGAAAAAGAACGATTCCATTGATTAAAAAATTTATTGGCACAACCTTATAGAACATACCTATGACATAAGAATAATTTTAAAATAAAATGATCTATTAAATAACATAAAAGTTGTGATAATGAAAAAATTGTCTTATGTATCAAAAGACTTCAAGCACTTAAAAAGTTAGACCAAATTTGCCAAAATTGTAACCCTGGTGTGGTTGTAACAGGGCTGATTTATCCATTGGGCACAGGAGGCACTGTGCTGAGAGTCCATGGGACTTTCAGGGGCCCAGGAACATGTTTTAATTTTTTAAATCAGCAGACAATCCATCCTGGATTGTATCAGTCTTTATGCCAATAAAATTACAAATTATAGTTTCTCTGGGTTGTGGGGAGGGACCTACAAAGGCAAAAGTGCCTCTGGCCCATGAAAGTCATGTGCAGTCTCAGATGTAAAAAGCCTTAGCTTGTTGGAAAAGAAGGCACCACAAATGGTATCTTTGACATTTTCCTGTCCTATCACATCTCACACATTTTCCTCTCCCATCTTCCAGAAAAGACAGGATGCAGAACAGCAGAGGCATAAAAGGGAAGAGAATTATTTAAAAATATATCAGTTCAAATATTCTTTGCTTTATAAAACTAATGACTAAGCTAATCTTACTATGAATAATGACCAGTCATATGTATTAAAAATAATATGCAACTGGATAGAATAACTTACTAGGGCACATGCATGTTATCAAGCATCACAAGCTTATCAAATGTTGGGTTAATATTCATTGCTAGCTAGTATTTTTTAATATTCAAAATGAGAGCTTTATGGTCATTAACTCTGTTCATAAGAAAACCCATTTAAATACAATGCAAAAAAATAGGAAGTCACTGATGGAAATGATAATGGCAGCACTGTTAAGAAATGTGGGGTAGCAATAACATAAGGAATCATGCCACGGGAACCAAAGGTGGCAGAGTTGTGGATTTTGTGTAAAACATAAAGTGTTCAATTTACTCTGCTTGAATGACTGGGTCTGTATGTTTCACCATTACTGAGTCCACAAGACAGATTATTTTGTAAAAGGAGGACCATTGTTGACAAACATGTTAAAAATGAATAACTTTGCACTGTGTAAACTTGGGACCAGGATCAGAACAATGTGGTTTTGGAAGGACCCGTGGGGATGCTCTCACCCTTCCATCTAAAACATGAGCTTTCTGTTTCTATTGTATGTAAGAGGAGTGAATGCACAGTCAAGCGCCAGTCAACCTTGTGACATGAAATGCTCTGAGAGAAAAGTTTTAATGGTTTCTCCACTCCTGACAGCAGAATTTGACTATGCTGATTAGGTAGAGTTTAAAGAATCCAAGAAAACCATTATGACAAAATTATGTAAGGGTTTTTTTTTAAGGTAGAAATTTAATAAGGCGTCTAGCTTATGTAATCCGCAAATCATAATGAGAATGTGTCATTGTTTACTCCAGTTTCTTATACATCGGAATAATGAGGACCAGGACTGGGCTCTAATGTGATTCTTTACTAAGGAATTTGTGTAGACCATTAATTATTTGGCTAAAAAAGAAAAAAAAAACCCTGCAGAGGTGCAATTTGGATTGGTTTTCCTTTGCACATTTTTCTTCTTCTACTGTGACCTAGTCGGTGCTAAATTCTTGCTTCAGAGTTTTATTATAACCCTTGGCCTTTATCTATTCATTACAGAAAAAACTACCAAACACAAAGAGCTCTTGTGTGCCTAACCTGAGAGTGATCACCTGTGGCTTCCCCACTTTTGCTTCCTTCCGGTGGGGATTAGGTCCTCCTGTTCTGGACACTGAATTCCCTCCAAATGATGCGGGAGGTTTGAAACTCCTTGGCAGGGATTCTCTTCCCATTTAAAGAATGAACTACAAAGAGAGTCCCTGTTTTCCATAACGTTTCTTTGTGCAGTACCAAGACAGAGTTCCTTGGCCACAAAGCTACATGTTCATATAAAATCACTATTTGCTCAGTGTTGCAAAACTTCTATCAGAATTAACCAAGGTGATCAGAATTCAGAGACAAAAATAATGGAAGAAACTTTCAGCCAAATGATTTTGTGCTCTCTTGTTGCTGTAGCAAATTACCACAAATTTAGTGGCTTAAAACAACACATTTGTTATTTTAGAGTTCTGGAGGCCAGAAAGCTGGCATGGTTCTCACCGCTTGGAAATCGAGGTGTTGGCAGGACTGTATTCTTCGCTGGAGGCTCAGAGGATAAACCCATCTCCCTTTCTTTTGCTTTTTATACATTCCGCCTGTATTTTGTTAATAGTGCATTTGCTAGTGCACTATTCCTGAATTAAGTATGCTATTCATTTACTTCTGGGACCCATGTATATTCAAACTCATATTTTGGAGCTTATAATTCTAGTAGATAAGAATTTATAAAGATTTTTTAATCTTTAAAGAGAGCAAATATTGTTAGGTATGTCTTAGACACTGGCAAAAGCATCTGAGGCTGTGTCTCTCGGGCAGCCCTTCAGTACACATTTCCCAGACTTCTTGGCCACTTTATTGCCTGTCCCTCTTTGCCATTGTATCAGCCAAGGTTTGATCAGAGCGTTACAGTCACGAGGTGGTGGAAGAGACGCAGTTTATTGCAGGATTTAGTACTGCACAGTTGTGAGAGCTGGTTGTAGAGTGTCCGTAAGGCTGTGGTTCTGAATCTCGTCACTGAGCCTGAAGTCACCAGGCCAGGAAGTTGGGAAGGAGGGTGGAGGTAAACTGCAGAAAGCAAAAACAAGGTCAAGTCTGTAAAGCTTAGGTGGAACCCATGAGGACTGGATTCCATGTCAATCGCTCATCAACTCCAGTGCAGACCTAAACATGCACCTCTCCCAGGAGAAGGAGAAACTGAACCAGAGGTATGGCAGGCCCTGGAGTTGCTATTGGGAGCAGGTGAGTGGCAACCTGGGTCCTGCAATAACCCCCCAAACATGGAGAAGTATGGCTACTCCTTTACGTCTCCCTGCCAAATCTCAGACAAAACTTCTCTGTGGGCCCACGCTAACTGGAGCCATGCAGCGAAGGAAGTCCTGCGACCTACTGTTCCCTCCTGTCTAAACTGACGCAGTAAACATCTGCCACCTCCATGGTCACCCTTTGATATTCAGATGCCTGGCCAGGGGAACAGTGTCAACCATGATTCTGCTTTCACCACTGGAGCCATTCATTCCTTCCCAGAGCCTCAAATATCTGGAAACACAGTCGGGGAATTTGTTGACAGGACTACTCCAAAACGTGTATCAGGTCTCTCTACATATGTGAACAAAGAGGTAGATTTTACACAAGATTCCTCTAAATAGCAAAATATTATAAATTCTTTGTATCTTATGTCTTGAAATTTATGTTGAATAGCAAAGAAAGTTAAAATGGAGTCATTCTAAAAACTACTGCACAGAGAGTCTTGCTAGTTATGCAAAAGACATTTGAGTCAGAAGTATTTTCAGAACACGAAGTCTCCCATGGACGACGAATCCCACAAAGAGTCAAAAAAAAAAAAGAGTCTTACACCTTCCTTGGATTCTAGTATTATTTACTGTATCGTAAACTTGAGGAGAAACTGAGCCAACATACAGTGTATACTTTTAATACTGTGAAAGCTCAGTCATGTCACTTACCATCCAAACCATACCGGTGCTGTGCTTCAGGCACTAAGGGTTTCACACATCAGAAATCAAGTATTTTCCAACTCGACTCAGACATTTGACATCTCTTGCCGTAATACGATACGGAATTGTACATGTCTGTCTCAGCTACTGGCATCAATATGTCATCTCCAGAGCACTAATTGTCACTCTTATTTAAGGTAATCAGAAAACGTAAAAGAACCGAGGCTTGGGGACAGCGCATTGCGTTAACAAACAGCAGAGAAAAACAAATGAGATGATGATAATGAGGATGATGCGCTGATATAATGATGGTTTCTTTTTTAAATCAGCGATGCCTTGAGAAGGTTATTGGAAGAAAATAAAGGTGAAAAGGATCTTAGAATTGCGCTCTAGTAGAGTCTGTGATGTAAGGAGAAGTGGGTCGGTGTTACAGGGGTAGGTCGATGCAGAGCCCGGTGAGGTACAAAATTTAGGAATCCACAAAAGGAGATACAAACAGTACAAACTAGAAATGAGAGAGGGGAGACCCAGTGAGACAGGACACAGAAGCCGTATATTACTAGTTAACTAATCCCAGACCAGAAACCAGGAACACTACAGTTAGGGTATCTGTGTTCTAAAACAAAACAAACATTTTATACATATCCCTTATCAACTGTGAGGGTGAGACATCCCTAAAGATTCTAACAAAGACTGGTAAGTAGAATTAAAGCAAAATACCCATTATTATTAGTGTAGAATGTCATTAACATTGCCTTTGTTTAGCAGGCTACATAGTGATTTGCTAGTGAACAAAATACTTATGAAGACTTTGTTTTTTATTTTCATTCTCACCGACCCGATACCATTTTTACTCTAAAATATTATTCAACATATTCCTCAACTCTGATTTTTTAAAGCCATGGTATGCAAAGCTCTATTGTGTATGGAAATGGAAAGTAAGGAAAGCAATTTTAGAATACTAAATGGTTACAGTTAAATGGAAAGAGGGACAAGTCTGTTAGTGAAAAAAAAAAAAAAGAGTCTTTTTGGAGAGTTAAATTTTAATCACCAGGATAAACAATTAAAAATAAAGGCAGAGTCGAACTGCATAATGATTATTGTTGTTATGTTTGCAGTCAGTTTAAAAGGTTAGTTTATATTTTTTAGATGTGGATTAGACTAATTACTATATTTACTGCTTTGTGTTTTTAAAGTAGAATGGGGTTGAGGACCCACGAGACCTATACATTGCATGAATTGATAAGGGCAGGGTAGTTTAAAGAATACAGTTGAAAGCCCCAATTGAATCTTTATGCACAAATAAAATTCCCATTACTGCTGCGTGGGGACCAAAGTCTCTCCTTTGACAAGGACAGATTTTACATTAAGCACTCTTGGACTGTAAATCATCATTCCTGATAGCTGGCCTCCCCAGCCAGTGGTGCCTTAGAGAAATGGGACGGACTGTGAGAAAGTGTAGAGTTCATGAAGGCAAACCCTGTCTCTTAACCTTCCCCAACCCCCACACCCACATGTCCATGTTTTAAGAGGAAGGACAGTAATGTGAAGAGACCGTTGGATTTCAATTGGAATAAAGGACGCTGCGATTACAAATCAGTAGCCACTCCTAGAGTGACTGGCTGTTGTCACCACCAGCCAGTCACCAATCACAATGACTTCAGAGCTGGTCATCCCAGGTCCGGCAGTGGGAGCCCCCACAAAGGGAGAAACCTCTCTGGATTCACTTCAGGCTTATAAGAAATTTTACTTAACAATTAGTTGCCTTCAGTTCAGGCTAAATAATGAATGTTTAAATAAGGTAGATGGGACCTTCTCAAAAAAAAAAAAAAAAAAGGGAAAAGAGGAAGTGGTCTTTGTTTCTTTAATCCTTTCACTGGGAGATAAGGTATTAGCATTGCTACCCTACGGAGACTGCTCCCCCAGGGGGGTTGTTTTTTGTTTGCTGGTTTTGCCTGACTCTGGGTTTCCAAAATACTGGGACGATCAAATGATCATAGATTAGATTTTTTATCATTTTTTAGGAAAACCCATTCACCCTATCCAAATGAGTCCACTCGTAGGTATGCAACTCAGGCCTTTGGAGGCAACCGTTTATTTCCTGAAGCAAGCAAACTCTGCAAAATCAATTTGTGAACTCATTACATAAATCCATATTAAACCATTTGGTCTATATTTAACACCATAACAAGGATAGTCAGGGTAAATTAAATAGATTTTATTTCCAGGTGGCAAACAGCCAAAGTTAGACCTTCCACTTCTAATTTTTTTCCTCGGTTGTAATCCGTGTCTGCCCCAGAGAGAAAGTGACAGAAAGAGGAGAGAGAAGAGGGAAAAAAAAGGGCCCACTTTTACTCTTTTGATATTTAAGTGCTAATCAGATCAGTACGTCCTGGTTCTGGGAGTGCCAGGACTTGGTGGTTATAGTATGTTAATGCAAAATCCATTAACTTACTATTCCAAGAAGGGGGTACAATTTCCTTCCTTCTTCAAAGCTGAGTAAAAATATGCCCAGCAAGGAGGAGTCATTTCGTAAGTAGGAGAATGATTCACCTACGAATTATCAAGGAACTTGGGGTGAATAACGTGACCCCGTCATATTGTCCCATAAGCTTTTCATTACTGTCAGCAATGCCAATAATTTACAGAATTCCTTGTCAGCATCAAAAGCTCCTTTTTCATTCAAATGCAAACTGCTAACCATGTCCTATTCCATATTATTCTCTGAACTTATCTTTCTCTCCATGATCAGAGTTGCACTCAATTCAGACCATAAATATTTTCCTCTGAGAATATTATAAAATATTCTGCATTCATCTTTCCTTCTGCTTCAATCTACGGAATACATGTGGCAATATATTGCTTTTCACTCAGACTATTAATCTTACCTATTTCAATTATAAATTTTTAATTGTATGCTTTGAGGTTTTTAACATATTTGCCTCCTTTGCTTCATCTTTTACTATATCATAGTTTATACTCAGAATTATCAATTAACTTGTACAGAAACTTACTTGTCTTTATGATTTCAGGCCTCCGAATGCATCGTGAAAGTCTACCCTTGTTAGACCCTTTACCAGATTCTTGAAACGCAAAGGCAGGAGCCTTCAATGAACTTGCAACCCAAGTGCTTCCTGTCAAAATCAGTCTTCCTGGTCTTCTACCTTTTGAAAGCAATGGATTTACCATCTATTCTCTTAAATCAATAATCTAGAACTCATCCCAGATTCTTTTTTTTTTAAGATTTTATTTATTTATTTTTAGAGAGGGAAGGGAGGGAGAGAGAGAGAGAGAAACATCAATGTGTGGTTGCTAGGGGTCATGGCCTGCGACCCAGGCATGTACCCTGGCTGGGAATCGAACCTGCGACACTTTGGTTTGCAGCCTGCGCTCAATCCACTGAGCTACACCAGCCAGGGCTCATCCCAGATTCCTAATCCATCTGTACATATTAACAGTAATTTCCACGTTTTGTAGAACCTCTAACACAACTGCTCACTCTAATCTGTGGGCTGTGGTGGATGGCCTCGTTCCCTTGTGCCTGGCCTACAGATACAACTTCCTAATAATTTTGTTGTTTCCAGTCCCTTGTCCAGCACTGTCAAGCCAGCTATTATCCACACTGGCTCCAGAGCTGTCTTTCAAAAACACCAATAGGAGCATGCCTATCTTTTACACCCTAGCCTCGGATATCTCAACTAGCCTGGACAAAAAGTCCAACTTTTCTAGCGTAGGCAAAAAAACATTCTGTGATTCATCCCCTGTATATCTTGCCCACCTTATTAAAAAGTGCATACTTCTCTGAACATATACTTCCTAGGCTTTGGGTGAAGTGTTTCCTCTGCTGGCCATTTCTTTGCCCTTCTGGACAGCCTGGAAAATTCATATTCATACTGGGAAGTCCATCTCAGCTCAGATGTCACATGCTCAGTAATAAGTTCCTATAATTCCCATAGAAAGAGCTGCTTAGGCCTCCGTGTGCTACCCCTGCATCCTGTATTTACATACTCCTGGGACGCAAACTTCCCTATTAGACTAGCAGTTTAAGCAACCGCTTAGCATGTGTGTTTAGAAAACAGGAGTAACTGCTTTATGGGAAACTAACTACATGCTTGGTATGAGGCTTTATTGTTGTTGTTACTGTTCTTGATATAAAAAGCAAAATGTATTTGCCACTTCAGTCCATTGAATTTCCCTACAAGTCATGTTATCTTTTCCAGGCGAGTGGGTTAAAAGACCTAACCTGTCTAGTCAGAATTGGGCTCAAAAGCCCATGTTAAATAATGAGAAGTAAGGTTCATATATGAAGAGAAAGCAGGTGGTCTGTATGTAAGAAATAGGACATGGAATCATGAGATGCAAAGGATCATGTCCAGGCCATCAATTCTGTTATCTCGTGTTTCTTTTTATTTGTGAAATTAAGGAGAAGAGGCAAAAGAATGATATAGAATAAGCTATACAGTGTTTTTATTTCTTTTTTCTTCTACACGATTAGGAGAAACCCATTAAAAGAACTGTTTTCTCTTTTGAAATAGCTTATTCTACTTTTGTTCATTTTCATAAACATGGGCCCAGTTAACATCTTTCAGACCTAAAGAATATTTTATCCGATTATCAGGGAGATCTTGATGTAAATAGGAACTGGGACAGAAAAAAGTCAGGAAATACTGGAAGCTGGCTTTTCTATTTGACTTCTCTTGCTTTATAATGATGTATATTTTATTTTGAGCATGGATTACCTTTTTATTTCAAGTGAATTTTCTTATGTTCTACAATATATCAAACTCAGATAACATCTAAATAAATAATTCTGTTTTGTCTATATTGTCAGGGAAACTTAAGAGTCTATACATTCTTGGTGGATATTGGTCAATAGAAGATAACAAAGACATAATGCATAGCACACATGAGTCATTTAAGTTTTCTAAGTATTGTCTTTTTTTTAATGAAACTGAATTATAGGCTAAAAACCTGTGAGTAGATACTTTGTATGAAAGAAAACTTTTTTAAATTCCAATTTTGTTATTTGGAGCTTTTCACTTAAAGCTGATAATAAAATAAAATAAAATAATAACTGAAAGAATTTTTCAAAAACAATAAAATCCTTGTCATTCTGTATGAAGACAGGGACTACTACATCACTCCTAAAATCGAGTTAAACCAAAACAAAAGAATATATAACCTACCAAGCGCTGGCTGTGTTAGAATTTAAGGAATATTTAAGGAATATTTAAGGAATACGAAGAATCAATCTTTCTTTGAATTGCATGTACCATCTTTAATTTGTATTTACTTTTATGAGTCTCCACACATTTTCTGGATATTTAGTAAATATGGAATTAATTCACCATTACAAGTCACTCTGTCTTAATTGTATTTGATGAGATTAATCCTGTCAAATTCATTTTCACTGGCACTGTGGGTCCCTGGACAGCAGAAATTGTGTCACACTGACTTTTAAGATACACTCTACAACTGACCCACCCTAAGCAATGACCCCTAGAACAATGGAAATTTGGATAGAAATTACTTGGGTGGCAAATTTTAGAAATTTTAATTAATTTCAAGCTCCTCTTCTTTATCAATAATTTCCAAACGTGTATCACTAGACTCAAACAAATCTGACACATTATCCATTTATCAGATTGGGGTCCATGAAGTGGACTAACGTGGGTGGACAGCCACATTATGACAGAATGGTGGAGACAGTAGGTACAGAGGACAGACTGCTTGCTAGCTGTATGGACTTGATAACTTAGTTAACTTCCCTGTTTTCTTTATCACAAACTATGGGGAAAGAATTTGTATTCTCTGGAGAGGAATCAATTAATGTGTGATTGTAAAGCTCTGGCTCAGCATGGTGCCCAGCAATAAAGATTGCACAGTGCTTTTCGAATGCAGCTCACCACTAGCTGCTTGATAGTGCACGTTATCTGATCTCTTTGAAGCACAGTCTTCTCATCTGTGAAATAAGAATAATAATGTTTTCTGGACTGGATTATCATAGAAATAAATAGAATGGTGCATATAAAGTGCATAGCACACACAGTACCTGATGCAAAACGTTTCTTAAAAATGCTGTTCTCTTCTGTGCTTTCCTTTTCTTTTGTATTTATATAACTTTTAGTCTAAATAGGACTGATTATAGCTCTGTGGACATGCTGTTTTCCATAAGTTAAAATGATGCTTATTTTCTTGTGTTTCTGTTTCTCATTAGATTGAAAATACTAAAAATACAAAAGCCTTGTCTCCTAAGGTTTTTTAATGGTCCCAAGGGGCAGAGAATGCTCCAAGTCATTTATTTGGAAGCTGAAGTCAAAAGCAAAATCATGCATTTCTAACCCCCCTGCCAAGCTTTAGAATATATTCATTGTTGTTTGATCTATTTGCATCCACATATTTTGACTTCTAAAATAAAAATATTACAGAAGGCCTTTTATTGTAAATATAGACATGTAGATTTAGACTTAAATTTGTTTTAAAAGTTGGGACCTATATTGCATAAAAATTTTTACTCTCCTTTTTATATTTTATGCCACTCTTTATTTACATGTTATCTATATTGATAGTCTACTATTTATATTTCATGTATCACTGTAGCATATCACATACAAGACAAATGACAGAAATTAGTGTATCCCTTAAAATTCTAAAGAATGAGCATTCCTATCATATCATCATATTCTAATTTAATTCCCCAGTATGGTCCCTACAAAACTCAAACAAAACCTAGAGGATGACAGTGGACAACCACAAACATCTAAGTGGTGTTTCCTTTGTATCTTCTAAACCAGATGCTACCTCTTTGCATGGGCAGAAGAACATGACCTCCAATACAATACATTCAGCCCCACTGATGTGTTCTTCTCTGTGCCTGTAAGGAAGGGCGATCAAAACATCTCATTCACTAGGAGTGGAAAATCATTAGTCATGCCAGCCGTGTCCCAGTGCTATCCTAACTGTCTCATGTTCTCTCACAATGTAGTCCAAAGGGTCCCGGACCATCCAGATATTTTGCAGGATATTCCATTTGTCCATTGATCTTAATGACATCACGTTCATCAAAGAAGTTGAGACAAAGTGGCAAGTATATGGAAACCTCTGGTAAATAAAACACACGCTCCATAGGTGGAAGACAAACCCTATGGACATATGGTGGCCCATAATATCAGTGAATATTTTAGGGGCCCCGTGGTTTGGGGCATGGCAAGACACATCCTTATAAGTATGGACATGTTATTGTATCTGCTACCTCCAGATGCTAAGAGAGGATCAAAATGCCTTAGGCATTTGGGTTCTGTAGGCAGCACATTCTTCTCTGACCTATGTACCAGGTAGTGTAAAAGGCCATCACCTTTGAGTGGGGTACCTGGAGGAGAAATAGGTATTGTAGTAGGTTTCAGCTATATTTTTATTGAAGTATTTATTTATGTTAAGAGAGAAGGGAAGAGAGGGAGCAAGAGAGGGAGAGAAACTGGTCAGTAGCCTCTTGTATGCACCGCAGCTGGAGACTGGGCCACAACCCAGGCATGTGCCCTGACTAGGAATCGAACTGGCAACCTTTCACTTTGTGGGACAATGCCCAACCAACTGAGCCACACTGGTCAGAGTGATTCAGGCTATATTGCAAGTGGCTCTGCAGCTTGGGCTCTACAACCTCATAGACTCTGTAATATTAGAGGTATTGGTGAGAGAAAATATATAGATCTGTGTGAAAATAATGGTAGGCCCCAATAGAGAAATCACAACTCAAACCCTTAGGGTTTTGTTGCAAAGTCATGCCTTCTATAGCAGAGAATTATGTACCATTTATACAATGGATTCTGGCAGAATACAGGGGTTCATTGGAGTAGAAATACAAAAACATGGGGAAATCAACTGATCAAGTGGCTAGAATCACTTCCCGTGATCTGGGTCCTCTAAGACATACTTAGTCAAAAGTTCAGGTGACACCATCACCCACCAACTCACAGTAAGACAAAACTGTGATATTTGGCATCAGGCACAACAAGCATGAACACAGGGCATAGTACAAGTGGCCCTGACCCCATGTTTTCCATCACTGTTGTACAAGTAACTCCCCCCTCCCCAACCCACACTTACGACCAACTGACTGAGGAATAAAAACGCCAAGCTTTGTCATCTGGGTATGTAGGTGCCCTCAAAATAAATGGCTGCCACACTGTAGCCTGGCTTAGAAATAGCTCTGAAAGAGAGCAATAAGAGAGCTTTCCCCACTAGGCAGAGTGTTGGGTTCACCATGCAATCTACCCTAAATAAAAAGAGAAATAGTCCAATATGAGAGAGAGAAAGAAAAAGAGAGAGACTGACTATGAGCAAAGTCAGGTGGTCTGACGATAGACCAGGAGTCTGGAGAGAGAGTAATTGGAAGATCAGGGGCGAGTAAGTTTGGAGAAGAGGAATGAGGGTGGGCCTCTGGGACTGAATCCCAAGTGTCAAGATCATTGAATCATGTCTAACCCCCAGATTACATCCTTTGTGAAAGAGGCACTAATAAAAATCAATTAGATGGAACAATACAGTCAGTTGAGATCAGCCAGGCTCCAGCGGTGACACAAAAGGTGTGCGAATGAAGAGGCTATCACAGCAAAGATGGAATCTATGCATCACCCAATAGCAGGGGCTCAACCCCAGCCAAACTGATGCTCCTTAGCAGCAGTTACTGCCACTGTCATATGGCCAATCTACTAGCAACAGAGACCATAGTAAGCAACCAATAACACACCATTTCTTGAGGACAGCAACTAGCGTCTTGAGAGCTAGTTGTTCTTTATACTGGACTCCTTTTACTTGGGAAATGGCAGAAATTAATTTAGATTAGAATATACATATATTCAACTTTTCCTATACTCAGGGCACCAGTTCCCAGTACTATCTGAGAGCTCACAAAGTATCTGAGCCACCAACATGAGACCTTTTATAACATTGCAAAAGATCACTTTCTAACAAAGAGGCATGGGCAGGAATCCATGACCATGTGATCCACTGATCCTATCACATGTCCACCACTGAGAAGCTGCTGACTTGATACAGAATGACAACTGCCTCAAAGGAGCAACTGAGGAATGATTAGAGATAATATCCTAAAACAGACAGCGTGTCCTCCTCTAAGGTACAGAATAAGCTCCAAATCAATAGTGCCATGTCCCCAACAAGTGGAGTAAATGGATATAAGAGATTGAAGTAGGTGTGGCCCTGCTTGTCATCACTCCTAGTGACCCAGCTGGGGAGTCCACGCTTCTCTTCCCTGCAACTCCACTTCCTATGGACTGAGAAGTCTTAGTTCTAAGAGGAGGAATGCTTCCACCATTGAACTCTGAGCTATCACTGCTGCCTGGTCAGTGCAGGCTTCTTATGCCAAAATAACAGCATGCAAAGCAAAAAGAATTACCCAGGTCATCTGGAGGAGGTGGGAAACAGGGAAGACTATGATTGGCCCCCAGGTGATATACTGGAGCATCTCTTTCCTAATTTTGATGGCAAATGGAGTAGTACAGTTTCTATGACCTTCAGAGGGATAGGACTTAGACTCATCCAACCAATAAACCACACAGACCAGCAGAGATGCTAGCTTAGGTTGAGGGGAGGCCATAGCAAGAAGTAGGAGGAAAACAAGGAGTATCATTTCCAGCTTTGAGATCAGTTGCCGTTACACTGGTGGGACTGTAGCTCATGTCAAACTTCCTTTTTTTTTCCCCAGAGAAAGAGACCACCCTGTATCCTGATATAGCTACTTCTAAAATATATTACACAAAGCAAACAGACTTGCTTTGAGGGGCTGAGGGGAGGACTGCAGTGGACAGACCAGTGCACCCTCCAGATGCTCCTTTCAGGACTGTAGTATTCATTCCTTCACCTGGAGGGTGTGACAGGGGTTGGTGGCTCCATGTCGGGCCTGAGGACCTAAGCCAACTTCAAAGCTTCCTGTGGGGTCAACAGAGGTCTTTGCTGTGCATTGTAATTCATCCCTTCCAACTGTGTACCCCAGTGCCACTTTATTGTACCTCCATAAACATACACACATATCATCAAAGGGTGATTTGTAGGTTTAAAGATAAAAATATAAAACATGCAGGATTGGGCTCAGTGCAATAACCAAGAATCTTCTTTTCCACTTCCCTACTATATCTATATTTTTGAAAATATGTAGAATAACACTCCCTGATGTGCTTACCACCGAGTTTGATGTGATCAATATGTATGAATCTATCAAGTTTTTCATATCATATGAATTTATAGTTATTATGGTTTCAGGATATTTCATATGACTGTAGAATTCATTTCTAATTTCAAAGTCTGCCAGACCGTCATAGCCCCTGATTAGTACTGAGCCAGCTTCCTACTTGTTACATGTAGGTGAACAAGGTGAACAAGGTGAATAACAAGCCTTTATTTGCTGAGAAATCTCTGCCGACTTTACACTGAAATGAACAAGTCACTAAACTGATACTGTAAACCTTGCGAACCTTGGTACTAGCAGCCATTTTGAAAGAGACCTACCTGTAACCTTGTCCACTGGGCTAAAACCCCTAAACTTCAAATGGGTAATATCACTGAAATGTTTATTAACTTTTTCATGGAGGATTGAAAAACATGCTAGAAATAAGTTATTGTCCTACCATCCCAATAAATGCCTGCTACTTTTCTTGAGACCAAACAAACAAACAAAAAAACCCAGAAGACTTTGTAATTGCTAACATTTGTGTAGCAATTTACAACCTAGAAATCCCTTCTACATGTATTTATTGCACTAAACTTGGAGACAATTATCTGCTGAATTTTATAGCTGAGGAAATGGAAATTTGAAAAGGCTGGGTAATATCGTCTAAGATTCTGCTCATAAATACATTCTCAATTCCAATATGCTTTTAAATCTACATAGGTAAACTAGAGAAGGACGTAGAGATGAGATCTGTCCCCATCTCACATACTAGGTAAATGTTATATGGCAAAAGAACAAATGATTGATTTGGGCCAAACTTGGGCCGTCATTGACCCCTTAGGGAAAGAGTTACTTTGAGTATCAACATTTCTCTAAAGGAAAGGAGACTTTGAAGTAGAAAATAAAAGATCACAGACTACCTCTGTCTTATTTTTATCTTTACCTTGACAAGCAAAAATAATTTTTCAGTACTAATAAAGTCATAGCCATATATATTGAAGTTAATAACCACCTTAAAGAAATTGTTTTTGCATCCTGTTACCTACAGTTAATTCCTAGGACTTGTAAGGGAAAACATTCTTGGAAAACTTATGAGCCAGAACATCCCCACAGTGGAAGTATGTTCCAAAAACACCAAGTTGCACTTTTATTCATTTAGACTCAATGATGGAACTCTATACATAATTTTTTTTTTATTTCAGTGGGCAACTCAATTTGTGTGACTGATTTTCCAGTTTGGGTCCATCAATATACTGGTCTAGTACATGGAACTGACTCAATTATTTGCAGAACTACAGGAACAATCTGATTCCACACTAAATATATTTGACCATTTAAATCTTAGTAGTCCTTCTCCTCTTAAGAGACAAAAATTCAACTTAATTGGCCACCAGTGAGTGAGACCAGATTAGGAGGTATATCCCTTTAGCTTTAGTTGCATTATCTTTTATTGTTGTTTGCATGCTCTTGCACTGGCAAATCAAACTCTAACAGATCTTAAAGTGTTAAGACCAATTGTACAATTTTTCAGTCCTTCACACAATTCCACTGAAGTTACCATGTTAAAAGTCAACATCTAGTATGAAATACTATAATTAGTTTCAGTTAATATACAATTATATGGATGTGCATACAAATATTCCTCTTGTCCATTTGGATTTCAAGGTATTCTTCTCATATTGATAGGGAATAAGTTACAAAAATATGCAAATGAATTCTGATTTTATGCCTTAATGTTCATGCCCAGACTTAAATACATTTGCTAATTTTAGGCTCTGTGATATATTGCCTTAATAAAATGTTTGAAATTCAACATCATTTTTAATCAGTAATCTTTTCCAGGGGAGGACAGCTCACATTTTACTAAATGCCTAACCAATATCCTCATATTTCCCCTCCTGTAGTGGGAAACCCTACTTTGTTACAATGTTGAAGGAAAAAATACAAAAGCAGCATTAGAAAATATCCAATATCAATGTAAGACACATACCCCATCTTTATTCTATAGAAGGCATGATATGGTATCTTGCACAAACAAAGCTACATTTAGGAAACATTTATAATGGAATCTCTTCACTTGTAACCATACAGCCTTTTGTGTATAGTAGATATGAAGGACATATTATTTCTTCGCATAATAACTTCATTCTATCTTCGTCCATTTCTGTCATTACATTTTAAACATTCCAGAGTACAAATGCCACAATCACAGCTGCATTCCCAGTTCACTGTCCCTCAACTTTCCTGCCCAACAATTAGGTATTTCTGCTCCCTTCTGCAGTGGACCGCAGCCAGGAAACTGGATGGCACTCAGCAGCTCGAACCAGGAGAACTAACTAGAGATAACTGACACCTTACAGCTACTGATATTTGTTGTCTTGCTCCTTACTCTCCTATTCCTCAGCACCAGAAAATTGCTAACTCCTCCCCCGCAACTCCAGCTACCAGAGAGTTTTCTCAATTTAATTACCACCCGCCCAAAATTTCATTTCCTGGATGGTGACTCAAGGGTAATTAATTCATTAGCATCTGCTATGTCAACTAGGTTCTAACTTACCACTTACCTGGCCTGCAAATCTCTCTGCTGAAATTTTTTATTCTTGTGACAACTAACACATTAATTCTTGACATTTTTTGACTAAGCTATTCACTGACTGGTGGACTTGGAGCGATAGTTAATCCCTTCTGTTTGGAAAGGGGATTCCTTAGCCCAGCAGTCTCCAATCTTTTTGGCACCAGGGAAGAATTTCATGGAAGACAATTTTTCCATGGACCGGAGTCAGGTGTCTGGTTTCAAGATGATTCAAGCACATTACACTCAAGTTCACCTGCTGTGTGGCCTGGTTCCTAACAGGGGCCTCGAGGTTAGGGACCCTTGTCTTAACCAGTGGCCCCCTGCACAAAACTAAATAGGTCAAATAAAACAAACAGTACAATTTTCCCTCGGTTCTTAAAAGAAATTAATAAACAATGCAAATGATATAAATCAGTTATACTATTTTAACTTGCATTTGTCACCATTTACATAATATAGCCAAGTATGTTTGGCATGGATACAAAGTCTTCTTACATGCTCCAGAGGCCACTGTCTGTGTGTGCAGGTGTGTATGTGTTAGGCACATACAGACAGGCAGCAGTCTGAAACTGTATGTGGTGTTACAGTGTAAGAGGTACACATTGTTGGTGGAACTTCTTATAGTATCATACTCTTTAAAATGCCACTGAGCTTCTAAAATGCCATGTTAAGCTCCTAATTGCTAAAGAGAGAGTAGGTAACTCCATATAAGAGATTTTGTTGAAACTCCATTAGGCATTTGTAAATACGCCCAATGCCGGCCCCAGGTTCCACACCGTCACGGTGTGAGCTTCAGCAGGAAGCAGACTCCAGTGGGAGCCAAGAGGAACTCAGCCGCAAGCCTGCAGACAGGCCTGAGCTGAAGAGCTGGGTAATGCAGGCCCACAATGTGCCTCAAAATAAATGGTGGCTGTTGATTGTTAAAACTTAAACAGAAAAGGCTATGTTTGCCTTTCCACCCTCTGCACATGCATGTCTCTGAGGAACTGGGGAGGCATTACTTGAAGAGCCGATTGAATAAGCCAGGGAAAAGCAATCCATCATTGATAAGGGGGCCATGTGAGACAGTCATCGTGGTGTTTGTCATGCTTTCAGATTTTTGTCTTTATTTTCTTTTACTTTCACTCCAACCCAATGCCAAGTATAATACACACTGACCAAGAGTGTGGACTCTACTGACAACTCTTTACCATATAGATAGGAGAAGAATAAATTATCAAGATTCCCCAAGGCTTATCCTAGTGAGGAAGTAAACAATTTTTCTGCCCAAGGGAGCCTTGCTCTTTTCTGGTTGCGTAGACCGAATGAATCAGGGCCCAAGTGGAATGCAAGGTACTGCTACTCAAGGCTACCTGTTGGGAATGTGTAAGCAAACTTGAATACTATCATTAGTTTATTGAATAACTGGGACTAGTGGAATAAAATGAGGAAACAGTTTTATTTTCTTCTAGCACCTACTGTCAAAGACACTGTCAGATCTATTTCTTATCTCCAATAGCAACTTGGGACACACACACACGTGAGATCTAAATCAAACATCAACTACTGTTCAACTTCCAGTCTCTTCCCGTGTCCCAGAGAAGGGCAGAGGCCAGAAATGGGGATGGGATAGTGCGACTGTCACCTGTCTTTTCAGTCTCTTAGGTCTATCTGCACCCCCCTCCCCCCACTTATGACTCTCCCAGGGTCAGAGAAGAGATGATGGTTTAGAGTCAAGAGATAAAGCCTGTTTTTCTTAACTTGCACTCTTAAACATCAACGGTCACGGAAGATTTCTGCATGCCTCTCTTTAGTGGGGCAGCTCGCCTCCACCTGAGGAACCCCTCACTGAACCGTCCCTGAAACAGGCCAGGTGCAGTCTGGCTGACCTTAGGCGCCCCTTCCCCACTTCAGCTCAGCCCCAGGAAATGACCCTCTGGTCTTCCGGTTGGATTAGGCTCAGCGAGCAGGTCCTTTTGGACAGGGTCCTTTCAATATGACTTCAGCCCTGCTTTCCTCTTGTGAAAGTCACACCTTGTTCTTCCCCAAGGTGAAAACAGAGCCTTTCCTGCTTTCTCTCCCTGGCATTGTGGGCAGCTCCAGACAGCTTTCAGTCCAAATAAGCTGTCATTTCTCATGTTTGTAAGCAATCCTAGTAATCACAGACATACACACACATACACGATCTGTTCAAGGGGTTTTCTTAGTGTCTCCACAGCTTGCCTTGTGGGGGAAAAATACCTGGACATTCTCTGATCCTATGAATTCCAGCATGTGGGAGAATCCTCCATCTTTATGGGCTGTTGACCTTAAGAGGATCACTGGGACTCTTAGGTCAGTTTCAACAAATTCTAAAAGAATGCATCTTGTACTTCTCTTTAGAAATGTGGGATTACTTACCTTGCATTTCCCCCAGCTTCATGGCCATAGCTGAATATCATGTTCACTAGAATTTTCTTCTTCTGTGACTTGACTAGCAGCCAGCATTAGCATAAATGTGGCCCTATTGTCATTGCTAATGACATAATCCAGGGTTTTTAAACCATGACACACAATAGAGACCTTGAGTTTAGGATTCCTTTTTTCCTACTTATCCATTACTGTTTCAGCAGAAGAGAATGTACTCAGTCACACAAATGAAGTCACACTCACACTTAAAGCACATTAAGTGGAGGGAAAAGTAGTCTATCAGAGACCTGGTGATCTCAGACAGAAGTTAATTATCCCTTTTCATCCCTAGATAGCTCCTTCACTCATCTGGGACTATTGCTTTTTTGTCTCAATGACGAAAGGAAGAGAAAGTGATCATTGTGAGCACTATGAGAGTCTGAGATTCTTCAGATAACTGATTAGAGATGCACAGAATATAATGCCTTGAGAACCACTTAAATGACTGAAGCCAAAGAAAGACTATGTCTTGTAAATTTTGGCTACTTTCTTCTAAACTTACTGCAGGAGAAGATGAAGACCAAAGTGAGTCACATGAATAAGAAGGAAATTGAACTAAAAGACTTAAAATTAACATAATCAGTAAATGATATGAAAACTTTTCATAGAAGATGCTGATATTTTTAAAGCATTTAAATCTATATAACCAATGTTTCAGTCCCTTCTTTTAAGAAGAAGAATAAATGTTTTGACCTTCTTTAGTACTACAATGTTTTGAAGCAGCTAACAAGTTTTTCTTTAATCTTTTTGTTTGTTTTGTTTTGTTTTCCTTTCAGGAACTGTATTGTTATGAGGATACAATATGGCATATCTAACAGAGATTTATGCTAATTTTGAATACACTACCATATTAAACTTTCAAAAGACTGCAGAATAAAATTAAAATTTTTATCAATTATAGAAAAAAGGACAAGTTATCAAAATTTGTTTTAAAAAAGGAAAAATATTCTTATGTTCAAGGCATTATTTCTGTTTTTCTACCAACTTCTACTGATTTAAGACTCTATACAAATATATGTATGTGTGTGTATATATATATTCATAAAATGTATGTGTGTATATACACACACATACATATATAGTGATATAAAACACTGAGGAAAAAAGGAAGGTATATAGAGATGACTATATCTAATGGGGTGGATATATGTAGATAGATGGATAGATAGGTATATATATACACACATATATATATAATTTGCTAGGAAAAAAATATACCATCAAAACACAAATTTGTAATTTGATTAACTAAATAATTAGATAATTCCGAACTGACTCGGAGAGCTAGGGAAACAGCACAGACTTTACAGTAGATCACGAATAACTGTAACCACAGGCCCCAGAGCACAGCTGCCCTCATCCTACCGGGCTTGGGCACGATGAGCTGGACACTGGTCTGGGCATTTCCAGCCTCGTTCTCGGCCACGCACTGATAAAAGCCTTCGTCCGACTTCACCACTCCAAGGATGCGTAAGTTGCTTCCTCCCTAGAGAAGAGAAAAAGCACAAGTGAAATATTTTAAGATGCAACAAAACTCAAAGTGGCAAAATGAACATACACAAATGTTCATGAGACTTCACAGAAGAAATAGGCAGGGAGACGGTGAGCATTCCCAGGCTCACAGATATGTCCTGTGTCACCTGAGAAAGGCATCAATTCCCAATACTGTGCTAAATTCAAGGGCATCGATTTAACCTAGTTCTGCATGAAAAATATACTCCCCAAAATACACATCGTCCTCAATGTCTAAATGAGCAGTAAACAGAAGACTCTCCTATTAGATGTGGGAGGAGCAAAGGTCAGCAACAAAAGAAATCTCATTCTTTCATTTGTTATTAAAAGAAGCTTAGGTTCAACAGCTGCTGGAGGGGAAAAAACACACAAAAAGAAACACCACCCATCTCCGCAGTTTCTAAAGGACAAGAGATATATGATATTTTCTGGAGCTGCTTATTGAGAAAAAATGTCTGAAAATTCTTCTAAAATTTTAATTGTTTTGACATGGACCCTTTTCAGAATTGTGAGGGGGTTATGGTGGATATTTTATACCCACAGCATCTTCTTATATGGCACAAATGTTCCACCTTCGGCAATCAATAAATTAAATACAGCAACATTACCTTTTCTTTTATATAAACTGAGCCCCCATCTTTTTCAAGGATGGATGATAAAATGGTCTAGAGATAGCATTTAATTATACTAACTCAGTTTATCTCGATACGAATTAGTTCAGTGAGTAAGACGTGTTAAATCACTTTCCCTAAAGTCATTAAGAGATAAATATTACCTCGTGGGGAATTCTTAATTGTTTTTAGTGTCTTGTAGCCAATTCTCAGCTGATGTAAAATTCTTCGACAAAGCTGACTAACTTCTAATTAAAAATTCTCATATAAGTTACTGTTTGTACTAAATGTTACGTGTGGGGGCAACAGACAATGGCGCTCTGATTTCTGGAGCGATTGGGGAAATATTTTTAAGCACAATTTAATGTGAGCAGGGCTCCTACCATACATATTCTTTTCACCTTAAGAGAAGAAACACTTAAATAGGTTGGCTGTAATGAGTCATGCTGGGAGAAAGATTATTCAAACTGTAGAAAAATATAAATGTTGCGTTTTACCATGTGTCCTTAAGGGCACTAAGTAATTTCCTTTATGTGTGAATAGCATATATTTTAGGCATATGCAACAGGCTGCCCCCACGGCAGGTCATTTTTAATTCCGTGGTAGTAGAAATAGCATTGCACTTAAAGCAACTAATGTATTGGTGTGGCATTCAAAAGTTAAAATTTGTTCCCTTTCTTACTCTATTCCCAGCCAATTAAACAAATGCAAGTAAGAGTGAAAAATGGTAAGTGGTGATAAAAGCGATCAAGGTCTGTTTTACAGATGTATTCCTCTCAAACCCTTAACGCGTGACATAATGCATGCGCAAGCTCACTGGTGGTGGAAGACGAATCCACCATTGAGAACCAGTGCAAGGCCGTGGAGAGGGCTTGCACCTGAACTCATGGGGTGCCTATGTATGAGTCCAATTCTCTCGGGAGACCTGGCTTAGAAGACTGCTCCTGTCTGTCAGGGTCATGTCTGACCTCATACACGAGGTGTGGACCTAAAATCTCCTTTAGCTGCAAAATTTTTTGATATTTAGAAAGTGTTCTTCATATTTCTCATATGTTCATACTGGTGAATTCCGAACCTCCAATACTAACTGGCACCTAAAGGAGAATTTTCATATACAGCATTTCCAAATGAGCTAAGGGTTCTACTGGTAACAGCCAGAAGAACAATAATAATGGTAAGTATTGAGCACTCACTATGTACCAGGACAACAGCTCAGTGAAGATGATACTGTTATTCCTAGTGTCTCCCACAAGGATAGGGGCAGAGGGCACTGAAACTTAGAGTAAACAAGAACTCTTGGTCTGAGCTTTCATTCTTTCCAATGTTCAAAATTACAACAACGTCTTCACCTCTGGCTTCTCACTACTGCCATTACTGCCGTCAACTGCCACCATCACCACCCTCGGGTAAGATCAGCTGGTCCTGTCCGGGGAAGGAAGGCTGTCCGTACCATTCAAGAAAGACTACCGTGGTCGTAAGTAGCACATCTGGTTGAACCTTTATTATAATGGGTAAAAGTCACAGATGTTACAGATCCCTGGTTTCAGACAGTCTAGAACAAGGTTCTAAACAGTGTTCTCCCAAGAGCCAGCGATGAGAATACTTGGAAATACAGTCTTAGACCCTCTGCGTTTTGCTTTGTTTGCTTAAGACCTTGTGTGTAAAAAAGAAGGGGCTGGGCTGTTTGATCATTCCTTTCCAGCGCAAAACTTCTAAGTTTAGAAAATTATTTGCTTTATTGGGACAATTTTCTTAACACATCATAAAAATGCACAACAGGGACTTTCTTCCCAGGATAGGAAAACAACGGAAAACACAGCAAAGAATGAATGGGACTGTAAAGCTGATATGAAAAGAGATAATTACCACTATCTGAAAATAATCACTAGGAATGACCACATCTCCATTCTTCATCCAATTCACAGTGGGCACAGGCTTCCCAGAGACTGCACATTCAAACTCAATATCCATACTTTCATAGGCATAGAGGTTGGAAGGATGATTTAAAAACCAGGGCGGAACTGCAAAGACAGAAAACAAAAGTGAGTGGGTGGAGATGTGAATTTGCATGCTAAGGTTTTCACTGAGTCAGAAACACGCTCTGGGATAGAAAATATTTGTAATGCAAATAACTCCCCTAAACCCTCAGTCTGTTACACAAGAACTATTGTAGAACACGTCTATTCATCTATTCATTTATCCCCGCCTCCCAACTGCAGTTAAACAGTTTCGGTTAATGGTGTTTTGCCACAAGAAAAGAGAGGGGGAAAAAACACTTTTGGAAAGAAATATTACATAGAATAAACATTTTGAATAGCCAAGTATTGTATCTATATACAATTGACCTACATAAAGGACACTGAAAAAGTACATAAAGCTACAGAAACTATGCTGATAAAGTAAACAAAGACAATCTGATAGGACTGAGACAACCCTGAGTATAAATAAGACAGTTTAGTGGTTCTGTAATTCTAGTTTCTTAGGATTTAGTTAACCAGATGGACTCATTCCCTGTTGAAACTTGCTGTGGTAATGGGGGACAAAAAATTACTGTCATCTTTACTGTGGACACATTCCTATTGTTCTAGCAATTTGTATTATTATTTTCTCAGCACAGTGTGTGATATATTAATTTAATTTAATGTCTCAATTACCATGATACTAGTTACTCTATAATGGAAATTTGCAATTGAAAGAAAATTACAAATATAACACACCTTTGCTGATGAATCTCCTAGGCTTGGGAGATTCTCTTGGTCCCTCAAGACCCTGCCTTGCAGAGGAATTTTTTTTTAAAAATTGCACTCATCCTTTTCCACTGGGAATCTCACAGTGATGTCAGATTTGAATATTGATATTGCCTGAGACCCAGGTTAAACTCACAGTGAAGGAGCAGCCTTCAGCTTTTTTTTCACTTAGACAATAGATGTCTATTTTTAGTAGCCATCTTTAAAGTTAGATTGTATTTTTTTGTCATTTTTGTTGTTAAGCTCAGTAAGGAGTGCCAATTTTTGCTCCTTTGAGTGACCGCCATATTTTGCTCTTTCCAACCACAATCAGCAAACCCTGCCTGTGATGTCAAAGTGAATTTATACTCTTTGATGGAAAAGCTAGCAGAAAGCTCCCAAAATTCAGGTTCTAGTTTTTCTGTGTTAATGATCTTGGCAACCTCAAGCACAATTCATTCTCTCTCTCTCTTGCTCTCTCTCCCTGACCCCCAACCCTGTCCTAGCTCCTGCCATCTTATTTTCCTGAGTTTTCACTACATCTTCGGACCTTTATTACTAAACAACTTTTAAATTCTTTGATCTTTCACAGTGAAAAACTGATTTAGAAAACTTGGCTGGGATGCATTGATATTCACAAACTGAAGACACAGAAAAGAGTATGTCTGAGAGCTTTATGAGAGAGAACGTGTCCTTATTGTACACTGGGGCAAAACTTATTTAGAAATGATAACAACATTAGAATGAGACTTTTTATAGCCCTTTGCCAAATTCACTGATGATGACCCAGAAGACATCAGACATATTTCTTGATTGCCTCTGAGCAAATATATTAGCTGTCTGTCTTGGAGCAGATATATTAGTTGTTTCATTTGGATTGTGTTCTCAATTTTATCACAGATTTCGATCAAGTGTATGTTCACTAGCCAATATCCAATGTTTATTGAGAGCTGACCATGCACAGTTTATTAGTCTCAGCACTTCAGAATTTTTATATTCACCACAACTCTCTGAGGCAGCCTCTCTTTTTCCCATTCTACAAACAAAGAGACGAAGGTACAAGGTGCTTATGAAACGTTCTCCAAATCACGCGGCTTGCAGACTGTGGAGTCGGAGAGTCTGAGTCCGCTGCCTACATGGTAAACTGCTTTGAAATAACGGTCTCTTTTGCCACTTGAAAATTCCAGTGGGAGGATAACTATTTCCAGAGCCTCACATATAATGAAGATAAACAATTAGAAGCATTAAAAAACAAACTATCTTGTTTATTTTTGCTCCCTTTAAGTCCTTTTCTGGTACCACGAAAACTAAGTGAGTCTATATATCCTTCGTGTTCATGTTCATCAGATTTCCTGGAATCATTTATGTCTATACCAGAGTGTTCAAAATTTGAGTGACATCTGTGAGTGAATCTTGAAATTATTTTATGAGGTTGAGGCCAAACTTTATATTTGTACAGTAATAAATACCCATCTATAAACACATGGTACATCATATAGGTGGGGAGAGGTAGACAGAGGGAGAGAAAGATGTCACATATCAGAAATGGGAGTAAGTCTCATGAGAGAATGATATCACACATCAGGAATGGGACCAAGTCTCCTGTTTTCAAAAAATATATTTCCTGTCTTGACATGTGTCACCAGTCATTAGTAATCTATATGGTAAGGACAAGGACAAAGGATTTCTCTTCGTATCTCAATGCCTACTACACTGCCTCATCCTCAGCACACACTCAACAAAGACTTATGATTGAGGCTAGTAAGAACCCAGACAAACAGAAACAACCAAAGTGTCCTTCAAAAGATGATTGGGTAAAGAAAGTGTGGTGCACATAGACTATGGAATACTACTCAGCTATAAGAAATGATGCAATGCGGCCATTTGTGATAACAGGGATGGACCTGGAGAATATTATACTAATTGAATTAAACTGGTCAGAAAAAGCTAATAATCATGTGATTTCACTCATATGTGGATATAAAACTGAAGCACATAGACACAGACAACAGTATGGTTGGTTACCAGAGAAAAGGGGGTGGGAGAGTAGTAAAGGGTAAAAGGGGGTACGTATACGGTGATGGAAGAAGATTTGACTTTGGGTGGTGGGCACACAGTGCAAAGCACAGATCCTGTATCACAGAAATGTGCACTTGAAACCTATATGATCCTATTAACCACTATCACCCCGATGCATTTAATTAAAAAAAAGGACTCAAGCAATAAAACGTATATAGTCACCCTTTGCTGTGGCAGCATTGGTATAAGATGATGAGAAAGAGTTTCAAATGTCACAGAAACAATGTCTCTACAAAATAAAATTATTTTATTGTCCTGAAAAATACAATGTCAATAAATAATGGGGGGTGGAATAAAGAGCAAAGAATAACATTGCATGGCTAGGTGGAGAACAGACTGGGTATTTGTTATTTTGGATAACTTTCAGAAATAATTCTTAAAGCTCTTCTCTGAGCAAAAAGAATTAAAATACTTACAAAGCTGGGAGGGGTCTTGAAAAAGTCCAAATATATAGGCTGGGGTTGGATTAGAAGTTAGGTAAGAGCTTTGGATCCTTGCGTTTAAATAATGCTTAACCCAGCTGGTACCTAGCCTTTCTCAGCTCACCTACCCACACATCCGCACATCCTTTACCCACCTATGGCTCAGCCTCACGGTGTACCCGGCCCTTTTCTAATTCCAAATCTTCGTCCATGTGATTTCTCATCCTGAACTGTTTTCCATTTCATCTTGAGTCTAGACAGCCTACCTATTCTTCATGAATCCACTTCTCCAAAAAGGATGTCCTGATTTTTTTTTCTTGTAAAATTTTCTGTCCTTTTAGAAAAACTGTGGTATTTATTTCACCAGTTTCATAGCACTTGACAAGGTCACCTTAGTTTGTAACTCTTTGGGGGAAGAGGCTCTATCATGTGAACATAAAATCAATATATTACTTAATACAATTTTGATCAATGTTATTCTGAGAGAAAGTGGACAAACAAAGTTTACTCAGGTTTTATCTTCTTATTTGATGTCTTTATCTTTTTCTGTGGTCAACAGGCTGAGATCTATTCATCCCATTGTATGGTTGCTGCCTTGTATTTAGCGCCAACAAATAATAATCATGTTAACATGTTTCTCAGCTCTGGACAAATTGAAATTGGAACTAAAGGGTAAATATGGCTTATCAACGGCTGTGGACTCGTTTCTCCAGTATTTTTCTGATCATGGATCCCTGCATGGAGTTATATTCCTCATGTAGTATAACTTCTACTTATTCTCTAAAAGGAATTCAAAAACCCCCTCTTCCTTGAATTCTGTCTTTCATGAACTGACAATGGATTTTCCTGCACCTTGAGGGCTCTTCCTGTTCCCAATTTTTATACCACTTATTATTTAAGATATCTTTCACATATATCATTATTTACTAGCTAGACAATGATTAAAGATGGGGCCTAAAGCATATGCTTTTTCTTTTCATTCCCTTCAAATATTACATAGTGCCTTCTCTCTTCCACTCTGGTAGAAAAATGATTTCACTACTTTAAACAGTATGGTGGGCAGCAGTTTCTTAATGACTTAATAAAGTTTCATGAATTTTCAAGTTTATCACATTGTTCCATATATATAATATTACTCCTATTTTTAGAAAATCGCTTAACGTACATGTACACAGCTGCCACAATTTCAGACAAGATACTGATTTTCATTATGCTTTCTTCCTTTGGATAAAATAAAATTAATGGCTAAAAATAAATTACCCACATTTTTTCATTGTTACATTATTACAGTGTCCCAAGTTTTCCCCCTTTGCCTCCCCTGCCCACTTCCATCATATCTTGGGATCTCAGGATCTTCTCAAGTACTTATAGTACATGTATAGACAATTCTTTTTCTTTGAGAGCTGAGGGAAAGAGAAATAATGACTAATAAGCAACAAAAATATAGAAAAAAACACAGTTCTGTTCTAGAATGTGCTTATTATACTTAGAATTGACTAATAGATGGAAGATACCTCTAAACTATAATCATAGAGTTGTACAATTAAATCTTCAATTTGAGTAAAAGTTTTCCCTAAATTTACTATTTTTTGAAGAAGTTTCTATGCAGTGACAGATCAATGGAATTTTGTAGAGAAAAATTTCTTCTGTAATTTCAGTCCCTAAATTTGAAGAACTTAGGAGGGTTCTGCCTACCCAATCTAAATAGTATTATGGGTTTTATTTCACATAATAGATGCTTCATAAGTGTTTGTAACAGTGCCCTGTACTGTTCCCTAATCTTATCTAGACTTGTCTTCTAGTCTTTTTACTTTTAGATACATTATTTAGCTATTCTTTTCCAGTTATTTAGGTCATAAGTGCAGGTCAATTTTAATAAGGCTCTAATATACATAATTAATACCCTTTATATTACCTTGACTTTGAGAAGATTCTGTATATTCTAAAGACCTACTACAGCTCTTTGAAATTGCAAAGTTATACTTAAAGTTATACAGATGGTTTAAATGAACAGCAGACAGCAAAAATCACTCTGGTGAGTGGTAAAGAACCAAGCAAAAAAAACAGATTGGTGAGATTTTATTAGGAGGAATATAAAAATTGTGTGATCCTTGGGTGGCTGCATTTCTGCCTTGAGCACGGTGGAAGGCCAGCTTGCTTCCCTTTCTCCATCAGCATAACACCTCTCTCTGTCTCTCCAGGCCCTTTGGAGGTAGGTAATTTGTGTTGAAATAGTGGACAGAAGCCTATTATTCTTCTCTTCAATGCATATATCTGAAGAAAGTGGCCACACCAAATACCTAGGATCTATTTGCTGGCAAGTTGGGCTACCTCTATATCCAAAATAAATGGATTCTTTTAAGTTTAGATCATTTATTAACAGATAATTTCACTTTAAGGAGCCATAGTGCCATATGTCATCCTATTCAGATTACTACAGAGGAAGCAATCTGGTGTCAAATGTTAAATTTAGAGATAATGTGTCATAGGATGGAAACTACTCCACATAAATTCAGGCTTCCGTGTTAAACATACATGAACCAAATCCTTGTTTACAGAATAATGTTTCCAATACTATTCAACTTATAGATCAGAAATTGTCCTCTCATTTCATAGTTTCAATTCTTCCTGTACCAGCTATTATTGCCCAAGTAACTCTCTTTTAGCTAACTTGATAACTAAATGTATTATCCTCCTTATCCCTTTTTTTTTCAGACAGGTGCTGCGTGATGTGTCTCTGCCCAATCCAACACTTTTCCCCAGGCTTATTCTTATGTGACAAGCAACTTGAAATCTGCTGAATCTCTCTCTCTAGTTTTCTCTGTCCTACCTACACACCTGTCCTCCCCCATAGGGCTGGTTACTGAAATTTGCATCACATTCTCTATTCAAATTATCTCTCAAACATACCTGTCTGTGCTCTCCAAAAAATTAGGTTGGGTGAAGAAGGGTTCTACCGTTAAATGACTAGAATGTATTCCATATGGGAAATAAAAGTACACTTAAGTCTTGTTCTATTAATATTGACTTGGGCTGCCATTGCTATAGGAACAGATGTTTTTTAAGCTATAGATTTTCTGTTCAAAGAGGTATTTCAGTGTTGTCTGATAGTGATTGTTTCTAGAGAGAATGAGACAGGAGAGGAGGGAGAGAGAAAGAAAGAGAAGAGAAGAGAAGAGAAGGGAAGGGAAGGGAAGGGAAGGGAAGGGAAGGGAAGGGAAGGGAAGGGAAGGGAAGGGAAGGGAAGGGAAGGGAAGGGAAGGGAAGGGAAGGGAAGGGAAGGGAAGGGAAGGGAAGGGAAGGGAAGGGAAGGGAAGGGAAGGGAAGGGAAGGGAAGGGAAGGGAAGGGAAGGGAAGGGAAGGGAAGGGAAGGGAAGGGAAGGGAAGGGAAGGGAAGGGAAGGGAAGGGAAGGGAAGGGAAGGGAAGGGAAGGGAAGGGAAGGGAAGGGAAGGGAAGGGAAGGGAAGGGAAGGGAAGGGAAGGGAAGGGAAGGGAAGGGAAGGGAAGGGAAGGGAAGGGAGAGAGATTGTGAGATGTGAGATGATGTTGTTTGGGCCCTGCTAATACCTTCCAGAATGCACACCACTTCTTCCCTGACATATTGGTAAGCCTAAGTGGTAAATATATCATTACTGAAAACTGCATGACAGAAAAGCAGGTGATTCAACAGCAATTCATCCCATTGTGGCATCAATCTGAATGCGAATCCACTATGCTATTAACTTCCTAAGGACAGGGACTGCTTTATCTATCTTTGTGCATTCAAGGCCAAACAGGGGACAGGTGATAATAAATATTTATTAGATAAACAAGCATGGGTGTGTATCAGTCTTCATAAGCCAAACTCTTGGAAGTCAGTCATTTCCTGGTTTCAAATGAGTAATAGCTGTGGAAAAGGTAGGTGAGGAATACATTAAAAACAAGAGGGTGTGCTTTCTCCCTATAATTAATACTAATTACAGTAATAGAGAAGTATTGTGCTATAATTGGTAAAGGTGATATTTCAATCATCTTAGAAAAATAAACATTTCAGATCTGTTGATTTTATCCTTGACATTCCATTAGTACTTCTTATTGTGAACACAATATGCCCCTCCCCTATTTTTTCCTCCTATCTAAAATTCTTGTTTCTATGCACGGGAGATAAAAAAATATCTCATCATTAACCTTTGTTTTCAAGTCCTTTCTATGTGCTTGAAAACTATTTTAGGTGTCTCCTTACAATTGTCTTTGTTCAGATAATTCCATTAGCCTTCCGCATCTCCAGCTCTCTCTGTAATCAGGGTTGCTACTTTCTAAATCCAGACTGAGCTTTTGTTTTTTTTTTCCCCCTCTCTCTTTAATTCTGGAGGCTGGGACCAAATTGGAAGAATAACATTGTAAGGCTCAAGCCAGTGATAAAAATTATAGGAGAATTATCTCAAGGTCCACAGTCTATGGGCATACTGTTGTTACTGCCACATGTTTGGAATTCTTTTTGTGCGCCCTCAATAGTCTCGTTATTGGCAACCCTCCAACAATTGTGCATTTGTGTGTGTTTGTGTGTGTGCATTTCTATATGCTTCTATATACACCATATGGTCATATGGAGGACATCTATTTAAAGTGTCGTCTAACCACAAAAATACAAAAATATATATATTTATACATATATAATTTAGAAACTCTGTTCTTTGTCTTATTTTCAATTTGAACTGTAAAGGAATTAAAATCATGTTCAGAGAAGCAAGATAAAAATGTTAACTCACATGTTATAGGTAGACAGAAATAATAACTATATAAAAGAACTTTGCCAGTTCCTAACACTACATACTGACAGGAACTTGAGAGATATTATTTCCTCTGAGTCAAATGTTTCTAGCATACCCTCTTGGTGTTTGAGGTAAAAGATGTGGATATTTTAAAAGTGTAAAAAAATGTTTCTGTCATGCATGAGAGCTATTTCTGTGTATACTTTAATGCACATTGAAGAGGTACAGTAAATTACTTTAGAAAATTCATTTTTCACCTTTATTGTTAGTATCGTAGTAGATGTTCTATAGGGGAATCCTTCAACATAATGAACTGAGAAGATAATGAATTCTAACACATAACTAATTCCCTTCCCAAATACTTAATAAAATAAAAAGTAAGTCTCAGCACACACACACACACACACACACACACAAATCAACCACAGCAATGAAAGAAAAGTATAAATAGTTGCAAAAAAATTTTTAAAAGGCATTTCTGGAGTTGAGCAGAAGGTAGAGTAGTATTTAGTTCCTTATCTGTCTTTAAATCCCCGAAAACTATCCTAAAGATTGGGGGAAAGGCTAAGTTTTCTCAGCAACACCTCCAAACCCGAAGCAATGAAAAATCTCTGGCTAGCCTGCTGTACTTTCCCTCTTCCGAGTGAGGAGAATCGGTGGTGGCTGTTGAAGAGACAGCCATGAGATGAGCGTGGCTGAGGCGAAGGCTCGTGGGCTACCACCAAAACCAAGGACCAGCCCCTCCCTTATGGAACAGAACAGCAGACAGCACTCGCCAGCAAAGCTGGGGCTTCTCAAAGAGGCTGGATGCTGCTTTCACTGACCTCACTCCATGACCATTCCCGCTGCTTATTTTAAAAAATGCATAGACCTGAAATATTCAGCCTTCAAGCAGGAGAAGGCTGCTTAGGATGGGGGGTAAATAAGTCTAGAAGCAACTTCTACTACATTAGAACAAATAGTGTCTGGACAGAGCAACCCACATGGAGCAAGATACAAGAAAATATAAGGGTAAAAAGGAAGGAAACTCCTCAAGTTGCTTCACACAACAAAATTTGTTGAATATGAAAGTCAATTCAATGAAACAAGGAGTCAAAGACTAGGTAACAACACAACAAAACAAAATGGAAAGGGAGGTAGCAGACCTACGAAAACCAATCAAGGACTAAATCAGCATCATTAGAGAGCTAGCACATAAATTAGAAAGCACAAGTAACATAACTGTCAGCACTGAAACTCAAATACAAACACACAGGAGACTTGAGATAATCAGAGAATGCAGGTGAAAAGGCAAAGGGACTAAGGTAATTAGGGCAAAGCCTGCACCAGAAAAAAGACAAGCAAAGGTGATCCAATATTAAGATAACTGGCATTATTGATGTAGCAAGCCCATATGCAAACAGAAGATACATACACAGATAAACTAATAGGCAGTTTTCCCTGAAAAATAAGTCTACGTTTTCAGATCAAAAGACTATACTATGGTCTTGGGAAACTGAATATATAATTCTTCGTGGTGAGACATATATTTGAGCTATTGAATCTGGAGAACAATGAATTATTTGAACATCCAGACAGAAAAATCAAAATCAAAATACATCTATGAGGGTTAAGGGGGAATGGGGTTCCCATATAGTAAAATCCAATGTCAGAACACAATGGAGCAATATCATCCAAGAATATTATATATGATTGTTTATCTACAAAGCCACATTCTCAATTATGAAAGTGTTCAGAAAATACTCCACTTCTAAAATAAGTCTGACAACAAAATCCAGGCAATTAATAGCACCAGCAAAATAAAAAGTTACGCATTGTGATAAAAGGCCCTAATGATAACTACAGAATACATTTCTATACAGAAATGAAAGTAAACACAGTGGGAAAAACTGTTACTGAAAAGAATTCAATTGTTGTACACCTGAATAGGGCGTAACTAATACCATGACTACCACAGTCAGAAAGTGGGGAAGTGGGAAGATGAATAAGAAGGCTAATCCCTATTATGAAAGATGTTTCATAGTAGGAAGTTCATCATTCATGCCCTTAAACAAAAATTGAACTTATCAAGCTTAAGAACAAACAGTCTGTAGTATGATCACATTGTTATAGAAGTATTTCTATCTAACCATCCAAATATTTATGTAGAATATATGAAATGCTGAAATTTGAGAAGATTTTTAATTCACCTGGGCTAATTTTCACAGAATTAATAGAGTGATGTTTTTAAAACAATTTATAGAAACAACCCTGGAAGGAAATACTCTAAAATGTCACTGTGGTTACAGAAGTATGGATATATCTCCTTTCCTTGTCTTGTATTTTTAAAATGTCCAAGTGATTAAAAAGATGTTAATTACAAATCTGCTTTCCGGGAGGGCTCACTACTGTGGGGTTAAGTAGAATTTCCAGTGGAAATTCTAAGAGCTTGTGCAAACAGTACATAGCTATAAACAGCAGGAAAACATATTTGCCTTTCCTTTTTCTTTCATCATTCTTCTCCACGGCTGCTTAGAAGAACTTCAGAGAAACTCCGTTGCTGGTGACAAGATCACATAAAGCCTCAGGGAGTTTTCCGCCTCAGATTTGTTGAAGGGAGACAACATACAGGATGAACTGGGAACACCTCCATGCGAAAGGAGTGTCCTGAGCTCTGACTCCCAGTTCTGACTCTACTGTTGGGCAGAGGAGGGACATAGAGCACCTAACTTAACTTTTCTCACCTTCAAGTGTTTGTTACTTTGAAAATATAGGAGATTCGCGTGGAATCCATTTGCTCAGATTCTTTGGAACCCCTTCAAGTGTTGCTGGGGAGGAGATGGCCATGATGTTACTCTCCAACCATTTAATACCTTCAGGAACAGAGCACAGTGTTGCTCAGGGTACACCGAGCTTCCATATTAACTTAAAGCTGCCTCAGAACATCCCCAGCGGCTAAAATGAAGAAAGTTAATCAGCCCTGAGCTTTCTCTTAGCTTTCAAATTCTGAGTCCAATGCTGTTCTGCATGAACGGTTCATATAGAGTTGACATAAAAAAAAAAGGAAGAAACAGGAAAAATAAAATTGTCAGTTTGCTTTTTATTTTGTCACTAAAATAATATTTATTTAGAATTAATGCACTGCTTGAAATAATAAACACCAACCCAAGTCTCTGGTAAAAATCAGAAAGTGACTCAAGTCAGGTCAAGGGTAATTAGTTCAACGTCTCCCTGCAAAATGACAGTATTCCTTTCGTACTAACACAAATTACTTATTCCAAGATTAATTGGTGAAAGACTGCTTCCAACATTGATTATATTCCAATTTGGAGTCTCTATCTGCCTTCTGCATTCCTGCTTTTTGACCTCTGGAGACGGTAGCTACCACATTGTAGATAAGAGCAATTGTCATGGTAATTTCAGAGCTTTACAAGTGTGGATTTCAAAAGCCATGGAAAAAGTGTCTGTGTGTAAGAATTATAAAATCTCAGGACATGGACAACTCACTTATAAACGTGAATGGCTCTTATATATAGTAAATGAAAATGACATTTGCATGTAATTCATAGTTATACGTTGGATTTAAAAATTCAGGGTTCATAAAGTTTATTTTAGTTGAAAGAGTTGGTATCAGCTTGGTTGGTGTGGCTCAGCTGGTTGGGCATCAACTCACAAAACGAAAGGTCGCCAGTTCAGTCCCCAGTCAGGGTATGTACAGGAGGCAGCCGATCAATGCTTCTCTCTCACACCAATGCTTCTCTCCCTCTCTTTCTCCCTCCCTTCCCCTGTCTCTAACATCAAACATAAAAAACTAAATTAAAAAATTGTTCACAAATTTTAAAATGGATTGTATGAAGAGTGAATGAGAAAAGCATGCATTAGATTAAAAACAGCACAATTTACTACATATTTGACAGCAATTTACATTAAAAGAGATTTAGAAATTTTTGTTGATTGCTAAGAATTCTACTCTTAAACCTCTGTCTGGATCATTATACTTTAGAGGACTCTACATATTATAAACAAATATATATTATATATTACATATTACAAATATACATATTACACATATATATCCATATATGAGGGGGCCCGCAAAACCTAGCATTTACTTATAAATAATGTGCATTTATTTTTACATGTTTAAACTTCAGTCACCTTCAAAGTGCTCTCCATTTGATGCAATACCCCTACTGAGACATTTTTTCCACTGCCCAAAATAGTTTTTGAACTTGCCAATTTTGATACCTTTTGGTGTTTCTTCTGTTTTTAGTTTCACCTCTTCCACATCAGCAAAATGTTTTCCTTTGAGGACTTTTTCACTCAGGGCAATGAACAAAAAAGTTGCTTAGGGTGATATCGGGTAAATAGGGAGGGTGGGGCACCAGGATCATGCCATTTTTTGGTCAAAAACTGCTGAACACATCATAGTGTGGGCAGGTGCACTCACAAATCACCCATCATGAAATAGGCAAATGCATTGGAAGTCTTCAAAGAAATTCAATGAAGCTGGATGCAGCCTCTCACAACAATGCCAGCTGGTACACGGATACAGATGGGTCCCTCAAACACTGACCTAGTCGGGGAATTCTGTGCAACAAGGGCCCCACCCTCCAGAAGATAATTCTGGTTTTTATGGTCCCCCCTTCCCAGTATATTCTGATATGAATACATAAGAATAATAACACCAGGCCCTTTAAAAAACATGTTTTAAGATGTCAAGGCCATTACCTATTCCATCCAGGGGAATTTCACAAGTTTTAGGCACGTTGTTTCCCTGCTTCCAGCTGGGCAATCACAGGCCAGGCAAGAGCCAGGTGCTGGGGAGGTTAAATGCCATCAGAGAACACTGAGCAGATGGGGTGCCATGGAGGAAGGGCAGGAGTGGACTCTTATTTATCCACATAATTAATTGTTTGCTAGAATTTGCTAGTGCAAAAGTTAAATTAGAATAATAAAACTGCTAAGGCATACATTCTGGAAACAGACCATCTGAAATGCAACTTGGCCATTCAGTGGTAGAACACATTTCTCTTAAAGAAAGTCAGCTTGGAAGTTAAAAAGGTAGGCAAATCCTTTTCAAAATTCTCCTTTTGCAAAGAAAACTCATAAAGTGATCTGAAGTTTCTAGGCCATTCAAAAGGGCATTCTCATTGGTTATGCTAATGAGTGGTTCACTTATTCAGGGTATGCTTTGAAGAAGAAAATGTCGTGTAAGAATATCCCAAGTTCTGTTCCTGTCTTCTTGTTTTTTAATCTCTTGGCATTCTCATCTCCTGAAACTTTCAGCTTTCATCTCTAAATGAATGGCCACCATATTTAATCCTGACTTTTCTCATGAGTCTCAGGTTGGTAACTAACCAGCGGCTGTTTCCAGCTCTGTTTCTGTCTACCACCAGCCAGCATCCCTCGCTCCCCCTCAGTGCTCCCCCTGGCCACCCCAGCACTTACTGCAATGTGTTTTCATGGTTTATTTCTTCTTTGTTCTTTCCCCAGTAGTCTACTAGCTCCTGGAGGGAAGAAATTATGCTGTTTCTTTCTATATCTGTAGATCTGGGGTCAAATTCTACAATATTATAGCAGCCTCATAAAGGTTTACTAAACTGAATTGAATACAATGTTTATAAAGCTTCAGCTGGCATGAGACTTGCTTGCAGTGCTCCTAAATATGCAGAGACTTTGGCCCCACTGCGGCATGCTTGCTGTGGGACCCAGGAACATGCACTTTAAACCACTGCCTCTGCAGAATTTTTGGTTTGGGGAGTTCTTGGAGCACACTTTGAGAAACTCTCACTTTCTGGAATACAGAGAAATATTGCTGAATTCAATTTCTGGTCCTACTAATTATTTAGCATTTTGATTAAGTATCTCATTTGTAAAACAGGCTATTACATGGAGATCCAGTGAGATAACAAATGCGGAGCACTAAGAACAGTGTCTGGCACATCGTAATCATTCAATAAACTGCAGCTATTACTATCTCATTAAACCTATTGCTGTGTTTTGTCTCTGTCGTCCAGCTTACCCATAGATGGTCTCTGACTTATGATTGTTTGGCTTAGAATTTTTCAAATTTAAGATGGTGCAGAAGTGATACACATAATAAATTACATGAGACATTCAATAATTTTTTATAAGATAGGCTTTATGTTACATGATTTTGCCCAAACGTAAGCTAATGTCAGTGCTCCGAGCATATTTATGGTAAGCCAGACTAAGCTATGATCTTCAGTAGGTGAGACGGATTAAAGGTGTTCTTGACTTTGACATTTTCAACTTACTCTGGGTTCACCAAAATGTAATCCCATTGTAAATCGAGGAGCAACTGTATATGATTCACACTCAACTTTTTCTTTCTTTCATACCCTGCATTTAACCATTGTCAAGCTTTGGCATTCCACCTCTGTAGTACCTGCTATCTTTTTGCTGTTTCCACTGCTATCGCCATTCCTATGGCAAAACAATTTAAGTTAATTTAGCAAATGCTAACATGGCATGCACATGTTAGACATTGTGTTAGACACCAAGGATGAAAGAATGATATATATAGCCTCAAGGAATAGACAGTCCAATGGGGAAGAGGAGGAATATATTTTTAAAATCCACATATTGTGGCCATTGATATACTAAAAGGACAGTGGGTACACTGGACCATGAAGGAGAAACAAGGAGAATCCACAGGGTTTGACCATTTGGTGGTCTTAGTAATTAAGATCTGCAGTTCCCTGGGGTCTTGCCCTAGCCCGTGGTGCTTGGCTGGTCATCATCCGGCAAACCAGAAGGTCCATTCCCTGTTAGGGCACATGCCCAGGTTGTGGGGTTCGGTCCCTGGATGGGGCACCAATTGATGCTGCTCTCTCTCCTCTACGTTTCTCTCCCCCCTTTCTCCCTCCCTTCCCCACTTTATCTCTCTCTCAAAACAATAAACAGTAATCATAGTTATTGCAGAAAATAAACAATTCTCCATAACTGACAGAAGTTTCCTCCTTTACAGAAATAAAATTCTCCAGGGTCTCACCAAGTGAGAGAAGACAGAGGGACTGATGACCCGTGCCTGCGACAGGGAAACGGGGCTGAGACGTAGGACACATGGCAGGGCATGTGCTGAATCCTGCTTTGGGCCCAGCAGCAGTCAGAAAGCCTCTTTCCAATCTCTGCCACAGTGCGGACTTAGCACAAATTGTTTGGGACCCCAGCACACCTCAACAAACAAAAAATCACAAATATGGACTAAATATCCTGTCCCTGCCCTCTAAGACTGCACTTGGCTGAGAAAGCACAGGACAGACCTCCCAAGTCTGGCCAACAATATTCCTTAAGGAGAATCAAAGTGGAGCAACACGGGGCCAGTTCAAAGGAGGAGTTCTATAGTTCCCATTTTCTGAGACCATGCAAATGGCATAATTTGGATAAATACTCCCACTTGCATGGAAAATTTGTAACTAGATATTATTTGTAAGAGGACAAAATTCCTAAGGTACTTCCTTAGAACTACATTGGTATTGTCCAGAAATCTGGATGTTAAAATATAGTATACCAGTAAAAGTGTAAATGCAGAGTATGATCTATGGGCTCTGAAGGAAAAAGAATTCCATGTTGCTGGATAGAGACACAGACATTCTGTAATAAATCTATTCAGAAGCTTCTGAGGCTAATGGGATGCATGCAAGATGCAATGGATGAGTTTAAAAGCCCTCTGTTTTAGTGACCTCGATATTTCTTCAAGGAATTTTTTTCCTGAAGTGACAGCTGATTGGGTGATGAATAATTGTATCCCCAGAAATGTCATAGTTTCTAATACAAAGTGTTCTTTCTTTGCATGTTTGCATTTTTTTAAAAATGTGTTTCTTCTGACTCAAAGAACAGTCCTGCCTTTACCAACTGCCTAACCTCTGTCAACATCTCATCTGAAGGATGTTTTGTGAATCTTACTTTAATCGTATTAAAAATGCATGGTGTTAGATCCTTGAAAGAGCCCAAGATGAGTAATCACACAGGCAACCATAGGCGAGAATTCTGTCCCTGCCACTTAATGGCTATGAGACTTTGGATTGATCGAGTCACCTCTCTGAGCCTCAGTGTCTATCTGTCAAATGAGCACAGTAACTTTCTAATGGAGTGTTTTTTGAAGATAAAAGAAAGCCCTATAATACTTTTGCCATAACGTTAGTATATATGTATCATGGGCTGAATACCTGTGTGTTCCCCAAATTTGTATGTTGAAGCTCTAACTCCTAAAGTGATTATATTTAGAAGTGAGAACTTCGGGAGGTATTTAGATTTAGATTAGCCCATGAGAATGGGACACTCATGATGAAATTAGTACCCTCATAAGAAGTGGAAGACAGACCTCACTCTCTCTTCACATGTAAATTTAAAGAAGAGGTCATTGAGCTCACAGCAAGATGGTGGCCATCTGCAACCCAGGAAGGGGCCCTCCCAAAGAACGAAATCTGCTGGCACTTTGATCTTGAACTTCTCAGCCTCCCAAACTGTGAGACAGATGAGTGTAAATGTCTGTTGTTTAAGCTGCCCAATTTATGGTCTTTTGGTACAGCAGCCCAAGCAAAGACAATAGAATATATCAGTAATAATCAGTGTCCTAAGACATCAAAAAGAAAAGGTAACTAATAGATTCCTTGTCTCTATTCCCTAACTTTACAAATGAGGACATGGAGAACCAGACTGGTCTGTTGTTTTGTTTTATCCTGGAACCTAGCTTGGTGCCTTATAAATAGTCACCCAAATATCTGTGGACTGGAAAATGAGTGCATGTATGAATCAGAAGATAACAGAACTAAACTGTGATAGTAATCTCAAATTGATTTGTTTGTGTTTGCTTTGGTATGGTTGCTTGACCTGGCCATCTCTGGGGATGGATCTGTTTCCACAGGTGGAACTCCGACATACTCCTTTTTCCTCTGTTTCTTTTTATTTTTGTTAGCCTCCATTCCCTACCCTTCCTGAGGGTCAAACATGCTAGATTTTCAAATAACTTTACTTCATTTAATCTTTTAAAAAACCCTTCAAACTGTTCTCAACAGTTCTGATTGCACAGATGAATCAAGTGAGGCTTATGATGGCTAGCTTGTTTCTTCTGTAATGTGAACGTGTAAGTGGGGGGTCAGGATGAGGCGCTAGTCTGCTTGACCTCAAAAGTCGTGCTTTCAAATAGCACCATGTAGTCTTCTTACCTTATCAGAGATTATATTTGCTGCTATCTACACATCGTATTTCCCATATTCTCATAGCTCATTCCTTCAGATGTGGTAAATTGTAGTTCAGCCATTTAAGTACAGTCATACTTCGGTACCTAGAACTCATCAAACCTTGTACTCATCAAATTTTGATGAGAAAAAAATATTTCAGCACTTGGCACTTGCTTGCCCCTTAGCACCCTCTTCTGGGATAAAACAGAGGTTGAGGGGTCTGTCTCACCGTAGCCCAGGAACATTTCGGAACTCATCTGGTTCAGACACTCCTTACGAGTTCTGAAACAAATCAATGAGTAGCAAGGTACTACCGTAACACCTTCCTATATATAATCTCCTCTCAAGGCTTAGGATAGACTCTTAAGAGACTAGGATGACTCTTAAGAGATGCAAAGTGATAACAGAGCAGGCTGTGAAAATACTGTTCCTGGCCTTAAACAACAAAATCACCTCTGGTTTCAGTTTTTCCCAGCACCTTCACAAACAGGTACAGGGCCATATGAAAAGGGCACTCACTGTCTGTCAGTTCAGTAGGCAGTGTATGTCCTTTCTTCTAGTACCAGGGTTTACTTCCAACTGGATCATTCTCAGCATTCTTCATCAACTGCTCATTGTCAGTTTCCTTATCCTTAAAATTTTCCTCGGGGGACTTGATGCGATTTGCACCTGAATCTAAATTAGGGTGCTGGGAAATCAGATCCAAAGATGGCTGTACTCGAAGTGTAATCTCTAACTGTCACGAGGAACTATTAAGGCGTTATTGATTGAGTTGGCAGTTCCCTTGAGTAAAGGGTCTTTTCTGATGTCCCCCAAACCATTTCCTCTGTTTAAACAGAATGCCAGCTCTCTTGCTTGAAACTGATGAAAATAACTCTGTTTGCTCAGTTTTGAAGGATTGCTACACATGCTGTTTTACTACCTGCTTGAAAAATACTCATGTCCCTGCTACCTTGAACATACACATCAAGTTTGAACTAATTCTTATCTTTCGAAGGAGCAGAAGGATTCAATTACATCCAAGATGGGAAGCAATGCTTGAAAGAACTCATCCCCTAGACTGTAAAGCATATTTTTCAAACAGATATTCACTTCCAATATCGCTTATACCAAATGCTCTGAACACATCTTTTTCCATTTCACTTTCTGCTGTCTCAAGTTTGCCTACTCCACGCACAATTAAGGAGCAGATGGGGACTTAGCACACATGTGCTGAATAACAGATTCATCAGTGCCTTCACCAATGATTCAGGGAGCTTCTACAGTAGAATGCTTCTTATATAGGGTATTAACAAATGCACAGAATTAACACCAGTGCAAATGTAACCTCTGGTGTATGTTGAGTTCATACCATATATATCAGTTTGACTATCATGAGACATATACACATTTTTTTTAAAATGCACACTATAATGAAGTGGCAGAAGGGGCATCATCCGAAATCAAATTGAAAGTTGTAAGATCAGTTATGGATAGGTGTGCCTTATAACACACATGGTGAACTTAGGTAGCTAGCAGATGTTTGGGTTCTATATTCCCATACAACTTGGTTCAGCTGGGTGTAGTTTTCTCTATTTACCTATTTTCTCTTGCAGATAAAAATCACATACACAAAAACGCAAAACTTGCATTATACTAATTTTTTCCCTAATATATCAGTATTCTTGAACAAATTCACATTCTCAAAACAAGCATTAGAGCTGAACTGACTAGTCCAAAAATTGTGTAGGTACCTATCCTAATCAATTGGGGTAAAGATTTTTAATATCTTTAATATCTTCTTAAAACATATTTTGTAAAGATACCTAGTGTCTGTAAAGTTGAAATGAAATAGACACTATTATATAATTCCAAAGAAAAGATAAATTGATATTCTTTTTCATGAAGTGATTTTGTGAGATTTATAAAGAGTCCTTTTTAGGATTATATATATATATGTATTTTCTTTTACTAAGTAATCCAACATCTAGAAATGTAGCCTTTGGAAATGAGTAGAGTTGGAGACAATGATTTATGAAGATGTACATTCATTGAAATATTATTTTAACAGCAAAATGTAAATGGTCTAAGTAAGGAATGGCTAAATCCTACTTCCTCCCAAAAAATCATAGAAAAATGTTCAAGCTAATAATATGAATATATATATATACATTCATAGTCAGATATATATAGATGTACATCCAGATATATATAGATATATATATTCAGATGTATATTGTTGGGAACCGCCCTGCCTGGTTTCAGAAGCTGTAACCCCCACCAAGGCTAAGGCTGGATGAGTGACCTTGGGACCATAAGCCACTGAGGAGACAAAAGCTTATCTCCCTGGCAGGAGCTCCGCTTCTGCTTCTTTTACTTTATCCACAACTGGCCCCCGATGCTTGGTTGGTTAGCCAATGACAGGTAAAATTCCCGAAGTGGGGAATGATCTAAGACAGGCATGATCACATGGGAGGCCCAAAGAAGGACTTTGGGGGCTACAGCAAAAGGGGGTGATGGACCCTTGTTTCTCAGCTTTGACAAAGCCTGAGTCCTTATTCTGTCTTTGAGAAATCTCCTAATCTCCTGGCTGCCTTACTTCCCTTGCTCCACCTAAGCCTGAAACAATGACAAAGGGTGGTGCAGCCCTGTTCTGGAAAGGGCGGGTTCCCCGGGTGATCAGGCCTAAGAAAGAATATGTAAAATCCTGTGAAACCTGCTTTGTTTAGAATGCTCTCAATTAAATGATAAGGGTCCAAACAAGAAGTAAGTTTGCTCCTCAAAGTTTTACAGCTCTTTAGCTATCTGACCCTGACTCAAAATAGGCCCTCAGAGTTCTTTTTTATCTATTGTTTGATCCTTACTGCCTGGCAATGATTAATGAGCTTCACCTGAATTCTTGTGTAAACAAGCCCAATAAAAGCCCATTGAGGAACAGGCTCCTGGCCCTTCTCCTCTGAGAGATTAGCCACCTTTCCTCCCCAAGCAGATCATGTCTTTGTAGACTTATTCTTATCCGTGGTGGCCGGGGGGTGGGGGGTGGTGTGTGTGGGTGGAGCCCCTCCCTCACAGTATATATAGATCCAAGCTTATGGATCTATTTTGGCAAGATGTCTAGAAATGAATACCATGGAAATGACTAGGCAAATTTAAAAAGAAGTGTATATAGGGATGTCTTTTACTATTATTTACAAAGAAGAAAAACTTGATGTTACAATGACTAGATTACTTACTTGAACTAATTGTGGATGAATATGAACTCACTAAAAACAATGGTGACATTGGGAAAGGCTGACTAGTACCCATTATACATACAGACCAAAGAATGGAGGCAGCCTCGCTGTTGCTCATTTATGTTGCTTCCAGTTCTTTCCCTGCTTTGCTATCACATTGCTCTTTTAGCCAAGAGAATGAGCTTAATTGGGTGACAAACCTTGAGCTTTTGATATCTGTCTAAATCACAATTATATTGAATATTAATTATAATATACTCCATTCAATTTTCCACATAGTATTAGAGAGTCTGATTATATCAATTTTGACCCGATAATACCTCACTTAATGAAATCAAGAATCTTTAGACCAGATCTAAAATCTTGATCTTAATGCTTTGTTCTCAGCACTGTTCTAGGCACTGGAGATACATCAGAAAACAAAATAAGGTTCCTGTCTCCAGGGAGCTCACACCCTACTTTAGTAAGAGAGAAAATACAATGAGTGATGTTAGGTGTTGCTGGAAAATAAAAGAAGAGAGGGAGTTTGAAGAATCTTGAGGGACAAGCTAGTTTAGTAAAAAGGGAGTGTTTGGGGTTAGGAACAAACAGCAAAGCTTGAACCAGGAGGGTGCTAGTAATGTCCAAGCTGGCTGCGTGGCTGGAACAACATGAGTGAGAGGGGCAAGAGCAGGAGATGAGCTCATAGAGGCCTGAGCTCTTCTGCCATGTTAACTGCTTTCTACTCTGCTAGAGTGAGAAAAGCACCAGCAGTTTGCGCGAGGAAGTAACCTAGCATGTCTTAGGCTTATTACGACGACTCAGGTCTCTTGAGTTATGAATGGAATATAGAGGAATACAGGTAAAAATAAGGGGGTCCATTAAGAGGCTATTGCAACAGGCCAAGGTAGTACACTCTCAGTGGGGTTTTGGATTCTGACCTTATTTTGAAGGTAGCATCAAAAGGAGTTTTAGATAGCCTAGAAATGTGTTGCACAACTGGAATGATGCATTTACTATATTCCAAAGTGGGGCAAATTTGTGGAGAGAATGAATGGGATAGAAAAGCTGTGGGGTGAGGTGAAAAATTTGGGTATCATGTTAAGTATAAGATGTCTATTGGACATCAAAGGAAAGTATGAACGAGCCTGAAGTTTATGAAGAATTCTGGGATAGAAATAAGTTGTTGAAAACTATTAATATATAGAAAATATTTTCAGTCAAGCAATTGGTAAATACATAGTAAAAGAAGACAAGGGGAGTGAGAACCGAGAACTGGGAAAATTCAACATCTGGCCCCAGGAAGATGGATTAGAACTAATAAATATGATTGAAAAGGCACAGCCAGTGTGATGTCCCAAAAGGGAAATGGGGACTGGGTTCTACAAAGGACCATATCCCAACCGTGTCAAATACTGCTGATAAATTATGCAAGTTAAAGCCTGTGAAAAAAAATCATAAAGGTCACTGGAGACTTTGAGAAGGAAAGTTACGTTGAACTGGTAGAAGAGGAAGTAGAAACAGATGCATAAAGACAACACTTTAGAGAACTTCTGCATTAAACAAGCAAATAAACAAAAAGAGGAACAAGGCGATATCTGGAGGTAAAGTGGGTTTATGATGTTCCTTTTTTTTAAGCTATGAGAAGATTACAGCGTGTTTGTATGTTGGTTGGGGCTGATCTAGCAGAAAGGGGAAAGAATAGATGATGTAGGAGAGAGAGGACCAACGCTAAAGCAATGCCCTCCGGTCCCCAAGAAGGGGTGGAACATCTAGGACGTCAGATCATGTCACAGAGAAGGAAAGGAAGAACACGTGGGGCACAGACCCTGGTCTGACAAGTAGAGAATACATGGATGTTCTCTTCTGATGGCTTTTGTTTTCTTATCAAAATGCAAAGCAATATCAGCTGAGAAGGAGATGGGTAGGAGAGAGGGGATAAGTAAGGAGGAAGGAAATGTTGTGGAAGAGTTCTCCAGGCACCTGGGAGATCAAATGGGGGCAGGGAGCAGGGTCAGAGCACCAAGCACCCTTAAGCTCCTCTGGAAGCTAGCAGGTGTGTTACCAATGGGGACAGGCTATTGGACAAGGCCCTGTGGTTTTCTCCATTCAGGCTTGGCTTCGGGAACTCAAGCGCAGAGTGGGTAAAAATTAGGTTTACCAAGGGCTGGGTTTTGCCAGTTCAGTTCCTTTATCACCTTATATTGGAAGCCTTCCCCGCCCATGAACTTTTTATTTCTGCAAGGCATTGTATACCTTATTGGGTTAAGTGGGTGTGCGTGTCATCTTCAGTCATTTGCCCCAGAATGAGCCCTAACTTTCATGCAGACTCTAGTTCTGTTTAACCTCTATATAAGGCACAGCGAAGCAGAGAATTCTAAACTCATTAAGAAGCCTTATGTGAAGAACTGGGTATGGCATCACCTATTTTTTTAGGACTTTATGTGGGTTGCCAAGAAAAGTCAGACAGAGCCAGAGGGAGTTTTCTCTGGGAGTCACCGCTTCTGCCTCAAGTCTGACTTGAACTGCAAGTTTTCCTCTATTATTAACTTCCTTCCCCAGCCGCCAGCTTCAATGCTCACAGTTCTGCTCAGAGAAAGAACCCCTGCGTGTTCGGTGCACTCTGTACCCCGAGGCTCTCGCAATAGCCCACGGAGTACTACATCCTCATCCCCGAAGGGGCACCTCATTTCCTGACTTATTTTTCCATGTGAATGTAAAAGTATGAAATGTGAGAACTTGAGATTTCTCTATTTCTACCTGTATAAGATAGGATGGTCGGTAGTAACCCCATAGACCCAGAGTATAGGACCACAGATTCTTAACTCCTGGATATATTTTTGCATCAAGGACAATGTACCTCTAACTCCAACTTTTCTTCAAAATGGATTCATGCCATGCGTGCACACCATGTTTCTCAAAACACAAATAACCTCATATATCATGAGAGAGGATTAGATCAATAAGTGCCTGTATCATACCCAAAGAACTGACAACAGGGGCATCAAATGGGAAAAATATGCACTTGGTCTAACTACTTGCCAGCAATTATCTTTCCCTCAAATAAAAGAAAGGGCTTCTAATATGTTTTCTTTTCTTTCTATTTTTCAGGAAAATGAGTTTATACAGAGAAAATCAGACGCAATTTTCTCTTTCTTTTCTCCTTCCATGGTTCTCCTAGACTTCGGGGAGTGTTGGGGAGTGAGTAGGAGGAGATTCTAAGTCTTTGTAACACTAAACAATTATTCTAAAAGGACAAAAGTATGTTTTGTGTCATTTTCTGTGATAACATCTTCTCCCGGTATCCAAACCACAGGAGAGTCTGTTGCTGACCTCAGAGCACTGTATGCACATTTCACAGAATAACACTGTCTGCCCCTTAGCTTGTGCATTTTGTAAAATGTCACATTCTTATATTCTTAAAGCACTTCTGCAGAAAAACATTGAGCTGTCTTTTTTTGAAAAACAGCTTAAGAGAAAATTAAAATTAATTAAACTTGTGTGCATGTGCACTCACGCATGCCCACCCCCCATACACTGATTTTCAATTTTTGATATAAGTAAGAATACATATGCTAAAAAGTATAACTACCCTTTAGGAGCCTTTTCCAGGAAAATAGTTTCAGAATTCTGTCATGTACTAAAAAAAGTCAAATTCTTTAATGATAATTTTAGTTTAATATCTAGGATATGTAATTTTGTTAAATTCTAATATCACCATATTTTTCAGACTATAAGACTCATTCCCCACCCCCAAATTTGGGAAGAAAGGTGGGTGTGTCTTATAGTCCAAATGTAGCTTACTTGGCTCCCTGTGGGGGTGGGGTGGGACGGTGGAGCAGGGCCACAGGTTATTAAATATTTTACGACATTTTTGCTTCATTTTTTCCCCCTATTTTCCTCCTCTAAAACCTAGGTTCATCTTATGGTCTGGTGCGTCTTATAGTCCTAAAAATACGGTACATGCATTTTGTCTTATTTTCCTCTGAAAATCTGTTGTTTTTCACTTCCTTATTCTGTTAATCTTGAGTTTTCTTTTTCTAGTCAAAGTTTATTATTTATTCAAAATTTGAATAAACCAAATGATTTGTGTCTACTGATATACATCAGAGTCATTTCCATCTGATCCAAACCAGTGATGACTCTTAACAACAGGAAAGAACTGGCAACTCCTCTCTCACACTCCAGATATCTGCGTTTCTGGCCACTTCTAACGGTGTTTCTGAGTAAACAAAACTATTTTTAATCATAAATGTTGGGAAATCCTAATATAAGGTCCCATACAAAAATAAGTTCACAGTGTGTCTAATCTAGGAAAAAGCTTTATCCAGATTCTAAATGATCACATGTTAGAACGATACTTGAAGAGACCTGTGATCTAATTCGCAGGTCACACAGCCCCGCCTGTGGATGTGAGACCACTGCCCAGAGGGAGAGAGATAAAATCCAGGTCTGCTGGCTTCTGGTTTGCTAATACGTGCATTTCACTTCATCGTGTGTCCGAGGACGGCATTTCAACCCAGTTGCTAAGGGTAGGTTTCGGTGAAGTCACAGAATGAACACTGACACAGTGCTCTGTTCCGAACTACCTCCTCCACTAGTGCGATGCCTTACATTCCCATCTGAAACATCTTTCCTATGAGTGAGAGTGGGTTGTGTACTGAACTTCCTTTAGAAAGAAAATGCTTATATTAATTTGAGGACAGTTATCATAATATAGCCTCTGGCTAGTGACAAGATGGGGTAGGGACCCATAGGGATAGGTCCAAAAATAGCTATGTTGCATTATAATTATAGAGAGTAATATTTCCAGCTCAAATGAGTGTGCCTCCTATCATGCATAATGCTAATCCTGAGTGCCAGGTAAAATATTAAAATGGAAATCAAAACACAAGAGCCGTTCTTAACAACAAAGAGTCCCACTCATTTATTCAGCCACTCAGCACCGTTCATGGAGTATCTATGCTGCAGAAGAATCCTGTTTGCACTAGGTACATTAAGATGGTTAGAAAATATATTCAAATATCAATGTGTGCTTATCTCTCCTGTATTTTTGTCTCTCTTAGTTTACAAAGATAGCCAGAACTTTGTGGTCCCTGCTTAAATGGGGATAGAGTGGGGCATCATTGTAAACCAAAAGCCTAAGTTTCCCCCAAATGATGTCCTTTCTTGTCTTTGTTTTAAACCTCAATTTGGTCCTGGCTGGTGTAGCTCAGTGGATTTAGTATGGGCCTGCAAACCAAAAGGTTGCAGGTTCAATTCCCGGTCAGGGCACATGCCTGGGTTGTGGGCCAGGTCCTCCGTGGGGGGCTTGTGAGAGGCAACCACACACTGATGTTCCTCTCCCTCTCTTTCTCCTTCCCTGCCTCTCTCTCTAAAAAATAAATAAATAAGTAAATAAATAAATAAAATCTTAAAAAAACACAACCTAAATTTGAGTGGATTATATTAGACTTTCCAAGAGGACTGAGGAAGAAAAAGAAATTCTTAGATGATGTGATGCGCGAATCTAGAGAAAGGACTTAAGATCTAATAATACCACAAAGAGTCCCTTCTCTGCTCTAGGAAGGTGGCAGGACATGGGAAGTGAAGGCCTGCATAAAATACCTAGGTAGGGTGGATTCCAGAGCCCAAGCTTCCCGACTTCAGAAAATACCCCAATTCTCAAACTTAGCATGATATCAAAGGAGCTGCCAACTTGTAAGAGTGCAGGCAAGCTGAAACAATAACAAATAAGGATTTGAGAGAAATAAAGGCACAGTTGTAGCATTTCTGAATTTGTACAGCTACACGAAGACAAAGAAGATGCAGAAATAGTACCTGCTTCCAAATTGTTCACAATCTAGGGACAACAGTTGACAGGCAGAGAGAAAATGTCCACAGAGGCTGGTAAAGACACCACATCAGGCCTTTGCTAATGCTTTGGGCTCATCAGCTCAGCCTAATAATTATTTCTACTGTAAATGTACCTCAAAAATGCCTTGGCAGAATGGTTTACATATGATAGACAAATAATACTTATTTTGTTCCATTATATTAAGTTAAGGCAAGTTTCAGCATCTTATGAACAAGTGACTGTTAAAATAAAGCATCAAAAGACACATATTTTAAGCTATTTCTACCCCACATAGGCATGTTTTCATCCCCCACATATCTGTGTTTCCTTTTTAACCAACTACTAATGTTTTTCAACTATTCACAGCTATTTAAAAATCCATATTTGGTGGAACTTTAGTTTATTTCTGCAGGTATTAATTGAAAAGGACAAAAAACATGGTTCAGATATATTCCCCCCTCTTACTAATCAATTGAGTTATAAATCAAATGGAAGAGAAAAAAGTGTTAAACTCCATCCAGAATAAGTAATGTTTTCTGATTCCAAAAATTCTACACTACATGCTGAATATAATGATGTATAATGAGAATTAAATTTGGATTTAATAGCATACAGTAATTGTTGCCTTCCTTGTAACATATTGTCATACAACAGTAGTAGCATAAGTGTGGTGGGTCATTAGGTATATTTGAATGTCATAAAAGCTACAGTGGAATCATCTTCTGTTGTTTAATATTGTACTTGCTGGAAGTTTTCATATTATACTACAATGGAAAATGGTTAAAGATCAACATTACAAATGATTAATAAAAGAACTATTAGGCTAAGAATTCATGGACAGTTTAAGTCGGCCTAAATTGCAATAATCATTTAAGGATTTTGAGTTTTAACAACTACCCAACATGACTGATAATAGTTTAACTATATTGTTTCTGGCAAAGGTCTTTAAATAGCATGCGTACACAGGATAATTTCATGCAGTGGAAAAGCTCTTTGTATGATTGTTTCCACTTTTAGTAATTAAGTGGGGAAAAAAGCCAGGGACATTTAGTCAGGGGAGGGGAGCGTCATTAACTAAGAGAAAAATATGATCACTAAATATATTTTAATGCAAGCTTAATTTTAATAAAAATGTCAATTCTAATGTTGAAAAAGCAAAAAAAAAAAAACCCAAAACAAAACACAACACAACAGAAAGAGTGCTGCTGCTAATGGTACCTGGGGCACACTCTGCTCTGAATAACAGCACTTCCAATTACCATTTTAGAGCATTATCTGTCTGAGCGGGAGCGGCCGGTGTAGGCACCATGAGGGATGCGTTTTCTATGACACTATTAACTTGAACACATAGTGTTTTTCAGACTGGCTACCCACGCTTTGATAAAAATGTCCATTTGCCTTACTGGCCATTTCCATGAGATTACCTGCAAATGTTTCAATATGTCTTTATCGGTATGCCTGAGTGTATCACTGTTCTGGCCTACACCATACCTCTGCTGCGGCTAACCAGCCCTGACCTGAACTCCAAGGCAGCGAGTTTCCATGGGTGCGCCAAAGAATTTTTAAAATGTGCCATACCTGAGTAGTCAGGGCCATTGACCTCTTTTCCCTTAGATTGTCAAATAAAAATGACAATAGCCAACACAACAATAGTTATTTGGTGTGAATGAACCAAAATCATACCTATTTTTTTGTCAGATTGGCAAAAAATAGACTATATTTTTTTGGTATGCTGCAGAATTTTAGCAATGACTTTGTGTGTGCCTGGAGGCAAAAAGGTTTGAACATCAAGCTCTGAGGCCATCTGCATGTCTCGCATGAAGTCAGATGGTCCCTCACTTTGTAATGCTTGCCGTGTCCTTGGCCGGATTCCCACAGAAGACTGGAATAGAAAAATAAAATCTGCTTTTGCTGTGAGTCAAAGTCTATGCAGGGGAATGCTAACTGCTAACATCATTAGTAAAGGGAGAGGTTGAGTTAAAAAAAAAAACAACACAACAACTAGAGACTGGAATTGAGAGAGAGGCAGAGAGAGAATGAAGGAGAAAGGAGGGTAGAAAAGCCAGCACAAGACAAGAGAAAAATGAGAAAAGTGAAAACAGTTGGTGCTAGGAGCAACTTTCTCAGATGCCCCCAAATACCTGAAAGTTTAACAAAACGTTGATGCTCTTGCGTTTCCTCTCCTAGAAGCCCTGAATTCCCCGCTTCCTCCTCCAGGGCTCCCTTGGGATGCAGCCATGTCCATGCATGCTGTCCCCCGTCCCGTGGCCTGCTCAGCACTGGTCCTCCTTTCTCTGGGCACTGCTCCCCTCCTGTCCCCCACAGGACCCCCACCTTCAAAAAGAGAGTACCACCTGTCTATGGACCTCGTGGCTTGGACCCAGTCACCAAACCCCCTGCTTCAAAGTGTAGTTGCATATCTTCACTGGCCCTGGGCCAGGCTTGACTTAATTATTTCACACGTCATCACACTTGAGCTGTCGATGCTGCCCCGGAATGCACAGTGAAAATTTGGGTTTCAGATAATGCTGCATGACTGTTGAGGTAGTAAAAGCAGGAAAGCGTGCTCTATGAATTCTATTCTTGAACTGTTTTCTCAGAGACCGTGCCATGTAGCGTTCTCAGATACCACCAACCCAAAGCATCCCAACAAAAGTTATTCCCAGCAGTCAGCACAAAGCACTCACAAAAGCCTGGAGCGTTGTAAGGGAAGGGCAGGAGGATAGCAGTCTGGAACATTAGCTGCTTTGCTTCCCTCTCACCTTCTGATGTGTTCAGAGTTTGACTAGTGAGAGTAAAACATTTATTACCTGAAGGTAAGAATGCTACAGCTACAAGCAAAGAGAAACTTTGGAGTTTTGACAAGCTAGAAACTCAAGGGACTTAACGACGGAGGAAAAGAAAACAAAACCAATCATGAGTCCAGGCCCCTTCTTGCACCAACTACTGGAGACTGATTATTTGCTGGGCTGGGAAGAACAGAGACCTGAAGGTAAAGTGAGGTTATCTTAGATTCTTGCCACCTGTCCTAAGCACATTGCAAGGCTGGATAGTGACCAGACTAGAGGAGGCTGTTAGGATATTTAAAGAGGGTAATGTAGCCATCGCCTTTACAGATCACAGTCAGAGAACCAGCAAGAAATGAAGGGGTGACTTGAGTGGTTGAATGCAGAGGTGACAACACCCCGAGGATGATCCCAGCTTCCTACCCCTGGCCTTGGCAGTATGTCCCTTCCCTTATTGCCCCACCCCCCATCCCAGGACTCACAGAGATTAAGTTTCCATCTTCAGTAAATAAAGCACATCTGAAATGAATAATTAGGATCAGGCTACATTTTGGTAAACCTGTGTTTGTGGACTAATCTTTGTATGTAGTTTATGTATAATGATTAAAATTAATACTTTATAGTATTCGTAGGCTAGGTAGAAGAGTACCTGCGAGATGGGAACTATCATGTCATTATTATAAGTGGGAAAGTTAAGGGTTTTGCAGCAACAACATTTATGAGTTCATGGGGAAAATGGGTAAGTGTCTTCATGACTATGAAAAGAGGAAGAGACCCATTCGGAATATTCTGAGTGCTCAGTGCAAACGCCGGGTCCCAATACTTCGAGGTATCCATAGCTTCACCTTGCTTAAAGAAAATACTTCACGTAACAACTTAAGTCCAAAAAATGATAAAATGTGTCTTTGTTTTGCAGAAAGATTTACAGCATAAATATACTGCATAGCATGATAGTATAGTGAATTTAAATTATCTAATATTTTTAAAAGAATCCATCTACGCACAACTTTTTAGTTTCAAATTTATTGTACAAAGGAAGCTATATCTGTATTCAAGCTAATAGTAACCATTATTTTAAAATTCTGAGGAGTGATATCATATTAAAATATTTATAATAATTCAAATACCATTTGGTGAAATGGAAAGCTATAGAAAATGTCTTAAGGTCTTATATAAAATCATCTGCAATATCCTAAATTGCCAAGAAGTATATCACTTTGGCTACAACAGAAAGAATTTAAGCTTCCTATTATATTACTAGAATGTACTGGGACATCTTCCTAGAAAGATAAATAGCATCTCAATTACAAAGAGTCTAAATGTTGGTTCATTAATAACTAAACAATAATAATGATAAAAATGATATTTAACTTAACCTATTGTAACCAACAGGTGCCTAGTAACTTACAATTAATCAGCTAAGCAACTGGTACAAATTATCTCTTCTAACACATATGACACATCTTCTACCTGATGGAGAACACTGTATCCAAAGGTTACTTCCACTCTCTGTTGTTTGCCAAAAACCAACCTATAGGCTACACCACCTTTTCCTATGATAACTGTAACAGAAAATAGAGGGTGACTCCCAATGGTTATGTTTTGGAGGCTCTGGAAATGATTGAACACCAGGCCATTGCAATTGTATTTCACAAGTTGATAAAATATATATTTATATGCTATAGAGGAATGTTAACAGAAATGTGATAAGGTAATGCGTTACATGCAAACTCACAAATCAAAAACTTCTCTTCCAACTCAGACATATTGTAGGAAGCTATTATAACTCCATACGTATTTAACGACCAAATAGAATGAGTTGACCTCCCCCTCTCTGATCAGCGGTTTTGCCCACCGCTTCTTTTCCCAGGAAGCTCGGATTGAAAGCCTGGGTCGGTCACCACGCAGTGGAGAATGTTCACTGGCTCTCACTATCAGTTGCCAGACATTCACACTAGTGTGCAAAATGTGGATGGTCCCTCTTCCCACCAGGCGGTATTGCTATATGGCCAAAACTAAATTACAAACTTACAAATACTTGAGGAATAAGGTGTTTTATCAGTCAGAGTATCATTGTGTTGTAACTATAGATCCACATTCTATTTGACAATATTTACTCACCCAGGCAACATAATTTGCCTAGCTTGGGGCTAATTAAACAGTCTTCAGGGGTTAGGGCATTGTCATTTTCTCTTTGTTAGAGGACAGACTCATCAGCCTTTTCTTTAGGTTTGTTTTCTTTTTGCCTTTATATCACTATGATCTGAGGTGGAGGTGGACTACTGGAGATTTAGCAGTAATAGACAATGTACTGACAGAAAGCACACAAAAAAATCAATTAATTTCAGTGTTTGCTAACTAGGTGTGAATAACTATGCAGGATCATTCTTCCAATGCACATTTTGTAGGATACAAAGTCATGGTATTTTTCTTTCTCCTAACTCTTTAGGGAAATGTTGGTTTCAACAATGCTGAAATCAATTTCGTTTTGTACAATGGAATCATCAAAACTCATTTGTCTTTAAAAGAAGTCAAGAGGTATCATAAGCAACCAGAAAGCTTAACAAATCTATTTAAGTGCTGGAGAAATATACGTGTAACAAACATGACAGAAACACACAAAAAATTTGCTAATAATTGTATGCTGAGCATAATTTTGATGCATTTTCTCACTTATACCAACAACCTATGAAAGAAATGCCTCTAATCTTGCCAGCTTACAAAGGCAGGAGCTGAGTTTGCACAACTTGCGGGAGGTCACATAGGTAGTGAGTGAGTGAGAGGAAGAGGACCAGACCCAGGGAGCGCAAAGCCGGAACTACGGCTCACGACTTGGCCACACTGCCTCATTGTTCTCGCTGTTTTCCAGAATGAGAGTAACTTCTGTGACACAGATTCTGCAGAATCTGTGGAACTGAATATTTCCAACTTTGGGAGAAAAATGACAAGGAATATAAGAGTAGCAACAATTATGAAGTCCAGAATTTAATAAAAGACCATTTTATTTATTAAGGTGCATAGGTTAGATATCATAAAATCAGGTGCTATTCTTGGCATGCGAAATAACTAATTGATCACCAGAGACAATTTTTAATTTAAGAAGAAAGGGGAAGAAAATAACAAAAAAAAACCACAATAAGGAACAGACAATGCTATTCTGGTCATATTCTCTCTTCTCTCTCTCTCTCTCTCACCCCACTTTCTTTCTCTCCCTCCTCCATCTTTTCCTGCCTCCTTTCTTCCCTCCCTCCCTCTGTTCCACTATCTAATTCTAAATAAGATTATAACTATTCATAGATACTATTCCATATTTTTGACATATTTAGAGTATCTCAGTATATAAATTCTATAATTCTATAAATTCTATAATGCTGAATTATCTCTTATTTCATAGAAAAGAAATCTTTTTCACATTGTGGCTCAGAAAGAGAAAGATAAATGTAAAACAAATTAATATACTGGACTACACAAAAGAAAAATATGAACAATCAACAGTTAAATTTAGAGTAAAAAAAGTGCAATAGTAGAGGCAGAAAAAAGAGAGGCAAGGAGATAAAGAATGCTAATAGACCATCCTTAGAACTCTGTGTTAATGAAGACCATCATCATAAAAATTTTGTTTAGAAACACAAAAATAAATCACAATAACATCTTAAGAAGTATTAAACCTAAAAAAAGAAGAAAATGAAATTAACCTCTCAAAATGTTGCCTATCCCAACCATCTCTACAATGATTCATTTCAAATTTTCAAGAAATAGATCATTTTTATACTAAATGTACTAGGGTAAAAAGAATGGGAAGCCTCTCAAATTTATTTAATGATGCTAATATAAGCTTGAAATTAAAATGTGCCATGGGCAATAATAAAAACTATTAAAAATGAAAATAATGTATGTATAAAAATTGATGAAAAAAGTATCAGCAAAAATACAAGGGTGATTTAATGTTAAGAAAAAGCATACAGCTATTTCAGAAGAAATAAAAATGCATTATTTTACATCATTTCTATTAAAGAAGAGACCAGCAAAACTCTATCATGATTTTAAAACCTTTTTTAAATGAATAACCAAAAAAAATGTTGCATGACAGAATATAAGAAGCATTCCCATTAAAAGCTGGCAAATGAAAACCACCATATAGGTGGTCTCCTCGTGTTCTCTGCAACACTATATAAAACTTTAACCAGAGCTGAGACGGTTGGTTACTAAAAAGGAAGCTGCACACACCCCTGCACTTCATGATGGTGAGCCCCTTTCCCAGTGACCGTGCTGACTGACACCTTGTCACCAAACTACAGACAGTGGGGCCCCAGCATCACTTAGAAGATGCAAGTTTGACACATGGAAGATAATTTAGAGAAATCAGTAAGTAACGTGAAAGTGACGGTAAAATAAAAGAAGAGGACTAACTGTAAATAAGATATCTATACTTACTTATTTCTCACAATCATAAAAGTAATAAAAAATTCTTAAGGCCATTTAAAGAAAATGACAGGGAAGCCTTAGACAGGGGTGTCAAACTCATTTTCACCAGGGGCCACATCAGCCTCATGGTTGCTTTCAAAGGGCCGAATGTAATTTTAGGACTGTATAAATGTAACTCCTCCTTAAAAGTTAAGCGAGAGCTCAGCACAGCTGCTGGGTAGGAAAAAAGTGCCAGGCCGGATAAAACAAGGTGGAGGGCCCGATTCAGCACTTGGACCTCGCGTTTGCCACCTGTGCCCTAGGAGGTAGTGAAGTTCCTCATCATTAGAGGGATTCAAGCAAGGTCCCTGAGTCTACTTGCTGAAAAAATCAGCATCGGGTTGGGGGTGGGGGCAAAACATTAAGAGAAAATGTGCCCTGGTATTAATTGATGTGGTTTCCAGCCCCAAGTTGGCAGCTTTGTGGCTTTAGGCAGAATACTGACCTTCCGTGAACCCCAGCTTCCCTATCTAGCATGTATTTAGATACTATGCACAGACTCAGAGAGGCTCTGAGAATGTCATTACTTACTGCATTTGGAGCTCTTTAGAAACTGTAACAGACTACGTCAGTGTTTGTTGATGCTAATGGCATTGTTGCTATCGGACTAGATGGCCCTTTACAATAATTTTCATCAATGTGGGTTCTCTGAGGCCTACGCACAGCTGAGCTGTGACAGTCTTTCCCACGTTCCTTACATACAGTAGATCCCATTCAGTGTCCCCACAAAGCAAGAACCAGATGTCTCTATTCTTCCAGGTAAGTTTCAGGATCACTTCCTCATACTTTACTGACTCCTATATGTGATCTGCTAGAAAAAGCGGGGAGAGGACCCAATCACCCTAGAGGAAGGTATATTTTTCCAGGCTGTCATGGTCAGGAACAAGATATATAAAGGCCAAATAGCACCTATCGGCTTAAGAATGCCCAGAAAACCATTATTTGTGTTGAAGTGAAAAAAAAAAGTGAGTAATAAATGATTTGGATAACAATATTTTGGGTACGTTCTGGTGACTGAAACAGATTAAGAAAAATTCTTTTAAGGATAAGATGTCATTATAGACAGAGACTGGTAAAACCCTTACAGAGATTTATAAGATTTGTTCAAATTTTGTCTTTTAAAAGAGGAGTGAACTAGGGTAGCATGGGATGAGGATTGCCCAGGTGTGAGCTACTAATTCAGGCCATCTTCTGAAGTAAGAGGGGATTTTAATAGGATAAAACCAAGTGTCATAATGCAGGACTGAGGAAAAGAGTATTGATCCCTAGTGAAACTATGAAAAGCTGACAATGTTTCTTTTTTGATAGCATAGCTTTTAAATGATGGCTCAGAAGACTGTGTCCTTAGAGGGAACACGGATGAAATATAACAGAAGCAGAATAAAGAAATATCTTTTTATATTATAAAAGAAGGAAATAAAATGTTATATTGATGTTACAGAGCTCTTCTTTGTTTCCTCATTTTCTCAATCATGTTTATGAGTTCATATTAAAATAAACAACTAAATATCATTATCTTCATCAACATTTTATAGTAATTTAACATGTATCTCTCCATAGGTTGGGGGGTGGAAGGCTTTAGATTTTCAAAGTCCCTGGATTTTATTCGGTTAATCCTACATGAATCCTGTGAACAATCACCCTAAAAAGTCACCCTCCATTGTGTAAATGTACCACATATTTTTGACCCTCTCATCTACTGATGGACACTTAGGCTGCTTCCAGCTCTTGGCTACTGTAAGTAGCACTGCTCTGAACATAGGGGTGCATAAGTTCTTTTGAACTGGTGATTCAGGATTCTTAGGGGATTTCCCAGCAGTGAAATCACTGGGTCGAAAGGCAGTTCCCTTTTTAGTTTTTTGAGGAAATTCCATACTGCTTTCCACAGTGGCTGCACCAGTCTGCATTCCCACCAACAGTGCCACAGGGTGGGGGGAAATTGGGACAACTGTAATTGAGTAAGAATTTAAAAAATCTTTAAAAAAGTCATCCTCCAAGCTCAGTTGGGACATCTCATGTGCTAAGAAAATCATTCTCTGATAATGAAGCTTATTCTACTTTTGAAATATCTATAAACATTATAAATTTATTTTCTTAGACTTTTAACATTTTGTTGTATCTCTCCCATTACCATTTATCCCCCATGACCTCTTCCACCTCCACCCACCCCCCTCCCCGCAGCAACCAACCCCCACACTGTTGTCTGTGCCCACCGGTCCTTTTTCTTTTTCGCTCCATCCCTCCACCCCCAGCAGCCCCACAGCTGTCAGCCTGCTCTCCATTCTTGTATTGAACAACAACTAAGTTATCCATATCCTGTACTCACTCTTACTTTATTCCACCAAGAAAGGTATATTTTATGCTTTAATACTCTCTGATATGGACATTCTTTTTATACATCATAAAATAGATTTTACCTATTTAATCTCCACCTCTCCGGTCTAAACATTTACAGTTATTTTAACTGTCCCTGCAATAGCATGGTTTTGATTTCTAACAGAAATCAAAATCCTAGACAGAAGAGTCTAAATATATTGCGGAGTAAAGCATCCTCAGGTTTGGCATCAGAGGCAAATAACAGAATCTTATTCTGTCTGGAGGAGTTACACCATAACAAGGATCGGCATTGCCCTAATGTTGGGAACCGCACCTCCATACCACAGGTCAACTTTAGGTCCACTGCTTGGCTGCAGGTCAAGTGATATGGCACCAGCTTTCACCAATGCGTTGAATGGGGAAGAGACGAGTGAAGAGTCCTGAAGCAAATGACCATTTCGACTGATATCAATTCATCACTCTTTCCTTTTAGGTTATACTTTTGCATCATTAAATGGCTCACTGTCCTCATTTTTTCCTCAAGGACAGAATGACAATTTCTGGGGGGATTTCCAAAAAATCATTTAGGCCTTCCAGTCTTATAATATTATCTTAAAAAATATCAGAAAAGTTGTTTCAAAGATCTTATTTTTCAAAAACCCTCATCTGCTCCAGGTAACTCCTCAGTAAATAAGTGCTCACAAATCATTTATTTGCTTACATCTTTCCAAAGGTTTTAACCAAACTAAGGTCATACTTATAGGTCATAGATTGAAGTTTAAGGCATTTTTAGGATTCAGTCTATTCTGTAATATTTTAATTTTGTAATATAGGTTGAATGTGTCCATATATTACTTATATAAGTACAAACACACTTAGGAAGTAGAAAACCTGTAATGATTATTTCCCCTACTTCTGTGAAGGTGGCAGACAAAAGAAAAGAGGGATAGAGTGTAAAGTGGTTTATTTTTTACATCAAACGCTCCAGCAAATTATTAGTGTTATTGGCTTTGAAAGACATGCCAAGCTTCTCTCTGTTAAGAAACAAGTACAATCTCTTTACACACTGCCGGTAAAAATTTAACATTTTATACATATTTCACAGGGCTTAGACAATTTAAACTGAATTGGTAATCAGAGTGTTGTTATTATTCAAAAGCTTACCAAAGGACCAGAAACCCATCAGAGATGAGGTATTGTGAAAAAGTCCTGGGTTTAGCTGCCAGGAACTACTGGGCCTACCTCCTGAGTCCGAGATAGGTTTCCCATCCCCTGTGATTCGGTGGATGGCACTTGTGCTCATCTTCCTCCCCCTTCATTACGTTGATGAGCTCTTTGGCTCATAGGCAGTTTCCCTTGGCTAAGGTGTGTGGGAAGCAACAGAAAACTCTTAAGAGCTATGCAAATGTAATGTGTTAACTAACAGTAACTTCATAGATTATCCTCTTGGGATGATTCTTTGGAATTCTTGAATGGAAATGTACTTTAGAGACTACAAAGAGGCAAACCAAGGTCAAATTCCTGAAATAGCCTTCACTAGATTGTACCCAGAAAGAATGACAGATCAATTTCTCCTGATACTCGAGAGTTTTCTTCCTACTAACTGTGCCAATTCTCATCTTTTATAAAGCCCTTTAATGTGAACTATTTTATGAAAAAAATTAGCCTGTTTCTTTTTCTCAACATGATAGACTCAAGGTACAGATGATCAATTTTACTCTTAGAGTTTTTTCTGGGAATCTATCCTCTCTATTCTAAAACATGTTTTTGCCCAGGTCTCCACCTCCTTCCCAATCAAGTTATGGAGTATTTGATTCCACCTGTTTAATAATTAAAACATCCCTCTAAATGTATTCATCTGAATTAAAATTGACACATAACATATAATACACATTTTAGACTAATTTATAAGTTACCAGGGGTAAAATAATTCTACTAACTAGATGACCAAGTGAAATTTGGGGCATTAGTGTATAAACCTGGACAGTATATTACATAGCAGTTGTCAAAACAATCCCTACATAAGTAAGGTTTTTGAAGTGCCAGGCACTGTGCTAAACTCTAGAGAAATCATTGCATTAATTTTCCAAAAACTCTATATTATTCTACATCCATTTTAAAAATAAAAATATCAGAAAAGACAAGTAATTGGCTGAACATTACCCAGCTGTCAAATGGAAAATCACATTTTAAATAGACTTTTGAGCCCTGATTGATGTGGCTCAGTAGATTGAGCCCCAGCCTGTGAACCAAAGGGTCGCCAGTTCAATTCCCAGTCAGGGCATGCACCTGTGTTGTGGGCCAGGTCTCCGGTTGGGAGCACTCCACAGGCAGCCACACATTGATGTTTCTCTCCCTTTCTTTCTCCCTCCTTTCCCCTCTCTAGAAATAAATAAATACAATCTTAAAAAATTTTTAAAAAGACTAGCCCTGGCTGGCGTAGCTCAGTGGATTGAGCGCGGGCTGGGAACCAAAGTGTCCCAGGTTTGATTCCCAGCTAGGGTACATTCCTGGGTTGCAGGCCATAACCCCCAGCAACTGCACATTGACGTTTCTCTCTCTCTCCCTTTCTCTCTCTCTCTCTCCCCCTTCCTTCCCTCCCCCCAAAATAAATAAATAAAGTCTTTAAAAAAATTCTTTTAAAAGACTGTATATTCTTAGAAAAATCTTGAAATCATTATTTCCCAAAGGATTTTTTGTGGTTGTATCACATCTTTGTTAGAGACCAGTAAAAACTTCCATATTATTTACTAGTAACTAATGTGATGTGTTACTTATTATAAAACTAGAAAAAAAAAAGGATGAAAGCAATGGAATTTAACTAGACCCTTTAAGTGTGAAAAAATATGTAGTGGTATGTTAATGAACATAACAACCAGCTCTCAAAATAAACAGATTTATGTTGTTAACTAATTTGTATTGTACAAACAATCAACTTATTGTATATCTTGAGCTTTTAGTATGATGATATTGAATATGAACTGGGGAAAGGAATGCAGTCAGCTCTCATGAGCTGGCACAGCCAGTAATGTGAAAATTCATTTTTTCAATTATTGAGTCCTTTATGGAAATCTAAGAGGAAATTTTGAAGACAATATTATATAATTAATAACTATAAATTTTTTAAAACTTGATTACATTCTCATAAAAGAACATTTATTTTCTTATCGCAGTGATAATTTTCTTCTAGAAAATGTTATAAATTCATTTTCACTTTGTTTCATTGATTTAATAAGTTCTTAATTTTTTTAGCAAGATGCTGAAAACTAGCACGTTGCACTGTGGTATTTCAGGGGACAGACCTCCAAGTATCTGCCTTTTTCAATATTTGCTCTCAAATGTGTATAATAGCTAAATTATTTGTAGTTTCTCTTAGAGTAAAAATGAACAATAAATTGAGCATTTAAAGGTATTTTTATCTTATATTAATTTTTCCAACATAACATTTTTAATGCTTCTTAGGTAGCATAAATATTGTTCTTGTGGCAAAATGTTCAAAGGGTAGGTAGTGATTTCCATTAAGTCCTGTTTCCTTAATTCTGATAAAGGAAATTACAATCTTTTTACACATTTAAACTCATCAGGTTTTTGATGTTTAACTTAGTTACTCTTTATTACTATAAATTATTTCCAGTTAAAGTAAAATATTGGGATAAGTAATTTATTTCCTTGACTGAGTATTTTGAAAAAGGATTAAATTTATTATTTGATTTATTTTTTTCATTTTCAAGATTGTCTATAGTCATCAAACTGCATTTCACAAATTAAGATCACAAGAATAGAAAGACATGTCAATAAATATTCAACTTACCTGTGATTTTTATAAATCTCTTCATAATAGCGTTGAGTAGTTCTAACAACAGTGCAAAAAAAAAAAAAGACCCCAAAACAAAACACAAAATAATCTTCTTTCTAGTGACACTTTTTCCTATTTCCATCCATATCATTATATTTTTCAAATAAATATATAGTTCTTAGTTTTTACAAAGAGTTTCCTGATTATCTGTTGATCTATGTCTATATCTATATGTTTATATCTACCTACATATCTCTATATATTTGATCATAAAATAGTTGCTAAAATTTGTTTATTGAGTGCCATTATGTTCCATGCACAGTTCTAAGTTCTTTGTAATTATTAATTTTTAGTTCTTATAACAATCTCAGAAGAGTAACTTTACTATTCTCATTTTACTAATAAGGAAAGAGAGGCAGAGAGGTATAGCTACTTAACCCAATTCCCAAGTTCACAGCACTAATAAGTAGCAGACCTGGAATGGAGCCCAGGTATTGTGCTTCTACGGCTTATGTTCTTAACCTATCTTTTAATAAGAATGTCCAGTTTAGGTTGTACTTTTTTAAAAAAAAGCCCTATTATTATAAATTTATATTCATGCTAATTCCTTCATATTGAATTCATTTTCCTAAAATGACATTCTCAAATGTATGCTTTGCAATATATAATATTTGGACTGAAAAATCCTTTAGATAAATTTATATACTAAAATATATTAATGCACATATGTACCAGATTATTACTCCTACTAATATAACCTAGAAACACTGAAAAATATAGCTTTCCCAATATTGTAATCGCAACTTAATTACTCAAGCCAATTTTAGAAATTTTAGCCCAAAGAGCAATATTCTACAAAGTTATATGCAGGTGAAACCAGGGCTTTTGAATAATGCCCAGATTAAATCAAATATAGTCAATATTCTAGTGCTTGTTTTTCCCAAAACACTAATTAAAGTTTTTCATAACAGTGCAACATCCCTCAACTCATCTAAGTTTATTTTCCTTGTCAGACCAGGCTACAACGAGAATTAACAGTGAAGTGCTTTATTTCCCTTGATTACAGGAGCATCTTTAAGATCATGGTCTGATTAAAACAATCAATTGAACTTCAAAATTAGTCAGTTGAGTTTAGTACTGGGAAATGCTCCAATATATAATCACACAACTTCTTATCCTTTTCTCCATGGAAATCCTTCCTTCCAAGTGCACACATAGAAGTGTATTTAGAATAGCAATAGTCTGTTCAACACATTCTCTTGGAGGATGCAAGGTGCATGGTATTTCACAGTTTACACCATGTGTCTATCACCTTCACTTGACTTCGCAGCTCTCCAGACACATAACAGAACAAGACATAATAATAGTTATTAACAGTCACATTTGATTCTCTCTGCACAAGTATTCACTCACAGCACATTCACTTCAACTGCTTTACAGAAAAACCTTCCAGTTCATGTTCTATATTACTGTGTTTTCAGCCTTAGAAGACCTTACAATTTTCAAAGGACACACAGAACACTTCATGTAATGAGAGGAAGTCTACTGGACTGAGTATTCATTCCCTTCTAGCTTCTTCAGAGAAAACAGTCGCCTTCACATTCTTTGTGCTCCATGGAACTGACCTTTCTGGATGGTCTCCATGGACTACCTTATCCTCAGGCTTTCAGTGGGTCCAGCGATGCGGGGAACCAGCCTCCTGCTGAGGGAAGGAAGGATGTTTTCCTCCCTCTCCCTTCGCTTCTAAGCTGCAGCTGGTTGGTTATGCCTCTCTACCAAAATATCTTATCAGGTGGCCACAGAACTCTCCCTCCAGGTCCCATAACCTGGCCCTGCCTTTAAATCCATTGGCCTAAGGGTGATAATGAACTAAGCTAACGGGCTCACTCCTCTCTCTTGTTTACTAACAACACCACTCCCCTTTTTAAAACAGCCTGCTACTCAATTGACAGGCTACACTAAGGGTGCCAGGACCTTGCTGTACTGACCTCAAACCCTTCTAAATGGAAAGTTTGTTGCCCTGAAAAGTATTTCAATGTAAAGATGAAAAATGACACAATTCACATATTTATTACAGTGTTTTCTCTTGCCTCAATAGATATTGGCAGGTGTTTACTCAAAGCTAATTAGATTGCATTAACATTTACACTGAGGGTTAAGAACTAATAAGAAGTGTGGAGCATACTACATTGATTAAAAAATTGCATATGACCTTTTTCTTTCTTTGATTATTATTGATTCCACGTAACTTTTTGGTGCAAGTTTAATTTTGAAGAAAACTCTCATAGACTTGATCAATAATACCTCTGTTATCTTTATGAATATGTTATGTTAAGTGCTAGACATGCTATTATAAATATTTTAAGCATGATCCATAAAAAAACATTCATGACTTGCTAATATTTCATTGGTGCTGCAATATGGTTCAATGTTAGATTTCTAGAAAAAAATATTTATTAACGCTACTATTACAACAGACAATTTGCACCAAATTCAAGTTTTGTTTGTTTTTGGCACAAATTGCCCTAAAATATTTAGTCAGTTTCTTGTTTAATTTGAAGTTTTCACATAAGACTGTACATTGCTGGCTTCTCTTGAAAAATTAGTTTTTCCACAACCCAGTAAGGCAAATGGTCTTGGGGTTAGGTAGTTATTGTATTTCTTAAGCAATGTGCATGTCTATTATGTTCCCCCAATCTCCATCATTCCTTTTTTCCTACAAGTCTGATTCAGCTTTAGTTTGTTTACCTGCATCTATAAGGTTTATTGATAAGAGAGGTCGCAAGGCCCAGAATGAGGCTGGCAAGAGTAATCATTAAGGGTATGTAGAACCCAAGGACAAAGAGATGACCTAGATTCAGATCCATATAATTGCAAGCGTGCTAAGATGCTAACTCAAGGAAAGTAGCTCATGGCAGTTTCCAGCTTCTCTTTAATTTTTAAGATATAAAACTTCCTACTTCAGATCTTACCTCAAATCAGAAGGCTAATATCAACATCTTCTCCAAAATTAGGAGGTATTGACTTTTAAATACCAATTAACCACACAGGCAAAAGAGAGAAATTAAGCCTTGAGCTATAGGTTCAAATGGATATTGAAAAGGCAATGAGTTGTAGAAAAGATCACGAATTTCAGAGTCAGCTATAGTGAATACTATAGCTGAATACTATTGAAGACAGCTGAATACCATTAGCTATCTTTTTCGTAAAAATGAGATTTTTTAAAAAAGAATTGTGCTAATAGTATAGGGCCTAGTGCTAAAAACACTGCTTAATACTGATAAATTACTGGTTATCTTACAGTAATATTCAGGCAACAGGTTTTCTCGGATCAAATCAACTTTGAGCTCCCCATGGTCTGAACTCTAGTTTTCAAACATTGGTAGGAAGAAAGGCAGATTAGACAAAGAAAATATATTGAAAATATTACATGAAAAGTAGACAATCATGATTTAGTTATAAAACAGGATGATATGCACCTACATCATATGCAGAAAGTCCAAATTCAATTATTTTAGTTTTTGTCTTGAGCATCTCTAAAATCAAAAATAATGTCCTGTGCTTATCAAACAAGTCTACTTTGAATATACACAGGATTATAGCATTCATTCATTTATATATCAAATGTTCAATAATAAATGTTGTTTGAACACATACAATATTCTAGTATCACATTATTCTTTTGTGTTTCAGAAAATAAAATTAATTACATTTATGATAGAAAAAGGACATGTTCAGAGAAAGTATCCCTGAGGAAAAGATGTTTAAATGCAGGCACCGAGGATAAATTAAAGCAAGCCAAATAAAATTATAGCTGGAAGGTCAGAAGCATTCCTTATAAGGAGAATAGACTATGTAAACACTCTGGAAGAAGACAAAAGAGGGGAGGAAGAGGTTAGTGAATTTTCACCCCTTAAAACTATGTTGGGAACAGCTAGGCAATATTTGCATCCAGAATTTGGGTAAAGCATTAGCAGATGAAAGCACGATGCTGTGGTGTACCCAACAATGTGATATCCGTATTCATTTCTATGTAAGTGTTGTCCAGTCAAGAGCTTGTACCATTACACTTAGGTAGGATAACACAATAGCAGCTTTAAGTCCTTTGGATATTCTTAAGCAACTTTGTTAACACCTAAAGATCACATTTAACATTAAAGATCAGTGGAATACAGATTGTGCCTCTGTATCAATAAATGCTTGTTGCAAACCCAATCCCCTGAACACCAGGACCGAGAACAGGTCATGGAAAGAGACGAAAACATCGCCATACAGGAATTCACAGGGGGTAACTCTGGCAGCATGAATCTAAAAAGGTCCCATAAATCTGTACCAGAAACAGCTTTGGGGAATCTGCAGGAAGTATGATGAAAAAGAAGTACTACGATTATGTTATTTTTTTCTGCAGTGAGTCAATGGTGTTACATCTACCAGCAATGATTGGATTTAGAAGATATGCAACTATTACATTAAATTTAATGTTTAAAATTGTATGTGTGTGAATGTGTACATTTTCCTGCAGAGGTGATAAGCCCCAGTTTTTATCAGCAGTGCCCTATAATTTTATGGACCATTACTATAAAATATGTCTTGAATATCATAAATGCAATTAAGATTATTGATTCTAGCCAGTAACTACAGATTTAGGATTTAGTACAGATATTAAAGAAATTCACAAACCCCTAAGTTCGTGTTTTTCTGTTTCTAAACTATAGAAAGTTAAAATAACAATTAGATAACTGGAGATTAAAGTGGAAGAGATTCGACTTTAATTAAAATAAAATGAGGAGTTAGACTTTCTGCCTCAATGATATGTTCATTTAGAATGGCTAATTATTAATTTTAATTATTGGAAATTGTTGATGCACAAAATTATATATAAGTAAAAATGTATTTGTATGCTATGAACCATAACAGTAAAGTGAACATCTGTAAACTTTCCATCTCTCTTAAAAAATAGAACATGCCATCACTATTAAATTTCACATTGCCTTTGATAAAACCTGAGAAAGAACTTCTGCAAACCATTTTTCAAAGTACTCTACTACACGTTGACATAAAACTTGCCGTGGGCTGAAGATGACTAGCTACTTTTCACTTTCTCACAGAGGAAATCCTTATCAACCAGAAAACATACTTTACTAACAAAAAGTTTACCATAAATATTTGACTCAAATTTTAGCTGCTGATAAGCTCCAAGTATTAAAGGAAAGACATGAAAAATCTTTTGAAAACAAGATTAGCTATTCTTTTCTATTTTCTTCTAAAATTTGACACAGTTGCAAAGCTGTTTGATTTTACTACATTTTTCCTTGAAGCATTACTCTGGTCTCAATAAGCTAAATACTCTGACTTTTTTACATAATTAATCAAACAGAAATGTTAAGTTTTTACTATTTATTTTGTCTCATTTTGGTAGGCCATGATTTCAAAAATCTGAGGTAATATATTTTACTTTCATTATTTCTAGTGGATAATGCAATAGAAATTCACATAACAAACAGATTTTTTCAGGTTTTTTTAATTTAAAATTCTATCATAATTATTAAATTATATGACTTTTAAAGTTTTAACCTAAGCACAGGCAAAGATTTTCAAACATATTTTTCTCACTATAATCTCACATCTGCTTTTTTAAAGGCATACCCCATTTTGTTGCATGGAGGTACAACATCTTTATCAGTCCTTTTAGTGAGAAATGTTTGCCTTTCTATTGAACAGTTTTAAACACTGAATTGAAATTTGAACAAATTCTGAATTAAGATCTCATTTATAACTACACAAGACTGTGGTTATAACCGCCCCCTTCCCCCCAGCAAACTCCCAGTCTCCTCCATACATTTTCTGTCTTAATGGAACTTGAGAACAAGGGAAAGATAAAGGAAGATGTGAATAAATTTGCTTTTAAAAAAAATAGATAGATAACTCTTGAGTAACCTTTTTTTTGGTCCAATTAATTTATTGCCATTATTCAGTCACGAACTGAAATAAAACACTGATAAATTTGACTCTGTGGATTTTCATACTTACTTAATTCCACGAACTTTAGAAAATTATTCCCCATATATTTCCATGTGTTTTGGTGAAAGAGACATTAATTAGTAATGTGCCTGCTTTTAAGAAGTATGCTAATGGTTGTAATACTTTATCTATAGAATGTAGTGGAACTCTCTCCATCAGCCACAATGCATTGGGCTGTTTAGAGTGCAGTCTTTTCAATGCATTTTTTAGAAAACTTATGATAACTTCCCAAGTCATGATTTCAGGTTTGGTCTGTTCTTTGACAGTCTCTGTGGATAATCATTACTGCTGCACAGTTACAAAAATTTACTGTGTTCTTAAAAACCCTATAAATATAATGTTTCTATAAGTATATAGACTCATAATTTTGATGAAAATATAGATTTACCTAAGATAACTTATAAAACATTTCAAGTTTTTCCCTTCACATGTGTACATACCCTAAGTATGACTGTGACTAAAGGGACATCTAAAGCCACTGGCAGCTAAAGACAACCACGTTAAAGTTGTCAGAAAAACGTCAGTAAACTTGAGCTAGTGAAAATCTGAAGTTTCACTTGTATTTAAGAGAGCCTAAGATTAATCACATTCATACAACTCGAATGTTGATTATTTCACCTAAATGAATGAAGGTTATGTTCATCCTAGAACTCTGTTCTAGCCCTGCCTGTGTGCAAATTGAACGCCAGCAGATTGAGCGCCAGCCTACAAACCAAAGGGTTGCAAGTTTGATTCCCAATCAGGGCACATGCCTGGGTTGCAGGCCAGGTCCCCAGTAGAGGGGGGCAACCACACATTGATGTTTCTCTCCCTCTCTTTCTCCCTCCCTTCCACTCTCTTTAAAAATAAATAAATAAAATAAAACTCTGTTCTAAGGTTTTGTCTGCCTGGCAGGTTAGATTTTCCAGTTCCTTCCATACTTGGGGTTTACTACATATGTAATCTCATAAATGAATTGAAAATCAGTTATGATAGCTAGGAATAAACCTAACCAAGGAGGTAAAAGACCCATACTCAGAAAACTACACTACTAAAGAAAGAAATCAAGGAAGACACAAACAAATGGAAACATATACTGCGTTCATGGATCAGAAGAATTGACATCATCAAAATGTCCATACTACCCAAAGCAATTTACAGATTCAATGCAATACCTATTAAATTGGTATGTACTTATACCAATATCATATTGGTATGACATATTACCAATGTCATATTTCACAGACATAGAACAAACACTTCAAAACTTTATATGGAACCATAAATGACCCCGAATAGCTGCTGTAATTTTGAGAAAGAAGAGCAAAGTAGGAGGGATCGCAATACCTGATACTAAACTATATTACAAGGCCACTGTAATCAAAACAGCCTGGTACTAGCATGAGAACAGGTACAGAGACCAATGGAAAAAGAATCGAGATCCCAGAAATAAATCCAAGTCTCTATGGTCAATTAATATTCAACAAAGGGGGCAGCAACATAAAATGGAGTAAAAATAGCCTCTTCAACAAATGGTGTTGGGAGAGCTGGACAGCTACATGCAAAAAAATGAAACTTGAGCACCAATTTACACCATACACAAAAATAAATTCATGGTGGATAAAAGATGTAAATATAAGTTGTGACACCATTAAAGTCCTAGAGGAGAACACAGGCAGGAAAATCTCAGATATTTCACACAGCAATATTTTCACTGATATGTCCCTTAGAGAAAGGAACATAAAGGAAAGAATAAACAAATGGGATCTCATCAAAATAAAAAGCTTCTGCATGGCTAAAGAAAATGGTATTAAAATAAAAAGAAAACCAACCGTATGGGAAAACATATTTGCCAATAACTCAGACAAGGGTTTAACTTCCAAAATAAAGAACTCACACAACTCCATTCTAAGAAGACAAGCAACCGAATTAAAAAATGGGCAAAGGACTTGAACAAACACTTCTCCAAGGAGGACATACAGAGGATCCAGAGACACATGAAAAGATGTTCATTATTGCTAGCTATCTGAGAGATGCAAATTAAAACCACAATCAGAATGGCCATCATAAACAAAGCAACAGACAACAAATGTTGGAGAGGTTGTGGAGAAAAGTGAACCCTGGTGTACTGTTGGTGGGATTGCAGACTGGTACAACCACTATGGAAAACAGTATGGAATTTTCTCAGAAAACTAAAAATGAATACGCTTTCTGACTCAGCAATTCCACTGCTAGGATTATATCCTCAGAACCCTGAAACACCAATACAAAAGAACCTATGCAGCCCAATGTTCATAGCAGCACAATATACAATAGCCAAGTGCTGGAAGCAACCTAAGTGCCCATCAGTAAATGAATGGATCAAAAAACTGGTGCAATTACACAATGGAATTCTATGCAGCAGAAAGAAAGAAGGAGCTCCTACCCTTTGTGACAGCATGGATGGAACTGGAAAGCATTACGCTAAGTGAAATAAGCCAGGTGGTGAAAGACAAATAACATATGACTTACATTTAACAGGAATCTAATCAACAAAACAAACAAATAAGCAAAATATAACCAAAGACAATGAAATAGAGAACAGGCTGACAGTGACCAGAGAGGAGAGGGCAGGGAATTTCAGGGGAAAAGGGGAAGGGTTTGCAGGAACAAGTATAAAGGACACATGGACAATAACAAGAGGGGGGTGGAAATGGGAGGGAGGTGGGGAGGGCTTGGAGGTGGGCTGGGATGGGAGTAAAAGGCAGAAAACTGTACTTGAACAACAAATAAAATGATTTAATAAAATAAAATATATTTAATAAAATAAAATAAAAATGATTTTTAAAAAGAAAATCAGTTATGAATTAATATTGTTAAACTTATTATCAACAATCATATTCCTAGAAATAGGAAAATTATAAAGAGAAAAAAATACCTCATCATACTCTAAAATCTGAGTGTGTTGACATTCTATGTTTTATTCAATTTCTAAAGTAATTAAAAGGATAATTTTATATTTGAATGTTTTTCCCTTAGTAGAGTATTATTTATATTCTAATTTTTATTATTTGAGAAAAAACACGAATCAAACAGTGGCACTGTTTGATTCCCTAGGGAATTTAATTAGGTGGAGAACTCAATTCCCAATACTGCATTATACACACTTCACCAGAAAGTATCTAGTCTACCTTCACTTTAGTTCCCCAAGTATTTCTTTTTACCAACATCAGACGCTTGCACCCACCTCAGCCATCCTTTGTAAAGATCTTTGGTAATTCCAAAATCAGATTCCATAATGCGAATCCATTTTATTTAGAAGTAGAGAAACATTCTTTACCTGCATCTAAAGAGCATCAATAGTTATCCATATTTTCCAAATAACTGCTTAAACCTCAAATAGATGCTTAAGAAACTGCATTGACTGACAGCTAATACATGATTCCTCTCATTCCCTGCAATGGTGCAAATGTAGGGTGACTCAAAGCAGACTAATTGTTTTGGTCATGTCATCATTACATTCAGAATACCCAGTATAAAGATAATACATTTGTAAGGACAGGTTCCCTGAATTCAGTGTATCTAGGTTTGAGGTACAGCTCCGGGACTGTCTAAGGTAAGATGATATCCACTTGATTAACGCTGCTATGAGTAGCAGTGAAATAGTGCACATAATTGTACTTGGTACAGCCTTGGCATATGTAAGTATCTGTGATTCTTCTTGTGGTAGTCATTAAACCTTTTACCATTAAAAAAAAAACACAATAACTCAATTATATAGGTAGACATTGCATGCAGCAACTTTGATTTGTAAATTGTTTCTGGTACTAGCAGTTTTTGAGCTTTGCTAGAAAGTGTGCTTGTGTGACAGAAACAATTCTTAAGAGAGTTATGGATCAGAGTTTTACAGAAAACAAGGCAGTCGGGCAGGCAGGCGAGGAATTAGACTCACATGTCAAAGCCTTTAATCATTTTTTTAGTATAATCAGTACACATAAAATACTATAATTTTTTCTAACGCATAATAATCAATAGTACCATGCCTCTTATTTCTTCAGGAATTATTTACATTTGGTAAAATGTGCAAAGTTTACCTGTATAGCTTGATTAATGTGCATGTATTTATGTGTCTCTGCATTTACACTTTACCAAAATCAAGATATAAAACATTTCCATCCCCCTAAACTTTCACTGTGCTCCTTTCTAGTTAAAATCTGCCCCCAGATGTAACCTCTGTCCTGGCTTCTGTCACCAACAGGTAGTCTTTTTCTTGATTTTCATATAAACAGATTCATACAGCGTGTCTCTTTTGGTTCTTTTCGCTCAAAACAATGTACATCGGTGGGCAAAAGTAGGTCTACTGTGCCCTTGTGACATTTTTTGGGTTAATAAAACTATTGTAATAATCAAACCTGCATGTCTTTATCCAAAGAACTATAAATCTAATTTTGCAAATATCTGTATTTGAGATTTATCCATATTGTATTATATGACATTGTTTTTTCATTGCTGTTCAGTGTTCTCTTATTTGGCCCTAACATAATTTGTTTATTTAGTTTCCTGTTTATGTACACTTGGGTTGTTTCCAGTTTATGAGTAAAGCTTCTATGAGCACCCTACTAGGAATCACTGTTTGCATACACGCATCCATATCTCTCGGATATACTCGTATACCTAGAAGTAAAATTTCTGGGCCATGAAGAAGGCATGTATCAACAATTGTCAAATATCTTTCCAAAGACAAAGTTTCATGTTTGTGTTTCTATCAACAATATATGAGTATACCAGTTCTTCCACATCCTGTCAATACTTTGTATTGTCAGTATTTTTAATTTAAGCATTCTGGTGAGTATATAGGCTATCTCATTGTTGTTTCATTTGCATTTCCATGACTAATGATGTTGAGCAGTTTTCCACTTTCATTTTTTACTTTGTATAGTCACACACACAAACATTATACACACAAACATTATAATATATTGTATAATAAGTAACTGAGTAAATCTGTGTTATAGAAGCCAATAAGGAAAATATATGAAAGAGTAGGGATATCGTGGTTAAAGAAATTAAGGTAGGGTCCATGAGATTAATGAGTAGGAAGACAGAATTTAACCCATTCCTATTTAGCTGCAGAATCCCTTTAATCCAAATAAATCTAAATTTTGACTTAAACATATGCAATATAAAATGCATTTCTTGTTTAAAAACGCTTTTATATAGTAATTTTGTCACAACATTGTAATTCTTTCCATTCATGTACTTTGTTATGAAAAAATTTTTATTTAAAGTCTTATTTTAAAGGAACTGATTTTTCAGTCTTCAGTTATTTAAGGCTTATTTTTCTGAGGTAAAGATATAGTCCTCTTTGCAAAATTAGAAAGACATATCTTTTGAAAATAAAATCAAAATATTGAATTTAGGTATAAGAGGAAAATATAGTCAAATCTAAAAACATATGGAGAATAGTTTATGCTTTTGGAAAAGGAATATTTTAAGCATTAAAATACATAATAAAATGTTCAAGAATTAATTTAAAACAGAATTTTCTAAATAGAATAATTAAAAGTGGTTTTCATTAGATGCAAGCATCTTTGAATATCATTAATACTGGCTTCTTTCAATTACATGCAGACAATCTATTTAAATGATTTCCATTAACAATTGACATATTAAAAACTATCATTTACATACTCTTATATGTGCTTTAGTCGAAGCATTAGTAAAATGAGTTTAGGAATAGGTTTTAAAAAGTAGTATGTATGCATATATGGATGGATGGATTGTTTTTGCTGTTACAGTTGTCCCAATTTTTCTCCCTTTGCCTTCCTCCCCTCAGTCCCCCTTCCCACAGCCAGTCCCCACACTGTTGTTCTTGTCCATGGGTGATGCATTTATGTTCTTTGTCTAATCCCTTCACCTTCTTTCAGCCAGTCTCCACCTCCCTACTCCCCTCTGACAGCTATTTGTGCCTCTGATTCCATTTTGCTCATTAGTTTATTTTGTTCCTTGGATTCCAGTTATAAGTGAGATCATATGGTATTTGTCTTTCCTTGCCTGGCTTATTTCACTTAACATAATAGTCTCCAGTTGCATCCACATTGTGAAAGGTAAGAATTCCTTCTTTTTTTTTTTACTGCTGTGTAGTAGTATTCCACTGTGTAAATGTACCACAGCTTTTTTATCCACTCATCTATAGATAGGCTCTTAAGTGAAGATCATCAACATATTTAAAATATAGTGTGAATTTAATATTCCTATGGGTCATGTAATTCAATTTATATTTTGACAGAAGTTCAACTACTTAATATCATAGTTGAACATATCCTGAGTAATAATCAGGCTAGTTTTCTTTGAAAATGGTAGAGCTGCATCCTAATATTGTTTTTTTTTTAAGATTTTATTTATTTATTCTCAGAGAGGGAAGAGAGAGAGAGAGAGAAACATCAATGTGTGGTTGCTGGGGGCCATGGCCTGCAACCTAGGCACGTGCCCTGACTGGGAATCGAACCTGCAATACTTGGTTCGCAGCCCGCACTCAATCCACTGAGCTACATCAGCCAGGGCCTAATATTGTTTAATGAACTTTCCCTCTTTAGTTTCACTACTAAATTACTTCATCAACAAACCAAATGTGAAGTACCCATTCAAAAAATAAAACACTTTTAATTCTATTCTTTGTGTTGCCCATTTCTAAAAACAATGTTTGCCACATGTCAGAAAGGAGAAAATGCTGATTTGCACAATGATGTGCTAAAGAAAAGTTTAGAGAAAACCAACCCTGGTGTTCTCAGTGCTTCCCTACATCTCTTTTATCTCTGTGAAGGTTAATTTGACAGTAAAAACTTGGAGGTACAGCTACACTTAGGAATATATCCCGCTTTTCTTGGATAATTTGCCTGACACTTTGCTTATTAAAATTTACAAATATCCCATTGCTGACTTGTATTTCAAACTGCATATATTATTTATTTAGATAATACAACAAAGAATTAACATGCAACTTCTTTACCTACAGTCTTATACCCTAAAATAATTTTGGAAAAATGTTAATATTTCTTATTTATTTCTAAAAACTAACCATGAGTTATGATGATCATTAGTATATTTATAGTGAACTGGCCATTTACTGAATTTCTCTTCTTGAAATACCTATTTTTTATTCCCATTGTCCCATTACAATGTCCAATATAAAGGGCACTTATTTATTTGCTTATCTACAACATAACAGATACTATGGTATAAATATTATAAATAATTACTTAAGATATATGTATATATGCCTAAATGTATTATTATATATTAGATATTATTTAATATATATTTAATGCATCCAAGTATATATTATAGATATATGGATTCATATTATATATCTTAAACAGAAATACATAATATATGTATTGCAATTACAAATAATGTAGCATTATTGATATTATACTTTAAACATTCTTCAATGACTTTTGATAACATTGACTACTATTTATAACAAATAATAGTATTTGACAGAGAGCTCTGGCATAGAGTGAAATCTGAATATGCAAACAAATGTTCAGTGTATTTCATACTTGGCAAGATTCATTCTTTTGACTAATGACAGAGATAAGAAAGAAAACCAGTGTATGATATTCTATTAGGATGTCTAATAGCCAAGCAATTTTAGATTAGATTAATTAGAAAAGCATGGGCATTTTAATTATATCACTGTAGAAAAAAAAAAGCAATATCAAGTTACTATTTTCAACCATGACAAGGGACCAAATTAGACAGGGTGTTTTGTTTCAGAAGATTTACACAAACAGATCATGGCATGAAAGAAGCTTGGGGATGAATTAGATTTTTGCGAAGATTAATTACAACATTAACTAAACAAAACCAGTATGAGGCAAGATCACAGGAGTGGGTCTCATCAATTCTGATTAAATTTAAAGTGGCCATATTTGATGTATTTGATTTTAAGAACACCTGTCACATGTATTTCCCAGAGTCACTCCTGTTGCTTCATTGACTATACCTAGAAAAGGCACTCTGGATTCAACAATAAAGTCAAGGCGTGATTAAAGTGGGGACAATGCCATTGACACTGAGAGCTGGCAGGGCTGACGCTCTGACTGAGGTAGCCTGTAGTGAAGCAGAAAGGGAAGATGGAACTTTTGGCACTGGACGCCCGTTTCAGAGCAGAAGAAAATGTGATTGCTTTGTAAAATTTTCAAATGATCCAACCAGGAACAACTTTGAACAAAACCTCACTAAGCTATCTAAAGTGAATGACAAAAAATGATTTTTATCTTGTTATTAAAAAAAACATGGAGGACAGAGTTATTCCATCCAGTACTCAAGATCTATGTAATGTGAGCATGTTCATAGGGTCAAATCTCTGAGCCTAAAAGTCAGCTACCTAATTGCCAAACCTCTCTCTCTCTCTCTTCCTCTCTCTCTCTCCTCTTTTAACATAAATCAGGAGCCACCAGGATCCCTCACTGTATGATCTACATAATGGACATGCCATTTTGGTGTTTTAAGGCTATTGCCAATCCCAAGGCTTCCATGGTAACACCATGAACTATGTAATACAGTGACTAAGGATTCTGGGCTTTCAGAAACACCCCTGATTTTCTTATTATGATGATGCAATTAAAAAAAAATTAAATTTATTTTTAGATAGGAGCAAGTAAGAGAGAAAGAGAGAGAGAAACATCAGTGTTTGGTGTTTCCTCACACGTGGCCCCCAGCGTGGTCCTGGCCCGCAACCCAGGCATGGGTCCTGACTGAAAATTGAACTGGTGACCCTTTGGTTCTCAGGCCCCGCTCAACCCACTGAGTTACACCAGCCAGGGCTGATGATGTAATTTTTTTTATTATGATGCTTTATTTGAAAAAATGGGTTTAAAGAATTACCAAATAATAAAAAACACAAGTAAATTTATAGGCTATCTTTAAGCTTCTTGTGTTCCTTTTCAGGCTGAGATATAAATAAAATAACAAAGATATATGCTCTGATATATGGACTCTAAAATATGGTCAGGTCAGGTACAGATCATTTCTTCCAGCACCCCAAAATAATGTGAGGTGATAGGAACCCACAGTGTCGAGGGGATTTTAATGAGGGTTATAGTATTCTGTTCCCATTACCCTAACCTACATGTTCTGACCTAATCTTTCCAGGTCTGTCAAAACTCCTTCAGTAGTGTAATTTTGATCTTGAGGGTTAGGAATATGGATGTGAGTTCCAATGAACACCACTTCTAATAAATATTATTTCTGGTATTACTGATGCAAGTAGATACTCGTATGTAACCTGTTTGCTTAAGAATCACCAGAATTATTTAGCATTGTTTTAGCAATACTTTCTCCTTATATCAAAGCTAGTACTGTTTCTTCAGTACTAATAGTTTACTGAGAAATTTCCTCTAGATATATATATTACAATTTTGCTAATAGCTGTCAGTATAATATATTCATCCACTCATCCATTTGTTTAGAAATATTTGTTGAGTATAGTGGAGTATTTCAGAAATGTGGACAATGCTAGTAAAATGGCTAATTTTAAAAAATGTTACATACCGTAAATATGTTACATAGAGGCAACAAGTTCATTAAAGGTTTCTATTGCAAGTACTCATTAAGTTGAACAGGAAAGATTTCTAATTATTCTCTCTATAGAACACATTGTCTTTTGAAAATAGGTAAATACTATCAGACAGAAGTATAACCTGGAGCAATGGAAATGGTTAAAGGTTTTAGTTTCCAAACAGTTCCCAGTAAGCAAATTAAGTAGAAATTACTGAGATATCAACACAGTGTAATTAAGCAGAATAAATACTAATGACCAATGGTAAAAATGGTTCATAAGTCAGCAAAATAACTCAGCAAAGTGGTACCTATAAGTAAACATGAAAGTGTGATCTAAGCCAATCAAATGAAATGGATTAGCAGACAACTTTAATGAAGGAATTCAAATCACATTGCTAAGAAGTTAGTATTTAGTACAGTTTGACTTCTCAGGTGAGGGCCCTGAGAGCATTTCTACCAGCGGCATTCACATGCCCTCTTCAAGTAATTTTATGCACAAATTCCGATGCCATTCCTATTTTCAGTATTGGAGTAGTAAAATCCCGCTCATGTATACATAATCTATTTTTACGTAAATTTGGTTCAAGTAATTTTCAATGATCTCAGTCTGAGTTCCTGGATCTGGGGGTCTGTTGGTCAAACTCACCTGCATTTGAACTGTCTTAAAAAAAACAGTTGTTTTTATTTTATTGTTGTTCAAGTAGAGTTGTCCCCAATTTCCCCTCACCACCCTCCCCCACCCCACCCATCTCCACCTCCTACCCTCAGTCCTACCCCCCTTTGGCTTTGTCCATGAGTCCTTCATACATGTTCTTTGATGACCCTTCCCCTTTATTCCTCCATTTCCCCCTCCTCCCTCCCCTCTGGTTACTGTCAGTTTGTTCTTTATTTCAATGTCTCTGGTTATATTTTGCTTGCTTGTTTTCTTTTTTATTGATTAGGTTCCACTTATAAGTGAGATCACATGGTATTTGGCTTTCACTGCCTGGCTTACTTCACTTAACATAATGCTCTCAAGATCTATCCATGCTGTCAAAAAGGGTAGGAGTTCCTTCTTTCTCTCTGCTGTGCAGTATTCCATTGTGTAAATGTACCATAGTTTTCTGATCCACTCATTTGCTGATGAGCACTTAGGTTGTTTTTAAAGCAGAAAACTGAACAGGAATGTCTTCCCAATTGGCCATGGTACCAAACATTCACTATTATGTAACACTGGGCACTTTTTGTTAATATTCATGTTAATTTCCTGTTTCTGTAGGCATCTAAATTTGCAACTTCTGTACTTAATTTTGTCTGAAAACAAATAATACTTAAATAAATATAAATGTGTATTTATAGTATACATAGTATAATACAACATATAGTACATATTTATAATATTCATATTCAGAGAAAATAATGGGAGGGTCAGTTTTTACTCACAAGATTTTAACTTGCCTCTGACCCTTGGAATCTTTTACTTAAAAGTTAATAGCTAAGGATACTGATTCCAAATTAGGTTTCTCTTCCTTATCAACACAGTTGCTATCTCAGCTCTTATTTTGTTCCAGACAATATATTTTGATGGATTTTTTTTATAAGTTGTCTGTTTTTTCACCAAGTAATGGGGCTCTCCATGGAGCTGGCGGTTCAAAGGAAACTAATTCTATTTGGAATTTGATTGCTTATTTAATTTGCTGATATCCAGGTCCAAACTTACTGTAAATTTATTATGAAATTTGTCATTGTCAACTTGGATTTCTCTCCAAGCAACCACATCTCCCTAAATTTATCATAGGCATTATACTTCAACCTCAGTGCTTTTCTAAAAAAGGCTGGATAGTTAAGTTCCAAAATGCCAAATGCAATTAATTTGGGCCTATATGTGAAGCTTGGTGTACATACAAACAACTTAATCAGTTGCTTCATTTCAGCTAGAGATTTTGTATTTTTTATTTTTGTGTGTGTGTATGTTCTCTTTTAAATTTTTGATTTTTATAAATATCTTTTGCATTCCTACAGAACTGGTCCTTCATCTGCTTCAAATCAGCCAATAGTGATTAGTAAGTTTCAGTTAAATACACACTTTCGATGATATATCACATTCTGTAGAGCAGTCTCCTCGGAATCCCTGGCCATTATCATTTGCAGGCAGAGGAGGTTGCAAAACACCCTGACCTTGTCATACCCTGATGGAAGAAGTGAATCAGCTGCAGATATTTATTGACAGGGCTCAAGACTTAAGTGCTTTATGCACCAGAACTGACAAGGTCAGAGCAGCTCACAGGTAATAATGAAACCAATTCAAACAGCTGTACTTACACAATGGTTTGACATCTGTTTTTGCTTTCTGCCTGGCTTATGTAGAGGTTTGACCAACCTCTGTAAAAGTCAACTAACAATGTACCCATGGCATAGTTTCATTTCATCAAACCACCAGCAACGTCAGCAAACAGTTTTGTATTGATCTGAGATTCTTGAATTCAGCATCTCCATGTTGGTGATAAATATGTATATTTACCTTTAAGTTTATGTTTCTTGTAAAATATCTTTATCATAAAAATCTAGCTCCAGGACATCATCAAGGTGGTGACATAGGTCATTCCTGACTTCCGTCCCCTTCACAAGAAGACAGACTAGGAATTACCCATAGCAAGACACCACTGTGAAAATCCCAGAACCCAGGGACCACAGAGACTTACAAGGCCCACATTAGAAGTGCCAGAGGAGCAGCTGCACTTTGACATTACCCCTCCCTCAGACTGGCACAGAGCCACACAAAGAGGACCCTCCTGAGCCCACGTTCTTCTCCAGTGGAAGAAAGAGAGCTCAAGGTAAATATCCAGTTCCTCTAAAGCTGCATAACCCCTCCTGAGAAGCCTTCTTAGGTCGTGCCTCACAGAGATCCCTGGAGCCATCTGTGGGGCTCTACCACTAGGTATCAGACAGGGATGGGCATGAAGGCTGGGACTTACAGAAACCAGCCCTCAGATCTTGGCAGACTTCATTGCTGCTTACAGGAGCACCCATCTGAGATCCCAGCCATTGAATATGCCCTTCTGCAGAGCTGATCCACTGGTCCCATCTGGCCAGGGAGTTCAGATGGCTGCTCTGCCTGACTTGGGTCTCCAGCCAATGAGCCATACTGGTGGTGGAGGCTGTTTTACAGCAGTGCCTTGGCAGGGGTGCAGATTCCAGCCTCATCCAACTGCAGACTATAACCTCTAGTCCTGCCCAATCAGAAAGCCTAGACAAAGAACCGTGAGCAGTGCTGAAGCCTATCCTATAGCCCTCCTTGTGCAGGGAGCCAAGCCAGCAGCCCTGCCCAACTGCTGAGTATAGCCTCTGGCCCCACATAACCAGGGGTCTGAACAGAGACCCAGGGCATCCTCAGAGCCCAAACTACAGCCCTGCCCTGCAGTAGCCCTCAGCCTGTGGCCCAGTCTAATTGGCAAATTGCTTATGTCCTTACCTGTGCATGCAGCCTAGTCAATGATTCCTGCCAATCACAGAGTGTAGCCTGTAGCCCCACCCAACCACAGGACACAGTTGTGCTCCTGCCCTGCCATGAAGCTCTGTCTATGACCAAATTTGCACATGAAATGCAGCCATTGGCACCATCCTGTTGGGGAACAGAGCCTGAGACCTCAGTTGACCGGGAGCTAGTGTTGGGCCCATCCTGTAGCCCAGCTCAGTCATGGGGTCCAACTAGGGACACCACAGGGACCACAGTCTGTGACCTAGCCTTTCCAGAGGTGACTTCAGGGCTCAGCTTGATGGTAGAAAGCAAATAATCTAATTAAAAATGAACACATTTTTTCCAAAAGAAGATACTCAAAGCAAAACTGCAACAAGGTATTACCTCCTACCTGTTGCATTTTAAAATCTTTCATAATCACAAAAGAAATACATACTTAAAATCTCTCTGCCACACATAGAAGTGGCTTAAACACGCTATGACAAACTGAGTAAATAATTCCTACCTACCCGCAAAATGCTCCCAAAACCTGCTTTGAAAAATATATATATGCACATCACATGTCAGTTAATTTATTAAGGAAGATTAATAACCGATGTTATCATTTGATAATAGACTATGCCCTGGGACTTTCTGATATCTCAAACAACAGAGGGCCAAGACCCTTTAAAAATCTGATAAAAGCTTTAAGTAAAATGTGCTTTTGCACTTATATATCATACATACACGCATATTTTCAGACACTTTACAACCCTCTAAGCCACAAGACAGGCTCCTCAAACAGCACTTAAAATGAATTGAACACATTTTTAAATGCTTTCTGTCAAATCTTTTCACTTTTAACAACACAATGAGTAATCAGCCCTATTTTTTTATGAGTAAACCGAGGCTCAATAAGGTTGTGACATTTCCAAGCAGTAGTAACAGAGCCAATATTTATCAGGACTGTCTGACACCAAACTTATAGTCTCTATTTTTAAAGATTTTATTTATTTAATTTTAGAGAGAGAAGAAGGGAGGAGAAAGAGGGAGAGAGAAACATCACCAGGTGGTTGCTTCTCACATGCCCCCTCCTGGTGACCTGGCCCACAACACAGGCACGTGCCCTGACTGAGAATCGAACTGGCGAGCCTTTGGTTCCAAGGCCAGCGCTCAATGCACTGAGCCGCACAAGCCAGAGCAGTGAAACTCCTAGTCTTTATACTCTGCTGTGTCTCCCAGTCTGCTTTACAAATCTCATTAGAATTACATTATAATATAATCAATGACATTCTACATTTCTGATATTTGCACATGCCCAACATATCAATAGTTTTTATATATAATTTTGGTGTGTGTAGAAGGATGAAAAAAAGGAAGAAAGGAAGGGAGGGAGGGAAGGAGGGAAAACTAGAAGGAAGATGAAAAGAGATAAGAACAGTTTCTATACACTCATTATATAAAATGTGTGTGTGTGTGTATATATACACATGTATATTGCATTGGCCAAAAAGCCCTTTTAGTTTTTTTCCCATAAAATAAAAGACACATTTTTCATTTTCACCAATAACTTCATTGGTTTGTATATTTTGAGTATGTTAGCGATCTCCCATGTGGTATAATGTTGATTGTTCTCAATGAATGCCTTGATTTGATCACTCTCAACTTCAACTGGTTTAGCTGACTGTGGATCATTGTCCAGCAAGAAATCTCCAGCGTGAAACTTCACAAACCACTTTTGACACATTCAATCAGCCACAGCACCTTTCCATACACCACACAAATCTTTTTTGTATTGCAGTTGCATTTTTACCTTTCCTGAAATAACAAAGCACAATATACTAAAAATGTCGTGTATTTTCTTCTATCTTAAATGATTAAGATGACTACACAAAAATGCACCAATTATGGTAAGTTTTTTTTAAATGCACACTGATATGACAGCTGTCACAATACAATCTAACAAAATTGCTTTGAATGAAGTTAAAGACAACTAAGCGCCACTAGAGTCATCTTATGGAGAAAACCAAACAAAGTTTTTGGCCAACCCAATATCATTTGCATAAAATATATGTAACATGTATATAATACAAGAATTAAAGAAAAGATACATATAACTTGTAGACCTTTGAGTGACACAAACACTGGAGTGAAGCCAGATGCTGAATGAGTTTAACATAAACATTAATAACTCGTGAACACCTACTAAGAACTGAAGATCAAAGAGATGTGTGTGTGTGTGTTTTCTCATGGATGATTTTTGTGTTTTTTTTTCTCTTCTAGTTTTTCAAAGCCATTCACAGAAAAAAAAAAACTTACCTCTTCCCCACCTTGGACCATCACCACATATTGGAGGCCCAAGCCCAGTGTCTACCACAGGACAAGAGATAGAGGCAGAAAGAGCTGGAATGTCCACTCTCTTACCTTATTCTTTCTGAGATAACAAAGGAGAGTGAATTCCATCTCCCAGCGCTTTATAGCTTTCATATTAACAACGCCTAGCCCTATGAGCACCACCAAAAGGTCATGAAGAGTGCACGCATATGATGAGAAAGGGGTAGCGTTTCACCTAAACTGCATCTGGGGAGTTCCGCCACAACCCCCCTCTCTCCTCACACACGCATCCTCTCCCACTGACCCCGGGGTCATATCAGTGGGTTCAGTGCAGACTATAGATCCAAGAGGAAGGGATCTCTTAGTTTAACAGCATTTCAATCATGTATTGAGTAGTTTGCCTTCAATAATCCATTACTTAATTAAAGAATAACGATTTCTCCCAGCATTTTAATCAGTTACGTAAGGTCTGAGCATTTTGAAGCCCAGTTGCTGAGGAAACGCGAGAGGAAGATGCGGGGTCCCTTCGCCTCCCTACATTGGCACCGTGGACAGCGTTCCTCACACTCTCTCTGGTTTGCAAACGCGCTCAGCAGCGCTGTTTTCATCGTGTATCAGTTTTGTTTCCCCTAAAACTATGTAGCCACGGCTGCTACAAAACACAAGATACAGCCTAAAAACTGAATTTCCTTTCACTGTGGACAGGCTTTAACAGGCAGCTCCCCTAGATGTTGGCGGCATACAAAGAAATAAACACAACGGGAACTTGACCCGTTTCTTTCCTAGCTTTTATGAAGTCCATGTGCCGATACAGTTCCTCCCTGGAGAGCCATTCCATCTTGTGAATGAATATGGCAGGTACAAACCTGCCCTTCGTCCTCCCAAATCCTCCCATTTGTCTTTTCAAGGCTAATGCCGCTTCAAAAACAAATGCTTTTGGAACATGGCATGTGCTACTTTTCAAGGTTTTAAGGAACAAAAAAAGGATGTAATTAAAGGAATAGTGAGCAAACTTGTATTTAATAAAAAATGAGTTGATTTTGAATCTCACCAAAAGCCAAAAGCAATTGGTCTGTTGGGAATTTCTTGCTCATCTCTGACATTCCTGGCCCCTTCTCCTGCGACAGGAATAAGCTGTGGGGCACTGGCCTCTGAACTAGGACCAGAGACAAACTGGACTATCCAGGGAGGAAGTCCATAATCCCTGCATTGTCAGTCACTGTGCTGCAGACATATTTCATCGTAAATTGCACCATGTCATCATGAAGATGCTGAAGACTTCTTCGCCACCCGGGGAAGACAGTATCATTTAGGATGGTCTACCATGTGGTAGCTTTCATTCATGTTGTCCTCAAAACACTTGTGTGATGCAGGGAAATGGTGTCAAAATGTGCATGAGCTGAAAACTCAAAGACAGTTTCACGTAGCTGGAGGAATGGTGTTAGCTGTGTTATTAGTTAGTTCTGCCATCTCTAAACAGTAAGTGTTAGCAATAAAATAGCTGCATCTCAGGAAAACCTACTTATTTGTTTCTATTTCAGTTATAACACCATAAAAATAATGGAAATATTTTTTCAATTGTGTTTCTTATAAGGTAAAGTCTAGTAATATATTTTTTATTACTCTAGCAATTTTCTCAGATTGTGGTAGAGTTTTTGGACAATACAGGTTAATAAAATTAGAGGAAAAAAAAAACCTCTGAAACAACTGCATAGCTACATTAAGTGACCAAGATGCACTTCTCAGCATGTGGCCACAGTCAAATAAAAAGTCCCAGGAAAAAGAACTAAAGAAAAATTAAGATTAAATGAGTACTTTCCATCTGTTCAATGACTCTGGCATAGTATATTAGAGCTCACTGCTTGTGTATAAGAAAAGAAGACAATAATAACAAACTAAAATATAAATATACAAGTTATTTCAAATAACCTAGAAAAATTTTTCAGTATAACCTAATCAAACGAGAAATAGTCTCTTGCAGGTTAGAGAGAATATTAAAAGGTCACCCCAGAGAAAAAAGGTTATATTTCAAATGCAAAATGTGATTCATTATTCTCATGAATTGCTACTCAATCATGCAAAATCTGGGATCCAGAAGGAAAAAGTCTTGAGAAGGTTGTGAACTTTCTTCCTCTTATCCATCTTAGGAGAACGACTGATCACGATAAGTCATAAGAAAGATGGTGGCATCTCCTTCCCTAAAACAGTGGTAATTGGAGGACTGTCAACTCCTTTATATTTATAAAGGTCAGAGCTAGTCTTAAAGTGCTCTTGTATAATCTTCCATTAACATTTCTATAAAAATAAAGGCCCTATTTAACTTTTAGGGCCCTCCTTGCAGTCTAGTCCATCTTTCTTATATAATGTCCAAAGTTATGGAAACCTCAGGGGTACAAGAGTGGGCAGTGAGGCAAGTCTGAACCAGTGGTAGGCTGGTACCTATCATCAACTGCTTTGTTTGGGGGTTGAGGAGGTGAAAGCCCTTCTTAACAGTAAGGTGGATTAGCATTTGCCAATTCCCTTGGTGAACTGATCGCCCCCCCCCCATCCCCCGCCGCCGCCATAGTTGATTTCAAGCTACAAACTTGATGGAACATGGAGTTGGGAAGAAATGTATAGTAACACATCCTTATACAGTATGTCTATCATACAAATTCAGTGGACGCCAATAACCTCAAAGATACGGATAATAGCACAGTGTAGTAAAAATAATTAGGAAGTGGTGAGTTTGAGTTTTTATTACTCTGATTATAATATAATGCTTTTCAGTGTAATTTTATACACTTTAATTTTCATAATGGCTGTGTTTAACTATCAGCTTGTAAAAATCCTGAAAATTTACCAATCGGCTTCACAAGTTATCAGCCGGCTGCCAAACACGACTGGTTCTGACTGAGTTCTCTCCCTGGGCTGCTGTTCCGGTGGATTCTAGACATTGCACTGAATTCAGGCAGCCTGTTCCCAACAAGGGGAGTGTGCTGGACTCTCAGTTGTTATAAAAGAGGGTTGTTCTTATTTCGTTAACTCTTTTTGGGGAGTCTGATAAAAACCATAGAACTTCGGCCTCAGAATATTGTACACATGCCAATACCTACCGCCTTTCCTTATATGTGCAGGGAGCCGTCGGCTGCCCCCTCCACACCCTGGCAAGGGACGAGGGGATGGCTGACAGAGTCACTAGAGGAGAGACGGGGACTGCAGGAGTCCCACCAAGGGGCACTGCTACGTAATCTTGCATTTATTTCCACTCAAGTGACTTTTTAAAGATAAGAAACCGATTGATCAACCCCTACAGGTATTGTGCTAGTTTCCCAGGGCAGCTGTCACAAAATACCACAAACGGGGAGGTTTAAAACAATGGCAATTGATTTCCCACAGTTCTGGAGGCCAGAAGTCTGATGAAATACAGGCGTCAGCAGAGTGAAGCTCCTTCTGAAACACTTGGTAAAAAACCATTCCTTGCCTCTCCCTAACTTCTGCTGGTGGCCACTGCACCTCAGCTTTCCTTGGCTTGTAGCCTCATCCAGTCTCCACCACTGCCATCACATGGCATCTCTTTCTACATGTCCGTGTGTCCTCTTGCAAGTACACTGTTGGATTAGATTAAGAGTCCACCCATCTTATTTTCTATTTAAATGCCTCGATCTTATTTTCACTGTGGCTTGATCTTATTTTCATTAATTACATCGGCAAGAATCCTTTTTACAAAAAAGTCACAGGCTGAGGTCCTATCCTAAGGCTTAGGAGTTCAGCATATATTTTGGGGTGACAAAATGCAGCCCTTAACAGATGCTCAATTAATAATTTAATAAATTACCATTGATAATGATTTGTATTTGAGACCTTTCTCCAACAATAACTGGTCAATGTCATTTTTCTCATTGTTTTGACAAGATGCCTATTTGTATTTCCACTTAAAGGGGAAGAAGCTGACACACGGATAGAAGAGAAAACTGCCACAAATCAAAGAGTCAGGAGTAGAAAAGCCTAGAATTCAGTGAGATTTAAGGTGGGATTCTTTTTAAAGCCCAGATTCGCTTTCTTCCTCAGTGAGACCCTTTTCTCAGGCCTTGCTCTCGGGCTGTTCTCCATCGGCACAGTCGCCCCTGCTAACCACGTGGAAGTAGGAGTGAAGTAAAATATTCTACCCCAGAGATCACTTAATCTTGTACATAAAATAGTGCATTTGGCCTGGTCCCTTCAGTGACATAAATGCCGTTCACCTGCAAAAACATCCGCTGTTTCTCAGCTGCTTTTTCATGTTTGCTGAGCCTGTGTTGTTGTTTTATAGTTAGAATCATGTGGTTTTTGAACACAGAGATAAAAATACAAAAAAAAAATGTTGTTCCAAAAGAGGAAACAGGGTTTTGAAATGCTTCAATTAATCTGTAGTGCTTTCACTGAACACATCAGAATGGGCTTGAAAATCAGACCTATTACATTTAGTCCCTTCACACTCGGCAACACTGAATGCCCACTACGCACAGAGCCCCAAATGGAGCTGAGTTCAATTACTGCAAAGGCACACATACTTTGTCTCCCACCCCGTTTGAGTCAATGGAGCTGAAATCTCATTTGATATTGTTTTCTCTTTGTTATCACCAGTGTTTGTTTCTCAACAAACATTTAATCCCCAGTTCGGTGTTCTATCTCCCAACATGCTTCCTAAAAAAAAAAAGACTAATAGACAATTTTAGAACTGTATCAGTTTAGTAAAGGTTGTCCTAGGAAAAGACAATGTATGCATTTGAGATATTCTAAAACAAAGAAGGTATCATTCCTGACAGGCAGGGACTGAAATGTGACAGGTAGTAGTCAAAGTGTCTGAAGTGTTCCACAAAACTTTCTCAAACATTGCTCATGAGAGTGTCTGAAACTCAGTGATTCTCTCCGGCTGCAATTCCCACCCTGGAGCAAGGATCTGTTGTGCTGGAGTCCTGAAAGGTGATCGTCAGCTTCAGTGGAATGAGCTTTGGGCCTGAGCTAAGTATCTACCAGGAAAGCCCTGTGAGATACTCACTAGAACAATGGCTCAATTTAAGTTTACATTTAATTAAAAGTATTCTATAAATTCTTAGCCTAAGTGCTAATAAGTCAAACCTTCATTATCCATAATTGAAAAATGTGAGTTTCTGAATTAAGATGTGGAATTTTTATGTGTCTATTGTATTCATCTATATAATAACCACATTTTAGCTTTTTAAGATCTTTTTTCTAATGTTGAGTAAGTCTTCTTTGGATAAACTCTTCTATCCAATTATGTTTTACAGTCATGTATGTGGAAGTAAGAAAAGCTGTCTACAATAGTTTTGAAGAACAAAATCCTAAGTAGAAGTGGAAAGGGATAGAAATTGTTTGTTTTTTAACTAGACACTACTCTAGGCACTGGAGGTACAAAAGTGTAAAAATGAGACTTAGTTCATCATCTGAAGGGCCTACAGGACTGATATAAATGGATAAATTAATAGCCTTGTTAATAGTTGATGTTGTATGTCTTCATCAGAAAATAGTTGACTTATTAAAATGTTCACAGATTAGAAAAATATGAACTAAATTATATTTCAGAAAGGTACACAGAGAGACAAACAGAAAAAGAAGTGTGTGTGAGAGCATATATTTCTAACTTTAAAGAAAGCCAAAACAAACAAATGAACAAAAGTTGATGTGTTTGATAAGATGAAGTAAATAAATCAATTTAAAACATGGTGCTGTTATGGGACTTACCTATTCAAAACACGAAATTATTGGCAAGATTTTGTTTTACTTCCTAAATATTTGACCTTGAAAACATTTAAACAATTTATAGATGATTCTCTTAGCAACTTTAGTGATTGTAACATAAAATGACATAAAAGTATCAGGAAAGATAATAGATTTGATTTTAAAGTTTTTGGAATTTGAAATAAGCTATCAGTCAAGATGACCACTCACACATAATTTCTCAAAAATATTTAATGAGCAGGAAGATAAGTGGTGTTGATAAGTATATCCAAAATCTAGTCACCTAAGAGATTGTCATTCTATTTCAAAGCCACATTTCCCTAAACTAAAATGGAAAACCCCAAAAGACTTATGTAGTTTTTCCTAAAAGATGTAAGTTATAGTAATGTTCTTGAAGTCATTCTTTTTAACAGTGTGACTAGTATATAATTAGGAAAAATGCTACAGAGAATAATGTTTCTTAAAGCACAGATTTAAAATACCAAGGTCAGAATAATGCTGTATGGTGTACTTCGTGATGTCATGCCGTTAGGCTTGGTAATGCAGTAGTAAGACGTGCTTCCCGAACAATACGATCTCCCTGATTATTCATTCCTCTGCCCAAACCATCTTCCACTGGACATGTGGACAAATATGAAAACAATTTTGGGGAGTGTCAGAGATAATTAGAGCCAGCACTAATTAAAGTGGTATGGACAGACTTTCCTCAGTAATAACTACTGTAACAGGGAAAAGTCCAGTGGGAACTGAACTCAACTTAGCCAAAACAAAAGAGAAAATCTTTAAAAGGCTTAGGTACACTAGTAGAAAGGCAGTGAAGGGCTAAAAAGGAGGATTTGGTTTATGTGACTAGGCCATCTGGGTTTGCTAACTGTCATTTGTCAAAGTTAAGCTTGTACTTCCCCACAGAGACTGGGAGATGGGGGTTCTATCTTCAGATGTTGACTGGAACAAGCTAAATTCTTTTAGCAGCTATGGGCTATGCCAGGTAGGAACTTAAGGGACCTGGAGCCACCATTCTAGGGTCTCAGTGTTGGGATTTGGAAAGTGTGCTAGAGTTTGTTTCGGTCTCTTGGTGCAGAAATTGGAATGGCACCGTTATATGCTGAGTGTTCTGCAGTTCTCAGCAGAAAGAATGTGGTGGCGTGAGAGGCCTAGAACAGCCCAAATAGTGGCTATAGATTCTCCAGGAGCCTATCCGTCTCCATAGAGAAGGATTCCAACCTCTTGGACAAGGAACCTGATCTCTGCTTGCCCAACTCTTCTTCTGACCTCCACTAGGTGGTGAGGAGGGGAAATGGAGGACAATGACAGAAGAAACATTAATTGAACAACACAAGCACTATGTTAGGTCTTTGCAAAAAAAATATTTCTTCTCTGCAGTCATGCGAAGTAGATATCACATTCAACATTTTATGGAAGAGAAAATAAAAATGCATCAAAATTAAATTAGTTCTCAAGATTAAGCTGTTAGTACATTGAGTTGGGATAAAAGTCAGCTCCAAGTTTACTACGTCTTGCTGCTTATTCCAAACCTCTCATCTTGACCTTCAGTTAAAAAAGAGCCTGACCATGTGCTGCAAAAGACCAAGAAATTCTCTATCATATATTCAATTAAAGCACTTCTGGGTTCAAGTTAGATGCTGAGTAACCAATAGCTAAGAGCAGAGGTATTTGTTTTCTGAAATAATATTTCCATAGTTAGCTAATTACATTCATATTAATCTAGTTGCTCCTTTAAAAGTTAACATGCATAGAAGAGTTTAATGTCTCAAAATATTATTAGCTTCTTCAAAATACAATTGAACCATGCTTGGTTGAGAAATAAGTATTTACTATGTGAATATCTACAGCTATTTGCTATTAGTGTGGCTATTATTGAATAAATGACAAATTGGAGGACAAACAAAATCTGAAAACATCTTTCAACCATGCTTCTATTCTCATGGAAGGACCTAACCACCCATGAGTGTGAAAATCAATAAATAAATACACACACACACACACACACACACACACACACATATATATATATATATATATATATATACATATATATATACTGCATGTAACAATCAGATTTGTTGGATTTATTTGCAATGGGAAGTTTGACCCACTAAAATCTTTCTTAAAATAAATTTGGTGCCCAGGCTTCCAGAAAAGTAAACATTTTGGTACTTAAATTATAAAACAGTCAAAAGGTTTGTAGTTAGAAATATGACTAGAATAATCTTTCCAACTAAATTTTTATTTATTTTTGCAAAACAAAAGCTGTACTTACCATCAACTCTATATTAACTTCATCTGAGGTCATGCTTATATAACATGCACATTCCAATTTGGGCATCATAAGATCATGTTTCACTAGAAAGCTAAGCATAGAATACATTTACAGTATGTTTACAATTCTTCCATTCTTATTGTATGTTTTTCTTTCTTTTCTTTGTTTTCAAAATTAAAAAAAATTGTATTCTCAGGAGAAGCAAGTCATTGAAATAAAAACTTGCTCTTTCCCTTCCAACATCCATTGCATTTCTAAATTGGTTAAAAAAATTTGAAAAAAACAAAAAACCTTTCCAATAATCTATTTCATTCACTTCTCTCAAAGATGGTTTTTAAAAATAGTGTTCTCTCAATAAATCCAAGTTATTGCAATGGAAAGCAATGAAACTCAACAGTCTAGACAGCTGCATTTTATAGAAAATCTGATGCCCAGTGTTAATATTAGCATTTGTAAGAGCTTGAAGCAGTATGGCTATGTTCTATACATACTGGCTATAGCTACCTAGGTCAAGATTCCTTTTTTGTTGGCACGACTATGCTAAATAGTTTGTCAGTGTGGGCAACTGTCACCCTGAACATCTGTGTGATAATACATTTTTCATGTTGCAATGCCTTATCATTCAAAGATAAATGAGCTAATGTATTTAAAAACTTGGCCCAATTCACGAAAATTCCCTCATTTATCCTAATTCAAACATGACACAGAGTAGAAGGAATATCCCTCTAATAGGTAGTATGGCAAAATCATAGGGAATTCCCAGAACTTATAAAATGGAGGCTACCAGTTACTCATTTCTGCAGGTTAGAGATTTTAATTCTGTCATCAAAACAGAAGTATGCATACCCCAAAATGGCACTGTATGCCCTCAATACATATAATTTCCCAGGTACCTCAAGAACTCACCTAATCCATCCCTTTATCGTGGTCTGATTTCGAAGTTGAAGTATTGCAGATCACAGCCTTTCCTGTCCCAAACTGCTTTGGCAATTCAATCACTTGCGTAAAGACTCATTAATACACGAAGCCACGATAGAACCTCAGTCTTCTGTTTGAACTTGGTAGTAACAGACATTATATTAACATTAGAGATGCTCGTTGTTATGAAAGGAAATATCCATTCTATTTTATACAGGAGTTAGAATATTTTAGAATTATAATATGCTCCTGTTATACTTTCTTCCACCCTAAGCATATTCTTGTACACTTGCCAAATGTTTTTGTGCGCTGGAGTCAGAACCCACTTAAAAACCCCACACGAAATGAAACCAGCAAAGAACTTTTCATATGCTTCCTGCCTTTGACTGTCCCATCAAGCTTCACAGCAACTCTTCAAAGTGTTATGGGTCTCAAAAGATGTCGTAAAATAATTGTCCCTTTCTGTCATAGAGCTTTTCTAATTTTAGCTTTATTTAACTTTGTGGAAACTGGAACAATCATTTTAGGCAAAAAGAGAAGGATTCCTAGGTTCAATCTGCTAACAAGATATCCATGCCGATGATGGTAATGAGCTCATTCCTCATGAGATATCTTAAATTAAGTCATCAGAGAAAGGGTTCGAGAGAGGCATGTACCCTGAGCCGTACTAATTGATGATGAGTTCACACAATTGTCTAAAATAGCAAGTCTTGGTCTCTTGAGAATTAGTAACTCTGGGAAATGCTATTGGGCATCTTTTAGAGAAAAGATAAAATCGATGTTAGTCCATAGAGGCAGAGGCACAAGAAAGAGAAATTAACCATAGATGCAGAGTAAGAGGTCTTTTACAAGTCATTTATTTAAGCATTTCACTCTATGCACAAATCCTGTGTACTGCCCCAAAAAAGGGTCTAACCAGAACTTGTTTAAGCAACTCTAGAGAGAGGCAATGCATTCTATCTCTTGATAAGCTAAGTGGAAATTCTCTTTTAAAGTGAACTGCAACCTGCCTTCAGCTTGCACACATTGAATTTAATTCTGTTTATAAAATAAATATTTGGGGAGGGGACTCCTGTGTATCTAGTCTTATACTAAGCATGGTGGTGTTATTCCAAGACACAAGAAACATCCTTCTTCCCTATGGCAAGGGAGCAAAGGAAGGGCACAAGAAAGAGAGGCATCAGAGAATCAGGTTTCCACTCCTCTTCTGGGGAGATGCTGAGAAGTCAACGTTAGTGTCATTCTAAAATTCGTATGTTGAAGTCCTATTCCCAAATGTGATGATATCAGGAGGTGGAGCCTTTTGCAGGTGATTAGGTCATGGGAGTGAAGCCCTCATGAATGGAATGAGTGAACTTATGAAAGAGGCCCCAGAGAGCTACCCTCGCCCCTCCTGCCACGTGAGGACACAGGAGGTAGGCCCTCACTAAACGTGGTATCTGCTGGCATTTTAGTCTTGGACTTTCCAGCCTGGAGACCTGTGAGAATAAATTTCTGTTTTATATGAACCACCCAGTCTATGGTATTTTTGTTAGCAGTCTGAACAGACTAAGACAGGTGGATACTTACGCACATTACTTGGCTTCTTAGGACCTACAGACAGTAACAGTAACATTAACACCTCTAAGGTTGTTTTAAAGATAAATTTGCATACATGATGGTTTAGTAAATTGTGAGATCTACACAGAATGGTGATTTTCATGCATTTGGGTATATGATATCTACTATTATATATATGTAAACTTTGACACATAAATTTCACCTTCTCAAATGTAAATCATTGAGTCCTATTTCCTCCACTTTTTAGCTGTATGATCTTGGGTCACTTACTTAACTTGTCAGGGCATCAATGTCCTAGTCAATAAACTAGAGAAAATAGTAATTCCTATGAATGGGGATGTTATAAGAATTAAATGGATTAATATGTGATTCGTGATTAGAAAAGCAATCGCACATCAAAATGTGTAATGATGCTTATTATTCCATTGGCTTGAAATACTTATTTTGTGATGAATCAGTCACATTGTGGCCCATTTCATATTTACTACTTGTGAATTTGTACAGAAACTTTTTCTTGTAGAGGATTTAACAAAAGTATATTGTTCTTCCGATTGTAGCCTTCATAACATCAGTACATACCCTGATGAATAAGACAGACATTAGACACTGCATATAGGTAGGAGAATAAAAACACTGTTCTTATTATTAACTCAATCTCTTTGGTCATTTTTGCAATTGAGGACATGAGAAGAGCTTTTAGGATTCTGAATATACTACCTTGTTCTGTTCATTTTCTTGTATTTAGCTCATAAATGAATGAGTGGTCTTGAGAGAAGATCAGTGTACCAGGAATTGGGATCTCCGGGTTCTAGTTTGGTCTCTACCACTAACTTACTGAGAAACTTTGGACAAATATGTCAACTTCTTAGATTTAGCTTTTTAATTGTAAAATGAAACATTATAGTTGCTTTCTTTATTACACGGAAGGCTTGTGTTGTGAATCTTATGATGACTGAATATTTCAAAGTGGTCTTGGCCAAAGGCTAGGCGGTGTCTTTCCACATCTCAGGTGCTGTGTGATCACAGAATTTCTCCAGCTGTAGGATGAGTGGTTGTGTGGTCACTGGAGCTGTGCCACAGCCTCATCTCTGGTCCCTGTGTGGACTTTACAGTCTGAAATTGTTTTCTGCCACTTCAGTCAAAGTAGCAGCTGCAGTAGTTGTTCTGTTACCTAAGTTAGTAATCTATGGAAAATCCAAACCAGTCATGAGTTTTATCATTCTTGTTATTAAAAAGAAACCCAACTTGCCAGGGGTGGGAGGAGAGATATTGTGTTCATATGGGACTATGGGTGTGTCCCCAAAGTCTGTATCTTATCTGTATTTTTTCTATTTTTCAAAAATAAAGAAGGATGTTAAATGCAACATCTTTACTATGTTCAGTGACTAACTTTTCCAAAAATCACATCAGAGAAATAATCTTGTTGAATATATACATTTCGAGCAAAGCTATGTTCAAATTGTGAAAATTAAAACTATATTTCAATCAAAGGTATAATATTTTGAAAAAGGGAAATTGCATGAATTAAACTCTTCTCTGTATCTCTCCACACATTCTGTGTAAAGGAAAATATTTCTTAAGACTTAGAACCACATTGTGTAAAGGTGTTCTCTGTTGTGTGGTCTCCTTAAAAAAAAATCAATATCCTAGGTATCCATTATTTTGTTATTAGATAACAAAATAATGCCTGCTTGAATTTTTTAAGTTAATCATGTGAGCCAAGCGAAACTGTATTTTTTTGCATTTCTATTAAGTCAGTTCAAACCTAACAGTAAACAATGCATTGCTGTAAGGCTAGAACATGACCTACACAAGTGCATTTTTTTTTCAACAGAGTCTGCTTTAACAACATATATAAATGTCATTGGGTATTTCTTCAGACACAATTCACACCTTTCCTCTTTCTAGTGGAAGATTAAACTTTTATATTCACAATGCATAAACAGGAATAACAACGTTAAGCTAATAGAAACATAACATTTGAATACAAAATACTTTATCATCTCCATTATTTATATCATCAGGTTTTTATAAAGAATAGTAGAATCCTAATTTATTATAGATTTTACAACTCCATGTACAATAAGCAAAGATAGAATAAAATTAAATTAATGTACATAATTGAGAAGTTATCCATATTTTAAATGTGTGATTTTTCTCAAAGAACATCTCTCTTTGATATCATTTTACTTATGTCTACAGAGGAGCCATCCTTTCATAATTAGAATTTAAAATATCGATCTGAATGTTTCAGTAGAAACTAGATGGCCCTGTAGTATGTGAACTTTCTGTTTTGCCTTTCTTTAATAGTATAAAAGCAAAGACTGTAAGAGTAAAGATTGATTTTTAAGAGTAATACCTAAAATTTTAAAGCATGCATGACATTATATAAACCTCCAGAGTTTCCCCATTCAGTAAGCTAATTTTGGTCAAAATTTGTTTGCATTATACAGCGTTAAAGTTCTAATTTTTTATATTTTATATTCTGTAATGTTCAGGACAGTTTATATTATTTTTAGAGCAAGGTAGAGTATAAATAAATAAAACCTCAAGCACAATATTCATTAAGAAACCAGTAAACACTAAAAAACAAATTACCTAAATTCCTCTCCTGACTTAAAAGGTTGTAAATATTGGCAGCTTTGCTTGTTAAATAGGTTGAGTTTTCTTGCTGGGCAATACTGATAAGGAGGGAAAACTATTATGTCGTCAGGAAAAAATGCATTAGGTTAAGGAATAATTATGTGAAATGCATTTGTTCAGATAGTTTGAAAATATTTTTCATGTTCTGTTACTAGAAACAGAATGTGGTAAATCAGGAAATTCAGGAGAGACAGTGGGAAAAAATGCAAAAGTGATGAGATTTGCCCACCGTTTAGATGCTGGTGGTCGCAGAAATGCAGTGCACTGGGTGCACAGATGGAGCCAAACAATTTTAATAGGTGATTGTGGAAACTGAACATGGGGGCCATGCCAACTTCCTTAGGTAGAAACCCCACTCTGCTTCATATTCATAGTGTTATAACAAATGAGAAAACCTACATGGAAATGGATGAAGTCTAATAAGGACTGAGAAACAAATATTTTTCCAAGTTCCACCTCGAGGGATGTTTGAGATATATTTTGTCTGCAGTTGTGAAGTCAACAAATGATAAGATTACAAGGTTATGGTCTGAGGTTGTAAAAGTACTTGATTGTATTTTATCTTCAAGCTAAAAAATTTGGAAACTCCACCTTGTTTTGTCAACCTGACAGCCATTGTGCACAGACAGATGCTGTAGAAGAGAGAACTGTAGTGCTCACTATTATGGTAGAAACCTTGATAGCTAGCTTTTTTACTCCTTAACTAGAGGGTTAGTATACAGAGAAAGCATAGTAAATAGTTCTTGGGTTTTGTAACCATTCTAAAAGAAAAGATGCTCAAAGTCACTAGTAATAAGAGAAATACAAATTAAAACCACAATGAGATATCACCTCACACCTGTCAGAATGGCTATCATCAATAAGTCAACAAACAATGTGGGTTGGTGAGGATGTGGAGGAAGGAGAACCCTTTTGCATTGTTGGTGGGAATGCAGACTGTTGCAGCCACTGTGGAAAGCAGTATGGAGATACCTCAAAAAATTAAAAATGGATCTGCCTTTTGACTGAGCCATCCCATTTATGGGGATATATCTGAAGGAACCCAAAACACTAATTTGAAAGAACATAAGAACCCCTGTGTTCATTGCAGCATTATTTACAATAGCTAAGATATGGAAGTAGCCTAAGTGTCCATCAGTAGATGCGTGGATAAAACAACTATGGGGCATTTCTGTGATGGAATATAACTCAGCAGTAAACAAGAAGAAAATTGTATCCTTTGAGAGAGTATGGATGGATGACATCCATATGGATGGATGTACCTGGAGAACATTATGTTAAGGGAAATAAGACAGAGAAAGACAAATACCTTATGACTTCACTCATGTGTGGAATCTAATGAACAAATTGAACTAACAAGCAAAATACAGACAGACTCACAGATGGAGAGCAGGATGACAGCTAAGGTGGGGGTAAGTTGGGGGTGAAGGGATCCAGCAAAGAGGAAAAAGGACTCATAGACATGGATAACAGTGTGGTGATTATGTTGGGGGATAGGGTATAAGGGGACTAAATGGTAATGGAAAAATACACTATAAATAAATTAGAAATAAAGATAAGAAAAAAGAGATTAGGGATGGCTAGGTCTCAGTGGAGCCACTTTTTGGATCAGTATTTGGAAGAGAGAAAACGAGTGCAATCATATTGATTTCTTAAATAAAACAAGTAAGACTATAAGACTTTTGAAAGCAAAGCTGTTATGGAGGTGGGACCTATTCATAACAAAGGCCCAGAGATGCAGAGTAAATATATAAAGTGGGGCAGAAAAATGAGGTAGGTATGTCTGATGAATTCCTATGCCATTCAGCACTCACTGTAGCCTGGTACCTGCTGAAAGACCACCAGTGAGATTTCCATTAATTTCTAAAATTATAAAATTACTCTCTAAAGAAATTGGAAAACTTCAGAAGATATGAGAATGATTAAGCTATTCTCATTTTGTGAGCTTTCTAACATATTATCCTGCTATATCTTCATCTGCTCTGTAGTGAAACCAGCCAGTTCACTAACTCCCTTGGTCAGTTCTAGCCTTGTACAGAATTTACATAATGGCAGAGACTTAGATGACTTGATATGCATCTGTATTTCCTTCATAAATTAATGATTAACAAAAACATTGAGAAAATTAATACCACAATACACACGCACACACACACACACAAAAACAAAACAAAATGGGACAAGAGAACAGCCAACCCTGAGAGGCATTGAGATAATACAAGAAACAGAAGAGAACTTTACTATATATGAGGTCTGGAAAAAGTCCAGTCATTGTAAATAAAAAGAAAATGGTTTGTGTGACATTGGTGTAACCTAGCAGCCAAGGAGAGGAGACTGGAATGCACATGCATGAACAATGCCAACTTCACAGTATTAGTCAGTGGGGATGGTAGATGCCATTGAGTGAGCATGCGTACTATGTGGCCATCACATTCAAAATGACCGGGCAAGTAGAGCAATGAATCTGCATCCAATTTTGCCTTAAGCTGGAACATTCCTCCACTATTGGGATGATGCAGAAGGCTGTGGATATGGGCAACTGGTGATTGGCAGCTTCACTAGAACAATGTGCTTGCTCATGCATCACATGTTGTGCAGAGTTTCTAGGCAAATCATCAAATCATCCAGGTGACTCAGCCTCCCTACAGCCCAGCCTGAGACTTCTGGCTTTTTCCAAAACTAAAATCACCTTTGAAAAGGAAGACATTTTAGACCACTGATGAGATTTGGGAAAATACAATGGGGAAGTTAATGGTGATTGGGAGAATTGTGTGAGGTCCCAAGGTGCCTACGTTGAAGAGGACTAAGGTGTCGTCCTATGTACAATGTTTCTTGTATCTTGTATCTTCTTCAATAAAGGTCTCTATATTTCATATTATGTGGCTATATTCTCTCTGGAAAGACCTCATATTCTCATTACTGACTTAAGAAATTGTTGCTACTATAAACTATAACAGGGTATGATGATAAAGAGAAATCTAAGAATAAAGAGCTCTTGAAGCTTAAAAATGTGTAAGAAATTAAAATATCTGGCTTTCATATTAAACAAAAAGGTAAATGAGTTGAAACTATAAGAAAAAGGTGAACAGGCATAGAGAATTGACCCAAGATGTCAACATCAATCTAATAAAAGTTTTACAGAGAAAAAGAATAGGAAATGTAAAGGCTGAAAAAAAATCAAAGGTAAAATAGGGGGGTAAACCCTCAGAACTGATAAAACAACAACACTCTTCAAAATAAAGTGACTGTTACATGGTTAAGTGCCCAGCAAGACCCACCTATACTTGAAGTTCAATGAAATGTCAAGTCTCAAAGATTCAGAGAAGGTTATAAAAGCTTACAAATGGACATTCTGTCTGCCAACAAAGAAGTGAGAATCAAACTGACATTATAATTTTTATCAGCAATGATGAATGGGACAATAAAGCAATGTCTACAAAATTCTGAGGGAAAATAATTTTGAATTTCAAAATCCACCTTTAGTCAAATTATTAATTATGGTGGCAAAAAAATGGCATGTGAGATGTACAAAGACTCAATGCTTTTACTTTGCAAATACTTTCTGAAGTATTGCTTATGGATATCTAAAGGAAAGAAAGACAAGAAAAATGAAAAAGAAACTCAAGCATGGAAGAGACAGACAGAGATGAAGACATATAAGCAAAACCAAACAACACTGGACCAAGAGTAAAAGACGAAAAGAAAGAAATCCTGAGATGACAATATGGGGAAGATCTAACAAATTATCAATATTTATTAGAAAGTAATCCAGACAGCTTCAAGGGGTAAGATAAAAAACATGTCCTTAAGAAAAATGCCTTTCATTTTAGTAATAGCACAGGATAAAGACATAAACAAACTTAGTGATAAGGTGGAGGAGACAAGTTGTTAATTTTTTAAAGACTATAAAATGTCATCTTCAAATTCAAGGAAAAGCAAAGAGGCAATTCGTAGTCAAACTATGGGGCAAATTAACTTAAGTTTTGGTGGGTAAAAGTAAAGAATGGACTTGACCCCCATGCTTCAGAGATGCACACTTTGAGACAAATAATTACATTTCCTCTCTATGAGTCCAATTAAGGGCTTGGCTCTGCACTAAATAATAAATGGATATTCATAATATAGTAATGTGTTGTTCATTGGTTTTCAATTTTACAATTAATGTATACTTAAGGTTTAAAAGAGTGTATAAAAAATGGAAAAATGTGTCCATTCAATAGAAGACACCATAAAGTTGATGGAGGTTTAAGGAAATGTGTAAATATACTTAATTACAGCAATTTTCTGAAAATTATTTTCACATTAACAAAATACCTTAAAAATCCCTTATTGTAATATACCTTTTAAAATATATATTGTTTTTTCTTTATGTCAGTTGCATGTTACACTTAATTATCTATGAATGAATCAAACACATAATGAATACGGAAAAAAATCAACTGAATGTTTTCTCAAGGTCACTGAGAAACTCAGATAAACCTTCAAGTTCGCAAACCCGGGCACTCCCCACTCATCAGAGAGACTCCCATTCTGACCACAGGGAAAGGTATCCACAAGAGAAGAATTCTACGTCCATGAAACTTCTTAACAACATTCACATTATAGTATTTAACAGGTAAATCACATGAGTCAATAATGCTCACTTACATCCCACATTTTGAAATTATCTGAATGTAGTCTTTTGAAATATGGTCTCTACATTTACAGGTATTTAAATATTACCCTTATACATACCACCATTCACACTTGCACACATATGTCCATGCCTGTTTGAGTGTTTGCATATGTACTCCACCGTGTCAAGATATTTCAGTGCAATGTCTCAGAAATGGTAAACATTTTGACTGGAAAAATAGTCTTTGCATTGCAAGCCTAACTCAGCTCACTGCCATATGAAAAAAATTAAGTGCAAGAGGCAGTGAAAAACGACCAGTCATTTCTTTTCTCCCAGCTGATACATATCTTATTTATTCTTCCTTGTAATGTGTGAATGCTTCACCATGCCCTATTTTGTCTTCTGCCTCAATTAAAATGTAAATTTCTGCAGCCCATCTCTATAATTCCAAACTGCTCTAGGCAGGGGAATTTAAACTGCTTTTAATAAAACCAACTACAGATGTTAAAATAAGATTTCTTCCCAAGTCTTTGAAATCTATATGTGTGTGTAACGGTACGCTAGATCCTCTGTACTTACACCTTGGCTGAAAACATTCCGATAAAAGGAAGCGAAGGTGATTGGTGCATTTTCATATCACCGCATCAGCGGACCCATTGCTAGGGGACTGACTTCCCTCTCATTTTGGACAATTTCTAGCAGTCAATTCTTATTCTTCTGTAAAAGATAAAAGCTGGTCATATTTAGAATTTATAGCCTCAAAATGCCACTGACCATTTTGCCAGATAGGATAACAATTTGCTAGGTAAACACAAAATTGGAGTCAAGTTTGCAAAAATGACTTGGATTTTTGTATTAGCCCGTTAGTCTAACTCTTCAATTTATTCATTTCAGTGTCTCATCCTGTCCTGTAACTAACTCTCTTTGCCCTTTTCCCCGGTTAACTCCTCACATTCTCTCCATCTGAACTCCAGAATCTTCTCCAGAAAATATTACTTGGGACAGCAAGAGAGGCAATTTGCCTCTTTGCCTCCCCCATATCTAATTGCTTCTGACTCTTCTTTCCCAGCTCTAGTAATATCTTCATTAGGATAATCATTTAATTACCTATCCAATCCAGGACACTTTAAAGAGTGAAGGGTGTACTCACCAGACAGGAATGGAGAAAATAGGTGTAAATCAGGACTCTCCCAGGCAAAGCAGGCTATATGGACAATCCACCAGTTATCTGGACTGTCTCACATTATTTTTGGATGGCAGAGATAGAATAAAAGTTGTAATATGTCAATGGACAAGGCCTTTCAAACTGTGTGGATAACATCTGTGGTTCTCTGATGCCTCCAGTCCTTACAAAGCCCATAGTATAGTAACGTTGGAGAGGAGAAAGAATTTCTATTCCCCTGACACAAATGCCAACATTTGACATTGCAACCCGTATTTCTTTAAGCCAGTCATCACCAACAGGAGGTGATTTTTCCCTGGGAGACATTTGGTAATGCCTGGAGACATTTTTGGATGTTACCATTTAGGAAGATAATGGGTACATCAAGTGGGTACAGGCCAAGTATAGGACAGCCTCTCAGAACAAAGAATTGTCCAGACCCACATGTGCTTAGTGCTAATGTTGGGAAATGCTGGCCTAAGCAAGTGATGGCATGCGCAGGTAAGAAGGGCAAAGAACAAAAGCAGAGGAAATAGGCAATGTTGAGGTTTACAGTGTCAACCTAGCAGACCTGCACTGTAGCCAACCTTTGCTGCGAAACACTTAACTTTCACAACCATCTCCAACTTGTCATCCCCCACGCTCTTCTCCTTACTTGTCACTGAAGAAATGGCTAAGAATAAAAGATTTCTCTATGTCTATACCATCCTCTAGGTATTTCACTACAGAAAACAAACACACACTACTACCTGAACTGAGTTTTCCAGTTCCTTCTGTTTTAACATCCCTCTTCCCGTCACTGCCACATTAACCATCCAGAAGCACTGTGCTTGTCGTTTTGGTGCTCTGCTCAAATGCCTCCAGCAACTAACTGGGCAGAGTCACAAGCAACCAGTCTTTCTGAAGCTCTTCATAGGAGCATCTAACTCCAGCCAAATGTCCTAGTCTTTATCTCCCAAATACAATTTCCTACCTCTAATTCTTTGGTACTTCCTGTCTGGAATACCTTCTTGCTTCCATTTTGTCTATCCCAATCTTATTTTTCTTCCAAGGCCGTGTTTAAATTGCACTTTCTTCAAACTCTTCCCTGCAGTTGTGCCTCCATGCTATCTATTTACTTCATTACTCATTTACTTGTATAGCCATTATCTATTAATGAGCATGTTGGTTGTCTTCCCTTCGAGACAGTAAATACTTAAGGGAAAATACAAATTTACATTTAAAAATATCTCCCTCAATAAACGTGTTTATGGTAAATTATTCATAAAGATTTTAAGAAACATCCATTGATCATCTTAAACATTAATTCTCTCACTCATATTTACTGGTATTCAATAAATAGACATTGTTGATGACACTTATGGAGACATATCTATGACTACATGAGCTCCTAATGAGATCAGACTTCAAATAAGACATTTTTTTCCAGTCTGAATGGAAGGAAAAAGGAACCAGGGCTGCCTTGAGAAAAGAGTTTCAGTCAATTTTTTTGTTGCTGTTGCCAATCTCTCATTTTGCTCAGATCCTATGAGGATGGAGGAAACTTGGGAACAGGATTCAGAAACAAAAATTAAATATGAGACTCAGAGAAAGTTGGCAATCTAACACAAGAATAAAAAAGAATTTGTTGAAAAGTCTTAAATATTGGTAAATAGAGCTTCAAGGGGTGTTTTTCAGCTCGAGTCTGCAGGCATAAACTTGCAGGTACACAAGGCTTTATGTTTTATGATTGCCTTGTTTATTAGCTTTCATTGCAAATAGAACCTAAAATGATTTATACCAGTACAAAGATAAATTTTATATTTTGTTAAGATTATTTGCCGTGAAATATTTTCATGCAATAATGCCTGGAACCGTAGCCGGTATTTCTTAAAATGAAGAGAGCATTTGTTACTGAGGCCCTGAGAATTTCTTTTGTTTAAAAGGTTCTACATAAACTCAATTTTGGAAAACACTCACTTTTTATATATCTTTATGGGCACTGTTGGTCTATTTAAAGAAAAATAATACCAATACATTTAGACTCTGAAACAAGTACACGGTTTGTGATTTACTGATACAAAACTCAGCCGAGCTTAGCTTTCTTCAACTGATGGTCTTTTGTGCGGCCTATTTATTCTACTTCATGAGTTACCTGTTATATGAGATAAATGAGCTAATTTTCTTCAATAATCAACCAATTTTGGTTATTTTAGTTAAGTCAGTTTTAACTGGCAATGACATTTGTTGTCAAGGGTGTGCATTAGTTAAGAAAACACAAGAGTTTACAAATTTTAAAAGACTTATTTTACTTTATAGCAATTTCTACAATTTTGAACTCACAGATTTTTTATTGCATTTGTTTCATTCGAAAGACTGCTAAAAAGAAAATTAACAGTTAGGTGAATTGCAATGTTTTTCTCATCTTCCTCAACATCTTGTAGAGATTCTGATTCCAATGGTCCCTTGGATGGGCAAACAATAAGACAGATAAGACAAAGAAAGGAAGAGAAGATAATCATTAGCCTTAAATACAACTCTACCTGGATAAGCAAATTCTGAAAATTCTAGAACTGAATAGGATTCTGTGGTGGTTTTCACACCCCAAACCAAGCAAACTTTAAGTGTAAATGAAATAGGCCCTCCTTAAAAAAAATAAACTAGAATCCAACCTTAAAAAATCAATTCACTGTGTATACCCAGTCATCTTGCTGCTGCAGGCAGCTGGCCCTATGACAGCTTCTCAGAGGAAGCAGCTGGATGAGTAAGACCTTGTCCTTTACTGAATTCCCTAATAAAGAATGTACACCTTTTGGGACTTGCAGAAGCAGCAACCATCACTCTCTTCCCAACCTTCCTTGTAAGGCAGACAGTTGGGGTGGCGGGGGCAGATAATTGAATTAAACACAGTGAGTGAACACGGAAGCCGTGCCTGGGTCTCAGGGGATGCGTGTGCTTTCTGGAGAACTGACAACCCCCTTGCCTCTTCACATCAGATTGACAGGGACTGGGCTGCCTGTGCAAAGTTGGTGAAGTTGCCCTTTGCAACCAACCCTGCCCGCGAAGGAAGAAGGGGAGAAAGCCTGCCTTTGGGATTTCATCTGATGACATCTTTCCCCAAGGTTCTCCTGGCTTCAGTTCGAAGTGTTACTCATTCAGCTCACATCCTTTCCACACAGGCAGCCCAGGCACTGCCAGTCTGACTTGGTTGTTGCCCATTGGTACTGTTCTAACCCAGCACACTGAGAGGTAGCAGCGAACTGCAAATCAGCCTCAGGCTCCTCATGGGTCACGAAGGCACAAGCTGTGCGCGAGCCCATCTGTAGCTATCCTTTGATTGACAACTATTTTTTTTTTCTTGGTGCTGGCCTTCCTCCTTACTGAGACGTGGAAATACTAACTGAATTCAATACATAAAACTTGAAGAACATGCTGATGGAGAAAGCTGGCTCCATATTGAATGGGTGAGTTAGCAATTCTGCTGCCTGCTGAGAAAGTCAGAGCACAGCGAAGAATGCAGTTGAAAGGCTAGCGGACCTTGTGCTCCTTCTCATTTCACTGGAGAAATGGAAGTTGTCTGGGTCAACACTCCCTCACAGCTTTCTGAGACTTAAATGCAGTTATTCCCGCAGCCTCTCCTTTCCTCCTCTCCCGTGGGAACAGGTAGTCAGTGCTGGTCCTTCCCCCCAGTTTCTGGCTCTCCCCCCACCTTCACCTTCATGGGAAACTACCTTATTGACTTATCTCCTACATCTCTCTCCATCATTTACATTTTCTTGGTTATATTTTAATGAAATAAAAAGGATATCCCAGTTTTTCCATCTTTACTTTTTTAAAGATTTTATGTATTTATTTTCAGAGAGAGGGGAAGAGAGGGAGAAAGAGGGGGAGAGAAACATCGATGTGGGAGAGATATGTTAATTGGTTGCCTATTGCACGCCCCCAACTATGGACCTGACCCGCAACCCAGGCATGTGTCCTGACTGGGAATCAAACCAGCAACCTTTCAGTTCATGGGCTGGCACTCAATCCACTGAGACACACCAGCCGGGGCCCAGTTCTTCCATGTTTAAATATGGTAATACTTTCATGCTAAGTCACCCTCAAGGTATTACCTCACTATGCTTTCCTTCATACCCATTGCATTTACAAAAGCATATTTCCTTACCTCTAATTCTCTCTTCCATCCCCAGAGTTTGGGATCCACACTGTTTACTAACCTTTCCTCTTACCAAGGCCACTGCCTACTTTACAAGCATACAGTCCTTACTCTTCATGCTACTGGAAGATCAGTAGGGTTGGTAAGAGCTTGGCTTCTATAGTCTGACTCCCCAGATGCACACCCTTAAGATGCTATTTATTGTGTCATCTTTGGCAAGATGTTGGCTGCACTTTTGTTTCCTTGCCTATAAAATGAGGTGATAATAATACCCACCTCCCAGTTATTATGAGAATGAAGTGAATCAACACACATAAAGCAACTATAAAGGTGACACCTAAAACATGTAGCAATCAATACTCAGCTTCTATGTAGTTTGATATGCTGACAACCTCCTCCCTATAGAAATTCTCTTCTTGTCCAACCTCCAGGATATCACTTTGTTCAAGATTTTGCTTACCTTCCTCCTTTTAATATTTTTCTTATTGTTTTTTCACTTCTGTTAACTAAGGAGCTGTCCATGCCTTCCTTCTACACTGCACATTCTCGGGAAGCAATTTCACCCACCTTCCTTCCAATACAATTACAACACCACAATTTTTTCTGAGCTCTAATCTCTTTGCATAAGGATCTGACCACACTACAATAAATAACTCTCCTTGAATTTCCTACAAACTCCGTATGCTGTGAAAACATTATCCAAATCTGACTCTCCTATCTTCTTTCTTTTTTCCAATAGTTTCACCAAACCACCCATCTGCCAAACTGAGAGCAGAGATTTATTTATTTTTCATAATATCTACTAATTTGTTTTCAAAGTATCACGTGATAATAATCTAGTCTCTCTGTCTCAACCCCACTGTGCTATGGGTTAGCTCTCATCGTTCCTCCTCTCATTGATCTCTGCAGCCTCCTAATTTTCTAGTTGCTTTTGATTTTGCTCTTTTTCCATTCATTCTACACCCTCCTTTACACCTGATCTTCCTAAGCCATAGACCCCTTCAGTCTTCCCACTGCTTAATATTTTCTCAATGGCAAACCATCACCTTTCAAGGTAAACTCTGAAGCACTTAGTATGCTACACAAGTTCCTCCATACCCATCCAATTTAATGTCATTTTCTCTGTACTCCCCACACTTATGCTACAGTTAAACTACTTGAATTTATATAACTTTAATTTAATTCTGTCTCCCTGAAAACAGAGATTTGTCATTAGCAACATTATTAATAGTCCCTTCAATATACACATGATGAGAAACACATATCACTTTCCCAACTTACTTTAGAGCTTAATTTCAGGTTAGGGGGAAAAAATCTGGAATCCATGGAGACCTCACATTTTAGATCAGTGAGGAGACTTGGTGACCCAGCTAGCTCAGGTGTTCTCAATTCTGGTTGTACATTAAGGGATCTTTTTAAGTATTGATATGTCAATGGTCAGGGCTCATCAAACAAAGAAACAAACAAACAAAAAAAAACAGAGTCTCTTGGGTCCAGGGTACATTTTTAAAGCTCCAAGGAGATGCTAATGGATAACCAAGTTGGGAACTACTGATCTGGTCTAACCCATCATTTCATAGATGAATACATTGTAAGACACTTGCTTTCCTTTTTTTCTCATTACTTTCTCCAGCAAAAATGACTGAGGTTAGCAATGAGCACTAAGCAATAAAGATGGTGTAAAACAACAAGCAAAGTCAAACATGGAAAAAGAGTTTATTTTGCATGAGAAACAGTGACAAACAGGGTCTGGGAGAAGCGAGGCCTGCTTGACTGTGGTTGCTAGGGTAACAGTATAGGTGTAATAATGTACACTTTTGATTTGAATAGTTCACCTAAAATGTCACATGGCATGCTTGAGTGTGATATCGCTATGTTACAGAATTACATGTGTATGATTTTGTAACAAAAGATTGTGTAATAAAAAAGGGGAGTTATTTGTGCTGTGCACTGCATTTTATCATTCAGATGAGGGCACTTTGAACTTCTTTTTTTTTAAATAAATGCATTTTTACTTTATTTTTAAGATTTTTATTTATTTATTTTTAGAGAGGGAAGGGAGGGAGAGAGAGAGAAAAACATCAATGTGCAGTTGCTGGGGGTCATGGCCTGCAACCCAGGCATGTGCCCTGACTGGGAATCAAACCTGCGACACTTTGGTTCGCAGCCCGCACTCAATCCACTGAGCCACGCCAGCCAGGTGAACTTCTTGAAGACAGAGCTGCTCCCTGTTGTCATGTCAATGCCTAGAATAGTGGTTGGCACATAGTAGGCATTTATTTAAAATTTATCAGAATGAATGAGAGAAAATTTATGAAACCCTAAAGAATAAATTTCATGTAAGAATAAACCTTAGGTAAGAATAACACGAAAAACTGTGTCTCCTTCTATGCCTTTCATGTGAACAACGGTGCACCCTTTACACACAGATCCGGAGGAAAGCTCTCTGAGTTCACATTTGGAAGACAGTAGAAGTAGGTGGTCACTATTATTTCTTTCTTTTAAGAGGTGGACTTGCATTTAAAATTAGGATACTAGAATATAGTGCCTTCCAAAAAAAGTTAAATCTTTTGGGGATTATGTTTTATCTTTTACCTGGACTAAGATTAGAAAAAAAAATGTAAACATATCTCTGATGACCAAATTCAGAGATTTGCTAGAGAGTGAAACATAATGGAGGATAATGATAAAGGTTGTTATGAGGTGAATTGTGTCCCCCAAATTCATATATTAAAGTCCCAATGCCCAATGTGACTGCATTTGGAGAGAGGACTTCTAAAGGGGTAATTAAGGTTAAATGAGGTCATAAGGGTAAGGGGCCCCAATCAAATAGTGCAGGCGTTCTGATAGAAAGAGACACCAGGACCCCCTGAGAGTCCGCCACACACATGAGAAGGTCTGCCGACCAGAGCTGTGAGAAAACCAATGCCTGTTGTTTGATCCACTCCGGCTGTGCACCACGCTCTGGCAGTCCTAGCTGACTCCATTCAAAGGTGTTTTTTTTTTTCTTTAGGGTCCTCTGTGAGATGGCATAAAGGATGCAAAGAATCTGCCCTGGCTGGCATAGCTCAGTGGATTAAGCGTGGGCTGCGAACCAAAGCATCGCAGGTTTGATTCCCAGTCAGGGCACATGCCTGGGATGCAGGCCAGGTCCCCTGTGGGGGCCACCTGAGAAGCAACCACACATTGATGTTACTCTCTTTCTTTCTCTCTCCCTTCCTCTCTAGAATAAACAAACAAACAAACAAACAAAATCTTTAAAAAAAGGGATGCAAAGAATCCAAAACAAGTACCAAACTCTTCCTCTGCTTTCAACAGAGATTGTTGTGGGGGTAGAGTGTGCAATGGGGTAGAAATATGTTTTAAAAATTCCCTGAAAATGAAACCCGACAAATTTTTCACCTATGCATGGCAAATACCTGAAGTATTTTGTATGTGATCTAACTCACAGCAAAATACAATTTCACATAGTTATAGTAAATTAATTAATTTTTTAAAGATGAAGGTTAAAAAAAGAGATTCCACACTATCATTTCTTCCCATCAGCTTTGGGTCTTCCACTACAGACACCACTTCTGGGTTTTGTTTTAAAATAAAAACTGAAAAATGAAAATTAGCTGTCTACATTGCAAGTGGACAATGACAGGGGAACACATTGGATCTTCTGGATTCTTCTTTCATCGTAGGCTCAGATAGCACCGTTAGTGTTTATTCTCATATATTCTCCAAGCCTCCCTGCATTAGATTCTACAGGTCATTCTCTGCCTTTTCAAGCAAATAATCACTCTTTTCCTTATAAATTCATTTTGGCAGCACTTGCGCTTCGATTTGCTGCGAGTCCTCTGGCACTTATTAACATTCAGATTGGTTCAGGGAAGCCTCATGCAACAGTGGCTCTTTCAGCCAACAAAATGCACATCTTCTGTTTGCCCATCAACCTTTCTTTAGCTCAGTGATGACCTAGTTCACTCCCATCTCTCACCCTGTTACTATTAGCAACAGGTAAAAGACCCAGGTGTCTTGATTTTCAGGACATCATTCTACCCCATTAAGAACATCTGCCTCTTCATACTGCCAGGTTCTGCTAAGGTGTATGATGACCCGAATCCCAAGGTGCAGTACATTTGTGTCATGCTTGCCCTTAATTGAACACATTTTAACCTCCCAAATTCTTGCTTTATTATTGAAATAAAAATAAAAACACTGTTGTACACATATAATATACTCTTTAGAATGTAGGGTATTTTTCAATTAAAAATACTTTTCATTGGGATAAAAAATATTAATGCACCAAACTTAATTATTTTCTATCTTCTATACCTATTATAGAAAACCATCTGTTATTTAAAAACACTCACATATACACACAGCACATTAATGGGCCAGTGCTTATACCAGGAAAAGGCACTCAATGAATCTTTGAACTGCTGAAAGAATGTTTAAAACACTTGGTTTTGCCACTTGCGGAAATGAAAGACAAATAAATGTATAAATGTAGGTTGTTAAAAATGAAAAGGCTCAAATAAATGTATGTTGTTATAAAAAGAAAAAGGAGGAGTTCTGAAGTTCTAGCCTCCTTTCCCCTTCACTCCATTGTCTGGTCTTGAATCCCACACATTTTCTCTCTGGGTCTCCCAGGAATTTCTTCTGCAAACTAGTGAAAATGGTGCATTTCTGACCTGTCAGGAAGCCAGTCCACAGATCACTAAGGTCTTCTTCAGCTGCTAATATCTAGGGCTCTGTGAACTCAGAGAATGCAAAGCATGTGGGAAGAAAGGAAACCCCGTGCTCATCTAACATCAGAGATGAGTACTCAAGGATGGAGCTCTGGAAAGGAAAGGTGCAAAGAGGTAACACTTTTTTCTTAGCCTTCAGAAAAAGTGGGAGAAGGGGAGCAAAACCTCTTTTCCCAGACCAGATGGGATTCAATAAGCAAGACAATTAGTATTTTTATACACCACAACTTGGAACATACAGAACATGTAGGTAATATTTTAATATAAACTTGATAAACTCAAATTGTGACTTTAAAATCTACACTAATGCATGTGAAGTTAAAGAAGCTTTACCATTTTTATTCATTTGAAAATTTTGTGACACCTTTCATGAAAATGATTAAACGTTAATTGTCAACAAAAATATCTGGTGATATAACCATCTTCTACAAATCACATTACATTGAAGATCGATGTAAAGAAAGTCCCCATTGAAGACACACAATGCATTTGCTCATCATTCATTTGCCCAGGCAGCAAGCATTTATTGAGCATATACTAGGTGCCAGCACTGTGTTAGCAGGATAACCCTGGCTAAGTGGCCAAGGAGAAGATGAATTTTAAGTCCACCCTGCTGGGCCTATTAGTGCTAATAGTGCTGCACCTATTCCTCCGGAGCTGAATTACCAGCCAACACAGTGGCTGCCTCCTGCACAGCCCACATAAAATGATACATAGCAGAAAACCATTCAAAACTATATTCAATGTAGTATCTGAGAACAACACAAAGCAGCAACAGATTCCAAGCAAGCTTAACCCTAAATGCCAGATAAATAGTATGTCTCCTCTTCAACAGCATCGAGTACCTTGGAGAAGGGAGGGCAGCTGCCCTATTACAAAACCTCCAATGAGAGTGCATTTGTGCTAACACAGCAGAGGAGAGAGAGGAAGACATGTGCAAGGCACACTTCACTTCCTTAGTGTTGGAGTTTCACAGTTTTTTGGCTCACATAGGCATACAGGTAAATATATAAATATGCATTTTATTATGTAAACATATCTATCTTGATGGGGGGACATGGAATGAAAACTACCAAAGGATTTCTTTTAAAGGAAACATGAGGGAAATTTTTGTGTACATATATGTATACATCCCTTAATATAGAAATACGTTTAAAATTGTGGAAAAGTCACCCACCTGTTAATTTGGGGGGGGCATGGAGCTTATCTCCCTGTCGGTCTGTTCTATCCTACAATGGAGCAGCAGTTTAGGGCTAGTCAGACATTTTTGCCTATTTCTGTTTACTTATTTGTGTTTTAGTGCCATGTTACACAAATCTACCCCAAAGGAACTTATTTGTGAAGGCAGAATTTATAATCCAACTGATAAATTTTGCATAGTAGCATAAATACTCTTAATATGTATACTATACTCAATGTGTAGATTCTAAATATATATATATATGTACTGTACACACTAAATATATATACATTTCTTATTAATAATACCAACCTATGGCTTAAAATTTGAAGGAAAGTAGAACTGTCTTCCCAGACCTATAGCTTCTCTTCCAGATTCCACCAGGCTCATTAGGTTTGATCAGTCAACATGATTTTTGTTTCATGTTCATGTGTTTCCTCACTTCACAGCCTCCTTTACACACACATCATTCTAAGAGAGGTCCCAAATTAATTTCAGATCAGCCATCAGCACTTTCATGGGAATTAGTGTCTGAGCTCACCTTCTATCTGGGTGCCTAGGGCAATACGGTTCTGACACCGCATTGAGATGCAGTGAGATGCAGGTGTTTTTTTGGAGCACGAGGTACTTGAGGAAGCCACGCCTGAGTGGGACGTTACTGTCAGTGGGTCTGGGGACTCCACACCTGCCAGAGAGGCTCCCACAGTAAGAGAAGAGGAGGGGACAAATGTTCCTCCTGTGACTAATTGTCACTGCCTGGTATCAGCTCTTAAGAAAGCTTGACTTCTCTCTGCATAGGGAGGACTGCACAAGACGGACCTCTGAGGGTGTGATTGCTGAGTCCTTTCTAAGGGGGCATTGCAGGATGCAACAGGATAGGGAGACAGTGGGGGGAAAATCAGAAAATGAAAGCCACCTAGACCCCACCCCCCACCTCCCATATTCCCACTTGTGGAGAGCAGGACCAGTAAAATGGCATTGGCTTGGTCAAGATAGCATAAAGCATATAGAACAAAGTGGAGTCACTCATGTTAACCAAGGTGGCTGCCAGTCCATTATGACACTTTGATTTAAGAGAGAAACCACGTAATTCAGAGTGGACACATCTGGCATGGAGACACACCTAAGATACCTGCACACATGATCAGAACAGCCATGTCTGCAGTGGGACCACCCACAGATAGGCTTGAGGGGAAGTTCCACACTTGCCATCATGGGTGCCAAGCAGAATAGCCATGTACCACCTACAGGCTCCTGGGAAAATTCCCTCTTTGCCATCAGGGGTGCCAAGACCCAGAAGGGTACACCATTTTCAGGGTATAGCTGAGGCAGGCTCCAGACCACTGCTGAGAGAGCCAAGCCCCACACATCAGATTGCTGATCCATGCTATGCTGATCTCCCTTGGCATGTGCTGCTGGAGGCTCTGCCCTGCTGGACTGAGGACTTCATCTGCCCTGCTGCCCACCCAGCTCCGGAGATCCTTCCAGGCAAGATGCTGACAACTCCCTCCCCACTGTGCTTTCTCTTAAAGCTGCAGACTGAGACTATGGGAGTTAGGTTCATTATCCTCTATCGATTGCTGTGTGTGTTATAATTCTCTTAGATTGTTAAGAGTGTGAGTAGGATATTAATGTGTGTGGATGTTCTACTTTGAGTGAACTTGCATTCAATAAAAACTGAGTGAATAGCATAGTTGCTGTGTGTGACTCTTGATTATTCCTTGGTGCCGGGCTGCTCAGCAGGAAGCTAGCTGAGCTTATAGGAAAGACTGTATCACAAACCTACCCCTATGACACCCCCCACCCCCAGTCTATAAGCATCCTGGCTGGATGTCTAGAAGTCCCCATGCGCATGCACCTCTCCCAACATCTTGCAGTAGTATTGTGTACACTTTAACAAGATGTTCTGACTCCTTTTTGAAGACATTATTCCCTATCCCATGGATGTCAGTTCTACTAACGAGAGTCATAGGGAATTAGGCATCCACAGCTAAATGGGCCACAATCCCAATGGTGCTGAGCAAGCCAATTTTCCAGGCCCAGTTCATAATGCTCAATTGGTAGCAAGGGAGCTACAAAGCGTTAAGCTCTGATATGATGACTGATCAATCAGGATGTGAAGGCTCCCACTCAGGGAATTCTGGGCAGATTCAATGAGGCTTTGGAAGCTGTGTTGAAGGAGAAAAGGCCGAGAAAAGGGGGAAAAAAAAGCTGTGTTTTCTTTATTCTTTGGGCTCGAACAGCTGTCATCTGTCTCAGAGAGAGAATGCTTTTTCTAAGTAAAAATCTCATTTGCATACTACAGAAAGTGGTAGAAAATCAGTGAATAAACAAATTCAGCATCAATTGCTAGCTAATAATCATGACCTTTTCTTTTTGCCCCTGGAGTCTCCATCCAAAAGAACTGAAGCTTCACAACATTAGTTTTAGGAGCCAGACTTTTAAAGATGCTGCTTAGAGGAAATGCCCTGATCTTTCTCTGCACAGCAGTGCACTGCTATTGTCGTTTCGCCTAATAATACCCCAAACTCCACTTGTTGCTAACTACACAGACATAATTCTACAGAGGCTTCAGCTGGAACTGTGGTCTCCAATATGAGTTCTACCCATGCTGAGGCTGGAGTGTGCCGAAAGGAATTCTTTTATTAATGACTAGTAACCCTCCCTACTCCATTTATAATTTCTTTTCATTCATTCGTATTACCTGGAAGGTGAAATTAAATTTGCCAACGTGTTTCATAGATATCAATGCTTGGTTTGGGCCATCCTGAAACTTCCAGAGACATTTATTTTCACCATACTCTAATATGTTTTCATCTTAACACTGGGGAATAATACCAATACCTGTACTTTAGAGATCAATTTCTATATTGTATGATATTTTTGAGTTTGGGAACTGAAATGAACACCTGTAGTTTAAAAGCACGTTTCTCTGTTTTCTCATAAATAAAAACAGTTATCACAGATTAAAAAAATGCATAGACCTCCGAACTATCTTTTGCTGTGGCAAAGATTCCATTATGCATCAATGTCATGGCAGCATAAATCCTATTTTAATCTAGTCTAAATGTTGGAAAAATGGTGATTAATTATTCAGAAGGCCCAAACAATCAGAATGTCAACATTTATGGAATATGACACATAGTAAAGCAGGTTCAGAATATTTAAATATTTATACAAATATATACCTTCTTAAGGGTATTTAATGTTCATGTGTATTCAAATATTCATATGTACAGACACTCATACATAAATCCCACAGAACCATGGCTCTTCACTACTAATTTCTGAAACACCATGTATCACATCAACCCCCTCAAAAGTAGGAACTATATCATTAGTGTGCATTACATGGTCTCATCTCTGAGGATACACTGTTATGAACAAATTTCATTCCAGAAATCCTCGCTATCATCCTCTCATTTTACACAAGAAAACGAATGCCTACTGCATACAGGGCATCAGGCAATGGAGAAGCCGGGCCATACGTTTCTTTGATCCCTCAGCAATAAGACTACAAAGGCAGGTAGGAGTCAGACCCTGGAGAGTGTGATCCAAATTTACAGTTTAGAGCCTATCCTGCAGAAAACAGTGAGTCATTGAAGAATATTGAGAAAAAACAGATATATTCTAATTTGATGTCTTTGAGATGTCGGAGTCATTGGATGACCATGTGTGCACACGTCCACACAAAACAGGGAGTTGCATCAGGGCTAACCTAGTATTCCAGTTGAGACGATAAGGTGGTAGCCTAGGGAGGTTCCAGGGGACTGACAGAGGAGGGGGCAGATGGAGCCATGGTATGAAGAGCTGTAAGGAGTCGTTGTTGGCTGAAGCAATGGGGAACTGACGGGAGGGGAAGGATGTATCTAGGATGATACCCAGATTTTTACTTCGGTAATTGGGTTGGTGGTGGTGCCCTTGGTTGAAACGGCAAATACAAGAAAGAAGCAGTTTAGGGACAAAGATGATATGTTTATTTTGGGTTTCTAGGGGTTTAGATACCCATAACACACCCACAGGAAAATGTCATATAGGCACTGGATGTAAAGGTCTGGAAGTCAAAGAAGAGAGCTTGGATGTGGGTAGATATTTAGAAGTCATGGGTGAATAGAAGCTAAAATCAAGAAGAGGGATCAGGGTGCATAGCAAAAGCACGTTGGGATAAAGAAAAGAATAAAGAACAGGGCGTAGGAGAAAATAACCATTGGGTTCAGGCTGCTAGAGGAGGACGAGCAGAGATTAGACGAATGTCAGAGATGGGTAAGGGGAAACAGGAAAAAGTCACCTTACAATCAAGGGAAGAGAAGACTGGGTGACACAGAGTCTCACCTGCAGAGAGGGAAAATTAGGGCAACTTTAGTTAGGCTCTTCTGCTCCTGCTTCTCAATTAGGTCCAGACTGGTTGAGCTACCAAATGTCCAATTTTAGCAAGAAGCCTAAATCAGTATATCCAGAACACTCCACCTTGATATCTGATCACCCTCAATATCTGATTAGTTTCCTCATCCTCCACCATCCCCCAGGTAGCATCTGATCACTCCAGCCTGACTTCAGCCAGAATCCTCTTGGGTCAGGTTATCCAAAAACCCCTCATCCATGAGATTTCCTCTTCATAACTGTCCATCCGCTGGACCCTCGAACCTGCTCCTTGGCTAGAAAATCCCCACTTTTCCTTGTACTTGGAGTTGAGCCAAATGTCTTTCCTCTACTACAAAACCCTAGCTGCCCCCTGCCTCCAATAGTCTGCTTATCACTTTGAACAAGTCTCAGCATGAATCATTTTTTTCTTCATAGTGGGGGGCTACTCACGAAGGGTACAGTTCAATAGGAAGTGCAAAAGCAAAGCCCATCAACTCCTTCCTTCTAGCCTCCCGTCTATCTTTTGCCAGCGGCTCCCACTGGGCGAATGCACTAGAAGTTCAGCTGCCAAGAAGACCTGTTTCATGCAGTACCAAGGGGTCAGCCTCCTGGACACATTTCATGGCAGAGATTGTCAAAGAATGGCTTTGGGGTAATGTAAACAACAAATAATTTGAGATCGTTCAGCATATCAGTTTTCCAAAGTGTGTGGGATGACTGAGCAATTCAAAAGCAGAACAAAAACAATGTTTGCCCTCTTGGTGTTTTAAAGCATAAATAAATAAATGTTCTCCTTTTGCTTCTAATTTCTGGAAAGTGAATTATTCAAGTTGTCAGAGAGTATAAGAAATGTCTCTGTATTCATGGCCATGGAAAACACTTGCTTAAACAACTTTTTGCTTAAGGGCAAATTTTAGCTTCACTGTACCAAGCAGAAAAAGACTACATAGGCTTCCGTGTTTACTATGGGAAATGATCTACAAAATGTTGGCAAGAATTCCTAGCAGACTATCTCGGGTGTTTTGAAGTTCCTTAACAATGGAGAGAGGCACGTCTGGATAAGGAGCATGATCTTCCTTTGTGACTCCTCACAGATCACAGTGCATCAGTGTAATTCATAGAATGTACTAAAAAGGTGCTCCCAGCTCACAGTTTAACTAGTTTATGAAAGAAACAGTCGTATAGGTAGCTTGTGCATTGCACTGAGGTCTAAACTCAAATGCAAATCACTAAGCAAGTGCATGTAGTGGAAAGGAACTGAATTAAGAGACAGGGACTCTGGGCTTGGGAAGTGAGGTTTGGATCTACCGCTAACTCCTAGTATAACCTCAGACCAGAAATGTAAAACTCTTTGTAACAAACTGCCCTTTCCCTGTAAAAGTCTGAGTTTATTTCCAGTATCATCTTCAAAATAACACCAAAAAAGACAGATCTAAATTTTGAAGGCATTCCTTGAAACAACCAGATATCCTTTGAAGAATAAGTAATTCAGGAAGGGAAAAAATAATTACATTTCTCTGGCTATATTTGATTTTTTTCTGGCTTTATTTTAAAATCTGACTTTGGAATTCATTTACATGGCCATGAAATGAACATTGAATGTATAGGGTGTATGGAAGAAATATCATCTTACGGAAAGGCAATGAAGCTTTGGTCCTGTCATTCTTTGGGACTTTGCCCTAGATGGAATTGTGCAGTGTGGGTTTTGTGGGGTGGGGGCAGGAATCTTTCTTTTACCCTTTCACATTTCTTTCTTTTTCTTCTTCCTTCCGTCCTTCCTTCCTCCTTTCTTCCCTTCCTTCCTTCCTTCTTTCCTCCCTCCCCTCTAACATTCAAGCATTTTCTTTCTAACCTATTTTTTTTTAATCTAGCCTAGAGCGCCAGCATTAGGTCTGTTTCTCCAAGAGCTTTTTTCCTTATAAAGATCTTCTCTGACATAATACTGAGAGATTGCAGCTGAGCTTTAAACATTACCATCTGTGATAGGCTAAATAATGAACACCCCACCAAACACACCCATCTCCTGACTTCTGGAATCTGGGAATATGTTACTTACATTGTGAGAGGAATTCTGTAGATGCAGTTAAGTTCGAGATCCTGAGATGGGGAAACTAGTCTGGATTATGTGGGTGGGACCAATGTGACCACAAAGATTCTTACAATAAGTAGGCTTGAAGATTGGAGACAGAGAAAGAGAGGATGTAGAAATGGAAGCTCTACAGGAACTCAGAGGGGTCAGAGAGGATAGAAAATGCCACACTGTTGACTTTGAACGTGGAGGAAGAAATCATTCGCCAAGGATTGTAAGCAGCTTCGAGAAGCTGAAAAAGAAGGGCATCAGATTCTCCTATAATTTCCAAAAAGGAAGGCAGCCCTGCTGTCGCCTTAACTTTGGCCCCACGAAACCAACTTCTGACATCTTGCCTCCAGAACTGTAAAGAATGCAGCTACGTTGTTTTATGCCACTACATGTGTGGCAATTGGTTTACAGCAGCGGTAGGAAGCAAGTCAAATTCTAAGACAATTTTAAATAGGATCTTCTGGAAAGACCAAAAAAAATCTTAATCAAAGAAATAAATATAACAATTTCATAAATATCTGATGACTTCATATCCTACAATAGGAAGTTGTGGAGAAGTGTTCGATTAGAAAATAGTACCCAGAGTCCCCTAACTCTATGAAGTCAGCCATGTATTCTGTTAACTTGTTAGGCAAGAAAACCAAAGTAGCCCTAAACTGTGATTCTTTTTTAAAAAGATTTTATTTATTTATTTTTAGAGAGGGAAGGGAGGGAGAAAGAGAGAGAGAGAGAGAAACATCAATGTGCAGTTGCTGGGGGCTGTGGTCTGCAACCCAGGCATGTACCGTGGCTGGGAATCGAAACTGCGACACTTTGGTTCGCAGCCCACGCTCAATCCACTGAGCTATGCCAGCCAGGGCTTAAACTGTGATTCTAAGGGAAAAAAAATCAGAGATTTAAAAAAAATTTACAAAGTTACACAGATAGGAAAAAAATACACAAAGCTTTTCAGGGTCACTATTTGCAGACATTCTTATGAATTCACGAGAACGTCTCACCATTTCTGCTGGATGTTATGCCATTACATTTTTTCTATTAACACACATAAGTGGACAAGACAGAACTTAATTTTTAGATTCAATGTCATCAAACGTCTTTTCTGTTAACTGTGATGTTGGCAAACTATTTCTTAACCTTCCCCTTTCTTGGGGCATCCTTTCTGAGTTGAAATACATTCACAATTAATTAGAAGGAAATCTTTGTCTCTTTTCAGACCTCCTTAAATTGAGCTTCTAAAAAGGGTAATGTGAAATTTACTATTGACGAAAATGGCTATTTATTTATTTATTCCCTCTGTGCCCTGTAACCCCCTGAATTTTTCTAATTGTACTTACCAAACCGTATTATAATTATATATTTGCAAGACTGCCTCTGTCCATTAGAGTCTGATGATTAGCCTGTGCAGTTTTTAACGTATGGATTATTTTTATGCACTTTTAGAATCTCCCAAACATTCAATAAAGGCTCTTGGAATAAATCATTGCATAAAGTTATACTTGATTGTGCTCAGAAACCCTGGAAAAAATCCTTAAAGATATTGTCACTATTTTTGACAGAGTTGTCAATACTGAACAATATACACTAGATAATAAAGCAGTGACTCCAAAGCAAAAAGATCATGGTTTAACATAGAAGTGCTTCCGCTGGGCTAAATGATTAAGCGCCGAGTTTCTTTTCCCTTTGCATTTCCACACTTCCCTTCCACCTGGCCTTCCTTCTACTGGAGAGAGGCCCTCATCACTAGTTATTTCTGGGGACCCATTCCTGGTGTGGTCCAGGCTTGTCTTCAGACCACTGTTCATTTTCTTGAAGTTTCATTCCTGTCACATTTATCACACTGTCCTTCACGCACAGGGCTTTGATTCACAGCCTCACTTCCTGCGTTTCTCATTAAAGAAATCTGTGCTCATTTGGTAATATGTGTGTCAATTTAATGTCACTCTAAGGAACATCTTTCACACTCAGGCTTTCTTAAGAAACAACTACTTCACACCCAACATAACACAATTTCAGACTGTGTGGTTGTACTGTATCACAAATCTCACGTTAGCAGATCTTTCAAGTGCCCTCAATTAACATAAAGATGTATTTATGGGCAGCTTTGCTTGTGTATGTAGGAATTCATGAAATTTTACTGTCCTCTCTAAAGAGCCATCAAAAGTAAATTTTGACCTACTTTTTCTTACCACAAAAATATTATTATTTAAAATAATATCACTGTATGACAAAATACTTTTCGGTCTATCATTCACTTCAAATATCAATTAGTTAATGAACTCTTGATTTTGAATGCAGCGTTAGAGTTTGCAGACATTGAATTGGCCATGTCTCGTGAGAGTAACTGTATTGAAGGGAGGCAAGGGGGAGGTACAGAGAGCCAAATCACAACGTTCAGTGTGTCGGTCAAGCGGGTTGAGAGTATGAGACAGCATTGTAAAGCCGGGTGCACTCGGATCCCCTGTGACTCTTTTCCAAGGGCAGCTGAAACACGATGGCATTTAAATCGAACATGTCATCTTCATTTTCGAGTCAATGAATAATAAACTGTGATGAACCGTGGTGCGTTTTATAGTAGCCGATTAAAAAAAAACAGATGAGCTCCTCAAGTGCGTAAAATGAAAAAAGAAAGTGTGCCAATTGGTACAGTAAAGACAAAAGGCCTAAAGAAGCATTAAAAATGTAGAAGTTAAAAGAATTTTGTGACAGACCTAGAAGTTGAAAGCTATAGAACTGTAAACTTACTTGTGCTAGTAATATAAAGTGTGGCAATTTATGTAATTTATTACAAAAGTTAAAAAATTTAATTACAGGAAAAGGCTTTAGTTATTTTCATTGTATACATTTTCCCTACTTAACCTGCCACCTCTAACACTCTGAAGGATATGGCATGTACGAAAACTAGAAACACTCAAAGATCTACGGGTCTGGTGCACAGGGAAATTATGAGCACTTATATCACCGATAAGAGCATGGTAACAGAGATTGAGTTGAGGGTGCAGAATGGGAAGAAAGAGATGGAAGATGGTTGGATAAATACAACTAGTCTTTAGTAGTACATATTGTTAGAAACATCTACTAGGCCTTAAATCATCAAATTCCTTCTGTAACACTCCCTTGAATGATTGACATCCTCTTGCCAATATGAAATGTTACATGTTTACCCCATGCCTGATCAAAGTGCTCTGTAGCAGGGACAATGCGTTTTCATTTTCTTTGTTCTTATTTTCTTAGTGTTCTTTGGTAATTTTTCCAGTGCCCAGCATAAAGTTAGTAGAGACTGGGCAGGGCTGTAGAATCTGTACACATACAACCCGGCATTTCAGAGAAGGTATACAGCCACAGCAACCATGGAGAATGACTGCCTAAGTACTCCAGATATTTTTTTATCACAATGATTGCCAACAGCCTTCTGAAAATGTACTGGAGTCTCATGTAAACCTTCTAATGGTACATTAATTTCCATTGCAAACCGCATGCACAGAAAAGCCAACAAATATATCTTGTTCTGCTTGGCCATCATTTTATCACTAGTACTATTTCTAATAAATGTTTATTGTGAACCTCCCACGTGCTAGTCAGAGTGATTTTTTAAAATTATACCCAGTGCTTGCAAAAAATTACAACCAGAATTTCATTTTCCACAATTAAAAGTTAAAAACACTTAAGTATAGAGGGCTCAATGACCCATCCAAGAGCACACAACCAGTAAATTCACTGATTTAAATAATTTTTCATCTCTTGTAAAATTGGGTGAATACAGGACATTTTTGTGGGGATGACTTAGCCATGACTGTTCAGAAAAGCAAACCAATTTATACTTATTTACTTCCTCAAGATTTATTCAATCACAGTTCTTTAAAACTCAGTTTTTATTTTAATTCTCAGATTTCATTATTAACTGTCTTTTGAATATAGTCTTTTCCTGAAAAGTGTTATGTATTCCCAGGAATTAAAGTCAGTTGAAGACTTCTAGCTTCTAGCTTATTTCCAGCTTCAACCTCTTTTGAAACTCTGAAACTAATATCGTGAATTCTTCAACCTTAGTGTGAGCAAATGAACTCACTACGTTCACTTGTGCCAGTGTATCTCTCTTCCTTCTGTGTTCTCTACATAAGGACATCACCCCGTCTTCCTGTCCCTCAAGTGAGCCATCTTTAAATCTCTATTCACCTTCATCCTAAAGACTATGGCCACTACATCTTGCTAATTCAGTCTTTGACATATTTCCATGTTTTTATCTAATCATCTCTGCCCAATTTAGGTTACCAATTATAGATTCTTAGACTTTTGAAATATTTCCTAACGACGCTTTCTCCCTTCTCTATCCCTTTATCAGTCTGTGTCTTAGCCATTCTTCAATACTGTCTTTGGAACTAGAGATTTAATTACTGAAAGCCATCATTGATTCTTTCTACTTGTAAGCTCATGTCCCCACTTCAGGTTTCTCTCTTGCAACGCATTCTCAAGCACATATTTCCAAGTTACACAGTTCACAGATCAATAATATTAATAAAAAACAGCTTACATGTATTCCATATATCTCTACCCAGAAGATCAGATAGCTAATAAGAAAAACTGAAGGCAGGATGTCAACCCGTAGGCGGTCTCGCAACACTTCAGGGAATTATAGAGTGTTGATGCAAACAGGACATGTCGAATACTCACTACTTGTACTGTTGAACAGAAGTTCAACAGATAAAATACTATAACACCAGATAAGATATTTTTTAAGAACAGAAGAAAATTCTTAGTTGGAGAAGGAAAGGAAACAATTCTGAATAACAGTGTAAATTCACAGCATGGTGAACAGGTGGGTGGGGAGGAGAAAGTGATTTGTCTTAAAATATTTTTTAACCTGGCAGATACATAAGAAAATCACATCTCTAAAGTGAAAGAAATAAGGAGCCAAGAAATTAATATAAAATTATTCAAGATGCACTGAATCCCTAAGGCCTAGAAAGGAAAACAAAACTCCAGTCTACACAGAACATTCAGAACTCAGGACATGCAGCCTCCCACAGAGAAATGTTCCCCATTGGAGACAGTTAAGGAACAGTACATTCTACACCAGACGAAGAAGTGTCACCAAACTGGAGATTAATGCCTCAACAAATGCAGATTATAGAAAATCTAAAATATACTATAAAATAAACATGAAAAATAATGAAAGGATAGAAGAAATAGAAACTATAATTTCAAAAGAAAACAAGACAATATGAAAAAAGAACAGTCTGATTTGACAAAGAGTTAACCCGAGCTTTCTGACCACAGGTCTGTGCTCTAATGATCCCGTGTTTTCCTGCCCACTTTCGTGCTGCAATCCACGTCCACTATTCTGATTTAGGAAATCATGGCCGCTATTCTAATTCAGGAAGTCTTGATGTCTTGAGTCAATGGAACAGCCTCATTGGTGTCCAGGATCCAAATCTTGCTTTTCCTTTGAATCTGTGCTTCATAATAAAGTAAGAACGTTCCTGTTAAATACTTATCTGAGCATATTTCTCCCCTGGATACAATACTTCCATAGCATACCATTGTTTTGAATGTATTTTGCAAGCCTCTTTGTGAGGTGCCCCTAACTGCTATTCAGCGTCATTTCCTACCACTTAGCCCTTTCCCATTCTATTGAGCCCTTTCTGGAGCACAGGGTGCTCTCTGCATCTCCTGGCCTTTGCTCCTCCTGTTCCCACAGATGTTAGCCTGGAAACCAGTTTGTCACAAGGGCCTGCTTTCCTCTCTTCACAGAGGCTTCCATGCTCTTCTCTTAAAATCGGATTTGCCATATTTAATTGTGAAGTCTGAGATCACTAGACAATACCTCTGTAATATCCAGGACAGTACGGACCTGTTAGTTATGTGGATGGCATTTGGCAGATCTTCCATAAATATTTGTGGAAAACACTAGACCATTCTTTTGCATCTCTTTAGCTCTTTCTCTGCTAATAAAAACTACTCATACTGAAGGGCCAGCCCAAACGAACACTTCTTTTTGAAATAGCAAGTGTTCCACCTCCAGTGTTCTCACCTTATCATTATTTATAAATGTCTTTATCTCCAGCTAAGTTGTAATCTACTATATTGGTGGTATGTGATAGGTTCTCAATCCACATTTAATGACTGGATATATAATCTAATGCCTAGAAACAATTAAATAACTGATATTGGGTCCTTACTAAGATGTCCATAAAGAAGATCATAAAAAACTAGTTTTCTTCAATTTTACTATAGAAGTAAATCTTTATGCTTTCAATTTGAACAACATATTTCACAATTTGATTATTCATCATTTGTCTCTTCTTATATCAACACCTTTGTCTCAAAAATAGACTACTCTTCTGTTGAAAAACTTATCTGCATACAGAAATGATTAGGTATTTCCATCAATCTTGGACACTGAAATTTCAAGAGAGTAAAAGGCATGTGGCTGTCTTCTGCTTTTCTAAGGAAAAACTGAATTCAACTGGGAAAAATATACATACCACAGTCCACTGGCACCTGTTTCTTTCATTAAAGTCTATTCGAACTCTGATAATTTGATAACCAAATGTAAGCTTTATAAAATAAAATATTTATTTTAATGAAAACATAACTTTACAAGTCAATATTTATGCATGAAACAGTAATTAAAATCTGATGAAAGATATCAAGGAAAAACTAAAATTTCATGATCACAGATAAGAAGACTCAATACTGTCAAGATATAAGTTCTTCCCAAACTGATCTGCAGATTTAACACAATCAAAATCAAAACCCTAGCAAATTTTTATGGATATTGACAAATCTATTCTAAAGTTGGTATCAAGAGGCAAAAAAACCCAAATGAGCAAACTTAGTACTGATGAACAAAATTGGAAGACTGACTTCAAGACATATTCTAACACCAGAGAAATAAAGATGCTGTGGTGTTGGTGAAAGACTAGATAAGCAGACCAGTGGAACAGCACAGAGAGTCATAAAATAGACCCACAAAAACACAGTCAACAGATCTTCGACAAAGGAAGAAGGGAAATACAGTGGAATGGAATGGTGCTGAACAAACCAGACATCCACCTGCAGGGGGAACATGAACTGAGACAAGGTCTTCATAAGAATTAACTCAAAAAGCTATAAAACTCCTAGAAGATAACATAGAAAATCTAGATGACCTTTGGCATAGCAATGACTTTTTAGATATAACACAAAAGGCCCATTCCATGAAGAAAATAATTGATGAGTTGGACTTTATTAAAATTAAAAAACTTCTGCCTTATGAAAGACAGTATCAAGAGAATGAGAAAAAAAGGTCACAGATTAAAAGAAAATGTATACAAAACACACATGTACTAAAAGATTGCTTTCTAAATGCACAAAGAGCTCTAGAAACTCAACAATAAGAAAATAAAAAACCAAGTTAAAAATGGGCAAAAGGCTAAAAAAGACACCTCTGTAAAGAATATATACTGATAGCAAATGAACTTTGAAAGATATTCAACATCATCTATCATCAGGGAATTATAAATTAAAACAATGAGGTATCACCACACCTATTTGAATGGCCCAAAGCCAAAACACCAACAACCCTGAAGCTAGTGAGGGTGTAAAATGATAGAAACTCACTAATTGCTGATGGAGATGCAAAATGGCACAGACAATTTGGAAGAGAGTGTGACAGTTTCTTACAAAGCTAAACATACTATTACCATGTGGTCCAGCCACTGTGTTCCTTGGTATTTATCCAAGTGAATTAAAAACTTACGTCCACATGTAAACCTGCACCAAGATGTTTATAGCAGCTCTATTCATAATTGTCAAAACTTGGAAGCAACCAAGATGACCTTCAGTAGGTGAATGGATAAATAAAATGTGGTGCATTCAGACAACAGAATATTATTCAGTGCTAAAAAGACATGCACTATCATGCTAAGCAAAGACATGGGAGAAATGTGAAATACATGTTACTAAGGGAAAGAGGCCAATATGAAAAGATTACATACTGTATGATTCCAACTATATAACATTCTGGAAAAGGCAAACTATGGGGACAGTAAAAAGATTAGTGGTTGCCAGGGATTAGAGAACGGGAGTGGATGTGTGGGCATAGCACAGAGAAATTTTAAGATGGTGGCACTATTCTATATGATACTGCAATGGTGGATACAAGTCATTATCATTTGTCAAAACCCACAAAATATATAACACCAGGAAACAGACCTTGGGTGATAATGATGTGTCCATGTTGGTTCATCAGTTGTAACAAATGCACCCCTCTGGTGGGGGGGGGGGGCGTCCACTGTGGAAGAGTGTGTGCATGGGTGGAAAGTTTTGGGGGATGGAAGTGTATGGGAACCCTCTGTACTTTCTGCTCAAATTCCCTAAAACTGGTCTAAAGCTTAACATTTATGGATTTAAAAAAGTGGTAGTTAAAATATCCGGGCTTAACTTAAGCTGTTCTTCAGTTGCAGGTTAATTAGAAATTAAAATTAAAATATTTATACAGCCCTTCTCTGCACATAATAAATAGTCTACAATAGACTTACAGGAGACTGAGAAAAGAACAAACTCCATTTGTTCCATTTATATTATTATTAAATTCATTTAAATAATGCAGCTTTAAAAATTGCTTCTTGAGTGATTAGGTGTATAAAATTTGGCACTAGTCCCTTGGATAGAATTGAGCTATTAATCTTGACTGTAGACTGCAAAATCCATAGGGAATCATGGAATCAGCCTCTAGTATGTCCCTACCCTTTCCAATAAGGGTTATTTAGATTTGTTTGCAAAATAAATGTTTACTGCCTGAATATAATTTTAAATATTTGAAAACTTGGTTTTATTTATTTAATTTTTCCCCAAAAGACTACTGACAGAATATAAAGCAAGTCAGACCAAGTGAAATTACATGTATAAGAAACAGTAAAATGACAAATTACATAAAGTTGGTGATTATTATGACAATTACAACCAGCATGATGATTACCTTAGCTCCAAAAGACACTGAAGTGATTAACTGGTAATATGGTAATTTTCTGTTATCTAAAATGATCCGTTTTCACTACATTTTCTGGGTTTACACCAGAGGGAGCCAGGAGGTCCTCATGGCATTTGAGCTGTAAAGAGTTTTGTTGCAAGCCTAACGTTAAATTATGAAAACAGTGTGATAGCAACACGATGGAAATGAGTGATTCCCATTTCACAGAAGGTGAAGTTGACGGTGGGGGTGACGTGAAAGCTGAAATAAGAATTCAAGCATCGCTACATCCAGTGATTTTGCTCAGGGTTCATAATAACATTTTTGCTGCATAATTTAAGCAGATCAGGGCATCTCAAAATTACTGCTAACACCACCATTGTGTTTTAGCCTAAACATGCCAACACTCACGAAAGCGCCTGATTGCTTTTGGGGACCCAGTAAGCAGGGTGGGGAGGCAACACCGCGGTTCCTATGAATAACATTTAGTGATCATTTGTAGTCGTGCAGACACTGTTAAGTAGTCTGATGTATCTTCACCTCTTCCATAGTGTTTGAGCTCTTTAGATCAATCAGCTCAAATTTTTGCTCTGAACACACTGAAATGTTTGGTTAAACTGACAAATTTGTGTGGTAAATACAACTGCCTGGCAGGAAGCTTTCTGTCTGTTTTAGTCAACGCTGAGAAATAAATCCAGCCAGAACCATTTGTACAGGAAGCTTTGAAAGTCAAATGGATACAAATGGATGAGCTATATGTTCTGCCCTTGGAGCTGTGGTCGAATGGCCTGGTGAATACAGACAGGCAGGCCACAGCTCTGGAGGGTCCAAAGGCACCCCCTGGCAAACAGAATGGGCAGATGCAGGTGGAACTCAGCAGGAACCATCGGTGTGTCGTGTGAAAGTGCGGACCAGGTCAAAGAGGCAGCCCAGAGACACCAGGCGGTTGCTCTGTGTTGATGTCCCACTGAAGGCAGCGCTCTAACACCAGAGGTGGCAAAGGTGGGGAGGGGTGAGGGCAGGTAAAGACATGCGATTAAGGCTTGTTTTTGAGCGTGGAGAATGACTGTGCACAACAACTTGGAAATACTTCCGTAACTCACCCATCTCTTTATTATTTATTACTTAAATACTTCATGAGCACATCTTCTTTGGAGAGGAATATTGGAGGCTGCTGGGGGAAGGTTGAGCCAGAGATATATTTAGGACCCCTAAACAAGTAAAAACAGCACAGAGGAGAATAGTGCAAGAAACCATGACCAGCTGACAACCTGTTAGGAGCACTGGGGAGTCTCCCCCATTGGCCAAGATGGAAGGAGTGGGGATTCTTACACTGAGTTGTGGAAAGCTACACATATTAATTGATTAAAGAAAAACCACCACCACCACCACCACCACCCCGCCAACAAATTGGGAGTGGGACCAGGGGGAGGCAGGTGCATGCACCATAGAAGTCAAAATGGCGCAAGGGGAGGTGCTGGACCGAAGAGGCCTGTTAGTCTAGCCTGGGGAATGAAGGGATTGGTGGGGAGATGGACCCACCTAAAGTATACAGAAGTTTGGGAAGTTGCTTAGTGATTTTGAGAAAGCACCTGGTCCGTCCCACAGCCAAGCTAACATAAGCCAAAGGGAACAAAGAAAGTGCTCTGTTACTTGTGATTTGTTCTTCCTCATGACCTGAACTCACCTCTTCTCTCCATGGGCCACGAGACCTTAGATGCCACATGGCCCATGGCCTCCAGGAGGAAGGCTCTCTCGCTCTCTCTTGCCCATCTGGTGATGCTTTGAGCCATGCACTCCCTTGCCGGGGAACAGGAGACCCTGTGACCCTGGCAGCCACATGGCCCATGGCCCTGCAGGTTCCACATGCAGCCTCCAGGAGGGACCCTGAAAGGGACAGCAGCTGGGAACAAGCTAAGACACCTGGACGGGGACTAAGGCTGCTTAGCAGCTGCCTAGGGGCTCCAAGGGACTGTCCTTTAAAATGGAGCAGACACTCAGGACAGTAACTTTTGTCTCAGCCTTGCTGAAGAGATGGGCTTAGAAACAGGAGTCCACTATTCTCACAGATCATACAACATCTGGATAAAGCCTGTTTCCTTTTGTACCAGTAATTTTCTCACGAATTTGGCTTCTATGGTGGCAGGCAGCTTCAGCCTCCATCTTTTGCTTGGTTATGAAAACTGAGAAAGGTACAAATGCAACCCTATGGGATTTTAAATAAGTGAGAAATTACTCTGGTTGATTAAAAGTGATTGCTAATATATAAATGACTAAATTGGTTCAGTTAATGAGAATGAAACTAAGTTCAACAGAGGCTAAAGCTATGCAGGGTAGAAGGGGTGTTTGAACTGAGAAGGATAATTTTTATACAATGAATGCAGTAACATATTTATATGGACTTTTATCTTTCCTAACACTTTCACCTCCCCTATTTTATTTTATGTAATCATCAAACAGTTCTAGGGCATAAGGAAGGGGAAATTATTAACCAATTTTACAATGGAAGAATAAGTTTCTTGTGATATCTAATGGCTGTCTTTTAAGAAAGTAGTAGGAAAATCCTATTTTGAACTATGGTCTTATCCCTCCGGGTATAACATGGGCTTTTATTTTGACCATGCAGTTCCTAGTAAAAATGGTTAAAGATGGGAGAAACTCTTAAAGATGTCTGTCCTTAGCAAGTGGGAATAGGATTTTTTTAGAAGGAACAAATTTACATTTCATTTTACACATTGCTGAACTGTTTGAGTTTTTTATTTTTTAGTAATTATATACTCCTTTTCTGATTAAAAATAAGATGAACTATTCAGAAAAAGAAAACACTTAATCAGAAAAGTAAGGACATAGACAATTTAAGATACACAGAAAGGGAAATGCTATATCCCATCAGTAATATAAAAAGACTACATTAAATGAATAGGTATGTCAGGTACAGGGAGAAGTGGGCAGAATAGCTTGATCCTGAGATATAGTTCTGGTCTATTTAGGGATGGATCATCTTCAATGCAGAATTAAATAAACATCCCCAAATAATACTCATCTACATCTACAGGCCAGACAAATATGCCTGTCCTCATGGAAAACTCTATCTCATATCATGTACAATAGTTGGGCATACTTGAAAAAGTCACCGAAAATACCTACCCATGGATAGCTTCTTTTTATCACAAGAATAAAAATATATGCCTACCTGCCTCACTACTACTAATAATAGCACCAATTGCTATGGTATTTTGCAATTTAAGAAACAGTGATATAACATTGAACACAATATATTGGAAATGTAACTACGTATTTGGAGAATATATATACACTTGTAAGTATAACTTTATGTAACCATTTTTACCAATTTAGTTAATTGCCTATAAAATTTTCATTATGTTTCTATTTTCTGAGTTAGTACAAAAATGAAAACAAAAAATCTATATATTATAACATATAAATGAAAGAATAAAAACCAAAATGGTATTCAAATAAAAGCCAGAGGTATAAAATAAAATAAAGAAAATAATCACAACAATAATAATAACTTGAATTCATACTCTTTGTCAGGCATTATACAAGTGTTCTAAATCCACTAATTTAAGTCTTCATGCAACTTTATAATATAGCTAGATAGAAGTACCATTATTCAAACTCAAACACTATATTTCAAAAATGTAATGACAATAATTGAAATAGTGGGTGACAATATGAATGATTAAATATGAATGCATGTAAAGTATTTCAAATTTGGTAGATATACAAAAAACACATGAGGCACTTATGTGCTATTAAAAGACAAACCTTAAAAAGTCTTTACCTATTACACAGAATAGTATTAAAACATGAAACAAAAAAATTACAAATAAAGTGGTGTATTTGTAAAAATGTAGAATTAGAAAACTAGTTAAAATAATGTAATAAACTTGACTACTAAAATCAGATTTTAAAAAGCCAGAAAGTCCATAGTCTAAACTCATTTTGAATATAAATCAAAAATCCTATATACTGGTAAACTGAAGTTCACTACATATTAGTATTTTCATATTATTATGATTAAAAATGTCTATGTTAAAGCAACAGTCTACATGGTTAGTAGCAAAATCCTAGAGGCAGTAAATACTTTTAAAATGTCAGATAAATGAAAATTATAAATATATGTAGAAGACAGTACAGTAAAATATTAATAGTAAATATCTTTGGATAATGAAGCTATGTGTGATTTTTTTTAATCTACTGGCTTGTATTTTCAAGTGTACCTATAATTAATGTGTATATACTTCTTTCATAATGACAAAACATTTTATTTTAAAAGAAAGCAAATATGAATTCATGCATACATATGCATATGTGTGTGCATGAGTGTGTATTTGTTCAAAACTATAATACTGTATCAGTCTTCAATTCCTGGACTTTGTTTTTATGAAAATGCCTACTTTTGGATTTACCCAAATAATGTCTTTTTTAACCATTAAGGAAATGCCAGAGTAATCTAGAGCTTCCATTTTATAAACTGTTTTGAATCTCATTTTCCATACACATATTTGTTCCTTATTATCCTTCTAGTTGGTGAAGCCTCTTATGGGGAATAACATCAATGGATGTACCACCAGGCATATGGGGTGGGGCAAAAGTAGGTTTACAGTTGTTTGTATAAAAATAATACAATAATTCGAAAATGAACCATGACATATACTCACAACTGTAACCCTACTTTTGCCCCATCCTGTATAAAAAAGTCCTATACTTTTTTTGTTGGCTGTAAAATTTCCTTCAAGCTTCAAGAGAGTCTTCCTAGGTATTCTTGAATTTGTTGAGCATGTCCATGTTCTATTAACTAATATCCTTCACGGACATAAATTTGATGTCCCCTTTTACCCATCATTTGTCAGAACTGAAAATTTCTCATCTGGTCTTACTATTTCATTCTTTTGGTCATTTCCACTAACCATTCGGGCTTCTCTGCTTTATAACCCTAATGGAATGAATGCACTGAATAGAATATGAACTGTACTCCAACTGCAAAACATTGTTAGTTCTGTAATTAGTTAAAGATTCAACAAAACTATATAGTACTGCTTTCCTCAATTTTATCATAATTATCTCCAGCATCTGGTTGACCTTTCGAACTGCCACTCTACACTTGACTCTCTTCAACGGAGAGATGACAGATTCAGATACCTTTTCTCTAGACGCAAGTAATAGAAAAAATTCATTTTATCAGCACAGTTTGGATTATATTTCCCCAGACATATTGCCTTATAACTTTCCACAGCTAAAACGTACCTGCTAGTTGTTTGCCTATTCACACAGCGTTTCATAATGTTCTAGCAGGACCCATCCATCTCATTCATTGGAGCAGCATCTAAGCCATCTGCAGACTGGAACACCTGTCTCAGTGCAGTCATAATGACCCATCTTCCTCCCCGGCATTCTTCCAGTCAATATAACTGGAATCATGGGGAAGCATTTTCTATTCTATTTTTGGCTCAGTCCAACCTCCTGTTCTGATCCTAATCCTGTGTACCAGAGGGGGATTACAAGAACTTGAGCAAGTGATACAAGTAAGAAGATCAAGTCCACCTAAATGCTGTCTAGTCCTACTCTGACTTCCTGCCCTGTTATCTACCTTGACGGTACTTCCTCATGACCAAGCCCCTCCTTATATTCCAATTTTAATAACAGGTCCATGTTTTGTGTGTGGCATGTTAATCCTACTTTTGTTGAGTTGGTTTGGTTTTTGAACATGAATGCGTTGCTTTACTCTTGTGAATTTCCTGTTTCCTTTGTTAATTGCCAGACTGGGGTCCTTTTCCGAAAGCAGGTGGTTAAAACTCATTTTGAAAGCTTATTTAGAAACCATGGCCTGGCCCCAAGCCTAGAAAGTCTGACCCAGTAGGACAGGGCAAGGCCAATGAATTTGCATTTCTAACAGGCTCACAAGGAATACCAATGTCACTGGCCTGGAGACCAAACTTTGAGAATTAGACACCATCCATGAATTCCTTCTGTGTTTTGCTTGCTGAAAGCCACCACTTAATGGACTGCCTTTCTGATCAGCTCACTTGGGTTGTCTTGGTGGGCTCTTTTACAGCTAAGGGCCCTATGCCTTCTTCTAACTATTGTATAACAAAGGCAAACAACACCAATTCTCATTCTGCTTCCTGAAATAAAGGTGAGGGTGAAGATGATAATGAAAATAACCATTACAACAGTAGTAATGATGATGAGCCTCAATTTCCTTATCTTCAAAGTAGAGATAAAAAACAGGAACTCCCTTACTGATCTTTTGAGATTGGTAAATAAAAAGCACATAACTTGGCACAATGCCTAGAACATAATGGGTGTGCATTGACCGTATCTACCTAATATAAATGTGGGTTATGAAAGCATCAATACTAATGATTATAACAACATCATTAATTGAACAGATTTATTGATTGTTTGATTAGTTTCTGGGGATATAATAGTGCACAAAACTGATAAACACTTTACTCTGGTGGAGACAAAAGCATTGAGAAAGTACATATATACTAATAAAAAACAAATTGTAACAAGTACTACAAGGAAAACAGTAAGAGGATGGTAGACTGGAGTAGCTGGAAGGCTGATTTAATCATAATGGACAAGGTCAAAGTCCATAAGATGGTGCTGTTTGCGATATGAGCAAGGGCGAGAGATTTACACAAAATATTTCAAGAGTAAAAGTTGTTTCGTTTGTTTAAGAAAAAGGGAGGAGGCCATTAAGAGTGGAGCCCAACTAATAGAGGAAGAGTGATGAAGTTAGAAAAATGAATGCTAGCTAAATCTCACAGTGGTTGGTAGGATTCGGTCAGAAGGTTTTAGTTTAATCTAAAAAAAGTTGAAGGACCTAGAGAACTTCTAGGCAGGGACATCCTATGTTGTGATTAACCTGTTAACAGGATCATTCTGGGTGAGACCGCATTACAGTCGGGAAAGACTGGAAAAAAAACAGGAGGTTAAGGCCTGCTCCTGGTAACTGGTGAACAACGTAGTTGGATTCAGAGTGGGGTAACTCAGGATGGAGAGAAGGTTGCAGATTTGAAATGCATTCTGGATGTTTAAGTGTAATGGATTTAATGTAAGGTACAAATTAAAAGGGCACAAAGCTGATGACAGGCTTTAATATATTGTAACCCTGAGGCCATATTCATTACACCAAACTCTATTTACTTATGTTGACAGTTTTCATATGTATTATATATGTGAATGATAAATAGTTCTTTCAATCTGAGGCTAGCTTAATTGTAAGTACTTATTTTTCTGGGTGATTTTCTTAATAACTTACAATGTTAACATCTTTCATAATCATTGGTAAAGTATAAATAACGATAGCATACTTTATAAGCTCCCTCAAGAAAGCCTGCAATATTTTCAGCTCAAGTTATTTTTAAAATCATAATAGCTAATATTTACTGAATGCTTCATAAGTACCAGACCTTGGTTTCCATCTACATCCCTACACTGCACACCCCAAACCAGCAACCTTACTCACCTCCTCTCGCTTCTAGAACTTCGTTTCAGTGATCCTATATGTTATGATAAATCGTGCTGCTCTGCTTAGTTCTACTATTCTCACAGCCACCTCTAGTATACTGCTTTATCACAGTTTCTTTCTCCTTGAGTTTCCCTGAAATGTTCAGCGATAGCAAGAACTCTCCCACTGAGGACAAGATCTGAATGAGACTTGTTCTGAGTTTGAGAATTTATGGAGGATGCATCTTCACACACACATAATGACAAGAGTGAAAACAAAGCTACTTGCCGAGTATCCGCTCTGTTCCAGACACTGTACCAGAGTGACACTGAGCATGCATTATATCTCTTAGGCCAATCTTTATAACAAGACTACAGGGTGGGTGCCATTGGTCCATTGCACAGATGATGCTTAGAGACTGAGTGATACAGTCATGGCCGGTTGCCAGGAACACCCTCAAGTGTGAAGTGGTACCCCACTTAAAGATGTAGGCAGAGAAGTAAGAGGATGGAAGGAGGTGTGGATAGAACGAAGGGTGAGAATCATAATTATACAATGCTCCAGATTTTAGGGGAGCTGGTGATAAGCATGAAGTGTCCATAAAGTATTCAGCCTAAGAGAAGAAAACCAAGCAGTTTGCTGCAGAAGTGAAAAGGGGGAACTCACCCACTTCCCTCTTTATATGGATGAGAGTGAAGAGGCGATGAGGAGAAAAACTCACTCACTGATATGTTCTTCTGAGGCCAGAATTTCCCTTATTATTATTATATTATTGTTTTAAAAATCAAACAAGGAACACGTTCCTCCTCTCACTCTACTTTCCTGCATATATCTGCATAATGACCTTGTGAGTCTTAATTCCCAAGGCATTTTGCAAGCTAAATTACCATGCCAATGGAGAAACAAAAATTACTTGTACAGTCCTCACTTCTATAGGGGAAACCTTCCTTTAAGATTCACACACACACACACACACACACACACACACACACACACACTGTAATTCCCCAGCTCATTTAAAATTTCTTTTGTTTTCATGCACTATAAATCGGTGATAAAATGTTATTACTGAGCATTCGGCAGCGGAATTCACTGACTACTTTTCGAATGTCAGTAAGAACATACCAAGGGAAAATTGAATTATATGATATAATCACAGGCTAATTATTTTCTGTGCTGGTCCTCTACAGAAGCAGTGGATGCAAACTCACAAATACCACATTTATTTTTCTTAGCAGGAGGGAAGCACTAGGCTGTGATTAAAATGGCATCCTGCTTCTTCTTACAGAATGTGTAATGGATCTGAACTGCAAGAATAAAAAACTGACTACACCCATTAACCGTGGTCAAAATCCCATTTTAATTGGGTAGGCAGTTTTCACAGACGTGTATGCATGGCATTGAGATTACATATAAGCCAAATGGGTGAAGCTACACTGCCGAAAACTGGACAGTCTTCACCTGAAGCCTTCGCTCCGCCTTTGAATACAATAGATCTCACACTGTTTCAGAAAGAAATGTTTTAACTCTTCAGCCTTTGCTAATTAAACACAGCATTTCCCTCTTTGAGATTCTGGAAACTCCTTTAGTATGTACCTGTTTAACTTTGTCTGATTCGACATTTCCCAAACTGAGGTAACCACAGAGAATTTTTGTTTTGTTTGTTGTGTGTTTCTTTCATTTTTAAGGAATACCTAATAATAAAAATGCAGTTCCAGGAATGCTGGTGAACAAGATGGTATTGCTTTCATCTTTATGAGGTCATGCATTTGCTCTACCTTTAATCTTGCCCATTTTATTCATACCAAACATGTACCTACCATCTATTTCACAAGGAATATCAACCAAAATATTTCTGTTAAAATTTAGAACATTATGTTATATGTTAACTGCAGTGTAGTTAAAACTTCAAGCACAAAAGCAGCTTTTCGGAACCACTAGAACATGGGTAAAATGAGAAAGACTTGAGGTCTGAGCATTGTGTACAAAGATTTACTTTTTGTCACAAGAAGGGCTAAATAAATGAGACAATTTTTTTTCATACACTAAAATTCAGCATTCAGGATGAAATCCAAATTAAATTCTGCAAGAGAAAAATCTGCATTTCTTACATATTTCTTAAATGCATAATTCCTGCCAACTAGTATGCAAAATACTGTAGACGTGAGAATGACTCAGATACAGCTCCTCCCCTTGTGAAACTGATTTCGTTTCTATGTGATTACAGCTCATCGTATAAATTTCTATGGAAACTGCCTAACCAACGTGTTAAGTGTTAATAGCAGAATTAACGAGAAATTATGGAAGCACAGAACAGGGAAGAAGGCTACTACAGGGGTGCACATCATGTAAGATAATAACAATTAAAGAGAAGTTTGCACACACAAAGCAGTTTCAACTTAGGAGAACAAGGCATACACACGCACACACACACACACAGTCTTTGTGAACTGAAACATTCTCACATGCATGCACATGTGTGCGCGCACACACACACACACAGTCTTTGTGAACTGAAACATTGGGAGCTCATGTTGCTCTTAGCATTTCCTCTATGTGATATTCCAATTAGCCTGTTCCTAGGAAAGTAGTATTCCTCACCCCACAGCATATCCCTATAAAAAGTCATTACAACTCAATAATGAAAAGACAAGTAACCCAATTAAACATGGGCAAAACATCAGAATAGACATTTCTTCAACAAAGATACACAAAGGACCAATAAACCCACTTAAGAGACCCAGTCTCATCAGTCATCAGGTAAATGCCAATCAAACCCACAATGAGATGCCGCCTCTCACTCACTAGGATGGCTAGGATGAAAGAAAGGTAGCAATAACAAGTGGTGGTAAGGATATAGAGAAATATTGGGTTGGCCAAAAAGACCGTTTACATTTTTGTTTTCATTTTCACCAATAACTTTATTGATTTGGATATTTTGAGTATGTTGGCTATCTCGGGCTATTGGCTTCTAGTGGGTAGAGGCCAGGGGTGCTGTTAAACACCTTCCAATGCATGAGACAGCCTCACAGCAAAGAATGATTTGGCCAAAATGTCAGTTGTACCAAGAAACGTGGCAAACCACTTTTGGTTTGTTCTATCAGCACCTTCTCCATACACTGCACAAATCTTTTTTGTGTGTTTCAGTTTTTACCCTTCTGGATATAATAAAGCATAATATGCCAAAAATATTGAGTGTTTTCTTCTATCATCAATATTAAAATGGCTGCGCAAAAGTTCACTAATTTTGATAAGGTTTTTTAAATGCATGCTGACATGACAGCTGTCACAATATAGTCTAACAGAATTGTTTAAGTGAAGTTAAAGACGGCTAAGCACTACTACAGCCATCATATGGAAAAAACATAACAGACTTTTTAGCCAATCCAATAGAAATATCCATATATTATTTATACCACATAAAATGGTATAATCACTTTATAAAACTGGTAGGTTCATAACAAACATAGTTACTATATGACTGAGAAGCTCCACTTCCAGGTATTTACCCAATATAAGTGAACACATAGATCCACACAAAAACTTGTACAGAAGTATTTATAGAGAATTATTCATAGTAGGCCAAAAGAGGAAGACAATCCTAATGCTCACCAACCAATGAATGAACAAATAAAATATGGTGTATTTATACAATGGAATATTTTGGCCACAGAAAGGAGTGAAATACTACAACAAGAATGAACCTTGACAACATTATGCTAAGTTAAAAGAAATAAGTCCCAAGATGCAATATACTATAAGATTTCCTTTACATGAAATGCCCAGAATAAGGAGATCTACAGAGACAGGAAGTAGATTGGCGGTGGCTTAGGGAGGGGGGTGAAGAGGGAGACGTGGAAGTGACAGCTAAAGAGGAGAGGGTTACTTTCTTAGGTGTGAAGGTGTTAAGAAATTGGCTGTGTTGGATACGGTTGCACACGTCTGTGTTGATACTGAAAACCAGTAAGTCATACACTTTAAGTGCAACACTGTATAGTGTGTGAATTACAGTGAATGGAATCTCAATAAAGCTGATTTTCCCCCCAAAGATTTAGACAACAGAATTATTGCATTTTTAGTACATATTTGTTGATTGTGTGAATAAATGAATCAAACAATGCATAGATAGAAACTCTAAATGCTTTAATAGAGTCCACATTTTAAGGCATGTTTTCAAGTTGGTGTTTTCTGCCCTTAGGGACACGGCCACCAATAGTGGTAGGAGCCTTGGTCAAATGGTATGAATTGCAGGTGTACGAATATCAGGTACATGCTGATGATTTCCTGCTCATATATACTATATTATACAATAGGTGAATCTATACCTTACTATGTCAAAATAGTAAAATGCTTATACCTTCACATACTAAATATCGACAATTCTTAAAATGTCTATTAAAATATCATCCTTTGCTCCCTAGTCTTTGAAAACTAGCAAGTACAACTGACACTCGCTCCTGCCAACTTTAATTAAAACGCTTCTGTCTGATTTAGCTCGGTGCTCTCACAGTCAGACTCCTCCCGGGATGACGTGTGCTTCCAGTACGTGAGCAGAGCTTTGGCACGAAATGCCCTTTTGGGCAGCTTTGCCCCACTGTCAGCAGTTTCCCTCCTTCTAAACCACAGATGGTCAATTCACCTTGCTGGGATTGTTAGTGCTAATTAAAATCATAGCCTTCGATTGCCTTTTTAATGCTCTGAATTAGTACATAGCCTTTGCCTTTCCCTCTGGGGCCTCTACTTCCTTCCTTGTCTATCCAAGAAAGGAAAAAAAATAGGTTCATAACTATCTCAAGGATAAATGTAAAACACTGCTCAAATTGTTTTCTGCAATGGAAGAGGGGAAAAGAGTAGAGGCTCACATAGTAGGGCTTCAAATAAACTCTTGTGTAATGAGTAAATAAATCCTACCCTAATCCAACTAGTATTCCCACAATTGAGTGTAATTGCTATTGCAATACAAATCATTTTACTACTAACAGCCTGAACCTACTATATATATGAATTCAACAGAACCTTTCAAATATTTTTTTGGCTAGAACTTTTGCATACTCTTATATGGCTATAATCTCAGGTGAGGAATGTAACTATAATAAGAAATCAACAAAGTGAGGGAAAGAAGCACCTCATAAACAGTTTGGAATTGTCAAAATTTAATTCTGCTTTATCTTATGCACTTGCATCCTTTATTTGTGATCATATCCCTACATGAAAAAATTCATAACTAATTCCAGTATGACCCATTTGGCAATTACCTCGTAAAGGATAATCAATATAAACTTACCTAAGGCAGTGCTTTTATGAATATGATCATTAAATGTGATGGGTGAGGGGTCACTGCTAATCGAGCCCAGTTACAGACAGACATAAAATGTAAGGACTGCTACTAAGGCAGAAGCAGTGATGTACATTCAGGGAAGCTGCATTCAAACAGAGTGGCAAATTGTAACGGTAGTATAATTATTGCTAATATACTTCCCCATTGTAGCTGATGTTTCCATACAACTGACCTAGAATCCTTTTAACAATGCAGTGCATAGAACAGACACTCTTTCTATGGGGACATTAGTCTGCTTGAGTTACTATAAGAAAATCCCTCATTCTGGGTGGCTCAGACAACGCAAATTTATTTTTCAAAGCTCTGGAGGCAGGAAGTCTAAGACCCTGGCTCCAGTGGCGTGGGTTTCTGGAGAGACATCTCTCTTGACTGGCAGACTGTGCCTTGTCTCTGTGTACTCACATGTCTTGTTGTTTGTGTGCCTGAATGAGAGGGAGCACGCTATGATGTCTCTTCCCCTTCTTATAAAGACATCATTTCTGTCAGATTAGAGTCCCACTCTTGTGACATCATTTAACTTTAATTACCTCCTTAAAGGTCCTGTCTCAAATACAGTCACATTGGCAATTAAGGCTTCAGTGTATGAATGTGGAGGGACAATTCGGTCTATAACATTGCTCTATGAGAAAACCATGTGTCTCTATGAAGAGCTTATAAAATATTGTAATAGAAGGTTGGATAACTTATGTATGATGTACATACAACTGTGTTTCTTATGTTTAAAACTCAGATGATCCAGAGAAGAAACCAAGGGTTTGAGTGGCCATGATGAACATGAATGGCATCTCTTTTTAAGTTTCTTACAGCCTAGTTGGGAAGAAAAGGGAACCCTAGTACTCAGTCGGTGGGAATGCAGATTGGTGCAGCCGCTGTGGAAGACAGTATGGGATTGCCCTAGGAAACTAAAAATGGAACTGCCTTTTGATCCAGTGATTCCACTGCTGGGATTATACCCAAAGAATCCTGAAACACCTATTAAACAGAATTTATATAAACAGAATCCTGAAACTGTGGTACATTTACACAATGGAATACTACACAGCAGAAAGGAAGAAGGAACTCCTACCATTCGCAACAGCATGGGTGGAACTAGAGAGCATTATGCTAAGTGAAATAAGCCAGGTGGTGAAAGACAAATACCATATTATCCCACCTAGAAGTAGAAACCAATCAACACGACAAATAAATGAACAAAAAAGAACCAGAGACATGGAAATAAAGAACAAACGGACAGGGATCGGAGGAGATGGGGAAGGTGGGTAATAGGGGAAGGAAGGAGAAGGGTCAAGGAACTTGTGCAAAGGACCCACGGACAAGGACAACGGGGCAGGAAATGTGTTTGGGAGAGGGGGCTGAACTGGGCAGGGGAGAACAACAGTGGGAAAAATGGGAACGACTGTAACTGAACAATAACAAATAAATAAATACAATTTCAACATCAAAATGATCAAAATAAATTAAAATACTGAGATGATTATTCTTACACATACATATCTTTGTCGTTTATTTGGTTATAACTTAAGGAAAAATTTCACAGAAATGCTTATACTTTCACTAGCAGGGCAAGAAGTTGCCTATAGTCATAAGAGCACATTCTTTCCCAACCACCAATATTTGCATATCTGACAATTTCATAAAATGGAGTCTCTTTTTTTTTCTAATTTACATTCCTATTAAATTCAGATTTCTTCTTATGGTTTTAATATACACTGGCATTTTTGTGAGTTGGTTACCAATGTTTTTTGACCTTTATACTTTTATTGAAATAGTCACCCTTATTTTGTTGATTTGTAGGAACTGTTTATAGAGGAAGAATAGTAACTATGCTGTGTATGCTCTACATGTATGTTTTGTGGTCGTTGTTTTTTATTTTTTTTATTTTTTTAAAACCATGCTTTATGTGATTTCTATTCTTTTTTTAAAGATTTTATTTATTTATTTTTAGAGAGGGAAGGGAGGGAGAAACAGAGAGAGAGAGAAACATCAATGTGCAGTTGCTGGGGGCCATGGCCTGCAACCCAGGCATGTACCCTGACTGGGAATCAGACCTGCAACACTTTGGTTCGCAGCCCACGCTCAATCCACTGAGCTACGCCAGCCAGGGCTTGTTTTTTATTTTTTGTTGAGTGCCAAGTCTTTTGTTTATGGCTGCTGGCTTTGTTGCCTTAGACTTATATTTCTGTTCTAAATGGACCACACTATTTCCAAAAGTCTGGATATAATTACATGTTTAATGTGTAAATTAGAATCAGTGTTACTTTTTAAAAATAAATGGAGCTGTGATTATATCTTGAATCTTTTGGGAGAAAGAGTCCTCTTGGTAACTGGGTATATTTTAAAGATTTTCGCATAGCCCTAGTACAATTTATAACTATGGTAGAAGGCATAATTTAATTCAAGACATAGTTATAATACTGTTTTAACTATTCTACCCGGGTTTTAAAATGAATGTTGATATAATAAAATTTTTGGTATAGTCTTTGAATATTCATTCTTATATACATTTGAGCTCATCTTGCAGGATGGGATTTACTGTATATGGAAAATAGAATTTTTTAATTTTTTTTAAAGTAGAAGATTAGAAAATAATGTCATTATGGGTGTTATTTAAATTTAGTTTTACTTTTTAAGAGCTTAAGCATAGTTTAAATTCTTCATAAGATAAAATTTTACAAGAAATCTAAGCTTGGGCTTATCGGCCTTAATCATGCATTTCATCAGACTCGTGTTTTTCATTTCAACTTCTGGTCCTTTCTTGCCTTTAGACTTGTTTTGAATGTGAACTTGCATGAACTAACAGAATTTTCAAGTAGGATATTATTATGTAAATGACAAGATAAAGAGAAATGCTGTGGTCTTCCCGAAGCATTTCAGAGCTAGTATACATTAAAAATAATTTAAAACATTTACATATAGAATGAAAATTGAAAGTTCGATAATAATTAAACCCCTTGGAGAAGTTACATTAGAAAAGATTATAGTCAACCTTGTCTAGAATAAGTAAACTACAAATACCTTTATGGAAGTATTCTAAATAATAACCACTTATGTTAATGATTCTGACCTCATAGAACAGCCATCAATATGGTATCCTGGACATATTTTGAGTACCTGCACCACCACACTAGGTCCTGGGAAGACTATCACAGGCTTGAAGTCTGGCTTCCATGGGATTTCAGTGTAGTTACAAATTTATACAATCAGTTGCTCTAATGCCTTGAGAAGAATTTTTTTCATATTGCATGTACACTTAGAATCTGTGAAGCTGTGGCAAGGTGATAGTCTCTGCCCTCAGAAAAGACAGAGCCGACAGCAGTGGTGGTAGCAGGATGGGTCCCGAAGAAGCGGGCACACAGCCAGGCTCTCTGATACTGCTGCCAGCTCCCACTGGGTTTCAATCCCCAGCCCCGTGATGAGCTGAAGAACAGTGGTCTGTCCATTCTTATTTTCTAAAATGCTCAGCTTTCTGGCTCAAGACTTATAATCACTATTTCTGAAAATATATCCATTTTCCCTTTATCTACTCGTCTGTATCTCATGCACACTTCGGTACTACAGCGAGACAACCCCTGATTAACATTCAGGAGATTTGCCACTGCCTTAGGTCTAGATTGATTCATGGTCTGAGTCGATGCATAAATGACAACTTTAAAACAGTATTTGATCTTTAACCAATGAAGTGCCCAACCTTGGACATACTCTGTGCACTGCTCATACCGCACAGAAGGTAGGCGGAGAGTTCACTTTTCAGTAGAAGCCATAGAGCTAACATCCATGAGAAGATGAAACCATTTTTTAACCTTCCAGAAAGGATTCTAGAATCATTTTAAAAGAGGTCTGCAGCAATCTATTCAATATACTGTTACAAATTGACCTTTGTGTGTAGGTTTTCTCAGTTCTTTGCCTTGTCAACTTTCTAGAGAAATGTTGGCTAGAATTGGCACAAACCGACTTTGCAGGAGACAGACAAGTCTGCTAGGTCAGCCCTTTGCACATAACTGAAGACTTGAAACCAAAGCTGAGACTTCAGCCTACTGTCCACGGCATGAGTGGCACATATCACGTGGTACTTGCATTTCTCCTTCTCCCAAGTCTCAGAACTCACAATTCATAAATATATATACAGAACTTATATTTATAAACAGAACTTATATATATATATATATGTGTGTGTGTGTATATATATATATTTGTCTTAGATACCAATGAAGCATTACATGTCTAAATATTGTACTCTCATTTGATACATAATTTGCATGCATTTGCAGTTAGAGGTTTACCTTTGATTACTATAAATTCTAGTTCATCCCATAACTGTATTTGCCTTGTGATCAGTAATACACATTCCAAGATAATTTCTACTGTACTTCGATGTCACAAATGTAAAAGTTCTTTGTTTCACCAAAAACTTCCAAATAAAATAAAAGTAGATGAAATTGTTGCCATTTTCAAGACAGATGATATTTTAGTTAGAAGAATGTCATCTCTGAAACCAAAGAATTAAAATCCTTTGCCTATTTTTAGTTCAATATTTATGGTTTGACCAAAGAACAAACAACGCCATTGCCTCTCCCGTCATATGCATTATTACTTTGTTCACAGATGAAAGCATTTTAAATCCTAAAAGAAAAGTGGATGGCACAAAAATATCATGATAGGGGCTAGCAGATATAATCAGTGTACCAAACCTTCTCATTTTTACTGAATAAATTTAAAAGAGTTTATGATTTTTCCTTGACTCTTTAAAAGGTAAAAAGATTTATTCCAGAGGAAAAATAATCCAATGACTGGTAGACAACTTTTTGTTGTTACAGGAAGAAATCAATTGAAATTCAAATGTTAATATGTTTTCTCCAAACTACATAATTCAAATAAAACTGGCTAAAAGAAATCTGGAACAGATGATAAAATATGTATGTGTATGAGTGCCTATCACATATAAGAATGATTAATTTGCAATGATAGCCAGTAGACACTGCCTTTCTGAATAATATGAATCCATCTGTGGTCCTTCAGTTAGATTTTTGCTATGCAAGTTTTCTCTAGATGTATTTGATTTTAATGGTTGATGTTCAAGATAAAACATCTACAGCACTTCCATCGTGACAAAACAATTTTAGCAACACATCAGAATTTACTGTCAGATAACTGGTCATCTCAAATGACAACTGACTTTTCCATTGAGGTCCACGTTTTTTGGGCAATTTATCTCATTCATTTCTTCATTTATTTTTCCCAGATAATGTATTTTGGAACCTCTGATTTGTTTTTTAACACATTTGTTAAATAATAATTTTGGTAGGTTTCCATTGTACCACTGAAATAATTAGACTAAAGGGTGATGAATCTGGACTGTAATCAATAAGCAAGTGTTCAAACACTGCATTTGACCACTACGCAATTAATCAAAGGAGAGCTAGGATATGTGTGGAGTATTGAGATTGCAATTTCCCACTAAAAAAACATGGGAAGCAATTCGTGGTAAGCATTTAAAGTGTCACAGTGATATATTTCAAAGGACACAATGCAAACTCATTTTGAGCCATTAACTTACCCAAGACCGTGAGCTCTGCAGAGGCACTGATATTCTCATTTTTATATGTGACAACACAGGTGTAAGTTCCGCTGTCATCATCAGTCACATTGGAGATGAGCAAGTTGCTTCCACCCAATAGTGAATACTTTTTGGACCTGTAAGACATAACACATATGAAATTCTAGAGTAAATTAACATAGGTCTATGTTAGCCAGGTACTCAAGGGTTTGAATGAACTCCACAAAAGCACAAATGAAAAAATTGCAAAGAAGCTCCATATCATGGGGGCTTGATAATACCACCTTTATTAGTCAGACATTCATTCAAGGTAAACTGCTCCCATTGGACGTCTCTGTGCAGTGATCAAAGAATTAAGGTAGATTAAACTTGAATGAATGTTAGTACCGAGAAGAGATTCAGAGATGATCTGGTCCACTTGTCTCATTTTGAGTTTGGAAACGGCAAGGTCCAGAGAAGTTGTTCCCCACGTTGGAAGTCAATGTCCTCAGACCTGCCAGGCAATTTAGTAATCTTCATACAGCCTGGTTATGCTCAGGGAACGCATCTTCACATGCTGAAGATGGAAATGGATTTCCAGCATGCTTTAATATTCTCAGACATATTGTGATACCATACCATTTATTGTTGTTATGGAACTAAATATTTAAGGTAGATGAAATTTAAAGATTAACCTATTGTCTATGAACCTATCTCATCATAGAAAATACATGTGTTAAAAAGAAGTATGCCAAATCTCAAAATCAATGAAATTAATTTCTTAAGTGAAACCCATTTAATCAAAATATTTCAGACTAAGTGTTCCATCCTATTAAGAGTTTACTTGCTAACTATGCCTTAGTACTAACGCCCAGTAATTCAAAGCCAGCCAAGTTCTTTCCCTGCCTTGTCTCAAACATTTGTTATAGACAAGGTGGTGAGAGATATAACTGAAGCTAAAAAAGTTACACAGACCCAATGTATTTGAAAGCTATATTTTGTATTTCAGAAATTTTGGTTTCTTAAATATTTCACTCTCTATACCACTTCCTTAGGATGAGATCCTTCAGAGTGTCTTTGCTGAAGACTCTTTGGGCAGGACCATCTCAGTGGCCACGATGGCTTTTCAGGTTTCCTCTCAGAATTGATCTCATGGATTTTGAATGTTCCCCACACCATGTCTCTCATATCCTGTACATGTATATGTATATACATATATGTTTATGTGTGTGTCTTTCCTATACTGTATAAGGTCAAGAAATGCAGAAAAATATTTCATTATTCTCAAAAACCCTAAGGGTTGTTGTAGGTACCTACATTAAGCTAGAAAAAGATACACTAGCACACACTGCACCAAAGTCCCACATAGGCAGTTACCTGAGTTGGACGACTTCCTCTCCTCGTAACCAGGTGAAGCTCGGGGGAGGGTAGCCAGAAACACAGCACTCCAGGACGGCGTCTTTTCCTTCGATGGCTACCACATTGGACGGTCTCTGCAGGAAATACAGCTGCCTGTGCAGTCCTGGATCTGTGGGAGAAAAAAGCATGGACTCACATCTTTTCTGAAAACAGTGCAAAGAGAAATAAGGTACAGGAGCTCGGGTCATTTTGTTTTCCTAGCAATGCTGTGATGGAGAAAGACAGAAACATGGAAAGATGCCACTGAAATTTAGGAAATAAAGTTCTTAAAGAGTTCTTCCATCCTTGGTTTCTAGAATTGTGATAGAATATTCTTAGCTGCTGATGACATCAGGGTATAAGGCAATGGGAAAAAGCTTGAGACTACATGCCACTTATCTGGGCCACAGGCCTTGCTGTTTTGTCATTGTTAGAGAATAAGACAATATTATCAGTGACTTTGCTAAATGTTACCACCCCAACCTTTTTCATATATTCAGTTTGCCTGCCACTAATACTGATTCTACTTCCTTCGGCTTGGTTTATTGCTTCTGTGGATTGGGAAGTAATATAAACAAACACGTTAGAATTATGTTAAATAGCATACAAGTGCAGAGGATTAGAATACAGAAGGTACTGAGAAAACACCTGCTGTCTTCAAAAAGGAGGTTACCCTAATGTTTGTTTTTATAACAATGGTTGGATGTTTCTAAGTCTTCTGCTTAGTTTTTATTTTTAACAACTCTACAAAGACTGGGTGTTTCCCTAGAGCTGAGGCTCTGGTAATGAAGAGACTCCTGCAGCCTTGGGCGTCTCCCAGTGCATTTTCTAGTTACACATAGCTCAGCATTCATTATACCAGCAGGTAACTGAAACAGCGTGTGTCCAACCCAGAGACTCATTCCATTCATCTCACAACTCATTTGATCCCAACTCGCTAAGATTACATCAGGAGAGATAAGCAAAAAATTCCCAAAATCCTAAGCACAGTTTCAGCACTGTCGAGAGCAAGCCCTGTAAAAGTTAAGAGCGCCTCTTCCACCTGTCTTGAAAATCTTACTCCTCTGCCAGAGATACACCAGCACCAGTCACATGGTCGGGTGGGCTAGAAGGAAATCCTCCCAGAGGTGGTAACATCCCTTGACTTATCTGCTGACTAAATTTCTATCACTCAAAGTTCATTTTTATAAAAATATAACATGCTATATGTCCAGATCCCCATTAAACCCACACCCGTTGATGAAGCTTTATTTTAGGCCATTTTCAACTTAATGCATTAAATAGGATTAGCGTGAAATTGGTTATATTGCAAACTCAAAGCAAAAGCTTGAAGTAAAGAAAATGAGGCAATGGGATCTTAAAAGCTAGGTTTGGGGTGGAGGGAGAATGGACAAGGGAGGTTAGATCCAGCTGACCACGGTGGGTCAGGCAGGGGATCTGGAAAGAAGGAACATGGTTGCTCATCATTCTTGGTCCGACACAACTCCACACTCATTGATTACAGGTCAACAAAAAGCACATGAATTCTCCAGTTAATGGTTAAAATAGTAATTATCATCTAAAGTACTCTTGGCATAAAAAAGAGACATTCACACTTTCTCTGTCTTCTCACAAGTGTTTCTGGTTGTTACAGCAACAAAAATAAATATTCTTCACAATGAAAATATTGAAAGAATTTTCTAAATGTGTTAATCCTTATTAAAATAATATTGTAGAAAAATCTCTCAAAAGTTTTAAAAATGATTGGTGGTATATGCCGTTTCCCTTCTCAAAAAGTGACCTTTCAAATCACATGAAAATTCTTTGAAGGATAATATTGGTTAACAATTAATTTTCTGAAATAGACAGGTTCCCAACATTTGCAAGTATAAATAACTATCCTTATAATGGAGGTCTACTTATTTGAATGCTTTCTTCCACCCCCTATTCCTCAGCAGCTATATGGATGGTATAACACTATAGTACACATTATAATATACTATGTTATATATTATAGTGTACTATAAAGTATACAAGGGGGACTCGAAAAACCAGAGTTTATTTATAAAAAGTTGTGTATTTATTCTGACATGTTTAAACTTCAGTCACCTTCAAAATACTTTCCATTTGATGTAATACACCTACTCAGATGTTTTTTCCACCACTCAAAATGATTTTTAAACTTGTCAATTTTGATGCCTTTTAGTGCTGCTGCCGTTTTTTGTTTCACCTCTTCCTCATCAGCAAAACGTTTCCATTTGAGGACTTTTTTCACCCCAAGGAACAACAAAAATTGCTCAAGGCGAGATAGAGTGAATAGGGAGGGTGGGGCATGGGGGTCATGACATTTTTGGTCAAAAATTGCTGAAGACTCAGCGTGGTGTGAACAGGTGCGCTCATAGATCACCCATCATGAAATGGGCAAATGCGAAGCTGAAGGAAGACAGACTCACGACAAAGCCAGCTGGTACACTGATACAGATGGGTTCCTAGAACACTCACCTAGTGGAGGATGCCTGTACTACAAGGGATCTACCCTTCAGAAGATAATTCCAGTTTTTTAGGGGTCTCCCCTCATAGTATAGTAATATTATACACATATACACTATATATTCCAGTATACTATATATAGTATACTATATACTATTGTGTGCTATAATATATATGATATAGTATATTGTATAGATGTTACTATAGTATACTATAATATACACTACATAGTATATTATATAGGTCTTATTTGATGTTTTCTACACTTATTTGATATACTACAGGTAGTATAGTATCTTACTTGATGTTTTCTACCCATAGAAAACATCCAGTAAAATCTACATAATTCATCTTCTAGCTAAAATAAATTTTGCCTGGAACCTTTGTGCAATGCCACTTATTTATCCAAGGAACATCCAACATTTCAACTTAAAATATTATAGTTTCTTTTATCATAAAACAAAATCATGCAACACAAAACAGTTATTAAGAATTTGTTGTATGTTTATTTTGAATTGTAAAGAAATTAAACAAATAGTACAGAATTCTCATATGGTAGTTTCCATTCCTAGACCCTCAGTTTTCCCGACAATTAACATCTCTCATTAGTGTGGTACATTCATTACTTTAGTGAACTGATACTGATACATTATCATTAAAGTCCATAGTATATGTTAAGGTTTACTGTTTGTGTTGTGTATTCAATGGATTTTGACAAAAGCATAATGCCGTGCATCCAACGTGACAGTACCACACAGAGTGTCTCACCACCCTAAAACTTCCCAGAGCTTTATCCGTCTATTCCTCGCTCACAACCCCTATCGTAAACCCCAGGTGATCACTGGCCTTTTTACAACTTATATAGTTGTGCCTCTCCCAGAATGTGATGTAATTGGAATTTTACTCTGTTGAGACTTTTCAGATAGATGTTTTTTTTCACTCAGCAATATGTTCTTAGGGTTCCTATGTGTCTTATTGTGGCTTGAGGGCTCATTTATGTTTGTTACTGGATGTTACTTCTTTAATGATGTACCACAATTTCTCTATTTCCCTATTGAAGGATACCTTGGTTGCTTTGAGTTTTTGGTGATTAGGAACAAATCTGCTACAAACGCCAATGTGCAGCTTTTTGTCTGAACGTAACTTCCAACTCAATTTGGTAAACACCATGGAGTATGATTGCTAGATTGCATGGTAGAACTATGTTTATTTATTTCTCTCTTAATTTTCATTTTACTTATTTAATTCTTAATTGCATTTTTTTCCATTACCATTGATCCCCCCCATACCCTCTTCCAGCTCCACTCTTAAACTATCTTCCAAAGTGGCTCTGCAGGTTTGCATTCTCACCAGCAATGAATGAAAGTTCCTGTCACTCATCATTTTGTAAGCATTTCCTGTGGTCCCTTTTGGGGGATTTTAGCTATTTTTATAGGTGTCTAGAGGTAGCTTATAATTGTTTTCACCTTTCTGAGGGATGTTGAGTGCATTTCACATGCTTAGTTTCCACCCGTATATCTTCTTCAGTGAGGTGTTTTTGGTTCAGCTCTTTTGCCTATCTTGTAATTAGTTTGTCTTCTCATCGTTGAATTTCAAGCATTTGTTGCACAGGGTGGAACAAAAGTAGGTTTAAGGTTGTGAGTGTGCAAAACAATTTATTCTTGTATTATTTATTAGTTATATTTTCTAAATGAACAACTGAAAGCCTACTTTTGCCCACCCTGTATGTTTTGGATATAAGTCCTTTATCAGATGTTTGTTTTGTAAATGTTTTACAAGCCTATGACTTGTTTTTCTCATTATCTTAACATTGTCCTTTGCAGAGCAGAAATTATTAATTTTCACAAAGTCCAACTTATCAGTTTTTCCTTTCATGGGATGTTTTATAGGAAATGTACCTAAAAACTCTTTTTCAAAACTAAGATCACTTAGATTTTCTCATGTGTTACCTTTTAGAAGTTTTTATAGTTTTGTGTTTTATATTTGGGTCTATGATCCATTTTGAGTTAATTTTTGCAAAAGGTGTAAGGTCTGTGTTTGTTCCTTTTTTTGCATAAGATGTGCAAGTGTTTCAGCACCGTTTGCTGAAAAGACGATCCTTTCTCTATTGACTTGGTTTTGCTATTTCTCAAAGATCAGTTGACTGTTGGTGTGGGTCTATTCCTGGGAGCTCTACTTCCTTTCATTGGTTTATTTCCCTCTTATTATGCAAATAGAATACTCTATTGACTCTTATAACTCTATAACAGCCTTGATGGCAGGGAGTGTGTGTCCTCTGACTTTCTCCTTTGTGTTGTACTCACTATTTTGGGTCTCTTGTCTTTCCATATAACCTTCAGGATCAGTTAATTGTGATACTGAAAATAACTTGCTGGGATTTCTGTCTATTTTAAAATATCAGGCATCACTGGGCTCAAACGGCTACAAAAGAACCATCTGCTCTTACTTTTTCAGAAAGAGTAAGAACATTCCAGATTACTTGAATTTTGACCTGGCCCATTTCACTTATGTTTATTATCTTTGTGGCTCTGCAGGCATTGAAATCTATGACCCTAGTCATACATATGGAAATACCAGCTCTTTTATTAAATTTACTAGGGTGATGTGGCTTAATAAAATTATATAGGTTTCAGGTGTACAATTCTATAATACAACATCTGTATATTGTATCGTGTGTTCACCACCCCAAGTCAAGTCTCCTTTCACCCTTTACCCTCTCCTACATCCCCCGACCACCCTCTCCCTCTGGTAATCACCATACTGATGACTGTGTCTAATAAGTTTTTTGGGGGGGCGGGGGTCCTTCTGTTGTAGTTTTTGCTTAATCCCTTAACCTTTTTCACCTGATCCTGCAAACCCCCTCTGCTCTGACAGGTGTGAGTCTCCTCTCTATCTATTAGTGTGTTTCTGTTTTGTTAGTTTATTTTGTTCATTAGAGTCTATATATGAGTGAAATCAAACGGTACTTGTCTTTCTTTGACTGGAGTCTTTCACTTAGCCTTATGTTCTCCAGGTCCATCCATGATGTCACAGAGGGTAAGATTTCCTTCCTTTTTATAGCTGACTATTATTCCATCATGTAAATGTATCATAGTTTTGTATCCATTCATCTACAGATAGGCACTTGGGCTGCTTCCAAATCTTGGCTATTGTAAATAATGCTGCAATGAACATAGGGGGGCTTATGTTCTTTTGAATTAGTGTTTCAGGATTCTTCAGATATATTCCCAGAAGTAGAATCACTGGGTCATAAGGCAGTTCCATTTTTAATATTTTTTAAAGATTTATTTATTTATTTTTAGAGAGGGAAGGGAGGGAGAAAGAGAGAGAGAGAAACATCAATGTGTGGTTGCTGGGGGCCATGGCCTGCAACCCAGGCATGTGTTCCTGGCTGGGAATCGAACCTGCGATACTTTGGTTCACAACCCGCACTCAATCCACTGAGCTATACCAGCCAGGGCTCATTTTTAATTTTTTGAGGTAACTCCATACTGCTTTCCACAGTGGCTGCACTAATCTGCATTCGCTCCAACAGTGCACTAGGGTTCCCTTTTTCCCACATCCTTGCCAATACTTCTTCTGTTGACTTATTGATGATAGTCATCCTGACAGGTGTGAGATGGTATTTCACTGTGGTTTTAATTTGCATTTCTATGTTGAGTAGTGATGTTGAGCATTTTTCATATGTCTACTGGCCATCTGTATATCCTCTTTGGAGAAATGTCTGTTCAGATCCTTTGCCCATTTTTGTAATTGGATTGTTTGTGTATGTGTGTGCATGTGTGTTTGGTGTTGAGTTGTATATTATAAATTTTGGGTATTAACCCCTTATTAGATATATCACTGGTGACTATGTTCTCAGTGGGTTGTCTTTTCATTTTGTTGATGGATTCCTTTTCTGTGCAAAAACTTTTCATTTTGATAGAATACCATTTGTCTATTTTTGCTTGTGTTTTCATTGCTCAAGGTGATAGTTTAGAAAAAATATTGCCATGAGTAATGTCTGAGATTTTGCTGCTTATGTTTTCTTCTAGGATTTTTATGGTTTCAGGTCTAACGTTTAAGTCTTTAATCTATTTTGAGTTTATTCTTATGTGTGGTATACTAAGAAAAAGTCAGCTTTTGGCAGAGAAATTTTCTTTTAAATACATTTCTCTAGTCTAATACATTATAATATCATGGAATTAAAAAAAACTAATAGAGATTTTTTAATAGAAAATAGTTAATATGTTTCACAACATTGTGATAGATTAAATATAATCACAAATTATTGAGTTCTCCCATCCAGAATTGATGACCTAGTTCCTAACGATCTAAATCTGGCCTTGCTCTGGGTCTTGTTTAGATTGCAGTGTGAGTTACACTATATGAATTCTGGAGCCAAGGCCTCAGGAGGTGTTACAGTTTCTGCCATGTCTCTTTCTGAGACCATTGGAGAGTGAGAGTCACTGAGAACCCGCAGCCTAAATGAGCGCCTACCGACAGGCAAGTGAGCGAGGCCATCTTGAACCTCCCATCTCCGCCAAATGCGCACAAATGAATCAGAGTGAAACCAGAAGAATGGCTGCCAGGACAAATCCCAGAATCGAAAGAGGTAATAAATTGTTTGATGTCACTAAAGTTTGTAGTGGTTTGTTATGCAGCAATAGATATCTGAAACATCACACATGAGAATAAAAACAAATCAAACCCATCTCAGTGATTTAAATTACCAAGATACCTTTTTTAAAAATACATGTTGTTTGTTTTTGTTTGATGTTTGGTTTCTGTTTTTGTACTACTAGGGAAATTTTGGCTATTTACACAGACATTATGAAAATTAACACTTGCCTTATTTTTCTTCTTAAAATGTGATTTTTTAGAATAGTGACAAGAAAGTATATTTATGTATTAAAATAGGGAGGATAGGAGTACAATTGCTAAGGTTATAATTGTATAATTGTCTAATCATACAATTGCTAAGGTTATATTTGTATAATGGAATTATAGGCAGTTTTTATTTTCATCTTTGGATTTTTCTATAATCTAAGGATTTTTATAGGTACCTGTATTATCTTTAGAGTAAAGAGTTATTTTAAACTCTAGTGTTGTCAAGTGGATGGAAATCATACAAGGAGCAAAGAAATTGTAAAAATTAATCACTAAAACACACGACAAGTATAGTAAGAGCAAATGAAAGTTTTCTCTCTAGGCTGATAATAGCATGGCTGAAAAAGCAGTGGGAACAGTGCACTTGAAATTCTAGGTCATGATGACTTACTTTTGTTGACTAAATCGATTTTAATGGAACTATGATATAACTAGTAATTATTCATAGAAAATTAATTTTGTTCTCACTATATAGGCTCTAGCTATTCAGATCCAAAGGGATCTATTCAGCTAATAGGACATGACAGTTTTTTCCGATGAATCAATGGATGTGATTTAATCACAGGAAATGGCATCATGATGTAATCACAGGAACGTTCTATTTCTATCTATTGGGTAATAGCTACTTAAATGGTCGTATTATTTTTATGCTTTAAACTGTACATGTTTCATATACTCTGAGATACGTTTACTCTGTTTTAAGATAAAAATGGGAGAAAAGTGCAAGGGTGGACTCTAGAAAACACATTTGCCATAACCTTAAAATCAAACCAGCCAGAACGGACTTTTTTTTTTCTAATGTCAATTTTTTTTTATGTTAAAAACTCACAAAGCCAATCTTTTTAATATGATGCTCATGGATCTGAATGCAGAAAAATCACACAACCATTCTCCCTAAATTGATTACAAGCAGTTGTGATTTTTTTTTTACACTAAAATTCAAGTCTCATTTTTTCCTATTGGGAGGGAGATGTTAGCCTGACTCTCTGGCCTGATTTCATGGTCACCTTGGCGGCAGCACAGCTCTTTCTCCACACAGAGCAAGAGGGTAGGATGTAAGTAAGGGGAAAACAGTCCTTGCGGGGACTGATCTCTGACCTACACAGACTGCATTCAAACATAGAAACACCTTGTGCCAAAATGCTGACTTTGCTTATGCTTTTCTTCTCTCTTTCTAACCTTTTTGGTGGACAACTTGGCCCACTTTAGCTAAGCCTGTTATCGGAGCCAGAAAGAACTGATCTAGAATCACTGGGAAAATGAATGATGGTGTAAACAGTAGATCTGAAACTGTTTGATCTCAGGAACCATTAGCCCTCTTAAAATTTATTGAGGGCCCCAGACAGCTTTTGTTTATGTAGGTTATATCTAGAAACACTTACCATATTAAAAAATTTCAAAACGAGATACTGAAATACAGAACAAAATGACAGTGACCAGAGGGGCAGGGGAGGGGGGAACGGGGAAAAGAAGGGGAAGGGTCAAGGAACATGGACAAAGGTTACCCATGGACAAAGACAATGGGGCGGGGGGAGGATTGAATGCAGGGGAGTGAATGTAGGGCAGGGGAGAATAATGGGGGAAAATGGGGACAACAGTAATGGAACAACAAAAAATATCTCAAAATGGAATATTGAAAAAATATTTATTTATTAAATATTTATTTTTACCTTACAAAAAATAAGGTTTTGCTTAAAAAACACTCTGTTTTCCCAAACAAAAATATTAATGAGAAGAGTAGTACTTTATACAGGTGGGGCAAAAGTAGGTTTACCATTGTGAGTACACAAAACAGTTTATTCTCGTGTTACTATTTAGTAATTATTATATTGTTTCCATACGAACAGCTGTAAATCCACTTTTGCCCTGCCCTGTAACTTTGTAAGTTTTTAAGTGAGTGATTTAATAGGAAATAACCAGAATACTGTGTTACTCCCTACAGCCACTTGGTTCTGACATGTTGTCTAGTTCAATCACACACGAAAATAACTGACTTCAACAGATACGTGGTTAGAAAAGGGGGGTGCAGTATCTTCAGATAACTGTAGATTTTATCCTTTAACTCTCAGCCAAAACTCAATAAGTAATTTCTCGAAAGTTAGTTGTTACGTGGAATCTGACACGATATCGATAAACATTTTATGTTATGCTGTATAAAAATCCATTGGTCTAATCTTGCATTTTGAATAGATCTTTTACCCTTGCGTGATTTTGTCACATCAATCAATGGTCATTTGGAATGGTACACTGAATTGGACAGGTCTTCTAACTGTTGACACATTTCATTATACACTATCAAAAAATCTCATTTGTTACTATCACCACCAAGCCCATGGAAAGACCTTTTAATGTGGTGAAGCTGTCAAGCTCCTAGAAGTGGATACAAGTTTTCCAAATTTCTAATTTAGCCTAAAAGCCGGAATCCATCCTTGGCAGCAAACACTATTTACCTTCAACTGACTGGTTCACTTCATTCATTCTTGAGAAAATGACTAACTAGTACCCAAGTCTGAATAGCTACAGTTTTTCTATTGATTGTCCTTTCAAGTAAAAATGGTGTTCCACTGGGGAAAAGAGTAGCTAATTGAGCTTGTAACTCAAGTGTTCACAGGCGTTTATCCCTCAGAAACTCATTCTACATTCATATCTTTCATGAGTACTTTCCATTTTAACATTCAGACTATTCAAAAGGTGTATATTTAAAGACTGAGATTTAATATAATTAATAATTTCTACTGCTTCATCAAAGACATTTGTAGGTCAACATAGTGGAAAATGTAAATATAGATGTGAAAAGGTATAAGATATATAGATATCTTTACAATATAGATGTAAAATATAGAAGCACATACATGTGCAAGTATGTATATTTAACACAATCTGTTAAACAGATTCCACCTCACAAATCTCCTGGAATCATCTCAAGAAATGCCACAGACCACATTTTGGGAACTGATGTAAACACAGTCTCAAGAAATTAACTATTCTTCTGAGACATTCAGAAAGTCCATTTCCTTTCAACATGGGAATAGTTTTACATTTTTCAAGTAGAAATAGATAAATTCAGTATACTTGCTCTTCCTCCTCTTCCTCATCATCAAAATCATCAACAACATCATTATTTTGCATTTAGGCAGGCAGTACAAAATTTAAATATTTCTAGTCACTGCCTTTGAGCAATAGGTTACTAAAAGTTAAGGAACACCTTAGGTCCTATAACCTGACGCATTTGCCCATGCTTCACACACTCAGAAATAAAAAACCCACTGTCTTCTGGGCCCACGTCCCAAACAGGCACGAGGAAGGCACGTTCGTGAGAGCAGAGAGGGCGTTTTCTGTTTAAAGGCGTTTACCTCCCACCGAAAAGTTTCACTCGGACATTACTTTGGCCAAATTCATTGAGCCTGTGAGGGCAGCTGGAATCTACATTTGGCTCTCTGCTTTCACAGGTTTTCCCAGACACGGCGGGGCCACATAATTGTGTCTTCCCTCATAATAGAGGACCAGGTTGAATGAATAAATTACCCAGGCTGGGAGAGCTTTGAGAATGAAAAGTAGCTCTATAACACTCTAAAGCATTAGCTGTGACGGGGACTATCCTGAGCACACCTGAGCGCATGCACACCCTGTGATGACAATGACTTTCTTTTCCTGGGGCCATTTGTCCTAAACTGTAGTCTAGGGCCATCAACACTCCACTGACACGACTGAATCTAAAGGATAACTGAGGCAGAGGGAAACTTAATTTTGGTTTGTTGGCATCTGTGTCAGCAAAAACAAAACAAAACAAAACACTGGTTTCCACAACTTAATAAGCACCTTCTTTAAAATGACCAGTATTAGCTTTTCATTTTTGTGCTTTCTGAATGCAAAACCTTTTCCCCCCACTGCAAATGAAAAGGCACAGCAGGCTACCGTGGGATCTTCGCTTTGATTTCTTCGCAGGCACGAGAGTTAAAAATTACTTTAGTGTCACAGAGCTGGTTTCCCCTCTCTGCATTTCAAGCTAACCTACCATTCACGTGCCAGGTCCTGAGCACCCCCACATCTAGTTCTGATTTAGGAAGTCCAATAGGGGCCATGTTTTGTCAAACACAAACAGGTACTATACAGGCCTATCTCATCTTAGGTGTTGCATTTTTTACAAACTGAAGGCAAGACCTTCCATAGCAAAATGATTATGACTCATTTGATTGTGATAGTCTCTCTATTGAAGTGCTCTGGGACAGAACTCCCTCTGTCTCTGAGGCATGCCTGTAATATCTGCTGTGAGTGGAAAAACTCCATGAAACTCCTTCTAAGTCTGTTTAGAGTGTCTTTTATTAAAACTAGCCTAATCCAAACTGATCACAGGAATGCAAATTTACTTAATAAAACATGAAACCTTCCATGTGGCCCAAGGCCAAGGAGCTTTGAACAGAGTAAGAAAACGGAGCCATTTCTCAGGAGGCGTTATTCATCACTCTATGATTCTATTACTTTCCTTCCTCATTTACACCAATTCAAGAACTAAAAATGGCATCCCCACTCTGTAAATATTCCTACATCTGTTCATATTTCCTCTTTCCCTCTCCGTGCACACACACACACATTGCTATTTGTAGTGTGAGGGAAGAAAGGGGGTGTCTATTCTTATCTCTGGCATATGGCCATGTTCCTTCTGTTTCACAGGCAAATTTTGAGTCTATCAGTTTCATTTTGTAGCAGGTCTGCAGGAAGTGATTTTTCATTTATAGAATCTTTTTCTAAATTTTACAGCTGACAGTAGAATCCCAGAAAACAAATGTTGCTATTATGATGTGTCAAAACTAATTTACAGAACCCAGAAATCTTCATAATTTATATAAATGCATAACACAACATTTAAAACTTTCCAGAAAAGTAGTAGTAGTTTTTATTCTCTCGTTTTTATAAAGAACCAAAAAGTATTTGGACTATTTCCTATTTGGCCAATGTTGAATCTATAAAGGTATGCCTGTAACTCATGATTAAATATATATATTTTTTAATGTTCCAAGAATACATTGATGTAAAACAAGACAAGGAGAGGAAGGTCTGTGGGTTCTTTCATTAAGCTTTGTGACTTCTGCATTCACAGGTCATAGGTTTGGCCTCTACCCACCTTCTGAGAAAGCCTCCTTTTGTGTAAGTCAGGGCCGAGTCCCCAGCCCTTCAGCTATCCACCCAGGGCTGCTAAGGGTCACATTCCTAGTGAATGCAGCGCTGACCATATGCCAACTTCAAAAGACTCTTGAGGGAAGACAGGCTCTCTTTTTTACAAAATCTTTATTCCTACATGTGGAAGACAATTCCACATACAATGCTTTTGCTTGTGACCTTATGTGAAATAGCGACCTATCAGAGAATGGGAGTTGAGATAGTAACATAAGTATCTAACATCAGTCAAGGTTTAGAAAATCTGCCTTTCATGACTTTGAATACTTCTTTCCAGCCCCTTCTTGCCTGATTGAGAAATCAGCTGATAGTCTTATGGGAACTCCTTGTAGGTAACTCTTTCCTTTTTTCTTGCTGCTTTTAAGGTTCTCTCCTTATCTTTAATCTTGGGTGATTATGCTGTATCTTGGTGTGTCCTTTCTTGGGTCCAACTTCTTTGGGCCTCTCTGAGCTTCCTGGACTTCCTGAAAATACATTTCCCTTGCTACATTAGGGAAGTTCTCTTTCATTATGTTTTCAAATAAGTTTTCAATTTCTTGCTCTTCCCCTTCTCCTTTTGGCACAGCTATGATGTGGCTATTGGAACATTTAAAGTTGTCTTGAAAGTTCCTAAGCCTCTCCTCATTTTTTTGAATTCTTGTGTCTTCATTCTGTTCTGGTTGAATGTGTATTTCTTCCTCCTTCTCCAAATCATTCATTTGAGTCCTGGTTTCCTTCCTTTCAATTTTGGTGTCCTGTACATTTTCCTTGATTTCACTTTTTAGGAAAAGCCTTCACTTTTTCTTCGATTATATTCAACCATTTCTGTGAGCATCCTTCATGAAAAGCAAGAACCTACATCCAAGATGACTGTATCCAGCAAAGCTATCATTTAGAATGGAAGGGCAGATAAAGTGCTTCCAAGATAAGGTCAAGTTAAAGGAGTTGACCATCACCAAGCCCTCATTATATGAAATGTTAAAGAGACTTATCTAAGAAAAAGAAGATAAAAAATATGAATGGTAAAATGACAACAAACTCACAACTATCAACAACTAAACCTAAAAAAACAAAAACAAAAACAAAAATGAACTATCCAAACAACTAGAACAGGAATAGATTCACAGAAATATAGATCCCATGGGTGGTTATCGGTGGGGAGGGGGAGAGGGAGAGGAAGAATGTGAGAAAAGCTAAAGGGAATAAGAAGCATAAATTGTGGGTACAAAATAGACAGAGGGAAAGTTAAGAATAGTATGGGAAATGGAGAAGCAGAAAAACTTATATGTATGACTCATGGACATGAACTAAGGTGGGAGAGGGGTACAGGGTAGAGGGGGATAAAGGGGAGAAAAGTGGGACAACAATAGTAGCACAATCAATACAATATATTAAACCATAAAAAAAGAAAATCTGATGATTTGGTGAGAGGAGATCACTAGTAACACTAGAATTATATACATGCTCATCGGGGAACATGTATAAAGGACCTATGGACAAAGCCAAAGTGGGAAGGACTAAGGGAGGGAGGTGGGGATGGGTGGGGCAGGGGAGAATGGTGGGGGGGGGGAATGGACACAACAGTACTTCAACAACAATAAAAAACTTGGAAAAAGGAAATATATGTATATACATATAAATATGTGTTTGTTATATGTGTGTGTATATACATATATACATACCAAAATCCCCAAAAAACAATAAAAAAGAATTATAGACATGCAAGAAAAATGTAATAGGTCCCCCCGGTATTCCAAGTATTTTCAACTTGGAATCCTAGACATTGTTCATTTCTGCCATAATAGCACTAGAAAGTGAAGATTTTTTTTAGTCGAAACCAAACAGAAACTGCCTATGTACCCATAGTAAGCCAGCTTAGGCTTGCCAACACATGAGACTCTGTTTCATCGCTGTCACGGGAAACACTGGTTGTCTCACACTGCTTGAAAGACCTGACCTACAATCGTGTATGTGACTCCTACACAGTGTGGCTGTCCATTTGTTTCTGTGTTATGCTGGGCCCTGGTTACCACAGAGGGCAAGCCAAAGCTACCACCGTGGTGGCAAGGGCACATCATGACATAGAACTTGAGCAGTTCACTGCCTGGTATGCATCTAAGTTATCTTTTCTCTTGGTGTGCTTTTTGTAATAACATAAAACAACTTACACTATTATGTTTTTTAAAATTAATCTAAGCCCTGATTGGTGTGGCTCAGGGGGGTGAGTGTTGTCCCGCAAAGCCAAAGGTCACCGGTTCGGTTCCTGGTCAGAACACATGCTTGGGTCACAGGCCTGGTGCACAGTTTGGGCACGTACAAGAGGCATCCGATTGATGTTTCGCTCCCTCTCTTTCTCCCTACCTTCCCCTCTCTCTAAAATAAGTGAAATCTTAAATAAAATAAAATAAAATTAACCTAAAAGTAGGAACATCTCATATTTAATGATACTGGGTTTTGACCCTTATTTGTTATATTTCAGCATGGCCTACAATTTTCAGTAATTAGAGTGCTTGTCTAGCAAACTTGAACTCTTAAATACTGGGATTATGAAGACAGTTTTGGGGATGAATGTGGAATGAAATAATAAATGAGATCCTTGGTAGTGAGGCTAATCTACTCCACTCTCTCCTCTTAACAGAAAAAGAAACTAAGAATTTTAGAGTATTAAATGAGATGGTAATGGCTAATGAAGATCCAGTGCCAGAAGTCTTATTTATAGAACCTTTTAACTCCCATTTCTAAGCCATGCTTCTTGTGGTATTTTATATAGCAAAAGGAAAGATGTTCATGGAAAGGTGAAGCTGGAAATCACTAACACTGAGTTACTAGAGGAGAAATAGATGCTGGCTTCTAATAGATGTAAACAGGAAATGAAGAAATTAGCACTATTGATAAATAGCACAAAATATGTAATTAAATACCAGTAGATAAATGAACACGAAGGCATCTAGAATCAAAGTCAGGTAATTCATTATCAGAGAAATAATCTTGACAGGAGAATCAAATTCTTAAAGACTGGAATCTGTAAAATGCCAAAACAATTATAATAGCTACTGAGGACTAAATTCCAGGCATTGTACTGCACCTATTAAATTAAGCGCTCATAACCACCCTATGAAATGTATATTATTACTCCCCACATTTTGCAAGATAAATAAAGACTTAGATTATATCACTTACCCTAAATTTCACAAGTAGTAAGTTTTATAACCAAGATTTTTACTGAGTCTTGTGTGAGACTCCATGATTTTACAACTTATAATAATAGTTTAAATTGGCAATTTTAAAAATTAATTAATTGATCAAGATTAGCATAATATGAACTGAGTTCATGGAAATGGATTGTAACAGTACACATGTTCACCCCTTCATGATATCTGGATAAAATCTGATATATGGGGAATGTGGGTTTCACAAGGTTTAAATATAGTCTTATACATTATTCTTCTATAAGTACATATGAGAGAGAAGCTCAAGAAACCATCCTATCCAACTTAAGTCTATGAAAGGCCAACATTTTCCAGTTTATAGCATGATATAAGAAATAATTTTCTTTAATATTAGCCTAAAAGAAGAGTGTGGACTGTGGGAAATCCATCAGTGCAGTGGAAAGACATTAAGTATGGTACAAAAAATAAAATAATATGTTAACCTTATTTGTTCTTTACTTTGTGATTTTCTTTTTGCTGTGTGTGTGTTTATGTTATGGTATCCATTTCTCAAAAACCTTGAAGAATTCCCATCCATCAATAAAATCTAAAGAATCAAATCTAATTGGTTGGGGTTGGTTTCAAAGCTTTTTATAAGCTAAACCCAACTTCCCATACCAGATTTATCATCTTCGCCATCTTTCTACAAATGTCCCTCTCCTGGTGATCTAGAAAAGTAATCATCTCTATAAAGCCTCTCCAAAATTCCCACCTAGAATGTATTCATTCCTTGTCTGTGTTAATTTGGAACTAAATATGTTTTCCTGAATTTACCATTCCTTGCATATATATATGTAAACTATCTGGCTTGATGGTAAATTTAAAAACAACGAATACATCTTCTTTGTTATCCTATACAGATCATTATTCTGTATAAATTATAAAATCAGAGGACAGCAAAATGGAGTATACATTAAAATATAAATTGTATTTAGTTAAACCAAAATTTTAGTGCATCCATTAAGTTAGTGATAATTCTTAGTGATGACCAAAATACTGAAACTATATTTTTTTAACTAAAAACATAATTTTCTCTTTAAATAATATGATTTTTGGAAAATTTTCTGTTAAAACTTAAATAAAAATAAATATTATAGAGAAAAAATCATTTGAAATATACTTTAATCTAATTTATTCCATTTAAAAGCCAGTGACTCTAATTACAGAGATATTTTAGTTCAGGTCTATCCAGGGTCCAGATTCCTCTAATTATAGTTGAATGAATGAACAGTACATTGAATGACAAATTGATCAATTAAATTAAGCAATTATGAAAACTGAAATAAGAGTTCTAATGCACGGGTCAATTGTTTTATTTAACCTAGTGTCCAAAGCAGATTTATAACTCAGCAATTCAGCTCACTGCTCGGCACTCAGGAGGGACGAGAAGGGAGTAAAGTGGGCTGGACCATCACAGTGACCACTTCAGGTCCCTCAGGTGTTCTGCAGCACACATAATAAGAGATTTTATAGCATCTCAATTCTTAGTGCTTTGCCATCAATATTTCAAAAAAATAAACTTTGCAACACTTTGATACTAATATAATGTGCTACAAATGTACAATTCCTCATAAGCAATAATTCCATTTCTGTCTTAAAACATTCATCAAAGAATTAAGTTAGTTATCAATTTTCATACTATTGAATGAAGCAATTATTCATTTAATCTGGAAAATACAGTTATGAGAAAATCTCCTTTAAAACTTCGTAATTTATTTTGAACACAAGACACCACCCCCACTCCCATTTTCAGGGGAAAGGGCCACTACCTGGGTGTTACGGAGCCTGGACTCAGATCCTCCCTCTCAGACCACATCAGTTATGCCTCCAAGACCTGCCCTCAATATCTCTCCACCCCTCTTCATTTCAGCATCCCTTGCGATACCACTTCTGTAGCAGCTTTTGGTCAAGTCTTTGAAGGATTAATGCCATACATTCTACCTTATCTTTCTTCCATTCATCTTCCTTACTTGTAACCTGTCCCCCTTCAACCCTTCCTGTGCCCTACAAACCAGTTAAACACAATGTGTGCAGCAACTCTGAAAAGTCTTTCTTTTTCCTCGATGCTTTGCTTATAAATGTTCTTTTTTTTTTTCCCCTGGGGTACGCTTCTCTTTGCCTAGCCACTATTTGCTCTTCAAGATGGGTGCATTGCTGTTTTTCTTTCTCGTGTGCTCTGATGGCAATCTGTGCTTTCTTATCGCACAGCACAGTCCATGTGCTGCTGGGTCGGTGTCCCCCACGAGACAATTGCTGCGTTAGGACACAGTCTTCCAACTTTGCCTTCCCAGCAGCCAGCATGATGGCAGGTATGTAAGAGTCACTTACAAGTTTGTTGAAGGAAGTTTCTATTTGTTTGGTGAATATGCTAAAACTGCTTGTTGAAAGACAGCATTTCAAAACAGACATTTGATTTTTAAAAACTGATATTAATAGATCTCAACTACTGGGTGATATTAAATACCTGTATATAAAAGTGGCAGCTTGAAATGTATTTCACATAATCTTGAGTAAGTAAAATAATATACCACTTCTCGGTCTTTTGGCTAAGATCAAGTGTTGTATAATAACATATATTATTTAGAAGTAGATAACTGTTTATACACACAAACTTGCAAATTTGAATACTCTCTATGTGAATTATGAACTGTAGTAAGAACAAGTGTTGGACAAAGTTGCAAATCTTCTAATTAGCATTTTATGGGTCAAACTAAAGCAATATAGGTAACTTTCTCACTCAACAGGGCACTTAAATGACAATGGAAAAATATATACGATATATATGATAAAGTGGAACCATACAGATTCTACTTTAATGCTTCTAAATCATGTTAATAAAATGATAGGTTTCTGTTTTGACTAAATTTATCATAATGGGTTAAATAAGTGTTAGAAGACAGAATAGGCAGTATATGTATGTAATTAATCACTCCCTCCAATTAGTACTCCCTCAAATTGGAAAGTGGAAATTAATTCAGAAAGGCTAAACATGATTTTTAAAAAGAGAGAGCTACCAGCGGCAGCTAAGATAAGCTGGCATTAACCAATCATTTGTTCACTCACTCATTCATTCATTCTCTCACTCGTTTTTGCACTTGCTGTGGACCTGTATATTTGACCTCTATACAAACTTGTGAACTTAAGAATAAATGGGACAAGCATGTTCCCTTAAGCAGCCCCTTTGTGTGATCAATAGCAAATGAGATGAGCTTAACCAAGTTTGACAATAATATGTGTGTGGTTGTAAATGTGGGTGTGTGTATATTTACCTCAGCTCATAATTCCTTTTTGAAGTTTGTATTATTCAAATAGAACTTGGAGAAAGGTTCTTATTGACGGTAATTAATTCAAACTTTTCAGTTTCCATTAAGATAAGAAATACTCAGACACCTCCAAATTATTCCAACATATTTTTGATTTAGCCAAATTAACAATATAAAATTTGGCTTAAATAAATCCCCATGGATTATCATGCAAATGTGAGTTTACACAGTGGATAAATAAAGGTAAATGGCAATTTGAGTATAATGTCTCTGTGTCTTCCAAAATTTTCCATTTCAGATCTAATATTTAATTCGTCCAACTTTATCCCTTAATACCACAAGGAAATAACCTCTCAGTCATATTAAGATAGTCAAACACATTCTCGCCAATTTTCTATGTAGTGTACCTAAGTTTCCCATGTGAAAGATTTAACAGATGCATTATTCAGGATATATAGATATAAATATTAAAAAATCATATCTAATAGATGCCTAAATAAGTGCATGTATATTTTGGGAATAAATGCTACACTTGCACATTTCACTGCCTAGTGGATGGATGGTGACAGTGTTATTGATGGTTATCAATCAACACACTTAAGTCAGTAGCTCTGTCACTTAAGGAAAAAAGAATTAGAAGAGGTTTTAGACATGTCCCTATTAAAGTACCTGGAAACTTTCAGTTGAAGTGCCAGTTGGCTTTCGGAATGGCTTGGGCATGGGGACTCCCCGTAACAGAAGGGTTTGTGACAACCACACACAGAGTGCACAGACAAGAGTCGACACCAATGCTTTGATAGGGAGTCTGTCACAGGTTCTCAAGTGTGTGGCTTTGTGGTGATTTTCATGAGTCTAAGTCAGCTTCACCAGTGAGACTACATGAGGAAGTAGGTGTTACAGAGATACTAGCTAGTAGCAATTATTGGAAGAGACGAGATCCTAGAGAATATCCAATCTGATCGCTGATTATTTTGAAGGGGAACATGAGCCCAGAGTCTTAGAGATTTGCCAGAAAAAGGGGAGAGAGATAAGAGATGGAGAGAAACGGCTTTCCTTATACTATCAATCAGTCTTTATTATAATGATGTGCATGTCCATGTTCACCCAGAACTCTAACAGGCCAGGCTCTGTGTCAGTCTTAGTCATTATACACTCCTGGTAGTTAGCACAATGCTTCCCAAAACCAGTAGGTGAATAGATGAGTAAATAAATATTTAATATTAACTTAGGGAAGGTTGGTAACCTCCCTAAGCATCACCTTCATCATTAGAAAATGTGATCAGAGGAATGTGAAATAATACATAAAAATGCTTAGCAATGGGCTTTGTACAAACATTCATATGGTAATGGAATCAGTGGATGAATGAATGAATGAATGAGTGAGTGAATGAAGCCAATCTAAGGAAAATATCTGTTTCTCTGGAAACTTTGGCTACAACACATGGACAAAGAAGAAAATCTTTTGGTGTATCCTCATCTAATGTCTCAGAGAAAAATGAAAAGAAAAAAATGTAAAACAAAAGCCCCCCAAACAATAAAGAACTTAAAACAAATACAAACTATTTGTCAAAGGAAAAAATGGTCATTTAAACTACTCTGGAGAATATAATTCCGGAAAGAATAAAGAGCACTACAATACCTGACAAAATTCTGACTTCAGCTTCATTTCCTGTTCTTGAACTGGCTGGATTCCGGGCTAGGCACCGATAGATTCCAACGTCCCCTGGTTGAAGTCGGCTGATCTGCAGAGCGCCAGAGGGCAACACCACCACCCGGGAGTCGCCTGGGATTGGAGTCAGGTCTTGCTGGTTTTTCTGCCAGTGTATGGTTGGCATTGGCTCCCCAATGACGTCACACTTGAGTAACACGGTGTCTCCCATGAAGGCCGTGACAGATTCTGTCTGGGATAGAAACCTCAGTGGTCCTATGGGAAAACGAAGAAGGAAGAATAATTATTTCAGAAGAGACATCACAGTTTTATTCTTAGAGTTAACTCAATTAAATAATTCTAATTTCTTGATTCACGTGCTATCCATTGCAGTTGCATTGCAATATTTCTATGTTCATTTTAATCTTACTTGAATTCATTTCATTGAATGTACATTTCACAATAAAGTTCTATTCATTCATCGGTTTGGGGTTTAAGTTGTTTTGCTAATCATATTTTATATTACTGTGATTTTTATTTTATAGATTTATTTTAACTAACTGAAAATTTCCTAGGTCCAAGTTTACATTTCATGTAGTCAATATTTAGTGAATAGCAAATTCTATTGTATTCAGTTGTACATACTCTTGGTTTTATTTTGGATCTATTAATTCTCTCAAGTCTAATTTTCCCTACAATCTGATGAAAATTTGGCTGGAGGCAAAAGGGTAAAGGCAAAATGGTCTAGGTAAAAACATCATAATTTAATACAAGAGACCATCAGAAATGCTGTAGAGAAGTTTCCATCCCTGGGAGAGGGTGACATTTTTTTGTCCCCTTTAAGAAGGACAGTCTTGATACCCAAGGTTACTGAAACTGGCAGCCCTTACCGAGAGCCGGTGGTCAAAAGGAAGTTTATCCCCTTTGTGACCTCTCACTCAGAGCAAGGACTGTGAAAGACATTTCAATGCCTCTTCCCACATTTGCAGGAAGCTTATGTCTTCTCATCTTCCCAAAGGGCTGAGACAGAAGGACAATGGTCTATCTATGCCCGTCCAAAAGGAGGATGAAGTCCACGTGGTGTGAGGACACCACAAAGAGCAGCAAACTGACCTAGCAGCCCAGGTTCGCAGGAAGGCGTATGTCATCTCCGCTGCATGGGTGCAGCAGGACAAAGCTAACGGTGCAAGCTTTCGTGTAGGCTTTCACCCCAGCAAGGCACCTATCCCTTGGCCAAAGCTGGACAAAGACTGCAAAGAGATCCTTCCATGTAAAGCCAAACCTCACCAAGTAGAAAGGGAAGAGGGCACGTACAGGAAGAAACAATTGAGAAGATGCAGAAATCATGTAATCTCATATACAACTTTCATAAAGAGTGACCTCCACCACTATCACATATGGAATTGGTGCCACCTGCCAAAGATACTGTTGGGAACCGCCCTGACTGGTATCAGAAACTGAAACCCCCGCCTAGCTAAGGCTAAGGGAACGCCCTTGGAACCGTGAGCCGGCAAGGAGACAAAAGCTTATCTTCCTGGCAGGAATGCTGCTTCTGCTGCTTTGTTCATAACTGAACCCCCCAAAAGCTTGGTCGGTTAGCCAAAGACGGGTAAGATTCCCCACGGGGGAACAACCCAAGCCAGGCACGATCACTTTTGGGAGGCCCCCCAAAAGAAGGACTTGGGGGGGGGGCTGCAGCAAAAGGGGGTGATGGACCCTCACTCCTCGGCTTTGACAAAGTCTGAGTTCTCAGCGTCCGGAAGAAAATCTCCTTATCTCTCGGTGGCCTTAGTTCCCGCGCTCCACCTAAGCCTGAAACAATGACGGGGAAGTACAGCTCGGTACTGGGAAGTGCGGATTTGCCGGGGTGATCAGGCCTAAGAAAGAACATGTAAATTACTGTGAAACCTTCTTTGTTCAAGAATGCTCTCAGTTGAATGAGGAGGGTCTTAGGAGGAAGCTAGTTTGTTCCTCAGCCTTACAGCTCTTTGACCCCCAACTCAATAGACTGGCAGAGTTCTTTGTTTTCTATATTCCTTACTTCCCCTAATGAGTACTGTACTTTGCCTGAATTATTATGCAAAATGAGCCTAATAAAAGCAGGTATGGATGGTGGATCGGCGCGCTCCCCACTAGGGGGGGTGGCCATTCTGTCCCTACTTCCCCACAGAAACTAGTCTGTCTCTGTGCATGTTGTTATTTCTCGCGTGTTTATTGTCGAGCCATCCACAGTGTTCCGTGGTCACTGCTGGCCGGTGACCCACGCGCAACAAGATACCTCTCCTTATAGCCACGCTCATATAAACAAACCTGCAGACCTAGAGATCCAATATTGAGGTTGTATTGAGGTTGCTCAGCAGTAAGAGTGACTGAGTCTAGCCCACATAGAAGCATTAATATTCATTTATCCCACATATGTAGGTACTGAAATTACTCATCTGGCTCCCCAGTTAAGGCTTTATAATAATAGATGTAGATTCAGGGAATGCCAAGTACAAATCTAATTCTATTCTTCTTATTTAGTTATCAGAATTACCCTGTAACTGCTGGATCTACCCCTGAGTGATGAATGAAAGGAATCAGTTAACCTGTGTCCTGGCTCATTGTCCAAAGTCCAATTGCCAGGCCATTTGTAGTGTATAGTCCTGAGTCTATTCAAAAGAAGGCGAATTAATCTCCTACTGATTGACTTTGGTATGATTTAAAGCATGTACTTCAACAGAGAATGGTGTTTATATACTAGACAAGGCAAAACTGCAGTGAGATGTTCAAACAAGTTTCTGGCTTTTTTGCTTAACTGTTTTCTTCTTGGTCTTTCTTTATCCCTGGCATATAATTTTGTAATGAAGAAAGTATAGTTGGAAATAATATGCCCACTTCTACAAGTTATATATTTTATACAAAATATGTAAGAATAAAATCGTTTTGATAAGTTCATAAAATATCTGGATACTTTTAAATATTCAGGTATATAGTCCTATATAAGTTATACACACTGGATAAAATTCTAAATATCTATTTTACATCTAAATGCCAAAACATTAACTTGCAAAATTCTAGAACATAAAATAAAATTTAAAATGAAAGATTAATTCAAAGTAATACTCAACAATTGGTTCCTTTATTTAAACTTCTTATAGCTGAAACAATCATACATGATGCATGAAATTATATGTTAATATAATTAGACTTAATGGAATCAGATACTATTCCACATGCTTATTCAATATGAGTTCTGTGTTGATTTCAGACCTTAATAAATAGGCATTGTCACAAATGCCTCCTATTTAAAATTTAACAATATAATGTTTGAAAACTTCAACTAGTTGGTTATTCAACAGAGTGAGAAATTATAAATATGATTTGTAGCTTTTTCTTTTTGTCTCTACAAAGGAAACCCTGCACATCAAAAAGCAATTCTAGGTTTATGAGGCTCTGTATGGCTTGAATTAATGCTCTCAATATTGTGCTGAATTGTAGCACTCACATCTCACAATGGGTACAAACCAGCAACAGGATTAAAAGAAGAAGGAGTTAAAGGCTATCAACTTAGTACTGCATTGTCAAGGAGTGAGTATGAGTACCTAGTAATGAACATTAAACTCACTGTAACTCATAAGAATGAAATACAGTATTGTCAGAAGAGTCTTTTAATGCTCTAATGCAATACAAACAATTTCTATGCTTTGTTCATAGATAATTTTAACTGGAGCCTCATGAAAAACAGTTACCTGCTCAATAAGTGCCTACCTGTTTATGGAAACAGCCTGGTTCCATCTCATCAGATCACATCTGATCAATTGTAATCACAGTACAAATGGTCTTTATATTGCTACTTTATTCTTACCCAAATCCATTCCATAGTCAAAAGATCAGGGTTACTAAATCACCAAAGTTTTTGCTTCACTCAGGAAACTGAAGTTCCAAAAAATTTCTAATATTGTCTTACACCCCTAATTCTGGCACCCAAGAATCTAGCCACCTTTTGGGTTCGTCTTCTATAATTCCCGCAAAATAACTCTCCAATCTACTGAGCAGTCCTGTGCCCTATGCATGGCTTCCTCTTGACTTAACTCTCATGATTTCTCCTCCCCTAATATCTGCCCATCAAAACTGTAGTCATTCTTGAGGTACTGAGTTCAAAAATTCCCATCCCCCTAGTCTTGCTTACTGGAAATCATCTCTCAACCTTTTGAATTTTTATAACACCTGTAACTCACTGATAGCATGACATAGATAGCATGATTGTATAGATAAAAGCCTGAAAAGTGTTTATATTTTTGTGTATGTTTTTGGTATTTTTTGTATGCAGAGTATATCAAATATCTACTAAAAGAAAAAATACATATTTACTGAGGTTCTATGTGACCCTAAATATTTAAATGGAGCATTGCAAATATCCAAATTTTGATAACTGTGTTTAATGCATCTCTCCACTTCTAATGTATCTTGTGACATTTTGGGATGAACATGTCTGGCTGCCAAATTACTTGGGGTCCCTTTCCTGCTTTGTCATTTAACCAGCTGGGTGACTCTGCACAAGGTCTCAGCCTTACCTTTACCCTATTCCAAGCCCCTTTATGAATGACCTCATTGAATCCTCACAGCCGCTCTTAAAGTATTATTGTCTTCCCTTTACAGATGAGAGGGGGATATGAGCAAACTGATGTTTTGTATTATATACATAATACAAACCCATGTTGTTTACATGTGAGTAACATGTGAATATGTGATTAAATAACATGTAAATATTTGTGTGTAAATGTTACATATTTCTATGTGCATATTAAATGTAAATGTACATTTAATAATATATGTTAATATATTATTAAACATTTCTTCATATTATGTATGAATGGTTAAAAACAAACTTTAGGACTGAATTATTATACTTATTGAAATATCTTATTTCCCAATCTCAGTGAGACTACCTCAAGAGGACGTTTTTAACATATCAATACTTCCCCACTCCTGCTCCAAGGATCAATCAGCACAGCTTTGGGTAAAAACTCTCTTGTTACATGAGTACATTCTCTCTAGGTTGCCATAATTATAAGCAAAGATCAGCCTGTACTGTACTTCTAAGAATAGCACACAAACCTATTTCAGGGGTTTTCATGGAGGCCTGTCACTGTTGGCCTTGTCACAGGCTGTTTTCAAGAATGAACTGTAGTCAAGGTGTTTACCCTCACACCTAGTCTGGCCCAGGACACTACGACCGCTTTAAATCTAGAAATACCTGGATTTGCTGGGAATGCCCCATGTCAATCACCTTACAGGCTTACACATTTCCTGCACATCCATGGATTAACAATGACAGCACCTAGTGAGGGATCAGTTCAGGAACCATCAATGTAAAAGAATATGTTTTATGTATTAAAATGTCAGACAAATATCGGAGCTCTGTTTACCCTCTGCGCTAAAAATGACAAACACAGACACTTATAATTGAAACTTTATAAATGACTAATTGTCAGTAAAAGTGCCTTGGCTTCAGCCTCAGAAATTTTATTGAAGTCAACTCTCCTAAGTACAGTCGTAAAGTAAGCACTAGGTGTGGTGGGAAAAAGATGTAGAGTCGTTATGAGAGCACCGTACAGAAATGGGTCTCACCTTGTTTATTTTGATTTCTATAAAAGACCCTTCAGGTGTTCTTTAATAGTAATTTTAACAGGAAAAGGATTCATTAAGTGTCTATAAATGTTACTTTGTTGAATGCTGCTCAAAGCTAGTTAAACAGCTACCAGCACCATTCTTTTCTAGAACATTTACTACCTACCCTTGCAAGAAGTGAAGACTTTATTATATCATCAGCTCTTCAGTGAGGCAGTGCTTGTATTCCAGGACCCTGACTGTGCCAACACAGTACCAGCATTCTCACTTCCTCAGAAAGACCATCTCCAAACCCAGACAGACCCTATCATTCCTGTATGTCTCCTTTGTAGCACTTATTTCCATTGTAATCGGTTAACTGGGAAATTTATTTAATAGCCATCTTCCCGGCTAATCTACACATTCCACAAAAGCAGGGCTGGGTCCATTTTATCCTGTACTCTGAGGACTTTGTGTATTATATGACATATAATTGTCCATCAAATACTTGTTGAATGAAAAAAATAAATATGTATTTATTCAGGAAAACATCCCAGGCTCTGAGTTTTGGGAGGCATAAATGAGGGAGATAACAGGGATTTCTTCAGGGAAAGTGTAAAACAGCTGAGGCTACATCATAAGTGTCAACCCATCAAGCCTTCCATTTGAAAAGAGATTGTGGAGGGGGAAGAAGGAGCTATGTCTCATGCACCCGTGACAATTTTATCTAAGCCCCATAAATTCAAACTCTGGACCAGTGATATGCATTTTGAACGTGATTTCTGCATCCTGCCTTCAAATCATTGTCCCCGGGAACAAAGTTATCAGCTTCTCAGAGCCAGCCCCCACCCATCTGGGACAAGCTGGGCAAAGGCCGCAGCCATCAGTCCGGTCTGGCCAATACATATTTCCTCAGGAGCTAGGACAACCAAACTGTTGGCTGTCACCGGGGCAGTAGAAATGTTAATAGCAAAAGCAGCAAACATTTTTCATGTGGGCTTTTCCTTTGTGATGCTAAAAAAAATGAGGTAAAAATCACCATGGCAATGAATGAAAAGCTGCTAAATCTGCAGGGACATCAAATGTATTAGAATTAAAATAATGAGAACAATAGTCTCCATGCACACAGGCACCACAGGGACAAGAGAAATCTTCCCATCAGATCCGGACAGTGAAAAAGTTTGAATGTCTTCCACATGCACGCTCGGCTTCATTTCACTCTGAACCATTTTGCTTTTGAAGCAGAGGTGCAAATAAAGCATTTCACAGTCCAGGTTTATGCCAAGACTCCCTCCGCCTCCAGGGAGACCTCTCCTCCACCCACACACTCAGAATGGGCCCATTTCTCTTTTGAAATTCTAATCTGAAAATGGCACATTCTTCTCCTTTGCCCTCTAGCCTCTTTGTCGGACTATCAGGATCCTCATCTCCTCCAATGGAAGGTCTAATTGTTAAGGAACTAAAGTTCATTTAATAAAAAGAGACTTATCAATTGGGGGACAGACCCTGGGGTTGGAAACATGCCTCACTTTTAAATATTCAGCAGTGTGGTGACATTCTACAACTGCCAGAGAAGAGCGGTTGTTACTGCTTTGTTTGCTCCAAATTATAGCCTGAAAGCCCCCTTCAAAGCCAGACCTCATTTACCCCCTTTGAATTCTCCCACCAGCTCAGGAAAAGAGAAGAGAGGTCATGCCAAGGGCAGTTCTCTAGATTCGGTTCTTTTTCGCTGCCAGAAGACCAATAAAGAATTCCAGGAATTTGTTATGAGTATATTTCTGTAGGTATGTCCCTCCGAGGTTTACCATTTCCATTTGTTTCCCTTGTAAAGGTTTTTGTTTTTGCTTTAGCTTCTTCATTTTCGTTGGCAAAATTACAGGCTCCTAGGTGGCTGGATGACGAGCAGTAGCTTGAAAGTGGCATTGAAAGCAAATCTAGTAAGTCAGTCTGGGGGGTGATAGTCACACATGCCTGGTGTGGGAAATGACAAGAAACATCCATGTGGCCAATTAGTTGAACATCAAATCAGAAGGGTGTCACAGAAGTGTGAAAGGACAAGGTACATTACACAGTCAGTTTGTCCAGCTCTGCAAGATGAGTAGCACACAATGAACTCATTCCCTAAGCAAAAAATAAAAATTGTCAAGAAGAAACATCATCAACTAACTCTTTCTCAGGGTTTGTCCAATATGAATGCTATGAAGAACTGGTACTCTGCCAGATTCTTGGAGAATGATTATACATAGGCTTGGAAGCAGGTGGTTATTTTGGGACTCCTGGAATCTCCGGGTGATCAAGAGCCAGTCTGAATGCTGGGGTATTACGATGTCACCAATTAGCCTCGCTGGATTCTTGGCCTTCAGATCCATGGAGTAATTCCAGATTCTCCAAATCTACCTTCTTCATGACAGCCTTAGGGCCTCTGGTAGCCTGCACACTGCTTTTATAAGAATTGGGACAGGGTGTCACCACTGGAGGCATGAAGTTTAAAGTGAGTGGCACTCCACGGGATCGGCCTGCAAACCCAGAGCTGGATGCCAGGCGCCTCCCCACTTTTCCTGGAGGCGTTTTCTCGGATATGAATGACACCCATGTGCTCACAGCCCCGTTCCCCATGGTCTCATGATCAGCAGTCAGACGAGCACGATGCAGCTTGGCCCCTCCATGACTTTTCCTGACTTTGGAGTCAAATTGGAAATATTTCACTAGGTAGCTAATTCGAATAGCTTTTCTTCCATCCATCTGAGCTAATGTATGGTAGCTGATTCCCAGTTTAAGATTAAATGCTGAAGAGAGCTTTACCACCTTTTTCCCTCAAACTCAACATGATGTTGTTTCTCTGATGTTGATCCTTCATAAATCTAGTCAAACTGTATTGACCGTCAATGCCATTATTCCACTTGAAGGTTAGAACGGACTTTTTCTTACAGCAAGAGCTAGACAGCAGCCCCTGTGTAGGGGCGGCCACCTTTCCTCTTAGCTGTGTTGTCATGTCTTTAATGACTAAGATGGGTCTTTGACTTGTGCATAAAGAAAACCAATATGTATAATGCAGATCAATTAGGAGTTGTGTGTTTGCTTGTTTTACTTCACTGTAAGATTTTCTATAGGAATTCTTTAAAGGAAAGACTTCTAATGAAGAGAAATGTTCAGTAATATTCAACAACTAAAAATATAAGCAAAATGATATAGTGCTTTAACCCAGCAATTTTCAGTCTTTTTTACCTCATGGCACACATAAAAGACTAAAATTTTGCAGCATACCAAAAATATATATTTTTTGCCGATCTGACAAACATAGGTATAATTTTGATTCATTCACACCAAATGGCTATTGTTGTATTGGCTGTTGTCATTTATTTTTTATTTGACAGTCCAAAGGAAGAGAGGCAGAGCCACTGACTAAATAGTCAGAGATGGCATGTTTTAAAAATTCTTACAGTGCACTGGTTGAAAATTTCTGTTTTAACCTATTAATGTTGCAAAGATTTCAAAATAATAACTGACAGTATGAATTCATACACTACCTTTGAAAAGTGATTTGGCCATGAACATCATAGCAATTTAACCCAAGAATGGATATAAAAGGGAGGAAAAAAGTTAGATGTATGAAATTATTTAATGCAGCCATATTTAAAATAGTGAGTGATAAAAAATGGATCAATGGAACAATTGGTGACTGCACAAGAAGATTCTGGCTTAGCCACTGTACTTAACACTATACAATCACATCAAATCATGTTAATACACGTTTTGGAAAATGAAGAAAAGTAATTTTCTCATTTTTTCTAAAGCAAGCATATTTTGAAATATACCAAACCATTTTGCTAATGATTCTGACACTCCGTTCAGAGCATCATATTCCACGTAAACTGCAAGCAGCTATTCAGGAGCATATCGATTTTATGGAGACATGTTTACCTCCACAGACTGTGACAATAACTGTGCTTTCATTCTTTATTCTACAGACAAAATTCTTATCACGAAAGATGAGATTGATTTACACAAAACAGCAATGAATAATGTCACAGAATTCAGGCTCGCGCTCTCCAGCAAGCTTAAGTCTCATTAGACATGGATACTCAACGGCCACAACATTCGTGAAGTTGATTGTAAATGGGGCTGATATTCGCTGGGCCTACTCATAAAATTGTGCTTAAATCAAGGCAGGTGAATTACCCAAATAACAGAAAAGCAAGCTCTGGAGTCAGATTTTTGCTTTAGGCTCTGCTGATAACTCTGCCATTCACTGCTATCATCACTGCTTGTATCATCATGTGGGGATGGCCAGATTCTCCCTACATTCACATAGTCGGTCAGTCAGTCGGTCAGGAGCCCAGGGTGCCGAGATACTTGGTGAGACAGCATTCTGGATGCATCTGTGAGGGGGTTTCTAGATGAGATTAATGCTTACATCCGCAGACTGAGATTGTTCTCTTCAGTGTGGGTGGGTCTCATCCAACCCACTGAAGGACTAAATAGAACAGAAGATGGAATAAGAGAAAATTCACTCTCTCTGTCTGACTGTCTCTGAGATGAGACCTCGGTCTACTCATGCTTTTGGACTGGAACTCACACCATCAGCTGGTTCTCAGACTCGCAGACTCGGACTGGAGCTCTACCACCTGCCTCCCTAGATCTGCAGCTTGCCAACTGCAGGTCTTAGGACACCTCAGCATCCATTTTCCCTTAGTGGGTTTCTTACAATCAATCTGTTTATATTTTGTATATATTACACAGGATATATATATATATATATATATATATATATATATATATATATATATATAATGTATATTATATAGGAGCTATATATCTATATATCTGTGTGTATATATATAAAATGTGTGTGTGTGTGTGTATGTGTGTGTATAGTATTGGTTCTTTTTCTCTAGGGAACTCAGACCAACACAGTCAACACTGAGTGAGTACCTAACACATGGCAGGCATCATCCTATTGCCTGAGGAATGCAACAACAAACAATACTAGTTTCTTTCCTCAAAGAGCTCACAGTCCAGTAGAAAAAGAAAACACATGAGAACAATGCTACATGATAATTGCATGGTACTGTGAACTCAGAGATGACATAATCCTTAGTGATGCCCACTGGGAAGGGGATAACCAGGAAGGAGCTCCAGGAAGGGGAGAACATGAGCTGCATCTTGAATAATGGATAGGGTGTCGTCAGGAGCCCAAGATCCAGAAGGGCATTCTGGACAGAAGAACGTGGGCCGAAGCACTGACTCTGAAGGCCGCCGCGGTTTTGGAGATGGTAAATATTCACAGAGTGATGGGGAAGCACTAACAGAGCTCTACAGCTGCCTTTCCTACCACATAAGAGAGCCTGGCGTTCTTTAATTGTTAGCATTCATCATGAGTGTTTTCATTGTCCCCGTACTGTTAACTCCATGAAGGCAGAATGGGTGTGATACAGTGTGAGGTTCACATCCAGCATTTTTTCCGAATGAACTGTGACAAAGCCAGGAACAGGAAAGCCCATAACCAGAACAGTTGGCTAGAGTCTATCCAATCACTCCCAAAGATCATTAAAACAAGAATCTACTGGGTTAAAATTGTTTTAAAACATTAAGTTAGCATATTACCTAAAAGATTAAATTGTCTTCTACCTGTCAATCTTTAAACTAAGTTCTCATTTTTCTTCTTACGCTGCATGAGTACATACAGGTGTTGGCTCAAGTAGGTTTACAGTTGCAAGTACACGAAACACAGTTTACTCTTGTGTTACTATTTATTGATTACTGCACCACTTACTTGTATTATAACTGGAAACGCACTTTTGCCCGCCCCGTATTAGGCACTGTGAAAGGTATGTAGTATCTATAAATAAAGCAGAGCCTTCGCATGAGTGTGAAGGCCCTACTGAAGTTCCCTCGCAACATTTTTCACTGTCAGTTTGTGTCACAGGAACAAACATGAATGATTTTTTTTTTCTGTCAAAAACATACTCTGAGTCCTACAGTCAGAGTTTGCAGACAGAGACCAAAGGAAGAAGTCCCCTAAACGGAGCGGGTTTTCAATAGGAAGAGGCAGTGGGAAGAGTAGCAGCAGCTCAAAGCCTTGATTTTCGAATATAACTGGTCAAACTTAACTCGATAGTAGCTAACATCCACATCCAATATGTCACAAAGATTCCATTTTTTTTCCTCTCAGAATTTCGGCTTCTTTTTCCTTCCCCATGAAATCCATATGTAATATGGGAATCAGGAAATCCCAGCAGAAATAATAATTTTGATTAAAGACTCCTGGTGAATCTATTTAATTGTAATTGTGATTTGGAATTACCTACTGGGAGAAAATTGGAGCTAATAAAGCACATTTCCATGCTATGCATTTGCACAATGAAAAAGAAAACCCAAAGTATTTCTGCTTAACTGCCGAACTTGTGTGATTTTGTACCTTCTCTATTGAGACCCCGAAAAAATTTTTAAAAATTTCAAGAATTACCAACATCTGGGTAGCTTGACCCAGAATAACCACATATACCTGATATAATGAGGTCTTCACAAGGGACAGAAATGTGTGACAACAAAGGTCCTAGTTTGGGAAGTACCTCAAACTCACCCGGATCAATGTCCACCGCAGGAGGCCGAACTGGTCACTTACTGTAACTGATCTGCGTGTGTGTTACCTAGTCCTGCCATTACTTCAGGTGGGAGAACGTCAATAAATTGGACAACAGCAAAGCACCCTTCATGAAAGTCACTTCATTGCAGAATCACTCTCCTGGGCCCCGTTGCATCACCTGACACTTGGACCGAGAAGGAAGGTGGGAAAAGGGCATGCCCGTGCAGTCAGAGGTCTGTTTTCTCCCTGCTTCTAAGGAAGCCAGATGTGGGCTACAGGTGTCTGCGGCTGGGAGTAAAACATCCCTTCAGAACAGCTTTAAGACTCAAGCATCAGAGTACTTACATACTCTTTACAGAATCAGCAACAATGTTACTTCCAAGCTTGTTTATGATCTCTCCTGATCTTATGGTCTATGCATGCAAAAAGAAGTATTAAAGCATTGAGAAGGAGTTATTAAAAAGAAGCATGGTTCAATAGCGAGAGCACAAGCTTTGAAGAGCAGTGGGCAGAGGTGCGTGCCAAAAAGTTACCCTGGAGATTTAGCCAGGGGTTGATATTTCCAATGCCTTATACCATCTTAGTAAGTTTGGATTTTAGTTCAATTACACTGAGAGGTTCTTAAGGGATTTTGAGCGAGGGAATTACATGCTCAGATTTACAATTTTTTGAAGATCATTCTGATTACTGTGTAGAGCATAGCTGGGCACTAAGGAATGCAGGTGAAGGCAAGAGGGAAAGGAAGAATCTCAAAAACTTAACAATAGTCTTGGTGGAAGTAAATATGACTTGTGTTAGGAAAGGTCTTCTTTGCAAGCCGTCTTCTGCCCCCACTCAGCTGCATTAAGAATGATGAGCCTTACAAGCTGGTGAGAGAAAGGCAAGAATCATGATTTCACTCATGTGGAATCTCATGAACAAAACTGAATTGCCAAACAAAATAGAAACAGATTCACAGATACAGAGACCAACTGATAGGTGTCAAGGGGTGGGGGGTTGCAGGGTTGGGTGAAAAAGGTGAAGGGATTAAACAAAAAAGAAATAAAAAACTCAGACATAGACAATAGCATGGTGATTACCAGTGAGGAAGGGGGTTCAGGGGAAGGGGGTACAGGGGGAAGTGGTGATGGAAGGAGACCTGACTTGGGGTGGTGAACACAATACAATATACAGGAGATGTATTATAGAACTATGTAACTGAAACATGTATAATTGTATTAACCAATATCACCCCAATAAGCCTTGGGCCTGGAATACTTTCTAAGCCAGGAATAAAGAGCCCGCACAGCCTGTGCTGGACTTAGCACCTTGTGTTGAGCTACCTTTCTGTTTCAGACTCAGTGTGTATATGTCACACACTATTCCATACCCCTCAGGCACACACCCCCCCAGGCCTTCAGTATCTCAGATTCCACAGAGGAGGGTTTGGGGTCCTTGTCTGCGGGTCAACAAAAGTGCAAATAGGCTTATTGCCCTGCATCAGCTGTGGGGGACCCACTAGCCCCTGGGAACCACTACCCACTATTGGAGCTGAACTTGTTCTGTTTCGTCTCTGGGTGAGTAAAGCACTGTCCCACCCAGCGCTTGATTGTGTGTTTTCCTTGGCAACTCTGACACCACAATGCAGTGCGCAGAAGCATCTGGAGTTCTGCCCTGGGACTGATAACCAATATGTGGTGTTCTGCACCACAGCTGGGGCAAGTGTGGTAGCAATGAGAATGGAGAAGAGAGAGACCAGATGTACTCTGAGCCACAATCAGAAGGACCTGTTGGAGGTTGAGTGGGGTTTGTGAGGAAAAGGGATGGGTTAAGAATGAGCCAAGTTTCCACCTAAAATAATCAGGTTGTGATGTATGGAATTTTGCTGGCATAAGTGAGTATACGTTGGAGGGAATTAAGAAAAAAAGACGAACAGGAGATGTGGTATTAAAACATGAACAGGAATATGAGATCAAGTTACTGGATCTCAGTTTCAAAAATGGAAGAATTAGAGAAGGTGATTGTCGAAGTTCTTTCCATTCATCAGATTACACAACCATGCAATTCTGTGTTTAAACCACCTAATATGAGGCCAGACCTTACATGAATCTACCAAACATCAACAAAACTAATGTAACAGACACTGTAAGACACTGAAGCAAATAGAACCTTGGCCTTCACTGCTTTATGGGCATACCAGTCTGGTAGAAGGGCCAGGGCACGTCAGACAATTTTATTACAAAGATGCACAGCAAAGGACCTAAAAATAAGCTTAGTGATTTATCAGAGAAGAGCCAATAAAATTTGCCCAGTATTACAACTTATTTCCCACTTAACTCATTTCCTTTGCTTATAATCACAAATAAATTAGCTTGTCATTTCTTGAGACTTTTCACTCTTTTAGAGTCACTCTAATTTACATTGGCTCTGTAGATAGAACTCTTATTCTCAATGGCTATCTAAAATATTATTATTTTAAAGTTATACAGCTTTTCAACAGAGAAGATAAAAAACTTAACTTTAAAACAGCCAGATTTATCCTAAATTTTGCCAAGTTCTTTGAATTCGCTTTGAGTCAAAATTTTGCTTTCTTTGAAGTAAACTCCTTTTTTTCCCATGCAAACTCTTTTTATATTTCCATGCAAACTCTTGGCCTCATATTTGAAGATCTGAGACAGTTGTTAGAGTGATTTACAGATACTTCTACATCAGAATGATGCTTGATGTGCATATTGATCTCCATTTCTCCTTTCAGGAAATGTGCTACTGAACCGAGTCTTAGATCTAGAACCATCTATTAACATACTAATGGAGTCCGTGAATCTTAAGCCCACTATCAGTGGTATGTGAGGTGCATCTTAAAGGCAATTTCCCATCAGTAAGCATACTAAGGGGTAACCTAATTTTAAGTTAAATTTGTGGATCTCTGAACACAACATCATATACATGGTACACTTATAGTGTACATATATGGTCTATATAGTGTATATGTGTGTGTGGTATATATGCGACACATATGATATATATGTATATATATGGGTGTGGGTATGTGTGGGTGTGTGTACACATATGCACACCACTGTGAACATAAATTTCGTGGGTTTAAATTCTCTCTCCATCGTTATCTCCCACAACTCCTTAATAACCATGTGTCCTATTCTAACCGGTCTTTTCACTGGGCTTCTGAACATGCCTTTGGACTCTCCCATCTACTATTCTGGGTTTGCGACCCTCTTCTCTCTTCCCACCTGTCTGACTACTTTGCTTTTTCATAGCTCATGAGGGACGAACCTTGGTTGGATTTGTCTACAGCTGTATCTTCAGTGCCTGCACTTACTAGACATTCAGGAAATATTTGCTGAATTCACAAGTAAAATATCAGAATCCAACATTTTAGGGCCAAATCTAATCAGTTTTCCCTTTTTTTCTCTGATACATCATCAGATTTACTCTTATTGGCACTCATTTGGTAATCATCAACTCTTCATTGGTATTGTTACCATATTTCATACATTCTTTCTTCTATCCAGTTAAAGTTTAACTTGCCAAAGATAGATAATGTTGCTCTATTTCTGTGAACAATCACAGTGCCAGTGTCTAACGTAATGGACACATCAAATGATACCCTTGTTTTAGGTCTGATCATATTGAGGAGTGATTACTTTTGTTTTGCCCATTTAGGCAAAGGGCCATCTGTTAAGGAAACTCTAAAATAATCAACGTCAGTTGATTTATTTATCCTTAAAATTTTGATGACTGGCCCTTTTCATTGCAGAATATCTTAGTGGTTGCCTCCATTTATGGGAATGTCTTGTCATTGTAATTCAGAACTTACAACTTGTAATAATTTAGACCAGCATGGTTGGCTTGTCTTTGAAAGAGCAGTCCAGAAATGGTTTTGGAAGCAAATTAATTAAATAAACATGATTCACAGTTCAGTTTACATTTTTTTAAGTGACCTCTCCTGATTCTGAAATGTGGGACTTGGTTATACAGTTTCCAACACACGTGCAAACCCTGCTTTAGATTGATGGCTTTGATGTCAATGTCTACCTATTGCATTTTTCCAAAATTATTCTATATGTTCTTTGAAAGTAAGACCAAGAATTCAGTTTGTCTTTGTTTTCTTCCATCAAGCACAGTGCCTTTGCAGTAGTATGTGGTAAATGGCCACTGATCAATTGATTATTGATAGCCTGGTTTTTCATCTGCATGAAATCTTTCTATAATCTTTCTATCCCCCAATAATAATCTAGTATGATTTACAAAATTTTTAAGTGGTTTCATGAAAGGGGGCATAAAGATAAACAAACACTAGATTCATCAGTTAAAACTGGAAGAGGACTTAGAGATCAAACAAATCTAATAATTTCATTTAATACAAAATGTGTTGAATAGATAAAGTTAATAATATCATCCAATCTCTAATTCTTTTTTCCAGTTTTTATGTTAAAAGTTCTCTGTATGTGTGTGTTTACATCTTATATGAACATGTGCATATCTGTTTACATCTATGCATGATTAATAAATATTCCTACATGCATGTGTGTGTGTGTAGATACTGATACATATGTATAGATAAGTATGTATGTATACTTATATATGCACAACTACAGTCAAATATATATATATCCCTCTATTTCAAGTGAGTTTATGTGTACATACACACATCACCTATATCTTTGCAAAAATATATAGTTAACTATTGAAATGAGTAGAGAATTTGAGCAAAGCAATCATATATCATAGTTCATTGTTCTTTGTTGTTAAAGAGTAATTTTATCTTAAACAACTCAAATAATTAACAGAAGTTTTTCACCATTATTATACTTGTATGTTTTTTCCTTTATAAAACATAATAATTTCATACTTATCCTTTCCGCTAAATATTTATTTCAAGTTACCAGATCTTGGATGTAAAAAATAAGCTGACTCCAGTTCTATCATTTAGAGAAATGGTAATAGTCTTATAAATCATGAACTTCTCTATAATGCAGATTTTTTAATATGATTCATACTCATCAGAGAAGATACCTTATTATTCACACCAAGCTGAACTGCTAATTTTCAGAGACAAATGCACCTGTGGAGAAAGAAATCATATCTTTAAATTGTATTATCCACTGACAAGACCACATACTGTTTTGTCCTTGTTGTTAATACAGGAATCAGAGGGTGTAAATCTCTTCATCTTCCTGTCAGTACTTCTGGCCAGGGTGTTAATGGCCTACAGCCAGAAAGTTGTATAGGCTTCCAGCCAATCAGCAAGGAAACCATTTACTCTGCTTTTCAAACAGGAAGCAGAATTTGGGGAAGTGGGGAAGCTCAGTGCTAATGCATTTAGATGGAAACATATTTTAAGTCTCCAGTTAAAACAAGAGACAAGGAATCTTAATCCTTTGTGATATAAAGTGCGTGGAAGAGACTCACTTCATTTACTAAGTGAAAGGCTAATTTTACTGATTGAAAATACATTATCAGCATCTTCACAGATTTCTTTTCAAAGACTAAACTCAGTCTCCCCCTGCCAAGATGAAAGTACACTAGTTTCTTCAGAGAGAAGCATTAGAAAGGTCTCTTGCTTGGAAAAACCAACACATTTAAGGGCTGATGATTTTGCCTGGTACAGAGGTTATGAACTGTCTAATTCTGAGACAAATTGAATTGAACAATCATGACCACATTAATAACAACCAATAATAGTTGGATGAGCTATACAATGAGGCTAAGGAAATTCACCTTTTGACATTCTTGGGAAAAAATATCAGAAAATTGAGATAAATTATGGTTTTAAATATCTTGGAAAAGATATTTATCTGATATCCACAAGGGTTGTATTATAAAAGCATTATAGACTATATAAGTTATAAGTGATTTATTCAAACATATTAATGAATGGGAGTTGAAATGATCATTGCAGACAAGGTCTAAAAATAGCATCATTGTGGACAATAATCTAAAAATGGAAGTTTATACAATTGGTGTCTTTAAGTCTTAATTGCATAGTATTAAAACCCTGAACATCCTTTATTTGCCTTTTGCTGGAATTATTCTTTGCAGCTAAAATGACACATGTGGAGAAAACATAATATTAAGCACTAAGCAGCACAAAAGGTAGAAAATAACATGCTTGACTCTCATTTTTGCAAATATATACTAACGCCAGCTTAAAATAAACTCAGGGATAAATTTTTCTCAAATGCTAGGAGAAGAAATAGTACAAGGATAGACAGAGGAGCCTACATGACTAGGCCTCAAAGTTTCAGAGTGAGGACAGGATTTAGATAAAAGCACAAGGAATCCTCAGAGTCTTAAGTAGAAGTAGAGATTAAACTCAGAATCAGATTTGCAATACGTGCTACAAGCTGCCATCTGAGGCAAAAGAAATCTCGCTGTTCTCTCGTTTAGCGTGGGTATGATCTCGCACACTCACCACAGCTACTCCATTGTGATCTAGTGCTGCTCAGACTGCACTAGAATAATAGCCTAGGAGGACGTCAGTGTATCTGGAAGCAGAAAATCTGTGGCAAGGGTCAGTAAACTATAGTCTGTGGGTGCAATTTGGCCCATTACCTGTTTTTGTAGGGCCTGGAAACTAAGAATAGTTGAACAAAACTAAAAGAACATTTCATGAAATTATAAAAAGTAGATGCAACTCAAATGTCAGTGTCCATAAAACAAAGTTAAATTAGTACATAACCACACCAACTCGTTTCCTGATTGTCTATGTCTGCTTCCAAGCTATAATGATAGAACTGAGTAGTTGTAGCAGAGTCTAGATGGCCTGCAAATCCAGAACTGTTTACTATCTGGTCCTTTAGAGAGAAAGTTTGACTCCTTGTCTATGATAATGTTGACTCAGGATTTCTAAATTAACTAGTCAATTTCATGTACTTCTGGTCAATGTGGTTGGGAGAATATTCTACTTACCTGACATATTTAACCTGTATGATCAATTGCACCAAAATGATCACTTAATATCTTAACATTTCATACAGACACAGCCCCAGAGGATGCTTGCTTACTTCAAATGCAACTTTTATGAATACAGTAAAAGAGGTAAAAGGAAAAAACAGCAAAGGCTTATGAAACGGTTTCTGTCCTAGCTAAAATTTGTTTTGTTTTGTTGATCATTCTTATATTCCCATAGATCAACTATTTTCAAGACCAACTCCTTTTGAAGTGCTTTCGGTGGAGGAGAGAGAGATAGAAAGAGAAAGAGAGAGCTTCACTGATGTGAGAGAGAAACATCTATTGGTTGACTCCAATACGTACCCCAATGAGAGAATGAATCCACAACCTAGCTGTGTGCCCTGATGATTTTGTCTGGTCTGGGAATCAAACCCGCAACCTTTCCGCGCATGAAACAATACTCCAACCAACTGAGCCACATGGGCCAAGGCTTCTGTTTACTAAGATGGAAAGCAAGGCAAAATTTGCAAATGCGGAAGGAGGAAAGTTTGGAGAAAATTTTGACCCCTGAAGACTCAGAGAATTATCAAGTTGCTTCTGTTTATAATAAAATCACATGCTTGTTGAGGGGTGGTGGCTTTGGCTGGGAGCTATGGGAAGATGAAAATCATTTTGTAGAAACTTAAAAATCAGCGTTCCACTGATTTCAAGTAGCAAGATTTGAACTTCACACTAAGTATTAATGTGTTATGTGTAGGCAATCAGTAGGATTGAAAGAGTTGATCTTGGATAATTTGAAATTTTCCAAAGGTTGTCTTTCCTTAGTTCCTACTGTAAATGCATAATAGTTCATTTCTTTTTTTATAACTTTTTAATATAATTCCTTTATAAAAGCATACTAGCTCATTTCTTTTTATATTCAGTATTTCTGACTTGAAATGATCAGAGGAAACCAAATAACTAATAAAGAATGGTGAAGTTTCTTGTTTTTTTTAAAGTGTCACATACTCACTGAGCTCTTACAACTGATCAAAGCCCTCGTTGCAGGAACAGTAACACCTATTATAACAATATATAATCATTAGATCAGTACATTAATATTGTTTTAGCTACTTCAGAAACACTGTCTGTGTGACCAAAGTCTTTGCCTTGGAGGTGTTTCCTTTATTACATTTCTTGGACATGCTCAACTTTATCAAGTGTGTCTATCACGGACCATGTAAAACAACAAGCACAGGGTTAGGCCTCTTGTGTTTTCTATGAAGCAGTTAAGTAATGGACCAGACCCAAACACTCACAGCCAGTCCTCAACCCAGGGTCAAGCAAAAGGAGTACAAAGCCAAGCTCTCATACCTGCTGTGATCTTGGGGATAGCCCCATCGCCACTACGGGACATTTTTAGCATCTCTAAAATGTGGCAGAGAACAGTCTATCTTACTAGTTTGTTATGATGATCATTCAAGACCATACATAGTCATGGTCTTCTGAGAGTGGAAAGGAGATACTTTAATTATGTAGAGTCCCTGGCTTTTGAACATTGGCTTCTCAAAACCTGCCTATGAGGCAGCAAATATTGCCACTAAAATCCAGGGGTCTTCTCACCACAGTGGTCTTTTTCTTTTTTTTTTTTTTTCTTTTTTTTTGGTCTGGAGTCCTCTTCCAAAGGCTGTGACCTTCTACAGAAATCACACAGGCAAGCTCACATCCACATCCTCTACCTTCATTGTCTTCCCTTTTGGTTTGAACTTCCCTCTGGGGCTGCCCTTTTCCTCATGGTTTTCCAAATGGCTTTTCCAAATTAAACTATTATCTAAATTCTCTTGGTCTCAGAAGGGCTATGTTTCAAAGGGATAAGGAAGTAAGACTCTGAAGAGCTAGGAGAAGTTATAAAAAGAAGACCAGAAACAGTGGCAGAACTGTATGCTCTCTATTAAGTAGCACGATGCCAAAGTATGGATAGGGCTGAGCACACAACCACAACCACACACACATGCTTCTCTGTGTTTTGAGTTCCAGATAAAATCTGCTCATCAACTGAGTGTTGCTAGGGTTATTAAAATGTTTTTCCCTCCTGATTTTTGCCACCATCACCTCAGCAACTGCCAGTGCTACTTATAATATTGGACCTGGGAATTGATAGTCCTGATTTCTGATTCTGATTCAAGAATTCATTTAAAGCTTGAGCAAGTCATATTACATTTCTCCAACTGTGATGGGTGTGGTGGCCCTGCTTCCAACAAAGAATCTTCAGAAAGACTGAAAGTGATTATTTTATGCAGTAAACATTAAAATACTACTTGTGTAGATGGCATATTGGCCCTTACTATCTAAATATGTAAAAAAAGAACAATACTTATTTTCACTAGAAAGTCAGAATGAGATGCAAACAATGTACATATTTGTGAAAATAGGCCAGTCATTTTGACCCCCCTTTCCAGTAAGCCCTTTGGCATTAATTCACATCTTTCTTTGAAAAACTCATGGCCAACATTTAGTCTAAAAAGGAAGTTCTAATTATGAGGAGATTATTATCTTCTCATTTGCAGAGATTTGGCTCATTAGAGCTGTAATCCATTTCCCTCAGCCCACAGACTGAAAGCAACCCCTTTATATGATTCTGAGAGTAAAACTGACTATTCTAATCAAAGTGCAAATCACAGTGGCTGGAAGGCCTGGCCATATGACCCTTAATAATAATACTGACCACAGAGGAGACCAATGTTCACATTCCATGTGAGAACCTTCTTAGTAATTGTTCATGAAAGTCACTGGGATTCATCTTGCTGCCTTCCTAAAAATATGATGTTAAATTCACAGAATGCAATATAACATCGTGGTGTCTAGCCAGCCGAATTCAAATGACATTCAGTTTATGCTTCTCTAATCTCTTCAAGTGCTTCAGTGGGTCATTTACAGAATTGAGTCTTAATGGTTAGAAATTAAATTAGAAAGGAAATATGCATCATGCTTCTACTGCACTAAAATGAAAACTTTTTTCCAAGTTAAGTGGACCATTTTTTCTCTTTTGGATATTTAACAAGAAAAAAGAACTAATTTAATGGATTGAGCTTATTAATGCTACGCTAGCCCATCCATTAGCATGCGTCTTTAGAGCAAAGATAGCAAAATGTTACTCAAACATATCTACAGCTTGAATTTACTAAAAGCACATCCCTCTCAGATTCACTCCATTAGGCATTTACTTAGTGTCTGTTTTTTAATATAATTAAAATCTTTTTTCAATTACCATTGACATACACTTACTGTTTGTTTTTTTTACCAACATTCAATCTATTTAAAAAGAAACATGCATGATATTAATTTTTACCTCCTGCAACCCCCAAATGAAAATGTAATCCATAAGTAATGGTGATGAGTAGGTAAATAGCAAAATACTTATAAAGCAGGAAATTAAAAGAAAAGGATGTGAATCAGTTTAAATATGTACAAAGTAACCCACTGACTTAAAGCTAAGACTCACACTAACAGCTGAAAGAAGAAGTGGTAGTTAAGACTGTAATTTCATTGCACTCACACATGATTTGTTGTACAGCAGTCTTTCCTAATCTGTGGGCTAATGAACTCCAAGGCAACTGTTGTGTGTGGTGTAGAGTCGTGGAAAGGAGTCCCTGAACCGATATATAGATTGATCACTGTTTCACAGCTGTTGACACAACTTTCAAAGTATATTCTGAACTGTTTTCCAAGAATACAAAGATGCTGGTATTGCTAATGAAAAACATTTTTATCTAAAATTTTTACTAAATTTATAATAATAAATATTGTCACTTTCTGTTTTTGTTGTTTTTAAGTTAGTGACTATCTAAAGAGTACTTCTATTATTTTGTTATAAAAAATCTTTAAAGAATGTCTTTGTGAACAGAAGACATAAACTTTTAAATTATATACACATGCACACAGCAGATGTTGCTCAACTCACGAGGGGTTCTGTCCCAATATACCCAACATAAGTTGAAAATATCATAAGTCAAAATGAATTGAATACCCCAAACCTACCAAACATCACAGCTTAGCCTAGCCCACCTTAAATGTGCTCAGAACACTTCCATGACTCTACAGTTGGGCAAAACCATCTAACACAAAGCTGATTTTATGATGCTGGAGTATCATACCACATATCACTAGACCAAGAAAAGAATAAAATTCAAAATTCCAAGTGTGATTTCTATTCAATGTGTATTGCTTTTGTACCATTTTTGTAACATTGGCTCAGATCTTTCATAGATTTTTGTTGTCCTGGGTTGAATGATCGTAACCATCTTAACTCAAACCTTCACAAGAATGGAGGCTTTCATGCCAGTTTCAATGACCATTTTCATGACCAGTTTACCATAGTATAGGCAAGCTCCTTGAAAACTAACACATTTTCTGCAGCCATGATAACAACTCAGTGAGGTACGAGTTATTTTTTCCCACTTTACAAGTAAGAAAATGTAGGCTCAGAGAAGTTCATGGGTCTTTGCCTTTGGCCATAGTAGTGAATTCCTGGGAGACTGGGAACTAAATCACAGTTACTGATTCCATTCTGTGCGTGGTCTTTGTACCGCATCACGGTCAAAGCCTTGCTGACAAAATAAGTCATTGAGTATATCATTAATTAAAATGCAATTTCAATACTTTATAAAGCGATACACAAATATAGAATATTATTCTGTTTACTATTATATCTGATTGTAGAAATTATAGGAAGAAAAGAAATAAAGAAGAAAAGACAAAAATGTATCATTTTGGTCTCTTTAAGTCTTGCTTTTCATTCAGTTCAAATTATTGGAACTGCCATACTTTGACAGCGACGCTCTAAGTGAAGATAAAAGTGTGGGGTAAGGTGAAAATATAAATAGAACCTGGAAATGGCTGAGGGAGAGACATCAGGGGCAGCAGAGCACTGCAGGATGGGAGGAAAGAGAGTTGAGAGACACAGGGTGGTTGAGCTGTTTCACGGAGCAGAGCCCCGTGCAGAGTGTTAAGGGAAACCAGATACCAGGAGCAAGACCTTCCATTGTTTGCCTGATTTCAAGGGGGTGGATCCCATCCTTGTGCAAACTACCTCTTCATTCCATTGTCAGCAACGACTTGGGAGGCTGCCTAGACTTTAGGTTTGACCCCAGAAGATGTTTCTGACAGTTTCACTTCAGAAAGGCAGGTCATCGCTTTCATTCCTGTGGGGGCCAATTATCTCTGCTCTGAGAAAGAGAAACACAGCCAGTCCTTGGGAGGCCTCTCAGAAGGCATACTCATCGTTAATAGGTCATTGGAAACACCTTTGGATAAGAAGACACCAAAGATTTATTTTCTAGAATTACACACAGCCCTGAACTCCGCTGGTGGGCTTTGTTGATGGGTAACTAATAAACAGCTTCGATAAAAGTGAGGGCTGCGAATGCAATTCTGTGTTCTCAAGCTGATACCCAGTAAAAAAGAGAATTAATAGCTGTCTACAGACTGTCTACAGTGCAGGTGAGCCTAGCAAGTAAATCAACTGTTTTAAAAGTAGAACGCCTAGTTAATGATTAAGTGTAGCATTTTAATCCTACTCACTTTCAATTTTCCTTTTTCCTAAAATAGTAAAAGATGGAGAGAATTCCATGGAATTTACCAGTGGATTAAGATAGGTTTAGTCCTGATTTTAATTTTTAGTATGGCTGGGAAATGTTAATTCCTCTGTTTCCATCCCCCCACCATACCCCAAAGTCACACCTACCTGAAACATCAGGCCATTACTCCAAGATTTTGACAGGTATTTCATAAACTGTTGCATTCACTGGCTACAGATTTATGAGCAATGAATAAATGAGTGGTTATAATTTACCCTCATGAGGCAAAATAGGATCAAAAGAAGTCAAATCAGCCGTATACATGTAGTGTTAACTGAGCTTCTTACCAGGATGAGAAATCAGAGGCACCAAGCACATGAAACGGCCTCATTTCTGCTACAAAATCTATTAGAGTTCCTTCTGTCATGTAGCCTAATGCTCAATGTTTCTACATTACAGGGGAAGAAATAAGTAAACTGACGCTGAAGAAAAGCATTTGCCAAAAACTGGACAGCTAGTAATTTGTGTAGTGGGCATGAATCTCCAAACTCTTTGCTGCTAGTGCTTTGAGTTTTTACTGTAACTCTTGCCTCTTTTTCATTTACAAAAACCCCTAAAGCCTGAGTTATTTTGCAGGCTGCATCTGTGTGTCTGCAACTTGCTCACAAACTGTGACACTCACTGAGGAGCATTTTTGCATGTGGGCCCATCCCTACCTTATCTGCTCATAAGACCTGTGGCCCTGGTCCCTCCCCAAGGAGCAGCGAGAGCCCAATGTATAGGGATATTAGAACCTGTGCTTCCCAGCTTTGGAAATCATTCAGCTTACTGTTTCCTGTGTCGATGGGTCAAATTCCTGCAGATAAAGCACTAAAAGCTAGGGAGAGCATGACTTGCTATTTCCCATCCCATCCCTGTCATGAGCTAGGTCTACCTATTTGGCTTTTCTAGGAAACCTGGACATCTGGCTTCTCTGCTATTTCTGTATTTGAAAGGTGTATGTGCTGTTTCATGAAATGGTTGTAGGATTTAATGAAGTGTATTATGAAAAGTTGCTCAGTGCGATATTGGGCATGTAATAAGTAGTTGGAAACTAATACTGTCTCCTCAAGCCTGATTTTTCTTTAAAGTGTATTTATTTTTAGACAGAGAGGGAGAGAGGGAGAGAAACATCAATGTGTGGTTGCCTTTCATGTGCCCCCTACTTGGGACCTGGCCCACAACCCAGGCATGTGCCTGGACTGGGAATCCAACCAGTGACCCTTTGGTTCACAGGCAGGCACTCAGTCCACTGAGCACACCAGCCAGGGCTCAGGACTGATTTTCAACTATATTAGGACCCAATAGTATTAGACAACTGTCTTTTGTTCAGTCCTTTACTTACTCATTTGAAACTGGTTAGAGAAGGTCTATTCTATGCCGAGCTCTCTGGTAGGCACTGAACTTCTGAATCTGTCTGCTATCTGGTGTGTGAAAGTATTACGACATTCCCGAACTACTAGATGCACCAGCAGTTGCCCTGGCCCAGCTCAACTCTGGAGTCTCCTCCTTTATCCCTTTGGTCTCTGCTCTTGCCTGTGCCCACACTCCACATCGCTATGTCTCACCGTCCCAGCCCTGCCATTTGGACTTAGAGGGTGAATTTGAAACTGAGATAAAATCAAATTAAAGGATACAGTAAAATGAGAAGTGTAAAAGCAGAAGCTTTGGAGAAGAAACAAATGGAGTATTTCAAGAGGTAGAATTATGAACTATAGAAAAACTATCACTATAACCTCGACTTACTTTTAAAATCACTTACCTATTATCTATTATTAGACAATAATTATCATGTCGTGGCTGTGTGGATCGAATGAGAATCAAAGCTACAGTTTCCATAGTAGGCATTCAATAAATGCTGTTTCCTCAATAACTGCAACTGTTAGCCATAACAACTGTTATCTAAACAATCATATGCTTATTATGTATGATTTACAAGAAAAAACAAGCTTATGAAATGTGAGAGAAATGACCATATAAGCACTGAAATGGCATAAAAATATTACAAGTTTGATGCCTCTTGAATTATTTGTTTAAAATAAACATGTATGTATCTCAAGGGTCTGTTTAATGCTAGTGGGCCCATTGAGTTTGATGTATGGTTACCATCCCTAGAAATAAAGAAAACATTTTCATTTTGTATTGACTTGCCTGTCTTCACAGAATATAAGAAAATCATCCTGCATAAAGTATACTGGGTATCCAAAGATTTTGTTTTGTTTTGACTTAAGGCTTTCAAAATCTTGTTATCCTTGACTTCTCAGATTATGCAACTGTTAGATCAATAAAACATAAATAATAATCATTTCACCTTTTTTGAAGTCTACCTTTAAAAATTAATATGTAAAGGTAAAATTATATTACCACAAAGCAATATAATTATGTAAATAATAGTACCAATTTTGGGTGTAAAAATACAATGATTTTGTTTTCTTTTCTTGGTACGCCTTTAAGCCTGATAAGATAGTTTTGACATTAATTTCTATAATTCAGCCTCTTTTTTCCTTGATATACAATGTCACCTTTCAGTTAAAGTGTATTTTTGTGGTACTTGACTGCTTTTGAAAGAGAGAAAGAATAAATTCTATCAGCATTTGTTTATAATAGCCAAAAAAGGATATGTGTTTGTGTGGTGTGCATGTTGTGTATACAAAAAAAACCCCTATATTTAATGTTCCATTTATTCTACCCACAGTAAGTTAGTAAAGTGTGATGATTTGTCTTATACGACAATTATATGGTATCTGGTTAAAACCTACTTGTAAGATTATAATTGCAGTTAACTAAGTTATTTAAATAACACTTTCATTATCAATGTTTATCACCTAATTTCCACTACATTTCTTTCAATATCCAAAAGCTGGAATAAGGCCTAGCACAGAATAGGAGCTTAATAATTATATGTTTAATGGACAAAAGTTGATGTTGCAGAAACCATTCTTGTTATATTAACAATGGTTGGACATTTTCAGGACAGGACACACACACATATGTATGCATATATATAAAATATATGTGTATATATATGTGTGTGGTGTGTGTGTGTGGGTGTGTGTATAGAGAGAGAGAGAGAGAAAGACACCGTGTGGCTAATTGAACTCTATTGCCTTAGAGATTCTCCTACTTTATGACAAACATGATACTTTCTGTACACACTTAAGAGAATGTGTACACTATTTAATACCTTTGACTAAAATCCTCATACTTTATAGCAAACTTGGTATTTTCTGTATTCACTTTAAGAAAATGTGTACAGTATTTAATAGATTTCACTAAAATTATATAAAATTATATATGAACAAGATATATAAAATAGAGAAAACACAGTAACATAACCTTACAAGAGCTAAATATATTGTAATATAGTTCAAATTCCATTCTTACCCACTGTGATAGACATTTTTTGGGGTGGGGTGGTGCCACTTTGAGTTAAAATACAATATAGACAGCGAGCTACTGATGGATTTTAAATATATCATTATTTGTGATCACCTACTTACAGATTTTTGCAAATTTGAGATAAAAAGAATACAAATCCTTTTTTTTTAAGATTTTATTTATTTATTTTTTTTAGAGAGGGAAGGGAGGGAGGGGAGAGAGAGAGAAAGAGAGAGAGAGAGAGAGAGAGAGAGAGAGAGACATCAATGTGCGGTTGCTGGGGGTTATGACCTGCAACCCAGGAATGTACCCTGGCTGGGAATTGAACCTGGGACACTTTGGTTCCCAGCCCGCACTCAATCCACTGAGCTACGCCAGCCAGGGCTAGAATACAAATCCTTTTAAAATCCTTGTTTATTTATTATGAGAGGCATAAGAAATAAAAAAAGAGGTAATACAGAAGCTATGAAACATCGTAACTTGTTAGTGTAGAAAAAAATCAAAGGAGAAAAGGTACAAACCTCTAGTTATAAGACACGGGGACATATTGGACAGCATGGTGGCTACAGTTAATAATATATATTGCATATTTGAAGTTGCTAAGAAAATAAATCCTAAAAGTTCTTATCACAAGAAAAACTTTAAAAAAATTATCTAAAGTGACAGGTGGTAACCAGACTTACTGCAGTGATTATTTCATACTGTGTACAAATATAGCCTCATTGTGTTGTACGCCTGAAACTAACACAATGGTAGATATCAATTATGTCTCAATAAAAAAAGACAAAGACATGAGTGGCAGTCATTAATTTATTTGACCAGAACTGGTTAAATTACCATCTGGATTTACAATGTGTTCAATAACATAAAGTAAAACCAGACCCCAGAAATTTTTCTAAACTTTCTAACTTGGGAGAAACAATGGACTCAATATATGTATAAAATATAATTTAAGTCTCATTTTCTACAGAACTTTTACTCAAGTTTTTTTTCCAAAATTATCATCACAAAAGACATATAGGTGAAGGTACGGCTGCAGGTAGTGGACAACAGGGAAAGAAAGTGTTTTCCAGGGGAGAGATAAGAAAACAACTTTCAGAAAAGCATGAACCATCCTTTTCTACTCAAGATACTAACCAATGTTCACTGTACATCCTAGTCTTAGGCTCATGAAGAGCAAACAGTAAGTCACAATTGAGGATGTGCGTACGTACGGCAGAACTCGATGTCAGGAAGAGCCAATAATGGATTCTTCCCTCTTCCACAGGATTAACCAGTGAGATAAAATGCTTAACAACCAGACATAATGCGCCCGTTGAAAATATGGTTACGGGGAGAAGGGGGTACAATTTTAATGCCTATTTTTGAGAAATGTGTCTGAAAAGCTAAAGCTAATTACTGAACTAATTACACTTCTCTTGAATTTCTTATGCACAAATGATGTGCTTCCAGATTAATTAACTTCACTTCAGAAGAACTGGGAGTGATTCCAAATTTTCACTCTCTGATTACTCAACTTCCATGGAAAATATTCCTTCAAGCTCTGCCCCCGGGCACATGAGGTTAGAGACACTGTCGTGGGGCGTAAATAGAAATGCAGAAATACGTCTCTACCTTAGCAGCTGACCTTCTAAACTTCGGGATGGTGAAAAAGAATTCTGTCTAACCTAAATTGATTTGAAGATTCAAAAATTAACAAATAAACCCCAATAACTATCTAAGTACTGTAATCTCCAGTTCTATCATATTTGTGTCCAATTTTATTTTACCCAAGAACGATAATGTTCTCTAATGACATGGGGTGCTCTGCTGTTTTCCCAGATGGGAAATATATGTGTACTTCCACCCAAATCAAATAAAAAAAAGTTGAGAAGTACAAATATTCTCTCTGCTAGACCTCCTAAATGTGAACACTGAAATCAAAAGTTCAGTTCCTTTGCCAGGACATAAGAAATCCATGTCCCTCTGGCTCCTTCTTCTATTATAAAATCCTATGCAAGATTTTCCGCCCTTAAAAAATAGAAAAACATTCTAATTAATAGTCAAGTTATAAAAGCCACTTTTTATGAGCTTTGCTGCTTGGGGGGCATATTCTGTTGCCAATGATGCTTTAATTAAAAGCAAATCTTGAGGTTCTGGTTTGGGAGCAAGCACAAAAACTGCTGCATCACCTATGAGTGTGTGTGCCTTGGTCTTTCCAACACTCTCTCTGAGCCCTACACCAGGTTCGCAGTTATTGGATTTAATTTCAGCTGCTCAGCTAGGGGCACTATTCCCATCCTTGATTATGAGTCAAGTTCTCCCTGTAGAGTTAGGAAAACAGAGACAAAACTGGCCAATTCCATCCACTGGTGGCAGGATTTGTGAAAATAGGACCAGCAGGGAATCAGTCTTTGTTTTAAAGAGGAGAGAGGCTTTAGCTTATTTTGGAGAGGAAACAGCAACACATAATTAACTGGGGCAGGCATGACCTAGGGCAGATGGCCACAGCAGCCCAGCGGGGAGCATGCTGTCTGGAACAAAGATTTTTGCTGGGCACTATTAATCCTCAGAATTAGGAGGGACTGAGGGAGCTTTCTCAAAAACTATATACATTTAAGCTACCTTAAATTTGTCTAAATAAACCCTTGAATAACCATACACAATATTGGAAATGACCACAAAATATAAATGAAATTCATCAGCAGGAAGAACATACAATAATGCTATGACTCAGTAATAATAGGTAATATTTATTGAGAGTTAGAATAGGCCAGATATTATGGTAAATTCTTTAAAGCATTATTTGATCACATGTTTGCAACAGCTCTGAGGTACATACTATCATTGCTTCTTTTTTTTTTTAAATAAGAGAATTTAATCATAAAAAGGGTGTAGAACATGCCTGAGATTATATTGTACATTGCCACACAAAGTATTCAAGTGTGAATATATAGAGAAAGAAAGTGAAACAGAATCAAAAGCCCCAAAAGAACTGGATATAAATAGGAAAACACACATGAATCTCAAACCATTAGGGAGAGATGAATAATTACTTAAATGTAGTTGGGACACCTGGGTGGCCATCTGGAAAATATTAATAAAGTCAGAGCCTGTCCATGACCAATGAAACAAGATAAATGCCAATGCACAAAGGATATAAATACAACTATAAATAAATACACAAAACAACTACTAAAATAAACCAAAAATCCTTATATAATTTTGGAATTGAGAAGGTCATGCCAACTAATACACAAAGTTCTGACACCATCAAAGAAAATATTTATCATTTAATTTAAATGGAACATTTTAAAATGTTATACTGAAAAATACGAAGAGTTTCTATGATTCCAAAATGCATTATTTTAGACCACCAAAATATGTTTCCCTCTTCCCAAAAGTATTTACTAATGTAAATTGACTTGGAAATGAAAATAAAAATCAAAAACACTGGAAAATCAAATCAATGAACCTTTCCCTGTTTCTCCTCCCAAACACAGTATAAAAACTATCTTCCTCTACTTTACCATGCTCATTTAATTTGTAAGACAGGATAATCAGCAAGTACTAATTAATATTAGTTCATACAACTAGATTCAAAATATCTCAACTGGAGGAATCTTAGAGGTTACTGAGTCCTACAGATGTTTCATAGATGAGAAACTGTGGCAAGTAACTTAAGCGAAGTCACGAAGCTAGTTAAAGCTTACATCATTCAACTGGGGTATCTATGCTGCTAAGATTGCTTCACACTAGCAAAGCAAAGCAGAGGGAACCATTCTGCAGTTGGGGTACTAAACCTTGATGCAATGGTCTAACCAGGGAAACAATAATATCAGTAAGAGTGCGTTTCAAGCTTTTACTACACACCCGGTCTGCATAAACACCTAGTATACACGAACCTGTTAAGTAGAGCTCTGGCAGTATAATCCTGTGAGGAAATGGAGGCTCTTATTCAAGGTCACAACTTGCAAGCAGGAGAACCAGGACCTGAATCAAGCAGTCTGATTTCAAATTCTGTCTCTTATCAGATGCCTGTGAACAGTAGGTGTGTTGAATACTAGCTGAATGTGACCCCAGCAAGGTCAGTGTCAGCTCTGCACACTTACCAGATGTCCAAAGGAAATAAGTCCCATATCTTCAGGAGAAGATGCACTTCCCTACGCCTGTTCTGACCTTAGCCATGTGCATAGCACTATTTGAGTCTAATATAAGTAGATCTTTCCCTTGTCCTCACTAATCTTTCTCTTGTCTAAACTACTGAGTCTAAATCACACATTTATAATTTTATTATACCAGTTATTGAATTGATCTTTAAGTGATTTCACGTGTTTCAGTTTGTTTGGTTCAATAACTTGGAGGCCAATTAAAGACAATTGAGTTTCCTTATATATATCATCTATACTCCATGAGCATCTAGCGAAACAAAACCTCAGGAAATATTTTTCCACTGACTGATTGCTTAGTGATCCCAAACCTACATATTCCACCTCACTATCTTGTGCCTTTCCCCCCAGTTATGCATGAAGTAATTATCCCTAACTCAACTTCACCATGTTTTTATGAGCTACACTCTGGCCTATCCAGGACTGCAAGGAGACAGGTGGGAAACACCACTGTCTCTTTTGTTGTTCAAAGTTTTTTACTCTACTAATTTAAAAAGTACAAGTGAACCTGAAACAACCTTTACATATTTATTCCTCTCCTTTCTTCTTGTATTATTCTCTTCTCAAAGATTAAAGTGATAAATTAGGTTGATAGATAGATTAGGATTACATTCATCACTGAAAAATTATTCCTATTCCTCATAACTTAACTTTAACCCTGCGTTCTTACTCTTCCTTGGAGAATTTCCCCAGATGGGAGTGTACACAGGGAGGAGAGAGAGGGGTCAGGGAGGTGAACTGATGGCAAGATCTTTGTATGTTCATAGAATTGTCATTTGGCTAGTAGTTGTTTTTTAATTTATTTTTTTAATCCTCACCTGAGGACATGTTCATTGAGTGTAGAGAGAGGGGAAGGGAGGAAATAGAGAGGGAGAGAAACATCAATGTGTGAGAGATATCAATTGGTTGCCCTTGCACATGCCCCATCGGGGATCGAACCTGCAACTCAGGCATGTGCCCTGACTAGGAGCTGAAACTTTCGGTTTATAGGACAATGCTCCAACCAACTGAGCCACATCAGCAGGGGCTGGCGAGTAGTTTGATGGCTTTATAATTTGCAGCTGAAAAGCTAAATTCCATGCATCATTATAGCAATACTGTTTGCTAAAATACTGAAATAGTTCTGTTCTGATAACCAAACAGCTATTAGTCTGAGCCCTCCTGCATTGTGATACCCACGAACCTCAGTCCCTCCATGTGCCACCTCAATATCCAGACACCAGTAAGTCAAGGCCAGTTGAGCAGGGAGTTTCCAGATTTTGCTCCAGCACAATGGCACACGTTGACTCTGAAACATTTTGACTATACTTCTGGGTATATAATTTCAGAGTCTGAAACCCAGAGATCTATGCAGAAAGAGAATGGCTAGGTGGTAAGACTCTGAAATCAAGTCTAAAATGAGAACATTGAAAACACATTTCTAGGTGCCCATTACAGGAGGAGATTTCATTCAAGGAATAGATGGAGAGAAAAATAACATGACAATTACAGGTTCCAAACTGAAAGACCATCTGAGTAGAAAGTGTCCCACATAAGAATATATGCCTGTTATCTCCAATGCCAGGAATTCACAACACAGTCCTCAGGCATACACTTCAATTTCAGTGACTAGGAAACTCCCATCAGAGGTTCCTCATTCCCGTTGAATCTCAGCCATCAGCATATCCTACTTCTGGCTTTCCACAGCAGCAAAGCTCAGTCCAGGTACGCCCTGTCTGAAAGCTCCTACCCATATGAGATGAACACAAGCATCTACAGGCGTATGTGTGTGTGGTGGGGGAGGGGCAGGGGCCAATTAAAACCTAACTTCCTGAAGCTCAGCGAACTCTTTCCTTCATTAAACTCTTTTTCTTCTATAGCACTAGAGTCCATAAATGAATCTAGTGGTACTTTTCTTCATGCACTCTTCTTGTGAGAGGAATGAGCCAGTGCAGGAATTTTTACCTGCTGAAATCAACCAAATCCCTGGAACGGACAAGTGATATTAATGCCATCATGTAAGCCATTTGCCCTTGTTGCTATTTAAGGATTTATTCTGGTGCTGTATATATACCATGCCCGATGAAGGAGGACCAGCACTGAACATGGTATGTGATGAGCATTTTTAACTGGGACTTCCCTGTGTTTCCAGGAGGTTGTGTCCTCCCTGATGCTGAAGCCAGGCTCGCAGTCCCCGTCTACTCCCGAGTTTTGCAAGGTCTTCCCCAGGGACTGAGGATGGACTACTAGCGGAACCACCATATCATTGCAGTGGGGCCATGGCTACATTTGGTCCATTGCTGCAGGGCACCATGATGGCTTTTTCTATTCAGTCAAGAAGAATTGCTGAGATTATCCGTTACATGACCTTTATATTTCACACTTAAAAATAGTATCACAATAAAGGTCTCTCAGAGAACCTACAAGTCACAGGGAGGAGTTTCATGAAGAAATGTAAGCCGACTCGGCAGCTCTGTCTTCTTTAGGACGTGTTGTCTTTTCCTGGTAACACAAGGGAATACTGCGGGACACTGCTCTCAGACCTCTTCCAGCTCCTGCGTGTACGCTTGTTCTGTGCCCTGACTCTCTTTTCCCAGGAGAACCAGGATGCACGTCCGTGAGTTCATTTTTCACTGACACCTTGTCAAGAAGGAGGCTGGTGTTAGCACAGATGACTACCTCTTGGACAGGTCTTTTCATTCTGTTAAGCAGAAAACTGCCTTTCTTTACTGGCAAATTCTTCTCTTTTCACAACCTTGGGAAATACTACCGATGAAGCACAAATCCTGCACCATTCATTCAGATTCTCTCGTTCGGAGGCTCGTGATGGCCAAAATTAATCTTCTTATCACACAGACGTCACGGGGAGATAAGCATAGAAAAGAAACCCTGTTTTTCCCTCAGTTCACAAGGACTGAGCTTGAATAAAAGTGGAAACATACTATGTTTTCAGAGAAGAACGAATCTTATCTTTAAGTCTACATGGACCTGCTCGTTGTCTTTGGACTATTTATATTTATCTGCTACACTTTCTCTTTTCTTGTGACACAGGAATACCAATACTGGTCTAAACTCCAACATGGTTCTTTGCTCATTGTCTTTGGACTATTTATATTTATCTGTTAACTTTCTCTTTTCTTGTGACACAGGAATACCAATACTGGTCTAAACTCCAACATGGTTCTTTGCTCATTGTCTTTGGACTATTTATATTTATCTGCTACACTTTCTCTTTTCTTGTGACACAGGAATACCAATACTGGTCTAAACTCCAACATGGTTCTTGGCACACGGTATAACCTCAATACATATTAGAAAAATGGAGGAACCGATGAACAAAATGGTAAGTAAATGTGAGGAAATAATCACACACTGCTGGAATACACCACACAATAATGCCAGAGTGAGAGGCAAATTATTCTGTGTGTAGCAAAAATACAAGGGGGGCGTGTGTTAACTAGAGAAAGCTGAAGATGACACCTTAAATGAGGATGACTCCTCACTGAGTGACGTCACAGTGCCATGGCTTAGCCCCAGCGAACACCTGGAAGGTCCTTAGGACTCGCGGATTCTATGGGCGCTTCCCCTCAACACACACGCATACTTAGGAAAACGAAAACCCAGAAAGATTGGAGTAACCATTTGTTATTAAAACAAAACACACACACACACACACACACACACACACACACACAACCTCCCCATCAATTTTGATTCCTTACACAATTTGCATTTTTCTTAGCACTTAACCACTATATAACATATTGTATATTTATTGGTTAATTTGTTAATTTTCTCTATAGCAACAATAGAACACTAGCATCATCATATAAGTGATTTTTTCTCTCATTTACTACCACATCACCTAGATCAGTGGCTAGTTTATATCCGGACACTCAACAAATAATTGTTGAATAAATAGCTACATAAAGTTACAGTAGATGAGACCCAGAATATGCATTTCCTAGTCATACATCCACAGTTCATCTCAGTATACCACACTGTCTCTCTGCAAAGTTGATTTGCCATTTTACGCCTGAAATTGAAATGTGATAAAACAGAATCAAATAATAAACCTTGGATAAATGATGGTTTCTAGTTCTAGTCTTTGCCTGGTTAGGAAGAATGCAACTTCTGGACTCACTTCTGTCATTTCCATAGGAGCAGAAATCAGATTATTTCTGAGTATGAAAGCTGTACATGACTTGGATGCTGGCTAGAATTGAAACAAATATGACAAGATTCCCTTTACTTTAAAAAAGTACTATAAATTGGTAGTCACGGATTAGTTACATAGATGTAAAGTACAGCATAGGAAATACAGTCAGTAACATTTAATAACTATGTATGGTCCTAGATGAGTACTAGATTTAGTGAGGTAATAACTTAGTAAGTTATGTAATGTCTAATCACTGGCTGGTATGCCTGAAACTAACATGATATTGTATGTCAACTGTAACTGAAAATTTTAAAAATTTTTAAAATAAATAAATAAAAATAATAACATTTTTTGAAGTACCATATTATTCCACACCACTGAACAACATATGAAGTCTTAACAGAAGTTTGTCCTTCTTAGGCAGAGAGACACCTCTTCACCTGATGATGCATTTACCTAAGTGGGCTTTCCTGTAGCTCAGAGACTGGTGGCACTGGGAATTAAGTTGAGGGTGTTTCTGAGGACTTCCTACATTCCAAGCAATGTTCTATGTGCTTTACAACTGTTAATACTGTTTAGTCTTCACGATAACCCTATGAGGTTGTCACTTTACAAACAAGAAAACTGAGCCTGGCCAAGTGGCTCAGTTGGTTGAAGCATCGTCCCATACGACAAAAGATTGTGGGTTCAATTCCCAGTCAGAACACATACGGAGGCAGTGGGTTCAATACCCAGTCAGGGCACATATGAGAGACAACCAATTGATGTTTCTTTCTCACATCTATGTTTCTCTCTCCCCCTCTCTCTCTCTCTCTCCCTTTCTCTCTCATCAATAAACATAGACTCAAGTGAGGATAAGAAATAAATTGAGCAGAGAGGGATCAGTTCCCTTGCTCAAGGTCCCAGAGTTGAGAGGTGGCAGAGCGAAGTCAGCACAGCTGACGTCAGAACCCATGCTTGTAAGCACCACGTTGCATCACACCAATAACACAGCAGCAAACAGAAAGACCAGTTCTGAAAGATGAGTCAGCCCTGAATGCCCCGTACATAGTTTTCTGTTCTGCCTCACCTGTGCTAGTCCCTAAATAGCAGAAAAATAGATTAAAATCTCTTCTAGCAATCTGCTTCTGGAAACTGGGCTAAATTTTGCATCATAAGCAGTTGGCACAGTTGAGGCTCGCACGTGTGCAGTGTGGGTGGTGGTTAAGCACTGAGTCATGAAAACCCTTAAATATTACGTATGTTTTTAAAAAATCATATGAGGCTTACTTTATCTGACTAAACTCATAACAAGAGGAAAAATTAGAAAGGAAGCAACAGTATTTAAGGGACTCACAGAGTCATCGGACACATTTAACTTTTAATAATTTGACTGTTTAAAATGATAAAAACATTCCAATGAAGCACTTTCTTTATGATCATTAACATAGGTTCATCTTTATAGATGGTTGTGCAAAAAATTATAATTCCCAGGCAATCCTGCAGCATCAATCTTTGTATTTCTCTGTTTCACATTTGGATGCAAAACTCAGAACTGCGTTCCAGACCTCTCACCAAGTTCTGCTCTTTTGGCATGCAAAGGTGTGCATATATCAATATCTTCCACAAGAAGCCCACTCAAGTTATCAGCTTAAAAAGGTAAAAAAAATTCTTTATACATCCTTAAAGCCAAATCAGGCTTGAATTATTTAATTAGTAACTAGCAAAACCTATTTAAGCCTTTGTATAGACACAGTACAAACAGTCACATTCTTAATACGCTTAGCTATTATTTGTTCTGTTCTACATTTTTGGAACCAGCATGATTATTTTATATAATCTTAGAGAAGGAAGTCATATTCATGTACTTTGTATAGTTTCCAATATATGCAAATATTAGAGGTTCTTGCTACCTTCCTTCCCTTATCTCTCTAGAAGCTCTTTGTAGGTCTATTATGTATATATTGAAGGTTCTAAAATTTATGACTGCAGTCCTGACTTCACACATGAGTTCCATCCTTGTACATTAATCACTTAGATGACTTTCCCATTTATATATCTAATGCCCAGTCTTAACCGAGTGCGAAACAGAAAGGTTGATTTATACAATCTTGCTCCTCCCCAGGTCTTTCCCATTTTAGTTCACCAGACTATGTCAGGATGCTCAAGCCAAAAATCTGGGAATCACCCTCAATTCTTATTTTTCCTCCTTCCCTGTCTTTGGGTGCATTTCCTAGTAGTGGACCATGAAAGATTATTATCCAAGTGATTTATCAGGTGTGTGCTTTACTGCAGTGGTTCTCAATGTGAGCAGGCATCAGAACCACCTTGAAGGCTTGTGAAAACACAGAGTCTTGGAGTCCCTCTGCAGAATGTCCAATTAAGTAGGTCTGGGGTAGGATCTGAGAAGCTATTATTTCAACATCTTCTTACAATGTTGATGCTACTTTTCCTAAAACCATACTTTGGGTTCCAGTGCTATCGAGAGAAAGGCAGTGAGAGAAAATGAATACAGGGTGATGAAAAGCCAAATGTGGCCTCAGACGGAACTGAGTGACTGACAGAGAGACAACTGGAAGCTCATCAATACTCCTGAAAGCTAGGGGATGACTCACCAGCTAGGAAAGTGTCTCTGGACAGGACACAAATAGCATCCACTATATCCCCTAAATCCATCTCTCAGCAGGTCTTTCAGATGCACCTCCAAACTGTGTCCTGAATTTAACAACCACTTCTCACTATATGCACTGCTAACACCCAGTTCATTATCATTTCTCAGCAGAGAGCGATTTCTTCCTTGGGCTTTTACAGGCCTGTATCTAGGGCAAGAGTCAAATTTCTTGTATGGAATTTGGATCTGCAGGAGGAAATAATGGCCTTTAAGTTAAAGAAAGTGTAGCTGCACATTCAAGGTCAATGTCTAAAACTAAGACCTGAAAAAATGACCTCTTAAGTGAACTAGTTTAACTCTCCTACAATGGTTCTCCATGAATCAGCTAAAGTATTTTTTAAAAAATATAAAGCAGACCTTGTTGCCTCTCCATTATTCTCCAGTGTGCTTAGAAGAAAATCAAACTCTCCTCCAAGGCCAGTAAGGCCTCCGGTTTTTCAGGCTGATCACATTTGCAACTTTCTGCTTCGTCTTCCTAAAAGCTCTTCCTCTATCGTCGCTTCACATCTCACCACTAACTTTACCACACAGAGACAGAGATGGACAATCACTTTGTATCACTCAGGTTTCAGCCAAATGCCATCTCCTGAAAAAGACATGGACAGATCTTTCCATCTAAAATAGCTGCTCACCCCCAGTGACTGCATCCTGCTGTCCTGCTTTAGTCATCTGGCTTATCGCTCTGTTTCCTTGTTCATCGAGCCTCTCCTCGTGAAAATAAGAGCCCTACAAATGCAGACTTCGCTTTTCAGTTCACTGCTGTGCCCCCAGCTCCTGAAGAGCATTTGGCACGTAGTAGGAGTCAAATAAATACTTTGGAATACATAGATAAATAATTTTGCATGGCTTGAATGAAGATGGTATTTTACTTCTTAGCTTTCAATTGTTCTACTAGCTATAGACCATTATTTTTGGTTATTTTCTTTGAGGACACCATGGCCATTTTAGATCAGAAAGATTCCAAGAATCAATCTGATCATGACTAATCAGCACAGTATATATCTAAGATAGTTTCTTTAGGACAATGACTATATCTTCATTTTGACAGCTGGCCCATCCATCAAAACGACAGACCAAGCTGGTTAGTTTGACCGAAGTTACATTTAGAATGATGTTACAAACAACGGTGCCTCTTAGAATTTAGGTGCAATGTTATTGCCTCCGTGCCTGGATACCGGCAAGTCAGGAAACCAATCTAAGAAAATGTAATTGTGGCATTTCTCTAGAGCATTACCTGCTGGCCTCATGCAGACAGACCACAAAGCTTGGCTAGAAAACCCAAAGCAAAGCAGGAAATAAAACGTTTATTCAGGTACAAGAGCAAACTGTGCCCAGACCAATTTCAGAATAAGATGGGACTGGGGTCCAGGCACTGAATATGTGGGACACAGAATGTAAGTAAAAGTCATCCACTGTCACAGGATTTCTTTATAGTCTTTCTTCTAGGGGGATGGTTCTTGGTCTCCAGATCGGCAGCATCAACATTAGCATTACCTGGGAACTTTTTAGAACTCTTAATAAATCAGAGCCTACCCCAGACCAACTAAATAAAAAACTCTGTTTTTTAATGTGCCTTGCAAGTAATTCTGATGCTTGTTCAAGTTGGGAACCCCTTTCCCAGAGTGTGTGTCAATCCATTGGCGGTAGAAAGAGATGAACTGTATTTTGGTTAAAGGTACTTGCAATGGAAAGTGCAAGGTTGGAAATGAAGTTAAGAGTCTGACATTGTGCTTTTCATTGACCAGGCGATCCTCAGTAAAATGCTTTGTTCACCTACTGCATTTCTGTGTGTACACAAAGTGTAAAAAATGACCCTCAATATCACAGGTACTGTTGAACAAACTAAAGGTGGAAAGTACTCCAGAAAAGTACAGTGTTCTCAGAATGATGACTCTTCGTACAAATCGGAGAGATGTTATATTTTGCTGTCAGCATAAATTTCTAAGCAATCATAACCTTTTTGCCAGGTGAAGATGTTCTAGCTGAATTGCCTTAAATACACGTTTGATGGTATACAGCCATGTTGTCAGAGAGGGTTGGTGGGGAGGAGCTCCGTTGCTGAGGAAACACCAATCAGCTCATCATCTGCCTCTTGCAATCATTTCCTCTAATGAGAGGTCTGTGATTGTCACTCAGGATGACTTAACATGTCATTGTTGATTAGCACCGGAGACAAAGATTTCTGAGGAGCAAAGTGACACAGCTCACCATGGCCAGTCTTTGCTGTCCTCGTGCCTGATTGGCTGGGTAGCTGTAACCTTCGGTCGTGCTTAACAAGATGCCCAACACACATGTGCAAACCTGTGTGCTTCAGCACACAGGGCTACACCGGGGCACACTTCACCTTATTTAATAGAGATTTTTGCATCAATTAAAAACTAACGCATTTTTCACATGTCATGGGATAGTTGGATCCAGTTGTGTATTTCCTCCTACTAAATAAACGATATTTGTAGGAACTAGAATATGGTTAAGGAGATTACCAACTTCTGCTTTTCTGATCTACAAAGTGACCTAACCACACAAAGCCAAGATATATGTACATTTTTTCATGTGATTCCTACACATGGTTTTTGGTACAGCCAAGGTAACCTTGCCACTTTTAGTTAAATAAATAAAGTTCACTTTCATTTTTACTCGAGCTCTTCCCCTTCTCAAAACCCCCTTAACACAGTCCGTCCATTGTTCCAAAAGAGACTCATCTTCCAAGATTCTCTTCAAATTCTAATCCAACTCCTGCTTTCTCCCAAAGTGTTGATGAACTATTTTAGTTCATCTTTTCATTTCCCGAATTCTTATGTCATTTACTGTTTTCCTGGATCGTCTGTCATTTATAAAATACATTGATTTGAATTATTATATAATGTTGACATATAATCAACTCTTGAAATGTTGAAATCCTCTAGATTAGGGATTATGTTCTGTGCTTCATTCCTGTGCTTCAAATAACATCTGGTTCACAGTAAGAATTAAGTAAATACTTGCAAAATTACTGTATTTGAGGGTTTAAAACAAACTATTGGCAGCATAATAACTGATTTCTTACCTTAAAAGGTAAGAGGTCACCTTTTAACTTTTTTCTAAAATCTTTAGCAGAAAAAAAACACAGCCAATATAATCACTGAAATTGAGAATAATTACAGAACTTTTCTTCCCATTAACACACACTAGTATTATCTTACATAATTCAACAAATCCATCAGACAGGGATTCAAATACATTCAGTTAGTCTCACTTTATAAGACAAGAAAGTTGAACATTATTTTAAAATTATTTCTCCTACAAAAATGGCAAAATAAAACTATTTTTGGTGGACCAGGAAAACATTTCTCTGTATCAAAATGCACTATCCCCTAAAGTTTTAAATGAAAGATAACTTCATACAAGTTAAAGAGAACAACAAATAGAGAATGCTCATCTCAAAACTGTTGATAAACAATGTCAAAAACAAAAGAAAAGTGCAGATTTTATTTTATTCTTTCCCATGGTCTCTATCTGAATCCTCTTTGAACAACTATTAAATATTGTGCCAAGGTAAAATAAATTTAGTTTGAGATATTTGTTTGTTAAAGTGAACATTTTCTTTTCTTTGAAGCCAATTATGGACTAAATGTTTGTGTCCACCTCAAATTCATGTGCTGAAAACCTAACAACTCCCAATGTCACGGTATCTGGATGGTATTTGGAAGCTGATTAGCTCATAAGAGTAGAGCCCTCAGGAGCAGGATTTGTGCCCTTACTAAAGAGACCCCAGAGAGCTCCCTAGTCCCTGCTGCCCTGTTAGGACCCAGTGAAAAGACAGCTACACAAGAACCAGGCAGCATACCCTTACCAGCTACTGAATCTGCCAGTGGCTTGGTCTTGGATTTCCAGCCTTCAGAACCGTGAGAAATAAATGTCTGTTGTTTTTAAGTCTGTCTGTCTATGGATCTTAGTTATTAAGTAGCCTGAACAGACTAACAGAGCCATCATTTTAGTTCAGGGTCAAAATAACACACTTGTAGTATGATCTTATAATATAGCTAAAATCAAAACAAAATCTGCCTCCCCAAAATATTCAGTCACATGGTATCACCTTTACATTTCAAATGGAGTGAAATCAGCAATAGCTTATTTTAATCCTTGAGTTAAAAACTCTGAGTGAAACAAATGTCTATCAGCAACACGTTCCCTGTTTAACATCCAGGCTTTGAAATTAAAATAAAACTTGTTTGGAAGGAAGGAAAAAAATAGAAGTTAAATCACTTTCCAACAGAATAACATTCTCAGTATTGCTTTAAAATTGAGGTATTCTGCCCTGGCTGGTGTGGCTCAGTGGATCGAGCAATGGCCTGCAAAACAAAGGGTCGCTGGTTCGATTCCCAGTCAGGGCACATGCCTGGGTTGCAGGCTGGGTCCCCAGTGGGGGTGCATGAGAGGCAAGCACACATTGATGTTTCTCTCCCTCTCTTTCTCTCTCCCTTTCCCACTCTCTAAACATGAATGAATAATTTTTCTAAAAAAAGATTTTTAAAAAATTGAGGTATTCTTCTGTTTGGAAACTAAAAAAAACTGTTATATACTATAAATTGTGCTTCTTTAAGGATTCATGAAAATAGCTCTTCCTTGGCCATATATGATATTGTGTAAATAACCCCATACTCCAATTAGATTAATTATAAGACATTCCAAGAATGTTAAATAACCTGAATTCAGTTATCTTTGTCAGTGAAGCAATTAAAACATACATAAGAGGCTGTGTGCCCATGAAAAAATTTAAACTAAGAAATATCACAAACACTTGTTTCTACAATTAGGATTAGGGATAAGGGTAGAGTTAGATTAAGTTTGTGGTTTGGGTTTAGGTTTAAAACAGGATTAGGATTGAATTTGGGGTTATTTCAGGGTTAGGATAAGGGCTAGTGTTAGGGTTAGGTTTAGAGTTAGGGTTAGGTTCCAAGCATGGTTATGATTAGGGTTACAGGTAGGGTTGAGTTCATGATTAGAATTAGGGTTAGAGTTACCTTTAAGTTAGTGTTTGGGGTAAAGAAAAGAAATTTAAGAAATAATTCATGCATGTTATTCAGCTTCATAGAATTTACAAAGGAAGAAATGTTTTAACACTGGGCCATATCACAAAAGGAACATGGATTATATGTGTGTGATAGTATGTATGTATGCATATCTGTACATAACATGCAAATACGTATAGTATATGTACATGCATAAATATATGTGTATGTGTACATATGGTTATATATACTAGTCAATTGCATAAGTAAGTTTTTCCAATCAAAATCTTCTATTCTTTTGTCTCTCTAAATTCTGTTGAATGCATTGGACAATTACAGCTCATCGAATGATAAGAAAGGCCACATGGTTATAGGATAAGCGAAAAATATGGTGTCACCCAGAAGCATATTTCTTTTCTAATTTCTCAAATTAGCAGCCCTGGTGAGGTTTGAGTCAAAGAATTACATTATTTTGTAAAAGAAAATAGTCATATAAAAATGGTACCAAGCCTATGTTTCACAAATCTGTGGGTTTAGAAGGCCCCATCAGCTGGGGTGCTTCTTATACATGTTACACATGAATACAGTCAGCCACGCCAGGCACGTTCTCCAGGCCATGCTCATGAACACCCACAGTGGAGAAACACCATCTGAGGCCAGTGATTCGTTCGCACACTTCAATATTAGAGTCGGCCACAGGGCTTGGGGGAACTCAGATTGTGAGGTCCCATCCTTGAGCTTCTGATTCAGTAAACCCTGAGTGGGAACTCCTAGCAAGTTTCCAAGTAATGCTAATGCTTCCGCTCTGGGACTGCAGTTGGAAAAGCGCCGCTACTGTTTCCCTTAGACATTACATTTTTAACTGGGGAATCAGGTGAATTGGACCTCAAACTATTTAAAAACTTGACTTCCTGAGAAGGGCTCAAGATGCCGATGAAAGGGGGATCTACATGCTCTAAAGAGAAGAGGGTTTGCTGGGCTACTGTCTCACAGGACGACTGCAAAGCCTGACTCGTCCTTCCTGTGTGGAATCCCAGCCTTCCTCCACACAGTGATGAACCATAGATGAGATGCTTGTTTTCTCCCAAATCCGCTTTGTGTCCACTCAACCACCTGGGACCTGAGAGTTCAGCAATGGAGCTTGGCAGACCTGGCCTGCGTGTTCTTCTTGGGGTAACGAAGGTCTTCAGTGTCATGGCACAGGGCGTATGTTCGCCATTCATCACACGTCGCACATTGTCTCACACGAGTAGGCTCTGAATTTAGAACTCCTCTACAGAGTGCGGTTGAAAATTTTGGTTAGGAATTTGCAGAACAGCTAGTTACAAATCATTCTCCCAGACTCTAAAACTCTCCTGTGGGTGTCTGGGTTTGAGGACCACGGTGTTTATCAGCGTAATAACCAGAAAGTATTTGTTTTGAAAACGTGTCCCAAGTACCCGTGGAGGTGAGCTTGCTACGTGGAGGTAATTAATGTGGACTTAGGTACATGTGAAAGCCATGTGTTGTTTTGCTCTAATTAAAGCTGAGGCACACTGTCTAGCAGTGGTTAGATTCTAGAATATCCTATCTACTCACTCCCCTCTCATTTTTTTTATAAAAAATCATATAATCATTAAACAAGGAACTATTTATTCTTTTCACTATAGCAGAAGGCTTATGCATATGGCCAATCTAAGAGTAGTTTCATACCATTTAAACATAAATTTAAAAATTTAGGAAAGAAATATAGCCCGGTTTAGGAATGTTTAGAATTGCCATCTGTCTTTCAGGGGACCAATTCAGTGAGATTTGCTTACTATGTTGGTAATGTAAAGATTTTCTAAGCACACAAAATGCAGGAAACGATATGAAACATGTGCCACTTGGCTAGAGCTAGTTCCTGTCTGCAAAGCGGATGGCCAATAAAGGAGCAATGAACTTGCAAATAACTTTTAATTATTCTTGGCAAGTTTCACCATGAAGTGATTGTAACGATAATAGTGGAGTAACTGCATTGCATTTCTATTTGCTACTAATAGTAAATAATAGAAGGAGTGTACTAAACTGAAAATCAATTACTTCAGAGGCTGACAAAGTTCTGAAATAAATTTTTCAAAAAGTACGACTAATTTTGAGTTAACAGAGCAGGGCACACTCCCTTGTTTGAAGGTACACAGGTAAATGTAGATTGCTTGGCAAGTATTCTTTGTAATCCTATCAGATTCTAAAAGGAGAGTTTGACCCCCAAACTAAGAGCCCCCAAATAGAGCTTTCATTTATGAGATTTATACAAACTGAGGCAAACCCACCCAAGGTGTGCATGCCGCCCTTGCCTGTTTTGCTACCTTAGAAGGCCTCCCTAGTCCATCGTGGGGCCCCTTCCCCTACGAAACCCACGCCCAGCCTCCATGTCTTCTGCTGAAGCACAGCATTCTAAGTGGTCATCACCAAGTAATGGAGTTGTCATGTAAAGTGACACTCACTTTTTTTTTCTTTTTTCTTTTTGGAAAGTCTATGTTAAGGTTATATCCAAAAGGTCCATGCAACAAGAGTAGTTAAAGGGTAGTTTTGATGAGAAATAAGTTTAAACTATTTTTACAACAGAACTTCACCATTATGTCAGTAGAAGTTATCAAGTCCATAATGTTACTTATCCAAAGTAAAAGTTTAAGTCCTTCAAATGACCAAAAAAGTCTTAGAAGATTGGGCTCCCCATTATGTTTTGATCTCATCTTCCTCTATCTCTGGCTCACTCCCATCCCTGCGTGGCCATCTCTTTGCTACAGCTCAGACACAGCAAGTAAGCTCCCACGGCTGGGACTTGGCTGTTGGATCTGCCTGGGGTATCCTTCCTCAGATAATGTTACGGCTTGTACCCTACTTCCTGTAGGTCTTCACTGCAATCTCATCTTCTCAGGGGGCACCTCCCTGGTCACACTGTTGAAAGTCATCTTCTCTAGGCCCTCCACATCCATTTGCTGCTTTAGTATAGTGTCTTTACCTCGTTGTCTTATTTAACAACAAGTATATTTTACCTCATTATCTTATTATCTGTCTTTTACCACACTCTCCCAAAGTGTACTCCAATAAAGGCAGTTTTTTTTTATGTGTGGTGGCCCCTACTGCACCCCAGCACCTAGAACAGTATCTGGTAAAATTACATACACACAATACTTTCTGATGAACGAATAACTGAACACACAGATAAATACAATATGAGCACAGTTCCCATGTGCTTTTTTAAAGTGCCATTTTAACTGCTACCAAGCACTTCTTGAGATTTGAGTGGTGTGGTTGCTCAGACTATGGGACTGTAATAGAATAATTGTCTTTTTTTTTAAATTTCTGAGCTTAGCCCTTCAACTTGCCAAATGAATCAATATTATAAATCATTTATACTGTCCCATCTCTCTGGAGGCAGTTCACAAATGTACAGGTGTCTGCAATACTGGAGATTAGTGAGGCTTCAGCGATGGGCCATGATATGTCCTTTGCTTTATAGATGATGGGTAAATAATAGATTTAAAGTCCATTATCAAGTCATTCCAGCACTGACAATAGAACTAAGGTGTCCCTACTGGTGCAATGATCTTTTTCTAAGTTCTTCCTTGAATCTATTATCCCACAATGAGAGAACTCAGAAAATATATTGGGCAGCAGACTTCTCTAACGCATGCAGCTCTATGTGGGGAAAGAAAAGTGGGCCAAAATGTAAAGTTATGTTTCGTGACTTATGAGGAGGTTGCTCCTGTATTTCTGGGTGAATGATTAATTCGTTTGGGAAATAGCTAAATTAAACAGGTATTTTTTAAAGACTTTATTTACTTATTTTCAGAGAGAGGAGAAGGGAAGGAGAAAGAGAGAAAGAGAAACTTCAGTGTGTGGTTGCCTCTCATGTACCCCCTACTGGGGACCTGGTCTGCAACCCAGGCATGTGCCCTGACTGAGAAGCGAACCAGCGACATTTTGGTTCACAGGCCAGCAGTCAATCCACTAAGTCACACCAGCCAGGGCCAAACAAATATTTTTAAAGCCTAATTAATCAGACTAACCATAGCTAATCAGACTAGTAATTAATTCAGCCTAATAATTTTATTCATTAGATAAGCAAACTAATCCATATTTCATCAGCAAACCATAAGGATGGCTGAGATAAAAACTAATATCATCTTACTTAGACAATTGTATTTTTCTTAAAACTTTCCATAGTGAACTTTGTATATGAGCAAATAATTGTTTAACTCAGAAATTACTAATTAAAAATGGTTATACATTTATATTTCTCACATATCTTCCTCTCTTGAGGGAACTTCTCACAAAATACTAGAGAACCAACTGAAGGAACAGGCTACCAAGAAGCTCCAAGCCAAATGGACTTCACTTCCAAGACAGACACACAGAAACACCACATTTTCAATCTTTACATTAAATAATTACAACTTCTCTGAGACGAGTTTTTAATGCAATATAATTTCAGAAATAGGTCTTCCATCAGCAGAAGTCCCCATTAAAACTAGTAGTTTCACATCCCAGTTATTGATGACAACTGGGATGACCAAAAGTATGTGTAAGTAAGAAGAAGAAAGATCTTACTAATGGAAAGATGCCCTTACTAATGAAGTTGGAAACATTAAAACCTTTAAACCAGCAATACCAATTAGGTCACAATTATTAAAACTATTATTCCTCCTATTTCTTTGAATGGTTCCTACTATGGTATTTGCCATCTCTTTCTAAGACTGAATTATAATTTCTTTTGGTGATTTGTGGTTAAGAGGGACAACAAAAATATTGGGTGACACTCAAATTCTAACAAGATGTTAATTGCCTGGAACCATGGAGCAAATACTTAAAGATTATATTTAACCGGAGTCAGTATAACATCTTATATTTGTTTCCAACAACGATTTCAAAAATCCAGCATGAAGGAGACCTAGGTGTGTAACAGAAAAAGATCTCAGAGTCCCATCTGGTTGTAAATAGAATATAAACTTAAAAGTGATGTGGTTGCTAAGATATAAATGGTGTGTATTCAAGTTACTTTAGTTATAGAGAGGATGAGAAATGAATTATTTATACAATTTTATCATACAAGAGCTGGGATACAGGATAGACTGCACAATTTTTGAGACCTGGTGCAAAATGGAAATGCAGGGGTGCTTGTCCAAAACCTATTGCAAAATTCAACTCAGGGACAGCAGAGCACTGACCAAGCAGGGGGCCTCTTTAAGGGCAGGAGAGTCCTACAGCATTGCAGAGGTCACACGACCATGAAAACAGACCTACTCTGATCTGCATTAGGTCTAAGTACTCCACTCTCTGAAAATTCATAGAAGAGCAAAGAGCATGTACAGATTTTAAATCAAGTCACATAAAGACAGAAGGAACTGAGGATCTTTTCTAGACCAGAAATGACTAAAATGGGAGCACCTGCCATTGCCTACAATGGTTGAAGAGCTAATACATGAATTAGGAATTAGATACATTCTCCATGACCCCAAGTATAAAATTAATACCCATGAGCAGAGAAGTATATTTTCACTTAATATGGGTATCTTTGCTGTAAACACGTGTATTAAAAAAAGTATGGCAACCCAGGCAAGTACTGATTTTGCAGTCATTAGTGGTATTCAAATATAGTTTGGGTAACTGTTAGGCAAGGCTCTAGGGAAGTTTCATAGGAATTCTCTAGGGATATATTTCCCAAATGCAAACTCGTTAATTAATGCTAAGCATGATATACCAAAATCACCTGAAGCATGTTGAAATGGTATTTTCTGCCTCTCTATTCAAAGATGAGGCTCAGGAATTTATAGTTATTACAAAATACTCACTAGAGGATTCTGGTCATAAATATGGACTAGGAATATTTGAGCTAAAAGGAATTTAAATAGCAAAAGACTGTTTGAGATAGATGAACTTAAAGGACCTGCATAAACTTAATAGGTCTTTTCAGCCTGAGTTTGAGTATCTCCTCCTTTTAATTCCTGGGTGGCCACAGATATCTATATAAATATCTATATATGGATTAGCTCACTTGTGTTGCCATTCAAATAAATGATTAATCAAAAGTCAAAATTCATTATATTATAGAATTGGCCCATTTTTAAAGGTGAAAACACATCACCCAACAGTCATTATTTTTAAATAGATAGATGCAATAGACTGTTTTTGAAGAAATTCTTTTAAAGGGAGAAGACTTACCCCATCAAAAACGTATAGAGGTAGATAGACAGATTCCATAGATAGATAGATAGATAGATAGATAGAAAAAAAGAAAAAATATAACACAAATTCTAAATGTTTACTTTCCACTTACCTAGGAGAAGATCCCCAGCTGTTCTAAGCTATGGCTAGTCCCTAAGACAAAATTATACGCTTTTCCACAATGAGTGACTCTTTATAAGACTGGTACTTTCTGACTCAAAACTTTGGTATATTTTGTGGAGTTATCTTTGACTTGTACACAGAAAATTCCCACTATTCCGTTTCACATTTCTTATATATACAAGGTTAAGCATTTTCTACAGAACTAGAATGCGAATTTTGTTTTGCAGCTTGGTTTTCCACTTTTCTGACTTTTCTTTGTGTATCGGTAATATGGAAGACACATGCAAACCCTGATATCAAAGACAGAAAAGACCAATTTTACAACTGAAATCACTTGTAGTGGTAAGTATAAGAATCACCTAGCAGCAAAAAGAGTAAATTTCTCACTGGGAGAAGAGTAGACTGATTTCCCCCAGTGTAAGCATGCAGACACCTAATCCTATCTTCTTGCACTTACTTCTCTTAAAACAACTTCCTGACACCATTCTCACATGATAAATAGCATTGGAGTCCTTCTGGCAGAAAAACAGATGGTCCATGCCAAACTGAATGGGGAAAATACTGTTTGCTATTGTATTGTACAACTGAATACAAATCATCTGCAAACTTGTGGTAACATTTTTGAAATGGTTGCTGAAAATAGTATCTTCAGTAAAATGGTTTGAGTATAAACCAGAAAAAAAAACAGGGCTACATCAACACATTTTATTATTCAAGTGCTTTTTAAAATAAAAAGTAAAATTCAAGGACAGCTTGTAGAAGAGTTGGGAGACTTACTTGAAACTTTTGTATAGATCATGGATTTTCTGTAACAATATTATCTCTCTTTTTTTTGGTAGGGGAAACTTTACGTATTAGAATTCATCACAGCTTTCTCAATATTTTGGCTTCTGGGCTTGCATTTTTAACACCCATATGACAAATTAGAAGAATGTGAGCATGGTGCAACTTTTGTCCAAGATATGCAAGGACATTCTAGAAAATAACATTGACTTTCAGTTATAGTTGTGTGCAGCAACAGGACAACTTAGGGCTTATTCAAAATTCTCATTAAGCATGAGTTGACTTAAAAGCAAACCAAAAGAAATAGGAGCATGTTTCCCATGGGCCTGGAATTTAGTTGTTGAAACTTCACCACAAATGTTAGGAGTAGAGACACTTGTCTAGAGTATTGTACTCTTTGCACCTATACTTCCACTAACTTGTAAAGTGAAAGCAGAAATAATTCTCATTACACACTACATAGTGCAAACTATAATCATGCATTACAGTTTACAAGTTATGCACGATAACTTTATAAAATTAATGGGATAATTTAAAAGGTAAACAAGTGTGAAGCTATTCCTCTCAGGTTCTACATGCCAGATATAGTTTTGTGTAAAATATAAAATTTAAGAGGAATTTGAATTGTTTAATTTTATTATTAATAAGAGTAATAATATAGCAGCTTTCCTTTAGCAGACACTGAGTTATTACATGCATATGATAAGTTTATCTTTACAAGAACCTGATTAGGTAGGTTGAGTCATGTCCATTTTAAGACGGAAGAAACCAGAAGATAGAGTATAGTTGACCAATATCTCCCAGCTGCACAGTTCAGTTGTGATCCTGGACAGTCTGAATCCATTCTTACGACTGCATCACAGAGGCTTTCCAAAGATAGTAATTAAGCCTTCAAATCTTTTAATAAAAATGTACCATAATAAACTGCTTATTTAACTCAAAATAAACATCTATCTAGGTGGTAAATATTGAAACAGAGCTGCCAGTCGAATCTCCTTTTTCTAGCTCTCTATCTAGCCTGTCTTCAGTTTTAAGAGTTAGATCTCAGGATAACAGAAGGCAGTAGACACTGGTCATAAAGACAGAACACTGAGGAACGGCTTAGTAACCAAGTGGCTGGGCACCGTCGCCAAGTCCTCTAATTTTTGCATCTTCCGTTGCTCATTGCTGAGATATAGAGTTTTATCATCTCTAAAACTGCAGCAACTATAAAAGACTAGACTTTGAATTTGACTTGTATCTTTTAATGCTCAAGCATTAGAAAACTTTTAATTTCTTTTTTTCGGGACTTACGGTTTTTGAGGTACAATCAGACACAAGAGACTATCTATGGATACAGATTTAAAGAAGTCAAAAGAGCATTCCCCATAACTTCCCACCAACGGGTCCAACCAGCGTCCCATGATATATGGCTGGAGTCTATGGTTTAGATAGACAACCCTGCCAAGACATTTCTCACAAACGGGCAGGATAAATAGACCACTTCATAAATCTGTCATCACTCACATGATATAAGGGGAATAAAACACAAAACTTTCTAGTTCTTTTAGAGTCTATTGGAACTAAAGTTGAAAGAGTACTTTGTCGTGTTCCCTTTTATTGAAAAACTAGTGTATTTTTCATCTAGACGAGGAAGTGACCCACTTTTTGGAGTGTCAAAATCTTCTTGAAAATAAATCAAGTCAGCCAGAGAGACCCATTTAGGTAGAAAAGACACCACCAGCTATAGAGGTGCAATTTACAGTTTTTGAGAGAATACTCTCGCTACTTTTTCTCACCTCCATTCTCAGTCTCAGAACGGCTTCTCATTCCATTTGGGTCCAAGCGTCTCACTCACTGCCCAGGTAACACAGGTTTGCACAAATAACCTACAGACATTACACTCTTCACAGTACTGCATTCCAGTTTCTTTGTCATGCATGCCACTCCCTGTGTGCTGTTTTATCCTTCTCGCTCAGATGTCCCTTTTTTCCTCCCCGTGCAGGACACCCCACCCTGTAGAAGTACTTAGTGCTCTCCCGCCTTGGGCTCATTCTCAGGAAACACAGGCATTATGTAGGAAAATCGTGCAGTAACGAAGTATAATCAAAACCACAGTTCTGATGCTTGAATGTTCTGGTTAACACAATTAAAACTTCTTTTCATTTTATTCTTGTTTAAAAAAGTTCTTGTGAAATGTCTGAGTCTACTGCATATCACATCTTAGTACGGAAAATAAAAGGTAGCCTCAAGATAGAATATTTCTTTCACTTTCAAAGGATGCTGCAACCCTAGAAAACCTTTGCTTTTCAAAGATAACAACCCAGAAATGGAAGGAAATTGGGGCACACATGTCTCACTATAGGCCACACAGTAAATACATCGCTTAGCAATATATTTGTAGTTAATATAAATATAGTATCTCTTTTCAATGCATGTGGCAAGAAGCCCTAAGAGTAAAGACTATTGTGCTCACTTAGAAATTCACCCAGAATTTAGGAGAATCCATAGGTTTTCAATAACCATTGATTCAATATAATTAAAAGTAAAAGGATTACAGGTTCTAGTTATTTGATTCAGTTTTTCCTGTTTTGACTTATTTTCGTGGGAAAAATAATCACCTCTTAAATATTGAGACAATAGTCATGTAATGGCCTATCAGGGGTGTCAAACTCATTTTCACTGGGGGCCACATCAGCCTCACGGTTGCCTTTAAAGGGCTGCAATAATTTTAGAAGTGTAAAAATGTAACTACTCCTTAACAGAGTTGAAATTACATTAGGCCCTTTGAAGGCAAGCGCGAGGCTGATGAGGCCCGGTGAAAATGAGTTTGACACCCCTGCCCCTAGATGGTTTGTCAGTACTAGAACACACCCCATACTTAGTCAAACATCCATAAACACATTATCTTAGGCAAACTCTCTGTGGCTGAATTCCTAAAACAAAACAACTGAAGAACTGCCCCTGATCTCCAACACCCATTTTACAGCCTTAATACTAAAGGTCAGCATTTTTATTTAGAGACAAAGTCCCATGTGGTTGACATGCCAAAGGATTTCACAAAAATTTGTGGATTCCAAATACGCCCCAGGCTCTACCCTAGGTTATACCCGACGGTCCTGAATGAAGCGTTTCACTTGAACGGTGTCTCCCAACGCTTTCTTTCCTGTTTGTTCAGGGGAAGGAAGCAGGTTGGAATCTGAGGGGACTTATTAACTTGATGTATTTCTGGTGTGCTAGCTTACTTGTGTTCTACAGGGGGAAAGAAGGAAAAGTAAGAAAAGGCCTCCCAGCCCAGCTGTCCGTTTAGTCTGAACTGTAAACAGGCTTCTTGGCTGGAGCCTGGACTTAGGTGGATGATTTAGGTTGAAAGCTAGACGGAGACCTTTGGAATGAGCTGGGGATGGCAGAGCAAGGGGTTGGTAATTGGACAGTTTGCATGTCTTAGATCTTGTCTGCACTGATCACAGCATGGAGAGGGGTGAATGCATTTCGGGGTGGTGTCTTTCGGATGAGCCTGAATAGATAGGGCTTACCCATTTTTGGCTGTAGTTTTACAAAAGCAGCTGAGATTTAGCCTTGTGTTTTCCTGAGATACTAACACAGATTAATGGCTTCTATGAGTATGCTTATTCGTCCTGAGTCAACTGAAGAGTTGGAGCTAAACTATGTAGTGCAGTGGACATATTGGAGGGATTCATTCCACATGGAAACAAAGAGATTCCAAAGCTCAGTTTTCAGTTGAGAATAGTCGACTGTTCTCGTGCTGGAAAGAACAGCAGTAGGAAGTCTCTGACTCCCAAAGTCATGGTGTCATTTATAAACTCTGTGTTTACAGCTTCATGTCCTTCTTACTTAAATCTGTGACTGCTTAAAAAATTAATTAAATGACCTAATATTTGAGCACCTAGTTTATGCTGGGTACTGTTCTAGACATTGGGGATACAATGATCTCCTAAACCAGGGACCAAGGGTAATACAATACCGTGCTTTTGTAACAGGGTGCAGCCAAGAGGGGAGCCCCAAATAGGGGTTTGGAATGGGGTCCAGAACTCAAGGTGTCCAGGAAATATTAGGATGTCCTCACCCCGCCCCCCGGGGGTTGGGGGAAGGGACAAATGGAGCAGGCCATTGAGAGCTGTTTTGCATAGCAACAGCTTTGCAGCTAACCTCTGGTATGGTCATTTAACATATCTATAACCTTTAGCTGGTCACATAGATATGTTAAATAGCTGTGGCCATGCTCTGAGCCAGGGGGATGGAAGTAACCTCCCCACCAAGACTTAACTGGGGGACAGGTCCCCCAGTTACAGCGCCTGCGTGGGAACCTGGGGAAGATTGGCTTCATGACATGGGGCCACGCCGGCCCAGACTCACGATGGCAGCCCAGTGAAGCTGGAAGGATACGAGAGTGTTGGCAGGTGTAACTGATTGTGGGAGGAGTTGGAAATGGGGCTGCAGAGGAGGATTGGCTCGGGGATTTAAACCCAGACACGGTAGCCACTGGGGGGAGAACCACGCGGTTTTGCCAGAGTGGGGGCTCCCGTGGCCATTGTGCAGAGAGGACCATGTGGCTTTGCCAGGGCGGGGACCCCCACAGCTTTAGAAGGGGGAACTACCATCTGGCTTTAGCAGAGATCCCGGCAACACAGCTTATGGTGCCGGGAACCAAGGAAGGCCTACCAGCCGAGACGGATTACTGGGAAGAACTGGGGGCTGCCTGAGCCATGGACTTCTATTTCTTTTCCTGAGATATGGTACCCCAGACTGGGCAAAGGGGGAAGGAAGGATTGTGTGTTTGTGGGTGTTTTAAGGGACTTTGGGATTTTGATGAAGACATTATGTCACTACTTTAAGTCTGTATAGCATTAAATAAACATTTCCTTTCCTTTTCATGAATCTCTGGCATTGAGAAATGTCTTTCCTATAAGGTGGTGGACATAACGAACCTGGGGAGTCCCTTTCTGTAATAGCACATTGCCCTTGGCCCCCCCCCCCCCTTGTTGTTCTGTAACACTTTGTTCTGATATTTCATTGTAAAGTAAGACAATAGACAAGCAAAACGGTTCATAAGTAAATGTACATATAGAGGCATTCCAATAGAGAAGGAGGAACCAAGAGAGTCAAAGTTTTCTGAGAAGTTGAAAAAAAAATAGGGACAGATTGACCTTTGGATTTATCAGGATGTAGAGAACTGATGACTTCCAAGAGATTGGTCTCAGTGGACGAATGGGAGAAAAGCCTTACTGAAGGGGATCAATGTCAGAATAAGTGATTAAGAAGGGACACCATGAGGGAATGATGAAAATACTACAGGAAATCCTTTCAAAAATTTTTCTATGAATAGAAATAGATAAAGGATTATATCTAGAGAGATACACTGTTAATTTTTTTTTTCCTTTTTGGTGCACCATACCCAGAAGCACTACAATACCCGGTCGATGCGCAGAGTGGACAGAGCAAGCTCCTCTTCCACCTCCCAGCTCCAAAAATCCATTTAATATAATGTCCTTGGATAGAGGATGTATCAGACATTAAATTGATAAGAACAGATACTACACTTGATCTTGGCCAAAAGGCTGAGAAACAATAAAGGTTTTTTTAATGTAAAGCTATTCCATGTCTTTTGGCAAATGAGAGTGATCCTCTATGGTGGGGGTGGGGGTGCAAAAAACCAGAAATATCTTCTGGAGGGCAGGCCCTTTGTAGTACAGAATCCCACCACTAGGTGAGTGTTCTAGGAACCCATCTGTATCAGTGTACCAGTTGGCACTTCTGCGAGGCTGCATTCAGCTACAGTGAATTGTTTTTGAAGAACCTTTCAATGCATTTGCCCATTTCATGACGGGTGAGTTATGAACACACCTGTTCACACTGCACTGAGTGTTTAGGAGTTTTTGACCAAAAACAGCCTGACCCCAGGGATACTACCTTCCCTATATACACCCAATCTTGCCCTGAGCAAGTTTTTCTTTGGCTTCCTGGATGAAAAAAGTCTTCAAAGGGAAATGTTTTGTTGATGTGGAAGAGGTGAAAAAAAAATGGCAGAAGCACTAAAAGGCATCAAAATCAATGAGTTCAAAAACTGTTTTGAACAGTGGGGAAAAAAGTCTCAGTGGGTGTATTGCATCAAATGGGGAGTACTTTGAAGGTGACTTAAGTTTTAAAATGTATGAATAAATACACAATTTTCAATAAATAAATTCTGGGTTTTGGGGGCGGATCCCCCTTGTATGGTGAACTAAATGATACAGGACGGAGAGGGGATTTATCTTGGTGGGTGAGAGGGGAAGGAGTGTAGGGTGCATGTAGAGGGGTTTGTTAAATGGAAGCAAGGAGGGGTCAACCAGGCAACAAGAATGTCAAGTGGGATGATGGAACCAAATGTCTATAACACAGCAGGAAATGCTTTGCCCAATAAACATGGTCACTCCCACATTGGCAATATAATACTAAAGTTCACAAGTTAATCTTTCAAAGAGGAGTATTAGGTTTACTCAGAACCATAGCAGAACAAGGTAGCTCATTAATAACTGGCAGCTGGGTTATAAGAGAACAAGATACAGGTCTTTTACCTTTCTCCAAGATAAACGGTACATGATCACTTTAGGTTCACTGCATCATTAATGGGGTCACATTTGAGCTTCTTTAGATGCATGACCCCATGAGTCATTGCGCTCTTTGCAGACACCATGAGATACAAATACAATAAACTTAAATAATCTGATATAATTTTAGGCTAACTTGTGCATTATCTTATATTTGATTCTAATTTAGACAAGAAATCACAGATACCAAAACTTTAAGAAAAAAATTGTGCCACCAATTTTAAAATTGAAAAATATAATATCAATTAATGTATTTTCCCCCAAGAACTGGAAAAATAAAACTACTGGGGTTTATCAGTAGGAGCATATTTTAGGACGCAGAACGCAGAGAGGCAAATTGATTTCTTATTGGTTCTATTCTTATAATTTTTGTTTCTTTGCTTAGATTTTTATACTAATTCACACTGACTCTGCTCTTATAAGATTTAAAATATAAAATACAGATCACTTGATTAATTTAGGGGCTACCTACCTATAATTTTTTTTATTTTTTAAAATGTAATCCTTATTGTATTTTTCCCATTACCATTTAGTCGCCTTATACACTCCTCCCCCTAGCAATTGCCACACTACTGATCTTTCTTTATGATGATTGTGTACTTCTATGATCTAAAGGTTATACCACCTATCTCTTTTGCAACCCCTGCCATATTGAAATGCTTCTTTTCTTGACATGGTAGGTGTAACTCGCAAGCCTCTCATTTTTTGCATGATACATCTTGCACTAACATGAAGAAGTGAATGGTGCAATTCTAGATGTAAGTGATAGAATGATTCAAATCTCTACTCGTCCTTTCATATCTGTTCTCCAAACAACCACCCCTATGGAGGCGACCATTCTTTATCACACCAGTTTGCTTTGGTGTCCATTGCCTTTTAATGTCACCTGTGTTGTGTATGTCCTGGCTTGTTGTGCCCTGAATGGTCTGACAGCCAGGGATGTGGTGAGTACACGAAGAATGGGAATATATAACTACTTTATCATAAGATGCCTGGACAATAGAATCTCAGGTACTAGCTAAATAAAACACAGGGTAGATACTGAAGCAGTGAGGATGATCTTTCTCTTCCACCTACTTTCGGTTCCTCATCTCATTCAGTGTTACATCTTTTTACAATCTCACAGCAGCCATTCACATCCATAAACTGGGTAAACACCGCAAAATGGTCTGTACAAGTCGTGAATGTACAAGTCAACCATTTCACACATGATTTTTACTGTCAATATGCTGCCTAGTGGATACATATGCTTCCCATTCTTTCTTTTTCCCCATTACTTTAACTGAGACTTCTAATTACTCCATTACCTCCAGCAACAGAAAACTGGACTGAGCCATGAAGGTATCATCACTGTGTCTCGGAAACGACACATAACAGCATTTCATACTTGTGAGTGACATTTAAAAATCATCAAAAGCAGAGCAACCCACAGTCTTATCATGGTCTGCAAAGCAAGTGACAAAGTAGCTTTAATCCGATTCTCTTCTTCCTACTCTCTGCAGGAACCCTATTCTCTACTCCACCCCTTTTAGGAATAAACACGTTGAAACCTTCCAGGTAAAACGGATGATGGTAATTCAGGAAGCTTCAGTTATTCTATCAGATTTACTGAGCTGCCGGCACTGTTTTCGTGAAAGCTTCCACTGGTGAGAACTAGTTTCCTGGCTTGGGCTTCAAAGCAATAAAGATTTTATTCATTCATTCCGCACATTCGTTCTAAGCATCTAGTATGTGCCATAATGCTTGCCTTCAAACAGGCTGAGGTGCTCATCGTTGAAACATGAGTCCTTGTGACTCCAGTCCTCCAGGAACCTCCAGTGCAGACGAAAACACAAGCAGCTATAACACAACACGAAGAAGCCTGAATGGTTTAAACCACGAGGACAAAAAGCACAGGCTGCCAAGTTTTCCCTGGAGGTATGAAAGAAGGCTTCACAGAAGTAGTGCTATTTTAAAAGGGCTCTGAATAATAAGATTGTTTTTCAGGGATACCGGAGTTTCCCGGCAGGTGGAATAATTTGAACAAGGCACCGAATAATAAAACTACATAGTATATTTTGGGAAGATAAAGTAATACATTCTAGTCGGATTTTTATAAAACACACACAGGCATAGGAAGGAAAATATCTGACTCTCAAAAATATTAGCAAGTTTAGCTAACCAGAAAAATCAAGAACCCGGTTGAACGGTATAAAAACATTGTTAAACAGAGTTGATGTGGCAATGCTAATTGTTTGGAAGAATATTGTTTTAAAAGTCTTCTCCATAAATTGCATCTATTGAAGGATATATTATTAAATATTCTTTTGATAAGACTTCCCAAATTAAAAATATATATAATTAAATGTATGTGCATATGTGTAGGTGTATATACAAATATATATAGAGAGAGACAGAGAAAGACAGAGAGACAGAGAGACAGAGAGACAGAGACAGAGTCAGAAAGACTTAAAAAATCTATAAAGTATTTACAAACATTGTAATCATCAAATAATTTTAGGATTATTTTATAAAGATGAATACTAAAGCATTAGAAAAGTGAAAATTATTAATAATTGAATATCACAGTCATTAAAATTATGTTCACAAAGAATTTATGAGTACCTATAAAATGTTTAGTATTAATTCTATAAGTGAAAAGTAGAACTCACCAAAATCAATAGAGTATAAATGCAGCTATTATAAAAATAAATACTCAGAACATAAATCAAAAGATACATTACTAAAAAAAAGATTGACTGCTCAGACATAGTAAATAATTTATATTACTATTTTTGTATTCAAATAATATTATGTATAGTACATATGGTTTTCTAATATAAAAAATTATTTTTAACAATTAATGTCATCTTAAGGTGATAATTGTAAAAATATAGTATTTGGATCCAGGGAGATAAGGGTCCAGTGTGATGCAATGTCTGAATTCCAGTTTTAGTTATTACTCTCAGGGTAGACAAACAAGAATTCAGGAAGTAACAAGTAGGACTAAATGGGTGCTACACTGGCCATGGGGTCCACACACTGTGTGTGGTTAACCCACACACTTGGAGTCACCAGCCTCACATTCCCCATCTGTAAAATGGGAGTGGTAACATCCACTGGTGTGATCAAATCTGCAAACCCCATAAAATGTTCAGTTGCCCTGAAGGAAACACAGCAGAAGTTCAAGAGATGCTGGCTTTAAAACAGGAAAACAAACAGAAGTTCGGAGGTTACAAATGCAAGTCTGAGCTCAGTACTCCGAGGAACTTGCAACATTGGGCACTCCACCATCTCGCAAGGGCTTCTTCGGGAAGCGGGGAGCTCCTCTCCTGCTGGGAACACTCACTCTGCGCCTGGAGGACCTGCCAGAGCTGCCAGTGGAATCGCTCTCACTGCGTGGGGAGTTAGGCTGTGCCGTGCCAAGCCCCTTTATTTTCTAAGATCCTTTGGTTCGGTGCTTTTAAACAAAAACTCATACAAATGTAGTAATACCCGCCCCCCCCCCCCCGCCTGAAGAATGACTAATCTGGGGTCTTATGACTTGCCATCGATCCTTCTTATTCACTACTTCTCATTTCCTTTATAGCTGTGTGATTGTGCACAAGTTATTGATTCTCACTGTGCCTCAGTTTCCTCATCTATCAAATGGGATTAATAATAGTACCTCCTAACAGTGCTGTATGTCATTTATATGAATATACTGGTGTGCTCAGAAAATACCTGGCACAATGCAACTACTCCTTAACTATTAGTTGCCATTGTCATCATCATCATCATCACCATCATCAGTCATTATTCACTAATTGGTTAGTTTATTCTCCCCTTTTTGCTATAGGTACTCTGATCAAGTGGTTCCCTCATAAATTTGTAAACACTGGTGGCACATGGATAGCTCTATAATTCTGAAGCTAAAAGTTTGTAAGGCAAATCCAGCTGAGGTTGGAAATGTCCGTTCCAAGATATTTACATGATCTAGAAATATTCTTAGAGATATAATTACCTAATAATAATATAGTTTATTACTTTTACTTTTCTGTTTACTTTCTTGTTTTGTGCCTCACGTGCAATAAGTAATTAGGAAGAGTAAAACATAATCATTTAATTTTCTAAGCATGAAAATTACTGTATTAGTCAGGTCAGGCCGCTATAACAAAATGTCATGAACTGAGTGACTTAGACATTTATTTTCTCACAGTAATGGAGGCTTGGTAGTCCAAGGTCAGTTGCAGACAAGTCAGGGTCTGTTGAGAGTTCTCTCCCTGGCGTGCAGATGGTTCCCTTTTCATTGTATCCTCACGCAGCGGAGGGAAACGCAGCTCTGGTGTGTCTTCCCCTTCTTGCAAGGGCACCAGCTCTACTGGAGGGAACCCACCCTTGCGACCTTATGTAACCATCACTGTCTCTGTACAGGCCTCACCTCAAATGCAGTTAAATTAGAAGTTAGGGCTTCGACATATGAACTGTGGGGGTAGGGGGGGCACGATTCAGCCTACAGCAATTATCCATCTTTCCAGTCAATCTTAGCCAAATGCTAACCAGTCCTACATTTCATTATCATCATCAAGCCTGCATTTGATTTGATTTGACTTGGATGTCACTCTCTCCCCACAAAGTCATTCATCTTCTTTGGCCCACAACAGATACCCCGATGTGATGTCCCTGACTGCAACCAGATTTTTTCTAGTTGCCTAGTCTTACAATTTTGAAATTATCTTTGACCCATCTCCTTTATCATCCATTTCCAACGAGTCACCACATTTTATCGACTCATCCTTTGAAGCGACTGTCAGCAATATTCCTTTGTTTTCATTAACCCTGTTGCCACCTCATTCCAGGGCCTTAATCACTTGATGCATCACTGTAATAGCATCCTAACCTATCTTCCTGCCTGTGTACCCCTCCCTCCAGAGGATCAGGCACAGTCAATTACTCCTTCTAATGCAACCCTCTCTTCGTCCTATTACTTGCTGGAAAACTCTAACATTTCCCACTGACCCTCACATTGAGTCTAAGAAAGTCTCCTTGGTGTTGTAAAGCCTTTGCATTCTAACCAGTTTATATTTTCAACTACTTTCCAACACAAATCTATAAACTATCAAAGTTGAAAGAATGGTATTAGAAGTCTATAGCAGATATTCAAGAGTGTATTCTTAACCTATTATTATGCACTGATCTCTATTTTCTGTACTGATATTTTCTTCTATGCAGCACCTTCCCAGCAAGGCTGCATCTGCCATGGTGTCACTCACAGCAGATCATCACATCCAGTCCAGCAATGGGCGATGCAAGGATCAAGAGGACACGAAAGGGACCCTGATGCTCACTCTGGGTTGCGGAGAAAATGAGGTGGCTGGGACCAGTGATCCCATTCTCTCAGCGGAGAGGCTACATCCAAGTTCAGCTGCCTGTGGTTTCCTCTCCACAACGGAGGGGATGGCAATTTCCCACAGGTCACAGGATCCCCAAGAGCTAGGCTTCTAGCATCCCCCCAAAATTCTGTATGCATGTTCAATGCCAACCCAGAGTGGCTGGCACCATCTGTGTATCCCTTCACTGGTAAGGTCGCCCTTGTACTTGCCTCATGGTGCCAGGAGAGGTGTGGCGGGCAGGGTTCCTGCACAGAAATACAAACCCGTGACGCCTTTACTGAGGCACACCTCCAGGAGAATGGAAGAATGGGTACTCCATTTACATTAGGGTTATTCTGAGAAACAGAGAATATGTATTCATTATAAGGAATTGTCTTATTCCTTATATGGAGCCTAAGAAGCACCAAGACCTGGACACTCAGGAGAGCTGATGTGTCTGAAAGCCAGCACACTTGAGGCCCAAGAAGAGCCGGAATTTCAGTCTGAGTCTGAAGACCAGAAAAAAAATAAAACAACGTCTCTCCAAACAGGCAGAATTTCCTTTCATCCAATCTTTTTGTTCTCTTTAGGTCTTCAAGATCAGATAGGCACATCGACATTAAGGGAGGTGATGTATTTTACTCATTCTACCAATTCTAATGTTAATCTCATTCTGAAACAGCATCACAGACACACCAGAGTAACATTTGGCTCAATAGCTGGGCACCCCAGGGCCCAGGGCAGTTGACACCCATAATTAACCATCACACAACTTTCTTTTCCTTCTGCTGTGGAGTCTCTTCTGGTCTCCGATTTGAGACCGTTGGTGACTTGGGTGGGACCCAGCGTGCACAGAGGATGGACAGGAAGGCTCAGCTCCCACACACCTTCTTCCCTGCTAGCCATCATCTCCCTGCCCTTCATTTACCCTAATATGCTTACACTGCAATGTTTTTGCAGAAGGTACTGGCCTGCTTCTTTTTGGAATTTTTCAATAATTGTTCCACAATTTCTTAAAAAAAGCAGTGTTAATTTATTTCTTAAATATACAACAAACAATTTCATAAAATTAGCAAGATTCTTTACACTACCTATGCTGAAAACCTATTGCTATCTTAAACTCAGTATCCATCTTCAGTCTTTCTTCTTGCTCTGCCAGGAATCTTTTCGGGGTCTAGGTCTCAAATGGGGTCCCCATGATGTCTCTTTGGTTTGGCCATAAATATTAAATATCAGGTAGACTTTGCTGGTCACAGAAAACCACTACTTTTATAAAATAGATACTAGAAAACTTCTCACTGTGCATTATTAACATTACCTACTACATAGTCAAACCATGAAGTTTAAGTTCATCCAAACTCAGTTTCTTCAACTTTGAAATTCAAATGATATGCATAATATTATTACCAGCAATTCAATACAACCATATTATTAGTATTGATCACTTACCATTAGTATCTAATTACCTTATTGTGCTACTTTTTTTTAATTGCATAAAGGAGGTGCTAAAAGAATGCAGTAAGTGGATTTCTATTTCTATCCCTTAAGAAAAAGGTTTTTCCTCTCTACCACAGTTCTCAGTAAAATATTTTCAGACAAATCCCTCCGTCTTATTTTCTGAAACTCACCCTTTGTCCAGAGGCCTTCTGTATCTTTCCGTGAGCGAACTGATTCTTTCCTGATATATTTTCATCAGAAATTTTCTGTGGGCTAGATGATTTTTGCTGTTGAAGAAGCAGCAAGTATATCTATAATCACAAATGCTAACATATTCCTTCCAGAAATGGGGTGTGTGTGTGTGTGTGTGTGTGTGTGTGTGTATCAATGCATGTTCTTCAGGATTAGTTAACTGGTTGGTTCTTGACACACTACCCCAAAATAGGCACCTCGGCATATTAAGTATCTTATGCTGGAGGAGTTTGAGAAAAAGGCAGACGCAGGAAGATCACTAATTCCCCACGCCTCACCCTTCTTCCCTAAAGCAAGTCATAAAACCCTCAAGTGAATGGTGTTCTCCCTACCAGGAGGATGGGAGATATTTTTATCACCAAACATGGGGATTTATCACCAAGAAACCCGTTCAAACAAACTTTGTTAAACCAACACTTATTTTCCTTGTTACTCTGCCATTTACTTCCCCTATTCCAAACCCTTTTGCCTTGTCCATGCTTTACAGATGTATTGTTCTTTGCCCAAAAGGTATAAAAGCTTCCCGCTCTGGTCACTTCTTTGGCTTTTCATTATCTTGTGAAGGGTCCCATGTACATGTAAAAATGTAACAAAATTTGTAAGCTTTTCCCCCCGTTAATCTGCCTCTGTTAGTTTAATTTTCAGAGGGTTAAGGAGAACTTTTTTCTTCCCTACACAACCCAATCTTGCCAAAAGTTAACAGCGACTGAAATCAGACAGCTAGCCGTGCCTAATTACACTAGAAAACCTTAAGGTTAGGAAGCAAGACTGTCCTGGAACCCTATGATATTTTATAGGGAAAGATGTTTAGAGGTCAGTAAATTCAACTATGTCACAAAGAACCAAGGGAAGCTTCCAATATTTTCTTTAAAGCATATACATCTTCAGCCCATGCGGTGCCTTCCTTGCAGCTTTTTAAGCTGTATGTCTCTGTTCTCTACAAAGACCGGGTGGGCAGCTCAGCGAAGGTCCACCATGCTGGGTAATTTCAGGAGACGAGAGGTCCTGCCGGGTGGTTCCCGCTGATTATTGCTAACTCCCACAGAATTCTGCCCTGCTGTTACCCAGAAGCTCCGTCCCCAACCTCAGGCACTATCATATTCTCAGCCCTACAGTGATCAGCGGTTGTTTGGAAGTGCTGAATTTTCACGGAGCTACCCCTGCGAGCACTGGAGCAGTGGGTGGGTAGTGCAGGACAGCTCGAACCTCGACTCTGGTTATCTGCATCCACTTTCATTAAATGACAGCTCATAAGTACTAGTTAAGCCTCTGAGTTTTCTGGAAATTCTTGCCCTTAGGCTTTGAAAATAAACATGATCTCCGTTTTACCTGGGTTTTGATCATCCAACAACATTATTATGTTTTAAGATGAAAGAATTATCCTTGGATGATATTTTCTTGCCAGTTTCTCTCCTCCCTGGGATTTAAGACCTTAGGTGAGTGCAATAAGTGAATTTCTGCCTTTCTGATGTGTTCCTTGCGTTCTCCTTGAAGACAAACTTTAATAAAGCGAAATATTATCTGTACTGGAGAAACTTGTCTTCCTTCTTGCCTGAAATAACAATTAACTTTTCAACCTCAATTTATAGAAACAGATATATATTTATAGACATAAATATATATTTAATGTATTATATACATATTGATCATTGGGAAGGAAAAATAATTTTCAAAAAAAGACATAAGAGTGAGGATAGGGAACACATGAAATGAATTTAGTTTAACCAAGCTGCTAAGATTATTAGCATTATGAGGGTTGAGGCATGCGAAAGACTCTATTCTTGTTCTAATTAGCCTAAGAACTTAAACATTTTCAACTTTTCAATCCTGCGTCAATGCCTGGATATACACCTAGACTTCCAGGTAACCCTCTAATTATACCTTGAATGCTCATGTGTGCAGGCCACCTGATAGCCCCCTCAAGGACTCACCTGTACATCCACCTGACATCCATTCTCCAGACCACTAGAGCTGACCAGACCACCTGGCATCCATCATCCATCCTGATTGGCTGACCCCTGATGGGTGGCCTTCCTGGACAATCCAAGGGCTAAGAAAGAGGGCTGACACTTCTCAAGAATGTGCTTTTTATGTAAAGACTTTTAACTTTTCTTGGTTTTCTGGAGCACTTCTGGCTTTTTGCCTAGCTGTGTTCCGGTTTGCAAAAACCCTTGCCTCAATCTGTCATTTATTTCCAGCAAAGCCTCCAGACTCTCCTGAGTTGGTATGACAAGAGATATCTTATTAAAAAATTAAATAAAATACACGTAAAAAGTGTAATAAAATGACATCAGGAAGGGTAACTGAGATAAATTATAAACTTTCCATTTTTAATCATACAAATTGTAAAAAAGAATACTGTAAACTGAATTCAATAATTTTCAGTGAATCTCTAAAATACTGAGTGATTTTCTCCAAACTCAGAAGGCTTCTACTTTTGATAATCAGATTATTTTTCTTCTCAAACCACTTTCATAGATCTTGCTGGTTCTGACTCCTCATCTAATTTACTAATGGTGGATTCTTAAAAGTTGCCGTTCAGAACAACATTGGGTTTGCTTATTTCTCAAAATGCAAGACAAATCAGAATTTCAGAAAGAACTCTCAAAATGATTTAATTTGGAATTTTGGTTGGCATTCAGTTTTTTTTGTTTCCTCAGACATACCAAATGTCTTTTGTTGATAAGATAAATTAAAACTGTGATTGATATAAATCATATAAGAAAGCTACAGCTATTATTGGAACAGAAGCACCTTTTAAAAAGAAAACTTGTTTATTCAGACCTTAGATAAAAATAAAGAAAATCTCTACAAAACATGGTCTCTTGTACTTGACCATGTTGGTTCTGTTTAATAAGATTGTGATGGAGCTGGCAGTGAGAAGTCTGCTTCTTTTCTTATGTAAAAAATAAAAGAATTCCACTTGCTACACAATTTGATGTATGAAAATAAATTCATCTGCAACCTAAATGGAAACTAGTTTTTTAAATGATTTTAGTGAGTTATCAGCATCTCCTCAATATAAAGTGATTTCATTTCCAACATTAATGTCCATAAGAGAAGTTATTTGCTCAATTATATTCCTTTTAAGCAAACCAGTGCTGGTGAGCATGGACATTTCTCTCGAATCACATCCTGACAGCTTTCTCTAAAATTAGCTTTCCCGTGCGGTCAAGCCCAAGCACCAACGAGTATCACCCATGAAACCTGATCTAGTATTTTCATCACATAGTCTATATAATCGAAAGTGACAAGAAAAATAAAACAGTTACTACGTCAATGTAAATAAAGTACAGAAATAATCTTATGTTACATTTCTCATTTTTATTCATAAAACCTGCAAGAAAAAAAAAACCCCTACAGATGCTGATAACAATTCGCCAGTTTGCAAGTGTATCTATACGGTATATGCTGATCCTTTATAGGGATGGATCAACAGTTGTTTTTACTTGTTTGTTTGTTATTTCTGTTTTTTAAAGCAACCTATGCCTTTAAAAAGAAGAAAATAATACTCTGAATTCTATTAATTTTACTTCCTCATTTTTAAATTGATCAATGACTTTTATGTTGCTTCCAACTATAGTGCTGCTACTTGAAGTTACAGTCTTTATAGCAGCCCCTCCACCTCGCATTTGAGATGCTGACTCAACATGCCTCTCTGGGTACCATTTGTCTCTGATCTGAAAACCCATCACATAGCAGAGTTTCCTATCTGTAGGCCGGTTTCGATCCCCTTTTTACTCCAGGGGTATCTAAACTTAGTGTTGAAAGAAGTGGATACATTTCTAGTCGATACCATCATGCCAAGGAACTACAGCTGAAAGAAGTCTCTCACTGTTCAGCAAGTCATTTGGGAAGCTCTAAAATCTCATGGATCCAGACCAGCTCAAAAAATAGAAAATGAGAGGAAACAAAGAATAGAAAAATCTAGAAAGTAAAATCATCACGGGCAGATGTAAGTACACCCTCGTTTAACCATCAGGGTCATAAGAATTTTCACAGTACAGTGAAAGCAAGGTATCCCTACAACAGGGTGAGGACCTCTTTGCCTGCTACCAGCAGGTGGCAGCAGACACTCCTTTGGTTATATTCCTGTGCATTTACATGGGTTTGGGAATGAGGCTCTCCTTCCTTGTCCCTTCTAAAACTGGGTGCTTTCCTTTATGCCTGTCTCTGACCATTCTGGTTCTCTTTTTCCTTTAAAAATAATAATACAGAATATTTTATATGATATAAAATAAGTTATGAAATTGTTTTCCATATTTATAAAATTGTTTTTATTTTCCATTTTGTTAATCTCAATACATATTTTCATTCAATCTAAGATTTTGAGTCATTCTTGGAGAGGTACAAAAAAAATGCCACGTTCTTGGGTGAGCCCATCAGTCAAAATCACAGACTGTCCCCACCAATGTTACCTGTGAAATGCTTCCTAAGGTTTTTAGGTACATGTCAAACTACACCACTTGCTGAAAGGCCACCAAGAAGACACAAGATCCACCTTCTGACTGAAAATGTCAGAATAAGACCCTTTTGACACAGCGATACTTTCAGGTGGATGGTGCCCAAAAGCTGATGTTCCGAACGTTTGTGTGTGTACGTGTGTGAGAGAGACACACAAACACGTGTTTCTACCAGTTTTCATTCAGGCAAGCTTCAGAAATCCCACACAAAGGGAAGCTTGCTAGGGAATAACTATAAGATGACAGAGTCAGAATAGAAGTTAAGTGTGGGTTTTAGCAACACAAAGCATTAGTGGTCATAGCAACAGCAGAGTCAAAGCCCCTAAGCCATTTAATGTGGAATCAGTCAGAATTAACACATGAAAGAGGATTGAGATGGGTCTTGGCTTGGCGGGGACCAAAGCGCCAGTGAATCAACCATTTCCCCCCTACGTTCCCTGGGAAGATGGAAAAAGGAGGTGTGTAATTGGATATCCCTCACTCATAATAGGAAAACACAAAATCACATTAAATTCCCATATCTGCACCTACGTTAAAATGGCATTTTGCAAAGGACGATAAACACCTGTTTCCTGTAGAGTCGGCAACAGCACCAAGTGTTACAAGATTATTATGGATCTTGTAAAAACCAGTCCAGGGGCAAAAAAAGAAGAATGTGATGGAATTGATTTATTTCGGGCTGATATTTAATGAAAAGCCTGATCCTGAGGACAAAGTTATAACAATGTTTCTCCTTCCATTAAAGCTTCCAGCATCCTCTTGCTGTGACCTACTACACTAATAGCTGTGCTTTGGATCTTGTTGTCATTATTTGAAAACAATTGGGTATGTATGTTTGCATTTATTCATATGGTTTCCTCTTTGAAAAAGAGATGGGCAATATGAATGAACGTGTTACTATCACAGCCCAGTCAGGTCACCTGCTGAGACATGGCTGCATTTTATACTTGGTCATCAACCTAGCCAGGTACGTATACTGAGACAAGGCACTTCATCATCTTACCACGCTACAGGGCCGGTGGTTCCATGGACCCAGTGATATAGAAGTTTGTGGTTTGCAAATAGAGGAGGTTCACCAAGTGTCAGCCCCAGTGGAAACTATGGACGTTGGGTAATAATGGCATGTCACTGCAGCTTCATCCACTGCAACAGATGCACTTTCTGGTAGAGGGTGTGGAAAACAGGGGAGACATATGGCGGCGGTGGTACATGGGAATTTCTGCTCAGTTTGACTGTGAACCTAAAACCACTTTTAAACAACAGTCCATTTTTAAGATAAATATAAAAGGCCATTCAGAAGCGACTCAACCCAGAAAACTCTTGCCTTATTCAGTCCAATACCAAGTAAAGGAAGACCTCCTTCTATGTCAATGGTTTGATGTTTCAAATATGTCTACAACTGCTTAAAATCTGCAGCTTAATGTCTTTAGTTTGTCCCTTCCAAATATATCTAAAGGATGCTGAAATTGGAACCATCTCCTAATCCACTGACTTTCTTTTTAAGTGGACTTTCAATTAACTATGTAACCCACATGCCCCCCAGGACTCTCAGTTTCTTGAGATTACCCCCAAATTGTCATGGGCCCTCAAGGTTCCCAAATCTCTGAGGCTGCCAAGGTGGCTTACATTTTGGGGGGTCTCTTCTATTTCAAACCTCGCATTTCTGTTCTTCCTCATGGTAATCCAGGTGGGACAAAAAACATATTCATCAGTGTGGTAGATTTTACTGAAATTTGATTTTTTGGGTAGAGTTTAAATTAAATGAATGTAAACAATTGCAAGTTGAACAACTGACTTCCCATTTGTAAAATGTCCACCTGTAATTCTTCCATTCTTCCAAGGAAGAATGTTCCCTGGCTCAGCTCACGTGCCCTTACCTCACCCTTGCTCTCCTGCTCTTTCTCCTCCCCGCCTTCTCCATCCTTCTCTTCTCTCCTCCCTTTTTGGGCGCAAAATATAAATTCTTATGATTTTCTTATCTAGAAGAATCTAACCTCTTATTATAGCTGGGTTTCCTGCTGACATCGGTGCCTACACAATCACACCTTCCACAAATGCTTGTTGAGATATTTTGACAAGTAAGTTCCCTTCCTGAGATGAAATTTGGTGCCAGCTGTTAAGATAATATGCCTTTTACTTGGTTATATAAGTTGCACTTTATTTTATTTGTCCTGAAATTACTCCATTGGATTTGAAAGGGATGAACAGAAGGAAAGCAGGAGAGTGTACACTGAGTACCTAAAAAACATCGGACATGTGGCAAGACATGTTTGATTAGGTTTTAATGTAAACCTCATAATACCTCTGTGAGGCAGCTATGCTGTTATACTTACTTTAGAAGTGAAGAAGCAGAGAGAAGAGGGACTAAGTAATTTTCTTAAAATGACACATTTGTTTAGTAGCAAAGCCTAGATTTGAAAAATCCTCTGCTGATAAAAAAAAAAAAGTTTGTGTATCCTATCTATTGTCTTAAGAAAGAAAGGCGAGCAGGTGGAAACAACCAAACTGCTTAGATTCTCATCTTTATTGTTGATAAATCTCTGATCCTTATGATAAAATTGAGTTGTTGTAAGGATTAGTTGAGTTAATTTACATAAAAGTGTCTTGTAAGTAGGAGAGAGAGTTTTGTTCCACAAACAAGAGCACAGGTTTTGGGCCTGGGTGGCCTGGGTTTAAATCATGGTCCATCTGTCCATTACGAAGGGTGTGACTTCGGTCAAGTTATGCACCTAAGGGTTGGTTTCTCCACATGCTATACGGAAATAATGAGTATTCATTTCTCAAGTTGTATGCACTGCATGAGATAACGAACATAGACTATTTAACAAACTCTGACACGTGGTGAGATGTGAAAACATCTAATGGCTGTTATGAGTGCTGGTTTTACATTTTGGAAGTATTGGAGGTGATGGTGGCTTTCAGTGCGGCTCTTTCAGATCGTTAAAGCACCAAACAGGTACGGTGAGGAGTTACTGAAGAGCTCAGATGCCTAACCCTTGAAAGTCTCCTCTCCTCCACTGCCAGAAGAAATACTTTACAAAGTAGATTTGGGGTACGTGGTCATTTCTGTGGAGATTCATAGACCTGTTCTATAAGCCCAGGTTCTGGCAAATGGAGAGTAAGGAACGTTGGCATGGTCTTTTGTTGCCATGGTCCTATTACCTGGTAAACACGTGGCCAGGTAGAAATTGGGCTCTTACCAACTCAATGAGTTACTTTGATTTGGCTGGGAGGCGTCCTCTCCAATATCCCACCACCTAGGAAGTAAAGCTTAGTCTCTTCTATGGTGTGGGAAAATAAGCAGGTGTTATCTCTACTTTGATTAGTGTTACAGCATATTCAAATATATGACTTCAGTGTTATCATTATTCATGGTTCTCGTAAGGTTTAATGAAGGTTCAATGAAACCTCCAATCTCCTACTATGTGCTGCTTTGTAGGTCTGCATCCTGTCCTCAGTCAACCACTTTTGTTTCTCTTGTCTTTACTTCTTTGCGAAGAAGCACAATGGCCTCCCAGAGAGACGTTATAATGGCACTTGTGATCAGCCTGTAAGTTAGCCACATCCAGGTGTGCTCCCGATCACTGAGCTAAGACATCAAACTTGCTTATAGAAGTACAGAATAAACCTAAATGGACAAACATGTCTTTCCTCATTTCTCCAATGCTTAACTGCAAAATAGAGATGGTATATCGTGTAACACTCTGGACCTGTATGTGAAAGATGAACATTTGGGAAGCAGAAATAATTCAGGAGGAAGTGTGTAATTATGTTGCCAGGGAGAAAACATCAGTCTGAATCAAGCTCCAGCTCTTTAGGAAAGAAACCCAGCACTCCTTCATTCGGTGCAGAAGTTGGCTCGCCAGGTTCTCGTGTTTATCTTCCTCCCCTGGAATAACCAAAAAGGAATAGCTCCTCCCACGTCTCTAAGAAAAGCTGCTGATTTATGTGGGGTGAGAAGTGAGTACCTTAGACTATACTCTGATACGATTCCTCCATCTCGAGAAACAGAATTTTTTATCCTTAGGCTAGTAAGGGATTATCTGGGTCTGTGCATCTCTTACCAATGGATGTGTGGAAATATATATAAATACGAGCAGGCCTATTCTACTCATGTATACATTTATTTTAGTGAACAGGCACTGCACGTCAATATTGTGCTAAGTAAGAACAGTGAGCTGGAGGAGCTGAGTGTCTCTGAACTCAAATAGGATAGATGAAAAGTAAAAAATAACAGTCACAGTGTTAGGTTCACAAAAGGGGACTGATATAGACGTGTAGGTGTGTGTGTCAGTGTTTAACAACAATGGGCCTAACCCGCCTGTGGGCACAAATGTGCTTACTTCCATGTGAGTAGTCCCCGTTCTGCACAGAGGGCCCGGGTGCCTTGCGATGTGCCCTTCAGTGACTTCTGGGAGTCCCGAGACCCTGCCTGGCATGCCCACCTGCCTCTGGCGGCCCTTGATTGTGCCTGGCCACCGCCGTGGCTGGCCTCAAATTTCATCCCAAACCCTGTGAATTTCCAGCTCTACCTCACCTCCAGGCTGAGGTATTGAGAGATCAGCCTTTTCCTCTGAATTAAGAGGTTGAAGCTTTTTCTCTTACGGTTAGGTTCAGCTGGGGTTGTCTCCCAGCAGATTTTACAGCTTTCGGGATTTTATAAGAGTTCCTTCAAGTCACATGCCCAGTCTTAAAATAAAAAAATGTTTTTAATCTCTAGATAGTTGAATAAGGATGAGTTCAAGTGCAAAGGTCCCCCTCATTCCTCTCAGCAATAAACCTGCTCCATTTACCCCCATGCTACCCCTTCCACTGAGACTTCTCACCCAGAAAAGCAGCGCACACAAACATGTTTGAAAATTAAAAGGGGCACCTAAAGCCACAGTTCAGTCAGCAAACCCAGGGCCGGCCGGTCCGTCACAGACATGGAAACTCATGCAGTTCAGCCCCGCGCATGGAGAGCAATTGTGTATCTCTTTATTGTCCTACCTGCTCCTTACATTTTACACCTTCTGGTTAAACAATTTCAGGTTCATATCCCATCTCCTTCTTACTCCCTGTGTGACTACGACTAAATTATTTTACCTTTCTTGGACACCAGGTTTTTATCTATAAAAGTGAGGATAAAGATACCCACCTCACTGGGTTGTTCAGAGAATTAAATAAAAGACTGACACTTGCTCAGTTAACAGTAAGCCATTACTCATTCTTTCGCAAACTCTTCCAGAGGCCATTGCGTACATGTTTTGAATGAATGTGCTTGGTCTGTAAGGCAAATTACGTATAAATACATACTCAAATACACAGACTGGCTTTTTTTCTTCTTCTTTTAATGAAGCTTTGCGTGCTAAGAGCTTAACTCTTCCACCTGGATATTTAAATTCCCACACATAGCCTAATCTTGATTCCAGGACCCCAACCTCAAGGCTGTTTCCCTGGCAACAGTAATATTAACTAGTAGACACTAAACACGGAAGAGCTAGCGATAACTTTTCTCAAGCTACTGACTCATCTGTAGGAGTGGGCTTTGGGGCGGGGTGGTGGGTTCTTTCTTGTATGACTGTCTTGAAGTCGGTGATACAGAAGCAATTTGACAAGGATATAATTTTTGCTCAGTATCTTATTGCCATACAATAGTGCTATTTGCCAACTGTCAACCAGGTTAACATTGGGTTACCCTTTAGGTGGACACCCATAAAAAAAAGAAAAGAGAAGTGGCTTAAAAGAAGGAGGAATAAAAGGAAAAAGAAGGGAAGAGAATACTGCAATCCAAATAAATTTGCATCAAAAACCTTCAGGCGATTCAGAAATACAAATGGCTTTTCACCTGACTATAGGGTCCATTTTTTTGTACAAAGAAGGAAAATGAAGGGAAAAAATAAGGTATTTTGCATTTATCTTTATATTCTCAGTGACAGAGCTACACTTAATGTGAACTTGGGGTGATTCGGTTCCCAGTTTGGAGCCTAAGGACAATATTACACCCATTTCCAATTAGATTCCATAGAATCCCAAGACACTTTCTTGTAAGATGTTAATAGATATTTCATAAGAAGAAGAGTTCTTGAGTTCCAAGCTTGGGAAATAAGGTCTACAACCTCCCCTTGTAAAGGATTTATAATGTACATTACTACATTCAAAATTTTGAGATTCATCCACAGGGTGGACGCATGGGTGGTTAGATGAGCAAATGAGTGAATAGGTGGGTGAATGAAGATAGATTCTTATTCATTCTTTAGCCTTGTATTTCCCAAATTTATGTAACTAGGGAAATGTTATTTTGGAGAACCTCTCAATAATGACTTTTTTATCTATAAGTAGGAAAAATATCTGTCTTATATTGTTATAGTGCAAATTAATTTAGTTTATCCATGTAAAGCATTTAACAGTGCCTGGCACATAGTGAATCCTCCATAGGTCTTAGCTACTATTGTTTTTTTGTGGTTGTGGTTATTCTTAAAAGATACATTTCTTTGAGCAGGCTGATGGGAGAACTGCAATATTAGCTGTGGTAAATTGTGAAAATGGTTGCTGGCCCTTTCCCTCTCATCGAAGAGACCAAGTGTGCTTTCCTACTCCTTGAATCTTGCCGGCCTTGTGGTGGGCTTTAACCACCAGAGTGTGCCAGAAGCTGCATTGTGAGTTCCAGCCTAGGGCTCACAAGAGAGACCTTGCACAGATGGACCCTCACCGTTAGAACCCTGCAATGTTCAGAGAACCTCCAAGTGACCCCCAAGCTAGCCTGTTTGAGGATGAGACCACCCGGAGAGGCCCCCTCTTTGCAGCCAAGGCCTTCACAGACAAGCCTCACCGATGCGGCTGGTCACAAGTGCATGCGGGAGCCGGGTCCCGCTGGCCCAGACCAGAAGATCCACCCAGCGATCCATGAGTGAAATAAACAGTTGAGTTCTGAGATGGTGTTCTACGCAGTGAAAGCTAACTACCACATAAGAAGAAAAAAGAAAAACAACTCCTCTAGTCTACACTGCTAGTAGTCTCTCAGGGACAAAATGTACCTCTGAATAGGAAGTGATATGTCAACAAAATGTATGTTTAGCAATTTATGAATAGTCACTAAGCCAAAAAAAGTATGCAACATCTGCTTGGAGTTGAAAACGATCTCATGTGAAGATGTTCTCAAACGTATTTACGTATGCATCTAATCACACCACTGGCAATGTTTTCAAATGAGGAGGACAGCAATCTATGTAGCAAACATATTATCATTTTCATATTCACCTATACGCCCTAGAAATAATAGCTGGCATGAAGGACAAAAGCTACATTGCAAAGATAAGACGCTGCTCACACACCACTGGGAATGTCACTTCATAGAGCAACTCTTAGTATTTCTCATTTATAAAACAAAATACTATCTTTTCTACTCTGTCATTGTCCTAAAGACTGCACAGAAAAATCAAAACACTGGAATACATTTTTGTTAAATGACTCAGTGAAATCATCACATGCCATACTGTATCTGATTCTGTGGGCATTTAGATTATAGTATTACCTAGGGGACACTCAGTCTTTTGTGCCAAATCTTGCCAGAGCACATACTGAGTAGAACCCTTGGGTGTCTTCTCTCATCAGAAACCCTGCAATACTAATTTTATCAATTCACCAAACACTGCAGAAAAATGGCTACCATTCATCATAATAAATGTATAATCCAGGAATATTCCTTAAACCAATTCAACAAATGTTTATTGACAATTACTATGACAGTCATTAATGATTCAGAATGAAGGACATCAGCCCTGCCCTCAAAGAGCTCCCACTGAAGTTGAAAAAGAAAAATGATCCATCTGTGTAACAGGCAGGATTCAAAATTTCCATACCTTACAACAGTTTTATCTTTATAACTAAACGAGACATTAATTCTATAATTGATTCAATTATAATAGACATTGTTTATAATTTTGGCAGTTAGTAACAGAGATAAAACATGGTGCCAGGAAGTAAGGTATATTGATAAGTTGGAGGTTTTTTTCCCCTTTCCTGCCTATTTTTAAGAAATGAATATGATGCTGCAGTCCTTTGTAATAGCACTTTGACACCAGAACACTTAAGATGGCTTTTCAAATATTGACATGTGGGTGTCAGTTGGGTTCCACAGGAATATTTGAAACTATGGTTAACTTTAGGTATTTGGGGAAAATTGCTGAAATCACTGGACAGAGCCTACTTTGGTTATAAAGATGCATCTTTGTTACAAAACACACACACGGGGCCAAGGGGGCACGATATACAATTACCAAAAGGACCCCCACCAGGTTCGATTGTCTGCCACTTTAGGAAAGATGTGTCTCGATGCCAGAAATTTGTGAAAGGAAAGGAAATGTTTATTTAAAGCTATACAGACTTAAAGTATTGACCTAATGCCTTTATTAAAATATCAAAGTCCATTTGGATACCCACAGACGCCCACAGTGCTGCCTTCTCCCCATACCCTAATTCAGGGTACCATAACTCAGGAAAAAAAGCAAACGTCTGTGATTCAGGCTCTCGACACTGTCAGCTGTGCCGCCACCCAGGCAGGATCTCCAATTAATCCAAAGTCATGTGGCACCTTCTTGTGGCCTACCGGAAAGAGTTCTTTCGCTCTTCTTCCAGGCAAAGTCTCTCCTGCTTTCCAGTCCACGTGGCCAAAGGGAGCACCCTAAAGCCATGTGGTCCTCTTCTACCGAAGCTGAAGGGGTCCCCACTCAGGCCAAAAGTGCACAGTTCTTCTGGGCAAAGCTGTGGGGAGGAGGGGGTTGTCACTCTGCCAAAGCCGAGAGGCGGTTCTCTGCTAAAGCCGCACGGTGATTCTCCCTCACAGGGCTGCGGGGGTCTGCACTCTGCCAGAAGCACGTGGCTCTCTCTCCTCTATTGCCACAGCTGTGTTTTCTCTCCCAATGGCTGCCGAGTCTGCCTTTAAATCCCCACGCCTATCTTCCTCTACCCCATTTCCGACTCCTCCTACAATCAGTTCGACCTGCCAGCATTCCTGCATTATTCCAAGTTTACTGGGCTGCCATCATGAGTCTGGGCAGGTGTGGCCCCATGTCATGGAGCCAATCTTCTCCAAGCTCTCACACAGGCATTGTAACCTGGGGGACCTGCCCCCCAGTTCCACCTGGGGGAGGAGTCCCTTCCAGCCCCCTGGCTCAGAGCATGACCACAGCTATTTAACATATCTATGCAACCAGTTAAAGATTATAGATATGTTAAATGACCATGCCAGAGGTTAGCTGCAAAGCTGTTGCTGTACAAAACAGCCCTACATGTTCCTGCTCCATGTGTCCCTTCTCCAAACTCACACCTGTGGGGGAAGGGGTGAGGACATCCTAATATTTCCTGGACACCTTGAGTTCTGGACCCCATTCCAAATCCCTATTTGGGGCCCCCCTCTTGGCTGCACCCTGTTACATCTTGACCCTTAGATTGACCTGGGTTCAAATTCTGTCTTGCCCGATCAGCAGCCATGCAGTAATGAGAAGACACACAACCTCCCTTTCCTTCATGCTTCCTTGCTACATGTATGCCCAAGACCAAAGTGCACGATGCCACAAAGCAGAAAGTATTGTGCTCTTTACATTTGATCAAGGTTCTGATCTTCTTTTTAAAATTGAGGCGTTTACCACTCCAAGGATTTCATAATACCAAACGACTATAATCTGTTACAATTTAATGCAGAGCATGTAAACTGCTCCATAGATCATAAATCAAATGAGTACCTGGGCCCTGAATGTTTACAAATGAAAGCACCAAGTAGTCATGGAGTAGCTGCTTTTTTTTTCAGTGGCTTTAGAAATATGTGTTTGTATTTATTAATCTTTACAACACAAGGACATTTCATATTCAGTTTGTAAGAACAGTTCCTGTTTCATTTCAATATTTAAAAAGAGAGAGAACTTCAGATCAGTGGTCTTTCACTCGAAATACCACCTTTTCTCCTTATTGCCTCCCCCTTTCCTTTTTCTTTCCCCCTAACCGCCCCCTTCATTTTCCCTCCATCACAGAAAAAAAAATGGTCAAGGACACACACACACACAAAAATCCTTCACCTATTAGAATAGCTTCCACCCAGCTAAGAAGGTATTTGGAATTTCTGCAAAAAACAATGCCACTAACTCCACTTGGAACACTTCTGAATTCTCTGTGAACCAGCCAAAGCTACTTCCTCCAGGCAGAACAGAAATGTTTGCCAAGTCTTTGCCAGAGACTGACACTAAGTCACTTTTACAAAAATAGTATTGACCTACAAAGCAAAATAAAACAGAACCTGTAAAGAGTTTCCATAAAGTCCTATATTTAAAGGGCTTGGGCAATAGGACTCTTGTTAAGGGACTATTTACCAAATGCCTGAGAGGAAGGTTTGGATCAAGAACATCTTTTCAACACTACATTGCCTGTAACAGAAAATACAATAAAATATACTCAACATTATAATGCACACAATTTAATTTTTATAAGGATTCAGAAAGAATTATAGGACCCTGACAGGCCTCAAATTATATTATTAACATTAATCTCTATCATACATGCCTGAGGATACCGAGGCTAAAATGGCGTTGCTCTGTGAGAAGTAATAGGCTTTTAGGTCGTTTGATTTTTCTTTGTGTTAGAAAAGTGAAAGCAGAGAGAAAATAAATTCTTTGGGGTTCTGAATTAATGTATGCTTTTGGTACTCAAAGAGTTTAAAGAGTTGTTAAAACCACTTTCTAGAACAGTTGTAACGGGAACCGGTAGGGATGTCCAACTCACTCAAATTGACAGCCTGTGTAAACGGATTTCCCTGCATAATTATCCACTCTTCACTCACATGTAAAGTAGAGTCTAAAGCTCCACTTCTGCTCTGGAAGCATATGTAGTACAGGTCTGTTTTTCGTCATGACAGGCAACATATTTTTAGAAATTTCTGAACGCTGGGAATCAGCATGGTCTCTTGTTTTTAGCCTCCTTGAATCTCACAGGGCACCATCTGTCCAAAGACATTTAAGCATTTCACCAGTTTTATGTGATATAATAAAATACTAATGATTTACCTTCCTAAGCAAATGTGCTACCTAATTCTTCTGGGTAGAGTGTCAGGTTTTTAAATTAAAACGTTTATAGAAGGAACATAATGGGGAATCAATTCCCCTAAACTGTTCTGAAATTTACTTCTCTCTTAACAGAGTGTTGGGGATAGAATCTCAACTTTGCGAATGTTTATTTCTCTCGTACAGTGACTTAGAGGGGAGCAAGGAGGCTCAAATACAACCCAGCAGGAGAGAACTAGACGTCTATGTCTAGGAAGTCAAGTTCAAGGGAGGGCATATCCAGAGATCGGCAAGCCAGGATGCTGCTGCAGAGAATACACATGGAGAAAGGTCAAGATTCAGGACACTGCATATTTGGGATTAAATAAAAGTACCTGGCCAAAAAAAATCGTGAGGCTATAGTTCCAGAAGTTAGGGTTAAAGCAGAGGGCTCAGGAGTAGACTTGGGGCACTAGGGCAGGGGTGTCAAACTCATTTTCACCCGGGGCCACAACAGCCTCATGGCTGCCTTCAAAGGGCCGAATGTAATTTCAACTCTTTAACATTGATACAGCCCTAAAATTATTTCAGTCTTTGGAGGCAACCGCAAGGCTGATGTGGCCCCCTGTGAAAGTGAGTTAGACACCCCTGCACCAGAGTTTTGGGGGTCGAAGTAGACTTGGGATAGGGCTGAGAGGAGAAACACAGGAGACAAGAGGAAAAAAACAAGAAATAGGAGCTCAAATGTCCTTTCTTGACTCTTAAACAGTAAAAAATCTCTTCCCTCAGCATCATGAAATGCTAGTTCAAATCAACCTGTGTTACCAGAGTTTCCGCAATAAAACTAAACACCCTCCTCTGTGGCACGCTCAAGAGGGTATCATTACTTTCCAAGCCTTTATAATGCATTGCATTTGAAGGAGCCTGTTGAACTAAATAGGGGTCTTTGAAAAGATTCTGTCTAAAGTGCACCCTCATTTGTAAGAGTCCTTTTGTTTAGAAAGAAGCACCTTTGTGCTTAGTTCTAAAAATGCATTAACTGAAGAGGTCTTTTACTTTGCTACTTCCACTGGATTGTATTTTACCTTGACTGTCTTCACAGGAGAACACATTCCTTTTTATCATTCAGAAGGTTTCTTCTAAAAAAATGACACATTGTTTTTTATTCCTAAAGTTTCTCCTTGCACATTCAATCAGCCATGAAAGAAGTCACAGTCTTGAACTAACCAACTCTTTAAATATGTCCTCATAGTATTTAAAGAACAAAGGAAGGTAATGTTTCTTTACTCTTTCACATATAAAGAGATGGGCATAACATCTGTCTCAAAGTCATGAGGGCTTTGTAAAAAAATGAATATCCATAAAATTTAATGCCTGAAAGGATAAAAAAAGAATACTGAATTTCAAGTAGAAACAAAGTTTTCTTCTTAAGGACCCTTGCTTTTAAACCTCATGACAGGCCACTGAAATAAAATTGCCATGCCATTTTGAGAAAATGAGCAAGATTGGAAAGGACACCAGAGCTCGGGGGACACGCGCCAGGTGGACAATGAAACTGTGGCTTCTGCCTAAGAACAGCGTTAGAGATGCTCCTTCGTCCTTCCCGCTGCAGTGCACTTCCTCGAAGGGAGGCACCCCCTCAGCGTAGTCAGTCTGACACGTATAAAATTCCACTGCTGGGATTATACCTTAAGAACCCTGAATCAACAATCCAAAAGAACTGATGCACCCCAATATTCATAGCAGCACAATTTACAATAGCCAACTGCTGGAAGCAACCTAGGTGCCCATCAGTAAATGAATGGATCAAAAAACTGGTACATTTACACAATGGAATTCTATGCAGCAGAAAGGAAGAAGGAGCTCCTACCCTGTGCGACAGCATGGATGGACCTGGAGAGCATTATGCTAAGTGAAATAAGCCAGGCGGTGAAAGACAAATACCTTATGATCTCACCTTTAAGTGGAACCTAATCCACAAAACACACAAACAAGCAAAATATTACCAAAGATACTGAAATAGAGAACAGGCTGGCAGTGGCCAGAGGGGAGAGGGGAGGGAATTTCAGGGGAAAAGGAGAAGGGTTTACAGGAACAAGTATAAAGGACACATGGACAATAACTAGGGGGGTGGAAATGGGAGGGAGGTGGAGTGGGCTGGGGGGTGCTGGGGTGGGAGTAAAAGACAGAAAACTGTACTTGAACAACAATTAAAAATAAAATAAAATAAAATAAAATAAAATAAAATAGGTATTCAATAAATACTGACTATAAAATTCAATGCTCTACAATGACTTGTATTCACCAAGGTCAAAGCAGAGTTTGGTGGATGCCATCTTAACACCTGGGAAATATGTCCTTATGTAGTTTATTCTATAGACCATGTATTTTGAAAGATGTTGTCTAACAAATAATGTTCACTAATCATTTTTTATAAGATGATCATAAAATGTATAAATTTTCAAATTGTAAAGTCCCAAAGAATATCAAGCTGAGTTAGTAGAAATAAAAAAAAATTGAGCCAGCTTCCTGGACTCTATCTATCTATTGAGTTATATATATATATATAAAACCAACAGATAAGAAATAAAATTAAAATTACTATTTTTTAAAGATTTTTTAATTTTTAATTTATTTTTAGAGAGAGGACAAGGGAGGGAGACAGAGAGGGAGAGAAACCTCAGTGTGTGGTTGCCTCTTGCACGCCCCCAACTGGGGACCTGGCCCGCAACCCAGGCAAGTGCCTTGACTGGGAATCAAACTGGGGACCCTTTGGTTTGCCCGCCAGCACTCAATCCTCCGAGCCACACCAGCCAGGGCAATAAAACTACTATTTAAAATACCGGGGGCTAATAAATATCATGTGCTGGGAATATCCACAGGAAAAACTATGAAAGACCTCTATGATTAAATAGAATTCAAAACAGAGCTTTAAAGACCAAAATGAAAAAATAAATAAATCATATTCATAGATAGAGAAGACCACAACTGTAAAGATATAAAAATGTAAATGTAAACTATAAAAAGGATTCCTCCCCCAAACATTTATAATTTAATGCAATTCCATTCAAAGGGTTTCTTGAAGAAACATCAAAGTCAATTAAAATTTTATGGAAACACAAAGGGCCAACAAAAGTGAAGATATACTTAAACAAAGAACAGAATAGGAAGTTATGCTCCTGAAAACACTGAATTATTTTACTGCTACAGGAATCAAATCGATTACTATACTGTTATTGATGCTAGGGCAGATATCAACATATAGAACCCAGACACAGGATTCAGAGCCCAGAAACAAAGCCTGCATTAATAGGTCCTTGATATTTGACAAGGTATGTACTTTATGGCCCTGCAAAGCAGCGAGAAAGCAATGATCCTGTGATGGCCAGAGGACAACTGATAAGGGAGAAATTGCAAGGGATATTGACAAGGGAAAAATACAATCAAGATCTTATCTCCCACCACATACAGCAGTCAGGTGTACTCAATGCCTGTGTGTGGAAAGTAAAAATGATAAAACCTTTAGATGATAATAAAACAGAATATCTTGACAATCTTGGGGTAGGAGAGGATTTCTTAAGACAGTGTGGGGGTTCAAAACGAGTCACCCCAGGATACTCCACTGTGGCATGCAGATTATTTCAAGTTGAAGCAACGCAGGCTGAGAAGGCTCAGGAAGAGAGTTTGTCCTTCCCCATTACTGCCTAAAAGAATTTCAGAGACAGAACCTGCTCCAGGGAGGGAAATGCCATCACAGAAGACGACAGTTTAATCTAAGCTATGTCTGGTGGGCAGGGAGCAGCCTACCACAGCCCATTTGATCCAAGTCTTGTCTGTGTCCCATTGTTTCAAGATGGCCCAGCTAATATTTGTCCACCAAACATTGACCCTTTTCATCCCCTTGTGACTTCTCCTTAATTCCTTTTGAAGTTCTGGACCCCTACTTCCCCTCCGTGGTTCAGAATGACATATATACCTCACCTTGCTGTATTGTCTCTGGAATTTTCATGCTTATGCAAATCCTCCATGTACATGTATTAAAACTTGATATTCTCCTCTGAATCTGCCTTATGTCATTTTAATTATTCTACCAGCTAGGAAAACTAAAAGGGAAAGGGGACAGTTTCCCCATCCCAGGCAACAGAAAAAGGCAACACTGAGGAGGGAAGGAAGGAAAGAAAAGAGGGAGGGAGGAAAAGGAAAGCAAGGAGAACAAAGAGGGGAAAAAAGGTAAAATGAGTTCATTGCTCAAATTCTGCCACTTGCAGCTGTTCCGTCCGCAGACTCTCCGGTACCGAGATGCAGCATGGCAGGTAAGCACATTGAAAGAAAGCTGTTAGACACTTCTATAAAAATTTGAAATGGAAATTTTGTCTACTAAGTCTAACTTAAAAACTGTATTTGGAGTGTCTTTATTTTTGTTTATTTTTATACTCATTCATTTCATTGACAGTTACTCAAGTGTCACCCAATGCCTGGAAAAAACGTTGAATGGTCCACAGAGTTTGAGAAGTAGTGAAACAGACAATGTAAAATTAAAATGAGTAAAAATTTTAAAATTCTACTTATTAAAAGACACCTCTTGATGTATTGAAAGACACTTTTAATCCACAGAATAGAAGACAAGTTAGTATCTTTTACTGTTCTTTGATCTATTAAAGGCACATGTTTAAAACACCTAAGAAAAGGTTTACTATTCTATGCCCTAGTCTCACTCCTCACAGGGTACTTTTAAAAACTCCACTTGTACCTTCCTTCACATCTCTTAATTGTGTGTTTATTTCTTGATCTACTCACTTTAGACACTATTTATTGACTTCTTATAATGACAAATGAAGTTTTAGCTCACTTATGCCACCACTCCATTCTGGAATTTTCTATATTGGTTGCCAATGAACATTTTAAGTAATATAATACCCATAACTCTTTATTTCTTCTTTCAATGACAGATAATACTTTCTGACTACACAGTTTGTAAGGAGACTATTCCTACCTGTATCCATTGTTGTTAGCATTCTTTTCCTTTTTATCATTTACTTTCTCCCTAAAAGGATACATTTTTATCTTAAAAGTATTTAAAGGAGATAAAATCTATACTTTTGTATCTATAAAACAGACACATCTAAAATACATACTTGACCTTTTCAGGATAAATTTAATAACACCATGTGTATTATTTATAATTTGATTTGAAAAAGGTCAAAATTAATATACACTTTACACTTTCAAAATTATGTAAATATTGTTCACTGATGGGCCAAGTAGTGCATAATTACCTTTCATCTGGTCTAGCTTTTAATTTGTCTAAGCACTCACATTTCTTTTTTTCTTTTAAAAATATGTTTGTACTTATAATGGCCTTATTTTCTCCCTCAAATACTCCAACCAATCCATCAAGTCTCTTTTTCCTGGAGACCTGCCACCTAGGCCCTCTTCTGCTGCAGGCCTGGCCTGGCTGATCTCCGGGTCAGTACACAGAAGTCCTTCTGGGATAGTCTTTCATCGTTTCCTCCCCCTTTGTATTTACTCTTTGCTACTTATTGAGGGCTTTATCCCCTCTGTCCACTCTCAAAAAAGATATATCTATATCCTAACCCACAGAACCTGTAAAGGCTGCTTTATTAAAAAAGAGAGAGGGTATTTGCAGATGCAGTTAAGGATCTCGAGATCATCCTTGGATTACCCATTTTAATGATAAGTGTTCTCACAAGAGGGATGTAGAGAGGCTTTTGAGACACATATACAGAGAAGACGACACCCAGAGGGGGCGGAAGCAATGTGACTACGAAGGCAGACATTGGAGCAATACAGCCACAAACCAAGCAACGACTGAGGCCAACAGAAACTGGAAAGACTGAAGACTGATTCTCCCCGACAGCCCCCAGAGCAGTGGGGTGCTGCCGGTGCCTTGATTTCAGCCTTCTGGTCTCCAGAACTGCATGGACCCTCTCCCCCTGGATCTGACTCCTGTTTTCTCCAGACAGTTGCAATCTCCTGCCTACATAAGTCCCCATCTATTTTTTCTTCATTTTGGGAGGGTTGTACCTTTCAATTCTTATAAATTTTTTTATCAGTGCCTGCAGTGTTGTTGTGTAGAAAAATAAATATATTCGGTGATTATATCATCTTAAAATGGAATTTATAGTTAAAGATAAAATGCAAGGATAGACCCCTTTTGGATATTAACTTAACTGACATTCAGATCACAGAATTAAAGTCATGTGTTCATAAAGTAAGATAAAAATTGCCAACATTAAAAACTTTCAATAACCTTTCATGTTGGAAGCCCAGGATCTCAGTTTCAGGTGTTTAACTAACTGAAACCATATACTTTAATACAGAAGTTATAGGTTTCTGGGATCTAATGATCTTAAATCCAGGCTCTTCCACTGAAATTGTAATTTCCTTTTGCAAAGGTTTCCCAAGTGCTAGCATTCTTTACAGCAGTGTCTGTAGGAAGTGGTGGGGATGAGATCCCCATTATAACTATAAAAGGTTCCAGTATCATGGCATGCTATCCAAAACCATGCAGTCAATCCACCTTCAAGGAATTACGTCCACAGCACTCTGAACACCAGGCAACTGACCAATTTGCAAACTTCATTTTCTTGACAATGAAAATATTTGCATACACTTGAATGTGTACTGAAGGAAGAAATCTTCAGGAGAAGCAAGACAGAGTTACATGTGTACTGTGCCACAATGATTTAAATGTTAGAGGCAAGAAATTTGAAATAAGATGCTAAATCATTCCTTGAGGTGGTTCTATTTCCACTCAGACTTTACTATAAAGAATAAACAAACACACAAAGAGACAAACAAACAAACAAAAAAACAAGCACAAAAACACTGTGATCGATCATATGCTCTACTGGACAGAATCCTCCTTGAGGGGAGGTTCTTATACAATCTGAGCTCTTATCTCTTTAAACAGAGAATACAGCCAGCTCTGCCATCCACCCTAGAGACCTGCTTCTGCCCATTGCATTATAGTATTCTAATTAGGAACTCCCATGGAAGTTTCTTTGATGTAGTACCATAGACATTAACTATCAGCCAAAGGGAAGGAAACAAAAGCAGAATAAAGTTTCAACTCTAAAAATTATTAAACCTCTAACACAAATCTTCACATCACTTCTGTCATAAACCATGGCAATCCACAGAGACGCATTTAATCAGGCTTTTTCAAAGACAAATTGCTTGTGCCCCACAATGCACACACATACACCTCCTGCTATTACTCTCCTGATATTCACGGGTTACTGGCTGTTTTTAATCAGGGAACAATGGAATATTTTTGAAAGAATAACTGTTACCATGATTTTCTTAGACCAAGAAGTGTTCAGTATGAATTGGTAAAATCACCATTTACCTAAGTGTTTGTCATTATATTTTAATAAAGAGGATCTGATAGATAATAGCTTCTAATAATCAAACAGCATTCAACTATAGTAAGTAAAAAGAAGGTACCAGAGTAAATAACTACGTGATAAACATAAAAGGGGGCAGGGCCATGAACTAACAGAGCTGGTGCTACTGTGCGTAGACTTGACACCATATACACAGTAAACATTGGTAGATATTAGAACCACCTGGGGGGCTAGTCAAGCAAACAGCCTCCCTGAAGTACATCGATGCCTTGTATTTTTAGCAAGTTCCTCCAGGAGAGTCTGACATACACCAAATTGGAAAAGTACTACACTGGGGGATCAATTAAAACAAGAGAGGGATGATGAGAAAGAGAGAAAAAAAATAGTTTGATGTTACAAGAGGCTTTTGACATTGAAGAAACCCCCACCTCCCTCAGATAGATAAAACAGCACAGAAAACTCCCTTGGAGACCTCTCTGGTACAATGTCTCCATCTATAGCCCCGTATTAGTGAAAATAAAATGCTCCAAAATGACCTTGGGCTCCGGACACCGACTCACTAGTGTTCCTATGCAGAGCAAGTATCCGGCTGCTCTGTCTACCCTGCAGGGGAGAGTAGAAAAGGGTGACCACATCCCTGCTTACTTCTGCAAGCAGCCTGGCGGCTGTTGAAGGGAGAGGCACTAGAGAAATCAGCAATGTCAGCTAACCAGGGGCTTGGACATATTCCTTTGTAACTTGATAAATAACTAATTTTTAAATGGAATAGAATTGAAAAATAACTGTCGATTTATTCAATATTTTAAATACTGAATTCATTTTATATGAATGAGAATTTTTCCGCACTGCATTAAAAAAGAAACAACAACAACACGTGCTCTCCACCTCACCCTCCTTCAAGGTTTGCACGAAGTCTGTGCACATGCGCCGGCTCTGATGCGGGGCCACTCTGCACTCAGCTCTTCCCAGATGACCTTGATTAGTCGGGCCCACTGGCTACCCTACCTTCCAGGGACTGTCTATAGAAAACCGAACAAAGGATGTGGAAGGAAGATGAACTCTGAATCCTTTAATGCTCTGGGTTTAATACCATTATAAAAAGTCGTGGCTACTACATGCAGACTTTTATTTTTTTCAAAATCCAAGATCCTGTGACTCGCCAAATCCCCACTGTCTGGGTTGGTTCTGTGCACTGAGAACTAAAGTCTTTTGGCTCATAATTTGATTACTTGGCTCCCAGATAAACAGAGAAGTCCTGGAATTATAGCCCAGGAATCAGGGGTTTACTCCTCAGTATCCAGTTCTGCACTTCTGTTCTCACCCCTCACTGACCATTCAAGGTCAGTTACTGCCCATGACCCTGGAAGGACACTAGGATGCTGTAATACTGTGCCCACCGTGAATACATCAGGGAATATGACAGATACAGCTTCCCCTGCATCCATGAAGCTTAAATTCTAAAGAAATCTAAAGATGCTAAAGAAATAATAATAATAATATTATAATCTGCGATTGCGATAAAGAACACTTAATGCAGTGAGACCTAAGAAGTGTCCACAGACTTCCCAGAAAAAGTGACATCTGATTAGATCTTGAAGAATGAACAGGAATGAGCTTAACCATGGAGTACTGGGATAAGGGTGTCTAGGAGACTGCTCCATACTCCCGGTCTTGATGTGGGAGGAGGCACGGCATGCTCAGAGGAGGGGAAATGTCTGTGTGGCTGGGGCATTGTGAGGAAACTGGTCAGAAAGAACTGGGCATTGGAGGAGGAGAGGGGAGGCAGGGGAACGGGATCAAAGAAGAAGGCCAGACTAGGCAGAGCTCTTAGGTCATCAGAAAGTTCAGATTTGAATCCAAGAACAGTGGGAAACCATTAAACAACTTCCAAATTGTTGCAGTTATATGTTTCTTCTTTCAAAAAAAATGAGGAACTCTTCACAATGTGCATGTCATCCTTGCTCAGGGGCCATGCTAATCTTCTCTGTATCGTTCCAATTTTAGTGGATGTGCTGCCAAAGCAACCGCAACTTCAAATAATGTTTTTCAGAACTTTGGCCTCAGTGTATGAAATAGATTGCAAACTAATTACTAGACTTACAGCACAGTCAGTCACAGGATGACTACAGCCTCTGTTTGGACGATGCCAGCAGCCATGGAAAGAGACAAATGCAGGGACACACAGTTGTAGGTATAGAGAGCTGATCTCTGGCAAAGATGAACGTATGAACACAAGGTATATATTCCCAGCGAATGATGATGCTGTAGCAGCTGGGCGAGTGCATGGGAGAAATCTACATGTACATTTCACCCTACGCAAAAAAAGTAACTCAAAATAGATCACAGATCTAAATGCCAAACACAAAATTATACAACTTTCAGAAGATAGCATAGGAGAAAATCCAAATGCCCTTGGATGTGGTGATGACTCTTTAGATATAATATCTAAGGTATGATCCGTGAAAAGAATAATTGATAAGCTGGACCTCATTAAAATGAAAAACTTCCACTCTGTGAAAGGCACTTCATCAGGAGAATGACAGACTACAAACTGGGATAAAATATTTGCAAAGTACATACGTGTGATAAAGGATTGTCATTCAAAATGTACAAAAAAAAAACCTTACAACTGTAAAATAAGAAAATAAATTGATTAAAGGCTGGGCAAAATCTCACTCATATACAGAATCAAATGAATGAATGAATGAATGAATGCAGGGGAAAAAATGATGGTTGCCAAAGGCAGAAAAGAGGAGGAAGCAAAGTGGGTGAAAATGACCAAAACATACAAAGTTTTAGTTTTAGGATAAATAAGTCCTAGGGATATAATGGTGACTCTGATGAACAATTCTGTATTGCATGTTACTAAGAATAGATGTTAAAAGTTTTCATCACGAGAAAAAAATTAGCAATATGTGGTGTTGGATGTTAATTAAATTTATTGTGGTAGGCATTTCTCAGTACACATATATATCAAATCATTATGTTGCACATCTAAAATTAATATAATGTTATATGTCAATTATATCTCAATTTAAAAAAAACGGGCTAAAGAGCCAATGGCACCTCACCAAAAAAGAGACACAGATGACAAGTAAGCATATAAAAAGACTCTCCATATCACATGTCATCAGGGAACCGCAAATTGAATCAACAATGACACTACACCTCTCTTCAAATGGCCAAAATCTGGAACAATGACACCAAAATCTAGAATACTGCTGGGAAGAATGTGAAGCAATAAGAACACTCATTCATTTTTGACAGGAATGCAAAACTGTACAGTCACTTTGGAGGATAATTTGGCAGTTTCTTTTTTTTTAAGATTTTATTCATTTATTTTTAGAGAAGGGAAGGGAAGGAGAAAGAGAGGGAAAGAAACATCAGTGTGTGGCTGCCTCTCATGCGCCCCATTACTGGGGACCTGGCCTGAAACCCAGGCTTGTGCTCTAGACTGGGAATCCAATTGGCGGCCTTTTGGTTCACAGGCCCACACTCAATCCACTGAGGTACGCCAGCCAGGGCAGTTTGGCAGTTTCTTATAAAAGTAAACATACTCTTACCATACAATCTGGCAATTACATTTGTTGGTATTTACCTAAATGAATAGAAGTTAATTCCGTACAAAAATCTGCACATGGGTGTATTGTGGCAGCTATATTAATAATCGACAAAACTTACAAGCAACTAAGATGTCCTTTAGTATGTAAATGGGTACATAAACAGGGGAACAGCCAGACAACAAATATCATTTAGAGCTAAAAAGAAATAAGCTATTAATCCATGAAAAGACATGGAGGAATGTTAGAGGCATATCACTAAGTGGAAGAAGCCTGCCTCAAAAGTCTACATACTGTATGATGCCAACGATATGGGATTCTAGAAAAAGTAAACAGAAGGAGACAGTAAAGAAGATCAATGGTTGCAAGGGCTCCACATTTTACTATACCCTTGCCAAAGCTCACAGAGTGTACACCAAGAGCAGACTCTAAGGTAAACTACGGATTTGGGGTGATGATGGTTGTTGGTGTAGACTCATTGGTTACAACACATCTGTCTCTCTGACGCAGGACATTAGCCCTGCGGGAGGCTGCGCGTGTGTGGGTGAGGGGAGCACGTGGAAACTCTCTGCATCTTCTGCTCAAATTTGCTGAGAACTTAAAAGCGGTCTAATAAATAGGTCCATTTAAAAGGAGAATAAAGGACACATGGACAAAACCAAGGGGGAGGGTGGAAGCAAGGGAGGGAGGTGGGTTTGGCTGAGGGGGAGTGATGGGGGAAAATGCAGACAGTGGTAATTGAACAATAAAATACTTTTAAAAAATAAATAAAAGGAGAAAAATATTTTGTACTGAGACTGGACACAGCTTGGTGTTTTAGAATTAGAATCAGATTTAGAATTTAGATCAGAATGTGGCGCAAGTGGGGGAGTGCACAAGAGAGAAATTGCATCGCCCAGATTCGTGGCTTGTACAGTACGGTGGATCGGATGCCATTCATTGCAATGGGCCTGACAGGAAGAAGGCAGAAAGAGATGACGATGAGGTGAGAGGAACCAAAAAGGAAATCAGGTTCCTTGTTTAATCTCAGACCGCTTCAAGTCCTTCAGTCCCTTCCTTTTCTTTTTTCTTTTAATCAGAGGACCAGTCTTTGTATCCTAACATTTTTCATTGGAAAACGCAATCCACTTACAGAGTTAGGCATAGCATGATTCGGAGAGAAAAGTTAAATAGAGACGATGTCTTTGTCCACATGAAGAGAGCGCGATGGCAGAAAGGAAAGATCATGGGACTATGGTTCGTGGTCTGAAAGACCTGGATTCTAAACTTGTCGTGGGCACTCATTAGCTTAGCAGGGGAGACAAATTAATTAAACTGTGTGTTCCTTAGCTTCCTCCTGCAGGAAGGCCGTTGCATGCAGGGTGGTTGTGAGGAATGGAAATAATGTTTTTAGATAACTGGCACAAAGTCTGTCCTCACGCAACCAACACAAGCGTTAGAATTAAACTCTGGGTGCTTCTCACACTTTAACGTGAATTTCATAGCTGCATAAAAATATAACACAATCAAGCAGAATAGATATAATGTTGAATATATACCAAAAAGTGGGGATCTCCTAGCATTTTCTGAAACAGTCTAGAACCGAAGGCTTGGTACCACACCTTTTATTGAGGGTACTCCAATTGTTTCCAGATAGCCCATGTTTATTCTTTTGGCAAAGCAACACTAAGTAGTTAGTCCTCAAAATATTTCAAAGCCTGACGACCGAGAGGCAACATGCACGTAGTCGTCTCTTCTGCTTCTCTGCTCTTTCTTCCCTCTTTTCCAATTACTTCCCAAAGAGCAATTCTTTCAGAGACAACTGCAGACATTTCAAAGTGCAAAAAGGATGTCTGCATTATTAAATAATATTGACTGAAAACCTACTGAGGGCTAAATATGATAGCAAGAAAACACACATGTGCACATACACATAAAATCACAAAGAAGACTTAACAAAAAGCCAGCAAAATTAGAATGCATGTCATGAAGCTTAAGGAAAAAGTCTTACACCATCCAGAAAATAATACAAATGTAAAATAAACAGTCTGGAGACTAAGAATTCTCCAATCAATCAGGGACTTGTCTGCAGAGATTTGGCAGAGTGTACTCCTTGGGTAGCGGAGAGTCTAATGTCAAATGTTGAGTACAGCGCAATAGAATTCTTTCTGCTTTTTGTATGATGAGCTGAGTAATTAGTCAGAACTTGAGTCATAATAACAATTGCCAGCCCTGACCTGTGCTGACCACATTTGTAGGTGCCCCCACCATCAACCTTCCACATGTAAGCCTTCTGCCTGTAATTGCTGAGACACAGAATGCCAAGTGAAACAGTACGGAAAGGTTACTTACTACAAACTGAGAAATGGATAAACTCATAATTTTTAAAACATGTGAAACACATGTTCCCCAGGTAAGACCTTGCACTTCAAATGTCAGGCCAGAGCGAATTCTTAAAGCTGACTTACAAAGCTCTGAGAATAGAGTTCATAATGAAAATGTTGACAGGCTCTTGCAGCCCTTATAGTATAGAAAATGTAATATGTCACCTTGTTTTACAAGATTGTACTGGCACAGGAGAAAATTAAAACATTTAACATCTTTCACTTCACCAAATTGCTTTCCTCCTCCGAAGTGTGGTGCCATTTGTGGGACGGTTTCACGTATAAACCTCCTTTACCTTGTCACCAGGCTGAGCACGCACGTTCTCAGCTTTGCACTCACAGTTCCTGCCCAAAGCACAGAAATGCTTTTTGAGGCAGCATTATCTTGTAGCCTCATTCACATGTTTTGAAGACATGTTAAGTTGTAGGAGTTCTGGAGGAGAAAAGGCTGAGATTATTTACATAGCCACGTACGCAACATAAATAATGCTGATCATAAAACATTTTCCGAGAACCTTCCAAAAAGTCTTTCTGTAAAAAAATAAACGTTCCTACTGGAGGTATTTACACAAATGTAGGGCTGGAGAGACTTAGAAAAAATAGGTTCATGTTACAGGAAACACTCACATATAAATTTTAATTTTTTAAAAAATTCTCACCTTAGAATATGTTCATTGATTTTTGAGAGAGAGGAAGGGAAAGAAAGAAACATCAATAGGTTGGCCCCCCCACCCCACTCACACCCTGACTGGGTGTAGAACCTGTAACCTAGGTATGTGCCCTGGCCAGGAATTGAACCTACAACCTTTTGGTATATGGCACAGCACTCCAACTAACTGCGCCACTGGCCAGGGCTGGAGGAAACAGGTTTAAACCCTCTGGCAAAATAGAATCACTGCTTATATTTCTGAACAGAAGGAGACGACAAGCATAAAATGGGAGATAATTTTCTAAATTTGCTAGAAATAATCAAGTGTTGTATGAAAACATAGCTATTAATCCAAGTCCTATCATTAACAAGAATCTCTTAACCCCAGTGATATTTTAATATCTTTAATGACCATTTACTTTCATGATAGCTTGAAGGCCAACTGGGGCAACTGGCCAATCTGCAGTCCACATGCCTTCCCAGGAAAAGAGGGCAGAGTCCCAAGGTTTGCTGGTCCAGACAAAGCTCTTCAAAGCCATGACAAACACCGTTCAGACTTTCACTAAGTGAGAGTGGAGCAATGCTGTGCTTCAATATCATCAAAAATAAGGTCAAACCCCTGAACATTATCCATACTTTTAGTGCAGTCACCGTCAATGGTGATGGCTTCAGGAAGGGGTGTTGATCCTACAGGATTGGTGCTGAGAGCTGTAACAGGCAGGTACAACCTCACAGGGTTGCACGGGGCCATGTGGGTGGGGAAGCCAGGACTCCGCACTTGAAACAGGCCAGACAGTCACAGAGCCTTCAGGACACGAAGACACGTGACCCCACAGAGAAAAACAGGGCTTCTACCTGGGGCTTCTTTCTCCCATTCGCTGCAAAGTGCCTAGATCTAGCTGCTTCTTAACTTGTAAAACGCCGACACCCTTTGACTCCACAAAGGCATTGTTACATAGATGTCTTTAAGAGTACCCTAGCTCACTCTGCCCGGTGTGGCTCAGCGGTTGAGTGTAGCCTGTGAACCAAAGGGTCGCCAGTCTGATTCCCAGTCTAGGGCACATACCTTGGTTGCAGGCCATGCCCCCAGTAGGGGGACACATGAGGGGCAATCACTCCTTGATGCTTCTTTCCCTCTCTTTCTCTCTCTCTCTATCCCTCTCTAAAAAATTAATAAATAAAATCGTTTTTTTTAAAGTGCCCTAATTCTCTGTTTTCCATCATTTATTGGGCCCCTACTAAGTCCCAGGCCCTTTGCTAAGTATGACTGGATTATCTTCCCAGCTACCTTATGAGGTTGGCCCATTTTATAGTCGGGAAAATAAGCCCAGGTCATTCCCATAGATGGGCCAAGTTTACAGGACTAGTGAATGGCTAGAGATAGGACCCAAAGTCCTGTCTCCGTAAAGTCTGCTCCTAACTACCATGCTCTCTGCCCACAGCTGCCAGGGTTCTAAAGAGACTGTTCACCCAGGGAAGTGAAGTAGAAATAACAGGATCTCTATTTTCATGAAGTCATTGTCCAGTGGACAAGGGCATGTGTGTTTGCACATGTGTGTGCCACAGGATATAGTGTAGTATGTACCATGCCACTACAGGGGGAAGAGGGTACAGCACAGTCACTGTGAGCACTAAGAAAATGGGGTCTCTCCTAGCCCAAGGGGGCAAAAGATTCCCAGAGATGGGCTGCATGAGCCAAGTCTTATAAAAAATATATATGCAAGAGCATGATGGTTGAGAAAACAACACATACAGAATAAAGTGTGCAAAACCACGGGTATCAGAATATGCATGCTTAGGAAACTGCTAAGGGACGAGAACTGAAGGGATGAGTATGGATATAACAGATCTTAAGAGCGTCTTCAGGGCACCAGAAGGAGTTCCCTTTCTTCTGTGGTGTGCTGATACGACCAAACACCATTTTGACAGTATATATAACACCTGGTTCGCACCTAAAGATAACAACCCCAAGGCATTTTATGGAGTGACACCTACTAGAAGCTTCCTTCCATAAAGAGCTGGGAAGACATATACCAGTACAGGAGAATTCTAGGACATGTAAGATGTTTTCCTCTAGGTTTCTGTATATAAGCTATTCTCTCTTCCCCCCTCTCTCTCTCAAGTGAGGCAAGCACTGTGGCTGTTCAACAATGTCAAGTCATCACTGCTCTTGTAGTAAACAATAAACTTCAGTGATACTACAAGTTAAGGAGAAGCCAGATCTATTGGCTTGGTCAGTGGCAGTAAAACAAAGGCTGAGGCCTGATGTTTAGGGTTAGGCTAACAATATGTTCTGGAATCTACTGGTATCTACTAAAATGCTGATACCTGTGACTCAGCGGTTACATTGTTAAGTATATGTCAGAGAACTTGTGAAAGACAGGCACAAAAGAGTGTCCACTAAATACAGGAATATACATTAAGGCACGATTAACAAAAGTGAAAAATAGAAACAAACCAAATATCTATCAGCAGAGAAATATAAACCATAAAATATAATGCAGGAATTTAAAAATATGAAACTGACTTGTAAGAACAAATATTTTTTAAATGTTTAAACTATATCATTAAGTGAAAAGCAAGCCACAGAATGTTTACAGGGTAATGTTGATCATGTTAAAAATAAACAACAGACACTTCTCCAAGGAGGACACACAGAGGGCCCATAGACATATGAAAAACTGCTCAGCACCATTAGCCATCAGAGAGATGCAAATTAAAACCACAATGAGATATAATCTCATACCTATCAGAATGCCTATCATTTAAACATCAACAGACAAGTGCTGGTGAGGATGTGGAGAAAAGGGAACCCTAGTGCACTGTTGATGGGAATGCAGACTGGTTCAGCCACTGGAAAACAGTATGGAATTACCCCCCAAAATTAAAAATGGAACTGCCTTTTGACCCAGTGATTCCATTGCTGAGACATACCCTAAGAATCCTGCAACACCAATTCAAAAGAACCTATGCACCCCAATGTTCATAGCAGCACAATTTACAATAGCCAAGTGCTAGAAACAGCCTAAGTGCCCATCAGTAGATGAATGCATTAAAATACTGTGGCACATTTACACAATGGAATGCGACACAGGAAAAAGAAAGAAGGAACTCCTACCTTTTGTGACAGCATGGATGGAACTGGAGACTATTATGCTAAGTGAAATAAACCAGGAAGTGAAAGACAAATACCATATGGTCTCACTTATATAAGGAATATAATGGACAAAATAAACTAATGAGCAAAACTGAACCAGAGACATGGAAACACAGAACAGACTGACAGCTGCCAGAGGGGAGCTGGGAGGGGAGAATGCTGGAAGGAAGGGAAGGAACTAGTCAAAGAACATGTATGAATGACCCACAGACATGGACGACAGGGTGGGGGTTGACTGTGGGAGCCGGGGCAGGGATAGAGGAGAACAAAGGAGTAAAATTGGGACAACTATAATAAATAAGAATAATAAAAAAATAAAAGCCAAAAAAGATATTGAAAGATTTTTTTTAAAAAAGCAAAAAATAGATTAGGGGGTTGCCAGGCTATAAGGGGAGGGGGGAATGAAAGTGACAAAACATTTTCAAGTTAGAAACTGGTGATGAGTGCACAACTTTATGAATATAGTAACAACCGGATAATATACTTTCAAAGGGTGAATTTTAAATGGTATGTGAACTACTTCTTAATAAAAAAACAAGCAAACAAATCCCAGATACGTGCAATGTGTATCTGTTTGGGGGTTGAGGAGAACTACAAGGGACATTAACTTTATCTGCAACCACATCTTCCAGACCCAGGCCCTTCCTGGGCTGAGACCCAACTGGAAATAACCTCAGAGAAATAGCCGCAATGTCCACTCGTGAAGTGCCCTGTGCCCCGTGGGACCCAAAGTATGCCCCTGGGAGCAGTGTTTGGATCCTGCTAATTACATTCTCTGTCATGTTTCAGAAGCCTCTGAAGATAAATTTGCCTTGCAAGAGGGACCACAAAAATCCAATCCAATAAAATCAACCAGCACTGAAACTTAATGGTGAAGCTTTATGGGCTTTATTAATCTTTAAAACACTTTCTTAAATAGACTCCTAGTTGGTGAAATGCTCCAGGTAAATCTCCTCAAATGAAACCTCCTGTGAAGCCCTTTCATAAGGGTGGTAAAGCTTCGAGGGTTACAATCAAACTGATTTTTTGTGTGATTTTTTTTGCAGTTTTTAACAATGTACAACAACAAAGGTAGAGTGGTCATAAATTTAATAGTAGAATTTATGACTGTGCTATTCAACAGATTTAAGACATAGAGGCTTAGAAGGAGTCATCTAAATGAAAAGCTGCGAATATATGTTTGTGTGTGTGCATGCACTGTTTTTATGTCTAAATAGCTCTGGGAGACCTAGGTAAGAATATAGGCAGTGTAAATCCAGCTTTCCAAAGATCATAACAGGAAATATGCAGACAATAGAATACAGATTGTCTTTCGCACACGCATCCCCACCTGTACCGATACCTATCGAACTGTTCACAGGGACTTGCTCTGACCTGAGCTCACTAGATTCAGAGCTGGGCATATCTGCCTGGGGCCTCATGACTCTCCAGAAATTGGAGCCCCTACTTTGGCTTCCTGGACCCAGTTCCAAAGTGGGGTAGAAGGGGTTTCCACACTACCAACAATTCTCTGAACACCAACTGGGTGTCCTTACAATTCAACTCAATTCTAACAACCATCTACCTGGAGACAGATAGCATCAGATTCCACAGGTGCAGGGTTCAGTCCTACAAGACTGCCTCCGCCACCCCTTCCTACTTCAGACATCAGTTGCAAGTCCAGGCTGTTACTTGTGTTTTTGACCAATTGGTTCCCAAGTACTCCTTCTTCTGGGGTTTGATTGATTTGCCAGAGTGGCTCACAGAACTCAGAGGAACATTGTACTTACTCTATCACTGGTTTTTATTACAAAAGGGTATAACAGGAACAGCCAAGTGGAAGAGATGCATCCCAGACATGAGAGAAAAGTGTGGAGCTTCCGTGTCCTTGAACATGGGAGAGCAAGGCACAGTGCTCTTCCAACACCTCCACTTGCTCATCAACTGGAAGCTCTTGGAATATTCTTTTTTAAATGGAGGTTTTGCTACAAAGGCATAATTGATTATATCACTAAATATTGGTGATTGATTCAACCTCCTTCCTCTCTCCCTTTCCTGGAGGTCCAGGGGTGGGTGGCCTGAAAGTCCCCGTCCTCCAGTCACATGGTTGGTTCTCCCGGCAACCAGCCCCCATTCTTTGGTGGGGTCCAAGAGTCATCTAATTCACATTAAAAAACACCTTTATCACTCTCATCACTTAACAAATTCCAAGGGTTTTAGGAGGTCCATGCCAGAAACAGGATGAAAACCAAATATGTATTTCTTATTATAAATCACAATATCACAGTCCCGTAGCTCTATACAGTCCCGTTAGAGCAGGTACCTCCATACCTGAGTGGCATTTAGAGAGACACCCCCATTGAAGACATGTAATGGATTGTGAGTACAGAGGGCTGCTTTTCAGATGTGTTGGATGTGTTTTCAATGTGCCTCTCAGTGGAAATCATTCTGACCTCTGGGGCTAAAGCAATAGGTTTTGTCTTCTAATAGGGAGTCTCCAAAGAACTTCAGCTATAGCACAGGGAGTGGCAGCTTTGATCATATTGCACTGTATTTCATATGTTCTTATTATACTGTGAAATGAGATAAATTTGAGACCTACTGTGGTTATTAACATTTTTCATTGTTTTATGCTAAACTCGTCACTCAAAGTTTAAAACAAGTTATTTGCGACATCAAGAATACAAGGCTCCTTCCTGTATCTCAGTGGCTAGCTATTCACTAGGAATCAACTCTGATTTATTTTCATTCTTACCTCTTCAGAATAATACTGCTAAAAAAAAAGTCCAAATGGAGTCACTTGTACTAAGCCCCAAGTCAACAAACCAAGACTTCTTGTCTAACCTAATCACAGTATCAGCCTCTCCCAAGAATGCGACCTTCAACCAGTCAAAACGGAATTTCCTGGTCAGCACCAGAGAGGCACTCCGCCTGATAAGATTCCCTACCTTCTCCTCAGGGAGGGTCACCTTGCCTAAAGCAATCCACTCTTTGCTGGATGCCCCGCCCACGTTCCCCTATAAAAGCCTTCCACTTAGCCTGGCTCCTTGGACCCCCTTTCCCTGTGCTAGATATGTGCAGATCCAGACAGGAATTTCTGAATAAAGCACTAGATCCTCAAATTTACTCAGCTGAACTTTGTCTTTTAACGATAGATATATTTAACAATCATGGGAGAAATGACCCATGGATTACAGTGCTTATTATTGAATATATAGATATCCATTATAAATAAAACATTAGGCTATTAAAAAACCATAACTTCTTAAGGGGAGAGGAGTGTTTTCACTAATGGTATTCAGTACTTTCATCTATATACACTGATTCTGACAGAAAAAGTTGTATGGATATTGTCCAGAAAGTATCCATCCACATACTATGAAAAAGAGAGACATTTACTGAAGAAGATATAAGAAACATTGTAGGCCCTGGCTGGTGTAGCTCAGTGGATTAAGTGCGGGCTGCGAACCAAAGTGTCGCAGGTTCGATTCCCAGTCAGGGCACATGCCTGGGTTGCAGGCCATGACCCCCAGAAACCGCACATTGATGTTTCTCTCTCTCTTTCTCCCTCCCTTCCCTCTCTAAAAATAAATAAATAAAATCTTGAAAAAAAAAGAAAAAAGAAAAAAAAGAAACATTGTACATAAGACAATGACGCCTCAGTCCCCTTCAAAGCAGACACCTTGGGACCTCACACAGTTCTCCCAATCACCATCAGCTGCCCCGTCGTATTTTCCCGAATCTCATTAATGGTTTACAATCTGTTCCCTTTCAAAGGTGATTTTAATTTGGGGAAAAGCCAGAAGTCTCAGGGTGCCCAATTTGGGCTTTAAGCGGGGTGCATCACCCACGTGATCTTCACTCTTGTGCAGAGTTTCATCAAAAAATTCTGCACAAGACGTGATGCATGAGCAGGTGCATTGTAATGATGAAGCTGCCAATCATCAGTTGCCCGTAGCTGTGGCCATCTGAATCATTTGAATAGTTTCCATGGAGGAATGTTTAAGCTTAATGCAAAATTGGATGCAGATTCATTGTTCTCCTGGCTCAGTCTTTTGAATGTGATGGCCACACAGTACACATGCTCACTCAACAGCATCTACCACCCCCACTGACTAGTACAGTGAAGTCATCATTGTTCACACATGCACATTCTTCCAGTCCACTTGCCGTGGCTGCCAGGTTACATCAATGTCATACAAACTGTTCTTGTTATATTAAAAATAGTTGAACCTTTTCTGGACAGACCTCGTACATGAGATTTTCCATGATTGCTGCCAACTTAGTTTCTAGAATATCCCCTACATTTGAATGTTTTCTTGCTTTATCAAAAAGTTTTGTATCGTATATAACATAAATATCTTAGGGAATATTAAACTTAAACAATAAATTTTAGCCTGGACAAAAAAAGCATAAGAAGAGAACTCAGTACCAGAGGCAGGTTCATAAAAGTAAAAATGAATTACTAAATTTATTATCAGTCATAATCTCATCGAAGATGTATAATTATATCCCCCAATCTATCTACTTATTCTGATTTAAGTGTTTGTTAGGTTGACATTTATTTTTAAAAAAGAAAAAAATCAAGGTTTTGTATTCCAAAGGGATCTTCTAAAACTCAGAAGAGTTTCTGGCTACTGTCACTGAGTTATTTTAGATATTACTCCAGTTAAATTACAGTATCTGTAAAAATCACAGTGTAGCTAGCTTAAGGGTTGAATAAAAGAACAGTTCTCTTAAAATACTGATTTTCAGAATGAATAATTAGCTATTTACGTTGACACATAAATTAGAATTCATAACAAAGAAAAGGGAATGAAAGGTTGAAAGATTTTTAAAAAGTTATTTTGTTGATGTTTCTACTGTAAAAAGACCTGCCACATTCTCCTTTGTAATTTCTATCAGGCAGATGATGTCTATCCACGCTGCATATCTTTAGGAATATATTTCTATTTAAATTTTACTGCAGAGTTAATTTACTTTGGAAGGGGACAACTAAAAACCTACTCTTTAAAATGCAGTTGTTTAGGCCCTGGCTGGTGTGGCTCAGTAGACTGAGAGCACAGGCCTGTGAACTGAAAGGTCACCAGTTTGATTCCCAGGCAGGGCACAAGTCTGGGTTGCAGGCCAGGTCCCCAGCTGGTGGCGTGTGAGAGGCAAACGATCCAGGTTTCCCTCCCTCTCTTCTCCCTCCCTTTCCTTCTCTCTCTAAAAATAAATAAATAAAATATTTTTTAAATGTAGTTATTTAAGTTCAGGGTATGGGAGTGTGTAGGTAAGTAGGCACTGGGGTAATATCGGTTATCCTAGTTTTATTTGGGGATAAAATTAAAACAAAAATTATAAGGTTAATATGCATATTAATACTTACAATATCACATTTCTTTCTTATGTTTTTCTCTCTCATGTTTTAACTATAAAACTATAAAACATTTAGGCAAGTGGAGATAATTAAGACTGTTAAGAATTGTGAAGTCAAAACTATTTATTTTCTTGCTTATTGTTTAAGAATAAACAATATCCCTACTGGTTTAAAATGAAAATCTTTGCTCTGTAACTGAACCTTCCCAAAACAGAATTCGGAGAGTATTCAAGGGCCCGGGGTTACATTTTTCCAAACTGCTTCACTGGATGAACTTGACCTACTAGGCCAGATTCTAATTTTTGTTCCTGTAGAGAAAGGGAATATGAACATTTTTTTCTTGCTGTTTCCTTTATGCAACACTTGAGGGGCCCGAGGCAATGTGGTTTATTCTCCCTTCTCCTAAGACAAGCTCCTTTTTCCTGTTCTCTTTCAAGTAAAAACGTAAAGGTCAAACTATCATTTCACAAAAATGCTCCATTTTGCTGAGGCGATTCCAGCTTCTCTTGCTATAATATGCTTTCACTAATTATTTCATAACTCATTTAAATGGGAGGCATTCTGGAAAGGAATTCATTGAAACAACTTCTCAAGTAACTAATTATTTTTCTCAAACACGAGGGAATTTTAATTATAATGCCTGTGTTATTTAAAAGCAGAATGCGACAATTTGCATCTTGAAACATCTACTGCTACAGGGGAAAAAATATGTTTCTGAATAAAACAGCAGCTCAAGTAAAGGCAATTTAGTTGGACTTTTATTTTCTTGATTTTCGAGAAACAAACGAAAGTGCAAACTTGGCCTTAATTATAAAAACAGTTACAAAGGGAAACGAAAATCAAAATCTTGCCCCTAGAAAGACTACGAAGGGGATGCTTATCCCTGAATGTACCACTCTGGCATGTAGATTCTTTTGAGCTGACGGCAAACAAGACCCATCAGACTCAAGAAAAAACTTTTACCTCCCTCCTAACTACCCCAAAGAATGTAGACGGAGGCTGTGGCCCACAGAGAGAGCTATTACCAGAGATAACTTGTAATCCGAATGTCCTAACTGAAAGCCAGGGCACACACCCAAGTGCCGACCACATCTGCTCTTCTCATCATCCTGTGAATTAATCTCCTCGCCTTTAAGGCCCCAGATTCTTACTGCATTCTTCGCAATGGCAGGCAAGGCCTAGTTGCCTGACAATCTTTGGGTTTCATATTTTATGGGGCTCCCCGTACACATAAAATTAATTTTTCCCCTGTGAATCTGTTTTATGTCAATTTCATTAATAGAGCAGCACAGAACCTAGAAAGACAGAGAAAAATTTTTCTTCCCCTTCAACTATTTTAAAATACAGTTAATATTTTCAAGGGCCCAAAGGGATAAATAAAAGCTATTATTTTTTCCTTACTTTATATTTTAGAGAGTTTCACTGATTAAAAAGGAAAGACTAACTGTGTGGGACACTATTAGCAGTTTTGTTAAATCAAGTCCTTAGATTAAGAAGAAAAGCGATAAGGGAATAAGTACGAGCCAGTTGAGCAATTAGAGTCCCCATCTCTGCCTGTAAAATGGAACTACACCCTTTTCTTCACTTTGTTCTCTGTCAACTTGGGTATCTATATCACAGAACTTTTTCCCAATATTATGAGATAATGCACTTGACAGTGTAAAGAGCAAAGTATTACCCCAAAATCAAATCAATGGCTTTAATATCCAAGAGTTAAATGCTTACGAATTAACAAAAGAAGAAGCTACCTGGACAAAAAAAAAAAAAAAAACGCCGTACACTGTCTTCTGAGGTCAGGGTTGCTTCGTCTGGGAGAGGGAGGGCTGGGCCGGCTCCATCCCCGAGGGCATGAACTTGAGCAGTTTTAGGTCTTGGGTTCCACTCTGATCCTCAGAGCCCTGCATGGGAAGTGCGTGGGCAGGTGTCTGCGTGGATACACAGGTGTGCTGGATGGTGAATGTGTGGTGGTAAAAATAAATGAGATGGCACTTTCACGATTATTCACTGGAGCTCTGTAGTGATCTGGTTTTCTCACCTGTTACCATTGGCCTTTTTGTTTGTTCTGGAGTTACGTCATATTCCTAGTCTAGACCTGCTAACGCCTATGACCCCAGCTTTGATGTTGAAAGGGCACTAAGGAGGTTCAGTTGAGAATATTTCTCAGCATCTGTTTCTGAAATGATAGCAGCAGTTGCTTGATCTAGAACTCCTGGTCTGACTAGTACAAATTATATTGGCTCCAATATAATAGAAGTTCAACTTGTTAAAAATGAATCTCGTAGTCAAATAGATTTTGGCACTGCTTGCCAACCAACTGAGCAGATGTAACTCTTTGGACACGCAAGCCAGGCTTGCCAGTTCATGCTCATAGGTTACAAAGGCAGGTATCTGATCCAAGGTGATGGTATTTATGGCTCATGATTTGCAGCCTGTATTTCTACCCCATAAAAAATGTTTTACACCATCACATGAAAATATTAATAGCTGTCATTTCCTAATAAGTATAATAACACAATAACAACCATTATGATGTCTGTACCACAGCTGTCATAGAGTAAGAATCTATTCTACTAGGCTTCAAATCCTAGACGTTATTGAAAAGCCACCGCAGGCTCGGGAGGTAGGTTATTATTATGTCTACTTTGCATCAGAGAATCCAGCAGCTTAGATAGCAGGCAGTATCTGGAGTAAGAAATATGTGCTTGACCAGGTGCAAGGTCATCTTGATGCTACGGGTTACGAATGAATGAGGAATTGGCACATGAGTTTTTTAAAGTAGCACATAAAATATTCCAGCACAGTCCAACTTCTAATTCCAAAGTCCTCAATAGTTCATTAATTTGTAGACTAGTGAGAGATTAATTAAATTATTTCAACTCAGTTTACCAAGATTGTGTTTACAGACACATAAGTAGGTAAATTTAATGTCATCAAGTTCATTTAAAAAGGAGCAGAGGAGAAGGGGGAGGGAGACGAGGGGAATGAGGGAGAAGAAGATGACATTGATAAAAACGGCTCCATATATGGCTGGCAACCCCAAACCACATGTCTTCACTAGTAAGACAGATGTCTACTGAATTCCTAAACATGTCCGATACTTTGCTAGGTCGACAGGGTAGTAGGAGAAGCTTTATGAAGTCTGGCTCTGCCTCTCTCCTCAAGCTGTTCTCATTATAGAGGGCGAAACAGAGGTGTTCATGGCAGAGAAATACTGCACTATTTCAGATTAGAGCTACTAGGATACAAATAAAATTCCCAAGTTCTAGCCAGTACTGGCCAAGGTGCTTTCAAATGGAGATTTAAATAGCCCAGACATTCCTTATCGATAGAACTCACAATCACCAGAAATACCAGTAGTCAGTAGCTTGTTACCACCGGGATTGTTAACAAGAAGCTGGATGGAATGCGACATTCATTCTTTTATCTTTCGGACTCTCCCTCCCTCTTCAGCTAAGTGTGCACTCAGGGTGTAAAGCGCACTTGAGGGAAGTTCCTAGAAAAGAGGATGAATGGTGTGTCTGGAAAGACAACTGCACGAAATGTGCTGATTGATTAAAGACAGATTTCATTTGCCACATTTCTTTTTATCAAAAGACACTTTGAGCGAGCAAAAATGGAAAAGGGGTATTCATATTACATGGGCTCTCTATTGCACTTCAGGGTACAGAGCAGATTTTTTTTTCACCTTTTAGTGGTGACTGGTTTATTGACTGCTAATGCTTTAAAAATGAGATTAAATCAGGTCCACAGTCTTTATTACGAGGAAGATATATGCCCCTTGTGCATTCTAGTAGTTTGGCAATTTTAACCTCAGCAGACATAACATTGATGTATGCTGTATTGCCAAACAGCACGGTAAGTGTCTAAAACACCGTGAACAGCCTTATTGCCTCGAAATGATACAATCTAATATTAGATTGTAACTCAGTGACTGAACCTGCCAGCCTATCCTTGTACAGAATACAAAAGCCGAAGCCACTTTATTTTAATATCTCACAGGGAAGAAATTGTTCTTCATTTCATCACTGAAACAGAGAACACGTTAAAAATAAATCTAGATTGCAGGAAAACTGAAACCACAACATATCAGGACATTTTCTTCGACAGGCACGTGTGCATCAGCCTTCTGGAATAGGGCATGAAGACACCAGTTCAATTCATCCAGCTTGGCAGAGTTCCCTCAGCACTGTGGGTGGCTGATGGATGGGATCTGAGAGCCCAGGAATGCTCAAATAAGAGAAAATCAGATTGTACCCTTCCTACTGCGTTTGGAGCACTCTGGGGAGAAAACAGCTTTTACCTTAGTCCTCAGCGTGATCCTCCTTGTTCCTTTTAATCAATCATAATTCACCTGGATGCTCAGGCCTCTGCGCACTTTATGCTCATCAATCAAATTTCAGACACCCATCACTCAAAGGTCCCAGATGGCGGCTGATAGCCCTAGTCTCCATGATCAGGATGCCACCTCGTGTGTCTCCTGAGCAAAGCGGATATTCTTCATTCATGCTTCAGTATGTCATCACTATAGCAGGTGGGATACCCCTTGGTAGGTTGACCAACCATCCTAGCTTTACCCAGACTGAGGGGTTCTCAGGCACGGGACTTTCTAGTGGTAAATCCAGGTCAGCCCAGGTTCAATGGGGATGGTTAGCCATTACACCTCTAGGTAAGGACCCTGACCACCAGAGCACCTTCACTCAAGTTCAAGTCTGGTTTAACTGAATATAAAAGAGAGTTCTTAGTGGGTAAAAGAAGCCACAAAAGAGGGGCATGGAGCTGAACGTATGCACTGACCACCTATCTCTGAAATCTAGTGTTTCATGCTGTCGCCTGCCAAAAACTCACCCCCTTCAGATTTCAGCTTCACTGCACCTTCTCTAGGAGAGTGAGGGCACGGGGAACTGGCTGGTCCTGCCTGGTTGTCCTGGGATGTTACTGCCAATAGTGAGCCCTCATTCTCATCAGGCTTCCAGGATGCAGGCTAAATGGGACCTCGGGAAGGAAACCCACATCACATAGCTACATAACAGCCTGCTATGTTGATACGTTTTCATTTTTTCCGAGACCTAAGGATTGAGTTTGAAAGTGGCCCTTCAAGCCTGTTTAGCCATTTGAAGACCTAATTTATTTCAGCTAAGATTCGTTTGCCTGGTTTTGTGTCTCATATGATTTTTTAATCAAAGCTTAACTTTTAACTAAATCATTATAGATGAGTAAAACTTTGATTCCTCTTTCTACAGGTCTAACACTAAAAAGGCCAAAAAAAAAAAAATCATGAGTTGCCCTTTAACCAGAATAAATGGGGAAGAAACATCCACACCCATGGATTCCAGAACATTCAGTACTGCTTTTTGCTCCCCACGGTCTATGCCATTGCAATATCTAGAATAAAATTAAAAACAAACTGTTCATCTAATTACTCAGTTATTGAGTCAACACATTATCAAACATTAAGATATTTGGAAGCACTAATGGAAATATGTATTTTTCATTTGGAAATCTACATGTTGTAGGTCGAGCCATTAAAATTACAATTAAATTCACTGCTCTGATTGCAAAAAACACACAAAAAAACTGCAAAATTTTACCTTACTGAGACCATAAAATAGAATGAATTAGAAAATTATTTTTCTAGTAATAAAAAGTCCATACACATAGTCAATCAGTTTGAGCCAAACTTTGTTTTGAAAAAAAAAAACTCAGAAAACTATATTGATTGTTAAGATCCTTCAGTTTTCCAAAATGATGTCCAAAAAGAAAGTCAAGACCATGAAGGAATAAACATAAGTGCATGTTTTTACATGTTTCCTTTTTTCTTAAAAATATACAGTGTTTCTGCAGAGATTATTTTCTTGTCTCCATGAACAGAAGAAGAAGAAGAGACGGAGAAGGAAGAGGAGGAGGAGGAAGAATCCACTTACCTGCTACTGCAACTTTTGCTGTCCGGCTAATAATTGACCCAGAATCTCCTAAAGATGCCTCGCACTGGTAAAGTCCCTCGTCTGGCTTATGGTGCCTGGAGTGAAGGATGTTTTGTATCAGCAGAGACCCATTTGGAAGTTGCTGCTTCCTTTCGTCCATTCCCAAGGCCAGGTGGATGCCATCTTTCCTCCACTTGATCACTGGGACGCCTCGGTCTGACTCCGCGGAGCAGTTCAGGAGGACGTTTCCTCCCCGCATGGTGATGGCATCCGAAGGCTCCGACAGGAAGTGCAGCGACGTGAAAGCCTTGACTTGGAAACCTGGAACACGAAAGCCCAGGGAAACATGTATGTTCGTGTATTCAAATAGCTCTCGAGCTTAAATCCTCTGTCTTTTTTCTACAAAACGTTTTTAAAAAAACATGTAGGTGCTTTGCAAAATGCCCATGAGCTAATTAAACTTAAAATCAAGGATTTTGTGTTAAAGAAGCAAAAATATAGCCAATTAAAGTAACCATAATTAATGAAGCAATTGGACCAAAGAGTAATAACATGGAAAAGTAAGAATTTATATAAATCTAGGCATGGCCACAATCACATATCAGTCAATACTTGACAATTTGGGCAGAATAAACTAAAATTTTCCAAATAAAACTATATATTTTATTTTTTGAAACTAGATATTTCAAAGCAGCAATGAGTAATAGTGAAGTGCTCAGATTTGGGGTAATATTTCTATCTCACCATTCTGCTTATAGTAACCATTAATTTTTAAAATAAGTCTCCTAAGACAGGTTGTTTTATTTACAACAACAAGAGACCCAACTCTAAACAGAGTGGGGGCGAGTTATTTAGAGCAAAGCTCAGGCGGGTTTTAAAATAGGTAAGTAATTCCACTTGCAGAAGCAAGTCAATAAAGCTACCACTCAAATCACAAGTCCCTGTTGGGTCTTAATTTACACCCAATGTTGCTCATGAGCCAGAAAATCTAAGTGAATATTATTGTTAGATTCCCCCCTCCCATAAACATAAGTGAACATAAGACATCAACAGGAGGAATGGAAAGGCATTTAAGAATGCTGAGGGGTTAGAACAAGTTAAAGAATATTCTCTGGGGGGCTGGCACTACAGCATTTGGCAGAATGCTTGGTTGGTGAATGAAAGACTTTGATGAGGTGTCAGGAGCTCACTGGGCTCATGCTTTGCTCAGACAAGTGTATACCTAAATCATTCCAATTACATCACTTGCAGTTTTACGTTTGACCATCTCTGGGGACAGGATATTCTTCAGTGTCACTCAGTATCTTGTTTTCAATATTTAGTCATTCTTAGACTCTAAATGAATTTTCTTGATTCCATTTAATCCCGTTTTCTCCTGAATCACCTTGTGTGAAGATTCAGAGGAAGGTGGACATGTCTTTGTAAGGGCCCTTTACACTAAATTATATTTTAGCCTTCACTTTTTTCTTTTAGGATAACGACCCAACTTCACTAATTTTCTTATTTTTTTTTATAATGGGAACAATGTTTTTGTTGTACCTTCTGTAAACTTTCCATTTTTCTATCACTTCAAAAGCAGGCATCCAAACCGCTTATAATCAATACTCTCAGACAGGACTGACCCACACTGGCTCCAAAGGACAGAAGCAGACCTAGCTCTGCATGTGCCACTTTCCGTGAAGATAAATCTGAGCAGCTTCTCCCTGTTCTCCCTGGCCTTACCTGTCATGCTCTTGCACACCAACTTTTTCTAAACCGTACAGCCAGAGGCTAATATTTCACTCCTGTTCACCTTGCACAGTGAACTGTGTCACTCATCATCATGCACTCATTCCATTGAACTAGGCCATTCACCCAAAGAAAGCACATGGAACGTTGGCCAAATTAACATAAATTGTAAAATAACAGTGAGCATTATTTACCAATAAATGATATTGGTAAATATTCTCAAAGATACAATCTGGTCCCCTCACTGTCCAATAGGCCCCTTTTCCCCACAGATCCCATTGGTGTACCTAATCTAATTATTACTGTCCACTCTTTTCGAGGAAAGTAGAAAACTGGGAGTCTGAATAAATATGTACTTATTACTTAAAGTGCTATGATTCAAAGACATCTTTGAAGTTCTCAAGAAGATCGGTTCCTTCATCTATAAAACGAGGGCACTGAACTCTACATTCAACAGCCAGTCTGGAAACTTTTCAGAACTAAGTTGGGTTCCACTAGAAGAACCCAGCTCTAAGTTGACTGCAATGCCAACTAAGTTTGCTGTCCGTGCATTGCCCGTGTCTACAGGTATCTCCTTTACAAGAAAAGAAACAAGCTAGTAAACACCTAGCATGTGGAACACCAAGGAAGGAACAGCAGAAAGGGTTTCTACTGTCCTTGAACATCAAGGTGTTTCCCTCGAGTAATACCTGCAATTTCCATACAGACAACCTTAATGAGGTAGAAATAAATTTAGGATTCAGGTCCAGCCAATTATATTGAAAAGCATTTATTACTCTTTTATTCTTCCTGGGGACTATATTTTAAACAACTTCACAGTGAACCTCTTATTTATATCACAGAACACATAATACATTTAACAGAGCTATTTATGACAACATGTTAATGAGCATCTGTGCCCATCATCACAAATAAAAAATCCACTTAATCTGAAACAAGAGGGTTATGACAGTTTTCAGTGCTGGGAGTACATAATGTATACAAGATAAATAAATATGAACATTTCTTTAATACAATTACCCTTGCAGTTCACTGGTAGGATGAGCTGTGTACCCCTTCTCACAATTACATTTTTGAATAGATGACTCTGGAATGGAGGCACCTCACTGCTGTGAGTAACGTGCATTCGTTACTTAGCTCTTAGAAAGGACTGACTCAAGCAAACAGAGTTGTTGGGAAATAACAGAAATGGCTCGAATGGTCCCCTTTTCAAAGAGTCTGACCGTGTTAGGTACCAGCTGCCTCCACTCCCTGGTGAAGTATTTCACACAGACTGACTAAGAGTCCCATTAAGGCATGACGCCGACTTCCATTCAGGTCACTGTTCCCTCATCTCTTAGAATTTTCCTTGGAGGAAAATTCTTTTGCCTACCAGTATATATCTAAATATGCAATAATCTTATCAAATGTTTTCATCCAAGAATCTATCTGAAACCAACTATACTGATTTAATGTGCGAACACAGAGAGATGATAAAACAGAAGATGACAAAGGAGTAGAAATAACTTTTGAAGTTTGTAGATCAAAAAGTTGTGGCTGGAATTTGGGCAGCCAAGAGTCTGTCTGACGAGGGTTCAGAGCTCTTGGGAAATACTTGGAGAGCAATAGAAGAATGCTTTGGAAGTGTCTCAGTGGAACTACCTACTTCATGATTTTACAAACGGTTTTACATTAGAACGACAATGGTGGGAATTTTATCCAGAAAAAAAGCCTACTGTAGAAGTTTTTCTTTCACTTTGTTTGGATCTTATTTTTAAGAAGCCAGTGGTCATTCTGTTGAACCCTCAAACAGTAACATCTCTCAGCCTTGTTTCATAAAAGAAGCAACCCTTCTTGCCTGATGTAAAATGACATAAGGTAAATATATTCTGGAGAAATGTACTCGAGAGTACCAAGATCCTACCCACTAAGAAACGTGCATAACTAAGTCCGTCACCAGAGCTCCAGGTTAGAATGAGTGAGTCTCCAGCCCTCTCTCCCTCCACTTGTTGGCTGGCAAGATTTCTAAATCTTCAGGACTTGGGCATAGAGCCGTGTGTCCACTTGACTAATTGTATCTTTTCTTACTCTGTGTCAGTCTGAAGAAAAAGTAATAAAGTATCGTATCCTAATTGGACATTTTTCCTTTCTTCTTCTTCTTTTCTGAAAGACAGTAGTTTCATAAACAAGTACTAACATAGTAAAACCTTCAGTATTTCCCAGATGAGGATACAGGGAAGGGCCAACTCTAGGAGGGTGAACCAAAGAAGAAATAGTAATGTCTATTCCTTTAGTTTTGTCAGCCAAATAAGCATCAGAGATAACATGGCCAGGGACACATCCAAGTTCCTATTAATTATCCAGAGACAGGAGAGATCCTTTCCGTACCTTAGAAACTCGCCGAAATGATCAAACAGCTAGTACAAATATTTGTGTAACCTTAATCCCTTTGTGCTTGCTCTCCCTGTCACATTCGTGTTAATTCCAAAGACCGCTCAGTCTCAGAGGCAGACTAACTTAGAATGGGTTTTTTAAAGTATGACATTTTATCTGCAATATCAAACATCGTAAGTGTGAAAAAATAATGCCCTATGGAGTCGGAAATTCCTTTCCAAGTCGAAAATGTGAACGCTTTTGGTTAAAGCAATAAAAGCTAAAAAAAAAAAAAAGAAATTCATGGAAAGTAGCACAGAAGTAGAAAGAGTCTCCTGAAAAGATTTGAAGATTAGGAAATGTCACACAAATCCCCATAGAACTTGCTAGGCATAATTTTATCTCTTTCGAATTACAGAAACTTTCACTTTGGGATGCTTGGAGATCTTGACGATTCCAAACCTTGGGATCAATGCAGAAAACTTCATCATTATCTCTCCTGAGAAACAGATGCTACTGCCTCTGCTTATCTTGCATTAGGATAAAGAAAGAGCTCTCCACTGGAGGAAATCAAAATGATTCTATGGATGATGAAATATCATTAATTTTCAATTCATCAAACATCAATGATTGTACATATGGTTGTAAATCTGGACTTCTGGCCTAGGAAAAGCTTATAAAGCTTGTGAGGCCTTGCAATGATGTGGGAATTTTAACAAATGAAATGCAACATAAATTAATAGAACCCCTAACTCTACGTCAACTTTACAGGGTATAGAATATCAGCATATAAGTTGTGAAAGAGTCATTCTCGAATTATGGCCTCTCAACTGGCAAAGCAACACCACCTGGGAACTTGTTAGAAATGCACAATCTCAGGCCTCGCCCCAGAGTCCCCCACCAGCATCTACGGGGCTACAATCCGGGGCAACAACACATGCTTTAATTCGACTTCCGGGAGATTCTGGCATCCACTTAAGCTTGCGAAGGTCTTCTCCAAAATATGGGGTGGCCTAAACCAGGTCATGGGGATCCTTATGTTCTTTGGATTGTCTTGATATAATTTTCTATATTTGGGGAATATGTGCAGTTTTGGTCAATTAATTTTCTAAGTAGGGAGGTGAATTATGGAGAAGATACAGGAAGGCAACTAATGGAACACCATTTCAACATAATCTTATTACTATTCGTTGTATATTTCTCTGAGAGGCTGAAGTAGAGGAAGGGCCAAGAAAGTGGGCCCTTGTTGACAAGACTCATCTTTCCTTTGTTGTGACCAGCACTGTTTGGACCCCAAATGGTTGTATCCCTTTAAAAAAATTAAAAGTCCACAGTTGATTGGACATTTATAATGTCCCTTGGAATATGCTTGGTTCTTCACACAAGGAGCTGTCAAAAGATTTCTTTTGATCAGCTATAATAGCTACAATCGTCTCCCAAAAGAAGTTTTGGTAAATAGAGTATTATTTCTCAGGTTGCATTTCTTTTCTTACATTTTAGCTCTGTGGTCAATTGCATCCTTTTCAAATACTAGAACTTCAGATACTCATCCTGCTGGCCTGCCCTTGGGTTCATTTTGGTATCTAGACGGGCAAAACCATAACAGCACTTTCTCTCTTTCTCTGCTGCAGCCTGGGCTGTGCCTTATGTGCTTGACCTTATGCAAGACTTGAACTTCAGCCAGGCCAGAGTGAGAAAGGAGAGCTGGCCAAACCACCAGAACCAATGACCCTGGGACTTCTGCGAAATATCAGTGCTTTTTGGCTTTTTTTATTTTCCTACTTGAATAGAAGGCATGGTAAAAACAGTTGTCAGAAGATGTGGTCATATCTTTAAAAGATTGTGTGCATTCCAACCCTTGCTAGAGGCTAACATATTTTACAGCTGTTTGACTTTAAGACAAGTTTCAATGGAAGTTAGAAATGAATTGGGTTTTGAGAAATTTATTCATGAATTTAAATAATGCAAGGAAGATTCACCAGAAAGAAACACAGTTTCATTTTACTATGAGGATTTATTAAGTATCATTAAAATGAAGGGAAGATTTGGATAAAAATTTAAATGGAATATTTTAAAGGATAGTTCAAGTTTTTCTCCCATTGGAGTTGCCAGATTTAGTAAATAAAAGTTGAGGATAGCAGTTATATGTTAGTTTTAGAAAAACAACAAGTAGTATATTAATATTATCATGTCATACATAGTTCCATTAAATATATGCTGTATGGGGCATACTTAGACTAAAACATTATTTGTTGTTTACCAGAAATTCAGTTTTACTGACCATTCCATATTTTTTATCTGGCAAACCTCTCCCCCATGAAATGACTTCCCTGAGATCTCGGCAAAGCTAAGCATGTCGTCTATGAATTCCCACGACTCCACTCAGCCCCCGCAGAGTGCTACAGAGAACAGAGAACTCTGGGAAAGTCCCCACGATCGAATAAGGATGAATGGTTTTAGTGTCAGGACATTTGCTGACCTAGTGCAGCACCACCAAATGTCCACACAGAAAGGTTCCCGAACCTGATATGTTCATGACAAAGTGGTTCTTCTTTTTCTGGTCCCTTTACAAGGTAGGGAGCAGAATTCAGAAATGTAAGTGCCAACTATGGGATTCCAAGAGCAACTTCCCCAGCGGAAATCTTAGTGAGGCTACATAGCGGTTCCACACCAGAAATTCTGGACACAGGGCATCTTCCGCAAAGCCTAGGAGACCTGATGTATTTTTAGGGAGAGAAACGTGTGTCCTGGGCAACTGTCTGGGTGTCCTCAAGCAAAATCCGATGGTAAAGAAAAGGAGCAGGCCCAAGTGAGAGCGGGGGAATAGCTTCCACATCCATTTGTTGCTTCTAGAGCTAAATCTCTGCAGGTTGGTTTTGCTGTGTGGTGCTGGGAAGATTGTAATGAGATTTTTTTCAGCTCAACAGGTAACACAGTCTGACATCTGGGTTATCACCTCCCAGATGTCAGGCAAAATTAACACATAGAAGTAGAACTTTAATGTGCTTCTTAATCTGCCTTGGGTTTGAACATTTCCCCCTCTCTCATTTTGGTGAAATGTAAATGGGTTTTCTCCTCTCCCGTGTTTTTCATCAGCCTTTCTCAAAGTAGAGGAATGCATACCCTTTTACCAGTGCACAGCTGTGTGCTGGGGCACTGAGAAAGGTTATGCAGAGTATGTAGAGAAAGCATCATTCAAAGAGTACCCAGTGCGTGGAAATATCTCCATCAGGATGGCAGTGAAGAGTGGAAAAGCACTGGAGATGCCACTAATTGTGGAGGGACCAACGGACTTTCAGAACCATATCATGAATTGTTACTCTTATCTACTATACACAAATAAGAAATATGGATATAAAACTAAATATCATAATAATTGCTTATAATCCTGTTCATCTGGTGATAGCCACTGCTAAAGTTTGTATGCATTTCCTTTCAAGAAATTATTCAGTTTTTGATTTGTAGTGATTTGCTTTATTACCCACATGGTTGTAATAATATTTGACAGAGAGCGAGAGACAGAAAATGAGAATGAATTCTTTCTCTGGCTTCTCTTCCTCCAATTATAAAGACCAATCCCATCCTGGGTCCTGACCGCTTGACTCCATCCAAACCCATTACTTCTCTAAGGCTCCACCTCCGAGTACACCCTGTGAGTTAGGGCTTCCCCATATCTAGGGGAACTCTGCAGAGAGACTGAAGAGTATGTCCTAAGGCCCTGAGTTGGGGATGAGACAGCCTTTTTCAGGACCTGCAGGGAGGCCCACATGGCTGGGTCAGACAGAGGGAGAGAGGGAGTTCAAGGAGATAAGGTCCAGAGGTTAGAGGGAGGTGTGTGGGACCTTGCACGAAAGCAAAATCACTTTGCTTGCACTCTGAGGAAGACAGAAAACTAGTGGGGAGTCTTTTAGAGTGAAAGGGTCCTGCTTGTTTTGAAAAGAGTGGTTCTCCAAAGAATAGATTTTGCCCCCCAGAGGCCATGTGGCGATGTCTGGAAGACAATTTTGCTTGTCACAATTGGGAAGAATAGTACTGGCATATCGTGGTGAGAGGCAGAGATGCTGCTACACATCCTACGAGAGAGAATTACCCAGTTCGACACACCAGTAGTGCTGAGGCTGGGAAAGCCTGTGTTAGAAGAGCCACTCTGGTGGCTGTGTGGAGAACAGGGGTCACTGGAAGAAGGAGGGAAACGAGGTAGGAGGCCAGTTCCGCAGTCCAAGTGAGAGATGACACAACTTGGACTAAAACACTGCATAAAGGCGGTGAGAAACGATCAGATTTAGGATTCACTGTAAATGGAGGGGTCAATGGAGTTTCTGAAGGATTAGATACATGTTCAAAACAAAAACAAAAACAACAAAGAAACCCAGGTGATTTCCGAGTAGGCCAACAGAGCAATTTATGTCATTTATACGGAGAAAAGGGCACACTGTTGCCAAAGGAAGCTCTCAGCAGGAGGGGTCAGGAAACCTGAGTTCTTTGTCTCGTTCTGTGACTCACTGGCCCTCCGAATGTGGGCCGCACACTGGGAATCATGTGCCCATCAAGAAAACAAGGATCTCATCTTTATCAGGAACCTAATCAACAAAACAAAGAAACAAGCAAAATATAACCAGAGACACTGAAATATAGAACAGGCTGACAGTGTTCAGAGGGGAGAGGGGAGGGAATTTCAGGGGAAAAGGGGAAGGGTTTACAGGAACAAGTATAAAGGACACATGGACAACAACTAGGGGTGGGTGGAAATGGGAGGGGGGTGGGGAGGGCTGGGTGGGTGGGCTGGGATGGGAGTAAAAGATAGAAAATTGTACTTGAACAATAATTAAAAGTATTAAAAATAAAAAATAATAAAACAAGGAACTAGATTAGATAACGTTCAGGAGTCTTTAGCTGCAATATCATAAAAGTCTATGAGTTCACATCCATTAACTTTTCTATTTATAAAATAAATAACCTTCAAATTTAGGGAAAATGTACTATATGAAGAGATCCGCTATGATCACCTGTGATCAATTTATTACAGACTTACAGGAGACCACAAAGAGCTGCAGCTCCTGAAGGTGCTGGGAGCCCGACAGCCCACCTCATTATCCATAAAATAGAGAGACAGTCTCATCCTTTTCCTCGAAGATAAAAGACTGTGCAGGTCACTCTATCAAAAAAGCATGAAATGCTTTATTATGATTCATGAAAAATGAAGTATTCAATTTGCAGAAACTGCTGTTACAAATATGAAGGATTAATTCCATCAAGGTCTGACAGATCCAGGGAAAGCCTTAAAAATTCAGCAAACTTCACAGTTGATATTGTGATATAAAGTCAGATGAAGGGACCCATATTGAGAAAACATGTGTGTTACATGAGTCCAATTTTCTGAAAATGGAGGGCAAACAGTGATTTTTATTAAAACGCTGTCACTCATTTTACCATGATATTTACAGAGTTTTGTCCCAGGAGGAAGGTGATATATTTCTGCTTAGTCCATGCATGACATCACGAATGAAAACCCACAGCGGTAAGAGAAATATCAGCGTTGGAACTGAGAGCCAATGAGCTTCCAACTGCCCAGGAAGTCAGCGTCTATGAAGGGACCCTCCAAACAACTTGTTCCGTGACAGTTTAGGTTCAATAGGATGCGACTTGAAGCACAAGGAAAAGTCTCTCCAGAGGATCAGAAGCATAAGGGGACTTCTGAACCCTACACATGCAGCATGTGTGTGATCTATGAGAACTTCAAGATGAAGGGACCATTGATGTGTCCCTCAGCTAGAGTAGACCAGGAGGTGAGGAAAGACACGTGTGCTTCTCATTCAAAAAAGTGCTTACTGTCTGTATGAGTTGCTTGTTTCAACTTCTAGAAATATTGTAACTAGACCCTTCCCTAGAATCCAGGGGTTATTACCTTGGGCACACCGGAGTAGCAGGAGGGACCCAAAGTTGAAGCCACCCTGCACCCACACAATGGTTCAGAATTGAACACGAGTGGGCCAAGGCGTGATCGGCTCTACCATATCCATATTTTAAAAAGTGCATCTTCAAATGAATAAAATCCTGTTGACACCTAAATGTCTGGTTGGAACCTTGAAAGTTCTCTAGACTGAATCTTTAGTAAAGGATTAGTAAATCCTTCATTGACCAAGTCCTACTACAGACATAGAAGAAAGACATCGAAAATTTCTCTCGAGCTGTGTGCAAGTGACTCCCAGTTCTCTGGATTTCCAATATGGCGTGAGTTCCAATAATATCTTCGTACTAGTTATAATTCTCTGGATTTCCAATGCAGCGTGACTTTCAGTAATACCTTAGTACTAGTTGTAATTCTCTAGATTTCCAATATGGTGTGAGTTTCAATATCTTCATACTAGTTATAATTCTCTGGATTTCCAATATGGTGTGACTTTCAATAATACCTTAGTATTAGTTATAATTCTCTGGATTTCCAATACAGCATGACCTCCAATAATATCTTAGAACTAGTTATAATTCTTGACCAAGTTAAACAATAAACATTGATTTTCATCAGGTTCTCATTCTGCAGAATGGGGAAGTTAGACACAAGCCTGTGCAGAGACAGAAAGTCTCACTGAGCAGCAGTGACAGTCCCCGCTCTCAGAAGTGATGGCTCTTTCTGCTGCCTCTCTGGCGACTCTGTTCTTCCTCTCACACATCATGTTTATGAGAATCGCTTCCTCCTACACTGCAAACTCCAAGGGAGCAGGGATACATCAGGTTCACTTCTTCGTGTCGCACAGCCCGTAGTGGTCCTTACCTACCTCCGAAGTATCCAATACATACCTAGTGAATAAGTAAACTTACACAGATAAAAGTGTGAATTTAGGAAAATTACCTAAATCACTGAAAGAATATCACAACACAGGTGGAAAAGGAGAAACTTGATTCCTCTAGTTCGGCTGTGAATGACAGAGATTGCTCCATATTACTGTCATTAAAAATAAAAATGTTCAAATATGACACTGAAAACATTTCCTTGCATATTCTGAGACAGGGTTGACAAACTTTTTCTAAGAACCAGATAGTAAATCTTTTTCAAACTTGTGGGCCAAGAAGCAAATTTTGAGGATGTTATATAGATGCATATGTATATGATGATGTAAGAGTCCACCCTTTAAAAATGTACAAACCACTATTAAAAAAAATAAGCAGGCGGAGAGCCAGATCTGGCCGTGTTCTCAGAAGACGATACTGCTGGTTCACAGCGCTGGGGGGCCAGGCCGACTGGAGCTGCCGCTCATGCTGGACTCACTCCTGTTAACGCAGCGTTTGTTCCTCCCGGGAACGAATTTACCACGTACAAGAGCTTCATTCAGCAAGAACACTTGGTCTACAGGCTATGCACACAGCAGAACTTCTTCACTGTAATCACTATTTTATTCACACATATTATTAAACATCTATTCAATGTCTATGTTAACCCCAGAGACCGTGTTCCTTCCAACAGCTCTCTGGCTCGAGACCGCAGACCCTGATTCCACCCTCTCCCTTCGTGTCCCTTCCCCGCTGCCCCTGCGCACCCCTTGTCCTGCCTAAGGTCCCAGTTGCCTGCGGTACCTATCTCAGGAGCTGAGCAGACAGAGTGGTGGGGAATTCTGTGGAAAATGTGTTCTTCTAATTGCTGATGATATATATAAAACACATGCTATGATCATAGCATCATTTACTAGAAAGCCCCAGAGACAGGGAAAACAATCTTATTAGCTTTTTTCATCTTAATGAATAAATATTCAAGGTGAAGGGAAAAGCTGTTTCTTTTGCTTTCTTATTGCAATTAAGCCAGCATACACCTGCCCACTGCTGCAGCACAACGGAATGTTTCATTGGCTTTAAAAAGGCTCATAGCTCTGGCTGGGTAGGTCAGTTGGTTAGAGCATCATCCTAATATGACAACGTTGCCGGTTCAATCCCTGGTCAGGGCATGTACAAGAAGTAACCAATGAGTGCACAATAAGTGGAACAACAAACTGATGTCTCTGTCTCTGTCACTGTCTCTCTCTTGCTAAAAAAATCAATATATAAAAATAAAGGTCTAATCCTTTCCCACATACCATGACCATGTTTGGAAACCACAGCAAAGTTTTTTAAAAAATCATTTAAATAAAAAGGCTACATAATTTTAGTTATATATGATGAATAACTCCTATAGATCTACTGTATAGCATATTGCCTGTATTTCACAATATTGTAGTATGTACTTAAAAACTTGCTTAGAGGGTAGATCTTATGTTGTGTTTTTTAATCACAAAAACTTAAATAAATAACGAGGGTGGATGGAAGCTTTTGGAGATAATGGATATGTTTCTAGCAAATTTGATTGTGGTGGTGTTTTCATGGTTTTATACTTCTCTCCAGACTCACCAAGTTGTATATATTATATATGTGCAGCTCAATCATAGATCAATAAAAGTGATTTTTAAAATGGTAACTTGCAATCCTGAAGAGCTAGGGACTTACAGTATCATCGATTTTGCCTTGTGGATTCCTGAGGTTGTTTGACCACTTTTTACCATCCTTGGAGAAGCCGTTATCTAAGAGCTTTTCACATATTTATCCTATTTGACCTTCAGCACATTCCTTTCACCCTGTCTCTAATTAAAAATAAAATCAGTAAGAATCATAGCCAAGAAATGATCTTCTGTGTTACCACTTAAGAATAATAAAAGCCTACAATGTATCTAAATAATAAAGAGCGGGCTCCCTTGAATGGCAGAAACTGTAATTCCATGGAGAGGTCCACGTATTATCACACGTTCTCAGAAGTAAGCTCACACACAATTCTCAGATGGAAAGCAAAACTAGGAGCAGAAAATGTGCTGAGTTTACTGAGTGAGGTACAGTCTTTACCTCAAATGTGGGCTCCCTTAAAATTCATCAGCTGAAGACACTTTCCCGCCAGTAACGCCTGGCCCCGGACAAACACACCTGCCTCCCCTCTTATTCTGCTGGACCTATGGGGTTCTGACCTGAGGCATTTAACTCTGTCAACCCCGCATCACCTCAAGGCCAGAAAAGCCAGGGGCTTGAAAGCTGTCACAGAACATAAAGGGGAGATTACTTTTTTATATAATACAGTTCTTTGATTTATATCATATATACCAGACCTATAATTGTAAAAATAATTATTAAATTTTAAATTATATTAACCAAACCTTCTACTATCTTATATATAATGAAATACAATCTCTCTTGCCTTTATAATTCTTTTTCTCTCTAGTAAAAAAAAAAAACAACATGAAAACTATGTCCTTGCTACTGCACAGTTAAGGGAATGCATGATATAGACAAGAAAAGAAGTGATAATGGTGAAATTCACTTACGGTCAGATCTATTCTCTTGTGCATAGGATAGTCTGGGGTTCGGGGTCGAGGGTTATTTATCACCTTAAACCGTGGGTCAGTGTTGCATTAAGATTTGCTGAAGGTTTGTGTGGCAGCTACAGACACCATGTAATTACTTTCTCTTACTTATTTTTTCTTTCATTTCTAGTAACTTACTTAGAGTTTCCATGGCAGTCTCAATTCCCTCAGCTGGTCAGGTAGAGAGTGTTAACTGTATTTTGCACGTGGGAAAAAATGCTCAGAGAGGTAACTGTTCGTCCAAAATCACACAGCTCAGAAAAGGATCTAGTAATAAAATCTGAATGTGTCTTAATTCTAGTCTAGGCCTCATTCTTCAGCTTTCTGCTTCTTGTCTATGTCCTTTCTTTTTCTCAGACTGTATAAAAAGTATAGTACACAGTCAAGTGGGGCAAAACTAGCTCAGAGGTGAAACAGATAAAAATGCATAATACTAATTAAAATAATTGATACAGACTCTCCTCTAACGACCGTGATTCCAGAAAAATACATCAAGTAGGGTTCAGGCACTGAAATCTCTTGGTCATGTGGATACGTTCTCTGGGAAGAGAGACAAAGCCAACAATTCTGATAGCCCGAATCACTTGGTATAAAGTGGCTTACCAGACTACAGACTCCGTCACCCAGCCCAGAAGGATGAGGCGAGGGTCACCACAGTGAGCGCTGGCAGGACAGGGGTCTGGGGTTCCCTGGGTGGGGCCCTCAGGGTGCACTGTGCACTTCCAGCAGCGGGAGACCCTGAGTACCTGTGCGTGGAAGGGGGCGGTGGGCGGGATGGTGCAGCAGCAGTACTATAGAGATAACCTAACTGACTTTATTTTCTCCTTGGGTTGTTCCTGAATCTCTCTCTCTCTCTCTCTCTCTCTCACACACACACACACACACACACACACACACACACACCCCTGAATTCATCCCACAAAACTGATTCTATGAAGAACCAAGGTAATTTTGGTCATAAGAATTTATAAACACCAGACCTCCCAAATTTAGACCAGAAAGTCTGCACTCATCTGCTACATATATTAATACCTGATTCACTAATTTCAAAGTCCACTCTGCCTAAAACTGTGTTTAAAGCCCCTTCCCTGTTTGGGTTTAGCACTGATTAGCACATACTAGATAATAGTAAAAACAAGTGTTGAGTGGTGGTAGTCTCAGGGAAGGAGATTATCTTGCCATCTTTAACAGTTCAATGAACCTAGGGGAGTAAAAGAAAAAGAGCAAACATCTCGAGCTTCCTTTAGTCATAATTGCTTTCCACTAGGTCCAAACTTTTGTTCTGTGGCTGCAGACCTGGACGGTAACCCCTTACTTAAGGACAAGCAGGGCCCGAAGAATCTCATTGCTGGACTTGGCAAATTGAAAGCATTCTTGGGTGCATACCTGGGCCTCTCCAGATACAAAGCCAGGAATGCAGAGGGTGAAGGACTTGAAACTAGCTTTTAGATGGGATTGCTGTTGAACGTCGCCCAGTCAATCCTTTTACCAGCAATGTAAAATAAAGTAAAATTTAACAAAAAATAGTCATGACATGATGACAGGCTAATCATGACATTGCATTTTGCTCTTGGCTACTTTCAAGCTAACTCATTAGGGTGATGATTAGGATAATCATTTAATTTCTTGTACAAATTATACTTTTGAGACTTAAGGAGACTCAATTTAGAAATAAGCCAGGGCATTAATTTAGAATTGTCAGGCCAACCGAGATGTATGGTCTCTAACCTATCAGTATTTTAAAGATGATACAGATGTCCATACTTGCGCATTTTTTAAGGAATTAATTTATTTTTATCTGGTATTGAGAAGTCTTGCCAGGTACTAGAAGTATTCAGCACTAATTGTATCGAGATATAATATATACATTTCTATTTCTGAAATTTATAATATACTTTCAGGCTTCTGGATTTTTTTGTCAAATTTGGATTTAAAGAGAATTATTGCCTCAATTTCATCTATATGTTGGTCACTCATTAAAAGAAAATTCTTTGCATGGAGATAAAAGACCAGTGTTTATTGATACACATCCTGATAGTAAGTGTAAAGGCTCCTCATACCAGAATCTGGCTGGAAATAAATTAAAACCAATTGATTAAAAATGTGATGGGTCTGAGTGAAGGGGACTGCGAACCAAAAAGTATCACACCTCCTGTCAGTCTGCAAAGCGGCTGTGAAAAATGACACATGAATCATAGTGGAAAGGACTACAGCCACTTAGTGGCCACCATGAACTCCACTGGCTTTGGCCATAAAGCATAATGGCAGAATGAGACATGAGAGTTGGGTTCAGAGGGGAGAACCCTGCTCCATCACATTCAATGACTCACAACTCCATGCCCTTTTGCAGCGGAGGGTGAGTTCAACGCTCTGACATAGATAAATATGTTCAGAAAACCTACATGGGCAATGCTGACATCAGCTGCTAACAGCTTAGCATGGTCATAGCTAAAAGCAGGGGAAATTTACAGACGACTGACTTCTTATTTTTTGTTGCATTAATTATCACTCTATACACATGCTTTAAAAAATTTACACAGTGCCGATCACTCTTCACTTGACCACATCATGGCAATGTACAAATAACTACTAGATCAATACACATCTTAGTCATGTATCTGAAACTTTTCCTTTGCAGGAAGGGAAAAAAAGGAAGACCAATACTTACCTATTGCATGATTTAATTTTCAACTACCTGATAAAATTATCATTATTATGTTGATTTCAGGGAGGACAAAACTGAGACTAAAGTCTGTAACAAATGACAATTTGTCCAGTGGATGAGTTTGAATTTGAAATAATATCTTTGACTCTACCTTCATATCTGACAGTCAGATTTGTTTCTCTATCCCAGGAGTCTGCATTTTTTGTTTACTTGCTTGTTTGTTTTTTGTAAAGGGCCAGACGCAAGTACTCAATTCTACCACTGTAGCAGGAAAGCAGCCAGGTGCAATATGAAAAGAAATGGGTGTGGCCAGATTCCCACCCTACCCTTGCTCCTAGGTAACCATCAGCAATGAAAGCAAAACAAACAAACAAACAAAACAAAACAAAAAACCCTAAACAAAAGAATAAAATTATTTAACACTAATAGTTAAGAATATCTTACAACCTTACAGCACACAAATCCGGGACTTGAAAACACTGTGTTTATTTTGCCATCCTCACCTCCCACCCACTGGGGGCCCAGTGCTTTCCTACTGGGATCAGGGTTGTCTCCTCAAAACACCATTCAGCCCTGCTCTTTCTGGCTCAATCTGACGTCCTAAACCCTTCTTTCTCTGGCTTCCCATTTTTTAAAACACATTCAAAATAGCACCACCTAGTGAAGGGGAAGGTTAATTAACTTTTTTTCTTTTCCGTATTAAGGTATGGGTAACTAAAGCAACTTAATGTGGCAACCTTAAGAATTATTGTAGTTTTTTTAAAAGAATTATTGTAGTTTAAAAGGGACCTGTGTTTAATTAAGCTTAATTAAACACAGCAACCATTTATTAAGTCTCTATGCTAGATATTGGGAATGGGAATGTTTCCTAACAAAGCAATTTACAGCTAAAGCCATAAAAACATTTAGGCTCCAGAAAATCCACTCCTAAGAAGCTACCTCAAAAAAAGAATCCAGTGAAATAAAGCATTACTGCCTATAGGAAAAAGAAGGAAGAAAGAAAAAGCTCGTAACAATGTTTGATTTCAGAGCAAACCCAGCTACAATAGAAAACATATTAACTGTCTAATATTAGGGAACTAGGTAAGTAAATCACAAAACACAAATACAAAGATATATTAAGAAATAATCAAAATGATCACCATGATGATCAGGAATAAACACGCAAATAAGAAAATCATTGTGATAGATCAGTGGATAATTGGTTTAGGGGTAAAATTCCCTTCTGACTACCCCTCAAATAATGTCATGAAGTCAGCCATGGACTGCGTGTGAAAGACCACGATACCGCACCAATGTTTTGGTACTCTGCCCGTGTATCAACACTACACATGTAAAGCGAAAATAACTGTTTTACTGTAGAGGGAGATGTGGACCGCTGGAACCACAGCGCAGACGGGGTCTCTGTCACACGACTGAATGTCCTCTCTGTGAGCGTCAACTCCGGCACCTCTGAAAGACGCGGACATGCCACAGCTCTTGCTTATTGTTCCGTTCTTCCTTTCATTTCGAAGCCTGCTCCCTCATTCCTAAGAGGCCAGTTAGCAATGCAATAAATTAATTTGTACTTTGGAGCGAACTCTTTAATCCTTTTTGTTCTCTCACCTCCCAATCAAACACACACTCTCACATTTGCATGTATTAACATAATGAAACATTAATTACACAGTGTCTAGGATGGGACAGGCAAAGCGCTCCCATCAATCTCAATAACTCACATCAGGAAGGTGAAAAACGCTGCCTAGCCTTATCAGGACCACATAATAGACACAAACACAGGCTCGGTGCCTGTTGTGGGTGTGATTTATAACCAGCATCTGAAAACAAAAAGCAGAAAATTACAAGGGGACTAATCGATAACAATTATCTTAATGATAGATGGACAAATTTTATTCTTTTGTTGGGTGGTATTGGCAGTCTAGTGGTTTGTTTGCAACAGGGGATAAAGATTAAGCAGACTGCTGTAGAAAACCAATGAGGTCTGAAAATGCCTAACTCCTGGGTGCAGAGAGTTGTTGCATTATCTGATCTCCCTCAAGAAACCGTGGGGGCTCACCTGAACCAGAGAAGGTGACCAAGGCTTCCCTCACATCTGTCCCTTAACCCTTTTGTCTCCTAACCCTTCTAGATGGGTTCGTGGGGCTTCTGAGCCTCTCTCCACATACGTGTGCTCCTCTGCTTACGGAGGTCTGAGTTCCGCCAGCACAGCCTGGAGGGCTATCCTGCATGCTTACAGGCAGCTCGGATGATTGTCGCTGAGCTGTTCCAGTGTTAGTTACTTGAAAATCGATACACAAGGGGACCATGTTTGGAACCCAGTGCTTGCAAACAGCGTCAATATCTCACAGACTTTTCAAGAGCTTTTTGCAAATATCAAACGTAATGACATGCATGTATTTTGGTCCACAGAAACCCAGTTCTTGTTGGATTTCTTCTTCGAACCATGGAGGATTGATTAATTAAACAACAATAACGACGACAACAACAACAACAACAACAACTAAAGATGCCCCAGCAAGCCTGTAGGCATGGTTTGTGAATGAAGGCACCATTGACATCTCAGTCTGGACAACTAGCTGTCTTTGCTGTGTGGAGCTGATCTGTGCATTGTAGGAAATTTAACAGTGCAGCTGGTCTGTACTCCCTGGACACCAGCACCCTCTCCTCTTCCCTTCCAGTCCTGACAATCAAAAATGTCCCCAGGCACTACCAACGACCCTCAGTGGGGGCTAGCAAAAGCATTCCCAGTTGAAAACCACTGCCCTATGCCCTCCGTACAAGATTCAGGCATAATGTTCATTAAAAAAAATCACACTAAAGCAAATGGCAAAAGAATAGTTTGATGGTGTAAAAACTTTGTTATTAAATGTTCTTTGAAATAAGTGGATTCTCCTCAGCTTTTAAGTCAATGCTTGAAGGCATTTATAGAACACAGCAAGCCAAGAACCCTACGTTCTGTTCCCATTGATGCCATCCCGACTGCACGGTCTAGAGCAATCAATCTGCTTCTTTCCTCTGGATATCACTTTCTTCTTCTGCAGAGCAAAGGGCTTGGACACAGTTCAAGGACCCTGACCGGTCTCACATTCTGTGCTTCCGCCGTTAGGAGAGTGGACTCCTGTGACAGCTCTTTAACCAAGATCCTCCCCAGGCTCCCCAACATCCCACGCAGTGTGGGCCACTCTTCTCCATCCGACCCTTTCCTCTCTGAGAGCAGTAAGTGTTTCCCACTGACTTGAGCAGGGAGCCAATACTGAGACTCACTTGACTATAGTCCAAAACTGCAATCCCATGGGAAGGGGACTGTGCATGCATTAAAATATGAACATGTAACTTGGCAAAGGTGGGGGCAGGGCCTGTTTCTGTGTATTTAAAGAGACAGGAACACCAAGGGGGCAGCAATTTGAGCTGCCTTCAAGACAGGCATGATCACAACGTCAGCAGATCAACAAACAACAACAAAATAGACCACTAAGTCAAGCCCTGCACATGTCTATTGTGCTAAAGCTTTTTCTCTTCCACTCTAATCGTTTTATTCAATGTAGAAACTATACTCAGAGAAAAAGAAAAGCCTAAATAAATGCAATTGTTAAAAATCCAATTTTCCTGAATTTGACCCTATGAGCTGTGAGGTCTCAGAAGCACATGTTTTCTGATTTGTGGTTCTCAGAGCCCATTAATATTTGTAATCACTTCTTCAAATACACACCATTCCCATAGATCCCTGGAGATTCCAGAGGCCGATCTGCCTTTTTGACAGCTGTCGAATTCTTGTTTGCATGAAAGATGCAACAAGTCGATCAAATCATCGCTCAGGACTCCTGGCCCTGTCAGCTCCTGGCTGTTGAGACTCATCCATCCGTAGGCCCTCATTCGGGCCCTTTCACAACTGATGTGTTCGCTTGTGCATTCCTGCCATTGCTCATACGAGGACAAAATGAAATAGCATGATGGCAGACACACAGCACTATAATTCTCCGCACCCAGAGACTCGAATGACCTGCCTGCCAATACACCACGGTATGTCCCCATTTACAAGGCATTTACTTCAACAGGGTGTTAAGAAAATCATCTTTCATGTACAGTGTACCTGTCTCTTTTCATGTGCTCTCAACATCCCGGGAGACGCAGGAAAATATAATGATGCTTACATTTTCATGTAGAACGATCTCGGGAGAAGAAAGGCGAACTGCCTTGCCCTAAGGAACGGAGCACTTAAGCAGTAACACAACACGGAGAGATGTTCCCTTTGCACACTTCGGGACATATTTGCTGAGTGTCACTGAACTTAGCTGCCTCTGGAGAGAAAAAGAACTTTATTTCTAAGGCTACATGCATCAAATCAATTGTAGCAGTAATAACTACTGCGTGTTTTCTCAGGAGCTTATGATATCTTCCCAGTAGTTGTTTAGTTTATGCATTAAGGCAGAGGAAGAGAGAGTCAGGGCCCACACTCATAGCTACACAGGAAAGGCACATACAAATCCCAGGAACTGAGTCCTCATCAATACAACGGCTGTAACTGTTTTATGGCGACACACCCCCATTCTGAAAATAAAACCCCTCTAGTATGAGCCAAGAACCAATCAGGAATTGGGGGGCAAAAAATGCTTACCATTAGGTGACTAAACTGCATCACTATAACGAAATGGGAGAGTTGGGAAAATAAACATCGAATTCATTGCAAATGCAAAACGACTCTTTCTCTATGAAATGAAAGCCACGATAAAACTGATGGGCCATGCGTTATGAATACATTGTACTGGGTTTTCAAAACCCAAAGATATTTTAAAAACCATAATCCAAACACAACCGAACCATATAGCATTCAATAACAAATGTGTACATTTCAGCCCGGGGCCCTTCCAACCAGCCCCGCCAGCGAAATTTACCTGTCATGCTCCCCTGACCAGCTGTATTTGGTTACACTTCATGAAAGAAACCACGGCACTCAGATCTCATTTGCTTTCCATTCAGTGGCTTTGGTAATTTCAACATAAAGAAATTAAAATTTAAAAATAAATAAATAAAAGTATCTGTGGGTCATAAACTCACAAGCTCAGCAGTTTTAATGTTTAAAATAAATGTTTAATGTCCAACAGGAGGATTAGGTGATATTGCCGAGCTGGCTCATTTCTCTGTCTGAGGTGAGCAAAGCCGGCAGGAGGAGGCAAAGCAAACAAAGTTGCAGAAACTCTGCTATTCGTTACATTGTAGCTTCCCATTGGCAGTGGTTGTCAGGAGTCTAAGCCCTTCTCCCAAACATTTATTAGCCCAGAGCAGTTTCAGATAACTAAGAGATGTTCCTGTTGACCACAGTTAAAAACATTGGTCAGTCACAGGTATTTTCAAAAGAAGAACGCATTTTTATTTTTCAGTAATCATGAGGGGGTGGAAGACAGCATCTGCCCGCAAAGGAGAGAAAAGAAAGTTTTAATTTCCATAACGAAGCACTGTGGATTTTCATCCCTTACTGTTTTCTCCTGACTGTGAAATCTACTGTTGCTGCAACACACCTATTGCCTCCAGTATCATATCTAAGAGGTGGTTTCTATAAAAATAGATGAATATATTTTTTATGTTGGCTTATATGGAAGAGACTTGCATTTATTAGGCCCTATTTTTTAAAAATGCAGGAATTTCCTAAGCAAGAGAAACTTCAAGGGTGGGGCGTTTCCCAAAGCTGGCAACTTTCCTTTTGTGATTATGATGAATAATGATGATACCATTAATAGCAGCTTCTATTGTTAAGTCATTTTTAATCTGCTACTCACTAAATGAAATGTCTATTATATGTTACCTAGACTATTCCTAGACTATAATTTAGCAGCTACAGTTATCTTCATTATACTGATGGACAGACTGTAGTTCAGAGAGGCTACACAACTTGGCTATGGTCATCCAGCCCAAACTTGAATTTGATTCTTCTTGATTCTAGAGACTCCGTTCTTGATTAAAGGACTATGTTTGGAGTTGGGTGACCAGAGCAAAAAATTAAAATATGATGTGACTTTTAAAAAAATCATTTACGCTTTATATAAGATGTCCAAAATAACTAGAGAAAGAAGAGAGATTGATACCAATTATGCTGAAGGACCCAGCATGTTGGGAGGCCAAGCACGTGAGGGACACGGAAGATAAGGTATGAAAAAAGTGACGCATGTGGACTAAAAGAGAAGACCTGAGATGATGCTACAAACAGCAAAGTCAGCTGAAATGCGGGCACTGCGGGGGAGAGAGGTGGGGTTCACAGAACAGTGAGCCCACTGTGCAAGACTCACTGGACGTCGGGAGGAAGGGAATTGCCCAGTTCCAGAAAAGCGGTTCAGGTCACAGGTTCTGGAGACGAACACACACTAGGGTTAAATCCAGCCTCTGCTACGCACCCATTATGCGAACTTAGCAAGTGGCTTATCCCCTTTTACTTTCCTCTAAAAAGCCAGAAAAAAATGTCCCTGCCCATCTGGAAGAGCCGTGAGGGCTTTTTAAAACGAAGCGTGCAGCGTGTTGCCTATCGGACGTGCTCAGCAGCTGGTCATTCACCACCATGGGCATCACTGGCCAGAATGTAACGAATCCCTGTCAGTGGAACCTGGAGCAAGTTACTCTGTGTCCCTGGCATCATATGTACGTATCTCTGAAATGAGACTGGTATGAGACGCTCGACCCGTCGTACAATAATTAAATAAGAGGACGTGTATAAGAGGATTTTGAAAACTAGAACTGAGGGTTACAAGAGCCTGCAGGATTGGGGTAGCGGAGCCAGACCTTCGACGGCGAGACCCAGCTGTGCAGGTCTGATGCGAACCACGACGGGCCACGTGCGGGCTGATCTCTGCTGCGGAAAGGAAAGGCTGAAGCTGCAGCACGGGGCGCACTTTGTTTCCAGTTTGCATCTGCTATCTCTGGGGCCTTACCCAGTCTCTGGTTTCCCTCTCTCTCTCTCTCTCTCTCCCTCTCTCTCTCTCAGTGATACACAGGCCATCTCAGTCAAAACCATCCACTTCATTTAACTTCACTAACCTCATTTAGCACATTAGGTCTTTACTCCTAGCAAGATAAAGTCATCCTGTCTCTTTGTGAAATAGTAGAAAATAGATACATTGGTCTCTGCCTCTGGTTCCTGGCACAAAACTCCTAAAAACCCTTGTCCTTTCCAAAGTTATTAACAGCACTACAAGCAGCTTTTGTTCTAATATTCAGGCTTTGATCCTGAGTCCCGACAAAGAGCTCCTAAATCCCCTGGAGTTTCCTGGATGACAGAGGTGTCTTTTGTTCTAATGAGGTTACCTTTGTTGGGCTCCTGGATGGGGACTGGTCACCAGAAAGACCAAGCCATGATTAGTAGCTTAGAATTAATTCTCAGTGCTGGCCGCAGCCCCCATTCTTCAGGGGGGGGGGGCAATGGGATTAATAATTGATCATACCTATACCCAAAGAGAGCGGAGGCTTCAAGAGGCAGTACTGCTTAATCCCTTCACCTTTTGCACCCAGGCCCCCGACCCCCTTCCTGCTGACAGCTGTCAGTCTGTTCTGTGTATCTATGTGAGTCTGCCTCTATTTTGTTTGTTCGCTTCTATTTTGTTTGTACTTCTGCCTCTTCCCGGCCCACTCAGCCATGGCTTTGCAGATTCCCAGCTGGTAGAATCAGCCTTTCCCAGTCCTGATGCAATACTGACCATGCAGGTTCAAGGTCTCAGCTCACAAGCTGGTGGGTCTGAAACTAGCCGTGTCACTGTAAACCAAGGAGCTGGGGTGCCTGAGGGTGACACTTAGGACCACTCAAGCCTTCACTGCTAGGATTTGTCGTCTGTGTGATTTGGTCGTCTAGCATTCCTTTTTTCTTCCTCTTCTTCTTCATCATCTTTATTTCCCCATGTATCACACTTAAGATTTTATTTATTTGTTTTTAGAGAGAGGGGAAGGGAGGGAGAAAGACAGGGAGGGAAACATTGATGTGCAAGACAAACATCTATCGGTCACCTCTCGCACACCCCCTACTGGGGACCTGGCGCACAACCCAGGCAGGAACCCTGACTGGGAATCAAAGCAGCAGCCTTTTGATTTGCAGGCCAGTGCTCAATCCACTGAACCATACCAGTCAGGGCAGCCATATCAGTCAGGGCTTGTTTTCTTGATTTACTCTACTCAGAGTAATTCCTTACTCTGGCACATAAAGCCTGTCCTTAACATCTGACTTGGCTGGGCCCGCAAATCCAAACAAACCCTTATGAGCCTGCCTTAGATAGACACTTTCTAACCATAGGGAGTGGTCAGTCTGGCCTCGAGTGTGTCCCCTGTGCCGCCTCCCGTGGCTAAGCTTCACCCAGCAGGACCCAGACACTGTGTTTTAAAAAAAGTCGTCGCATCCTTAGGGGATGGTCATTAGGCCTGAAGGGCTGCCAAAGCCACGCCTACTCCTCTCTCCGCGTCCTCCTTCACGCCACAGCCCGCCTGCAGGGTCCATACCGCCTCTGAGTCCCCCCGTCCCCCTCACTGACCGGCAGCCGTCACCTCCCTCACAGTGACGACAGACAGACCGTGTGCCGCCCACAATGATACAGTCACACTGGCAGACCTTGTAAACTGCGTTTGTGCTGGATCCTGCGTCTGATCTCTGGGGAAAAGGAGTCCTGGAAATGACTGATGGAGATCGTGGACGAGAAGGCTTTATCAATGAAGTAATTAAAGACGATCTCCCAGAACTGAAGGTCACACTAACCCAAGTTAAACAGGCCCAGATCCACATCACAACGAATGTCCATAACAAAGTCCATCGTGAGAGGTTAGGTCACAGCAGGCAAAGAATATCTTGCAAGTTTCCAAAGAGACAGAGAGACAGAGAACCTAACAGGATCAGGTATTGGAAGACATCAGGTTTTTCATAAAGCAACCCTGGAGGTTAGCAGACAGTGGAGCCGTGCCCTCAAATTCTGGAGGAAGACATTTGTTTAACAGAATTCTATACTCAACAAAACTACTAATAAAGTGAGAGGGTAGAATAAAAACATTTTCTGACATGTCACGTTTAAATTCACCCCCTCTACGAAAGATAGAATCCACCAAAAAGGAGGGATGAGAGAAGACAGGAGCTTTTCAGCTCATCGGCGCTGCAATGCAGAAGGGAAGAGGGGTGAATCCTGGAAGTGCTGCTGAAAGCAGGTTCTGGGGTAGAGGGGTGCCCACCGTGCCGCCTGGGACCATTCAGACAGACTGGTGCTGACCGGGAGTCTCTGGGAGGGACAAGCCTTCCTCTTGAACAGGGTGATGTCGTACACATACTTGGAAACTGTGACGAGTCAAGTTTTGTTTCAAACAAAGAGAGTCTCTGAATGTCTGAGTAACTGGGAGACGGAGGCTCACGACGAAGAGAGAAGCACATTACAACTAAGAAAATAAAACCAAATCGCATGAAAGATGATGGCTAACTCCGGGACAATAGGTGTTGTACTGGAAAACAAAAGTAAGCAGAGTGTACTTTGACTCAATATTGCAAACACTGAATGCTGAGCTATTGAAAGTTGGGACATAACTTTAGTGGGAGTCTGAGGAGGAGCACAGGGCACATATGTGGTGGGGTGAATGGATGAAGGCGCGGAAAAGGAGGTCAGTTCAGTATCTCTCACAGCAGGGACTCAGTAGATAATACAATGGAAAAAGCAAAAAGGAGCAACATAAGTACATTACTTAGAGATATAAAGAAAAATTCCTTAAGCATCAGCTAGAGGAATTCCGTGGGTTAACTTCTGGGAAGGCCATAAGAGTAGGGGGTTATGGCAAGGGAATGATGCTTTTATAACGATTCTTGCAGAACTCCAGAGTTCTTTAAATCATGCACACAGATACCTTGGGTATCCTTAAATGCAAAATCATGTCACCTAATCCTAAAAAGTGATTCGAGGCACTTCTAAGGCTGGGAGACCATCATGCTTGGAGAAGAATCAAGGCCTGAGAGGTATGAATGAGGAGGACCCCTGTGACTGGACTTTTTTCCTTAGGGAAAATACTCTCTGCTTGCCTCGGGGCGAGGCCAGCTGGGGGTTTAGGGACAACTTAACTTTTCTGTCTCTAGGTAAGACAGCCTCTGAGAGTTAAAGGGTGACTTCACATAACTAGGACTTGTCTTTACAAAACCCAAACTAAAAATGTCAGATACAACCCGATCTTTTACACCTGGGGCCACCAGTACTGTAATCCCCGCTGTCCTGTTCAGCACAAAGTTTTCTCATAATAACATTATTTTTAGAATTTTGTGAGCTTGTCAGGAAAACAGAAGGAACAGCCCAACATTAAATTATTCACTTGAATGACTTTCCAAATTGAAATCACAAAGATTGCAAGTTCAGAGTTGTAACTACACAGGAACCCATTTGAAATAATTCCAGATCCGAACACGGCCATACGGTTTGGTTGATGTCGATGGAGGCGGCCTACTCATGTGGATAATACCGCGCAGATAGGGCAGTGGCGCTGGGGCCCTGTGCCAAGGCCGTCTCTGCCCCAGTCCACCTCTGGACCCCGGGTTCTTTTTCACAGGAAGGGCCTGTGTAAGGATTATACAAGTTTTGAATGGGGCTCAGGTTGGAGCGGAACAGGTACACATAACATTAGTTACCCTGGTGACGGGACTTCTGCAGTGAGGACCATGTGCTTCGTCTACACGGTCCCTGTGTGCCAGGAAAATGAACCCGTTTGCTATAGTCAGATGTTAGGCTTCCCTCAGCCAGTTGCTTGGGGGCAGTGTGTCCGAGGATTTTGTGGGAGAGACCCACACCCACTCAGTCATTCAATGCAGCCTACGTGGCTTCTAGTAATAAGGTAAATGGTCACATTATTTTCACTGTTAGGAGACGTGGTTTCTTACGTCTCTTCTCATCTTGATCTTCTCTTCTTTTCAGTTAGAACTCAGGTCCTCCATGGATGGACGGACACAAAGGCTGCTGGCCAAGGCTGCTTCAGTTGAGATTTAAAAGGAGTGTGTTGCACGGCCTTCTGGTAGGACAGAGGGCGTCTGCTGGGTCAGAGGCGCCACGGGCCCCTGTTTCCAGGTCTGAGACTCACACGTGTCTGGGAGGCCCTCCCCGTCCTGCACTAGAGTCATCTCAGGGCACGTCCATCTGCATGAAGCAAATTCGGGACCCATACTCCAAACTGAAATGTAATTTCAAAATTGTTGCAGCCCATGAGCAGAGAGACCTGGCAAAAGCCCCTTCGTTAAAAATTTTATATAACATCCATTCGAAAAGTATTTTCATTTCACCTTTTTAAAAAGTTACTGCTCTAGAGCTGAGGGGGCTGTACAAATCCCTCCTGAGCCAGGGCGGCCTTTCAGCCCAGGAAACAGCCCATCGGGGAGCCCACAGCTCAGCCGCAGCAGCAGGAGTGCACATGGAGTAGTGGTCCCTGCCTAGCGAGGTCTCTGCTCTGGCTGCCTGTCACCTTCTCATAGGCAGCCTGTTGGTGTCCTTTTCTGTCCCCGTCTCTTCTCCATACATCAACCAGTCCGACCATCTCAAAACAAAATTCAGAGCTTGCCATTCCTCAGCTTACAGCTTTCCAGGCTTTCTGCTGCAGGGACCCCTGAATCCTGAACACAAACCACCGTGGGTGCATGAGCAGGCTTCTGGCACACCACTCCTCGTCCTAGGCCTTGACCATCGTGTCCCGGCCACGTGATCTTCTTTCTGCCCTTTGAACTCTACCTCTGTCAGATGTTGCCAAGTGCTACTCATCTTTTCATCTCAGCTTAAGTATTGTTTCCTTCAAGAATGCCCTCCTGACAGACCTGCAAATAAAAAAGCTAGAATCCACTCCTACACACACACAACAGTGTGATTCTCTCTCACGGCATGCTGTATTGCTTTTTAGCCACCTGCAGTGACAGATCTGTGTTTGCGTTTTGCACTTTACTGTTGATCTCCCCCAAGGGACCATAAATGCCGGGAGGATGGCCTCTGTTTCTTTACATTCCCTATGCCACACTCAGTGCTTAGTGGAGTCCTTGCACACATTAGGGCCTCAACAATTATTTGCTGAGTAAATGAGTGAGTGGGTGGTCTCTCTCTCTGAGTCCCTGCACTTGTTGAGAACCTACACAAAACTTCATCTCTTCACCACTTACTTGGCATCAGTTGTAGGCCCCACTGAATTTTTCTTTTTTCTAGAAAGTGTGTGTAGTAGGTTGAATAGTATCCTTGCCCAAATTTTTATCATCCTGGAATCTCAAACTGTGACCTTATTTGGAAATAGGGTCTTTGTAAATGTCATTAAGGATCTTAAGATGACATCATTCTGGGGTTCTGGTGGGCTCTAAACACCAGAGGAGAGGACAGGAGAGGAGAGGATGCAGAGAGACACACAAGGAAGAAGTGTGCGTGAAGAAGGAGGAAGACATTAGGGTGATGCGGCTACAAGCCAAGGAATGCTGAGGATGGCCCGGAGCCCCCAGAAACTGCAAGAGGCAAGGAAGATCTCTCCCCTCCAGGTTTCAGAGGGAGAGCGAGCCTTCCAAAATCTTGATTGGGGACTTCTTGCCTCTGCAACTGTAAAAGAATAAGTTTTGTTTTAAGCCACCCAGTTTGTGGTAATTTGTGATAGGAGCCTTAGAAAACTAACACAGTCTTCTAACAGCAACGGTGCAATTCCGTAACCACTGTAACTTCCTTTCACAAAGTTCCCGAATAAGCAACTGACACAGAGATAAGGACCCCTATTTAGTCAGTGAGTTTGCAAATGCATTTAGGAGGCACAATAGAAATAGAACCTTGGAAGTCAAGTGGTCATTATGGGTTATATTGTTCAACCTCCCCACAACACAAGCAACTCTCTACAGAGCATCCCTTCCAGACAGCTCCTGGGCCTAAGTAACTAAGGAACAGGAAACTCACTATCCCACAATGCCATTCACAGAGGGGGGCCTTATAAGGAGAACAGTACAAATGCCCTGTAACCCCTGGCAGACTGAGGCCAACTGCACTGGGGGCTACAGCTGCTCCGTGCTCTAGCAGCTCAAATAGCAGCGATGTTGTCGCCCACAGGCTGGCAAAATCTCGCCCTGTCTTCCTAAACCAAACTCAATGTTTGCAAGAAAGAAATAATAGAAATAGTATTCATTGACATAATTTTATTCAATTATCTCTGCCCAGATCCCTGTGGCAACTCAAGAATAGAGTTAATTTTCATGCTTGCGACCAACACTTCAGTCAAATGAAATCAAATCACCTAGGACTTGTCGAGCACGCTTTTGAGGTACATGTCTTATGGGAGCAACACACAGACTAGTCACAGGTCACAGACCAGGTCACAGCACAGAGCTCAGCGGGCCCTCACCATGCCACACGGCCCGTCTGGATGGCCGGCGATCTGGGAAGAGCCAGGATGGCACCAGCATCCCCCGGGCCTCCTCCCGTCCCCTTCTGTCACCGACACCACCCATGCCAGCCGCTCTTGCCGGTTTTAACGCATTAGATTAAGTTTTGCAGGGTGTTTTCCTTTGTCTTCTTTTCTGTGTCAAATACATGACCCTTAAAAACTGCCATTTTGATCTTGTTTCAGGGTACAGTTCAGTGGTGTTAAACCTTGTGCCCGTGTTCGACCTTGGTATAAAGGGAGTCACACAGAATGCACTGTGTGTGTGGCCTCTTTTGTTCATGGCGTGTCATTTCTGAAAAGACAGGGCATAAATGTCTTTCTAGGCATTTTACCCACTGAAGAACAGCACTAGTGAAACTCCAGCATGGGTGGTTTTGTGGGTTAAAAGGCCCCTGGAGAGACCTGCATTACAACAGTGTCCAGTATACATAAATGTAGCTGCGAGCCTCTCAGATGACTCCTTGGTGACCACCTGGACTCTGTGGGCAAAGTTTCACGGCTTGTAGTTGCTGAGCATTCGGATGTTTGGCTCCGAGCTCGGCCACCCCTGCCAGAGGCATCGTGGCTGATCGGCGGGCTGGAGGCTCACAGAAGCCCCGGCATGGTGACCTTTCCTTCCTGGAACAAAGAAGATGTGGGAATTCTCTACATTTAAAACAGAAAAAGTAAGGAGTGACCAGAGCCTCAGCTGTTCTAACAGTGTCGATTGAATGAAAACTCCCCTATAAACCTGAGCTTCCGATTTATGTGTGCTGTTCTAAAGGTTATATGGCATGAGGTTTAATGACCTAATATAAACCATTCCGATTTAGCTCTGTGGGCCTTGTTCTACTAAATATCCCATTGCCCTCCGCACCACCGGTCGTGGACTAGCCCTGCTTCTTCTGTTCACAAAGCTGGACAACTCGTGGCCAACCCGCAGAGGCTCCCTTGACTTCTGATCCCTGGGGCCCTCTTGTGGTCAGTTCCCACCAGGGAGAGGATTCATCTGGGTGGTCGGCTCCTTCTCACAGCTGGTTTGACACAGAACAGGCGGGTCGCTCTGCAGGGGTGGGGACGAAAGTTCGATACTCTGGTTCTCAGTCACTTGTTATTCCATGTAGTTTCCTACCTGTGAGTCCATTCTCTGCTCTGTTCTTGACACCTTAGCCCCTTCTTCAAAGAACGATCAGAAAGTGGCCAGGTGAGGAAGTCTCATGGGAAAAATGATCGTCTTGGCAGCAGAATGCCCTGAGAAGCTGAGGGGAGTAGCATCACGGGCACAAATCAGGAGGGCGACGGGGAAGCCAGGACCTGGTCTTCTCGAGGACTGCACCATCGCAGAAAACACGGGGAGAGTCCTCCCACGGCAGCCCAGTGCAGATCCTTTCTTCATCCCTCTTGCAGGTGAAGCCTTTTCCTGACAGCCACGTAGCCGGCATGGACAAGGGTGATTGCACGGCGTTCTTAATTGGGCATCGTACTTATTTACCTCCACCATCCATCATGCAAAGGACCGTGCCAAGTACGAGGCTCTGACCCTCAATCATGAGCCACATGTGAGACTGCCGAGGTTTCAATGAGCAGCTGCCACTGTCGCATCCCATTATGTCTCCTGTCCACCAGTGAGGTCACTGTCCATCACGGCATGACAGGCGAGCAAGGGGACTGATCTGAACGGTGGGGCCTAAGGAAGCCTGGAGTTCATAGGTGCAACTGATTGTCAACAGGACAGATTGCTTGTTTCATATGCAAAGGAGGACGGAGAGGAGGGGCCTCCTGGGATGTCGGTGCTCTGCAGCACAATGGCCCCGCCTGGGGGCACGGGGCAGGCAGGCCTGAGTGAGCCAGGGCCCCTGCCGAGGGGCGAGTCACTCACTAGAGCCCTGAGAGCTGCTGAGGCCCCCAGCCCTGCAGCTGCCCCCTAGTCCTAAGCAGGGATCATGGAGTCACAGGGCGAGAAAGGACTTCGAGGTGTCCATGCCCCCGTTTCCCTTCACAGATGAGGAAACAGAGGCACTGGAGGGTAACTTGCCCGCTTGAGGCCGCACGCCTGGTTGTCCCTGGGGCTAGAGGGAAAACCCAGGTCTTCGGACTCCTCGGCCAGTGCTCCTTCTACTGCATCTACAGCCCCCAAATGCAGAAAAGGCAGCTCTCAAGAAGGAATCAGTACAGAACATCCCTGGGTGAGTGGGGGGTGGGCGTGGGTGGTGCATCTAGACTCTGAATGGAAGGGCGGGAAACAGGACAGGCAGCGGACACACTGGCCTCAGGCAATGCCGGCTGAAGGGGGCTATTTTACTTAGGGCAGGGGACTGCGGGGGCCTTCCCAAGGGCCTGCGGAGTGAAACCTCCCGGGGAACTATTCCATGGTAGCATTTCCTGCGATGGTAATGGTGTGTACCACCCATTCACGCCTTCAAATACCCTAACCAAAGGGAGGATGTTATACTAAAAGTAATTCTTGAGAAAGAAAAATTAAAACTGAAGGAGGAAAGGGTTAAATGACGTGCTTTTCCCTCCTGTCCATCTGACCCTCCCCCCGCCAAAATACAGAGCAATCATGAGAGAAAGAGATAAGGGAAAGTGTGGAGGGAGGGGAAAGAGAGAGAATACTTAAGTAACAAGTAATCATTGAATCCTTTTAATGGAATAGCCAGAACCTAATAAATGTGCAGTAATGCAGTATTAGAATTACAGATGAGCCCTAGCTGGGATAGCTCAGTGGATTGAGCGCGGGCTATGAACCAAAGCGTCGCAGGTTCGATTCCCAGTCAGGATACATGCCTGGGTTGCAGGCCATGACCCCCAGCAACCGCACAATGATGTTTCTCTCTCTCTCTTTCTCCTTCCCTTCCCTCTCTGAAAATAAATAAACAAAATCTTAAAAAAGAGAATTAGAGATGAGTATGCCTACAAATAATCAGAATCTAAATATGAGGCGCTTATTCAAATTAAAGTCTGAACTCACCCTCACACCCTCCACACAGCGTCATCCCTGCCCCCCCCAGTGCAGCCCATCCCTCCCCGCTGGGTACTCAATGCTCTTTCACTTCTACACATTTTTAAGCATCACAGCATTCAGCAAAACGTTACGGAGATAATTTGAAAATTTTACTACCCTGAATCAATTGCATTCATCCTGGCTTGCTCCCTTTCTTGCTTTGTCTGTTTAGTTGGGTTTTTTTTATATTTACATTTGTAGTTATTAACATGATGCTCACTGAAACTCAAATAATAATGCAATGTAGTCAAAGTCTCTCCGATTCCTCAAGGGTTTAAATGCTACCCTGCCTTTGGGCAGATTGGTTCAGCATCTTTGCTCTGCCTCTTCTGAGTAGCGTGTCCTCTGTATTGCCATCTGCTAAGTGGGCTGGGAACAATCATGGCCTTGACCACGTAAGTCTGTTACAAGGATTACACATGACACGTATAAAGTAATCAGGACTGTACCAGGAACATAGTCACATTTAGAGTTAGTACTTAAGCAGACTAGAAGTCCCCAGGTAATAGTTTGTTGTCCTAAAGTACAGGCAGTTAAGTCTGCGAAAGACCGGCCCACTTACTCATTGTTTTTATCTTCCTTTCCGCAGGCAGTTGTAACAGCGGACTGTTCTGGCAGGGAGTGTGTTTTGATTATGCACATCTGGCCAGCAACAGCCATGCCTGCTTGTGTTACACTTAGCAGGGTGCCACACGCAATTACAGGCTTAGCACTTCCATTCTGATGATAATGATGATGACAGCAACAGCACCATTGATAACGGCTAAGAGACGAAAAATAACCTGAAATGCAAAACTTGCCCAAGGAGGGGCCGTCTCTCCCTGGCGCTGGGCTGAACACAATGAAAATAATCATCTCAATCACAGTTGCAATTAAACACTTCCTCGCAGGAAGCGGAAAGGGAAAGAGCCATCAGGTGCGTGGGGGCAGCTCTGGGAAGTATTTCTTGTCTTCCTCAGACTGCAGGCTGGGCTCCAAAATGTGAACCAGCCATTGAACACCCGAGAACCCAAGGGGTGCCCAGGTGGCCAGCGCGGTGTCTTAAAGCTTTGTCCTTGTTGCTTTAGGGTGTTTTTTTTTCCTTCTGTTCTCTCTTCCTTGTAGTAATGAAAGTGCAGTTTTGAACAGGTCACTGGTCTCAGTGGTTTTGTGGACCTTCCTGAGCTCCCTGGTATTTTGGCTTGAGTTCTCCAGTCCTGCTTTGTACGACCAGCATTGTGAACCCATGTACGTTACTCAGACCAAACACTGTTCTTTCTTTCTTGCCTAGTTTCTAGTGGTATCTGAATATGATAAATTGAAGTTAAGGTATACCCGACGAAAGACCCAACCCAGAGAAGCTCTGAAAGAACTGGGCATTAACTCCCACAAGGCCCCGGGCCTCTCCACTGAACAGGGCATTCAGAAATTTCCTGGCTGGGCACAGCAGTGGTTTTATGTCCCAAATGGCCTCTCTCTACCAATTAGAAAAATTCACCCCAAAGTCAAAAAGACGGAGCGGAGGAGCTCTGTTTCCCTCCAAGGACACGCGTAAAGAATGAGAGTTGGGTGGGCCAAGCGCGGCGATGAAGAGACGTTTCGGCAGGTGACAGGCAGGACAGGGATGCCCCTGTGGAACTCTGACAGAGTCAGTGTCCCATCTCACTGAGCCTTCGGAGCAAAGCCGTCTTCACAGATCTCCCCTCTGCCTCCGCAGAACAGTTCGCCTCCCTCCAGGTAGAAAACAGGCCAGGTAGGGTATCAGGCGACAAGTGAAGGGAGAGCAGCCCTGGCAACAATGTCATGCTGGATTATGAAACGTAAGAGAGCCACTACTGAGCGTTTCAGGAAAGGAAGCTTTTCAGTGTGACGACTGTATTTTATGGACTATTAATCCCCGTCCTAACGTCAGGTGTTGGTGGAATACTTAGGACACACAGTATTTCAGGATTCTTACAGGGAATGTGGGTAAAATAATGCCTTCTTTGAGATCAGCCCCACCTGTGTTGTAATAATTCCCTTTTCTCCCTTTTAAATTGGGATGGTAACGTGTCTCCTAGGGTTATGATAAAGGCTGAGCAGGCAGTGCGTGTAAATGATTTAATGGAGTGCCGACCTCACAGTGAATATTTTACAAATGGTTGCTAATGATGATGAATGGAAGCACGATAAGATAAAAATAATATTATACTGCACATAAATAACAGTATGCTACATCCTGTTCCCTGACAGGGTCATTTTTAAAATTAAGTAAATGCAAACTCATTTTATTTGATGTTGAGACCTTAATGATCCTCCTAGATGTGTGTAAGACGTATTGGTGCAGTAAAATTTAAATATGTAGAATATGCTTATGTTTAGTAGCTCAGACACAGAGAAGAGTCAGTGATTTCCCACAGGTGGTGTCAACGAAACAGCAGTGAGTAGGACACATGCCCGGCCTTGGCCACGAGGGAGCCCACAGGTGGCATCTTTCCCTCCGTGTGTCCTCAGCTGTGGTGGGGCAGGGGATGATCCCTCCATCATCCCCTAATAAAGGCAGAACATCACAGGTGTTGTGATTCTTAGGGCCCTCCACTCCCTTCCCCAGCCTCTGAATCTGCGGTCAGCTTCAAGTCTGAGAGGCCACCGCCAGCCTTGGTGAGTCCAGTGGAAACTTCAGAAACCGGAGCTCAAAGCCTGCAGTGGATCTGCAGTGAATTATTTCATTTGTCATTCAACCAAAGTTTATCCGGAGCCTTCCGTGTGTCAGGCCATGTTCTCAGCATTGAACAAGGGCCAGAGAGAAAAATGCACAAGGCATTGGTCCTCATATCCCCACAGCCTGAAGAAGGGAAACAGACAACAAACAGGACTGGAACCTAACAGTAGTGGCTATATTATGTAAATTATTATAAAGTCACAGCACAGACCACCGGGCACAGGGGCGGGGAGTGCCCGTTTTGGGTAGGATAGTTTTCTATCTGCCATACAGTCAAGTCTTCGGCTTTTATGTGCCCACTGGCAGAATATTTGGCATTTGATATTCTACTGGATACCTAACCAACCACATAAGGTCTCCTAGAGACAGGCTTCTCTCCTCCGTAAGCCTTGACTCCCAGCGACATCCCTCCTCCTCGCCCTGTGTCCTGGGGTGGGACAGAGCAGACGCACCTGGGAGTAAGTGCGGTCATATCTGAGGCTGTTCAATCAAAGTCCCTTCTCTTTTCCATATGCTGAAAGAAATACTCATTCATGGTAGAAAATTTGGACTATTACAGTAAAGTATGAAGAAGAAAATTAAAATCATAATCTCATGCAGCAGGAAGATTACAGTCTACAATTCCCATTTTGGTGTGTCCCCTGTGTGTTTTGGTGGTGACCTCTCTCTCTCACACACATATACACACAGAGTTCACACTTCGTATTCTGATTTTTATGTTACACTTTTTTCCACTTAACATTACATCACAAGTATATTTTCATGTGCAATACAATTCTTTGAGGATATTTTAGGTGTATAATGTTCTCTGCTATAATTACACCATACTTTAATCAGCCATTTCCATGAGGATGGCAATGCAGACTATTCCCAATGTTTCACTTTGTTAAAAATGCAGCTGCAGCTACATATATATATATGCTGTTGATGCTGTTGCATATATATATATATACATATATATCACATATATATATATATATCATATCTTTAATTATTTCCTTAAAATAAATTTCAGTGAGGAATACTAGATCGAGGGTGATGGTAACAAACATTTCTAAGGCCTTTGATAAAATTGCTAAATTGATTTCCAGGAACTTGGAAATAATCACAAGTGCACAATAATCTTACCAGCAGTATCTGAGAGTGCCTGGTCTAGCACATTCTCAAGAGTACAAATGCATTATTCCTCTTTAATTCTGTTATTGCAACAGAAAAAAAATTTCACTGCTATTAAAAATCTTATTAATTTTTTTATTCACTGAATTGAAAAAGCTTCTTTCTATGTATTATTCATTCATATGGTTTCTTTCCTGTGAATAGTAAAATTCACATAGTTTGCCCATTTTTTAATGGGACTGGAATTTATTTTTTAATTTATTGTACAACAATTTTGCTGGATAAGGATTCTTTCAGTTACTTAACAGTTGTATTAATCTTTGGGATACATTTAACGAACTGAGAGCAGAGTTTGAAGTGAAGTTACCACGGCACGCATTCTGGGAAGACATCTGGTGCCGTGAGGCTCAAAGGCCAGGCTCTGGGGCAGTGCTGGGGGGAAACTGGAGGCAAACACAGAGGAGACCGTGCCTGTGCGCAGTGGCAGGGAGGCAGGGTCGGCTCCCTTCCTGCCTGGTGATCTCAGGACTGACTGACCTGGGCTCTTGGCCTCTCCATACTCTCCTGATCAGCCCCGCAGCCCTGAGGTGTGCCTTTGACCCCTACATTCCCCCCCTTCTTGGCACCACCCTGTTTCCCTAACCCATTCTAATTTCTATTATTGCTTTTACAAAAAACATTTTAACTAGATGGTGATTTGGGACTTAGACAAGCAGTCTTTCTGGACCATGACTAGCTATATATATTCGAAGATGACCTTGGACTTGAACAGATCTCAAATAACGGTTATGCAATTTAGTGTTATTTTATTAGTCCCAAGGTATGTGAGCTTGGCCTAGTTATTTAAACTCTCTGTGTGTTTTGTAAAATAGAGGTGATTTTCAGCATCTTGAAATTCAGGTGCCCCCTCCAAATTTAACAACAACAAAGTATCTTGCAGGAGTTGTGGGAAGGTGGGGCTGCAAGGAGAAATAGAGCAGACTGCCAGAAACAGATTGGACGCAAAACGATTTATATGTGTTTGCTCAGCACTTAAATTTCTGAGTATAGAAAGTAACAGTGGACGAGAAGATAGCTGTTGGTACTTAGCTATCCAGATTCTGCTTCTGCAGAAAGGACTCTTGGCCCATTTAACTCAGGATCCTTTTCCTCTAGCGTACACAAGAGCTCTATTGCTTTGCAAGTTTCCTGCAATTTTGTTGCAATGCAGCATTTTACTAAAAACACCAAATCAAACTCACTTTTTCACTTACAGTTGTCTTTTCTCTTAGCCTTTTTACTTATCTTTAGAAAATTGCTGACTTGGTCTCACATGAGCTGGGGAACAAATTGTGGACCTTCTAGAGCTGAGCTACCTACAGACCTGGACAACCACGACCAGGGGTGCGCTCGCTTAGGTGGAGATGCAGAACAGCTCAAAGGAGGCTGTTTAGCATCCTTCTGCTGACACCTACCCACTGCCCGGCAGCTGGTCTATGTAAATGAGCTTTGACAGCGTTAGGCTTTGGCTTCTGCTGCTGAGGGTGAGACTGTCTACCCATGCCCTGGGTTTCAGGTTTTCAAGTGGCTTGAAGCTATAGAAGTTTTATATAAAAAGTTATGAGATAGGGTTTTTTTTTGCCAATTTAAAAGTAGAGAGGTAAGATGAAAAAGAGGCTCAAGTATTACAAATTTTACTTAGTATCACTCATCAAGAAATTGTCAAAGCTAGCACCAAAATTCAGGATTCATGACTCCCTAGCCAAGAAATGGTTATCAAGCAAGTATGCAGTAATAGAAAAAAATGATAAAGGCGATAACTTTAAAATTAAATATCATAGTAGAAATGGGGAAAAGTGAGTAAACATTGTACATACAAAAGTGCGAAGCATTTTGGGGCAATACTTGAAGTGAGCTGGCAACATCCTGAACTGTTCTTGGTAATAAACGCTCTCTTTTCAAGTAAAGATTAGCCTGGAACTTGTGACGGGAGAAGAGAAATGAGCAGCATTCAGAAATAGCTTGCCAGAAACTTAAAACATCAAAGAAAACAACATTTACAAATACCTACCAAGAAACAGTAGAAATGCAATTACATTTGCAAACTATTTCACAAAATCCTAAAATATTGCCATCATGGACTTGGTTTTCAATATATCAATATACTTTGTAAACCTCGGTCTGTAGAACTCTCCTTGGGAGGAAAACCGAAGGACAATCAGGAGCCCAGGGCTGTTTTCTAAGGGTTGCCTGGGCTCATGCTCATGGTGATGGAAGAAGATTTCACTTTGGGGGGTGAGCGCACTGTACAGATAATGCATCACAGAACTATACACGTGGAACCTGGATAATTTTATGAACCAATGTCACCCCAATAAATTTAGATAAAAGAAAAAAAGAGATAACAAGAAAAAAGAGAAGTCTCTACATGCCTAGACCTTTGTTTCTCAAGTTCAAAAACCCAATGAGTTTTTAAATACAGACTGCATCATTTCTACTTTGGGGTTTTATTGTTATTGTTTAGATGCCAGCCTCAAGTGATAATCTCAACACATTGCTCGGTGCCAGGGCTTCATCAGGTCCTGGAGTCAGCGTGGAGTTCCATCCTGGGCTAATGGAGACGTCTGTGTCATGTCTCAGGGTGCTAAACTCTAACAGCCACAGCAGCCAGCTAGTGGGGCATTGTGTCTGTCCATAGGTCGCCCAGCTGCCCTCCGCTCTTTGTTCCCATGATGCATTTGAACATAAAGTCATTTTGGTCTCGTACGCAAAGGAAGATTAAACTTCGAGACCTACATGTCAATTCCTATGATAGATTTTTAATAAATGAATTATTAATTCATTTATCACCAGGAGGCATTTGAACATAAAGTCATTTTGGTCTTGTATGTAAAGGAAGATTAAACTTCAAAATCTAGATGTCAATTCCCATGATAGGTTTGAATCAATCAATTATTAATTCATTTATCATTCAACAAAGGTTTGTTGAGCACTTTTCACGTGGCAGGCCGTGGTTCAAGCAGGCCACCCAGGGCACTAAGTGGTCTCAACAGCAAGATGCAGCTCAGTGTGATAAATATCAGTCCAGCGTTTGCATTCTTAGGTCCCCAGCCTAGTGCCCTTCGCACTGGACACATCCTAGGGAAAGCCCCTGCTTCCTCCAGGCCCCCATTTTCCCTTTCAGACCATCTGTGTACGTAAGAGAGAAACGCTCGACAGCAGCCCCACCCTTCCCCATCTCGAGCACAGGCCTCGAATGGACCGCTGTGCCTGGGGATGGAGAAACGTTTCGCACAAGCAGCCACATTTCTTTCGACCTATGTTAGCTGCCTTTCACACACAAAATCCCAAAGCCATATTTAAGAAGCATCTGAATTCCTAACACTCCTCTAGCCATCAAACCTCCTTGCTTCATTTTCCCGGAAATCCATTTTGGGGTTGCTGACAACTTTAATTAACCAGTTTGAAAAGAACAAGAATTTTCAGGGATCAAAATCCACATTAGAGTAGCCATCTTCATTTGACCAACTGATAATTGTCCATTCTTATCCCTGAGAGAGAGGTACCATATTTCTTGGACCCTAAGACACACCTAGGTTTTAGAGGAGGAAAACAGGAAAAAAAACTTTTGAAGCACAAAATGTGGTAAAATATGTAATAACATAACATTTCAGCCATGTAAATGTAAACAGAACTCTACGGCAGCATTAACAACCATCATTCCTCCCAAATTTGGTGGGGGGGAGTGTGTCCTATGGTCTGAAAAATACAGTAGATGTGAAATGTACTTAGAAGATAGTGAGACAAGGGTTTATGTGTGGTGTAGGGACCCCAGGCTTGTTATTTTACAGTCACACTTTGCATAGCGTAATCCTGCTGGGGATGCTAGGACACAATGCCCGAGACCCAGCTGTGGATACAATGCCCAGGATAATTTCACCACCTGGGAACCAAGTGCCTCAAAGCTTCTTATTAAGATGCATGAAGGCTACTAGAGACATGATTAGTCAAAAATTAGGGCCAGAACAGAAATGGCCAGGCTGCAACATATGCCCCAGGCTCAAAGAAATGACATGAGGGAGGCCAAGGAAAGAAGACTGAAAGCAAACTGGGGCACTCCTCTACACCATTAGAGACAAAGATTGAAAAGACCCAAGTAAAACCAAGGAGCCATGTGCAGGCGGGCATTCTGAATCTACAGGAAAAGAGAGAATGCAAGTGTGTGACAAGAGAAAGGTAGAGGCCAGCCTGTGTCATAGCACCATAATCCACCCGTGACAGTGACAGCTGGTGAGGTGTCTGTATACCAAGAGAGTTCGCCGTTGATTTCATTCCCCGCGGGGGCTGCAGCACGCTCCCGACACGCTCAGGCTCGTGACTGGAAAAGCTTTGATTGCCATCTTCGTTTAATACAATTTAAACTCTCAAGGCATAAGAAGAAGTTCTTTTAAATGTTAAATATAATTGGAAATAGGCTCTATGTAATTCTCCTTAAAAATGACTATGTGCATAAAAATCACAGGGCATGCTTTTGAAAGACTCAAAATGGATTTATTAAGTCAGGAACTCAATTTGCAAGTAAACAAATGGTCAGCTGTCATCATTGTTTTAAACAAGCGGGCCATCCATGTTATAAGGGCACAGAGCCGATAAATAAACTGTGTCACATAAAAAGCACAATATTTCTCTTCAATGTTAGATGACAAATCATTATTGCGTTTGAATGCATCGCGTACGAGGGTGGAGAGCTGACGTGTGCACTGACAGACATCCAAAATGACGTCCCATTACATTGATAAAGTTCTTCCTTATCTGAGAAATACTTTCAACTTACTTGTATAGAGTGTTCATATTGTGAGAGGACAATTGAACAATAAGAAATGTATCTAATGGCATACAACTATGCCAAGTCCGCAAATACTGTGGTTTGCTGTTTCGTTATAACACTGATGAGATGCCACAGGAACCTAAATCTTGTTTCTATCGATTAGCGTACGGTAAAATCAGTTTTGTTATCGGTCGGTTCTCCTAAAGTCCTGGAACCTATCAACAACATCAAGTGAGGGCTCTTGTACTTCGTCTTAGACCCGGTGTGAGACTGGGTCAACGCCTCCCCACGTGGTCCCTTGACCGGAAGTTTACACCGGGAAGTGGGGCATGGGACAGGTGACCAGATCCCCTGGGTCCGATCAGAGGCACCTGGCCCCTGAGGAGTAACTTGCCATCTCTGTCTACAATGTAAGCAGTCAAGAGAAATTTTTCTTGGTTCACTCTGTCATCTGTCTAGGTGTATTTCCCTTTGATTCCATCTCCTTTTGGTTCGTAAGACGAGCAATACCATTTGAGCACATTTTCCAAAAAGAAGTCTTTGTGATCATTTTAAAGTAACCTACTGACAAGACGGTAAAACTCATTAAACGGAACCACACTTTCCGAGACGTTTTCGCCGGCTATTCTGCAGCCCCTCTCCCCCAGTCGTCCTTCTTGGTGCTCGGACCTGGCTTGGCCTTCCTAACTTTGCATGGAATGTCAAGCAGAACACAGAGGTTTTTAAAAAGCAATTTTCATATTGGAAATAAGAAAAGCACGGTCATTGTGGTCAGATGTCATTAGCTGGCCTGCGAGATGAGGTCTGTGAAGAGAACATCAGCTTTGACAATTGGAAGATCATTTTCTAGAACAGAATTGGCAGGATGATGAAGGCGCCCAATTAAGGGATGTCAAGGGTAGACCTGTCTGTGGAAGCAGGAAAGCAGAGAGACTGGAAATGAGGCGGCAGTAAAGGGGAGGCTGGGCCTCCTTTCGCGTTTGCCTAGTCTGTAGACGGGAGTGGCATGCGTCAACTCTGTGGGGACAAAGCCTACAGACTCTGAAATGTTAGAAATTAAAAAGATTAAGGAAAACCTGAATTGCTCGAATATTGCAGAAAAGAGGAGCAGGGCAGAATGAGAGTAATTTGCCCTGAACTAGAGAAAGAAAAGCTCTCCCTACAATAGTGAGGAACAGGCAGTGAAGCCGGGTTATGACGTTACGACGTATGAAAGTGTCTGTCTGTGAAGACAGGTAAATGAAATTGTTCACCACCGAGACCCTCACTGCTCACTACACAATAGGAAGCAAGTTCCTTTGAAACTTTATAATAGCAGTTATAGGAATGAGAGCTGAAAATGACCAGTGGCAGGTGAATGCATGGTCTGGTGTCGTGGAAGCCCAAGGAAAACAGAGACCATGCATTTATAGCAGCAAAACCCCAGAAAAACAGCTGAATGTGTCTGCAAGGCAGGATATAGACCCTAGAAAGCAGGTGGTTGGTTTGAGCAAAAAAATGACAGTTTGCAGTACAAATACCCCCATAAGACCAAAGAAGCAAGATTTTTAGGATGGGAATAAGAAGGGGCTAAAGTGAGCCATACCAGGACTAATCTGGATAGAAAGGAAATACACATTTTTTTTCAATAGAGTGACTCCAGTGCTTAGAAATGATAAGAAGACTAATAATCAGAAATATGAAAGGACAAAGTACCATGTTTGAGATTTAAAGAGGGCATTATTAATAATCATGTCAAGACAGCAAGCATAAACAGGACCGACCAAGAAAAAAAATCGGTCTGTAGAGAAAACCATACTCGAGGGGATATGGAGATAGCTGTCGGACTTGCACAAAATCATGGCACTTTATCTCGAGTCTAGTTTTTAGATGGTTTATGATGAAAGTCAGAGTCGGGGTGATAAGGCTGAGCGTGGACTGTACTACAAATTCTCAGTGGATTTGGGAGAGGGAAGAGGACGTTGGTGGAACACTGCAGTAGAGCTGGGGTGTGCATGGCAGGGCGGCAGGAGCATCAGAGAAAGGGCGATGGGTTGAGTTGGAAAAGCAGAGATCGGGAAGAGAAAATAAAGATCCAAAGATAATAAAAATTATACAAAAATCCTATGCCTCAGGGTTTATGGGGACTGGGGGCTTGGGCAGCAATTGTTCATGAGGAGCACTGTTTCATCCCATGGAAACTGAGAGACGTAGGAGCCGTTAGTTCCAGAAACATTTTATGAGGATTGGCCTCTTCTCTCCCTTCCCGAGAGAACACACGTAACCTGGGGTGAAGAGGAAAACGCGCTTCATTGCACATCGTATTACCACAGTTCACTGCGGCATCTGCATTTTTATTGCACTGACGGGGCAGGAGGGAGGAAACTCCTACAGTTTATGTGTATATTCCGGTGTGGTGATCGTTGCCCACTTGAGGGAGAAGAGATGGAAGTTCTGGCCTTTTAGCATGGTTAATGAAAACATGGCCGTTTTCTGGGTTGTTGTTGCTATGTTCTTTCAGGATAGGTAACATTTCAAGTATGGAGGCTACGGTAGCTGGGATATTGATAAGAAGCACTAAACGTTGTTAAATAAAATGAAAAAAAAGAAAAATAATTGCTAACCATATTTAAAAAGTTAAAGTGAACACAAGATATTTAAATACAATATATATGTACCTGATGGTATTGAAAAGTGGATTCCTGTTATCGGAATTAAGTCCTTATCAGGAGTCACCATATGTGGCTTAACTAGGAAATCTCCAAAACAATGCTAGTCATTGATCAGAGACTATCATAGCTATAACTCACCATGGCCGATGAACTTCACCATGACAATATCTTTGTTATGAGGACATGTTTACAGGTTTAATTATTAACTCCCACAGGAGGAATATATAATTCTGCACTTGCAATGCTAGCCAGTCAATGTCATGTACTACTCAGAGTAATAATGCCTGCACTTTAGGCACACAGCTGTGACCACAACAATTACTCTCCGTCCTGGCAATTCCTAAAGTGATCCTGTTTTAAAACACTTGAGCCTTCTTAACCTGACCCTGGCAGTTGGCACAGGAAGAACTCACCTACATTTTCAGATTCCAACTATATTCCTGGGTAATTGTATATGAGAGACGCAACCACTATTCATTGAGATTTGGTAGAAACAACGTGTGGCATAGAAAGAATCAAGTTTATATTCTTAGGGGGAAAAACACATTCCTATGAAACTATTTTTAGACAGCCCATATCTGTGAGACAATCTTTGTCCATGATAAAAAAAAAAACGCAGCAGACATTCATGAAAACAGCCAGTGGAGGAAAACCTCAGATAGAAAGTAAAGAAGGTGAGATGGGAACCGGATGTGGAATCACCGGGGAAATGTGATTTGTAGACTATGAAGGAAAGAAGTGAGTGAGTGTGTGTGTGTGTGTGTGTGTGTGTGTGTGTGTGCGCCTGTGCATGCATGAAAGGGAGAGGGAATAAGAATCATGCAAAAACAGTAACTTATAAAACATTCACCATATTTGATGAAGTGTGTTCTTTTTGCATAAACAGATTACTGTGAGGCTTGAAATTATAGACTCATCACTCAAAGGAAAACAGAGAAATATATCGCTCCACACTTAATTTATACACGATGAAACTCACAAATTTATCTGAAGTGATAAAGACACTTCAATGAGCAGATATAACAACTCTGTGAATATACTAAAACCACTGAATTGTGTATGTTAAATGGGTGAGTGAAACGGTATGTGAATTATATTTCAATTAAGTTGTTACCAAAAAAAAAAAAAGACATAGAATTGGGGATATGGGACTGGAACTTGCCTGGCGAATTCTAAATCAGAGAAAAAAGTAATAATCTCCTAATCGAATCATTATGCCAAATAGCAAAAGTTTAAAATGCACGAACTTTTCTACTGCCTCAAACCTCAGGATGCCTATTCTTCTCTCTCGGTTACCCCCAAATACAACTACTCATGTATGCCATTGTGTCTGATCACAGGGTTGGAGGAATTCACCAACAAAAAAACTCCAATTCATTTGTCATTCTCCCTAAACCACTGACATTCTGATTCGTGGATTTATGAATGATCCGAGGTATCTAAAGATGAGTAACAATTGTTTTACAGTTCTTCCTCCCGAAGCTGCTTGGGTAATTACAGTGATACCGTCTGACTTGTCACCGCAGCTGCCACCGCACTCAAACCGTGGGTAGGGAGAGGGTAGGCTCCAGATCCTCGGCTGTCTCAGGGAAAGACGACTGAACAAAGCTCCTCAGGTTCCATGGGAAAAACCCACAGTCACACGGGATTTCCATGCGTGACCCCCCAGCACGGAGCCACTGCTAGCCTGGTAGCCACACAGTTGGTTGAGGGGCAGGGTCTCGAGGGCTGGCTCTGGTCAGCTTGTCCTCCAAGAGCTCTGAGGCTCACAGCTGTAATGTTAGCCTATAAATCTCATACTCCACCCTCCTCCTCCAGTTCTAAAACTGACATTTCCTCATTCTATATATACACACACACGGAAGATTTTACTCACACTATGTTGTAATTTTGTGAACTTATTTTCCCTTTATAGTTGATTTGTGGGGAAGAATACACATTCATTCAGTTATTTATTCATTCATTTATCCAAGCACATGTAACTAACTCCACGTGGCATGGTCCCATCCTAAGGATGGGGGCATGCCACTCTATTCCCTAGGTCCTGGAACGGTCCCTTGTTAAGACCCCCACCTTTCACATAGTTGATAGTGTATAGTTTTAAGAACCACAGGGAGCGTGATACAATAAGAGGGAGCAAGAGTTGCCAGTGGCGTTGGAAAAAAAGGACCAACTTTGTAGATCATCATCTGATAATCAAGGCACTCGGAGAGACCTGGAGTCCTCATTAAATAAGAAAAAAAGAAGAGCAAAAAAATCTCACTAATTCCTCTTCCCCATTGGATATTCTTTCTTGCAGTAGGTCAGCTCTGATGCAGATAAATTCTTTAATGCGGAAGTTATAAATTAATATACTTTCCAAAGTTAAAAAATGAATGAGAATCACAGCAAATGAATCCCAAGAAACTCAACATTACTGGATCAAATACAAATGCAAAAGTTTTTAAACTCTGATTATATTTCAGATTGTTCAAAAATGGGCTATCGTAACTAGGTAGAAGAACTTTGAATCATTCATTGGCTTTAAGGAGTAAGGAAACGTACTCATTCCCTAGAATAAATGTTTTTCAAATGTTTGTTTGTCCTTGGGATTTGGAGAGAACTGTGCTAATATTCTATCTTAAGAAAAAACTGTGAAGATTCTCTCGCGATATGTTTTGAGAAAACTACATGCATATACACTGGGGCCACAGTAAGAGTCGCTATGGCTTGTTGATACTCAGGGGTACCTCCTATCCCCCAGCTGAGCTTTGCCCTTGATTTCCAATGGCTTTATACTTCCCAAGGATTTCTTTGGATTAATGGAAGCATTGCTTGGTAGAAATGAGTGGCAGAACACAAGACCCCAATTCAACCTAGGCCTTCTTACACTTGACGAGTGGTACCTACACATTGATTTCTACCTTTCTTCCACAATTAGATTCAATTTCACAAAGCTAAGCAAAGTAGGTGATTTTATTGTAAGAGTGATTCAAATTAAACTCAAAACCAAGAGCAGATGATACTCTTAAATGATAATGAGAAAAAATAGAAAATTATAAGAAGGTGCTTGTTACATCTAAAATAGATTCTCAATCATAGTTCCAAAAATGCCTTCCAGAAGGCTTACACAGATGTTCTTCAATGGAATGTCTTGGATCAACTATTATATTTCATATTCAATTTTATGGTTAGTAGGATGGAATTTGCAATTTCTCTGTGTAACAGCGCACTTATATCTGAATACTTTCAAACACTGTAGTCAAAATCCTTATTCTAAACATTGAATGAATACATAGATGGCAATAGGTAGGGACTTTTGGAGGAAAGCTTCAAGCAAATAAAAAACAAAAAACACTGCTGTATCTTGATAAATGCACAAACCAAAGGATATTTACACATATAATTTAAAATAATTATCAGAAATTAATAAATATGGTCTTCAAAAATATATACATATAGGGTTTGTCCAGAAAAAATCCAACCATTGTTATATAATGAGAGTGCTTTGTGTGACATCAATGTAACCTGGCAGCCAAGGAGAGTGGACTGGAATGCACATGTGTGAACAATGACAACTTCACTGCACTAGTCAAAGGGGGCAGTGGATGCCACTGAGTGAGCATGTTCACTGTGTGGCCATTGCATTCAAAATGACTGAGCGAGTAGAGCAATGAATCTGCACCCAGTTTTGCATTAAGCTTAAACATTCCTCCATGGAAACTATTTGGATGATTCTGGAGGCCACATCTATGGGCAACTGGTGATTGGCAGCTTCATCGTCACAATACGACTGCTCATGCATCACGTCTCATGCAGAGTGTTTTGGCAAAACAGCAAATCACCCAGGTGAATCAGCTCCCCTACAGCCAAGACGTGGCACCCTGAGACTTCTGGCTTTCCCCAAAACTAAAATCACCTTTGAAAGGGAAGAGATTTCAGACCATCAATAAGATTTAGGAAAATATGACAGAGCAGGTAATGGCAATTGGGAGAACTATGTGAGGTCCCAAGGTGCCTACTTTGAAGGGGACTGAGGCATCATTGTCCTGTGTGCAATGTTTATTGAATCTTGTATCTTCTTTAACAAATGTCTCTACTTTTCATAGTACATGGCTGGATACTTTCTGGACAGACCTCACATATTTAATAAAGGACAAACCATGTGGGATTATGCAGGGACTTTGGACACTTTCTGTTTTCCTCTTCCTCTTCACCTCACTTCAAAACTAGACTGTGAAATATCAAACAAAAAGTAACACACAAACTAGCGAACACAAACTAACCCATAGATACAGACAACAGAGTGGTGGTTACCAGAGGGGAAAGGGTACAGGTGAGGGTGAAGTGCACAAAGGGGGTCAAGTATATGGTAACCAACGGAAACTAGAGTTCCGGTGGTGAGCACACAATAGAGGACCCAAATGTTGAATTTACATAATGATGATAACCAATGTTATCTCAAAAAATTAACAAAAAACTGGGCTGTCAGGTGGTAGCTCAAGCTGAAATGGCTCCTTGGAGCTGAACAACAGAGATAAATGGAATCCAACAGAGCTCATCCCAAACTCTGAGACCAAAGGTGAAACAGAAAGACCTAAGCAATCCAGTTCCATCCATCTCCAGCATGAAATAACATCAGTCCCCATTGCTGAAGCTACCCACACAGTAGACCCAGCACTCAGTGAGAACTATGTGTCCTTGCGGCATTTGGGGCTAAGCCTACATCTTCTCTCATTAGGGACAAGACACACAAGCCACTGGAACTAACCAGAAGCACAGGTGTATTCTATGAGGATGGAGTAGAAATTTGGTTCCTTTAGCAAGGAACAGAATTATCCAAACCTTCATAAACAATGGGGTGTTGGATTTGGGTATGAAATAAAAGTAGTATTTTGGGAATGGGATCAGGCAGAATGATGACATCGAGCTGTGAGGTCCTTCAGATAAAGGCTATATTTGAGGAAAGCAGATTGTATGGAACGGGTAGGGTCCACAAATGTCAACTCATGGGCTTCACGCATTAGAAACACAGCGGAGCCAGTTGCAAATTTACATTCCGCAACTTTCTAATTCTGTAAGTGTGGGGTGGGGCCAGGAATCTGCTGCACAGTCAGGGTTGAGAGTTAACCCTCTAAGACAGGAGATGGGTCAAGTAAGGTCAAGTTAAAAAAGGCAGTTGGTATCAGCTCAAGAAGTCCACTGAATTTGGGTTTTACTGTGTGGAAAGGTTATAGGTTCTTGATTACTCTATTCCATGGTTTTTGACCTTAGAAGAAATATTTGATAAAATCAGAATATCTTCACTTAGAAATATATGAAGTGTTTTTGACTCAAAGATATTGCGGGTTGGGTCCCAAGCCACTGTAAGAAAACAAACGTCTCAATAAAATGTCATAATCTTTTTGCTGGAGGAGGGACTTGCCTTCAATTAGCACAAAATGCAACATCTGTGAAGCACAGGAAAAGGAGGTATGCCTGTATTTTTTAAGATCCACATCCTGAGGAACATTTAAATGCCAATTTATAGACTTAGGGATGAAAGCTTCTGACTAAAACCAGCGAATACAAAGACATGCACACAAAAAATTAGACAGTTTATTAGCAACAATGGTTATATGACTATCCTAATAATAATGGTTTTCCATTTCCTGTCTGATAATGAATGACATGGTCACTCTGGGGATATGGGGTGAGTTATCTACCCAGGGGTTGAAGGACCCTACAGGGTTCTTGTCTCTGTCAGTAATTTGGGTGAATTCAACTCTCCGGGACTCAGTTTTCTCCTATGTGAAAGCACAGTGAGAATGCCTAATGAGTATAAATGACCTGGCATATCACAAGAAAAGTTCAATGAAAGTACTTTAAAATATTAGAATGGGGATAGTAAAATACAGTATCATGTGGAAGGCATAGTCAGTTAAATGTTCCCAGGGAATATTTTCTGGCTCCTGAGTGTGAGGGATATAATCCCATTTCTAACTCCTCTTCAAAATATATATTTTTGAAAAATACATAGATGGAGCCAGAGCCCTCTCCTGGGGCCAGTGGTTCTGCCAGAAGCCAGAACCCCGGGCAGAACTGGCAGCTGACCCCTCCCTCCCATGGCCACAGAGAAGAGGGCACATGCCCAGCAGGGAGAACTGAGCAGCTCAGCCCTGAAAATCTAATTTACAGTAAAATTAGAACATATGTCCGTGTAAAGCCTCAGCTGCAGAAGAACCTTCCTTGAAAACCTAGTGAAGACAAATCCACACATGTTGAAAATATTCCCAAGTTGTCAATCTCCCATGAAGGCTCTCATCCAATGTTGGCCATTCCCCACAGCTGAGCTTCTCCCCCATCACGTAGGTCCCCCCAGGAGAAAAACAGCCAGTGACTTGCATGTTCCTGATTTATGACTGTAAGTCATGAATCATGTGCAGCAAACTACTGCTTTAAAATGACTTCTCCAAATCTTTTAAGTTCGTATCAAGAGAATTAAACCTATCCTCTTGATGTAACTCATGGTTTTTTCAAAGACATGGGCAGCAGATTCTACTCTCTGACCTTCTCTCCCATCCGACAGGAGCAGACTACTGTCACTGATACTCGATGAGTATCAGGAGGCCAGAAAAGGCCAAACATTATCCGCTCAGATAAAGAATTATACAGCAAACTGCAGCCTTGGAACTGGATTTGCTCAATTCGTTCTCATAAAAGCAATGCAAAGTGGTTATTTTTAATCTCCATTTATAGCAGAAGAAATCAAGGCTCATGGAGGTTAAGTAATTTGCTTAAGATGTCACAGTTAATTTTTACCAATGTCAGAACTATGATAGGTAGCCCCTGGAAGAAGAGGAGGGGGCAAGAAATAGACCAGCAGAAGTCATTCTTTTCAACCGCTTTCCTCAAGTTCACAGCATATACACAAACTCAGTCTACACGGTTCTTCTCCCACAGAGGACCTGCTTTTCCAAGCTCACCAACCCAGGGAGGTAACATCTGATTTCCCCAGCAGGTGTTACTGTGATGCATGGAAGAGCATTCGACTGCCCCAGAAATTACACTATTCCTCTGATCCCTACTACATGGAGACACGGAGAGTGAGTAGAATTATGTAATGTTCTAGTTAGAAATTTAGATATTTTCTAATAGAATTTCTCAGTTTACAGACAGAGAAACTGAGGCACAGAAGCGGGACTCGTCCAAGGTCACGTGCCTATAGATAGTCAGGACCGGGGGATTCCCCTGAGACCCACTGAGTGCAGTCCTGTACTCAGCTCTGCCACCTCTCACTCTCGTTCTGGCTGTGTGGCCCCCTGGTGTCCAGGGTTCCATTGTTTAGGGCAAATCCTTCTGTACATGTAGAAGGAGGCATTTTAAAAATAGAAAAAAAATATTAAAAGTTAGGAAAAATAACACCGAGACCTTAAGTTTAACACTTCCTCCAAGACATAGTAGTGAACCTCATTTCTAGAATATTAAACATTTCTACAGCTAGAAAGGACTGAGTTGTCTGATCCAATTATTTCCTTTTAAACTCCTAATTACACTCCAAATAAAACTCATATTTCATTTGGATTTCACCAGATTTTATGCCAATATCCTTTTTCTGAGGGTCACCCATCGCCTTTAGTTGCCCTGCCTCCTTAGTCTCCAGTGGTCTGTGACAGCTTCTCAGTCTTTCTTTTTCAAGACCTTGACAGTTTTGGGGAGTACCGGTCAGGTGTTTGTAGACTGTCCCTCAGACTGGGTTAGTCTGATGTGTTAATCCTAATGGGTTTAGGGAAGAATGGCTCTGAGGTGAAGTTCCCTCTTCATCACATCGTACTGGTGGGTGGGGGGGCATGCCATTCACATGGCTTATGCGTGGTGATGTTAGCCTTGCTCAGTTGATTAAACTAGTGGCTGCCAGGTGTTCCCACTGCGAAGTTAATAACTTTCCCCTTTTCATACCCTATAGCTTGGATGAGGGTCCTGCCCACACTTAACATTATTGGGAGCACTTTTATAACAAAGATCTGTGCCTTCTCCCACCCTGACTACTCTCCTTCTCCCTAAAGTAATTGCTATAAACAGTGAGGCCAGTTTTAAGCAAAGACACCTTCTGGAGGTAGAAAAGCTCTTGGTCTGAAATGACACTTGAATGTAGAAAGAACCTATCCTGGGCAGGATGGCGGTGAGCTTGGTCAATAGTGGAGACGTGGGGAAAGAGGTGCAGTGGGTTAAACTGTGTCCCCCAAGGAGGTGTGTTCAAATCCTAGTCTCTGGGACTTGTGAATGCAACCTTATTCGGAAATGAGGTCTTTGCAGATGTAACTATGTGATGGTGTGATCATACTGGATTAGGATGGGCCCTGGGGTCATTGATCGGTGTCCTTACAAAGTGAGAGTGGGAAGACACTTCTGTGGCTATGGAGTCAGAAACCAGAGTGATGTAGCCACAAAACAAAGAATACCAACAATTGCTGGGAGCCACCAGGGTCTTGGAGAGGCAATTCTTTCCTAGAGACCTCAGAGGGAGCGTGACCTTGGGACACCCTTATTTTACATTTCTAACTTTGAGCACCGGGACAAAATAAATTTCTATTTTTTTAAGCCATTCAGTTTTTGGTACTTTGTAAAGCCAGCCCCACGAAACTCACACAGAGAATTACAGAAGTAAATTTCTGTTGGGGAGGGGGGAGTGAATCTTGGCCGGGGGGGATGGCAAGGTGATCTCTAAAAAGAAAAAAAGTGCCTCAATATCCCTCCCCACCTCCGCCACTGAAGCCAAGGAAGGCCTTGTAAGTTCTTCACCCTGAGACCATGGGCGGCATCATCACCATTTTTGTTATAAAGGGGCTTCCCTTCAATGCCAGCCTACAGGGAATGAATGTGCCAGTTACGTCAACAGAATGTTCTCAGGGGCATAGTAATGACTTTATCGTTCCAAATTAATAAATCTGTCTGTGCACTTTGCTGATACAAATATTCACTTGAGAGATACACCTGCTTTAGTGCTAGCTCAGTCAAGTTTGAGAGTTTCCAAAGCTGGGCCCCTGACTCCTCACGCTGTTGAATTCTCCTCCCTGAGAAGCCTCGGGGGAGACGACCTCCAGCCTTTCTGACTGATGCACCATTCACGCCAGACCTGTCTCTGCTCTTTAAATTTCTGGAGAAGTGATTTTACTTCCCTGTCTGACTCTTTGTTGCTGTGTTCTTTATTCATTGAAGTTAGTTCACTGTATACATTGATTTATAAGTTGCACCTGCTTTGAAAGAGCCTAAGCTTTATGTCTGCCACTTGACTACCCATGTGACCTTGGGCATAATACCTAGTGCCCTTAGGGAAACCTCAGTTTCCAAACTGGTAAAACAGGTGCAGTAATAACAGCTCTGCCCATCTCCCTTGGTTCTTGTGGGGGTCAAGTGGACTACTGAATATGGAATCCTGTTAAGAATCAAAAGAAAAACATACTTTTAGCATTGTTCTTATCATTATCAACCTTAATTTTTCTACCTCCAGAAACCCTCTCTGCAATGCCGTCGATCTCATCACAAAGTAGATCAGTTTGTGCAAGGTTGCAGCACCCTCACATGTGCACAGCGCACTCTTCCATCACAGCCCCACTCGAGTGTCACCTCTGCCATCAGGCTGCTCTGCTCCCTCCGCCCTCTTCCTACTGCCTCGTTCGGGGGCATTTATACATATGTGTGATGCTCCGTACTCAATTGTTCTGTCCTTACGGGCAGGAACCAAATCTTTTCTCTATTTCCCCACAGCATTCAACGCCTTTCACGTGGTGTCCTCAGATACGTGGACCGACTCAAAGCAACACGTATCATGTCACGTACCAAGCCAGGGCATGGCTTGGCCCCGCCCTTCTGGCTTGGGGTCTCTCACAAGGCTGCAGTCAAGGTGTCAGGTAGGGCTGTGGTTATCTACAGGCCTGGCTGAGACAGAAGGTCTGTTTCCAAGTTCACTCTCATGGCTGTTGGCAGGAAAACTCAGTTTCTTTCCATATGGGCCTAGCTATAAAGCTGCTCACAACGGGGCATCTGGAGCCCCTCACAAAGGGATTCCCTCAGCGTGTCTGTGTGTGAGACCATACCGCGTTTTATGAACTAATCTCCGAGTCGCACGATCATCTTCTGTGTTACTGCATTCAGTAGAGGCAAGTTGTGAGGCCCAGCCTGTGCACAACAGGAAGGAATCATACAGGGGGGTGCACGCCAGGAGGCAGGAAGGCAGCCTTGTGGAAGGCCGGCTGCCACCTTGACTGACTGAAAATGGATTTGTTGTGTTTATTTTTAATTTACTCTCCACTCGGGGCTTTTGTTCTTTTCCAGTCAACATATACTTGACTTCGCTTTTGTTGAAGTGTGCTCAGGAATGCAAATGCAAACCAGTCATTAACCCTACATTGACTCAGAGACGGCGATGTACAATAAAGAAGTCTGAAGCGAAATGAATTATCCAATAGCTGGTCGTTCTGCCCCCACCTCCACTTATTACGTACGCGTGTGATTAATGGACTTTTACCCAAAATGAACAGACTGCTTTCAGCAAAGCGCTACCAATAAAATCTTCAATATATGTTCACTAAAATAAGATAGTAATTTGCTTTTCTATTCTCTCATTTATATTTTCCATTTCCTACTAGCTCAAACCCCGGCTCCTCTGCCTTCTGACGGTGAAGAGCCACATTGAAGTTACTAAGGCCCCAGAGCATGCCGGGCACGTGCCTGAGACAGAGGTGAGAAAGAGGCACAGCATCTCCGTCTGCCTCAGTTCTGACAAACAACGCACCCCCCACACGTTCTCTTGTGTCCGATCGATCGGTTTGTCCAGCCACAGCCGCTGCCGCACCACGCACACCCAGCACTCGCTGTTGTGCCGCTCCACTGTAAGCTTCTCCACATCCCTGAAGGCTGCCCACCGTGGATCAGCTTTCAGGAAATGTTCAGTGAACCCATGCTTTCAGTAAACTTCTGCTTCCTTGTGTTTCCATAGAAAAGGAGCCCTTAGTTATGAATGATCTTGCTGCTTTTTCAAATTGCTCCAAGTGATTTAGTCATATTTCTGCAAGAGATGGCAATTCCTTTAAGGTTCGGTCTTCCCCGATGCTTAGAAGTTACTCAATTAATGCTTGCCAACTGGTGGCTAATAAAACTGAAGTGGTTGCTTCAATGTTCTTGGCCCAAACTCTGTGCATCTGAATCTGAAGTAATAAGACTAGTTTCTGAATTAATATTCTAGGTGCCTAAGGCTGAGTCTAATTTGAATTAAAATTTGCATAATTATTTTAATCAAAATAAATGCACAGTGCCTTAATCTTGTCCATACTTAGGACTTATTGGAGAGATTATTAAGTTACTATTGTTTAGTGTGGGAGCTTAGAATTTGCAATGTTTTATGTTCCATATTTTTTTCATAACTGCAAAACAACTACTATTATTTACAGCATTCTTTAGATAGAATATTTAGAAGCCTAAAGTCTAGGAAAGAATTTCGGATTTGGAGTCACACAGACCCCGTTAAGTCAGAGTCTGTCATTACTATCTGGCAAACTGTGACCACTGTGAGCTTCCTTTTTTCCATCCATACAATGAGAATATTGCTATTTGCTTTTCAGAGTTATTGGGAAGACTGCAATGATGTGCCTGTCACGTGGCCCAGGCTGGCATCAGCTGTGCCTGCACCACTTCTGCTCATTTTATGAATATTTCCTTAAGACATTGGAACTATACTGGCCCAAGGAAGAAAATTTATTGTTAATCATCCAGTACACTAAAATAAACAAATAAAAATAATCACTAACATTTTGAAAAACTTCCTTATTAGACAAAGTTTCCATGGGTAACCCAATCGGACAGTGTGCTCAGGGAAAGGATGGACAATTTAGACCCATAGTTTCCTTAGATGTCAGCAGGTCGTGAAACAGCCTTGAGTCACAGACACTGACAAAGCTAAGAAGCTGAGAAAACAGAATAAGCAAAGCCAAATGAAGAGCCATGAAAATGAAAGCGCTGTTCTCTATTTTTTGTGTGTTTATTGTTTTTCTTTAACTGCGGTAATTCATTGTTATTCTGTCTTCACTTGAACAGTCGCATGTTTCTACTGTGGACCTCTGTGCCCCATGCACGATGCCTGTAGGCTCTTGATTTCCAAAGCCATTTAGATTCTAGACACTGCTGCCAACTCCTGTGAAACACTTTGGTGGTAATATTTGGTTTCAAGTTTTAGAACTACACACACACAAGTCAGAAGCACATCCTAAGATTATATGTGTGTGCATGTGTATATTAGGGTATATATATATATATATATATATATATATACACACACATATATATATACTCAATTTATTTGTAAAAATATCCACATATTTAAAAAAACTATTTACCTAATATCCTGAGAGAAATTCAAACTGTATCCATATTGCCTGAGAAAATCAGACTGAAGCATATTTTAAAATCAGTTTTTAGAATAGATTTAAAGAGCAAAGTTGCTGGGCTGAGGGTCAGCAGACATGAGCCCCAACTTAGATTAACTGCAGTCTGTGGCTAAGACAAGTGAAAGACGACAGTGTTCAAGATGAAAAGTAAACCACCACTGGAAGGAATCTAGAAAGAAAATTACACAGACAGACAAGATGATTCATATTTAGAGCATGACAAGAATAGTGTTGAGTCAGATTCCACATATTAGCCCAAACACTCATGCTCTTAATGGGAAATTATAGGGAAGGACCAGAAGGATTGGCAAAAATATGATCAAGGAATGTTCTCAGTGAGGAAGATTAGCGCTAGGACCTCAGCACCAAACAGTGATTGATTTATCTTCAATCCTCTTAAACTGGCTTCAGATAGACTCATAACATTCTTACAATGATGTGTAAAGGAGCTTGTGCATCCTATTGAACTTACTCATTCGACTCAAGGAGCTCTTGCCATTGATAGGAAACAAGAAAGGTTGCCCTGTGCTGATCTAATGGGGCTCTGAATCTTACAGATTCTGAAAAGATTCTCTTCAGGGATCTTAACTGGGTATTTCTCGGGTTTGAACACTGTTTTGGAAATGTGGGCTGACAAAGCAGAGGTAACATCACCTCCATTCTAAACACCTGTTCGGGAAAATTCACTCCTCTGTGTCTCCTTTACTACTCACACAGAGCACTGCCTCTGACAGTTCTGGTCACAGATGTGTGTAGGTCAGCAATAAAAAAAGAATGCGTGCAGGTCTACAGTGTAACTCAATTCTACCATCACCTACCTGGATGGAGTGTCAGATCGCACACGTTACAGGCTCAGTCCCGCACACTGACCCCATCCCCCACCGCACTCTTCGGACACCACCCATCACGAGTCCAGGGCGTCACCTGTGTTTCTGACTGACTGGCTACAGATCACAGATTTGAATGACCAGATTCCTCAGGTTTGGCTAACTTGCTAGAATGGCTCACAGAACTCAGGAGAACAATTTACTTAACTAGATGGCTAGTTTATTATGAAAAGATATAACTCTGGAATAGCCAGAGGGAAGCAATACATAGGGCAAGGCATGGGGAAAGTGGTGCAGAGCTTCCATGCCCTCTCTGAGCACACATCTCCATGTATTCACCAACGTGGGAAGCTCTCTGCACCCCCTACATTTGGGATATTTATGCACGCTTCATCCCATGGGCATGATGGATCATAAACTCCATTCCCAGCTCCTCTCCCCTCTCTGGAGAATAGAGGGGAGTGGGTCAGGGCGGAAAATTCCAAGCTTCCAATCACGGCTTGGTCTTCCCAGTGACCAACCCTCGGCCAAAAGCTCACCAAGACAAGACGTAGAGCCATCAATCAAGGAAAATACAAAAGCTCTGCCAAAAATTAACAAAAAGTGTTTCGATAGAAGATTACTTGGGATCTGGAAAGGCCTCCCTGAGGCTCTAGAAGGGGTTTTCGGGCAGAGGAAACAGACGACGCAAAGGCCCTAATGCGAGAACACCTTCCAGGTATTCAAAAAACGGCATCCCAACAGGACCAGTGTGGCTGGAGAACAGTAAAAATGGGGTGAGGAGAACAAGACGGGCTAGGGAAGTAAGACAGGATAGATCATGCTGAGCTTAAATGTCAGTTTAAGGAGTTTGGATGTCATTCCCAGGTTATCTCAGGGAAGAGCCCAATATAAATTATGTTTTTAAAGATCAGTGTGAATAGATTACAAGGGAAAGATGGAGGCAAAGACACCAGTCTCAGGATGTTTCGGTAATTCAGGGGAGAGAGGACCGTGGCATTGGGAAGGTGGTGGTAGAAATCAGAGGTGGGAACAGGTGCAGTGTAGGTTTCAGATGTCGACCTTCTGGGACTTGCTGATGTCTGGGGTGGGCAGACGAAGAGACGAGAGGAAACAGGACGGCTCCTATTATTTGTTTTATTTGAGCCACTAGGAGACAGTGGTGTGTGTTTACAGGTATGAGTAAGATGCAGAAAGATCAAATTGGAGAGGGAAAGTCAAGTGTTTCCTGTTTTACTTAAATGAAACCTGATATACTTTTAGAACCAATATATGCTACTTAGCTAGCTAATATCAAGAAGTCAAAAGATTGCTTCAGAACTAGAGAAAAGGTCTATTAAGAGTATCTCAAGGGGATGAAAAAAAGCTCATTTTAGACTTGGGGGTTAAAGTGACTGTCATCCCACTCACTGTAACCGATACCACACTCATGTTGACACTGTTCTTTAAAAAATTATCAATGAATCAAATTAATAGGTCAGGGTACAAATATCAATGTAAATGGAACCCAAGAAAGTCTTGACTCTTATGGGGAGAGAGAAAGAGAGAGAGAGAGAGAGAACACAGGGAGGCAAGGTAAAAATGTAAACATGTTGCTGACAGACACCTGCACATTTCCTTATATTAATTCTTTGAAGATATGGTCATGTTCAATTCTATTGTATCAGAACGTACAAACGGTATTAACTCTTAAACTGAATTGAGTAAGGAAGTGTTGAAACAAAATTTCTCTTTAGAACATAAGCAAATTCACATCTTATAGCATAAAAAATCATTGGAATCCCACATCTCCCTACTAATACTTTGAGGAACAGGTTAGTACTGAATGATAACTGTTAGTAATAGTAGCTATAAATGCTAGAAAAGCAGATTTAGAATTTTTGAAATAATTTTTCACTTTACACAAAACATAATAAATTAACTGAGATTATGATTTGTGTCAGTAGTTGAAGTAGATTATAGCCACCTGCACAACTGAAGGCCTTTTCAAAGGCCTCTTATTTCAAAGTTCCTCTTATTTTTTTTCTATTTTAAGCCTGTTGGAAACTATGCCAACAGCAAGCCCTGCTTACCTGCCTCATGCCTTCGCCCCTAGCTTCAACTGCCACCAGCCAGATGGATGAGCTTGCCCCGTCATTACAAGAGACAGTCGGAACACCCATTCTGACTGATGTTATGAAAAATGTCAGAGACTTTTGAATCTGATCTTGGCTTGACAGGAGGGAGACTTTCCAAACACAAGAACTGTAGAGAGCTGTACAATCACTGCACAAAGGGACTGATGTGTTGCACATTGAATTCAGGCAATGATTACATATAATTGTATCATTACCATCATTACCTAGAGTGAGATTAATGGAAGCAACTATTCAGGAAAACAAGAAAGAAATTAGCTTTGAAGTAGCATAATGAAAGATTTTAATTGTGGGAAGAATCCAGTCACATTTTAAAATTACTGGTTGTGATTCCACCAAACTCACTAACCCCAAATTTTATTCACTGTTTCAATGCATGTGCTTTATTTCATTTGACCACACAATGATTAACAAAGGTCAGACATCCACAGAACATAAGCTCACTGCAAAGCTCAAGAACCAACCTGTCCACAATGTTTACTTTAATTGAATAGGCAGAGGGAGTTAGAAGAACACCTATTGATAAAACAAATAAATTAAATGGAATTTTATTTATTTATTTATTTATGTATGTATTTACTTTTGAGTGCAATTAAAATCAACACGTCAGTTGTGTAGCCCCTGTTAGACTCAAAACAACAGGGCACCAGTGATAACTGTATAGGTTTCTAGGAAGCTAAACATTGGAGATTCTTAACATCTAAGTTAATGGTCCGATTTTATTCAAGTGCATTCCTGTAATATACACATAAGAAATCCATTGGTTGTGTTTCTCACCCAAGTTTGTGTGCATTTTACAGCTGTCAATATTCATTAAACAAAGACGCTTGCTAGTTCCTGACTCAGAGTATGGGAAAGTTTTGAATCTCCGGTTCTGTGAAGGATGGTGCTGGGGGTGGGGGGTTCTGAACTGGAGGGGCCTTGACATGTGGAGACACACGGTCCTCCCCTTCCTATCACTGAGGTACTTCTGAGATGCAAAAGTGGAGCTCTTAGAGGGTTATGAACAGACTCAGCGGCCTGATACCTGGGGATGGATCCTAATCCATACCTAAACTTAGATCTGAACACGGGCCATGGTTTAGAAATTGTTGTAATATGGACATTTGTCTCTCGTCCTCACTTAACATGTTAATTGATATCAAGTCATGTGCCTATGTTATCTAAATTGCACTCGATGACAAGATTCATCACAGCAGGAGCTTTTTGTTGCTGTCCTGCTCACTTTTGTGTCTCCAGTTACTGGTCTAAAGAGGGGGTGCCACTTTGATGTGATGTTTCTATTTAGTTGCGTCGACATCGGTCATCTGCTCTTCTATTGAATTAAAACCCATCGATGTCTCACATGACCTGGTTTGCATCTGGAAGCGCCTTGGCGAGTACATTGGGTGACGCCAGGCAGTCCATACACTGCCACACATGGAGCCCCATTAGCAAATTGCCCTTCTCTATTTGTGCAGTTAGTGATGGCAGGTCTGGCGTGGCTTGCACTAAGTTAAGTGCTTTTAGTGGAAATCAGTAGATTCTCAAACCTTCTAACATAAACCAAATTGAAAACATTTATTAACTCTCTAAATTAAAGTGAGACAAAATTAGGCCTGAAATATTTAAAGCATCATAATTACAGGGTCTTCTTGGAAGGGAAAGGACACTATTTTAAAACAGTGAAAGTTAAATGTTCATGTTAGAAGTGACAAAAAAGAGAGGGAGACACTTAACCGCCCTTTCTGTTATGAATGGAACTGTCTCCTCATATTGTCCACTCCTCAGCGGGCTGACCACGCTGATTGAGGAGAAGACCTGCATCTCACTCAACCCCGTGGTGTGTCCCCCATGCAGCCCTCTGCGCCAGCCCCCAAACCTCGTCAGAACAAGCAGTGACTTCACAATAATTCGTACGCTAACAAAGGGGACTAATTGGAAAGTCTTCCTGTATTCAGAGGAAACAAAGCATGACTTATCTATAAATAAATAAATACTAGATGGATAGACAGACAGATAGGGAGAGAGCAAATTTTCCACATCTAAAACATTTTTCCTAGTGTGACTGCAATGGAGAAGAAAGAATTCCACTAACATCAATTGAAAAGATGGGTGTTCTTAAGATATTTTTGTGTTTGCAACTGACATATCATCTCCTTGATGTCCTGGAAATTAACCAGCAGATTTACGTTCTGAAAATAGTTAGTATATAAAAATAAGTTCTCTGGGTTCAGGTAGTAAAGGCCTATGAGTAGAGGTGTGAGGATATTGGGAAGAAAATGGCTTTAAGGCCAAACTGATGGGTTGACAGTAAGTTCTGCCCCTTGCTTCCTCTGAGTTTAGGAAACATCTCTAACTTTCTACACGTCAGTATCCTTCATTGTCAAATGGGGCTAATAGAACATCTAAGTAAAAACGTTGAGTGAATTTAAATGAGATTGTACATGTTCGGGGGTAATATGAAGTCTGATATAAAGTAAGCACTTAGTAAGTGTTAATCCCCACCCCCAACCCCCATGGGAGGATTTCAGGCACTGTAGTTGGGTCAGTGAAAGAATTAACCAGTAATTTTTTGCTTTGTGTCTCAACTACCCATGGAATTCATCTAACAGTGTTCTCCTTCATGTTATATATACAAGGGCTATAGAATATATCTAGAAGATTTAGATTTATGATAGAATAAATATGGTAGATTTGGGAAGGGCAGTGTACTAACTAAGATTTTTTTTTCCTTTTAGGAATATGTACCAACGATAGGGAATAGAAGATCAGCCACCCATGCCAGAAGCTCAGGGAAGGCAGCTGCCTACGTGACTTCTATTTGCAGGTCCACTCATTCATTCCATTCACTCAACATTTATTAAGTTCTTACTATGTGCAAAGCTCTGTGTTGGTCCATGGGGATAATGCGAGTACAACACCTACGTCCCTTCCTTGAAGGAGAAAGAGTCTAATGATGGAGAATGGTAGTAATCTCTATAAAGTATTAAATAATGCTGTTCAATATATAATTAAAAACTCCGACAAGCTCTCCAAAGGAAAGGAGCAAGGAGCTGAGAGGACACAGGATAAAAGAATCACATTTGGATAGGGCAGTCCAGGAAGGCTTTTCTGCTTAGCAGTGGTTTGCGTTGATGGATGCGTGGGCATTAAGTGGGAACCCTGGGAAAGGTCACTCACCTCCTCTCCCCGGGAGTCCCCTCATCCTTCAAGACACAGAATCTTGAAGTCCCTTGATTTCCCCAAGTCTAGTTGGTTGCTTCCCTATTTGTCTTCCCCAAATACTCTCCTTTTGCTCTACGCGGAGGTTTCCCACAATGTAGTTAATTATATGTGTACATCTCTCCTCACACGCATTGTGGGGCCAGAATGCTGTATCCGTTTTCAGTGCTCACTATCCAAGCCCAGAGTGGGCGCCCGGAAGTATTTTAAGAATGAATCTACACCTCTCCGATCTTGCCATGATGCCTTACACTTGCAAGTAACCCATTTGTTTTAATTAAGAATTGAGTTTTTTTAGAAGTAGCTTTCACTTTTCTTTTTTATAGTGGTGGAGTTCTCAGCAATTTTGTCTGATTACTTGACTTCATATTCTAGCTACAGTATTGTTTAACGTAAAACCTAAGCATATTATTTTAAGTCAGTTGATACTTTAGTTCAAGTAACTGGTGAGAAGAACTTGGACCTAGAAAGTCGTAGGGAACAAGACCCTAAACAACAAAGTTTTGATTCAGGGAAGTAAACCCAATGTACAACCTTGTAGAAATAACCAGTCGAGGCTTAGGGATTCTTTACAGCAATGATTACACTGAAACTGCCAGGAAGTTCCATAAGGCTAAGTGGTACTTTGTCATACAATAATAATTCTGTTTGGTTCAGCAAAAAAAAAAAATGCAAGGAAATGCAGAGGTCTTCTCTCTCTCTCTCTCTCTCTCTCTCTCTCTCTCTCTCTCTCTCTCGGAGGTTTCTGCATTTCTGCTAGATCAGAGATACACAAATGGGCCCTGCTTCCCTCACAGTATTCTGTTACCTAGCAACCAGAACATCTAGGCATTAGGATCATGGGGGCTCTAGGAATATACACCCTTACTCTCTTTAAACAATAGATTGGAGGAAACACAGTGGGAAAACAGCTATAAATCAACAACAACAACAAATGACTTCTAAAAGTTTTCCTGAGAATGTGCACACTCTCAAACATCCAATGCTGATCTGCATATAATTTAAATATCTTCCCCAGTGCTTACTGAAGGGCATACTCCCCGTGTTCCTGGGTCTGTTTTAACATATACAACTTAAAACAAAATATAATAGTGAAATTAGGTTGATAATGATAACTATAAATCCCTGCATATCACTGTTCAATAAATGCTTTTTATAGCAGATTTCCTTTGGTTTTATTTGCATAAATAACATTCACTTAAGACAAATTGTTATGCCCTTTGGGAATAATACTATTTCAAAGCTTTATTCCTTGCAGACTGTCAAACTGTTCAACTGACCTTATACTCCTGAGTCAGTATGGTTTTTTAAATTAAAAATTGAGAAGGAATAGAGGATCCAATAAAGCAGGAAATAGCGAAAGCTGAAGTATGGAAGTGAGGTTGCTGCTGTCTGAGACGGTAAGGAATAAGTGACTCCAACACCAGCTGGCAGATTCAACAATAGAATCATTGATGAAAGAATGGGCCAAGAAGATGGGGGGGCGGATAAAAGAGGAGGAAAGGAATAAAGTGTGAGAGCCATGGGGTGGAAACTGAAAGAAGTAATGAAGGCAGTGAGCAGATTGGTTTCCTAGGGAAAAGGTTAATTAAATCTTTCATGGCGTGGAATTCTTAAAACACGACTTCTCTGACTATGTGTGTATATGTTCATGTGCATTCTTTGTAAACACACAGAGATGATAATGAGTCTCTCCTAACATCCTTTCACACTAATGCTTGAGCACATGTTTTTAAAGGGCAATATTTTTTAAGCCTCTTACACGTTGAGTGGAGAGAAATTTAACACTGCCAACTTGCAAATAAATCTTAGGAGTGAGAACCAACTCTCTTTTTATTGTTCTGATTTATTTTCTCCAAAACTTAAAACCAACAACAAAAAAACAAACCTTGGATCTCTATTAAAATTAATGGCAAATGATTGAACTCTTATAAACAACAGAAGAGACAAACCCACAGGGCTTGGGAGCTTCAGTACTGCCCCAAAGACCACGAGGCTAATTTCTAAGCTGAAGAAATGATTATCAATCATCCCAGGAGGATGCCAGCCAAAAGATGGCAGCGATGCTATTTGTTTTCTGCCTTTTGTGTGTTTCTTAAGGTTAATCTTCATGCTGTCACACAGATTCCAGCAACCGTGGGCATGTTGGGGCTCAGGGAGGGGGGATGGAGCTTCTGGTGTCAGTCTAAAGGGCAAACACTGATCAGGATAATCAAGAACACAGTCCATCCAATGAGTGACATGCTCTCTCCATCACTGCTACCCTCCTAAGCCCATTGTGTAGTTTATACTCACTCACTTGAGAAGGTAATGCATGCAGTAAACACCTTCCTTTTGTTTGTTCTGTATTTAGCCTCACCCTTCACTTTAAAAAGCATTTGATTTATTTCATTTGCAGGATCTTGGGTATTCTGCCTACAGAAACAATTGCAGTTGATCAGGCTACCAGTTGTAGAAGAAAAAGTATTAATACACTCTCTCAACAAGAAGCCAGCATCCCTAGACCCTCCTGTGCTTAAATAGAATCCTTTCATGTGGAAAATCAGAAACAACAGAGTGCAACAGTTTCTGGAGGAAGGCACTTTTTTTTTCCCTCTTCCATTTTGTCAGAAAGCAAATATGAGAGAGAGAAAGAGAGAATGAATCTGTCACAGACATTTCATTCTGCCATCTAATCTTGTAAGTCATCGGTGGTTTCATCGCCGAAGAACGGTATTTCTCCCTTCTTTACCAGTGAGAGATGAATTCAGCTCGTCAACACTGGGCAGGATAGATGTTTTTATAAGTTATAAGATGATGATGATGATGGTGATGATGATGATGACAGTGGCAACAACGACAACAGGAACAGGAACAGAACCAGGGGTGGCAGAACAATGTACCTTAGTGTCTGCTATACTATTTTTTTATTTTGTGTAGACTGAAAACTCTTCCAAGTACTTTGAGCCTCGGCAGGGTCTCAAGAGCAGGCATTTTAATATGTGAGCTTCTACTACTTCTTATTTAATGTATGCACACTTAGTTTCCCATAATTATGGGACAAAGGGTTTTAGGATTAATGAATTAGCTCTAGTGGTACTAATATATGCCACCTGGATGAAAGGATGGGCAATGTTTGTGATTAAAGAATTTATTCAAAGGCAGAAATTTAAACCCAGGTGCTAATAGATAAGAATTAAATCCCATCCCATAAATTAAATGCATCATGTCATGTCTATCATAGAACGTTGGCAGAATTTATTTGCTGTTCAATGTCACCATTTCTCAGAGCTCTTTGGGATATATTAAAAAAACTATTTGAGGCTGTATTATGTTCCTGTTTCTATAGTAAGTACTTGGGAAAAAGCAAAGATATCAAAAATGTTTCCTCTGCCTGCAAGGCAACTATAAGCTAGTTAAGGAAATAAAATTCATAGCCCCAAAATGATTTCAGTTGAAGGCAGAAGCAAACCAACCTCTAGGAAAAGATGAGTGAGTGAGAAAAACAGGTTGGTCTCCATGTTGTGAGCTGTGTGAATTAAGGCCCAATAGCTCCTGAAAGAAAACTAAGCCCAGATACAGAAATTAAAAATCAAAAACCAATCTGCCACTGGATCTAACACTAGGCTTGGGCTAGGCACTCTGTCTCTGTGGGCGTCCGCCGTAGAACCAACATTTGTCACGGCTTCAGTTCAGTCTTCTGCAACATGAACTAACAAATGCCCACAAACCTCTCTTCTAGGAGTGCAGTCTGCTTTGTAAAACTTTCTTAGAAACAAGTCAGACTCTATGGGCACAAACCATGCACAGGCGTATATTGATCAGCAGAGAATACAATTTAACAAGCTAGAGGATAAAGCATGTGTTTGCCTGATTGGCTATTACTATTGACAGTGGTGATCTTAAAAATAGTGGTAAACACCATTTGTTACACACATACTATATGATAGATGCCTTACCAAGTATTTAATTCAATTTAACGCTCTCAACTTCTATGAGGTACCTGTAACTATTACCATTCACAGACAAACATGGAGTGGCTAAACCTGAGATCTCCAAGTTTGCAGGTGACAGGCCCCCTGCTGGTAACCACGATTTAGACTCTGCTAACTAGTGCAGTCTTCAATCTGGCTAGACTTAAGTATCTAGCTCATTCTGCTGAACAATAAAAGTTGATGAAGGAAAAGGTGAATTAAAAATAAAGAATGTATCACATGACTTTCTAAACTATGAGTTGGATTTCTTTTTTTTTAACAAATTTGACCTCTTTTTTTTTAAGATTTTTTATTTATTTATTTTTAGAGAGGGAAGGGAGGGAGAAAGAGAGAGAGAAACATCAATATGCGGTTGTTGGGGGCTGTGGCCTGCAACCCAGGCATGCGCCCTCACTGGGAATTGAACCTGCGATGCTTTGGTTCGCAGCCCGCACTCAATCCACTGAGCTACGCCAGCCAGGGTGGATTTCTTGTTTTAGTAAATATAGTAGAACAAAATACATTGCTTGGCTTTAGTAAGCTACAGTGGAGATGGTACTGAAGTAGAATTCATTTGTTTCAATGCTCAACTAGTTATTTGCTGTGCAAATGTATAGATTGTTACATGAAGGCTTCCCAGTGATTCAAACCTCTGGTTGTTCACTCCTTGTGCCTCTGACATCCACTCTGGACTTGGTCATGGGATTTGCTTCGGCCAATGATACATCAGCAAGTGTGACACGGCAAGGCTTGTGTGCTGGGGGAAGCTGTGGTAGCCTGTGAAAGCCCATTGTGATGACCTTGAGCACCAGGCCAACCATTGCCATTGCAGCTGAGCTCAGTCCTCAGCTGTGGAGTTCAGGAGGTAATGGAGGCACCACCAGCCAAGAATCAAATTAATAACTTAAGGAAGAAGAGTTTTCCCCAAGCAGTCTATCCATTTTCAAGAGGACACAATGTGTCCTCTTGCATGTCTTGAGTCTTCTGTGAAAGATTAGCGAGGAGATCCAAACCTAGACATAGCTTTTATCCCTGCACTCCTCTCTACCCCGCCAGGCTGTACATCCTGGGTTTCAAAAAGGACCCTATCTCCCCCGTCCTTTGAGTGACTCACTTTCCAAACAGTGGAGTGTGGAAAAGAGGAAACTAGTAACTTAGCAATGGAGGGACTTGGCAAACACTACCTTATCTAAGTAAAGAAGGTTAACATCGCAAGTAACACGGATTCACATACCTCCCAATATGAGGTTACAGTACGGACACTTTATCTCTGTGATATTCCTCCTTAGAAAACATAGCATCAGTCAAAACACGAGGTAAACAACAGACAGTCCTAAACCACAGGACACTCTACAAAGTCCATAACTAGTGCTCCTAAAAACTGTCCGGGTCATGCAAAAGAAGACAAGGCTGAGGAACTAGGCTGACCAGACAAGACTAAGGAGACGTGGCAACTAAATGCAATGTGGCATTCTGGGTGTAATTAACCAGAAAGAGAACGTTAACGAACAAACTCATGAGACCCAAATGAAGTCTGGAGTTTAGTTGGAAAATGGGAGAGATGTTTATTGTATAACAAATGTCACTCTGTCCTCCCAAGAAATTGAAGAATAAAAGATACTATTCACTCAAAGGATAGGAAGATTTCTGCACATTGCTCACTCTAACTAGCAGGTTTGTATTATGTGCCCAGGCACAGAATACACTAAATGGTGTGAAATTGCTATTGAACTTAAGGTTGTCTTCGAGGCTGGGACAAAAAGGTAAAAATTAGGGAAGTAAGGGAAAAAGGGAGGGAGGGAGATAAAGTCACTTTGTGCTCACATCATCTTGTTGCTTTTCTCCCCTGTAACCATTTCTCATAAAAATTGGAGTACATTTTAAAAAAAAAGCCACTTACTGCAGAGTTAGTTGAAAGAGTCAAGGAGTTTGATTCTAGTAAATTGAGACTTTACCTATTGATATCGTACAGTGCTAGCCTATACATGAAAGTGTATACGCACAAATATTACCTTTACCAGACTATTTTACATAAATATTCATATTTAAATATTATTATTAAATATGCTTAGGTCAGTTTTAGCCAATCGCAGATCTGATCTCTACAGTCTGCACTTATCCCCTGTTAACCTGCAGCAAAAACGTAGCTGATGTATCACTGTTTTCTTATCTCACAGAGAGACTAACGGGGGCCCTGGACACTATTCATATCGGTTTATCAAAAATGATTTGTTATGACAATGTGGTCTGGGATGGATGGAGACGGGTAGGATCTAAAAAAATGGCACATAAAAGCTTACACTTTGACAAAAGTGCACCTGGCTCTTTAAATATTCATGAAAATAATACTAGAAGGCCTCTGCTCTGTGGGGTGTTAGCTCCCTTTTCAAGAGTTTAGTTCTTCAAATGCGATGGTAAAATGATGGCCTATGATACTGAATAATGCTTTTGTGATGGGGAAAAAAGATTCTGATGGACAATGACATCATCTGTGCCTTTTGATTTTTTTGTTCAAGCACGTTGGAAAGAGATCAGGAGGCACCACTTGGCAAATAACTAAAAGCAGAACTAAGAATGGGAGGGAACACAGACAGAGAGCCAGGGAGAATGTGCTAATTCCAAACATGTCACTTTTAGAACTGGTCACACGCTCAGTCATATGACAAGAGCTATTCCCTTCCAAGGAATGATCAGCTTCCAGTGATGGAAATGGTGATCTCTTTGCAAAGTCAATTGTCCTAGATTATTCAAAACTCATGTTTTAAGCTCAAGCATCTATTTTGCTGAAACCCCAACTTTGAAGTTAAGGGTGATTATCTTAAGCTTCCCAGCAGGGGTCACTAAGCTAATGATAAATATAAGCTCTGTAATAATGTGTAATCACTGTTCCCATTGACAACACGAGCGAAAAAATTTAGATATATGATGTCAAAAATCCTGTCGAGGAAGCCTTGGGTAAAAATACAAAATATTTCTCAGCAAAAGTGACAATATTTTACATAAAGAGTCAAAATATAATAACCGCGTGTTAATGTAATATTTACAGAGAGGCCAGTGAGCCACAGCCTGCTAGCTTTTAGAATTACACACACATAAATTTGGTATACTATTCCAATGTTGCAAATGTGTATAGAAAAGAGATCTACTGATGAATAATCAATGATTTTTCCAACAATGATTTTACTTAAACTTTACACTTAAATAATTTGAACATAATAGAGGCAACAGCATTCTATTTAGATACACCCTGATTTAATTCAGGACTCCGTCACTTGAGCCAGTCTTTATGGGACAGCGACCTCCTTGTTCTGGTGCTCCACACCCAAACTTCCTATATACCCTGGCCCTAGAATGGTTTGGGGCTTTGAATCGATCACATTAATATTATTAAGAATGAAGGGCTGAAATCTTTTACATGAAAATACAGCTGACCTGAAATCAACCATAAACTGGTTCCTAAAACTTAATGGTTGATAATGGACAAAAGGGCTATATCACTTTGTCAGCCAGTGGAGCCAAGGTCTTTGTCAGGGTCTAAGCAGGCTGCAGTAGTTACCCCCGACACTGCCCTCACCTTTCGCAGGTCACTCCGTAAGCCCGGCTCCCTGAGGTTGGAAGCACGCATCAAGCACACTTTCCTCAGAGCCTCTGGGAAAATACTCCACCCCTGAGCATTTAGACAGTTCCACCACCGCACTTCATTGTCTTCCCAACTGTTATTTCCTCCCAGAGTCCCTCCCCCAGCCCCTAGATGAGAGGAATACATAGAACACACCCATCCCTCGCTATTGCCTTCCCTTACTTGGTTTATTTTCAAATCACTTTCCACACCTATGTTATCGTCTGGGTTTATTTGGTATTAACCACCCGTGATCTCCGTCTAGAATGATAGGAGGTAGAAGATTTCTCTGTTCTGTTTTCTGCCAAATGGCCAGCATCAAGAACTACGCCTGGTACAATTAAGAACTCAACAAGTATTTCCAAATACATGCATAAACAAACAAACAAACAGCGTATGCACCATGTATTCCCCAATCTGGAGGACAGAAAAAGAGAGATGAGAGACAGGTTGTGACCCCAAGGTACTTACAGCAAGTTGAAGACACGACACTTGAGCACAAACTACTTTGTCAGCTCTACATATGTGAACCAAGCCAACCGGTGGCAGGAAGATAAATGTTGTTCACTTACAGAAAAATGAGCCTTCGGTAACAATGTGCAGTAAATTGATCAGATATTGGAGATAATAGTTTTAAACAAATCTTCCATTATTTGAGAAACCACAGAGAGAAAGCCATATTCTGTCGCATTGTCAAAGACAGAATTTAAAGCTGGGTAGCTCATAGTTCTAAACGCATATGAAATTTCTTTAAGTCTGATGTTCTTATTTCATTTTGATATTTATTCTTTTATCTCTACATTCATAGCATAGACCAGCACATCAGATACCTCAAGATACGAGATCCTTTTGTGAACTAACAACACTTAATTCTTCTATTTTCTCTTTTTCTGGTTATCACAAAAATATAAATGTAAAAAAACCCTTTTTGTTCCCTTAATTCCTATCCAAAAATCATAGCTTTAAAAATCAGAAATACCATTTTTTCTTCTCCTGAATTTCAAATTAAGCACTTGGTCCTGCTTTGTTTGGGATATACATGAAAGCAAAAGCCAAGGGGGTGGGGAGTCTACTCTCTGGAGTTTTCAAAGATACGCGATTACTTGGTACCATCAAGAATTTCACCTCCTTCCCATTCTCTACACAACCTCAATTCCAATAATAAATATTTAATTAATGCAAATAGCTCTGTTTGACTTTCCAAAAAGTTGGCATCCTCACCCCTCCCTCCTGCTTTGATAGACTCATTCATTTTTTCCCCTGCCCATTCAGGAAAGAAAAATAGTGGGAAAAACTAAGGGGTTAAAGAGACAGCCCTTAATAAATGTGTTTAATGGCTGACATGCCTTCTTTCTTTCAGCTCGTGAAACTGGCACGCAGGCAGCCTGGCATTGTTCACTCTGAAGTGGCTTCTCCATTGTTCTCCACCAGCCTCTATCAAGGCCTACTGACAGATGACCTATCAAAGGCCTCCTCCTTTGTCTTCCGGCATCCTTACCATCCCTAATTTTTTTCCTTTGAATAGACACAATCTGCTCGCCCTCTGGCTCTTCCCCCTCCAGGGGTAGCAGTTGGTGAGCCTGGGCCCTCCCCAAGCCGGGGGCTGCTATGCAGAATATGTCTGCATCCCAGTGACGTGAGGGAAAGTAGTGCATAAATTAGTACAGTGTTTCTAGAGCTGTCAGGGATAAATTGTTCCTATTTCCTGACACTGTCACAGGAAGAAAGGGTGAGTCTAAGATGAGGTCTGACACCCCTGTTGCTCCTTGAAGACAAAGAGCCCCTAACATGTCCCGCCAGGTCTTAGCCAGGAAGAGGCTTACAAGAGAAGGAACTTAAAACTGGGCTGTAGGAAATACAATAGAACTGGAGCTGTGGTCAGAGGGCAAAGTTCAGTTAAAAGTAGGTAAGACAACACCATCAACAATAACAAATGTTTTGTGAATCACCTGCAGTGTTTATGCTGAGGCTACTTGGGGGATGTGAGGTAACCCCATCCCCTATTTACTTAACATTGTTTCCATTAACGATGGCTTGTGAATTCGCATGCAGCAGGTACTGATAAAAAGCCTGTTTGCTTAAAGGATTCTAGGAGCTGGCCTCAAAGGAAGCAGACTCCAGCCTTCAGGCATTTGGACTTCAGGAGAATTGCTCACCTTCCAGGAACACCAGACCATTCCTTGACAGGCTCTGAGAGTCCCAAGATAGTGGGGAGCAGACTGTGCTGACTCACCCAGGGCACGGTCTCGGGAGCCCACAAGCCTCTCTGGGTCTGCCTTCCCTTCCCCAGCTCATAAAAACCCTAGCCTACTACGCTGAGGTGTTAAAATGGTCTTCGTGACCAGAGTGCCCCGTCTTCCCAAGTGCTGGCTCTGGAATAAACCTGCTTTCCTGCCATCGGACCCTGTCTCTTGATCGTTGGCTTTCGAGCGGCAGGCAGCTGAACCTGGGTGCTGTATCATTTATGGCATGCATACTGGACAGGAAGTCCATTAAGGGATGGGAGTTGGGGCAGACGAACTCCCTGCTACTACCAGTTATTGTACCTTCAGCCCTGGGAAGGGTGGGAGGCTGGAGGGACTAAAACTGAGCTTCTTCAGACCTTCTAGAACAAAAGTCTTCAGAAGGTCCATCTTCAGTGTGATCAGGTGTCTGCTCTATTCCATGCTTATTCTGTGACTGTAATCCCTCTCTCTGCCCCCACCCTGATTTTCATACTCAGTTGTAGTTTATGGCACAGTCAACATCATTTCTATACACATCAATTACTGGCTTCTTAAATGGCTACACAACCAAATGTATACCTACAGGAAATACACAGTTACGTGTGATAGAATTTTAAAAGTTTTCCATCAGTATACTGAGGGGTTATCTTTTTTTAAAAATTTATTTATTTATTTTTTAGAGAGAGGGGAAAAGAAGGAGAAAGAGAGGGAGAGAAACATCAATAATGTGTGGTTGCCTCTCATGTGCCCCCAACTGGGAACCTGCAACCCAGGCATGTGCCCTGACTGGGAATCGAACTGGCAACCCTTTGGTTTGCAGGCACGCATTCAATCCACTGAGCTATACCAGCCAGGGATAGGGGTTATCGTTTTAGAAAAAATATTTTATTATACTTGTTATTCTTCAAATTATAAGCATAAGTCATCCTCAAAATTAACTTCCGTGGAACAGACCCTTTCCAAAGCTGGCAGAAGTGACATCACAATTTATGGCTGGTGAGGTTCTAACAAGTGATTTTCTTTTTCCAAATTTTGTGAAATTTGGTTAAAATGAGTTGAATTGAGCAATGGTACTGTTAACAGTATATGGCATTCACATAGACAAACATAAAATGTATATTTAAATTGTACCAAGTATTTGACTGGCAAAAACACAAGTCATAAATATTTTCTCCTTTTCATAGCATTTGTGTTTAAATGTTGCTTTTCTTCCTGGCTGCACTGTAAATGAATGTAAATATAAAAGCAAACCCCTTAAGAAAGGAAATTTCAGTGCTGCTGTTTGTTTACCAAAACCGAAGGGCCGTCATTGCATTGAGTATCTGATCTGAAAAGTGCTGGTCTCCCACTGGAACAGTGAAATCTACCATTAGTTTCTATGAACGTTTTCTCTCTCCTCAATATAGAAACTTTACCACTCTTTCAATCAAGTTAGAGAACTGGATGCAAGTGAAGTATATAAATATATTTTTCAATTTTTTCTCCCTTTTTATTGTTGTTATTTGTGAACTAATGGTGAATTAACTTGAATAAGTGAATATCTGAGAAAGAAGGCATACGATTTAACTCTAGACCCTTTTGATAATTCAGGTAGCTTAAATAAAGTATCAGTTTCGTAGCAAGGAACGGAATGGCTCTCTCCCAATACACACAAGAAATGCTTGTTTAGCTACTGTTGATTTACATGAGAAATTAGGCTTTTGACTTCCGTATGTTTGGTTGATTAAACTTAAAGTTTGTAGGAAGCAATAATTACCAGAATGTCACCTAGGCATAAGCTACTTTATCCCTCCACTTGATAATGCTGCATCAGTGAAAATATGTAGCTATTGTTTTTCAATAGATGGTGTAAATCAGGCTCCGATTATCTAAACAGTTATAATTCACTAACTTCTGGATGACATCCAAACTCTTCAAGCACATCTGCTCCACGCACCAGCAGAACGTACAGCAACCAGTGCGGCACAATTCAACATAACAATTTAAATATTTTATATAATTAATGATATGTAATTAAACTTAATGTAATAACATTTGGGTTCTCTGAGGTAACTATTTTACAATTAGTGTTTCATCAACAAATAGCTTTTCCGAGGCAGCTTTGCCTATAGTAGCAATCCACCCAGAAGAGTTCCTGTTACAGTAAATAAACTGTGGAGTAAAACCAAACAGTCTAAGTCGTCAGCCATCAGCACTGGATTATGTTAGAAACAAGAGTCCTCTGCATGCCAAAACCACATGTAAATGTAAAGCTTAATGGCTTTGCCTTCAGCCTGCAGGAAGTTAAAAAGGTAACAAGACGGCCCAGCCACTACGTGGTCTTTCTCACAACCTGACACACACAGTCAATTACCAAGGGGTCTGTGAAGAGAAGTCTCAATGAAACTACCCTCCCGCTAGCCTAGTCTGGGTCAGGAATTCGATGAGGAGGTGCTGGAGGGGCAGCCTCTGAGAGGCTGTTCTGCCCGGCTCAATTGGACTAACACCATGTAGTTATGGTTATAACAGCAAAGACATTGTCTCGAGAATTCTCGCTTTGCAACATTTGGACCCCTGAACTTCTTTATGGAGCATGCATGTGATTTAAAATGTATCATCTCCCAGATTTGCCTGGGTGCAAAAGAACTGCAGTGAATCCGCTCCTTCTCTGATGTGGAGAGCTCAAGTTTGTCGCTGTCTAGACTTGCTCTCCAGACTTAGTGTTTTGAGACCCATAGTACCTCTGGAGAGAGACCCCAGTCAACTTCTATTGATTCTTCTCTTACTCCTTTATTTTTCTATTTAAAATAGTACTTGATGGTCTTCTACCATGAAAAGTAACAATATAGTTATAGTTGTTTTAACATTGCCTCTCCCCATCCAAAACATACTTCTCTTCCTTCCTAATGTATTAAATTATTAGTATATCAATATGGCATGCTCTTGTAGAGTCACACAGCATGCAAGGATTAAATACCCCTTCTTACACAAGTTTTTATTTTATCCAGGGTTAGTGTACTTTCCTATTTGCCTTATTCTCTAGGTGATTAACCCCTGACTCTACTATAGAACTAGAGCGTTTTCCCCAGTGAAGGTGGACACATCAGGGTTCATTTAGGGGTGTGCTCTTGTCCCACTCCAATCTCGGCAGCCAGCCACTGCGCTGTCACCCAGATGCTCCCCTCTAGCATTGTGCTCAGTGCTCCCTTTGTGTCTTTCCTGCAGAGGATCCGCTTTCCTGGAACCTGAGGCTTCGTCTGCATTGGTTCTTTCTCCTTTTAGTAGAGTTACATTCTCACTAACCATCCTGGGGTGCTGCAGCCACCTCTGGCTTGTTGAACATGAAATTGTGGTTAGTTGCTTCCCACCAGGCTTCTAATACAGCTACTGTTCATCCATATGCTTTTCAGCTTCCAAAATTTTTGTTAGCTTCTCTTTTCCTCTGTTCTCATCATTCCCCTTTGCTGTCCTTGGAGGTTATCCTATCTGTATTCCATTCTCCCGTATCAGCACTGATGTAGGAGAGCTACACCTCTGTGTCAGTTCATGTCATTCCCCAGAAGCCTTTGTCACACTGGGGGTGTCAGCGGAGGGCAACCCTGGAAGCGTGGCTGAAAGGCACTGTTATTCCGGAAGTGCCGGCCTGCTGGTGACGGGCTGGGGGGGGAGGGCATCTGTCTCCAGCAAGAGGCACATTCGGTTTGATGGGGAAGCAGAGCCCAGAGCAACTTGATTTTTGTGTGTGCCAACAAGTCTGGGAAAATAATGTTTGCCTGATGATCAAAGGAGAGATCCTTGTTTCCCCAGCTCGTATGAACACAAACATAAATCTGAAATCAGATGGTGAAGAAAGACCTCCAGGCGTTCCTGAAATTATTCTCCTTTAATATGTGATTGCAGTCACAGCTCTGTCATCTTGACCCCACGGGTGACCCTCAGATTCATTTCAGACCCTTTCAGTTTGACTGCAAGGTAGTGTGGACCTGAACCAGAGACATGCAGCCACCACACAGGTGATCTGAGAGTCGGTGTCGGTCCACTTGCTTACCAAGAGGGCCGGGACTGCTTCTGCTCTCCAGCCTGGTCTGGTCCTTTGGGCTTGAACTGATGATCTCTTGTCCTTGCACAGATCCTCCCTTTTACAACATTTAATTGCAGGCAAAGGAGAAGAGGAAGCGGGGGAGAAGCATATACATACATTAAAGAATTTTATTTATGGGAATTCCTTTCATTGTTAGGACAATATGCACTAACTCAGAACAGTGGGGAGAGATGAGGCAAATTGATGGGCAAGATCCCCCTTCACTTCTCCTTTCGCACCCCACCCTGCTGATACATTCGCCACTCCGGTGAACGTGCGGTGTGACGTGGTAGACAGCACGGCGAGGTGAGCCTCTGGAGAACCAGGTCCCAGATTTCTGTGCCACTGGCTTGCTACCCAAGATTTAGAAGGTGAGATCGTCCGGATCATTTTCAAGTTCTAATACAACCTGAAATGCTTGGACTCAGGCAAATCACTTAATCTGTGGATTTCTGTGGTCTAATCTGTAAAACAAGAATGACAGTCTACAAAATACCTGATAAACTCTTCCCGTGATTTTCATAATCCACACATCGATATCCCTTATAGCATCTACGATCAATGTTTCTGCTGATTGACATGAAAGTGCATTGTCATAGGCTTTGGGGTATCCCCTCCCATCGCCACTTTTATTTTTAACTGTAATTTAACTTTAAAAATGTGTTCCAAAACAAGAAGTGTATTGGGTTCAGTGGTTCGCAGCCATTTGCGGAGCTTCAGTGAAAGCATAAGTGGAGCATAATCGGGAACGGAGTGATCTAACGCACACCAGAGTTCAGGGCTCATGTTCAACAGTTACACTTGTTTCGCCCTGGTTCACTGGGCTCCTGACTACACGAGTTCTGATCAGGATGATTTTTTAGATTAAAAATTTAAATAGTGTAAGTCAATGAAGCATTGCATAACACAAATTAAAGGAATTACACTAGAGAATACAAATGAGCTTAGTTACCACTGGGATTCGGCTTAGAGGCCCGGCATGGAATGCCCTGTGGGCCTGAGCTAGGGAGGGTCATCAGCAGCTCCCCCCAAGCAATGGCAGTTTTAGGCTACTTGCTCCCATTTTTTCCCTTTATAATAGAGTCTTGGAGGCTAACATGGCATTTTGGATTACCATTCGCTCCACCAGTGAGACATTTATGTCTAAACCTTGAACACAAATTCATTAGTTTGTCGTTTTGCCATGGGCCAATCTAGTATCTGGCTGTGGTCTGAACTCTTTACTGAGCTTCATTTGTCCATGTTTTACCTTCTTGTCCTTGTGGTAGAGAAAGGTAGATAAATCTGTTCTGGCTAATGGTAAAAAGCTGGGACATTTATCAAGAGTGAATGATGGCCACAGGCTAAAATGTTACCATCCCAGAGAACTTTCTTTAGTTTTTAGATTATCATCAAGCTACTTTTTTCAATTCTCAAGCAGACACTCACTTTTGAAGGGTGAGTATTGAATCATATTAAATGACAAATGCTGATTTCACCTCCGTAGGGATCAACGCTGTCTGATAAAAACAACTTGAGGGATAGTCATTTTCAAGTCTATCCACCACACTCGGATGTTCGAGTATCAACTGAAATACACTCTGAAGCAATCATGAGTCTCGTGCAGAATGGGTGATCCAGGTAACATGTGTACTTTCCCATGCCCAATTGCTGCCCAGAAAAACACCTGTGAAAACAAAACTCCACTACCGTAACTTCTCACAGACCGCAGTCCACTTGCTGGGAGATGAGTAGAACTGAAGTGATGGGAGGTGACCTTTCAACCTGACCATGCTTCTCAGATTAATCAGGAATCAGCATATTGTAAACATGACAGTGTACAACCAGAAGATGAGGAGAGGACCGCTTTCAAGTTCTGGGTCAGTGACACAAACGGAAAGAGTTTAGCCTCTCAATGTGATCACTTACGCTTCTAAATCGGGGATGGCAAGTGGGGTCCATGATGCGCCCAGGGTTATTTAGGTAAAAGGCTTTATGGGAAGATGGAAGAGTCTGTACAACAGTTTGGGTATTTGATCATGTATGCAAAAGTGTAAGTCAATGGCTTTTCACAAACTGGAGCCCATTTGAGAATTAACCACAACTTGAACAAAAGCTGTGGAGGGAAACCTTGATCACCTTTCCTGCCCAGGAAGGAGGCCGTGCAGCTGGCTGGAAGAACGATGGTCGGTGCCTCTCCTGAGTTAACACGCCCACCTCGCCCCTACACTGGTTCTGTGACACCAAAAAAAATACCCAGCTTCACTTTCCTTTGTAATGGATAACTCAAAACCCCACTAATCACATCCTGAACATGAAAAAAACAATACATGGTAAGTGGGTGCTCCTCCTTACAATATAACCAAGAGAGAAATAAATCCCTTTCTTAGTTGGCTGAAAACTAAAGCTGGAACTACCTCCAGTCAATCAAAAGGGTAGAATGATGGGATGCTAATGCTGGAAATGGGATGATTAATTGGTTCTCTCATCATTTGACACCTAGGTTTTGAGCTCTAGACAGGTTAAGTGATATGCCAGGGATTAGAGCTAGTACAATGCAGTTCATCAAACACATAATTATGAGCCTAGAAATGTGTTTGGCATCACGGAACAAAAAGATGCAGTCCCCACCCATGAGGTGGTCACTGTCCCATGGAGAGATACATGTACAATTATGGAATTACGACGCAGCCTCCCTAGCCAAGATGGGGTGACAACATGCCCCCCTTGGCTTCTCAGTGGCATTGACATCGACCCAGCTGTCTTTCACACACTGACTGGGCTCTGCGTGGATCAGACCCATTTGAAGCAAGACAGGCAGGCTGCAGTGAACAAAAAACTTAACATCACTTCAGGCACATTGCAGGTACCTACAAAAATGCTGGAGCCCCGATGAAAATAAAATCCTGACTATTGATGCTGGCCCTTGCTTAGGGGGACTTTAGCAAATTCTTTCTAGCTTAGGATCCCAGGAAACGCATCCAGCCAGCACTGAGACGGAGCCACTGCCGCGTGGAGCAGCCCGGCAGCATCATTTCCATGAGCAAGCCTGGGACCAGAGGAGCCTGGAGGGGAAGGGACGCAGCCAACAGGAGCATTTGTGCAGACTGGAAATTTGCACTTGGCACTCACTTCACAGGCCCTGCGGGGAACCTCGGAGAGACCATGGCTCCAGGACCCCGCGCTGGGCTCAGAGAACGGCTTGGTTTTTGTCTCAGCGTGGACTCGATCTTGCCGCACAATACTGGGTCAGACACTATTCCCGCACACTGCAGTTCCTCCGACAATACGTAAGGGAATGAAACAAACTCTGGTGTGACCGCATTTCACCTTCTGTAAATACGATGGGCGTAGAACCGAGTTTCCGAATATCTTCCCCAAAGAGAATCATGACAGGATAGCGTGCTGTTCCAGAGATGTGAAGAGGCCATTTCTGACCCACCACGTGTGGGAACATGTGTTTTGATTTATTATTTTGTTATAGGAGTAAGGATGGATTTGTACTTAATACGTCACCATCTAACACAGTCTTCTTGGGACATACTTGGGGATAAGTGGTGGTATTTATAACTACAAAAAGATACAAAATACAAAGACAAAAAGAATAGACCCTACATGTATCAAAGGCAAGGCCCTGTCCTCATTTATAAAACGTTCTTGTCACAGCGATTCTGTTGTGCATGGGTGCCGAGCCCAGGACGGCGGCCCAGGTTACAGGGGAGCACTAGAAATGACCTCCATTTCTCTTTCGTGCGCATGGAAGGTGTTTCATTTGTCTTGTGAGGGATGCCTGAAAACCCCAGACAGGGGCAATGTTCTCTGTGGGGACAACGTGCGACAGGTGGGGACGAACGCCAGAGGGACTTCCAGCAGTCAGTCAAGTGTTTATGGCACGAGAGGATGGCGGTGAGGCAGCCCTGTTATCCTCTTGATTCTTGGCTCACGAGATGAGGAAAGTTCAGAGCAGACACCATGGCAAGTGGTGGTGAGATGCCTCCCTCCACTGTCCCAAGGGTGTCCGCGAGGATGCTGTGCCACAAGACCATGAGGAGCCTGGCTTCTGCAGGTCTGTGAGGTCCTTCTTGGGGAACGGCAGATATCAGTGTCTTGGGATCCTTCAGTTGTACAGACGGTAGCTACATGCTCGCATAAATACCCCAGGAAAGGGAATCATGTAAGATAAAATAAAATGGGATTCTGTCCTGACATCATTTGTACTCCCCCAGTAGGTGTGACCATGTCATACCCCTGTTACATTAGTGAGCCTATAAATGCCCAGCTGTATGGCAAGGACAGCATTGTGGTAGGACATTTAAACTGAGAGACAACTTTATTTTAGGATAGTCTGAAAAAGTCTCATGAAGAATGTGAGCTCTGGAGTCAGAGCTTAAGTCTGAATATAATTTAAGTAAATGAGAGAAAAGAAAGAATTCTGAACCAAAAGAAAAAAAAAGTAAGTAAAGGTATAGGTAACTATGAAAGAAGGGGATTCAATGCAAAAAACTATCTGTCCGAAGTGGAGGCTGCGGGACAGGTCCCTTCGGGAGAGGAAACCGCCCGGTTAGAACGACAGACCACAGCAGACTGCACAGCAGTGCATGTCCTCTCTCTGCCTCCTCCCTCCTGGGTAGCCGTCACTGCTCTCTGCAGAAGTCCCGGCTGGCGTGCTGTAGACACAGGTGAAGATAGGATATATTTCTGTTTTTTTTTTTCACATGAGAAATTTCAGATACAAAGAAAATCAGGCCAAGACATAGGTCAAGATCAGAACCCACCCGACATTTTTGCATTCAGTTCTTGCTACCTGTGTATGAGAAATTTACCCTGTTTCAAATGTCCATAGTAAAGAACTGAGTGGCTTGGTATCAATTTAATAGTTTACTTTATCATCTTATAAAAGAAAGCTAGTAATTAGTTTTAATAACTTCAAACACTATTTGCATGTATAATATAGAATGCATAATTAACGTATCATATATAATGTAAAATAACACGTGATATATATTGACATGCATTTATAGTATGTATAAATACATATGTATCAATATATTACATACTTTATATAAACACATGTTTAATGGAGGGGGCATGCAGGGGAAAAAGCCTGTTTAACACTTTAAAAATGTCTATATAAAGAATTTCAAGAATATAGCTTATTTATATTAGGATCTAAGGGGCTAAGTTAAAGTGTATCAGTGAAACCTCTTAAAGAAATGTGTGTTCTTTTCAATTAATTAATTAATTAATTAATTAACTAATTTTTGAAGAGGAAAGGGGAGGGAGAGCAAGGCGGGGAGAAACATCTGTGCGAGAGAGAAACATCGACTGGTTGCCTCTTTCACTCGCCCTGACCTGGGCCTGACCGCAGCCCAGGCATGCGCCCTGACTGGAGTCACACTGGCGACCTTTTGCTTTGCCGGTCAACGATATGTGCTTGGTTTTAATGGACTATATTGTTTTTCTCCAAGTCAAAATTTAGGTAATTTTATGAAGTTCTTATTGGAGAAATGTTTGACTTTTATTTGTGATACAAGTGCCTGTATTTTTTTGAGAAAATACTGATCTGCATATAAAACAAATCCACAGGCTATTTTTAACACTGCCTTAAATAACAATAGACACTTTTCTATACTGAAGGTTTTCAATCACAGGCAAAATAAAACATCATTCCTTCCTGGCTCAGGGAACAGAAAAACAAATTAAGCTGCAGAAACTATTTGTCCAAAGCCACAGAAAAAAAGGATGATCTCTTTATGTCAAAGATTCCTCTTAGATCTCACCATCTTCAATGAAAGTAAGACATACTACAGCTCAATTATTAATTTGTCAAAGCATTAACCAGGGTGGGGTTCACCTCCTCTTAAGACTCCCTGACTCAACCTTCACCCATGACGAGTAGGCTTAACAAGCCTTTTGTGTCTCATCTCAGCCAAGCAGAACCACATTTTTCACCAACAACTGCTTAAATAAATTTTCACTTGCTCTTGTGGGCCTATGCTCATCCCCTGTCCTTTAAAAGAAAAAGATCTGAATGAAGGCAGGACGGTTGTTTAGAGGTGAAGGTGGTTAACAGGTCAAAGGGAAGAGGGGCAGATTCAGCAATCCAATATGGCACCTTCACCCTTAAGAACACTTTGGCTCCACAGCTCAGCAGGGATGGATTTATCTCTGTGGGAGTGCATGGAGGATTCAAGGCAGCTGCAGATAAACAATGAAAACAGTAGAGTAAAGCAGGGGAAATAGACTCCTCTTCTGGAAGAGAGGTCCTTAGTTTTGAAGCCACATGAAGCATTTTCAAGTGAAGATGTCCATACCTGGACTATAAAGTTTGGGGTCTCTCAAAATTTGGGTTTCCAATTTGACCCTGAATAGAAAAGCAGGTGCAATGGGGCTGAATTGTGCGCCCCCCCCCAAATCCATGTGTTAAAGCCCTAACCCTTAGTACCTTGGAATATGACTGTATTAGGAGGTACACTCTTTAAATGAGCTCCAAGGCAGGGTCCTACTGCAATCGGACCCTTGTCTGTAGAAGAGGACAAAATCTGGGCACAGAGGAGACACCAGGGATGCATGTGTACAGAGGAAAGACCAAGCAAGGCACTGTGAGAAGGCAACCATCTGCAAGGGCAAGGAGAGCAGCCGCAAACGAAACCAAACCTGCCAGACCCTTGATCTTGGGCTTCTAGCCTCCCTAAATGTGAGAAAACAAATTACTGCTGTTGGAGCAGAAAGGCTGCTATGGTAGCCTTAGCAGACTCGGTGGGGTGTCAGGCGATTCTTTCCTGCTCAGCCCTGCACTGCCGCTGTCCCAGCCGCAGTAACGGTTGCGTACTGGCTCCCAACCTTTGGTTGCTAAACTACGAACTTATATTAACCACTGCACCTCATCACCCTGTGCTGCTTTCAATGCTCTTGTGATTACATGTGTTCTCCCTAATCAAACTATCTATAACTCCAGGTCACAAGACCTGTCATGGGCTTTAGTAGCAAGAATTAATATGTGCTGTCCTATTGACAACATGTAGGGAATTTAATCCTTTAATATTGAAAAATGGTACTAATTTCAAGGGTTCCAAATAAAGGAAAGCTTTAGCCTCTGAAAAAGTGGAGGGATAATTCACCCAGTAGGAGGATTCCTGTAGGAGTAGGTTAAAAAAAGTGGTGGCATAAAAGTATCCCTTTAAAAATGCAGTTTAGAGTTTATCACCTAAAGAGAAAGAATGCAGGCGTGGAGCTCTAAACCTTAAGGGACAATTAAAATGCAAGAAATGAAACACTAGCTGTTCCATGTAGCCTCCTGAGCAATAAAACCTGGTTGGATATCTGTAGTCTGAGGCTGAGAGGCAGAAAGTAATAATCAGCACTTGTACTCTAATAGTGTCCAAAAAGGAAGGGACCTGGAGCAACTGATAGATGGGAAAGACGTTAAACAAACAAGTGATCAGAAAGCCAAAATTTGGATGTTTGGAATGTTTTTTTGTTTTTTGACCTGGAAAACTCTTACTCAAACTTCAACTCCCTAGATCTGATGGTCTCCTCCGGCAAATCTTCTCACACTCTCAGAAGCTCTATATTCCCATAGTCCTTTGCACACACTTCAATTACAACATTCATTAGATCATATGCTAATTACTGCTATATTTAATTACATTGAAATCACTGACTCTAGATGCACTGATATCTTACATACCACTGAGAAAAGATCATTGACCCACGGAACAGTTCTTCCTTGTTGCATAGGATGTTAGTTTACAGTTATAAAGAAAGAGCTCTTTTAGACTTACTTAAATATACATTCTTTATCATATGTCATTCTGGTCATACATGACAAAGGAAACCATAAAGAAAAGTATAAATTATTCCCAGAACTTCTTTCTACTGAGAGTCTGACTTCTTGATTACTTTTTGAGTTAAAGTTGTGGATCTCTGTGTTTTCCCCATACAAGTATAACTTCTGTGTCATCAGGAACATCGGTGATACCGTATTTCTCAAAACAGTACTCTCCTGGTGTATCTTGGGAGTTAATCCAGAAGGTTGTGTGCACTTGTACAGGCTGTGATAATTATGCCATACCTTCCACTTGGCCAACAAAGGCTGTCACAATCTAAGACAGTAATAAACACATATGCCTTAGAAGCAATAAAGTATAATAATTTGCATCCCCTTTCCCCACCTTTATTATATGTGTATTTTATGGTTCTCTGTGTGTTGAGAATTTAGGCTGTCTGCTAGACGATGGAAAATTCTGGACACTTGTCTATCCCAGCCCCCATGAAAACTCTGCCTGTATTCCCATAATCGGTGCCCTGCTGAACATTTTCAGAAAGGAGGGCAGGACACAAATCTAAAAGAATTGTCCCGCCACACGTTTTCATGCCACCCACTCACCAAACTGCCTCTACTATGATGCTTGCTGCTGCGACCACACACACACACGCTTTACTGATCTTGTGAGGCATTTGATGCGCGTGGCTCACTGCGTCCAGCAGGTAAAAGAGGGATGACAAAGCCACACACAGTGTTAGGGGCAGATTGTTTGTCTCCCGCACCGCCCCCACGCCAATTCCTATGTTGCAGTCCTGACCCCCAATGGGAAGGTATTAAGAAGAGGGATCTCCGGAAGGGGATTAGGTCATAGGGTGGCGATTTCATGAAGGGCATTAGTTCCTTTATTAAAGAGACCCCACAGAGCTCCTTCACTCCTCTTGACCTGTGGGGACACAGAGGGAAGACGGCGGACTCTGAAGAGGAAGTGGATTCTCACCAGACACCAGATCTGCTGGGGCCTTCATCTTAGACTCACCGGCCCCCAGACCTCCAGGAAACGCTTTTTTGTGGTTTGAGCCACTCAGTTGATGGTATTTCTCATACAGCAGCCTGATCGGACTTAGACACTCGTGAGGCCAAAGCACAGCGAGGCACAGCACTCAATGGCTGCCGGGAAGAGCCCTGCAGAGCTGAAGACCTGCCTCCGGGACATCACCCCAGGCACTCGAGCCTTGCTCCACTTCCCGCGGCTGTGTCCAAAGGAGAGCGGGGCGTTTGGCTCCCTGACGTGATGAAAAAACCCAGTGAAATGAAAATACCGAAAACACTCTTACTGGGTTCTTCTTGCCACAAAGGGTGGGGCAGGGGAGAAGCTGAGACTTGTTCTTTTCATATGGAGGGAGCTGAGAGGTATTTCTTTATCCGGGTGACAGACCTGGCCTGTCACCTCGCAAACAGCAACCTTGTCCTCCGTGAATTTGCTCCTTTCTGCTCCTATGCGGGTGCTTTAAGCCCCCTCCTGCATTCATTCTTCTGATGGCTTTTCTTCCTTAGGCAAGAAGCATCTGGTTATAGCAAGGCGACCTCTGCATTGACTGATGGATTAGGTCTAAGCTTCTGCCTTTTATGTCAAGCTCTCCTCCTTCTTGCCTCATCTGCACTTTCAAAACTTGCCTCACTGAGTCAATAGAAGCTCTTTTTAACCTGACCTTGCTCACGCTGTTACCCCTCCCTCCAAGTCCTCAGAGCAGCCTTTTCTAGCCTACCTTCTTTGCAAAGCCTTTCCTTATCCCTCTCTTGGCTCTCCCCATCTGAAGCCAGCTAATTCCTCCACTTGGTTTCAATCTTTCTATCTTGTACAACAACAGCAGCAAGTGTGCATGTATCTTGTCATCCCTGATGCGTAAACTCAATTACTGCCTCAGCCCCCTCTTTCCTGGGATGGAATGGGTACGCCACAAGCATTGTTGGATGCTGTTGAAAGGAACACATTTCATCATTTATGAAATGGGGAGACAAAATAAAGTATCCGATATGATGCAACATTACACAATAGATAAAAGGAGTAAATAGGCTTCAAACGCATAACTTAAGTTATATTATATAAAATTTACAATAGTGATTGCCCAGGATCAGGAGAAAAGATAACATAGGAGATGGTGAGAATTTCAGCTTTTTCTTTATTTTCATTTAAAAAATACTGAAAGCAACATGCTTGCTAATTCAGGGTGATAAGAATATGTGTTTGTTATATTATTCTTTAGACTTCTTGTATTTTTAAATTTAAGGTAAAAAGAGATTTCTCACCTCTTGAATTCATGGGAGATCTATTGTATTAACATAAGACAAAGGAAAACATTATTACATAATTTTGGAATTCAATGGTACTTTCGGTCTGGCATTGTGTCTGTGTTTATTGCTTGTCTTTGAATAGATAGAAAGCCGAATGAAATTCCAGTTGCCTCTGTATCTTCAGCTCCTAAACCAATGTAGGCTCTCCAGTAATCACTTGTTGAAGAAATTAAACATTATACAGACCATGCTGTGTATCTTTCAACCTTTTAAAGATATGATTTTTTCAATCATCATTGAATCACTGGATTATCTTTAGCCAGAGTTCCTCCACTTATTTTGAACAGATTGCCAGTGCACTCTTGGAATTACATGTAAATGTGTCATGCAGATAGAAATGTTCATTTTTTCTGTGTATAGAAGTGGAAGCAGCAGAAAGGGTGCTGAGGAATGGGAATGGTAAAGGGTTTCAGAGGATGCTGCTGGTGGCTCAGACAAGGGAGCAGAACAAAGGGACAAGGAACAGAACAAAGGGACAAGGGAAGACAAAAAAGGAGAGAGAGACAGAGAGTGAGAAAGTCTAGGGACAGATGGACAGCTGAAGTGAGGGAGCTCATGGTGATGGGAACCATGTTTATTATCACCATAACTTTAACTTTAGAATGCTGACTACTGCAACTGTTAAGTATGCTGCAAGAACCAAGAACTGTGCTGGGTTTTTTACAAATGATAACTTCCTTATTTTTCAGTCTCCACATCAATTAACACTCCAGTATCACTCATGTGCATAGAGCTCAGATGGCTCAGGTTACAGTGTCAGAAAGAGCATCAACCCACGGTCTGCCATGCTCCACAACTCTAGCGCCTGGTCATTGTCTGACCAGACATTTAATTGGCTCCTCTTTCTTCTCCCTGGTCATCAAGAACGTTTCAGTGGTGGCTGGCTCCATCAGCTTTATAGGGCTAAAGGCTTACAGGGTCACTGGGGCCTTAGTTATCAATAGTGCCTCACTGTGATGCTGGCCAGATATGCATTTACATTCAACTGTCTACTGCAGACCAGCTACTGTTTTCCAGGAGCTGCATGGACGATGCAGCTCCCAGGAGGTTGGCCCACTTTCCCAAGTGCCTGGGAGAGTCTGTCACTAGCAGGGAAGAACTTTCTGTTGCGGATTCAAAGCCCAACCTGGTGCTCATGAGCCTTCCTTAGGGGCTATTTGGAATTCATCCCACCTGACCCCATTGTTCCCTAAGCTATGATCCAAATTCCAACATTGCTAGAAACAACACAGAGATAAAAGGTACACATTTTCAAGGACGTGGAATGGAGTACCCCAAATCATTTACATCTATCAGTTAAAATTTTTTGTTTTGGCAACTTCAAGAAGTGAGAGAAGTTAGTTGGTCCATCCCCCTCTCCCTGGTGTCTCTGCTGTGTCATTAATGTCGTGTTCACCATATCTTACAGAACAAAAGTAGAGAAGAAGATAGGAGAGGAGAGGAAGCAGGTCTCCAAGAAACCCTCCACATCTGCCAGACTTTCTACAATAGGAGTTCCCCGTGCGGTAAAGTGGCGGCATTCCTTATCTAACATAGAAGGACACTAAGAAAATAAAAGAATCTTGGTTGTTTCTCCAGACTGAAAGAAACACCAAATCCATTAGATTTTCCTCCTGTCCTCTTTGAAGGTTTTATTTGTCTTTGTTCTAATAAAAAGGTCCTATCCGGGATATAAAACACGTAGGAAAGATATACACTCAGAGAGCTTCAGAAAAGGGATAATGCTTCTGGAGCAACTACCACAGGCCCTCTCCTTTTCCGGATCCTGGGATCCTAGACAGGTTAGCAAAGTCTCATGTCAAAGGGCTCCCACCCCCAAGGTGTTTACGTGATTGCGGGGTCTTAAGGTTAATCTTCACTGATTTTTTTCTCTTAAAATGCCCTTATTTTTTGTCCTTAAGGTTGTTAATTTTTATGTTTGCCCTCTTTCCATTCTCATTCTCTTTCCTTCAACTCCACTGACCGCCAGAAGTAGACATCAGAGGTCAGGCATGTGACCAGGCTCAAGGGCAGCTGTACAAAGAGACACTCGGGACAACCAGATTTCAGCACAGCCACCAACCATTTAAGGACCCAAGGTCCTCCTCCCTGGCATCTGTTCATTAAGCTCCTAACAGAAGAATGTTATTTCCATGAGTGATAGGTCAGCCTCTAGAGTTCCGGGGGTGTCCAACCTGTGGCCTGGGGGCCGCGTGTGGCTCAGGGTGGCTATGAATGTGGCCCCCAATACAAAATCATAAATTTACTGAACACAGGATGAGATTGTTTGTGTGATTACATGATGCAATGCATTCAATGTGCAGCCCAAGACAACTCTTCTTCTTCCAGTGTGGCCCAGAGATGCCAGAAGGTTGGACACCCCTGCACGTCTAAACCAAGCCATGTGATACTGAGCAACTCAACCTGACTGAGCCACTGTGTCCTCCTCCAATAAACGGCAGCCACAGCAGTCCCACCGGAGAGCTGCTTTGAGGAAAAGGCCACTGCACCAAGGGTAAGCTTGGACAAGTTTAACAACTGTTTCTTCGGGGAGGAGGGCAGATTTGCAGCATTTGCTAATGTCCGTGGTGTAAATACCCAGCCCCCCCCCAAAAAAAATGTTTGCAAGATGCAAGCATGATGTCACTGAACACCAAGCCAGAGGAGGAGTGTGAGGTTGAGTCTTGAGGGCTGAGGGGAGCTGGTTCCAGCACCCCACTTACTCCATCTACCTGTAAGTATCAGCGCCGACATTCCTGCCTCCACACACCCACTCGCACCTTTCACAGAAGCCCGGAAGACTTTCCTCTTCTCTCTGTGTATCTCATTCCTACTCGTAACTCAGGATTCCGCCTAAATGGCAACTCTCCATAAACATTTGCAAGATCTTTTACATCAGAATCAATTCTCTTCAACTTATCCAGCTAACACTTATCCATTTTCCCTTGTATTTATTAGTTGTGCCCAAGCCTATTTTTGCTCTGTTTCCCCTTTCCCATGTTCTCCATCCTTTTTGCTGGTACGCAAAGCAAAACCCCTTGAACACAGCAAGTGCCTGATCAGCATTAATGACAGAATGGGGATGGGAGGGGCCCTGCAGCACGTGGAGTTCCAGACCTACCCACAGGGGGCCAGTGCAGAGTGTTTCTCCTGCTTCAGGCCTGCCCCTGAAACCCGGACTTGCCACTGAATGTTGTTGGATCAGCCACACCAGTGAGCCTCAGTTATCACTAGGTGGGAAGACAAGACTAGCAACACGCCCACGAGGTACCCCAAGTCTCCTGGGAGGGAAGCTAACCCACGGGAATGAGGGACAACACCTTTCCTCACACTGCAGTTGGGGGTGAGCACAGGTAATTAGGCTGCAAGCCAGACAGGCAGAAGGAATCCCCAACACATATGTGAAACGTCAGCCTAAGTGCAAAAGCTGCAAAGGTGTGGCTGAAGGCTATGAGGCCACAAGAACCAGGATCACAGTCTGGCACTCCCAACATGGAGGCAGAGAGGGAAGGTAGAACACTGTCCACACCATGGATGACAAATTCTCTCTGTCCGTCGTGTTTGGGAGAGAGGGTCCATACAGGATGTTGCTATTTTTGACTATACATTATATTAAGATACTGTTAAAAATGAGCACATACATGTAAAAGGCAGAAATTAAAGTGACCATTTCATGAGAACTTCAAAAGACACTTCAGGATGATTACAAAGCTCATTGAGGTTTTTCTATAGGAATAAAACAATGCATGCTGGGTTACTAGGTGGACTAGTTAACTAGCAACTCCGTTACTCAGGAAACTGAGGCTCAGAGAGGGCAGTGACTTGCCCAAGGCCAGACAAGCTGTTGTGTGGCAGATCCACCCCGGGGCCGTCGGAATCCAAATCCCTGGCCCCTGTCCACTGTGTCCCCGTGCGAACCAACGCAAAAACAGGACTCTGGAATAATGTTTCTTTTCTTACGTAAGACACAAAAATCTGAAGCCAGTTCGGAAAGGGAAAGCACCTAGCTTCCAGAGGTAAGTACTTTGAGGCATAACACTCATGTGGAAGTAGAAATTCTTAGGACTGAGATAAAAAGGATAGTCCTTTGTTGTGAAGCCTCGTACCTTTTAAGATAGTGTTGTTATTTCAGTTAAGAGTAGAAAATGGTGAACTGAGATTTTTTTTTCTTGTGATAGCTCATTCTCTGGCAGGAACTCACTGAACACTGATCCGCTGCCTGTGGATCAAGGTCAGCCCCCTGGTAGACAGAGACTTAGGGTGGAAGTCAAGAGTTAAAGCCTGTTGATAAGCTTTAGTTTTTATTCTTCACGATACCCACGATGCACCTGGGACTCTCCTCTCACCTTCTCCGACACGGAGAGAGATAAAAATGTCATCCATGCCGGACGACCTGGTAACTTCATAGCCTTTCATCTGGTTTGCTTGTATGTCTGCCACTACTTTAAAAAAATCCCAAATTGAATACTGATGTCCAGTTATCTCATGCCCTGTTTGGAAGATGATGGAGAAATCTTACAGTACTCCTCGGGGCATAACACAAATGTTGTGGAGGAAAAAAAACGTCTTGGAAGCAGAACACAACTAGTTGAGTAGGTTACGTGAATGGCAGAATACAAATGAATGACCCCAGAACAGTCCACATCCTTTCCAGGCTGAGCGTTACAGAGATTTCTCCCGCAGAAATCTAGGTTCACATTTGCATTTCCCAGTCTCACGAGCCACAGTGAATGACTCGGGCTTCAAGCTCTCTGGTGTTCATCACTCCAGGGCCCACTTGAATCTGCATCAACATTTGATCAACCCTGGCCTTATCTGTACACACCAGAAAGCAAACCGAAATACAATGTCTCAAGAAAAGCCAGTGTAAGTGCAAAATCAATGGGTCAATTATCTTCTTACGAAAACAAATGAACATACAACAACAGTGACAACAAAATACTTCCTTCTGTTTTTTTTTTTCCTAAATAGAAGATAAAGTGCTATTCCAAGGAGGTACCACTCCCTATGTAAATCGGCCGTGTGTGGAGTCAGTTCCAATGCGTGCTTTACAGAGTGTGCTGTCAAGCAGCACTCTCAACCAAATTCTAACAACACTTACACTAATTTTCAATGGACACGGCCACTTAAGCAGTTCACTGCCCCTGGCTGTACATATAAGCCTGGGCAATTGATATTGATGCTGCCCAAGAGGTCCAGGGATGCTCATGTGCTTGGTTGTGTAACAGGCATTCCTGCTTAGCACAGCCCAAAGGAACATGAATTCTGATCCTCGTACACCCTGGGGCAAGCGACTTCCTGGAAAACACCCACGATACTATGTCCCGTGACTTATTTCCTCACACGGACTTCGGTCCGATCCACTCTCCTGTGTTACAGTCGAAAGTGTATATACTTTTAGGGGAAAAATATTTTCTTCACTATAAATTTCCTCCATGTTATTTTCTCTGTTTACAGCAAGGGACAAAAGTTAGAAGACATTTTACCCTTGTTGGGAGAAAGAAGATGAAGACTTTGGATGTTCCTAGAGATGGAAGAGGGGAAAAAAAGCATCCTGGCAGGGAGGGCTCCTTCACCTTCTGTCCCTATGTTCCTGGAACTCATGGTCCTGTTTCCCAGCTCTCTTGGTGGCAGAGAGGGTAGCAATTACCAAGTGCTTTGATCCAGTTTCAGCTTTGCAAGGAGAGAAAAGCTTGAAATAGGGGCCATGGCCGTGGCCTCGTCATCCTGCTCCTGTTGTCTTGTTATCTCCAAACCAGCACTCAGCTACTAAGGAGTCGGCATCCCTCCATAGGAGGATTGGGGCTGGGGAACATAATTCGCTGGTGAGTAGGATTTTAGAAATTACAATCTCAGGAAGAAAAGAAAAATGTCAGAACAAAAATCAGATACGCAGGTTGTAGCACGTGCTGCAAAGAATGATAAATTACTCCAAACTAGAAACATTTCAACATTTCTTCTACTCATCCTCTCTCACTCTTTGTGAAGAAAGTTCCAGGGAAAAAGTCGGTATATTGTTTCGTAACTCAGAACCACAAACATTTCTTTGAGAAGTTCAGCTGTTATGCATCTCAGGGCATCTGTGGAAACTGGGCCAACAGCTTGAAAGCTTGGCAGGCAGCAGATCTTCTTGTCTGAACCTTTTTAGCTCGGATAACCCTCCACAAACAGTGTGGAGATGCTGACCCCGCCCCTCCCCCTTTTAAGAGGCTTTCCATCCATCTATTAAACATTCCTCTTTTCTTTTTAACTTGACGTTTCCTCCAAATGTTTACAAAATACAGTCATTCAGGGGGTTGCCATTTTCTTTTTTTTTTTTTTAGATTTTACTTATTTAGTTTTGGAGAGAGCAGGAGGGAGGGAGGGAGAAAGAGAAGGACAGAAACATCTATGTGTAAGAGATGCATCAATCGGTTACCTCTCACATGTGTCCAACTGGGGACCCAGCCTACAGCCCAGTGCTGTGACTGGGAATTGAACCAGCAAACCATGTTTAATTCCTGACTGAATAATCTAACTTCCTTTGTCCTCAAAGGAAAATAGTTTGAGGAAAGCTCCCATGGATTTTATTAAAAGTGGGATTTTTTTTCAACTACAAAAATTGAAAACCAAATGAGCAAGAAATATTTGGTAAGTGCCATATTTGCGCCGAGTATGTTACTTTGAGTTCTGGGGAAAGCAGGGTAAGACAGCAATGGTCTTGGTCCAGAGTGAGGTTAATTCTAGCTAAGGATTAGCACATGAAACACAGGAGCAGCAAGGTCAAGGTCTCATCGATTTTTCTGGTAGTCAGAATGGAACAGGAGTCAGGAAGGAGGGTCTATGTAGAAATATTGAAGAAAAATGCGCACTGGCTACGCAGCTGTGAATGGAATGGAATGAAGACAATTCTTGTGGTCGACAGAAATGTGGGTAACACAACTGTATTTTCAAACTGTAATTACCCTTATAAATGTGTCAAGTCTCTGCTTAAACCAATATTTCTTCTGATTCAAATCCTGCAGTAATTTTGTATATAGCATGGGTGCCTAGTCAAACCTGATGCCTTTGGGTTTCTAATTCTAGAGCATAAGCTGAGCATCCCTTCAGTCACGTGTTGCCTAGCACAGTGCTGTGTTGGGAGATGGTTGTTCTTTTTTTTTTTTTTCCTTTTAAATAGCAGTGAGAACAAATGGCCCTATATCAAAGGGCTGTGGTGAAGTTATGGAAAGCAATACTTGCAGAGATTTTTTAGATTCTTAGAGAGAAGTGTTATCTGAATCAAAACCTGTGAAAAGAAGAACAGCTATAACATTTTCTGACAGTGTGGAACTATTTTGTTGTAAAATAGTTTCTAAAGGGGAGAGTGCTCTAGATATTAGTTGTCAAATTTAGAGGAACAGGACAAAGCAAAATCAAGGTGCTAGGAACCACTGAAAATAATACAATCTCCAGCAGGGTAGAGAAAATAATTTATTATTAATTTCCATGGCTCCTTGTAATAAGAACAGTAAGAATGATGTCAAGAAACATTTTATAGAGCTGAATCCTACACTCCACTGGAGAACTGAATTACTGGAATAGCTTCTGGTCAAGCTAGATAATTTTACCGGTGTGTATCATTTCCCTGTTCCAAGCAAAGAGCAAGAAACAGAGTTAAAGAAAGTTCAGAGGCCTAAACCCCTCCACGTGGCAGGGAAGGATGGCAACAGAAGTGAGAAAGCGTCATTTAGCACATCAGGGTATCAAAGAAATAAGATGTCGTGAAGCGAAATAGATTTTTCAGGTCTCCACCACTAAATTACGCTGTTAAATAAAACCAATCCCTGCCTGTATTTTAATCTGTAATAATGACTGCCATTACAACTCTGAAATCCAACATTCAACCTGTGAGGAATCATCCAAGTAATTCAGGGGGTTCATTTTTTTCATGCTGGCTGTATACTTTTATAAGTTATTTTTCCCATGCCCATGCTGATATTGTCCTGAATTTCAAATGATAGTAGATTATTCCCATTTCCCCAACACATGATGCACACTCTCTATGAATATTAATATTTTTTCTAATACTTTTTAAACCAGTCATTACTATGATAATACTTCGGTAATGAATTTACAAAAATTCCATACAAATACTACATGTGCTAATACAATAAAAATACTGTGGAAATAATATGCATAATGCATTAGGCTTTGTTACAGATGCCTGCCAAAAATAGTGTTTGGCAAACAGTAGCATGCTTGAAAAATGCCTAACCGATTAAAATTTATTGCTGCTGATAGACCCAGGGCAAACACGGTACAATCTACGCTATTCGTGCCCTGGCAGACACATCAGTTCCCTGACTGCTCGGATTATCTTGGAAAGCTTCTGGACATCACTGAAATTAAGGAAGACACTTAATGAGATGGTTAATGCCAGGGAGAGGGACTCCTCCAAACAAAGGAACCCCCCTACACCGCAGCTTCATCTCCGTGGACGTCGCGCCTGGCAAAAGGTCGTGGCTCCAGCCAGCTGCCACGGGCGGAGCTGCTCTGCGCACTCCCTGCAGCTCGGGCTGTATTTTCACGGACCGTCTCTTTTGCACTGGAGAAGCTGCGCGGGCATTAAAGAGCTCTCTTCCCTCCACCTTATTCCTGGTTTGAGGTCACTTAGTGCCTTACTATTTCGGGACTGCACCTTCCAACACGTGCGAAATTCCTCTCGCTGTGAGTTACGGCCTCATGGGGGGAGGAGCCGCTCCCACTCCCGGGAGTCACGTGGGGAAAGCACTGAACGCTGGGGTGGAGCTTTCTGAAGACAGAGTCTGCCTTCGCAAACTATAATTGGCCAGTGAGACCACTACATACTGTTGCCAATGAATCAAGGTTCATTCGATTTCTAAAAGATCACAAGTTCACTGGTCTTGTTAGGCCATTAGCACTTGTGTGTGGGGGGCGGGGGGAGGGTGTCTCTAATTAATTTAATTTAGTCCCATCGTTTTATAGATGGGCAAGTTAAGGTGAAAAAAGGGGAATTGACTGGACTAAGGGCACACAGCCAATTAGCGCAGAGTCAAGATGACCCTTCCTTCTTCCCCGCTGAGGTTCTTCCACCCACCACACGGGCTGTACCGCAGAAGGAAAAGAGGGGAACTCGGCGTCTGAAGGGCCGGCCTTCCTCCTGTTGCCGCCTCCAGCGCTCCTGCCCCTGGGGCTGGCCAGTCCTTCCAGGGCTGGGGAGGAGTCTTCTATGTTGAAGATAAGCACAGCAAATGGGTACTACTGACCAGCCCGGGAGGGAGGAAGCTCTAAAATATGTGGTTAGATAGGGACATGCATGAAATTTGGGACAATATTGAAATCGTAAGTCCTAAAGTCTATATTGGCTTTCATTTATGTATTTATTTTTACCAACAGAAAGATGACTAGTCTCCCCTTACTTGAAAAAATCAGAATCATCCCTGAAGAAGATCCTGGTCAGAAATAAAGAAAACTGCACAGCTCAGAAACAATTCCTGAAAAGTGAAACTGAAATTCATCTCAGTTAAAACTTGGAAATGAAAAGGGCAACGGAGAACATTAAGTTTAGCAGGAACGTAAGATGTGTGATCAATCATATGCTTTTAAAAATCTAAACAACCTGGCAAAGAGATTGGACAATCTATAAAAATAAGTGGAAAATTGTTACAAGGACCATCAACAAAAGAGAAGAAGAAACGGGAGTGTGAAACCCCAGGCAAACTCACACTCAAAATGCAGAAATGGAAGGTGTGAGCAGACAGGATGTATTCATAAGGACGGTAACAGAAGCAGGGAGCAGCCAGTGATAAAATGACTAATGAGTTCCATTTTAGTTCACTTTAAATTTACTGGAAGCTACCTGCGTGGAACAGGAATATCAGCTTTGAAGTGGTGGATGTTCAAGGTGGTCTCTAAATGGCAAAATAGAAATTGTGTTGGCAGCTGCTGGATGAGCACTTCATGCTGGTTCTTTATTTAGCCCCTGGGCAAGTCACTTTTCACTAAAATACCCAGCAGGCCATGCAATTGCAGAATACTAGATTCATTCATTCCACCTATTTGTTCATTCCTTACTACGTGCCAAGTACTGTGCTAACTACCAAGGGCAGAACAATGAGCAAAACTTGACACAGTCCCTATTTTCTTGGAATTCACACAGAAGTTGAGGAAGAAAGAACAAATTAGAACAACAGCATCCTGAGAGATGTATTCTCATAAATTCAGTCAGAGAGGAGCATGGCTCAATGACAAGGTGTGGCAACCACCAGCAGCACAGACTGGGAATTTGGGAAAGACTTCTCCGAAGGAATGATGCCGACGTTGACATTGCAAAGATGAATGGGAGTTACATGGAGGAGTTGGCATGGGAGATTCTTCCTGGGGAAACTGGATAGAGAAGACCCAACTGGGGCTGTTTTCCCTTTCCTAATGTCATTGCCACAGACTCGGCTTTCCAAGAAAGGATGATTGAAGATAATTTAAGAGGCATCTAAAATGCACTTGACCTCGCTGAGTCCTTCATTTGGCCAATCAATACAGTCAGACATTTTCCCAATTGAGGTGAGAAGCTCAGCAAATTTCAAAGCATAAACTAATTTACATTGAGTTGAAAAAAAAAAAGTAACTCAATATACCTCTCTTTCAGACTAACAGTGACCAAAGAGTATAATTCGGCCTGAGACCGGAAGCCAGGGCTTGGACAAGCCAGGCATACCAATGCGCTGGGAAGTCTTCCCTTTGTGAAGAAATCAGCCAGCCAGACACCAGATCATGAGATCAGGGAAAGGGCTACTCTTGCAATAAAGCTAGCATTCCCCTCACCCCCAGGTAGGATTCCCTAAATTAGTAAGGCTGGGCAAGAAAAGAGCGATACCTTACTAGAGTCTAATTGGCTGGGAGACGTGGAAGAACCACGGGCTGGAAAGGTGATGCCTTTTCTGGAAATTGTGCATTTTGGTGACCTCTTGTTTAAATAACCAATTCTGTGTCCATTTATTCATATATCCTCCTTCAAGCTTTTTCTCTTTTCTCTCTCTCCCTCCTTCCCTTTCCCTCTCCTCTTCCCTCTCCTCTCCCCTTCCCTTCTCTCTCTATTAGTCAAGCCTGTGGCCATCATGTGGCATGAGAAATGTTTGATACAAACATATAATTAAATAACAACTACACATTAGCAACAAAGTGACAGAAAAACAGCGCCCCAAGTGCATCTATTTTTAAAGCATTTTATTATATCATGCCCCCTCTCTCTTCAGACAAAAGCTTATGGAGAAAAATAGTCCTTCAAATACGCGTGCTGAAAGTTAATGGCCTAAAACACCCGACAGGAGTCAGAAGAAGGGAGGCCTTGGCGTGAGGCAGCCCTACCCCAGGGCGCAGCGCTGGGGCGGGCCAATTGAACAAACAGCTAGGAATTACATACTAGGGGAACAGAACCCAAATACACAAAAGTTTCTAGATTTCCAGAACACTGCTGAGAAAGCGCTGCTCAGGGTTGCTTGGAACATGGAGTAAGTGTCCTTTTCAAAGCTATGTGTGGGTGACTAGCCATGTACATGGTAGTCAGCTCGCCTGACAACAGAGGGTAGTGCTTGAGTATCACTTCCTGCAATGCTGTCATCTTCTGGTCCTAGCCTTAGCTTCTTGCAGCTTCTTTCCAAAGCTACTGAGCAGGCAGAATGCAATGGTCTTCAGAGATTTATGCCACGATTTTCCCTTCATAAAGGTCTGCCTCAAAGCCAATAAATATCAGCTTTATTTTGCTTCATCTAAGCAGCATTGCACTTGATTTCATTCATTTTCTGGCATTATGGCACCCACCAGGGGCCTTACTATGTGCCAGGCACTATGATTCATAATTTCATAAGCATTATCTTAATTAAACTTCATACCCACACTGTTTGTTATTCCTGTCTACAAATGAGGAAGCTGAAGCTCAGTAAAAATAAAGTCAGTTGCTTAAGATCGAATCACCACAGTCCAGAATCTATACGGAAAGACTGAGACTTTGCTTCCAATACTTCAAGTCTTAAAAAATCAGATCACTTGAACTCACAGCCTCTCCTTACCTCAGTCTATGGGCATCTTGAAGGGTTAAGTTCTGTACTTTCCAAGTAGTCACTACATGTCTCCATTCAGTCATAACTCACTAGATCTCTAAGGGTATATTAGGATGAGTGTGTTGTTTTCATTGCTGTTCAGGTTTCATTCACATGTCCTCCATTAGTTGTTAAACTAGAAATATTTCTTATGTGGTTTCCTTTCACATGATTTGTGAGACTCTCCCATCAAATATCTGGAGTATAGGGTTCTGTCTCTTCAAGACTTTGTAATGTCCACATTTCCACATGGATTTGGTGGCAGTGTTTTCAGCTAAAGAAGAAGGTGGAGGAGGAAACAGATGAGGAGAGAGAAAAGAAAAAAGACCAATAGCAATGTTATAAACCTATTTGGCAAAGCCAAAAGATGGGCTGGTGAGTGGGTAGGTGTCTTTCTGTTGTTTTGTTTTGTTTTTTAATTAAATAATCTACAACAAATAGGAAGGGCATCATGCTAAAAACAAAGCTAGATGAAAATACTGAGCATAACATACTGGTGGATGAATTGACAGGTTATGTATTGTTCTCCTGTGAGCTTCTTACAAAGTCCAATTCAAACTTCTTCCATATCTTAAAAAGATGGAACTATCTGAAACTAGGAAAACTCCTTCTAGATCTCTTCTTTTTCATATTCTCATCATGGCTGCACCAATTTAAATATATTTGTCCAGTGACACAACTATAAAATAATGCTTTCAGAGAGTGAAAGAAATCCATATCCAATATTTGGGTGGTCAAATATCACTCGTGTCTTGGCATCTGTCATCCAGCTCTCAACAACACCCACCTTAGGTTAATAACAACACCTGCAGCTTCATAGGCACATATAATGGAGTGATACTAAACAGGAGTCAAAAAGGCTATAGCTCAGGCCAGCTGGTCTACCAAAGAAAGAACAGATTCCATCAATAACGAGGTTGTCTCGATCCTCATTTTGCTATCTGTAAAATTGCAGGACACTTTCTTCCCCTATAGGCCTCTGTTCTACCTGTTCTCTGCCAGACTCTGATGTTTCATTTTGGTAAACTGGGGGCTGGGAAGAAGGAGTGGTTATCATTTGGAAAAAAAGCAGATTCACAAGCTGTAACTGACCTACAAGTGTGCATTATTAACAAAGTCTGTGGTACTAAATGACTACATGAGTCAGCTTAAAGCAAATGAAGGCAAATTTATAATAGGCACATATTTGCAGCCAGCTGCCATTTATTGAAAAACAAACACCATATATCAGAACATGGTCACTGAGGGAAAGACATATTTCAAAGTGTAAAAGGCACTGGGTAGTATCCCGTTGCACTGGTTTGCATAATGTTTTTCTAATAATGATCATAATTATGTTTGGAGTTTCATAATAAAAGAAAGCAAATATTTTTGTAGAGTCTGTACTTTGGAAAGAAAAAATACAAAAGCAATCTCCAAGGTCACCCTAATTGAAGTGCTCTAATGAGAGAATTCATAGCAAAAGGAAAGACTTGGATCTTTCCCACAGTTGATACAATTTTAAGTATAAAGATAGAGAATGAGAAATGGAAAGGTTAAAGGCAAATACTTTATCTCAGAGAGTTATATGTAAGCACATCAAATACCTTACAAGGCAGAGTTATCAAATTATACAAAATGCCAAAGTTTCCACAAGGAAAAAGAGACTCAGAGGGAACTATGGAATGCAGGACACCAGAGAGGCTGCTGAAAGGCAGAGAAAACTAAGGGTGAATGACCCAGGATGCTGAGGGTCCCAGGTCAAAGTGAAACCAGAAGCAGTGAGGGTATTATGTGTATGATATCAAATGAATGATCAGATACACTTCCAAACTCTAGCTCACAGGCCAGGAAAGTATAAATGTGTATGAAGACCACCAGCTGTTCACTCCAATGCAAGAACTTCTTTTCCTACCTGCTCCTCAACAAGCAGCTGGTGGAATTTCTTTTTTCCAGAAAGACGAAGGCTGTTCTCTGAGGGGCTAAGTTGGGAAAGCTCAAGCAAGCCGTGTTAACTTCATACAACAAAATAATTTTTGTTGTTTCCTCTTTTTAATATGCAATACATTATAATCCCACTATTCTCATTTACATTTAAGAAACACAAGTCCCAAGAAAAATAAGGAAATCCTGTCTGATTGTCAGTGACTGGAAGGCAGTGTTGCTGTTTCGTGCATCTTCACATCCCTATCACTGCAAAAGCTTCTTATTCCTTCCTGGTATTAAATTTCAGGCACTGTCCTTGGTGCTGAGAATACTGCAGTGACCAAAACAGACCACATCATTACCCCTGTGGACCTTAGTTTTGAAGACAGGAGATGGCCAATAGTCAAATAAAATCACACAGGAACTGCAAATTGTAAAACTGCTATGAAGGACACAAAGGTTAGTATGATAATGAATAATTGGGGTACTACTTAAGATAGCATACTTAGAGTAGACTGCCCTGAGTAGGTAAGATTTAAAAATAAGAAACTTAGAAGAAACAAACCATATGAAAAGTTGTTCAAACAAGACCAGGACCCTGAAATGTAAAGTGACTTGGTATGTTTGAAGAGCAGGCAAGAAGCCAGTATGAGAAAGGAAAACAGAAAATTAAATTTCTAGTATTTTTGGAGGTACAGGTGGATGACAGATCCTATAAAGTATTGCCAGTTTTGATAAGGATATTAGCTTTCAGATGCAGTCAAGAGGACCTGAAAAGTTTTAAGAGGGGAATAATCTGATTTAGGTTTTATAAAGATCACTCTGTATATGGAGAAAAAATTGGGATTGGCTAGGGTAGGATGAAAAAATAGCAGTTCAGGACATAGATAGATAAGTTGGATCAGGAAGGTAGGCCTGAAAACAGGGAAAGTGGGTAGATTGGAGATGTATTGTGGAAGCTAAACTGGGAGAATTTGCTAGTGAATTGACTGTTGGTGGGGGGGGGACAGGGGAGACAGAAGTCAAGAAATAAACCAAGTTTTTGGCTTTCCAACTGTGTAACACCTGTAGGAAGAACAGCTTGTGGTGAGAAATCAAGAGTTGTATTCTGAACATACCACAACTCTTGTTTAATGACATCCACATGGAGATGTCATGCAGACAGTGGGTCACTTCAGGACTGAGAGGAAACAGCAGGGCTGGAAAGAAATGTGTTGGTGTGAACAGCTTCCGAGTGACATTTAACGTCATGATACTGAGAGCACATAGAAAGAGTACATCTACAGAGAAAGCAAGAGGGCTCAGAACAAGCTGTTTTCAGCAAATATCTAGGAGTCAGGGATAGGGAAAGGAACCAGTAGAAAGGGAGAACAGTGGATGCAATGAGAGACAGGAGTGAAGCAGTAATTTAGAAAGTTTTCCAAGGATAATGTACTAAAAGATGCTGGGACATAAGGCAGGATGGGGAGTGAGAACTGACATCGGGATTTAGATGTGGAGGTCACTGAGGACCCTGAGAAGAGCTGCTTCCCTGGAGTGGTGAAGGCGGACATCTCAAGGGATGGGCTGAGAGTGAATGAGACATGAGGAAATGGAGACCACGAAGACAGTTCCTTCCAGATGCTTTGTGTGGATGGGAGCACACAGTGAGGCAATGTCTGTGGTGGGGGCTAGAATCCAGAGGTTGTTGGCTTGTTATTTTAAGACAGAAGGTATCAATGAAGGGTAGGATATTGATGCAGTAGAGAGAGAGAGAAATTAATGAAGTAGGAAAGGGAGAGTGGGAATCACAGGAGTAAAGTCACTGAAGAAGACAAAAAGGTTTATGACTGCAGCTTCCAAGCTGAAGATGGACCTTGATTAGTAGCAGGGTACTTATTCCATAGTAAGAGAAAAAAAGGTATGGGATACATTAAGAACAATAAAGAGTACTCCATGGTTCTTGAGTGAACTAATGAACGAGTATATCTGTAATATCATGCTTCTTTTCTACAATTAAATAATTTAAATGTTTTCCCCAAGTTTACATCATTCAAAAAGATGCTGTATCTCATAGTTCATCCTTCTATGAGTTCCCATAATACTCTGCACAAGCCAGTTTTCACTTTGCATGTATCTCCATGTCTTCCTACTTACGCCTTTCAGCCTGTGGGCTTCCTGTCTCCTTAATGAGGTAGCAAAGGCCAACTACGCTCCTGTGCCTCCCAGCACGGTCATCACTGCACAAGTACAGCGTTGAGCAGAAGTTCAATGGACATTTATTGATTAATTGAAGTCCATTTTCCAAGGTCCTGCCCAACAATACCATTAATAATATGAATGCTTCGACCTCAAATATTCTATGATTTTCAGGCAAGTGTAAACATGCACTTTAGCCACCAGACCAATAGATGTGATTATAATACCACTGAACCCCATTAGTTTCTAATCCTTGAATTTACTCACAAACATGTTCCAGCAAAAAAAAAAAGTGGGGGGTGTTCAGAGAATCCAAAATAACAAACCACGTCAGTTTTCATGAGTAAAATAAACTCCCAACCAGGATTAAGATATTTTCCCCATAATTAAACTTCCACAACCTTCATTTTATAGCTGCTAAAGAACGCCATTTTTCAGTAGTGTGACTGAAAGGTAACGAGTCTTTCCATTCTAAAACTATGTACCAAAAAGACACACTTTTGCCAACACTCTCATTGAAGGTGAGTGCAACAACAGAAGAGAAGACTAATTTATATTTTTATTTGAATTAATTTATACATGGAAATTTAATTCCAGGATGCAAGCCTGTGATTAATTTAATTTTTGTTTCAATTTATGAGGATGTACTTGGTTAATAGCGTGCCTTTGGAAAAAATGCATTATCAAAGGATCTCATCTGTTTGATTTACTATTTATATTAAGTCCCTTTCATTACATAAGAAATTATTATTTGCCCCTGAAGTTGAATCCATTGCACGTGTGGGAAGGTGAGTCCAGCACTATCATAACCTACTATTTCTGAGGAAAGCAGCAGATTCAAAAGAAACCTTGTTTGGTTTTCTTGACATAAACCTATTCCCCCTGTGCATTGCTGATTAATGCTCAAATCCTGGCTGACATCACAATAAGCTTCAAAGCAATCCTGCCTTAGTGAGGAGAGAGAGAGGCTCACCTTTGCTCCTAGAAAATCTCTTAAACTGGAGGTTTGAAGCAAAGGAAAGGAAGGTGAGGCAGAATTTGAGAGGGGAAGACCTGAACAGAGGTCAAGAACCTAGAGCACAAGAGGAACAAATACTACCCAAGGAAGCATCCTTGAATAACCCTTATTTAGAAAATTGTGGAAAATAAGCCAATCTGTGTAATCCCGTTATGAACTGTTAGTTTAAGGCTTTAGTCACAGAGAAAGGGTGTAATGAGATTAAACCACTGAAGAAAACCTGGTTTCCTACTGCTTGTTGGGGGAACAAAACAAAGAAAGCAATACATAGACAATCATAATCCCATGCCTCTCCCCCCACTCTTCAGAAATAAAACAATTAGAAGGGAAGGTCTCCTGATAATGCAAATGCCAAACTCCAGTCTCCCCCAGCTGCACATCTTTGAAGAGAATGCACCTGCTTTCATTATTCATTTCCTAATGCTCTTCTTATTATGATGAAAGAATGATGTGATTTTAAAGGGAAAGACAAGCTCTGCTGATTATTCCCTGGTAGCTGAGTTTCTTGCAACTTAAGAAAATGTGTGATGAAAAGATTCTATCATCCTTTAGTATTTCTTCCTCACCCCCAACTTCAATCTCATCCCACAAAGTTTTCTTTTTTAGTTGCAACTGCTCAACTCTGCCATTGAAGCCACAAGCAATAAATAAATGCAGGGGAGCAGCTATGTGCCAATAAAACTTTATTGACAAAACAAATGGCCAGCCTTCAGGCTGAAGTTTGGAGATGAGAGAAGTGGAAACAATGTTTGGGACGCCTTAGATGAAAATGGGTCCCCTGTGTTTTATTCCTAAATCTATTAATATTTTCTGTACAGGTTCTTTGTAAAATTAAAACACAGATCTGTCATTCAAGATACCAGATTCACGGAAGTGAGGGTAATTGTGAACACATATCTCTGCTCTGATCATTTTTTGTCACCTAAAATTAAACATGCTGTTGTGGAGAAAAGGGGCAATGGTCGAAAGTAACAGAAAGCTCCCAGTCCTCCAAATGGGCCATTGGGCTAATGCCAGTCATAGGACTAGATCCATGAGTAAGGATGGTCGTTCTCCTAGTGGGACCGAAGGTCAGAGCAGAGGACCCACTTCGGATTTTGTTACGAATGCAGAGTCTCAGGACCCGCATAGTCCTGCTGAAACATTTAGGGGGCAGGGTCCAGAAACGTGTTTTCACAGGTCCTCCAGATGACTTGACTCACACTCAAATTTTAGAATCACTCTTCTGGAGAACCTCCTATTCCGCTCAGCTGCCAAGTATCTATGTTCAAACAGAACGCTTGTTAACTAGGATTGTGAGATTTCCTGTGGAGAACTCATGTCCTTTAGTAGGAGAAAATGACAAAGAACTCAAAACAGTGATAGAAAGTAAATTGAAAAGTATTTTGAGTCCCTGATTATAGATTATTTTTAAGCAAAGACAAATTTTGCATTCAATATGCACCTAATTTCTGACTTCCTTCTCCTTGCCACCTAATCTGTCTTCTGTGAGCACGTTCATGGATGCAAGTAGATTTTTATTACTAACCAAGAATAACAGAATTTGTAAAGTAAATCCATACTACATAAAATAAAGTACGTTTTACTCTAAGTCAAACATTAACAAGTTTGAAATTGGATATTGTTGTGGAGGAGCTATTTTTCACCTTTGCGTCAATGTAAGTAACTCTGGATACATAACAGGAAACACGAGTACCTCTTCAAAAGACAGGTGTGAGAAAGCCTCGAGCATCATAATTATTAGCTCCAGGACAACCCTGTTCAAGATCTAAGAGACCTGCAGACATCTAAGTTCACACTTTGAATTGTGCCCAGATGGGAATAAATCCCCATGTCGGACCCAGAGACCTAAGAAGCAGAAGTTTGTGTGTGATGGCAGGTTGCCTTGCTCTCTGCAAGGTGGATCTGGCCAGCAGGATTCTCGTCCTGCACAAATGCACTTCCCTTGGCCATGACTCAGCTGCTCTGCCCGTGGCCAGCCCCAAAGCCCAGAGGGCACACCAGTGAGGAGTTGTAAGCTCTGATTAATGAAAGGAATGAGCACAGTGTGTAAGCGGAAGGAGGGAGAGGAGAAAGGTGGGACTTCCTCACTTAATCTTTATCTAACGAGTCTTCCTAAATCCAAACTCCCGCATAGTCTTGCTCCTTTGGCAGCCTGCAGAAACACCGGTCTAATCCTCTTCTCAAACTCTTACTCATCCCCAGCATAGGTATTTCAGCTGTGTGCACTAAGCACCTCACAGGGGGGTGTGAAAATTTCCATTTCTGCAGGACAATCCCATTAGAGGAAAATCGATTAATTCAGCTGACTGCATTTACTGCATTTGGACGCCAGCAGCGGCTAAACATACTAACCGACGTTAAACAACAAAAAAGGCCGTAGTTAACATGGACACTTCAGGTGAGAATCTGGCCTCAGCAGCCACAAGCCCTGATCTATGAATTTCATCCACAAACACAGTAATGATGGAGGGTGGCCGTGCAGTCTGACTCCAGGGCAGTTGTTTTATTTCTCCACCCCTTCACCCAGCCTGCTTCTGACCGACACATGGATGCAAAGAGCCAGGAGTGAGATGCAGTAGTTCTAGGGAAAATCACCCTTGTTAGAAAAGTTAACTTTGAAATTCAAAATAAGTAATTGGCTTCAGTATAAATGCACAGGCCAGCGTAAATCCCATGTTTGTGTTATAGTTCTTACCCAGAAAATTTTCCGTGTAGTGTTTTACAATAGTAGCAAAAATGAGGACTCATTCATTTTATATACACTGAGGTCATATCATATAGCTATTTATTTTTATCCAAACAATCTACTTAGGACAGAGGGAAAACACTGCAAAAAGGGACTAATGAAAAATTTAATATGACCCTGATTTAACTCCAGTTTACTATAGCTGAAAAATGGTTCAAACTAAGGGAGGAAAGAGTTCTAAAGTTAAATTTTAAATGAGAAGCAAATCACACCAGGAACAAAAGTTTTGAAAAAGAAATTCTTTTCACCAAAGAAATGTGCTGGTTATCATGTATCTCTAACTTTAAATAGGCATATGGAGAGATTTAGCGAAGTAGCAATTTTATTACACAGTCCCTTGACAATGGGTTAAACAGTCAAGGCATCATTATCATTCGGTGGTTATTGAGTCAGAGTTCAGGACCCCTCATACTAAGCTGAACAACTGCATCCCAAGAACGTTGGCTAATGAAATCGCCAATACTCAAGGAGAAATGTTGCAAACACAGTGAGCTCCAAAGATTACCACTGAAAAGGAAAAACAAAAGGCAGAAACATGCGAGTGGCACAGAGCTTCATCGCTGGTTGTGCTCAAGTTCAGCATCTTTATTTTAAAAATGGTCAGTTTGGCAGATGGCAGATAAAGAGAATTCTGGAATGGTCTGTATCATCTCTAGCATATCTAGCATTGGATGTTGTGTTCGGAAATCCATCCCAAACTGTCATATATATTTATACAACTGTCATATATATTTATACAAAACAAAATTGTCAGACTGTCTGTCAATAGATCAAAACAATGGGCAAAACAATGGACAATAGATTAAAACAATGGACTTATCTCTGAAATATGGCATAGATAAGTATAAAGACTTACTTTAATTTTTAAAAAATCCATGGGATAAATATAACCAAGAGAATCTTGACAGTTGACATAAATGCTCTCTAGCAAATTTGTTGACCAGAAGTTCTCTCGGAACTAAAAGTCTTAAGGGGCTTCCGAAATGAAGCTGAAGCAATAGCCTGTATTAATAAAACACCTCCTAAAGAATAAAAGATATTAAACCACAGCTAGAGAATTATGTCATTCCTGAGCACTAAACTCGTATACAGAACCTGAGTGATTAGGGATCATGCCGAGGAAGATGACAAGGCTAGTAAGAAAAACAAAGCTAAATACATTGTTTGAGAAGTTGTTGAAGGGAATGGTATTGTTTAGTTTGTAAAGATAAACTGGTAAATAAATAAAAGCTCTTTATAATATGTAATGAGGAGCTTTGAGGATGATTATTAAATTTATTTGTACATACACAGAGGAAGCTTGGAATCAGTGAGAGAGGAGCATCCCTTGGTTAAATACAACTAAGATACTGCTGTAACTGGAGTCTTCAATGAGGGAAGGGGTTATACAAAACAAGTCATTTATTCTGCATGACTCATGCATAATCATGAAGGGGCAATCATAATAAAAAAAAAGTTTTGTTGATTTGCCAGGGGACTGGACTCTGTGGTTTGTAAAGTTTCTTCCATTGCAGTTAGATGATTCTATGAATCACTTTTTTTCCAATTTTGTATTGTTGTTCAGTTGGAGTCGTTCCCATTTTCCCTACATTACTCTCCCCTGCCCTACCCACTTCCCGCCTCTCACATTCAATCCTACCCACCCCCCCATTGTCTCTGTCCACAGGTCCTTTATACACGTTCTTTGATTGACCCTTCCCCTTCTTTCCCCTGTCATCCCTCTCCCCCTCCCTTCTGGTCACTGTCGGTTTGTTCTTTATTTCCATGTCTCTGGTTCTATTTCGCTTGCTTGTTTGTTTTATTGATTAGGTTCCACTTATAGGTGATTCTATGAACAACTCTTCTAAAGAATGGTAGCCGTGATGGAAAAATTTCCTTTTCCCAGGCATCAGGCCAGTGATGATACTTGCTTACATATGTATAGTAGTAGTTTAATGAGTTAAGGGCTCTCTAATGTAAAGTACTTGTACAATTTTATATTTAACATAGCTATAGGAATTATTTCCCTATAATTCTTTGCTTCATACCCTGCATGGATTTATTGTTATAAAATTAAATTTCTCAAATGAGGTATTTTGTCATACCACTGAGCCAGGCCTTAGGCAATACATAAACTGATCAAATGAATAAGTTGCTTGATCTGGGAGCCAGCTTTTTAAAACTAACTCCATTAAATCCTATGATCAGAAACTGCCTTCAAACGGTAAGCAAAATAAGTGTTCTTTCATGTTTCACTGAAAAAAAATGCAGCACTACACATTTTTTGGGCTTTTGTTTTTACTTTTTAGGAAAAAAATTAACACATACTTCTCAGTAGTATTTTTAAAATAAGAGCATGTTTAGAAAGCAAAGACAATAAAAATATAATAAAAATGAAAAACAAGCAACCCACTCCCTTTCCCAGCTGGATTCGGGGAAGAGTGGGGACAGTAAGTGGCCTCCAGGGTGCACGGGGGAAAGTGAGCCAAGGTTACCCTTGGGAATCAGAAACAAAAAAGACAGTTAAGAGTCCAAATCTGCTGTGACTGGGTCTCTTAAAATGTCATTTGACTTTACCTCCAATGGATCCTCAATGTGGGTCAGTAGTTTTTATGTTTAACCTGTGATTGACTAAGCCCCTGGCAACTTCCTCACAGCCATTATGCTAAACATGCATTATCTTATTCAAGCACCCAGTACCCCCATTTCCACTTTCTATAGATAATGCTATCCCCTCAATTAGAGAAATGAAGACTATGAAGAATGGGTACCTTCGACTTCACTATTCTTCTTTTTATTTTTATTTTTTGGTCCCTCTTAATGTCTCCTCTCTGACCTCTTATCTGCTTCTCCAAGCCACACCACGCCCTCCTGCCAGACTCACCTTCAAGAGGCATATAACTCTGACCATGACATTCACTTGGTCTAATTCTGTTAAGGCCAGCCCACTGCCTGTGAAAAACTCATTAGCCCAGCCTGGCATTTAGAGCCCTTAATTCAACCTCTAATCAATTTACTTTTCTGGTTTCTCTTGCAAATCACCTTGATGCATCTTACTCAGTGGCATTCTTCACACCTTCAACTAACAAGCCCAAAGTTCTCTTGTCCCCATCCTCAGAATCATATCCCATCTAAAGTATATCATCTTCAACTGCCCCAGTTTTTTCCTTCCTTTAAAGGGCAAATAACACCTTTCCCCCAATGCCCTCAGCATTTATCTGTTTGTGTTTTGAATTAGATGAGCATGCTTTTAATATCCTCTGTTGGATTGTAAACTCCTTGGTGGATGGGCTACTTCTGAATGTCTCATGGTCTCTGGTTCAAATACATACCAAATGCTTGTTTGGGGGTACTTGGGATAGCTTTTATGTCTCCTTCCCTCCCTAATGCAAATGTAATTGGTTTATCAAATTGGCCAAGCCAGTAAGGGCACGTATAGGAAAAAGACTGTATTTTTCTCCCAACAGTGACTTTTAATAAAATGCTCTGTCTCACTTCCCTTAATTTCCCCTTGATAGCATCTGTATCATCCATGACTTTCTGGTCACTTTCAATTATAAAAACAATCTCATTGAGGTAAGCAACTATGCCTCATTTTCAGGTATTCAGTTGTGGCTGTCCAGTCTAAATAAAAGTGAGACCCTATGCCTAGCAAGTACCCTCGAGGCCAGGAAAAGCAGAGGAAAAAGGAGAAACTATCACAGATCGGTGAAGACGTAGACACAGGAACTAAACAAAGTATGGCACCCTCGTTTGAACTCTAAACAGAAAAAGTTCAAATTGAAATAAAGTCTGGAATGTTTTATCAGTAATGCACCAATATCAGTTTCCTAGTTTTGAAAAACGTATCATATACATGTACAAAATATGTTTTAGTTAAAAAAATGGGATCTTACATCCAGTTTTTGCCCACTTTTGCAACCTTTCAGTAATGTTTAAGGGCTTCTAACAGGGTCTTCTTAATATTCTATGATGACTCAAAAGGCCCCATTCACTACCCTGTTACATATAGACAATGAATTGGTATATTTTGAAGTTAGAGAATCACCGGTGAAGAGAGATTTTCTGATAACAAACTTCACGTGGTGCTGGTTACACAAAAAGATCAGGACATTGCCCAGGGATCTTTAAAGCATGAGGAGCTATTGATTTGCATGACAGATCAGTTCTGCCTGAAGCCAGGGAACGACTTAACAGCTTTTCAAGGCACCCATTCTTTCCTCCTATTATCTGTGAATGTCATTTTTAAAAGGGGGCGTCCTACCACTTTGAATCTGGAGAAGAGAATTATAGTATGTTTGAATAGCAGAGAAGCTTAGGAATGAACAGAGATCTCCAAGGATGTGACCTGAGGGCAGGAAAGAGAGAGTTACTGAAATCTGTTGGTAGTTGACATAAATCCATCAGAATTGAAGGATCCTTCATAGAATTCTGGTGGTTCCATTTGGAAGCTCCTTTCCGAGGTTTCAGAGCTGGCTCACGTCTCTTGGAAATGATGCTTTTCCTTGGAATTAACATTTTCCAATGTCGTTAGTGTTGAACTGATTTGCAGCTATCAACTTTTAAAAGAGATGTGATCACATGGAAAGAATTCTCACATTTCCATGTCAGTTTCTGATGAAAGGAAAAGTTTTGCCCTTTCCTTCTTCTTTCATTCAACGCCGAGTAAGAGATGGAACAAAAAAGGGAAGGTGAGTCTTTTGCCCCCAGACAGCATTCCCTGAGTCGCTGCTCTCGATGACATTCCCCAATGTTTGTTTTTATGTTGCTGTTTTCCCAAATGTCTTATGTTCCCCTGGTACCGTAAGCTGAGGATACACCGTAGAGACACTACCGTCATCATGCTGTTAAAATTTGAGACTTCTCTGATGTAACATGCTTTATATTCGAGATTTTTATTCACCATGGGACATTCTGATCTTGTTTTCATTATTGACAGTAAAAATGTTTGCCAATTTTCCTTTGTCAACTTTTTCTTTTTGACATATTTAAAGGGAAAGGGGGGAGGGGACACAACGTCAGATCTGTAAAGAATGCAGGGCTAAGGTATTATCCTCAAGGCAAATGCCAAGATGCATATCTTAGACAAATTGCCAGCAAAACTGTCACCTTGGATGTAACTCCTCACTACTTTTAGGTGCAACTGAAAAGATAGGGTTAATAGTTGTCCTTTTCTTCACTCTCATGATAGCAGGATGCTGATGGATGGTGTGCCATCCCCTTCCTTAGAGATCTTTAGGGAATGACACCCATCTGTTTTGGAAGGCGTACCTGAGAGTTCTGATCGAAGGCCATGCATCAATGATGTCACCTTCAAAAAAGATCTGTAATGTTAGTAACTCACACTGGAGTGCCATTTGTCTTAGCAACTGAGAGTCATCATTTGACTTTGAATAATAACATTGACTTGTATTTCTTAAGCATACAGGAAATTTATCCCGCAAACAGGAATGAGTCTGCCAGTCAGTGAGAGGAGCGAGGGTTGCTGAAACTCTACAGGCTGGTGGAGAAGCAAGCGGGGGAGCAATTTGGAAAGTGCTGGTACTGGATAATCTATTCTGGAACAGTCTGGAATCCGTGTGCTCTGAGCTTCACCTTCTGGCACAAATACCAACACACATCCCAGCATTTCTGTTCTAATTAGGATGATTCCGTGAACTCGGGAAGCAGCATGGTGACGAAGGAGGCCTCCCGGGCCTGGGCACACAGTCATCGGTGCCGGAGCCAACCTGTGCCCGTTTGCTCTCGTCTGGTACTCCGTCTCCCCTCCACCTGGATGTGACCCTATGTTCCCCTGATTGAGTTAAGGAAACTCACGGTTCTTTGGGGAGCAGGGAAGAAAGAGTGAGAGACTCAAACGATGTAAGTGAAGAGTGTTAGACCAGCTCTCAGGCTGCTTGGTTCCTGGTTCAGTGTCTGCTAGATACCAACTCATGAGGATGCCCTACAGTGGCATCACATGTTTTTAAATAAAACTTCAAAAAATCATTAAAAAAACCCTTTCCTTGTATATATATCATAATGTTGTTGGGATTCTATACATATTTATATATGTATATATAATATATATATCATAATCAATGTGTATCCCACATGACATACTTTCTGTGAAAACCATGTTTTAAATGCATAAAAATAAAGCATTCTTATGGCTGACACGTCCCAGGGGAGGCTTCCTAGAGAGACAATGGCCAGCACGGAGTCCGCCCTGTGAGGAAGACTAGAGGTAGGGAGGAAAGAAGAACAGCTTCTATCACTCAACACACTGAACAGATACAGACCTACTTGTGCCATACCCTGTGTATACAGCAACAGCAGCAGAATGAATGACAGACATTGAGGAATTCGATGGGAAACACCCCAGAACAATATATGATGCTGCATGCAGAATGGTTTTTGTTTGTCAGCACAGGAAGTGGTCAGTCACTGGCTCATCAACCACTCCAGCTGGTGCCACAGACAGATCCCGGAGGCAAAGTGTTTAAGGCGACAACATACGCTTAGGAGGTGCACTTTCTAAGGGAAGGGGGGTTTGCCAAGATCCAACCCACGTAAGAAAGTGCTAGGCATGCAGTGCAAAAGTAACACAGTTGCCAAGCCTCTAGAGCCAGAAGAAATATGATCAATTCGAATAATAAGACCAACATGTCTACAGTCAACAGACAGAGGGAGAGCATGGGTCAGAGGGGCTGGTAAGGGAGGCTGCAGGGGCCCAACCATGCGGCGCCTCTTCTTTCAAACTGAGGAACTCAGACCACTTCTGAAAAGCCAGTCAAGTTCAGGGAAGCATCTGAAGAAGAGAGTGCAATGGCATGGCCTGATCTTCACTAAAGATAAAAATAAATCAAAACCACTCTGGCCATGGTGGGAACAATGCATTGTAGAGTAGGAAAGAGGTGACACAGGTGATGGCAACAAGTGAAGATGAGGAATTAATAATTAATTGGGCATTTGGGGGGATAGAAATAAGCTGGAGGGGGCAAGAAAAACCCCTGTCTCAGGACTGTACAGAGGAACGGTGGCGGCACCATCTGAGCGCACTAAAGACATGAGGGCAGCCGGCGGTTTGGAGTGAAAACGAGCGCAAATTTTACCAGGCTGACTTACAGATGTCTGAAGAGACATTAAGTAAGTATTTGGGTGTATATGTCCTGAGTAAAAGTCGGAGCAATCACACAGATTTGAGAGTCAGCAGCACACAGCAGTAAGGCTGGAAGTCCCCGCAAGAATGAAATCTCCTAGGGCAGGCATGTCGAACTCATTTTCACCAGGGGCCACATCAGCCTCACAGTTGCCTTCAAAGGGCCGAATGTAATGTTAGCACTGTATAAATGCAACTACTCCTTAACCAGGGGCAAGGAGCTCAGTGCTGCTGCTGGGTAGAAACAAGGTGCTAGGCTGGATAAAACAAGGTGGAGGGCAGGATTCGGCCCGAGGGCCTTGTGTTTGCCAACTGTGTCCTACAGAAAACATACAGAGATTTAAAAAAAATCCCAAAGCCTCCTATTTCTGTTTTTTCCTCAACTCAAACACATTATCCACATAACTCTGATTTTTTTCCTTCAAATCTCATATATGATCATTTATATTCTTCATATTTCCATACTATCACATACCATATTTAAGTGAGCTACTAACAGTTGCCAGGTACCTATTTAACACCATATAGCATATCCCATAATTTAGCTTTAATTTTTCAATGGATTTGTAAGTTAGAAAACACTATCCCTACTTTTACAGATGAGAAAATCAAGGTTTACAGATTTTATCTAACTTTCCTACAGTCACACAGGAAGGGTTGGAACTAGAATTTCAATACAGGTCTGAATAATGGAAATATTAATCGTCTTTCCACTGTACCATGCTATTCTTCATCATTCTTCAAAAAAGCTAATAGAAGACACTCAAAATAGGAATCTAATAACAGAGTTTAGTTAGAAGTTTTGGAACAAGGTAGCCTCTCCTTCAGCCAACTGGGATATATCACTGACCAGTGTGAACTCTGACACATGCTTTGCATCAAGGGGTGACTGAAAATTAACTGATATATTAATGAAGGGATCAATCCGCCCTTAGAAATTTGAAAGGTGTGTGTGACAGTATATAAGCAATTAAGTATATGCTTGCTGTACCTATCCGCATGCCAGGGAAGAGCAATAATGATTTCAAAGAGGTATGAGAACTGAATGGGGCCTTGAAGACTTCCTAAGAATTATTCGGGGGAAGAATGACAAGGGCGGAGTTCTGTCCCAGCTGCAAGGGGGAAAGCACAGGCAGGGAGACGGGCACGGTGAGCCTGAACCAGCGGTGTACAGGGGTGGCTGGTGGCTGGCGTGGCTGTCAGGAGGGAGTCAGCGGGCATTTACGAATGGGGTGAATAAAAGTGAACATTAATCCCCCTAAAAATAATGCCACAGATTAAACATACCCACAGCATTTTACTGATATTTATTCTAATCACTGTAGCAACAACCATCTCTAAATTGCTGTCAAAAGCGGCCATTTTCAAAATTGGCCAAAAGAACACGACAAAGCCAACTATTTAGCCCTGGCTGGCATAGCTCAGTGGATTGAGCACGGGCTGTGAACCAAAGTGTCGCAGGTTCGATTCCCAGTCAGGGTACATGCCTGGGTTGCAGGCCATGACCCCAGCAACCGCACATTGATGTTTCTCTCTTTCTCTCTATCTCCCTCCCTTCCCTCTCTAAAAATAAATAAATAAAATCTTAAAAAAAAAGAAAGCCAACTATTTGACAGTGTAAGTTCAAGTCAGCAAATTATAGCCTGTGGACAAAAATTTAAAACAAAACAAAAAAAAAACAGCCCGTTGCCTTTTTTTTGCAGTCCATGAGCTAAGAATGTTTTTTGCATTTTTAAATGGTTGGGCCAAAATTAAAAAATAACAATTACAATATGTAAAAATAAATGTATCGAATCCCAATTGGAGGGTCCATAAACAAGATCTTATTGAAACAGAGGTGCATTGCTCCTGTGCCCACTGTGTGGCTGCTTTCACGCTACGATGGCAGAGTGCAGTAGTTGCCACCAAAGCTGCATGGTGCACGGAAACTAAAATAATTATTATCAGGCCCTTTAAGAAAAAGGTTGCCAATCCTTTGCGTGAAAAGTTTCCTGATTATTTTGATGATTGTTCTGTGTATTTTTTTATGAAAATAAGCACTTCAATCTTTGGATTCAGTACAGCTGGTATCTAGTTCTTTGGGTAAAATAATGAATTTGAACTCAATGAGTTAGGTCTAGGGTCAATTTTACCCAGTATATACTGAGCTTCCCTGAAGAAAATACACATCATTTTTAAAGTTAAGAAAATAAAACCTTGTGAACATCCCTTTAGGGAACTTTAGTGAGAATTAAAACCTTTAGTGAACATCCCTTTAGGACATTTTCCTATTTTGTCTTCTTTTGATAAAATTTCTTTAAAACTGGGACAATAAGATTGTTACTTTTATTTTATATAACGATACTCATCCAGCATGTGATGGACATGGATCTTGTTTTATGGACTGTATTCTGGTAAGAGATTCCCATTCATTTGAACCACCTGCACCCGCTAGCATTTGTGTCCTTTGTTTTCTGAATCAGAACCTAAAACACACAATTAGACAAAGACTTTTCTCAGCTCCTTTTCCACATGTAAGGAGTGATCAGAACTCCATGGCGTATAACATATTGGAAATTCTAGAGCAAAGCTGTTTTAGTGGAACAACAGAGAGAAATGTTTTAAATCAGGATGCCCAGAAAAGTACCGCATCAGAGAAAGTTGATCCTCGTGGGTGCCAAGCAAAGTATTTGTCCCGGTTGACACAGACTTCACCCAGTGGAGCTCCTGGCCTATGCCCAATCCAACACTGTAGCCAAACCAGGGATGTTTAATAAATGTTAATTACAAATGGAATGAGTGATTTGCTTTAGCCACCAAGCAAATTAGGTGCTCTAATGAAAATAGATCAAAGCCTCTCTTCCTTAACACCCAGTTCTGATGGTCCTCCAAACCCCCAAACACACATAGAATTATCAGCATAGCTGTATGTCACCCTTGGATACATCCCATTCAGTTCCTTTGCCTATCACCATCTGATCTATAGTTCCTGTTTCTAAGTAACTTGTTTCTGAAACTTTCCTGAGTGATAAATTGCATTTCCTGAGTTTGTGCCCTTGCAAAAGAGGCAAAGCATATTAAACATATGAATCAAATATTCCTTCCTGTCAAAAAACAGAAAAACACAACTTTATATTTACTTACATTTGCAAGTAATATGTCTCAATCTGTGTGTGCCTGGATTCATATTTTATTGAAATATGTTGTACTGACTCTCAGTCTGAGATGTATGCTTCAAATGCTTGCTGGAATCGTGGGCCTTGCTAGACTCAGAAACTCATGTTCAGAGAAAACCGGACAATTGCCTGGTAATAGAATTTGATGTAATGAAGTTATGTGAATTGTAGATGCATTTCAGGGCAGATGGTGACACAAAGCGGAGTTAGATTTTTACATATTTGACACTGCAAGTTTTACAAATCACCTCCTACTCAGGCAAATTCAAGAATTTATCCTTACCTATGATGGTTTATGAATGTAGAGTTTAAGGATAAAAGTAGCTGCTTTCTAGAAATGCCAGCGAGCGCACATTTCTCCCTTATAAAATTCAAGCTCCTGAAGTTCGCACTTGATGCCTTCCCATGCCGGGTTCTTAACCGCTTCTCCTACCTGGTTCTTAGTTACCCACCAGGAATGCTGAAGCCTAGTGTTGACTTCCACTGACCTTTCCCTCCTCTACGTCTTCACTGACACAGTTCCCTCTGGCCGAATGTCCTCCACGCTTCTCTCCAAGTGCCTAAGTCTTCCTCATTCTTTAGGATTTAGGTCAGGATCGTCTTCTCTAGGAAGCCTCTCTGCCCTCCTTGGGAAGGCCAGGTCCTGAGTGATCTCATACACCAAGTCACCTACCTCTTCTCCTGGACCTCTCTACTGGAATCGCTTGTTTACATGCACAGGTTCCAACTGGACCACAAGGTGCTCAAAACAAGGTCTGTGTTGTCTTTATCTACAAATCACCTTGCTTGCACGTACAAGATACCCATTAATACTTGTGAGATGGAGCTCCCACTGTTTGTAACAGAGTATTAGAAATCATGATTCCTGATTAAGTAAAGAGAATGGTTAAACAGATGGGCACAGATCCAAAAATTTAGAGCCGGGGCAGGGGCGGGGGTGCAGGAAAAGGAGAAAGGAGGTGGTCATGAGATGGAGTAGCAGAAAATCCACTCTCCTGTAAAGAGGTTCTTCCCAAAATATTTTTAAAATCCTTGCAAATAGGACATAGAGGCTCCAAATAGGCTCCCCAAGGGAGCAGGTTACAATCATCCCCGTATTTATGCCACAGTACACATTACTTGCCTCGTTCTAAAATGTCATCAATCTCTCCCATTGCGCATCCAATTTCAATGCCCCACTTAAGTTATGTCTCCTCCTGAAAACCTTCCTCCATTTCTCTGGTTCCTAGAAATCTAATCTCTTTTGTTTGTTTCCAATGCTTTTTTGCCAGAGTTGCACATTATTTCACATTGAATTGATAGCCAGTTATTTTAGACTATGAATACTCTTTCAGCTATAACATTATAAACTTAAGGAAAGAGATGACTATTTTATACTCACTTTGTACTCTCCACGACGCTGGGCAAAATGCATGGGTACATGTAAGTGATTTTATTAAAATCAAAGAAATAAATTCCTAAGTAAGATGAGATGTGAACAACTCTCTTCAGAGAAGACTCCGAAGGAGCCATTTCCTTGCCGTTAAGGATTTGTCTGATTCAGATTTGAGCTACAAGCTGCTGGCTGAGTAGGTAATGAGGATTTTATTGCCTAAAAGTAAAGCTGTATGCTTCCTTTAAGCATGCTTGTCACATCTCTGTTTTGCCCAATTAGGCCTTGCAGATCCAGTTTTTAAACGGTACCCAGATGTTGTAGGGGCCGCAGTGTTCGCTTTATGTGGCTCGCTTGGAGGATGCTGGGCATAAGGAAAGAGATGCTCGCCTTTTCAGGTAGGAGTCAAAGCACAAGGTCTGACCACAGGGCCCTCATCAGACTTCAAAGGCTTTCTCACTATATACATCCAGATATTCTGAATGCCGCATTATTGAAAATACACTGATTTATTGATGGAAAGAAACAAGACATCTACAAATTGAAGTACTTCAGCTAATTTTACAGATTACAAGTTTCCAAAAGTTAAAAGATGTTCCCTGTTCCCTTCCAAATAAAACCGACTCCACATAGAAATATACCGTAATATGGTTACTTATCAACTACTTTTTAATTTTACCTTTTATTACCGGTTCTCATAAAAGAGATTTCATTTTTATTCACCTCTTTAAGGTCAGACAATTTGTGCATGACTTAGAAATAATAGGCAGATTTCAAATAATAATGTAAAGGAAAATAACATGCATGTTTGAAATCCAATGTGAATGCATCTGGACTTTGTAGCAAATAAATCCTAAGAGAGAAATAACAAATGAATTTTGAAAAATTGTCATCAGTGAATTGGAAATTTATCAAATAAGGTCAAATGTTTAAGTCATTAAGAATAGGTGTTTATGTTTCTATTATGGTCGTGGGCACATTTCACAAACAGGTAGTTCTCTTCAGATGACAAGGCTCCCGCACCCTCGTGAACTCAGTGTGGCGGTGGGCCGAATCTGGGCCCACACACAAACTGCCTGTGCTCAACCCTCAAGCCTACTCTCCCTCGCTATCGTGCTCCTGGAAGCCCTGTGGAAAGGGGATGCCGTAAGATCAAAGCAGACAGGATATGCTGCCCATCCCAGCTGCCCTGTGGGACAGAAACCATGGAGGGGTGCACTGGCACAGGGCAGACATTGCATGAGCAAGAAATTCAGTTCTATTGTGTTAAGCCATTGATGCAGATGTCAAAACTTACAAAAAGATAGCTGGAGTCCCAGACTTAGATTGTTTTCTAGGGTATAAACTGATAGTTATCCTTTCATATGTATATGTATATGTATATGTATATGTATACATTTTCTAGGGGATAAATTGATATATGTCATTTCTCATATATGTGCATATCTATGTATATATGTATACCTGTGTGTGTGTGTGTGTGTGTATATATAGTATATGTGTGTGACCTTTTCTAGGATAGAACTTTCAGACCAAAGAACCTAATAAGAATGTTATATTAATTTGATCACTTAGGGTTTTTAAATATTGTTCTTGAAAATCAAGTGATAGAAATAAAATTTGTAAAAGACATTCAGGATAAGCAATATTGAAATATTTTCTGAAATCCTTCAGTTTAGGTGAAAATTGCATTCTTTGTAGTATTAAAACATAAGAGATCTGAATACTACAAACTGTAACATTTTGTTCAGCTTCTTTAATTGATACAACCTCTATGCGTCTGGCCTCAACCACAGACCACCCGTGTCAGGCTGTATCACTATTGATTGGACTTTAGAAGAAAGCAACTGTGGATTGAGTGCTAAACTAAACGTAACCATTTCCTTTATCCTTAATCAGTAACACATGTCCCTACTCAAGTAACTTTCACTCCCTGACATGTCCAATCCAATCCAGCTATTAAGTGTAGCACAGTGAAAGAACCATAGTAACAATAGCCATACCACCCACTGCAATCAGACAAGGGGTACTCCATTCTCTATTTAGTATCCAATTGGAAAACAGGTGCAGTACTCTCCTCTTATCTGCAGGGGATATGTTCTAAAACTCTCACTGGATGCCTGAAACTGAGGATAGTACCAAACCATACATATTTGTATTATGTTTTTTTCCTATACATACACACTTGTGATAGCATGTAAATTACTCTCATGCTTTGGGCCGTTATTAAGTAAACTAACAGTTCCCTGAACACAAGCATTGCAATACCAGGACAACTGATCTGAAAATTGAGAAGGCTACTAAGTGACTAATGGGCAGCTAGTGTATAAGGTGTGAATACACTGAACAAAGGGATGATTCACATCCTAGGCAGGATGGGGCGGGACGGTATAGGATTTCTTTGTGCTACTCCGAACAGTGCACATTTTAAACCACATGAACCGTTTATTTTTCACTTAATATTCTTGGACCAAGGTTGACTGTGGAACACAAGACTGTGGATAAGGGGGGGCTATTGTATCTTGCTGGATGCTATTGTCTGTACATAGTTGTAAATTTGTCACACTCCTTAAGTTTTTATTCCACATAGAGCAGGACTTCTGATTAGGCTACATTTTCTGGAGTTCTCCATTTCTTCTAAAGTGTGACATCTTTTTCTGCTGCTTGCTGCTGCAGTAATGTGAGAACAAATAGCAAGCTAATCTTAGAGACTGTAGAAGTGGTCGTGAAAGCCCAACAAATCGAATGCAGTAGCTTATTAGTTGTAATTGCTGTCTCTTTTCTGGTTTAGTTGTACTACTTTTAAAAAACTGCCATGTACCAGCAGAAGAATAACTTCCCCTGCCCTTTATAAACCTGTCACTTAGCCTATTTTTACTCCAGAATATTAGAAATATTATATTAAGAACTGTGATTATTTTTCCAACCTAGTGTTTAATTGTTTGCAATATGCTTTCACATGGATTTTCTTGTTTGTGTCTCAAACAAACCTAATAAAATAAGTTTTATGATATTCCATCATTTTGCAGTTAAGAAAATGAGTCTCAGAGACATTACATGACAAGGCAGTAACCGTGATGTAGCTATTAAATAGGAGACTAATGACTCCAATTTCATTTTTTTAAAACGCTAGAACCTCAGCTCCTTATTGTAAAACACACTGCCTGAAAGCAGATCACAGCATGTATCAAATGTATGCCAGGGAGCCTTTATTAAGTGCCCACTTTGGACTAATTCCTTTGAGGTATACAAACAGGCAACACTACGCTCCATTCGTGAAAAGTTCATGACATAATTGAGGAGACACCGTAGTCATGTGGAGCCAATTAAAGTATAATGGGACTGCATACGATGTAACACAGCAAAGGCGTAACAGTGATCATAGAATGGGCAATGCTTCCCTATTAGCTTCCATGGAAGTGAAAAGGGATCATGGATTATGTGATGAGATGTGTACCTTATGACAGTGTGTGAAATATGTGATGAACAATATATGTCATATGAGATGAGGTCCAATACGAAGTATAAGTGGAGCCCTGGCTGGTGTGGCTCAGTGGATTGAGTGCTGGCCTGGGAACCAAAGGGTCACTGGTTCGATTCCCAGTCAGGGCACATGCCTGAGTTATGGGCCAGTCCCGGGTAGGGGGTATGGGAGAGGCAACCACACACTGATGCTTCTCTCCCTCTCTCCCTCCCTTCCCCTCTCTCTAAAATTAAATGAATGAATCTTTTAGAAGAGAAGTATAAGGAGAAATCTGGGAGGGGTATTTTTGGTAAAGTTCATCGTCACCGTCTCCCAATACAAAAGGACAGACACAGATGACGTAATCCTCATCCATTCTTGGTTGTTTCTATGCTGAACTCAGAAATAATGAGAAACTGCAAGGACCCCTTTTTGAAATATGAAGTAAAAGATGATGCCTAAATAGTTAAAGTATCTTTATTCCTCCCAACTTCTTCCTGGTGGGAACAGAAAATAACCAGGTACTGATCGAGTCCTTGCTGTTTCACACAGCTGAATGAAACAGTAACTGACCCACAGAGGGCCGTCAGGTGTTCAGCTCATCCCTGCTCCCCGAGAAGCCTCCTGACTGGCTGACCAGCAGGGATGAGGCACACCGGGTTGGGGTCATGAAGCGGATGAGGAAGCAGACCTTCGGCTGAGCTGATGCGATGGACCAAGGTGACCGAAATCCCCAGTGCCATGACGAGGCTTGTGGTTCTTGAACCGCAGCGTTACAAGAAGAAAACACATTTTAAGAAAATCTAGCAGTGGTGACTGAGAAGGATTGCTAAGCTAAGCTAATTCATTAATTAAGGACTTCTCTATTTATCATTTTTAAATCTTTTATACATTTCCAAACACTACTGTGAGCCTAGTAATAACAAGGAAAGCTCAGCCCTGATATAAATTATGATTGAAGTTAAAAATTCATAATAAACGGTTATAAATTTCTTAGCAAATACACAAAAAATGGAAAGTGAAAATGAACAGGGCAATCTGTATAGATTAAAGGAGCACACATTCTTTTATGCAAAACCCTGTAGTTTAGCTTCTTACCTTTTTAAGGTTTTGCTCTTTATTGAATTAAAAATATTTCCTAATGTCTAATGTCATTTCCTTCTGTTTTTCTTTAATTAGCTTTAGGTGTTTTTAATAATTTTTTTTTGTTATATATGGCATGCTTTATCAATTTATGATATGTTAGGAGAATAAATAAATTCTGTGTATGTGTTAACTTCACTAACTTTTCAGAGTTTCTCAAAGGTTTTTATGGTTTAAAAATAACATGAAAAACAATTTCTTATTTAAAACTATCTTTCTTTATTTTGCTTTTTTTTCCTCGATGGCTTTTATGAAATCTATATGCTATTTATCTAGTTTTCCCACCTTGATAGTTTTCCTACCCTCCTTTTCTTTATTGTCTTGAAAACTGCTGTGCCTACAGAATTTTAGAGCTGGGGGCAATTTAGAGATTACATACTTTTGCTTCTTGATCTAATGGAGGAGAAAGCAGAGGCCCAAAGCTAGATAAATGAGTGGCCCGGGGTCCCAACTCTAGTCAGCTGGAGTAGGGACCAGAAGAACCACTATGTCATGAAAGTTCTTTCCACTCAGGCAGTTGTCTCGGATTTTAGCACGCATTGGTTTGCCTGCAGTAATCTCGTATGAGGCAAGGTAGTTCTAGGGTCCACCCCTGGAGATTCTGATGCAGCACGTCTGGAGTTAGTTCTGAAGTTGCACTGTAACCTTGTTTTTCAGGTAATCTTGAAGCAGTGATGTTTGCTTGTCAACAAAAATGTATGACTTTTAGTATCTACTAATCAATAGCTGGGAAAAAACCTGTCTCTCCTCTGTAATACCTCAGGCAGCACTGTTTCCAAAACTTTAGCTTCGCTTTGATGAGCCACACCTCCTCATTGGGCAAAGCAGCCCTAAGCAGACAGATGTGAGGCCTGTGGAAGGGAGGTGCTCCTTTGTCAGGTGCTACAGTCAAAATAAATGAAATTATGGCAAATGGTGGATAAAAAGTAACACAGTAGAACTTGTTCGTTAAGGCCTCTTTAATTGTAAAAAAGTTACCTCTCTTGCATTTGCGATAGATTTCCTTAAGAGTACTAATATGAAAAAAGGCAATTCTTTCTTTAACGTGCATTATTTTAACAAAGACATGCACTTAAAGAAAGAGTTTAACTGGTCCTATTATGTATACAATGTATTTAATTTATAAGTGAGTATTGGCAGGTAGAATGTGTCTATTGTACCAGGTGTCACTGATTCTTATATGGCCGTGACTCAAAGTGTCAGCATAATGTTGAAGAGGAAACATCAGCCCTTAAAGTATAGTTTGTAAATTAAATCCTATTTCCATTTTTAAAACCAATTCTAATTAGCTGCTATGGGGAAGCAGATACAGGCATTTGGGGAAAAGTTAACAGTAGTTACAGTAGGAGGATAAAGTAGAAGTCCTCGTGTGATTAACAATGTAAATTGCATAGAAATGTACACTTACAAAAAGCCCCCTCCTCTTGAATAAAACAAGGCTGTCTGATTTACCCACAGTACCTAAAACAGCATTCTAGGGCCAGAGAGACTTTCAGCAAAGTACCACATGTTCAGGTTAACACCCTGTGTCCACGACCATCCACAATTACATGTCCCCTTGGGGTCATAGAGATGAGAATATTTTCATTTTGAGAATAAAATACATGTTGCATAGATCCGCATGTGTATATTTATAATATATAAGATGTGAGAAGCCTTCACCTTTATTTTCTTTGCAAAATTATAATGGTTAGTACTGACCTAAAACAAAGGAAAATCTCCCATGAGCAAGTGTTCAGTGTGTGGGAGGAGGATAAAGTCATAGTTTATTATGAGGGAAGCCAGAAAGAGTGTGGAAGTTAACAGAGAAATGTGTCCACTGAGTATTTTTGGACTTAAGTGTTTATCTGACTATGAAATGTAGAGGTTTTAGAGTCAACTTTGATAACATGCAAGTGAAACAGGGTCCAGAACAATTTCTGACAGTGCAGAAATGAGACAGATCTAAGAACAAAAGCTTTTATGTCACAATAACCCTACAAGTTTTAAAATGAGGACCAGTAATATGCAGGGCAGGAATTTGTGACAGTTTCTGAAATGTTGTGGCAGTTTGGCAAACTGTTAATACTAACTGAAAACTTCGGAAGTCATAAACAGTTTGGAGAAGAAAAGTGCACGTATAAGTGACATTAAGAGCAAGGAAAAAGGTGAAATGACAAACGCCTCCAATTGTCATTAGAGGCTTCCAAACCAGAAGAACTCAAGCTACACAGAGAAAACTAACTAAACTGGGATTACTGACGGCCGAAGGAGCAAGCTAACAAGAGACTGGATGTTCACCATGACAGGCAAGCAAAGGAATCTGTAAATACTTCTCCCCAGGAAGAAGTAAGGCTGTGAACTACAAAGTTGGGCTACAGTTTTAGATAAATGTCAGAAATATGACACTATGATATAATGACAAATTGAAAGGTAAACACATGTATGATAGATTTATGTAGGCATGCAAGTAAGCATTGAATAATGTATATTCTTTAAAAATGACTGAGGCATCCAGATAGGATGTTTACCCTTAGGAAGGAGCAACTTGGTCACATAACTTCACCACTTATCTTTTTTTGAAGTATTACTCAGAAGCCATTCGTGACTCCCATGTAAAACTTCTCTTTCTGAAAGTATTGTACCACCTTGATTTTAACCAAAATGGGACCTGATTTCATAATCTTGAAACTGCATAATTTTTGGTTATATCCCAAAATCAAATTTATCCACTAGGGGCAAGAATTTTTAACACATTGAAATTCAAAGAATGTTTTACAAGCTATGAATGTTATTTCCATTTAACTGGCAAAAATCTAACATGAAAACAGTTACAGTTTGTAATTTTCCAAGTTTCCATTGGAAATCAAATGAAACAGCAAGTTCTCCAGTTAAAAAAAATTAACCGTAAGCAACAACATGTAAAAATCTTTGTGGAAAAACTTACAAAGTTTTATTGAAAGTAACGAAAGAAGACCCACGAAACAAAGTGGTACATGCAATGGTCATCTACAAGAAGACTCAATATCATACAAATGCTGATTGTCTCCAAATGGACCAAATTCAATACAATTCTATTAAAATATAGTGAGGGCAACTTGATGAGCTACTTCTACTACACATGTGAAAAATGAAAGGTTAAGCACAGGCAAACATTTTTTGAAAACTAAAGTTTGGAATATTTACTCCCCCAAATAGGAAGATTTAGAATTTAACTATAATCATCTCAAAAGCATGGCACTAGGGAAAGGATACGCAAATGACCGACGCAAGAGAGAAAAGCACGCAGAGCCAGTGCACACGTGTAAGCAGACTTGATGTCGGGCAGAAGTACGATCGTGTGAAACGGGCAAGGTGGGCTGTTCGGTGACCGGGGCTGGGGAAGTCACTCACGAATGTGGGAGGATGGGAAAAAGGCAAATCGGATTCCAATGTCGACTCTACTCAGAACTCCATTCCAGGCCGACTGAAAGCCTAGATGTGCAGAACAAAGCTTTGAAACTTCGAGGAAAGGAAGAAAGTACAGAAAAATAGTTTAATGATTGTTAGAAAGAAGAGGATTTCATAAACAAGAAAAGAAAAAAGAAAAAATCATTTTTAAAAAGTTGAAAAATAAGCCCCCATTAAAATATCTGAAGGCTGGGCGTTAAGTACCAGGAAAGGGGAACGGCATGGCGAGCAGGGAACCGGAACGATTACCTCGGACCCGGGCAGCAATGCGCAGCACAGATGCCGTCGCCACCCATTTCCACAGGGCCTGTGAGCTTAGAATGTTGTATTTATAAATATTTGAAAAAAAACAAAGAAGAAGGATATTTCTCGGACATAAAAGGATGTGAAGCTCAAATTGGATTGTGGGCATGCAGCCACACTTACTTCCACGTCGCCCGTGGCTGCTTTCACGCTGCCAGGGCAGAGCTGAGGAGTGGTGACAGATGCCCCGTGGCCCACAGAGCTGAAAATACGGCCTCCCCGGCCCTGCACAGAAACTGCTTGCTGACCCGGGGTTCTGCAGAACTGTACTGGTAGACATTACCTACAGGGTCCGGAGAAGTAACGCCGGCTGGAGCATGGTTGGTGGGGTAATAATCTGGGTGTGACAATGGATAGTTTTAATTTGAACGTTTTGCGTACGATGTCCTATGGTGTGCTTGAGTGTGGTATTGTTATGTTACAGAATGACATGCTTAGGTTTTTGTAACAAAGACGGGTGTTCTTTGTGCCAGATCCTGTATATTACCCACATTATCCCTTTGGTGACCACCATTTCTAACCCACTCGCTCTGGTCTTTATTTCTTCTGATGCACCAACCACAATGACTCAAGTGATGAGATTTAGGTTTGGATTGCTACCTGGGCTGCACATCGCAGGAGACAAGGTCTAAGCTGGCTTTCCATCGCCTTTCTGTCCACTCTCCTCTGCCCATCGCCCAGTCTACACTCCACATTATCAGCTGTTTACAGCTCTCAATTCACGTCTTCGTCTCCATGCTTCCCCAGGCCTCTACACAATTCTTACACCCTGTCTTCTGGTGGGAATGCCTTCTCCCAGCACATTTCCCTACCTAACGCATTCCTTTTTCAAGACTCAGCTAATATTTCATTTCTATCAAAAAGCTGTATTGGGGCTCTCAAGTAGGGATACGTGGCCCTTTTCCCTCCTTCCTGAGCCCTCTTGCTGCCTCAGCATTTGGCAGAGTGCTCGGCACCTAGTAAATAGAAAAGAAAATACGCCTTAACTAAATGTTATTAATTTTGCTTTTTTATCCCGAATTTACAGATATAAACAGGCTTAGATAACTTCAATGTCTCGCTTAAGGGCCACACAAGCTAATGAAAGTAAGCAAGCTGGGCATTTAGACCCAGTTTCACTGAATCCACCATTTTCACTGACTCCAAAACGTGTGCATTTGCCAATGTCATGCCCCATAAAATGCAACCGATAAGACTGCATAGGTACAGATGTCAAGAACCAGGAAACAAGTATTTTTGAAAAAGAATAAGGAGAAATTAGACTGATGAACAGAGCATCCAATTGGTTCAGTGCTATTAGAAATCAAACAAGTTCAAGAACTAAAGGAGGGAATGCTGGTGGGAGGGGTAGTACAGGTCAGAGGGGAATAAGGGGGAGAAAAAATGGGAAAACTGTGATAGCATAATCAATACTTTAAAAAAGACTTCAATAAGTTCAAAAATGCTGGAATATCTTCACAGTCTCTACACCCTAAAAGTAAGCTCACAAGCGTGACACAGAGAAGAGAATATTGAGAAGACTCTAGCACATCTTTCTCAATGCACCACATTAAAATCATTAATGGGAACACGCTGTGAGTTCCCACACACTGTTTCCCAAGAGTCCGTTGTTCCACGTGTTGCCAGTGTGGAGACTGCAAGAGGGAGCACGGACTCCTGTGGCACCTGACAGCACAAGTCTCCCCAAGGCTGTGCTATCTCACCAGCTAATCTTGTCAGCACCTTAAGCCAAGGGTTTGGTCTTTAATACTCCCCTTTCTTCTGTTTCTATTCTTGACTGCGTTTGGCAGTTAAAAGGAAGATGGAACAGAAAAGAAAATGCTTAAACCGCCTAATTGGTGTGATCGCATTGTGAAGAGCAATGGTGTGATCCCTTTGTGAAGAGCAGTGGAAGCAATATTGACCCATCACTGCCAGTTGGCAGAGGGATGTCAAGACAGGATGGCCACAATATTCCGTGTAATGAACCCACTCTGAATACCAAGTGGAGCAGGCCAGTGGGAATGAAGTGAGAGGGAAAAAGTATAAACACTTCTGATGAACAGCCAACAGCACCAGCTGGAGCAGACAATATGACACAAAGGGTCAGCCCCAGCGCTGACAGGTTTGGCAAGGCAACCTCGTTAACGGCGAGATGAAACTTCATTTGCTCACGATTTCATAGGCTCTTTCAGAGATGCCCCTGCCAGTTGACTCTAGGAGACGGTGTTACATTTTAACTAGACTTTTCTGGCCAGAATAGAAAGAATTTAACCAAGTCTTTCCTGGTGTTTGCAGACCTTTAGATTCAAAAGGAGGGCACGTGATAAAACAAAACAAAATGACAATAACAAAACAAACAACAGCAGCAACGACAAACACCACAAAGCCCTGTGCCGATGGACTTGGCGAGATGCTCAACTCAATATCCAGGCAAGGAGAGCGGAGCTCAGAGAAACCAAACAACACGGAGCCTTCTGAACGGCTCGTGGCTTTCAGATTTAAGTAGGGAAGGAATGCTGGCATTGGCCTGAACAGCGATCGTCTGAGAGGAATTTGGTACTAGTTACTGAAAATTACAGAATTTCAACCCTGCATGTATAGAGAGCAATCTCCTTGGCAGTACAGGACAGTTGAAAGAGTATCAGGATGTGTTCTCATTCTGATGTTGCCATCAGCTAGCTGCATTCTATGTCTTCTACCAGGTCATTCTATTACCCTTAACTTCAGTTTCTCAACTGTAAAAAGAGTAAGTTAGAGCACTGATGCCAAGTGTGTGTGAGAATCACGTGGGTGGCTAGTTACAACACAGACTGCCTAGTCCCACCTCCCAAGTTCCTGATTTAGTAGAAGGTCCCTGATCTTCACATTTCTGGCAAGCTCTCAGTGACACCAGTGCTGCTGGCCCATGGACTGCACTTTGAGAATTCCTGGCTATGATTCCTGAAGCCTCTGCAGATTCAATATGCTCTCAGAACACTGTTGGACTCGCTAGTGAGCTGATGTAATTTAGATCAGCATTTGAAATAGCAACACACAGATTGGTTTACTGGAACACATTATATTTGAAATATGCTTCTTGTGTGAATGTTTCTGTAATCCAGTAGTAGAATTTAAGTTCTATTACTCGGAAACTCTTAGGGGTAGAAGGCTGCCCTGCGAAGAAAGTCATTATTAGGTGAACACTATGAGTAAGTGTGAACCAGAGACTGATCCTTTCTAGATCTATTCTAAAAACAGGTAATTGCAGTGGAATCCAAATTAGAGCCAACAGAAGATATACACCACTCTACAAAAGCTTTAGTCTGTAAAGGTTATAGCCTGTTTAAAAGGCTTAATATGGTTCAAAATGCTGGTATTAAACCTATTGTCTTTAAGAGAAGTGTTCAAATTAAGGATTAAAGGGGAAAACATTTTTGGCTGGCTGAGATTTCTTGTGGCTGAGCTTGGAACTCGGAAGCTATGATCCTGGGTCCTATATACTCCCTGATCTTGATAACAGGTTTACATGTATGTAAAATCCAATGTTTTCAGAGATTCACCCCAGAAATCTGTGCCTTCAATCCACAATGTGTATGTGGATTGAAAAATGATCTCATACCACCTGGCAGAGGACCAATAAAATGTGATTGTAGGTAGTTACAATGCAAATACTGTTAGAAACCACTGCTAGGTAATCATGGTGGGATAAAGTGAGAACTTACATTTAAGATGGATTGAATTTCCAAGTAAAGGGTTACTCTAGGATATTGAATGGACAGAGTGGGCATATTTAGAAATGGGTGTGTGATTTTGAACAAAAAAAGAGCACATTTCTTAGCAAAGCAGGGATAATGAGCAATGTCAGTTAGGAAAAAAGAAATGTCCAAAAATCAAGAAAATACTCTGGTTTTACAATTTGAATGTAGATTCTGAGGAAACTATTTTAATGACGGTCAGGGTATGATCCACCTAAAACCAAGGCAAACTTGTAGCACCACTGACAAGATGACTGTTTAAATCCAGGGACCAAAAGAGATATCAAGACATAGTTCAACCTAGAATTAATGGCATTCCCAAGGAGTTCAGTGACGGGAAGTGCTGACTGCCTTTAGGGATGGAGTTAAGAAGTCCTGAAAAGGGAGAGTCGGCTACAAGGAGACTAAATGGCAATGGAAAAAAAAAACAATGCAATAAAACCATCCTGAATCCTCCTTCCTCAAAAAAAGAAAGAAAAGAGATCATTCTCTTTTAAGCAAAGGTTAGTCAATAATATGTGAACTGTGTGCCTGTAAGTTTTTAATTTGCTTATCCTTCCAGGGGATGGCCCACAGCTTGTCGTGACACCAGAGACATTGGCAGGGTGACCTGCACAAGAATCGGAAGAGGGAAGTGGGGTAGCCTATAGCTACAGTCTTTAGAGGAGAAAACCCTCTTTCCCAGTATCCTCTGTGGTCCCGACAAAAGGAAGCTCTCAAACCAGCAGCAGACCCAGAGTCCTGCCTGGTGCAGTGCTGGTAGAGGAAGAATAAGGCCAAGGTTAGACCACGGCAGTGACAAGGCAGAAGCAATGAGTCCTCACTGCTGTCTCCTCTCCAACAGGCAGTGTGAAGTTGGTACCTAGAGGTCACTAAGGTTTACCTGGATGTCAGGAAGGGGGGTGTCCAGAGCCCAGATGGAAAGGAGGACATGGGGCTCCTGGGCTTAAAAAAGTAGCCCAAGTCACATATGCTACACAAATGAGTAAACGAGAGCTTGTGGTGGTGATCTAAGTAACTCTGCTAATGGAGTCCTTCTCATTATGAGTCATTTTCAAAAAGCCAGCTGCATATGGGTCAGTTCCTGACCTAAAGCCACCCAGAAGGCACAAGTGTTTACCAGATACTCAACTGGCATGACTTTTTCCTTAGACTTTTTCCTAGAGCTATGATTTAGTATAAACTATCCTTTAAAAAGGGCAAGTCTTGGTAACATAACATATTAAGAAATAGACTTATGAGGATCCACTCCCAGCCAAGTGCCTATTTCCTGTTTTGTCCAAAAACATATTTTTGAAGTGTGCTCTGACCTGCCCCCTTTCATCGAAATATATGGCCTAGCCCTGGCTTGTGTGGCTCAGTAGAATGAGTACCGGTGTGTGAACCAAAGGGTCACTAGTTTGATTCCCAGTCTAGGGCGCATGCCTGGGTTATGGGCCAGGTCTCCAGTAGGGGGTGCTCAAGAGGCAACTACACACTGATGTTTCTCTCCCTCCCTTTCTCCTTCCTTTTCCCTCTCTAAATAAAATCTTTCTTTAAAAAAAATATATATGTCCTTGCAGATCTCTGACTTCCCCAGATCTTTTACATGCACTGGAATATCCGCCACATGAGGGCGGGGACTTCTGCGTGTTCACATCCTCCAGACTGGAGGACTCACGTGCTCCATCCAGACTGTGGAGACAGCATCAACCAGTGTCTTATGCCCTATAGACCAATGCACTCAACCAGAGAGGAGTGATTTTGCACCCTAGGGAACATTTGACAATCTTTAAATATATTCTTGGCTGTCAAAATGGGTAAGAACAGTTGCTACTGTCATCTAGTGTGTAGAGATTAGAGATGCCGCTAAATATTCTGCAATCACAGGAAGCCCCCGCCCTCCCTAGCCCACACACAACAAAGCATTATCTACCCTCAAACATCAATATTACTGAGTCTGGGAAACCCTGCCACAGGTGTTTACAAAGCTTGTGTTAAGATTAGCCCTGGCTGATGCAGTCTCCAGTCGGGGGCGCTCAAGAGGCAACCACACACTGATGTTTCTCTCTCCTTCTCCCTCCCTTGCCCTCTCTGTAAAAATAAATAAACAAAATCTTAAAAAAAAAAGATTACTGTACTCATCTCAGATTATACATGTACATATTCATTTTTAATTATTAAAATAATATTTGATCAGTTTTTAAAAATGATGTAAAGCAAAAAGAACTGAAAGATAAAATTGTTAGCTGTTATGAGCAGATAAAAGTGTGTGTTTCCATTTTAAGAGGGAATTTGTTAATAAAAGTTGAAACCCAGTCTTGACTTGAGTGATCTGTGTTCTGGGCAGCAGCGGAGGCTGCAGCTGAAGGAGTTTCAGGTAGGAAAGGATGCAGCCCACACCGCCTGGACAACCCACTTGTCTACGTCACAGAGTTCTGAATTGGGCATTTTCACAAGCTAGCCAGACATTGGCTTCGAAACTCCACAAGTTAGAAAATGTCTTTCAGAGAAGACACTTCAGGCCAACTTCCCAGCTTCGAGAATGTTTTAGATAGAAGACTAGAGGAAGTGAAAAAGAGTATTTTCCACAAGACGATTTAAATACATAAAACAGAGTTGCAGACCCAGCCTGGCATGCATGGGTGAATAGTGTCTGTGTCAGTGTCTACCGCCTGAGGATTTGGGGGGCGGGGTCAGCCTGCATACACCAGGACTTTCCTTCACCCTGAATAAATTGAGTCTTGTCAGTGGACAATAGATTTTCCCTTTAGTATTTCATCAAGCAGTTCCAACAATAGGCCAACATGCAAAGACAATGCCTTTTCCCCATTTCTATGTCCTTATTTCTTTCTCTTGTTTACACCAAGGAACCCAGAGATGAGATCTTAATTCTGCACATCACCTACTTCCTTTGACAATTCTGCTCAGCTCACTCAGCCAGTGTTTCTGCAATTTGGCAGAGAGCAGGGGGTTATTAGAGCGAGCTTTTGGAGTGCGGATTCCACTAGGCACTAACTGTCAGCATCAGACTTCTATCACACAAGTCCCTGAACAGCTCACCAGGCAACAAACATTTCTGTCCTTTTAAAGCTTGTTTTGACCAAGGACCTTAAAGAAAAAAATAGAGGAAACAACCAAATAATTATATTAAATTAAATCTTGTGACTTCTGAAAGAGGCTTTCTACCTTCCTCTGGGAAAAACTCCTCCACAGTGTCCTAGAGAACGATTGATTTGGTGATTTTTAGTGATCACTGGTCTAATTCCAGAAGTGAACTAAAAACAGTAGTTGAAGAAATTGGGACCTCAATTCTTGTCTTATTTCAAACATTTTCCTTTTGTCACTGCAGATTAAAATAGTGACAAAGGTGGAAGCCTATACAGCATGCTTGTTTTTAAAGTGAGCAAGAAATGAAAATGCATTTATCTGTTTTTTCCCTTGAGTAACATCACTGCGACCTACACTTCTAGCAATCATAGAGCTGCTTGCGAGATGCTTAAGGATTTGAAAGGAGTCATTTGGCAACATACAGTGGGGACCTTAAAGATGTGTACACACTTGACCCATCAATTGCATTTTTATGAATATATGTTAAGGAATAACTAGTCATGTACGCAGAAAGGCACAAACAACAAAGGCTTGTATTTAAAAGTAAGCATTTTAGAAATAGAGGTAATCATTGGTTTGCCTGCAGCCAACAGGAGTCTTGGAAACAATGTGAATAATATACATGGACAAAGCCAGAGGGGTAGGTTCAAGGGTGGGAGACAGGGATGGGTTGGGCAGGGGGCGTGGGGGTAGGGTGAAGAGGGAGACAACTGTACTTGAACAACAATAAAAAATAGTTTATGGAAGTTTCTCAAAAAATCAAAAGTAGAACTATCATACAGTCCAGAAATTCCACTTTTAGATATTTATCCAAAGAAAATGAAAACTAACTGGAAGGGCTACAGGCACCCTTACACTCAATGCAGGACTATTTACAATAGCCAAGATATGGAAGCGACCTGAGTGTCCGCCAATCCATGAGTGGATAAAGAAGATGTGATGCACACACACACACACACACACACACACACAGTGGGATATTGCTCAGCTACAAAAAGAATGAACCTTGGCATTTACAAACGTGGATGAACCTAAAAGGCACTGTGCTAATTAAAATGGGTCAGACAAAGAAAGAGAAACACTGTATGTATTTTGCTTGCATGTGAAATCTAAAAAGAAAACAAACAGAAGCAGAAATAGATATAGGAAACAAACTGGTGATTACCAGAGGGGTCGGGCCTTGGGGCAGTGGACAAGACAGGTGAAAGGGATTAAGAGGTACCAACTTCCAGTTATAAAATAAGTAAGTCATGGAGATGTAAGGTGCAGCATAGTGAATATAGTCAATATATTGTAATAACTTTGCATGGTGACAGCTGGTAACTGGACTTGGTGTGGTCATTTCACAATGTATAGAAACATCAAATCACCATGTTGTATACTGAAATTATCAATAATAGGATATTGTATGTCGATAATACTTCAATTAAAAAGTCTGTGTAAAATGACATGGTTTTTGAAATTTTGTTTTATATTATTTTAAATTAATGTAAGAGCATGAGGATGATGCACCAAAATGTTAGTTGAACAAATATGCATGGTAGTTAAATGGGTCCTTGGATTCTTTTTTCCTTAAATATATTTAATTTCCCTATAATGAAAATGTGATGTCTTTTAAGAAAAATTGTATCTCAAAAACCAAAAGAATTTTAATGACCTTCCAATGTCATAGAAACTTAGTACTGTGTTCGGTTTCCTGATAGAAGATAGAATCAATGCTTGTTAATACATCTAATTTGAAACAATAGTAGAAATTTTCCACGAATAAAAAGGTTAAATTTTCTTTTGGCAGTTGGGCTAAAACTTTAATGTTTTGATAATATAACTGCAGAATATTTTTAAAGCTGGCTGAATTGGGTTCACTATTGATCCGTAAAGAAACAGCCTCTCGGAAGACACTTTTATCTACTGTAACCGATGGTGTAGAATCCATTATTCTAATAGCTTACTAGTGTTTTAACTAGGGGGTAAAAAGTAACTCTTAGGTTATAAACTCCTCTTTGGTCACCCAGAAGTGGTAAGGACTAGCTGTGCATCTTGCTTTATGGAGCTCAGTTAAGCACAAGTGTTTATCAAGTGTTTACTCTGTCCTGAGCGCTGACGTCAGAGCTCCAGCTCCGGAACCTGGGAATCAGGGAACCGGCAAAGCCCCAGGGCCTGTGGACCACCACGTCCGTTCCGACGGCCACTACCCATGATGCACTGCTGCTTAAATGTCTCAAGAATTACAGACGTAGGGGAAAAAAAGGGAACGGTTGTCAAGGAACATGTATGAAGGACATGCGAACAAAGCCAAAGGGAGCTAGGATTGAGGGGGGGGGGTGTCGGGGGTGGGGGGTGGTTGGGGCTTGGGAAGTAGTGGTGGGAAGATGGAAACAACTGTACCTGAACAACAATAAATAAAATAAAATGAAATCATGAGTTTCAAAAAAAAAAAAAAGAATCACAGCTGCAAACCTTGACCTCTGCACTCATCAAGAGAAAACTAGAACTCAGAAAGCAAGCCTATACCTGCCAAGGCCAGGGAAGTCTCAGAAGCACAAAATTAAATTATTTTCAGCTTGCTGGAGAAACATTACCCCTCACACAGACTGTCAACTCCTCGAGGACAGGAAAATTGTTTGAATACTTTATTTACCTCCTATGGCGTCTAGCCGTTGGCTGGGCATATATTCAATGCCCCAAAACATTTGATAATTTGCTGATTATAAAAGAGGTTGTAAGAATCCATATTGCACTTCTTCGGCATTGTTTAGTCTAATGCTTCTGAGATCCTGAGATAACTTTCTACGTGACAATGTTAACGTATACCTTAAATTTTAAAAATTGGAACCAGAAGTACTTTTTATACAAAGTAAATTTTTAATGTAAGTACAATGTTTAAACCAAGGCTTATCAGAAAGCAATTCTGTATAAATAGATCCTCCAACAGAATATGAATTTTAATTTTTCTTTAATAAAGCATAATTTTAAATTGATCTCAGAACATTATGCTATTTTAATAGAAAATACACATTATAAAAACCTTGAATTTTTACCAAAAGCATGCCTGCAAGTTAGAAGATCAAATTAATACATTATCAACAAACAATTAAGCAAAAAACATCACTTTCCTTTTATAAATTATTCTCAAATAATTTAATAAAACTGAACAGTTTTTTAGAGCTTATCTATGTTGGCTCTACCAACAGCAGAATTATACAAAGGCAACGTGCTTTAATTCCACATATAAGTCCCTAAGAAGTTCTGTGTTTTCCCTAAGATAGCTATTAATTAGTCAATAATTGCTTGAAGGCTCCAATTGATTGGCACTATAAACAGAGGAAGGCTTATACAGTCCTTTTATTTCTGAGCTCCTAAGACTAAGTAAAATGTTAACAGCATGTTATCAGGCAGAACAGAGAAGAAGACTGTACAAAACCCACTAAAGGGGCGTGCCTAACACTCGGTTGGCTCGCCCAGCTCTGCTTTGCAGACTGACGAGAAATAAATGAGGACTGTGAATACACCGCAGCTTGAGAACATATCCAAACACTGCACAGGGATGGTCTCGCCAGGACACATCCAGAGGCTTCGGGGAAATCTGACACATAACCCCAAAAAGCAGAGAGGGTTTTCACTCTTGGGGAGACTTGCTATTTGTGTCACAGGACACCGCATTCTTTGTGTAACATAAATAATGAGTTTCTGCAACCATTTTATTTGCGGGGTCTTGTTTATTGCTCAGGATCTAATGAGAAGTGTTTGAAGCCCGTATTTTCTTGGGAGTTTTGTTCTACGTGTATCTGTAAGACATTTTCTTTTGTCTGTAGGTCTCATGGACCCCACATCTCACAGTCCTTCTGCAAGTTGCTATAAAGTACATGAAGTCTGGTACAGAGACAATGCACCAGTCACCAATACTGGGATCTCCCAGAGTCAACATGTGTAATTTTTTTCAAAGGACTGTAAAGACAGAGCCTTTTAACTCAAACTAAAGGAGATATGTTCCTTGCATGGATATCCACTTTCCAAAGGCAACCTAGTGTCCAAATTGCTGTTCTATTGGTTTAAATTAAAATAGGGATGAGCCAGGAATGACATCACCTGATTAGTGAGGTCTCTGATTAGTAAAAGCAGTAAAGAAGACCCTGTTTTAGGAACTCTGATAAGAAACCCCGTAACAGTTTCTCACTGCTTTGATGATAAAGACTGGGTTTCCAAATGGCTAGAGTGACATCATCAACATGGCAGAACGGGAACTATCTACCTCTCTTCCTCACAAAGAAGGCATATTTTCATAATCCCTCATAGATGGGGGTACCTTTGTGGAAGTCTTACAATGGGAAGTTTCAGAACACCATTAGATGGGAGAGAGAGAGAAAGAGAGAGAGAAAGGGAACATTTAAGCCTTGGGCTCTAGTCTTTCTTTCCCCCTGCCTGCTCCTATTGGGTCTCGATTCACACATGTTCCTCCTGCCTGGTCCTTTTCCATGGGTGTCTTTCCCCCCCAGAAATATCTTTGTGGTCTCAGCTTAACCATCACCCCCAGAAGAAATCTATCCCTCACCCCCAAAACATTAAGAGGCACTTCTCTTAAGTGAAGCTTTCCTTCTAGAAAGAAGCACTGTTTGCAATTATGTACTCACTAGTGTAATTATTTGTTTTATACCTGTATTTCCCACTAGAGCATAAAAAAACCATAGAAGTAGACAGTATTTTGATTTTTGTTTACTAGTGTACACCCAGTATCCAGCATAGCTACCATTCTTTACTCACTCAATAACATTTACTGAATCACTGAGTGAAAAGTAACTTTTATTTACTCTGTGGCCTCTTACAGGCACTCTTACTTGGACAGGTCAGGTCAAGAGGAAACAAACCTATACCTTCCCTATATAAGGTCTATAGACCTTCAATAGACCCATCAGTCAGGCCCCTGCCGTAACACTGAAGAAATTCACTGAGAGTGACCAGGGGTGCTAGGGAGCTGTAGAAGCATCTTCCTGTCATTAGAGAGTATGGAGAATGATAGGAGACAGTGAGTGAACATTCATTTCCCATTTGTCAAAGCTGGATTAGGAACACAGTGCAGAAAACTCTCAGCATTGTCTACACACAACGAAACAAGACAAATTTTCTGGTAAGTGACTTTGTCTTAAGATGAGAACTACCCACTAGAGCTGGAATAGTTCATGGTGACAGGGAACTGTGGAACAGTAATAAACGAGAGAGGCTACACCACGGCAGAGTGAGACCCATATAACTTGTTTGCCACACAATGGGAAAAGGGCCTCGTAGCCAAGGGTCCTCGGTCTGTCACAGACCTGCCGGCCCATGAAGAGCTAATCCCCCAGGATAAGCTAAGGTTTTTAGGAGTTTCCTCCAGAAGTGCAAGAACGGTCTCACCGAAGGCCTCTTGTGTGAGCTCTGAAGTCAGGCAGAAAGGAGGTAGGGTCCCCAAACTTCACGACGGCGGCAACCATTCATAGGTTCACGCACATCACCACCATGTTGATGGACACGTGTAACTGCAATATCACCCGGGCCAGAGTGGCCCTGCGTTGCCTTGAATGAAAGGTTTACTTAAAGCACATTTATTAAAGTTGAATTCCTGCTATGAAATAAGGAAAACAAAATCTATATATATGAAATTTAGGCTTCCTGCCATTCTTTAGAAAGAATAGAAATAGAAATCAGAATAAAACTAGGAGATTTCATTTCAAATAGAGATATAGCATAACATGTGAGAATATAAATGAAAATAGAAAAAAATGACTAAATCTCCCACTCACTCTTTATTGCTGCTGATATTGAGTTGTTCAGATTCAGTTCAATAAGAATGGATTGCCCAGCCATGTGTGGGACGCTGTCAGGTGTGACTACGTTGGTGTACTAATTCAGTCACCTTCAAGTGGGTCCATGTTGGAGAAAGCAGAATACTTAGAAAATTACTTGATTAGGCCATGATTTCATTTCTATTATCAACTTTAATTACTGGGAGAGGGGAATAGGGTAACTGCCTTCAACTTAGATATATATGTCCGTCAAAGAACACCCAAATATTCACACGTCATTTCGGAGGCCATTTTAATGAACTTTCCTACTGACACTTATTTGAATATCTCCTTTAAACTAATAATTAGCCATTCCAAGGGGAAAATAAAGAACTCTGAATCATAATTTGTGTGTAATCGGTAATTGTACTACTTGAATAGACACCTCCTTCGGCTCTTCCAGCTCTGTCCTAAACCCATCTTATCTTCATGAGTTTGCTTCTTTGAAAAAGAATGCTACAGTTGCAAATTTATACCTGAAAGTGAAGGGGATGATTTATTCTTGCGCGTTCTGTCTGGCCACCTGAAAATACTGAGCTCTGGGGCATGGCTACATCTATGAGTAAAAGCTCTTTAACACCTTCACGGACTTGGCGCCTTATTCACCTGTCTGCTCAGAGCAAACCCTCTTCACCTGGCAGGTTTGTGTGCGATGCTGGTTTCCTAGAAGCCCTTGGTTAAGCTACATTTTTAAAGTTGAGTTTCAGTGCTTCCTTTAAGCTTTAGAAAACCAACTGAACACCTTTGTACTGGGCTTGTGCTTTGCAAAAGAGTCCATGTTAGTGACACGTTAGCTATTCAAGACATTTTCTGGAAAAGGGACCTATCTATCTAGGAATGCAATTCTGAGTGCTTAATATTTATTGTGCACTGCTGCTAAGTGCAACTGAGAACATTTACAGAGGAATGTGACTAGAGCCATGTGCTGGGGGCCCATGCCAGAGCACCAGTGAGGTGCGGTACCAGGTGATGGAGTGAGTCAGACTCCTGCCTGGAACAGCAGCTTCGCTGGGCACTTTTAACTTAAGCAAACCCCAGTTTGGATTTCCACTCTGCAATGTAATGTTGCTTCAGTCATCAACCTCTATATCTCAGTTTTACATGGGCAAAATGGGGTACATAATAACGCCTTTTTCAAGTGATTAAATAACAATGTCTGCAAAGTGTTTAGGAAAAAATTTCAGTCCATAGCAGAGTCTACAAATCACCAGCTGATATTAAAAATATATCCTGTGTGATAGCTAGGCTCCAGTGAACATGTTATTCACTCTTTACATTTGAAGGGACACCTCCTATTCTTTATGTTCTAAAGGACACAGACTATTAGGTGACCGTAAGACTATACATGGCTTGTCATCCTTTTGCTCTAATGCATCTGATACCTACTGTTCCTGGAAAAGAGTGTGGGGGACAGCCCTTTACGGAGATATGTCCTAGAACTAAGTGGGGCTCCCAGCCTCCTTCCCACTTTATAAAGGCGTCTATGGGATTAAATTTCCTCTTTGATACACCTTAACAATCCATCGCATTTCTATGTCTTATGTTTTCTGATTTTTTTCTATCATACATTTTTTCCTTTAATTTCACATCCTTATTTGAACTGAAACCCTAGCATAGAGAACTCATCTTCAATATGGAATGACTTATTTATATGACTATATATGTACATATATATATAAATAGTAACATAATGATTATATATAAAAGATTCCATATGTAGATAAGAGTCTACATACATAAGATTCTCATGTATTAATCATGAAGTATTTGTCTTCAATTTTTTGAGAAATTCTCAATCTTTTATTCTGTTGTAATTTTCTTGTTCCAGAGGTATTTAATACCTTTCCTTAAATAGTAGACATCGTAACTAATAATGTTCATCAATTATTTTATTAATTAATTTGGTTGTTGATTTAAAGACAATGAGCCCACTTATTACTTATTCAAATAATTCAATTGAAAAAGAAAAAAAATAACATGAGTAGGCTTTGATTAGGGGGAGTGGTTACGCTGGCGAACACAAAGTGGAAGGTAGTAGCCACACAGAAAAGCTGTCGGAGTTTTAGAGCTTGCGATGTCCTTGAATGGGGAGAAGGGACATCCCTGGCTACACATACCCACCAGACACGGCTACCGCATTTAACTCTGCAACCCGAGTTTGCCCCGATGTGAACTATGGGTGAATCCTTGGCCACCTTCATGCCAACGGAGCGTCCAGACCCACCTTGTGTTTTTCTCTTGGTCTTTGCCATGAATAAGCAGAATGAGGCCTCCACACACACTATTAGAAAAGCAGAAGATTCTTTCTTTTTTGATGACAGTAAGTTAAGTTTCTCAACCCAAAGCAGATCAATAGGATATTTCTACCGTGTGCACTCCATAGTCATTTCAACTTTCAGTCTGAGGCTGGTTCAGAAAATAGTGAAGATAACTCTTGCCTTCTCTATTTAGAAGGCAAAATCGAGTCACTGGTGAATGACTTGAGCCTGCAGAGAACATGCTTGTCTTTAGAAAATGAACTAAGCAGTACCGTTCAGTTGTATTTTACATTAATTTCCCTACAGCCTTGATAGCTTTGGCAGTTGCAAAGCCGAGTTACCTGTGAAGCCCTCGGAGCACAATGGTATGGAGTGCTAAGGAGGGAGAAGATACACATAGCAATCCTTAATCTTTAGGGAGGGTACCAGAGGGACAGTTTTGAGTCACCTTCCTTTTCCTCCTAAAAATGCCCACAGGCTGCAAAGAGGGGGACACCCAGGGTGAAATGGAGTGAGCTCACGGGGGTTGGCTAGGCGTTGAGACCACCTGGCCAGCATACCATTCAAACAGCAAGCCAATTATGCAAGACTGACAATCAGGTATCAAGTAAACTACTAGGTCTATACCATTGTTAAACACAAGAAAACAGGCCCCAAATGAAGTCGCTTATGTCAAACCCCATATCACCAAACTGAGGCTTAATCACAGCTTTGGCTCTCCCAGAAATTAGGAATCACTTATCAGCACTAGTTAGGTGGTCTGCCTAGTAGGCTCCGACCATCCCGTAAAGAAAAGTAACTTTGCAATGACCAACCAACTTTTTTTTGTCTAATATAATACCCTTGTTCCTCTTCCCTTCTGCCTATAAAAAGCCTTTCATTTTGTCCAGGTCCTTCGAGCTTCTTTCTATTTTTTAGTTTGGATGCTTCCTGATTTGAACTGATTTCTGTTCTAGCTCTTAAAATTTCTAATATGCCTCAGTTTACTTTTTTTGAATGCCCTCTAGTCTATGAGGAATCAAGCCTGCCAACATCAACGAGCTGGACCAGACTGAGAGGCTGCCTCCAACAAAGACAGCGATGGCGGGTTGCACGGAAGCGTAGTAGTTACCTTCAGGTTAGGGGGACAACCAGGCTTCCCTAAGCCCTCAGCTCAGCTTTAAAAACCTTCCGTGAACTTTTCTAAATCTGTCTGTTTTTCTTGTCAACAAGGGACAACGCCTCACCTCCAGAATAGAAAACAATAGTGATAGCATTCATCTCATGAGTTCTTATCACGAGCCAAGTTCTAAGCATTCTACACATAACAACTCATTTAATTATCAGACAAAACACTACAAGATCAGGTGTACTCTTGTTCCCATTATTAGAAATGGAAAAACTGAGGGCCAGTAATAACTTGTCATTAGTAAAGAGAGAAAGTGGAATTTGAACCAAGGTTGTCCTGCTCCAGTGGCCACGCTCCAGTCTAAACCACTGCCCTATCCTGCCCCTGGCGTAGAGGTTCCTAAGAGTCCCAGCAGATTAATAGGCATGTGTCTTTGCTTCTGCAGTTTGGCACTGCCCCCTTCTTTTTTCTGATCAAGTTAATCTGAGTAACATATACAAAGCTGGACCTAATATTCCTATGTGTATCTAAATATCTCTCCAAAGAACAGTCTTCCCAAGATGGGCTGGTATGCTAACAACACTCTGTCCCTGTGGACAGAACCAAGATCAGAGTACTGGGCTAGAAGATGTGTCCCTTCCCGCTCCCAGTAGTCCACTGGCCTCACCTACCTTTCACCCTAAAGAATTTGTCACAGGAAGAGAATGAGCTGGTATTTTGTTTGGGCAAATGAATCCAGTTCTCTTTGTTAAGCTCACTGCAATCTTCAGATGTCTCAGATTTCTCAAATTATTACAGTTCAGCTACCAAAAAAATGCTGCTTCAAGAAACACAAATTTTGAGACATCCACTATAGGCTTCTAGGCAGTAACGATAGGATGTAGGCGGCCTTTGATGAAACATACACTTTAAAAGAATAATACAGTGACGAGAGGGAGTGAAAGAAAAGAAAGATGGAGAAGGCAATTAAGGTTATGGAAATGGGGCATTTGTATGCAAGGTGAGCTATATTTAGAGGTAACTTGTCAAGTTAAAAATAGTTTTTCAAAACCATTCCCCACGTAAGTCACATAAGTTAAACCTGAGAAGACCTGTAACAACCAGAATTAGTGCTAACCTTTAAGTTTATTTTACACTTTTCATTCAATTTTGTAACGTATAACTGTAATCCTAAATTATCACTCAAAGTATAATAGTCATGTTAAAACAAACTGAAAATAGGGATAAATCTTGCCAAGTAACAGGTCATAATGCAAGTTATCCTTTGAAGAACACACACACACACACACACACACGCACACACACTTCTAAAGTTGTATAATTCTTTACATTTTATAAGTAAAATAAAAGAACTCTTGTTTTTCCCCATTAGTTCATTCCTGGTGTTTTTTTTTATCTTCACATGTTTGCTATGAAGGAGACAGACTTATTTCTGGGAATTTTTTCCAAGTGCTTTTTAATTATTTTTTATTTCTATAGAGAGGGGAAGGGAAGGAGAAAGAGGGGGAGAGAAACATCAGTGTGTGGCTGTCTCTTGCGGCCCTCCCTGCTGGGGAACTGGTCTGCAACCCAGGCATGTGCCCTGACTAGAAAGTGCTTTTTAGAATGAAAAGGAGATACTCCTTTTTAATGTTATTATTGCATAATGATCAACTCATATTTACAAAGTGCCTGTTTTATACTAACTATTGCAAGCACGATAGTGGCAAGAGAGAACAAAACAGAAAAAACATCATGTCTTCATGGTTCTTACCAAAGTATTAGGTCTTATAACCATCTATTTATAAAAAGGTTGTCTGAGGACCATTTTTAAGACATGAGAGAGAGCCAATTGCACAAGACCCTCTTTGGAATTCCCCATCTCTCAGATACTTGATGGTGACAGCCACAGCACCGATTATATCCTGAAAGCCAGTTGTTTGGAAACATATGTATGTGTGTGTGTGTGTGTGTGTGTGTGTGTATGGAAACACACACACACACACACATACACATGAGACTATATATGCAAGTTGAATATGACTTTTACAATGCATCCTGGAACCATGCCACACATATCTTATTGCCCTACCATTAAAGACATTTTATTAAAATGTGAAAGACATCAGGAAAGAGTTGTCATTCCCTTCATCCCCTCCTTTCTCAGGGCCGCTCCTAAAACGTGCTCCTTCTCACTGACTCACTGGCCAGTGTCAATTTCACAGCTGGTGGTTAGCAATAAAAGAGACTGTCCCCATTTGGGGAATTTTACATGAAAGCCTGCCTTGTTCTGATATATTGAAGCCATCAAAAAAAGTAATGGCCCTGCTGGGTCCTGAGTTGTCTTTTAACTAGCCACAAAGTGCAGGAGAATTAGACAGTAAAAATGCGAAGTAATCCGGCACCATCCCAAGGACAAACCCTTTTCCCCCTGATTTGAAGCTGCAGAGCTGATGCCCAGTACCACCTGCAAAGGTGGGTGTGTTGGCTCATTTGGTTCACAGCTGCACATCGAGTCGCTACGTATTTCAGAAAGAACCCCCCCGGCTAACTAACCAGCGTAATTCTGAGCTGGGAGATTCAAGGTTCTAAATGCCATGAAGCCTCGTACTCCATCTACTTCCTGCATCAGCGCGAGACGACTGTGAGCGCCAAACTGAAAACCAGCTCCCCCTTAAAGGTGGGAACCCCAGAGGGGCCATTTCCTGATAATATGCGGATGGTGATACTGGGCTGATATTAGAAACATCCTTCACTAACCAGCTACCTTTGGAAAACTCTGTGGAGGTTTGGGCATGGGAGAAATGGAGCTGAAGATTTACAATTAAGCCTAACGTAGAGCTCAGAAGTGACAGCGATGCTCTGCCCCATCACATGTGTGTATTTATGGTGAATTAATAGAGCTCTTAGATGTTGCCTCGTCAAGCTGATTATTTACAGTGCATTATCCTGATGGACCATAAAAGGCATACAAACCTTCATGTGGCAGAAGATAATGGGATGAGATCCCTTAGTACATGAAGTACATTATGGCCACCAGCAATTAATTCCTCTTCAGTCTAGTGAGCAGTTTCTGGCCACAGGAGCATATTCTATGAGCAAGGGCACCGACCCTACAGATCCGAACATTTTTAGGGTAGCTTCCAATGATAGTTCATGAATCCTGTGACTGGTAAGAAATAATTTGCAAACTTTAATTCAGCATCAACAACCCATTAATTTATAAAATCACTGACATGCTCCAACACATCCTATGAGTTTGCTGAAAAACTTAGGAGTGAAGAAAAAAGAGGAATGTTAAATACAGTAGGAAAAGTGAAGAGTAGAGCAAGAAAGAAGGAGAAGGGAAGAAAAGTTGTCATGGAGACAACTTTTGGAGAGGTGGAGTGTCATCAAAGCCAAAAATAAATTCTTTACCTCATTTCTTACTAAATATTATTTAGGCTATCACTCACTCCTAAATTGAATTCATTGCCACAAGTATTTTTTGAGTTCCAACTACATCCATCGCTTTAGTGCTATGTTGGATGAAAAAAATATAATAATAATCTTTTATATTATAGAGAATATTACAGGTTGTAAAACTCAGTTTCAAATTACCTAATCTTCACAGCAATACTGTGGATTGGGTATTATTTTCACCATATTTCTGATTGAGCTTAAACAGCTTGTTGTACAACCAGCCCTTATGGAGAGTGACACCAATTTATGTCTCCTGACTCACTGTTAAACAAATCAAACATAAAAATAGAAATATATATGTACATATATACTTATAGGTGTTTGTGTATATATATAGAGAGAGAGAGAAAGAGAAAGAGAGAGAGAGAGACAACGAGAGAGAGAGAGAGAGAGAGAGAGAGAGAGAGTCTGTCAGCAAAAAGTCCAACCATTGTTAACATAATGAGAATGGTTTGCGTGACATCACTTTAACCTGGCTGCCAAGGAGAGTGGACTGGAATGTGCATGCATGAACAATGATGAGTTCACTGTACTAATTGGCAGGGACTATAGACGTCATTGAATGAGCATGTGTACTGAGTGGCCATTGCATTCAAAATGACTGAACAGAGCAACAAATCTGCATCAAATTTTGGCTTAAGCTTAAACATTCCTCCATGGAAACAATTCAGATGATTCAGAAGACCACAGCTATGGACAGCTATGGCAGCTTCATCGCAACAACACACCCACTCATGTATCACTTCTTGTATAGAGTTCTTTGACAAAACATCATTTCACCCAGATGTCTCAGCCCCCCTACAGCCCAGATTTGGCACCCTGTGACTTCTGGATTTTTCCAAAACTAGAGTCACCTTTGTAAAGGAAGAGATTTTAGACCATAAATGAGATTTAGGAAAATTTGATGGGCTAACTGATGGCAATTGGAAGAACTGTGTAAGGTCCCAAGGTGCCTACTCTGAAGGGTCTAAGGTGTCATTGTCTTAAGTACAATTTTTCTTATATCTTGTGTCTTCTTCAATAAATGTCTCTAGTTTTCATAGTATCTGACTGGATACTTTTTGAAAAGACTTTCTTCTACGTGTGTGTGTATGTATTTTAAGTTACAACTGATATCCACAGTGCTAAATGAGCCTAGAGGACAGAAAGAGGTTCCATGCAACTGGAGAGGGAAAAGAAGAGGAGACTCATGATGAAACTCGCAGAAGCTTTAGGATTGAATGAATTGAACAAATAGTTAAAGGAGCATGAAGTTTTCAAAAAGCTCTAAATTCTATCCGATAGATGCATTACTAATAATGGTTCTTGGACACCTAATTCCAGGGTGGAGAGCACAGTAGTTAACTGACAGGGATTCAGAGTTGCTGCATCAAAGGGGACAGTCCATGTGTCAGTTAGAAGGCTACGGAATCATGACGATGACAACAGTGACAATGGCGGTGATGTTGCTACTGCTATATCTGGGTCTGCCCACTCAAGGCTGGCCAGTGTCTTCCAGGCACCCACTAAGTTATGTAATCTGATAGCTCTTTTATTTTTAAGTGATAAAAAACTACCTTAAGCAAAAATATAATTTAAGTGATCAGTCTATATAATTTAAAAATACTATGGTAAACATAGCTTCCACTGTGGCTTTTTTCAGGGATTAAAACCGAGAACCCAAGTTTCTTTCTCCATGCCTCTTCATCTGAGATAATGGCATTCCCAACTGGTCCTGTCCTCAGAGACACAGATGTCAACAGCATCTCTTCTTGTATCAAGTCTATTTGCCAGAAGTTCAAAAACTGTCTCCTTTTGTCCTTGATTCTCACTGGATCATACAGAGCCATGCCTAAATCAATCATTAGAGCCAGAAGAAGATGCTGTGATAGGCTCCAGCAGGTCACATGATCTACCCCGGTGGACATGGAGTCCACCCTAAAGCTCAGAGGCTGAGAGTGGGGAGGCCTGGTTTCCGCAGGAGAAAAGCACCGTACGCCCCCTCCCTGCAAAAGAAGTGATTGGTGGCTCCAAGAGAAAAACATGCCCAATACATTGATTAGCGTGTGTCTTGTTATCAACCCATTGTTCTTTTCTGAGATATATTGACAATTTCCCACTCTTCTCCTCCCATATTAATCTGTACAATTTTCCAGAATTATTCTATGTACTGAAGTAGTAATTTTGATATAATTTCACCTCAGATGAAACTATTTGTACTCTCTTGTTTTTGCCTTTTCTAAAGTCAGTTGAGGGTTTTTAATTTAATTGCGCCCAGCTAGTTTATACTTTTGATGCACAACGATTCCCAGACACGTCCATCTCCAAACTCCTTAGAAGCAGATGAATATGGACAGGCAGAGTGGAACTGCATTTTTATTTGAACATTTGAGTTCCAACCATGCTCTTAATCTCAAGCCTTTTCTTTATTTATAAAATATGCCTATTATTTGTTCATCCTATCTCAGCTAGGTTGTAAAGGGTTATATAGTAAATGCACAGATACACACATGCATACTTGTAAACAACAAAGTAAGAGTTAAATCACTGTTGTTACTATTCTACAAGGAAGAAGAAAGAGAAAATACTGTTCTAGTCTCTGCTTGGTTGCTTATTATGCCATTTAGGGTAAGTCAGTCATATGTGAAAGGATAATTAGAGTAAGACCATTGCAGCTACAATACTCTGTGACTCTCTCGTCACATATTGCAAAAGGGCCTCCTTGATAATACCTTGATAATACTATTTTTATTCTAATAAAGAAATCTCCCTAGCAAAAATCACTACAAAAATAATGGGAAATCCACCTCATGCTCCCTCAGTCAGGACCCTGGCCCTGAATGCCCGGGGACTGCCTGCAGACAGGGTCCTGTCTAACGCACTGCCTGGGGAAGCCGGGAGACACAGTGGGACGCAGGGCGGTGAATGCTGATCTGCCTTGTTTTCCCAGAGATCTAAGTCTAAAACCGAGCTAAGCAACATACACTTTCAAAAGGGTCCTCTGGGGCTGGAATACTCATGGGAACATTTCATTTTGATTTATACAATGATGAATGCAGCCACTACACACACACACACACACACACACACACACACACACACAAATCCTTTTACCCTCCCCACCTCTTTCAAGGAAATGAGTGAAGACCAAATGAAGTTCACTTTAAGTATCCGAACCCACCTTGTTATCCATTACAAGATAATTTGCACATTTATAAACGGTTGCCTAAATTACCTCAAGTTCAGTCATTTCATCACCTGACTCCTCTTCTAATTTTGTTTTGCAGTCCACTTTTATAGTAATTTTGTTCTGCAGAGTGCTTTAAGAGGGCAGTTTTATAATGCCAGTGCCACAGACCTCTTAACAGCAGCAGTGTAATCAACAGGAAGAAAGGGGGAGAACAAAGGACTCCGAAATTAAAACAAAACAAAAAATAGTGATAGGCATCATGGGTAGAAAGAACTATGAAGGATGGGAATTTCATATGCCTACAGATAACAGCAGCAAATTTAAAAGGGCTAAAAGACACTATATCTGCAAAGTTCATCGTCCATCATCAGCTCCTTGAGCGATCTTATTTCTGGCTCCAAGTGCGCTGAGTCTGAGGCAGATACTCCTTGTCAGATTTCTGCCACAGGCACGCTCAGTAAATACAAGACTCTAGTTTCTGTTGCTTTCATCAGAGTAGTGTGACTCATAAGGTAAAATCTGGACAACGGTGGAAGCACTAGCATATTGCACTTTGTCCCACGTAAATATTGCCATCCATGTGTAAATAATCAGGTCAGAAGGAAAAGCAAAACTGCTTCGGAAGATGGAAATAAAGCCTGAGGAATATGTGTGAAGAATCAGCCTCGTTGCCTTGGTGATCCTTGGTGATAGTCAGGGGTGTAATGAGTTGATGGCATCTAAATCATTCTAATGACATTTTTAGCACTGGTAGGTGAAATCACCTCTTTTCCCCTTACGTGTCATTATCCTCTTTACACCTGCTCAGTCGATGCCCAACTACTTGGTTGGCACATTATGCCAGGGATCTTGTGAAGGTTTCCTTTCTTAAACTCCAGGCAGGTGGCCGCAGAAGAGTCTAAACAGCGGTCTCTGCCAAGAGCGTGCTTATTGCCAATGCGAACTGGGAGATGCTCTAAGCGGGGGACCAAGGACAACCCTCCTGCGTCTCCTCTTTCCTTAGAGAGTGCTTGAGGCTCTGAATTACGAGTCTTGCGTTGCTTCATCTGAGGGAGTTTGGGGGGAGTAATGAATAAGAAGATAAGAAAAAAACTGTCAAGAATTGATCTGGAGAAGAAAAAAGAAATCTGAGGGGAACAAAGGTTTTCAAATACATGACAGTTAAAAATAACTATTGAACCATCAACTTAAGAATTCAACTTTGGGATTCTGCTTGAACTCTCTATTGCAAATGTTAGAAGAGAAACTCTCACACGGTATTTTATTTTATTTTTTTAACACTGCTGTTCATCCAATGGAAATATAGTTATAAGGCTTGAAAGACATCATAAAAAGCAGAAATTCTAGTTATTAATAAGCATATGAAAAGGTGTTCAAGCTCATTAGTGATTAGTAAGATGCAAATTAAAAATCACCTTGAGATATCATTACCCACTGCCAGATTGGCAGAAATTAAAATGTCTGACAACGCAAGTGATTGCAGCGTGTGCGGCAATTGGAACTGTCACTCACCGCCAGTGGAAGTGTAAACAGGGAAGGTGAACACAATTCTCCACACCAGCAACAAGCCTCCTAAGTTTACAACCTCAAAAAGGCACTGCCCAAATGTGTCTTAATTCATGTTAGAAAATGTCCAGAGCTGCAATGTCCATGGTAGTGCTAAACTGAAAAAACTCAAATCTTGAATGAGGTGATGTTGTAGTTTATCCATAAAATGGAATATTACATAGCAAGCAAAATGGAACACACACACACACACACACATACACACACACAAAATATGCATGGAACTCACAAATACAATGCTGAGTGAAATAAGTGCAAGAGACACAGAAAGCATGGTTATAAAAAGAGACAATGCCATATTTGTGTGTGTGCGTGTGTGCGTGTGTATATGCATACATATAATTTTTAGGGGTGAGCCAGAGGTAGTAAGCATGTGATGGGAGAGGCACATCCAGTTCTGGAGAGCTGGCAGTACTCCATTCCTGACTTGGGTGATACTTGCAGAGGTGTGTTCTTTACTCTACGTCTATGCTGCAGCTCACAACAGGAAAAGTCATGCAGCCCCATTTGCACTTCAGCCTCTGGTCAGTGACAGAGGGCTGAGGAAACTTCCAGAGTGGAAGACAGCCAGAGGACTGCTTCTTCTCCAGGGTCATGTCCAGTTTCACTGTTTATTTTTGAATTGTGGGGATTTGCCATTTCTTCTCTGTATTAACCTTTTCTTCTCTGCAGGGACATTCAAGAATGACCGCTGGTAAGGAAAAAAAAATGATTTTCCCCATTATCTTTTCTTGGCCCCATAGAATTTGTCTACATGAAGATTACTGACTGATATGTTTGAACCTCAGGGCACGAAATTCTTGGAGAACCACAATAGACTAGAATGTCAAACCTATAAATTCTGCCTTCATGATAAGAAAGTTCAGGAGGAAGTCCTATTTAGCCTACCCATCTGGATGAAAAGCATAAATGTCTTCTTTAAATATTTACTTTTAGCATATGTTTATTGCTAGAAACACGTTCTTTGCCAGTGTTGCTACTACCATACCACATTTCTTCAACGATGTGACTAACCAAGGGCAAAGAGTGTACGGAACCAGGTGAATAGGCCACATATAACTCTGTTTATATATTCCTAAATATACTTAAAAAGACAAACCACAACCAAAATTTTATTCTACAGAGTAGTTGTGAGGTTTACATAGTGTACTACTTGTGAATTACTATGAAACTATACATTGTTTTGCTGGGGTTTTTTTCAAGGTGCTTACTATTACCACTACCCTTCTAAAAAATTGTACTACAAGTGTAATTCTTCTACAAGGGTAGAAAAAAAGCAACTGAGAGACTAATTCAAATGGTCACAGAACAGTTGAGAAATTGTGTGTGTGTGTGTGTGTGTGTGTGTGTGTGTATGTGTATGGGGTGTGTGTGTGTATATATATATAATGGTTTCAAAACCTGCTATTGATATTACGAAAGAGTAAGAAAACTTCAGCTGATACAGAAACCCATTACAAATTGGGTAGAATATAGAACATTTATTTCCAGAACCTTTGTGACCACGTGGGTGTGTCAAGTAAAGTGAGGGCTATGTACCCTTGTACTGTATGTCCTTCTTGAATGTAATATGACACATCTCTAGCCATTAGTACCTTCTCTCTGTGTCACCTGAGTTTGCTCTTGAACACTTGCCCATTTCAAGTAAGTGCACTTAGTAATGCAAAACACCCAAAGCTGTCTAGTAAGTCGTATGTTTCTCTAAAGAGTGGCTGCAGATAAGAGCTGGTTCTAGTAAAATGGAATAAAATAGAATTGGTCCAGAAAGACAGCACTCAGTAAAGCTCTAAGCCACATACCATTATGACATTAGCAACCACAGAAAATAGTAATGCCTCGCATGAACAGGCTGCTAAATTCCAGCCCTCTTGATAAGTTTTGACCCTTAATCCTTATAATAACCCCATTATAAGGGAGGTACTATTCTTATCGGCACTGTAGAGTCCAGAAATCTGAGCCTTGGGGAGTTTAAATGATTTGCTTCAATTCACAAGGATAATAAGTATAGTGTAGTCTACCTGAACACAGAAGGTCTAGGAGTATGTATTTCTAAACACATAAAAATGTGCATTATTTTTATGGAAGTCTATTCAAATCTAAAAAGTTATTGGATGGTACCCTCCCACTCAACTTGCTCTCCTTGTTATTAGCTGGTGGCTAACCAAAAACATTAATACACTATGTTGACAGAAAGGGACAAAGTGAGTGACTTCAAGACAGTGAACCATGACCAAAAAAAAAAAAAAAAGAAAAAGAAAAAAAGCAACAAAGTTGTTTAGGGGAATTCATTTCTTACTTTTATGGCTTAAACCTATAAACATTTTCCAACTACATTAAATCTAAGATTGCATTGACTTGGCAGGTGGAATTTATTTGAGTATAATTTCTTCCTACACTTACGGCAGTCCAGGGTTATAATTCACATCCTGAGTTCTGGGCTCCTCCACCTAAGGTTCTAAAGAACTATTCTATAGCTATGTCTAACCACTTTATGAAGAAGGTTATAATATTAGGTATCAGTGGCCTTGAGGAAACCTTTTGTTTCTGGAAAGAAATATTGCTAATATTGATAGTGCCATAGAATCCCCGTGGCTGTTATGAATTATCCCACATCAAATACTGTTTTGTCGCCAATGCCCATGAATGCAACTTTTATTTTATACACAGCCACAGTCACGGATGTCAGGTTCCACATTCACAACTCCCTTCTGTAAATGGTTAGCCAAAACAATTACAGGTAAAAAAAAGGTTCAACATTTCATAGAGGATAGAAGACTGGGAAATACTCCATCTATCTATCTGTAATTTGATAAACTGATTTAACAATGATAAGCAATGTGGCAGACATTCAAGTATTTGCTGAATGAGCAAAGCAATGAATGATTGATAGAAAGAATGCAAAAGGTGAAATGGAGCCAGCTGCAGAGGTATAAGAATAAACTTCTGGTTAGTATGTTGCTAAGTATCAGGATAACCTATTTAGGGAAGAGAAGCAGAAAGGAGGCTAAAATGAATACAGAACCCTGTGAGAAGAAGCGTGCTGGTAGGGAGACCGCCAATAATGGATTGCCTGGGATAAAGGGGATTCCTGGCAGGTGGGACTTGCAAAGCTAAAACCGGAATAACACCTGGCAAACTGGAACGAGGTGGTCACCTTGGAGGGAAAGACCTGGGACTGGCAGCCCAGAAACCTGGGATCTAGAAACTGTGACACTAATTTGACCTGGTACAAACACTTAACCGAGTGACTTAATTTCTTCATCCGTTTCACAGCTGGGCAATGGACAAGATAATCTTAAGGACCTCTCCAAATTTAGAAAATCATCTAATTAGAGATATAAAGAGTTGCAGGACAAGGCCAACAAATTAGACAGAAAGACACAGCAGAGGGCCCCACCAGAGGTTAACACAGCCATTATAAAAGCAGTGGGAACAAACAAAAATGTAAATAAAGCTAAAGAAAGTTAAGATCCGAGTTTCTGAGTTAAAGACACTCTCACACAATTTGGTGAGTGGAACTGTATTTGAATTAGGCTGTGAGAACACAATTAAAATGCATCTGTTATGTAAAAGCTACTCATTTTTTAATCCTTGAAACCTGTTTGCATAGCTGTACTTCAGAAGACTCCACCCTGAGAGTGATTCAGTTCAGGGACTCAGACCCCGAGGACACAGACACGAGCTCTCCTTCCTGACCCCTCACTCATAAGTATGTGCCATCACGCTTTTTCCAATTTAAATTTATATTTAAAAATAAATTTAAATATTTATATTCACCATTATTAATACATGATGTGTGAATAATAAATATTTATTACGTTTATGTTCGTTATCTTATCCCTGCCAAAGGAGTTTTTGGAATTTTCCCAGTGTGCAGCGTAAATGCAGGTACATGCAAACTTTCCCATTACAAGGCGATGGAAGAAAGGCATTCCCATTGCTTTACATACAGTTCCTGTTCAGTTTGCCTCTCCTAAACTATAGTGCTTAATAGGTTTTCTGGCAGCAGACACTAACCACTTTTAAGAGGCATTTAATGTGAAGCATTTGTTTACCTGTAGATTCATTATTAATGAAAAGTCAAGCAATGCACAGTTCCAATCAGTCAGACCTTAAGTGGATCAGTCACCTGCATTATTAAAATGTACTCTGGGGGGACAGGGATTATTCTCCACATTCAATTATTCCTAATGGAAGGCGCTCCCCCCACCAATATCACTTCCAATAACAAAGCTTGCTCTTCCCGCTGACCTGTCTAAGTGTACACAGTGTTTTGGTCTGCCCGTGCTCCAGTCCCCAAGTGAGAGCTGGAGGTGGCACATAGCAACCTTGGAGCAGGCCCGGACCCCCTCTCCACCTTAGCCTGTCTTTAAGAGAGCCCCACGGGTAATAACACAGCTCAAAGCCCTTGACTGCAGGTCCTTTGACTACAGAAGGTCTCGAAGCTCCGACACAGTAAGTCCCTGGAGTCTGTATCTACTTTGCCGGGAGGCAGACTTCTGTCAGGGAACATGCTTGTGGCTGTCATCAGCTCAGACCTCAGAAATCAGGCGAAGACAGGCCCGAGCTGCCTGGCAACCCTGATGAGGTGCAGTGGGGACGGCAGAGGGGCGAAAAATGAGACAAGGCAGTCAAAAACTCCAAACCAGTAGTTCTTCCTTTCCCTCTTCTCTCATTCCGTAATCCACGGGTTCCCACAACGTCTCTCTCTATGTGGCTGATATTTATAGCTGGCTGCCCATTTGGGCTTTGGCTTAATGTCACTGCTTATTGCCAGTCGGCCCCGGATATCATTACAAATCCAAAAAAGCCCAAATTATTCCTATGGATTTTCATCCACAGGAAACACAGAATCTGATGTTCTAAATTTTATTTTTTTTTCATGCTGCGAAAAATGGTAAGACCTTTTGAAATAATTCTTTACTATCTTGAATCATAGTATATTCTGTGTAACATATGTGTTCCATATGGGTTTTGATCCCGTCACTGGATTGCCCACTCAACAAAACCAGTCAATGCATGCCACTAAATCATTGAGACACCTCAGTCCTATAAAATCTCTGCCTGCTGCCACATAGGTTGTAACTGGGAACAGATTGATGGAGTCATTAATGCTGCCAATGATAGAAGGCCCCAGATTGACCGACACCTGAGGGCTTCCCGGCACACAATACTTCTACGGGCTCGAAGCAGAAACCCTGGTATGGATCTACCTCAATACACATATCTCATTACCCTCTATTACCTCAACACCCTCGGCCTGCTTTGTGCCTATGGCCACAAAGATCCGGGAGTGACGGGTAAGGACCGCTAATGGGAAAGAGGCTCTCAGAGTCAGGGGCACGGTCGCTGGGGAGCAGTTCAAAGCCTATTGAAGGCAAAATGTTGCAATGAAAATCCAGTGTGTTGTTAAAGTTCATTCTCAGGAAAAGATTGAGTGAGGGGTTCAGAGGCTCTCAATTGATTTTCTTAAGCAGGGCTGGAAATCACACCAGGAAATGGGAAGGAGAATTGGGGACACTTTGTCTTCCTTATGAGCAGGTGACCATTAACACTGTGAGTACTGGGTCATGCGTGCTCTTTTCCTGGAAATCATCTGCAATCTATAAGGTGGTTCCTCTAATGGTATATAAGCTGCTCTCTGACGCCCCTGGACTCTCACCACTCCAGTCTCCTTCTCTAGCAGATTCTTTCCTGAACATTCTGAGTTTTCCACTGACTCTCTAACGCACAGGAGTGAGGGGGCGCTGAGTCATGCCCCTGGCGGAGGTGCAAGTTCTTCAGATATCTTAATCTCCTTCAAAAAAAAGCTCTGTTACTCAAGATAGATACTCTTTTTTTCTGTACGTGGCAACTAATCATGCCAAAAATAAAACCAAAAGTCAACACAGGTGCAGAGAATCTGAGTTACAAGTTATACTTCTATAGATGTTCTTATCATATAGATCAAACTATAACCCTTAAAGTATGCTAACCCCCCTCCATATAACACAGCCAACTGAAAAATATTTAATTAGCCTTATTTCCTAAAACAATGGCACCAAAACTCTTAGATGGTCACCTTGCCAAACTGCAGAGTAGAAGAAACAGAGAAAAGTTATTTAGCAAGATAATACTATTTTTTTAAATGTGAGATAATGACTATTGTTTAAAAACAAAACAAACAAATGCAGGGTCATATCTAAAACATTCTTTAGGGAACATCAATTTTATATCACATATTCAACCAGGCTATAGGGCCTCTCTCGGTGAATCAAGGATTGTGAGAATGAACTACTTGTTGTGCTCAGTTTTCTAACCACATTCTCAGCATCATAATATGAGGTCAACATGGTTTCTGCAAAAGTGAAAATCATGTTAACCAGTTTATTTTAACTTCTTCCACTCCTTAGAAATTGTTTTGGCAGCGTCATTACTAATGAGCCCAGAAACCATTTTATTAAAAGGAATCAATACGTTTAAAGTATTTTTCCTCTGAAATACTGAAAGAACCTCTCTCTGGAACTTGTTTAACATTAAAGTTTTATGTAAAACCAACGAACTACAGAAACATTTCACACCAACTGACACTTTAAGCGACTGTTGGAGGAGGTCATCAATAACATGGACGGCTGGACGATAACATGCGCCCAGTTGGCCCAGAGCTGGACAGGGCAGTTAGAGGCTCCTCACGCCCCCTCCCCATCCTTGAAATGTGCACTCCTTTTGCCCTTCCCCCTCCTAGAAGTGGCTCCAAGGATTTGGCCTTGAGATAGATGCGTGGTGTTGAGACTCGGCACTGGGCAAGTGACTCAGCGCAGTGAAGGCCTCTCGTACACAGGACTGACACCAGTTTAAGCCCTCTATATAAACGTTTAAGATGCTTGCAGGTGGGTACAGAGATCCTACGCATCCTGTGCCCGCCCTCCGCCTCCACCCCCAGGACAAGTCTTGTCAGTCCCCTTGTGTGTCCAACCTGCCAGTCCGGAGTGGTCTGCCTCTTTCTTCTGTCTCTGCTTCCTTACTACACACACAGGGGCCAGTTTCAATCTCATCTTGAAGCTCCCAAGGAGGGCACAAAGCAACAACTATGCCTCTCCTCTGCTTCCTGTAGTTAAATATTTCTACACTAATGCAATATACCTGCTTCCATGTAAGCATACCAATGGGCATTTTAATTTAAGTGCCACTTAATGTTTGATTTTAAGCCACCAAGCAAGCCACAACAGATAATCCAATGGACAAAATGTATATAATTATGGCCACTTCAAAATATCCGCCAGACAATTAGAGGTTTGCTAGCCATGTGGAACTTGTAATTCAAAATATTCAAATAAAAATACTTAATAAATTACATGAAAAAAGTGATGGCTAATACATACCTCTTAAGTAAATTTAGTAAAAAGTTCTATAACTGTCTTAATTGATAAAAATATAAATGTGTGTATGTGTGTGTGGCTTAACACACACAAATGTTTCTCTCCCTCTCTATGTACTATAATAATGAATATTTTATAGAAAACATTTAGTGTATATATAAATTGCATATGATAGAAGTTGCACGCGATCCCTGTGTATTGCGATAGCACTATAGGTGATGCATGTTGCTCCCATTTTTTCATAGCCAGCATTTCTTTCATTCATGAATCGGCTATCACAAATAGTTCGTGTCAATCCGAGTTCCCTGTTCCACCAAGTCCCTCCACCCCACTCCTGTCTTCTTCTCTTGATAACATTTTTGCTCCTTATTTCCCCTTTTAAGTGTGTCAGGATTTGAGTCCCTACTAAGCAACATCCACTGCCTCCCACAGTTTGTCAATCAGAAACCTGCATGCATTTGATGACCCAGAGGAGGCTCGACATTGCCAGTGATGTTTAATGCAAACATTTTGGAATATATTTGACCTTCCTTTTAGTTTCTATGTAGAAATACAGACTATGTTTTTATACCACCTTGTGTTTCTTTCTCATTAAATCTCTAGGTTATGCTTCCCCAAATAATTAAAATATGCACCATTCATAATGAGAGCTAACATTTATGCCTGGTCCTGTGAGAAAGGCTTTCCCTCACTGTAAGTCTAAGAGGTAGGTAATTTGTGCCATGCTCATTTTGCAGGCGAAGGAATGGAGGATTTGAGAAACTGGACAATTTGTGCAAGTCCACAGACCTGGCGAGTTACAGTATTAGGACTTGAACCCAACTGTCTCCCCCTCTAAATCCTTGCCTCACATAGCCCCTGTGCCTCTCAGCACTTCACACACAGGACAGGTTGAAGAATGAGTACTGGTTGGCTGTGCAGGTGGCAATAAAAGTCCAGTAAATCCTGTTCTGATATGGCTTGTTATTACACAGACTTATAAGTGATTTAAGGCATGTTCTTCAAAATATAACAACTCCATCATAAAAACTTGACATAGCACAGTCAGCACATATGGTAAATGTAAGTACTGTATCTCAGCATCAGATACTTATCCAGCTAGCTAGCTAGCTATTGATAGATATCACTACTCCAAATGCATACGATAATTCCACATAAGTATAATGTCTTTCAAAACTAATTAAACTGGCATTTTAAACACTTGAATATTGTAAACTTGGGCATCTATCTAAATTGAAGTTCTATAGGTGAAGAGCTCGCATTCTGCAAGTTCACTGCTGAATTCTATGCTTCACCTGTGCTTTCTATGTATGGGTGGATCTCGATGAGAAGTGTGTGTAAGCTCATACACACACTGACACGCAGTACATGCGAAACACACAATCAAAAATGCTCACTTACTGACCAAGTAGGAGGAAATGTAAAATGTATCAAAAGTTCAGACTATTGTGTATTTTTGGAAAAATAATACTGACCACATCAAAAGTACTATGAACCAGTCATTATTCTAATAACTTCATACATATATATAATCTCATTGAAACATTGTAACAACTCCATGAGGAACCAACATTTTTTTTCAGCTCCAGTTTTTTGTAGTTTGGTCACTGATGCTTATGTTAATAATGTGTTCCTTTTTATTGCTAAGGAATATTAGACTGTATGCTGCACTACAGCTTTTTTTAATCCACTCACTTAAGGACACAGGGGTGGTTTCTCATTTGGGGGTAATTATGATTAGAAGAGCTATACATATCCATGTACAGGTTTCTGTGTGTGAGTGTACATACATTTTCATTTCTCCAGGGAAAATACCAGAGAGTTGGATTGCTGGCTCATACATTAAGTATATTTTTAACTTTTAATTTTGAAAGACAGACTCACAGGAAGTTGCAGAAATACACAGAGAAGTTTTGTGTATCACCCCGTTTCGCACCCCCCCCGCCCTATGCTAACAGCTGATGGCATTATCACTATCAAAACAAGCCAATACCAGAATCAAGAAATTGACATTTGCACAATATGATTAATTAAACTGCAGACCTTACTCAGATTTCACTAGTTTTTGCATGGGCTTTTTTGTTTATTTTTGGTGCATGTGTATAATTCTGTGTCATTTTAGCGCCACCAGCACAGCGAAGATACAAAACTGTTCCATCCTGACAAAGGGACTCGCTCCCTCATCTCGATGTTATAAGCACGAGCACCCTTGAGGCACAGAGAGGGCAGGCGAGGTCTAGGCCTACTTTCATACAGCGGCTCAGTGAGGGAGGCGGCACGTGGTTCTGGGCCATGCTGGGGTCAGTTTCTTCCCACTATGCTTTGCTGCTCCTCCAGTTGGGACATGTTCACATGAGGCAGCACAGTACTTGTGATAACTGCTGAAAAAATTGCTGCCTGGCACAATTTTTTATTAATAGGTAAAATTATATTTATTCACTTAATAAATATTTGAGGGACTATATTAAATTAGTTTTTAAAATACTTATAGGTAGATACTTCTAAGTTTTAAAAAGGGTGATTAAAGCTCTCTCTGCTCTTTTAAGTAATATTAGGTGGAACCTTACAAAACTGCAATTTTAAGTTAAAACACAGTGGAATGACACCATTTTCTGGGGTCCAATCTAATTATAATAACAGCCAGTACTTAGGTCTTCCTATCCTGGCTACTTTACAAAAGCTAATGATATTCTTAAGCTGACATTATTACAAGAGACAACTCCTGGATTCAAATGCATGGAAGCCCAAGCCCTTTCCTGCTACGCTGTTCCAGAGATAGAGGCATTCCAGCAGTTTTATTGTCTGTTGGTTTATAACTTCATCTCTTTTTATGGTCTACGGTGCAAGGGACAAATAGAGCGACGCCAGGCTGTACCCCACTTTACTCTTCCCTGCACGGGGAAGTTGCAGCTGCTAATTCTCTCTCTGCTGCTACTCCCTCCCACTCTGGACCGGTCCTTTTGGCCTCCCTCGGCCTCACCACTGTTGCTTCCCAGCCAGGCTTCACACTGTGCTGCTGCAGCTGCAATATCATTTCTCACCACACTCAAATGGAACAGCAACTGTTTTTGCAATAGGACATTTTTTTAATTTGTTTTGAGAACAGATACACGCAATGCTGAGAAATGTATAAAAGTGCCTACCAGGTCCAGTTTAGGAGCGAAGTCTCATAATGCAGCCCCTCTATCCAGCTGGATGACTTGTTCGACTAAGTCCTGCTTCACCAGGTAAGAACTCCTTCTCGCCCTTTATGAAACTGGCATTTATCTTTAAATCCCAACATTCTTCCTTTCTGCAAGCAGTGTGAGAATGCAGCTGCTGAGCTTCTATGGAAGTCAGGGTCCTCTAGCAAGCCATCCTGATATACGGTCCCCTGAGCTACCTGTGATCTAGTACAGGGAGGTGCTCACATGTAGACTACACAGAGCATGTCCACCTGGGCCTGAGGATGGACTTAATGCGTTCCATGAAGTCCCTCAAATTTTACATATTTGTATGCACATGAATTTCCTTGAGCTTGTGTATCTAGCTGTAATGAAATCCTGAAAGGAATCCTTCACCTCAAAAATATCATAATAAAAATACCCCATACCCTAAAATCCTAGGGACCAATGAAAGAAGAATCATCTCAACTTGGGAGAGATTTTTCTTCTTGTAATTGAAGTTACTCGCTTTTAGAATTTCTGTTTGAAAACAGCTCACATATAATTACTCAAAATGTTTCAAAAGCTGGAGGAAAAAATAGTGAGATTAAGGATAAATTACTTCTCACTGCTGCAGTTAAAAACAAGAAGAAAAAGATGATGGCAATTAATGCATACTTCGGGATTTTGAATCTCAACCAGAAGGCCACACATTTAAAGAATTTAAGAGCAAGGGATTCTCAGCTTGATAATTTATTTAAAAATTACTTCCTTTCCATGGAAAGTGCTTAGAACAATGACTATAAAGCAACAGAATCATGGAAATGTATATAAATAAAGTGCCTATTATTTAATAAACTTCTGCATTTTTGTGACTTTTTTTATTCCTAGTACATTTGGTACCTGGGACTATTTGAGTAGAACAAAAAATCCAAGCAGAAAACTTTAAAATGGGTATAGAATCTATACCACTCTTAAAGAGTTTTCATTTCAAGTAGGTCACAAGAAGAAGCCAAAAAGAAGTTTAACGATTTGAAATGCATGAAAACTGGCATGAAACACAATGATCAGTACGATGACTCTTCATATTTTTAACTATCAGGACTATGTTGCATCCGGGCATTGATCTGCTCTCCTATCTGAGTTCCCAAAGCTATGCTGATGCAAGTGTAATGACCAAGACCAGGGGGTGCTCTCTGGGACTTTGGCACAGAACCTACTGAGTGGCACTTCAGTCCCTGGCCAGATGATAGAGAGCAGATTCCAGCTACCAGATGTACTAAATGAAACCTACAAAAGAAACACTGAGAAGCAGGAAATGTTACTGAAATTGTTGGAGAAGACTTTTAAATATAGCAGAAAGTACTGGCATTGACAAAAAACTAACTCAGTAAGTTGTGAACATAGGCTGTTCATCCCCTCTTTGATGACAAGTAGCCCTTCTTTATATCCACATACAAAGAAGTATCACTCCCATATCCAAGGCATATTTACCAGGGTAGCACTAACACTAAACTCAGCATTCCTCAGGATTCCAAAACTTTATGTCCAAAGATCAGTTTTCCCGCCCTTACATACATATCCTTGCTTAAGAAGGAATGAGTTAAATATATTATCTGTGACATATGACACCACAGGGACTATACTAATATATTTTTTAAAGATTTATTTTTATTTATTTTTAGAGTGGGTGGGGAGGGAGATAGAGAGAGAGAAACATCAATGTGCGGTTGCTGGGGGTTCCTGGCCTGCAACCCAGGCATGTGCCCTGACTGGGAATTGAACCTGCGTGCGACACTTTGGTTTGCAGCCTGCGCTCAATCCACTGAGCTACACCAGCCAGAGCTATACTAATATTTAAAACCTCCCCTCCTTCCGAGTTGAATAGCATGCTTAAGCAGGAACTTGGAAAACTGTCTCCATCCAGTGTCAACTAATTTTTAAAGACAGGGCACGTATTCTGCTCATGGATTCTGACAACATGGAGCTGAAGATTTGGCTTCTCCACCTGCACGCATGTAAGGAGGGACAACTGAATGAGCTGGCAGCGCTGGCGTCTGTAATTAAAGCGAAATTGATATTTACTGTAAAGGAGAAGTTGGCATTAAAAACCTATATTTACATGTAGTTTTGATTATCCAAATAGACTCGGTTTTAGATAACTATACTTGACTTAATTTGTGCTGTGCCCTTTTTTGCTTTCCCCATCATGCCCAGATGGTTTTTAATTACAGAGGGTGTGATGAAGATTGATACTTCTTCAATGGAGGATGATGAGCTTCTTTTTTTTTTACAAATTGATGTCTGAACTGGTGGTCAACAGATGTCAGAATTCTGTCCTCAAGTTTAATGTGAATCTCGTGGATTCATAAAGCAGATGTTTACTTCAGAACTCCACTTTCCTGCCTTTGTTTCAAGAAAACAATCACTACTCTCCTTTTCTTGTTCTTTAATATATTTAGAAGGATAGAAATCTTGTACTGAATTTTGCATACACTTGACGGTATCTATCTCTTCACTTTCCTCCTAACCATACCAATATATAAATCATACCCCGTGACTCTGTGTTTGGAGATGCAAAATTAAATACTGTTCAGAGAAAGGTGAAAAAGACAACTTGAACAAAATCATGGCCTGTCCACTCTTCATGCCTTTAAAATTTAACAGTCATTTTTATTTTCTGTTTTCAATTCATTTCAATAAAAGGCTGCGTGGCTAAACCAAGGGTGGTTTCAGTATAAGCAACCTAATTCCTTTATATATGAAGTAAGGAACCTGGGGCCCAGGAAATGATCTCCCTTCTGCTGGTTGTCAGAGAAGCTGGCTGAGACTCTGAGAGCAATGCACATTTATCACCACTTAAAATTCATGTCTTGTTTTGACAAGAGAACATTTCAGGAGAACGTGCACAATTATTAATTAAAAAATTTTCCATTTAATGACACTTTCCAAAACCCTTCCCCTCCTTTAGGTCCAGGGTGAAATCCTCACTGGCCCACGAGTCTCAGGTTGCCACACTCCCTACCCTTTCTGTGAAATCTTACTTGCTTTGGACAAGTACGTACCTTCCTGCATGGTACTTTAGTGGGGTGGGGGCTAGAGCCAAGCCAGTAAATTATTCCTGAGTAACAATGACAAAATAATACAAACAGAATGTATCCACAGCCAGCTGAGAGACACCAGCGATGAAAAACACTTATCCCCTATTTAGAAATAGCAACTGCAATAAGACGGAGAAAAATAAATTGAGTAGCTTAAGGGAAATTAAACAGATAACTGCTAATGTTTGTACAGCAATTTTCAATTTACAAAGGACTAGTCACACACATTTTTCTTTTCAATGTAGAACCCACCACTGAGTGCGCACCACTATAGAATTTCATCACAGCTCTAAGGATGGGGTTCAGTTTTCGAACGGAACTCCCTGGGTTGACTGTCAGAGGGTTGGGATGCTCACAACGACCACTGGCTCCAAAACGGAAGTTCTGTTTACTCAGTGCTTCCACACGGGCTTTTCCAGGCACACTCACAATGTCTAAAATATGCACCAAGTACCAATAAGAACCAGGCAGAGATCAATTCCAGTACCGCCATGTGTGTATCTGTGTATATATTATATTCATAGGGACTCGAATTATAGATTTGTTTCTTTTAAAATTATGAATACTTTATTCTAAATATTATTAGACATTCACGCCACCAAAACAGCTCTAACTAAATTTCTAACTGTAAGTTTATAAATAATCGTTTTTATGGACAATTAGGGAAATGAAAAATTTTGAATAAAGGTGGTTCAGCATATCCTTTTCCTTTATATCACAGATTTGCATAACATCAAATATCTGACTATAAAGTACAAGGTTCAACTTCCCATATATTTCCAAATTTCTAGATGTTTAGTATCATGCAGAGATGAAGTTATATAAAAAACATATTACAGAAATCCATTAAATAAAAGAAAATACCTGAATCGGTCTATCTGTTAAGCCATATGAATTTTTAAAGATACTGATGTTAGCCCAGACCAGAGGGCGCAGTTGGTTGGGCGTCACTCCCAGACCGAAAGGCCGCTGGTTGGATTCCCGGTCAGGGCACAAGTCTGGGTTGCAGGCCTGGTGCCCGGTCCTGGCGCATAAGAGAAGCAACTGACAGATGTTTCTCTTTTCATCGATGTTTCTCTCCCACTCTTTCTCCCACCGTTCCCCTCTTTCTAAAAATAAAGAAAATCTTTTAAAAAATACTAGTGTGTTTATAAAAATAAGCAAATATCTCAAGTCACACACAGCTAAAGCCCTACAGCATACACTACGCTGCGCCCAAATAAAAGCCATGCAGAAACATCTCCAGGGCAGCAAATGATGAATTTCAAACACACTTGACACATATAAGTTTATTTTTCAAAGACTATAGCGTCAAGCATAGGTGCGGAGGCTCATAATTGGAGCTATAACCACTCAAGAAGGATCAAGGTCAAGGAGTACTTTTGAGGTGTATATCCTTTTCTTCCATCTTTTTTCTTCTGTTGTACAGAAGAAACATGCAGTGCGAGACAGTTTGTGAGAGGCTCACTAGTTCATAACAGGCTCACTTTTTTATCAGAAGGGCGGTAGCAGTGGTTGCCAAAATACCTGCAAGGAGGATGTGACCAAGTGTCAGCCAAGTATGGCCCCGGGGCAAATCATACAGTGGTGAGCTTAGAACAATTACTTTAGGCATATTAATGGTTTAAAAACTCTAAAGAATATTTCATGACACATGAAATTGAACTTTCAGTGTATAAATAGAATTGCACTGTTGTACAATCATGCCTGTTCATTCATGCCATGCCTGCTTTCCCGCTACAGGGGCAGAGCTAAGTGCAGAGCACACACTGTTTACTCTCTCGCCCTTTCTGAAAAACTTCGCTAATCTCTGGTTTAATCCAACAAACAACTACTGAGTTGAAACTTGTTATTTAAATGCCCCTGCTATAAATAAAGAGGGAGAAAAACCATAAAACTCTCACAAAAAAAAAAAAAAACAAAGGCAGTAAACACTTCAACACTGCTCTTAGCAGTGTCTTTTTGGATGTCTCCTCCAGCAAGAGAAGCAAAAGAAGATATAAACAAATAGGACAACATCAGACTAAAAAGTTTTTGCACAGGGCAGGAAACTGTGAGCCAAATGAAAAAGAGAGCCTGCTCAAAGAAAGAAGGCATTTGCAAATGACGCATCTGATAAAGGGTTAATGTCAAAAAAGTATAAAGAACTCATACAATTTAACACTAAAAGAAGTCAACTGAGAAATGAGCAGAGGACCTGAACAAACATTTCTCCCAAAAGGACATACAGATGGCCAATAGACATATGAAAGTATGCTCATTGTCACTAATCATCAGACAAATGCAAATTAAAACCACAATGAGATGTCACCTTACACCTGTCAGAATGGCCATCATCAATAAACGAACAAATAACAGGTGCTGGTGTGGATGTCGAAAATAAGGAGCCCTGGTGCACGGTTGGTGGAACTGTAAATCAGGGGAGCCACACGGAAAACAGTATGGAGTTTCTTCAGAAAAAAAAAAAGTAAAACTAGAGCTGTATAGAGCTGTATATGATACAGCAATTCCACTTCTGGGTATTTGTCCAAAGTAAATAAAAACACTAATTTCAAAATGTACATGTACCCTTATGTTCATTGCAGCATTACTAGTATTTGCCAAGATTTAGAACAACTTAGATGTCGATCAGTAAATGAGTGGATAAAGAAGATGTGAGATACATGTGTGTGTATGTGTGTATATATATGGATGAACTTAGAAGGTATCATGTGAAGTGAAATAAGTCAGATGAAGACAAATACCACATGATCTCACTTACATGTGGAATCTTAAAAAAACAAAGTCAATGAACAAGCAAAACAGAAACAGACCCCTTGATATAGAGAACAAGTTGGTATTTGCCAAAGGGGAGGAGGTGGAGGAAATGGGACTTAAAAAAAATAGAGGAAGAGGGGAAGAACACACACAATGAAAAACTACAAATTTGAAATGTAAAAATGCCTCAAGATATTTCTTCATAATCTGCCCAAGATATTAAAGTTTGTTTTTTGGTAAAATATTAACTCTCAAGAAATAATTATGGAAGAAGTTAAAAGCTAACTTCTCCTACACCCATCTGATTGCCTTCATAAATAATAAGCTTGTTCTCTCTCTCCCCCTCTCTCCTCTGCAATATGGGAAGATGCTTAAGATTGGTGTGCAAAGCTTTAGCAGTCTTCTAAATATACTTGGATGGAAAAAATCAACCAAATTTGAGGTTCTCTTCTTTTTCTAAGATGTTATTTGTGACCTAAATAAGTGGTGAGTTGGAGAATCAGGTTGAGAAATGTATTTCCATCATACTTTTATTTGCTATGTATGATTTACACTATTCATTATTGCAGCATCTTGGTTTTGATTTTCTTAAATTCTCACCTGAGAATATGTTTATTGATTTTAGAGAGAGAGGAAAAAAGAGAAAAGGGGGGTGGGAGAGGGAGAGAGAGGGGGAGAGAGAGAGAGAGAGAGAGAGAGAGAGAGAGAGAGAGAGAGAGAAATATTGATTGGTTGCCTTCTATATACACCCCAACCTGGGGTGAAACCCACAATCTTGGTATGTGCCCTGACAGGGAATCGAACCTGCAAATTTTGGTGTATGGATGACACTCCAACCAACTGAGCCACCTGGCTAGGGCTTAGTTTTTATTTTTGATCACTTAATTAGATTTTGATTCTTTTGTTTATTTTATCAGAAGTTTATGTGTTAGGCCATATCGCTGTCTAAATATAAGTCTAAATCTAAATGTATGAAAAATGAGAGAGGAAATATATTTTAATAGGGATCCTTCTCTAATAAATCAGTGGAAATAGAATGATAGATATTTTAAAAATCTCTATTAATAATGAATTACATAATTTATAAGTTAAAGAAAAAACCAGAAGCTTATTTGGGGCAGTTGAAAGGCTGGCAGGCAGGAAGTGAGAATGCTACTCCTGTTTTTGTGTTTATTCATAACCTCACCGTGAGCAAAGTGCTGCTCTCTCATGCTCAGTTTCCTCACCTGTCAAATGGGAGATTGGATTAGCTGAGCTCCTTCCCACCCTAAGATTGTGTACTTTATGTGCACCTATTTATTTATGAGAACATAATGAGCCTGTTCACCGCTGGAAATGTCTTTTCCATCACAGAAGTTGTCCAGAAATTACAGACAAACTCACCAATTTTCATTTAAAATTTTGATAGACCTAAGTAAACCAAGAGGCAGAGACCTAGCTTCTCCTCCCTACTCCCACTGCCTGAACGATTGTCCTTGGGTAGCTGAAGGCACTCTGCCACGTGGGTGTGAGGAGCCCCATTCCAAGGACCCCCCCAAATCCTAGCAGTTTTATAGTAGATCACTGAATGACATGGGCAAGACAGGAAAATAGCGTGCTGCAAATATGAAATCTGGAGGGGAAAATGTTCATCGCACTAGCACTTATGGAAACACTAATCAATCTATCACCATAACTAAGAAAAAAATATACACACACACTTATATGTGTATATATGTATATGCGTATGTATACATGTATGTACACACACACCCAAATGATGACAGTTTCATGGAACAGACATATTCTAGGAAAAGCATTTGGAAGCAATCAGGCAGTATGTATAGAGGAATTCTCAAATTGCTCAACATCCTTTGACCCAATATTTCTGCTGCCAGGAAGCTATATATGCATAACATTGTTTATTCTAGGAAAAACCTTATTTTTCCAAATAATAAATTTTATATTTTTAATAGTTTTTCCAATAGTATTTTCTAATATTTAATTTTCAGTAATAGTTAAACTAATGGTTATGTGTGATCATTAAAAATGGTAATCATAAAGAAGCTTCTAATAACATTATTATGATATCAGTGAGCAATCTAAAAGACATTAGAACATAAGATTTGTATATAATAGGCTCACACTTTTATTTATAAAGCAAAAACCAAATATACAAAAATATTTAAACTTATTTACCAGAAAGGAAAAAATTACTGTCTTTACATAAAGGCATTAAGGGAACTTATTTTTCAAAAATAGTTGTTTTTGTTCTTTTCTTCTGCTAAAGAAAGTAATATAATCATTCTTTTAAAAAGCCTAACAACTCACAATGCAGAATTTAGAACAGTAATAACACTTCATAATGATAAAATTTTAATTTTGTTGTTTTAACATTGCCAAGCAAAAAGTGTGCACTTAACAAATACTTGTTGAATAAACTAATACATTCTTTTCATATTTAAAACTATTTCCAGTTTCTATTTAACCGGTGAAGGTAAATTTCATACTTTCTAAAGTACTATATCAATATTGTTATTATTACAAGATAACTAATTATAAATATTCTTATGGAGACAGAGGGAGTATTGTATTGTACAACAGCTTTAAAGATCAGAAGTTCCTGATTTCCACACTGCTGGCTTCCTTCCAGACTTGCGTCAATCAGCTACTGAATAACTCGTTTCAACCAAGTTCACAAATAAGGTAATACAGGTATATGTTACTTTCCACAACAGATTTATTCTTGCAGGTTTAGGTGATCTAAATGCCATTTTAAATGCATAATGAGGACTCACATTTAAAGAAACCCAGATGGAAACCCATCCTCTTGTAACTGAACGTTTTATTTTGTAATATGTACAATCAAACACTAACATACCTGTTTTATAAACCGCTGTCATACATTAAACTTATTTAAAGGAGGTTTATGCCTGGTGCTTTCTAAGGAATGGGGAAAATAATTCATAAATATTTGGTTAGTGCTTAATTCATACTGGACCAATTTCACCTCTGGGAAAATGATATTCAACCAAAATAACGATGGATTTTAAAGTTTGAACTGATCCCATTTAAAAATATATCCTTACCATGCTAGATATATATGATGGAGGGCCAACACTCCTAATTAAAAAAAAATTAGGTTGTGGTTGTTTAATATCCAGAATGCCAGTATCCAGAGGAAATGATATTCTCTTGGGTTTCTAGGTCTTCTCATGAAAGGCTGTTGAGCCCATCCATAATAGAACTGATTTAGTACAAGTGACCATGAAGTGGATAAAGTAGTTATGCCAAGAATTCTATGGAAAGTTTCTTTCTGTTACAATTTGAGATCCATGAGGTTATCAACAAATATCTCCTGGGACACCAGCCCAGCAACAAGAACGGAGTTCTCTAGCCAAGGTAAAGACGGCTGTGGGGATGTCCAGGAGTTAATATCTAGGGGTTGTATCTCTATTCTTCTTCCTAGACTTAGAAGTGGTTTCTCAAGCTCCTGGAAAATATTTCAATGAAATTTGATCCAGAATGAATTTAATGTTCCTCACTATAAGGATATACACAGAAGGTTGTAATGACTCAATGAGCTATAGATATCACAACATCACAGCAAACATTCACAAAACGATGCCTAATGACTGTGGGTAATGGAATGATTCCAGAGGCATCAGAAAGAATTATTAATGAATAATTAGAGCACATAAACTTGAATAGGAATAAACGATTTCTAAAAATACCAGAAATAACACAGGCTATAAGACAATCTTTAAGTAATGACTTGTTCTTCCCCATTAACGTTAAATGAATCAAAACCAGATGGTACCCTTTCATTTGATATAATTAAATGATCACAGATTTTTTAAAAAAATACATCGGTCTCCTTAGAACCAAATTACCAAGCCAGACTCTCTGTTAGAAAGTAACCTTAAGTATACCTGCCTTTTATGTGCATCACCAATGGCTGGCATCAAATATCACGTTCCCAGGTTTCACTGTATTCTCTTTGTTGCTATAGACTCAGAGTATAGTCTGTGCAAGTGAGAAGTAAATAAATCATCTTGTTCATTCTTCTTTCAGCCTGTGAGGCTCTACGGCATTACTAAAGAAGGATAAATCTTAACTTTCTGTTTAAGTCTGTGTTCACTAAATAAAGAAACATCTACTAACTTTAGTGTATACACTACTAATTCTTCCAGGTTATTAATAAATGGTAAATTGAATTAGACCTCAGCATCCTGCCACACACAATCCCGGAAGCCTTTTCACTATGGGTGTTCATTTGAAACATAATTAGTCCTCCTTCGGATTTAAATTAGTCCAAACCTTCGTGGACTTGCAATCCACATTCAAAATGGCAACTTTGCGCTGATGGCTTGCCATTTTTCTTTACAAAATCATATTAATTACCACAGAGTCAGAGATTTTACGATTTGGAAGAAACTTTGAAGACCATCTACCTCAACTCTCTCTTGACAATAGTTCCTTCTGTAAAGTCTTCACCTGGTGCCACTGGACCATGCTTGGAAGCTAACTTGCTACCTCCCCCTTTCTACCTTTGGAGCTCGTTTGACTTAACCACGGCAAGCCTGAATTCTCACATTTACCTTTCATTCACTCCTCATTGGTCTACTCTCTGATTCTTCCCAAATTAATTTCTTTTTCTTCATGACTACTCTTCATATGTTTAATTATAGAAACTATGTCCCCTTAGTCTCCTCCTCTTTCAGATCTTATCTATATTTCATAAACGAGAAGACTAAGCTCCTTGACCATCCTGAGAGCAAACCTGTGGATGTGGGTTAATTTGTCGATGAGTTTCTCGTGGAGTTCGGCATTGGAGGTGTGTTCTGGCCGAAACGCTGAAGACTGAGACTGTCACCTCTATCATTCTGGGTGTGGCTCATCTTTATTCATGTAACCTAACTCACCCACTCTCTGCTTCAGATGGCCAACATCAAGCTTCACATCTACTGAAACCCCTATTCATTATATTTTTCATGATTCTGATAATACAGATCCATCCTCCTTCTGCCACTAATCTTTTGTAAACTCGAAGTCAGCACTTTATATTATTCATAATAAAATTTAAATTTCCTCTTGTCAGATTTAAACAATTGTTTCAGCTAGTCAATCGACATCAGTTGGAAGCTGGAAAACATCATTCCAAGTCATTGCAGCCCCTCCGGCTTCACGCTGCATTCATCCAGGTTGATTAAAATGTTAATCAGGATGGACAGGAAACCTGTAGCATGGCGCTAAACCACGTCCTCTCAAAACAGACAATGTGTCATTAATCCAAATCCTTAGGACATTCCTTTGGTTACTAACCCTCCAGTCATCCTCTCTTTTGGGGCATCTCTGCCATATTTCCTCTCACTTGAGGCCGTATGACTTTGTAATCTAACAATACCCAATTAATCCTGATAACAATAAAATCTTATATTTATTAATACTGAATACATCTCATTAGTACAATGATTCTTTGACCTGGCCTCTTCCATTACCCCATATCACAGGTAAGAAAACTGAAATTTAGAAGTAAAGTACCTTTCTCAGATGAAGTAGCCTGCACACATGGAGAGAGAATGGGATCTGGAATTACATTCCCCCACCCTTGCTCTTGATTGCTGATAGAGAGTGCCATATGATGGAAACTAGCACTGCGTAACATATATCATTATGTCTTTGTTACATATTGGTAGTATATGCTTTTGCATATGTATTTTCCCCTCTGAAATGGTTTCCTTGTCTGGTCCACACTGAGAACTCCTATTCATCCTTAACCAGCGCAAACAGCGTCCTTTCCATCACTCCTCGCCTGCCCTCCTCTGGACGCCCTCTGATCTTCTGTAATTGCCCTCCTTACACTGTCATTATGGTTTAACATGATTGGCTTCCTTCCCGGAGCGCACACTCTCACAGTGAAGGCAGAGTTCCTCGTTCATCCATCTTCGTATTCTCAGGAATTAACATGCGTCTCGGAGGTACTTAATACATGCTCACTGAACGGCACTTCAGGTTGGCAATGGTTCATTGGTCTCACGGACGTTCTCTTTGTGTCACCTGGTCCAGCTGACTTGAGCTCACCCAGGGCGGCTTCGAACTCATACTTTCCCTGCCACCTCGCCCGTGCAGTCCCTGCCCCGCCTATGCCTTTGCATACATTTGTTCCACAACAGAGAGGAAACAGAATTAGGGTGGTGACACCAGTGTCCACTGTTCTCGGCCGTCCTTCAGGACCGCACCTCAGCTGCTGCCGCAGGCAGATCCCCGTCCTCTCCTGCCTCTGTCCAGGAGGCTCCCGAGAACTTCCCCAGCCTCCACCCAAGCTGAGGTCTTCTAGCTCTGTTCTGTCCAATTAGTTTCACCCTTCTGGAGTGAACTAAGTGTGCCAGAATCTTCTTAACGTTTATTTCGAAAAGACGTTTCCTCTTGAATCTTTAAACCTAACAATGTTTTAACCTTCAGCTTGTGGAACTGCGAACAATCTTCTTCTACTTAAACTCTTAAGTACAAATAAACATTGCTTTTAAAAAAATTTAGTATATGTACTTTTTATAGATATTATATCACTGGTGAAAGGTGTGAGAAGTATCCTTGATTTAGTTTTTTTTTCTTCCAGCTCATTTCTTCTTTCTGTGTATGTAGCCTACATCTATACTGAAGAACTAAAATATGTCTGTAGACTGTACCCTAAAGAACTAGAATATATCTCTGGATATTTCAAGTCAAAGAATTATTTTAATTACTCAGATAAATAGGTTTTTTGTCTGAAGTCATTTATTAACTACTTTGATTATTTATTGCATTCGCAATGTTTAAAGAATATTTCAATCAGTAGGGTGAATACCTGTATGGTTTTGTTAAATCATGCTAGATACTTTGCCTGTTTCTAAAGGTTTTAAAATAAACTGCAAACTGCAGTTTGCTAAGTAAACACTTCATTATGTTTCCTTATAAACAGCTTAACTATGATATTAAAAACCTTTTCCTTACTGTATTTTTCTCATACTACTTTCAGCCTGTGGTGCCTCCCATCCAGCTAACTGTCCTCCAGTATGTATATCCTCACCTCAGGCCCTGGGATGCCTATGTCTCAAGAGTGATTTTCAAGGGCAGCAGGAATCATGTAAGAAGTTTGTTACAGCCACTCCTTTTCTTGGACATAAGGTCCTTCAAGGGGCCTTGCAGGATACTTAGGCCACTTTGCTTTAGCTTCCCCATTCCTGTGACTCTCCATTCTGCTAATGTTAGCGTTTTCCTGTGTTTCGCCTTCAGCACATGTATCTCGCTATTTCCATGCACCTACCTCTGAATCCATCACTCCTCATAACCTCTCCTTCTGCATGCACTTTACTACTTGATGGGCTGGTTTCTCACCTCGTTCTTTGTTTCAGTGATTTATTTCTGTAAGCCTCTGGGACGTGAGATCTAAAAGCCCGGGAAAGATCATCTCTATCTTTTGTTTCTCTGACACATACCAATACCTGTCACATCAAAACAAAAGTTTCCAGAGCTTCAAGGTTTATATCCTACTAAAATAAGAGGAAGATAGAAACTTTTTTGCAGCTTAAGCATTTGTGATAGAGGGTGACACCCAGGAGGCATACCCATTGGGACAGTTGAAGTCCACGATAGGTCACCAGAGCAGACAGGCTATTTGGCTCTTTCAACTGCTCTTCTGTTGGGAACATTAACTCATGCTGCCAAGTTTTTGTGGGGAGGCCAGGGTTTGGTTATGGGAAGGGAGACTGGATGACCTTTCAAACGTCGTTCTAAAATCACTTTATTAATTTGAGTGGCTCATTCATTATTCAAAGACTGCCTGTAAATATTCAGAACTTCATTACTCAAAACTTAGTTAGAGCATCTCTCCCCCTCTTAGATGAGATCAATTGTTTTGTCGGGGGTAGAACTTTTCACCTGTTAAACTTATGCCTTTTAGTAGCACAACTTTATCACCCAGAGTTTAAGTGTTTCCTCAAAGACAATCATATCAAGATTACAAAGAATGGTAGAGCCTCACTGAGGTTTGCTTTTTCCTTGTGCATTTTCTGTATCCTCTCCTAAAAGCACTACCATCCATTTCACTGACAAGTTGAAGTTCATTGCCACCATTAATATTTCAGGAGTATGATGCCACCTTGCCACCTTTCTCTCTGTTCCGAGCTTTGCTACATAGATCGTACCCTACGGAGCTGACATTTCAATTAAGAGAACACGCCTGCCAAGTCCCCGTTACGCCCGCTCTGTCCTGACCTCCATCATCGGCGCACTTCTAGTATCTCGCCTCTGACCACACTTTCTTCTTGGTGGACACTCTCATAATACCCTTTCCTTTGACCCTGCTCTATGATGTACACACAGCAGGACTGTTTCTTAATCTGAAAGACAGGGGGATATCTATGTAAATTACTTAAAAATTTTCTGCAGCGGATATTTGTCTCCTCTTCCCCACTTATTTATGCAATCATTGATTTATATGAGTATGGACTCTTGGATTACCGTTCTTATTTTAAAACTCACACTAGGATTACTGATGCAATTCTTTCCCCTGTAGTAAGTTCAGGATGAGATACTTCTCAGCATTCATATTTTAATCTTCAGATGGCATGATTAGAAGTGATGTTCCATAACAATCACTATAGGGCTCTGGGGATTTGGAAGGAACAGGGCCCAGAGGAACCCCACTTAAAATGGGAGACCACACAGTACAGAGTTAGAAGCTTGGACTGGCCTGCCTGGGTTCACATCACGCCTCTGCCTTTTGCTGGTATGTGACCTTGGGTAGGCCATAAGCTCCCTGTATCTCATTCTTCATCCATAAAATAGGAATTGTAATGATAAATAATGTGTGTGGTTTTTATGAAGATTAAATGATATAATCTATGCAAAGTCATAAGGCCTGAAACACAGTATAAAATAAACGTCAGCCATAAAAACCATAGTTTATATTTCACATACCAGATAATGTCATGCATGGTAAGAGGTGCAACTCTTAGTGAATGAGAATGTTTGGTAAAGTAGAAGGTGCTATTAACCAAAAGTGAACTTAGTGTTACACGGAACGTCCTAGACCACAATTATGTACTCACTACTTTAGTATTCCATCATGCTTTAGTCAAGATAAAAGGAACGAGACAGCAGGGATAAGAGCAAAAACATGGGTTCACTCTGTGAAGAACAAGTTATGAAGACTTCCTTTGTTGGGTCTTTAGAACAGAGATGCAAACACAGGGCGCAGGAGGAGTAACACGTAATGAGCAAATGGGACTGTGTTTGAGAGACAAGTGCCCAGGCTGGGGCGAAGGGAAGTGTACAAGACAGAAACTTCTGCCTTTGATCTTTAAAAGGCAAGCTGAAAATGGAGAGGAAGATTATTTAAATGGAATACGTCAACACTAGAATTCCCTCTTTCTCCAGCATGCACAAAGGTGACTCTACTAGTCACATCAGAAGTGAGACACTAAGTGCGGCAGCTGACAGCATACACATGGCTTGAAATCACACACACACCCCCCCCTGATTTAATTAAATTTGGAGGGAATATACTGCTGTGCATTGTGATTAGTTAAGTACCTAAGCAGTGATTTCTTCTAAAAAGAAAAAAAAATAAAAATATTACTAGAAAGAATGCAGTACGATACTTTCTGATCCAAATAAACTTAAATCAATAAGAAATGTTTCCCAAAACTTTCTAGAAACTCATTCCCTGAATATGCATTTTTCAGCGCCCCATAGAAGTAATCAACTATACAGGACAAGAGACTTTTGGATACATATTTACCAAATTACTTACAGCTTTCCCACAAGTATGAAATTTCTGTATAGTTTAAGTCCCCATATATTCCCCTTAAATATTAAATGTCTTTGCTGAAATGCTATGCAAGGCTAAACCCCAGGTTCTTCCAAGGTTGGCGGGACCAGGCTGGGGATTCTGAGAAATTTTACTGATGCATCCACTAAATCCATTTTGGAACTGAAGCCCACTTTGCATACCTCATCTGCTCTCCATTCGCCGAAGTTACTTCTGTGAAACAATTGCTAGATTAGCAATTTCCTACTCTCAATGGACGTATAACCCGTCTACCACTGATACAGGCATTTGCCTCCCAGTTGAGATGGTAATCTCAGTTAGGGTGACCGACCACCTTGGTTGCCCATCAGTGTCCTGGTTTCAATGCTAAAAGCCCTGTGTCCCAGAAAACCCTTCAGCCTTGGGCAAACTAGAACAGTGGTTACCCTAGCACTAATATATTTTATGGAAGCACATATTAATTATTTACATTAAAGCCCGTGGGCCAGGTTGCCTCTCAAATGTCATTTGGGGTATTGGACTATATTAAGGATGTAGTTAAAAAGTGCTGCCTGCATAATCTTGGAAATAGCACTTCGTGAGTTTAAAAAAGGGCAGTAAGTTGGAAATCGGAGTAAAACAGTCTACATGGTAAAAGCTATGTCAATAATTAAGCTGCTGAAGTCGGGACGGGTAATAGAAGGCTTTAGGGGATTCTGACCTAGCCTCCCTTCCAGCCCACGCCTTCTGTTCCCTCTTTCCTTCCACACATCAGTCTAGAGGTCAGCAAACTACAGGGAGGAGGAAGTCCAGCCTACTGCTTGTTTCTATAAATAAAGTCTTCCCGGAACATAGGCACACATGTTAATTTATGCACCGTCTACGGCTGCTTTTCCTCTACATGGTGGAGTTGACTAGTTGTGTCAGAGACAGTATAGCTCAAAATGCCTATTATATTTACTCTCCAGCCCTTTACCAAATGTTTGCCAACTATTGTCCTAGTAAAACTAATTTATGGTTCTCCCACAGAACCTCTCAGTGTCTCTGCCTTCCTATCTTTGCTCACGCTATTTCTTCACCTTAGAATGCCCTTCCATTTATTTTTTACAAGTTTAAATTGAGCCCTGGCTGGGGTAGCTCAGTGGATTGAGTGCAGGCTGCGAACCAAAGCATCGCAGGTTCGATTCCTAGTCAGGGCACATGCCTGGGTTGCAGGCCACGGCCCCCAGCAATCGCACATTGATGTTTCTCTCTCTCTCTCTCTTTCTCCCTCCCTTCCCTCTCTAAAAATAAATAAATAAAATCTTAAAAAAAAGTTTAAATTGCACAATTCTGAATGGATCTTGCAAACTTCCATTTTCCCTGTGAAGCCTCCTAAACTTCCAGCTAGGAGTAAGTTCTCCTTCACTGGCCTTCCAAATAGCTAGACAATTATGATATACAGTTATTTATGTAACTGGCTGTGTTCACCTTGACTGGTAATGTCTTGAGGGCAGACTTTAATTTTTATTTCTATCTCCCAAAGTGCCTCATATAGCTATATGAACAGGTACTCACTGAATAATTAATTGCTGAATGCAGACATGCATATAAATAAATAAGAAAATTGACTAAGCTGACTCGAAAATAATATATATCTAGCAGCAATCTCTGAGCATCTTCTTTTCCTTCCCTTCCCAATTTGCAAAAATTCCACAGGTAAGGCAGGGTGGTGACATTGTCACTTACAAGATCAGGTATAAAAAAGTCCCAACAAAAAACAACACTACATGTTGAAGCACTGGTGCCAGTACTAATGGAGCTCGGCAATTTGGCCAAGAGAGAACTGAAAATCAGTCTGTATCTGCAATTAGAACTTGAAATACGGCTACTTCTGCATACATGAAATGACATTTTATTATTACTATTATTATTTCACAGGGATTCTAAGTTTATTTGAGTATCTTACTGACGGGAAACCTTCAAGTAACCAAATGACTCACACCAGGCAACCTAGTTTGTATCTTAAACCAAATCATCTGACCCCAGATGACACGGACTTTTCAATTCACTGACCTGGAAGGTCCAGCTGAGCTGTAAGTGTCTCTCCATTAGCTGCCCAGATGCTGTCAGACATCTAAACGGGATCCATTGTGAACCATTTGGTAGAAACAAATTTTCTTTGGCTTTCTTTCCCCAAGCTACAAGCAGTTCCCATCTGCTTTATAGGTTCATGAAGCGTGAGAACTGGCCAAGGAACAGCCCAAGTGTCAATTGAAAAACAAAATAATAGCAAGGTAGAGTCTAAGCTACAGACAAAGTTTCAAGATCCTTGGTTCCTGTTCCCTGTTTCCTAATTGACAAGGTGGGTTTGTTTTGTTTTTATTAGCAAGAACAAGTTACTTTCGTTTTCTGGGCCTCAATTTCTCTATCTGCAAAATGAGATAGCCGGCACAGGTGACTCTTATGCTCTGTGCAGTGTTAACTTCTTATCGTCCTGAGACCGTGGCTGGAGGGCGGGCATGGTTCTGAAAGGGTCCACAACCAAGAACTGTCAGGCGTTGTCCGAAACAGCAGGGAGATCCACTGCATTGGCTCTGGCCGGCTGGCACTCGGGACTTGCTCTCCACAAATGCAGTGTTAACTCCTCCCACGGCTCTGATCTCTCTCCTCTCCCAATTGGTTCCTGTAGATGAAGTCCAGCCCTAACAAACCCCACACTTGCTGACCAGCACCACTCCTGTCTTCTGTTTTAACTATGGATCTGCCGCATATTTTCTTGACATGATTTTATTTGTATTCATTCAGAGTTTTGCAAGCTCCTGGTGACATCTCTTGTGCATGCATTTGGAAAATCAGCCTTCCAACTCCAATGCAAGCCCTGGTAAGGTAGGAATCATTCCTTTTTGCTTTCTTAGAAAGTCTTCATAGGACCTAATACAGTATTTGGCATAGACATGCTACATAAACATGCTTATTTGACAAGCAAAGGACAGGCATGGGATGATAACTTACTTAATTCTTTCTGACTGCATCTAATAGAATATAAAATTATAAAAGGTTTGTTATAAGTGGCCTTGGAGTTAGAAACTATCAAACAAGTACAGATGTTTAAATAAAACAAACAGTTTATTCTACTCCTGAACTCAACACTCATCGGTGGGGGCACATGGAGTTCACTGGTAAAATGCAAAGTTAGGAAACCAATGACCCCTGCTCTCAAGATGTCAATTATCTTCCTATAGAGCTAGTTAGAGGGGGAAATAAAAAAAATGTCCTCTTCCAAAATGACTCATCTTATAATAACCTGTAGTAAATTCCCGATCCCTCTGTCTGTATATGTAACTTATACCATTTATCAGGTATGAGGAAACTATGTTTTTCAATGTTCACTAAATATTTTCCAACAGATTAACCTTCCTAATGATGACACTGAAACTTGTACATGGTTTATCCTATAACAAAAGTACTAGGAGGCCACCCATGGAGGAACTGAGGTGGCTTGAGGTTGTCAGCATCATTAAACAAGGCCACAGTGAAAGAGAACTACCATAGGACCCCCCCCCCCACCCCTCAGTTCCACTTCTGGATATCTCTCCAAAGAAAATAAAAATACTAACTTGAAAAGCTATTTTGCTGCAGTATTATTTATTATAATAGCTAAGACATGAGAAAGACCTAAGTGTTCATGGATGGATGAATGAATAAAGAAATGTGGTGTGTGTGTACACACACGTACACACATCTGTACATGCACACACGTATACGTATATATGCTTATACACACAATGGGACATTATTCAGTCACAGAAAATAAGGAAATACTGCCATTTGGGGCAACAGGGATGGACCACGAGGGAATTACACTAAAAGGGAAACAAGCAAGACAAAAAAAATAAAAATACTGCATGAACTTACTTAAACATAGAATCTGAAAAAAAAAAAGAAAACGCAAGTTCATAGATACAGAAGACAGATCGGTGGTTGCCAGAGCCAGGGGCTTGGGTGGGCAGGCAAAATGGGTAAAGGTGGCCAAAAGGTACAAATTTCCAGTTATAAAACAAGTCACGGAGATGTAACATATAGCATTCAGACTATAATTAATAATACTGCATTGTACATTTGGAAATTGCTAAAAGAGTAGATATTAAAAGTTCTTACCACAAAAAAAAGAATCTGTAATTGTGTGGTGATGTATGTCAACTAGTCTTATTTGGTAATTATTTCCCAATATATGCACATACTGAATTATGTTGTACACCTGAGACTAATGTAGTATGTCAGCTATGCCTCAGTTACAAAAATCACACTGTCATCGCCTCATGCACATGGATGTGACCAACCAATGTGTGTGTCGCCAGCCTCTGGGCAGCGCCGCAGGAAAGTGCGTCACTGCCGGGGCAGTAAGAAGCCCCTCCCTTCGGCAGCGCCTCTCCCCCTGGCCCTGGCCGCCGTCCTGGAGTGTACACAGGCGAGCTCAGGCCTTGCCCTCTGGGCTCTTCCCCAGGGAGCAGCTCCCAAGCCTGACTCAGTATCTCACAGACCCTGATCAAAGAAATCCCCCAAAGCTCCTCCTCCTCGAGGTGTAAAAATGACCCCGACTGAAAAAGGTCCGTGCTTCCACAGTCTAATGGAGCATCTCATCTTCCCTGCAGACTGGATGGGCTGTCGGTCTCCCAGGATATTTTTCCTTTCCTTCTTCACTCATTACACATCTCTGAACAGCGAAGCATTCTTAAAACAGTTCTTAATTGTTCTGTCTCCAACTTGAGCTGTGAGTGGCAAATGAAAGGTACCACACAGCATAGCATCGCTCTCAGTGACCTACCCTTCATTATGCTTAATGGGTGATTATAATGGTTACAACTCAGGCAGAAAAAGAAACCTGTTACCTACTGCCAACCTCTTAAGTTCTGCAGGAAATGTTCAGTCAATCCAAGGGGAAAACTCCTTTATAAAAGAGTGAAAATGTATGTGTATATGTATATGTGCATATGTGTATGCGCATGCACATGCGTATATGTATAGATATTCCAGATGGAATGCAGACTTCTTTTTACACAGAAGACTAAAACCCCACAAGTTTTCGTTCTGTGCACTAATCTGAAAACTGGACATGCACAGGAGGGCAGAGAGCGCGACACCTGAGGGAGTGCAGCGAAGACCCAGCCTGCTGAGCCGCTTGTTCTTGATATAAGATGTGACCCGCGTGATCATGAGCATTTATCACAACAGGAAGCAGGCAGCAGGGGAGGAGCGGCTTGTGGCGCCACAGGAGAAAGACGGGGCTGGAATGCCAATGGCAATGACATTAAACATAGACCAAATGACCTGCTTGTTCCTTGGCTGGTGTCAAAACATTCAGTGCTTCAATTTAGTTATCACCAAGTTCTCTTCCCCCCTGCACAACAAGGTGAGAACTTCAGGGACAGCCAGTGACAGCAGGAGAAAAATCCTTAAACGCTTGAGAGAGAAAATAATGACTTGGCAAGATAAACAAGGTAAACGGGTAACTTTCAATTCATATCCACAAAGCCTATTTTAGGCAGGGAGAGATACGCATGTCTCTGCATCTCCCACGCCCGTTTTTTGGCCCCCTGGAACAGCAGAGCCTTTATCAGAAATACGGGCCATTGTCACTGTGGGCAGGTGTATTAACCATAGGTTCACAGACCCCGAAGAGCCCACACTTTGAAGGGTAGTTCACGGACCACTGCCACTCTGTGAATCTTTGACAATTCCGCCTTGACAAAAAGTTCATGGTGTTGGTCAGATTTTGAGAGGGACCCGTAGCCTATAAATTATCCGAATCATGGCTGAAGATGAACACCATCTGAATCATGGAGTCACTGCGGAAGGTGGCTCCCAGGCAGGCCACAGGAGCGCAGCCACAGAAGTGCCTCCTCGGGAGTGTTCCTTGCCCAAGGGGCCCAGGTGGGATGAAATCCAGCTCTGCTCTCCACTCAAGCTTTGCCCTGGTGTAGGGCAAGGTTAAGGGGCTGCTTTTTGTGTTTTACTTGTGCAGAGGGGGCTGCACAAGTTAGCCCGCTGTGTGGGCTAATGGTCGTCTGTGATCCGTTTCTCTTCCTCTCTCATCCAAAGTCCCCAGGGCTGAGTGCCTATCCTATTGGCCTAAACCTGTGCCCAAGACCTCAGAGTGCCTTTGCTTGGAAAACGGTCCCCATTCTTCCCCCTTGCTATTCACATAAGAATGCTTTATTGAATGATAGCAATTCAAGGTTTGAGGGCTGTTACTCTAAAACTGCACGGCCTGACACAGCGGGGATGAGTCACAGATTGCTGCTGAGAATTATTAGAAATGCTGGTTCAAACTGAGGTAAGCTGTAAGTGTAAAATGCACCCTATATTTTAAAGAATTAGAAGGAAAAAAAGGTAAAATTTACTATTAATGATTTCATACTGATGTTATGTTAAAATGATATTTTGAGTACACTGGGTTGACTAGAATACTGAATGCAATTAATGCTACCAGTCACTTCTAGTTTTTTAAAAAATGGATGCTAGAATATTAAAACCTGTACACTTCTCTCTTTGCATTGTATTTCTGTTGGGCAAGACTGCCCTGAACTATTCTATCCAGCCTCTACTTGATCTCCCCTGCTTCTTCTTAGTGTGTTTGAAAGACCTGACCAATAAACTATTCCTTCTTACGCTGAGGTGAAATCTGTCCTTTTTATCTTCTTCTTAAACTAGATTGAACTCCTGGAACTAGAGGGGGTGCTGAGCCCAACTCTCTCCGGCACAAGTGCAGACATTCATCGGTATTTACCATCCCTCCCTGTTAGTTCTGCAGGATGAACAGTCACAATGCCTGCAGCTCACTCTCCCGTTGCATCTGAAATCTTTCTGGATGCTCTTCGGTTTTCTTTGGTCTCTTAGACAAGAGTTTGAAAATATAACCTCTTGCTCCCTTGATCGATTAGGATGTGTGATCATATTTTATAAGCAGAAATTCTACAATATCTGTGGCACCACCGCATAAGTGATCCCCCATATTTATTGTTAGATACTTTTGTTCTGTGCTTTACTTATTGTGGCTAACATTTAATTCAAGTTTTCAATTTATTCAAAGCTTAAAATGAGCATATAGCATGCACTCTAGCCATGTCCTTGTTAAATGCTTAAATCTATTTATTCTTTCACTACCTTTGAATAAATGCTATTAAACATTTTTAAAGTTTTTCAGATTCAGAGGTATCATCTAAGACAAGAGCTGGGTTATTCTATAGTGAAACTATACATATTATTAGATTTTTTTTACTTCAGGAGCTACTTGACCATTGTGATACAGATCCTAGTGTCTGTATTTGAAGCATAAGGGTGATATTACAATAAATGTAAATTTTCAGTTCTATAATAATAAAATGTCCTTTTTAGAAGCAAAAGACTTTAAACTATCCCCTCATATTTAGGTGCCATACTCAGAGCTTCTCAGAGAATCTGCGTACCTGAGCCACTGGCTTATTTATAAAAAACAAAAGTAGAGAATGGCTAGATCACACTGGTTTGAGAGCCACTGACAATATATAACAAGAATACCAAGGATGAAAGACCACATCCTGGCTACTTAGCAAAGCTTAAGACCAAAGGAAGTTCTCCATTCTTCCCCACAAACAGAGCAAAACTCAGGTCCAAACCACATTAAATACTGAAGTTAGAAAGCACACTTGTGTTTGTCTGTTCATGCCCTTCATTCTCCAGTTCTAAGAATAAGCACACAAAGACAAAATGATTTTCCAAAGGTAATAGAACATACAGGATATGAGAATAGAATTAAATTTTTTCTGTTGAGATTATGAAAGCTATCTGATTTCATTGTAGAATATGAAGGTTAAGGTTTTTAATCCACCCAGAGATTTTTTTTTTTGGCACTAGAAAGAATCATCAACAGTATTGAGGGTAATGAGAAGATATAATTAAAACCGTCTTCACAGTTCTGAACTCACTTGCTGTTGCTTGATAGAGCAGAAGGGGAAGACCATATGGCTATTGAACACGGTTAAATTATGAGCACGGTGGCCAAGAGTGGCAGGAAGAACACTGCACTGGAAATATTAAGGTCTACCTCCCTCTTTGACTCCACCCCTTGTGTGCAATGTTATCGGGGTGAGTCTCATCAAGACAAGAAGCTGCCATATTCTCATCCATAAAGTAGAGACACTGCCATCTGCTCTCCTTGGCGCACTGGGCGACCATGTGGACCAAATGAGATAATGCCTTTGGAAGGGCATTGAGGACAATACGACGCTGCTCGAGAGTGGGTTGTGGCTTCCAACTTTCTGCTGTCCACAAACTTTCTAGAAGAACATGATACCAGCTCCAATCTTGGGCTGACTTTCTAGGATCTCCACTCAATAATTTTCATTAATACCTTTTCCTAGCAAAGTGTACTTTACCTCTCCTTGTAGGTCTCAACCGTAAGGCAAGTCAGCCAGCAGCTTACAAAACACGAGTATGAAAAAGAAGACTTTCCAGGGAACATGCAAACTCAAGTTGGTGCCAAACTCATGACAGATAATCAATATAAAAAAAATAAAAGCACCAAAGTTTACCTTATAACAAAACAAAAAAATCTGACAAGAATCTCCAAAGAGACATCCTGATTGATGATAGAAGTATGACAGCAGTTTAATTTTCCTTAAATATGTGCTAGTGAAACTTTAATAAAAATCCAATCATAAATTACAGAGCAGAGTTCAAATATGAATGAATATGTGATAGTGGTCAGAGGACATTTTTAGATATAAACAAGATTAGGGTTTAAGCTGGCTCTTGTTCATACTTTATGCAATATTTTTCTTCATTTTGTGACCATCAGCACTTTGTCTCTCTCTCAGAAAGGAAAAAGAGGTTATAGACTGAAAGTGCAATAAAATTAAGAATATTTGGGGTGAGATAACAGATGAAAGATATATACAGGATGGTTGAAAAGATCTCTAACAAGCCTAAGCAGATTCTGAAGTCAACAGCATGAAGGCCACATAAATACTCCCCTTTTCTACAACTCATTCCTGGGTTCTACTCTAGGTTTTTTGGAAGCCCTGAAACTCAACCATCCCTTATATCATACTTCGATGTGAGAGAGTAGGTGCCACTTCCATCTTTGCCATCCACCTTTTGAACAACAATAGTGTCCTTAATAAAAAGCACGAGAGACCGTGGCATAGAGACCAATTCAATTCAACCAGTGTTTTCTGATAACTCCATTGTGGAAATGAGGCTAACGTGACTCATAAAAAAGATGAAATCAGAATGAAATGTTTAATTTAATAAAGCAATTCAATTTGGAGAATTTATGGGGCTGGTGGTGTCCTAGAAAGACTAGTTTAAACCTCATTTTGTGCATGAGAAAACAAAGGAAGAGGATGCATGACACTGATTCACATCACGGAGAAGGTGGTGATCGCTGGTCTTCTGGCCTCCCTGGCACCCCTACCTGCCTCTGCTTCCAATAATCTGTGCTTGCAGCACTGAGACCCCACCCCTTCTCTCTACAGGATGAATTTATCTCCAGAATCCTTATGTAGTTGAAAAGTGATCCAAACCTCAGGACTATCCTACCTGTTTTCCCCATCTTTATTTTTCTCTTCCTGTGTACTTCATTCCCCAAAAGGAAAGCACCGGGATTTTGCTGAGCAATCTCTTCCCTCAAATACTCACAGGCTCTCTTTTCAAATACCTTCTCAGGCCCCTACCCTGGGTTATGAAGAGGTTCTCCTTCACACACACACACACACACACACACGCACGCACGCACGCACTACTTCAGTCCTGGTTGCTTTTCTACAAAAATTGTTATCATATTGTCTGTGGAGGAAGATAAATCTAATATGTTGCAGATAATTTCTAAAGGACAATGTAAGTCAGAAATTACCTCTGATCACACATAATTAAAGATTAGAGTCCTAGAAAGATGACTCATTGCCCATATCAGGTCATGCCTATGTATTGTAAGCATTCAATACTTACAGTAGGAATACTTTCCAAAGAACTTACCTTGCACTGCCTTTTGACTTGATCCTGTTATTCTCAGTCAAGAAGGCCTTCTCCCTGAACTTCCCAAAGAGCCAGGCTACTGCTTATCTTTATAGATTTACTTGCGTCTTTCTCCTTTCTGGAGTTAATTTCATCTTCCTCTCTACCAATTCAAATTCTACACTTTCTTCCAGTCTTGATGCAGGTTTGGTCTCAGCCATAAAACAATCTCTATGACTAATACGGTCCACAGTTTTCCCCCAGAATTTCATTGTACACTGCCTGGCACTACTCCAGAACTGCTAAGTGTATCCCCACCTTCTTAGGGGATAAGGTAGTAGGGAATCACAGTTTTTGCTTCTTTTAATGCCACCACAGTTTTTATCCTGTGCATTTGTTTTATGGGTTATTATTTTGCTTTGTGGAATAAATTTTGCCATTATTATAGATTGAATTCAGTTGAACAAGTCCCTCTGCTCAGCACTAAAAGAAGACAGAAATTAAAAGTGATAATAGCCCTACCCCAGAAGAAGTAAAATTACAATAAGGACTGTGGCCTTCCATAAATAATTAACTCCTACAATTTTCTTCTTAAAAGATCTTTCAATATTCTATAAATGTTTTATTAGCAACTCATTGCCACATAACTGTAGGTTCCAGGTCCAAGTACACCCATGTCCCTTTACTAACAGAACAAAGTTAAATATACACCATTGTTGTAAATAACTCTTTTCTTCAAAAAGAGAACAGTGACCAAACTTAATAACAAATGCTCTGATGTCACTAAAATGGAAGGACCTTTCAAAAAGATGGTTTTAAAATCCAGAGAGTCATTAATGCCCTGGTGTATACATTTGTAGAAAATGAACAAAAAATTGGAATTGTGATACAGGAATCTTTCTGCTATATCAACATGATGTCACTAAACATCATATGATAAAACCAGAAAGAAGTGAATACAGTCTCTGGAATTCCAATTCAACTGGAATTACTAGGATTTACCACTGACCTTTACTAGTAAACACTGAGTCAAGTTTTTTTTTTCATGGATTCTTCTTAAACTTTTTCTTGGGTCTTGAGGAGAATATCTCATTTAGGTATTCTGGGAACTTTTACCAGGGGTTTATTAATTCTTAAAACATCCCCCTACAGTTCCAAGTTCATAATAGTATAAATTAAACCCCACAAAATCTTGGATTAAAGAAAGAACTCAAAATATATATTGAATCAGAGACATGACTTAGAGAAATCTCAACACATGAATTACTAATTAATATATAATTGCTGGAATCAGACTCTTTTCCACCTGACAGAATAAGAAGCTAATTTAAAACTTTTTACACAAGAGTCTATCAACCCCAGGCCAGCTACCAGCCTTTGTGTGGAGGCCATGCCACCCACCATACATCATCCATCCATCCATCCATCCATTAATTCATTTAATACACTTTATTCAAAACCTACTCAGCATCTGATACTGCTTAAGACTCTGTGGGAAAATACAAAAGGAGAACAGGTAACCACTGCTATGAAGGAATTTACGGTCAAGGTTAAAATAAAAGACACACTTATATGAATCTATAAAAGAGAAAATTATATGAAGATGAACAGGACATAGTGGCAAGGGACTCTAGAGACTTAGTCTGGCAAACCGTGCCCGGGGAGCTGGGCCTCCTGAAGGGGCCACTGGAGACACAAAGATGCGGAGAACTCAGGAGGCATCCTGAAGCGCCTCCCAACCTGAGGGAAGGAGGGATGAAAGGAGACACTGAGACCAACCAAAGTACAAGGCGGGATTTATGAGTAGTAAAAAATAAGCAGGAGAAGAATACTCATATAGCTAGAGGAGAAAATACTTGTATAGCTAGAAGAGAAAAGGAAGAAATAAACAGGTTACTTTAGGAGAGATTTGATAGGTGTTTGTAAAGGTGAATATATTTGCATGAGTATTGTTTATTGTAAAACTAATATGTGATGAGATCAGAAAAGTAAAAAGAAAAGAAGAAGTGCTGTGGGAGAGAGGAGAATATCACAGTAAGACTTGAAAAAATATAACAAATGAAAAAAATTACTCGGATTGACCCAGTAATGTGAACAAAACAGAAAGGCAGCAGGAAATTAGGAAATTATTGGATTTCAGGGCCTTACAAACTGGGATGGGAGCTGAGGGTAAGCAGCAGAGGCTGCTGGGAGAGCAGACCAGAGAGGCAGACCTGAGAGGTAGGCTGAGATCCAGTTGTGGAGGTTGGAGGCTGTGCTGGGGATAGAGGATGCGCGACCAGATCCAACCACTGTTTGAGTGTGGAAAGAAAATGTATAGCTCTGTTTTAGGAAGATCCTCCTGGGGATGATTCAGAAACAGGTTAAATCCAGGCTAGAAAGCTCAGTCAGGTGGCGATAGCAAGAGCCTGGAGACAAGTATAAGATTTAGATTTTTGGAAGACAATATAAAGGGTACTCCTTCAATGATGGGCAGGAGACGGACAATTCTAGTACTTGTGGGTAACAGCCATACTTCATCAGAAATGCAAAATGGGATACCGAGGCAGATGGGAGGGGGGTTACAAACATAGGGAGACCCCCTGACTGCCTTTAGATGGCTAACATGAGGCATAATTACAGTTCTCAAGAGTGAAATTGTCTTTAAGAATCTACATCTTTGTTCTGGTTGTGTCATTTCCTCCTTTTTTCCCCAGACAAGTATTATTTTGGTAGACGAGATGGCTATAGGAGGTCTAAAAGTGCATCCATGCTGGGGACAGTAGCTGCCTCCTCCAGACTATAATTTTATGTCTCTGAGTTAGAAACCCTGGGAGATATTTATATCCAGGAAGAAGCATTCAGCTGTGTATTTGCCTCCAGGCAGCAGCCTCAACAGTAGCTGTGTTTACTTTCTAACAGTGAATGGAAAACATCATTTTGAAAAAGCTAATTTCCAAAAACCCACCCCATCACAGCCTAATTTTAGAACCTTTGAAAGCTAATAATTTCATAATCCCACCCAAGAGTTGCTTGTTTATGTTTTTGCAACCCATGTCTAAATATATCATAAGGACAGTTTTAAGTATGACTTCATCTATTTATTTACTTATCACTGCATTTATTTCTTTATTTCCTGAAGCAAAATCACAGTAACTTATTGCTTCCAGTTGGTGTTTGTCCGCTAGACTGAAGATGGTTTCCCCCCCTGATAAGATATGGACCTGGGGAAGAAACTCAAATGAAGAAAACTCAGAGCTCCTGATTAAACTCTCCACTAGAAAATGAACCAAATCCAATAACCTCACACTCGAATGGCACGGGCTCCTCGCACCCTCTTATTGACAGCTGCTATCACCTTAGGATGATTAAAATCAGAGAGGCACTGCACTGAGTCTAAACCACACATGAAGAAGGTAATAATCAAACCTGGTTCTCTGAGAGAGCCTGCTTGTCGGCAATACAGAATTTTAAAGAAGAGACCTTTTTAAAAGCTGCAAACTTCTCTGAAAAGAGGTCTAGGAGTTTTCTCAGGAATTAAGTTTTGTTTTTTTTAACACAACATTGAAATGATCCTTCAGATACAAACAAAATCAGTACAAGATAAAAGGCATTCTAGCATGAAAGAAAGAGGGCACATCCTAGGGGTGGATAGAATTTGGGGTCTTTCCAAACTCATTTTTGAAGAGGAATTAGATGTGTGGTTAAATCAAACATGACAACTTCCCTTTGGCCTTTTTTGAAGACTGGGAGCTCTGTGGGAGATCTGGAGTGGAAGCCACCTTCTTGCAAGGAATGTTCAAGTTTTAATATGATACTGTGAGCTTTACTGAAAATCCTTCTATTGATAAAAGAGTGTCCTGCTCCCTATTAAAAAATTCCCCATGGATAGGTAAGAGAAGACCATCTGGGGAAGTGCACATCTCTACAAAGTCCTTTTTTAGAGGAAGTTAAGTTATACTGAGTAAAATACCTAAGTTTAGAAGAAACAGCTTTCTACTTTCTCCTCTGACCCCAGCTTTCATTTGTCTTTTTTCTACATTTATGGTCGGAGGACTTCTTTTTTAAAATTTTATTCTATTGATTATGATATTACAGTTGTTCCAATTTTTCCCCCTTTGTCTCCCTCCACCCACCCAGCTCCCCCCACTCCCTCAGGCAATCCACACACCATTGTTCATATCCATAATCATATGTGTAAGTTCTTTGACTACTCCATTTCCTACACTGTATGTTACATAACCATGGCTATTCTGTAGCTACCTGTTTGTACTTCTTAATGCTCTCACCTCCTCACTCATTTCCCTATACCCCCATCTCATCTGGCAACCATCAAAATGTTCTCCGTATCCATGATTCTGTCTCTGTTCTTGTTTGCTTAGTTTGTTTTTTAGATTCAGCTGTTGATAGACATGTATTTATTGCCATTTAATTGTTCATAGTTTTGATCATCTTTTTCTCAAATAAGTTTCCCTTTAACATTTTATATAATAATGGTTTGGCGATGATGAACTCCTTTAGTTTTTTCTTGTCTGGAAAGGTCTTTATCTACTTAAATTCTAAATATCTTTGCTGGGTAGAACAATCCTGGCTATACGTCCCTCTTCTTCATGACTTTGAATACTTCTTGTCTGTCCTTTCTAGCCTGCAAAGTTTCTTTTGAGAAATCAGCTGACAGTCTTATGGGAACTCCCCTGTAGGTAACTAATTGCTTCTCCCTTGCTGCTTTTAAGATTCTCTCTTAATCTTCAATCTTCAGCATTTTAATCATGATGTGCTTTGGAGTAGCCTTTTTGCATCCACCTTGTTTGGGACTCTCTGTGCTTTCTGGACTTGCATATCTAATTTCTTCACCAAATTAGGAAAGTTTTCTTTCATTATTTTTTCAAATAGATTTATAATGTCTTGCTCTTCCTCTCTTCTCCTTCTGGTACCCCTATGATGCGAGTGCTGGAACCCTTGAAGTTGTTCCAGAGCCTGCTTATATTGTTTTCACTTTTGGGGGGGATTTTTTTTTCTTCTTATTGCTCTGATTGGTTGATTTCTGCTGCCTTATGTTCCAAATCATTGGTTTGATTCTCAGCTTCATTAACCCTATTGTTTCCCTGTAAATTATTTATTTCAATTAGTGAATACTTCATTTCTGACTGGATCTTTTTTATGCTGCTGAGGTCCTCACTAAGTTCCTTGAGCATACTTATAACCAGCGTTTTGAACTTTGCATCTGATAGATTGCTTATCTCCATTTTGTTTAGTTCTTTTTCTAGACTTTTAATCTGTTCTTTCACTTATGCCATATTCCTTTGTCTTATCATTTTGGAAGCCTCTCTGTGTTTGTTTCTATGTATTAGGTAGAGCTGCTATGATTTCCTGTCTTGACAGCATGGCCTAATATAATAGGTATCCTGTAGGATCCAGTGGCATACCCAAGCTGGGTACTCGAGGTGTGCTCTTTACATGGGATGAGTACACCTTCCTTTTGTATTTGAGCCTTGGTTGCCTATGAACACTGACCACCAACCTCCACCCTCTGTGGAGGATCAGCTGTGCAGGGGCAGGGTGGTAGTGCTCCAATACGGTCTGTGGCTACCCACTGGGTGTGAAGGCCCTGGAGTTTCCAGGTGGTGCAGGCCAAGATCAGCCCCAACCTGTGTTTTTCCCAGGGCCACCCTGCCTGAGCTATAGAGCAATTTTAGATGGCTGCTACTAGTGCTGGGCTTAGAGATTCCCAGGGCAAGCCAAGCTGTGATTCTAAACTGGCTGCTGCGAGTGCTGGGCCGGAGGCCACTTAGCAAGAGGTATGGGGGCTGGGAGCTCATTGACGCCAGCTATTGCTGATTTGAAAGGATTTAGGAAGTTGTGACGTATGAGCCAAGACCAGCCATTCATACAGAAAAGCACTGCTAACAGTTATAAGTTGGGTGGGATGGAGCCTCAGGGGATCTCCTGGGTGGGGCAATAGTGTTAGCCAGGTTGATGGAGTCTCAGATACGGCATCCACCTGCCAGCTCTGTGGCTCAGTGGGGAGAAGGCTCTAAAAAGGGCAATGGCCTCTGCCCACCTTTCTGTCTGGGAGAAAGCTGTCTGCCAGCTCTCACCTCGATGCCAGGTACTTTAGTTCCTCCCTATGTGTCACTGGTGCCTTTCAAGCTGCTACACTGGTGCCGGAGCTCAGAGGAAGTAAGTCTGAGTAAGTTTATGTGTGGATTCCTTATAAGAAACTGCCCTGAGACTCCAGAAGTTTCTTTCACTGACTCAATCCCTGCTGGTTTTTGTAGCCAGAAGGTATGGGGACTTATCTTCCTGGCACTGGAACCCTGGGCTGGAGGGCCTGGTGTGGGGCTGGAACTCTTTGCTCCCAAGATATCCCTCCTGAATCCACCACACATAAATGTGGGATCAGTCCGTTCCACATCCCTGTCCCTCCTACCATTCTGGATGGATGTGGTTTATTTAATTCCACAGTTGTTAGACTTCCATTCAACTCAATCTCTGACACTCCTGAGTGATGGTCATTCTGTAATTTACTTATAATTTTGACATGGTTGTGAAAGGAGGTGAGCTGTGTTTACCTATGCTGCCATCTTGACTGCAAGTCCCCGAAGGGCTTCTTGGAGTTCCAAGTTGGTCTACTTCTTCACCTTTGATAATCTAGCTTCAGCATACCTTTGTGGCTCCATGTTCTCCTCTTTTTCGTATACCATTCTTCCTCCCACCAAAGTCCCCGGCACCTTTCTCTGCTGTCCACCCACACAGACCTTCACATAGTTGCTAGAAAATGCCTTTCTCTTTTGTTCTCCTATCCTACCTCAGTGCTTGCCTCTCCCCACTTCTTTCAATTCCTCATGTAAAAGCCACTTTTTCATGGAGGGCCCAGAACCCTAGGCCCTTATATCACCCCCTCTGTGCTCACAAAGCACCTGCAGAAACTGTTACAGCCCTATGCACTTTGTACTATATAATCAGACATTGATGTGTGTTTTTTTTCCTACCCCAGATATTGTAGTCCTAAAGGAGAGGGATCCATATTGTCCTTGTGCATAGTAGGGTCTCAGCAAATGGTTGAGTTAGGAAAATCCTGTGTGCCAGTTTTCCCCAAAAACATTCCTTTCATGTCAAATAGAAAGGCTTTTGAATTTTTATATTGTGCTGACTTGAAGAACTGTTATAGTATTTTTTAAAGCATCCACTTTCTAATAAACCTTCCAGACAATTTTCCCAAATTAATTTTGGTTTTATAGAGACCATGCCTTTTATTGGACAGTATATTTTACTGAACATGCTTTCAACATCTAGTTATAAAATCAGTCGCACAAAACGTGTCCGCTTGATTAGAGAGATGTATTGCAAGTGTACAGCCGATGCAGCATTAGCTGTGCATGAGATAGGGTACAGTGACTAGAAGGCCTTAGGCAACAGCGGGAACAATTTTCTTCTCTCACTCTGCATTGGGATCAGTTTCTAACTGTTCCAAAAGAGGGAAGAGCCCAAGTAGGTGGTCCACCTTCCAGGCTTCCTCCGCCAGGAGCAGATTCAGCTTAATGGCAAAATGCCCAATATATCCAGAAATTGGATCTTGTGATATTAGGCTTTGAATGAAACTTCCACAGTGGAAGATGATGTATGATTACTGTCACCAGTTCTTTGATTGATTATTGATTGTAATCATCTGCTCTCTCCCATGATGGAACTGGCTATAACGCATTCATGCAGTGACTGATAATGCTATGTCCCTCATTTTCAAAGGCAACGTATGCATATTGCCACTTGAGATAAATTGCTCATCGACAGTGGGGGGTGGAGAAAACTTGTAAAAGAGCAACTCAAGTTTATTAGTGACTTAATGATATATTGTGCTCAATGTCTGTGTTCCAGCTATTTATAATGAGGTTGGACAAAACTTACAACAGAGAGCCAAGATGTCAGGTAGCCTGGCTATTGGATTCATTGCCAACAAAGTTAAATAATAGGATGCATTTGACAAGCTAAGTAGAAATTATGTTTTCAAAATAAATATTTTACTGTGTAAAAAAACATTAATGGTCACTAATGAAGTATCTTAAGTTTAAACTATTTCCCTGGATTGCTTTAATTACGCTCCAAAGAAAATAAGCATTAAAGATAAAATTCCATTTCAGTTTGCAATGTATTTAATCATTGCTTTTACTGAATTTGTGACCTTGGCTAAGTTAATTAGCCTTTTTGAATCACAGCATCTACTGTAAGCCTAATGCATATTAGGCTCTCAACAAATATTTGTGCAGTGAATGAATACATCTTAATCTCTTTACTGTAAGATGACTTAGAAAGTTAGATCTGGCAAACTCAAATTCCTCTTGAGGCCAGATACCTAAATTAATCTAATGGGAGGCGGGGAAGCACATACCATAGTGGGGTCTGTAGAAAATTGGAGGTAATAAATTTTTACTTTTAAAAATAACTTAGGCAAGTTAAATAAATCTTCCTGATAGATTTGTTATTTTTCAATAAACTTGATTTAATATGTGAGTTTCCGGTTTGCCCATCATGACTGGGATCCTACGGCTGTCATGGAACTTATATGAGAGACTATATACAAAGCACCTAACACAGTGCTTGGTACCTTAAAAATAGGAGCTAAACTTCAAAGAGTATTTTAAGATGAAGAAATCAGAAAGCATTTTTCTCAGGATTAAACATAGTCTTCCATTAGTTCATGAATGGATAAACAAAATGTGGTCTATCCATACAAGAGAACATTATGTGGCAATAAAAAATACAATGCAATACATACTACAATGTAGATGAACCATGAAATATGTTAAGTAAAAAAAGCCAGCCACAAAAGCCACATAATCCCTATAGACCTATCAAAATGGCTAAAATAAGAAAACAGTGACAATACAGAATGCTAGAGAAGATGCTCATACATTGCTAATGAGAATTTAACAGGATACAGCCACACTGGAAAACGGTTTGGCAATTTCTTACAAAATGTACATGCAATTACTATGCAAAGAGGCCATCAGGATGTACCCATTCATTTGATGGTGACTGTGAGAGTAAGCAGCTATGTCACCGACACAAAGGCTGCAGTGAAACGGTGGCCTTGGGACCTGTGTGAGCTGAAAGGGTAGGTGGCTCTGAAAACGACCTAGGCTCACGGAAAGTAATAGCTGAATAAGATGGTGGGTTGGTTTGGGGGATTTAATTTCTTTCATTTTTTTAAGACCAAGAATAAAGCATGAATCATGCCAGATTATTCCAAAAACACCTTAGCAGTGGGTAAATGGTTAAACAAATGTGGAATATGGCTCAGCAAAAAAATTTAAAAAAGGGTTGGACTACTGAACAACCGCTTGAATGATCTCCAGGGAAATATGCTAAGTAGAAAAAGTCCATTTCAAAGATTAAATACTGGTTGATTCCATCTATGTAATATTTTTGAAATAACAACATTTTGGAAATGGAAAAAAAATTAATAGTCATCATGATTAGGAATGATGAAAGGTCAGCAAAGAGCAACGCAGGTACTCAAGGATCTCCCGCATCTTGATTGGGTGATGGATACATACACCAACATGTGACCAAATTGTTTAGAATTAAATACAGACATGCACTTGCACATGCACAAGTAAAACCGGGGAAATCTGAATAAGGTCAGTGGCTGTTATCTGTCACTGTTCTGGTTATGAACCAGCGATGCAAGATCTCACCATTGGAGGAAACTGGTTAAGGATGGGAAGGACCGCTGAGCACTATTTCTTATAATGCTTTGTGAATCTTTAATTATCTCAAAAATACCTACAATGCTCTTTTTATGAAGTGTCCATTAAAGCATTATCCGTAGAGACACCAAAGCACAGATTAGTGGAACAGGGGCTGGAGAGATGGTAGGAAAGGTGTGGTTGCTCGTGTGCATAGTGTTTCTGTTCGGGGTGATGAAAATAGTCTGCATTCAGACAGCAGTGGTGGTTGCACAGCTTTGTGAGTATGCTACAAACTACTGACTAGTACACTTTACAAAGGTGAATTTTTATGTTATGTGAGTTACATCTCAATCACCCCTGACAGTTTGTCTCCAGGTTTGGAAAGGTGGCCTTCAGAAAAAAGGCAAAAGAATAGGACAGAATTTATAAACAATTCTTCTCACTCCCACCATCCCTTGGGCAAGAAACTTCTTCCCTTAACCTTCACTGAATTACTCATTTGAAAGAAAGGCTTCCCCCCACACACACCCTTCAATCAATGCTGATGCACATTTCTCAGCTGTTGTCTCCCCATTGAGCAGGACCTGAACAGAAAATTCAGCTCCCAGCATATGCCTTAAAGATGCCATTGCCTTATGCAGGTAAAATCATTCAAATCCAAATTAGAGTTAATATTGTTTTGTGCTGTGAACACTCACTGCACAGAACTATTTGTAACAATGGGTCAAGTTCGAGAACTAATCTTGGTGAAAGTTAAAATGTGATCTATCCACTTTCCATAATTTGGAAAAACAAACAGACAAAAACATTGAACAAATGCTCAAGAGAATAGATATTAACTCTTTGATGTGAAATCCTCTCACTAATCACAATGCAAGATGCATATGCCAATGTGCTTTTTTTTTAACCTTTTCCCCTAAGTGCTAGCATGTGTGTTGTCTTCCTCAAAGAAATTAGAGGATGAACATCACTTAAGAATTTAGACTAATACTGCACACATTTTCCCAAATGCATGCAGAAGCACAGAGGCCATCAGGATGTACCCATTTGTTTGATGGTGACTGTGAGGGTAAGCAGCTGTCACTGACACAAAGGCTGCAGTGAAACGGTGGCCTTGGGACCTGTGCGACCTGAAAGGGTAGGTGGCTCTGAAAACGACCTAGGCTCACAGAAAGTAATAGCTGCATAAGACGGTGGGTTGGTTTGGGGATTTAATTTCTTTCATTTTTTTTAAGACCAAGAATAAAGCATGAATCATGCCAGATTATTCCAAAAACACCTTAGCAGGTGTCAGTACAGACGCTAAGCCTCAGAAATTGACAAACAGGAGAAACTATAAAAGGGAAGCAGTTGAAATATTCTAATAGAGCATATTATCGAGTAATTTTCACAAGCAAAGAAGAGTTCAAAAAAAAAGAAAAAGAAACAAAGAAATGGAAAATCATCAAACTCTGGGGGTCATACAGGCTATCAGAGAGACAGCAAGAGAGAGACATATTTCAACTATTTTCAGGATGAGAGATGGTATGAATTATTAAACACCTCTAAAAATAAGTTTGATAGTTTAAATGTCAAATCCAAACCATGTTGTAATGAATATATTGCCTTAATTTTAAACATATTTATACTGGTTTATCTTTTGACTATCATAAGTTTTTAAATCTAATGCTGTTGTTGAATGATTTTTTTCAAATGTAGAACAGAACTTCAGCATTTTCAATTGCTTTTCAGGAATTTCTAGTAGCTTCTTTCTCTTCCAGAGACAACCACACACTGACTACATCCTTGCAGAGAAAAGCTCTGATTTTGTTGTTCGTATGTGTTACACATTTCAGAACACACTTGTAGGATTGCTATAATACTAGGTGATTGCTTGACTCATCAGTTCAAAGGCAGCCCTGGAGAAAAGAAATTTCCCACAAAACAGAGAACAAGAGGTTGGTTATAAGCAATGCCTGCTTTGGAGATGTTTGAACATGGGGCAGGGTGCCCCAGAGCTGGTAAAATTAATAGAAACTGCAGTACATAGCAGAAGATGTCTAGAGGCCAAGTTGTCCTTATTTATTTATAGTTGCTCTTTGTGGAATTTCAGTGTTTCTTAATTTCAGGGACCACCCATCTAGGTCTTCTTCCTGGAAGCTTTGCCTGCCTGACTTGGCATCACAAGAGCCCACGGAAATAGATGAGTCTGATGCTAGTGGCAGCTGCACCTGCGCTGGCTGTACTCTGACTTCGCGTGGCCTGCACAGTCAGCAACGCTGGACCCCTGCACGGCCGGGACCCTTCCAGGGCCCATCAGTACCTCGCTCTGAACGTTCGTAGACATTCCCTCGGTAAACGCTTTGGGACAGAGGGAGTCAAGGTGTATCCTTTGTAGGTTTTGGTAATTTCATTCATTTTCTCTAGAAAATGTTTTTGATTCTTGAAGTATGGTAGAATAGAAAGACTGCCGAACATAAAGCCCCAAGTTGCCAGTTCTACCTGCCAAACCCTTCCTCAGTGCCATTTACCAAGTAGGTTTGTGGGGGTTTTATTCACTGAAGTATGTTTATTGGGGGATATGCTGGGATATAGATATGACAACTATCCAGAATTTTACATTTTTTAATTTAATTTTTTAAATTTTTATTTATCTTATTTTTCAATTATAGTTCCATTTACTGCAGTTTCTATAGTGCATTCTCTGTTTTCACAACAACTCTGCAACAATCCTCCTTTTGCACCTGACAAAACGGAGACTTACTGAGAAATGTAACTACTCTAAAGTCACGCAACTAGAGGGTGGTAGGGTTGGGACTTGAACCTAGAGACAGGCCTAACTCAATGCTTCCCTCGCTTCACTCCGCCTTACTGCTTTCCTTGCTGATGAGCTTGGGCAGATCACTTAATTACTCTTGTCCCCATGCAGCTCCTCGCCCCTGAAGTGTCACTGTGTCTGTGCAAGGTACCTGTCCCCCCTCAGGGGAGATGATTCTTGTCCTGTTTCCTTAACACATGAACGTAGTTGTAATCAGTATGCTGGTGAAAATATTTGCAAATAAAAAAAATTCTCTAAAATATAGTATTTTATTTTTCATTACATAATTAATATGCACTGTACCATATATAGTATATTCTTTTTTCCCTGAATTCTGTTAGTAGGTTTTAGTTACATTAAAAGTTTGATTCAATTATAGTTTTCTATTTTACTTTTTTTGTTATAGAAATTTGCTGGCATTTTCCATTTGCTTGGAGAGGAGGATTAACTATGGTAATTTCCCAAAAAGGAAAGCAGGTTAAGAGGTACATGTGTTCATTTCTCTGAATCACAGCACAAAAGTCTGCCTAAAGCAGATACCATCTCTGCACCCGCAAGGTGACTTTGGTAGATAAGAAGGAAGCTAGAGATGAATGCCCCCTTTTCTAGGCAGAACATACATGATAAGGAATAACTCTAATATCTGGAAGTCCTTGGCATGAGCGAGTATAACAGATGAGAGTCTGAGACTCTGAGGAAGAGCTGATGCCGCTGGACTTTGAAGACACTTGAGGACAAAGCGATGTGGTCCTGCTATCAACAGCCGTTGTAATCCGGCAGTAACGGCAACACAACTGCTCTTCCTCTTGCCTTAAGGAAACAGCACCAGCCCGAAATATTAATTTTTATAATACTTTAAAAAATAATTAGTGATTGATCGATTTTTAGAGGGAGAGAATTTGAGAAAGAGAGGAAGGGAAGGGGAGAGAGAAATAAAGAGATAGAGATAGGTATGGGGGGGAGAGAGAGAGAGAAAGAAAGAGAGAAAGAGACATCTACCTGTTGTTCCACTACTTTATCCATTCATTGGTTGATTCCTGTCTGTGCCCTGACCAGGATGGAACCTGCAACCTTGGCATATTGGGAGGATGCACTAACCAACTGAGCTATGTAGCCAGTAAAATTTTTCTGAATACCTAATATTTTCTACTACTAATAATATAATTTAGAAAAAAAAGTTTTCTTGGAAAATTAGACACAAAGATGAGTATTGGAATATTGGTTATTTTTTGTTGTCATGGTGAATTGAGGAAACCCAAGAGGCTGAGCCTCAGAATGTGCCCAACTTCTTGTGAACAGAATTGCACTAGGTGGGCGCAGTTTTTCATTCATACCAACTTGGCAGCAGCTGACTGATGAACATTAGGTATGTGACCCAAAGGCAGCATATCTGTGGGCTGACCAATGGCCTAACTGGTGAAAGCTGGCCCTACAGTGGATGTTGGTGTCTAACTATACCAATCATATCTCCTATCACAAAATATTTGTATGGAAACACAAAGTTGAGCAGTCCATAGACTTAACATACAAACAAGAATCCGTGAAGTGCTAAAAACTACCAGTAAGCCCAAGACACAAGTAGGAGAAGATAAAACCACATTATAGTATGAGCAGGTCTCTACGGCTGATGATCTGGAAAGGCTCTATGTTCAGTTACTGAGTCAGGCTCCAGTGCCTTTGAAAGTGCTGTTACGAGCTGAATGCTTTTGCCTCTCCCCCACCCAATTCATAGGCTGAAATCCTAACCTCAAATGTGATGGTATTAGGAAGTGGGACTTTGGGGGGGGATAATTTGGTCACGAGGGTGGAACCCTGTTATGTATAACAAAGAGACACTGGAGGGTTCCTTCCCCTCTTTCCACCAGGTGAGGAAACGAGAAGTGTGCTGTGTGCAGTATGATGAGAACTCTCACCCGAACCTGACCATGCTGACACCCTGATCCTGTACTTGCAGCCGCCTGAGCTGTGAGCAATACATTTTTGTTGTGTAAGCCACACAGTCTGTGGAAATGTCTCTAGTAAGTGGACTAAAACATGGTCAGAACCTTGAACTTGTTCTTTGAAACTTGGTGGCACAGATTTTTCTAGATTCTTGTACAAAATCCAGATACATGGTTGATACACTTATTTCCATGTGTATCTTATTTAAAAATATCCCATATTTTAAGCCAACTGAGTAAATCTTGGTTCTTAGCAACAACAAAGAAATCTGACATACTATATTTGAAATATGTATTGAAGCATATATACCTGTCTTATTTTTAAAGAAGAATCTTATGATATGTGCAGTAAGTATTTATTGGAGAACTAATGAGATAAAGGAAAAATGAAGGGAAAGAAAATTTTAGCCCAAGTAGGAGGCCAGCCCAACCCATGATCAGTTTATTTATTTGAAAATTTTCAGTCACATGGCCATCTATCATAAAGTCTGGAACAAGATTCTGCATCATTTTTAGCTCTAATAAGGAGCAACAACAAGATCTTAAAGCTAGAAATTCTGTGGTTTTATTTTTGCTTTGCAAAACTTGGCAAATCTGCTTTGCTGACCCCTTATATTAAAGGTAAAATGGGTTGCCTAGAAAATCATTTTGTGAAAATACAGCAAAGCTCTTGGGGATCAGACTAGCTACATACCCTTCCCAGAATGGCAGAGCCTGGATGCTCTTGACCTAATGCCCTGCTGCATACCAAGTAGGTATAGCCATTTCATTTTCTTGGAAATACTTTTAGCAGCCACAGACAGACAAAAATTAACTTCAGAAAATCCTGAACTTGTGATTAAAATTGAACAGCTGTGTATTTATCCAAAAATGAAATAACTATGGTTTATGTGGGATTTTCTGCTGAGAAGAGATGGTCAGCATCTCCAGCAAGTACCTGTTAATGGTCTAAATTATGACATGTGTAAACATTAATAAGCTCATTTAGCAACCACTGAACTCTGCATTTTTCTAAAACATTTACTTTCATCTTTGCCCTGAAGATAAACAATTGTGAAAAAAATCTATCATTTAAGTGCAATTAAGCTTAATAATTATTCAAACTTGTCATCCATTAATCATGACCAATAAAACATTTCCAACCAATTGCCCATCAGTAGAGTTACTAGCTATGAATTTATTATAACAAAAGAACCACCGTTTCATGTATTCGTGCATAAAATCCCTTTGCTTAAAGATTACATTTGTTTTTTCTCATCACATTCCCCAGGAGATACATTATGGGGATACCATTTCACTGTAGAAAAGAAAAGGGAAAGAACAAATTCCTCTAAACCCAGCATTCTCTTCTTCAGTTATAATGTGGCCTCTCAGGGGGTCATTCATCACAGAGAGAACAGAACCACTTGTAACATGACTTTGTTTTTCCAGGTAGATGGAAGCCAGTGAAAGCCCTGGATCACACCCTCTAAACCCAAGGAACACTATTTCATGACACTCTTTGACTTGTCCTGTAAAGTACTCAGGAAAGATGTCCTGACCCACAGATGCATTAACTGAGACTTGCACGTAGTGATACAAGGCAGAATAATCTGGCCTCGAATCCAGGCCTTCTGAATCCTATGTCAGTTTCTAGCTTCCTGGACTTAAGGAGCCTCTTGAAGATCTGACTACTCTGGATTCTAGTTCACCAAGTACAAGACCTTCTACCCTACAGCCACGTACGGCATCTGAAGGCCTTATCTCTGGCCTCCCATACGCCAGTGATTGCTATCACCGATTCTGCTGGACACAGTGGACTGCTCAGTTCTCCATTCTTAATATCCCCACTGCAAGACCCTTGGCCACTTCTTCTCCCCTTTGTTCCAGTTATTCAAGCTCTGTGCCTTCTCTCCTCTAAACTTCATTCTTCTTTTTCCACTGGGCCCTCTAGAAACTCTGCTTCATGCCACATAAGCTTTTCCACAACACATTGCTTTGTAGAAGTACAATACAATACTTCGCCTAACTCATGCTTGGTTCTCCCCCCACACCCAAGGACACCACTTACCCTAAAATTTTTAAAAAGAAAAATAAGTGCACCATGAACTCTGTCTTCAGGTAGAACGTGTTCATTGGGATTATTATCACATAAAACAAATAAAGGTATTATAATGTGAAAATACCATAAGTTTGTACATTGTGACATTATGATGTCAGATTTAGCAGAAATTATTTTAATTTGAGATAAACTAAGGCTCACACAGACAGCATAAGTCAAGTAAGACCCAACAGCTGTTAATGGCAGAACTCATCTACTTTGGCTCCTGTCTTTTTCTGGTATTTCTCCTCAACTGTGTTATTTCTCTGTCCTCATTGTCGCCACGCTTAGTAGGGGAGTTAAGAAATCAGTCTATGATAACAACTACCAATTTTTTTCTATTCACTATTCATTCCGCATTTATTTGTCAATGAGTATGTAATTTCTAATCAGCTATTTTTTTTTAAGTCCAGCTCTCCTGTGTTAAGCAACAGACCAAGGAGTCACAAGCTTTTTCTGCAAGTGGTCAAACTGTAAATAATTTAGGCTTCGTGTGCCATCAAGTCTCTATCACAACTATTCAAACCCGCTCTTTTAGCACAAAAGCAGCAACAGCCACTATGTAAATGAATGTGCGTGGCTGTATCTCAGTAAAACTTTATTTATGAAATCAGCTGGGCAGCTAGATACGGTCTGTAGGCCACAGCGTGCCAATCTCTGCAACAGCCTATTATACAGATGGGGAGGAATGGGTCATGCCAAGAGGGGAAGATGAGTTTGGAAAAGTCAAATAGTGCAAAGCAATGCCAATGACAAATGCAGAATAATATCTCACAGACTTAATGTCAAGTAAGTTAAGGGGCAGATAGAAAGCTTTGATCTTAAGTCTATAGGGAAGGGATATCTTGATTACAGCAGAGTGGAGGGAAATGTACATTTATCTGTTGACTGGTTGCCTCCTAAATGCCAGACACTATTGCGGACACTTATAAAGATAAGTTTACTTTATGCTTGTAACAACTCAGTAAATAGGACATTATAATTTCCATTTTAAAGACTTCATAGTGAGGCATGAAGGCTCAGTGAAGTTACACGACTTGTCACAACTAAAAATTGAGAGAACTGAGATTTAAAATCAGTTCTCTTTGCAATCTGAAACTTTGTTCCCGCTATCATTAAAATAAAAAAAAAATCAAAACCCCTCAAAACCCCTATTATAACCATAGAAACAAGTTGCCTTGGCCTTCCCCAAAAAGGTGCTATCTGGTACTAGAAAACTAATTTTAAAAGATGCTCTTTTCTTCCCCACCTCCCCGCTCCCAGCAAAGGGCACCTGCAAAGGTACTAACATGGAAGTCCAGGGGGCAGAATCAAAGCTTACGAGCTCCCTTCGGGCCCACTGATTGTCACCAGAGGGGTAAAGGGGGCATACAACTGAATCAGCCTCAGTAACTGTACTTTTTAACCATATTTAAAATACAGTTGTCAGATGTGGTGGCTGATCTCCCTCTACAGATTTGTAGCAGTGAGTGAGAAAACCACTGCTGTGCATAGAAAAGCTGGGGTCCCACTTATAAAACAATGTATTTGCAAAAAGTTGGGCATAAAATTGAGGCAAATCCCATTTGAGTCTAATAGGGCAGGAGTTTCTTTAGGGGTCTACAATATTTTTAAAGCAGAAAATATTTCAATCATATTAATAACCACCCTCTGATTTACTTGTTGTATTAGAACTTGTTTGCTACATCGATGCTTCTCAAAACAAGGTTTGTTTAAAACCCAGAATGTTTAAATAAAAGTACACTAGGAAGACAGAAACATCTAATGAATCTTCTTAACAGGATTATTTTCACTTCTTTATGGGATTTTCTTTTGTCTTAACTTTTAAGACTATGGGGAGGTAAGCATTAAGTGTATTAAGTTTTCAAAAGAGGCTTGTCAAAATAACTTTTGTCTTGTTTAGTGAGTCAGATGGGTTAGTCTATAATTACTATTAGAGAAAGTCGGTGTTGTAATACCCTTCATTTCCATCTGATGACAAGACATTGACATAAGACAATCCAACAGGGCTATAAAAACTATTAATTGAGAAGAGCAGGAGATATTTATCTCGTTATTTCAGATTCAAGTATTGTTTCTTGGACAAGTATGCAGATATCTGAGAACTGAAAATTTGGCCCTTTTTTTATTGGGTTCAAATGACACATTATGTAAATGATAATCAAAATTCCTTGATGTTTCTAATAAACAAACTTTTAAAAATATAATTGTAAATTATTGATCCCATGCCAAAAATCTGTCACCGGTGTATAAATTAGCATGAACATATGTTAATGCATAATTCACCATTTTCAACAGAGTTTTGTTAAAAAAATTGATGAAAATTCATGAAAGAACCTTTCTAAATTAGGTTTCCCCATAACAAGTAGCCGGAGGCATTCATAATGTATAGTTAAGACAGCTTTCGTGAGTTTTGTAGGACATTTATAAGACATAGTTAAACCTCTAGGTAAACAGTTTCATTACTTTGAATCACAGTTGTCTACATGTAACTACTAAATGGGAAGAAATTAAGAGGTCACCTAGTTCAATGTTTCCCAAAGTGTGGTCCACGAACCACCTGCATCTGACTCACGTGTGAGCTTATTAAAGGTGTTCTGCGCCCTGGCCCCTCCCAGGCTTCCAGAGTCAAGGCGCTTGGTGAGCAGCCTGCAAATCGACACTGTCTCCCAGGCACTTCAGGTGCTTCTTATGTATTGTAATGTGGAGAGCCAACAACTGTGAAGAGTCTGCAAGTGAGAAACAGGCCTAATTCACCCGAGGCCACCTAAAACCCAGAGGCAGATCTGGGAGTCAAGTCCATTATTTCTTGTCTCCTAACCCAGTGCTCTTCTTCCACATTTCAGAGAAAAGTAAGTTGATGAGAAGGATAAATGTATTGCACAGGAGAGCAAATAATCAGTCTGTACCAATGTTGCTAGAATGAATAGCTGGTGACTATGGCTAACGCATGCTTACCAAAGGCCAGACCCTATTCGCAGTACGAAACATACTACTTTATTTAATCCTCACATCAAACCTCTGAGGTAGGTAGTTATAATTTCCAACTTACAAGTGAGAAAATGGATGCACAGAAAGGTCAAGTAACTCGCGTTGTTGTAGGATTACTTCCACAGATGGCATCAACAGGGAATACCACACCTAACCTCACCTTGGCTATTAAAACAGGGTAAGGATGTGTTAATGCTTTCCTGAGGTAAAACATTGTAAAATATCCCCAATCAGAATTTACCTCCGGAAGACTTATCCTCTGGATAAGCAAATTCCTCTTTGGACTCTATGAAGGTACTTAATTTAATGACTATACATATTAATCTAGCTACCAGGGATTTATTACCTGAGCATGAATTTTTTTACATTAGAGTCCCGTCTTCTGAAAGGTGGGTGAGATTATATGCGATGATCAAGTGTCAATTGAGATGGAAATGGAGTAGGGTCTCCAGATGTAGCAATTACAAAGCTTCAGATGCCTAAATTCTAATTTTGGATAAATTACAAATAATATTTACTATAAGGGCCTCCCAGATAATGCAACATTATAATATTTTCTTATAGTAAAAGTTATTTATTATTTACTCAAAATGCAAATGCATTTGAGCGGCAACCACAGCCTGGAGAAAGAAAGAGAGAGGCTGGGCGGGACAGCAAGGTCAGACACGGGTGGGGGCCTCGCTAGGGGATCCGTGCATCCCAGGCAGCACTAAGGCACTGCACCTGAGAACTCTGAGAGCACGGGAGGAGGCGTCTCTCAACTTGGCTCTTTTGTCCAATGTCGGGTATGTCCGGCACTGCCATTACATCTAGTCCTAGACAAATGCGAAAATTGATGAATAAAAATGATGTTGTGGAAACTGTGTAGAACTATGTAAATGTTGGTTCTGCCATTGATATGTCTGCAAGTGATTCTCTCTTTACTGTGTAATTATTCCTAAGCAATTTAACACCATGTTTTAATCTTGGATGTTGCCGTATGACTGTTTAGTGATTTCATTACAACTTTCTTAATGCCCAGCTAAGCCATCAGTTTCTTAAAATTTGGGAAATTTTACTTTACTGCACTTTACAAAGTAAGGTTGCAGAGAATATGTACTGAATAAGATTAAGTACTCATTTTTTTCTCTTGCCAGATTTTGCCTAAATTATTCACTTATTCATTAGCTCCTCCTACAAATATTTATTGAATACCATCTTAATTTTGCCCTTTGATTTGCCTGGTGAGGCACTTCAAAGATGAGGGATTTGAGTTCAGCTGCTGACCAATATGAAGTTTTATGGCCCCTTTAATCAGCATAGAAGAGATTAATAAAACTCTGGTTTATTAATAAACAATCCATGGGCAATCTATCCACTTTTTCAGTTTAGTTTTAAAATCATGATAACTTCCTTATATAAGAGGACTAAACAGTAATGGGAAAAAATACAATAAAGTTTGAATTTTTAAAATCACAATAATTTCCTTAAAGTAATGTAACCTAGAATCCTGTGTACCTTCCCCAAACTAACACACAGTTCATTTTATTAATTTCTACTTACCACAAAATGCTGAGTTAAAATTCAAATAAAAATATGTATGAATCAAGTACAGGCATGCTTTGTAGATACCGTGGGATGGATTTCAGAGCACTGTAATAAAACAAGTATCACAAAAAAGTGAGCTGCAATCTTTTTACTGGTGGGAGGTCTTGTCCTCATTTGTAAACAGCACCACACCTGTGAAACGCAATCAGCAGCACAAGACAACAAGGTAGGCCTGCACGCTTTTTGGTTTTTTCCAGACAAGAGCATCTCAGTCTGAATGTACGCTTGCAAGGCAAGGAAAAGAAAAAATAAGGAGATTGTCCTGTAGACAAAACTAAGTCCCTCCATATAATTGTTGGCCTGAAATATATCAGCAACGAAAACAGAAGAAAAATACGGTATTTTTCTTAAACAGTTCCTTTCAGTTTGGATACTGGAACAGAAGCTGAAACCCATTTGTTAGAAAAGTATGTGACAGTCTTCTCAACTGCTTGTAAGGTCAAACAGTTTGCTCACAGATTCCAACCACAGTATGAAATCTTATGCATGATAACAATGCCAACGAAAGCAACAAAACACAAACTGTTCTTGTAAGATGATTTTAACCAGCAGGTTATAAAACGGAGAGCATATTTTGATTCCCTTATCCTGAAAATTACAAGAAAATTCTAGAGTAAAAAAATGGCCTATGTTAAAAAATGCATAGTAATAGGACACAAATGACTTTGAACTCAACCTGCCAGCCCACAATTATCATAGGAGCAAAACCACACATATAAAGAACTAGATCAGGGGAAACGTGAGAAGTTTCATAAAGCATGGCCTACCCACACATTTCCTCTCTAGAGGCATTATCCAGCAACTCCAAAATCTCCAGAAAACTCTAGCATTAACATCACTCCATTTAGTCATCTACACGGCCTTCCACACAGCCACAAATAGAATGTAGACATGTTGTCTGAGAAGTGTCTGTGAGGAGGATGGGCAGGGTAAAGGAGAAAACCTTCTTTAGGTAAATTAATGTAGCTTTAAGGACTATATAGTAGCAACCACACACGCTGCAGGGCCTGTCCCCCAGAAGTGACAAGCCAGAGAAAATCTCTAGATAATTCAGAAGTCCCCATTCAGCTTCGTTGCTTGTAAGAGGCCCACAGAACCACTGCCATGGAGGGCAGCATGCTTCCGAGGGTCTGGGCTCAGACCAGCTTGGGGGCACTGGCTCTGGAAGGGGACCATTGACTGGCTGGACCATTGACTGCCTTCCTATTGGTCCAATGGACCAATAGGTCCATTGGTCCAATGGCGTCTGGAACGTCCATGGAGGCTTGGGGTGAAGTCAGAGTTAAGACAAATTAATGCAGCACCAGGCTTGCAAGCTCCTCTCTGCCTCTAGGATGATTCTGTTTTCTCTTTGCAAACCACTTGACATTAAATGAGTAACCTTTACTATTGACATGCAGCCGGGGAAGAGACAGGAGAGAGGGGCGTGCACACGTACATGCGGCAGCATCTTCCTCCCCGTCCTCCAGCCCGGCTCTCCCCCATCTCCCCCTGCGCTCAGACACTTCTGCCCATCACGGTTCACTGGAAGTTCTTCATCGCCAAGCAATTTGAACTCAACTGTCAGACAACTCCCAATTGGAATAGCAATTAGCCAGATGTCAGCCCTCCTGTTACCTCTCCCCTCCGCTCTGCATTATGTGGTTGTGCACAATCACAGCTGGGGTGGGTCCCATCAGGGCTCGACTTCTGAACCCTGCAATGACCTCAGATTCAGCCCAAGATCCACCACAAAGATGGACGTGCAATCAGGTCCTCTCTCTATGCTTTCCTTCTGACGTGGCTTATCTGTTCCTCTCCTACTTGTCCCCACCCTGTCACCTGCCCTGAGTCTCACTGAACTTACTCAGCCATCCCCAGTAGTAAAGCTGGTGGAGATGATAAACTCCTGCGCGTGTTTTCTAAAACACATAATCTTTTATTCTCCTTTATCAGCAAAGTCCGCACGTCAGCACCCACTCCTTGGATATCTCACTCCTCCCGCCAGCTTCTTTTGAAACATTAATATGAATGAAACTGTCCTCATTGTGCTGCCGTCCACACTTAACAGAAAGGTCTGCCCTTTGGGGCACGCAAGGCCTTACTCTGTAAGCAAAACTCAGGCGCAGGAAGCAGACACCTGGGACAGAAGCAGACTGAGCTTCGGAAAGTCACTCAGTAGTGCAAGGTCTGCTCCCAGCCTGGCAAATACATGCTGAAGCTCTCCCATACAAGTGCATTTTTCAGAGTCACCTGGAGCGAATGAATAGAAAAGTTGTCATTCAGAAAGATTTAATCACCCGAGGAGGAAACTCTTCCATATATTTTCATCTGTTACCAAAAAATAGAATTAGCAAGATGGGAACTATTCCAACCCAGGGGGCACGAGGTGAATTCTCTGGCCTTCATTCTGGGTCACAAAGTAATCAATACCTTAAATGCTCCCACAGGTGACTGACCTGCCTGAGAGAAAGGCAAGGCAAGGGGGGGCTGCAAACTCACAGGCAGATATTTTCCTAAAAGCAGCTAGAACAAAAACGCACCGTCGGGGTCCAACAGTTTATCTCCCCCTCAACTCCGTCGTCAAACATTCTCAGTGTAAACATAACGAACGGTTTTATAATCACCAGCCCTGCACACTTCGCAGGCATGTGCATACATACAAGAGCAGGAGAAAAGAGAGTGAGAACTAAAATATAAATACAGATAAATATGTATTTGTATACCACGTCGGCTCTGTTCACCTGCATGCATTTATACCTCCTACACTGCACACAGTGTGGTTTTGTTTTCTAAGATACATGAAGGTAGGAGATTTTAGTGTCATTTTTAGTTTACCGGCCCCTCAGCTGAAGGATCTAAGAGCAAACCCGGGAAGAGTAGTGAATGGGCCATCTCTCCTCCACAGTTCCCCTTAGCCCAAACCACTGATGTTTCCATACCATCCTTTTCACAGTTTTCTTGCCTGGAAAGCACTCCCCTCCTTTATAAGATGTCTCTCAGAGTCCCAGCTCTGGGTTCCCCCTTTCCCCTGTGAACCCTGTCCTCAGCCACTCCCAGCTCAGGGTGATGCTTTTGGGGGTGAAATCTCAGACCTAGAGGGTATGGACTGCGTTCCAGGCTCTCTCAGCCTCCGACACTGCTAGCCTATGGACTCAAACCCTGAGGGTGATCAGTCCTTATTTGTTTGTTGTAGAGATTGCCTTCTATGTATAGGATACTACTTTCATCTTTGTTTTTTTCTTCAATTTGAAGAGTCAAGAATTTATTAAGGATTTATTAAGGCAGTTAGTGTCAGACTATGAGCAAAAGCAGCACCACACTCTAGATTGAGAACAAGTGGAAGAGAAACACATAAACATTCACAGTGGCACTATTCATAATAACCAAAAAATAAAGGAAGGGAGGTCCATCAACAATAAAATAAAATGTGGTGTTTTAAGTCAAAGGAATACTACTCAGCAATGAGAATGAATAGACGACAACCAGAGCCGAAAGCATGGATGGAGCTGGACACAGCGTGGTGTGTACTGTGCAGTTCCACTGAAGTCACTCCCTGTAGGCAAGTCCTCAAACAGGCATTCTGCCCAGCTGGCTGTGTTAGAAGTTGGGACAGTGGTTCCCCACGGAATGGAATTAGAAAGTGGGCACAAAGGGGTCCTGCGGGTGCTCCTTTCAAACAGGGGCAGGTCACACCAGCACTTTTCTTTTGAAGCTTCAATAAGCTGTTTGCTCATGACACATGTACTTTCTGTGTGTTATACTTCAGTAAAACATTCACGTTAAAGTAACGGAGAGGGATAAATTTGACTAAGGAGCTACCGCCGCCTGGCACATATTGGGTACTCAGGACGTGATGGGTCTTCCTTTCTAGGAATGTTTTAATTCACTGGTAACTGGGTTTAGGGGTCACCTATAGAATGACACTTAGACTATTTGAAGATTTATCTATTAGAAGGAACACCACCTTAAAAATCTGTGTATGCTGTGTACAGAGTTTTTATTTGTGTGTGTGTGTGTGTACGTGAGTTTTCATTCCTCTGAGATCAGTGCATAGGAGTGCCTTTATGGTATTGTATACCATTCGAATGTTTACTTTTTACCATTTTACATTTAAAGCAGCAATGTGTGAGTGATGCCGTTTCTCTACATCCTCTTCAGCATTTGGAGTTGTCACTATATTTTATCGCAGCCATTCTGATACATATGCACTGGTATCATATTGTGGTTCAACTCGCATTTCCTTTGTGGTTAATGATGTTGAACATCTTTTATGTTCTTATTTGCCATCTGTATATCCTCTTCAGTGAAAGGTCTGTTAATGTCTTTTGCTCATTTTCTAAGTGATTAATTATTTTATTACTGTTAATTTTGAGAGTCCTTATAAAGTCTAGGTTCTTTTTCAAAAATGTTGTTTGAAAATATTTTCTCCCATTCTCTAGCTTGTCTTTTCAGCCACTTCCCAGGGTCATTCACAGAGCAATGGTTTTTAACTGCGAAGAGGTACAAAATTATCAAACTATCGATTTTTCCTTTTATGGATAATTCTTTTGGAGTAAATGAACTCACTGTTTTTACCTAGATCTTAAAGATTTTATCATGCCTTCCAAGCATTTTTTAGTTTAACAATTTATGTGTAAAGTATATAACCTATTTTAAGTTTACTTTGTGTAAGATGTAATATTTAGGTAGAAGGGTGTTTTGTTTTGTTTTGTTTTGTTTTCCCCTATGGCTGCACAATTGTCCCAGCACTGTCTGTTACAAAGGCTATCTTTCCTTCATGGAATTGGTTTTGCACCTTTGTCAAAAATTGGGTGAGCATTTTCATATGAGTTTATTTCTGAGTTCTCTGTTCTTTGCTCTTGTTCTGTCTATCCTCCTGCCAGTAAATACTACACAGTTCTGAGTATCTTTGCAAAGAAGTTTATGAGAGATATTGTTCTGTAATTTTTTTCTTTCTTTTTTTCACTATATTTGGTTTTCATATCAGGGAAATACTAGCCTTATGAGAAGAGTGGAAAATGTTTTCCTCTTCTGTTTTCTGGCAGAGACTGTGGTTTTGTTGTATATTTTTTGTAATATATTAGTACATGGTAAATAAATATATATAGGTTGAGTTTCACATGCAAATACGATCACTGGTGGGTGCCGAGTCATTAAAGTTTTAAGACTAGATATGGCAACATTTCTTACATTTTGATCAAATCCTTATTTTATATAGCTTTGTTCTTCTACCCATTTGAATTCTGACAGTCAAATTACATTTATATTTCTCTTATCACGCCCTGAAAATCTGAGAGGCATATGGAAAATTATACTGAGTCAATAATGTACCCGTTTGATAAGAAGAAGAAACAGACTTGGAAAAAAAGAGGTACAAACTCACATTTTAAGAAAACAAATCAAATCTCATGAGTATAAATAAAATCAATCACATTCCCAAGTCCCTAACTCACTGGTTGAGGGGGGCTATAAAGCCTTCTCTGGCCCTAAACACATAGTGGCCAAATTTGTTAGTGACGTTAAGATGAGATGATTCCCTCAGGAAAAAGCAACAGCTAATGAGAAAGGGCCGGAGAAGCACGGGGCCACAGAATGGCAGGTGTAGCTACACAAGGCAAGCACTAAGTAACCAAAAGAATGAAAGAGCACAACACATCTGTAGTTGGGATTGTGAGTCTTAAGCCCTAATCTGTTACATGTGATTCTCACGATGCTGCCCACGGTTACCCCACACCCCAGTTTCTTTAGGGTAAGGTAACAATAACAACTTACCCTTCCTGTACTATCCTAGTGGCCAGCTTTGTCGACTGGGAACTTCCTCTGTGATACTCAGTGTCATGAAAAGCAGTTTTACACATCATACAAACACATAGAAAAACATAGAGTAAACACGCCATCCCCTTTCAATGGCTTCATGGAACTTAGGGCATTTGGAAGTGAGGACACAACTGGAAGGACAGTGCATTGGTGTGGGAAGTCCAGCCCTGAAAGAGAACCTTTGTGTTCTGGTCCGACCCCATTTCTAATCAGTTCTAACACTTCAGAGAAGTCATTTCATACCTGTCAGCCCCAGCTGATTCATGTGAGGTAGAAATGATGGACTGGGTGATGGATCCTTTGAGGTCACACAGAAAGACACAATAAGTGGTTATCTCTGTGGAGCACCTTCAGAGATTTTGGGAAGGTTCTTTCCTGCTCAGAAACAGTACTCTAGGGTTTGTCTACAACAGTAGACTGATGTCATTTCATGAGAGTGCATTCCCCACAATAAGGTCACAAAAGGACATTTCACAAAAAAAGATCTAGTAGTGGCACTCCACAGCATCAACTGTTCTAACAAGAAGTCTCCTCAGTTCTCATACCCAGCTCAGGAAGGAAGATGGAGTCAGAGTGAGGAGTTAGTGGGAATGAGGAAACCGCAAAGCCTGGGTAGAGGGACTCCGGAGGTTTCCCCAGGAGGTCACCTGGGCATCACAGTAGCAAGGGCTAAGGAGCAGTACAGGTGGAATTACCCAGGCGAGCCAAGGGAAGCAGCGTTGTGGGGGGACCAACATTTCTATTCTCCAGAGAGGCAGGTAGGGTGTCCCTACAGGCCTTGTTATGTCACTGTTGTGTTATTGACACATTATCACACAGAAACTGGCATCTATTAGGACTTGAGGTTTAGGGAAGTAAGACAAGGTCCTGCCATCAGGAAGAGCACGTACACTCTAGACAGCACACCCATTTTGAATAAAGGCTTCTATCTTAGAAGAGGGCAGGGCTGTAAGACAGACTGTGCCAAAAGAACCAAGAAGTGGGCCCTAAGCCAGAGGCCCCATCACACGGACTGGACTCCCCAAGAGGTGGGCGGTCTGTTCCATCTCTGAGCATGTCAGACCCCCCCAGGTCCTACTGCCTGCCAGACAACTTGGACCAACACAAGCCGTGGGAGCCGAAGTCAAAGAAAGTCCCTTTGGATGGATGGGCTCAGGCTGGTGACACTCAGTGAGAACAGAAGCAAAACCGGGGGTGAGTCGGTTGTTGCGGGACATGTGCTAATGCGGACGTGAGGTCCTGGCAGAGATGGGAGAAGGGGGAGGAACGGACTGCGGGCTGACATCACTCCAGAAAAGTCAGGGAGGTCCTCCCGAGTGGCCCTCACTGGTGAAGAAACTTAGTATTGGCTCATCTAAATATTTTGTTATTTTTTTCTAATCAGCTAAATTAACTTATAGTCAGACCAACTCTTTCCAATACAAATATAATATATAACATGTAACATATAAGCCACAGATGTCATTTTAAATTTTGGAGTTGCCACTTAGAAAAGTAAAACAAACAAGCAAAATTATTTCTAACACTCTATTTAACTCAGTGTAGCTAAAGTATTATTAGTTCAACATGTATCAGCACTTCAAAATGTTAATAAGTTACATTACTAGCATCTCATTACTAACGGGATTTTTCCATACCAGTGTACGTGTTACACTTACAGCACTTCTCAATTCAGTTGTTAAATCTTAATGGACATGCTTGATCTGTGTTTTTACATTTTATAAAATTTACAAGTTGAAAACATTTCCCAATACCTGAATGAGTATTCGCTTTTAAGTAAAAATTAATTAAAATTAAATAATATTAAAGATTGGTTTCTTAGTCACGTGCCACATTTCAACTGCTGAATAGCCACATACGGCCAGTGGCTACTGTCTTGGACAGTGCAATTTAGACTCTGTCTCTGCCTAAGTAACACGTTTAAGCATTTCATGATTCACGGCGTAAAACAGCATCTTATTTGTTCAAAAATATCTCACTACAAACATCAAAGAGAAATTTTATGTGCTAGCATTCTACGATTAGGTGATTTGTCCCTTTATGAATACTTTCAAAGTTCTTGATTATATCACTTCTGAGTCTAACATTTCCTGAATATTAATCCCCGATCGTTTAAAGTCGATTTCCTTTTGAAATCACATAATATCCCCAATCAACTGAGTTACTACTACTCTCTGGACCTTCTCCAGCTTTTTTCATAGATTTTATTTGTGTCAGTGATCAAATCTGAAAATAATATTCTAAGTGTGGCCCAACATTTCTTTAATATGAAGCTGTGTTCTGTCTAAAGCAAGGACTTTCTTTCTTTTCTTCAAATAGACTGCAGTTCTGGATTTTCTCAGAGAGCAATAAGCTTTAACGAAGAATTAGGCTCACCTTTAAATGGAACATAGTCAACAAAAGAAAAAAGCAAACAAAATATAACCAGAGACATTGAAATTAAGAACAATCTAACAATAGCCAGAGGGGAGGGGGAGGGACAGTGGGGAGAAGGGTTTTCAGGAACTACTATGAAGGACACAGGGACAAAACCAAGGGGGAGGGTGGAAGGAAGGGAGGGAGCTGGGATTGGCTGAGGTGGGGGGACATGCAGACAACTGTAGTTGAACAACAATAAAAAAGAAGAATTTAAAAAAGAAGGATTAGATGCATTAATATTAATGATAAAATTGATGAAGGTGATTTCCTATTTTACCCATAACATCTGCACTACACTAAAACAAGAAAAGTTCAAATTTAACACATACTGCCAGCAGGGGAAGCATTCACTTAAGACAAAGAAGAACAAAACACAACAGAAAACCAGTTACCCTTCCTCTCTAAACTAAGAGGGCCATTTAAAAATATTGCTCCCATCGGTTAGGATGAAATAAGGATTTTATTATCCAATAGTGAGGGCAGGCCAAAAAAATGCTTTGACACCAAAAGATGCTCTGAGGATACCATCGCCTCTAGACACAGAGTAGATTTTAATCTACATGAGAGGGTAAAGGTCTACCTTAGGGACACACTGCGGAACAGAAAGCACACTTACTGGGCCGGTTGCCCTGATGCGCCCCTCTGCTGGCAGCGTGAGGAAGATACTACTTCCTATTGCTACGAGCCGAGTTCACAGTTTGGCAGCTGATGGGTTAAGTACTGAATTCAGCAAGAGAAGCCACTGTCTCAAGGGAAGGTTTTTATTGTTTGGTTTGGTTTTGTTTTTTCAGGTCTCTAATTTAGCTTCTGCCACTATCCTGTTCCATCTTTTATCCATGATTCACACATTAAGAATGCAAATGTTTAATGTGTTCATGGTCAGAAGCATTTTGCACCAAACTTCAGGACAATCATCCCAATACTAATATACGTACACGCATGGCATTGATATGCTTGACTCGATAAATTCGAAATGGTTAGAAAAATAACATATCAGTACTACTCACCAAACTTTGATGCATTTGACAGAAATTAATTAGTTCAACCTGGTTGGCTCACTTTAATAATAATTAGAGAGAGCTAAATAAAGCTAAACAAAGAATAAGTCTCTTAGGAAAGGATATGTGATTCCTATTAGGCTATAAGGGATTAGCATCTTATCTCAAGTTAACAAACAGTCTCGGTGTACTAGTCTTTTTAACTATTTGGTGTCCATTTTGCACCTTGCAATATACTATCTTTGGGCTGATTCCAAAGCTCTCTTTTTAGCAGTTCTTTATGTAGCCAGCTCCTCTTTGATCAGTACAATCCATCACCAATGTGAACTTTAAATGAATTATCTAAAATAACAATGATACACCTGTAACAACTGTCTCTTCAAATTCCTCACGAACTTTATTATTTCTAATCATTTTTCAAAACTTTACCAGAAATGAAGAAGTAATTATATGCATGTCTAGCACCCACACTAGGGATAAGAAAATGGCAATATGCATTAATTATAGTTTTATTGATAACAGTGCTGAATAATCTGTGCCTTGGTAAGAAAGACACTATTTCAGGGGTGGGGCAGGTGGGCAGAAATTTATAGACTTAAATGCAGAGTTTTTAGAATCACATACGTTAATCATATTGACTAATATTGAAATGTTATAGGCAAATACCTTTGGCTTAATAATTTTATAATATCATAAAATTGATATTGCTTTATTGTCCTGAGAACACACAGCCAGAATCTACTACAAAGATAGATCATAATACCAACCTACCGTTTGGTATGGTCATGCATTTTAAGGGTTGCACGCCTTATATTTCCTACTATATTCCACACAGTTAGACCCTATTGTAACATGAATCGTGTTTATATGGCTTTGTAGGTTCCACAAGTCAACTTCAAACAGTTTTTAAACATCTAAAAGATTATAAATCTTAAGCATTAAATAAAGGTTTTTTTAATGTGAAATCATGGACATTAAAAAGGTATTCTGTTACAGCAGAATACTTTCAAATTTTAGCTTTGTTAATTAGTCCTAAAAATGTGTTGCCTAGTCTAGAATTATGCAAAATAATTCATCCACCAAATTATGGAGAATCAAATACTAGCTGCAAAACAAAGAGGAAAATAAATATTATCCTAATACTCAACTTATAGGAATTTGGTATTGCATGGGTAATAAAAAATAATGGCCTTATGATTGCATTAATAATTTTTCATGTTTTTAACCCTGGCAGGCTGCTTTGTTAACATGGTAATGAGTATTAATGTGTTTTCTCTCCACCAGAAAAGGTATTTCAATAACATTTGCAGATTTTTATAAATGACCTTTTAATACAACTGGTATACATTAACAAGCATTTCAAAAATATCACAACCATTTTAGAATTTCTTTGGAAAACAAACAATGCCATTTGGGAAGGATCAGATGTACCCAAGAGGGTTGGTCATCCTTCCAATTTCAATTTTATTATTTTTTAAATTTTAATTTTTTAAAAGTAAATTCTTCCCATGACAACTAGTGTGTCTGTGCAACAGACAAAACAGAAGTCTTGCACATTGTCATCTTTCAAGCTGAACTCCGTTCTGTGATGGATTCAGACAGGGGAAGGGACAAACTCTACCAGGTTTTTTTTATCACAATCCCTCCAGAAATTAGAAGGCGATTAAATAATCTAAATTTTTACTGATATTCTATGTATCAAACTTCCTTCTTGCCCATTGGTGAAGATGCCGTCTTTTCTTTAAATACATATTTTCTTCTAAATATAAATGTACTGAAGAAGGGACAAGCTCTGTGAAAAATCAAAGTGGATGTGAACATTATTTGAAAAGCACGTGGCACTAAATGAAGATATTTTAAGATGAAGAGTGTCTAGAACACTGTTGAAAACTAGATAGAGATATACAGAAGCCAGCTGTTTGTTTGACCATTTCAAGAAATTCAATATGCTCAGTGTTGCCTCTTATGAAAAGTCGATGTATTCTCATCTCTTCTCTCTCCCTTCCCTTTCCCCTGTGCATAGACAGACTCTCCGGTAAGGCAAATGCTCACTATATATAAGGTGTCAGGGTAGACGTTGCTGTTTTTTTCTACAGCTGGAGTTGTCGGATGGCTGTAGACAGTGAGTGGGATGAAGGCAGAGAGTTGGAGAAGAGGGCTGGCCAGTACAGAGTCGGACTGGGGGCAGATGGGGAGGAGCCAACAGTTTTGGAAGAGGAAGCGGGGAGGGTGAAATATCTTCTGTGTGTGAACTGTTTATGGTTTATACCACTCCTGGCTCTTGCTTAGTTTCCTTCGCTCCACATCTCCCTATATCCTTTGCGCCCATAAAATTGAGTCAGCCCAAGCCAGGGGCTGCCAGGGGCCTGGGATCCCAAGCAACCCAGCATGGCTTTGAGAGAAGACTCCAAAGGCTTTGTGCTCTACTCCTGGTTTAACTTACCTGTTTACTGAGTGCCAGCGCTGCACAGTCCTTCGTGTGCCAGGGGCTGGAGTTGTAATAAAAGGTGAACAGACTTGCTTCCTGCTTCTGCTGGGAATTCAGAGTGGTGGTGGAATACTACAATGAAATTCTAGCAAGTCCCTGGTTACCAGTGTGTCCCTTGCCATCCCAGCCTTATCTTAGTTCTCTTTGATTCATCTTATTTTGCTCTGATCTTTTCCCACATATACGGCTAGATGCAAGGTCTCCCTTTAAAACCAAAGAACAAAGGTGTCAGTTCTCGGCTTTTATTGATGGAGGGGAGGAGCTTGGTCCAGATATGGGCAGACTATTTGAAGAGTGAATGACCCAGGCTGCCCAGCAATCATCTCCCCTCTTCTGCCCCTGTACATACTTGGCAAAGATCCTCTGAACTGAAGTGGGGAGGAAAGGAAAAGAGAAAAGAATTATGAGATCAAGAAAATTGCATGTTGGAGCCTGAAGGGAACTGCAGATGTCAACATGAAGAAGTGACAAAGGCCAAGAGTAGATGGGGACAAACAGTCATCTCAGATGACCACGTATGTGTAAGTTTATCTCTGGGTTCTCCACTCTGTTCTATTCACCTGTTTTTGTAGCAATACCATACTATTTCGATCACTATAACTTTGTAGTGCAGTTTGAAATCAAGAAGTGCAATGTCCCCAGCTTTATTCTTCTTTCTCAAAGTTGTTTCGCTAGCCAGGGTCTTCTGCTGTTCCATACGAATTTTTAGGAGTGCTTGTTCTATTTACGTAAAACATAACATTAGAATGTTGATAGGGATTGCATTGAATCTGTAGATTGCTGTGGGTAGTGTGGGCATTTTTATGAGGTTAGGGCATGGGTTTTTACATCAGCAACAGAACCTACCAATAAGAAGGGTGATTGAGTTCCAACTTGCCTAAAACATGCGGTGTGATGACCTTTCACTCTCAAGAGTGTGCTAGTTCAGATGATGAATTATGGAGCCATTGGGCCTCGAATTCCTATTATTTTTATCACCTTACTAATAGAATATTTCACTTTGGTATCAAACGGACACCAATATGCTGTTATATATGCAACCAATATAATTTATGTTAAAAAACAAGCAAGGTGAAAATAAGAAAATAAAATATATTCCTCCCAGTTTGATTTGTCTCTTCGGCCCTTTCAAAGTGAAACATACCCCTTTAAGAAGCAAAGCAGCTAAATACATTAGTTTATTTTCCTGAAACAAAATCCCAAATGGCAAATATAAGACAAATGCATAACAAAGGCAAACATTTAGCAAGACAGTACAAACTAAAGAATGTAAACAGGAGGAACTGCAAAAGAAATTGTTTTGGAATATTTGGATATTGTCCCAGAATGTCACTGAATTCACTTTCACATCTGACGCTGAATGTCAACTACATACAGTATAAACTTACGCCTCAGGCCTTTTAGAATATCCAGGAAGAATTATGTAGGCTCCTGACTTGTGCTGTGTAGGCAGAAACATAGACTTTGCATGTGACAGGGCAATAAAGCAAGTATTTGTCAGCTTCCAAATTGGAGCCAACAATGAATTGGCTATTTGCAAGACTGCTATTTCTACAGGCGTGATGCAAACATCCTTTACTCCTGAACAATGGATAGAAGGACCAATTCTGGAAGCCTCATGGCCCAGTGTATTCTATCATATTACCATAAGAAAATCTCAAATAAAAACCCTCCTAACAGACAGGGATATCTCCCACCCCCACTCCTTGAAGACTACATACTTGCAAAATTATAAATTCCCAAGATAGGGTTTGTAACAAGGAAATTTCAGCATACAAACGGTGGTAGTGACAGATACCCACACCAAGGAAATAAAAATGGTTAAGATGTTCTTATTTATAACTCATAACCTCTGAAATATATTCAATATTCTTGTTCCTACAGAGGTGAATTAAACTTTTTCTCCTTTCTTCTGTTGACTCTGATATTCCTCTTCCAGATTACAATGTCTTTCATCCTAACTGGCCAAAACAAAAATTCTTAGAATCAACTTATCCACTGGCATATCCATAAAACAAACCACTGCGCAACACTGAGTGTAAACATTAAGTTCCTGGGGTGCTGTCACTTCCAAACAGATGGGAAAATGCAGAGCATGCAGAGCTGTGAGTCAGGATCTCAGGGCTCCTCCTATTAAGAACTTTCATCTAGCCATCTACTTTTACTCCAAAAAGTGGTAGATGCTCAGGTAACGTTTTTGAAATATTTTATCTATTTATTTTAGAGAGGGGAAAGGGGGGAAGAAGAGAGAGAGAGAGAAAGAGAGAAACATCAGTGTGTGGTTGCCTCTCACACACCCTCAACTAGGGACCTGGCCTGCAACCCAGGCATGTGCCTTGACTAGGAATCGACCCCTTGGCTCACAGGCCAGCGCTCAATCTATGAGCCACAGCAGTTGGGGCTCAGGTAACTTTTAATGCCCCTTCCTTATTTACAAACTGTGGGTCTTGGGGAGACATCATTCACCTCTTTGATTTTAACTACTCTACCCAGATAATCACAGTAACCTAGACTACCCAAAGAGGAACTGGATATACGTAAATCCGCTGGCCCTCTGTACATGAACACTTATTAGTCTGTTTTTCCATCATATGCTCTAGGAGAAGAATCTATTTATAATATTACTTTAAGCAACAGCTAATTAGGAGAAATATCCACCCAGAACTTTTGCAGTAACGACCTATACAGAAAAGAAAAGGGGGCCTCAGAGATGATAGACACAGGTTTAAAGAGGACTCCCTCCTCCTTTCTCAGGGGGCATTCAGGCTACTTCTGCTCTGTGTGACTCAGTTTCTCAGCAGGAACAAGTCAGCTGCAATCCCCAGGAATCCTCCTAACACTGATACTTGATTAGACCTTCCCAAATGACAGTTCAGAAGACTAAATGCAACTTGATGGCTGTTCCCTTTTCTCACATTCCCTTTTGCGGCATAAACTTGTGCTGAATGGTGACAACAAAAAGGCATTCAGTTACATGTGATGAATGCAAATGAGGTGCACTTAGAAGTTCATGTCTGAAACCGGTAAAGAGAAAGTGACTGTGTGGGGGGCTGCAATAAGTTGATTCTGGCATATCATTTGTTGCACAATTTACTAGACTCCAAGTCTTTTACCAGATACCTGCTCCATCTTTAATAAATGTGTCCTGAGAGTCTTCAGGAAGAATCATGCTGCTGCTTATCATTTCAGTAATAGTGTCTAAACCTCTGCATTGGGCTGAACAGAAACTGATGAATATAATCTCCAGTACAAAATTAACAATGTGCAAACATTTCAAATAAAGATGCTCTAAGGGGTGAGTAATGTTACACAGTTATTTGGTGGCATCTGTGACATATTAGAACCAGTGGACATTAGCATATTTATAATGCTCTATGTTGAATGTCCAAAAAAATGATAACCATCAGAATTATTGATTATAGACTATGTGCATGTGTCAATCACCTTAAGTGCTCTGTAGACATTCCTTAATGCTTTCAATTCCTTAGGAAGATGCAAATATGTTTTATCCCTATCTTGCAGGTGAGAAAATTAGGGATCAAAAAGGCTGAGTCACCTGTATAAGATCATACAACTCAGAAGTGTTCCTGACCTCTCTTTTACAACTGGGTTAAACAAAAATAATTTTACAATCATTCTCCTAGAGCTCTAGTATTAAAGAAATGGCACTCAAGTTAATGTATGATAATTTTAAATGATACAGGTTAATTTTCGGTATAAAATTATTCTCATCTGAAGTTTTCTTTTTTTCATGGAAAGACAAAGTAGGGAGAATATATCCAAGAAAATAATGTGGAGGCTAAGGAGACATTTATTAACACAAAAAGAATTTCACAAGAAAGGGAGCTTGTTTGGCTTTATCTGCAACACATATTACAATGGTTCTAATTGTTTCTTTTTTAAGGTTTATGTACTTTGATTTGAGAGAGAGGAGAAGGGAGACAGACAGAGAGAAAGAAACATCCATATGAGAAACATCTATCAGTTGCTTCCTGCACACACCTGGACTGGGGATCCAGCCCACAACCCAGGCATGTGCCGTGATTGGAAATCGAACAGATGGCCTTTCACTGTCCCAAATGATGCTCCAACCAACTGAGCCACACTGGCCAGAGCTGTCTTTTTTATTATTATTATTATTCTAAATTAAACCCTACAGAACTGCCTATTTCCCCACATGATAAATCTAGAATGAATGAAATATCAAGAGGTGAATTCCTCCCTAAGAGAATGTTCCTTCTGACTGCTAATACATGGCTTCTATTCAAAGCGTGTTTGTCCTGCACCTTCATTTGCCACTCGTGAACCCTGTACACAGGTCTTTGCACCCCTGGCTGGATGCTGGAATCCTTGCAGGCATTTTTTAAGAGTGTACCTCAAGCAGGAAATTCACAGTGCAGCCACTTTGTGGTGAATGTTTGTAACATGCCCAGAACGCCTGTGCTTGGTCACCTGTATTTCTCCTTGGTGTGAGCAGAAAAACATGGAGACAATGTTTTCTACAAAGGTGCTGTGTGCCTACAGTCATGGAACCAGGGACCCTAACACCACCAGCAGACACCCAGGGAACGAAAGGGTCGAGCTGGGGAAGGGAGTTAACTCACGTCCATTTCAGCCAAAAGCCAGTAAAGCAGATGAGATGGATAGGGTTTATGCCTAAGTCATTCACTCTTCCCTCCGGCTTTAAATTGTGACTATGACATAGATAACCCTTGAGCATGATTTATGGGGACCTTACACGAGTCCCCATCTGTTTGCGCCGTGATCCACTAATGCAAATATTTCCAAAGCAAGTGAGGGAAGCTCTGCCTTGGGAGTCATTAAAGAGAGATGGGGCACAACACTAGGAAATATACAGCAGGGGGAAATGTAGCCTGGCTCCCTAGAGAAGCAACTCACTGTGACCTAATATTTAAGATGGATAGCTGACAACGTTGAAACATCACTAGTAAATAAAATGCACTGAAAGGTCTTTGTTAAGCAAGGACCCCGTGTTAATGACAGCTGCCAGATAAGTGTCTGAGGGGGAGGTGTGCAGAGAAGGAGAAAGAATGCTCCATCAGAAGACCAGGGAACTGCATCGAAAAGTAGGTGTAACGGGAAAGCTTACATGGTTCAGGCCTTCGCTAGAGCCTAGTTCCTTCTGTGTCCTGAATACCACGGAGCCCTGGCTCTCCAAGGTGAGCATGTAATGACTAGTCACTAGTCCCTCCATGGAAAAGCTACACGTGCCTTCCAGCCCCTTCCCCCAGGGCAGAGATGAGGAAAGAAACCAAAAGAATGCTCGGGGAGCCTGAAGTCACTTAAGTGACCTTCCCAAGCCGGGAACATCAGGCCGTGTCATTTCTAGTTGGTAGTCATCAACCAGTGAGCTCAACTCAGTCACTGGAACTTGTCTGAACTCTTGGATCCTTGTCAGTACGGTGTGCTTCCAGGAGCTTGCAATGTAACTGAAGGAACAGGATATGATATAATACATTAATAAGGGTTTATTTAAATACCAAAGAAGAGACATGGTTAACAAGGACGAGGGGACGCCTCGGAGGGTGGACATCATCGTGGGTGGTGTAACGAGAGAAAACGCCAGAGGGCGCTATGGGGGGGCACTCCCATGGACTGAACAGTGGCCTCCCCAAATCCACATGTTGCAGCACTGTTCCTCAGTGTGGCTGTTTTTAGACTTACGGCCTCTATGGAAGTAATTAAGAAGTTGTAAGGATGGGCCCCTGACCCACTAGGGTTAATGTTCTTATGAGAAAAGACACCACAGTGGGGAGGTGAAAGGGGGCCAAGGGGGGTGAGGGGGTGGCGGTAAGAGCCTTGACTTTGGGTGGCGAGTGCTGACAACGTGTCACCGAGCTGTGCACTGAAACCTGTGTGGTTTCATTGACCAGTGGCGCCCCCCTAGATTCAATACATTTTTTTAAATAATAAAATAAAAGACACCAGAACTCGTTATCTCTCTTGCCCTCTCTCTCCCCTCCCCATTCTCCTGCCCTTTCCTCTCTCCCCACGGCGTGACGACACGGTGACAATGCTGTGTGTGTCTGTGAGCCTGGAAGGGTGCTCTCGCCAGAAGCAGACCCCAAGGAACCTTGCCAGACCTTGATCTGGGTCTTCCCACCTCCAGAACTGTGAAAAAATCCATTTCTGTTAAGTCCCCTATTGACAGCACTTTGATATGGTAACCTGAGCAAGCCGGGAGAGGTACTGAGGGCAGCCCGCGTTCCTGGGGAAGTAATGGGGCGGGCACGCTGGATCCAGCCTGCCACCTGCTCTTGTACGGCCTGTGCGCTGAGAATGGTATTTACACTGCTAAATGGTGGGAAAAAAATCAAAAGAAGAATAACATTTTGTGATATGTGAAAGTGATATCAAATTCAAATTTCAATGTCCATAAATAAAGCTTTAATGGAGCACAGCCACGCTGATTTTTACGTGCTATATATCCATGGTTCCTTTCCCAGTCGTACAGAAGACTCGTGGCCTATTGTATGGCTCTGAAAATAATGAAAATATTCACTATCTGACACTTTAGGGGAAAAAAATTTGCCAACCCTGGGTCTGAATGGGTTTCTCTTAAACTGTATTTTGCATATGTATCACCTGGGAATCCTGTCCGAGTGAGGACTCTGATTCCGCGCATCTGGGCTTGTGGCTTGAGTGGCTGCACTTCTCACAAGCTCCAGGTGGTGATGCTGTTACTATAGATGGGCCGCCACTTGATTAGGAAGGCTCACGATCATTTTACCTAAGATTCTGGTTTTCATGTAGAGAAATGTCTTCTGTGACGATCTGGTTGGCTGGATAATCAGCCCTGATCACTAACAGAATTATCCTAGGATTCATCGTAAAATTGAAAAAGCTGTCCTGAACAGGGAATGGGTGGGACAAAAACAGAGAGAGAACCTCTGGTTTATGCGTTGACAATCAAAAGCCACTTTCAGTAGGGGAGATTGTCGAAACTGAAACTTAGCAGCTTGTGGTAAGGTAATGATTCATTTTTTCTATTTACATTGTTTCTTTGATAAGTACTTGTCGGTATATGTAAAATGGCCCCCCATTTCCTTTATATATTATACCCAAGTATCTTTATTAAAGATGCAAAAGAGGCTAATTCTTTTTTTAAAAGATTTTATCTATTTAGTTTTAGAGAGAGGGGAAGTGAGGGAGAAAGAGAGAGAAGAAACATTGATATGAGAGAGAAACTTCAATCAGTTGCTTCTCGTACATGCCCCCACAGGGACCAAACCCACAACCCAGGCATGTGCCCCAACTGGGAATCGAACCAGCAATCTTTCACTTTGTGGAATGATGCCCAACCAACTGAGCACACTGGTCAGGGCAAGAGGTCAATGCTTCATGACGTGAACAACCACAATCTTCTTTTTTCAAAAGCTTTTAGAGTAAAACATCTAAAAGTAAATATTGAGATTTAAACTGATGAGAAACATATCAGGCACTGCCTGTCAAAGCCCCAAGGGCCACAAAATAAATGGTAAGGTAACAGCAGCCTCGGCTTATTGAAATGCAGGCCATAGTCACTCTGATTTCACATGCACGGCTTCCCTCCACTGCCTCCTTAGCAGATGTCATCAGATCAGATACACAGAGCCAGCTAAATGAAGTGCAGATACAACCCCAGGAGCTCCGAGGCCCAGGCTGTGGGCACCCCATCTCATGACCCACACATGTGCAAGTGGCTGGGTGCAAATCCACTGGCCAGGGGCCCAACATGTCATTTCAACCAAAAGGTAAAATCTGACATTATAAGGATTTAGCCCTAATAACTTTCCCATGGTTTAGTGTATTGTGCCTATTCAGTCCACATATAAAACTAATTACAGTATTTTGAAAAAGCACATATAGAAAAACATACTGCATATTTCTATAGTGTTCTGAGTATGAAAGTTATTAACAATGAAGCTTTACCTTTTGTGGTTTTTGTTGAGTTATACATTTTTTATTGCTTAAGGCAGCACAAACTGTGTGTCACAGTTAAGCAATTATCTTTGGCCTGCATTTACATTATTTATGCCCTCTAGTTAAAAGAGTAAGGTATGAGCCCTGACAGGTGTAGCTCAGTGGATTGAGCACTGGCCTACGAACCAAAGGGTTGCCGGTTCGATTCCCCATCAGGGCACATGTCTGGGTTGTGGGCCAGGTCCCCAGTAGGAGGCACATGAGAAGCTACCAGACATTGAGGTTTCTCTGCCTCTCTTTCTCCCTCACTTCCTCTCTCTCTAAAAATAAATAAATAAAATCTAAAATCTTTAAAAAAAAGACTAAGGTATAACCAAGGGGTGCTTACTGATTTCACCTGAAGTCCAAACAGAGACTGGGCGATAATCACAATGAGTAATAATACCACACTACTCCTTATGGAATCTCCAGTATGCACTGTGGTACATGCCATCTCAAAGCGAGATAATATACATAAGGTACTTATAATAAAAGTAAACAATTGATAAATTTATTCTCCTTTAATCATCCTAAGAAACACAGGAAGCATGTTTCTCCTTCCCCATTTCATGGACAGTGACAGCGAGGCATAAAGGGATCTAGTACTTTGGCCGTCGCCACACAGATGGCAAGTGACTCCGCCAGGGTGGGAATTCCCCGATGCCAGCTGCCATTCTTGTCTCAGAACAATGCACCACAAATTTCCACACTGCTAAGAAATTCAGTCAGCCTTCAATGCCTTTTAAACCCCCCAAACCCACTCAACTGAAGGGCAAAACCCCTTGGGGTCATTTATTTTGCAAAATGGCATTATTTGGAACGTTTGCTTCTGTAGGTACGATGGAGTAGCCTGTAGAAAGCCATAGGCCTGCCAAAACAAACTGGAAAAGTTGGGGGGGAAATACAAAAATAAATAAATAAATAAATAAATAAATAACTGCTTAAAGGTATCAGAGTTTTGCTGCAGCAACAAGAATGAAAGCAGTCCAGATTTGAGAGAAAGGAGGAGAACTTCATAAAAGTGAGCTGATGTTCCACAGAAACTTTTTCCTTGGGGCATTTGTGAATTCTTTGTGCAAGAAAAGAACCTCAGAAGCCAGGCCTTGCCTGAACAGAGGGCCCGAGGCGGGATCAGAGAAACCGCTAGAACTTTTGGGCGGCTGTACAGAGACAGAAAGGAAGAACTGAGCAGTTAGGTCCCTACTGAGAAGAGGGATGGAAAGCCGAAACAATGTCCGTTTTCTCTCAAGACATGGCCCCGATTTTTAAACTGCGTGGGAGGATAAAACGCTAAGAAAGCCTCTAAGAAGTGAGTAAAGTTCTCTACAGCCCGTGGCAGCAGAGTGTGAGACCCATGGGGGACGGGCCCAGGCGACCACACCAGGCTCCTTGCCGAACGCCCCAAACGGACTGGCCTTGCCCTCAGTGCACCCCCTTTCCCCACGTGGTTCACTTCGTCTGACCTGTTTTTTTCTAGCGCACACGCCATCTCCAGGTGACCCTGTAAAATATGTAAGCCCGTCCACTCTCTGCACCTGGATTTTCTTTTATGGATAACACCACAATTTGAAAGTTTATATATATGTGTTGGCCTGCTCGACTTCTATATTTCTCCTCCAATGGACTATGAATTCCATTGAGAGGGTAAAATGCAGGTCATGACCATCTTCTATTCCTTTTCTCTGGCATAGCGCACTGATACAGAACATATGACGCATAAATGAGTAAATAAGCAAGCGTAAGATGAAGAGAGAAAAAGAAATTAGGGAAACAAAGAAAATTCAGAGTCTGAAAACATGCTGAGGGCCTGTGATGAAAGGCTCTATGCCCCCCTCCTGTGTGTATATAATTCTAATTAATACTGATTGAATTGAAATATGCATTAAAGGGAAAACAGATTCCTTTTTGTTGTTTTGCATACAGCTCCTGAACTTCAGGTCTAAAAGGCACAACACTCTTCATTTTAACGCAGAATCCTCTGTTCCCTTTAGAAACCATGAGGAAGCAGTAATATTGATTTGGAATATAATCTTTTCCCTGTTCTTAAAGACGAAGTGTGGTGTCTTCTATCCCTAGTATTTAACGTCAGTCACATAATTTCCTACTATGCAAACCTAATATTGACAATGATGTCCAATACATTGCAATATGTCTTAGAATATACATGCCAGACATAACAGAAAAGGGAAGTGGATTTATACAAGGTGGGACCCCCTAAAGTGGAATTATCTTCTGGAGGGTGGGCCCCATGTAGTACAGGCTTCCACCACTAGGTGAGGGTTCTAGGGACCCATCTGTGTCAGTGTACCAGTTGGTGTTGTTGGAAGAGGCTGCGTTCAGCTTCAGTGAATTTTTTTTGAAGACTTTCAGTGAGTTTGCCCATTTCATGATGGGTGATTTACAAAGATACCTGCCCACACCACACTGAGTGTTCAGCAGTTTTTGACCACAAACGGCATGACCCTGGGCCCTCCCTCCCTATTCACCCAATCTTGCCCCAGAAGACTTTTTTTTTGTTTCCCTGTATGAAAAGAGTCCTGAAAGCAAAACAGCAGAAGCACGAAAATGCATCAAAATCAGCAGCTTCAAAAACTGTTTTGAGCAGTGGGGAAAAAAGTCTCAATAGGTGTATCAAACAGAGTACTTTGAAGGTGACTGGAGTTTAAACACGTAAGAATAAAAACACAATTTTATATAAATAAAATCCAGCATAGAAAAATAATGTGCATAGTTTAAAACGTGAGAACCTTGACTGAAAGACGAGGCTACCTATGTGAAAAGAGCTCTTCACTTGGAAACAGGGGCCTGGTTTCTAGTCTCAGCTCTGCTCCCAACAAGACCAGGTGTTGTATTTATCCTGGGGTCTGTTTTCTGGTCTTTAAGAAAGGAATTGGTTGCAAATTAAAGACCTGTCTAGTCCTTACAAGGTATGAAGCTATTCCTAACCTGAAGTTGTATTCATAAGCTGTCATATGGCCAGGAAAAAAAATGAGAAAGGAAAAAAATAGCCGCTTACTGCTCTCTGGCTACTGTTTTCTGAGTAGGTGATCTCTTTTGCATGAAGAAAATGTCATATTTTATTTGTTGCTTCACTGTAGCAAGAGCAATGTCATTTTTTTCTACCTTGTTAAAAGCTCCTATTACAGAAATTGCCACATCTATTAGTATATCTTAATTATCACATCCTGTGCTGCTTTTAGCCTCCAGTGGGCCAAAATTGCTATGATTAATGCCTTACTAAACAATGATATTTTTACATCAGTAAGCAATTAAAGAGCCCAACAGCACTCTTGGGGACTTCAAAAAACCGTAAGAAGGACTGCCATCACTTTAATTTATATCCACTCTAATTGTATTTACAGTAAACTTACAAAAGAAGAATACTGTGTCAAAATATTTATTGTGCACACAATGAATGTTTGCAGAAGGAGAGGCATTCGTGCTTCACGTTGGCTGCAGAAGCAGCACATGAAGAAAGAAAGAATGAGCCAAGACAAGGTCACATCGGGATGATGAGCAGTGCGGGGCCTCAGACTTGGCGACCCTGGGAATGCAGATGAAAGGGATTGCACTCCAAGGTGAAGCTTCTTATCTTTTGTGAGTCCTGTCTGGCAGCATGACAGCTGAACCTGATCTTAAGCCGGAAGACAGTGGGTGTGGGAATCAGCATTCCTTTCCATTTGGAAGGGAAGGGGGTACCTAGTGACAAAAATATGCGTTGTGAATAAGATAGCTGAAAAGGCAAAGGTCTCCTGCCAGGAGCACAGGGAGTCAAGGCCAGGAAGTACTGCTTCCCTTCTCCAAGACATAAGCCATTGAGCATCTATCTGTCTAATTCAACAGAAAGATTTACTCCTCACGTGTTTGAGGTCTTACCATGTAAGATTTATCTCTTTCTTCCCTCATGTGTTCAGTTTTACTTTGCCTCTAGCAATCTCGCTGCCCACTCCATTTACTATCAAAACCTTACTTTATTATTATACAGAAAAGGGCTGTTTAATATATAAGAATAATTGCAAAAAATGGCATTGGATTTGAAAGTGAATCTTTCATTTTAAAGCTTTTTGAATTGCCCATATTAAGCCCCAAAGTTGGTTTCAATCTAAATGCTATACTTTTCCTAGAGTCGCCACACCTGAGAGCTTGTCTGAGGCAGAATCTTTCCCTATCTCAGACACCCTGAACCAGGGTCAGCATTTTAGCTGGGGAGATTCGTGGGCACCGTAAGGTTTGAGAAACGCTGTAATAGGGGGTGAGCAGAGACTGGGAGATCCATGTGTCTATCAGGGAACTGTAAAAAAAGATAAAGACGAAATAGAAGAACAGGAGGAGAGAGATGAGGGGAGGAAGAGGAAAACAGGAGAGGAGGAAGCAGTGGGAGAGGCAGTGGGAGGGAGAGGACACAGACTAGGAGGAGGGAAAAGGAAACAGTGTCTTTCTGAAGTTTTACACAAAACTCCTCTTTTCCAAATTTGCTCTGAAGTGAACCGAATCTCTTATGCTGCATTTACGGCAGATCTCCTTTCCATGTTTGGGGCTTGCAGAAAGTACAATGAACTTCTTTGACCCCGGACTTGCAGATGCCTCCTGCCTGGAAACAGCAATACATAGCAGGTGGTTGTGCTGTCACTTGAAACTTTGCATTTAAATAATCACATCCCAGGGTTCACAGGGTAAGACTTTCACAGCATCATTTCAGAATCAGCTCTGTGGGACCCACAGATTAAATAGCAGTCAATGTCAGTTCAACGCCATTTCACGTGAAGATTTCAAGAGGACTGGTGGAGCAGCAGTCAAATCTAGTTCCCTGCATGCATTTTCCTCTCTCCTTTCTATCTACCGGTTGCCCCACACCGATGCCAGAGGGGAACACACTGAATATGCTCCTGCCCATTTTCCCATCATGCTCTTCTACACCAGACAGGATTCTAATCACTTCCAAAATTACATCGATACCGGAAGAGGAAAAAAACTACCTACATTGACTGTTTTCACCTTCTTTTCAAGTACTGCCACTTTGTGAAAGTTTGAGGTTTACTTTAAAACCAATTAAATTGTATTTAATCAGCAATTTCTGATTAAAATTTATGTTGGGGACTACAGCTATTTATAAAGTATTGGAGTATCTGAAGAAAAGGTAAACAAAGAGTGTCAAAAATGAGAACTCATTGTGAGAACGGTGGCAGAACACACAAACGAAGAATCAACATAAAAGAGGCTTTTCTTTCTTTTTAGAGTTTTTTTCTTCCTTTCTGTCCTTCAATCTACGAAAAGTCATTGCTGATGAAGAATTAGAGAAACATGGGGTTGGGATGGAGACAGCTGATCATGTACACAGGCAACCCAACCTTTGCCATCACCCCCTTTAGTGACGAAATACAAGTTGTTACGGAAAGTCTCAGGTTCTAAGAGACTGGATATGTTCAGGGAGGCTCAGGCCCTGACAAGCCTAGCCTGGAAGTCAGAGAGGAAAGGTTTATGTAGTTGTGCAAGAGCCCTGACAGTGAGAATTTGGATGCTTCCTCTAGTGCTTATTTTTCTAATTAGTTTTAGAGCGTTCAATTATTTCAACGTTTTCCATTATTACTGAGGGCGGGTCCCCAGGGAGACAGAATGGACAGGCAATATTCTCTCCAGTTGGGGGATGTGGCACACCTAGGCACAGAGTGCGTCTCAGTGCTAAAATGAGGAGCAGGGTTCAGTTTAACCATCTCCTGACTCGGTGCCTGATATTTAAGACCAACCAATGTTATCAGCTGCATCTACATTTTATAATGATGGAGTTCCCTTTCGATGTCTCGGTCACTGGTTGTGATGCTATTGGTAATTGCCACACTTGGCCAAAAGCCACAGGACTAACTTGATATTTGCAAACTCCAGAGATAAGCAGGTATCCATCTCCTTCTCCACTACCCCTCCCAGCCCATAGCCTAGGTATGGCAGCACCTTTCATACAGTTATTAACTCCTTTCTGCTTAAAGGTTTCTCAGTGGGAACATTTTATGCCTTTTCTTAGTTGCACGTTCCAAGTCTAAAATGTGAAACGACATCCTGCGTAAAAGAGTTTTTCTTGTCCCCCACAGAGGACAATAGCATATGTCTCTACTGTTGGGGAGATAGTGAATAATTTACCAATTGAGAACATTCTGTCAAAGACACTGTTTTGCTTTGATGCTCTTGTATAACTGCCACTGACTTTAATGAGAATTACACACATCTGTCATTGGGCAGAACGAAACCCATTATTTATCAAAGCTAAAACCCACCATTTGCCATAGAGCCTTCCTCTAGTCAATAATTAACAGATATAAGACTCGCAGATTTGTAGTTCATACTTTATTTTTCTGATGAGCAAAACATGGCAATGAAAGAAAAGGAGCCAGAGAGTAATTTTCTAGGCCTGAAAAGATTTTTGCTGGTTTTCACAACTGAATAACTCGATTTTCCATCTTTGGTGATGAAAAGGCTAACAAATAGCTTCCGTGACTGCTCGTGTCTTTAATATCACACGATCTGTTATAGTAAGTAATATAAGTTCATTTGATTGGGTGGTGTAAATCAATGGTTTTCTATTTTGCAGAATCCTTGGGAAGAATAATGAGAGTGTGAGGTGTAGCTGACTGTCTTTAGCAGTCTGTGACCCTGAACCCTATCCTTGCTACTCAAATGGTCAGTCAGCAGGCCAGCTGTATGGGCACAGGATGGACCTTGTTAGAAATGGGACCCCACAAAGGCCCAGTGAATCAGAAACTCTAGAGTGCCCCTATTGTGTGCTTCAATAAGCTGTCCAGGTAGATGTGATAATCATTAAAGTTTGAGAACCTCCAGTCTTAACATTGCAACCTTGTAAAATAAGTTGTAAACTAATTATGAGTTTGGAAAGAATGAAAAAGTAGTACTAGTGTTTTCAAATCTTTTCTTATGTTTTGCATGCTTGGATTTTGAAACATAAACTTATATTAATTTGTAATATAACACACTTTTTCAAATAAAAATGATCAGTCTTATTTTTTATTGCAGTTGACCCTTGAACATGAGATTGAACTGTGTGAGTCCATTTATGCAAAGATTTTTTTCAATAAACACTGTAAATGTTTCTCTTACTATCGAGATAAATGCCTTTATCTTACTATTGTAAGAATATAGTATATAACACATAAAACATACAAAATATGTGTTAGCTGTTTATTTTATCAGTAAGGCTTCTGGTCAACAGTAGGCTATTAGTTAAGTCCTGGGGGATTTGAAAGTTACACACTAATTTTCAACTGTGTAGAACATCATGTCCCTCACCCTGCATTATTCAAAGGTCAACTGTAATTTCATAGGTCATATTTACTATTGAATTATCCCTCTTGGTTTGAAGAAAGATTGCATGTTTAACTACATTCTCTTTCTGCCATTTAAGCAACATTTTCTGCCCTTGAACTCTAATTATTTGTTACACCTTAACTTATTCTGTAATATTTTCTTATAATTTATATTTTCATTGAAACATAATAAAATATAGTGAATGAAATGCTCACAGTACATGTACAACTGTTTTCCTAATTTATCTACCTTTATTTAGTCTTCTTTATTAGTGAGAACTGCTGAAACACTCTTTTCTCTTTTTAGGCACAAATGTTTAGTAGGAAGAGGTTCTGCTCATTTTTTTCCTATTCCACATGTCTCCTGATACTCAACAAGAGTTGCCACTTGTTTATTTCATTTTATAATGAGCATTGGGGGTGGGTAAGGCCATTGGTGCCGGTACACAGCCAGACAGTACATAAAAATGTCTAATGATACAATTTATCTGCTGGACTAAAATGCATTTCATAGAACGGAAGAAATCACTCTTTTCATGCTGCATTCTCAGTGCATTCTGCAGTCAAACCTCCTAAAATTCTCTCTGGCAACACAGTCCACATTGCGATGATGGATAACTGCTGTGAAGTGATTATTAATCCATAAGCATCTGCCTGCTGAGGTAGTCTATTTTCTAAAAAAAAAATTAAGAATCATTTCCACACTGTTGGAGCTATCATAACCTTTTCTAAGCCTGCAATGTGAGACCTCCTGTCTATTGCCATATTTCTTCATTAATTAAAGCTGACTGCCAAGACGTCTCAGCCCCTTATGGTCTAGTTCCGGAACCATGGAGGGAACCACATGTCATGTTATGACAGGGACTGTTACTGGGCTCACAAGTGCAACAGCTCACTAGTGACCATGTGAGGTCTTCACACCACAAGTCACAAAAGTCAATAATAGAAGGAGTATCCCATCACATCACATCACAGGATTTCAGAGATAAAGAGAACCTCTGACATCACCAAAACCAGCTAATTTTTTAAAATGGCAGGAAAACCTGCTCTCCCCCCAAAAGCAATCAAAGCACAAGAATCTTAGCACTTTAGGTGAAAACAGACAAAACTAGCCTGCTCTGGTTGGAAGGAGAGGGGAGTGAAAGTTGCCTTGCTCCTGTCCGCTCTCGGCAGAGAGCTGCTGTGGTGCCTTCGTGGAACCACGAGTAACTAGTCAGCGCGGACATTTCTGCTCAGTACCACCCCTGCAGCTTACAGATGAGGAAATTAAGACCAAAGGCAGTGGAAACTGAGTCTGACCCCCTCTTGGTAACTCCCCAGTGGCAAATGGTGTAGGTTGGGACGCACCCCATCCCAGGATTGCCTGTGACAGGTAGGAAGTGGCTGGATGTGTGGACACCAAAGAAAAGGGACCTTGGGAAGTTCTTGAAGAACTGTCTTGGGAAGACAGCCCCATGGCCACACGCCACAGACTAGCACACACCGCCACAGTATTTGCATTCTGTGTCAATACTTCGTTCCTGTAGGTGGAACCCACACCTGTTTAAACATGAGAAAATTTAAGAATTTGAAGAAACTAATTTGCATAAAAATGAAGCAAAATATTTAAACCTCAATAAATGTTTGCTTTCTTTAGTTGTGCCTGAATTTACTTACGAAAATTATCTCTACACTACATGAAATAAGTGACTGAAGATATCCTCATTAAATGTAATAGAATTGTATTAACTTCTAAGATGATACATTGTGATAAAATTTTGGAAAGGGGAATAAAATACCCCCTTGATAATTTTAAAGACATTTTTCTAAATTTTTGGTCTACTCACAACAGGTATACATGGGAAGGAGGTTTAGGGTCTGGAAATGAGAATTTAAAAAATAACATCTGTTAAATCCTGAATACCACAGAGAATTGGCTGGCAATGAAGAAATCCAAACGATATTAAATTATTATAACTTCAAAAGCTCCAGACCCTTTAGATTTATGGATGCCAAAGGGTAAATGCAGCAATGATACTCATTAAGACACTACTTGTATTTCTAATCATCGGAGCAGTTAATAACTTATGAGTGTTTATCAGTACAAGGCACTGTTCTAATTGCTCAAAAATACATCGATTTATTCATTTCTCACAATAAGCTTAATATACTGGAATGACTAATGCCATCACTGTTTTATTCAAAAGTTGCCGTGGAGAAGTCAGTTGGGACCACGAACCTGCTGGTAGCGCCAGAACCCAGGGCTCCGACTGTTGGGGAGCACACTGTTGGGGAGCAGGTCTGCTCGTTGGTGCAAAGACTTGGACCGCATAAGGTCTTTTTCACTGATGGATACATATGATCAGTGCACGTGTGTTGTTCACTCACAGCTATGTTCTTTGTCTCACTCTTCTCCTGTTTCTTGTCTAACTTCAAGAAACAGGAGAAGAATCCTCGTTTTAAGTCAATGAATTATTATAATAGGTAAACAACCAAAGGAGTCAGATGATTACCTCTATTTTATTAATTGGTTAGTAGTTTTCTTTTTTTTCTTGATTAGGCCCATGTAATCTTGAATAATCAGGATGGTAGAATATTGAAAGAGCAAGTCTTCTTTTTTTTAAAGAGCAAGTCTTTTAGATTAAGGGTAACCGGGTCCAAATCTCAGTTCTTATATTCACTAGCTGTGGGGCTTGGGGCAAATTTCCAGACTGTTTGGAGTCTTCAGGGTAATAACAATTCTTGACTGTGTTATAGAGAGAACGATATAGAATGTATAGCTCAGAGAGAATGATCCATTCATGTTAGCATCCTTTATGACAGGTGGGATCTATTATAAGTATGTGGTTTACTATCACAAATCTGAGAACAAAAATACTCTATGAAATTGTTTCTTTTGCATGGTTAAAGCAGAGTTCAGAACTCAAGGGAAAGAGAGAGAAAAAGGAATCTGTAGAGATTTACTTTAGCATGGGAGGTTTTCATTTTCTTTATTGATTTTTTAATATTAGCCATGTTGATTGAGAAAGATCAAATTTAACAGAAAAGTTATCTGTGTTTGCCTTCATATTACACTTAAATTCATTAGTTCACAACCACAATTTTGGAATTAGTGTGTGAGAAGAAGGGCACTGCTTGAAATAAAACTCACTCAAAATAAAACTTACTCAAAATGAGAGAGAGAGAGAGAGAGAGAGAGAGAGAGAGAGAGAGAGAGAGAGAGGGGAGAGGGAGCACATGACAGGGAGACTGCCCCACAGTAAAGATGTTCAGATGCCCTAGTAGCTTTCATCGCCCAGAGACGCGCCCAGAAGTATGTATGAACAAACTACAGGCTACAATGAAAAGTCCAAGTTAAGACTAAGGGACTAAGAATGAAATGCTTAGATTCTCTAAAATGACAAAATGAGTTTTTGACGGTGACCTTTCTAACACAAAGCAGTAACAAAATAATTTACCCTAGAAACACAGCTTTAGAGGACAGACTAAATCCTTCCTAAGAAAAGATTATCTACATATGATTTAGTAGTTCAAAGGTGAGAGTCATTGAACTTCTACAGTGAGCCAGTTGCTGTGTTAGGCATTGTACATTTTTGTGCGTTTGTACATCATTTACATCTCACGAACTCGTGGGCATGGACTACACCGTGGTGATTATGAGGGGAGGGAGGTGGGTGGAGGTGGCAGACAGTGTAAGGGGGATAAAAGGTCATTTTAAAAAATACAAGAAAAATAATTAAAATGAAAAGAAAATAATTAAAATTAAAAATAAATAAAATGACTAGATAACACTGAAATAAATAAACAAATCTGACAAACTGGTCTATGAGACAGTTACTATTATTCCTACCACTTTCTAAGGAGGAGATGAGGTACAAAAGTCAAGTAAGTTGCCCAAGGGTAACACCTGCCAGGTGGCAAAGCGTGAACTTTGTAGCCATCTAACACCAGGGGCAGTAAGCTGCGCTCCCACACTAGCCAAACCACCTCTCTGCTGACTTTGTGTTGCCCGTGTGATCTAGCACCGTGCCTGCCTTGCATGTAATAAGTGCCCAGTATACACTGAAGAGTTAAAGACAGGAAATACTCCTGTAAAAATGCACTCAGGAGTACATTAGCTTTTAAAATCATAATTAATCATAAGCCCTTTAGCAGGGATTAATTTATCAGATTAACCTAGCAGAAAATGTGGATCTTAGGATCTAGGGCAAAGGAAAAAGTAAATGGGATGTTGTGTAAGAGAGAAAGAGAATATGCATAATTATGGAGCCCAAGTATGGGACACTGGGTATTTCTGACATCCAGTCAGGAGGATGGTCTTTCGGATGGGAAAAAAAAAATCCTAGCCCTCTCCCATCCTTCATCTTACGCAGGGTGACTGTCCCTCACCTACATTTGATGGTTGCTGTGTGCCACGCCCAGCCATCAGGATCAAACTTCTCACGATTCTAGAAATAGGGGTTCCCACAACCCAGTCAGCTCCTTTCCAAAAGATGAAGATTTAAAATTCAGGAAACAAGAGACATCAGCCACCATGTCTCCATACGAAACAGCGGGGACACGCCGACCTACCCAGGAGAAGAAGAATGTGACCTGCAGAGAGAGCCAGACGGTGAAAATCCCAGAGTCACATGCACGTCTGGTCCTCATTCTTGAGGCCAGGGTGCTGCTGACTCTTCCCATGGCTCCATGCTGCTCAGACGACTCAGAAGTCTACCATTTTCCTTAAACTAGTTGAAACTGGGTTTTAGTCCCATACAACTAAAATACAGGAGCAAATTTGCATAATATCGCACATTTGGCTTGTTTCCTATAGTTTTCCCCAAGGCATTCATAAACAATGCTTTCCACAACTCTCACGCTTATGGTATAGGTACCACATAGTCCCTCCTGCGGCCTAAATGTAAACTCTTCCTTGAGTGAGAAATAAAATCCTATTGCGAGCTGTGCTGCTGTTGTTGTTAGCCGTTAGTCCGTACTGACTGCCACGGCAGCGACTTGTCCAAATTCACACAGGTAGTCAGAAGCAGTCCTGGAACTGGGGTGCAAATCTTCTCGCTCACTCAACGAAGTCTCTTTGAGATACTACCTAATTTGTAACAAATGTGTAAAGGTGAAAGGGACTAATTAAATTTTTATCCCCATTTAAATGCATGCTTTTGACTAAGCCAACATACTTGAAAGGCAGCACTATCACATGACACATTATACACATGAAAAGCTTGCCATAATCTGAGCGACATGAAATGAGTCAAGGAAAAAATCTTTGCCTTCGGCTCAGACAGCATTTTCCATTGATTTAATTAAACACTCACAGGGACACACACACACACACACACACACACACACACACACCCTAAACAATCCCGGATCCAAATCAGAGGCTCCTTATGCCAACAAGCCCGATGATTTAAAATAAAACTTCAAATGGTCTCTGTCAGCATGGAAAAGAACAAAGGGAAAAGAGACAATGTGGCTACATGTATGGAATACAAAATATGATGTAAGCCCTCAGGTGCTAAAGCGCCAAGGACCTTATTTTAGCCTTGACACTCACGGAGGAGGACAGATTTCGATGCGCACGGAGCACGTGCCGCCAGTGCAGGAGCTGACTCACTGGGTCCGCTGGCCTTTGCTCCTCTTTTTTAGGATTCAAACATTTCAAGATGGTATCAAAATTCTTCCTCAAATAGTAGAGGGAGTTATTAGCTGGAAAAGAACTAATCTTTCTGAAATTACTGCAAGTGGTTTTCTACAAAGTGTAGAAGGCAACGAAAGGTAGGGGAGGGTGACAATGGGGACTGCTGGCCAGAGACCCTGAAGGAAATCAAGACCCAAGAGCTGTAATCGTTCCGGGGGCGTCCAGCCCACGGCCCACGGGCCACATGTGCCCCAGGATGGCTGTGAACACGGCCCAGGATGGCTGCGAATGCGGCCCAATCCAAAATCGTCAGTTTACTTAAAACCTTTTTTGTGCTCATCAGTTTTCGTTAGTGTTTGTGTATTTAATGTGTGGCGCAAGACAACTCCTCCTCTTCCAGGGTGGCCCAGAGACACCAAAAGGTTGTACATCCCTCAGCTCTGGACAAAAAGACGTTGTTTTTGAAAATTAAGAATTATTGCCTCACATTAATAGTTGCCCTTTGTTCTACAAGCATTTTCTTAATGCTGATCACCCCCTTTTCTCTCCTTCCCTCTTCTATAATCACAACCACCACAAAGCTCAGACAGGCAAAATAATCTCTCCTAATGGCTGACAGGGCAAAACCCTTGCTTTCTCAGGTGGTTGGTTGGAAAAGAGATTCTTCTAAGGACTCCCTTCTCTTTTAAGAAAAATAAAAACCTTATGTGCGCCTCTACCTTCACACTTACGGGGAAGGGGGAAGATACTTGGCTCATACCTTCCTGTATCAACAACCCAATTTTTTCCTGCTTCAAGCATAAAAGTAATTACGAGCTCAGCAATAAATATCACATTTTTTACCTTGACAGAAAGTGGGACTGATACAAGGGTTTAATGGTATTATGTATTATCCGCCCTGCACGCATTATTTTCTGTCACTACTGGGACTTTGTGTTCATTTCCTTACAAGCAGTTATTTTCATATTAGCTTCACCCTGTTGGTGCCTAGCAAATGTGAGTGTGTTTAGAACACACTTTATTTTCCACCTGGATGTCAGAAGGCCTTAACATATTCCCATAAAGTTGCTTAAGTATTATCTATCTCTAGATGTAAAGAAGGACGTAAACTACAGGCAGATGAAGCAATTCCCAGGTTTCCACCCAGAATTTGCAATTATACGTCAGCCTCTTGTCAATGTGCGGGGCGGGGGGGGGGGGGGGGTAGGAATTTGGCACAGGGATGACTAAAACTGGGGTCAGTTCCCTTGGGACTCTTCCATGCTTTTTTAAAATGTAAAGGAAGCCTAAAGAATAATATCAGAATCATGACTTACTTTCCTAACCTGTAGACAGACACCAATTTGAGGGAATGAGAAGGGTTTTAAAGATAAAGTGGCAAAGCCAATTAAACAACAGACTGAAATCACCAGTGTGGGGTCCCCATGTCCATGCGTCCCACGAAACAGTGAGAAGGTCATCTCCTCCACTCTCTGGGACCAGACAACGGAGGACACGAACAGAAGACGTGGGTGCAGGGGCACAGAGCTGAATTCCCTTCCGGGCTCTCTGCCTAGCATGCTGTGCAGTCCTGGAAAATTTACTTACCCTCTTTGGGCTTCCATCTCTTTACCTAGGAAATTTTGCAACTCCACACGAAAGACTGTGCAGGATGGAGACCATGACCTCTGGCAGTTGCAGGGACAGGTGGAGCCACCTTCAGTGAGTTCAGTGAGGGACTGACACTTTCACTTTCGCCGCCAGGACACACTGAAAGACCCATACTGAACGACCATATTGCCTGCCATTAACATTCACAATGGTCACAAATTTAAAGCCTTAAACTAATGCCTCTGACATATTTACTTATTTATTTTTAAATTTTAATTGATTGATTTTAGAGAGAGGAAGGGAGAGAGAGAGAGAGATTGTTGTTCCACTTATTTGTACATTCATTGGTTGATTCTTGCATGTGCCCTGACCAGGTATCAAACCCACAACCTTAGTATATTAGGACGACGCTCTAACCAACTGAGTCACTCAGCCAGGGTGCCTCTGCATATTTAAAATCAGCAAATGAGATTTGGAGAATGCAGAGAGGAAGCATGAAAAGCTGGTTAATTTGGAATCCTGGGTAGTCTTCCTTTGACCCCTCCCTGAGTGAGTCTTACACATCTGCCAGCCTGCCCACCACTAATGCCAACCTCCTCCTCCCACCCGCCTTCCACCTCTAGACAAGTAAGATAGTGTTTCATAAACTGCTTTGTTTTTCCTCTGATAAGCCTATTAGAATTTAAATATGGAAAGTTGAAGTGATTTGTTTCCTGCTTAAGTTGTCTGTGTTGCTTCAGGCTGGGCTGCACTGTCAGTCCCCCTGAAGTTTCAATGTGATTAATCCTAAAAGACCTCACAGCCTCAGCAAAGTTTCTAGCAGCAATGTATAAATTAATTAGGGGGTAGGGGAGGATGACCTGTGGGCTGAGGTCTGGGTCATTGCTGAACAGGAGAACAACATCAAAAGAAGGTGGGCGGAGCCTGGGTGGACCCTCCGCACTGACAAAGTCAAGGGCAACACGCAGAAGAGATTGAGCCCACGGCCGGAATGACTCAGCTGAGGAATGAAACAAAGCCCCTGGCGGGAGGTAAGTGGTCTTAGTGCAGCATGGGGGAAGGCCTCGGACTTTGGGAGGTGCCAAATGACTTCTCAAATCTACCTTCTGAGATCGACTTCAGAGACCAGTGTCATCAGCCAAGTGTTAAGAACTGTAGAGCTTTAACTAAGGAAGGAATGTAGAAGGTCACTTTGCCCTGATCTTCCTCTACGAGGTGAGCTACCTGAGAGCCATGGGCAAATGTCTGGGCACGTCCAGAGAACATGTAGCTGGGAGCAGGGGCTGAGCCCACAGGTGTGACTCCTAAGTGTCCTCTAAACCGCCAGCCCCCGACCTCAAAGCAGAAAAGCAAGCTTCTAAAAACAACTGAATCCTCTCGTGGATTTCCAACAACACGCTGCTTTGAAAACAACCTGATTGTTTGCAAAACCTTGTTTGCTCATCAGTAATGGGCTTTTCAAGAGAAAAATTTCAGGAATATAGCTTTTGGTTTTAATTTGTAAGCTTCCTAATATGGACAGGAATGGCCGGCCTCCCAGCACTTTTGAATACAGGGCCTGGGGATGAGGTGAACAACCCTTCGGATCAAGACGGCTCTGTCGTTTCCCTCCTCTTCTAACAGTTTCTAGCATCGGCGCCTCCACCCCCGTAGCTCCCCCCTTCCTATGTGCACCTGGGGTTTGTCAAACACTGTCCCAGACTGAGAGCTTCAGGGGTGTCCAACCCACAGCCTGCAGGCCGCATGCAACTCGGGATGGCTGTGAATGGGGCCCAACACAAAATCGTCAATTTACTTAAAACATTATGAGATTTTTTTGTTTGTGTGTTTTCATTAGTGCTTAAGTATTTAATGTGTGGCCCAAGACAACTCTTCTTCTTCCAGTGCGGCCCAACAATACTGAAAGGCTGGATGCTCCTGCAAGGGTCACGTGACTGGGGGCCGCAAACCTGAACCCCGGGCCAAGAAACCTGAGGCCATTAACATGGTGTCGAGTTACCCAGAGAACCCCTGCCTCCTCTTCAAAGGTAGAACCCGAGCGTCATAAGGTGACACATTCCTTTGGCCTCCCATCCATCAGACCTAAGACAAAAGCAGAAGGTTGGGGCCAGGCTCCTAATGTCCCTTCTCTCAATTCATCCGCCAACTTCCATGCACTGAGCCAGCAACTCTGCCACTGAATTTCCCCAAAACTTCAGAGATGTGATGTGTGAGGGCAGGCTGCGGCCTCGGCTCTTTGGAACATTCCAGGACGGCCATTAACACACGCTGAGTGATGTCTGCTTCTGCAGGCAAATACAGGAAATATGCGTGTTTTCAACCCCGCCTTCTCCGCTGTCTGTAGGTGACACTGTGAGTGAGTAGCCAAACCCGGAGCCCATGGCGCTTGCGTTGCGGGCCGTCACACACACAATCATACTACCTCTATTTTTGGATCGAAGAGCTTCCCAATCACCGATTTCTCTAGACTCCACACAAAAGGATCAATCTATTTTCTCTGCCTGAACTTGCAAATACTATGTGTCCATTTGGCTGAAAGCCCTACTTGGCCCTTTAAAATACAAGTATGTTACCAGCGAAATAAAACATATGAAGTTGCAGAAGACTGCGTGCATTTTGGAAGCAAATCGTGTCTAACTCATTTTGATGCCTCATAGAAACCAGCACAAAATAGGTATACAATAAGTATTAGTGAAAAGATGAAAGGAACAAGTCTACTCCAGCAAAAACATTGTATATTTTTTCATCAAGCTTACTTTCTTCTATCAAGCAAATCATTAAAAGGAGTGAAGAGGAATCACTTTTAATGGGATTAAAGAATGGTGGGAATGGTACCCCCTAGAGGATAAGTCAGGTGAGTGCAGGCGGTGGGCCTGAGCAGAGGAGGAAGCTGGGGTAGCCCTGAAAAAAGAAGTCCAGAAACAACAGGACAAAGAAACAAGCAAAATATAACCAAAGACACTGAAATAAAGAACAGGCTGACAGCGTTCAGAGGGGAGAGGAGAGGGAATTTCAGGGGAATTTCAGGGGAAAAGGGGAAGGGTTTACAGGAACGAGTATAAGGACACTTGGATAAAAACTAGGGACGGGTGGAAATGGGAGGGGGGAGGAGAGAGGGGGTGGGTGGGTTGGGATGGGAGTAAAAGATAGAAAATTGTACTGCAACAACAATTTAAATAAAATTTAAAAAAAAAGAAGTCCAGGGACTAGGAACTGTGGGGCAAAGAAAATAGGACAGCCGGGGGGGGGGGGGGGGTCCATGAAAATAAAAACAATTTTATTGTACCTCTGACTTACTTCACCATACCTTAAAGAATCCCTGTGAAAGACATCCTGTAAAAGAATGTCACGCCTTGCTCAAACATGTCTTACAAAATTTCTTTCGGGCTGCATAGGTTGAATTCAGGAAATTGTATGAATGGCAGTGCAGTTAATAAAAACTTGGGGATACTTCGGGTCACCCTGCTCGGGACTCGTAGCCCCTGTCCCATAGGACAACCTCCGCGGGGCCCGGAGAAGACCCCGCCCACCCTGCCTGCTGCCTCGGGGAGCCACGAGGCCAGCCTCCCGCAGCGGAAACCGGCTTCATCAGTGCAGGCTTCTCTCCAGAGTTTCGCCCTTTCCGTGAGACAGGACTGCGAACATTTCCACATGAGAGAAACGATAATGAAAATTCAGGGTTCGGCGAGGTCACACCAGGTATTCCCAAAGCACTGAGAACACCAACTTTTCATTAGTCCTTTCCATGATTTAAAAAAAGAAAAGCAAAGAGAAAGGTTCTGCAGGGCTCATCTGATCGCAAGGCTTACAAGTCACGTAAGAAGGACGTGTATTCTTGGTCATTATCCTGATACAGATTTACGGCAGGCGCCCTTCCAATAAGCTCCGTCTAATTTCTTCTTTCTCTTGCAGGACTGCAGGCTTGGAACCGCATATCAAGTCCTCACCACAACCCTGAGCTAGGGGCAGCTGGGGCGGATTTCTTCAGGAGGACGACTCCGTTGTTGTTTTTGCTTAGATTTACCTGGTCTTGCACAGATGATCTTGGTAGTCTAATCAGAATACTCAAGCATAAATGATAATCATCAGTGATGACACCCACGGGTGAAAATAGTCTATGTGTGTTCTCTTTAACACGTCAGAAGAAGAAATAAGCCAGTGGAGGGAAGTGACATTCTATTTTCAGGGTGAAAATAGTTATTAGAGTAGAACCCATGTAACCTGTTCCCCTGCCCCCTAACCAAAGACTAAAAATTGCCTCAGCACTGGGAGGTCAGCACGGGGGAGAGATTCGTCTTTTTAAGTGTGGATAGCAGATTCTGCCTGTGTGTTACAAGTGGGCAGTTCCTTAGCTTTTACTGTGTGTGACACAGAATTAGATTGGAAGGTGAGAGCCTCTGCCCTCCAGGAGATCAGCATCTAATTCTAGAGACAGTAAGTGTGACAAAAGGGTCAGGCAATTCATAGCTTTGTATTGTTTTAAAGCTGGGAGGAAATATGATATTTTGTCTCCAACTGGGGAATGTTTCCTTCGTACGCTGACACGAAGGGACACTTGTGCGGGGAATCACTGGGGTTCCTGACTGAAGTATGTGGATGTCTCCCCTTGGCTGAGTCCTTGGAAACCCCTCTGAGGCCACGTTTTCTGTTCCGGCGCTCTGTCAGTCCAGCCCTGCCTTTCTGCAGGCATTCTTCCTGCAGCCTGCCCTGATCCACCCCAGGGCAGGCTGGGGATCGAAGACATACAGCCCGTCCTTTATATTACTGAAGATTTGAAAGTCAGACAGAAAAATCTACAATATTGAACAGAAAGTTGGGTGTTTTCGGTTGCATTTTGGGTCTTGAAGGAAAAATGTTGACAGTTTATATCTCGTCTTAAATTCTCTTGACTGTAATTCCTGCAGAAGGGGAGGCTATTTATAGTCCTATTGGAAAAATCCTACTTTTGGACATGTTTACATAAGCCCACAATGGGCTTACATGCAATAGAGCAGGGGGCAGTGGGAAGGGGGAGAATCAGGTGTATTTCTAAAGTGTCAGAGACCATCAACCCCCTGATTATTATATCCTGCCTCTTTTAGACAATTCTGATGATCTTTCCAGCATTTCATACATGATTCTAAATCTTCTTCTGTTTCTTCACAATCCAACACATGTTTGACCAGCTGTGACAGTGTCATGTAATCATCAAAGCCCTTTCCCTATTGAGCACACGACGAGGCACCTCTGCAATTTTCTGGAGTCCTGTGACTGAAATCTGTCTGTAGAAAGTGAGTAACAGTGACATGTACCACTTCCAGGTCTTTACCCCCCGAAAATTCTTGCATGTGATCTCCACCTTTTCCCTGGCCCCACGTCTCCCAGCGGGAGGCAGGGAATCTCACTGAGGACAAGGAAGCCTGGCTCAGGCACAGCCTCGGGAGGAAGACGCCTGGGCCTTGGAGTCACTGCATGGACCGGAAGAGAAATACTCACTGCATTTTGTTAAACCGGATGTTAACTGCGATTGTCCATCAAAGCTGATGAGACTCATAATTACCAGCCTTCCAGTTTCCATTCATTCTTATAAAATAAGTATATCTGAATAGTCAAGTAGTTAGACAAACACTTCTTTACATGCAACATGGTGGTGTTGCCTAAACTAAACAGTTGTCTAACAGCGGAACCTCCAGAGGATGGCTCTAAAATATTTTTATAAGGATAAATAAAAGCCCAAATTTAGCATATAGTTTAGTATCATATTGTTGTCAGTTTACACAGCTGTAGGTCATCAAAAGCAAGCATAAGAAAATCACAGACTGCGTATACTGGTTGTATGTCTAGCCCTGAAATAAGAAGAGGAGCGGTTAAGTAAGCACTTCATTTTTAGAATTATGTCATTAAAAATAAAAACAGCAAAAGTTTAATGTAGCACCCTGGTGGGTGAGGCTCAGTTGGTGGAAGCATCATCCCACAAACTGAAAAGCCATGAGTTCGATTCCTCATCAGGGCACATACCTAGGTTGCTGGTTCAGCCCCTGGTTGGGACGCGTACAAGAGGCAACCAGGAGCTGTTTCTCTCTCACATCGATATTTCTCTCCCCCTCCCTTCCTCTCTCTCTAAAATTAATAAGCATGTCTCCCAGTGAGGATAAACAAAGGTTTAATGTAGCAGCATCTACGAGTTTTTGAAATAGATGTGCACATTGCAATCTTTGAGACTAAGGCAATAGTCAGGCCGTTGTTGGTCCCCTGAGGATTACCTCAATCCGACTCTTACTGTTCAAGTCTCTTGGCTCTTTACTGTGGCAATGGTTGGTCGAGGTAGTAATTTTGCATCTGTCTTATTAATGCAAATGTTTCTATTGCTAAACATATAAACTATTAATAAGCCTTCAAATTGGCCATTAAGAAAACCAAAGAAGTGAATGAGAAACAAATGCTCCCATTAACTTGAAGTTTTGCTTGAAGGCATGGAATAAAGTTGACCAATAAAACTGATTTTAGAAACTGATAAGCACTAGCAATTAAATGTTTCCAAAGAGCCCGGCAAAATCATCCAATGAGATTGAAAGACTCACGTGAGATTTATTCCTTGTCTCTGCTCCTCTCTGTCCTTCACTATACTCAGTCTTTTTTGAGGAACAGTTTTTACGGTCACTACATCATCTCAATTCTCCATACGGATTCTAAATCCAGGTGGTATTTATGCTCTGTCTGCCTCTTTTATAGTACACATTGTTTCATCTTGTCATTATTTGATTGTTCCACACTGTACTTATGTGCCTGGCTCCTCCACTTGACAGTGAGCTACTCCAAGGAAGAGATCTTCCCTTACTAATGTCTACACCATACATAGAGCCTTACACATAGTCGAGATTCAAAAATCTTTGTTGAACGAATGAGCATAACTCTTATTTCTTCACTGACTTATGATGGATATCTATGTACATTAAATTACCATCAAAGCAATATAACTCATCAGAAATTGCTTTATAGGACTGTTCTTAAATCACTCCGAGAGAACAATCACATAACGAATAAGTTAGGACGAGGGCTCAAGTCGGGGTTATCTGGTCCTGAAATCCCAGCTCTGCCCTCACTACCTGTACAGTCTTGGGCAAGTTGGTCATTGTCCCCAAGCCTCTCTTTCCTCATCTTCAGAAAGAGGATTATGATGAAGGAAACTTACAGTACTTGCCATAAATACATAAAAGGAGCTTAGCTAAGTGTTTGGCATAGAGGAAGCATCCAGTAAATATTAGATACATTTTCTTCTCAGGTGGAAGCTCAGAAGGCTCACTGTACAGTGAGTTCTAATTTGAAATAAGACTAAATACAGTTTCACTTTACCCTAAATTATGAGGAAGACACATCATCACTGAATTCTGTTATTTCAGTAATAACACCAGTAAGGCTATTGCAGGGAAGATAAATAGTAGGAGCTCCATGAAGGTTAACAAATCCTTTGTGAGGCACAGAATATGACATCCATGCGCAAGGGGTGGAACTGGACTAGCATCAATGATTCCTAAAACGTTCCCTTGAGTCACCCCTGAAGCAGCGCACTCCCCCAAAACACCTGAGAAAATGGGGCGGGTAGCCAGAGTCCCCCTTAAGGCTAAATATTCTCTGAAGTCGCCTGAGTTACGTTACAATTTTATGTGATACAATTTCATATTGTGTCCACGTTGATCTAACATAAAAATAATGTGGCCATTAGAAAACCCTGTCATTTTTAAGTTAGATCAACCATAGACATATTATCCAGGGCCTTCTAGGCTCCCTGCTGTCCATTCCTACTCCCAGAGCGTTGAACCAGATGAGGCCAAAGGTGTACAAAGCAGTGCTGCCCTAGGAAAGGCTTGGAGGTGACGGATGGACTTGCAACCAGCCATGCATCTGGCTTCTCAAAAGGTGTCTTCGCTGAGTGCTACTACAAAACCACCCGAATGTCAAATAGTAAGAAAAGACAATTCAGTCACTATTTCTGGTACTGCGATTTATCAACCCACATTGAACTGCCTTTTATCAAAAACAAGTTCACTAGGCTTGAAGAGATATGCCCATTTTATTATTTATAAAGTGAGCCTACTCATAGTTATCTCCCCTATGTCCACAGAAAAAAAATAAAAGGAGAGAGAGGAAGATCTGTATCAATTTAGGCTGGTGATAAGGGGTTACACTGTGATCCTGGACAGTCTTGTGGCGACAGACCCTAGGGGCGATGTTTTCAGCATTAACTCACTGGATTCCTCTTCTCAAGAAATACCTTGAACAGTGGCGCTGGCAATTTAAAAAGACTAAGCTAGTGGCCTAGAGCTGAATGGAACCACTTCAGGGAAAAGGCCTTCAACAGATGCTCCTTTGTCAGGATAAAGGGCCCAAGCCTCTTTCCAGGTCAACGGTGACGCCCTAGGCCCTGAGGGCATCCCCACAAAACTCCAGGTGTCTCAGTGACCAGTGACGAGAGGTGGGTATTGTGCCTCTAGGGACTGTGAGACTCAGGAACCGAGAGCCACCGAGATCATGGGCTCACTTGCGGTGAAAACGGCCCTTGGACTTGGATACATGAAAGGGAAATTTATTGACCAAGGGAAACAGGAAGACAAAGTCAGCAACCCATGTGGCTCCTGGGCTGGGAGTTACCTTTGTTATTTCCCTTAATCTTTATGACCAACTCCCTCTGCCCCCTGCTAACTTCTGGAAAGTATGTTGTCTCTCAAAGGCAGACTACTTCTAAACAATTAATTAGCAATATTTAGCAATTTCAAGTACTTACTGGGCAGGTATGGGTCCCTCCTAATTAGTGGGCTGAAGTATCCCAAATTTCAGTAGAGTGGCCTGAACAGGATGAGCAAATTGTTCTGGAATGCCTCATACTTTCTTAGTTTTAGCTCGGGAAGTCCTATGCCAAATGGCAAAGTCGGCCACCTTAGTCCCACATGACAATGCCTTGTTGTCAAATGAGTACTCAGACCAAGGACAGCCTCTCCCCAAAGTCTACAGATTTCTAACTATTCTCCTGAAGTGATTAAGAGAGGAAACAGAGAACATTCTGATGGTCGCCAGATGGGAGGGGGTTTGGGAGGATGGGTGAAAAAGGTAGAGCAATGAAGAAGTACAAATCGGTGCTCTGCCTGGACCGAGCACCACACTGCAAACTGAAAGGTCACTGGTTTGATTCCCGGTCAGGACACATGCCTGGGTTTCGGGCCAGATCATGGGTTGCGGCGGGTGTGAGAGGCAACTGATGGGTGTTTCTCTCACACATCAGTGTTCCTTTCCTCCTTTCCCTCATCCCTTCCCCTATCTCTCAAAATAAATAAAATCTTTTACGAAGAGGAACAAACGTGTAGTCACAGAATAGCCAGAGGATGTAGAGTGCAGCACAGGGAATACAGTCAACAATATTGTCATAACTGTGTGTGGTGGCAGATGGGTACGAGATTCATCAGGATGATCACTCAGTAAATTATATAATCGCCAGCCACTGGGTTGTACACCTGATACTAACATAATATTGTATGTCAAGGGTAATTTGAAAATAAAAATAATTAAAATAAAAAAACGAAAGGAGTGATACCAGCAAAAACACACACCTCCAACCATAGCTGCCTCCAAAAAAGGACCAGCTATGGCACAGACAGCACTTCTGTTGCCCTAGAAAAGAGCCATTTTACACAACAAATGGAAGGATCAGAAATGTAATGCCTGTGGGGAAGAAAAAACAGCAAAACAAACAGGGCCAACTGTCTGCAGAAAGCCGCCCTCTGGCTATACACTGCCCACTCTTGGAAACTCAAGTTGAAGGTGATGTTTCATAGTCACAGTTTGAGAACTGCTGACGCTGGGAAATCTGCATGTTTCCTAGTTGAATGTATAAAGCAGATAGTGCGAATGAAAAATTTACAATAGCCAAGTGCTGGCAGCAGCCTAAGTGCCCATTCAGTAAATGAGTGGATCAAGAAACTGGTGCATTTACACAATGGAATACTATGCAGCAGAAATAAAGCAGGAGCTCCTGCCCTTCCCGACAGTATGGAAGGAACCAGAGAGCATTATGCTATGTAAAATAAGCCAGGTGGTGAAGGACAAATACCATATGATCTCACTTTTAACTAGAACCTAATCAACAGAACAAACAAGCAAGCAAAATAGAACCAGAGACATGGAAATAAAGAACAAACTGACAGTGGCCAGAGGGGAGGGGGAGGGGAATAACAGGGAAAAGAACGGGAAAGGGCAAGTCAAGGAATGAATAGAGGACTCACCAGCATGGACAATGGGGGGGACTGACTGTGAGAGTGGGGGAATGGGGCAGGAGAGAGCAATGGGGAAAAGGCAGGACAACTGTAATTGAACAAACATAAATCACCCCTTCATATCATTTTCCATGCTTGGCACAGATCTGATGGGCAGCTCATCAATCTGTAGATCCTAATGGATATACTTGCTTAATTCTATAAAACCCAGCTCTTCACACAGAGAGTTTATTTTCACCCCTTCAATTAAATTTACCTACTGCTGACATCTGCGACCCTTTCTTAAGGCTACAGGGACTAAAACACACACTTTAGATCTAAGCTCAGGTGTTTGGGTGTTCTGATTTCATGCCCAACTATGTAGTTTCTGATAAATGACATTAGCCACTGGTACTTGCATCTTCCCATTCAAAAAGAGTGTATGTAAGAAAGTGTCTCCCTACCTAGATGGAATTCAGTGAGCATATACTTAGACATTCTTTGAAGGGAAGTAAATGCAGAATCTTAGGGGAGTAGCTAATGATATGAAGAGAAAAGCCTTTATATTCAATAAGCTGATAATATAGCACAGTTAAGCAGGCATGTGTGCACATAAAAAAGACAGAATTGCCAATGAAATTTTAGTAATGTCATAGAAATTAAAGTTGTAAGAACAGGAAAGGTAATGGCAGCCATAGCAGCAGACAGGCCTACCAGGGCCTCCTAAGGATCCATGGGTCTGCCTCCAGGCATGGGAGAAGAAAAGAACCCCTGGGTCTCCTTCAGAGCTACAGCTAGGGATTGTCAGAAATGTCTAGGAGAAACTGAAGTAGAGAGGACATTTCTTTAATTAATTAACTAATTAATGCATTAAATAATTTCAGTGCTTACTCTGCACCAGCAACCGTTCCCAGCACCTGGGAGAAAGCAAGTCACAAAGCAGACATACAACCCTGGCTGGTGTGGCTCAGGGAATTGAGTGACAGCCTGTGAACCAAAGGGTTTCCGGTTCGATTCCTAGTCAGGACACATGCCTGGGTTGCAGGCCAGTTCTCTAGTTGGGGGTGTATGAGACGCAACCACACACTGATGTTTCTCTCCCTCTTTTTTCCCTCCCTTCCTCTTTCTCTAAAAATAAATAAATAAATATTTTTTAAAAGCAGGCATAAGTATCTGTCAAAGTGGAGTTTACATTTTAGTAGAAGGAAATAGGCAATAAATAATAACAGTACCACATTCAAAAATATCCGGTATGCTAGATGGTGGTAATTCCTCCGAAGAAAAATCAGGGAAGGGGAATAGAGATGTGGTGAGAGCATTACAACTTTAGGAAGGTAAGTAAAGGATGACCTCACAGAGAGCGTGCCGTTTGAGTGAAGACTGAAAACACGTGAGAAACACACTGTGTTGCAATATCAGGGAAAAGAGTGTTAGAGGCAGAAGGGAACAAGTACAGACGCCTGGCGTTGAAATGAGGCCGGTGCATCAGGACCAGGTGGGTGAAGGTGAGAAGTACAGGACATGGGCTCACAGATTCAAGGAGGGCACAGAAGGTGTAGCACCTTTAGGACATTGGAAGGGTTTTGTTTACTCTGATTGAGCCGGGAAGCTGTTGGAGGAAATGATGGGACCTTACATGTTAACAGGGTAACTCTGCTTAGTCTGCTGAGTATACTGTAGTGGCCAGAGGTAGAAGTCAAGAGACCAGTAGCAGGTTATTGTCGTAATTTTCGTAGACGATGGTGCCACTAACTCTGAGATGGTACAAGTAGTGACTACGGGAGGAAGGAGGTCAGGTGTTCAATTTTGGACAGACTGACTGAGGAGTCTATTTTGTGTGCATGTGGGAAGTTAGCAAAACAAACCTAGAGTTCAGAGAAGGGTCTGAGATGGAGATACAATTAGGGACATCTTATGCACCTTAAAGCCATGAGGTTGATGAGATCACCAAAAGAGTAAAAAAGATCCAAGGCTGAATCTTGAGGTTCTTCAGTGTTCGGAGATCAGAAGGATGAAGAGATACAGCAACAAACTAAGAACCCACCAATGAGGATGGAGGACAGGCAGAAGAGTCTGGTATCCCAGAAGCCAAGTGAAGAGAGGGTACAAAGAAAGAGGGAGAGATTAACTTGATCAAACGTGGAGGACAGGTTAGCCAAGAGGCTATCTGAGAACTGAGAATTGGGTTGAGCCATGAGGAGGTCACTGGGAACCTTAACACGAGCAGTTCTGATGCAAAGAATGAAGACTCAAAACCTGACTGGGGTTGGTTTGAATAAAACAATATTAAGAGGAGTTAGAGCTAAAACAAAACAAAACAAAACATCTTCAAGAAGTTCTGAAGAACAGAGAAGCTGTGAAATAGGGCAATATCTAGACAGGGAAGTGGGATCAAAAGAGGTTGGTTTTGCTTATTAGCCTGGGAAGGTGCCAGCAGGCCGTGTGTCGATAAGCATGAACTAGTAGAAAGGGTAAGTTGATGTGAGAGTGATCAGCGAATCCTGTGGGTAGAGGCTGACGTGAGATTTTGATATGATGAGCCTTCTGTAACCACAGGGTGAATCAAGATTACAACTAATTTATGAGATGCTTCAAGGTTGGGAGTTAAAACCTCATTCACTGATGTATAAATCACATGGCTCAGCATAGGAACAGTTGTTAGGTCTTAAGTGTGCTTCTCATTTTTAAGGCTCAAGTGACATTAATTACTCTAGCCAAAAATTCAAGAGTCAAAAAGACAATTAAATGTTTTCATTTTTTAATAGTCCCTCATCCCTTTCAAGCATGAGAGTTTTTTAAATAGCATACTAGGGTAATCTAACTCTAAAATATTTTACGTTCTTTAACAGAGAATTTGAAGAAAAAAATCAAAGTATGTAACAAGATGCCTATTATGGCAAAGATTAGCCACTGAGTAGAGATCATTAAAAATTGTATGTCAGCACCTTTCATATCAAGTAGTAGAGTCAGGACTTTTTATTGAAGCATACTTGCTTAAATGAATCATTAGTGGTGCATGTTTAAAATATGTGAATTTGGGCCAAAAAGGGCATAGGAGAAGGGGTTGGAGGAAAAGTGTGTAAGAGAAGATCTCATAGACATTGATTACTTCTCCATTATTTTAAGTTGGTCACAAGACACATGGAGGTTCTGCTTTGATTAGATTCTTAAGGATTCTGGGAAGAAGGAAACCCAAGCTCTAACGCCTAAGATTTATTAACACAGAATAGTGCACAAGGCACCGTAACTAAGATATGTTGTCAGGGAAGGTCTGTGAGTCTTTCCAAAATCCCAATAGTGAACCTGGAGGACACTAGGTGGGTGACCCTTGCTCACTAAAAAGGCTGAAGGCTCGTGGGAGGCAGTGTTATCAGGACACAGCCGATGGAGAAGGTGCCAGGGAAGCAGCCGCTGCCCAGGTATGACTTGGGTGGAGGGGATCTCTGCTCATGTAGGGTGGGAAGCAGAACAAAGCCTTGGGGTTTGCTGTGGAGAGCAGCATGGCTTGGCCAAGATCTGGACCACCAAGGACATCAAGAGTAGGTATCTGTGTGACAAGGTAGGACTTCTCTCCATCAGGGGCACCAAGTCACATCATCCAAAGGCTGTAGCAGGACTGAACAGCTCAGACTCTGGATCTCTCCAAAGTTAACTTTCACAGCCAAGAAAGACCACTTTCACCTGAGCAATTAGTCCATCTGTCCTTCCTTCCTTCCTTTTGCCCTCTCTCCCTCCCACCTCCTCTCCTTTCTTTTAAACAGTTGAGATTATAGGGATGGGCAAGACCTTCAAGAGTACAGCTATATTCTGTGTATATATTTTATATTTATATACCTCTCTTTATATTTATATACCTTTCTTTACATATATACACACATATATATACTGAATATACATATTCTGAATATATATAGACGTATACACAATAACATAGTATAAATGAATGATTATATTTACCTTTGAGTTGGTGAAAAATTCATGTGAGCTATAATTAACCAAATATTTTGAATAAAGGCGTGAACTTATCAAAATCCATACTTAAAAACTATTTATCCACTTTTTTCACTCTCCCAGTCTTAAACATATTTTTAATTCAGTGCTCTTTATTTGATTAGTGATATATACACTAAGAGTATTATTAAGAGATATTGGCACATTTACAGACATGAAATAAAATTCCTGTGTAATAGGTCAGAATTAAAAAAATAATAATAAAAGAAGTATGAATATTTAAGTATTTGTATCTTCTTTTACTTTGTTAGTCCCTCTCTGTGACCACCGTTTCTAAATTTTCTGCAGTAAATATAATTAATATATCACAAATATTTAATATGTGACATAAAGGTATTTCCTGTGTATTGTATATCAAATAACTCTGGATAACAAATTGCAAAATAAGACTGAGTACAGTATCTTCATTTTTCCTGCCTCCTTATGAGACACACTAGGTGAGATGTCTTTCTTTTGTGATTTCCATATAACTATTCTATTGCTTTAAATTCCAGTCATCCCTCTTCTCCTTTTCTTCTGGCACCTCATTTTAAATCAAAGATTTCATTGATGAATTTTTTAAAAGCACAATTCATAATTACAAATGATTTCAACTACAAAAGTGAAGAGCCTTTTGTGACAAAGAGAACCAGAAATGAAAAGCTAGTACAAAAAGCCCTTCATGTGTTGCATTTCCATAAACTGCAGTATAATAGGGATTTTATTCACTTCAATACAAATCAGAGACAAAATCCTGGGGTTTTTTTTAAAGCCTGGAAAATAAAAATGCTAGATAAATTCTCTCTGGGAATATATTCTTGGGAAACAGTGTTGAACATCAGAATGACCTCAGACTCAATATTAGAAAAACAGAGGATTCTGTCCCCGTCTTTGCTGGTCATTTGTTGGAAAAATAAGGGGTGAGACCAACTAGTTCTTAAGTCAAGGATTAAGATTCCAAGAAATCTATCTACAGGTTTTGTGTGTGTGTGTGTGTGTGTGTATACTTTTCCTTCAAAAATACTATGAGCAACTTTTTAATATCTTCTACTTTGCTTATATGATTATTTCTTCAAAACTTCAACATTATGTCAAACACTGGGGTCTAGTAAAAGATCAGACATTAAAGTGATTTATTTTTAAACTTGAATGTTACTGCACAGAGTTAAAACTAGACAGATTTGAACATTTCAGCTAATACACAGTTAACCTGGTACACTAAACAAAGTTATAAAAATATCTGGCTGGCTTGTTTGTTTTTTTGGAGGGGAAGGGAGGGAAACATCGACGTGAGAGAGAAACATCAGTCGGTTGCCTCTTGCACGCACCCTGGCCACTCTAGCCTCCCAACTAGGGACCAGACCTGCAACCCAGGCTTGGGTCCTGACTGGGATCCAAGCGGCAACCGTCTCCTTTGCAGGATGCCGTCCAACCAACTGAGCCACACCTATCAGGGCATATCTGGAATTTTGAATAATCTTTACTATATTGCAAACATGTACTGGAGAGAGAGGCTACTGCCCACCATGGCTATCCCAGACAACAACGCTCTCACCGATTTCTCGTGAAGGCAACAGAAATTTACGATATCCATTAATATATGCCTCATCTATGTTAATAAATATTAATTGAGATGAATGAGCAAAAGTCCAGTATGATGCATATTTGTTATTTGAAATACTACTACTAATAATAATATGTATTACATAATTTCATTTGTCATTAGTTTCTATCACTACTAGAATAAAATTGATCACTGCCTTAAATCTGCTACCTGAGTCCTAAAGATAAATCTTCCAGAAGTTTTTGAAGGTTTATCCTTACATATTATTTTCAAAAATTAACACCTACGATATATTTAAATAAATATAAACTGGAAATCTGTCCTCAGCAGAGAACAAGGACCAGAGTGGCAATTCCCTTTAGCACGGCGACAGTCAAGACCCGGCAGGACGAGCTTACCGAACCTCAGCGCAACTTACACCGCGATCCAGACGGAAGCTCCTCATTTGAATCACCTCAGGCAACTCTAATGACAAAACTAGATATAAAAACAAGACCAGCGTGTTTAGATAAAAAACAAACGGTAGCCCAGTTTTGGGGCTGGTGCTGTGCGTGCATACGTGCGCGTGCGCAATGAACCAGCGGGCACTGGTCTGCATGCGCGCATGGGCACCAACACCCTGCCAGGTCGCAGTGCACCTGCCATTTCCCTTCTAGCAATGACACCTGTAACTTATTTTTAAAAATAAGAGATCAGCCACGCTCTTGTAGAACATGACATAATGAATCAGCTCAGATTTCGGTATTTCCATTGTTCCCTTGAATTAATTCACTAAATAACCCAGACAGTTAAAACACAGATCCATTAGGCTCAGCAGACCGCATTCTTTAAATGTTAGTGCCGTACAATGAATATTTGATAAGTGCATCATTAATAAACCTTGCTGTGACATAATTGATCTGTGGATATTTAATGACGATTCTAAATGATGTAGCTCAAGGCGTCCCCCTGTCCCCCAGTCAGCGGGCAGGTTGTCGCTGCGCCACGCGATGGGCGCCATTGCAAAGGCAAAGTCTGATCTTCATTAGCGCTATCCATAAAGGTTTTCATTACAAGATAAATGATTATGGCCTGCCTTTATTAATTAAGCATGCATTTCTGCAGACTAACGCAATTGAATAAAATGGCCAGTAGCCTTTACACTACACAAAATCTTAATGTTGCAGAAATAGAGTCCACCTTTATTTCATGCATGTAATCAGTGATTATTTTGACAATGTACAGCAACTGAATTTAAAGTGTTGCTAAATACTGACTGAACTTCACATACAGGGATATTTCCTCTAATACCTTGGTTTGTGACTTTCACGATAAACTGATTTATCTTTTCTCTCATCCAATCACTTCAAATTCAACCTTTCAAATGTATTCTCCACCTGGCAAGGGCATAACCCCAGAATGTGGGCACGTCAACTCTGGCAGCACTGGTGCTTAGAAATGAAGTGACTTGTTGCATCTTTAAAGAGAATTAGTGGCCACAGAACAAGTCATTAGAAATTCTTGATTCTCTTGTCACTGAATCACACATAGGAAAAGAACTAATCATCCACAGTCAGACATTCAAAGTCCTTCTTCATTTGGGGGTCCAGAGGGATGAATGGAACATGTTATGTTCACTTACCACTTCCCTTTCTGGCTCTGATAGCTTCAGTGAGAAAATAAGGCTTCTTAGAATAAACAACTTGAAAGCTTAAAAAACACTAAGGAAGGAATCCATGGAACTTTTTCTTGCTATGACTTTTTCACATATACAGTTGTTGGAGCAAAAAGCTATAAAACAAGATCAGTAAATTTTGTAGTCATTTATAAAAAAAAATCATTTCCCAAATAGTTTGATACACTGGAGCCCATGAAAGCAAAGAATAAAATCCAGTCAATAAGAAGGCACAAATACCATCTGAGGATAACTTTGCCAAGTAAAGCTAAAATGTACACGTATAGTATGATCCATAGTGAGGTGTCTAAGATTAATTTTATAATATCAGCGAACACTCTAGCAATGAGTCAAATTTTTCTCCATAATTCCACTATGTGCTATTTTTATTTTGTGATCACTGGCAAAAATAATTATGTTGTTAATTCCACTTCTATTGAATATGGTCACTGTATAGTTCACTGACCTACTGTATTAAAATAAAATAGGAAACTTGACCCTCACTTTGTCTAAAATACTTTTATTTGTAATGTTATTACTTGCATTTATTGGTAATTACTTTGATCCTTTATGATTATGCTATCGATTCCTCTGTATGCCTTTGAACTGAAGCATTAACAAACATTTAGCTTTGAAGGTGATGTTTTAATTTCATTTTCCAACCTTTTTTTAAGGACCTTGATGTTAACTCTGACCATAATATTTCCAGTCCCCATGAAGGGAAAATGTATTTCCATAGTTTATTGCTTGCACTTCCCTTGTAATGGCTGGGCTGCTGGTGATAGAGTACTGTAGTATGCAGTTCCTACATGACCTAAAGATACTATTCAAATGATTCATTTTGCATTAGTGCAATTGTTTGCAAGTGTGCCTCATTCTAATTTACTCATCTTATTTTCTTCTTGTTGTAGCATTAACCATTAAACTCTATATTATGAGTGTAATCTATGAAGTTAAAATTCCTTTATAAAGTAATTAAGTCCTGCCACAACTTTCATGCTCATTTTGATTCATTTTTTAAAACTTAGATTAGTAAGACAGATTGAGAGATAATTCTAATTTAATTTCATTTATTATTTTGTTTTATAGTTCAGATGCAGGAGCCTCTTTCCATATGTTCCATCCTTCTCTCACATTTCAGCTGAGCTCTCTTTGCTACTGGCCTTTATTCACACCATCATTCCAAGATTTCAGAGCCGCTGGGTCTTTATTCAAACCCACTACTGTTTTGAGTCCTCTCTTTTTCTGGCCAGGTCCCAAGCAGATTGGATTCTGTCCCTAACCAGCTACATGACCTGAAGCAACCATCTTTGTCTCCACGAGTAACGGTTTCTGCAAGTATAAAATGATGAAACTTGACAAGGACTTAGGGATTCTAAAAGAAACAAACTTGGCCTGTGACCTTCAATGCAAAGATAGCAAGACCCAAGAAAAAATTAGAACATTTAGTGGAACAGCCAAACATGGCTGGGTGGGAATCCCAGCTGTTCTATTAAGTAGCTCTGTGATCCTGGGCAACTTACTTAGCCTCAATGTGCCAATGTTTTCTCAACTGTAAAATGGGGCTTTTAGTCCCTATTCCATAAGATCTGCTGTGAGGATTAAAATTAGCAAATATGTTTGAGGCGTTGAGATAGCAAGTGGCGCATGGTAAGCATCCAAGAAGTGTCAGCTGTTCTGAGTCCCTAAGGATTGATAAAATCATGGCACCCACCATTCCCACCCCCACTTCCATAATAAGTGAAAATTCTGATCTCTCCACGCAGCGACTTTAGGAGATCTTATTTGAAATAATAAAAATAGCAAACTTTTAAAAAGTAAGCTTTGTATTATCTTGCTGCCATTTTGCTGGGGCTCCAAGCCAGATCTTTCTCGTGTGTGCTCCATCATAGCAATGCTCTGTGAGTCGGGACAGGTGAGCTGTGGTCAGCGTAACATCCCACCAGTGTGATGATGTGCAGGTGTAGTGACGTGAATCACTGTTCTGACGACTTTCTTAGAATCTTATGGCAAAACCTAGTACCAGCAACACCGGAAGCCCACATTAGTCCGTTCTTGACACAGTGACCTTCCCCTTCAAATGTGAAAGCATCTGCCTCTGGCTGAGTCTGGGTGGGGAAGTAGGAGCAGAGGAAGGAGGGACGAAGACCATGGACCCAATATAACAGGGGATACTGGAGACATGTTTATGAGTCAGTTACATAGGCCAAGAAGAACGCAGAAGTTACTTTCAAATATGAGGTGGAAAAAAGATTGACAATGGAATAAAAATCACACAATCATATTAACTTATTAATATTTTATTAGAGCTCTGAATTTTCCTGATGCATATATAAGTAGGGTTTTGTTTATATAATATTTATGGAATGTATTTCTACTTAGAGCAAATTTTCCAGATAACTAAACCTCATTATGCCGAAATCTCAAAACTTTAAACATTTATTTTTTTTTTGGACTTGTTTAGGCAGCCACCATGCCTGTAGTCCAGTCCTTGTAAAACCAGCTCCTCTGCAGCCTCAGCTCAGTGGGACATTAGAATCAGACCAGAGAACCAAATTCACTTCCTCTCCATATCCGCAGACTGGGGCAGGAAGAGGCCATTGATTCAGAGCTGGCACACCAAAGGGTAATCAGCAAACTGGGACGTTGCCAGTGCAAGCACATGCACTGGGTAAATCACATCCTCCCTCTTGGAATTTTACAAGAAAAAGAAGAAAAGAGAGTAGGAGAGAAGCAGTTCAGATTAAAGGAGGCCTTGAGAGGTGTCCAAAGGGGTGATTACAAACCAAAATGATGAAGGATGAGCATCCAAAACAAACTGTCATGTCATATAAAAAACAAACAAACAAACAGCAAGGACTTACAAAAAAGATGGACACAGGAGTGAGTCCTTGGGCCGACTCAGTTTCTGGCCCCATTTACTTGCAAGTTCTAATCCCTGGGTACATACACACGCATACACACAAGCACTTTTGCCTCATATTTAGAGACTCTATTACTTACAACCAAAAGAGCCCAAGTAAAATGCCACTCTCGCTGAAATGGATTATAAACCATGTCTTATTGAACAGAGCACAGTAAACCCACTTTAACCTTTTCCTGATGGCCCAGGGCCATCATTACTGACAACCACGGAGAGCTGCTGTAACACGGCGATGCTTTCTGGGCTGCTGGGCCTGCGAGGCTCTTTATCTCTTCCCCAAATGGCCTCAGAAATGACGCTTTTTGAATCCCTAGCCTCCTTATTGTGGTTTTTCAATCTCTCCCATTACCATAAATCTGCTTGCCTGTAACAGCTTTCTTTCTAACTTTCTGCTTCTAATCTTCTGGAGGCCGGCAAGTAAGATAACCAAGCTTGATGGATTCCTGTGTATAATGAGTCCACGGCTCATAGGACCTAGGTCACCTCGTCAAAATGTGATCTCTATATAAAGCAAAATTCTTACAAAACGGAAAAAAAAGGAAGGGGGATGGGACATTTTCCGGGGCTTGCACTGTTCTAAGAAGTCATTCGCCAATTCCCTCATCCACAGACAGCTGATCCCTGCCTCACAACCTTCCCGCAGTGAAACGTCAAAGGTTTTGGGGGTATTCCAGCAATACATGCTGCCACCCAAAGCTTTAGGAACCTGGGAAACAATTTGAGTATCTTGATTATCTTATTTACTTAAAGTTAGATTTTAAAAGCAAAATAACCCTATTCCGGTTATATTTCTAAAATAAAATTAGATAACCAAATGATTTCCTTGAACTATTAAAATAATTTTTCACCTTTTGTGGACCTGCCTCACATGAAATCTTCTCTGCTTTAATGGGCACAGGCTATTCATAATCCTCTAGGTAACTACCGTGGCAGCAGTTTCCTCAAGCAGCAAAACTGTCAGGTGATTCACTCACCTACGGTATATGTATAGAATACCTAAATAGCCTAATCTGTAGTTCGAACCAGGACACTTTGAAGAATAAAAGAGGCATTGTGAATAATTACACAGGGTCGTCAGGTGCTTGGCAGGACCTTCCTGGGAAAATCAGATAGATGGTACCGCATCTACAGGTCAATGCCTGGCATGTAGTAGATGCTCCGTAGGCACTTACTGAATAACTGAAACAGTAAACATAAAAAGGACCATTCAACTAAATTATTAACAAAATAGCAATTATTCATTGACCAACATTTCATTCTCTCTGTCACCCACATGAGCAAGTTTAATGAAATCTTGGTTACTTCCTATCTGTCTTACCATAAAAATGATAAAATAGTGTGGCTGTTTGCCAACACTCCTGAAAGATCACTCAGGAAAATTAGATGGACTGAAGGCAGCTATGTTCTATTTAAGTCTCAGTTTGAGATAAGATTGTTTCTGAAATCATTTTGCTTCACATAATAGTTTCTCTCCCCAGATATTAACCCTTCTGTTAAATTCTTACTTATCATTTATTTTAATATGCTGGATTTAGCAAAGTACAGTCCCAAATAAGGCTCTAATTGAAATAAAAAGCTCACTTCCAACTGTTCTTCCTTTAAAGATTTGTCTTCCCAAGTGCCGTCATTTTATTGCTCTTCCCCTTCCCTATGAACCAGGAGCAAATGCTGCAAAGTTATCACCTCTGTCTGGGCTTTGTACCTATAATTTAGAATTTACCCACAGTAGATCATCAAAGAAATATTGCTCTAAGGACCCTTAAGCGACCTTCCATGAATGTGTTTCAAATTGTCTGCAAGCCCCTGAAACTGTACACACAATCTTGTCTGTAAGTGCGTACTATCTTCCTAAGGGACATTCCATATCTTTTGCCAACTTGTCAAAGGGCTCTGAGATTCAGACTAGTAAACACTAATTTCTGCATTTTACTTCCTATGAAAGTATTTTCCACATTCCCTTCACTGTATTTGGCAACTCACTGGGGGAAACTAGGGTGAAAGTGTGGACGTGAGTAGGGGAGGTAAATGCGCCAAGAACAGCTCACACCGTTGAGAATAACCTGGGAATCTGCTACACAGAAACTGCGGGTAAGGATTATGTCCGCTCCACTCTGCTGCCACCATTCCGATCTGAGCACACAGGATCTCACTTGTAAATCTCTAATGAAATGCTCATGTGATGTACTCATCTCTAATGAGATATAGCCTTCCCTACTTCCTCTTTCTACCACCACCACCTGCCACCTACCCACTTCCATCAGTTCTGGGCAGATGCATCTTAGACAATCTCCCTTGGAAGTCTTCAGAAGTCTTCAATGGACTCCCTTTCCCTTAGATAAAATTCAAAATTCTTAGCCAACCATTAAAAACTCCCCATAAACTTATCTGACATTATTCCCTTTCATGGACATTCTACCCTCTATAAAAGTATACTCTTTATCCACTGAAGAAAGCACTACTCCACAATACTTCCAATATTGGACTGCTGTGTCTCACCAAGTGAGTTCCAAACTCAAATTCTCTATTATCGTGAGATTCAGCCAGCCTGTCCTTCAGGGTCCAAATAAGCAGCCCTTCCTTTGCAAAGTCTGCTTCAACCACCTGGCATCCACGGCTGTCCTGTGCCCCCTAACTTGTAGAGTTAACTATTTCTTGGCCAAAACTATTGACACTTAACACATGCTGCCTTGTATTTACATAAATCTTTTAAACTTTATGCTCAGTCTTTCCAACTATGCTGAAGATTTCTGGAAGGTAAAAGCCATCTTAAGACCTCTTTGATGCCTTCCATTTTTAGCACCACAGAAAGTGTTGATGATATGGTTTGATAATAGTATCAAAGGGATAGAAGAATAAGGATCTTATGGATCAAGATGGGAGCGATCTGTATTATGAAGGAGTTGTTTTGCCTCTTTTGAAATCCCTAGGCATATTAGGGTGTCCCTTGTTGTCTTTTCCATCTGCAAGGAATATTTAGTTTTCATAGGAGGATTGAAGTTTTTGAGGTCCTTTTAAGAATAGGGAGAAGGGAATTGCTTCAAAATTGTTCTGAGGTTATTACCGTGAACCGCGTAACTCTCTCAGAACTGCTCAGACAGAACTGAGAATGGAAACTGGCAAACAGCGCTCCTGAGACTATAACGCAAAAATCAATCAATTGAATTTAAATGTCTCTCTGGGCATTACGCTGAATCTAATATAACCCCACAATTCAAAATTTGAGACAAGGTTCTGTTCAGTTGTTCTCAAAATGAACTGCTAAGGAGATAAGGGATCTTGGCAGGTCTGGGGAGTTTACCCTAGCACCCTTCTCCATCTTTATGCAGCAATATGTGAAAAAGACGATGATTTCATGACACCCATACGCAAATTGTCACAGTAGTATCAGTATCAAAAGGTAATGGCAAGGAGAATGGCAGATGACATCATCAATAACACATGAATACAAATCAGTCATACAGGTACAATGAAAGCGTCATAGCCCTATTATGAATTCCTACAAAAAGTGTTCTTTAGAATGATCTGAAAAACAAGAAAAACAGCATTTCAGATGCATTCATGTAGAAGGGCCAATAAACTATACAAGGCCAAAGCCAATGAAGGATTGGTTTGACACCATCTAAAGAGGTAGTTGATGGAGTTACTGAAGTCTATTTTAGTGGTGTTATAGGTTCACGTGATATTGTAGCCTTGGGGGAATCTTGCAGGTTGTAAGCAAGCAGTATAGGCAGTTTTAAACATCCTACAAAATTTGTTAACAATGTGTTAATCCAAGTAAAAATGAACATGGAGGTTGTTGCCTAGGGGTAAAAGATTTTGAAGTTACAGAGAGGGCTGAGGAGGTTACAGGCTATGGTCTCTATGTCCTCCTAGTATATGAGACTCAAGAGTTCTCTTGGCTGCCACCCTCCCCCAACATGCCTGCAATGCTAAATGCCAAGCTAAAGGCCAATTACTAGAAAACCAGGGGTTCTGGATAAATATTTCAAGGGCTACTCTGAATCTTAATTCCCAAGCAAAGCATCACTGTGTCTGAGTCTCTTTGGTCCTTTCATTTCATTGAAATATTCCCCACTCACATATTCAAACTCCATTCTTGCATTGGGGAAACTGAATATCTGAACATGTTGTTACCTTAAGGAGAGAATACACACAGAGATACAAGTGGAGAAGTGATAGAGAAACAACGTTTAACATTTGCATTTGAAGAGCACACAATATCTTTGAATATATGAAGTAGGTATATATAAAAAGAATTATGCAGTCTCTGAAACTTTGTTACAGTGTTCTTCTCAGTATTTGTGTCTGCATAATGATGCTAGGAGCGGTAAATAAGTACAGCGGCAAGGTTCTTCATGAGTAATCTCGGAATAGCAAATATCACCGGCAATACTTCTGCCGCTGCAAACCTACACGTTACATCAGAGGCTTCAGTACCCAGTGCATTCATTGGGAACTGTTGTTATTATTATTAGTGGTTGTTATTATTCTTACATTGAGTAGAGTAAGCATAAATTCCCTGGAAAGGAACTGTTATTTAGCGGTTGAATAAAGAAGTTATCACCTTGCCTTTTTGGTTTTTCGTTTCTCCTTTTGCTCCTTTTTTTCTGCAAGAGTGTCCTTTATTACCACAGCCCTCTAGCTCGTGCATTTGCCTCTGCCTTGCAAGTCCCTCTCTCACTCAACTCGCCCACTGTCTAAAATGTTTTTAAAAGAGAAAAAAGTATCAGTTTTGTAAATTAAACTCAGTAGACTGTTTATAAAACATGCACTGATGTCACTGAGGCATATTATTTAGGACTGCACAGTGATCCACTGTGTATTCATAATTGCTGGAATACTGACCAAAACACTCTGCTTGCTCTCCAGCATACGTAAGGATTAGACTTACCCTAACTCGACAATGCAGGTGGTCAGTTGCTGTCTCTCAGATGACTCTGCCACTGAGTCCAGCTGTCTAGCTGAAGGGTTTCAGTGAGCTTTTGAGATAAATACCAAGAAAACACTTTGAAGAAGGAAAAGATTAGATTTCAGAACAATAGAACACACGCATGCGGCTTAATATTATACCAAACAAGGGCAGAAGGAAAAAATATCTTACAACCTTTCCCTCCTGCTATAAATAAGATTAGTTATTCCATATTCAAATGCAAAATAAAATGCCAAACATGTTTAATTTGTATTTTTGAAAAAAAAAGACTCATGTTTGCTTTTGTCTTGACCTTCTAGCTCAGTGCTCATTAAACCAGCTGAGAAACGCTGCTGATCCCGGGTTTGGCAGGCATCTATTGGCTTTGCCGTTGTTTGTTTTTAGCACTGAAATGTGTGATGCTTTGAAAAATCAACTGATTTTAAGCTTCCTTACATAAACATCTTCTAATGACTGAGCTATTTCTAATAAGATGAGTATTTTTCAACTGACGATGTTTGGATTTTCAATGTCATGTTTTGCTTTGTAATTGGAAAATGTGCTGGAAAAAATTAGGAGAACACTTCATTTTAGCGGTGGTGAACTCCTCAGGCCAGTGACCGGACACGGGGCAGGCGGGAGGCGTCCCGAGCCCCGGGGCATGCAGCTGCTTCGCTTCAGCGGGTGCAGGTTGAAGGCAGTGCTTTCCAGCTCCTCCTTCTCTTCCAGCCAGAAACCTGGGGGGCTGCCTCTTCAATGTTTCCTCTGTCTCAGCCAGTCCGCCGCCACATCCTGTGAAGCCTACCGCCACAGTCCCGTCCCTTTCACACTGCCACCCTGCAGTCCTCATGAGCTATATAACCTGGTCTGTTTCTATTCTTGTCCCTCTCTTTCCCGCCTCCATTTCTCCCGATTCGTATACGCCAGGGGAATCATCGTCCGAGAATGCAAAGGCGACCCTGTCACCCTAGTTACTATCCTTAAATACTGACTCAGGCATTACAGAGTGAGGTCCAAACCCCTTCGCACAGACCTGAACATCATTCGTGGACTAGCCATGGTCAACGTGTCCAGCCTAATCTCCCTCTTCTTCCTTGTCTCCATTCTCCACATCCTCCAGTCACGCCAAATGCCTTGCAGTTCCTTGATCAAGCAATGATTTTTCCTTCATCCATCTGCTGTGTGAGAGCTGTTCCTTCTGTCTAGAATGCCCTCTTTCTGGCCTCTCTGGCAAACTCCTATGTTCTTCACAGCTCCCCCAGGAAAGTCTCTTCTGAGCAGAGCTATGCAAGTCTTTTTTTTTTTTTTTGGTGGCCTTACAACTATTTTAGCTCTTTTCATTTTTTGCAAGTATCTCTTGTGTACTTGGCTCCTCCCATTGGAATATAATTCCTGGCAATCCTGGGAGTGTGAGGTTTTCATGTGGTAGAGCCTAGGGTGTAGTAGATCCTCAATTAATATTTATTGAATAAATTAATGAGGGCTTGTTAAGGACTGCACATAAGGGTAATTATTGGGCATACCTCATGCATCTATCACAAGGCTGTTTTAATATTTATTGTTTCTAATAACACAACATCACAACATTGGACATACCAGTGTTCATAATGACTAGCTGAATTTGTAAATGAGTTTTGTGCATTCGTATAGTAGTTTTTCATTATTACTATAAAATGAAGATGTTAAAGTATTATAATTATTACACTAAAGTTCTCATTTTCTATCTGCTTTAAAAAAAATAAGCCAAAGAAGTCTGGCCCTATTTTCCGACAAAAAGCATCACCTGAAACTTCGTAGCCGCTATTCTCTTTACAAACTTCTTGGTTCACCACCTGCTTTACTCCTGATGCTCTGACCCCTGCCAGCGTTTGCTTACAGACCCCGCTGCAGAGCAGAGTAACCGAGGGCCCTGCGCAGCAGGCAAAGTGTCTGTGTACAAGTGAAAACTTCAGAGTCTTCATATTTGCTTTGCTATTAGTAAGTCCTACAGTCTTATTCAAAGCTACTGATGTTGTTGGCCATTAGAATCTTAATCTGTACAAATGAAAAACTGGGCTAGATAAGTCTGTTTCAAAGCCTCAGCAATGCCCACCAAGGGGATGGGGAGAGAGCAAAGGAAGACTGGCAAGGTCCCTGCTTGTACCTAACGAGAACTACTGGTGCCATACAGTAATTGGTTGAATAGGGTCTAGTACTAAATAAGAGAAAACTAAATGAGATGGTATCCAAAGGACCTATCAGCTCAAAATCCTCTTGTTATTATTACAACCTCCGATCATGGCTGTCTCCATTTCGGTAACACAAGTGTTCAGTCTACCTTTCATTAATAACCAACACTTATGACTGCAACTCGAGCTGGAACACGATTTCTTTGTAGTGCCAGCTATGTAATGAAAACTCTACACAGCTCTAACTGCGCTTGACAGATGAGAAATAGCAGAAGGACTCCTTTTATAATAAAGACTATGAATGTCACTCTGAGATGTTCACGTTAGAATAGAGTTCAGTCTTCCAAAAGGGACAGAGGCATTAAAAAAATCACATTCCATGACTGTATTACATTCCTTCTCCAGCACCTGATGGACAGTGTAATACCAGGCTCTAATAATACTCATTTGATTGACTCTGCCCAACCGGCCCCTTATCTTGCATAAGCTACTTCTCTATGATGGATGACTATGGTTTATGGTGCGGATTTCATTTGCAAACAGAGTTGGAAAATTCTCCTTCACTGGTAGAATTCTGATGAAGCCTGCGCCATCATTATTGGACACTAAACTCATTAGAATAAGAAGAAGGCAAGAGTGGTGGAGGTTGACGGATGATTTGCTAATCTTATTGTGTGAGAATAATACACTTAATTTTCCTTTGTGGGACCTGACCCATCTTGAACTTGTGTTTGCTATTACTTGCCAGATTCCCTGAGGTGCTTGGTGCACTTCCTTTTGTACCTTTAAGGTTAAAGAAGGGCAGTAATCAAATCAAACCCAGCTAGATGGCCTCTACGGCTTCAGATTTTCCAAAGTGTTTATGTAAGGCCAAAGAAGATAAAAATGCTGGTGTTTAAAAATTCAACTGTAAGCTCTTTGCATAGGAAAGAACAGACAGAGAGGCAAGTTCGAAAAGAAATATTTGTGTCTTGGGTCTATATTTTTTTAAATGTTGGATGGTTGGATTTAAAACAATGTGCTCCAGATTAAGATTAAGGTAAACATAAAATAAATAAGCTTATCCATAACAACATTTCATAGACGGGAGGAAAAAAACACCTTGAGAAGACTGGAAGAATAAAACCCAGACCAGGTATTCTTTTGCACATGAATTGATACAAACATTTCTCATCCTAATACCTCAGCCACTCCCGTTTCTGTGGGCTTCCTGTTAGTCTCCTTCCCGATTCACTAGCATGAAAGGATTGTTGTTTCCAAAAATAAATGGTCTCAGACAAATGAGTATCCCTCATGACTTTCCAGCTACTCTAGAAGTCAGTGATAAAAATCAGTGATTCCAAATTCTCAGTGATTTTCACTGGAAATGAATCATAGGAAGATGTTATTGACTATTTTCTCATGTCCACAGCCGCAAGGCAAACTCAAGAAAGATAAATGTGGCCACAGATTTGCCATTAAGTCCCTATCGAGTGATTCCCAGATGGTTGTATCAGTGCCTGTGGTTTATAACAACAGTACATTCAAAGGAGATTTCCATTCTACTATGAAATTACTTTTACCTTTATGGTTTGTGAATTTACATAGAACACTTACAGAGGATGAATCTCCTTTAGCTTTCCCTTTAGCGTGCCCTCAATGAACTTCCTTGAAAGCAGGGCCTAGGCATAATTATGGCCAATTCTCATTGGTACAAATCTGTACATGAATCATCAGAAAATGACTGATTTCCCCATATAGCAATGGTGCTTAAGACTCAGAAAGTGTGAAATGAAAAACTTAATGTTCTCCTAACAGTGCAATTTAGAATAATGTCAATATACCACACACTATTTTTTTAAACCTTCCATTTAAAAAATAAAATAAAATGAAAGTGGTGCGTTCCCATTGTGTGAGACATTTACTATGCAATTTCAGCCTCTTCCAACTCATCCCTCAGTTGCTGAGGTCGCGGAGCAGAAGCAGCTGCGTCATTAAATGTCAGCCCTATAATCCACACTCAATGGGCAGGCAAACAGCCCTTTTTGCAGCACTCAAAGGAATGGATGTAGAAGTACTATAAATATTGAGCTCACTTATTAAAAACAAAAATAAAAAAATAATGGAAAGGAAGAAAATCCGACAGAATCTCACCACGCGTCTACGAGCTGTCCTTAGAGACTGCCACTCCGAAGCTGGTGAGCTTGGGTGCCCTCTCAGCAGAGGTTTTTGTATGGAGAGGGTGCATTCATCTGGAGAAATTCTCTTGAAGATTCCATTCTTTGTAACTAGCTTTGATGAAAGGCAAGGAGATGGAAAGGGTGTGTGCTTCACATTGGGATCTAATGAGGATTTTGCTCTTAGCAGGGCTAGCAGCAGCCACATCAAAGAGCAAAACTTGGTGCTTCTTACTCCGTGTCCCTTTGGACGTCACGTTCTCCTCTTTGAAATCCAACCTTGATCTCTGAACTTGCCCCATCTAAACTCACCTTTAAGTGGAACCTAATCAACAAAACGAACAAGCATGCAAAATATAACCAGAGACACTGAAATTAAGAATAATCTGACAGCAACCAGAGGGGAGGTGGGAGGAGATAATGGGGGGAAGGGGGGAAGCATTTTCAGGAACAACTATAAAGGACACGTGGACAAAACCAAGGGTGGGAGGGAGCAAGGGAGGGAGGTGGGCATGGCTGGGGTGGGGGGGGGAGTAGTGGGGAGTAGATGCAGACAACTGTATTTGAACAGTAACAAAATAATTTTAAAAAATAATTTTAAAAAATGAACTCCGTGCTGTCCCTTCTTTACTAGAAAAGCATTTATGCCCCAATTTTTTGATAACTTTACATCACTTATTCATTTGTTCAGGAATTTACAAACTGAACAACTATTTAATAAGAAAATATTTATTGAGAATTCTGTTAGATACTGTGGCTACAGAGATGACAAAAATTACTTTTTTTGATGGATTCTATGCTATGTTAGATTCCGTAGAGGTCTGCTATTTAATAGATTGAATTGATTCATGTTAAAGCTTCCGTTGAACTTGTTATCCTAAAATGCCAACACCCAAGCTCCAACCCCAACTTAGATCCTAAGTATCTTTGCCTTTGGACAGAAATTCAGTGTCTTATCCCTGGAGTAAATGATGTGGGAACTCTGAACGTGGGGGCAAGGTCAAAAGGGACCCATATGCCTCACTGAAATAAGGCAATTTTTTCATCCTAATATATGTTTGAGTTAGAGGTAAGAAAATATGGGAGATTATGTAATTAAGTACTATGCCCCAAACCGAACTACCACTATGTGTTACTAAATTCAGTATATTTTTCTTCACTCTGAGCTTAGGTTTTCTTACTGATACATACTCTCCATCTATATTATTCAATCATTGTAATAAGAGACCTCCTACATTTTGTCCTGTGGTTAGAGAAACTACACAACTGTATGTGTCTGTGTTTTTTCCCTGCTGCACCTCCTAAGCCAAACCTGGAAGAAAATTTATATTAAATTTTTTATCTAATTTTCCTCTCCCATCAGGCTTTCATACTTTGTAGGAGCAATCCGAACACAGTAAGTATAAAGAAAATTCTTTATTCTTTTGCTAAAAAGAAGAATAAAAGTGTTTAGCCACTGTGCATACCTTTTCAACTGACTTTCCAAGTCTTCCCAGTTTTTGAAGGGTGGAAATTATGGGTCCCTGGGGTTCACTGCTGTTCAGCCAAGACCATGAGCAATTTACTCATTGACCGCATTAATACACTTTAGGGCATTTTAGCAGTGGACTCTCTGCTAAGCATAAAGGAGGAATGTACAATATGATAATGAAATCGTGGTGTACTTGGAAATCTGAAGTGCTAAGTAAATACATAGCACCACTTTTTTATTATAGCCTCATTCTACTTAGCTGTGAAGAATACATATTTTAATTCATATCTCAATCTAAATAGAGGGTTGGTTTTTAAAGAGATTTTTGTTTTTATCAGCACTTAATTGTAATTTTTAAAAGGTTCCATTTTCTCACAATTTGAAAACTTTTGTTTGGAGCAAGTGATGTACAGTGTTTTGAGCCATCAGACTAAATCTCGAAGATTCTTCCAAAGGGGAGATTGTCTGTGAGCTAAGTAGTCTATATTAATGGGAAAAAATAATAAACTTCTACTTCATGGTTCCAGGTGGGCCCTTAGAACTGAAACTACCTTTTTACAACACTCTTAGTAGCCCCAAATAACATCTGTTGCAACACCACATACAGAATGAATGCTTTAGAATTCTCTTCATTAAAGCCAAAAGGCCGACCAGACTGGTAGAAATCCGCATGGCTCAAGGTCACTTTTGTGCATCCCAGCATGGCAATTGCCCATCAACAACTCTGCAAGTCAAGACCTAATGGAGCCATGGACACAGTATGCGTGTGAGGCAGGGAAGCAGGGAAGCAAGCAGCCACATCATGAGGCAACTGCAGCCCTGGGATCTGTTTGTGGAAAATTAGGCATAGTTAGTACTGATGGCAGTTCAGTGCCATCTAATCAGGGAGTCTGTTGTGTCGCCATTCTACTCCCAAACCCTCATCTTTCCATTAGCTCTTGACACTAATATTTGTGTAAATGAGTGAGGAGCACTCTAGCTTAGAATTTGGCAGGTAAATGCTCATGAGAGCTGACCAGAAAAAAATTCAAATAGAGCACCTCCTCAGGTGAGGACCTTTGGAGGCCTTGTAAGTTTGCTACCACGGGAAGGGGATGGGAGGAAGTATTCTGAACTTACGTATTCTTCTGGAATATAGGGGGACAGTCGTTCCTGTTTAAGACAGTCTAGAACCAGTGGTTAAAACTGTCCAGAGACAAGTGAAATAGGCATAAATAGAACTTATCATCTAACCATCTGTGATAGATATATCAACAAAAATACAACTGAAAAATAAATATCATTGATTGACTTTCTTCCTTCTTATGAGCACACAACTCTGTTTAGGGCGAGCTCGAAAAGCCCTGCACAATCCTGGGTGCAGAGCCCGCGTCCTTGTCTTTAACCTACAGGAGCTCTTGTTTAATCGGTTGCTCTGAGGACAACTGTCTCTCCTCTGAGGCTGTCCCACAACCTTTCCACTATTTCTGGCTCCATCTGCTCCAGCCTATTTCCAGCTGCTGTTCAGAGGAAAGGCCACGGTAATTATCTCCTTAACGAGCAATTCACCTCGCTGTGGCCATCTTTGGACTGCCAGTCTGCTGAGAGCCCCGTGTGTCCTCTCTCTGGCGCGTGGCTGCGAGCTGACCTGCACCATCCGTCCACCTCCAGCAGAACGCACTGCCTCTGCAGGTCTCCACTCAGTCAGGTCTTCGAGAGCCTCCTCCCCCACAGAAATGTCTTTCCTCTTTGGCACTCGGACATCTCACATGGACCAGAACATTTTCCTTCCTTATATTTAAATTTTTTATTCAAAAGAACAATAAGTATTGCCGACTCCAGCATAAATACCGATACCGCAGTGGTATCTAGTGAAAAGGATGTGCTCTTTGTACAGACAGGATGCGGTTTCCAGTGACAGTAGGCAAAGACTGCGTTTGTCACAAGCCCCCAGGGGAGGCTGACGCTGCGAACCCTGGGCAGATCTCTGAGCAGCAAGAATAGAAAGCACTGGGAGAAGACCTATCACAACACGGCCCTTTGGTGCACTGGAGTCTGGAAGAATTCCTCCACTACCGTGCTCCTCACTAACATCTGTCTCAGAATGCGCATAAGCAGAATTGCTTGAGTTAAAAAACAAGCAGACTTTTCAGAAGACTCTATAAATAATATTCATACATATCACAGGGTAGGGCATACACAGGTTTACAGTTGTGAGTACGTGAGACACAGAGCTTGTTCTTGCATTCTTATTTTTTAAGCAGCATGTTATTTTCCATATGAACAATTGTAACGTTACTTTTGCCCCACCCCGTACTTACAGATTTCCACTAACCCCGTTCTTCTTCTTTTAGTCCAGAAGAGCTCTGGGACACTCATGTACAGGCACTGGGGAGACAGTCATGACACTTTCTCCTCTCAGTACTAGCCCCTCTGAGCGTGTAGGAGATAATCAGTGGTTGTATTCAAACTAAGATGTGAGTGGGTGATGTGATCCATGGGTGATAGACATCCCAGAGTCCCAGACAGGACTCTGGGTTCAATGGGAAGAGAAAGGGAAGAAACAAAATTTCTTGAGGAATATGGTTGTTGTAGGTCACCCTAGGTTTAGTAAGATCTGCCTGGTCCTGTTGGCAGAAATGAGAGTATTTTATTGGAGGTGGGAACTCCCTGAGGACGCCTTCATGGCGGCTGCTCCCTCCCTACCAGGTAGAGGCAGATACAGGGAAAAGGCAGAAGAGTGATTCACTGCCAGCCTATGGGAGCTTCCTGCCCCACACTGGGCAGCAAGAGTGATGATGCTCTTTTAGTGAACATGCCCACTGAGGCCACAACAAATCCAGGCACAGAAATGGCAAGTATTAATCTCAAAGGCTGGCAACAGAGTAGGTGGCCCCGGAGGGAAGCCTGGGAAGGTGGATTGCTTTCACCATGTGATAAATGAGAAAGGCAGCTCAACTCTACCAGAGGGTGATGAGAAACTGGCCGAAGCTTGGTAAGCATCTCTAAGTAGTTCTGAACAGTGCCAAAGCTGCAGGGATTAGAGAGCATTAGTGTGTGAGGTCCCATCCACCTAAGGTTGGGTGAGGAGGGAACACTGGCAGCCCAGCAGAGCGGAGACCCTGGAGATCTTACTGCCCACCATGAAAAAGACCACTTAAACACAGAAAAATGCCAGGTGGTGCACAAGAGAAGCTATTGAAGGAAGACAGAGCATCGTCTCAGTCTCTCTCTCTCTCTCTCTCTCTCTCACACACACACACACACACACATATACACACTCTTTCTCACTCACAAAGGCAAACTGGGCTGAGAGTTTCTTGGTGCAGAAAAGCAATCAGTAAGGTAGCAGGGAGAACTGCTGAAGGAGAAATATTATAAATGGCAGAGGCCTGACAGGTTAGCCAGTCAAGAAGGTGAGCAAATTACAGAGAGAATTGAAAAGGCACAAACACTAATACTGGCCTCATGGGGCCAGAATATGAGTGCATTCAGAGGAAGAAGCTAATAATAACCAGGGAGACAAACGCAGGTCTGGAAACAGTCCGAAGTTACCAAATCGGCTGGCAGTCCTCACAAGGAACTGTGATTCTCTGGGAACAAAACTAAAAATGCAGACAAACTGAGGGCAACCTGGGAGCACAAATTTGTATGTGCATAGATTATTAATGGAAGAAATACATGCTAAAACTGGGGGTCGACGATGCTATCAAAACTCAGAGGCAGGAAAATCAGGGAGACCCTCGTAGAGGAGGAAGCTGGGGGGCGGGGCCGGGACAGCACGTCTGATGCTTCAGGAGTTAACAAGAAAGTCGTGGTCACTTCATTCTGATTTTAAGAGAAAAATTTTAGTTACATGTTTAAGATGTGGTGAATGGTCATAAAAAGGTGCATAAATTCTTGTGCCTTTTCAAAGTGTCTGTGGTCAGAAAAAAATTTTTAATCTTCTAGTTTGGTAACATTGTCTCATATGGGTACATGAGTAAACTAAAATGGAAAACTAATTTAATTATCTAAAATAGGTCACGTAGCATATTACCACTGTTTTATTGGTATATTTCCTCAACAAAGTGGTGTACAGGAGTTCTATTTCTATGAGTAATTGTAGCAATTTAATGGTTTGTCTAAATCAGTGTTTATCAAAGTGGGCGCTATTGACATTTTGAATGAGTGTCTTTTTTTTTTCTCGCTGAAGTTTTCAATTAAAAAAATAGTATACAGTAAAAGATGGGATAAGATAATTCTTAGTTGTGGGGCTGCCCTGGGCATCATAGGATGTTTAGCAGCATCTGACTTCCATTCCCTAGCTCCCTGCAGCGCCCCCTAGTTGGGACAACTAAAACTGCCCATGTTTTTGCCCAAGTTTTTGAGGGAAAGTAAGGATGTGCATTTTACATGGGTAGTACCTGAAATACCTTGTATCTGTTCTTGTGTTTTGTAATTATTTGTTACATAAAATTTCTTGTATCGTATCATAATATGTTAAAAATAAATGCTAACATTCCTTTATAACATAAAAATTGATATCTAAATATAAATAAGTAAAAAATTAAATTAAAAAATTGAAATGAAAAAGTTTCTCCTGAATGTTTGGGTCAAAAAACATGGGTGTGTGTTATACACAGCAAAACACGGTATTTCTAGACATTGCCAAATGTCCCCAGTGGGGCAAACTTATTCCCATTTGGGAGCCAGTGGTTTAAAGTGTATCAAATACCAACTACTTAGCTAGCTGCAGAGGTAAATCCAAGTGTAACAACTCCAGAGAAGTGAAAGATTTTGGCATTACTCCCAAGATGGATTATATAACCACTCGATACCTTTTACAGATTTTCTAAAATTCTCTGATTCTGTAAGAAACTCAGCTAATCAATAATCAAAATGGCCTTATATCACACATTTGATCAGTAGCTCCTGCTTTCCATCTCACTTGTGTCCCCTGGAGCTGCACGTGTGACACATGTGTACCACTCAGTTTTATGTGACTGTCATACTCAGGTTCAGCTGTCAGGGCCCTTATCACAGGGAACATGAAAAATCTTATCTCTGCATCTGACCATTATCCAAGGCTACATTCTAAAATCAGAAAGAGTTCCTTTTGATTTGTTGTTGTAAAAGGGACAAAAATAGGACTGACCAGACGTGTGTGTAAGCTATCGTTTGACAATAAAGTGAACAATCAGATTTAGAAAAAGGGGTCCACATCAAATTTAAAGGAGAGGTTAATCTGATTGTTTACAATCAAGCTACAGCTTTTCATTAGCATTTTCAAGTACCACAGAATCACATTCCCCATGTGTTACAATTCATGCAGGGTTCCCTATATGTTTTGTTGTTGTTACTGTTGTTGTTTTTGTGATAAATAAGCAGTTTTAGTGCATCTGAGGGACAATTTACTTTTACCAAATTATTATGCATTACAAGAGACTCAAAATTGGACTTGATATGTTATAAAGAGCATCAAATTAGGTCAGACTCAGTCTTAGCATCTGGTTAACTTGGGGCCTTTATTACTTCAACTGTAAAGTAGGACTAATAATAACTGCCCTGCTTTCTTACCCAAATGTGAATATCAAGTGAATAAATGTGTAGGAAACCAACACGTGTTACTGCACATGAGTAATTTTTATCAGAAACCAATATTATATTCAAATATGTTTCTGCTATTACATTGACTCAAGGGTTTCAATGTAGGCAAAAGAGCTTAATTAAAAAAAATATTACGGTGTGTGAAGTAACTCTGATTAATAGATGTTTCTATAACAATTTCTAGATACAGATCTCCCAAATACCTGGTAAAGTAAATCTGAGGATATTAAAAATGAATGAAATTCTCATAGCATCCATACATCTCATTAACAATAAGGGCTCAGTTGATTTTCTCACCAGTAAAGGTGAGTGAATAAATGTAAATAAATAAATCTATGATTGTTTTGTTTTGTTTTATTTATTTGCGTATGCCTAGATGAAAGGCTTAAATTACTGTCAGTGGCCCGATTTTGTAGAGCAGAAGGCACTGAAAGATAGATGGTCAGGGCAGAAGGACGCATGGCCGGAATCCCTGTCCCCGGTCTCCAGGACAGTCCCCATCTGGGCCGGTGTAATCCACAGGTGAGGTCGGACAGCGCCTCCTCACACTGCTGGCTTCGAAACAAATCCACTCATAGCACGTGGTGTTTCACAGTGCTTGGTTTTGGCTATGGAGCTTAAAAAATAGATTAATAGTATATGTAATCGTAATGTCCATATGTGATTATCAAGTATTAAACCTCTTTCAGAATTTGACTTGGTTTTAATCCTCAGCCAATTCCCCTTGCATTAAAGAACCATTATGCAAATGCAACATACGGCAAAGAGAAGACAGGAAAAGCTGCCTAAGACCTTATGAATGACTGCATTCAGTCTGTCTGACATTATTTGGGGTTTTTTTGGTGAAATTATACTATACATTGTCAAAAAAAAGGTTCCCATAACTAATAGCATCACAGGGCACTTCAGCAAAAACTGGCTGTGAGAGGGAAGGAGGACAATTCTTTATTTGGTTCCTCTGAACATAAAAGGCACACAATGTGCATCAGATCAGAACGGGGACAGCACATCAAGGAAACTAAAAACCTGCCACTGATCCACACATGTCCTCAGGCATCAAAAGAGACCTAAGTCAGCAGGACAAACCTAATGCTTAGGTAGCTGAACCTGGGCCTGTCTACTCCTGATCAAGAGAGCGATGCATTATTAAAGGGACAACGAGACACACGCAGCGCATTGGAGATAAGCGGTGGTCAACGCAACCCAGGGATCTGAGGATGAGGAGCAGCAGAAAGGAGCAGGGATGTCGTCACAGCTTCAGCAGAACAACAGCAACAAATGCTGCCAGGGAGGGAGGATAAAAGTGGTGAACTGTGCAGCAAGGGGCGTGCTAGAGATAAAGTAGGAGAGAGGGGAATCAGGGGCGGCAGTTCTGACATTTCTGGCGCTTTGCTGAAAGGCACTTGGGTTTTGAAGATGTCAGAGGCTGAGGGATGATTTCTCTCGCTGAGCGCCCAGGGATCACCGAGCGAGACGGATGAAGGAACTGAAAGCCGCCTCCCCTTCAGCAAGGATGGGCAGTGCAAGATGAATGAAGAGGGGCTTGATATTTCCGTTACATGCAGCTCATTGGTGAGACGTTCACAGGTGCTAATGCTGCCCAGTGAAGAAAAGCCAGTGTCCCAGGAAGACTGCTGTGGCCCAGGAGCTTAGGGTTCATGGTCAAGCTGAGCGGAGCGCGAGGGCCCTCTCGCCAGGCTTCCTGCGGGTGTGCTCAGCAAGCATTTCAACCGGCCTTTGAACCATAAACAATCGATCCCCTCTAAGTCTACTAAAACACAACACAGTACTTAGTGTTACGATGAATAATAATTTAAAAAATATATTTAAGAACACAGAGACACCGCATACTTTTTCCGTGTCAGCTATGTCACACGCTGCTCAGTCCCTGACACTAACTCGAGTCTCAACAAATATCTGTTGCACGGACGTTGACAGGGCTACGGGCTCAGCACTCACTGCTCCAAAGACTGTTCATTCATTGGTTCCAAGAGACAGTGAACGCTCACTTTCCTTAGAGTTCTCCTCTTTTTTCCTTTTTGGTTTCTTGCCACATTTTTTTCATCAATTTGTTACCTTTGGGTCCACAGCAGTGGTTCACAAACTTTAGCAAGTATCAAAAATGTTTTGGCAGGACTTACAAGAGATGTAGCTTGTTGGGTCCTCTCCCCAGCATTTCTGGTTTCAGGTTTCCCCAGCATAATTGAATCTGATTTCTGATTCACTAGATTGGAATCGGGACCCTGAAATTAGCATTTCCAACAAGTTCTTTGTGGCTGCTCGTGCTGCCAGTGCCGGGACCACACTTTGAAGACCACCAGTCTACAGTATTACCATCAAGTCTAAGCATCTTTCTATGATGGGCTTCAATGCGTCCATCTTCCGATGTACTGATCGCCACCCCCTTCGGTTTTGTGAGATGAACCTAAACCACCCATTCTGATCAAAAACACGTGAATGAGAAATTTGTAAGTTCTAAAAAGAGTTAGGCTGTCTATAAACAGCGCTTTGAAGTACCCAATGAGAGCAGTATTGCTCTCAGCGGCAGCCTGGACTTTTCTCAGTCAAAAGATTGTGTTTGACTCATCACTAAATTCCACTGTGTGAGTTCTTTCAGCATTGTTTTTATCTATTTCTGAAACAACGGTATTTCATTCTAACTAAAAATTCCCTACTGGAAATCACGTAACCGGGAGGCTACAAACTGGCTTATTTCACAGAGTTTTCAAATAGTGCCTCTTTGTTATCTGCATTATACATCAGAGATACGAATCAATGAAGAGTTTTCCTATCGTCCCTCACTGCTTCCTACCTCAAACACAATGCCTGCAACCACATTCCTCATAGAACAGCCAGGCCTGCTCCCTGTCCAAAGCCTTCTTTCTCTTCCCCAGCACACAGAATCATCAGGTACTAGGCTGCCTTAGGCAAGAAGCTTTGAGTGACATTTGACCCTTCCTTCTCCCCACATCTCACAAACAATTGGCAAAAGTACTTTTTATTCTATTTCTAAAGTAGGTTACATCCACTCCTTTTTCCCCCCTCAGCACTGTTGCTTTGGTCCAGAAGTGTATCCTCATTAACATATACCCTACAGTGACCCACTGATTAATCTCCCATCTGTAGTTTCTCTCCATTTTCATTTTCCTTCTATTCGGCTGTCAGCATGTTTCTAAGAGGTGTGTTCCAATTACTCTCATGCCGAAAACCTCTCTAGGATCCTTGCTACCAAGAGAACAAAGGTTGAGCTTCTCTTGAGGATCCAAAAAGCCCTTCAGGCTTGGCCTGGTCCCAGCTCATCTTTTCAGGTATGATTTTATTCCCTGCATATTTTACATACACTTTTGGCCCTGCTACGATCTATCTTATGCTCTGCACAGCTTGCACCTTTTCTTCTACGTTAAATATTCTTGCACACCTTATGCTCCCATGCCCAGCTCCAAAGACATTATTTCTTTATAGCCCCAATACCCTATTCACTTCTTGACTTGACCAAGCAAATTCTGCTTTTGCTTCCACTCTGTAAGCTTCTTCATGGCCAGAACAAGGTTTTAACTATTTAAAAGTCATTTCCAAAAGTGATATATGTGGTAGCATAATTAAGATGGTTACTCAGAATAAACAAATGTTGCATTGAATTGGGTGAATTAAATCAAGATTTGTCATATGAGGCCCGGATTGGATGCGTGTTACTGGGATGGAATAACAGAATTCCCGAATTTGAGATTTAGGAACACAACCATCTCATGATTTAGATGAGGCTTAGTTGATCAAAACACATCACAGGAGTCTTATGCTGATAGGTTTTTTTCAGGCACGCGAAGAGCAAATTCAAAGAGGCCTATGGTAAATTCATTTATTACATGGAAAGTGTTCACATGGCCAAATAAAATAAGTTTAAAAAAATTACTTTGATGGTAAAAACTCATTAAAATGCTCTAATATGAAATTTTAGTGTGCTTTAGCATCCTAAAAAGCAGCAGATGTTTCTTAGAAAATCCAAGTCTATTGTGTACTAGTGGAAAGGACACAAATTTGGGACAGCATGAGGATGTTTAGATAGCAGAATTAAAGAACTAAAGAGAGGCTGGGAGTTGGTGATGGTGACAGGAAGGGATTGGACAAAGGTTTTTAATCTATCTGCATAATTTTCTCTTCTAAAACATGAAAACTTCAGTCGAAGGGTATCAAAGGCAGTCAATCGCTTTCATGTTCACCTGTGCAGCTTTACGAGGCACAGTGTTAATTCCTTTTTGCTCAATCATGGGCTATCCAACCCACAAGAGTTCAGGGGTTAAAGAAAATAGATATGAATTAATAACATACCTCATATCTGCATAATTAAATATCCACAATCTTTTGTTAGTTTGTTTGTCTGGTGCTTTATTTCGGTGAAATAAAGATTTAAAAGATTATAATTAATTGCCATGGTTTCATTTGTCCCCCACAAAATGCCTAGTACCGAATTTATATTCTCCCATAGTTTGGTAACAATAAGGCTAATGATAACAATAAAAATTTACATCAGTTATAGTCCAATTAAAAGCATATTTGATTAAATTACCCATTAAACTCCAAAGACAGGTGTATAGTTTATCGTTGTTGGGTTTCAGTTCTCCATATTAAAGCACAAATCCCCGTGCAGCTCCCCTCAGCTCTGCCTACGACCGTTCTTTCTATGTGTGCTGTAAACTTGAAATTTCCCTTCTAATTATGATAAGCACCTTAGTTATGTTTTCAGCTAATCTCACTATGGCACAAAAACAGAAATTTCTCTTACTACTTTCCCTGCACTAACATTGCTAACACATTCTCAGAAATCTCCACATAAAAGAGTCAAAGAATAGGTTTGCGGAAATGATTTGAATTAAACACAATTATGCTCACCACTTGCCATGAAGCAAGGCAGCAATGGATGTCCTCAGAGAAATAAGTCAGAGAGCTGATACCTATGCAGAGAGGCAATTTTGGTGGAAGTAAACTAAGCAAAGAGGAAGGGATGTGGCAAAAAGATGACAAAATACAAATGCAAGTAGATTTTAGAAAGAGAACAGCAGCATTCGAAATGCCAGATCAAGAAGAATGAACACAGGAGCAAAGAAGCGAAAACAGTCGGGTCCCAGATCTGTGAGGGAGATTACTTTGAGTGTCTCATAAGATGTGCAAAAGTAGCTTATATGTTCTCTGATTTCTAGGAGAGAAAAGAGATACTGAAATATGAGAAGATGAAGAAAGACAAAGTGAACTTACTGTGATGTGAGTAGGTAACCTATCGGCACAAATATTGTCCCTTACAAGAGGAAGCATGCCTAAGAGCAGGTATCTCTTAGAACAAGAGTGCAATTATGTTCAATTACTCCGGTCACACATCCCCTGGCGGGTCAGGAGGCTGCGGCAAAGGACTCGGACTCAGGCCCTCTGCCAGGTCAATGCAACATTTTGTCTGACATAGCTGACTTGAATCTGAATGTTATCTGTCTTCCTTTCTTTCTTCCTCCCTCCCTTCCTCTCTCTTTTCTCTCTTTCATTCATTCTTTTTCCTTCCTGCCTCCATTCCTTCTTTCCTTTCCTTTTCCCCTTTTCCTCTCCTTCCCCCTTTCTCTCCCTCTCTCTCTTTCACTCTCTCTCTCTCCTTCCATACCCCACCACCCTACTTGCCTCCCTTCCTCCCTGTATTTCCTTCTTTTTCTTAAAAAAAATTAAAATGTTCTCAAACAATACACAGAAAGTGAACAGGGAGCAATAACCCTGAATGTAGCATAAAAGAAAGAGATATTGCCATAAGGGGCATCACAGATGTGAGTTCTCATCCTGGGTGTGCCAGTAGCAGCTGTGTGACCTTGGACCAATCATTTCAGCTCTTTAGTTTCCTCTTCATTACAATGGGGAAGTGATGTTGAATTGCCTCTAATTTCTCTTCCAGTTGTAAGTATTTAGTGAAAGGGTTAAAAACTTAGATTTGGGAACTAGATCTATATTATGGTACCAACTTCATTATTAATGTGCTGTATAATTCTGAACATGTTATAAAATTTTGAACTTCAGTTTTCCTATCTATAAAATGCAAATAAAAATGAGACCAAATCAATGAAACAAACAAGCAAATGAAATATAACCAGAGACATTGAAATAAAGAACAAACTGACAGTAACCAGAGGGGAGGGAAGAGGGTGATAATGGGGAAAAGAAGGGGAGGGGTTGTCAAGGAACAGGTATAAAGGACCTAAGGACAAAGTCAAAGGGGGGAAGAATTGAGGGTGGGAGGTGGGGCGGGTGGGGCAAGGGAAAGTGGTGGAGGGAAAATGGAGACAACCGTACTTGAACACTTTAAAAAAAAACAGCATCTACATCACGTGATTGTTGTCAGAATTAAGTGAGATAAATTATGTAAAGAGTTTAGAAGAGTCCTGACCTCTTTTAAAAGTGTTCCAACACCTTAATTATAACTTTTAATCATAATGGAATTTTTGTTATTATGGTGAGAGGTAGTCCCCCATCTACAAATTCAATTTCTCTGACAGTAGGGAAATAATGTTATAATCCAAAAGCCATTTGCAAGATTAGCAGCCACTTGGATCCATCCAAAATGTCCACCAAAAACATCCTTGAAATTGACCCTGTCCAAAAAATCCACTGAGGCTGTTGGTCCATGTCAAAAAGTCTTTGCAATTCAAACCCTGATCTTTTGCAAGATTCAAGCACTGAACCATCTACCTGCCCGTCTTCCATCTCCAGGTAGTCTACCAAGGCAAGACGGGTTGTTGTTGACAATACAGCCACAACACCATAAAACATGATAGTACTTTATGTATTAACCCAGTAAACCAAAAGTATAAGTAAGTGTTATGGGCTATTGGCACCCAGGAGTGTTTTCTAAGTGTGGATGCTTCTGATGGAACCAAATGTCACAGACGATTTGGCATGGACCAAATATGCTCATGAATGTTTTTTTGGTCGAGACAAAAGTTCAAGGGCTTTTTTGCACAGACCAAATGTCTCAATGGATATTTTGGACAGGACCAAATGCCCTGTAAGGATTTTAAAGTATAATTAAAAACATCACAAGCAGCAAACTACTTATAGTTGTAGATCTCTATCTGTTCATAGGTTGGTAACATGGATCCTCTACAGACACTAAATAGACCAACAAAAATTCCCTCTGGGAACTCTCAGTGGGTGCGAGACATTATCAGTTCTCAGATATTTGCCTTGTGGATTTTTTGTTAATGGTTGCTGGTGCGGTTCCTGATTTGCTTGGAAAGGTACTCACTTGGGGGGGATTTATTTCTTAAAAAACATAGATTCTTATGTGGTGTAAATAAAATAGACCATGCTTTGTGCTCATCACTTCAGAGGGGGGAGGAGGATTCTCCAACAAACCAACTGGGGCACCGCTTTACCTCAGTCTGTCACACTGAAGTCAGCGATAGAGAAGAAAGAGCATGGCGGTCGAACAGGCTTTTGTAAGGAGCTTGGCTGCCTTTGTCTCTGTCCTTCTGGCGGGAGAAATGGGTGTCGTTTATGAGGCGGGCGGACGAGCACAGCTTTACCAGCACCGCAGGGTGTTAAGTGTGGTCAGGCCGGCTGGCGTGCTGCCCACGAAAAGCTGTTTCCAAACTATGTTTGAAGTTTCAATCTCATCCTGGATGGCATCTAAGACGATTCTGAGAAGTGGGAATTGTTGAGCGCTTCTGTGTGAGTATGAAATAGTTAAAGAGAACGTCACTGAGATACAAGTGTAGAATCTTGGGTCCAATGTTCAGGGTAACACGTGATATTAAAAAAAAATAGAAAGACAATGATGACGGAGAACATTAACCTTTATTGACTAGACTGTATGTGCATAGGCAATAAACTTTATTAATTCTTCCCACAACCACCGGAGATAAGTATTATCTCCCTTTTTATGTGTGAGTACTTTAGGCACCACAAGCCAAAGTCACCTAATTGCTCTCCAGGGAAATTCAAACTCAGTCTATCTACCCACAAAAATTCTGCTTCCCTTTCTGGGATAAGTCCTAGCATTCCCAGTGTATAAATGTATGAGCAATAGAAAAATACAATCTGTTGATGATATTTGGTATAGATGAGGCCGAAAGTCCTTGCATTATAGCACTAAACTTGAAATTGATATAGACACCAACTAGAACCCTCTGCAATTCAAGCAAGCATTAGCTCAGATTTCGGAAAGGGACCAGTCTAATGCAGGATTCCCCATGAGACTTAGAACCCTGTAACACTCAAAAATTAATCTGAGGGTGATAAATAAAGCAGGAAGAAAAAGAGGACCCCGGCTTAGCCACACCCAGCTACCAATTTCATCAAAACCTCATTGGGAAGAAGTTAACAAGCAACATCAGAACTACATGCATTTTGCTACTATATTATACTGCAACATAGTTTAAGCTACTGTAGGGCTATAGGGCTATTAACTTTCTGATTCAGAAAACATCTAGACTTAGCACTATGCCACAAGTGGTGGGAAAAATGGGGAACAAAAGGCAGGAGTAAGACAGGATATAAGAGAGGTACTGGGAGGTATGTGCAAAAAATAGGAAGAAATAAAAAACGGTGATACTTTGGCAATGATCTTAGGTTTGATGTATACAGGGAAGCTTTCCACCTACTGGCCTAACTAAGTCCCATTTAGATGATCCATTCCGGTACTTCCAATCTTCCCACCCATCTATTCTCCCACTGTGAATCAACAGGTGTAAGCTGGTAAGTGCTTTGCACAGTTTAGAAGCACAGTGGCCATTTCCTGAAAAGCAGGACCTAGACAAATCCTGCAGCCTAGTTGGATGAGAAGTCCTCCAGGCCCTGTTTGGCTCTACCCGCAATATCACACTGTGTGGCTCGGACCCAGTCATCTATGTCTTAATTCGGGAAACATCAAGAGAAAAAACTATGCCCTAATTCACTGGATAAGTATTCTTCAAAACATGCACTAAAAATGCTTAAAATACTTCATGACTCTTCCCGAGTGACACTGGTTCTCACCCTATACATTTTGTCCCTTACAGGAGAGGGGAGAAAGCATGGTTTAGTGGTTGGGAGCGTGATCTTTGGAGCTAGAAAAATGTTGGTTCTGGTCCCTGCTGTTACTAGCTCCCGGGCACAGGCAAGTGCCCCAGCTCCAGGCCCCACCCCTGATCCCACTGTCCTATCTGTAAACAGGTACTAATGGTACCTAGCATAAAGGGTTAAGACATATAATATTTAGCATGCTATCTGATACAGTTAGTGCTTATTAAATGGTAGCCTTTAATAAATACTTATTAGTGAATAAATACTTATTGTGAAGCCAATTTGTCTAGAATCAACTCCAGTGCAACTCACATCTAATTGGGCACTTAAAAAGTTAGTAAACAAATGTACGTACACAATAACATTCATCCATATACACAAAGGAGCCCAGAACAAGAACTTACTGAACTCTCAGCACGCTGGACCTTACAGAAAGAGTGAATAAGAAACACGTTTGGAGGAAAAAGGGTTTGGGAAACATTCTTGCCATTCACAGCCTTACCAGAAGGTTATTTTTAACATACAACATATTACTGTCTTCAAAAGCTATCTATTTTTAAAGATAAAAAAGAAGGCCTCAATTTAAGCATGTTCAAGAAATGTGTTTCAGTCCCAAAATACATTGTGCTTTAACTTTCCTGCTGTGCATTTTCTTTTCCTTTTAAAAGCAGCTCTTACTCATCAACACTATAAACCACAACAGATTTCAGAAGTTGGATTTCAAAACAGTCTCCAGGCACATGTGTATGAACAGAAACTAATTGTCATTTTGTTGCCAGAATGTGTTCTGTCATCTCCTCTCTGTTCCCTGGCATAAGAGATATTTTTTCTAACGGGGAAAAGACATCCGAAGGCAACACAAAATGGGAGGAGTCCAGCAAACTGCCTCTCAGCCTTCTCACCGCTGTGTTTGTGGGCTGGAGGGTTCAAGGTCTGCGTGCTCAAGAGACCTAGGGCCGAGATATTCACCGTACAAGGACAGTAGGGGGGTGATTCAAATGCTTTTTGACCCAGTGGTCAGATCTACCCAGAATTCCTTCCTATCTGTTGGAATCGAGGCTTACATCTCACCATTCTGTGAAGACCCTCCAGAGAGACCAGTTTGAAAACATCTGATGAATTTTTCCGGCTTTGAGTCTCAGTACTCTCTGCATACACAGCCCCTAGTGCCCCTTAATGATTATTTGGGGCATGTTTTTACCTTTTCTCATCAAGGACTGTTAGCCACACACAGGCAGGGCCATATCATTTGTCCTCCCTCTTCCCGTGAGATCTGCTACAGAGTCTGGCACCTAGCCGGTTCCATGCAGATATTTTATAATGGAATGCATGATGGAATGAATCCATGCGTCCTAGAAAAGGGAGTTAGAGGATCACAATGGGCTTTCACTTCCCCAACTCAGCTTGCTAGATAAACTAATGTCCCTGGGAGGCTCTCCTTTTGGCTCACCTCTGTCTTACCTAACATAGGTCTGCAAATCCAAGGTCTTGCCACCACCTGGACAAGTGCTCCCAACAGTGGCTAAGAGAAGCACTAGGAAACGGAACAGCCTAGAACTGGCTGATGATTGACTTTCCTAATTCTCATATCTCATGTACCTGCTCACTTCCCTGGATCCATCTGTACCTTCTTGACATACCCCACTTCGCAGGCTGTCCACACTGCTTTAGTTATGAACACCCTCTCTCTTCCACCTGGTCCCCAAGTCTCTCCTCCAGCTTCACACAGCACCTGCGTGGACTGTGCATCTGGTAAGAACCTGGAATGAGTGTGCACTGTCTTGTTACAAACTCTCATTCCAGGTCGTGCATCCTTCCTTCCTCTGAGACAACCTACAGCTTTCCCAACTACCGTCCTGCAGGTGAAGTGTGACAAGGGGGACAGAGGGCGCATGGTACAGCCACCACTCTGGCCTTGTTCCAAACATCTGAGCCAATAGAATCTAGTAGACAATTCTGATGGGATTTTAAAAGCACTGAGTTCCAACAGTGGCAAAACATTGTCGCGTATAATATTATCACAGGGCTCAGAATTATTTCCACATCTTTTACAGAAAATACATTGGAATATTGTTGGCCATAATGATGCAAATTGTTTTCTCGGGTTGGTCTATCAATTACTTAGTAGCACTTTCAGGAGAAAAAATCAAATACTCATTTTTAATGTGTATCTGTTCATTCATTCACTCACTGTTGTTACTGTTTATTCCTTACTTATTTCTTACCTTACAAAAAAGTTAAGATTGAAATAAAAATGCATCATATAAACATTGGTGAAGATTTTCCAATTTTTCTGTTTTCCAAAGTTTTCTTTAATGAAAAATATGGTCAGAAAAATTGGTTTAAAACTTGATGGGAGAAGATGCTTCAGAATGGCTTGGGACCCTTGCCTCGCCCTAGACACCAGGGCCTCAGGGGACATCGCTAAGGCCTCGGGCAGTCAGGGGTCAGAGTCTGGGTATCACAGGGATGGCCGGGGCCATCAGGCAGGTGAGAGCAGGAGAAAGACACACTGCAAGGTTAAATGAACAGCTTTGTCATCCTGCTGATCTCCCTTCCCTGTTCCTGGCAAACACATGAGACCATCAGTCTGGGGGATTAATCGAGAATGCTTCATGTACCAGAGCCACTCAGTCACTCTTCAAACAAGTTCAATCAAGGCCCGTGTGCCAAGACCAGCGGATCCCCTTTCTTCTGCCAAGGTGGTCGCCAAGGAAATGCAGTAGAGAAAATGTTCTGTGCCAGCCGTCAAAAGGGCTGAGGGTGGACATTGCAACAGTATGGAGGGGTGCGGGCAGGGATTACGGTGAAGGGACTCTGGGTACCTGGAGTCTGGGAACCTCCATTGTTCTCACTTAGGGGAGGGGCTTTGAAAGGAAGGAAGCTGCCAGAGCCACTCCCAGAGTGAGCTCTGACGAGCTGTCATGGGGAATGTGACCTGACCTATAGTCCCCTATTTCTACTAGCAGGAAGGGCAGTCTCCCACCGCCAGCTTCCCTTCCCATTCTGATTGTGTCCAGGCACTCGGTACACCCAACTGCCTTAGGGTTCCTGAGAGGAATGTCTGTTTTCTCCCCTTCTTGACTGTACAGTCATCAGCTTCAGCATTTAAATAGAAAACCTACGGGAGCTCACAGAAGATGGAATTCACGGTAGAGAAACAGGACTGTTTCAATAACTATTGTCAGTTTTTTCTGGACTGAAGAGAGTCCACTTTCCAATATGATGAAAATATAGCTCAGCAAGAGGAGCGACATCAAGGTGCTGCGTGCTGTTTTCTGGGCTTACAGATCTAGGGCATGGAATCAGTCTTTAATTTCTGATTCGTTTTTCAATGTCTACATCACACAATCCTGCCCATACCGACCCCAACCCTCTCCCTCCTGACCCTGATCCTCTTTAAACCTAATTGACATCCACTTTGTCCTAGCATTCTGAGCCTCAACTAGAGAGAACCACTGATATTTTGCCTTTCAAATATAGGCAAATATAAACTAAACCATGTTGAAATATGTATTCATGGAATATTAGTCCAGGGTATAAGGGAAATTGCAAATATTCAGCGCTTACTAAGAATATGGTGTTCATGTTACATTTCATGTTACATTTAATCCAATATATTTAATACACTAACTTTAGGAAGTAGCTCTTACCAGTCCCATTTTCCAAATGAGAGAAATGGAGATTCAGAATGGTTCACTTGTCAAAGTTCACATAAACAGAAAATGGCTAGAGTGAGATGAAAACTTCCAAGTTCACGGCCTTTTCCATTAAAGCCACACTGAGTTCTCCCCAAGGGTTTTCATTTAGGCCTTTTCCTCCCATCAAGAAGGCTCTCACTTCTTCACTGAGTAACATTCTTCACATCTTTCAACATGTGCTGTGACCTCTTCAGCTCAAATTTATCTTTATTTCTCCTGAATTCCTACTCAATTACTCTCTGGTCTAGTCATTTCTCATACAGTATTTCTGGCCTTGTCTGGGTCATTGATTTTCCACTGTTCTTTTCATCTGATGACCAAATGGGAGATTCAAACTTTAGTGTCCTCAAGGTTCACCAAGGGAAGTTGTCTAAAATCCCATTCCTGGAGACAGACCTGCAGATGGGCATTGTCTATATTTTTCATCCTCACACAAGGATGTGTTTATAGATTTTAGAAAAAGAGGGAGGGAGAGAGAAAAACACCAGTGTGAGAGAGAAGCATTGATTGGTTGCCTCCTGCACCCACTTCACCAGGGACTGGACCCCCAACCTAGGTATCTGCCCTGACCAAGAAGCAAACCCTCAAACGTTTGGCATATAGGGTAATACTCCGACCAAGTGAGCCACCCAGCCAGGGCTGGAGGTAGGCACTTTTAACAAGCATCTCGGTATTCTGGTCCACAGGGACCATGGACTGTACTTTAAGAAATGTTCATTGAGATCCTAGGCTGTTTGAGAATGAGGCTCATCTGGCATTCCCAGTGTTGTGCCTCAAAGAAGCCCACACATCCTATGAGCATGGTCTGGACATTCTGATCAGCAACATCACGGGCTCACCTCCTGCCCAGAGACTGACTTTTCTTAATTGTGTGCCAGTTCAGGGCCTCCTTCTATCTTCTGTTCCTCTTGACTTCCATCCCTGGACCACGTTCTACAATCCGTAGAACATTGTCATCTTGGTGCTCTGACTCAGCAATCTGTCCTCATTAGCCCAGGCTTCTGCGTCAGCATCTTTGCTCCATTTGGAAACACCCTCCCAAATAGTTCTCCACTTGTTTCCTCTTGTTGGGCTCTGCCTAACAAATCTTTTGCTCTTACACACCTCCTGAAGTGGAGGTGCCACCCAATCTGCTCCACCCTCAAAGGCTGGGCATGTTCTACTGTAATTACCTCTACTCTGCCTGCCTACAGCTAGCATTCCAATATTGTTTCATTCCTTTATTTTATTTTATGAGCTCCAATGACCTCTACTAGGTAAAGATGGGAAAGAATGGCATTCTCATAAGACATCAGTAGCATTCTTGTATTTATTAAGAAACTAATAGGAGATGAATGTAGAATGTATTTTCTTGTCCCTTAACCTTGCAGTATTGTAATTGCCAATCTATGGAGTATGTAATGACTGAAATAAAGAAAATAGACTTGGACAAGTGTGTTCAGCCACTGACAATCAGTTTGATTGATTATTTTAAAACAATTTTTAGGTTCTGGGACAAGTGAATTAAACAATAGAATTGAATAGCTTCTGACCTTTTATTCTTTTTTGCTTTTGTTTGTTTATATTTTCTGAATCTCCTTTTGGGGTCTTGCAGAAGCTAGAAGGGAAGAACTAAGGATAGAAAATGCAGACAGGTTGCTTCTCCCTCAGCCAGGCTTCGCATTTCAAAGGGCTGCCCCCACACTGCCAGTGCGGTCCCCCTTGCCAGTGTGGCAAGACCGTGCCGTCTCCCTAGTCACCTCTCACTGGATGTTCTCACTCACCCCTCCTTTGTGCTCCCCTGAATTTATGCACTCGCCAGCCTGCCTTGCACTCAGTTACCATGTACAGGCACATTTCTCCCTCTAGATTACAAGGGCCCACTGCCCTCATCTTGGTACACCCCAAAATGTTGTCCCAGTGTCTCGCTTATGGTACCAGCTTCATAACTGCACGTCAGATGGAAGCTGGCATTGGCTTTTTGTACTTTGCTTACCATTATCTCCCCTGAAGCTCAGAATACATGGTAGGAGGTGTATGCCTTCCAAAGATTCTCACCACTCCTGCAATGAGGGGTGCTGTGCCACACTGAAATGCAGCTTCCTCAAGCCATCACACATTATCATTGGTAACAGCCAGGCACCTTATGCATTTTATGCCAGATGAGATGATACTTGGGAAAAAAATACATGAAAAGGCTATGAAGGTTTCAGATGACTTGTAGCAGGGCTGCAAACAACCTGACATGTCCAGAGAGATAGAAAAAGGTCCTTTTCAAACCCTGTAAAATGATCATGGAAAAAACCACAGCAATCTGGCCAAGTCGGGCAGCACTTTCAGGGAGGCCCTTGTCGGTCTTGCAGCATATGTGGAATGTAGGCTCGCAGACTTTGTCTCTCCCCCCACACTGCTGAAGCTGCACTTGTGATTCACTGCGAGAACTAACGAAAAGGCTAATTTCTTGGTGTACAGTCCTCAGCTATCACAGAAACATGCCAGCTAGTTTCCCCGTTTCTTACAGTCCAAGACTGTGCAAGAGAGAAGCATAAACCAATTAAATGTCAGGAGCAATTAACTTCTGCATTTTTCACGCCACGCAGACTGAGAAAATTTTATAGCATGCCTATAATCAAAGTTAATAAAAATGAATACAGAATTCCCCAAAGACCTGTAAGTCATGCAGGTTCCTGTGACCACAACATACAAATATTTCCACCTTGCAGGAGTCTCATGGTTTCACGGGAAATGTCACGGAGACTGGGTTGTTTCTTGTTCACCACAGCCACTATGTGGTCAGTCCGCCACTCTTGTTCTCCCACTAAAAATAATCAGAGGAGCATCCTGCTGGACCCGTAAAGGACAGAGGGAGCTGGCCCACCTACTCTGGCCATTTCAGGGCCTGGAAAACAGAGAGAATTCTGCACACACTGTTAGCAGTCAACAGGATGGGGAGTAAAAAGGGCTAAAAGCAAGTGAACACTTTGAGTCAAGGAAAAGAGAAGTCATATTGAAGCCTCATTTCAAATCCATGTCGAGGTACAGGAAAGGGTTTAAAATAAAGGGTATTGTCTGTATCTCCAAGTGTCTAACAGAGGAAAGGTATGTGATAAACACATATGTCTACTTTTAAGCATAGAGACGCACATGTGTATAACAACTAATCATTCCATTTGATGAGCACCTTCCTACCAAACCATATGTACGTCTGTGCATAAATACCCAGTGTTCTGTACATAATTATAATGGAAAGGAATACTGTTCTAAAAAGAAGAGATACTGAAACTTGCAAATATTTCCCTCAAGATCTCAACAAAACTGGATGCTAAAAATGTTCAAGGACAAAATTGTGCCTGTAATCTAAACTAGCATGTGATAAAGGACTATGGTTCTTTTTTACCCTTTCAGGTGCACTAAGTAAAAAAAAATCCAGCCCTGGCTGGTGTGGCTCAGTGGATTGAATGCTGGCCTGCGAACTAAAGGGTCACCAGTTCCATTTCCAGTCAGGGCACATGCCTGGGTTTGAGCCAGGTCCCCAGTAGGGGGCGCTCAAGAAGCAACCACACATTAATGTTCCTCTCCCTCTCTTTCTCTCTCCCCTCCCCCTCCCTAAAAATAAATAAATAAAATCTTTTTAAAAATCTCAATGAGCTAAATATACTAATTTCTTTTAGAATTAATGACCAAAATTTTTATATATAAAATAACAAAGCTATCAGAACTGAAGGTTAATAGAGAGTTAAAAATAATTACCCAAATGCTACTACCAAGAAATAACTTTTATTAAAATTTGATAAAAATAATCCTTTGAATACATATTTATAATCAGAAGAGTAAATGTTAACCAGAAAGAAAGACCAAGTAATTTTACAAAACATGATCATATAACACACGCTATCTATACTATTTAATGTCATAATCATTTAACATGGCTACACAAAACAGAATAGATGCAGCTTGCACTGATAAAATTATTGGCTCCTTCCTTTCTCTTTTTAGTATAAAGAGTAAAGCTAGAAATAACATCTTATTAGCTATGAAGTTTGCATATTTCTCAGAGTAAGCTATTTAAAGAAGACTTTTGATTTCTCTGTCCCATTTCTTTATAATCACTTGGGTAATGTGGATATACCATTTTAAAGCTGTTCTCTGCTTTAAGGTAGTACAGATCTTTCAGGAGTGAAATAGAAATTCTAAACCCTTAAACAAACTCAACTTTCTGGCCAAGACCAACCAAAAGCACCAGAGATGATAAGCGTTAAAAATGCAGTCTAGGTAAAGTCAATCCATTATATAACTATCTGAGTTTAATAAGATAATTGTCTCTGCATAAACACATTGTAAGAATGTTATTTTACATAGTTAAGCCTGGATGAATCAGGTCTTCCAAAATTATATGTGACAAGCTGTGCTCCTGGGCACTTTGTTTCCAGAAAAAATGAACCTAAAGTCTTGTACCAAGTTGGGGAAAAAGAAGATTCTGCTAAAGAAACACAACGGCAAAGGTTACAGAGAATGTTTTCAGTCAGTGCAGTCTATCAAAGCCGTGAGTGGTCAACATTTGAAAGTGATGCTGAAAACTGAGGCTGACGTGGCAACAAGAAAGCTAGCAAATCTGAATTTAGAACCACATAGTTAGTACTCAGGGGTAAGAATCTCGGGGCACCATGGTGGTTGTGTTAGAATATGTAATAATGAGTTTGAGAGCTATCATTTTAAAACTACGGCAGTTATTGGTTTTGAAATAAAATAGTTTTGGGGGAATTATCCTAGAAATTTTGTTTTTCATCAAATTTCAATTGTATATATGTAAATACATGTCTGCATATATATGTATTTATGTGTGTATACAGTATTAGATATTTACTACATGTCATCCAAATTATCATTTCAATACTTATCATAGTATATTTTTAATTTTTAGGAAAAAATCTCACTTCTATAATGTTCAATTTTGAAATCAAGGGAACATTATCCTCCTTCTCCACCACATGTTACAAGGTATGTTGTACAACATGAGCATGTAATAAATGATTACATGAATTAGTATAAAAATAAACAAGTACATATACCTATACAAATGCACAATCATAAAAACACACACTGCCAAGTATATACTTATTTAGAGCGATATAATTATATACCCTTATACACTTATTTAGGCATAAATGCCATTATACATTACAGTATGTGTTATTATACTGTTATGTATAATATTATAGTACAGATCTTATTATTTGTTATTATAGTACAGATCTTTAGGTGCACAAAAGTGGCAATGCTTCAAGGAAGAAGTGGTATTTGAGTTGGATCTTAAAATAAGAGTCAGACTTTAACAGGTAAAAGTACAGGAGGCAATTCCAAATTAATAGGATACTTTGAACATGGGCTGAGTACATGACTATTCAGGGTCTGGTATGGCTACAGAATAAGTGTTCATTTGGGCAGAGGACAGGAGAGCCCAATGTTACAAGCATTTTTCATCTATTAATATCAGTTTCGTGAAATTCCTATCAGGTAGGTAAGGCTATTGTCCCCATTTGACGAATGGCAATAGAGGTGTCCAGAAGGTTGCCTGTAGTCATTTAACTACTGTGTAGAAGATCTGGATTCACAAGTGGGCAGCCTGATGCTGGATCCGCAATGATAAGCACTGTGCTGCATAAATACAGGAGAGAAGGGAAGTTCCCTCAGCTAGTAAACGTAGCCAGAGACAGCCTCACGCCAGCAGGCAGGCCCTATGTTGGATGAACTCTTAGGGAGAGAAAGCTCCAAACCCCTGGGCACATCTTCCCATGAACAAGAATGGGAAACTTGTCAAGGCCCTACTCTTGCATCCGGAGAGCACTGGTTGCCCCAGACAATGACAGTTTCAGGGTATTTCATTTCATGCCGGGCCTAACATCCTGTATCTGAAGATGGCCAAGGACCAACAACTCAGAAAGAAAGAAGGGCTGGCAGTACGGAGACTTCCAGAGTCACCATGCACTTTCACTGTTGGTGCCAGGAGACAACAACACTGAATTAAAGCCAGCAGTTGCCCGTGAGAATTCTCTTAAAGCAGTCCTTGTGTGAAATCCTTGAGTGTTGCCTGGAAGTCACAACAACTTAAAAATCTTAGAAAGGAAATTCAATGCTCAGAATGTGAAGAAAAATAATACATGAGGTTGAGAGGGAGATGAGGGATATCATATAGAAACTCCAAAGTAAATTAGCTGGCTCAATAACTTACTTTACCCTTCTAGGAAATAGCCTAGGACCAGTAATACAATTTAAATAGTTGCAGGGTGCTTTAAGTATAGTAAGATTGAGACTTTTTGTGAAAGCCGCCTGCACCAAAATTTTACTGCATTCTCTATCCAACTGAGTATTTTCTCCAGCATCAACATATATTGGATTTTACTGTATTCAGCTCTGATCCTACTCATATGCTTCATGGATTACAGCAAAATAATGTTCTGTTTAGTGTGTATGTACTCTGGTTGCGCTGACCAACTACCCAATGTTGTGAGCTTGTCAAGGTCCACATAATGTGTTAACAGTGGAAGGACAGGCTTCCACCTGGATGGAGGCGGGCTCCCCTCTAAGCTGCCCCGCTCCTGCCTGTGCGACCCCAGGCCAGGTACTTCCGACCGCACTGAGCCTGCTTTCTCAGCCGCAGTGCAGGAATGGTGGCGACTACCCTTCAGGCTGGCTCTCGTGACTCCAACATGAAGGCTTTCCTCATGAGAAAAAAAGCCTCGGATTTTAATAGTTTTTTAATAGGCTTTATTTTTTAAGAGAAGTTTTAGGTTCACAGCAAAGCCAAGCGTAGGATATAGGTATTTCCTGTATCCATCACGTTCCCACTCATGCATAGGCCCCGCCCATTATCAACACCCCCCACCAGAAAGGTATGCTTCTTACAACACAACAACCTACATGGGCGAATCATTGTCACCCAAAGTCCACAGTTGACGGTAGGGTTCACTTTTAGTGTACATTCTGTGATTTTGAACAAATTTATAACATCTGCCATTATTGTATCATACAGAAGAGTCTCATTGCTCTAAAAATGCATCGTTCTACCTAATCATCCTTCCTCCCCACTCCCACACCCCTAGCGCCTGGCAGTCACTGATCTTTTCAGTGTCTCCAGAGTTGTGCCTTTTCCAGAACGTCATAGAGGTGAACTCACACACTATGTAGGCTTTTCAAATTGGTTTCTTTTCCTTAGTAATATGCACTTAAGTTTCCCCCATGTCTTTTCATGGCTTAATCGCTTTTTTTTTTCAGTAGCAAATAATATTCTGTTGTCTGAATAAAACCATTTATGAATCCATTCATCTTCTTAATTTCATCTTGATTTCTCCCACGGGTTGGTCATTAATACATTTTTGAGGGGGGAGAAATAGATGTTGAAAGGAATAGTTTTCAGGTATTCCACATCCCCATGACTTTACAAGACAATGGTGTAGCATCACAGAGCTGGGCCTTCCGGCTACTGGGATGTCTCGGTAACACTGCTCTACTCAGTTGGAGAAGTGTCAGTAGTCCCTTAACCCTAAGAGTCATCAGAGGGCACTCTTTTAAAAAAATGTCATCGTATTTTTTCCATTACCATTTAACCCCCTTATTTCCCTTCACCTCTGCCATCACCACACTGAGAGAAATAGTGTCTAGAGATTTAGACTCTACTCTCGGTCCACTTAATCACCTTGGCCAATACTGACATTCCCTACCTCTCATTTGGGTAATAAGGGTAAGGATCCCTGCCATTCCTACTTCACAATGTCCTACTGGTGATCAGTAATGGCATCAATGATTACACACAATTGAATTGTTCATTAGCTTTTTTTGCATACATTATAGGACCGCACCTTCATATTACCACTGTGAAGAAGGCTGTCTAGTAACTATAGGTCAAAAAACACATAAATACCTCATTAATTAGATTTCTCTTTGCTCCCATATGTCACTGTTCAGTCTCTAAGAGGTTTATAAAGGTCACCCAGCATGCAAGTAGTGTTGTTGGGATGTATACCCAGGCCTCTGGCTCTAAAACCTATGTGCTTTCGACCACGACGGGTAGCTTTTCAAGGGGAATAATAAATATGAGAGTATTAAATTGCACTCCCTGAAATTCCAGTTTTGTAGGTTAAAAAGGAGTTGAGTATCAGCAACTGTATATGGTTCAATTTGATACTTTACAAAACATATACAAGTTATTGTGACAAATTGTGGCTGACTAGCATCCCCCACAGGCCGCTGTTATTCACGTGGAATCAATTGCTTTCGAAGAGCATCTCCACTCACAAGGCCATGCATCCTATGGTTTACCTGCTAACGTGTGTGTCTGCGCTTCTGCAGTTACAGTCTATTTCTGAGGCAGGTGTAAGGCAGACGAAACACACCACACATTCCAGCAGTCCAGAAAATGTGGGAACTGTGGTTGTCAGTAGACTGCTTTCTTCCATCACCATTTCCTGAAATATTGAACCAAACTATTTCTCTTTTACAAGAAGTGTTTTGTGCTGATGGAAACTCAGAATTGTCTTTGAGTTTATAGCCAAGATGTGCATTTGACCTTAATAAACAAAGATGGGCTGCTTTTAGATGTACCTCATAAGATTGACATGAGCCTTATAATTCAACCTAATAAAAAAGCAATACCAGTCTCCAAACTCCCCCAAATCACTTTGTCTGCCCTTTAAAGGGAAAGTTGAAAGTTTCTAATGTAAAAGGTCCCTACAGAACCTTTTAGAAACCCATTACAAAATGCACAAGTATTGAGAAAATAAAGGAAAATCCAATACTCTGTACAGCGACCAGTTCGGCTGAGGGATGCTTTGGATATGAAAATATTCTTTTGCCGGGGATCATACAACATAGTAAATTCAGAGTTCTCTGGAAGTGCTGGGTGCCTGATGCTACAGAGGGAACATTAAATAATAAGCCACACATTCAAACAACATCAATGTGCAGTCAACTTTTGCATCGGAGTGTCTGAGAACCTGGGGTATAATTACTTATAAGTTAATTTGCAAGCCCCAGTTGTTTTATGGGCCACACCAGGAATTTATTGCCAATAGGGAGTCATAAAAACATATCCCATAGGTCTAAACTGGAATTCAAAATTTATCATTTTAGTTTAAATTCTTCATACATTCTGAATTCTGCATTTGTTGTTGCTGTTTCCTGAGAAAATTCAAAAATTTCTCTCCTAAAGACTTTCCCTTGGGAAAACATAAAAAGAGAATTAAAATATCTTCTAACTACTTTTCAATGTAAAAAAATTGGCATTGAACCTAATCTCATTTAAGATGTAAAAAGAAATCTCTGAGTTTTTGACACATAGACCTGTTAAACTGTTAGCGTAAAATGTTTATATGTTATTTGGAATATCATATATAGTGTGTGGCTATGTGATTTATAATAAATCCTAAGTGGGTTATGTACTTTCCATAAGCTTACTGGATGAAAAATACCTTTTGAAAGACAGAAGACTTAACATTTATTTCTTAAAAAAAAAACATTTATAAATAGATACAAAATTTCCCTAAAGGTGTCAGATTTAAATCTTAGCCACATTAAAGTGAGAGTGTGTGAATAAAAAAGGTAAGGTTGAACAGAATAAGGCAAGAGGCAAAAGAAACGACTAAGATAATTTTATTTTAATTTGCCTCATTGCTCCACCAACATAGCCTCCAGAGAAATGCAGGCCCCACATGAACATGGCACAACAGATCTAAAAGGGAAAGCTGTATACAGAGCACACAATTAAATAGAAAACTTTATTTTTTAAAATGTACTGCTTTGACTTTGGAAAAAGTTTTGAAGTGTCTGCTTTCAAACTCAACTATTTGTTCATTCATCTATTCCTTCAACAAACTATGACTGAACATGTGTTGTATAAATGGGAGAGGGTGAGAGAACACCAAAAGGAATTTCTGTCCCAAAGAGTCTATTTTTTCCAGCCCTGGCTGGTGTAGCTCGGTGGATTGAGTGCGGGCTGCGAACCAAAGCGTCTCATGTTCGATTCCCAGTCAGGGTACATGCCTGGGTTGCAGGCCATGACCCCCAGCAACCACACATGGATGTCTCTCTCTCTCTCTCTTTCTCCCTCCATTCCCTCCCTAAAAATAAATACATAAAATCTTTAAAAAAAAGAGTCTATTTTTCCCAATCTAACTGAAAGAGAATGTACAAAATTGAAACAAATAAAGGCCCATTTTGCTGTAAGGCCTTCTAAATGAGGGCCTGAGTGTTTGGACATACTCAGCAAATCATCGAGGAAGCAACTGTGGCATGAACAGATTCTTGGTACAACTTGAGTTATGTCTCTAAGACAAAAATCCCTTTTTTCTTACATAAGTAATAATATATATGACACATATTTACCTCATATCAGATTCACATCACTCCGTATCACTCTCATTCTTTATTTTACTGTGTTTCTAGTAAAAGTATTCCGTATTTATCTAAGGAAAACTCTTCATCTTCAGAGTCAAGGCATAAAGCGTCCCTTGACTCTGGTCCATAAACACCACTGACTATCAGATGGAATCGGGATTGGTCAGGCCTGATTTCTGGGGATTTAAATGACAGCAGTAATGCAGCAAAATAACTGGTTGAGATTAATCAACCTCTGGCTGCAGAAGTTACAATTATGTCACCAAATGTTCTTAAAGGAAAAAAAAATAGAGAGTGATATTTGAAAATGACCACAGTAATCAAGCTTAGCAATCCAGTAGGAGAAATCAAGAAAAAAAGGCAAAGTGGTGATTTTTGTCAAGGGCTGAGGCAATTCCCAGGGAAGGTGTCCATCTGAAAATAAGGAAACCTGGGACAGAATGGAACCACGTGCAGACACACAAAGTTGCACAAGGGCTTCATTAAAAGCAAAATAAATCATCATTAGTTCAGTCTGTTCTAAATCACAGTTATTCCACCTAAGTGGATTTACACACCAGGCTGCTGTCATCAATGGTCTTGGGGTCTTTGGGGAATAAACCTTTCAGATAATCCCCAAACTGTAAAACACTGTTTGCTTCTATTTAATTTTTCCAGATGCCATCTGATGTATGAGGTTTATAAACATACAAGTTGTATAGAAAAGAGGAGGTAAAAAATGGCGGGACTATCTAGCACCTTATCATGTCTGAATACTTGTTTTCGTCCTAAGGACACAGGGAGTGCAGAGAATCATTCTGGGCTGTGCAAGAAGCTGCAGCCCATCTGCGAGATCCCAAAGAAGTCATACAACTGTTACAGGCTTAGAGGGAACTCTGACAACTCCAATGTTCACTACCCTGTAAAGTAGAGAGCTTTCATTTCTTACCAATCTAAAGGAAAGGGAACAGTCACTTTTTTCTTCTTATCTCTGTAATATGGTGACCGGAATAGAATAACATACATTTTCTGTGTATGCTCTAAGAAAGGCTCTTTCCTCTACCAATTTCACAGTTATGCAAATGTGAGCTAAACATTTTTAGCTTTATGGAAGTGTTCACTCTGTAAGGGGAGGGAGGGATGTAGTCAAAATGCATCACTTACACTCTTGTGTTACCCTTCACGCTGAGTGTCAGATGCTCACCATCCCGTGAGGATGATTGTTCTTTTAGTTCTAACCCATCCTCTTCAACAAAAGCACAGTCAACCTGACCCATGGAAGGATGAGTTGCTTAATGATGTCTGTGTATTTTCCATTTATCGAACCTCTACATTATGAATATAATCATTGCCCTCCTTAAATGCATGATAAATGATGTCTCTAGATAGCAGGGAAATAATGAACTGACACTCGACTTGGCCTGATAAGTTCATGCATCATTGCGCCTCTGCTTCAAAGATCGCACTGCCTAACCCTCTAAAGCAGGGAGAACTTCTGTCTGCCCAGAGGACCTGCCCTGTTGAAAAACACTTCTGTTCTTCCAGAAAAATGACCATTTGGAGGCCATGAAATACACTGTAAATCACAGTGAGAGTCAATGCTCACTAATTGCCCATGACTAAAGCACCACGTAATGTCTAGTGACACAGAGAATTCCACATAATGCCTCGTGTCTTGGTGCACAACACAGCAATCAAATATCCATTAAAGGAGGCTGCTTTGAATGAGGACACATCAAGTGCTCCTGAGGAGGCTCTTCTCAAGTGGGAACTATGTTACCAAATTAGCAGCAAATGCATTATTTAGGGGAGGATTATGCTGTGGACGTTGGAAAAAACACAGAGACATTGCTTCTTCCCTCTCCGTTTACTTGGTTTTTCCTGAAGAATTTTCTGTTTCCTTTGTGTCTTGTAAGTAGTTCATAGAGTTTAGCAAACAGTGCCAGGAATATAGGGGAAATGAGAAGGATCAGAGAGAACAAACATCATTTTTCTATTATACTGTTTCCTCTGGAGAAGGTGCACCACGTGTCCTGATCAACGGCTCTTTGGGAGATACATTAAAATATGTTGTGACCATAAAATAGAACGTAATTGAGATGACAACCAACTTTTCTTGAATATGACTCCAGACCTTCAAGGAGCCCCCAGATGGGCTGCCTTCTGAATGGCAGAAATAGTGAAGAGCTGGGAACCTCTGGAATAGAAGTGAAGAGCTTCCCCTTGGCTCTGCCATTTCTATAGAGAGACAAGGCCCAAGAGGCCAGGACAAAAGACAATCCCAGGATGTGCCACCTGAATAGGCCCACCTGGCAGACATTGCCCTCAGAGCATTCTTGTGGGACTTCAAAAATATTAGAAAACATATTTTTCCTAAAACTCCCAAAAGAAAACAGTCAAGCGCTTCTTCTCTATCCTCAAAACTTTTCCCAATGTCTTATTGTTCAGAATCTGATTTGATTCCAAGACAACTTTCCCTTTCACTTATGCTATGCCCCAAATTTTGAGCAGCATCCAAAATAATGGCCACATATGATCAGTTGTTTCCGTTTCCTTAACCAAGTCCTTGCGTTCAATGATATGGTCTTATATCACTCCCTCTGCATAGAAGCACCAACATCATCAGCGGAGCCTGTATCTCAGCCACTGAGCTTCTATGTTTGCCCAAGGCACACGTGGACACTGACTATACTGTTTGAATCGCAAGCCAGTAGGGTGATAATTAATTAGTGCTTCTTTCAACCACTTTGAAGACAAGGCACTATGTGAGCATTCAGGATTAACATTCATTAGCATTCCTCCTCCTCCTCCCAGCAGCCCAAGTTTTATCTGCCCCTCCTGTTATCACTAAATTCTTTCTTGCAAACTCTTTACAAACATTAAATAGTTGGTGATGATTCTAATCCCTAAGTAAAGTATGTAAAGGAGTGCTAAAAAGAGGAGACTGGGCAATTAGTCTCATTATTTAGCTACACATTTCAACATTTAAAATGTGATAGGAAAAAAGGCAGCTTACTTTATAAAAGAAAGAAAGACAGAAGTGAAAAAAAAAACCCTTTTGGTGGGAAAATTTGGGACTGTAGCCAACCTTTAGAAGAGAAGGTGAAATAACAGTTCCTTCCATTTTCAAGTCACTGCTTCATGTGCACTTCTCTGGGTGCTCACAGGGGAGAGAGAATAGAAAGGAAGACAAAGAGACAAATACAATGGGTAAAATCAATTGGCAGAAAGGACTTCAGGAGTAGAAACTGGGCCACAGAGATGCTCATCTACACATCACTTATTCAAATGCAGTCTTGCCTATACCATGGAATGTGCTGATCACCCCAAACATACCAGGTCAGTTCCAATCCAGAGGATGAGTTATTACCCTTCCCTACCCCCAAGATAAACTCTGATACATGTATACACACACACATCTCATTAATACCGGGTAGTTACTTTCCATTAGTATGGAAGCATAAAACCCCAAAGCTAAAAGAATTCCTAAAGTATAACCAAGACAGACGTGTCCACGGACCCTGAACTGTACAGGCAACCCTTGAGAAATAATATTCTTGCTTCCTATAAGGCAACTGCAAGTGAACCGTAAGTCAAATTTTATATCCTATAATTATGTTATAACTTAGAATTTCCTTCCTGAAAAGATATTTCATTCTACAAGTATAACAGAATTGATCAAGAAAATAACTGAAGAAGCCCTGGCTGGCGTAACTCAGTGGATTGAGCGCGGGCTGGGAACCAAAGTGTCCCAGGTTCGATTCCCAGCCAGGGTACATGCCTGGGTTGCAGGCCATAACCCCCAGCAACCGCACATTGATGTTTCTCTCTCTGTCTATCTCCCTCCCTTCCCTCTCCAAAAATAAATAAATAAAATCTTAAAATCCTTAAAAAAAAAAAAGAAAATAACTGAAGAAACACAGTCCTATCTATACTTTTATAGAATAGACAAAATAATTGATGACAGAAATGCTATGTCATAAATATCCCTTTTTAGAAACTCTTCAGCATGCACCAGTTCTGCTAAGCCTTAAAGTCGAATGTAATGAGGTTTAATTAAAGAAATCTTGTTCTATTCCTTGTAAATAGACATAATTCACAGCTCTAGAACTTAGAGCAGCATTTAAAATTAGAGTCTCAAATTATATTTGCTGAATCTATATGCATGAATATACCTGAGAAAAATCTTTAAAAGACTAATGCAGAGGAAGGGGCCATTTTCACTAAGCGTTTGTTCTAAAGGTAGTGGTACATAGAGTCAACTAAGTAAAAAATTCCAAGTCATAGTTTGGTGTGACCTTACTTAAGAAGCTCAAATCTACATTGCCAGTTAACTTGAGGAAGTCAGCTCTGTTCAGAATCATTAAGAAGTCATAATGAGTATTTTGCTTCATCTTTATCTGGAGGTTGTAAAAGCAAGGGGTTCCAAGTCAAGATGTAACTAGTTGGGTCATGAAAATGCTTAGTAGGGGTGGAGAAATAGGAACGTCTGATTCTGCCATTCAAATTCAGATAGCGAACATCATATGAATGATGTCAGAGTTACACACTTTGTGAAGGTATATTGATGACATTCTGCTGAAGTTTCCAAATTCCAATTAATAACCCTTTCTTCTGAGCTCCAAGGGCTACCAAAATTTATTCACTTTACAGTTACATGCATTATTTAGTTTGACCAACTGTTAATAATGCAATGTTATGTTTTGACTAACCACATTCTATTTTTCCCCTACAACATAACTTCATTTATAAGGAGTTTTGTTTAGGAAATTGTAATGTGCTAGATAAATCATGTACATTTTTTAGTGTCTGCCAACATTACTGATTTCAGGATCACCATTTTTAGCAAAATGGAGTTCTCTATTCCATGTTCCTTACCCTTATCAATTGGAACCAGGATTGATGTTACTTATTCAATATTTAGGTTGAAAAGTGCCAAAACAAAAGAAGGTATTTTTGGCATTAAAATTAATTTCACACATTTGGGTTGAGCTCTAAAATGTTATTGATGGAACATGAAACTTTCAAACATACTTCCATCGCAACATGAAAATATGATCAAGAGGAAGCCCATAGCATGGCATTTGGCATAGTTTTACTTATTTATGATACATCCATCTGTCCAACATATATTTACTGACTTACTGCTTTCAGGCTAGGTGTTCATTTACTCATTTATGTAATATATTAATTCATGCTTTCATTCCACAAACATATAGTGAACCAGCCGGTGAATGAGCCAGACATACTGCCTTAGAAAATGCTAAAGATATAAATATGAATAAGACAACATCCTCAACCTTGAGGAACTCAGAGTCCAATGAGCACAATAGCATGTAAATAAGTCACTTACAATGAAAAAATATAATTAATATAACCATCTAAAGGCATTATGAAAGCACAGAAAGATAGAATAAATATTTCTGATTCTAGATGTTTAGGAAGGCTTCTCATGTAGTTTGACTTTCCAGATGGATCTTGATAAAGCAGAAATTCAATAGGAAACAAGAGTCAGGTGTGGTTTAGAAAACATAATGTTGTGAACGTTGTGAGTATATCAACAATACTGAACCATATGGGATGTGGCATGATGGAGAAAGAGGCAAAGGAGTTAGAAAATGATGTTGGGCTCCATGATGACAGGTCTGACCCTCCCACTCTTTCAATAAAAAGTGACATAAATGTGTTTCAATAAGAAAAGACATACTTTGTGGAGACATGAAGGCAAATGTGTATTCAGTGCCCCTTTATAAAACAATGTGTAAGCCCAGTGGAAAAACAAGAGACTTATGTAGATATCATCCCAACCGATGCACTGTTGTGAAAGAAGATTGTTATTTTGTGGTATTTGTGTGTGTGCGTGCACACGTGTGTGTACAGCATGACTTTACCACTGTACTGTAAATTTTTGGACACTGAATATAAGACCATATATTCTGCTTCTTTGTACACTTCCAGCATGAAATATGGTGCCTTATACATAGTAGATGCTGAATACGTATGTACTAAAAGAAGAGATGAATGAATACATTTGCAGCCTAATGTAGGAAACATTATTAATAGCTACAAAAGTTAAATAACATTATGCAGGATGTCACATAGCAGTGTGCAATGGAATACCAAATGAGTGATTGAGGTAGTGAGACCTAAGAGTTTGTCATGGGAGAAGGGAAAAAAAGCCAAGGAAAGAGAAATGGGCTTTTCCTCATAGAACAAATCAAATTTTGAAGGCAGAGAAAAGATCAGTAGGTGTAAGTAGTTCTAGAATGTCTGGATGCAAATGTCCAAATGTCAGGCTCCATTAATATAACTTAAAAACTTTTCTGGGAAAATGTGGGTAATAGGGCCAAGATTGTAAAATCTACCTCCTTGCAAGCTACATTAATCAATTAGCTCTGTCTCCTATTAACGATGAATGTACTCAACGTTGAAAACCCTACCCTACAACCAGAGCTGTTGCTGAGAGAGGAAACCAGAGGAGGCTCTGATGAGGCTTTGCAGTGTGAGGCCATTACTGAGAAGCAAACAAATCATCCGTTCCAAATACATGACTGTTTTATCCTCTCTTTTCATAATGAGTTTTTTCAGTTTTATAAAACACAAGTTCCACGTCCAGCATAATCATTTTTACCCATAGCCATGTAGAATTAACAGACACTTTATACCTGGAGCTAATACAGAGGGAGTGGCTTCTTGGAACAAAAATATTACACAAATGTAAAGGTGGTGAGTTATTCAATACCATTGGCAGGCTCTCATGCAATAGGTCCTGGTATCCTGACAGCCATCGTGTGTGAGGGGCCAATGAATCAGACACGCAGCTCGACTGGGCAGCGACGGCCAGAGTTAGATTCCCAAAGACATTAATATCTATCTGGGCAGGCCTCTAATGGCCATTTGTCATCACATGAGTAAGAAGGAAAAAGAAAAGGCCAACAGAAAAACTGGTATGCTGTCCTTCATAGGTGAAGGGTTCCAATAAACCAAAGCCACAAGGAATGCAGGAGTGAGGGATTTATATTCCTTCACACAGTCTGGAATCACTTATGTAGTCAGCAGATGCTCCCGGCAGTGCTTTCTATGTACAAGGACCTGTGCTCTAGGGAAGAATTCACCTGTAGGTGAATAAATGGGAAGTGTCCCAGGGGCAGTAAGGTAGATGCTATAGGCCAATGGTTTTCCATGTGTAGTGCCCAGAATAGCAGCATCAGGTCTCCAGGGAACTGGGAAATGCAAATTCTCAGGGCCTCACCCCAGACCAATGGAATCTAGAAGTGGGGTCCAGAAATCTGTGTTGTTTTTTTTAAAAAATTAAATGTATTGTGATGACATTGGTTAATAAATTATATAGGTTTCAAGCATACAATTATATGGTACATCAACTGTATATTGCGTTGTGTGTTTACTACCCAAAGTCAAATCTCCTTCCGTCACCATACATTTGACTTCCTTTACCCTTTGCTACACCCCACCTCCCTTTTCCTCTGGTAATCACCATACTGTTCTCTGTGTCTCTGAGCTTTTGTTTGTTTGCTTTTCTTGTTTCTTCATTTGTTGCTTTCAATTTCATATCCCACATGTGAGTGAAATCATATGGTTCTTGGTTTTCTGTCTTATTTCACTTAGCATTATAGTCTCAAGATCCTAAGGTATTGCCAGAAAAACAGACACATAGACCAGTGAAACAGAATTGAGAGCCCAGAAATAATCCCACATGTATATGGGCAAATAATTTTGACTAAGGAGACAAAACATACAATGGAGAAAATGAAACAAGTAAAAGGTGATGGAAAAATTAGAAAACCACATACAAAAAAGAAGAAGAAGAAAAATAGACTGCTGTTTGTCTCCTCTGAAAACTATTTTCTCAAATTAACTCAAAATGGACCGAGGACTTAAATATAAGGCCTGAAACAATAAATTACATAAAAGAAAAGATAGGCACTAAATTTATGGACCTGGTCTTGGAAAGGATTTTATAAATTTGACCCCAAAGGCAAGGGGAGTAAAGGCCAAAATAAATCAATGAAACTATATCAAACTACAAAGCTCTACACAACAAAAGAAACCATCAACAAAACAAGAACGCGACCAAATAGAAGGGAGAAGATATCTGTAAACAACAGCTCTGACAAGGGGTCAGTATCCAAAAATATATAAAGAATTCATACAACTCAACAACAAAAAAGCAAACAATCCAATTAAAAATGGGCAGAGAACCTGAATACCTCCCCCAACAAGACATTCAAATGTCCAAAAGATATATGAAAAGATGCCCAACTTCACCAGCTATAAGGGAAATGCAAATCAAAACCACAACGAGATACCACCTCACACTTGTTGGAATGGCTGTCATCAACAAGACAACTAATAACGAGTGCTGGAGAGGTTATAGAGAAAGGGAACCCTCATTCCACTGCTGGTGGGAATGTGAACTTGTACAGTCACTGTGGAAAACAGTATGGAGGCTTTGTGAAAAAATTTAGAATAGAATTACCATGTGACCCAGCACCCCTCTTCTGGGTATCTACCTGAAAAATTTATAAATATTTATTCATAAAGATATATGCACCCTCATGTCCACTGCAGCACTATCCACAGTGGCCAAGACATGGAAACAAATGAAGTGTCCCTTGTTAGAGGATTGGATAAAGAAGAGATACACACACACACACACACACACACACACACACACACAAAGTACTACTCAACCATTAGAAAAGACATTTTTTTGCAGATGACATGATTCTTTATGTAGAAAACCCTGAAGGCTCTACCAAAGAACTATTAGAAATGATAAACAAACACAGCAAAGTTGCAGGATATAAAATAAATGTACAAAAATTCTTTGCATTCTTATATGGTAACAACAAACTTTCAGAAAAAGAAATGAAAAAAATAAAGCAGGTCCTTTCGCAATTGCAACAAAAATAAAATACGTGGGAATAAACTGAATGAAGGATGTGAAGGACCTATACACCTTAAACCACGAGGCATTATTGAAGAAGACACAAAGAAATGGAAAAATGTTCTGTGCTCATGGATGCAAACCTGTGTTTTATACACTCCCCAGGTGATTGTGCTGCAGGCCTGAGTGTGAGACTCACCACTAGGAGCATTTAGGAAAGGACAAGAGCAGGTGCACATAAGCCATTGTGACCAGCCTTATTCACTGTGAGGTGGCCGTAATGAGCAAAGTGCTGTATCCTTTTCTCTAAAGGAAAACATTTTTCTATGTATTGATTAATTTGTTTGATCTGGCAAGCAATGATTGTGTACACTACATACTTGGTATTTTTCTGGGCACCAGCTAAGGAAACACCAACAGAACACAGCCCTCTCTTTGAGGATCATGAAGCCGAGTGGGGCAATTAGTCTCTTGCTCTGCCTTCCTCTGCATGCCAGGCATTTATTTACTAGGTCTTCAGTTATTGTTCATTAAACTGAGATGACCCATCCATTCTGAAACAACTGTTTGGTTCACCTTATTGATTTTAAATGAAAATTCACTGGTGTTTGTCATTTCATTGCAATATAAAGCACTATGCTATTTTTGAAATATCTCTATAATAAAAGGCAACCACTCTGTTCATTAAATATTAATCCCAATGGGAGTTGTAAGAACTACAAAAATTGCTATTAAACCACAGAGCTTTCTCTTAATAAGTGATGAACATGCACAGGCCTTCTCAGGACCTTTTTCCGTTGGTTCAGGTCAACCTTCAGGAACTACAAATGGTTTTTAATTAACCTCTAGATTTTCCCTGTGGAGGGGTCACCAAAGAGGTTTGAAGAAACCAGTTGGCAGATCCTAATGCTGAGACAGCATCCCGTGACAAACCTGATTGTCAGGAAAATTAGAGGTTGCTCCAAGTGTTAAACTCTTATTCGCTAGAAGCCTTCACTTCTTCAAAAGCATGGGTTTTCTGACCTTGATATATGAACATGTTCTTCCATGTCTTTTCAGGGGATGACAGCAAGTTTCTCCAAAGTTTTGGGGGGTGTTCTTTGTTTGTTTATCATTGAAGTTTACAGATCAGTAGCACTCACTGCCCAAAACAGAAAAACATGACTCCGTAAAGTATTATGCAGATTATGGCAGCAGTTACTGTCCTTCCTGTTTTAAAGGTTATTAAATAGGAAACCCCAGAAAGGTTCTCAGTGTGCCTGGAATTGTACAATCCATCCATCTCAGCACCAGTGCTTGCACTTGAGATGGTCTTGCGATGCCTAAGGGATGATGGTCCAGCTAGAGATGTATGTTGACTCGTGGGAATGTGTGAAAACAGAAATATTAGCTATTCTATGTGAGAGACCAAAGCATTCTGGATTAGGGAACAGGCTGCATAAAGAGAAAAGGAGGAATCAGTGTATATGATGAAGATAAGATGTCTTTGCATTCAGGGGGAGCTATGACCTCTCACAGATGTGACACCCAAAACCTGGGAGATTCACTTTGGTTCTGATTTGCCAAAATAACAGAAAGCAGGATCCTGGACCCAGAATGAGCTGGGCTTGGAAAGCTGGGCAGAGAGTCCCCCATAGCCTGGCTGACTGGTTTTCAAACTAAACTTTATTTCTCCTCTATCTCCTTAAAACTACCTGGAGAATTTTCACCCTGGTAACTGGGTCATCCCATTTGGAAAACACCTCTCTTGATTGCATTTCTGGCCTGAGTACCTGTGGCATACCTGAAGGGACTACGGGATACATGTTCTCAACCCTGAAGCAACTTGAATGTCCCCTCATCCCTTTGACAACAGCAGCGAAAGCTCAAAGCCCACTGAACCATGCAAAGCCAAAGGCCACCTACCCAGCAATGCTGCAGGCAAAGCCTTGGCCCTTTCTGTCTAACTGAAACAGACTGCAGCTTGTCTAAGCAGCTTTGTGACCATAATTGCTGGGTAGGTAATAGTATTATTAGCTTTAGATAATACATACCCCTTTCTTAGCCAGTAGAAGATTTCAATATAAACATCAAAATATTCTGTTTTGATCTGGATTTCACTGTGTTCCTCCAGAACCTGCCTGCCTTTAATGGTGGCGGTAGTTCTCTGGAAGCTCAAGTTGGCACACTCAGTGAGGAGAAAATAAAACACAAAGAATTGTCTATTTAACTGCACTGGTAGCTTTGGCTCACAGCTGATGGATGTTACCGAGTACTGTTTTTCCCTCTCCTGTTTCCCTGTTTGTTTTCTTTCTGATGACTTCGCCGCAGGCTGTGAGTCTGGGAATTGGAAGGGAGGATAGCCTCTTTCTCAAAGTGAGATGCCGATCCGTCAGACACCCCTGCAGCTCTCAAAGTTTTTCATTAACTATTTTTTTTTCAAACAAAACTTCACTTGCAATGGCTCGTTTTGGCTGCCCTCTGCACTGGGTCTGATCTACACCTTAGGTCAAAAACCTGTATGATGAGCCCTCGCTGGCATAGCTCAATGGATTGAGTGCGGGCTGCGAACCAAAGCATCGCAGGTTTGATTCCCAGTCAGGGCACATGCCTGGGTTGCAGGCCACGACCCCCAGCAACCACACATTGATGTTTCTCTCTGTCTCTCTCTCTCTCTCTTTCTCCCTCCCTTCCCTCTCTAAAAATAAATAAATAAAATCTTAAAAAAACACCTGTATTATCAGGGATCCTTAAGGTTACCCGAGAACCAGTATTCACTGGGAAACAGTGTCAATTTGACATAGCCTATCACAGGTATTCAGTAGGATGCAGGTCTGGGAAGGTACAGGAAATAAGTCTTCAAGAGTCTGACCTCCAAGCCTGTTGCCCACTGACTCTGGCTTTTTTAAAACTTGGAAGAAGTAAAGAAAATAATCCCAAATCTATTGCAAACAATACCCAGATAAGTGAAACCTGAAGGCTAGAGTCATCTAACACAGCAATGGAAAGATGAGGTCCATATGCCTTGAGTGTAGCGGGGGAGACCTAGCAGGACCAAATCTTTCTCATCATAGGGGTTAGAGAGAACCTTCTCAGGCCGCACCTGTTGTTTCTAACTCAGAGTCTTATGAAAGGTACTGGATTTAGCCCATATATTTAGAGGATATATTAGATGGCTTCGATGAACTGAACGGCAGACTGCAGCCCTTATGGCACAAAACAAGTGCAATGTGGACTGAGAAGTACTCAGTGAATTGAGAGCTAACATACACATTTAGGAAAACGGCACAAGTATGTGAAAGTCATGAAACCTAAATCTGGAAGAGACCTTAGGATAACATGGTCAAATAATTCTCAACCCTGGATGCATGTTCGAATCTAGGTTATTGGCCTGTGGTTGAGGTTCGACCACCCATATTGTTTCAAAATTCCTCCAAATGATTTTAATGTGCACTCAAGTTGGAAAACCACTTTTCTAGAATGGGATTTTCTTCAACGTTCACGCATTTTTAGAACTTTCTTGGGAACTTGTCAAAGCATAGATTTCTGGACCATAGTCCCCCAAATTCTGATTAGTTGATCTTGGGTGAGGCTTACATATTTGTGTTTATAAGATGCTCCTTGGTGATGTTGACATAGGAGGTCAGAGGACCACACTCTTGGGTGACATCTGCCCCAATGGTACTCAAACTTCACTGGGCACATAAATAAAAACAATGCATGGTTATCAAATGGATTGTTGGGCCCTACAGAGTTTCTGATTCAAGAATTTGCATTCTGACAAGCTCCCAGGTGGGCTGACATTCTAGATCCACTAATTTGGATCATTCAAGGATGGGCAAGCAACATTTTAGAACTATCTGAGGCGCTTTTTCAAACTACACCTGCACTCAACTTTCTGTGAGTTTCCATATGGTCCGGGTTTAAGATCATTGATACAGGGAATATCTGTTATAAGTAGGCATATCTTCCTCTTTTTTAATAGATAAGGATCTTGGGGTTCAGACTGGAAGGGACTCAACCATGATACACAATACACAAATATTGGGGCAGACCGATGCTTGGCACCTGCCAACATCTCATCTCAGAGCAAACCTTGACAAGAGTTCCAAGGACAACAAGAAAAGGAAGAGGCTGGGCGGAAGACCAATTTCAGCACTTCCCAGTGCTGCCAGGACTGGCCTTGACCTCACCAGGGAGAACTGAATGAAAGGCAAATGGCTTCCATCATGAAGAAACATGACAACAGCCATGTAAGACTCTGAGAAATCCTGAAGGGAGTTGGTGTGATCTTCCTCCTCCTCCTCGGCCTTCATGCCTGAAGCAGGTGCTACTGCTATGGGCTGGTTTGACCCCAGTCCTGCAGAAGACTGGGAAATAGAAGTCAATTTTACTATATTTCCAACTTACGATTTTAATAGTTTGGTCTTTCTCTATTTCTATAAACAAAATGAATATCATTACTTTTTGTGTGTAAATGGAACATGCCAAGTAAATAATGTACCACTGCCAAGCGCAGCATGGCATCACAGACAGAGGTAACAGCAGCAGTATTTTAATAAGCTCTCCCTCCAAACACACACACACAAAAATTCTAAAGCACCTGATATTGTTGAGGAACAATGGTGGGCTACATAGAACCCACTGCGGTTGAGAACTACGTTTTTCTTCTCATCCCATCAATCGACAGTGTGTGTAGGGTGAATGTGAGTTGGTTTTATACATATGCTACACAGATGCTAATTATAGGCACTATCTGTGTCTACAATTCATTAGACATGACAAAACTCACAGGCAGTTAGTTGTCTTGCTAACAGCATCCATGTGTAGAGATGTAACATCCAAGCTTCCTAATTGGTTGTTACTTTTTTTAAGATGATAGTGACTCTTGCAACTGCCACTCTCACGGCACAGATGTAGGAGTTTCTGTTATTAGACTGTCAGTATCATATTTCAGTTTATTACATTGCGGATCCAGGACAACTACCCTCCTTCATTCGATTAACCACCTATCCGTCTTCTACCAGTCACTTCCTTCGAGCTTCAGGTTGATTCTGAAGCATTATTAATAGACCGAGAAGGTCCTTATTCACACATAAGTGAATGAGCATGTGGCTCTAACAGGCAGGCAATCTGTATGCCTCATAAAGCAGATTTGATTTTGACTTCTTGGTGTTTATGCCAAAAATCCAGGGAGTCGAATAGTTCACACATAGCACCATGTTGGCAGCTTTAAAGCTGATGCGCAGATTTGTGTCTGACATTAGCCGTCCCTGTGGAGCAGTACCCAACACTCCCCCCAGCCATGCATCTGTAAGTCACTTTCCGAAGAGATGGTGAGGAAGCCACGTGAACGACCGCATGCTGGCACAAGCAGACCGAGCATACTTCCTGTCACCCACTTCCTACACAGTGCAGAGATAAGGTCAAATAGAGCACAGTTGCTTAACCATGATGTTGTGCTCAATTGCAATCTGCTACCCACTAAAGTGTGAGTGGTGTCCTCTGTAAATAAGCCAAGTATTTCGCCCCCCTCTAGTCTCCGCAAACTGGGACAGTATTGAAATCTGTGAGTCACACTAAATGCGACAAGATGTTAGCAGTCATTGACAACCAGTGGCAAAGCAGGCCAAACACCCTGGGAGATTCTCTTCTCATGAAAATAAAAAGCAAGTCTGAATTCCTCATCCTTGCTGGGCCTTTTCTTCTCATGTTAAAACCTTCTGCCTCTGGTCAAACAATTTGTTCAACTTCCTTCCGTGTGTTCAGACTGTGTCTGTGTTACACGATACAAAGTCAGCGATGGGAGGGAAAGAGAGCTGGGTCTGTCCTACCGCCTACCTGTCTTTGCGCTTGTTGGTTTTCCATGACAATAACTGCAGACTGATTTTAGGGACCGAGATCCGTAACAGTGAAGCAATCTTGGGAGTTCTTATAACTGCCCATTAGCTGTGTGGCAGAGAAAAAAGTTCCCCCGAAAAAGGTCCAGTTCCACATTGACTGTACCACCACCAGCTTCTGAGGCTTGGGATTAGTTGGTTAATATTTCCAACCTCTGTTCTTTCATCTGCATGATGATGGACTCATTACTTTATAACATCATTTCAAAAATAGACTACCCGCAGTTGTGCACCAGAAGACTGACAGTACATACATGTACACACACATGCGCACACACTTTTTGTGATACATTGTTCTATTTTTACACCAAGCCGAAACGCAAGAGCATGCTACAACCTTTTTTTTTGGCCAAAAAGGGGACAGAAATCCACAAAATAGGCTGGTCAATTCCAATTGCTACAACGCTGAGTGGTCACTGTGTGAGAGGCCCTGTACTTGGCTAAGAGATCTGTAATAAGGAAAAGAGGAAATGTGACAATCCCTGACCTTGGTGAGTCAGGAAAAAGAGGGATATACAGAATATCTGATAGTCTTCCTAACGTGACCAGTGACCATGATTCTTGGCCACGTGAGCAGTAGTCAGGACTCAGGGTGCTGCTCTTCTTCCCATCCCATCTTCCTAAAAGGGCAGGAGTGTCCTCAGAGCTCCTCGCACTGCCCCCCACGAGGGGACTGCGGAGCAGGTGTCAGCCTGGGGCCCCGCAGGCAGGAAGATGCCCTGACGTGACGGACAGAGACCACTCCACTCATTGGCAAAAGCAAATGTGAGTGTGCAGTCTTATCTGCAAACTTAAAATAAACTACTTGCAAACTTCAGTTTAAAATTTCTTTGAGAAAAAACAAAGATGTCCAATGACTGCTACTAAGTTGGAGTGCCTGGCAGGGGGTGGGGACCAGCCTCTGCCAGACTCCCCAGGGGTCCGGCACGGTCACAGCTGTTCCTCCCTCTCCCAGCCCAGAGCGCTCACCAGGCGAGTGACAGAAACAGCTTGAGAAGGTAGGGGGTGTCTCCCAGCAGGTAGAGTTTCGGAAATAGATCCACCTACCTCCAAAGAGATCTATGGTCACTGTGCAACTACCGAGAAACTGGGAACGGACAGAAATAAATTCATGGAAGAAAAGTCTGTTGTGCAGTCAACAACTTGAAAATCGAACATAGAAGCATCACAGAGAGAAGAATGTTTCCCCTGTTGAGGATATTTCGCTGCCTGGGCTTTTAACGTCCTGGGCCCAAGTCCCACCTCTGCCATTTACTGGGACTCTGAATGAAGGCACATTGTAACTTGAGCCTCTGTCTCTTCACATGAAAAAAATGGGATAATAATCTCGTTTGGATGAGAAGCAATATGTGTGAAGTGGTTAGCGCAGAGTAATTCCTCAATGCCGGGGAGGTTTGTTTTCATCATTTAATCAATCCATGCCCATCATTAATTAGATATACTCTGTTTACTAGACTTTTGTGAAGGGAAGAGCCTCCCCGTTTTTGTGAAATAGATCAAATGATGGAGGACCCAGAGATGTGCACACGGTTCTCAAGATCTGGTGATTTGATAAGAGAATTAATTAATTTTTGACTTGGTAGTTTCTGCCAAATGACTCTGTTCCCAAGTCAGCTCCCGCAATAGCAGCACGAGTCACCCAGTGTCTTGCAGAAACCCATACTGTATTTAGCATGGCTATGCACCGTGCTATCATAAAGGTATTACAATGGTTCAGGGTTTCTCAACCTCATCACCATGGACAAGTTGGGCCAGGTAAGCCTTTGCTGCCCTGTGTGCTCTGTAGGATGTTTAGCAACACCCCTAGACTCTAGTAATCAGACCTCAAAAGTATAGGGTTATCCGATTGAGCAAATAAAAATATCGACTCTCCAGGTAAATTTAAATGTCAGATAAGCGATTTCAGGTACGTTTCTTAGAATAAGTATGTTCCATGGGATATTTGGCTATCCTTACACTAAAAATTACTCATTGTTTATTGACAATTCAAATTTAACTGGGCATCCTGTATTTTATTAGAACCCTCCCCGTTGTTAAAGCCAAGAGGACCTTCAGACATTGCCAAATGTGCCCCGGGGATGCAAACTGCCCTCTGGTTCCAAGTGGCTGCATAAATAGACTCACGGAAACACATAAAGGCCTCTTCAGGTGGGCTAGCCCTGTGTGCACACACTGAGGACACACTGAGAACACAGGAAGGGAAACGGGGCCATGCTTTCTCCTCCGTACACTTAATCAGGGCAGACAGCACACGATTAACACCCAGGAGAGGACCCAGTTTGTGATGGATGGCTGTCCTCCCTCCTAAGTGTCCTCTGCCTATAATAATTACTGGCCTTGCTGACCTCCCATGGTTAGACGGTCTTGCCCAAAGGAGACCCACATGCACTTGGGTTTCTAGCCACACCACCATTTCTCCTTCCCTGTGGATCACACATCGAGTAGGAACACAAAGCTGGAAATGCGTGGAAACCTCATTTCTGGAAAACACTCATCCTCTACATATTTTAACGTGCGCTTAGAAAGGCAGCTGGAAGTAGAATGCGAGGTGTTTAAGGGAATAAAAGCCCAGAGAACACATCCTCCCTTCTTTCTCCAGTTCCACTGCGGCAAGCCAACAGAATCTTGATAGCCCAAATGAAAGCTTCACTGAAACACTCTTTCCAAAGAGGCAATTTTCACATCTTCTAAAAGTACTGGGGATAGCTGTGCAAAATACAGGATGCATTGCAGCGAGGGGAAGGGTGGCACCTGAGGAAGAAAACACTTCTGTGGTGAGAATTTAATTCGCAACCAGGAAACAGTAATTTGGCAGACCCTAAATAAGAAGTCAAAAATCAATTTTCTTGTCGGGTTACCGAATCTTGAGAACTGTGCGCTAACACTCAGGTTTATAAAGTGTGGCTACGTAGCACCCAACTGCCTGGAAGATATACTGCACATTTATAGAATTTTAGAGCTGGAAAAGACTTCAGAAATTCCCTTTCATGATGTCCACTTCTACACATGAGAAGTTGTCTTCCTCAGATACCTTGGTCAGCTGAACAAATGGGGAAGTCAAGTCTCCAACCCAAAGTCCTGGAGAAAGCTGGGGGCAGAATCAGGACAGGGGCCTCTCAAATGCCCTCCTAGTCCACAGAGACGGATATCATTCCAGGTTTCCATACCCAGCCATAAGGGGGGGGGGGCGGCGGAGGGTGGCGCAGACTGGACACCGCGCAACACCCGAGAGAACCTCTGGCATGGGCCACACTGGGAACGGCATCCCGGCTCCTTGGGGGCGTGCCCCGTGGTGGACCCTCTACAAATGCCCCTTGAGGAATATCCTCCAGGGTTGCCAAAGATCAGTCCTGGGCTGCAGAGCATGATCAGTATTGGGGAGTAAATAAAGGCATTTGCTTTTTAATTCTTGAACCTAGATAGTGGTCGAATTTTTACAAACACATACTACTTTCCTATGTAAAGCGAAATGTAAAGGAAAACAGGATCCATTTGGATTTAACCTGCTAGAATCTTGTCTATGGCTATAGAATGTTTCAAAGGTGTGGGTATGTAATGAGCCAGGAAGGACGAGGCCAACCGGAACAAATGGCTCTGCGTTCCCCTGCACTGGAAAGAACTGAAAGGAACTTTTGCCCCTCGGTGTTTCCACTGCTGCCAATGGCTGTGTCCAAACACGCCGCAAGGCTTTGCAGAAGGGGACTCCAGCTGCCGCGGCACACACATCACTGGGAAACATAATCATCCCAAACCCCACCGTGGTTTCCCTTAGTTTCCCTTCCCAAAATATTCACTCATCCCCTGTCTTGACATTCACGATGTCCTCAGCACTTGCACAGCTTTAAGAAGTGTCATCATAGAACACAGGCTGCAGGCAGACAGGGTCAAGTCTCTTGGAAAACACTAAATCATTGCTTAATACATTAAACAAAGAGCAGAGAACATTAGCAGTAGTTCTTGCAGTTTAAGAATCTCCCTTTGCACATCTATTTCAATTAAAAGGGCTATAAAATATAGGCAAAAGATACTTTCAGCTGAACATGATATAATTTGTTACCGATGCAATTAAATATCATACATCTAACCCTACTTTTGCCTCCCTGTCTGATTCATTCTGTTCTTCCTATGGGAGTTAAACCACTAGCTTTTAATTAGCTGTCATCTAGGGTATTAGAGCCACCCAAAGTGGTGTCTGGGACAGGCCCTGGACAGAAGAGCTCGTTTCCGTGGCTTTCGCTGTGTGGCACAGGCTGTGCCACGTGCACAAACCACACCTGCATTCGTGGTATATCAGAAATTCTATGTGAGACACAAATGAGACCCCGAGAATTTAATGCCCCACAACGTCCTTCCGTCGTCTCAAAAATCAAGAGCAGCCTCTCCTGCTGCGTGCTGCTTGGCCGTCCTTCCCTCCGCCTCGACCGTCTCAGCCAATGTCTCCCGACACATATTTCCAGAAACAGTGTAGGCGCTTTGGGGTTTGAGAAATCATGCCTCCTCAAGCTAATTAGCTTGGTTAATTAATATATCACTCCATTTCTTTCAAAATTCATTATGTTCACAAAAGGCCTATTGGACCAACAGAAGACAGATGAAAATAAATGACTAGGGAGGTATTACTTAAGAAAAAACCATCATTTACTAACTGGAAAACTAATATGAGGATTATCAAAATCCCCTAATGACTTTCCATTGCAGAGTCTAAATTTAAAATCAATTTTGAAGGCAAAAATTAAAGCTATGTCTCTGCTAAGACATTAGAACTGGAATTAAACACAGGTCTTCTGAATATGGGAAGCACCCTAAAAACCGTTACTGTCTTTAGTAACGTCACACGGGAGATAGTCTAAAGTAGTTGTTTAAGCAGACTTGGGGTTTATATGCTATTCCACCATCTGAGAAATTTACTTCAGCTCTGACACAGACTCCGTTTCCTTGCCTGTGAAAAGGGAGGATGGCATTACTAATGTTGGCTAATATTGAGTTCTGACTGTATGCTTGGCACCTAGAAACAACCTCAAGGTTTGTGGTGAGGATTAAACAAATCTGTAAGTGCCATTTGTGTATACACACACACACACACACACACACACACACACACATATACACACATCTATATCTATATACCATGCTTAGAATGATTCCTGACACATACTGTGTACCAAATAAATGTTCTTTTCCACTAATAAAGTAGCTATTAGCGCCATAACAATGTATAAATAAGTAACAGGAAAAGAGGAAACCAATGGTCAGCTAAACCAAGTACCACAGACCAATAATTACAGATTAAAAATCTGCCCCGGCTGGTATGGCTCTGTACTTAAATGCCAGCCTGCGAATCAGAGTCACTGGTTCTATTCCCAGTCAGGGCACATGCCTGGGTTGTGGGGCAGGTCCCCAGTAGGGGGCGTGCAAGAGGCAACCATGCACTAATGTTTCCCTCCCTCTCTTTCTCCTTCCCTTCCCCTCTCTAAAAATGAAATAAATAAAATCTTTAAAAATACATACATACATAAAATCTTATGAATACCTGGAATTACATGGAAGAAAAAGACATTTATTTGTTTGGTGAGCAGCAAGATTAGACTTTAGACTCAAGTTTCAGAGTTAAGGAATTTCCATCCTAGGAAAATACTCCTACAAATAATAAAGGATTATACAAACTCACTTCATCCTCTGAGCACTTTTAAACCATGGGACTACTTTCCTGGGATGGAGGCCGTTTTGGAAGCTGAGGATAAACTAGCTGCTCTCAGGCGCACAATTTCAAAATGAAGACATCAGTTATTTCGCACAATGCCTCCACTCTCTCGGGACAAGAAAACGGAGCGCCCAGCCAAGTGCATTCTCCTTTAACCTTTACATTTGCTTTCTCAGGGAAATGCGAGCAATGGTTCTGAATCATTTACATTTAATTTTCCTTTGTTCTACACCCTATTGAACATCCTAGAAGGCATCGGAGCTTCTGCAGAAAGCCTCTGGTCCTCAAGAGCTCGAACCTTCAGCTGCGTGTTTTACCACAGTGTTGAGAGCTGATGCACAAAGTAATTATTTAAAGAACCTATTAATTAAATTAGTTCTTCCCGTTACTGTAAACACTGGTATGCGTCTCTCTTTTCATCACCCTTGCTTATATCTATGTGATAAGTAAAGTGGCCTCTTTCCCTTGAGGACTGAGAAAAGTTTCAGTCACATATAAATGAACTTCAGTGAGTCAATTTCTGAATTAAGCATGCAAAAGCAAGCGTAAAAAAGAGCTGGTAACTCTTTTAAAAAGCAGCCTGTAGTGCTTTCTGGACACTCAACTCGCCCCCACAGCCTTTGCTCCCTCCCATCTTCAGTGATTTTACCAAAAGCATTTAGGGCCTTCATTCAAGTTATGGATTTTTTGTAACTTAACTACCCTGCTCTGAGAACCTGCAGCCTCTTCCTTCACAGCACAAAGCATGGTCTGCACAAGAGACCCTGTTGTTCACATCTGATGTCCACTCGTTCACTAGTAAGTGTGCTCTCTGATGTTATTACAAACCTACATTATGGCTCAGATAAAGGAAAAATGATTCACACAAAGAGCTTCGGCCAAGATATGCCAGAATGCCAACCGTCCGCACTCCCTGCGTCAAAATGAAGTTCATTGTCAACTGTAACTCCTTCGTGTGCTGATGACTGTGGGCACGTATGACATCAATCACTCAACATTAGTCCAGTAAGCCCTGTGTCCCCCTGTCCACCCAGTACTGGCATGGGATTGAGAGGTTCAAAAGAATGTATATTGTGTAGTTTCTAAATAAAAGACATTCATATATAAGTGAAGCAAATACAGAATAAATAACATAATAATATTTTAAAATAGTATCATCACTTAAAAGTAAGAATGCAAGAAGTTTGTAAATAATAAAACAAGTGATTGGGGTGGAAAAATTTTAATTGATCAGAAAAAAGTAACTCTTGTGGGAGGGGCTAGGTGACAAAGAGATAGACGTTGCCTGGACACACACGGAAGAATGAGGTGGTACCATCCTGAGATGAAATATTCCAGATGTACAGAACCTGGGGGCTGATAGGGGGATGATGGAGTGAGACTGGGGACCTTGGTGATGAGGTCTGAAATGTTGTTATATGATACACCAACTTGAACTCCATACTGAAGAGATAAGCACGAAAAATTACAACCACTGTATGAACACAAAGAAACCAGGAAAACAAATACGGGAGATTTTAGAGGGAAAAAAAGCAACTTTTGGCTGACACCTCTGGTGGAGGCAGCGGGTAGCTGGGAAGGCAGAGAGATTGGGCAAAAAGGGGAAGAAGAGAAAGAACTCAAAGACACGGATGACAGTGTGGTGACTGCAGTGGGGAAGGGTGGGCAAAGGTGGAAGAGGGGATGGGGGACAAATGGTGATGGAAAAATAAAATTAAAAAATAAATTTAAAAACAACAAAAAAGCAACCTTTGAATGAAGTAATATTTTCTAAGTATAAACGTAGTAAAAAAATCATAAAGAAATAGATTTGCCTTATGAAAATATAAAATGCCAGGATATAAAGAAATGGCATAAATAAAAATAAAAGGCTGGCCAGAAAAGTTAAACATCTGCTTGATACCAATATGGCAAGGATAATATCCTTAATGTATAGAAATAAATGCTATATAATAAACATGGAAAACCCAATGAGATAAATAATAGGATACAAATAGAAAAGCTAAGCAAAGTATATAATAGATAATTCACAGTACAGTTATCTAACAAACACATGAAAAATATAATGACATTAAAATATTAATCCATACAATTTAAAACATAATAGCATTTCCTACCAGGCGGTTTCATGCGATACCTACTCCTGGTTAGGATATGGCTAAATGGGTCCTCCTGTTAAGTCAGAGTGAGTAGTCAACTGGTACATTTCTGGAGAACCATCCACCGATACATGGCGTGAGCCTTTAATGACGTTCATTCTTTAACACAAGAACTTTAACTTTGGGAGTCTATTCTAAGCAATGAATCAGCTGTAAAAGTGGATCTGGCACAATAATATTCATCACAGGATCGTGTCTACTGATGAAGATCTGGGGACAATCTAGGAAAAACTAAGGGAATGATTAACTAATTCATGATATGCCTACATAATGGCAGTATGTCATGGAAAAAGTTCAATTCTATTTGTGGAGAATGTTTTATGGGAAATTGATGTGAGAATATTGTTTTGATGTGAGGATGAGTGGCAAGCACAAGAATGAAGAATAAAGGTGTAGAAGTCAAAGTGCCTGATTTTCAACTCTGAATGTGCCTCCTACAGAGATTCCTAAATACCACGTGGTATATGAAAACAGAATGTGGTATCTGCTTCTCGTTCAATTCACTGTCTCTTGGGTTTCTTTCCTCTGCTCATCTACCCACAGACCCAACACAGAACCCTAGATGTCACCCTGGATTTCTTAATTTCTGTTTTCTCCCAAGTCAAACTGGTCATTGTTGGCTGTCTCCAAAATATCTAATTTTTCACCAGCACCATTTGGTTCACTTCCCAGAAACATCTAACCTGAATACTTGAAATAGTCCTCAAATGGTCTCTCTGATTCCAGTTTTATCTCAGTAAAATCTGTCCTATAAATTTTACCAGAATGTTCTCTCTAAAATGGAAATCTGATTATGGCAGGCATTTTTCTGCTGGAGGATGTTTAAAGGTTCTCTGCCACTTATGAAATTAAGTTCAAAATGTATAGCTTAGTATAAATAATGATTCTGATATTTTGGCCCAGGATAAATAATGATTCTGATATTTTGGCCCATACCTACCATGTCAGGCTCGTACCCCCGAAGCTAATATGCTTTTCTCTATTTTCTATAATGTATTGTATATGAATCATTTAAATTGTGAGATTTATTATGAAAATGGGTTTAAATGGAAAGAAGAAATTCCTTTACTAAATCATCCCTATCCTCTTCCTAGGAAGAGTTCAAAAATCCAGCATTCGATCCTCCCACATCTTCCAATCTGCTGATTAGGATCCCGCAGGGGTATCCAGCCCATGGCCCGTGCACCACAGGTAGCCCAGGACAGCTATGAATGTGGCCCAGCACAAAACTGGAAATTTACTTGAAACCTTTTCTTTTTTGCTCATCAGTTTTCATTAGCACTTGTGTATTTAATGTGTTGCCCAAGACAATTCTTCTTCTTCCCGTGTGGCCCAGAGACGCCAAAAGGTTGGACATCCCTACCAAAGATCATTAAATCAATTCATTGCTCCACAGCATGCATTTTTAGTATAAAAAGAATAGATCATAACCTAGTGGTCATGGCATGTTGTTAGGGGAAATATTGCTTCCTTAAACTTTTGTTCCAAAAGTTTACACGTGAATCACAGTCCAGAGAAGTTTAAAAGCCATCAATATTTCGAAGTCCATCAATGTTTTGTAAAAATTTTATTAGAGCACATAAACCACTGTGTCTGTTTATTATCTCTTTCTCTACTGACTGTGTGGCCAAAGAGATCAAAAAATATTTCCTGTTCACATTTATATCTCTGAGTATGAGAATGTGTTTGAAAACACAGCATAGAGTACCCCTCAGCATGGCTTCGATGAGCATGTGCACTTGGGTACCATGGACCTTCGTTGGTTTATTAGTGAGTCAATCTTAGATATTTATCCAAAGGCATATAGCTCCAGGAGGATCTCTTAAAAATAGTGTTGGTTATTTGTCTCTTTTAAAAGGTGATCCCTAAGCACAGACTGAAGAAACGGCTTTATTCTGTCAATGGATGGTTGTTGGCATCAATTCAATACCAACAGGAATCACCAATCTGGGGTGCAGTGAAGAAGGAAACTTTATTCAGTGCAAACAGCTCAATTGTGATACAGCAGGGCTGTGAGAACAGCATGGATGTGGAACAGCTCAATCGTGTTACAGCTCAATTATAAAGCAGTATGGCTGCCAGGGGACCCTGGGAGAGGTGGCCCCGGGGGCAGGAGGCCCCGGGGTGATTGACTGCCCTCTCTAGAAAGACAGCTGGGCTCTGCTCTGCTCTCCTCTGCCTGCTCTTCTCCACTCTGGCCTGGAGAGATGTCTTGGTGTTTCATCTTTCATGTTTCAGCTCCAGACAGGGAAATGCAGTCTTCAGTCTTGGGTGGAAAAGGAAAGAAAATTTGCACTCTCAGCCAGAGGGGAGCTGACTTATATAGGAAGTCCCCATGCCCGCTTCCTGACTGGCCAGCCCATCTTCACACAAATGAGAACTCCGAACCCTCACAGTTTGGTCTGAAAAGCACTGTCCTGATTGGTCAAAATGGAGCTTCTCTGATTGGTTGGTAAAGATGCTGATGGAAACACAGGTATACGGCCCTAGTTGGAAGGGGAAAACCTCAGTCCTATTGGCTGAAATTCTATTCTAGGAACTCCTTTATAAAGGCTGGCTTAGCTGCTAGGGACACAGTGCAGGCAGGCAGCGCAGCGCAGGCTCCTCCCCGAAGTGAGATTTGTGTGAGTGACCCCTGTTTAGAAAACACTGCCAGCCTCTGCTCTTAAATTTGAGCCCACTTAGCCACTAGGGGTCCTTCTCAGTAGGTATCTTCTTCTCAGGGCCCACAGTTCCAAGACTTGGAATATTATCTCATTTCATTTCTCAACTCCACCTCCAGATTCTCACAGGAAGTGTGTAAGGTATAATTCTGGCAATTTTTAACAATTTGTTTGGAAACGTCCTGCAAAAGTCTTGTCTCTATAATATGAGAATAAGATCAGTTATAAGTAGGAGGTCCAAAAAAAGAGCTGGTTGGGCAGGAAAGAGAAAAGAAACATCAGCCCAGGTAAAACAGACCTTGAAGCCAGAGCAAAGGGAATTAAGGATCTGCAAATATTGGCCCAACTTCTGATGGGACATTAACTCCTCAAGCATGTCTGAAGCCCCCTCAGTTGTGGGACAAACAGTGTTATTGTTAGTCCATAATGGATTCAGGGCAGGACTAGAGCATAATTATGTTGAGTATACAAAATAGGCACAGGAACCCAGGCCTTGCCTTGTCATTCCTTCAATGTTGCTTATGCTCCTGTCTGCAATTGGAACTGCTTCAATGTAAAATTTAGACCCCATGCCCAATGACATATATCCAGTTTGGCTGCCCAAAGACTTTATCCTTAGAAATAGGACATTACTTGATAAAGTTTTATTTCAGCATAACGAGATTCTGAATAATCACCCTGTCCACAATGCTACACCAACTTCATGCATCACCTGCCCCTTAAGTATATTCAAATTGCCTAAAACAGAAATTTCTCATTTACTTTAGGATCAAAGTTTAGTCTTCCAGAAGCAATTTATAATTTCACAGTGATATCACTACAGTTCAAACATGATTTGATTATTTTTCTTAATGAAGCCCTTTAACTTATGAATTCTGCAACACTAATTATTCCACTTAAGAAACAATTAGTGCCCCCCCTTCTTCCTTGCCTAATTAATACCGTGTATTCAAGCTGCTAGCAAAGGTTACAGTGCTAAGATGTTCTTTGTGAATTTTTTTTTAAATTGATCTGAACACATTCCCTAAGGGTAGGTATATAGCCTTAGACAGCTCCTTTGTGTCTGGAAAGGCCTGAGATTATTTCATCAAAGCTGAAAGACACTCAAGGAAAATGTTCCATTTCTCCTCTGCGGCAGAGCCCGTAGGCTACAAATGGCCAGCCTCGGTAGCTAGGGGAGAAAAAACAGGTAGGACCATTTCATACATTGTATGTAAGAAGCTGCGTACAGCATAGACTCACACAATTTTAGATCTGCAATGGATCTCACAAGTCCTTTTCATTTTATAAATCTCAGCATTCTTATTTTACAGGGGAGGAAACAGAGGCTCAAGGGCAATCTACATAGTTTCTAAATTCATCTAAGACACTCAAAGAGACGAATGTAAAACCTGTGGTTATAACTCAAAGCCAGTGTTCTTCCATTGATTCAGTCATCTGGAATGACCACTGATTTTTTTTTTTTTTTTGCTGACTGCTTATGTCCTTGTTTCCCATAAGCCACAATTTAAAGAGGCCATGTGGTTCAATTGGCAAGATGATGCAATAGAGATCATCAAACTTGAAACTTAATTATATCATCTCCTGCTAATTTGCTAGTAGTTTTGAACAACCCTCATTTGTCTTGAAGAGTAGAAACTTGAGTCCTAGAGGACACTATCTAATCACAAAATTTGAAAACTTCAAGGTCTCAAGTCCAGTGACACCAGAGATAGATCTGGGTCCTTTGATGGAACTCCAAAACAAGTGTCAAATTCCTAAGCTGCTTCTGACTTTCCTATCCACTCCCATCCCCCTTCTCCAAGGTTAACCAGGAAACCTCCGCGGTCTAGAGCTCCCAGGGAGACCCATTTGTGGTGCCGTTCAAATAGTCAACGGCAGACCCCCTCCCCATTCCATCCCAACTTCCTTTTTCTTGGAAGAGAAACAGTAAAAGTCCGAGTGCTTGCTGCTTGTCAAACATGATGTCAAAACTTTGCATGGGTTTCATGGGCAAATGTAATCCCTAGATCTGTGATGGAGATGCCGTAACTACTCACATGCCATGGAAATGAAAACTAAAGCTCATGGAAGTTAGTTCACTTTGTCCAAGGTTGTAACTCATAACCCCATCTGACCTGTCTCCCAAAACCTTGCTCCTCACTACACCGCATTCCCTCGCAAGTGTACACCACCCCAACTCCTACACATAAACAAACACAAACACATACATTCTTCTTCTAGCCATGGAAGAGCTCAGAGTTAAAGGGAATCTCAAGTGTTTACGCCTCACAGAATGCTCAGCAGCTTCCAAGTCTAACACTCCCTTTTTACATTTATGAAGCCAAGGGATAAAAGTATCTGTCCAAGATTATCCGGGGACCTAGTAATTGAGCCAGAGCTAGAAACTCTTTTGATGTCCAGTTAAGTGTTCATTTTCTGTACCACAAGTAGTGGGAAAAAAGATAAAAAAAATTAATGAAAAGATCTCTGCCACTAAGTGATGTACAAATATTAAATGAACTCTGCAGCTGGGAAAGTAAATTAAAGGGTCATTAGAGCTAATAATAATTACAACGGAAAACAGTCCTAACAAGCATGGTAGCAGCGATGAGAGTGTTGAACAACAGAACAAATGATGTATTTGCTCATAAGTGTTTTCTCCTAATGAAACATTTCAATGGGCTGAAGCCCACAGATTAAATAACTGCACTAAGGCCACAATGACAATGAGCAGCAGAGCCAGGACTGAAACAGATCTTTGGATGCCACAGCTTCAACTTTCTCTACTACACTTCAATTTCTCCCTAAGCAATGTGATGATTTATTCAAAATGCTGTTGAAAATGTCTGTGAATAAGAAATATTTAAAAGAACCATCATATTTCCCTGACACCTAAGAGAGAAGGTTTGCTGGGCAGTGTCTGATGGACAGTGATAATGACACTATAAGATACTTTAAACAACTATTGTACTTGTATGACTCCAGGCAAACTGGTTTGTGTATATACTTTAGCCTTGCTACAAGAGTATATAGTATACAACTCCAGTGATAGAAAGTACAGTGCAATACTCTTCTCTCTGAAGACAAAAAGATTATTATTTAAAGAATGACCATCCCATAAGTGTGTGTATGTATATTAAAAGATGCTTAACCATGATATTAAGCCACTTTCATTTTCTCAGTATGGAATTACGGATTTTTTTTTCATTTAACATGATCTTCTATGGGTCAGATATATGCTTTGTGGTGTTCTCAATTTCTAGCCAAATTTAATTATTTCCAGTAAAACAATTATGAAAATATAAGGATATTCACCTTCCTACATAAGCATGACTAGCATAGGTCTACCCCTCTAAATTCACCTGGAATCCCTAGCTAATTTCCATTTGACATTTATTAGGATACCTTAAAACTTGCTTCACAAAGAGTCTGTGTAAAAATCCAGATACCAGATGTTTTGGGATAAAACTCTGTGGAATTCCAGATAACCAGGAAAAGGGGGAAATTGCTATACTGTTTGTGTTTCGTTTTGTTTTGCAGTGGTTGGTTTTTGCAGTTTCTACTAGAAAAAGCATGAATGCTACAAAGGGTAAGCAAAGATTCCACTCCTGTTGTTACTTTAAGGAAGGTGATGTTTGAGTCAGGTTTCCATGGCTTAAGGTAAAAGAAAAAGAAATAAAGGCCAATAATAGCTAAATGGCTGCTGTTAAATTGCCACTGCAGCCCTTGCTTTTTCAAGCGTTTACCAGTAATGAACCAAATGGCAATGTGGCAGGCAGTTCATGGTCACTCCTGGAGATTCACGAGAGAAACTACTTAAGGGAATGTTAACCTACAGAAGCTTCATAAATAAACATCTCTGATCACAAGCTGATGTGCATTTTACTTGTCAACATTAAGGAAAGACAAACTGGGAATATCTCTAAGTGATCCATTAAAGTTTTGAGGAGAAGGTACTCGGGACAGTAATGGATGCTGGTTCCTCTCTTTTGGAAAAATCATTAATTCCAACAGCACAGGAACTATTCATCAGCAGCTAATTTAATTTCACATTTAGATCAATTAGAAAAGGAAAAAGAGCTGAAGTTAAGCACTTGTTTATAAATTGCCCTTAAGTAAAATCACTCAAAGAGCCTGGCCACAATAGTCAGCTCTTTGCTCACAAGGATTTTACGCTGAAAGACAGAGAGTGTTGCCTTTAAGGACTCAGCAGAAGGGAACAATAGGAGATGGGTGGTTAGGGCAAGGTATAGTTGTTGCCTGAAGGTCTGATCTAACCACCTGCATACTCCAGGCACTGTTATGATGCTTCCACATTGACTTCATGTTCTTTACGTTTGCCATGCTACCCATTCTTCCTTCTCTTCTCAACCTTTACCCATTTGCACCCTTTGTGTGAGCTTTGCTTAGCATTTCATTTACTCTAATAAATATTAACTGAGTATGTATCTAGTTAAGGCATGTGCTAAATACCGAAGGCGACAGCAAGACACGTAACTAATTGAGATGGTTATATGTGCAGTGCCCGGAATGGCAACCACAGTGACCATGCCACTAAGGGGTTGCTGTGAAAGTCAATGAACGAACAAATAAATGGAGAAGATGAGAAACAGAGAAAAGCACCGAGTGATCAACAACTGTTGGGAATGTTAGGAGAGTAAAAATACTGTGTTTTAAGCACCGTGTTTTCTCCATGTTGCCGGTACATCCCACGCACACGTGTGTGCACCTACACACCCAAGGAACCACCTATTATTTTTAAGAAAGTCAAGTCCATTCTATCCACTCCTGACTGTGCAGATGAACTAGTCACTCCCGCTTTCTCCACTGAAATTTTAAAGAATTCGCCTGCTTATTGGCTAGCTCAACGTTCTTGATGAGTCAGAATGGTGTCACATTCATATTTCACACCATAGTGTGATTTTCTGCACCTTTTAATTGGAGTTTGTATGACATGCCATTGCAGGGTGTTCTTCCAATTGAGGAGCAGAATGTTCCTTCTGAGTAAGTGATAAATCTGGGAGAAGGCATCACATTGTGACTTACAACCCAGGCTTGTTGTGTATCACATTCTGTCAAGGAACAGATTCTGTCCAAGCCATCTTCTGACAGATGAAGGCAAGGAAACTTGAGATGGAGACGTACTTGCCCAACATCGTAGCTAAAAGCCTAATAGGCCACCAGATCTAGGTCTTCCAGAGTAAAATGCAGTGCTGTGTCCACAGTTTATACATGATTAAGAAATCTAAACTTTTCCCTAAAATTTTGTAACACTAACAGACTTTACCACACGTCTCAATGACTTAATAGCTTAACAGCCACCCTGGACCTACAGAGTTTTCTCCAGGTTGGGGTGTGAATCTGATCAGGCATCCCCAATGATGCTTATGATCTCCCTCCACCCCCACAAAATGGCTCAGTTGCTGCTATGTTGGCTGTTTTTAGTCATTAGATCTTTTTGCACTGCCCTGAATTATCTAGTAAAACCTAGGCTAGTACACTTCTGACCACTATAATTACATTTCAAATCGAGAGACAAGACTTTGACATGCAAACTTCTCAAAGTCACATTTTGAATTAGGAAGAGCATGAGAAATGGAGGTTCAGAACCTCCACAGTTAGTCTACCAAGAAACAACACTTTTGTGTTCAACACAGCAGCAAGCTGAGATTTGTTCTTACATTGTTATTCTGAAGTATTACATAATGGATGATAAAGACTAATTATATGGTGTTAGTAATGTCTCAAAGAGCTAAACTAGGACTAACATTTCATTATTTTTCTATATTATTAACAAAAATTATAGAGCAGATTTGTTTTGCTAATTCCTTGAACCTTAGGCCGGTCTTTAATATGAATGTTATGATGTCATTTTCTTAAGACTTTTCCAAGTCTGCTCATACTTTTGCTCTCATGATTGGCGGTGATGTCTCACAGTCAAGTGGATCACCAACCTAATGCCACTGACATGTAATTCTTAGTCTACACAGAACCAAAAACTACATATAACTAAAAATCTGTATTTATTTTTAATCAAGGTCCTGGCACACACTTCTGTCAAAAGTCAGCCACACACCTCAAAACGGATCAAGAAGAGCTAAAAAGCCCCAAGGTTCCCTTTCAATGACTTTAAGCCTTTTATCAGATTGTTAATTCCAGGCAGGGCCCTGACATTTAGACAATGTCAGTATCCCAAGTGGCTGGTGAATCACTATGGGAAGAATTTTAAAGAGAGTGTAACACATTAACTTCTGCCTTTCAACTTTCCTTCTCTCATACAAACCTGCCTACAGGCTGGGTGAAATTAGCGTTTTAGATAAAAAGACATGTTGTTATCCATCTTTCCAGAACACATCAAAGCACTGGTCCCACGTCAAAACTCCTGAGTCCAAGGGAGTGTCAGGCTGTTCACCTGGGGCAGCTTACTGGGGCTAGCTCACAGTTGAGGTTATTTTCTACGTTCTGTTTCTTTTCACTACAAGCAAATCATTTCACTTCTATCACTTCAAAAAACCAGTTCCAGCCATTCTAATGTTTGCCCTATCCATATTCTTGGATTCCTCTCTTCGTTCTTGCCCCTATTATGAATAATACTTAAGTTGCAGAAATATACGCAGCATTTATACTTATCCAAGTAAACATGCCATGAGCAGCCAGTTCATCCCCAACACTCTCAGATACCAACAAGGACAGGAAATGAGCTGAACATGATGTCTGTCCTTGAGCAGCTTTGGGGTTTAAAGCACAGTCCAACAACCATTAGATTGTAACACAAAGTAGGAAGCAAATCCCAATGCTGAATATTCCCACTAGAAACCAAAACAAAAACTCATCTGAAAAATATGTATTCACTCTGCCTAGGTTCTCTTCAGTAACCTCTACAAGTTTCTAAAAAATAGTCTAAATTTGGAAATGAGATATAACCCAAAGTGCCACCAGCAATCCCTGGTGATTGGTTCCCCATTGCAAAGCCTGTCACCTACTTGGGGGGAGAGAGAGACGAATGTTTGGGATAGAGGGTCTAGCCTCATTCAACTTTGCAAAGCTAAGACTGTGGGAGGAAGTTAACTGAGGGCATTTTTCAGATGATAAAATCCAACATGGTTCTCCCTCCTGAATATTATTTCTTGAAGTGAGCTGGAAATGGCTGAGTAGAGTTCAAACAGAAGTGCCCAGGGCGTCGTGCATCGGGTGTGCATTGGCAAGAGCGGGCAGAGAGAGTGGGTGAGTAATCGGAGAAGGCGCCTCCGTCCTACACCGGCACCAAGCACTTGGCGAACGGAGGAAGTCATCAGGGCACGGGCCTGAGACCTTTCCCTCTCACTTATTTTTTTCTTTTATTGTCAGTGCTAAAAACACATGAAAACCAGATCTGTAGTGAGATATCAGCATGCCGTGTATAACTCAAAGGCGATACTGCTTTAAAGTGGATCTTCACGCATGAGGTTGTACGGAACTGATCCTTCATGACTATGTATCAAACATAATTGCCAGAAAGAAACCACATTCACATAAGCTCTAGTGTAAGTATTGTTATAACATTTCTATTGTAGAGTTAGTTCCTATTGCTAGTCTCTTATCATGCCTAATTTATAAACAAACTTTGTCATAAATAGGCATGTGCAGGAAACAGCATACACAGGGGTCAGTGCTATTTGTGGTTTCAGGCGTCCACTGGGCATCTTGGAACACATCCACCACGAATAAAGGGGGACTACTCTGTTACCCCAAAACAAGTATCGTAATTGATTTAATTTTATGTCCTCAGCAATTAGAACAGGGCCTGGGTAATTTGTATGTGTTTGCTTATATGAATGAATGGGTGAACAGCATCAGGGCAACACTAAAGTAAAAACAGTGTTTCTACCCCTCGATCAGAAGTATTAGAAGTGATACATAAACTGTATGAATTCTATTTAAGTCTGTTTAAGTGAGGAAGAGCCCTGGGTACCTCCTAAAATCTATACTAATTTGAAAAAAAAAGATAAGTTTAATTAATTAAGGTTGCTAGCAGATTTAAAGAAGAAAAGCGCCCTTCAATTGCTAATGATGTTAACTGTTTACCTTTTTTCACCTTAAATTCTTGCCATTGTTTAGCACCCATCAGAAGATGGCTTCCTAACTTGACCTTCTTCCTCCCTGTCCTCTCTGGCTGTGTACAGAAATGTGTGGAGTTCCTTTATTGTAGAATCGCAGAAAAGCAGAATTGATCTGAAAAGCACTATTTGAAAGACTCTAACAGAGCTCTCTCTGCTTTGTACTAGTTTCCTGAGAGTGTTATACTTGGGACTTGATGGTGCAGCTCCAGAGCCCAGGGAATGAGAGTCTCCATGAATTACACTCACTCTGTTCACCTCAGCCTAGTCCTGCTCAGGTGTGACCCAGGCAAAGCTTGGAGGATAACGTACCCCAGGCTGCAGAATGGCGAGGTCACTTGCTTGGAATGCCCTCAACTGAGCAGTTTTACTCCTGGATCATTCCCTCTTTTAAATGATCTACTCCTCTGGGATTTTCTTTTCTCCATTTTACTAAATTATTCACAAAGAAATGGAAAACTGACAAAATACCTCAACCAGATTCCCAAGGTCTGAGCCAATAAATACTGAGGCGGGCAGTACTTCAGTTATACCCACTCCTTTTGCCTACAATCAACAAAAAGTCTTACTATCTGACAGATCACTGGCCAGATTTCTAACTGAACCTTCTTACTATCCAATAAAAGTAAGCTCTGCATAGTACGAGACACTGTTTACCTCTAAGGCCGAAGAAACCTTCTGGGATTTGGTTGTGCAGCTGTGTTGCTCCAGTTCGGCTGGTGGAGTTCATTCCCTGTTAGAGAGTCTGTGCATGACTGGGTTATTAGGGCAGGGCCCTACTTTGACCCATTCCACAAGGTTTGCCCTATATACCAAGGGTATCCTTGGTATATGGGTATCCTTCGGACCTTTGGAGTTAGTAGCAGCCATTAAATGTGGAGATTAGAACTATTTTATAGTCTAAGACTGGTTCGTGCTGTCACAAATGCTAAGTCATGGTGTCATGAATGTTGAGTCTGACACAAATGCATGTCTGACATGCATGCTGAGTCATGGTGATGTAAAAGGATGAGTCATGTTGTTGAGAAATGCTGAGTCATGGTGGCGTGAATGTTGTGTCATGGAAACGTGAATGCTGAGTCCTCACTTAACATCATTGATAGGCTCTATAACTTTAAGTGAAATGACATATAATGAAACCAATTTTACCACAGGCTAATTGATACATAGAAGAGTTAAGTTTCTAGGGCATCTTATCAACATTATAATAAAATAATGTTGAATGAAATGAATGTTACCTACTGTATATGGTTTATTATATGGCCATGAACTTGAATATATGTTTCTATATATAGGGATATGCAGGCCACAAAACTTTTGACATTTATTACCGCAAGTGTGAGGTTTGATGTAGTTATGGGACTTTGTTGTGAATAAGTGTGTGCATAGATATGAGTGCACTTATTCCATTGACACCCCCCCAACCTAGTTCTCACCCCCTGGTTGACACATCAAAGTATTTATTTAAACAATACAGAACTGAAAAAACAATGTGGTTGCTGAACATGCAGTGAATTTAATTTTTATAGCTCAGGACAGCTTTGGGATCACTTGAAGGATTGAAAGACAAAAGCTGAGATGACAAAAGAAGAGGCAACCTAGGAAACAATTTGTAGTTCATGTGGGAAATGCAGTGCATTTTGCAAAAAAAAAAAAAATCCCTGTACTGAACACTATTATCTTGTTGGAGATGCAGGCACCTCTATTCCCACGCCATTTTCGATTGTGCTGACAACACACCTGTGGCTTATAATCAATGACCCCAGCTCTCCAGCAGTGGAGATTTGCTTTTTCGGTTGAGGAACTGGATTTCAAAAATGTAAACCTGTATAATTTTATTAACCCATGTCACCCCAATACATTCAATAAAAATATGTAAATGCAACCAGAGAAAGTTCCGTGGGAGAAGATACATGAATCCAGAATCAGCATCACTGTGGCTCAGAAGGTGGAGTGAGGCAGTTTAGTGAGCAAGAAATTTTTTTATTTCCAGAAAATGTGCAAGTCTCTCCCAACAATATAACCCTTAACCAAAGTCAACTGCTAGAGTGAGCCAATAATTTTGTGGCATTTCTAAACTACGGTGAGAGCTTGTGATGTGGGCTTCCACAAACAAACAGAGCCCACAAATCAGCAAGTGTTCAGCTGCATATTACTAACAGTAGTGTGGCTGGAAAACAACAAGAGGACTATACATAATCAATCACCTGTGGACTTCTTCAGTGGAGCATTTTGACTCTATTTTGGAAAATGAGAATTTCTCCTATGTTATCAATATCATAGATTAGCTTTTTCTTCATGACACAAAACTTCTATTTCTCTCTTTTGTTCAGGGCTTTTTAGGGAATTGGGCCATGATGAGGAGATACAGCCAATTTGCAAAGAAAAAAAATAAAGAAAAACTAAAGAATGACAGAAGTAGAATTTAACCAGAATTGGAAAGCACCTGATATACATTCTTAAGACACTGTCATGTTTTTCTGAGAAGGAAGTCTCCCCCACCAATAATATCAAATCCATCCTGGGACAGGCAAGGATTTCCGTACTTTATGCAAAGAAATTACATGACCTATCTTTGTAACTTCAAAAGAAAGACATGCCATTCTCAGCCTCCAACAGGTGAAAATACATTCAGAACCAGCCCTTTCTGAACTAGATTCCTCTCACCACGTCAGAGACCAACACCAACAATAACAATTAACTTGTATTCACATGATGATGTGTATTTTTTCTGGGCACTTTCCACATACTGTATATTTGTTCCTCGTGCCAACCTTTCAATGTAGACAGAACTAACAGTATTAGCTCCATTTTTCCCATTATAATGTCAGGGCATTGCAGAGTGCAAGTCTGGACAGGTGCTGGTTTCTGAACCAAGACTCGAGCTTTCTCCTGCCCTCTACACTACCTTCCAAAGAGTGAGCAGGTGAAAGCTATAGAAAGAGACCCTCCTCTCTGCAAATGGTCTAATCCTTGAGCAACCCAGTCACCATATCCAAAAAAGAGGAAGTCAGTCACCAGCCAGAGACCACCGGTAAGTCTCAGAGACTCTGACTTGATAATACTGGACTTCCTCAGTCCTTTCTTGGTGGGGCACTAAGGTGGAACAGGACTATTTTTCCTGCAAAACTCCACACAGGGACAAAAGGATACAGACAGAAACCTGCCAGTTTTTCCCAGGGTGGAGAAAACAACCATTCAGAGCACAGAAGGGGATGCACTAAGATTAAAAGCGAAGTCATCCTCCTGCCTCCCATCCATATATTTCAAATGGCCCCCAGTCCCTAAAGTAACTATTTCCCAATTCTGAAGGAAAGGTAAAGAAATTTGGAACCTATGTTTACAGGTATATCCACAGAGAACACAGTGGTAGGGATAAATAATTCAAGACACTCAAAAAATAATTCTAGAAATTATTTTTTCTAGAATTAGAAAAAATAAAGCCAGGATGCAGCTAGAAAAAAAACCTTCCAGTCAGGATGGAGGCATAGGTAGATACACTTTACTTCCTTTCACAATGAAAAGAAGGATAACAACCAATTCAAAAAATGGAAGTGCCAGAAAATCAAACTGTATGGAAGTCCAACAACCAAGGAGTTAAAGAAACATCCACCCAGACTGGTAGGAGGGGTGGAGACGGGAAGCCAGTGCAGTGAGGATGCGCGACAAGGCTGCAGCTGGTGGAGCGGGGCAGGTGGGGTGATAGATGGCAGATGGGATATCTCACACTTGCATGCAGATGAGCTGGGAGGAACTAATGGAGAGCGAGACAGCCCGAGCAACCCAGGTTTTCAGTGCAAGGAAATAAAGTCTCAAGACCTCTGGCTGTGAAAACCTGTGCGGGTTCTAGCAGAGTGAGAAACTCCTGGTCATACAGGAGAGTCCATTGGAGAGACCCACATGGTTCTAGAATGTACACAAGCTCACCCATCTGGGAATCAGCACCTGAAAGGGAAAATTCACTTGTGGCAAGCAAGGGAAGTGACTGAAAGTGGGGCAAGAGCCAAGCAAGCAGCATTGTTCCCCCTCTGACCCCTCCCCCACATACAGTGCCACAACAAAGTAAAGTGGGTTGTGCCACCCTGGTGAATACCTAAGCCTCCACCCTTACAATGTAACAAGTGTGCCCTGACAAAGAATTATGGCCCAAATGAAAGAACAGATCAAAACCCCTCACAAAGAACTGAGGAATGAGGAGATAGCCAACCTACCAGATGCAGAGTTCAAAACACTAGTAATCAGGATGCTCACAGAAATGGTTGAGTATGGTCACAAAATAGAGGAAGAAGTGAAAGCTACACAAAATGAAATAAAGGAAAATATTCAGGGAACCAACAGAAGGAAATCAGACCTCAAATCAAAGATTTGGAGCAGAAGGAAGAAATAAATATTCAACTGGAATGAAATGAAGAAACAACAATTTAAAAAAATGAGGAGAGGCTTAGAAACCTCTGGGACAACTTTAGACATTCCAACATCCAAATCAGAAGGGTGCCAGAAGGAAAAGAGGAAGAGCAAGAAATTGAAAACTTATTTGAAAATGTAATGAAGGAAAATTTCCCCAATTTGGTGAAGGAACTAGACATGCAATTCCAGGAAGCTCAGAGAGTCCCAAAGAAGTTTGATCCAAGAAGAAACACACCAAGACACATCATAAGTATATTACCCAAAATTAAAGATAAGGAGAGAATCTTAAAAGCAGCAAGAGAAAAGGAGAGAGTTACCTACAAAGGAGTGCCCATTGGACTGTCAGCTGATCTCTCAAAAGAAACCTTACAGGCAAGAAGGGGTTGGAAAGAAGTATTCAAAGTCATGAAGGGCAAGGACCTATATCCAAGATTACTCTATCCAGCAAAGCTTTCATTTAGAATGGAAGCGCAGATAAAGTGCTTCCCACATAAGGTCAAGTTAAAGGAGTTCATTATCACCCAGCCCTTATTATATGAAATGTTAAAGGGACTTATCTAAGAAAAAGAAGATCAAAACTATGAACAGTAATGACAACAAACTCTCAACTATCAATAACTGAATCTAAAAATAACAAAAACAAAACAAAATTGAGCAAACAACTAGAACAGGAACAGAATCACAGAAACAGAGATCACGTGGAGGGTTATCAGCAGGAAGGGAAAGGGGGAGAATGGGGGAAAAGGGTACATGGAATAAAAAACATAATTGATAGGTACGAAACAGACAGGAGGAGTTAAGAATAATGTAGGAAATGGAGAAGTCAAAGAACTTATTATATGTACGAACCATGGACATGAACCAAGGGGGAGGGGATTGCTGGAGGAAGGGGGTATGCAGAGCAGAGGAGGATAAAATGGAGGGAAAAAATGGCAAAACTGTAACAGTATAATCAATGAAATATACTTAAAAATAATTTTAGAAATAAAACACACTGTACTCCTTCAAGGTAAATATGTGCATATTTTAAGGTCAGCCACAGGGTACACAGCCTTCAACACTGTCTTCCTTTGTGCCTCCAGGCAAGAGCAGATGTAACCTAGTCTGAAAGAGCAAGGTCTTTCTGAGAGAAAAGGTCTGAAAGCGGCAAAGTTCCCGTAACTCCCACAGCCTGTTTGCTTGTCAGGGAGCTCACAGATGCCCACCATCTGGACTAGAGCAAGTCCTCCAAAGAGAAGGGAGGCAGGAACAGAGCCTACACGATCAATACCTGTGTGACTCTGAAGGACAGAAGGACCTCCCTTCCAGAAGGAACACCTGTGATTCCCGCAGTACACTGCCACATGCAGAGACTTTTCTGTGTACAGCTAATTCCATTCTGTCTCTCAGTGCACACTTCCTGCTGGGTGAAATGCAAAGAGCCTCTTTGGATTCTCTGTACCCAACAGATGTTCCTTAGAGGAGGCCAGTGTTAACTGGGACAAGGAGCCAGACTCGGGTACTGGATTTGCTAAGCCAGCCTGAGTCAGATCACGACTGCCACAATAGGGGTTAAACCAGGCAAGGGAGAGAACGGGCTCTGCTCAGAAGAGCCATGTAAATAACAGGCTGACATGGGGATAGGCACGAAGGATGGGCATTCAAAGAGGATGAGATTGTGTTACAATTCCCCGGTCCCCCCCTAGGAGGCGATCCCATCATTGTACAATTGATATTAATATTTGAAACAGAAACTTACAGGAGGAAAATCATAAGTCAAAATGGCAGGTTAATCATAAGCCAAAATCTCTCCCTTCTTCCTACAGCCACAAATAATTGAAACTACAAAGAGTGTGATAACATAGAATATTTAAGGAACACGCAGATGTATAAGAAGCTACATTCTGCACAGAACAATTCGATAAAGTGGTGCCTGAAGTTCCATACTTAGGTTTGTGATCAAGAAGATGAGAGCCTGATACAGGAGTCGGCAAACTGCAGCCCCTGGCTAAACCTGGACTGTTGTTGTAAATAATATTTGGTTGGAATAAGCCACATTCATTCATTCCCTAATTGTCTGTGGTTGTCTTCATACTACTGTAGCAGAGCTGAATGGTTGCTACAAAGACTACATGGCCTTCAAGGCCTAAAGTATTTTTTCTGGCCCTTAAGGAAGTGAGTTGGCTGACCTCCTGACCTAGAACAATGCTGTAAAGCACTGAAAAATTAACATTTGCTCACTGAGTAAATGATAGCTGATCAGCATGGAGCGAGAGGACTCAGTTGCAACCCAATTCAGAATCACCCACTGAATCAATCCCATCTTTTCTCAAGAATCTTTCCGTTACTGCTGGCTCACCTCTGATGCCTCAGACCCTAGACCCCACTCCGGCAGTAGGGATTCTCAGTAATCCTCTGTAATCTCACTGGTTCTTAATGCTCCCCAACTCCACTTCTGTGGATGTTTTAAGGCAGAGAGGAGAGTCCTTTCCTTTTAAAGATATTAGCACAATGTTAATTAAGTTGTATAAGATTTAATGAGTAGCCATGATTTAATTGGTAGCCATGCGTTACTTGTTCATCTTTTTCACTAAAAGGTAATCAAGGAACTTGTCTATTTCTGGCAACTATGTTCCTCTTACCTCAATACTTGATAAATGAGTGAATTAGTTCGTGGAATACAATAATGTGAACCACTTTATGGGCAATCACTGCTGCTCGGGATGGCACTGATACCTGACATTTGCTTGCGCTCCTCTTCCAAACATCCAAGCACTGGGCATCATCATGTCATTAGTCTTCTCAAGACCAGAGAGCAAGGAAGGTGATGAGAAGATAAGTTTAAATGTATATTATGATAGTGAAGTAACCTCTAGATATTTTTCCAACCCAACCTGTTTTCACATACATCCTACTTTTTTTCCCCCTGAAATGTACTGTGTCCAGTCAAAAAAAGCATGAAATTGGTAAACATGATTTATTTCCTTGGAACTTTCAACACCTCTAAGTTCTCCAGTTTGACATAAGTCCCCCACCATAAGTCTCTGTAGAAAAGAGAAAGTGACAACAACCAATTAAAAGGCTTATCCAAGAGACTTATGCAGTCTCATGACCAAGTATTACAGCTCCGCAAAGCCTCTGGTCTCTGCCATAGCTCGGCCAGCTCCAATGCCCTAAAACCTGCCATTTCTTTTCCATCTTCACCCCTTCGGGCATGCTAAGAAGGGTAAAAGGCAGAAAGAAAAAATAAATCAAGACTGAAACTTAACTTCCTAGAATAATTAATGATGCAAACGTGAAGAAAGAAGTAAGTATAACAAGGCTGTGGGCCCCGTCATCAGAGGTGTCAAGGGGGAAGCTGGAGGACCTTGAAGAGCAATGTTATGTAAAGGGTTTTCTTCCCTTGGCCCGAACGATAAACTAGTTGACTTTCAACTTCTTTGATTCAACTCCCAGAGATATTAAAACTGTGTTAACCATGGATGGTTAAGTTTTTGAAAAGTTATATAAGATGTCTCTTTTAATATCAAGAAAAAATAGATATAAACAAAATATTAGTTTTAACAGTAAGTCTCTGGGTCAGATAATAATAATGATCTATACGTATTTTTTCTATTTATCTTTTCTCAAGTTTTCTCCACTGAACACAATTATTTCTGTAAATAATACCAAAACGATAGAAGTTTTAAAAATCACTATAGAAAGCACAGATTCAGTCATTGCATGTGACCTGATTTGTTCCATGAAGACCTCTCAAGGTCACAAGGGCAGTTAGGGCTTACTCCACAGAACTGAGGCAACAAAGCACACACAACATGAAATGCATAGCATTAGCAACCAACGGGGCAGAGACTCAGGAGTCCCAGCTCTCTCAGATCTGAAGTTCCTGTGGACATCCATGGGACGGTGACACAAGGTGCTCAGATGTCACACCCTTAGGCAGCCGGGGAAGCACAAGAGGAGCCGGGGCTCGGAGATTCTGAGCTGGCCAACCTAGGGGGAGTCAGGTTGGGTACCTTAACTGGCAGACTGCAGGGTGCCACGGTGATCCAGGATCCAGTGAGGGTATACCTGGCCTTCCTAAGTTACTGGGGGAAGCCCGGGTGGGTATCTTAGAAGGGGCACTTTGGGCAGCTGACTGGCATAAGCACTGGCCAATCAGAATGGAGGCAGTGAGCCCATTGTAAGACCTTGGGAAGCCAATATTTATCAACCAGTGAAGAAATATTTTAATGTTTTAGCAAGATGAACATCCATACTGGTACTTGCTGGCTGAATATAAACAATGGTTTAAATAATTTGTGTAATTCACCAGTAGAACTGAATTCTCCTGCTTTTGCCCTGCACCCTTCTTTAAGGCTATCTCCTGGCTCTAGAAATTACTGGGAATTGAATCTTTGCCTGAAAAATATCCCTGGTGGTAGAGAACTCTGAGAAAAAGAAGACACAGCCTGAAGTAATGGGCAAGAGAGATTTTGTATCCAAACGTGAGTGCCAAGAACCTTTCAAAGAAGGAAAACGTGTTGTATTTTCTATTGGTTGTGCAATGTAAGAGGAAGGAGAAATGAGGGACTTTGTAGGGTGCCCTCATGAACCTGATTGCCACTTCTGTGTTCTCATTTCAAAATATGAGTTCTAAAAATAGACCTATACATAGAACCAATCGATTACATAATTCCATTAATTAGTCTGAGCTGAACCTGGTCTGAATACAGACTTCACGATGAGCTCCAAGTCTCCAATTAGAGCATAAACCAGCAAAATAAAGCCCAGGAAGTCATCTATAGAGCAGTTAAGTAAATGTTCTTTTTCTTTTAACGTAGAGGCTAAAAGAACAAAGAGACGCTTTGTTTGATTCTATCCCCACTCTTCAACCTGGCTGTACCAAGGCTCAATAGGCAAGATTCAGTTTTTCTTCTTAAACATTTGATAACATTAAACAATCCATTTTCCTCTTAGTTCCTTTGATATTCTTAGTTTGAAGGGTTAACACACACCCAAAACAGAAACTCAATCACAGATTTTAGATGCTAAGCGAAAATAAATAAATAAAAACTATATGCTAAAGTACAAACACCATTATGGAATTCAAACACCCTCTCCCTGCTTCCCCGAGGAATCCATGAAAACTCACTGGGTGGAAATTGGACTGTGCTTCTCACTGCCCCAAAGCTTGTTTTCAACCAGATAACCAGCCAATGCTTGGAATTACGGTGCAGGGAGATATGATACATGAGATCTTGGCAGAACTTCAAGCAAGGAATGAACCACTATCAAGGTCAATGACTTCTCAGCTCCTGGTAGGAAACATAACCATCAAATAGTGGATGTTTGGAAAGCAGAAATGATTGGGTAAACAGCGCCAGCATAGTTAATAACCATCATTTGCCTATTCATGGGAATTGTCAGGCTTCTACAAATAGGTCTGCCATCCTGGAAAAAAGGAATGCAGAGTCTGAATCTAACAGTTCTAGCTTTTGAGATGTCGCTTGACCTTTCCATCCCGAAATGGATTAGCTTCAGCAAGGAGAAGCCTTTCAAAAACAAAATGCCATACACAGCCAAGGGCATGTTTCTTCATTCAATCAAGAGTTTAATTACATTGTTCCTGGAAAGAAAGCAATGCTGTCACAGAATAGCACTCAAGCCACACATCTCAAGCTTAGAGTCATTCGAGGCCTAAAACTTTTAGAAGGTGGACAAGTCCATGACAAATGCCCCCAAATGCATCATTTATAGGAAACTCGGCTTTGATTCATTAAAAAGAAAATTCTGTGCCTCCTGGTTTTACTCCTCGATATTCATCATCTTTACAGGTCAAGTCAGTGGTATGACAGAAGGTGAGATATGATTTCCCCACCCTGCTATTATTTCTGCAAGAATCCAGAGACAAAATTTTCTTAACCTGATGTTTCCCATAGATATCAGTACAATAAAAGCCTCAAGACTGCTTCAAAAGGAGAGATCCAAGTCCCAACTGAAACCATGTTTCTCAAGCAGTGGATGACCCATCATTCAAAGTCACTGCATTTGTAATGGCCTGGATGATGTTTCTTATTGCCTAATCCATTAAAATACTGAACTAGCAATGGTATCTTAGTGAACCAAAAAGAACAGTGGCTTGACTAAGGAAAATATGTTGAAATTCAATTTAATGAAGATTTCTCTTTAACGTCTCTCAACATATTTCTCATCACCTCTTTACTTTTTAATAATATTTAGATTTGGCGATTTCAGTGGAATTCTGATTGGCCCCTTGGATGCTAATTTCCAACAAGGTAAAGTTAAGATGTCACAGGGGAAGACAATCCACTTCCACGTGTTTGTGGAAGAAACCTCTGTGGTTTGAAACTCTAATTGATAAACATTGGGGAGAAATAAAGACTTAATGGTGCCGTGGCATGAGGGAGAAAAAGAAGGAAGCTAACAATGCCTTCGTTTCCCTGCTGGCAGAAAGCCGATAGAATCTTTGGCATAATATTCTGTCTTCCTGTGAAGTCCTCGCAGCACAAAAAGTCAACCTATGCTTATTTTCCCCTAAAGTCCAAGGCAAAAGTATCCATCATTTTTTCATGTTCTCTGCACTACTGCATCACCATTATCATAATCAAGCACTAACTGAGGGTCCTGGGATAAAGGAAATATATTCTTGGTCTTTTCTCTTTTATCACTCAACTAATGATTTCATTAGGGAGAGACTGCACTAGCAAAATAACACCCAGCTGTATATGATTCATAACAAATTACTGGACTAGAAAACACTGTGAAGTTGAGTGCCGCGGGCCTTCAGAGGCACAGGTAAGGAATGTGGGGAGTGGCCTGAGTGAAGAGCAGGGATCTAAGCCAGCCCTGGGACAGGTATTCTGATCTGGGCACTGTTGAGTGAGGACAGCAGTCAGCCCTTTGGAGCAGCTCTGGAAGCCTCATGAGTGAAAGGGCTGTGATGACACTGCCTGTCTCTCCGATGACATTGCTACTTCATGAGCAGTCCCATCTCTTAGAACACGGCAGGGGTTCAAGCAGGAAGCTTGCCAGAGCTAGGACAGTGCTTCCCAAACTCTGGCTTCTGTATACCTTGTGTACCTTGTGAAGGGATCTTGTTAAGATGCAGATTCTGAATCAGCAGCTCTGGGATGAAGCCTGAGTTTCTGCATTTCTAACAGGCACCCATATGGTGCTGAGATGGCCGGTGCATAGGCCACTCTGAGAAGAGAGGTGTTTGAGGATGGGTGGGCATTTCTGAGGCTGTGGAGCCTACTTCTTTCCCTCCATGTGGAAAGAAGAGACAGGCATGTCTTGCACTTGTCTCTTTAAAGGTGTTCTGATTTGAAGAGGTCATTATCCTCTGATCATGTCCTCTAAATGACAGAGCAAATATTTGAGTGTTTTGCTTTGTCGTTGCTGTTGTTTTCAGATCTATTTCCTTATGCAGGTAAAGAGAACACAGTGTTCAGTATTTCGATGTGACACACCAGAAACGTAACTTTCCTAAAGTTTCACAGTAATTGTGTGGTGGGTAGAGAAAGTGGAAAAAGAAAGTGACAGAAAGAAACAAAAGACTAAACATAACCGATGAACAGTGATTTACCCTGGGGGTAAAAGTTTGAATATGGATCAAGGTTCCTTCTCCCACTCACACATTTTCATGACACTGTGTTTGAATTTTCACACTAAGCATGTAAGTCTTCTTAGGCAGGAATTATAATGAAGATAAGAATACAAATACACGTCAGGCTTAGGGAGGGCCAGGTTTTCATCTCCACGCGGCTGTCGGCGCTGCCATCCTAGTCGCATTGCTCTGTGCTGCCGTGACCTTCTGGGAGACAAACAAGGCTACTGTGTATGCTCTTCAAACTTTGTAAGAGAGAGGAAGGAGTCGGCTTTAAACTTTTCAGTTTTAGGATCAGTTTACTTTCCCTATGCATTTCGTAAATGAATCCCCTTAGCCATATCTAATCGTGAGTAAAAACAATGCCTCCTTACTAGCAACCCCAAATTGGTGCTTTCCTTTCCAGTCGCTGCAAAATAATAAAATGGTTCAGGAACTGAACAATTGTATCCAATTTCACCTTCGGCTGATTTAAGCAAAATCCTCATCCCTGAATAAAGGCTTTCGATGTTTTTCAAAGAAGTTTCCTTGCTGGCACAGCTCTTTTTTTTTTTTTAAATAAAATCATACAATGGTCCCTGATTTTTATAACAAATGATGCGCCATCTCTTTAACAGAAAATTGGGTTATTGATTAATTGATTATATGCTGCTCACAAATGCCAACTTAAGCACAAGTAAGGAGATGCTATTGAATGTTCATAACTCAAAGGCTGCAAGACCACGCTACATGGTTGCATTATTACCATCTCCTATTTTAATGAAGACATAGCACAGCACTTTGTTGGCCTAATTTACACGATATATCAAAACTATGTGAAATTCCCTTACACTACAATAGGAGAGAGATTACAACACATGTGTGACTCACAGAGCTTTGTCTGGTCGTTAAGGTAGGGCATTAGCATTCCAGAGCTGTGGAGGGAATGTTAGTCTTTTACAAGGTGGCAGTGGATTTCTTTTCAGAGGAAATTAAGGTGCACAAAGCTGCCTTAGCACTTGTTAGTGAAAACTGTGACATTTGAAAACGATTAGCAGAAAATTGAGTTTTTATTTAGATACTCAATAATCTAGAAGTGTCTAAATAACGAATGGCTCATAGGAAAATATCACCTATTTTGGAGAGGAAAGGGGAATATTATGAAAATAACAACAATAATATAATACGAATATCTGCTATCGACCTAGAAATTACAGCATGCATTCAAGAGTGTGTGTTTTAAAGCCAGAATTGGAATCACAGGTCTACAATTTCCCAGCACAGAGCCATGGGAAAATTGGCTAACTTCCTAGTGTCTCACTCTCACCACGTGGAAAAGGGCATGGTGTTAGTTCCTCCCTTACGGTGTCACTGTGAGGAGTAAAGAACTTAACAAGGGAACACACAGACGCTGGGGCTGAGCGTGGCGCCGCATGACAGAAACCCCATTACAGTGGTTTAAAACTAAATAGAGCTTTAATTGCTCACAGTAACAAGTCCAGAAGGGAGCAGTCCCAAGATGGTATTGCTGCTCAAGGAAGCGATCATAGACTCAAGCTTCCTCCTATTTCCTTCTCATTGTCCTTAACTAGCAGTACAGTGCAGGGTGGCTATTCTGACTGCAGGCCTCGCTCCCACCATCCAGACCCAGAAACAGAAGCCCCAGGAGGACGAAAGTGGTCCTCAGGTGTGGAGTGTAAACTTTCTCCGAAACCCCAAGGAGTCTCCCAATTCCATGACATTCGCCAGAACTGTTGCATGGCCACACCTACATGCAAGGGTGTCTTGGGAAACAGAGCCCTTTAGTTGGCATTGCTGAGTAGGAAGGGAAATACATTTTTTTAAATTCAGGAACTAGTGAGTAGTAAATATTTCATATGCAATATCTGCCACATCACTTTAAAACGCATAGTTTCCTAAATATTGGTCATTATGATTATTGTACAGCAAAGTGTGGGGTTTCAAAGTCAAGTGTGTGTAAGAAGCACCTGGAAAGCACACTAAAATGCTGTTTCTTAGTTTCTGCAGGTCTGCCCAGGGCCCTGATCAGGGGTGGTGAGGTGGGGTCTGGACATTTGCATTTAAAAAAGCACACAAGTGGTGCCCACACCAACCACCTTTTGAGAAACAGAACTAAGGGTTATAGAAACATCCTCTATAATCCTCAGAATACCCATATGAGGGTAAAAAGTATCATCCTTATTTTAGACTGGAAGAAACAAGCCCAGTGGAATTCAGTGTTGGACTTGTTCTCCCATTCTTACAAAACGAGATAGCATTCTTCAAAATAAATGTTAACTTTAGACTCGGTGTAGACTCACAGATTCTAATTTAGATTAAATTGTGAAGATAGGTCAAAAAGTTCCCATCCACCCCATACCAAGTTTCCCCAATTACTAATAACACATCAATAGGGTACATGTATGAAAATTAATGTTAATATTGATGCACTGTTAACAGAAGTTCATATTTTACTTAATTGCCTTCGTTTTTACCTATAGTTCTGTTTCTGTTGCAGGACCCCACACAGGGGAGCATGTTATACTTTGTCACCATGTCTCCTGAGGCCCCTCGTGGCACTGATACTGTCCTAGGCTATCCCTGTTTTTGACAACCTGGATGCTTTTGAGGAGTTCTGGTACGGTATTTTGTGGCATGCTTCTCGGTTGGTGCTGTCTGCTGTGTTTCCCATGATGAGACCGAGGTTATGACTTTGGGAAAGGAAGATCACAGAGATGAAGTGCCACTCTCATCACATAACACCAGGGTTACTTGCTATTAACATGATTTATCATCGCTGATGATGGCCTTGACCATCTGGCTGAGGGAGCGGTTATCAGGTTTCTCCTCTTTCAAGTGACCCTCCCCCACCGCGCATACTGCACTCTTCGGAAGGAAGTCACTGAGCCAGCCCACGCTGAAAAGAGTGGGGGTTGGCCTCCACCTCCTTGAAAGTGGATTATCCAGATAAATGAACTTATCCATATAAATTATTTGGAATTCTTCTGCATGGGAGATGTGTCTACTCCCATTTGCTTATAGCAGTACGGACTCATGGATATTTATTTTGTATGTTGGATTGTAATCCAAAATCACTTGATTTATTGTGTTGCTCAAGTTGAGAGCTTTCAGCTAGTTCCTGTGTCCTTTTGACATACTCTATTTTTCATTTTTTTAAAGAACTTCCTTACTTTCTGGCACCATAAAATACTCCAGGCTTATCTTATGGATTCTGAACCTAAATCTTAGAATCAGCCATTCTTTCCAGGAGCTTGTGTTCTTTTAATTAGAAAATGATATTAGAAATTAAGATTTGGGTGTTAGATGTCTTTTTTTTTGGAACATGCATTTTTGTTGAACAAAAATGAAAAAAGTGAAATATCCTTGCTTTGTTTTTCCCTTTGTTTTTAGGAGGCATCAAATACATGCTAGTGAATACATGAATTCAAAGTCAGAGATTTGGGTTTTCCTTCCACAACTAGTAACTTCTGTGTGACCTTAAGCAAATGACAGACCACCAGTCTTCATAATGTCACTTGCAAAACATGTGAAATGAATTAGCTCTTCTGCCCACCTTTTAGAAGTATTGGGAAGTGAATTTAGGTAATGGATGTGAAAGCCACTAGGAAATAGAAAGTATCAGACAAACATAAAGCAACATTATCATCTATCAATGATTACTTATCATAACCGTATATGACGGTGTATTTGGAGAGAAAGGAAAAAGAAAAAGCTATTTAAGCTGAAAATTCTGGGTTGGGATAACCTACCCTTTGGCTGTGAACTGTACAGAAAACCTTTGATGAGTGAGATAGTACCCTTTCATGCATTAGTAATAAAGGATTCTGGCAGCCTGAATCAAAGATTTTCACACATTTTGAAGCTGTGTGGAAAGGAAATAGATGGAAATAGTAATTTCCAGCAGTGCAGGGGCCTCAATTTGCTTTCTCAGCTACTAGATCTCAGAGTTCAAAATGTGGTGCATGACGGCAACTGTCCTTCCCGAGCAGTCTGTCCTTGTGGGACCTCCCTAAAATTATTAGGAAAAAGCCTTGTAGACAAAACCTCTTCACTGCAAAATTACATTATGTATGCTGCCAAGGTTACTGCTCGGGTGACCTTGTCGCTTCTCCCTCCCTTTTTCTCCTAGGCTATCGCAAGCCCACTCAGGAAGAGGCTGGTGAACACAGGAGCCCATCGCTGCTCATAAGAACAAGTGCTGTGGTTAGCTGGTGGCCAGCCGTTAGAAATGAGGTGCTCCCACCTTTCCTCTTCTCCTGTCTCCCAGAGTCTGAGCATGTAAAGAACCGTGTCCGCAGAGGAATGCACTCTCTTCCTCTCTGAATACCTCGCCCACCCGACTCAGTCCTTCCCCGTTTGTGAAGCCTCTCTGATAATGTTCTTCCCTTCCCCTCCTCTATCTGTACTCCTCACTCCTTTGGTTCCTAATGATGTATTGTCTCGTGCCTCTGCCTCTCTTTTTTCTTATTTAAACTGCCAAGATCTTATCTCCCCAAGCATTCTGTTAACTCTGTTTACACAGTGCATGTGTGTGATATGTTTTTACATCCACCATAGGAGCCAACCATATAGGATAAACCAAGCATGATCTCAATAAGCATCTGTTGAATGAATGAATAAAAACAGAAGGAGTTTAGTGCTCCCTCCCTATGTACCAAGGACTGTGATAATCCTTTGGTGTAATCCATCTTTTCTTTTGTTTTCATTAACCCATTTAGCAACGGTTTTCTCCATTTTAGGGATGAGGAGCCTGGATTCTAAGAGGGTCATGGAGTTCGCTCTTGGTACAGCCGAGGTGTAACCCCCTGTGCGCAGAGACGTTTCACGGGTCTCATTCCCAGACTGGTGATGCGGGGCCTCAGTTAGTTCACTTCCCTGTTTCATCGTCGGCACCAGGAGAGAGTCGTCTCAGACAGTTGCCCAGGTCCTTTTCTGCTTGACTGACACACCAAAGCACGCCAAGTGCTGACCTTTTCAGCCTGGCTACTTCTGGTAACTCACTGCCTTGTCTCGGCTTCCACTGCCTTCTACAAAAATAACGTTTTAATTCTTTGACTCATTCCAGTCCTCAAGAATGGCTCCCCTAAAACTTAAACAGAGTCTACCCCTGGGATTTTTATATAGAAATAATTATTCGCCTACTTTATCTTGTTCCATGCCTGTATGTGTAAGTTGGTAAGCACCCCAGATGCATTAGTAACAGGGCTTAAGAGATAGAAAATTCTACAGAGTTCACAAATTCGCATTTCGGTTTTTGTGGGATATCCCTGATTTTGAATTTTTCATGAAATGTTTGGAATGCTGCCAGCAAAAATAGTGATAGTGACATGTTAAGGGAAAAAGTCCAGCAAAAAGGAGAGGAAAAGAATAGAATAAACTTCTCTGTAGTTAAAAACTTAGTATTCTGAAATTTAACACATCCTTAACTGAACTTTGTATGTCCTGTGCATAAGAGCAACTTGAAATTCTGGGCAAACTGACAATAATCATTATATGGAAATCAGTTGAATGATAGTATTATTGAATAATCAATATGCATCCAGCTTTATAGTAGGCACAATGAAACATGTGACTTTTAGACATGACTTTTCCAATAAATACGTCATCCTACCATCTCCAGAAGATATCCTGATATTGAAAATAAGCTGTTTCTGAGCTTTGTGGCCAGATAGTTGGAAAAAAAGAAAACCACCTTCAGGTTTGAACATCAAGTTTTACTTTAGCACAGGTTTAGAAGTGAGGACTCCACAACTCAGGTAATAGCCCAGCTTGTTTCTGCCCTCCAGATGGGCACCACACTTCTCTGGAGTGTTTAAACAGCCCCCTCCCAATCGACCTTGCTGCTCCCCCTAATTATCCCTCCATCTGACTAACAGCACGTTGTCTAAAATGCCACAACCCTGCCAAACACACTTCAGTATTTTTCCTGCTCCTATCCCCACCACATTACCTAATTGAAGGTGACGAACCATTCCAGTGTACCTGGGTGATGCTACTGTCGACATTGGGAGCCCTGCTTCCTGGGAAACCGCTCAGATCCCTGCCAACAGGAGTGGTTGGGCACCCTATAAAAGATGCGGAAACAAGGGCCAGCGCAATGATGAAGCTCTGTGTACCCCTATCTCTGTGTACCCCTATTTCTTTTTATTTTTAATCCTCACCAGAGGATATGCTCATGGATCTTAGAAAGAGAGGAAGGGAGGGGGACAGAGAGAGAGAGAGAGAGAGAGAGACATTAATTACTTGCTTCCCATACCTGCCCTGACCAGGAATCAAAACTGAAACCATTTGGTGATGTACGGTTACTCCTGTTCCTTCTCATATGCCCCACTCTCACTGCCTGCAATTTTGTCCTTCCTCTTTCCCTTTCATTCTTTCTTGAGGATTGATTAAAGTATCCTTCCTAAGCTATAGGAAATAAAATGTGTTTTTCTCTCTGAGAGGCAGTTTCGCCCCTATATAAATAGAATTTTACTCTAGGGGGAAAAAAAAACCCAGCAGCCTTACATAACCTTTCACAAAAGCCCCACTCATTTTCTTCTGGGACCGGAAAAGGGCCTACAGTTCACGAGCTAAGCAGAAACTTCTCTCCCCAGGAGGAACACTGGAGATTTTCATTCAGATTGATGTGGTCCGCACAGCTGAGCTCCCACGTTTTCCTGTGTACAGGCTGACTTGGAGCATGTCAGTTAACGCTATTCTCTCTGACAGGCTGGGCAGAGGAACAGCTTCAGCACCTCGCAGTGAGCTTTCTGTCTGTAAATCTTGACTCTTCTTCAAAAACCGCCGTTATGTCCCTTCTCTCCAGCCACACACTCTCAGGCAAATGAGCACTTGGTGTGTTTCATGCCCTGAAGAACATTCCCAATCAAAAGGTGAGGTTCAGCATGGGGTCCCCGGGGCACCTGTCAGGGTTTCACTTTGAGTGCTTGTGTGATTTTAGCATCAGACCTGAGGGGCAGAGGAGGGAGGGGGGAGAAGAACCCAGGGACCCCGTGGTCCTTTCAAGTGACTGTCCTCTTCCCCTGGGTCTGAATATTTAAGAGGGAAAGCAGTCAGAGAAAGGGGAAAATGTGGAATGAAAACCAGCAGGCCCTTTTAAAAGGCTCCTTCTTTTCTTGAGCATTGATGACAAAATAAGAGAAAAGGCAGATGAAACACCCAAAGAGAATTTTCAGAGTATTTTCAAGGGCTTTAAATCTCAAGGAAATGAAACATGTCATAACCTCCCAGAAATACACTAAACCACAAAACAGAAGACTCTTTGATGCTGGCATAGTTTGCCATTACAAGACCAACTCCTAAGGCCAGCGCACTCCAAAAAGGCTTCAGGCAAAGACTAGACTAGTATGGAAAAAAACATTTCCCCATCAGCTAGATTTTTACAAAGAAACAGAAATGGGGTCACTTTCCTCAGCGGGTTTCCAGTCTCCCAGGTCAATGCTTCTCAGTCATCTGGGATTCTAACCTAGTATGTCTGGGTGTGTGGTATGAGTCTGCATTTCTAAAAAACCTTCCGAGATGCAAGAACTGCTAGCCCATGGACCCACAGATACAAGTTCTCAAACTTGGCTGAACATTGGAGGTTTTAAAAATGCTTGTACTGAGATGCATCCAAGAGATTCTAAATCAATTCATATGAAATAGGGTTGGGCATTCATACACAATCAAGATGACTGCCCCTCTCCCAGAGAGAAGACCCTCGAGACAAATTATACCCAGCTCTACACATTGGCCAAGCAAGTGCTTGCTTCTATGTGTTCATGCTGAGTGGATGCCTGAATGGGTCTGTAGGAAATGGATGTGGTTAACCAGAGAGGAGTTAATGGGAGAGGTCAGCTTGGATGAGGAATCCACGGGAGTTGTGTTACATGGTACCAAGTTTGATCAGTATCCCACTGTGTCAGATCTAACTTAGCTGAACCTGTTAGCTTCCAAATCCAGCAAAGGCATGGGCCTTGCCCTGCCTAACCACGGCCAACTAAACAAAGCACATGCTTGATTTCAAAATTGCTGCTGGAGTCTATCTTATTTATATCTAAGCCTTTAAAATCATTACCTACGACAGTAAAATTGAGGAGGGTCCTGGAGTGGTCTGACTGTGCCTGTGAAATGTTCTACTTGTAAAGGGTATCTCAGTATACACCTAGCCCCGATGAAGATAATACTGAAAATAGCTAGCATATAGGAAGCATTTATTAGATGCTAGGCAATGGAATAGATATTTTATATATCTAACTGTTGGAGGGAGTTTCTCTTCAAGTTAGAGTTAGAAACAACAGAGGTTATTTTGTCTCTATTCTATAGATGAGTAAGTCAAAGTCAAGGCAACCAGCTGGCAGGCTTTTCTCCCTAGGCTGTGCCACCTGTCTCATCATGACCGAAGACCACAGGACCATGCGCTGACTCTTTGGTGACTTACAGCGGAAGAGGAAAGGTCGCAAGCTCAATGACTTCTAAATGAGCTGTAACTTAAATCTAAGAGAACATTCATCCATATTTTTAAGAAACAGTAATAGAGAGAAAATGTATAGGCAAGAAGCATATTGAGAAAGCAACCCCAAAATTTTTTAAACCTTATGTTCATTTTTTTCTTTCTAATCACCAAGAGTGATCAGGCATACATTTCAAAGGAGACCACAGGAAAAAGAAAAATCCCATGCCAAACCTACTTCTGTAAAAAAAAGTGAAAGCAGTGTCCCAGGTTCGATTCCCAGCCAGGGTACATTCCTGGGTTGCAGTCCATAACCCCCACCAACCACACATTGTTGTCTCTCTCTCTCTCTCTCTCCCCCTCCCCTCCCTAAAAATAAATAAATAAAATATTTTTTTAAAAAAAAGTGAAAGCCCTACTTTCTCTGCTCAGTGATAGCTTCCAAAGAAGTAGCCTGGAACATGCGCTTGTTAATAGCCATTTGCATTTGTCTAACTCTTTATACTTTCCAAAGTTGCTTTGCCTGGGTTATATTTGTTATATCTACAACCACCCCATGAGGTACTTCTAGGCGGGATATCTTCTAGCAGGATAGACAGGTTCATACATTCACATCTGCTAGTTAATAAGAAAATCAGGGCAAGGACTGCCTATGTAATTTGCTTACATTTTTTAATGATTCTGCTGAGATTGGAAAAAGGTCTTTGTCAACCACTCATTTTATTTCATTCAAACAATATTTACAGCAGTCCTCCTTATCCCCAGAGGATGCTTTCTGAGACCCCTAGTGGACACCTGAAACCGTGGACAGCATCAAGTCCGTGTGTGCCATGTTTTGCCCCACACCTGCACTCCTTTGCCATCAAGGGAAGCACTTCACAGCTTCTCTTCGGCATGTCTAAATCGCAAGCATCACTACTCTTGTTCTTTGGGGCCATTATTAAGTAAAATAAGGGTGACTTGAATAGAAGCACTAGGATGCCAGGACAGTCAATCTGATAACCAGGACAGCTACTAAGTGACTAAGACAGGGGCACCTGCAGCGTGGAGACCCTGGACAAAGGGGAGACTCACATCCCCAGTGGGATCGAGCAGGACAGGACGAAATTTCATCACGATACTGAGAATGGTGTGCGATTTTAAATTTATGAATTGTTTATTTCTGGAATTTTCCATTTAATATTTCTGCACCATAGCGGATGGCAGCTCCCTGGAACCGCAGAAAGGAAATGGCAGATAATGGGAGGACGTCTGCATTGAGTACGAGTAGCTACCGTCTTCAAGAGAGGATGCTAAGGTCTTCTCAGGCCGCATCTGAGCTGTCACCCTGCTCAGCCCTCCTAGGCCCCGTGTGCACTGATCCTCTCCGAACACACTGGGCTTCCTCCCACCCTAGGGCCTTGGCACACACTTTCCTTACCTAGTGTTCTCTTCCAGACCCTCCCCAGCAACCCCTCTTTAATTATCTGGTTCTTCGGGTGCCATCACAACTTTCTCAGGGAAGCCTTCTTTTCTCGGCTGAGTTATTCTCCTACAACATGTTCCTGTGTTCAAAGCCTTACTACATTTGAAATTATGTATTTATTAATATATTCATTGATTAGCATTTCCATCCCACTACACACAAAGCTCCATCATCATCTGAGCACAGGGTCATGGGAGGCTGGGGATGTATTCATAGCAACAGGCTCCAAAATCTGCCAAGGAAAACACCGATACCCTCATTCTGACCATACCTACTGCTTGGTTTAAACATAACTGCCAGCTCTTTACACTCCCTTCCTGTTGTTTTTGTTTTCTTTTGTTTTGGCCGATCTAAGGATACAAGGATGAGTGAATTGGCTCTGCCAGCCCATCTGGCTAACATTATATACTGTTATATAATGTTAATGATATAATGCCTAAACATTGCAGTTGATGTTTGTCCGAGTCAGCCCCACTTTGCACGTGCTTCTTTTCGTTCAATGAGTACTTTGTTCTGCCTCGGATCCTCTTCAGCTATGTCTGTGCCTGTCACCTTGACTTGCTGATAAACCCTTGGAGAACAGAAACAAATTTAGGCCTCTCATTTAATTCTTTGTAACCCCCCCCACAAATATTCAGTATCTATTATCTTAAGTCAAATTCATTGATCTTACGTGATCCTTATAATAACTCAATGATTTTGTTAGGCATTGAGAGTCCCACCTTAAAAACAAGAACGCGAGTTTTAAGAAAGGCGAACTGGGTACCCATGAATGCCCGCAGAATAAGCTAAAGACAATGCTAAATCTACATTTTCTATATATGACTTGGAAGAGCTTACTGAGAAAAGCACATTAAATCTGGGGCCCTTGATTACCAGAAAGATGTAAACAAACTAGAGGGAGATCAGGTAGGACACGACTAAGCTTCTGGAGGAGTATGAGGAAAGAATAAGTCACTAATAGTTATAATCTGATTAAATAAAGACTAAGGTCAGGGGGGCAGAATGACTTGTGGCTGAATTACCTACCACAGTTCAGCACAGAAAGAGTGTCAATGAGGAAGGAGAACAGGAGCCAAGAGTTAAGTGGCAGGAGCAACAGAAAGAACATTTATAGCAGGGCCGTCTAAGGTGAACTGTAAAGTACTTTTCGAACAGCAAGAACTGATACGCTGCTGCAAAGTCTCCCCAGGGAACCAGGGAACAAACCATCTCTGGAGGTGTCTCAAACCAGAGAGAGAAAAGAACTAGAAATTGTCCTGCAGGGAACAGCCCTGCCCAGACATTAGACACGGAAAGGAAAGCTTTGCAGATTTTCTCTCTAATGCATATTCTTCTGGGATCCCGTCAGGCTGAGAGAAGACGTGGGAACGACGCACTGAGGACTCTGGGTGCAGGTGGTTTGCTCAGACGCTTCAGCCTTGGCGCACACCCCAGAGTCTGCACAGAGACGGCACCCCAGAGCAGCCACTGCCAGCACATCCGATGCTGCATCTTCCATCCAGGGCCCTTCCTCAGCCCGTCACGTAGGAACGGGTGAAACAGCGATGAACCCAGACAGAAACTGGGAGGTGAGCGTGCGCACATGTGCAAGCATGGTTGTTTGTTTGAAACCCACGGTCACACATGTACTATGGTCCTGGACCTATGCATTTTACCGTGTGGGAAACATAACCAAGTTCGAAAGGTCAGATTAGGATTTGCCATTATAATTCTGTGGTGGAGCCATCTTTTAGTACCATGATATTCGGAGGGAGGTTACTGTTCCTTACGTTAAGTTAGGCACCCCAGCATCTTGCTTCCCTGGAAGTAGTATGTTACAAAGGCAGAATAAACAAGGTAAGGCAGGGTTCTGAGAAGGTATAGGTTACTCTAGATAGGCAATAATCTTCTGGTAGCTAAGGGTCTCTTTTCCAGTTTGTAATACACGTACATTCTGAAAAGATGCTTGAGGAGAGTCTGGCTGGAATAAGTATGACACAGTAGCAGGCTACAACTTTCTAAAATTTAGGCTGCTGAAAACATCTATGCCTAAAAGCAATAGGCTACTTAGTGGGACAGAATATTTACTTATAATACTGATGCCTCAAAGCAAGTGGCAACTTAATTGGAGAAAAAGAATCATAGAATTAGTTTGCTGAAATCACAAATGGACAATAAATGTATGGGGGGAAATCCTCAACCTTACTAGCAATCAGTGAAAGAAAAATTAAAACCATAGTGAGATGTTAATTCATATTTAGCAGATGAGGGCAACTTTAATATGTGACAATACTGAGTTATTGGTGGGAACATGGAACAAAGGGGACTTTTCTGTGCTTCCGGAGGGAGTTTTTGCCACTTCCTCCTAAAAATAAAGATTGATACACTTTCTATGACTCAGCAACTCCACCCCCAGAGATGCACCTTAGACATGGCGATGAATTTGTTCTGGGGGACATGTTCAAGAATGTTTATAGTAGCATTACTGGCTATAGCAAAATACTGAGATCCCAATACTCCTGGGACCTCAGTATTGGATAAATGGTTGGTTGGATAAAATATAAGTAAGCAATATTGTGGAATATCACACAGCAGAGAAAGTGACTGAAATACAGCAATATGTATCCTCATAAATAAATCTCAACTATTTAATGTTGAAAAACACAAATCAGAGAAAAAATATATTTATTTTATAATGGTCAAATACAGGCAAAACAAAATAATATGTTAATGATGAATACATGTGTGGCAAAACTATAAAAATGGCAAAGGAGTAAATAACAGAAATTAAGAAAGTTGCTAAAGGGTACTTGGGTGTGTTTCATTATAATTGTTGTTATTGTGATCATCGATGTTATTATTTTTAATTATGAAAACACTATGTATATAGCATATAGTTCATAATTTAAATAAATCATATAGTGTTGAAATTAGTACAATAACTACAAGCTATCTAGTCCTCGCCCCATTTAACAAAAAAAAATATGTTGCACAATAAAAAATGGTTTACGAAGTAGTATCAGATTTCAGAGATGCTACAAACCCATTGGTTAAAGCCAATTAGTTTTTTCTCCTCTTGTGAGGGATGTAGGTCCTCATTTAGAATCTCCTCTTTTCCTTTAGACACAGTCCCAACAAAACCCAGTTTCCTAGTTCTCAGCAAATCAAAAGTAGAAAAGAGAAGGACCACTTTGTAAGTCTTACGACAGTGAGAAGTCCAAGCTGGACACAAGCAAGTGCATAACATGCATTTTATAAATCAGGAATACAAATCAAAAATCTTAAGAAAACCAAAGTAGCAGCCTATGGCCATATAATGGAAAAATAAACAGCCCTTATTGATGTAATACTTTCAGAAACCATCCCTATAATATTAGGTAATATAATGACTGAGCCACAGCGATGCCTTTGATCTATTAAAGGCAGATTAGCTTATGTCTTTGTAATTAAAAGGCAGCTAAGTGAGTGGATACATATTTTTAAAGAGCATGAAAATTTGATAAAATTTTAAAATGTTGTTGTTTAAGAAGAAACTTTAGTCACTAAAAAAATTGACTTGAGTAACCATTTAACTCCTTTTTCTCTCTTATACAACTGTAAAAGCAGATTTAAGAACATTTTAGATACTAGAATAATGTTGTATTGATAAAGCCTCTCACCAGATCACAATACTGCAGTAATGAGTCAGTGTTTTCATTAGATCTCAGCATAAAGATTCATCATTAAAGATTCATGGAGTAAGTTTGTCCTAAATACTCTCAAGAGTAGACTTCTGGCTAGAACCAATCTTTAAAGGGCGAGTCAAGCCCAAGGGTGAAGTGCCTAGCCCGCTGTTAGGTCCCATCGTAATAATCACAAATGGTGGAAAGGGCCTCCTTCCCTTGCAACTCAGAAATGACTGAGCAAGCAAGAAGTCAAGGTAGTCAAATGCGGGAAGTTAAACTACAGCACATCACGAAATAAGAAGTAGGTTACAGGCGCTGGGCTCACAAAATGGAGCCGACAAGAGAAACTTTCCTGCCCTAGGTCATTACATAACAATGAACTTTTAAAAATATGATCAATAAATACAGAGTGGTTTGTGTATTATCAGGTTGAACTCCCTCCCCAAAGAAAAGAGAGCTGTGAATAATATAGTTGTTTGGAACTATTTACAAAAACAGCATGCACTACTAACACCATTGGAAAATTATTGTCAATAAAAAAAGGAATGTTTAATTGTACACATTATTATGTATTTTTAAACCATGCCATTGAACAGAGTTCAGGCATTTCTAAACCACCAAGGAAAACATACTTACTTAATAGTTGACTTAAAGGGGGCTGTTTTGTTTCTTTTTTTTTATCTCAGGCTAAAATTTGTCAAAGCAATTTAGAGCACTAGGGTAATTTTCATCATCAATCAGCCAGCCTGTATTTCCACATTAGTGCAGTGCTCAATCAGAGAAGTATAAGGAATCAACTCTCTAGTGTGGGAGGAAGCAAAGGTGTGATAGTGAATTGTGTTGTAATTTACCTGGGTGCTACAATTTGTAAAGGTGTATAATAATATGCGATTTATTTTTTTGCTATTATGCATTTGCCATAAGTAACATGTGATTTTTTTCCTTGTCCATGTTTTTAATTGGTCTACAGGAAAAAGAAGCCAAATGTTCTTCCATTCTTATTAATTAGTTTAACATTTGCTTTGCTTGAGGTCTTGAAGAAAAACACCTTAAATGCTTTGGGTCAGTGCTGTGCTACTGTTATTATAATACCACTAAGAAACGCTTTGATCTCTGAAAAGTAGTAACTTGAAGAAAATCAAAGTTCCAACCTGAGAACACCCTCTTGAAAAGCTTGTCTGCCTGGGTTGGCACCACCTACCACCTGTCCTCCACTGCTCCCTTTCTCTTCACATGCTCCTGAGCTCTTGACCTTCAACCCTGGTGGAGGGGCCACTAGCTGGAGTCTCCTGTGCTAAGAGAACTGCTTGGCTGTTTCCAGAGGACAGCTTAACTCTCCACTAGAAGCAGCCCTCATGCAAATTTGAACATTTGTTTTTAAGGTAAATTTCTGTGAGTTTACAAAGCATAACACAGCACGTAAAACATTGTGCCTGCAGCTCAGAGCCTGGGAGCCCTAGTGGGAAGGGCTCTCCTGGGCTGCAGCAAAGGAGGCAGCGCAGATTCCACGGAGTTCAGAGATGAGCGCTGCGACTCTGCAGAGACAGGCTGGAGAGAAGGCCACCGGCAGCCTGCGGAACAGTCCGCCGGGCGTCACGCTGATGCTTAAGTCAGTGTGTTTCAATCCGGAGCTGCTAAGATCCCAGGCTACAGTTCATAAAAGCACGTAACTGTCTTGACAATTCATGAAGCTCTCCAATCCTCCTCTGGATCACCATATGAACAAAAACACTTTCTAAAGAAGAGACAACTCCACATTTAGACTTTATGAATTGTAAATGTGCATAGTGTTTATCACTTTTCTTTAGGGATTACCGTATGTTTCCAGAACCAAGTGACTTTTCATCTTTAGTTAATTAATCAAGTAATCCTCGGTGGGTTTATGTCATTATTCTTCTTACTCAGGCAAAAGAAGTCTTCCCCAAATTTACATAATACAGTTCATCTAAGAGATTATCATCTGAGGTAGATTAATCCATCAAAAACTTGTCAGTGGAGCTGGTAGCTGTGTAACAGCTACCAACACCGAGCAATGTATTCTTAACATGTGCGGCGCAAGGTTCTGAGAGCTACAGTCTCTTAGCTGGTGGGAAGGTCTACCACCCGCCAAGAGGAGCGCCCTCACTAGTGAAATCCCAGTGGTTTCTGGAGTCTCAGTGTAATTAGCACTATCTTAATTCACCCCAAAGTTATAAATTTGGGGAGTTGGCACCGAGGGTGGAAAACCTCTCCACCCGGTACATGTATTATTGTGTTTCCATGTAAGAAAATGCCAAAAACAACTGCATTCTTTTCTCATAAACTGATAAGGCAGGGTACTGCCTGGTAGAGGCACGAGGAAGAAGTTTCACCTGTGACGTTTAGGATGGCAGATTTTCCAAACAAACAATAGGAATGTTTGCTCGAAAATGCAGCGTTAGGGCTCAGGCTTCCATGGGAAGAAAAATTCTGTTCAGAAACTTCAGCACTGTCCGCAAACAGGCAGCACCACCTAAAGATAGGTGTTTCGTTGGGGAAGTCAAGATTTAAATCAGGGCTTGTTTCCCAAGGAGGGAGCCAGTACCACGTGACCCCACTGCGTGCAGCGGAAAAACTCCAGGAGCAAATCACGTGTGTTTGAAGACTCTGGGATGATTGGATGAACAAAAGAAGAAACGCAAGCCAGACAGAAGGAAATATTTCCTCCCGTAAAACAGGTTTTTGAGGATAACTAGAGTGCTGGGGTTCCCTTTGAGTACTGGGGATCCCCTCCCTCTCCAGAAACAAGTAGAAATACTCTCTTCTACCCAAAAATCACCTCCCCAATTTCTTATTAAGCTTCCCATTGGCTGAGAAAACCATCCTATAGTCTGCAAATACCCTGTTCTCTAGGAGAAACTTCTAGCAGGGCTGCACTCAGGAATTTAGATCAGATTAAAGCTCTTCCTCTTCAATGAAAACAATAAAGAAGTTTGCTGAGAGGTCAACTTGCCAGAGAATAAATGCAAGTCATACATGCTGAGAAGTTATAAATCTCTCCCCAGAAAAAAAATGCCTAACAGCGGCTCAAGCCAGCCCAGCTTTTAAGAGCATTAAAGCAAATGCACTAAGCCTAATATAGTCACATATAACACATGTGGTGACTGTTTCACATGCTTCATAACTCAGGGGCAACTGCTGCTGTGTGGGAAATGGATGCCGTGACAGGTCGCCGGTGATTTACGCTGCAGCACTCCAGGAGGAGTGGGCAGCCAGGCTGCCCAGGAGCCCCCGGGGCCTGCCGTGCTCCACTCTACAGCTGACCCAGACGGGGCATCTGGTCAGGCTTGGTTGAGCGGGGGAAGAAGGGCTTAGGGCAGGCAGCGAGCCTTATTTCACCAGACTATATAAACTCCCATAGCTTTTCTTTTCAATAGGATGTAATCCAAACACACATACGGATGATTAATCAATTAACATGTACGTCTGCTATTTCCTTCATTAGCACCTCACATCTAAAATTTTCCCTCTCATCTGAGATCCTGGGACTCTACTTAGCGCCTCTGCTTGGTGCTCAAGTCAAATACGTGAGAACATGACATCTTACAAAGGCCAGCGAAAAAGCCACCGTCCACCTCCTCCTCCAGCATCAAGTCCGCATCCTCTGCTGACACTGTGCAGGGATGCTGTGGTCTGTGAGGGCTCAACAATTTCATACCAATCTACAGCACTTTCGGACTTTATCTGGGAGGTGGGAGAATAGCCAGTGTGACTGCTAGTCTCCATATCCTTTGTCACCCATCAACAAAGTCTTTAAAACATCTTGCCGAATGGGAATTGCACTGCCAGTAGACACTTGGCCTTATTAAGGGCACCTCCTACTGGTCCTTTCATAAAGGGAACTCTGCTTTCTTCAGCATCAATTCCCTGGCAAGTACCTTAGGAAGGGAAGTAGTAAGAAAAAGAGGAGAAACAAATGAGCAAAGGACCAGCCTGATCTGAATGAACAATATCTCAAAACTGCACTATTCACTTTCCCGGGACCTGTGCAAACTATATCACAGTCCATTTACAAATAACAGGAAGAAATGTAAAAGTATAGACAAGCTTAAAGACTTATATCCACATGTCTATCCACAGGCACATCCCTTCTGCAGGTGTAGTTTTGTCTTCCTGTTCAAACACAGACATGTTTGCTGCAGAAGAAATTAAAGCAGTTATATTAACTCTTTGGACAAGAAACTTCAGTGAGAAGAAGGATATTTAATTAATGTAGATATTAGTAAAACATACATAAATCTGTTTCCATTTATTTAATTTCACTAGACAAAGTCACTTGGGAAATGGCTTTAAAATATTTTAGTGTAATTGATAAAACATTATTATCCATTCTTGCACACGTTCCCTAATGCATTTCAGGCCGGGCGGGCAGACTTTCCACCAAGACAGAAATGCCCCCTCTGAACTCCCCCCCCCCTTCCCCAGGAGACCCCTCCTGAGCGGTCTCCCAAGCTGCCAAGAAAGCGAGAGGCAATCTTAGATGCAGAAGGAGGGTCTTTTTCGATGCAGTGTCTAGTGTCTGCTGGTATTAAGGAGGGAACTTTAAAAAGACACCTATTCATTACTTCAGGGATGACCCCCGCCCACCTCCGACGGGAGTAATTGGGGAGGACAAAGCTCTGGGAGAGTGGAGCCCGGGAGGAGGGGACCAGAGAGAGGGAGGGAGGGAGCGCGGCCGGCTGCTGAGAGCTCGGATTCAGTACACGCGCACCACAGGGGCGCGCGCCCGCGCGCTCTGGCACCGTCTGATCAAACGAAGGTGAGGAGTAAGGGTAGGTATGGATGCTCAGATTCCTGCTCGTGCGTGGCCGCACCAGGATGTGGGGAGCCTCCAGCTGACTCCGAGGCTGTCTAAATCCTCAGCTACCAGCGGGGGCTCCTTCTCTGTTCACATTCGGAGCCCTGGGCTATGCAGCATTTAGCAGGAACAAGAAAGCAGGAGCTTCAGGCTCAGGGGCAGCTGGGTGCTTGGCTGCGAATTACCTCCCATCCCCTGTTAATTTCCTAGGCGCGGGTTGGAGCGCCTCTACTCCAAATGAGCCTGGCCCCTGCCAGCGGCTCGTTTTCGTTTGGATTTGGGAAAAGGTAGTTTCCGAAGGGATTTGAATTCCCAACCGGCTCTTCTCCACTCCTTCCCTGCCAGGCCACCCACTGTACCCCAGAGCCCGTCTACACTTGTGGTGAGGCCCAGCAAAACGAGTGGACATAAAAATGAGATGTTTTGCTCTTTTGAAAATTCTTTTTGGCTGTTGAAGCCTCAAGCTCCGTATTCAGAGACTGCAGCAGCCCCGAGCACGCCTCAGACCCCTCTTTCTCCTCCTGTATAACCCAGTCCATCCCCCAAACAATTTTGCCATTTTTAATTAGAAACTGCACTTGCCAAGCGCCAGAGCCAAGAGGCTGGTTGCCCGGAATATCAATCATTTGGAGTTTGGAAGTGTCCTGGAGATATCAGGAGACTAAGCTTGGGAGCTGAATCCGCCGTTAAAAAAAATAAAGCACGCCTCCTTCCTCCTAACAACTCTGCGCCTCTTTTCTTTTCGGCACCGCTGTCCTCTCCTCCGAAGTACCAGAGCACAGTAGCGGTCCCTTCCCGATTCACAGTCACCAAACGGAGGCGCGTATAATCACAGACACACCACTCAGCCCCACCACCTACATTCTGAACAGACTTCCTCAGAGCCCCCTCGATGATTCCCTCCGCCGGGCCCTGGTGCCCCAAATCCCCTATTCCGTAGGTTTCCAAGGCTTTAAGAATGCAACCCAGTTCCTTTCAACGACATCCCCATCACTTGCGTCTTCCCTGCCCCAGCCCGCCGGCTCTCCAAAGCAAGGTAAATACTGGCAAAAGCACAGACTGCGGAGCACCAGATTCAAAAACAGCGAAGGGGCACCCCTCTTCCCAGCCGCCAACATCCTCCACCCCCAAGAGAAACAAAAGTCTTCCCGTCTTTTATCATCCGTGAGGAAATGGGGCGCAGAGCAAGCGCCGTACATCTCGCTCTTTCTCCTTCTTGCCCAATTCTACTACTGGTCAAAAGACATGAGAAGGAAAAGGAAACGGTGTTGTAGGGGGCGCGGGGGGGGGGCGGCGAGGATGCCTCGAGAAGAAAGGAAAGAACCGCTTACCGGTGACTTGAAGATGTGCGCTGAGCAGGGTAGCTCCGAAGAGTACAAAAGCCAGCTTGGGTACCCAAACACATCCAAGACTATTCTCCATATTTCAGCCAGCACCTTCGGGGCCGGGGGTCCTGGGCAGCGGCGGCTCTCACACACACGCACTCACACACCCATGCACACATGCACACGCTCCCGCCGAGCCCCTTCGGCTTCCTCCTCCTCCTCCTCGTCCTCTTCCTCCACCTCTTTCCCCACCTCCCTTGCGCCTCTTCTGCCTCCGAAGCCCTTTTCCTCGTCCACTGACAGAATCAACAGCAAAAGCAGGCAGCGAAAAGTTCCATTCGGTCCGAGAGATCCCGAGACCCGCAAAACCTCTGAAAACTAACTCAAGGAAACAGAGGGAGCAAGAGGAGGGAAGACGGCTCTCCGCGGAGCTGGCGACTCATCAATAAGCAGAATATCCAGGGGCGACCAAGAGGAGACGGAAAGCAATCCTGTGGCTGGGCTGTGCATGAAAGGGTTGCGGCTGGTACCCTATCCTCAGCTGCGTAAAGTTGAAGAGGAAAATCCGCTCCGGAGCTGGGGATGCTGTTCGTGGTTCCTCCAAGAGCTGAGGGGACCGAGGGAGGAGAGGCAAGGGCTGCGGGGAGAAGCGCTCTCACTTGTTACTGGGGTGTCCGCCAGCGGCGTGTGAGCTGGGACTTGGAGCCGTACTATCCATTGATCCGGAGAAGTGGAGGGCTGGAAGGGAAAATGTGGAGACCGGAGGGAAACGAACTGGATCAGGCAAAGATTCCACGGGAAGGGGGCGGGGGGCTGAGAGATGACGGCTGCGGAGGGAAAAAAAGAGCGGTCGGAGGAGGCTTCCAGCACCGCATTCGCCGGGTCTACATATCAATGAGCAGGGATGCCCTCTGTGGGCAAAGCGTGGGAAGTCACTTTTGTCAATGGAGCTGGCGAGCACCGCGAGCAGCGTCGGGGGCTTGTGCCGCTCAGCCAGCCACCTTCCCGCAAACTCTTTCCGAGTGTCACTCCTGTCGGGTGGTTAAGCAGGATCAGGTGGCCAGGGCTTCACCTCCTTTCTGCCCTCGGCACTATTGAAAGTAGAATTTTCCCATCTGGAAAGAATCACCTGATCCAACTCCCTTCTAGGACAGGCGGGAAACCGAGGTCCAGAACACAGCGACAGACGCCAGGCCAGTTTCCTGACCTAACCGCGAGGGTCCTCTTTTTGTAAGACGCCTGATTTCACCCGGGTCCTCCCTTCTCTGGGCGCATTTATTTCAACGCTCCCTTCCACAATATGACATGCCTAAAGCATGTATCATGTTCCAGGTACCCTGTTAGCTCCCAGGAAACAGAGATAGGAAGTTTAATAACACTCAACCTCTATCCTCAAGGGGTTTGCGATCAGTTGGGAGAAAGGCGTAATGAACAGTTATAAAATATTACAGTAAATCTGATGGCTCATGTAATGAGGAGGTGCTCTGGGAGAACGAGAGGCACTTCTGCACTCCCTGGAACATGAGATCTCTCTCTCTCTCTCTCTCTCTCTCTCTCTCTCTCTCTCTCTCTCTCACACACACACACACACACACACACACACACACACACACACGGCAGGAAATTTAGGAGGGCCAACAGCGAAGCCCTTCCAAGAAGCTGTTTTAAGCTGACTCTCTTTGCGTATTTTCTCTCCATGGCAGGACCTCGAAGGTCCCGCATGGGCCTTCGAAAGGAGAGGTTGAATGTCACGCATCTTTGCACCCTCACAGATCTAGCATAGGGTTTGGAACAAACTACCACACATGCCAATACACTTTTGCTGAATAAGTAAACTTAGAAACCAGTAAGTTTGGCCGGGGAGGAGGATGAATAGAAGCGCCACTCCGGTAAAAGTTCTGTCTCTTAAGGAGCTGTTCAGCTGCAGGTCTCTCCGCCCCTCACTATGTTGCATTGTCTAATTCCTTCTTTCTCTTCCCCGCTCATTCTTGTCACCCTCTCAAATATATCGGCTTCTGAGAATAGAAAAATGCTACTAGCTATTTGAAAATAAGAAGGAAATAGCACAGAAAATATAAGGAAAAAACCATCATCAGAGAAAGTCCCATGATACGAGAACTGGGAAATTGTGTCTGCATTCTCAGCCATGCCCATCCCTTTCTGTCTGGGAAAAGTTCAAAATAAGAAGCACCTGTGACCTCCAAATAAAAAGCCCTGTGAACTCTTTGGTGACCTTCCCATTTCTCAAAACATTCAACACCTCCCTCAGCTGAGGACGAGGTCCTTGGAAGTACAGGCTGAGGGGCTGGAAGCAGGACCCATGACTGGGCCCATGGGCCTTTCGGGGAGAGCTCTGCTGGCAGACTCCGAGGAGCTCACGGATATCCTGAAATGTCATGAAAAATGACTGGCCTCTATGCCAATGCTATTTTTTTCCCTGGGGAGAGAATGTTTAGCTTTCATTAGATGTGCAAAAGGAGCTCACATATGCCCCTACCACATAAGGAAAAGTACCACTGGTTTAGAAAGTATAGAATGAGGAAAGAGTCTCAGTCTCTTCCCGAGAGTCATAAAATCCCTGTTCTCCTCGTCGGTAAAAGGAAGGCCACCAAGAGTGGGACAGCAGGAACAAAAATGGCCCAGGCTGTCTGAGTCCCTTCTAATGGACACTGCTCAACCTAACACAGTACAACTAATAATGAAGTTACACCTGAGCAGTTCAGGCCATCTGCCCCTGACCAATGAGCTTCTACAAAAGTTCATCAACTTCTCTTCCTTCTAGATACTCATTTATTTCCCCAACTAGCTTCGGACAGTTCCTTGTGCTCACCTCCCCAGCACACTCTGCTTCTCAGGGAAATGGCTCCAGGCTGATTTTGGAGGAGCCTTCTCTTAGAAACAGCTTCAATATTTTTTTTGATTCACAGAATGGCAATTTATACCTGGGAGAGAAAGCACCTCCTCATCCCTCTTCTTAGAACTGTCCGGTCCACTTCCCACCTAGCTTCCTAATCAGGAAAAAAAAAAAGGACACCAAAAGATCAGAGAGGAAGAGAAAAGAAATGAGAACCACAGGCAATAGTTTAGCATAGTTAATGCTTTTCACATAGTCTTTATGACACTGGGTGCTTAAGAGTCCCCATCTGGGATTTAATCTGGGATTTAAAATATACAAACACCCAGGCACACTTTGGAGTTCTGAAAGCAAATTAATCAATACTTGTATTTCTTCAAACTACATGTACCCTAAGTTATGTGTGTCTGTAGCTGTTTGGGGAGGGTGTCAACAGGAATATTGATTTTCTGAGATTAGCCCAAGAGCATAAGTCAAATTAAAAGCATGTAATTTCTTTTAGGATCCCCATTATGGAATTGGTTTTCTTATCCTAATTCAGAAAATTGATTATCTTATTCTATTTCTGTTCTTCTCCCAATATCATGACCTGACTTTAAAAGATTCTTCAGAAATACATTGGCAAAAATAATAACATCTAGTCAAATGGTATATGTTAGGCTATCAATTTGACTATACTGAAAATCGAATCATGTAAACATGACATTGCAATAATTCACCATTCAGTCATTTACTAAAGAAAGCCAATTATTATATTAGACGTTTGGGCTATGTGATATCTATATAGACTATACAACTATAAATAAAATATGGCCATTGCCTTTGGCTAATTTGCAGTCATGGAGTGAAGGGATGTATTTTAGTTGACATTTACCTGTTGGTTGTTTTGTTTGTTTGTTTGTTTGTTTGTTTGTTTTGCCCAGAACCCACTCTCCCTTATTTTGGTAACAGGTCTCACATTTTGCTTAGAGTCTACTCCTCCTCCTTATTCTCAACTACAAGGTTGAGGTAATAGATCCTCAGTCTTTTTAGACATTTGGAGTAGCCTATCTTTCTGACCATGGTGATAAATGCAGAGCTGAACCCATCAGCTAATTAGAGCAAAGGAGACATTTTCTGGGGCTGTCTCCCAAGGGGGTACTGCTAGGAGAAATCCTGTTTCCCTTTGGAATATGGAAGCATCTGAGCTTCAATGAGGGTACTAACTTAGAAGAAATCTTGGAGTTTCCATCAACTCCCTGTGAAGAACCCATGGCACTCAGAATACTTTCCCTTCTCTCCCTTCCAAAAATGTCCACATTCTAATCTCTGGAACTATGGGTCATAAATAAGAGACTGTCCTGGATTATCCCAGTGAGCCCAGTGAGCCCAGTGTAACCACAAGGATTCTTAGAGAATGGAAGAGGGAGGCAGGAAGTCGGGGTCAGGAAAGGAGACATGATGACGAAAGCAGGGGCCAGGGCACTAGTGGACCACGGGCCAAGGCATGTCGGTGGCCTCTGCCAGCTAGAGAAGGGAGAACACAGATTCTGCCCTGGAGCCTGCCAATTCTCACTCTGTAAGATCTTTTTTCTATATCCAAAATTGTAAGATGATAAACTGGTGTCGTTTTAAACTAGTAAATGCGCGGCCGTTTTTTATAGGAGTACGAGGAAGCTAGCACAGATTTTGGCCCCATGCAGTGAAGTGCTGCTGTTAAAAATACTTGAAAATGTACAGGTGCCATTGGATGTAAGCAAAGGGCAGAGGCTGGGAAACTGTTAAGGAAGATGATAGGAACACAACTGAATTGCCTTGAATAGAGACTGTTGTAGAACTACGGGACCTAAAGGTGGTGTTGGTGAAGGCTCAGAAGGAGATGAGGAACGTGTCATGGGAGACTGGACGCAAGAGGATCCTTGTCATAATATAATGGCAGGGAACTTAGCACAGGTGTGGCCTACAGTGATGCGGACAGCAGAACTTATAAGTGATGAATTTGGATATTAACTGAGCAGATTTTCTAAGTATTAACCATATGACCTGATTTCTCCTTGGGGATTACAGTAAAAGAGCTAGATTGAGGGAAGAACCGTTAAGAAAAAGAACCAGGACTTGATGATCTGGGGAATTCTCAGCCTATCCAGATTACAAAAGATACTGAAATGAAGAGACTTCCTAGTCAAGGAGGCGTGCTCCAGAGAGAAAGCTGAGGGTGTGACTGCACAACCCTTGCTCAAGCCTCAGAGAGACCAAACCTCAGAGTACTCAAGCAGGAGGAGGGCTCTCCAAGGAGATTAGTCATGTGACTCTCTTATCCCTCAGCTATTTCAGCAGAAGCCAGGAATAGAGAAGTGATCATCCAGGAAAGATCTGTAGGAGGTAGTTTTATCGAATGGAGTGAATCCCCAAGACCTATATGGGAGACCAACAAGGTTCTTGAGAATGTCATAAGAGTGGAAATTGCCAGTTTGAACCGACAGAGACAGAGAGACCAAAGTGAAAGGAGCACATTGGATCCTAAGACCCTTTAAGCAGAAGACAGGCTGGTGAGGTACTCAGAGGCATATATATGCTATCCTTCACAAAAAAGAAGAAAAGAAGGATGAGTCCAAGGGCAGAGGTGGGAAGCCAGAGGGTGGAGCCATGGTCCCAGAGGGTGGAATGGCAAACCGCAGAGAATCACCCCCAGGCCTTGAAAACTAGTGGTGTTTGCCTAGTTGAAGTTCTCTGTTGCTTAGGGTGAGGAACTCTTTTCTTCCACTTCCTTCCTTTTAAACAAGAATGGTTGTGGTTAGTTTGCTACGCCTGTTGTACCATTATCTTTTTAAGTCAGATCATCTGTTTTCTAGGTTCATAAGCACACCTAAATTTTCTCCAGGGATGGATCATATCCACACCCCCTCCATATGTGATTTAGATGATGCAGTTGGGGACCTTTGAGCTGATATTCGGAGGAGATTTTGGACTCTGAATTGATGATGTAATGGATCAAAGATTGGGGGAATGTTGGGAAGGGGTGAATGCAGTGTGCATATGGGTGGATGTGGGTCTTCTGGGGCCAGAGAGAACACTAGGTGGGTGAGATCATGACCCTCCAAAGACGTCTGTACCCTAATCCCTGACACCTGTGAGTGTATTATTTAAATGGCAAGGGGACTTTGATGTGATAAAGTTAAGAGTTTTGAGATAAAAATATTATCCTGCACTTTTGGATTGGACCCACTGTAATCACAAGGGCCCTTCAAAAATGGGAAGAGAAAGCAGAAAGTCGGAGTCACAGAAGGAGGTGTGCCGATAACAACAGAGGTCGGTGTGATGCCGTTGCCACAAGGGGTCTGCCGGGCAGGGAATGCACGGGCTTCTAGAAAGCGGACAAGGCAAGAAGTAGGCTCTTCCCTAGAGCCTCCACAGGGAACACTGCCCTCAGGACACTTCAGCTGCAGCAGTGTAAGACCTGTTTTCAGAATGTTTACATCCAGAGCTGTAAGATATATTTGTACTGTTTTTAAGACTCTTCACTTTGTAATTTGTTATTGTAGCAATAGAGAAATACATAGAACACGGGAAGGAAGCTGACGCTATAGAACTAGAGTGAACAGAAGGAAAGAAACTAAGTCCTTGGTGACAATGGAATGAGTTATTTTGCTTGAAACCAGGCCTGCCTTTGGATTTCTCAGTCACAGGAGTCAACTAGTCCTTTTATTATTGAATCCTGGTTAAGGAGGGTATCTGCCTTTTACCACATATAGGATCCAAATAAGCCCATTAAAAGCAAAGCTGATCTTGATTAAGCACACTTTCCTATCATGAAATGTACATCTTTTATCTAGAGCCAGTTTTAATCTGAGTTTCTGAATGGCAAACATCATCAGAAGTCTAACTCCGGGTGTGTGATGATAGGAAAGCGAAGGAATGACTTTGTTATTATGATGAATCAGCAAACCTTTCCCAAAGCCCACTACATATGTAAGATAACTTACTTGTTCAAAGGGAGACAAGAAAGAGTTCTTGCTTTCAAGCAGACTCCAGTCTAGACAAAGAGGACAGACGTCTTCTATGGCCCAGCGACCGACAGGAGAAGGTTATCTGAGTAGAGGCAGAGAAGGGGGGACACCCCCAACCACGAGAAAGTCCTGGAGGGCTTACACTCTGGAAATACCCAACGTTTATGGCTTCAAATATTCTCTAAAGTGCAAAAAAAAGTACTTGCAAAAAATCGCTAAATCACTATTTTCTTAATCATCAAATAGGAGAGGGATATATACCTAAAAATAGGCAAGTTTCCTTGGTATGCATGAAGAATGGAAGGGCTGCAGTTATTTCGAACTACAAGCCAGTGAGCTTGAACTCAGTTCCAGGTAGGATATAAGAATTGATGATTAAATATGTGATTTATAAATACTCAGGAAAAGCTGCAAGATCACCAGGAGCCACCCAGGTCATCATGGGTTCACTTAGAAGAAATTAGTGCAGACTGAAGAAGCAGCTACAAAATATCACAGATAAATCATATCTGGATTTGAGTGAGGCATTTTGGGAAGTATTCACGATACTGTTGTAAGTACCTAAGTTAAAATATGACCCAAACAATGATACATTGTGGTACAATCTGAAATAACTACCCCTGTAGTATTATATTAATAGGTCAATGCCAATTAATGCCCACTCTGAAAATTCTCCTGTAACTTCCTGCAGGGCTCTGCTTCCCTTTGCCCCATAGCAATTTTTTAAATAGATACCTGGGAGAGAGATATTAACATGCTTAACAGACTAGCTGGTGACATACAACTAGAAGGAATACCTAATGCATTTGTGGGCACATTCAAAATTCCAAAGATCTCCGCGGAGTGAAACAACAAAATTAATCTAAAACTAAAATGAATGACTACTTATAAAGGACTGCATTTCCTAACCCACCTATTCCCCTCTCCCCCAAAAATGAAACTCCCCATTCTGTAAATAAAGGATTTGAAAGAAGGAATTCCATCTTGGCTGAGTGTGAGGAAAATGAGCATCCTCACTGACTTTAAGTGGGCTGGAGAACACTGTACAACGCTTCCACGGAAGAACCTCATGTTACAGCCCCCTAGACACAGTGGCACCCAACCCAGAATGGTAGACACCCCTCTGCTCCCAACAGTGCATCCTGCGGTTCCCTCTTCGGGAAGAGTTTAATCCCAAATCACACGCCCTCCTTTTTTATGTTCTTAATGACCTCTTCTTCCTTTATAACCCTGGAATTGGGGGTGTTTCCCATTGAGTTTAGAATTAAAGTTAGTCTGAGTCCTAGTAGATATATATATTTCGCATATTCAATTTTGTGTTAGCATTATATATTAATTTTACACTAACGTGACAGGTTATGATAAATAATATAATATTTAATATACATTTAATCATTTGGGAACAATTCTAAGTGGTTGAAATACACTGAACAGACAAACCAAGGAACTGACTTACGGCGGTGATGTCTGGTCTGTGGAGTGAGAAGCTCCGAGAATGTGCACCTCACTGCCACTCTGGGGGGGACTGCACTTCATCTGGAATAGAAGAGGTACCCACATTCCCCTGCTTATGTGCCTACAATGTGCCAGGCACTTTCTTATGTCATCTCCCTTAATCCTTGTCAGAGCCTTGTGAAGAATTGTTCTTCCCATCCACACATGAGGAGCTCAAAACTAAGAGAGTTGAAGTTGCCTGCGCAATGTCGCTTACATACAAGAGCTCGAACTTGAGTAGGCCCAGCTTCGGGGATGCCAAGGCCCCTCGCGCTGTGTGCGGCCTCCCAGCTCCAAACAAGGCCGTGAGGTAAGGCTGCCATAAGAACCAGCTCCTCAGACAGGTCCTGTCTCTTCTCTGCAGAGAGCAATCCTTCCTTGGGCAGGAGCTGTGTCTTTAGTTATCTCTTGTATTTTTGTAACATGCTAGCCAAAGAACTCAGGAAGAGTTCCCTGAGTAAGTTCTGATAATGATCAGGGGAATTACTCTGGGCTCTGGGAGATGCTGGCTCAAAGTTCTCCACTGCAGACTGCTTGGCGTGGCTACACTGAGCATTAGAAATGGATGTTTCTCATTTTTTCAGCCATCAGTCCTCAGCCTCCAATTGCTGCCCGCAGGGAGGGCAGAGCTGGCTCTACCCCAGGAATCGTTTTTCATAGTCATCTTCAGGAACACAAGTCGCTTCCCTATAATGACCTATGGCAATAGAGGAAAAAGCCATATTGATTTCCAAAATGGTAGTGGAACTTTGCTTTTGTCCCAAAAAATAGCAAAAGCAAGTTCTTTTGCAAATAGAAAAGTGCCATTTTTGCAGTTGAATACTCTTGAAAACTGGTACTTTGGTGCAACTCTATTCTCCTTCTGAGGTTGGTAAGACTGTGGGAGAAATAGCCTTGCTGTTACTACAGTGGTGAACTAGAGGTTTAATTGAATAATTTTCCATCTCTGGCTCCACCTTGTGAAGTATTGCAGAAGGCCCAACCGCTGGCCTCGGTCCAGGAGAAAGCTTGTGATGGTTTTTTTCTCGTATAATGTGGGCTCTCTCAGGTCCACAGCACTGAGAACTCTTAAGAAAAAGGAAAGAAAAAAGTTCTTTTTTTTTCAGACACAATAATAAAGGAGGCCAGGGAAACTTGAAAAGCTTAGAAAGAAAGGCTGAGCTCCGTACTGGCCCAGAGAAGTAATAGGGAAGAGAATGGGGGAGAAATTATACTCCCAACTGCTGGAAGAGAAAGGAGAACTGCGAACATTATGAAGTCATGACCGTTATCAAATCAATGAAAACATGAAGATCCAATTTTCCAGAGGGCGAAGGATGAGCGTTTGCCCACTGATTTTTTTTTAACTAACATGTGAAAACATGTCCATCTCAACTTTACACACACTGCTGCCTCTCCTTATGAACATATTGACTGTATCTCCAAATCTGCTTAATTGGTAATATGGGTAGTGTCATGCTTATTTCACAAAATATGATAATATGACTTTTTGACATTGTTTTAAGTAATTTAAAATAAAAAATGCCAAGGCAACATTAGACGTAAAATTGATTTTTCACATATGGAAAATCAACTACTCTTCAACAGGTTTTGAAATATTTTTCTTGGGATATTTGGCCTCCTTCCTAAACAGAATAAAAAAAAATCTTGGTGCAAATATTTCCTTAGGTTTACAATTTAAAAAAAAAATGACAATAGGAGGCGGACTCTCTGAAGACAGCACATCTATACAATGATGAAGGCATAGGCCTTAAAAAGGATGCTACAGGAAAAAAGGGATTAAAGTTGTGAGACTAGCCCTGGCTGGCGTAACTCAGTGGATTAAGCGTGGGCTGCGAACTCAAGCATCGCAGGTTTGATTCCAGTCAGGGCACATGCCTGGGTTGCAGGCCACAGCCCCCAGTAACCACATATTGATGTTTCTCTCTCTCTCTCTCTTTCTTCCTCCCTTCCCTCTCTAAAAATAAATAAATAAAATCTTTTAAAAAATAGTATTGTTTAAAAAAATGTTATGAGACTATATGACATCTCAAGTGAAAAATGTAAATTTCCAGGATTCTATGATTCTACTTTTCTAATTAGTATGCCTCTCCCTTCCATCCCCCTCCCCCCCACACTGTAGCATGGTAGAAAGATCATGAACTGAAGGACCAGCTAAACTTAAGTTTAAGCCAAGTCTAGGCATTAGATGGCTTTAGTTGGGTTAAAATTCTGAGCCTTTATTTCTTTGTAAAATAGAGATATAACTCTGCTCTGAGCTCTGTGCTTCCCGCTTTTAGCCCATGCAATCTCCTTCCAATGCAGCCAGACTCTGTTTCTCCTCAGTGTAAGTCCAATCAAGTCACTCCATTTAAAACGTTTCCGTAATTCCATATCTGATTCATCTCACTCAAATCCAATTTCATCTGACTCAAGCTCAAGTTCTCTTCAATGCTTATTAAAAACGAAAGACCCAAAGGACCTGCATTTTCTTCTCCTTCACTGTCTGAACTTGTCTTCGAAACATCTCTTCACTTCAAAATGTTCGCTGTTCCAGTCACTGGCCTCCTGCTGTTTCTGGGTCACGTGGGGCACCCTCCCACCTCAGGGCTTTTGCATAAATGTCTCTCAGGGACATTCCTTCCCATACATCTGGAGGATTTCTCCTTAATTTCTTTGGGTCTTTGCTCAAACATCGCTTTCTCAGAAAATCCTTCCCTGCCTGCCAAGGTTCTTACAGAAGGTCTCAGAGAAGGAATTCAATTTTAAGGTAGAAAGTCAAGGAATCAGGAGATTCATTTGTATTCTTGAATTATTTTCTCCACCCCATCACTTTTGCTAGTTACTGCTCACTCAGCCCTCAGATCCCAATTTAATCACTACTTCCTCAGAGAAACCATAACTGAGAAGATCAAATTCCCCTATTACCACCACTCATAACCATGTCCCTCTCTTTCACTGCACTTAGCACAGTGGTGATTTTATAGTTAAGGCTGATTAATGTCTATCTTTCTCACTAGACCGTGAGCAAGATGAAGATATAGGTTTTTGCTTGTCATTATAGTCCCAGCAGTGGCATAATGACTGGCACCTAACAGGTGTTCGGTGTGTAATTTTGGAAGAAATAAACCCATTGCTATTGCACGCAGTGCCCGCGGAAGGCGAGGGTCTGGCGATCTGGGGACCCAGGGGCTCAGCCGTCCTTTAATCTTGTCTCCGCAGACAGCAGGCATTCCAGGAAGAGCCCAAGTCAGAAAGAACAGTCCTGGGGCAGCATTCTGTGCTGAGGCTGTGTCCCGGCACGGAGACTGGGCAGCTAAACTGGGCCCTGGTGCAGTCCCAGCAGATACGTGGGCCCCAAACTCATCACTGCAGACTGGACAGAGAACGGGAAGGCAGAAATCAGCCTCGGAGACCAAGCACCGGTGGGTGGATCCACACAAGAGAAATGGAAACGGTCACAAAACATGAGATGCTCTTTAATGGAGCTGTCAAAGTTGGTTATGAAAGGTTATTCACACTACGGTAAAATTTTTATTATTTCATGTAAATAGAAACACAGAATCTGCAATGATATCTGATCGCCATTGTACAAAAATCACACAGGTGGCCCTGGCTGGTGTGGCTCAGTGGATTGAGCACAGGCTGCAAACCAAAGGGTCACCTGTTCAACTTTCAGTCAGGGCACACGCCCGGGGTTGCGGGCCAGGTCCCCAGTGAGGGCCCCATGAGAGGCAACCACGCATTGATGTTCCTCTCCCTCTCTTTCCCCCTCCCTTCCTCTCTAAAAATAAATAAAATAAAACCTTAAAAATTACACATGTGGAAAAACTCAGCATGAAGCTCCACAAAATGTTGTTCATAGATCCCCCTGAGGGATGAGGCCATGAGTGGCGTATAGTTTTTCCTTCTTTTCATGTTCTGAATGATATACAATTAACGTGGACTACTGCTAAAATTAGGAACAAATAAAAATGGAGTGGGTATCTATCTGATTTTGCTGCATACATCCATTTATCCTTCTTCAGATTGCTGACCTCTCTTCCCCTAGGCAGAACAGCACCTTCCTTACCCGCATCTGAGGGTGTTCTTCGGGGATGTCCCTCAGCCATGCTGCTGTGGTAGCCATGTGACTGCGATCCACCCAGCGCAGAGAACAGGCACGGAGACTGTCCTGGGCAGAGCAGGAGTGTGTGCCCATTGGCTCTGAGCTGCTGCCCTTTCTTTCACTGTGAAGGACAGTCTGCCCGGGGCTGGGCCGCACGTGGACAGAGAACACAGCTGAGAGAGAGAGAGTCCTGGTAACACCTTCTGAGCCCTGACAAAGTTGAGGCACAAGGGGGACCACATCCCCAGACTCTTCTAGGTAGTAGAACTGTCACTTCCTTTTTGTTTATTGGAGACCCATTTAGGTCTTTTGCAACCAACAAAGTCATGAGGGACAAGGAAAGATGGCCTCTTCCCATGTGCGTCCTGTGCATGCGTGGTGAGGGCAGGGGTGGGGCATGCATAGGGTGAGGAAAGCCTCTGCAACTGCCGAGGCTCTGGCTACCACATGGTCCGGGTCTTCTGAGGAGTCTGAGGGATTGTGAGTTAGTCCGTCTAGACACCACCATCAAAGCGCAAAGGTTACAGTCCTATATCACTGGCTCAGCAGACAACAAACCTGGGTGCTTCCTCCAAATATATGGCGTTTCCATACATAACGTCATCTTTCATATTTGTGATAACAAAACCCCCATGGTGTTTTTATCTAATGTGAATATAAAAATAATGTCTGTTGATAAAATAGTTAAATTCTATTTATAGTGTAGAATCTGGTGATACAGTCTGACATGCATATTTTGAATGACATGAAGGATAAATAATATATTCATTCTGGAACACTCTTTCCCACTCTCACAGGTTAGCAATTGTACTTCTAGTTTTCGCATGCATTCTCGTCATCAGTCAGCATCTGTGCGCTCACAGGCGCTGTCTCTTGATCATGTTTATGACTCTTTTCAGAGCACGTGTTCCCCTCCTGTTACTCAGAGATGCAGCTGTGTTGAATCTGTAGATTCAAATCCACAAGTGGCCATTCCCTTAGCATTGGAGCAACTTATTCCTCCATTCATTCCATCGCTGCAGAAATGGTGTCTTCAAAACACAGTTGCTTTCAGTATTGCTTTTTGTAAAATGATCATTAAGAAGCTTAAGACTACCTCCAATACTTACAATTTTGAGGTCATATCCTCAGGAATAATTACTAACACTGATGCTATTTTTTTACCTTTAAAAAAAGCTAATTAGGTTAGTGAACTGTCTAAACGTACAAAAGTGTTATTGATTGAGATCAACTGAGGCCAAACATGATTTTCTGAAAGGTGCTCCATTATTCATAATAAAATAATAGAAGAAGTACTCTTTAATATCTTCAAATACAGAGTGGGTGAGAACTTTCTGAAGAAGAAAAACCACGTTGGCTTTGGGCATGCATGGCATTTTGGGGTATGATGATGTACAGCTCTAACATGGTCCGGGCCACTACAGAGCTTAGCATCTGACAGGTGAAGCAAATGTCCAAGTAGCCAAGTGCAACTCAGTGTGACAGGCGCCTTCAGTGGGGGAGTGTCGTGTTCTGAAGAGGCAAAAAAGAGCGATGTTCTATCTGGACTCCAGAAAGTCGGAGAAGACTGCCCTAAAAGAAGAACAGTGAGGCAGCCTCTAAATAATACATAAAAGCGAACAAAGAAAATGCACGTGTGTGTGTGTGTGTGTGTGTGTGTGTGTGTGTGAAGGGGGTGAGCCGTGGATTGCAGATGGCAGGATGCAGGCAGAATGTTCCAGGCACAGAGACCAGCATCTGCGAAGGCACAGGTGAAAGAAACACTGCATATTGCATGGTAAAAGCACCAGCCTCCTCCTAAAAGGTCAGCTGGTGGTTGGATGGTCTGCCTGTTGCTGTTTAAATAGTTCACTGTGTGGAGAGCTAGTGAGGACGCTGTTGGAAACACAGAGCCCCAATTTTTCAAGGCTCTAGGATTTTCCTGGATAAGATGGCATTTTCCTGCCAGATGGGGAAATGCTAGAAATAAACAATGTAAGTAGTACAGGCCACGTTCATGATCATTTGAAAAATGCATGAAGTTCCAGGATGCAAAATTATTTCAGAGAGCCATGGGAGCCAAACTCTCCTCCCTGCAGGGACGCAGCTTCTTGGCTGAGAGATGCCCCCAGCCCCCGGCCCTGCCCACGGGTCTGCCATGCTAATGGCTCAGGGCACAGCTGCTGTCATGGGAGCTGAGATGTGCTCCCTAAACTGGTACCTTCATTCAGAAATATTATATATTATGAACTTCCATCAAGTACAAGGAATGGGGTGGAGTGGTATGCAGGACATAAGATTGAATGAATCATCATGTTGCTGCTAGCCGTCTCTTGAGTTTATAATCTAGGAAGAGAAAGACATAACCCTACGGTGAACAGCATCAGTATCAGGCACACACCGCAGATAGATAGATAGACAGATAGATAGATAGACAGACAGATGTGCTATATATATATATATATATATATAGTGTATCATTATGTGCTCTGTTGAATCATTTTTAATTGTTTCTTATAGCCATGAGACTTTAATATTTTATTGAGGTATACAAAACTTTTAAAAATATGGGCACAAAGACAGGAAGCCTTCCCCCAATTATAGTGTGATAACCACTGAATTTTCTTTTTTCTTTTTTTTTTTTAGAGTTTGGCACATCAAATTGGTTTAAAAAGTATAAAATGTAGAGCCTGTCAGGAGTTGAACTGACTGGATGCAGAGCTGCTGGCTTGGAGCTCTGCGTAGTTTCTCAGCCTTAGTGAAGAATTGACCTCCGAGTCTGGGGCAGACCACATCTTCGAGTTTTTGTTCATTAAGTTCAGTTCTCATAGCTAGAGAGTTGCAGGCACACAGAGCCAACCAGATACTCCAAAGCCGCGCCGATGGGGGAATAGTTTCCTGGAAGGAAACGTGGTCTCAGATGGAAGGGAAGCTGGCCTGAGAGTCTGCAGGTCTAGGGTTTAGCCCACTTCTGACCCCGGGCGAGGTCACTGACAGAATGAGTGCGATGACCACATCAGTTGCACATCAGAGTTGGTGGGGATGTTTGTTAAAAATGCAGACCCACGGGCTCCATGTACTGAACCATTATCTCCGGGTGGGCTGCTACACTATTATAAAGCTTCCTGGGACATTTCACGCAGAAATCTTATGCAGAGGCCCTAGTACTGCGGCACCGACCGATATTTGGTAGGCGTTGATCTTAGATGATCTTTAGAGCTCATTTCAATTCTAACATTTTCTGGCCTGTAATCGTACATGATCCATACAAGTACGCTGAAGGAAGGCTTAAAAAGGGCTGGTTTACTTACTGGTTGGTCAAAAGCACCTAAGGTGGTGAGTCTACCCTTAATTATTTCTGAGACAGGGAAGCCAGATCATCCCTAAAATTGCCCTTGACTCTGCCAACTACATGAATGAATGCCTTGAGACAGACGTGGGTTTATTCCCCTGATGTAGCTCCCAGGTTACCATAGGCTGTAAAGGCAGTCTCTAAAAGTAGTTTCCAAATAGTTCCGAACCATGGCAATAGAGTTCGAATAAAAGCCTTAACCGTGGTTATTGTTAAAGGAAATAATGTGGAAGGACATGGGTTTTTCTTCAGAGGATCCAGCCCCCTTACCTATAATCCCCCCCAGGGGATGCCTGAAACCACAAAAAGTACCAAACTCTTTATACACTATGATTTTCCCATGTGTACAAACCTGTAGCAAAGTTTAACTTGTAAATTAGCCACAGTAAAAGATTAACACCAGTAACAAATAATAAAATAGCACAATTATAACAATACACTGTACTAAAAGTTATGCGAATGGCTTTGGGGCCTTATTACGTAAAGTGAGGTGACTTGAACGTGACTTATTACGTGAAGTGAGGGCACGGGATGTGGTGACTGGGAGATCTGAGGCCCGACTCTCTACAAGGTGACTGCCGGGACTAGCGCGCAGGCAGCGTGTACCCCGCTCCACGGCGTGGACACGGCAGGAAACGGGGTGATTCACGACGTAGGCAGGGCTGAGCAGGACAGGACCAGTTTTCCTCTCACAACTCACAATGGCACAAAGATTTAAAACTGATGGAAGCGTTGTTTATGTCTGAAGTTTTCTGTTTAATATTTTGGAGTGTCATTGACTTCAGGTAACTGAAACCGTGAACGTGAAACCGCAGGTAAGCGGGGTAGGTTGCTACTGAGTCTGGAGTGATGGTCTTTCCGTTACTGATGGGGTTATCTGAAATGATTACTTAACCTCTGTGAACGGATTTTCCTTAGAGATTGCTGTAAGAGAAATATGACAGTAACATACATGAAGAGACTTTGTAAGCTAAAATGTGCCACATACAAATTATACTGTTAGTAAGATAGCATGGGAGCATATAAACAATAGAATGTCATAAAAATCCATCACCATTTTTGATAATTATGTTCCATAAATTGAGTTTGTATTCTCCACTAGATAGTCCCTTGGAAAATACAAAACAGGTGTGTAAACCAGAGTTTCCTGCCCGTGATGGGGGCAGGGGGAAGATGAAACGGGGGAGGGGAGGCTCAGGCTAAGGAAGGGACTGAGCTTTGAGAACTCCCAGGACTGGGTTCGTAAAGCCTCAGCATGCGTGCTTGAAGGGAAGTTCCCTTCTGCTTGATTCCGAGGGTGCCCGTAATAACAGAGGGCTGCAGACACGCAATCTCGTGTCAGCTTTAAGTATTCAGAGCCTGAAATTCAAGCCCATTTGGGGAAGTTCCGCCTTATTCTGATGAGTAGTTATTTCATAAATATGTTGCTCACACACCTAACATGGTGTGGCCCTTCTCGTTTAGAGACTTACAATGAGACTTTGCGCATGCACACCACAGGAGTGAGCCTTGTGCCTCGGGTAAGTTCCCTGAGGTCACACGTAGGGCGTAAGCCTCAAGGGGAGGTGTAGGTTCTTTCAGAAGTGTCCCTGGAACCATCCTTTGTGCTTATCAAATACACCCAATATCATCCCCCAGAGGACATTCTGCACTATCTAGAGACATTTTTGTGCTGAGGCCAGGGACGCTGCTGAAAACGTTCTACACTGCACAGGGCCACTCCCCACAACAAAGAATTATGCTGCTCAGGACGCCAGTGGTGCCCAGCTTGAGAAGTCCTGTTCTAGGTGGAGCTTAGGTATGTCTTGTCCTTGGGTCCCTGGAATAAGGTGCCAATAACCTCTTGAGTTAAGTCAAGCCACAGCGGGAAAACTCTTGAGTAGGACTCCAAAGCTAAGCATTGTTTCCACAGCCCCCTCCCTGCCTGACATCGGGAAAATGAACTCATTGCTCGGGGCCCCTGCTCATCCATTGACAAAAGGGGATTACATGGGTAAATTTTAATAGATGTCCTTCCATGTCATGGTATTTCATGAAGGTGTTTCTGAGGGATAATGGTAAAAGCCCTGCGTGCCTGCTCCAGGAGAGGTGGTTTCCAAGTGCTTTACAGGTACTAGCTCATCCCACTCACACAACACTGTGAGGCAGTGACTGTTGTGACCCACCACTTACAGTCTGGCAAGGCAACTGAGACAGAGGGAAGACAAGCGGTTACCCAAATTGGCCTCCTTGGAGGCGGCAGCGGCAGAATTGGAACCCAGCAGTTGGATTCCAATTCAGATGCCTTCCCATGAGAGAGGAAAGGTGGGGGGCGAGGGGGGATGTCCAGCTGAAAGAAGTGCCCCTCACCTCTGCTTCACCCCTTAGGTTACTTTGTATTTCCCTTAGGCTACCTGTGTGTGTATGGGAAGAGGGTTATGTTTTTTCTTTTCTTTTTCTTTTTTTTTGTTTTTAAATTTTTTTTTGTTTCTCTTTTTTTTTCCTTTTTTTATTTGGGTGTGTTTGTATGTATATGTGTTTGGCATGAGTCATTTGTTGAACGATATTTTTGAAAAATGACTATATACGTGATTCCCAAGCTTTCCTTCCATTTTCATGATTTGATTATTTGAATCATCCAAAATGGTTAATACAAAATAAAACTTATCTGAAAGCATGAATAATAATGAAAATCATGATAATACTAAGATAGCAATGAAAATAACTGTATGTTCTATGTTCACAGTAATAAAGACAATCTTGGCTTTATAATGACTTTTCTCTGAAAAATAATATAGCACATAACCAATTTAAGGCTAGTCCAACAGGAAAAAAATACAGGTTTACAAAGCTGTTGAACTTGGGACTCCATCTGTGTTTCAAGTGGAGTCCTGGCAACACAGAGTCACTGCAGTGTGCCTTTAAATACCAAGCCTCCCTAGTGCATTCGAAATTGATTCAATTTACAAAACTTCAATGTATACTTGACTTTTTCAGGAGCTCATCTATTGCATGCAATGAAATACACCTCCAAGAGCTCATTTATCCTCCCAACACTCTAATTTCTCCAAAAGCATTATTTGCCACACTTTTGAGAGAAGCAGAAAGATGACACAGTATCTTGTGTGAGCACGGAACTAAATGAATGTTATTTGAAGAGAATAATTCACCGTAATGACGAGAATCACAATGATGACAATGGCAAACATGAACGGGCTGAGAATTAGAGGCAATAACTTTGTTTGGAGACGAGCAATCTTATTTATTATACTCAGCCACCATCATGGTAACTGAGTGTTATAAATGGTGTATCTCTTTTCAATTTTCACCACATAATATCGAGACCTCACTATTGATGAGAAATGGCCATATTCATGCATTTATAAATTAAGTATCCTAATTTTATCATGACTGATGGAGGCAGATGCTGCTGGTTACTTACTCCACAGCCTTGCTTCCTCACCACATCCCCTTCTTCCCAGCGGGCAGGGCCTGCTTCCACTACGCGGGTTGATAAAGCAGGTTATCGGCTTCCCCAAATTGTCTTGCAGCCAGAGCACACATGAAACACCCAATATATCAAGAAAGGTCTGCAAGAGGTTTGGAAAGGAAATTCTCCCCTATTTCCTTTAGATGTAGCTGTACAAAAGGGTGAAGACTGGGGCATCTTGCAAAAATGAGGTGGAATGACTCAAATAATGAAAAACACTATTTTGAGAGAGGTACACTGGAGACGGAAAATACCCAGGGATATAAGGAACTGTACAAATGGGGCTGAATACTGAACATCATCCCAAATAACTGATAGTAAGTACTTACGTTGCCGTCTGGTTTGGTGTGGGTGTTGTCCTCTCTGAATAGTGAATGGCGGCAGGACAGTGATCATCATGTTTCCATCATTGTGTCCCCAGAACCAAGAGCCGTATCTGCAACACCCTCACGCTACAGCAGACGGCTCAGGGAATGTGAAAGTAAAAACAGAGGGAAACCATATACTGAACCAGTGCCTTCAAACAGTGCCCCTGAAATTTTATCAGTTCCTCTTATTAGTCAATGAGAACAATTAATAAAACAAAAATGAAAGGTAAGCTATAGCACATATAGACCTTTTTCAGTGCTTTGGTCAATATCCAACTTATGAAACAGGCAGACTTGGAGAATCAGTCTTAAACTCCCAGGACAACCGTGTTGTTTCCAGCCATGTGGTCTCCAGCATGTGGGCCCCCAGCTTCCCGTTCTCAGCTGGCAAAAAGGAAGGATGACCCCCAGGCTCCACAGGAGGTTTGAAAACATTTTCTAATGTGTAAGTGTCTACGAAAAAGTTTCACTAGAGTAGCTGGTTAAAGGCATTTAACCCATTTTTAGAAGATTTTAGTTATTTATTTTCAGAGAGAGGGGAAGAGAGCGAGAAAGAGAGAAACACTGATGTGCAGAAGAAACATTGGTAGCTTGCCTCTCACACGCACTTCGTGCGCACCCCACCTGGGGACCTCGCCTGCAACCCAGCCATGTGCCCTGACAGGAATCGAACCGGCAACCTTGAGGTTCGCAGATCAGCACTCAATCCACTGAGCCACACCACCGTGAGCAGGAGCTTAATCAATTTTAACATGAAATTTGAACAGTTTTCTTTCTTATTTGTCCCATTACAGCATTCAGTACATTCTGGGGCAGATGGTGCACTGAGCTCACAACCAGACCAGTATAAAAGCTATTTAGTTTTAAACACTGAGTCTTCTCCTGCCCAGACGGGAGCTATTTTTCTTATTTTACTTATTTGACCTCTAATAGGCAGCTGAGATACCTTCTCTGGTGCTAGGAGGGGTGATTTTTGAGATAGAGAGAGAACTGGGCTTTCGGTGCCAGGGCTAGAAAGCATGAAAGCAGAAGTGGCGAGGCTGGGAGCATGGGAGAAGGATGGAGGGACTGTGGATTAGAAGGTGGTGTGGGCCGGGACAGTCCAAAGGGGCCGGGACCTGCAATGCATGCTGGGAATACAGGTCTCACCAGCTGACTTCCTGTGGTTAGAAACTGCTTATGGGCTCTTCCCAAGACCAGTGCCAACCAACTGCTCCTTATAGGAAGAGATCTTTGCATTGTTAGGGGCTGTTAGCTGTGTCCAGTGGGGGAAATGCCTAGAACTCGACAGGCCTTCACTCATTTTTTTTAGGTAAAAGTATCTTTTAGTTGGATTTATTGGGGTGACATTGGTTCACAAAACTGTACCAGGTTTCAAGTGCAAAACGTCGTGTGCATGCCGCATCATGCAGTCTTCAAAAAAGGGTGCTGGAAAAATGGGATGGATACATGCAAAAAAAGTGAAACCAGACCACCAACTTACGCCACACATGAGAAGAAACTCAAAGTGGAATAAAGACTTAAATGTAAGTTATGAAACCATAAAAATCCTAGAAGAAAACAGTGGCTGTAAAATTTCAGATATTTTTCAGCAATATTTTTGCCGCTGTATCTCCTCAGGCAAAGGAAACAGACAAAAATAAACAAATGGGACTACATCAAACGAAGCTGCGAAAGACGCCATGAACAACGTGAAAAGGGAACCCATTGAAAGGGAGAACATATTTGCCAACGGTACATCAGCCCTTCACTCTTTTCTTGTCTGGCAATGCTGGGATCACTGACCTCCGTCTGGGCCAGGTGACACCCTGGTGAGACCAAAGGAAAGCCCAGCTTTCTAGAAGCTGATACAGACGAGAGACCAACTCCAAATGTAGGAAAGTGAACTGGGAGGACCAGAGCTGAGTCGTCGGAGAATGCACACTACCATCGTATTAATGTTACATTGCCAAACTCTAGCTTTGAAATATATAATGGTAGTAGATCAGTGTGTTAAAAAAATAGCAGCAGTCTTATTGATTTCTTCATTTTCTGAAATCTTATAGCACTTAATGTGAATTTCAAGTAATTTAGTAATCAGCCTTCTTTGTGGGTTTTAACTTGCACAGATCTCTGACATCCATCTCTTCTTCTGTTTGCTTCCACGGGCTCCACCACAGGTCCTTCCTGGGCTCCAACATGAACAGTGACTCACTAGAACTCATCTTCTTGCTTTTGTTAACAAAAAATAATTTTAGCAGAGAGAAGAGGGGAGAGAGAAACATTGATTTGTTGTTCCACTTATTTATGCATTCATTGGTTGCTTCTCGTCTGTGCCCTGACCTGAGACTGAACCCGCGACCTTGGTGTGGAGATGATGCTTTAACCTACTGAGTCACCCAGCCAGGGCTCATCTCCTTGCTTTAAAAAACCCTCCTTTCTGCTGGACCCTACCCATAGCAATTAGATTAGTATTTGAGATGTTCGTCTATAATAATGCCTCTTCTCTGCAAAATCTTTTCATAACTTATTGTCACCAGAATTAAATTCAAATTATTTAGGATCTGATCTCCACATTTCTTATCTCATTGTATCCCCCTTCGCATGCCTCGCTGTGTGGCCCAAATCCATTGCTGGGTGTCTGAACTGGAACCATGCATTAGCATTTAATTCCATGTCACTGCTCGTCCCTGTCCGGCTCTCTGGGACACTCCTGTCACTCATCCCCAGCTGTTGAAATCCTACTCTCCCTTTATGACACACTGACCTGCTATTGTATCCTTTATGGTTTTTCCCTGAAACCTTCTAGTTGTTTCTTTATCCATAATTAGAAACCATGTCATCAGGCTATGGCAGATGCTCAAAAACGTTTACTAAAGACAAGAACTTCGCTATTTTAGTTTCTAAACTGTATGTTCCTTGCGGGCAAAGATCCTAACTCCAGTCCAGCCCTCCTCTCAGCATCGAGCACAGAGCCTTGCTCACAGAAATGCTGGTCTCTGTCTTCTCCCCCAACATTAATCAAAATTTCCATGTGGCAGGTGTTCAGTAAATACTTGTTCCAAACAGAGTGCTCAGAGCCACCCAAACAATGCAACCAAAAAAAAAAAAGCCATCCAGAGAGACTGAGGGATTCAGGCAGGACAGAAACCATGTAACTAAAGCCATTTTGTCAGGAAGAACTGCTCTCCAGGTGGGTCCTGCCACTGAGCTATACACCCACCCACGCAGTGGCACCACCCATGCCACGAAAGGCTAGTTCTCATGGTTTGTCATATAGAACAGGATGAAAACTCTTTAAAATATGCTGTTTTCCCCAGCTTGTCACAGATTCTTTGGAAGCATCTGTTCGTTACAAACAGTGTGGGTTAATTCTAGGTACATACAATCCTTTTAGAAATTCAGATGACTCTGTTTGGACCTCTCAACAGCTTCCCCAGGTACTTTCAATATATCTCTCCCTTGGCTACCATTTCCTGTTCTAAATTTATTAGTTCCCACCTCCACCCCCATTGTTTAATTAAGAAACTCTAGATTTTTTCATCCTGTAGTGACTGCACAATTGCAACATAAATGCTTGAACTGTGGTAGTTGCAACAAAATAACAAAAGTCTGGGATGCAAGCCATCTGGCCCCGAGATTTAGACGGGAACACATTTGTCTTATTTCCTCCTGCCCCGTCCCTCTCCTCTCTGGGGGAGTGAGTACACGTCCATAAATTCTGATGAGCTGAATGCAGCAAGTTTCAGAATCTCATTTTACCTTCAAGGAAATGCTAAAGAACAGAAGGTGTTTTAATGTCTTTCTAAAGTGACAATCAAGTGTCTGATTGTATCTGGATTTTTAACTCTCTGGTTTTCATTTTTAATTGTCCACTTAGTGGAACAATCAATAATCCTGAAAGGGTGATCTACTCACATAGAAATATTATTTTACACCTTCTGACCCTCTGTAGCCTTTGGATGTAATGGAGACAACAGTTACTTCTTATTTTTGTTAAGTTTCTAAGTGTCTGAATAACTCCTTCTAGGCACATAAGACATAATATAAAATAAACATAATTATACTCATGTATGGACATGCATACACCTATTGAGATCATTTTTATAGCACTTACTTTATGATTAATTTATCTTGACATGACAATTTTAAAAAAATAACTCCAAAGGAACTAATTTGAAAAATAGATGCTGTCACTTCATGACATAAATATATTATGTAACTTTTGGGAAGGAAACACCTAGAAAATTTTGCGGTTATTTTTTTCCTAAAATATTTCAGAAAATGAATCACTGCAGTCTCAGTTTTCATTTGCTCATGAATGCTGATCCCATGGTTTTGACAGAATTGAACCATCTATTCTAAACCATTTAATAATCACTAAATTATTATTATCAAAATTACTAGTTTTTAAAAGTAATACATTATTCCATTATGAAAATGGTTTGTGTATAAAGATACAGTATAAACTAGTGAGAAGCAAGACTGTAAGAAGACTATCAAGTATAGACAATAGGCGGTCATTGAAAAGCCTGTAAGAAAAAGCCTATGTGTAAATTTCTTGAAATTTGAAAATTATTTATTAGGTCCATCTTGACAAATTTTACCTTTTTTTTGCATCTCAAACAGGTGAAGATAGCTGACGGATCTTCTAAAATAACTACTACCTAGTTGTTGTATTTCCATGTGTGCATTTGCCAGAATAAGGCAACATTGTCCTGCTGTGGAAAGCCATCGGGACCTGTCCGTGTTGCTGAAACCCATTTATCTTTGTGCCTTGGCGATGTGGCTCCGATGACAATCCAGATCAGAAACTCCCGTTTTCAGTCATTTCAGCAGGTCCACGGTGCTCACTTGTGCCTTGAGCTGAGTGTGCTCTTCAGTCCGAAAGGCTGTTCAGTACTCGGCATGTCCAGGTGCATCCAAGTAGGAAACATGTTTTGCAAGATGGCATTCTTCTTATTTGGGAGACTCCCTGTACTTTAGCTGGTGTCCCTTCAAGACAGATGAGATTGATAGGGTTCAGAAAGGAGTAGTAAGAATTGCTAGAGATGGGGAATAGAAGGAACCTCAAAAAAAAAAAAAATACAAGGACCTTGGTCACACAGGAACATACAGTAGAGGAAATAGATATATTTTTAAAAGAACCACTTGTGACAGAAAAATCCACTTACAATATTCTGGTTTATAATATTTTCTTCCATCCTGCATTCATCACTGATAGACATGTTCTAATGCAGAACCACACTCAGGAGGGACTCTCTTTATGTTTTCTTCCCTAGGTCACATCAGCACATCCCACTGGACTTTCACCTTGAGAAGCAGGATCAGAGCTTAGCCCGTAAAGAACCTCTTGATGTCCAGTGCAAGGTTTGCGGACGGCAAGGAATAGCATTGATCACAGCGTCTCATTCCACATTTAATGACATCCAATGTATCTGAATTTCAGTTTATTTATAGAAATGCATTCCGCCAATACACTTGGTTATATATTTGAGCATGTGTTTCTTTATACAGATACACACACAGAGAACCAGAAACAGTTAAATAGAATGGCAAGTGAAGACAGAGCGATGTTGGTGCGAGGATAAGCAGGACATTGGTGACTCTACAGCACACAACTTCTATGGGATATTAATAATTCTCAGGGGTAAAAAAAATCTTACTCTTTTTCTGTATAAAGCACTGATATACATATGATGTATAAACAGATGTACAACATATACGTGGTATTGAAATTGCATGGGAGGAAGGCATAGTTGGATGATTAGGAAAAATATATACCTTACAAGGCTCTTATGGAGGCAATAAAGAGGCATGGGGGAGGTTGAAAAACACTGGTGAATAGTGATTAATGTTGGGTTGCAAAATCCATACTAAAAGATTTCTGTAAGGCGAAGAAAAATAAGAAATCTAATAAACAGCAAAATTCACAGAGTTCATGAAGCATACCAAATTCTACGAGAAAGAAAGCTCTTTACTTTGCATGACAGAAGGTTCTTTTATGTGCCTTTATTTAGCAGATTTTCAGTGAGTTGGGTTTTCAGCAGATTTTCTTTGTTTGCTTCATTTAATGCAATGTCAAAATGCCAGTCGTGGAGGTGCGTAGCTGGGAGACACGAAAACAAGGCAAAATCATCCAAGTAAAAGTGCGTAGTTCTGGGGTGGTCTGCTTGCACGCACGGCCAAAACCAGGAGCTCCAAAGTGCACAAACTGCTCGTTTTTCAAATGATGATGATGGTGTATTCTTTCTCTTAAACAAGCGATTGAAAAAGCCTAGTAGCCATCCAAGAGTTCATATTCTGTGGTGGGAACCTGGAGTGCAGGTATGTAGAGTGTCATAGATCTTTTTCTCACAATGAAAACAGCTTTGCTTTCGATTGTATGAATGACACTTGCTTATATAGAACATTCTAACAACACAGAAAAACTACATGAAAGAAAATGTTATTTGAAGGCCCACAATCTCAAGAGCTATCATTAATGTTTTGATAATCATCCTTTTATTAATCTCTCTACAAAGGTATATAAATTTATATTCATATAGACATGTTATAATCTTTTCTATTATATACAGCATTAATTTTCCATGTATTTATATCTGTGTACATATACTGTGCGTATTGTGTACACCTATACATATATGTGTGCATATACCTATATATACACACACATGCCTATATGCATATGTGTACATATATGTATACACACAAAAAAATTAATGGAGTTGTATCCTTCATTTTATTTGTAAATCATGGGATCTTCTTTGGTCCTACTTTATTTTCATCTAAAATAATTACCAAGCGGATAGTAGGACTGAAATATTTTCATGAAATTATACCCTTTCTTTGGCAGTTACACCCCACTTGCTCAGGGAAACGGGGCTACCCCACAACCGAGCTCAGATTCTCAGAGGTCACAGGTAAAGGAAGGGATCATTTCCCCCTTGCTTCGTGCTGTGAAGAGCAACACTGTAAACCTAACAAGCGGAACTACTGTTCTCACAGGATGCGTGCGCTAGGGTCTCACTTAAAGTGGGAACCCAGTACGAAGCCTGACGCCAAGGGGACGAGAAGTTGAGGAAATGAAAAAGCTGCACAAAGCCCCGTGGGGAGGCTATAGGTTTGTGTTACTCATGAGGTAGAACGTTGACAACCTTTTCCAGGAACTAGCTAAACCTCTCATATTTCCCAGGCTCCTGAAATACAGGAAAGCAAGTTTATTACCACACAGAGAGACTTCTCTCTCTTCATTCTACAAATCGGAGTTCCCTAGCAAGACACGTGTGCTCTGAGTACAGAACTGCGTGATTACAACCCACCGATCCTTAAATAAAATCTGTGCCAGCACATGAGCCAAATGAAGCTCATCCATGCATCCCCTGCCGTGCAAATGTCCCTGATCAGGGACTCATGAACAGGCCCAGCTACAGCTATTGAGTTCGATTTTCTTTTCATTTCTTATTAATATGGGAGAACCGTCTTGCACAGTGACATAGAAATACTTCAAGATAGACCGTTTAGACGGATCTTTACCTCTGATTGGAACTCTGGTTTTGTTTCTGTAGACGAATCTGGATATTCAGAATTACATTTAATGAGTGGATTCTGACTTTTCAACCAGATGTTTGTTTATGTATAGTGTAACACGCATGAGTTTTTTTCTTTTACACATCTGTTGTTCCAGTGTTTATCTTTTTAGGTTTATATTTTGGTTCTGTAAGAAAATGGAAAAATAAACTACGAACACACAACTGAGAAGACGCTTCATTTTCATGTCTACTTCTGAAGGCAGGCAGTGAAAGGTGAGCATGCTTTTGTATCCTGAATTCTCCCCGCTGCTGTTTGCCTGCACATTTCTGAGGTTTAACAAGACAGCTACTGTCTTATCTAATGTGGTTAACACTCTGAAGGAAACTTTCCATCAGGTCACTTTCAAAGAATTCTAAGGAGTCAGGGAAATCCAAACTGGAAAGATACCAACCATTAGGTCAATTTCAAACCAATAACAGCAAAGCTTACCTCATTCTGCAACATAACACATGGTAATTTTGATTTAAAGTATGTTCTTTTATGTAAGCATGACTCTGGTCCATTTCCTCTAACTCTTTGGAAAAAAGAAATGCTTCGGTTTAGGTAATGGTTTCTCAAGACAAATAGGAGAGTGCTCTTACAAACCTTTTCCCGTGAAGGAGCTTGAGGTGGCTGAATTCTGGGAAGTTAGTGATTCGGTTGGTATTTTTTTAGTTGTTCTCTCTCCAAGCTGCCTCCTGAGAAGATTCTGAGAGATTGAAAGAATCGTTTTCTTGCCTTTTACTATTTTTCAACCCCCGTTTTCCTTTCAGAGATTAGCTAGTTCCCAGAAAACAAACAGTACTTCTGCTGGGACTATTAAGAAGAACGAATACTTCCCCGCAATTTCCTAGAACGTACAGAGCTGCTCTGAGATGCGAGGACTCTGGGAAAAGCGGACAGACTGACCTTCGCCATGGTTCCTCCCAGGCCCCATCGACCTCACCGCAAGCTGAACTCCTCTCTCCCGCTCTGAAGCCTTTGTGCACATTTCCCTCCCAATAGCCAAACCACACACTTTCCCTTCTTTCAATCAGACATTAGCAAATATCTCTTCTTGAACATAAAGTTTTGTGGGAACAAAGTAGCAGTTGCGTCGGAGACCACATGGCAAAGCCCAAAATATCAACAGTTAGTATGTAGCCCTTTGCAAAATATGGTCGCCAACTTCTGTTTTAAATGGGTAGACTTCCCCACAAGCCCAACTGGAGGTTTTTGGAGATTCATTCAGTGAATTCTAGGGAGTATTAGCCGTATTTCCTTTACATTTGTGCCTGTAAGTTCTCAAAGATTGAAAGTTTAAGAGCATACTTTTTTAATTAATAAAGTTTACTTTTTAAAAAGTTTTTAGATTCACAGGACAGTTGAGGGAAAAAGCACAGAGAGTCCCCATACACCTCCTGCTTCCACACATGCGCAACCTCCCCGTTATCCACCCCACGGAGGGACGTGTGTTACAGCGGCACTCACATCGGCTCACTATCATCTCCCAAAGCCACAGTTTGCACTAGAGCTCATGCTTGGCGGTGCACATTCTATGGGTTTCAAAACATGTAATGACATGTGTCCATCATGATGGTATCGTACAGAATAGATTCCCTGTCTTAAAAGTCCCCTGCGCTCTGGCTAGTCATCTCTCCTTCCTTTCTAAGCCCTGGCAACCACTAAACGTTTTCCATCTCCAGTTGTGCCTTTTCCAGAATGTCACAGAGTTGAAATCACACACTGTGTAGGCTTTTCAGAGTAGCTTTTTTCCCTTAGCAGGATGCATTTAAGGTGCCTCCCTGTCTTTTCGTGACTTGGTAGGTCATTATTTTTATCTCGGAATGATATTCCATTGCCCAGATGGACCACAGGTAGTTTCCCACTCACCTACTGAAGGACATCACGGTTGCTTCCAAGTGTTGGCAACTGTGAATAGCACTGCTATAAACATCTCTGTGCAGGTATTTGTGTGGAAATAAGTTTCAATTCGTTTGGGTAAACACCAAGCAGAGTGAATGATGGACTGTATAGTACGGGTATGCTTGGCTTTATGAGAAACTGCTGTACTGGTTCCCAAAGTAGCTATACCATTTTTCGCGCTCCCGCCAGCAATGAATGAGAGTTCCAGTTGTTCCACGTGATCACCAGCACTTGGTGTTGTCACTGTTTTGGATTTTGGCCATTCTAATACGTGTGCAGTGCTCTTCAAAGTTTTAATTTGCCATTTCCAGGTGACATAGGATGCTTACTTCCCACTTCCCATTTGTATATGTTCTTTGGTGTGATACTTGTTCAGGTATTTTGCCCATCTTTTAATTGGATGGTATTTTTTAATTGGAATATATTTGACATGTAACACTGTAAATTTAAGGTGCACAACATGTTAATTTGATATATTTATATGTTGTAATATGATTGCCATTGTAGCAAAATTAGCTTCTCTATAATTATCATTTCTTTTTGGTGGTTAGGATAAGTAGGTTCCAGTCTCTTAGCAGGTTTCACGATTATAACACAGTGTTGTTGCCTCTTTCACTGCACTGAATTCATTTTCTTGTTGAGTTTTAAGAGTTCTTTGTACATTTTAGGTAATAATAGTTCTCTATTAAATGTGTCTTTTTCAAATATTTTCTCCCAGTCAATGAAAAAAATTCTATTTTTGAAAGGTCCTATATTACTTTCTATATTAAAACCAAATGATAAAACTACCATAATTTATAAAGTATGAGTGTAGACTAACTCAAATACTTTTAAAAATATTCTGATTACAAAATTAACACCATGTACTATAGAAAATTGTAAAGAATAAAAAATCACTGTTACCATCTGGTATACATATAATACATGCACATCATCTATGTATTATAAAGAATTATATTTATATCATAAATGTAAGTTATATTATTAAAAATAATCAATATGTTGTAAATATTTATTGAAACATTATACATTACTCCATATCATTGTTTTAAACACAGGCACAACATCCTATGTTAGAGTTGTATATTAATTAGACTAATTCACCATATTAGCTTATTTCGTTTTCTATTTCATCTTTTAAATAATACATTAATGAGCACTCCAAAAATGTTAACATACATCTTTGATTATTTCTGTAGTGTAAGTTTCTAGAAATGAAATTGGTGTACTAAGGAAGATAAAAGATGTTAGAGCTCTTGATATATATGAGAAGGGACCAAAAAAAATGGTAATTATCTTCTGGAGGGTGGGCCCCTTGTAGCACAGGCTTCTCCTGCTAAGTGAGTGTCCTAGGAACCCATCTGTGTCAGTGTACCAGCTGGTGTTGTTGTGAGAGGCTGTGTTCAGCTTCAGTGAACTTTTCTGAAGATTCTTTCAATGAGTTTGTCCGCATCATGATGGGTGATTTACAAGAGCACCTGCCCACACTATGTTGAGGGTTCAGCAGTTTTTTACCCAAAAATGATACAACCCCTGGGCCTCACCCTCCCTACCCACTAGATCTTACCACGAGCAGCTTTTTCTGTTTCCCTGGATGAAAAAAGTCCTCAAAGGGAAATGTTTTCCTGATGTGGAAGAGGTGAAACAATAAAAATGGCAGAAGCACTAGAAGGCATGAAAACTGACAAGTTCAAAAACCATTTTGAGCAGTGGAAAAAATGTCTCGATGGGCGTATTGAATCAAATGGGAAGTACTTTGAAGGTGACTGAAATTTAAACATGTAAGAATAAATCTACAATTTTTTATATATAAATTCCCTTTTGGGGGGTCCCCCTCAGACTGCCAAAATATCCTCCAGAAAGATTTTTTTCTTCTAACTAATACTCTTGGAAAACCATATGACAGTGTTATAAATACTTAAACATTTTCTTTTATGAGGTGCACTAACTCATCCATTCACTGTGAGATCATTTCTCTTTAGGCACAAAGTTATATTAAATAACTTCCTATATTCACTAACATGAAACATGACTCCAAATTAATTTGGCTTGTATTCAAACACCAAATACAGTTTTAAAGGATAAAAAGGTGAGGGAGATATTTAACATTGAAAACAAGCAAGCAAACAAGTGAAAATAAAACAAGTTATGGCTCTAGATCTGAAGGAGGAGTTTGGAGGTGTTCTAAATGATTCTTTCAGTGTGGTCAATAGCCCTAGACTAAGGACGCACTCTTCTAGTATTCGCAAATGAAAAATCGACTCTCCTATGAGACTCTGGCTCTGTGATATTTGCCCCATTACTCCAAACTCACACGTACATACACAGTAAATGCTACTAGACTCTCTCAGGAGGATCCAAACTTTTGGCATCTCTGGGCCGCACTATAAGAAAAAGAGTTGTCTTAGGCAACACATTAAATACACAAACACTAATGAAAACAAAAAAAATATCTCATACTGTTTTAAGTAAATTTATGACCTTGTGTTGGTCCACACACATAGCCATTCTGGGCCACATACAGCCCTCAGGCTGTGGGTTGGACACCCCTGCTAAATTTTTAAATTTCTTATGTTTTGGTGGAATGGGCCATACCGCTAGGAGCTTCCTTCGTGAAGTATTGAGGCGAGGAGGTCTTAGAGCCAGTCACACCTGAGGTCAAAGTCTAACTGGTAAATCTCTTAAACCAGATAAGCCTCAATTTCTTTTTAACAGAGGCAAACTGCCTGCATCATCAATTTTGTTGAGTAGTTTGAATTACATATAGAGTGTCTTGTAGCAGACCTCATTGTTTTTATAATTCTTAGTTCTTTATCTGTTTCAGGAAATGTGCAAACTGCAAAAAAAAAAGTCCCCGAAGAAAATTAATGGTACTATATGGAAGTCAGGTGTAGTCTTTGTGAGTCTTCTGGAACTTCAGCTTTGCCCCCTGCTAACAATACCTGGCCAGGACAGACAATTAGTGGAAAAGAATCATATTATTGAGGGTGCAATATTGAAATGAGAACTGAATTCAAGCATTTCAGTAATAACAATACGGTAAAGAACAGAAAAGGTAGAAGCCATGGCTAAGCATTATATTTTGCCAATGAATGTCAAAGCAGTTTTTGGATATTCTGATTTTTGTCTAAAAGATTTTCCCCAGGATTAGATGCCATTATAATGCCACCATATAAATAATGTTCACACTCTGGTTCCACAGCTGAATGATGGCTTCTGACTAGAAATTGAATGAACAGTTTAATGGTAGTTCAAATAGTAGCAAATAGTTGTTTGCCAGTTTACAATCACTTATTCTCATTCGCTCTCTGTCATTTTCTGAGCTATGCTGCAGTTAAGAAAGCTGTCATACAAAATGAAAGTGGCTTTTTCAAGCAGAAAACAAATGTACTCTGGCTGGCAGACTGGCATTTAATCATTCAGTCTCTTAGCGTCATTACTCTGCTGCTGGCATGAAACATCCGCGTGGCTGAGGGAGGAGGAGACAGGCTGGGAACACCTGGCCCTTTCCAGCCTCCGTGAGCAGGTGCCACCGAGGTCTTGACTGTCACTCTGAGAAGGGCTCTTTCTTGGTGTGACATCTGGGTTCGCCAGCAGAGGCAGAATGCCTCTGGAGTTAGGGCTGTAGGGTTTGTGGCTCTGGGTTCACATGTACTGATGTGGAGGGCAGGTGTTATAAGGCAGCTCTCCCCCTCTGTTTCGGGTCGTGGTTTCACATTCTGTGGCTAAGGGATATGAAGGAATTTGAAACACAGGTCTCCTGAGCTCCTCTCTGATTTTCCCCCTAATTATATAAACTAGTCAGCAAGGGTAGAAACCGATGTCTTCTGGTGAGACTGGAAATAGTAAACATCTCCTTCAGTTTTAGAAAACTCGTGCTTTTCCAGATGATTTGTGCACATCCGGAGGGCTGTCCCCCGGCCCCTCCATTTCAGCAGACGGGTGCCTTTGGGGACAAGGAGGAGGATATGATTAAATAGACACATACGGCGCAGGGCCGAGTCAGGCACGCCCAGAAGTGGCCCTGTCCTTCCTGGCATCAGCCCTGGCGACACAGAATCGGGTAATGCTGTTACTGAAGTTCAGTAATAGGGAGTTTTCCTTTGGACTGCAGTTGTATCCTCCAACAGTTCCAATTCCTTTGAGCAAAGGGAACATTTCAATGAATATGGTTACCAGAGCAACTTCAAGGAGAAAACTCAAATATTGTCATTCTCTCCAAGCATGATGCATGCATTTTCACACTCAGGCTTTTCATACACTTGCCTTTTAGGATAATTCCCTAGAACACAATAGGCTGCTATTTTAATTGTTCCTCAGTAGGCGGCTATCAATATGGCACTAAATTTGGCTTCAGTCCAATGAATAAAAAAAGATGCTCTTTTGTCACCTGCTCTACACTGTTCAAATCCTTCACTTCCCGGTGGCGTGTTCAAGCGTTGGCTCGGTGCTTTCCATAAGATGCACTCACTACAGAAGGTAGACTGAAGAAGGTCCTCGGTCCTCCTGCTACATTCTGACATCTGGGCATTTCTTCGTAACGAGCCCCATTGTAAATTAGAGGTGTGGACAGCAAAGTCTCCATCCAACCCGCCCTTTGGCTCCTGCTGATTACCAGCAGTCCTCCGTTTCTTGAAAAATACTAAAAAGACTAAATATATTGGCAAGGAGGATTGACAAACATGAAAAGAGAAGAGACTAAACAGGAATTGTTTAATTTGGAAGAAAGCGTGAGGCCACTGAAACTTTTGTTGGGAAAATTTATTGAGAATATTTCAAATTAGTGATTTACGTTGTTTCCATTTATAGGTCAAAAACACTCAAGTAGTCTCAGGAGCTGGCATTCCCTTAAGATCCTTTTGAATTAAAATATGTAACAAACAGCAGCTGTCTTTCGGCCACCGGGTGCCTTGTGTTCTTCTCAAATGAGCTTCCTACAATCCTCTAAACCCAGTTAGATTACCCATCAGAGGTGTCAGAGGTCAAACTCTCCTAGAGACATCCACACTGCAAAAACAACCTCTATTTCCCCCTAGCAGGGAACATCAGGATCGATCAATGCCGAGTTTGCAAATGCATTCGAATCTCTACTGAAATTCAGCACCCTACTGAGCCCTGGAGGGCACAGGAAACAAGAAATACCAGGCATGTTTTCACAGTAGAATGTGAAATGTCCTATTCACCGGTGCCCAGGATTCAGCTTCAGGGCCTCAAGTGAAAAAACCGTCCTATATTATCAAGAATTAATAATAGGTTTATTTGCTTCTAGTAAGAACCAGGAAGAGAAAGGCCAGGGAGAAGCAGAAGCAAAACCCAGTTAAAATGAGATACTCATGCTATGAAAGTGTCGGGCAGAGACTTACGCCCACGGAGGACGTTGTGGATCGCCTGGCACCCCCGCGTGTCAGGGCCATCCTTTCTGCCACGGTCGTGTCTTTCGTCTTCTCACCGTGCCGCCACGTATGGGCCCCTGTTATTAGATCTGGCTGTATTTTCGCTCCTGGTGGGAAACTGTTTAATGCCACTGTCAGAGCCGACAGCACTTGGAACATTTTAATCGTGTAAAACGTTCTCCTCAGTTACACAGGGGATCCGCTTTTGAGTTTCTGCTCTTTTCATGAATGATAAGAGGCCCACATGCACATCTCTTTGCAATGTATTATATTAATGTCCCTAATATCTCAGATAATTTTAACTTTTTGTCATATATCACGTGCCTCTAACAGTTACAAGTGCATTCTAAAGTTATCTCTGGAAAAACATCCATTTTACTGTTGGTATGAAACAGCCATTCGAAGGGTGCTGATGGGAAGGGGCTGGAATAAATAGCAGGAGGAGGATGGAGCAGTTGGTATGGAAGACACTGGTAAAGGGGACTGCAGTGTGGGATCAACAAAAGGTCATGTGAGGGGGGGCGGGGACAGGAAGAAAATGATTCCCAAGGTTTTGGTTTATACACGGTGAGAAAGCTGCCAAAGCTAGTTTCCTGGAAAACATTCAGTGTAAGTACTTGCTACATCATTTAATGAGATAGCAGTGTTTGCACAGATGAGCTGAGGCAAAATACTATTCATTCATTCATGCACTCATCAGTTCATTCTTTACAACATGTATTGCATTATCTACTGGGTTCCCGATAATATCTGCGAATACCAGGAGAAGCAAGGCATGAGCTGTGTTGTCAGGGTGCCCACCTGGTGAGGAGATAACTGACAGGTGCCTGGCATCCCTCGGTTCAGTGTGAGGCATGTGTCAGCAGGGGGCTGTGTGCACGTGGTTACCAAGGTGACTCTGCAGCCCCAGAGGACGGAGGAGAGGGAACAATGAAAAGAAGGGAGAAAAGCAGAGGAAGATGAGAAGGCAGGATGCCTATAAACACATCTACGGAAGATATAATGTTGAAGCTGGGCCTTGAAGAGTAAGAACCCACCAGAAGAAAAAAAATGGAAGGGCCATTTTAGGCAAACAATACAAGAGGCAGAGAAAATTCCAAAAGTGCCCCTTCCCCGCCTTCAATGCCACCATCCTTCACAGTAATCTCCACAAAATGGTGCCCATTCTACAGACCACCCCCCCCCCAAACCTTGATTCTTGCCCGCTGACTAAGGACAAAGGGTATAGAACTTTTTCATTACACGGCTTTGTAATGGGGGCAGATCAAATGGGGTGCACCCTTTAACCCGGAAAACCAAGGCAGGACAACTTCCAGCTTGCACGATGCTTTGCCCTAGCTGAAGAAAGATATCCAAAACGTAAACTGTTGTCACATAGCCACAGAGGGAGGGGGCTTATTGTGTTCAATGCACTAGGGGAATTCAGGCCAACTATGAGGTATGGATGGACAGACCTGAGGGGAGAATACAGTGGGGACAATATTCTATCTCAGGAAATTACAGTTTGCTCAGGATGCTTGGGGGAAAAAAAGGAGTAACCTCAAGCACAAGTGGCAACCTAATTACAGCTCTGTCTCGGGGCCTTTCCAGATCCCTGCCTGCCTGTGGGGACTACAGGTCTGGTGTAGGAGGAATAAGCTAAGGCTCATTCTGTACAGATAAAATTGTTTTATGTTTTCCTACCAAGCTGAAATTGTTGGTGAAGTTCTTAAGTACATTCCTCCCTTTTTAGCCCTCGGGGGGGAAACAAGAGCTCTGTCCAGTTCCAGATTTGACTCTTCCAGCAATAAAAAAAAAGAGAGAGAAAGAGAGAGAGAGAGAACAACACTTGCATGTTTTTGAAAACATAAGTGGCGCTATAATGCTGGGGTGACTTCCTTTCCCAGCAGATGTCACTTTACTCATATTGATAACACACCATAAGCATTGAACTGACTTTAATAAAAAAGATTCTGAATGCTTATTATGATTCTCAAGCACTCCAACGTATTGGGATCAGTGGCTTCAATAGGAAACAATTTATTTGTTTTTATAATAAGAATTACATAATTGTTATTGCTCCCAAGATTCCCTCTGTTGAATACAAGAGTGCTTGTCTTTATCCCCGACTTCATTGCTTTTTTATTCTGCATCATGTGCTTTATTGATTTTCCCGTTACTATTATTTCCCCCAATAAAGCATTTTAAAATAACGTAGATTTTCTTCTCCAATTTTCTCTGGCTTCATCCCTGTCCTCAGCCTCCCCACAGCTGAGCGTAGGATGGTGTTTCTGGCTTGCCCAGTGCCCCTTTTTCTTTTTACTCTCCCTCATTTATTTCCCCGTGACAGTGTGGGTCAAGATTTTGAGGGAGGGAGGGGCACGTAAATGATCCCTTTTTCCTCCTCTTGAGTTTAGAACCAACTGGAAAGACCAAATAGGCAGCAAGAGAATGGAGATCCAAATGTCAGCCTTCAGTGTTAATAAAGCTGGTTACAGAGAGCGGCTACCAGCTGGTGACGATCCTTCCCTGAATTAGACTGTCACAGCCAGGTAGTCACAGACGGCCCTGGACTAGTCCGGTGCTCTAAAACACTAGGACATCCCACGCTCGGCAAGCTGAGTGCCTGTGTGTCCCCACCATAGGCTGACTAGAAAGATAACACTTCTCAGATCAGTGGATGGAAGAGTTAAAGGTGCAAATTCGTGGAGGTGAGGGACAGAACTTTGTGATTTAGCCAACGATAATTTCCTTGCCCTGCTCCAAAGCCTAGCCTTTAGCATGTATGAAGAAAAGCTGCTCGTGCAGAGAAAGGAGGCTAAGGGCTGGAAGGGAGCGTGTAGGAAATCTATAGAATTGGTGGTATATTAGGGGTCAGAAAAGTAGCACATGCACTTGCCCAGGAAGCCTCAAGACTTTGCCTCTACAATTTTCTCTCTGCACTTGAACATGTGTCTAAGTCTTCCTACTGCAGCCCCACCGCCCATCAATCACGGTATCCATTCCATTTTTTTCTCGCCAGTGACAAAGTCAGGTGACCTTACGCGATAAACATTTTATTTGAACACTCAAGTAGCTTCGATCTTTTCCAAAGTGTGGTGCTTAATGGTGTGGTCTCCGGAGTCCTGCTGCCAACTTTCCGTTCATGGCGCTGTGATCACGGGGCATTATTTCACGTCCCTGAGCCTCACTGTCCTCATCCCTAAAAAGAAGAATGATAGGGACTCCCTCACGGTGACTAACCAAGAAAAGGAGTGTGGTCACAGAACGGGGCCCAGGGCAGTGTGAGCACACACACAAAAGGAAACTAACTAACAGGAGTACAAACATTTAAGAAACAGGATATAGGGGGAGAGGGCAGATGAGGATTGTGTGTGTATATATATATATATATATATATATATATATATATATATATACACACACACACAGAAAATACATAAAATATGTTATATTTTAAAAACTCTGTGATTACAATCTCAGTTAACAAATATAAACATTCTACCATATCTCTCTCAAGCCTTTAAAAAAGCAGAAAATTGAAAAAACGTTGGAATTCCTTCTCTGCAAGTTCCCCTTTCTCTGTCTCTCCCGGTCAACCCAGCTATCCACCAACCTAAAGTCACACTGTGCATCCTTCTGACTACAATGTATACATTATCAATAGACTATTCAAAACCATTGTTGGTAATGTGCTATGCAGGTCTTCTGCAATGCTCTCTTTAAAAAAAAGCATTATTTGAGAAATTCATCCACATCTATAAACATAGCTTTAATCAGTCCATTAATTTTCATTCTTCAACAGTATTCTGTTGTATTATTCCCACAATTCATTTATCACTTCTCCTGTTGATGACATGGAAGTTGATTAAAATTTTGGTCTATTCAAACACTGTTGGAATCATTCATGATCATGTTCCCTCATACACATAAGCTGGGATTTTCTTGTAAGATTGTCACAGCAATTTGCATTTCTAGTTAAAATTTGATGAATGTGAATTTGCATCTCATTTGTTTTAATTCTCTGATAAAGTTGTACATATTTTTACTTGCTTATGTCTATGGGCTGCCAATTCCTAAATTTTGTTCATTTTTCTATTGTCTTGATTTATTTTCTCTTCTTGATTTGTAGAGGTTTCTAATCTATTCTGATCATTACAGCTTCGTTATTTACATGCGCTGTCAATATTTTTTAACTTTCTAGTACTTTTGGAGTATAAATGTGTTGAATTTCAAAACACTTAGCATTTTTATTCTATCCCTTAAGATTTGTCTTTTTGTTTAATAACCCTTCCTATTCTAATATCATGTCAACGGTCTCCTATTGTTATCAAAATATTTCCAGCTTTGCTTTGTCATATTTAGGTCTTTCATCTATCTGCAATCTGCATTTGTGAACAATACAAGACAGGGATTTAATTTTGTGTTTTGTTATTATTTTCTGTCTTTTGTGATCAGCTCATCTAGCACCATTCACTGCAGTCCTTAGCAACACAGAATGGACTTGCGAATGATACCAAGTTTGAAGACAGGCAATGGGGCTGTTTCCAGTTATTTTCTGTGATTCTACTTTCTGTTCTTGGGCAACACCACATTCAAGCAAGGGTTTCTTTGTTGGGGGGTGGGGTCAGGGAATCAGCCTCATTATAGTAATCATACTCTTTATCATCAGCATTTGTTACATGTCTACTATGTACATTTACTCCTGAGCTACTTTTTTTTTAATATTAGTGGTTTGTGGCTTCTTTTTTAAAAGATTTCATTTATTTATTTTTAGAGAGAGGGGAAGGTTGGGAGAAAGAGAGGGAGAGAAACATCAATGTGTGGTTGCCTTTCATGCACCCCCCTTCTGCGGACCTGGCCCGCAACCCAGGCACGTGCCCTGACTGGGAATCAAACCAGCAGCTCTTTGGTTTGCAGCCCGCTGCTCAATCCACTGAGCCACACCAGCCAGAGCTTGAACTACTTCTTATAGATATCCATTATTATATTCGATCTTTACAACAACTCAAGGAGGCAAGTATAACTTTACTATAAAAAAGGAGAAAATTGGGACTTAAATTAAGAGGTAAAAACTTGCCCAAATACATATAGCCCAGAAGTGGTTTCAAACCCAGCTCCATCTAATACAAATGCTCATTCTCATAAACATCTACAATACACTGTCTCCCTGGACAAGACTTTAGGGATCCTCCGTTCTCAGCCCTGACTATACCTTACAATCACGCAAGGAGCTCTTTCAAAGTATTAATAGTCAGACTTCACCTCACACAAACTAAATCAGAATACTGAGGAATAAAGCTCAGGTATTGGCAGTGTTAAAAGGTTCCCTGGATTCGTCCTGACCAGTGTGGCTCAGATGGCTGGGCATCATCCCTCAAAACGAAAGATCACTGGTTTGATTGCCCATTAGGGAACATGCGTGGGTTGTGGGTTCAGTTAGAGCTTGCACAAGAGGCTACTAACTGTGTATGTCTCCCTTTCTTTCTCCCTCCCTTTCCCTCTGTCTAAAATCAAACAAATAAAATCTTACAAAAAAAAACACAACTGTTCCCTGGATTCTACTGTGTCTTCACGGCTGAAAACCAGATTTAGTCCTTTATACTTACTTACTCATGAGGAAACTGAGGCTTAAAGATAGATAATAACTTGTCCCAAATATAATACTAATTTAATGACAGAACAGGCACTACAACCCAAGTACTTTATTTAAGCATTCCAGTGGTCTTTTGATGAAACTACATACATCCTCAGCATTCTTTCGATGGAGGGGTGGCTGAATAAATTCTCCACAAGTCAGCTAAAAGACCACATCACAGAGTCCTTCCTGTCTGTGTCAGTGTTTGAGGCCAAGGAAAAGAGGGAGAGGAAGCAAGCTGACCAGGGTCACCATCTGTCCCTTTGCCTGCAGGTACTCCACAACCACTTATTTGGTATAAAGTCAAGGGATAAGGATTTTCTTCTCAGGCACAAATACACTTATTTGCAATTTTTCCAAATATTTGCTCCCTTGCTTTTGGACAACAAAACTCCAACACTTCTACTTGATAACTGGAAAATGGCCTTGCAGAATTATATTCAGCTGAAGAGTCAGTGGTGAGTCGTGCATCCCTTTCCAAGAGCAGATTATTGAGAAAGGAGATAAGAAAGCTCAAAGTCACAAGGTGAAAAAAGAGGTGGAGGTGCAAAACCTGAGAACTGGAAAGACAAACCTATTGGACCCTTCATAATGAATAGGTGCACACGAAAGAAAGATCAAAGGAAAGGCATTTCATGGGAGTATGCAGAGGTGAACTGAAATTGTAACCTAGGTAAAAGTCCCTGAAGGAAGATGGGAAGAAACTTCTCTTGTCGGTGAGTGGAACAATCTTACCTTTGGTATTTCTTTCATGGTTTTTTAATGAAATATTTCAGATACACACAAAAGAAAGAGAATAATTAAATGAACACCTACATGTCAACATGACTATTAGTATTACTATTATCAGTGTTATTATTATGTTGCCAACCTTGACATGAAGTTTTGAGTATTTTCCTTTCCAGATGCTCAGAGAGTTACCCACTGCGGTATATTCCTGAGGAGAGATCCGTGGCTCCAAAAATATGAAGCTCACTCTTTGCGTCACACACAAGGAAAAGAAGAGACTTAAGGGGCTTAAATCCTAGCTAGAGGCTTTCTTTGACTTATGTTCATTCTGTTTTTATGCAATCCTTTGGTTTGCACATTATACATTGACAGTCAAAACAAGGTTTTATATGCTAGATTTAGCTTTCTATATGCAGCTGATAAGCTAAAACGTTCAGGTGGAACATAGATTTTCTGACTGCCAACCAGGGGCACACTTTGGGCAGTGTATTTATACAACAGTGTTGTGTATTTTGAATATTTTATTGCCTCCTGTCCTCACTATTGTATAAAAACAAATGGAAGATGAAAATGCTGATATAAGAAGTGTGGATCATGTAAACCTCACACAGCTGAGACAGAGATGGAAATCAGTCTGAGTGCCAAGAGTGCTAAATCAATGAGACAACCCCTGCACTTACGCCGGCTGGACGTTCACTCTGTTGTGAATACAAGGCAACAAACAAGAACATTTTTGAAATTCTAGAAATAAATAAAAGAGGTTTGTGTAAAAGATAAAATATAATTGAGGACATTTTAGTTCTGCATGGTTGGGTCCACCTCCCCCTATTCTTGTAATCCAGAAGTGTTTTATTTAGTCTTTGCACAATGAATTTTGATACACATTATTAAGAATGCGTTATGTACAAAAATAGGTTATTTATTGTATAACTCCCACAAGCCAAAGTAATGCATTCTATACTAAAAAGTATTTTTTTTCTGAGCCCTGGCTGGTGTGGCTCAGTGGATTGAGTGCCAGCCTGCAAATCAAAGGGTTGTGGGTTTGATTCCTAGTCAGGGCACATGCCTGGATTGCACACTGAATCTCCAGTGAGGGGTGTGCAAGAGGCAACCACACATTGTTGTTTCTCTCCCTTTCTTTCTCCCTCCCTTGCTCTCTCTAACAATAAATAAACAAAATATTTTTTCTGAACACTGGGATAAGGGTGATATAACAATTTTTGGCCTGTAAAATCACACACATGTATGTGCAAGCCTAGAATGACCTGTGGCCCATCTAGTCTAGTCTCATGCCAATAACGAGTTGTGAAGTAACATGGCTGGCATGCACAATAGAAACCTCAACAACAAAGAGATGGCCCTCCAGAATCCTTGTTTCTCCCGTAATTCATTATGAATGTGTCATTGACTACAGCCACATTTTTATATACTCTTGCCATCCCAGGAAATCATATCATACATTCTCCCCTGCCCCACAGACTTCATTTTGGAAACATGAAAGGCAATCCCTCTCTTTAAGGAGTCTATTTCATTTATTTCAATTTACTTTGCTCTTAGCAACATGCATGACATATACTAGGTGTGTGATATAACTTGTTAGTTCCAAAGCTATAAAAATGTTCATTCATTCATCAATCTGTTTAGTTATTCAACACGTATTAAATAGATTATGTGTGCCATTCTCTTGGCCAAGAGAAAGATTACTTCAAACATATCTTCCTGCCTGCAAAAGTCAGTCTAGACAGAAGGGGATATTAACATATAAATGACAAATTTTGCTGTAAGGCAGAAAACTGCAAATTATGCAATTGAGAAAAAATATACTAGTTGGAAGATAGAGGAAAAAAATAACTCAGAGGAAAGGTGGCATTTGAATTGGGCCTGTGAACAGTGGGTCGACTCTTCAGTAAGCAAAGAGAAGGAGACTTTCTTAACTGCTGAGGTCTGAAGAAATCACTCTCAGTTTGGCATAAAAAATATTTTTAAAAATATATTTTTGACATATGGCTGAACTAGGGGTATAGTAAGAAAATACAGTGACAGTGAAAAAAAAGAGGAAAAAAAGACAAGAATAAACCCATACAAAGATAATGAGGTTGAAGTACACATTATCTCCTGATCAGTGATGCTCTAGAGCTGTGAGGTTTAAGGAAGGAGGGCTTGAGTGATGGGCAGTGGAGGGCAAGCTTGGATGCCTAATAAAATACAAGATTGCATTAAAAGAAATTTTAAAATCCTACATTAAGACAGTTTCCTAAAGGACAACAAACTCAGCATGTAAACAAGAAAAGAAAAACTTATATCTTAGGGAGTACTGGGACATTTTTGTTTGGAATTGTATTCTATTTTATTTTTTTAATTTATCTTATTTAATTGTTGTTTGAATACAGTTGTCTCCATTTTACCCCCACTCCCCCCACCCCAGCCATCCCTGCTTCCTACCCTTGATCCTATCCCCCTTCGGTTTTGTCCACATGTCCTTTATAGTAGTTCCTGAAAACCTTTTCCCCTTTTTCCCCATTACCCCCTGCCCCCTCCCCTCTGGCTACTGTCAGTTTGTTCTTAATTTCAGTGTCTCTGGTTATATTTTGCTTGCTTGTTTGTTTTATTGATTAGGTTCCACTTATAGGTGAGATCATATGGTATTTGTCTTTCACCATCTAGCTTATTTCACTTAACATAATGCTCTCCAGGTCCATCCATGCTGTCAGAAAAGGGTAGGAGCTCCTTCTTTCTTTCTGCTGCATAGCATTCCATTGTGTAAATGTGCCATAGTTTTTTGATATATTCATTTACTGATGGGCACTTAGGTTGCTTCTAGCACTTGGCTATTTTTAGTATAGTAGAAGAGATGGGTAAAAGACTATAATGAGAATTCCCAATAAATAAATAAATCTACTTTCAAGCTGGCTTGGAGCTGAAACTCATACTTCCTATGAGGCCTCTAAAACTATAAGCTGAAAACTTAGTTTGAAATAAGTCTGGGTTAGTAGACACCTACGTGACTAACTGAATGACCCACATGCAAGTCCATTCTAGAGGAATGAAATTTCAACCCATCAAGATATGTATCTGTATCTATAACTCAATCTATGTATCTAGTTAGTGGAATAAATTTAACTAAATAATTAGATGTAACATAAGAAATAGTGAGCTAAAAGTGAAATCTAATAAAATCACCCAAAATGCAAGACAAAATACTTCAAAATATGTAAGAAGGTATTATATAAGAAAAGTTATAACGCAAAAACAATAGGCATTATTTCAATATTGTTTTTGGCAATATTGAATATTATAATAGATGCAATATTCAAAGAGACAGATATGGAAGAGAATTTTTCAGAGTTGATGGAAAACACACCAATCTGGAATCCCAACATATCATAAGCAGGATAAATAACATAAAATTTATAAGCAGACATATAATAATGTGTTTGCAGAATGTGAAAGGCAATGAGGTAATCTTAAAGAACAGCCAATGGGAAAAGAAAGATCACCTCAAATAACAGTACTGGCAGCTAATTTCTCAGCAATAATCTTAAAAACTATAAGCAATAGAATTGCATCTCCAAAGAACTAAGATAAATTAACTGTCATCCGAGAAATCTATGTACAACAAAACTATCTTTCAAGAATGATGGTGAGACTTCTGATTTCTGCTTACTACATAAAAATCTGGAAAAGAGCATCACTTCCATTTTTACAACAACAATAAAAGTCACTGGACAATGGGAAATTTAAAACTTTTCTCATCGTCATCAGAGAGCTGATATTGTAAGGTTACTAGGTACAGTGCACCTTTATTCTTGTGACTTCCTGATGCCCACTTTGCGTTCCTCCTGCCTCTCTGGGCCTGACTTACTAATATTTTATTCTGATTCCTTTTTCTGCTATTCCACTGCCAAATGTGGGACTAACCAGGATTTGGTAGAAGGCTTTTTTTCCCCTGTATGGATTCTCTTTCCAGTGTAATCTTATTCAGTCTCATGACTTTGTATATAGACTGCTAGTCTACAATTGTCCAATTAACATGTCCACTACTTATCTCTTCTCTTGAACTTAAATTGCACACGTCTAACTACCAAATGGCACCTGTACTTGTATAATGGGCTTCTCACGGTTGGTATGTCTAAGATAGAACACTTGGCTGTGTTTGGTTCCCTCACAATACTCTCGTTCCTTCTGTTTTCCCATCTTACTAAGTGGCTCCAATGCCTACTCAGTAGTTAAGTCCAAAAACCATGTGCTCAATCCCTGGTTCTCCTCCTTCAAGATCGACAAAGCAATCAAGTGCCAATAGCTATTCCTATTAGCTCTGCATCCAACATGTATTCACTTCTGCTCAAATTCATTGTTCCCTTAGAAGTTTCTACCACACTAATACATTTCCCATGATACAAAATACTACACAGATTAATGATGAATCAGTGATTTAAAAAATGCACTAGACTTAGGTAGGCCTGATCTGTTATATAAGGTCAATGTGAAGACACTTAGCAACATGGTGGAGAAGATAGAAGGAAAAGAACAGAATGAAACTAATCTTTGCTGAGTAAATATCACTGAGCATCACTAGAAAACATATCTTATCTTTTTACATCTCACAACAAGTCCAAGAAATAAATGGAATTACTTCAATTTCATGGAGGAAGCTGATGTTCCCAAGATCACACACAGTGGCTGGCATGATATTTATACCCTAGTCTTTTGGGTTCCACTGCATCTCCCCTTTCCATATACTATGGGGCTCTAAATGATACCTTGTCTTAAATGTGTGAAAGAAAGACAGACAAAATATTCTGTCACCTACTCTATATCTTTCTGGGATTGGAAAAATTGGCCTGTCAATATAGTGGCAAACCTTCAGAACTGATTACCTGCCTGAGAGATGGAAAGAAACCCATAAAAAGAGTTGCAGAGTCCTTACGGGCAACATTTCAAAGACTGCAATAAAATGGGCTTCGCTCCCTGGGACAATAGACTAGACAAAGAAGTGGCTCTGTGTTTGGGTGATGAAGCCTAATGCTAATTTCTCCATCAATAAATTTTGATTCAGAGTCTATTATGTATATATCAATAGCTCAGATAAAAAATATTCTGTGCCATTGTCAAATCACCCATTGACCACATGGCTGATTTTTGCTTATAAAAATATTGTGGTTATTACTGTGTATTTACATAAATAAGATTTACTAGATTTAGACCTTGATAGAGCTCACAGTCTAGTGCAATGCTTCTAAAAGTATATTTCTATAGACTCTTGTAAAAGTATAATCTGGCACTATGTGATTTTAAAAAATCTTGGGCTCCACCTCTTGGATTATAATTTTTTAGGGTGTTCACTGGAAATTTGTCATGTTTAAAACAAACATGGTTTGAGAAAATAAGGGAACCTCTGGACAGGTTTCTTGTCCCACAGAGAAAAGAGAAGCCAATGAAAATGCCCTTGCCATTATAGAGAAAATTGGGCAGGTTAATCTAATGAAATAAAAGAAGGCAAGATTGAAGTTTTTCTTAACCAATTTTTTAAATTACAAGTAGTCTCGTTTCTTTTCTGATTTGTGAGGACCTGATGAACTTTTAGCTAATTTTTTTTAGCAAGTGTGCCATTTTGAAAAACATATATGTGTTGTCAAATGTAAAAGCCACCTGGTTGGGATTCCAGTAACAATTCTGTCCTTAGAAACTTATGCAAAGTACACACACTCTTTATGTCTCAGTTTCCCTCATCTGTAAAAGGAGGCAATCAGATGACACAATCACCTGCATTCCATGAGTTGGAGGGGTATAGACATTCTCTAAAGACACCAGAAGCAGGAGGTGTTACACAGTGGCGGCTTTGAAGAGGAATTCTGAAAGCCACCAGGATAGAATTAGGAACTAGAGGACAGCCATGTTTCTCAGGAAGGTAAAGTCTGTGATAACCCCAACCCTGGCTCTGACAGACAGGAGAAGTCTTCTGAAAATGTTAATGAAAGCTTACAAATTGCCTTCATGTCACCAATTCAATTATCTCTGCTCTAGACCTCCTTGGCATCACCTCCATCTCTTACCTGATGGAATAAAAATGGAGAAAGAGGCACAAACATCTCTTTCCAATCATATGGAGTTTTATGGAGATCCTGGAAGACAGGGCAATAAACAACAGTAGGTCTAGAAGCAGGAAATCGGGAGTTACAAATATTGGCTAACCAAGGGCAATTGGAGTATTATCAAGTGGTTGTTTTTTGTTGGGTCAGAGAACAAGAAATACCTATATTTAACTATCATTACCCAACCACTCTTCCTTTGGAAAAAGAAAGCCAAAAAATGTAGAAAAGAAGGATATGGAAAGGCAAAGAATGTTGCTTATTAGGTTAGGTCTCAAATATTAGTGCAGAATTGTTATGAGTTGGTTTGGAACCCTTGGACAATTTTTTTACCCAAGTTTAGCCTGTGTGGTTTGGTGCAAATACATATAATGTGGCCAGAGGAAAATAATTAAAGAAGAAAGCCAACAATAATAAATATACCCATGTTCTCTCCCCTACTGACACCCACACCTTTCTCAGAAGCCTGGACAGGGCCGGTCAAGGCTAACAACTCCAGACCTTCTCAGAGAGGACAAAAACGTCAGGTCTCACTGCTACCCGGATGAAAGGAGGCTCTGAACAGTGAATGGAGAGAGGGAAGGAGGAAGGAAAAGAGATCAAGAGAGAGACAGAGAGTATGAGAGAACCAAACAAAAGCTCTTACTGCCAACAGCTGGAGAAAAGGAGAAGACAGTTGTATAAAAAAAGCCACACCCTGGCTCTCGCCGATCTGCTTACAGGATGAATGGGGGATGAGGAATGGGGGGAAACAGCTTTTTTTTTATAGACCTCAAACTCACCACCCCCCCATTATGAACTCCTTTTCATTTTTGCCCTTCACAGCATGTGTCTAGAACAAAAATTTCTTTGGGCATCTTCAATAGCCCTTCTGAATAACTAGACCGAACAGAAGTACCCAATAAAACTACAATGCAAGTTACAGATGTGAGACTGTTGTGTCATTTAAAAGTTTCTAAAAAACATACTAAAAAGTTTTAAAAGGTGAAATTAATTTTAGTAGCACTTAAGTATCAAAAATAACATTTCAACATGTGATCAGTGTAAAAGCTGATGTATTTTAATTTTTTTTTCACACTAATGCCTCAAAATCTGGTGTGTATTTTACACTTGTAGCACATATCGATTTGGACCAGTCACATGTCTGGGGCTCAATAGCTACATATGGCTTGTGGCTGCCGTTCTGGACAGCACAGCTGTTCTTGCAGGTCCAGTCGCTCTGCGTCTTCCAATGGCATTGCTTCGTCCATCTTTAATCTTCCAGGGAATGCATGGAGTCTTTCATCCACAGGTGGTTACACTCTTTTTTTTAAAGGTAGATGGCCTTTTATTTTAAAGATTTTATTTATTTATTTTTAGAGAGGGAAGGGAGGGAGAAAGAGAGAGAGAGAGAGGGGGTGGGAAACATCAATGTGTGGTTACTGGGGGTCATGGCCTGCAACCCAGGCATGTACCCTGACTGGGAATCGAACCTGCGATGCTTCGGTTCGCAGACCATACTCAATCCACTGAGCTATGCCAGCCAGGGTGATGGTTACACTCTTATTCTTGTTATTTTTGTAGATTTAATCTAATTTTTAAATTTAATTTTATTTTAGTATGGTAGTAGAAGGAAAAGTAAACAAATGTGCAAACTCTGCCACTGAGAAACCCATAAAACCACCAAAATCTCAACACAATCTCCAGCTAAGGGAACTCCAGCATGTAGATTGTGTGGCATTAAAATAGATTATGATAACAACAAGGATAGTTCCTGGCATTTCCTCATACCTCTCTTGTTCTATATGCCTCAGGGATTATATATACTCCTATTTAATTATCTTGGTCCACTAGAATTTAATTATTCTATATCAGTGGTTCCTTTGAAATTTAACAATAATTAATTGCTTATTCATATGTATCAAGAACTCTTCTTGGGCTTTATATGTATCATCTTGTTTAATTCTCTCAACAACCTTAGGAAGACGACGCTATTATCATCTTCTTTTCATACATGAGGAAACTGAAGCACGGCGAGGATAAGTGAGTTGCCAAGGTTACACAGACCCCAGAACTGCGGTTCCACATGTCCTTCATCACTATGCCCTGTGCCTCCTCAAGACCTTGTGGCTACAGGTGAACCACTCGAGCTTGACTCTTAGCTTCCAGTGGTCGGCTTTGTAAGCTTGAGATTGACACACAGCTTCCCTATGCTTGGTTTTGTCATCAAAGCAATGAGGTTAACAGTGTTTGCCATGGTGCTTTTCACAGACGTAGTAGAGTAAAACCTGGGAAGTGTGGTCATTACGGGACCAGACAGAGATTCCGGGTGTCCCCAGTACTGCCCGCACACCAGCATCTCTACTGAACATTGGCATCACCTCTACGTTTGGACTCCATCTGGCTTTTCACCAGTATTCGGGAAGCTACTATCTCTCTTCCATGGAGGTATTTGCATGGTGTTGACCCCTCAGTTTACTCAAACTACACAGCTTACCCAAACCACTGCATGCTTCTTCACAGGGTGGCCATCAGCACTGGAGACCTGGCCATGTTTCCTCTCTTTGGTTGGGTCTAAACCAACTCCTGACTGCCCCACTCTAGTTTAGAGAGCCCCATGGTTCACCTTGCCCAGTTACAACATTTCAAAGTTGTTGGCCCATTGGCCCAATGAGGAAGAAGTCCAAAGACATAGATTGAGTCCAGTTGAACCTATATTCATTATTAGAAAAATAATGTAAAAATGGCTTTAAGATAAAGATAATTTTAAGACAATAATGAAGATTTTGTACCTTGGACTTGAATCAATAGGCTAAAATAGTTCATAACAATGGCATCTTAAAAATAAAACCTTTACATGACTATAATATCCAGAAAATGGCAAAGTATCTGCTAGTCATCTTGTCATTCCCAAAGATGTGTATGGAATAGAAGTAACTGCACATTTTTTGACATCTGGAGTAGAAGATGCTATTTTAAGAAGCTTGGCTCAGACATAGACAAAGGGGAATCCTCCACTTTCCTCTGGTAAGTGTGGCCATGCTAAATGTATCCCTTCACTTGAAATTCAAAATGAAGGGGAAAAAACTGATTAGAAATGGTTTGGGAGCCTAATTCTGTTAGTGGGAGTGAAATTTGATAAACAACATGGGGTGATCTGCTGGAACAAATAGGTGTTTGATTCAGCAGAGATCCAGCTGCTATTACGTTCCAGGTGAACGAGCACCACTTACATACATAAGGCCCTTCTTTTTGTGGTCCATGCTTTCCATGTTTGCCACATTTATTAAGTTAAAAGCAAGTCTAGGTTGGAGAGGCACAGAAGACTCCTCAGGGAGACACCATGGAATTAGTGGGATAGATAGAAAGGTCACTGAGCTCCAGAGAGGGGAAGGGCTGTGTTTAGCAGCTTTCTCGTAACTGTGCCTGCTATGGATACAGGGATCCTCTGAGTTTATAAAGTAGCTTGCAGCCCTGGGCTTCACTGTGTGCTGCAAACATTAATTCATCCTCACAACATCCCCCACAATGTGATGGGGTGCAGGCCGCCTCTCAAAGATGATGCAACCTAGAAGCAGAGAAGTTAAGCCAGCGGCCACAGGACAGACAGGTCCGTCAGAAGACATGATTGCGGGGATTACAAATTCCCAGCCCCAGGGAAGAAAGTGCAATTATGTGGACGTGAGCAGATAAGCAGGGGGAAAAGGAGAAGCATGTGTAGGGGATCATGTCTAGGGAATTACGGAAGGAAAAGCAAGGAATCAACCACGCAGAAGTAGGTGAAAATTTGCTTGCACATTGAAGGCTACTTTTGCTCCATGAGGGTTTTTTTTTTCCGAGTAAAAATAAATACAATCCATTTTACAAATCAGTGCAATGGTGTTCCATCCCAAGGCAAGAAAATAAAAGAAACTATGTCTGTCTAATTGTGTGGCACCAAAATAACTGTTCCTTAGTAGCTCTAATGTGTAAGAAATTAATTTCATGCCTGTTGTAAAAGTAAAAATCCAAATATTTCTTTTTTTTATTTAGACTTCTCTTTCTGAAAGAAAAAAAAAGGAAAGAAGAGTTTTACCCAAAAGGAGTGGGAGATGTCATTTATTATTGAAAAGGAAGATTTCAGGCATATTTGACAAATGACAGCAGTGACATTTTCAGAATCGCGAAAGCCAGAGCAGTATGTTCACTTGCCTTCCGAGGTGAAATCTCTCCAATTTGCAAATAGGATTATAAATAAAGTGCTGCTCAAAGACCAGTCACAAAGCTATTTTCTGTGAGAAATTTCAAATAGAACAAAAATATCACATTTATGTTTCTATGATACATTTTACTACCTGCCACTTTAATCTCCCGAAGAGTCAAGCTTAACAATAACATCAAAGACAGGTTTATTATCAAGGTCCACATGTTCTATTTTCTTCTTACTAACAACCTAACACAAATGCCAGACACAGAAGTTATTCCTGGGGCAACATATCATTTAATACCTTTCGACAGGTTTACTATTCTTTGGAACTGTAAATTCATTCATTAGATAGAAGAGACTTGTTAAGATAGGCTATGTTACTTTTGTTTTGTTTGTCTCAAGGATTGATACTATGTCTTTGATGCATGGTGTATCGCTGAGATATAGTCTTGTTTTCATTAATGGGGGAAAATACTGATGACAGCCAGAAAAATTAAGTGCTTTGTTATGTGTTTTGGGATGGAAACCACTAAAATCAGTAGTTTACATTGAGTAGCAGGGCAGAGTATGAATTCGGGTGTGAAAGAGAGGATTAAAGGTTGACAGATGTATACATTACCATAATATAAATAAGGGATCTTAATGCCATTCCTAGTTTCCTTAGAGAACATGGCTCTTATCTGGGTCTCCAGATCTTTCCGAACATTGGTGCTCGTCTCCAAATGAAAATTATCTAAGACCGTCTTGCCTCATTAGCCAGCATAAAGAGATACGTGTTGGAGAGCACCCATTGCAAAGAAAAGCTAAAGGGAAGAAGGCATCAGGAACAAAGAGAACGGGATTAATCACCAGTTATGACACCTCTGGAATGCATCCCATCAGGAAAAGAAATTTGCTAAAGGTCATGGAGCTCAAAGCAGCAGATCTCACTGGGAGCCGCACCCATGGAACTCCAGTGCCCACGCTCTCCGCCACCACCCAGTCTCTCTAGAGCACGCTGGTCATGATTCTTAGTTATTTATAACTGGCCTGGTTCCAAAAAGGAACATGAGGTTAATGTAAAAGCATGCCAACCACTTGAGAGAATTAGAGTTTCCATGAGAAAACAAAAGGAGGTAGGAAAACATGGGCAGGAAAATCAGCCAGACTCCGAAGTCTCTCCAGGGCACACGAGGAAGCTGTGAGTCTTTGGAGGCGCGCCTCAAGCTTGGCTGTGAATTTCTTGGCGGCAAACAAGAAAACATATAAAGGCCACCGCATTCTGTTTATATAAGTCAACCAGTGATTCAGAAAAAAAAAACCGAATGAATGTTTTTTTGCCTGCTGTGAGTTCTCATAACAGTGTGTACTCGGATGACCAGCACCCTCCCTCAGCACCCTCTCCAAAAACATGGTGGCAAGGCTCCTTTCCCACGAAGTGAGATCGATGGTACCACATCAAAACACAAGCGAATAAAAACAACCATAAGCACAGGTTTTGGGTCATTGGGAAGAGCAGTGTGCAGCAACAATATTCAATCCAGGCACATGGCTTCTTAATCATCTGGTGTAATTCTGGGTTAAATGTTAGAGTATCTGAAATAATAGAGAAGATTATACCCCCCACCCGCCCAAAATCTTAAATAAACATTGCTTCTATTGGTTGAGTTTCAGAATGTATTCAGCAGGGTACGTTTAAAATGATAATCCCCTGTAAGTAGCTGGAGTTCAGTAATGCTCTGTGGCCAGTTAATTGGGAATCTACATGTTTCAACAAGCATAGTCAGAGGTTACAACTTTACGGTAAGCATTAAAAAGATCTCGTTAAATAAAAGTGCATTATCTGGAATTAAGATATTATCAGGATTAACATCTTAGTCTGAAATCTGCAAATTAATTATTAGACAGCAGGGGCCTGAAGGAATAGGATTGCAGGATATGTACACTTCAAAAAAAAAATTCCAGAAATGGTTTTCATCTCTCTCTTCAATGCCTACAACAGTGAGGGTGGTGGGGAATGAGTTTGAATGCAGATAGATATTCAGTATGCTTCTGCATGATTCTCCAAGAACTGTTAGATGGAGGTTGGACTTTCAGATGGGCTTTTGGGGCCAGTCTAAGGGCACTGGGCCTGTCTGAACTGAGCAGAGGCCGCGTGGTTTTAGACCAAACAAGCAGAGGTCTCTGCTCTGGGTCCCCCACCTCAGAGGTCCCTGAATTTTGGAGAGTCTTTGTCAAAATTGTCTCTCTCTCCTGATGGCTTGGAACCAGCTAGAACCAGCCAGCCTCCTCAGTCCCTGTTTTTCTCATTCGCAAATCTCTCTGATCCTCTGTCTCCAACTTTGCTATGCAGTGGGTCAATGAAATTCCCCCAAGATTCATGTGTGCTGTGTGGTCACCTCGGCGCCCTGTGGTTGAGCCCAGTTCTAGAAGGGTGAGCAGATCATTCTAGTTGGCTGACATGCATGACATTTCTTTGGGGAGACTGTGGAAGACTGCGTTCCCAGCATGATAGAGTGGCTCTCACTCACTTGGAGTCCAGGACTCGGAGCTACTGACCAAGTACCACTGATCCTTGCTCCTGCTTTTGATTATCTGCATTCCAACTACAGGGCCGCCTCTTATCCTTAGCATCTCAGAGCAGTGGGGACAGGAGTACGTGGGAATGGTGCCAGAGGTTCCTTTTGGTGGCAGCTTCTCCCGCTGGGGCAATTTCAGATCTCCCAGGGAAGTCCTGCACTTCCTCCACAGACTTCATGCCATGACTAACGGAGGCTCCTGGGAATGTCCTCATTTGCCTTCTACAACGGCTGTGACATTGGCTTCCCAACACTAACTGGCCCTCTTCTTCCATGTCCTCTTTTACTCCTGATCAACACGGTGACATTGAGCTTTCCTAAATTAGTCTTATATCCTGCTGGATGGAGAAAGGACGTCCCTAGTGCAAATGGAATGCTTTCCCCACTCTGTACAAGGGGCCTGTGCCTCTCCTTCTCGCTGGCGGTAGTGGACACTGGAAGACAGTACATCTAGCGATTAGAGATTAGAGATGACAGCTTAGTCCGAAGCCAAAAATGACTGGAAAGGGTGTTGTTCAACCGTTATACTATAAAATTCAGAACAGTAATACTGGCATGTTTAGAAAATTAATTATTGTTCATATTTCCCATACATTCTGAGTAAGACTTATTTGAGAATTCCATCAACAATGCCCTCTAAGAGAGTCATTAAAAGATGGTATTCCCCCTGGCTGGCGTAGCTCAGTGGATTGAGCTCGGGCTGGGAACCAAAGTGTCCCAGGTTCGATTCCCAGCCAGGGTACATGCCTGGGTTGCAGGCCATGACCCCCAGCAACCGCACATTGATGTTTCTCTCTCTCTCTATCTCCCTCCCTTCCCTCTCTAAAAATAAATTAAAAAAAAAAAAGAATCATGTCTTTAAAAAAAAAGATGGTATTCCTTGGTGACTGGATAGATGACATGGTGTCCTGACTAAAGGGCAGCAGAGAACTGCAAAGGCAAGAGCTATAGTGTCCCAATGAAACAGGTCTGAAGAGCCGTGACTCTGTGGGTGTGGCCACCATGACCAATGTCGTCCCATGGGGAAAGATTGAATTAACCAGGGATGGTGCTCTTGACACCGATGAGAAGGAAGAAATGGTTCTGGGGCCTGAAGAAGAAGCGGCGGTACCTGGACACTAAGAAAAAGCTACACATGTCATGATGGGACAAACAAATGGATAAGTACCTCTGTCCCATACGTTATTTTAAATCAGGGGTCCGGCAACTATGGTATTTGGTATTTTGTTCTGCTTGTTTTTGCATGACCCTATAGCCAAGAATGATGTATATTGCTCTAAAGGGTTAAAAGTAAAGACTGATATGTGGCAGAGGACGTGCATAGCTCACAACGTCTAAATTACTGACTGTCCGACCCTTTACAAAACAAGTTTGCCAAGCTCAGCTTTAAATCATCAGTAAATCACGCTACTGTACATGGGATCTTGAAATTTGTAATGATTTTTTTAAAAGATTTTATTTATTTACTTTTAGAGAGGGGAAGGGAGGGAGAAAGAGAGGGAGAGAAACATCAATGTGTGGTTGCCTCTCATGTGCCACCTACTGCGGACCTGGCCAGCAACCCAGGCGTGTGCCCTGACTGGGAATGGAACCGGTGACCCTTTGGTTTGCAGCCCAGCGCTCAGTCTACTGAGCCACCCCAGCCAGGGCCAATTTTTTAGAATAAACTTTTATGTTAGAAGAGTTTTAGATTTACAAAACAATTATAAAGATAATACAGCAAGTTCCCACATGTTCTACACCCACTTTCCCTATTAACGTTTTACATTTGTATGGTACATTTGTTAAAATTAATGAACCATTATTGATACATAATTAACTAAAAGCCATATTTTATTCAGGTTTTTTAAGTTTCACATAGAGTCCATTTTTTTATGTTCTAGGATCCACCCCAGATGCCAGATTATATTCAGTCACCACATCTCCTTACTCTCCTCTTGGCTGAAACAGTTTCTCAGGCTGCTTTTGTTTCTATGACCTTGACAGTTTTGAGGCAGTTATTTTGTAGAAGGACCTTCCATTGGGATTTTTCTCATATTTTTGTCATGATTGGACTGGGGTCATGGATCTTGCAGAAGAAAACTGAGGTAAAGCGCTATCTCCATCATTTCGTATCAATATGACTTTGCACTGTCGATGCTGACTTGATGTTGACCTTGATCTTGTAGTTGAAGTACCGTTCATCAGGATTCTCCACTGTAAAGTTACTCTTTTTCCCCCAGTGCCATTCTGTGCTCTTTGATGGGAAGTCACTACATCCAACCCATAATTAAGGAGTGGAGGATTATGCTCCACTCTCAAGGGTAGACTATCTGTGTAAATTCTTTGCAATTCTTTTTTTTTAACTTTTTACATTGTTGTTCAAGTACGTTGTCTCCATTTTCCCCCTACCACTCCCCTTCACCCCCCTGCCACCCCCACTCCCCCCCACCTTGATCCCACCCGCCTTTGGTTTTGTCCATATGTCCTTTATAGATGTTCCCGAAAATCCTTTCCTCATCCTCCCATTCTTTTGGGCATGAGGTATGCATGTTCTCCATTTATTTATTCTTAATGATTTATTTCAGCATGGACTCATAAATATTTATTTTACCCTTGAATATATATTTAATATTGGGTTGTAATCCAATATTACTTTACTTTGTTTCTCCAGTTGTTCCCTCTTTGACCACTGGGTGCTCTTTAGCTGTCGCATTGTATCCCTCTGATATAACCCCATCTTTTTTTTTTTTTTTTTTTAGCATTCCCGTACTTGCTGGCACTGCAAGATGTTCCAAGCTCCTCTTGACTATATATCTTACCATCAAATTGGTCATTTAGATAGAGGTCTTTAAGAAATAGCTGTGCAAGTCCCCACACACTCAAGGCCAAACTGTGAACCTGGGGGCTGCAGCCCTGGGGGGAGTCACGGGGAAGGCGAAGCAGACATCAGAAGGGAGGAGCCAGATGTAAACTTCTCCCGAAAACCAGTCCTGCTCCGGAGACCAGTTCACCCACATCGGGATTCCTTCATACCTTTGTTTCCGGCTATTTCGGGTTTGCTGGTAACCCACAGGCTGATTGTTATACAATTCCATACCCTAGTATCATTCATCTGATTATGTGATATAGCTCACTGGAAAGTGACATTAGAACTTTAGATAAAGCTGTTTTTACAAAGAAGGATTTGAAGATACCTGGGAAATAATACCATCGTGCACTGCAACAAGCTGGGGTGTTGGATGACATCGCCGTGTGGATATTTTACTTACCATTCAAAGCCTAGTCTGGCATTTACTTTTACAATTTTTGAGTTTTTAATAATAACATTTCTATACTTGGCCCACAATTTTGTCACCCTGCTTTCTGGAATTAGAATGTGGACTGTGGTTACAAACAAGGAACAGAGCTGGAATCAGAGACCGGGCCTGCTGCTCTGCCGTGTGGTTCAGTGCGCTGAGACCTTTGCAAACGATTGGAAGAAGCTGTTAAGCGGCCCTCCCTGTGATTGTCAGGGTTCATCTCCTGGAACTGCGTCATAAAAATGATTTCTAGGAATACATTGAGAGTTTCTGCACCTCATCTTTCTATACCAACACTTTAAATGGCTCTTGGCCATGTCTACAAAATTAACTGTAAGTTAAAAAAATGAAAATTTGTTCATGGTGAGAGGCCCTCAGAACAATTCTCAAGAAAGAGTTTGCAAGTATTTGAAGCAACAGGGACTCACTGGGGTTACTCCCTTGCTTTTACTATTAGTTACAGGAGCATGAACTGATAAGACAAAACTCCAGAATCTCAGAGCTTCAGCACAGTAGGAGTGTATTCATTGCTGCACAACTCACAGTGAAGACATTCCTCATCAGTGGATAGCTCTCCATGCAGCGACTCAGGGGCCTAACTTCTTTTGTCTTGAAGCACTGGCATCCTGAGCCCGAGCCCTCTGCATCCAGTTGCCAGGGGAAGAGAAGGGAGAAAACAGCACATCTGCTGCTTCTCAGGTCGTCCTGGAACCCACACTCTCCTTGCACTCGCACTGTATCTGTAGGAACTTGCTCTTTCACTTCACTTAGGAGTGAGAGAAGCCTGGAAATTTCTAGAGGGACTGCTTAGCACTACGGAGGGTGGTGATCATGACTCATTGGTGTAGTCTGGGGGTCTCTGCCACACTTCCAACCTAATACCCGTAGGGAAGAAAACCAGCCCTGGGATGTCCAAGTTCGGCACAGTATGTCAGGTGCATTGCTGTGCCAGGCATTCAGGTTAAATCACAAGCCAAAATATTATATAATAAGTAATTTCACACAGGAGTGATGACTAAATCATATCTATAGTTATTACAGTTACAGAGTGTTCTGGGAAAATGTGGAAAATCTTCAAGACCTCTTGATTAGTAGACTAACCATCACATTTTCAAGCATTTCAATACTGTCACAAAAGGATACTATTGCCTTTTAGTTTTTCTTACAAATAGTGAATAGAGTGTCAATCATAACAGACCTTGGTGTGGACAAGGGTGTTTACAGACAACCATCAGGGAGTAGACAGCACTGTAATAGCAATGTGAAATAATGTTCATAAGAACTATTTTTTGAATGCTCAGTATCTATTAGGAACAGTTCTTAGCACTTCGCATATGTCACCTTCTTTAATGTCTTCCCCAGCCCTGAGAGAGTTTCCAATTCTATCCTAATTTTAGAGAGGTGAACTCCCCTGTAAGGGCGTGGCAGGGGCAGGCTACAGACCTAGGCAGGGTGGCTCTGGAGCCCACATCGTAGAATCTGAAGGGCAGAGCCACTGATTGTGCTGAGTGTCAGCACATACTGGGTGAAACTGCAATCCCTCCTCCACAAACCTCTAGCTTTTATTAAATAATACAAGCAAAAACAAATATTGTATTTGATTCAATAATTTGAGATTTCATCTATAAACTTCTCTGGTACTTTAGGAAATGCAGATGTTTTTTAAACTAAAAAAATAAATGAACCAGCATAGATCACAGTCTCCAGTACAGATGACTGGCTGGAGATCCATGTGCCGAGGTCCGAAGGCCACGTGTGGGCTTGCAGCAACTGGTGAGTCCTCTTGTCCTCTCTTTCAAAATCAGAGTGCCCCCTCGTGCAATGAGCCAGGCACAGGGTGAAGAAAAACATGTCTCGGTCTCAGTTTCACTGAGCTCCTAAGGAACAGCACAGTTGTGCAAGAGAGAGACTGATTTCTCACCAACCTCCTCCCCCATCCTCACCTGTTCAAGCTTCCAATTGCTCTCTTGAAGTCAGATCTCTGTACCAGGAGAGCACCTGTAAGTCTGGGGTCAGGACGGGAGGGTGCAGTGATTTTCCCCTTTCTCCCTACATGGAAATCTGCCAAGTGTCTGGTTGACATTTAGTTATACTATGGGAATGGAGACAAACAGGAACTTAACAGGAATAAAATTCCCAGTATACACACCATCTTGTTTGGGGAGAGAAAGGATTATCCTATTTGGATAACATGATGCCTTTGAACTTTGCAGAAGTTATTTAATTCTGTTTAAAACTACATTGATTCATGAAGACTTCTATACAAGCCGAAATTAGTCAAATATAATTACTTTACCTTAAAGCTAATTAACATTACATATAGAGTTACACATACAAATGTCCGTGAACAGATCTTACTTATAGGGAATGGGTCTGGTACTCGGAGCCAAGAATACTATTGCTAATGATTCATTTGAGTATTCTCAGGCCTTTTCTTTTTCTGATGAAAAACAATTTCCCCAAAGGAGGAAAATCATTGGAATAAACCTATAAAATAGGTGGTAAAACGGCTGAGGAGCTGCTGTGCTAGCCTTAATGAGGTGGCCACTTTTGAAAGTGTTATCCTTACATAAATCATTTGTTTCGGTGACATTTGAAACAGCTATTCATGCACAAGTTTATACCTAAAAATGGTTTTACTACATTTCCAAGAGTTTTGATGAGCTTGACTACCCACCGCAAACATTCTCCTTCCTAATATAAAGCTTTCATTTCATTTGAGCACAAGTAATTGCTGAAATGCAAAAGATTTTAAGCAACAACACGGAGACTCTTCACTTTGCCTTACTGCTTATCCCAAATTATCTGATCTTGGTTACATTCGAAAATTCTTCTTTACTCTGACAATTTTCTTTCCGATTATTAGCATGGTTAGGACATACAGTTCCTCAAATTATCAAGCAAAATAATCAGTGTTTACTGTTTGGAAACTTTGATTCACAGTTCCGTGGCTTATACGAAAGAAGATGTGCTTTCTGTTACTGAGGAGCTCACGCCAGACCTAAACAGGAATGGGAAGGAAGCTGGTGGGTTACAGAGAAAGCAGGAAATTTCTCTTTAGAGAAATAGATTTGTGTGGTCAGGGAGAGTGGGTGTTCTGCGGAAGTATCTGAAGCTGGAGACCTCAAACTGGAACTCCAGGTGGGCTGAGGCGGTGTTCCAACCCAACAGGCCGCCTCACGCTCTCAGAGTGTGTTGCTGTGAAGACTCGGGTCCAGGATGGAACTATCTATGAGCCTCTGTTCACAAAGAGAGTCTCACTCTTCTTCTGGGTCTCCGTGATGGGATAGACACTTCTGTCTGATTTGTAAACAAGTAAGTGCTCAGGTTGTGAGGAATGCAGTTGTGACAACCAGTAATAGAAATGTTGAACTTTCAACTATGACGCTATGCTCGCCAATAAGAAATGAATCTAATCATTGAAAACATCGGTACTTTAACTTTTATAAATAGTAAATCATACGGCACTCACCATCGCTTTCCCCTACACAGGTGTGTGCCTCCTCTTCAACCACCCGTAAGGTTGAGATTCAAGTACAAGATGACCTTCAAGTTCCCTTCAAACAGTACTGTCCTCTGCCATTGTGATTGTAATTTTTTTTAAATCTGGTGTGAAACAAAGCATGTTCCTACTCATTTTTTGTTAGTTTTGACATCTAAAACATCCCTCATTCCCTTTTACTGAAATAGATGCACCATAAAGGTATATTCAAAATCACCGCAAAAGACAGACTGCTATCACCTACCTTCCTGCTCACAATGGAAATAAAATTTTATTTTATTTCAGGAGGCTTTGGTCTGAACTACCGTTCTCTCACGCAGACAATAACGACAACAAAGAAAACAATAGCAATTCTTCTCTTGCATTCTTCTGATTGAAATTCAGATATACTAGCTATATATATAAGAAATCTGCAAAGCTACAGTGAAGCAGTTTCCCTTCCTTGAATCACATTCTTTGTGGAAGCTTGTTATCCAAATATGTCTAAAGAGATGTCGTTATTAACTCGCGCATCGCAGATTTGCTTATCTCACTCTCTCCAATGCACACAGGCGTTCCCACGTCCCAACAAGGGTGGTGGCTGATGTGCATGTCTGTGTCAAGTTCCAAGCACTACTGAGAGCTATATTTCAACCTCCAACGCAGGAAATTGCAGGGGAGGATTACAACTGGCGCAGTCTGCATCACACATCTCTTTGCAGGTGATTCCATATCACGACCAGTCCAGCCTGTATTACACACCCGTGCCTATGACGGGAGATGAGGGGAGAACACTGTGTTTGCTAACCCACAGTAACACGGGCGTAGGGCATGTGTTGTAAAGGAGAGCAAATACCATTTCCAGGAGGAAGAAAGAGATGCTGCACAGACAACAATCCCAGGATACACGGTATTTTAATCAGGTGTCCTGGCATATCAAAATGGTATTTAGTGGGATGATAAAGAGATACATTGGCCACGTTCAGTCTTTTTCAAATTCTAATTCTCTTTTAAGAGCCCCACATAGTGGAATTATCATCTGTATCTTAATGCACAAATTTGCTGATCACTGATGGCTCTGATCTGTGACAAGCACACATACAGACACAACAAAGACACCAGTGTCATTTGAATTTTCTTTTATTTCATCTGTTTCACCCTTTTATTTAAAGCAGTAATTAAATGTTAAATTTTTGTAAGCTTTTAGTTTTAAGTGTGAAAAAAATATTTTCCTTGTCAAGTAGGAATACAATTACTTAGGAGAACACATTACCTATTTGGAGCCCACAGACAGCTGCTAAGTGGTCATCCAGGTAGCGCAGGTTGTTCCTGGCTGTTGCCCATTTGAGGCTCATTCCTGGAGGCCATGTGTGGAGCTGGCACAGCCATGGGCCATGCAGCTGCTAGGGCCACAATGTCACACACTCCTGGCCAGAGAATACATGGACGCACTGGCAAATGCATCACCAGGTCAGTAAGAGAGTGGGAGAGGCTCCCTCCTGGAGGCCATGGCCCATGTGGCCGCAGCAGACATGGAGGGGACAGGCCAGTGCACCATCCAAGTGCAGGTTCCAAGCCAGATAGCCGAGCAAGAGAGCATTTTTTGTCGCTGTTCCCTTGGGACTACATTAGCTTGAGTGTGGGATGGACCGGGTGCATTCTCAAAATGACTAACCAACTTTCCAAACTTTCATCTGCTTCAGTGGGTCCACCTGCCACCAATCCCTTCCTTCCTCAGGCTAGGCTGAGGGGCCTCTTTGGTCCAGCACATTCCCTGTGCCATTTTTATTTCTGTGGTGCATGTGCCTGCCTCCCCATTGGTTCCCACCCCCAATCTGGTACCAGAAAGGAGTAGGAGAGCTTTTTCCTCTATTCAATTATCTTGCCAGCCTTGTGCATGCTCAGTGTAAGAGCCTCCCCCTGCAGCCATCTTGCTGGGGGCAGGGGACTCCCCTGACACACCGTCAGCTCCACACCCAGGGTGGAGCATCCATAAGGCATGACTCAATTACCTGGTCAATGCAGCTTCACATACCACAGAAGCTGTGCTGCAAACTCAATGTCCTGGGTGGTTCACAAAGGCATTCTTTGACCAGCTGCATGCCTTGCCCTCAGTAGTCAAACCTCCCACCACCATCCCCAAGTTGCATGACTCAATGTGCAAGCAGCTCCCAGGTCCCATGCACATGGCCTGGCTCCTGTTCCTTGCCCTCAGCCCGCTCCCAGCACTGCTCTAAGCCAGAGCCTCCTTGGCAGTCCAGACGGGCTGTTTATCGGTATCAATGTGATGTGAGTGACATCCCCACAATTCTCCACCCATGGTCATGCACTCAAGGAAAACACTCAACCCTCCCTACACATTAAAATTACCTATGGAAAATAATGGTTGCACTCAATTCCAGACTGAATTTCTAGTGATGAATCCTGACCTTAATTTTTCAACGATCTCTGGTTCCAGTGTGAGCTGATGAGGACCACTAGCCTGGTGTTAAGGAACTGAAATCAAATCAACTTTTCAATATAAATGTGTCACCTGAGAGGGTTAATACAGAAAGCCAAGTGTACTAATATCACTTTAGTTGTTTTCAAGTAGGAGTGATTTTGCTCCCATAGGAGACGTCTGGCAATTTCTAGAGGCATCTTTTTGCGGCCACTCCTGAGGAATGCTATTGGATCTAGTGAATCTCTATTGGCCAGTGGTGCTGCTAAATGTCCTAAAATGCTAAGGTCTGCCCTACACAGCAAACAATTATCCACCCAAAATGTTAATAGTGTTGAGGTTGAGAAACAGTGCCGAAGCCAAAAATTAAAGATTAGGGTCAAAAGACAGAAATTGAGCAGTATAAATTTCTTCCCCGGATGTTGGGTTCTGAGGATGCTTGCAAGCTAATAGGCAGCATGAAGTGTTGCAGATTTGTTAACATAGATTGGGGAGGAATATGATGGAGGAGGGGAGAGCTGACAACTTTGCCTATGGCCAGAGGTAACAGAAATAGGAGATAATAAAAGGCATCCAGATTTATGCAATGATTGCCTTGTTTCTCAACCAGTTATCAAGGCAACAGAGGCAAATCATCAATACATTTACAATGATAGCTTATAAAGCTCAATTCACAAATATACCCAGAAATCCTAAATTGTTAAGCTGAAGACAATTAATTATGTCAAGCTCATAATAACTGCTTTGAGAAGTTATAACTTACCGTGAAAGTGGAATTTCTCAGCTCTTTCCTTCAGAAAGAGGGGAACTTTCTACCAACACACACACACAGCTGGCTGCTCTAGGGATTCAAACCATGATTGGTGCAATGGATTTAGAATCTTTCCTTTTATCTAATTTAAAATCCCTTGCTATTTTTTGTAGCTTGAGCAAAACTGAGCAACTCTAATGTTTCCTCTTTGATCTAAGGAAGTAAGCAAAGCTTCATGGACCAAACTACTAATGAAGACATAGAAAACGTAGACTGCAAGAAGCCGAGAGCTAAATGGAGATGAAAGTCCCCAGATGGATGTCAGCGGTCCGACGTTACTGAGGCCAATACAACTGCATTATTCAACACATAAACAGAAAGCCTCAGCCATGGGCCTCACTGTACCAACAGGAGACTGGTACATCGAAAAGGGAATCTAAGTCTTTGCTTTTCAAAAATAGCCAAAATCTATACCAAATATCAATGATGAGTAGTTCTAAGTGGTAGACTTGCAGATGACTAAACTTCTTAATATGCTGTCCTAATTTATTGCAATGAATACAAATTATCTTTTTATTAGTTTCATTTAAAGAAATACCAATAATCTCAGAATTCTTTCATGAAATGATTTTATGGGATTATGGTTCAATTAAAATAAAACTTACATTTAAACAACTCATACATATATCAAATAAAGTAGAATTCAGGGAGCACCCACGATGAACAATGGACTACTCTGAAAACAGAGGATCCGAAACCCCTCTCAAAGGTAAAGAGACCCTGAGGTCCAGGGTACTTCTTGTCAAGGGCTGAGCTCCACCACAGGGCTGTGTGATGGGTGTGTTCATTCTGTCCTCCCTCCCGATCTCCTCTTTTCTTGCTTCTCTTGTTTTCCAGCACCCCATTCAGGCATAATTTCCCAAACCAACAAATTTTATCTTTGTTTCTCAAATCTTTAAAAACTCAGCTTGAAACCTCCTTCAGGAGAAACCTTCTGAAATATTTAGGCATTATACGGGGGAGTCTAACTGAGAAATTTCAAGACAGGATTCATGCTTTTAAATAATCTAGATGCTGCTTCCAAGAATAACTCTAATTGAGAATAACAAACAAACCAAAAAAAACCCAAGGAACTCACGGTTCAGCAAATGTTTGTCTAAGTTTCCACTTTCTGGAAGACTGAACGCTCAACTCCACCTATTTCTATGCATAGACTCTTTTATTTTGGTCAGCTTACTACATATGCATTAAGTTTATGCAGGATCTATCATTATCTAGTATGGCTTGTCCTAAAGAGACACACACTCATACACAGGCTTATACCTGGTTGTCCCAATTACCATCCATTTTTAATTCTGGTTGCACATAAGAACAGCCCAGAGAAAAATTGAAAATGCCGATGCATGAACCCACCATAGATCATTTAATCAGCCTTTCTGGCAGAGTGACCTGGGCACCGGTATGTTCGAAATGCTCCCCAGGTGATGCTAGTGCATAGTCAGCATCCAAAACCATCCACCTGGGACATGAGACAGTAGGGCAAGAGGTAGCCTCTGCTTCTATTTCCTCCACATTACCCTTTACCCAATGTCTTTAATATGTTAGCACGCACATTCAAACAGGCATACAACATGCTTTAAGTACAGATTTGTTGACTTATTTTGGCTATAATAATACAGGCATAGTTATTTTTCAAGGCCTCACACCTAAGAAATAGGGAAAATGATGGCTGAGAAGCATGCTCACCAAACAGGGGGAAAGCGCCCTAAGTCTTTACGGTGGTGATGAAGAAAACAATGGGAGAATGCTTCAAATGCAAAAGGAAATTCTCACTGGTTTTAGATATCCAAACCAGTGAAGGATTCAAACCATTCTCTGGAGGGGCTGCCAGGCTTTTTAGCTCGATGATATATGAAGCTCTGATTATTCTGGACTGTAGGTTCCTGTCATCGATAGATGCAAAGAAGCTTTTGAATTCTGAAAGACTTCTTTTTAAAATTTGTTGATTGATTGATTTAATTTTATTTTTTTCCTTAAGCCAAAGAAATGTTTTGCTGGTTAGTTCAGTTTGTTCATTAGATTCCACATATGTGTGAAGTCATATGGTGTTTGTCTTTCTCTGACTGGCTTATAGAGACAGAGGCATAGATAGAGAGCAGGCTGACAGCTCCTAAAAGGGGGTTAGGAGGTGGAGGGATCGAGCAAAAAAGATAAAGGACTCATGGGCATGGACAACAGTATGGTGATTGCAGGGGGTGGAGGTGGGTAGAGGTGGAAGAGGGTATAAGGGGGATAAAGGGTAATGGGAAAAATACAATAAAAAATGAACTATTAAAAAAAGGAAGAAGAAACGCTATGCTCTAAGGCCAGCAGAGCACCTGGGAGCAGGCCAATGCATCCTAACACATGTTCTTTTCATCCTCTGCTAAGCCCTTGAAAACGCATTAGGATCCTTTGCAGGACTGTGGACCAAGCCTTTTTTGTTAGAATAATCTATGAGCATAGTACTTTGGGGCCATGCTGAGAGAGAGGAAGGCACCATCTTCGTTGATTTAATCATCTTGCCTTCGGAGCAGTCCATAAAGTCACATCAGTGCATGAGTGACCACAGGAGGTGAGACAAAAATTTGATTGGTCTCCAAATCTGAATAATGGGGTGCACGAAGCCTCCTCATCTCTAGCGGACCCGATAGGATGAAAACAAGTGCTACCACTCGGAGGAAATTAATGTAGCAAGAGCTGAGCTCTTAAACTCTAGTCACCTCTCCATGTGTCCCAGCCCTCTGAAAGTCCACCTGCTCAGATACACTCTATGGTGGGTTAGTAACCCAAAGACTCCACGAGTCAACTCAGCACACCCTTTCTTTCTCCCTTGAGATAAACAAAAACCCACAGAGCCTTTCTTCTTACAAGATTCTGCAACCTTGGCATCATAGGCAGATCATTATTTTCAGGTTGACTGGCAAACCCCTCACTAGCACTGCCAAATGGGGAAAATGGGTTTCCTTTGTAGAGATTTATTTCTAACAAAGAAAAGTAAAAACTGAAAACGGTATCCTGCAGGAACCAAAATAAGAATTTGGAAAAAAATGATCCCATGTGGGAAATTAGTTACATCACAGTTCAATTTTTTTCCTGCAGACGTGAATCATGAGCATTCAGGCCATACAAACACCTTCTAAGCCAGGTGCTGGGAAAGCTGACCAGGGAAGCAAATTGGGATAGAAGTACCATTTCCAGCTTGAGACATGGCCATTCAAACACCCCTCCAACTTCCTGTGCTTCAGGCTCATCAGTATTACAGAGAATGCATTCTTGCTGGAAATAAATAATCTGTAATGGGCTTTTTGCCTCCTGACTTGGCCCTGTACATGTCTCTCTGGTCTCTTGAGCCCGCGTAGCTAGGCGATGGCCGTCTTCTCCCTGGGCCTTCACACGGACTTTCCCCCTGTGTCTGCCCGTGTCCTGATCTCTTCTTCTCAGGACACCGGTGCTACTGGGTGAAGACCCACCAGAATGACCTCATTTTAACTCAATTGCTTTTTTTAAGACCTCATCTTGAAATACAGGTACATTCTGCGGTACGGGGGTTAGTACTTCAACATATGAATTTTGAGGGGGCACAATTCAGCCCAAAGAAATACTTATTGTATCGGGCTCCACTCTACTATTTTTTTAGAGTAAGATCTAAATCAAAACAAAAATCCTGGTGCAATTTAGGTACCTCTTCGATTAGGCCCCTCTTCCTTCTCTCTCTCTATTCATCCCACCCCAACGCCAAGTTTATCACAGCATTCTAACCAGTATCAGTTTGGGTTAAATTTCACTTTTAAAGATTAATCCTTTTCTCATGCTTCAGGGCCCGGATTTTAGCCTCTGGACAGCTTATTATTAAGGCTTTTATTTGGCTTTTGACATTTATCTAGCATGATACACCTTTAACTGTCAGCTTACTGTGCATCCCACCAAAGGTTATATTTGTCCTTATAAATTCCCTGCTCAAGCCTCTGCTTTCTTTCTCTTGCAGCAAAGCAGGGTGGAGAAGGAGAAAAAGATCATGCCCATGTCTGACCATGAGCAACACAGATTTGAAGAGTATTTTTCCCCTTGGCAAAGAGTTTTCAAGTTCTAATTGGCCCCTTTTCTTTGAGAAAGTGCTCCTTTTGCCACGGGCCTTCATGCTGGTCTGTTGCTTCCTGCTGAAGGACCGTGTTACACTGGACATGAAAGAACACCACATTTAATAACTTGACATCTGATCCAGACTGGGATTCTTTAAAATTGTTTGATGTTGCTAAACTTCCACCCCACGAATGAATATAACTTTGTAAAGAAAGTGTGCCAGATTATGGGGTTGGGTTGTCTGCAAACGGTCCCCGAGACAGGCAAACAAAAGATTTCTGGGATGGAAACAGGGTGAGGGGAAGGGGACTTGTCAGATCGTGATGCACACCTGACGAAGTCAGACCGCAAGGGAACTGTGGGGCAAAGAGCTTTGTGTCCGAGGAGTGCTGTGCTGGGAGACATGGCCGGGTCCTTGCGCCGCCATCTTGCTGAGTCACTGACAGGAGACCACCCTGAGAAGAGTGTGACTTCAGCTCCCACCACTTTGCTCAGTCACTGACTGAGGGCTTCTCAAAACCTGGCATGGATCTAAAGATATCTCACAGCTGGAGTTGGTCAGTGACCTTCCTCACAGTGGGACAGTAGATGCTCTCTCAAAGGGAACTGTGAATGGTGCAACGCTGCCACACACACACCTTTGAAGAAGGAGATCCCAAATGATCCTATTTTTGTGTGTACGTTTACAAAGGTGATCGTAGTACTTACTGTCCAAAGTAGGGCCTTTTCACAGTAAAAGGCATAGTTGTTCATAAGTACACCAGGACTATGAATATATATAATCACTCTATTTATATACTTGTCTACGTTTATTACTCACACAAACTTCAATCTCCACTCCTAGGAACCTCATCCATGTATCCATCACAATTAATTTCCTCCATGTTCACTGGATATTTATTGCTAGTGGAAAAGTCAGACCGGCATGTGCTATGCAGACTGTGCTAAAGAAACACAGGAAAAAGCAGAGGTGTTCTTACGCTCCCTCATCTCCCTCTTCCTACCTGCACGCTGCTATTAGGGCTCCATTAGGCATCCCGCACCAGGGATTCTCAACCTGGATTGTACACCGGGAAGCAGAGCCCTGAGCTCACATACAGCTTCTATGAATTTATTTCTTAATTCGTGGTTGTTTTCACTTGTGTGTGTGCACATGTGAGCTGATGTCATGTTTGTCTGCAGTCTGTGGTAAGGAATCACTTGTTAAAGTGATAAATCTCAGATAGAGTTGATATATATATATATATAATTTTAGCCCACGTTAGATGAGGTTTTTCTAGACTCACTAGCAAATTTGCAAACCTCAAACATACTCATTTTTGTCTAGGCACTCAGTCTACTCTGTTTGAGGCCAGTCTGTCTTTCCCATTTACGCTCACTTCTGGGAAAGAGGAAGGGTGGGGGGGAAGGAAGGACACACACCTTTCCATATCTATTTCCTGGGCCAGGTGACTTCTTTCTCTTGGCCATAGGAACTGGAGTGCATTTTTCTGCCGGTCTTTCTAGGCAAGGAAAGGGATCCGAGACAAGAATGGTATTCTCCACTTTCTCTATTGTCCTGAATCTCTAAAGCAGGGGATGTCCAACCCACGGCCCACTGGCCACATGCAACCCAGAATGACCATGAATGTGGCCCAACACAAAATTGTAAATTTACTTAAAACATGATGAGTTTTTTTTGTGTGATCACATGTCACAATGTATTTAATGTGTGGCCCAAGACAATCCTTCTTCTTCCAGTGTGGCCCAGAGATGCTAAAAGGTTGGACGCCCCTGCAAGCATACTTGGGAAAAGAGAAGAGCTTCGTCATCTGTGCTTTCTAGTCTTGTATATTTATCTGCTTACCTGTCTACTGTACCATGAATGGCTGTGAGTTCCACTGCAAGTTCAAGGTCCAGCTCTACTACCTCACCAGCTATATTAGTTTCCTGCTTAACCTCACAGAACTTCAATTTCAATGATCTGAAATCCCTTTAAGAGAGAAGTTTTACTGCCATAAACGACATGAACTATATGTTCTGGTTAGTGTTACAGTTAGTGGCAACCAACAGACAGCCCTTTGACAGTGGTTTAAAACACAGAGGTGTACTTGTCCCTCATAGAGCCACGCAGTCTAGGGTGGTAACATAGTTGATCGTGTTACCTCTGACCCTGGACCTTGGGGATTCTTGCACCATAGTCCTTCTCGTCAGCTTCTGTTGTCGTGTAGCAAAATGTTTGTCTGTTTTTCAGATAAATAACATGTGGTTTATTCATGCAATGAAATATTACACAGCCCTGAGAACAAACCATGGACAAATGTAACGCATGCAACAAAAATCTCCCGAACATAATGTTGAGCAAAAGAAGTCAGGTGCAACAGAATGCTTACTGTTTGATTCTATCCATACAGTGTCCCAAACCAGGCCAAACTATCCTTTGCTCTTAAAGTCAGGATGGCGGTTACCCTTTGGGTGGTGGTAACTGGGAAGGGTGTGAGGGGGGTTCCTAGGATGCTGGTGATAGTGTTTATTGTTTTGGGTGCTGATTGCACGTGTGTGTTCCATTTGTGAAAATTCACTGGCTTGTTTGTATATACGTTACACTTCAGGCACTGATTCATTTTTTTCCTGTTAAAAAAGAGAAGAGAAAAATATCACAGGGAAAAACAATGAAAGTGCATTCTTGCTGAGCCTCTTTCTCTAAAATATTTTCTGGGAAGCCTAACCTAGCAACTCCTATTTATATTTCATTAGCCACACCAGGATGTTTGACCACCTCCGGCTTCTAAAGAGTCGGAGACGGAAGATCTCTTAATTGGGCACAAAGCCGTGAGCAAAACGATGGTTCTATTAATAAAGAAGAGAGAATGGATATCCAGCAGTCAACTCACACCCGTAACTCGGAAAGCATGTTAGTTTGTCCAGGCGTGCCCTGCCGTATACAGTACAGTCCTACTGCCTCATTTCTGAATTTTTTCTTACATTGTTTAGCTCACAGAACTATCCCTCTTATTCACTCTTTCCTCCCAGACAATACAGATTTTTCAAAGCTGGAAAGAATCATCAATTATGTGGCCCAACTTTCACAACAAATCTCAGACCCAGGTGTGATACACAGCTGTGTACATTTCCACCATTTCCTGCCCATCCTTTTAGATCCAGCACAGCTCAACACTTGCTGGCCACCTCATCCTCAAATTTTAACTCCTTCTTCTGAAGGTTGTCTCTACAGTCCACCCTATTTCATCAACTATAGACTTAAAACACTTAAATCTTAACTTTTTACAGCTTGAGTCATGTACAACATATAAGGACAGTAAGAAAGTGTTAACAATATATGTTTACTTTTGTCACAGTGTTTCTATTCTTTGAAATACTTAGACATTAATTGGAGAAAAAAAAAAAGGAAGTAAACAGACATGTCCAACACAGGCAGGACCAAATAGCAAATTTTGCAAAAATTTAGAAGAAAATTTACAAATCTCAGGAAACAAAATAAACTTTTATTTCCTTAAACATATCTTTTGGAATCACATCTGAATCCTTCTGTGTGTGTGTGTGTGTGTGCATGTGTGTGTGCATGCGTGCATGCATGTGTGTGTGTACACACACACACAGAGCAACTGTGACATGGAAGGACAACATTTCTCAGTCATCTGTGGTGTCCACATGGGTCAAGTACATTACAGTGATGTGATACATTGTTCTTCACCCTTATGAAGTGCTAATTGAATGATAAGTGTATAAATACAATTCATACTTGTAGAACTCATTTGCAGTTTACTATTCTCTCTCCTCACGCTGTCCATCTTTTCATTTCGGCCATCCATATTAAAGCTGTGTTCTTCTTCACAACTGAGGCAACTGAGGGTGAGACAGATGAGATCCACCCGAAGCAATACACTTAAAAGTAAAGGAGATAGGAGGACCTTTGATAAAAACCTGGTTATCTTACTCCCACCTCTCTAAATCTTGATCCATTGGTGAAAAATACACTCCATTGTTTGGAGCATATGGTATTTGAAAAAAAGTGGTGTTTTTTGGTCTATTTTTCCAAATTAGGAAAGTAATGATATTGGGGAAATAAAACATTTCAGGGGCAGTGGTTTGACTAAAGGCTCAAGGCAACAAATTTGCTCTAATTTGCACTTTATAGTTGGCAGAATGGGTGAAATTCATCATGTCACTTACCTTCAATTAACTTCTTCAATTTTCCCAAAGAGCAAACCAAGGAGACACAATCACACATTGTGATTGATATGTCGAATTCAGAGCTGATCACTTTTCTTTAACTTCCCTAAGAAAAAGACCTTCAAGTCATATTGGTCTCATTCTCACATCTCAGCTGATACACTAGTAACTGTAGGAATAAACCAAGGTCTTTCATTTTATAATCAGCTTCATTAACTTATTTACTAAGCATTTCTTGAGCCATGAATATGAGCCCTGAACTATTGTAGGTGCCAAAAATACATGAGAAAAAAATTAGACAAAACTGTATACCTGGCAGTTTATATCCCTATAAAAGAGACAAGTGAAACACTGAAAAACATTACGTGCCACATGTCTATAACAGTAGCATGTTATAATGCAAAAAAGAGAGAGAGAGAGAGAATAGTCTCTTCTGTACACTAGCCCAGAGGACATTGAAGATACTATGCAAAGAATGGTTCAAGAGGCATCATGAGGCTATAGTGGAAGAGAAACAATTAAAGTACAATAATGAACCATAAGAAAATAGAACACAGGAAGAGAGGTCTCAACAAGGTCTGGGAAAAGTTGAAGTAGAATGAAACAGGAAAAATACTGGGGAATCTTGTCAGCAGACATTAGTATGTTCCATTTTCAGATGATCCCAAGCCTGTTGCATTGCTCCTGGTAGGAGAAAGTCTAGGATGAGGCCATGAACTTGGAGCTTAGATAGAGAAGTTCAAAATGGGTGAGGTCAGTCCTACTGGATAAATTAAATGAGTAATATGAGTATCGAGGTTGCCATACATGCTAGCAGAAATGGTGATAGAAAGAAAGACTGAACCCAAACCGAAGTTCACAAGAGCATAAACTAGGGCACTTCCAAAGACCAGGAGCCTGTCAGATACTCAGTGAGGTAGCTGGCTGGCACACGCTAAAGAGGAGGACCAATTACTGCATACTATAGAAAAATTATGGTCTGGAGATAGCTGAAAAAAAGTTCAAGATCATCTCCAGATTTCAATGTATGTGCGATGTGAGAACACAAATGTCTCCTTAGCAGAATACTGAAAAGGAAGAGAGGTCTTTGGGAAAGATCCAGCTATGTCGAGACAAAGTTTAAAGAGAGTGAGAAAATCTGTTTAAAACTGAATTTTGTTCTTAGGTTTCCAAAGGGACAAAGCCTGTTGTGACAGGACGAATTAGAGGGAAAAAATTTGAGAACAGTAGCAGAATGAATATTTGGCTTAGTGATCTTGTACTGCCACCAGTAGACAGGACAAAAGGATTATGATGCATGGTTTCTGGATTTCCGGTATTAAACAGGTGAGGTTCTGAGTGTTGCTGTGGTCCTATCAGATAAAAATACCTGCACACATTGTGGCTGGAGTTATAGGAGAGAGACCCCAAGCTTAGAGATTCCAGAGTCTGTTATAATGGGTAATAAGCCTGCCTACCTTTTGCTCTGGAGGCAAACATTATCTTTGTTATGTTGGGCAGTATGCAGGTCTCCCTTTGTTTAAAAGAGAGACACTATCTCCATCTTTAAAGGCTGGTTATTCAACATCCTTCAAAGAATAGTCTGGACCAAAGGGTAGTCAGTGGCTCTTCTAACAAGATGTACAGAAGAATGAGACCCTTGGAGAATTATCTCCCAGTATTGGTTTGTGACCTTTTCTCCAGGCTCAGGATTGCCTGAGGATTTCACCTTAGATTTAAACCCCCTTGCAACATTTACTTGAGGGATTTATCAATATACTGTATCCAAAATCCGCTAAAATTTAGCTGAGGGAAGTATGTGTGAAACCAAGCACAAGTATCTCATTGGTGGGGCTGCAAACATGAGATGCAGCTGCACTACAAACTGGGTGCTAGTCTTGTAGCCCTAAAGGAGCTACCACTTGATAGTAGCCAAAGGGACGCAAGAGCTAAAGGTTCACCTGGGCTAAGATGGTCTGCCTCACCCATGTTTGTCTTTTGGGGATCACACATTTCTCAAGTCTGCAGTGGCTGGTAAATTTCTGGGCCATACTGTTGTCTTTTTCTGTATACTTTCTTAAAGGCATGTGTGGACTGTTGCACATTGTGAATGTGTCAGTCTAAACGCAACACCGCTACTGCTGCCGCTGCTGAGCCAAGTGGGCGTAGCCCTAGCTGTATTCTGGGAGCTATGTATACACTATTTTCAGTATGTGATTCCCGTCTAATATTCAGCACTCCTCCACTGTACTCTATCTCAGGAATAAATGTTCAATCTTCAGCTACATTAGAGAAATGATGTGCCCATCTGTGGGGGATAAGAACTAAACTACTTTTTATACAGACTTTCCATCAATTCTCCTGTTTTTATTTCCACCTTCATAGAAGTAAGGAGAGCAGTTTTTTTCCCTGTCTTAAAAGGAAAAGCATTCAGTCTTTTACTCTATAATAGGATGATAGCCATAGGTGATTTTTAATGGGCAATTAGAAAAAATGACAAAGTTCTTTTGTATTTGTATATTTCTACAAGTTATCATCATAAATTAGTGCTCAGTTTTGTCAAATTGTTATGCATCTACTGAGATGAACCACTTCTGTGTGTGTGTGTATTTACTTTATTGACTTAAGTCAAATTGAATGATTTTCAAAGACTCATCTAACTTTGCACACTGTCCAGTGTAGCTCAATGGGATGGGTGTTATCCCACAGAGCTAGGGGTCATTGGTTCCATTCCCCGTCAGGGCGCATGCCTGGGTTGCGGGTTTGGTCCCTCTGTAGGGGAGGGTGTGAGAGGCAGCTGATCGATGTTTCTCTTTCACTTTGGTGCTTCTCTCCTTCTCCCCCTCCCTTCCCCTCTCTCTAAAAATAAATAAAAAGTGGAGCCAGAGAGCTCATAAGAAGCCAATGGAAGCATCCAGCTGTGAGGCTTTGGGAGCCTGGACCGAACAGTTGATTTTATTGCTTCTTGGGGCCACACACTCCCCTGCAACAGAGTTTAAGCTTGTTCTTTTGACACATTCCATTTCCCTCAGCGGCCCCACACTATGATTTCTACTTCCTCAGCTCAGTGAAGCAGTTCCCTGGGCCCCACCTTCCTGTACTATGCTCCAAAGCTGCATCTAGTGAAAGAACTGAGATGACTGCGGCACTCACTTTGAGTGTTTGGATGGATCACAGTTCTGTGTTACTGTTCTCAAGCAACTGACGATCGTTGCTTCTTACGATTTTTGCAGTTTTATAGTTGTTTACAATGAGCAGGCTACTCTAGAATCAGCCAAGTCTGGAGGCAGAAGCCCTTATAACAGTTCTGTATATTAAGAGACTAGCACTTATTTCCAAAATATCTCTTCTACTATTCAGTTTTATTCTTTATCCAAATTATTTTATGCATCTACTGAATGATGCACATTTTTGATGCATGCTTGAAGTATTATTTTTTGTAAACTGAATTGTTTGTCATATGTTTCATAGCCTCCAAATATATAAAATATAATTTTAAAAAATATATAAAATATAAAAATAAAAAAATCTAAAACAACATTGATCCAATTTTGTATTCCTGGTAGAAATACCATGTGGTTATGATGCATTATCCTTTTTAAATTTGCTAGATTTTATTTGATAATATTTTGTAAAGTAGTTTTGCATCTAGGCTCATGGGTCTTATTGGTATGCAAATTTTTCTTAAAATGTATTTAACTGATTTAGAGTTCAAAAATTTTTCTTGACTTTTGTTTTCTGGAAGAGTTTGTATAGAACTGGCATTATTTTTCCTTTAAATATTTGGTTTAATTTTCCAGGGAAGCCATCTGGACCTAAGTTTTCTTTGTGCAAAGAGTTATACCTACATTTCTATAATAGACCTAGAGTGATTTATTTTCTATTGAGCTTTCATAATTCGTGTCTTTCAAGTAATTTGACAGTTTATCTATAGCATGACCTTTTTTGACATATAATTATTCACAATATCTCCTTAATATATATATATTTATTGTCTGTAGGATCTGTACTATTTCCTCTTCCATTCCAGATATTTCTAAATTGTCTTCTCTCTGTCTTGATTGGTCTGGCTAGAGGTTCATCAATTTTATCAATAAGTTCAGCTTTTTGATGTCACTGATTTTAAAATTGTTATTTAGTTTTAGTTTAAAATTTCATTGATTTCTGATTATATATATACACTGTAATATCCTTTCTGCTTTCTTTGAATTTAATTTACTCTACCTTTTCTAGTTTCTTAAGTACCTTAATTACCTTAGATCATTGATTTTAGAGTTTCTTAGATTCTTTAATAAGCATAAGAATCTTCCTCCAAGCATTGCTTTAGCCATATTTCACCAAATTTGTGATGCCGTATTTCACTTACATTTGATCCAAAATACTGTTATTTCTATTTGATCTATAGGCTAGGTAGAAATGTAATGTTTAATTTCAAGTACTTATTTTCCAGGAATCTTTCTGCTACTGATTTCTATTTTAATTTCTTGTAAGTATAAAACATAGTTTTATCATTTTAATTATTTTCATTGGCGAGATACTTGCTACAGCCTGGAATATGGTCTACCTTGCTGAATGGTCCCTGTACATTTGGGAATAAGATATATTCTCCTGTTGTGATGTGGAGTGCCGCATAAAGGTCATTTATCAAAGCTGTCTGGCAGCGTTGTTCAGATCTGTTATACTTACTGATTTTCTATTCATTCATCAGCTAGCAAGAAAGTAGTGTTTTCCAGCTATGTGTATGGATTTGTTTATTCTTTCAATTGTTTTCTTATGTATTTTGAAGTATTCTAAAGCATTTTAGATGCATGTATACTTAGGACTGTTATGTCTTTCTCATGCACTGATACTTTATCATTTTTATTGTTCCTCTTTATCTGTAATACTATTCCTTACTCTGAAGCTTACTTTGTGTGATATTGATAGATACTTCCACTTGCTTTATTTAATGTTTGCAAGATACTATCTTTTTTCTTTCCATTTACTTTTAAGTAACTACATATTTATATTTAAAGTGCAGGGGGCTGTCAATAATATAGAGTTGTCTTGTACCTCTATCTAATCTGACAGTCTTTACCTTTTATTTGGATTTTTGCTAGTATCAGTTAATATAATTACTGATAGGTCTGAATATAAAGTGTTCATCTCGCTACTTGTTTCTTTCTCTTTGTCCTATCTTCCCCCTCATTCTCTTTTTGCCTGACTTATTTTGCATTGAGTTTTCTTATAATTTCACTATTGGTACCATAATCTTTTAGTGCTTATTCTAGGGTTTACATATTTTTAATGTATAAAAGTTTACCTTCAATTAATACTATATCACTCCAGGTATACTGCAATATTATAAAAGTATAGTTATATATTTTGTGCTAGTAAATACACACATTTTACTGAGACATATATTATAAACCATACAACAAATAGTTACATTTTCTACATTAAACACTCAATTTACTTATTTAAAGATTAAATTACACACACACACACACACACACACACACTCATGGTTACTATTTTTCTATCTGGTATCATATGCTTTCTCCCTCAAGGGGTTTCTTTTTAAATACTCCTCTTCATGCAGGTATGCTGGCAATCAAATCCCTTAGATTTTAATTGTTTGAAAAGGTATGTTTGATTTCACTGTTGAAGGATGACCTGAACAGAAGCGGAATTTTTAATCTATATTTTATATATATATATAAATAGTATATATACTATATATTATTATATAGTATATATACTATATATAGTAATAATTATATACTATAATTATATATAGTATATATACTATATAATATATATATATAGTATCACATTTAAGAGCTTTGAAGGGACCTAAAAATCCTCTGTGTCAGCGGTTGTCAGGCATTCATGTTGGTGGAATGCTTCAATTGTGAAGACTCATCTAAAGGATTAGGAAGTGAACAGGAATTTCAAAAATCAAGCTTAGAAAGCAGTAATGAAATCAAATAAATTTTTGATGGTTGTTACGGCACAGCACCAGTTAGTCTTTATGTCAAACTACTTGCCACCCTCAGCATTCGCTTGTAAAGACTGAAGAGGCCAAGCAATCACACATCCCAGTAAACCCAAATCCCACTTTGGACTCTGGCTTCACATTGGACCATGTCTTTCATTCACAGTAAATCACCCTCCACACATACTATGTCCGAAGTTCTGCCAAGCTCAAATTTCCATAATTTGGATTAAAGTAAAATGCACATACTCATCAAAATCTAACTGCGCAACTTTGAAGGATTTCACTTGACATGCCAGGAGATCCCCCTCTATAGTCCAACTCCTACGTTTTATAGCTATGCAAACAGAAGGCAGGTAGACGTTACATACAGCAGAACCGAGACTAAATGTTAGCCCACGTGAGTCGAGTGCCATTGGTTTACAAAGTCAGCGTTCTACAGGAAAATGGTGCCTTTGTTTTTGTTCTGTTCAAAAGTCAGTGGTTCACTACTAAAACTCCTATGAAGTTTAAACAAACAGTTTTATTTTTGTTATTATTCTATCTACAACTGGTCTGCAAATTTAGTGGAAACAGGAGAAATAAGTCATCACCCCATTTTTTCCTTGCATCTCCCAAGGATGCTAGAATATTAGTCCCATCAGATTTGATATAAGCACTAACACTAAACACTAAATACTAAACACTCAGCACTAAATAAACACTAAATACTCTATATTAATCCAACAAAAAATTCATTTAGTTGAACATATTTAGAGTATTGATGACCATTTGTAGCACACATACATCTATGCAAATAGATAACTACATGTTTGCTTTAGGAGCAATGCTTTGTTAGTACCATCCAAAAGAAGTTAAAGATCCCATTCCATTTTGTTTTGTACGTGGAGCTCAGGTGTCTGCCTCCGATCATGAACCAAGGATAGCAAAAGCTGTGCCTTTGCAAGTGTCTACATGAGGCACACCATGGTGCTGACACAATTCATTATTAACACACATTATTTTTAGTAATTCAGCACTAGCTCACAACCAACAACTCTTTAATAACTCAATCACTGACTAAAAAAACAAGACTGGTTAAATTGGGGGCAAAACTTACTTTTTCAGTGAGTCATCGTTGGCACAGTAATGGTCGTCTCATAGTGTGGAGAGTGATGACTGATAATTCCCAGAAGGGATAAATAAGAAGCAGGGTAGGATGCAGTCAACCTTCTCTGCACTTGTGTCACAAAGAACAATCTCGCCCAAGACCCACATTGCCAGAGATTATCTCATACCTCCGCCAAATAGGGATTATAAGACCTAACAAAGGAACAAAGTACCCAAAATCACCCCATTCCTTTTACTAAACACAACTACCACAAATTACTGGAAATCTTTCCAATTATGGCTGTAAAATTGAACATTCAATTGGGAACTAACAAAGCCTACTCCACTCCTAATCCTTAAATAATTACAAAAATTCTAAATTCCCTGTCATGTGACTGAAGCAGACACTCATAAGGCAACAGGGTGGTCTCGGCCACTGAGGGATGGAAATCCAGAGGACAGATGTGCCCCTGCGAGTGTTAGCGAAGGCTAAGGAAAAGGGCGCCTCTCTCTTCCTGTGCTTGTTGACCTTTTTGCTCCAAATGCTCAGTCTCTAGGGCTAAATGCATTTACATTTCTCGGCATCTTTTTTGGGTTTCCCCACAAGGAATCTTCCTTTTCTGTTCTCCTCTATTCTTCATGCATCTCCATGCAGATTATCAAACCCTGAAAAAGGCTGACCTATGCTGGATCAATCCCCAAAAGTTTCTACAATCATTACATATTTTTTGCAAAACCTCCATTTAGCCACCATCCAAAACAGCACCACACCCCATGTGGGAAGTTTTTACATGGACAAAAGAATGACAAAATGGTAAACTATAGAACATGCGATATATATTTGATATTCTGAGTTTATCAGTTATTTGCACAAGCATTGCAAGTGACTCACTGGTTCATACTTTCAGTATTAAAGATATGAAAGCCAGAGCCAGAAAGATTTATCCATGGTTACCTAGTTCAGCAGGCAAACTGGAATATTTCTATGCATTTTAAACAAGAATTTCATCTACGAAATTGAACACACTGTTGATTAAGAAGCCAAGAAGCCAAACAGGGAATGATTAATTAACCCAGAGATTAGCCACAACAAAAGGCTACTATTGCCCAGAGGCTGGAGAGACACAGGAAGAAGTGGTGTTTGCAGAACTCAGAAGCCAAAGTCATCTGGCAGAATGCAGAACCTCAGCGTGGCTTCCCTGTAGGAGCTGGGGGCCTGGAGGGAAGAGTGGATGGGGTGCAAGTCCAATCGCCTTCCTCCAAGGAAGAGCGGGGAGGGAGACACAGCCCGGTCTTCTCCCCGACCATTCCTGCCTATTCCATACCCGTGCCTGGCATTGGCTGAGCCTAGCTGGAAGCTATTCAGCAAGGGGGTTTGTTATATGGCGTCTGTAAGAAAGTGGGGAGAACTGATCTTAGTGCAATAGGCACCAACTGACTCACACGGTTAGTGATGTAAATTGCACTGAAGAACATGGGGATCGTGACACCAAGGAACTTCTGCTTTCTTTTCAGACCACAAATATTTCTCTCCTGCCTGTCATCCTACCCTTGTCATTCCTGTAACTCTGATGTCAGGACTCCTCAAGTCTGGTTATTTTATGGTCCCACTTGTGAGTATCCCATGCAGCTGGGTGGGCTCCAACTCCTGACGACCCCTATGGATAAGCAATGTCCACAACATCCTGTCCCCACCAGCCCTGCTCAGCTCCTGTAGACACATATGGCTTCTCTTACGGAGTCAGCCCACCTCACGTTTGGTCTTCCTCCTTTCCTGCTGCCTCCTATCCCCCCAGTGTTTCTGTCTTTTCCAAAGAACCCTGCCTTTGATGTTGTGCCTATGGTATAACAGCTTCCGTGTTCTCATTTTTGCCTCTTTTCGGTGTTTCATCACATCCAAAGAGCTGTCTTCCAGACTTTATTTCAAACTGATCCATTTTCTCCTGCGAGCCTTCTTCACTCCCCAGCTTTCTCAGCCGCACGTAATAATTGGGAATACGAAGGCCCTACTTACAGGACTGTGTTATTCTAACATTGCCTCTTCCATCCTATTAATCACACCCATAAATACTTCTCAAAAGTTCTGCTTTCAGTATCATCAGATCTCTTTCAGGCTTACTAAGCCATCCAGCCTAACAGCCCAGCATCATTTTACATTGCTCTTCATTGGCAAAAAAAAAAGTCCTTTCATCCACACTTTCACCACCCCCGCCCAAAGCTTCTATGTCTCTTAAGGTCCTACCACTTCTGTGCAGCCATCCATGATTTCGCCAGCCTTCTTGGTCTCCTCTCTCAGTCTCTCATGCGGCACATTAGCATTAGCCACACCATTTAGCAGCTAAACACTTGCTGTTATGTAATTGTTTTCTAATTGTCTCATGTACATGATTCTTGGCATCCCAACAAAGTTATAAGATCATTATGAAAATGACTATACCTTATATCACTCATGTGTGCCCTGTACCTTTTATATTTTTTGCTAATAAACTAACAGGCACTGATATTGGCTTATTTTCCTCCATTTGTACATGTTCACAGCATTTAATAGAAATGTGCCATTATGTTCAGGGCCCCATTAACTGCGCTTGAATAACCCTCACTCCCTCTTCTCCTTCTGTCTTACCTTGTCTCATCCTACAGGGGTTAACTCAGGCTCCTTCTTAATCTCCCAGACTCCTGAGGTACTATATAATCACCAACAGTTGTCCAGTGCTTCTTCATATTCCCTTATGAATACATTCTCTTGCTTCTCCTAGTCTACACATCCTCTTGAAAGCATATCTTAAGTTATTTCTATATCCTCACAGTGCTTACCAGAGGAGCCCCAGTGAGAAAACAGAATGAAGTGTAGTGCAGTATGTTTGGCACACAAGAAGCAATCAACCAAATGTTTGCTAAATGAATTAATGATGAAATAAACATAATTAAAATTCAAAGCTAGATTGAGTTGAAATAATTTTAAAATATGATTCTTTATTAAAAACAGGCATACGGATCAACTTCGATTTTTAAGAAAGTCCCCGAAATGAGAAACATAATCTAGTGATAAGTTACTTCAAGTTATTCAATCTATTGATAAGTTACTGCAGTAACCCGAATGTGGATGGCAGTTTCAAATTCTTTTCCTATCAGCACTCTAACCAGAAGATCTAAAATTAGAAACCTAGATCAATTTCCTTTGTTTTTTTCCCCCTCTGCTTCACTTTGGGGACTCTCTGAGGATCCTTCTTGAGGAAACGTGAAGAGCAGAGAAATACTGAACATGCAGGAAATAAGGAGCAGCAGGACAAACAAGGGCCAGGGCAGTGTACACATTAGCTAATCACACGTCTAGCTTTTATGCCTTACAACAAAGTATAACACGGAAATTGTTTTAAGCAGACTCAGTCTGAGGCTTAGAACAGATACCATCTTTTGCACTAAATCAACCTGTCCCTTATCCCCCTCGCAGCTATAACATATATGCCAAATCCGTCTTCGTAAGCCCAACATTACTCCCAAACAGTAAACACTGAATAGCTAAGAGCCTAGGAAGACTTTAGGGTTGGCCCTTTCTGAAGGAGAGGAGGAGCGTGGTGGAGACGAAAGCAGGGGGAGGGTGCACAGAAGGGACGGGAGAAAGTACAGAAACGGAAAACGTGAGGTGGCCGGGCCCACGCGTTTGTTACTTAGAACAGCACCACCGGCCCCTTTGTGTATACTGAGTATGTTGCCCTGGCTCAAAGTGTTGTCTTCATGACATTTTTAAAGAAAGGCAATTTTATTATTTCACCTCTCAATACAGAAGAGAGGCAAAGACTGGATGTCACAGAACATAAGCTTTTGGCACTATCATTCTCCACATCAAAGACCAGAGACATTAGCAAATTAGCTTCAGCCTTTGCAAGAAAATCATTAGCCACATACAACAGGGCACTTAGAAAACTAAGGATGCTCCTCTCCCCTTGCCCCGTCACCACCTGGAGCTCTGCTCCCTGTGGGCCCTCTCCAAATGGCCTCTTTTTCCCCACCTGGGTTTTCCAGGCTCTGATTGGTTTCACTGTAGCCACAGATTTACTGTGGCATTTTGGAATAAAGCAACCTTCCATTTTTTTTTTAAATAACCATTTGTTCCACCTGTATTTGACCTCATATGATGTGCACATTCACGTGTGGCTGACTTCAGCTAATACAATTGCTCCCTTTTTCTCTCCTCAAAACCAGGTGATTTTGACCTTTTGGGATCTCTTCATTTGGGCCTGAAGAAAACCACTCAAGTTACTCTTGCACAAGTCTGTGTTGTTTTGTTGTTTTGAAAACAAATCGTCATTACTTTGTCTTCAATTTTAACATTTACATTTATGCGTTTTGATAAAGATTCCAGTCCAAGTGCAAAATACCACTAACTATCCATAATCTGTGACACTCATTTTGAACCAAGTCAAAAAGAACTCTGTTTACAGCTCAGCGCTCAAAGCTGTCATGTGCATTCTTCATTGTAAGAAGCCACAACTTTATTTAACCACATAAAGAAGGGCCTGACAGGCAGTGGGTTCTTACCTTGGAGCTGACAATGAACTTAAAACAATGAATAGAATGAGTTTACTTCTTGTAATTATAAGATTTGAAAGTAAGTCAGAGTTTACCTATTCCAGACTTTTAGCTGAATTCTAAAGCTTCCTTTAAAAATATCTGAACAAATATTCATGCAAGCTCAATCCTACCATTTCCACTGTCAGAAAGGAAGAACTTAACGTCGAAAAACACTCCACCAGCTTTAATAGCTCTCTTTAATAGGACGTTTTCCCTTGCTATTGAGCAGAAATCTGCATCCCCATAATCTCCACCCTATACTTCTGGACTCTGGAGTAACACCAACTAAGTCTAGTATTGTTCCCAGATGGCTATCCTGAGAATATTTGAAGAGTTCTCCATTCAGACCTTTTATCTTCAGTTTAGGTGTTTCTAGTCCCTTTACCATGGCTTCCAGGCCAAGAAACACCCTAATCACTCTCCTCTGGATGAGCTGCACTTTGAAAGCATCCCTATAAAATATGACACTTGGAACTGGGTTCAATAAACCTATCAGTTGATTTCTGTCTTCCCCTTAGAATGGAGAGAGCTAAAAAAAAGCAACAGCCCCATCTACCAAAACAATAAAACACAGACACACAGACAATCTGCAAATTGCCAACCATCTTGACGCTGTCAGAAAGCCGAAGACGCAGAGGAACCCACTAACACAAAAGGTATGGGAAGACAGGAGCCTCTTGAGAGCGGAGGGATGTGAACGCACACTTACCTGGAACAGATGCTGTGGGACACTCTGCACTGGTTACAAATCGGCTAAAAGTTCAAGCAAATTGCTAAGGGCCCCATGCGGGCCAGTGTGAGGATATAAAACCCAGGTGGCAGCTGACCCAGGGATGGTTGGTACTGCTCGCAGCTTGCTTCTCCATGCACCTTAGGGTGTTCAGGGACTGAAGCAGTGGGTGAGAGGGGAGAAGGCTCCGTGGTGGAGCCCTCAGAGAGGAGGGAGGTGCAGTCACTATGATCAAGTCACAGCCTCTCCTGGGCCCTTCTCCCTGCAGAAAGAAACCCGAAGCCCCTGGAGGAAGGGCAGCAACTTCTATCACCTGAGGGCACAGGTGAAGGAAGCCTCACTGAGTGGGGGGAAGGACACACAAACAGTGCTGCCCTGCAGAAATGCCAGCGTGTGTCTGGGCCCCGATCTCTGGGGACCTCCGGGCATGGGGGATGAGACAGGGTCACAGGAATAAAGAGCTTCAGCATTTGCGGACACTCAGCTGTTCATTCTGTAATCACTGAGCCATCATTTCTATGACTTACATTTCTCACCTCACTGCAAAACATTTAGTGTCTGTTATCATGGCTGGCTCCTAGAATTTTTTTCTAAGAACTCACTCCTGGTTTTTCCCTAGTCATGCTGCCTGACGAAGCTTCTGAATGGCCGACCATAAATGGGGTTTAGACAATTCCTTTACTCGGGCTTTGAAAATACATAGAGAAGGGGAGAAAAGTGTTCGGGGATTAAAAATTCAACAGCCCTCAGCAGCTTGGCTGTTCTCTGCTTCATGCTCGCCTTCCTCTGAATCTACTTTTGGAATATTGAGATGGCTGAGACAGAACAGGACAATAAAGAATGCAGGGGAAAAGGTCCCCCGATCTTCAATAATCTTCCCTTTTCCCTGGGTCTTAGCTGACAGTAAAGAAACACGAGGGTGAGGATTATGCTTGTGCATTCTCTGCGGAGGAGACCAGCGCCTGAGGGCTCAGCTCCCTCTACAGAAACCCCGGGGATTCAGTTTGTAATGAGGAGAGCGAGTGCTGGGCTTCCTGCACGGTGCTTGTCTTGCTGAATCAGTCCCACCTTGCCGCTTCCCCCGCGCTCCCTGGGAGAGATGCAGGTTTTGTTTTTTTGTTGTTACAGCGGTTGTCTCAATCAATACCGCCAGCTTCTTTTAATCTTCCTTTCTGGCCTCCATCCTTCAATGCTGCAAACTGCTGAGGGGCTGTCGTGGTGCAAGTCGGAGTTTACGCCACTGCACTGTGTTGCATTAAATAAGGCAAGGACGTCTTTAGAACCCCACAGGAATAAAAAAAAAAAAAAGGAAAGAAATAGAAGAGCTCATTATGGTTAAATGTACTTGACTTCTCTCCCTCTAATTCCCAAAGCCTCCTAGGCATGCACACCCCAAGAGAACGAGTTTTGGAAATCACTTAAGAAAAAGGGAGACAGGTTGTGGGGTTACATCATCAGGAAACATTTCTCTCTAACGGTCTAATCATGCCTAGGCTGTTGGCCGGCGATTTTAGTTCATTTTTTGATGTTTTTACTTACGTTTTTTCATACTACTGGTGTTGGTGCCATTGTTCCCCGAGTTTGCACTAACATCTGTTTGAAGAGAACTCATGAAGAAGACGGTGATTTATTGCCACTGTTGGGATCTGAAACTTTACCTAAGTTTAATAACCAAGAGACTTCGCTCTCTCCCTCCCTCCTCTCCTTCCTGCCTTCCCCTGGCGGTTCATTGAACACTATCAGGTGCAGTAGAGTCTTTCCCATGCCAACAGCAGTTGGTTCAAGTCGATGCGGGAGAAACCAAAGTGAGTAAAGCAAACCCTTTCTTCTTGCAGCTTAAGAACTAGCCATGCGGTCCCAGCACTGCTGTGATGACTAACACGCACCTCCCTGTAGCACAGACGCACCCTGTGCACTAAGGTTATTTCAGTTATTTTTTTAATCTATAAAAATGGTGGCGCTTGTCTCATCGGTTTCTTCATTTTGGGAGTGGACTAGATGAATTTCTAGGCTCATGGGAAATACCATTGAAAAATATACATTCTAGCCCTGGCTGGCGTAGCTCATTGGATTGAGCTTGGGCTGGGAACCAAAGTGTCCCAGGTTCGATTCCCAGCCAGGGTACATGCCTGGGTTGCAGGCCATAACCCCCAGCAACCGCACATTGATGTTTCTCTCTCTCTTTCTCTATCTCCCTCCCTTCCCTCTCTAAAAATAAATAAATAAAATCTTTAAAAAAAAAGAAGAAAAATATACATTCTAGTAGGGCGGTAAAACAGTAAACAATCAACATAACTAGTTTGTAAACTTGCGGTTGTGACTAACTGATGATCATGCAAAAGAAGCCGAGCAGGGTAAAGGGGGTCCATCCTGCTGGCGTGGGTAGGGTGGCAAAGTAGCATGAAGCGAGGTGGCCAGGGCAGCCCCACTGAGGAGGTGAGACGTGAGAAAGTACTTGGAGGAGACAGTTATCCAAGGAAATTCCTGGGACGAAGGCTGTGAGGCCCTCACCTGGTGTGCTCAACAAGCATCCTGAAGCCAGTGTGGCTGTCCTGCTACGACAGGGCGTGAGAAATGTGACCTTGTGAGGCCACATTGTTACAGAACGACAAGGGGGGCCAAAGGCAAAGAACAATGTACTATTACCTGAAAGGAACCCATCAGGTTCCTTATGTCCGCCGCCAGAGGAAAGACTTCTCTCAATGCCAAAGATTCGTGAAAAGGAAAGGAAATATTTATTTAATGTTATACAGACTTGAAGTAGTGACCTAATGTCTTCATCATAACCTCAAAGTCCCTTAAAACACCCACAAACACACACAGTCCTTCCTTCCCCCCCTTTGCCCAGCCTGGGGTACCGTATCTCAGGAAAAGAAATAGAAGTCCATGGCTCAGGCAGCCCCCAGTTCTTCCCAGTAATCCATCTCAGCTGGTAGGGCTCCCTCGGTTCCCGGCACCATCAGCTATGTCGCCGGGATCTCTGCTAAAGCCAGGTGGTGGTTCCCCCTCCTAAAGCTGCGGGGGTCCCCACTCTGGCAAAGCATCATGGTCCTCTCTGCACAATGACCATGGGAGTCCTCACTCTGGCAAAGCCACATAATTCTCCCTGCCAGGGCTGCTGTGTCTGGGTTTAAATCCCCACACCAATCCTCCTCTACAGCCCCATTTCCGACTCCTCCCACAATTGGCTACACATGCCAGCACTCTCGTATCCTTCCAGCTTTACTGGGCTGCCATCGTGGGTCTGGGCAGGTGTGGCCCCATGTCATGGAGCCAGTCTTCTTCAAGCTCCCAGGCAGGTGCTGTAACTCGGGGGGACCTGCCCCCTAGTTACATCTTGTGGGGGAGTTACTTCCATTCCCCTGGCTCAGAGCATGGCCACAGCTATTTAACATATCTATCTAACCAGTTAAAAGTTATAGATATGTTAAATGACCACACTGAGGTTAGCTGCAAAGCTGTTGCTATGCAAAACAGCTCTCAATGGCCCTGCTCCATGTGTCCCTTCCCCCAACCCACACCTGTGAAGGGTGTGTGTGAGAACATCCTAATATTTCCTGAACACCTTGAGTTCTAGACTCCATTTCAAATCCCTATTTGGGGCCCCCTTCTTGGCTGCACCCTGTTACAACATCACTAGAGTCTCTTAGGCCATGCATGGCCTTTGGCTTCTTGGAGAGGAATGGGTTTGAACAGAGGAATGACAAGACCTGATTTGCATTGTAAAGGCTGCTGTATTTTGAACCCCCTCAGCAGTGCAAAAAAAAACAGCAGCGAGGCCTTTTAGGAAGCTCTTCATCCAGTTGAAGGATGGAGATGACCATATCCAAGTCTGTAGCTGTGGAGTGTGTAGGAAGGAGCCGACTTCTGTGTGCATTTTGAAAGGACAGGATTTCCTAATAGACAGGATGACTCTCAAATTTTGGGGGTGACAAATTAAAAAGATGAAGTTGTCACTCATCAAAAAGCTTACGGGTGGAGAGGCCTTAGGGATAAAGGCCCGGCGTTCAGTGGTGGTGATTCTAAGTTGGAGTGGTCTCCTAGGCATCTGAGTAGAGATGCTGACAAGATCTCCAGGAAGGGGAGAAAAGAAATTGGACGTTATCTGAACATAAACTGCATTTGGAACCTGGGATTGTCCAGGGAGGAAATAAACAGTAAACAGAACAAGAAATAAAGAAAAGGACTAAGGTCTGAGTCCCGGGGGACAGGAAAACGGAAAGGCCAGGCGCTTTGGAAATTCCGGCATCATTGGCAGCCAAGTCTTGAAACTGATGAGGCTTGAGCCTCAGGGCTCTTCCACAGCCCCAATAACATGTTCATATAGATGTTTTTCTAACAGTTGAAAAAGATGTTTTAATCACATCTCAATTATGATAATTATCTCCACTGGGAGAGAGGATCCATTTGTTGAAATCTCTAAAAGAAGGAGAATTGAGGATATATTTTGTCGAAATGTATTGGATTTATGAATATAGTACTACAACCTGGAAATGGCTTCTGGGAGGAGTCCTAACCTCTCTGGTACCGATTTAGCTGGGGTCACGACACTAAGGTACAAAGCTTACGGTGACTGACAGGTCTCCACACCAGACACCCACAAATAGTGGAGGAGAAACAAAGTTTGAAATGTAAGAGACCAGAGTTCTCCTGGAAAGTTCTTTAAATCATCAGATGTGTACCATTGTCACTGGAGGATTTAATTCTCTTGTAGGCCACGTCAAAACAGAAATTCTGTCTTGTCAAAAATATTCTAGAAAATGCAAAGTACTTATAATTATAAATGCCTCAGACATTTTTTTCTTTTGGAATTGGGCTAAGAAGTATTTAACAAAATTCCTATGGTTGTATAAAAATGTGGCAATACTGCAAACACTGAGTATACTTTTAATAATTCATTTTTAAAATGTGACAGAGGTTTTCCCAACTTTGACAACAATATTAAGTTCATAGGAAGTTGTGAAGCTGAAAAAACAATCTGAACTATCATTGAAAAATACATTCTGGAGGAAAAAAATTTGAGGAGAGTGAATTATCTTGTTAGTCTCCCAATAGAAAATTAAATTGCAAAATCCTTTCAAATAAAGAGGTGATGGAAAAATATATAGCAAAAAATACATTTGTATACAGGTCAAATAAAGGATTATAAAGGTTTGCCTAGAAGTTAAACAAATGAATAAAAACTAAATTGTGTTACTTTTCTAAATTTTTTGTGATACTTGTTGCCTTTATATGTTTATAGTTTATTGTAATTTCTTTTATCATTCTAAATCAATATTCATTTTTGTACTAGATTTTGTGTTAGCAGGGTTTTTTTCTTAGAAGCTCCAAAAATCACATATGCTTCAGGAACTACAAAATATTAATCCGTTCCTGCCTGGCACATAAAAAGCTCCCTGCAAACTAGACATTCGTCCGTTCCCTCACAGCCCACCCTCCTCACAGTTAGAGAAGAAAACTGCCATCTACCCCTCCTTCCACATAATCTGCCCTCCAAGGTAACATTGTTTCCTCTACCAGGAAGTTAACATATTAGCAGTCACCACCGCACGGGGTGTTTGGACGCGGTAAATGGGTCTGGAATCAAAAAAAAATATTCATTTGCACCATGGCAGTATGTAGGCTATGTTCCTTTGCTGACTCAGGGTTACCTCGCATCCTCTTGCAGGTCGATATTGTACTATCTGAATGCCAGTCTGCACTTAGACGCTGCACATTCATAGTTGCAGAAGCGAGGATGCGTCCTGTGTGCAGCACACGGGTGCGCACGAGGTGGGCACACACAATAAATACTTCTTGAGCATGAAACCACAGGTCAAAATTCTCTTCACATCAATTACGTAATCAAATCGATCGATTTGATACATCAACTATCAAATATACTTTCTCTACCAATCGAGTATCAAGCACATCAAAAACGACCATATATAGAATTGAAGAACAAAAGATATATCTTTTAAATCACATGCTAACAACCGCAAAAAACCTTGTTTGCTACATTTTCAGGTGTTGCAAATATAATCAATAAAAGGTAGCTAAACACCTGAGTAAGCAGTAATTAAAATTATTTAAGAACTGCATGAAATATGTACTTTCCCAATCCTTACAACTTAGGAAACTGTATACACAGAACAAGCAACCAACCAAAGCTTGTTCTAGGTTTCCAGCACCCAGGATGAGCCTGAGAACAGTCAGCACAAGCACGGCTCAGTGAGTCGGGTTGTCAGACTCCGCTGGTATACAAAGCATACCTCTGAGAGTATGGTGATAAATTCCTAATTTCGAAGATTACTGGACCCTAAAATGGGACATCTAAGTAGCCTTCCGAAATCCTCCTCTCTGATGGTTTTGATAAAGAGATTAACTTCTTATAAAGGCAATGGGGAGGTGAGCTGGAACTTCACAGGAGGGGACAGTGACGGGTAAATTGGGTTAAAATGCATGCTTTGAGTTGTAAAAAAAAAAAAAATCCTAGAATCTTCAAAGGCAGAAGAGCATTTTTTTTATTTAAAAAAATAATATTTGCCCATATGTTTCAAGGATGCTTTGTTATCTTCCTTCAGAGAATTCTGGAATACAGATTGCCTTCAGCTTAATAAGATATCAGGCTTCATTAGAATTTATCAGGCTTCATTAGAATTTATCGAGAACTTGGGATGATAGAAGACTGAGCCCTATGTTCTAGTCTAGGACTTCCACGCTGTGTGTGGCCTTTAGCTTGGGACTTGAACTTCCTGGAGGCTTGGTTCTTTTTTCCATAAAATGAAGAGGTCAGATCCCATCAAAAGTTCTCAGCTGGGATTCAGGCTTCACTGATAGTCTTATGAATGAGATTTAGAGAATCCATGACTCCCCCCAAAGTAATTGTGGAATTTTGTGTGTCTTTGCATTTTCCTGGTTAAGTCAAATTTTCAGATTCTCCAGGGATATATTTTATTTACAGAAAGTTTTTTTAAATTTCTGAATTAGATGACAACTGAGAGCTATTTCAATCGAAATATTTGGGATTATTTCTAGAACACCGTATTTTTAATTTCACAATCAGGTATTCTATGAGCAGAATATCAGCTACTGCTAATTAGCAATGCTAACTGATATAAACTGCCTCAGTTTTCAGTATGGACTGGTGAGCTTAGTTGGAGTTATTGTGCTCTTTGTCATAGAATAAGGAAAAGAAAAGGCCAAATAAAAAGGAGTAAGACAATGATAAAATGAAAGAAAATGAAATCAGGTAGAATAAACTACCTGCTCATTTTTGACCTCTTGAGATGAACCTCTCAATGCCAAACCCCACCTCCTCTTTGATCTATGCATTCAGGGAATATTTATACTGAGTGCCCATTGTGCATCTGCACCCTAAAGGCAGAGAGTAGAACTTGAAACCGACAGGAAATGGTGTGGAAACTGACAGAAACTTACTCTTGCACAGAGGTCAGCCTTACCCAGAGGCAGGTCTAATGGCCTCCTGCTTCTGTGTAGTGTGATGCCAGGAGTCCCCAGGAAAGGGGACTGCCCAGGGGCAACAGTTTCTCTGACCCTGCCAGGTACCTGCGATTTTCACAGTTAGTCCCTTACTTTCATTAATGCACTGAAAATCTCCCTGCTACATTGCAAGTTGCTTGGGAAGGGAAACAAATTAAATCTTTAGCACAGATGAGTTAAACACATTAGCATCACCCTGCAGGTATTGAACAAAGGGTGCATAGGATTGATGACATGGCCTGGAGAAACAGTCCAGAGATCAATAAAAATGCCTCCTTGTGGTGCATGAACTTTTAGATGTTGGAAAGATTTGGGCACTCACATGACGGAGTCTGACTTCTACAGCAATAATCGTTTACTGTATCCTTGCTGTGTACCACGCACTATATGAAGAGCTCTACGTACACGTTCTCCTTTAAACAGCCTTGTGATGAAGTTATTTTATTCTCCACTTTACAAAACTAAGAAAGTGAGTGTTCAGGGAGGCTCAGTAATTTTGCTAAGGTTACACAGATCAGGATGCACCCACAGCTCTCAGATTCCAAAGCTGAAGATCAAAAACAAAGCCCGTATGTCTTCCTGCTTCCATTCATGCAGAGAAAAAATACATAATGTAAAACCCACTCTTTATTCACATGCATTTTTAAATGCCTTTGAATCGTATCAATGGCAACATAATCAGACCTCTGCAGAACAGTTGCACCGATACACGTCTTCATGGGTTCATACCATAACCGCCCTTGCTGAGCCTGTGGATTTAAGGCCCCTGGACCTCTCAAGGGCAGGTGGGCATCTGGAATGCACCAGATCTTGAGCATCACAGCTCGAGATGATGAGCCGTTGACTGGCAGACTCTGCCTCCCCTTTTCCATGGGTACCAGGAAGTTAGAAGGTGGTCTGCACGTCTCCAGTGATGCGGTGAGGAAAAGTGCTGACGGACACACAAAAAGAGTTAATGAACTCCAAGTGTCTGTTTTTTCCCCCCTCACAGGACTCAATGATTTGAAGGAATAAAATGGCAATGTCGAAGACACTTTGTTGAAAACTGACGGTCCTACCAGGAAATTGAACCGTGTCAGTGGGAATAAGGTTGAATGGCCTGGATGAGAAAAAGCAGCTGGAAGCCTCCCACCTGGACCGGAGTGGGAGGGGACACACCACTCACCCAGTTCCTGGAAACTGAGTAGTGTAAGACCAAGGGCAGGTAAGAGGCCAGGGCCTTACCGCTGCATTGAAAACAGTCACAATGAAACTTGTAGAAAGGCAAGTTGATGTAGGAGCATCTGAATTGGTTCTATCTCAGCTGAAGCTCAAACTCAAGTGCCCTCTATTAAAAGAAAGGAAAGGAGAGAGAGCAAGGAAAGGGCAGAAGGAGTGAATAACAACCGCCTTATACTGCAGGGGTGGGCAAAAGTCGGCTTACAGTTGTTCATATAGAAATAATACAAATAAGTAATATGATAATAAATAATGATGCAAGATTTAACCTCACAGCTGTAAACCTACTTTTGCCCACTGCCATATACTGACACTAAATGGCCACATTATTTATTTTCTTCTCTTAAAAACAAGCTTTTAAAATGAGTCGTTTGAAGCTTGCTGTCTTCATTTCATGGCCCACATCCACTCCTCAATCAGAGCAACTATCTTCCAGGCCAGTAGCAAAAAAGGTCTCTGCAATTACACTGTCTGTCCCGGGCACCTATGATCCCCTGGGGGAGGAGTCATTGCCAAGGCCACTCTTAAGGTTTTGACTGACTTGATCAACTTCTCAGGAGCATTTGACAATGTGGTTATAACTCTTTTAATTTGTGTCTTGCTTTACTTCCTAACTTCTTGGTAGCTCTCTTTCCATCTTATTTTCTGGTCCTTCTTTTTATTTTTATTGATGAAATGCTGCTGCTTCTCCTACTACATACTCTCCTGATGAAGCCTCACCTCCTGGATGGCTCTGTGCTGCTGAGTGCAGACTTTCCTTACTGGTTCAGATCTCTGCAGTGAACTCCAGGTTTCCATGTCCATCTGCCTGTGTCTGTGCGTCAAGGGTATGTATCTCAGACGAACTGGACTAGCCAGAATTAAGTTCAGCTGTGATGGAATTAAACACTATCGGAGACTTAAATGAAATGAATATTCATTTTTACCTCACATCGGTAGCCAAGGATAGAAAGGCAGCCCTATAATCATCAGAATCTCAAGCTACTTTATCTCATTTCTCCACAGTACTAGGAGTTACAAAGAAACATAAACAATAGGATATAGAAAAATTCTACGTAGATGGAATTATCTCTCAATCTCTATATATATCTTTCTGTGTGTGTGTGTTCGTGTATATACACATATATATACACCTAGAGAGAAGAAAGGGAGAGAGAAGATGTATATTTTATACCCTATTGGTTCCAAGTCTTCAAGAGGCCATTCCACAATTTGAGCAAACCAGCTGCTTCAGAATGGTAGGGAACATGGAAACACCAGTGAATTCCATTGAGAAAGGCCCATTGTCATTTTCACTGTGACGGGAACAACTCAAGAAGCAATGCTTTGTGGAGTGCTATTATGGTGGATAAGTCATTCTGAAAATCCATGGATGTTAGTTTTATTACAAGCTTTGTGTGCACAGAAGGCAAATCCACATGCAGAGTGTCTCCTCCAGACTGCCCCTTCCACAGAGAGGTGGTCCAATGCAAACAACCTGCTTCTAGGTAGCTGGGACATCACCCCCAGGGAATGGCATCATACTGGGAACTCAGTGTTGATCTCTGCGGCTGACAGACTGGATGCTCAACAGCGGCCTGAGCCAGGTCACCCTTGGGGAGTAGAAGTCCGTGTTGCCAAACCCATACATAACCTCCATCTCTACCACCATGGCCACTTTTCTCATGAGCCCACTGGGTGACGGCAGAGGAGGCTGGAGGAAGACATTAATCCATAGATTGACATATGGAAGCCAAGCTGGAAAAGGTGGCTCTAGAATCATCAGGGACTCGAGATACTTTATCTCATTGCCCCACTGGCCTCGAAATGCAGATTGTGTTTCATGGTCTAAGATGGCTATTGGAACTCTGGCCAACTGGTCCACATCTCCAGCAGTGAGACTGAGGAAACAGGAAGAGAGGCAACACTGGCTGGGAGAGCTACCCATCCACCCAACTGCATGTTTACCACCCAGAGGCCAGGGCTTAATCACATGGTCACACCCTGCTGCAAGCAAGCAAGCTGGGAAAGGTCTAGCTAACCCATGGGCATTTTTCGTTTAAGAAAAAGCAGAAAATTGTGTGTTGGGGCCAGTAAGTGGTATTATTATCCAACAACATGTGTAAAAATAAATATAGCCACCTCTAATCAACGAATGCTGTTATTCCTCTTAGTTCCTGCTCGATAGGTGGCGCTGTCATTCACTAAACGGCCCAAGCCAGAAGCCTCCTCCTCCTTTTCACCTCCTACATTTAGCATGGCCAAACCTTATTGACCCTATTCTTCAATATGCCTGAAGTCTATCTCCTTCGCTGAAGTTCAAATGCCACATCCCTAGGTCCTGTCAGGACCACTTGCTACTTTCATAAACTCATTGTCCCTTAAATGATTGCCCAGACGTCAGTCTTGCTCCTTGTTCATCTGTTTCCCACTGTAATGGCAAAGCCACTTTCTAAGCACAGACTGGACCACAGATGTGTCTGATCGTTCTCCGATGGCCTCTCAAATCCCACCCCAATCAAGTTTATGTCCTTTACTCATACTTACTGCTCACTAAACCCTCCCCGTCCGTTTTGCCCTCTGCAGGATAAACATCCATAAAAGGCTTCTAGTTCCTCATCCTCTGGGCACTGTTCAGTCTCTGGAACTTCCCACTCACTGCCCATTGGGCTACCTCCCTCCCTCCCTGCCTACTACCCATGTCCTAACTCCTGCTCCTTCTGTACGCATCAGCTCACTGTTTATCTCCTCCAAGAAGCCTTCTATAAAACCCACAGACTGTGAAATGATGTTTTTCCTATAGCATGTCTATCATAGGATTTTCCAAAACACATTATAATTAATTATCCTCCCTTATCTCCAGACTCTGGAGAAGAAAGAGAATTATTTGTCTGCTTATGTCTAGTAATTAGCATAGTATATGACATATCATCTTTCTGCAATAAATAAATGAGTTTATCAAACAGGATTCTAGATCTCTCGCCTATTGCCTAGATTTCTTCTCCGTTCAAGCCCTAGGTACTCACGATTCTATGTCTGGTTAGTTTCCCTGACTCAGGACGGCTTGTGCTGACATTGCTGCTTGTGAGCACAATAGACCAGAATGACCTACCAGGCAGTGATCTTCAGTCTGACCCCTATTTTTACATGCTTGTCTACTGCATACCAGACATATGCATTCACAGTACATTTCCATCCTGGAACTACTTGAAATTACTACATGAAAGTCTAGGATCGATCCTTGTTCTAGAAGACTTTATTGAATCTCCTACTCTAATAACAACCAAGGTAGGCATTAATTAACTCAAAAATGTGTATTGCAGCCCTCCTGTGTGCTAAATACTGTGTGAGATACTGAAGATGCCAAGATGATCAAAAACCGTTACTCCTTTAACGGAGTTTCTAGCTTAGTCAGGAGAATGGCATTAAACAAATAATTGCATTAATAAAAGTTTAATTGTAAACATTGAGAAGAACCTTCAGTGAAATGAAGTTGATTTGCTGACTGCAAATACCAAAGAACAACACTTAGGTAGGAGCGGAGGTGAGGAAGGCTGGGTGGTTCATGGGGCAGGGGACAAAGAAGTATCTGGACGGTGAACAGATATGAAGCAGGTGGGAGGAAGGGTGATAACGAGAGGAGCAAGGGGAGAGGGAAAACACTGGGGCGGAGGGAACAGTATGTGCAAAGGCCCTGTGGCAGAAGGCCCTTTCCCAGTCCTGTGAGGATAGTGAGAGGACAGTGCACTCAGGTAACGAGGGTCCAGGTGTGGCGAGAATGGAGAGGGGGCAGTGGAACATCCTGGTGCAGCCAGGTCAAGTATGTGGGTCGTCAGAACGATGCCAATGGACGTGCTTTGACGAGGTGGGGATGGAAGGGGAGAAAGCCTGTGCTTGTCAGGTAAAGGAGGAGTCCAGCGACAGTCAGACATGATGAGATAGAATATACGAGTATATGGCACGGTCTGTCACTCCAATGAGCTTATGGTTAAGAATTAGATTATCTCCCCACATGAACAAACAGAGATAAATAATAGCTGAATGACTTGTTAATGACTCAAAGAGCCACAGGAATCCCGGGGTGGGCTGGACCCTTCCCTTCCTCTGAAGTGGGGAGTCTGGGGAGCAGCCGAGTGGACAAGGCTTCCAATGAGGAAACGTGCTTCATTCCACAGCATGTTCTGCCTGGGGGATGTTTCATGGTCACGTTTCTTGAGCTAATAAATAAATTAAAGAGTTCTAAATGGGGAGTGGGGATTCCCAGAGAGGAATTATAAAACAGAGCCTGTACCACTCGGAAAAGGCCAAATAGAATTTTTTCCAGAAAGATTATGTTTAATTAGCTCCCAATTTGCTTCTCGTAACAGAAGGGATTTAACAGTTTATGGTAATAATATGCAAAAAGGTTGAAATGCTCTTGAAACATAAGCCAAAATCTGCCACTGAACAGTGTGAGAAGCTACTGGCAGTGCTGACGCACAAGGGGCATGTGCCTGCCCTCCTGAAGTCACTCAGAGGGCAGCTGGCAGTGACCTTCAGGGATCTCTGACTGAATAAAGGTGCATGGTCATCCACAGTCCAGCTGCATGTCCTTGGTGGAAACATGCTCTTGCCATGGCCAGGCTCTGCAGGCAAGGATGCAGTTAACACATAAATAATTGCAATAATAATAATTCTTAAGGAATGTTTATTAGGTACTGGGATGTGTTCTGCATAGTTTGCATGTACCAATACATTTAATTCTTAGGAAATGCATACAAAGTAGGCACTATTAGCTTCCTTTTGTAAATGAGGAATTGAAGGCATGGAGGAATTAAGTAACTTTTCAAGGCCTCATAATTAGCTAATCGAGGAGCTAGGATTGGAACCCAGGCAATTAGCCTCCAAAGTCCACGCTCTTTATAAATATGCTACAGTGTTCTCCCTTATGTAGCTACTTAATTAAAATGGTTAGCACAAGAATGAACTGTGTTTATGTGTATGAGGAGCTTAGAACAGTTCCTGGCCCTCACAGTACCCATGTTTGCTTTTAATATTTTTCTCTCTAGCTCACTCTCGTCTGCTCCCCCTGTGGCGTGCAGCTCCCACTTTTCCTTCTGCTCTGCTTTGCTCTCGAGCCAGTTGACTCCCAGGACCCACAACACGATCAGTGAATGTCTGTGCGTGAGCTGCTTTTTGTCCAATTGTTCCAGGTGCCGGGGGACGAGGGATTCGTGAGCACACTGCTAATTTAAGAACTGTGGCGGCAGACATTCCTGGAAACACTAGAACTCCACATAGCAGCTCACGCAGAACGCTGCCATGCGGACATGAAACCTGGAACAGCGAGAAGCCCAAGAGGACCCAGTCTGCTCCACACGCCACAGACGTGTCTCTGTACTATTTCCCAAGGGTGGGAGTCGAGGAGACTGAGGTGTTAAGACACACAAAATGTCTGAGTGAGGGATGAATGCAGGGGGATTCAGTAACGGGGGAAGGGAAATCAGAAGCAAGCATGGGCAGCCTCATCTCACGCCAGTGCAACCACAGTTACTGAAAAGGTTGTGGCTACAGAGGGACAGATGCAGCATGGACTTGGCAGCCATGACTTGAAGGCAGGGAGTGAAAGACAACGCCCGTTCATACTTCTAGGATGAATGCAATGGTAATCTTCCAGAAATCAAAGATACCCAGCCTTGGCTTTTCTCTAAGGAAACAGATAATACCATGGAAGGACACAATGTCTTATCAACTGTTCGGTTATGGGGCTAGTCAGCTCAGAGCGGCACGGCACGCTGCAGGTACAACTGATAGAGGCAAACAACAAAGGAGACTTTGGAAGCTGTTGCAACAACATTTTCTAGGCAGCGAGGCCACTGAGGGTTGAAACTATTGAAAGCCCAGGATTCCGGGGATATTTGTTAATAGACTGTCACATCGCTTCTGTGCCCTGTGAGGACAGACCGCTATTCTGCAGTGGAGCCTGATGGACACACAGCTGGAGGAGGGACAGCAGCTGGAACTAATAATAGAGCAGCCTGGAGCACAAGCACATTGCCTGGCAAAGTCCCAGTGGGCGACGCAGACCCACAGGGGACCACGTGATTGTCACTCCTCAGGACTTGCGCCCTCTCCCCCTGATTAGCTGATATGCTGTGATCGGCATTCAGGGGAGTTCGGTTATGGTAGCAGAGCTTTGAAATCAATCCCTGGCCCAGGTGCACCTCTGGTCCCGGGGTCTACAGGAAAGCTCTCCTTTTATCTTCTCCTAGCATTTCCTAAAAGTGAGAAATAGTGTAAGCTAGCACGTATCCTTACCATGTAGTAGGCACTGCCTAGCCAATATCTCATTTAATCTTCACCCCAGTCCAACGTGGCAGCAAATTTTCCCAAAAGCACTTCCATTTTTGTTCATAAATAAAAGGAGATTTTGAGAAAAGAGAAACACAGTCATGCCACATATAACTCTAGCTCAAATCAAGTCCCAGTTGATTCTGAAATACGGGCTCTGCTCCCCTCTGCTCTGTTGTTTCTTGGACGGCTGCTCAGAATCATTCGAGTGCGGCGGGTAGCCAAGTTTCTGTTCTAGCCTACTACCAGTGACCTCGCAGTTATTCCATCCACAGTTTCTACCCCTGGTCGTTGTACCGGGGGATACTGACCCAAGAAAGGCATCATCTTCTGGAGGGCAGGCGCCTTGTAGTCCAGGCTCCCCCCACCATTTGAGTGTACTAGGAACCCATCTGTAACAGTGCATCAGTTGGCATTGTTGTGAGAGTCTGTGTTTTGCTTCAGTGAATTTTTTTTTTGAAAAGTCTTTGAACATGTTTGTCCATTTCATGATGGGCAATTTACGAGTGTGCCTGCCCATACGGTGCTGAGTGTTCAGCAGTTTTTGACCCCAAACGGCAGGATCTCCATGCCTCACCCTGACTGTTTGTCTGACCTTGTTCAGAGCAACTTTTCTTTGTTTCCCCAGGGAAAAAAGTCCTTAAAGAGAAACGTTTTGCCAATGTGGAAGAGGTGAAACAAAAAATGGTAGAAGCACTAAAAGGCATCAAAATTGACGAGTTCAAAAACTGTTTTGAGCTGCGGAAAAAATGTCTTGATAAGTGTATTGCAATAAATGAAGAGTACTTTGAAAATGACTGAAGTTTAAACCTGTCAGAATAAATGCACAATTATTTATAAATAAATTCTGTTTTGGGAGGTCACCCCTCCCATACCACAGAATATAAACACTTTCAAACATCTACAGAGTAAAATACAAATCTGAACAAGATAATTTTAGCTAGATCCTACCCAAAGTGACTTATTTTTACCCTTCCAAGGATAATCTCCCAGGACAATTCAATATTTGCTAAAAGCCTATTATTTACTTCCATTGTGTTAGGAGCTGCAGATAGGCAGCCAATAAGACACAGTACGTGAACATCATCAGAGGACTAATGATGCTGCATTATCAGTCTTTCTTTTGTGAAATACCTCACCTCCTACAGCCTTGGCTCCACAGAGAGACTGCTGGAGTTTTCTTAACTCTTCTGCTCTCACTGGGGACGCTTGGATTCCTCCTTCTTTCACCCATGACCCAGAAGATGCCTGATTTGGGGGGAAGGAGCCCTCCCAACTGAGTTATGTCACTACAGACATTTTCTCTCCCCTTCTCCCCCTTCAGTCACTGCTCCCATTGGGACCTCAGCTGGCTCTGCTCCCCAACTCTGACCTGGTGCAAGAGGGAGACATTAGGTTGGAAGCAGGCCTGCTCATGTGAAATTTGAAAAGTCAAAAATTTAAATGGGTTCTATAGAGACACAGCATCAAGAATGAGAAAACAGGGTTTCAATAGACTTTAATATTCATCTACATTCTCTAAAGAAATAAAATATGGGGACCTAAATTAATAACCAGCCCTTGCTTTATCATGTTTTTATGGAAAAATAAATTTTGAATTCCTAACAATGAACTTCAAGACAAAATAAATGAGACTCCTTCATTAATTGGGAACCAGTTACACATTATATTTTTAAATTTATTTATCCTACAGCAGGACACAAATGCCTGAACATGAGATAAATTATCAAATAGAGAATCTCAGAGAATGGAAGACAAAGCTCAGTGAGGCTAAGCAAGCTGCCTTAGATGACCTAGTGGGTCCAGACTGCTCCTATAAGGATGAAGTTCACTTTGCCATGGAGCTGAGCTTCAGCCCCTGCCGTCCACTCTGCGAAAACTCACCCAAAGCACCCACAGCAGCACTTGTATAAAGGCCATCAAACAGGATAAAGAGACAAAGTCGTGTGGCTTTTTCTGGGACATCCTCACGCATTTACACATCACTGAGGCAGAGTCACTAGGTTGGGTTCATCATGCAGCTATCCAAGAGAAGTACTTTTCTCTCCATCCTGATTTCTAACCAAATGCCTGGCAAAAAGAGGTAACAAGAATATATGGTGAAAGGTAATGGAAAAGTATACACTAAAGATTAAATATAAAAAATAATATTTGGTGAAAAGGCTTTGTCAAAAGGGTGCTGTGACTGCTCCTTTCCAGTCAGCAGAAAGGATGGAGCCAGAACACCTATGCTGAAGTTACTTGCCCTGATGGGAATAAACAAGAATAATTTGCTATTTTGCAACAGGAATCATGACAGCATCTAGCACATGGTGACAGGGGCCTAGCCTTTGTAAGACACATCCAAGGTCTGTTTACATCCCCAGGATCTCTCCGGAAAAAAAGATGAGTTCTGTTTCAGATAAATTTGTTCCAGCCTCCTCACTAAAGATTTACATAGCACAGTCAACAAGAACACAACATCCACCGAAACTTCAAACCCAGTGGGGAGGGGAAAAGGTGCGATAGGGCAAGGAGGGACAACTGGCAGGCAGTGATAATGCAGTTTATGTAAAATTCCCAGGATGTTTCAGACGGTGTAATCCTCACAATACTGTGCAGCAAGCGTCTGCGAACCCAGTTTTGCAGGAGAAGTTGAGAGAAGTTCTGAAGCTTGTCATAGAGCATAAAAATAAGTGACAGAGCTGAGACTTGAACCCTATCTGTTGACCGCAAAACCCTAATCTTTCTGCCACATCACAGAAAAAATTCAAAGGTGGGTGGAGACTCCTGAGGTCCCTGCTGAGGGTTTATGGCAAAGTTCACCGAGGCTCTGATGACAAACGGCAGATGTGTCCTCCAGGTCGGCCAACTTTCTCTGCAAAGGGACACATGGTAAATATTTTTTTTGCTTTGCAGGACGTGAAGTTGCTGTGCCAACTACTCAACTCTGCCATTGTAGCATGAGAGCGGATGCAGATAATGGCAAGAAAAAAACAGATGGGGCTGTGTGCCAACAAACTGTATTTACATACACAGGCTACCAGCCCAGTGGGCCAATGGGCTATAGTCGGTCACCCCCTGCACTAATGTAGAAGAAAAACAAATCGGAGCTGTGTCTTCTAAGTCAAGGCTTCAAAATCCAGATACTGAAACCCATGTACTGATTTCTGAGAAAGAGTCTTGGCAAAAAGAAAGTCCCAGGCCAGTCTATGTTCAACCAGACTAGCATTGTTTTGACTCTTAATCTGAAATATCAACTATTTTATTCTAACATCTTTCAGGTGGCATGAGAGCAAGAGAGGAGGAAGGACCCCAATATCACCATGATCTGTAACTGGTATGAACTTAGTGTTAGGTGATATGAGGGAACCTACTATGAAGAAAATCTCATTATTCCAGTATTAGCAGTAGAAAATGAATCTCCCGTGTGTAGACACCTTTGAGTGAGCATGTGTACTGTGTGGCTGTCACATTCAAAATGACTGAGCGGGTAGAGCAACGAATCTGCATCAGATTTTGCATTAAAGCTTGAACATTCCTTCATGGAAACTATTCCTCCATGGATGATTCAGAAGGCTTTCAGGGACAATGCAATGAGTGCAGTGCAAATAAAATTGTGGCACAAACACTTCAAAGATGGTTGAGAATCTGTTGAAAGTGATCCACATTCTGGAAGGCCTGTGACAAGCAGAACACCTGAGAATGTTGAACGTGTATGGGCTACAATCAACAAAGATAGGCGACTGACAGTGCGAGAACTAAAAGCTCATCTGGGGGGTTCCAAAATCTACTGTGTCTGATATTTTGGCTCAGGATGAAACATGTTGGGGCAAAATTTGTTCTGTGGCTTCTGCTACTGGAGCAGAAGGAACATCGTGCTGCAGTTGCTAATGACTTGATTCAAACTGTCGCTAATGAACCAGATTTCCTCAAAAAGTCATAACTTTGAGGGGGACTGAGGCATCATTATCTTATATTCAATGTTTCTTGTATCTTCTTCAATAAATGTCTCTGTTTCATATTACATGGCTGGATAGTTTATGAACAGATCTCGTATATCTGTGTGATTGGACTTTGTACATTTTTACCCTCTGGCTTTTAAAATAAATAAATAAATTATAGCTTTGCCAGGGGGTGGGACTAGAAATCAGCTAGTTTATCAGGATTCCAATATCTGTCTTCCTCCTGTTTTGTGTTGATATAATCCTGGGATATAGGCTTTCATTCTGTCTGCCATCTGCCAGTTGAGAGCTCTTATGGGGGAATGTCCATTACCACTATGAAAAAATTTCTCCCATCTTTTCCCCAAAGGTCATCTTGCCCTCTGTGCTTCTATGTCCAAAACTCCTCCCCTGTGTTTGCTGCTATCAGCCTGTCCTCTGACCGGTCCCTGTAGATGCACAAGAGTTCTGACCTGTCTCAGTGAGAGAGATCCCTCAGATAAACCCATCATCCTACCTCTAGGCACTACAGAAGGAAAGGGCACTTTACAACAACAGCTTTTGTCTTTGATCATGAGATTATCCCCGTAAGTAGTAGCAGCCCATCATTGTCCTTAAAAACTCCATCTCATGCAACTTGATAATATTCCAATGGTTTGAATTTAAACTCCAATATTATATTTGAAATAGGAACTGAGATTTTCAAACATCCCAAAGGATGTTTCTTCTCTGGAGGGTGGACAGAAACCTTGATGTGACTATTTGGTCTTAATGGAATAGGCAACCTTCCCCTGACCTTGACCTTCCCTGTAAAGAGGCAGGTCCATATCCAGCTGATCCCATGACAGGGAGGACCTGTGAGCCATTCTTCAGGAGACCCACAGACAATAGTCACTCAGTTGGTCACCTCTGATCTGCTTTCACTTGTGGAGATCTATTGACTTATTGGCTACTTCTCCTCTGAGGGTCAGGAAAAGACCCTGTTCCCTTGAGGACTTACAGGTTGGATATATCTCGTCACCAATTTCTGCCCCCAGAATAAGCACCAAACCCTGGCTACAGTGGGGAGAAAATATAACTCCTCTTTGACAAGAGAGATCTATTTTCTCTTCCTCACTGGGCCTCTGTAGGGCAGGAGGTGGTAGTAAATTCTGCTCGTCTGTACACATCTTCTGTAAATCTGGTTGGCTATGCCAAGTCCCACTCAACTATTAGAAATCCAAACAAATAAACAACAACAACAACAACAACCCTGCTTATAGCCTATCCTTAAAAACTAAAAATATGATCCTTAATCAAGTTAAATCAAGGCCCCTCCAATTAATCAATGACCCATGGTAGCTCTTTCTGGTCTAAACTGACCTATTCTATCAAGTGATGGCTTATGAGCTGATGGAGTCAATGGAACAGTCATACAAGAAATATTTTGTTGGAGAAACATTCTTTAAAATAAAAAAAAGGAAAAAGGAGAAATTTAACTAGTTGGGTATTTTATGTTTGGAGAAGAGCTTAGAATTCTTAATCTCCCTCCTGTATTTACTATAATTTTGTCTCACCCTTTATTTTCTTTATATTTGGTAGATGGGTTTCTTCTTTGGTGAAGAACTTTGTATATTTTACACATATATTAGGAGTACATATTTCAGGTAATTTCCTAGACAGCTGATTGGCTGAAGTTCCATATCATCTAGACACACGAGATGAAGAGAAAACCTTTCCTGTCCCACCTCCTGTAACAATGGCCCCATGAATTATGAGACAGGCAAATGGCTGAATCTGGAAAAATTATGAATCTGCTTATAATGTGGAGAGAGATTTGGACTACGTGAAATTTTTCATGGCTTCTCCTATGAGTGGTCTCCCACATGTTGCACTGGCTAATCTTTGGATACTAAGGTCATGAGATCTGGTGTCTCCTGGTAACCTATAAGCTAAGTATCTACTTAATTACGCTGGACCCTAGGGAAGCCAGGCTTACAAAAAGTCTAACTCTAATACCTACAAATCTTTTCACTATATTACTGCTGCCATGTGGTAACTTAGAAAATCCAGAATCAGTGCCGTTAGGAGTTATTTTCCTTGCTTCCATTTGCAATATTTCCTTTTACTCCCATTCTCGTGCATTGGATATTTACAGAACATCAAGATCTTTGCTCAGATGATGCTGTCCATCTGCCGCCGCACCTTATTTCCCACCTGACGCCCGAGTCTCCCGACAGTGACGTCACAGACATTTCTGCTTGGAGCCAATTATAATTAGGGTTCCAGGTGAAAAATTAACAGCAGGAACAGATGGGCCCATAAGAGGCAAAGAGTCTGTTCACATGCAAATTTCATTAGTTCTCGAAGATTGAAGAAAACTATAGAGTGAGGAAAACTCTGCGTGAAATGGAGACTTCTGCATAATGTAGAACGTCTCCCTCACACATGTTTAGCAGACCCTACCAGCACACAGTGACTGCTCTCCATACCTTTTCCTTTATTACATTTAATGTATTCTAATCACTAATTGTCTTCTGTAACGAACTAGTCTCTATTTCTGTCGTCTCTCTCTTCCACTCCTGCAAAGAACTCCCACAACTATTCTAAAAGACAGTTTGGGCCATAGCTTTTCCCTACCCACATTACACCCATAGCACTGAATGAAAGTTCAATTGTCAGTACAAGTTCGTTAAAAACGTTTGAAAGTGCCTACTGAAGCTGACTATGTGCTTAACTCTTGACTCAGCACTTCCTTGCCTGGTTGAGTATCAGTGAAGAGGTAGGCACTTTGCTTGCCAACAGACATGTATCGGATTGTTCATAACACCATTATCCATAATGGCCCTAATAGGATATGCAAATGCTTTTAATCAGTAGAATGGCTAAATAATCTGTGGTATATTCACACAGAAATGAGAACAAACTATAACTCTACACAGGAATAATGAGGATCATAACAAACGTGTTGAGAAAAAGAAGATAGATCAAAATAGTACATAGTGCAGCATTCTAACGAGAGAAAGAAAAAAAAAAAACAAGCAAAGCTGATCTATACTAGTAGGAGCCAGGTGGGTGGTTATTCCTGTGCTGTTATAAGTTGGAGGGTCTGGAAAGGAAGGGACAAAAGAAAAGCTGATGAAGCACCGGCGGTATTCTCTTTCTCAATGTAGATATTGATTACATGGGTTTGTTCAGTTTGTGAGAACTCATTGAGCTGCACGTTTAATAAATGTGTGATTTTCTGTACACATATTATACTTCAACAATAACTTAAGGAAAACCTAAAGGAAAAAAATGCCATAAGATTCAAAGCTTTCTCTCAGTCTTGCACTGGGTTCTCCAACATAGGGAGCAATATCTTATTCACTTTTAGATCTTTGGCATTTATATAATGGTACTTGTTAAATAACATGTTAAAAAAACAAAAAACAATAGATGAAGGAATTCCAGAAAGATAACTGTTTTGGTGGCCACATGGGCTCTTTATGAATCCCTGCAAAAAATGGAGAGAATAAAGAGAAAAGAAAAAATGCTGTGTACACCATTTTCAACAAAGCTGGGTGACAAACAATTCCATGATGGGACAAAAGCACAAGACTTATATATGTTAGTGGCAGCTGTGTGGGACCAAGCAGAGGAACCAACAGTTTATAGGATGAACGCGAGAATAGGAAAATTCCAAAACATAAAACGGGGCTTCATTTGTAAGCGTGGTGGATAAACTCAAAGGTTCCAATGCTAGAAGGGGGGGGGGGCAATGGAAGGAGTGAAGGGGCTCCCCCAGCCCAGTCCTTAAGAACCCATGAGACTGACTTGCCCTGCACTGAGAATAAACTGCTACTAGAGGAATGAAAATTGAGCAGGGTTGGGACAATACAGAGAAAAAACAAGAATGTTCAAATACACGTGGGGGAGGTAAAAGAACCAGGAAATCTCAGAATGCGAACCAGCATGCTCTTGAACATTCAACAAAGGCGTCAAAAGGTGTTGCATGGTGAAGAAAGGCTCTCTAATTCAAAACTTTCCCTAAAGTTTCAGAAAAAGAAAAATCATTAATTTGGGCATCAGAAAAGCTGGAAATAAAATTCCCTGCAAAGTCACTATGAAAAGAAAAGAGAGAGAGAGAGAGAAAGGAACAGAATAATATTCCTGCAAACAATGAAAGATTATCACCAAAACATGTCCCAACAAAGAGGTTCAGGTGAATTAAAGCCATAAAAACAGAACCAAAAGCCTGTTGGAATTAGCTAAAGTACATATAAAATTATAAAAAAATAAAAACAACATAAATTAGAATTAGAAAATTCAAAGATAAGTATAAACTCAAAAACTAAAAATAAAATGCATACGATGAAAGGGAAAACTAAACTAAAGGAAAACAAAAGAGAATAACCCGAACAAAAAGTGCTTTAGAGAAATAGAGGGGAAAAAAACCATTTCAGAAACTGAAAAGAAAGTAACAGCAACAATTCGAGAGAAATGGAAATTATTAAAGTTAAGCAAAGAACCAACATGTAAATAATGGCCTTTTTAAAGAAAAAAATAAAATCCAACAAATACTAAAGACCTTACTTCATGAATCATTTTATGAAAAGAAAAAAAGGACAAAATGTTGAGAGAAGAAGCCACATACCTAAGGCTACTAAGTATCACCAAGACATATCTTATTAAAATTTCTGGACTTTAAAGGAAAATAAAAATAAAATAAAATAAAATAAAATTACAAAACAAATCTTTGGTCAATCTAGGCAACAAGGTCTTGTGACTTACAAGGCAAAGAAAATCAAACTATCATCAAATATTTTGACAGATGATTTATGCCAGAGAATACTGAATAATTTTTCTTAGTCCTACAAGGAAAGAAAATGTAAGACAAGGATTTTATAACAAATAAAACCAACTTTCAAGTATAAAAGAGACAGACTGTTATTAGCATGCAAAGTTCATGTAATAGTCTCATATTGTCCCTAGAAAACCTTCACAAGGAGTCTACCAGAGAACAAACTTTGGACAACCAAAATGACTGCAGGGACATCGACAAAAGGACTGGTGGTATGACAAGTACAGAGACTTGTAAAACTGAGACTAAATGAGAACTGAAAGGGAGAATGTAATGTCTACGTGATCTGACAGTTTAGACATAGTATGACCTTATGAGAATAAGTGGAGACTTCAGATAAGATATGCAAAAGAGTAACTATTTTTCATAATCATAATTAGAGATGGCATCCTTCCTATCGTCTTTTGAGACTGTGGTGTAAGGTGGGATAAAGTAAATGAATAAGTATGGGGTACTCTAATTCTATTATCCACTGTGTTCTTGAGAACCCAAACTATTAGGAAGAAAAAAAAGACACAGAGGTAACTGTCAGGAACTGGGAAGGGTCTGAGGTTTTACTCTTCTGGAAAAGTAACGGGTAAGCCCACCGTGTGTCTTGTTTGTTAACAGAACACACAAGACTTCGTGTCAGAGACTAAAGAATTTATTACTCATTATTATGCACAGCAAGAAGCGTGAGCCTTATGTTTTTATTACAGTTCTCTTTGCCCCTAAAACCTACAATGGTGACACAGAGGAGCCTAGACAGATGCTACACACATAGCAAGCTTGAAACCCAGCTAATTAACCTGAAATTTAGGGAAACTGAATCTTTTACAATAGTCTGCACGTAAATCCACTTCTGCTGGTTAGTTTTCTGTATCAAGCTTCACTCAATAATAGTATCCAGTGATTTAATTCAAGACTTATCTAGGTGTTGCTGTGAAGGTATTTTGTAGATATGGTTAACATCTACAATTAACTGACCATAAGTGAATGAGATGACTCTGAATAATGTAATGGGCCTCACTCAATAAACCCAAAGCCTTAAGAGTGAAACTAGAAAGAAGGAATTCTCCCTCAAGATTGCAACATCGACTGCTGCCTGAGTCTCCAGCCTGCTGCTGGCCTGCCGTATGGTTTTGGACTTGCTTAGCCCCACAATAAGAGGAGCCAGATCCTTAAAATGTTGTATAGATTCGAAAGGTTCCGTTTCTCTGGAGAACCCTAGATGACATACTAGTTTTTTGGGGGGGTGGGGGGAAGATACTATCTCTATTATACTAGAGAGCAAACAAATCCACCCTTTGTTCCAGAGATTCATTACCTTTACCTTCCAAGGCTGTTTGCTCTACAAATATCCTTCAAAGTAGGGTCTAGAACCCAGATGGTCAGTACCTTTGCTCGCAAGACTTTCAGTAACATGGGTGATCCACGGAGAATTATTTCCCATCAGTATGAACTCCCAACACATCATATATTCATAGTTTCCCTTCTATTGAAAGTTTAGAAAAACATGATAGAACTAGTACTAATAGTAAGTCCAGGTTGCTGTCTCAAGACCCTAAGGCTTCTTGGAGCAATGGCTGATTCCCTGTTCGGGCCCCGACTGCCTGGACACAACACCAGTGCATGGAGCATGTCAAAGACCACTTGGGCCAAAATCACAGAGGAGCTAAGTCAAAAAGAACTTCTACATGGGACAATTTAATAAGGGTAAGAACTTTTGGATTCAATGGATTCAAACTCAAGGTAATTGGTGAACTTCTGAAGATGACAGGGGACCAATTCATCATCTCGAAAACTGAATAAATACAAGGGAAGATATGCCATTACCTTGCCTTTCTTATATGAATTGATGGTACCATTGGCTAATTAAATGATTAGACACAAGTTACATATGTAATCAGTTGTGGAAGGCAGAACCAGGTCCAATTCCCCATCTATTGAAGAAATCTTTATTTATATGCTGAGTTTTAAACGTATGTGCCCCTGACAATGTCACTTTTTCTTTGGGGTCTGAGGTAAAATATCTCAATTTTTTTCCTGGGCAGATAAAAGGTTTCACAGTCAGAACAGACTAAGTTTTGGAATGGTGGTAAGTATCCTGCAAGTCTGAATGGCTTTAAAAGGGCATATTTCTCACATCTATTATTAATCAGAGTTTTCCCAAGGGTTCTGTTCTTTGTAGTTACTCTTAAACAGACAAATGAAGATGCAACAACCTTGGTCATTGGTGGCTGTTTGTGCCAGAGGAAAAGAAAAGTACAGAAGTTCTCACATATACAATAAAATTAAGTGCTTTTGCATGGAAGTAAACTCATCACTCGGGCTTCTAACTTATTTGAAAAGATAAAAATAAAAAACAGTTACAACCACAAAGAAGCCAAGAAATGCAATCTGACTATGTGCTCAAATAAGAAGAAAACTGAGTATAATCGGCAAGCTGCATTAATGTTTCCTAAAATACTTAAATTGCCATTTCCACATCTTCCACAATTCTATGTCCAGAAGTAGAAAAAAGACCAGAGTCATCAATGTATTATGTATCAAGGAAGGCAAACCACAATGGTGTGTGAGCAACCCGTACACTCCAAATTGAAGTTCCCAACCTTTATGTACTAGAAGCAAGCCCTAAATACCCAGGCATTCATACAATATTAAATAAATAAAGATTCGAGGTTCTTTGCCAGGCTCCCTTCGGCTTTGTGTGTGTGTGAGGATGGTAGGAGAGGATCCATTGCCTGTCAGAGATCACTTTTTCTCCTGGGATGCCCTCAAAGCATGAAGTAAGCAAACATGCCCTTTAAGGAAATGCCGTGAGGCCGCTTTCTTCATAAAAGCAGCTACTGACTCCAGAGCGCAGTAAGCTCAGGGACCCAAAGTTACGTCCTACTTCAAGTGGTGCAGAAGAGCCTAGAGGTGGCTGGATCTTAAGTACCTATTTCAGATTCCTGAAGAGAATCCAGCTGTCCCAGTGGCCATAGACCACTTTGCTTTTTTCAGGTCGTGTCTTTGTAAACACACAAAGAACACAAACGCATTGAAAAGGAGCTAAGTTTCTCATCAGCACCGCGGGATTTTCCTGTCCCTGTCTCTCTACCCTTCTATGACAGTTTCCTTCAGTCCTTCCCATCCCTTCTATTTCCTCGTACTTCATTCTCTGTAAAATAATAATAATCTGATGACAGTGAGTGGAAAAGTCAGGACACAGGATGGCGTGCATGGGAAATTACAACCCTGCGAAATTAGATAAATGAGTGAAGAACAAAAGGAAAGTTTTTAATGAAAATGTTTTTTTCAGTTGATTTTCTAAGTTCCTAAAATCTATAATCATTAACACAAATTTAATTGAAAAATCATCAGTATGTAATACCAATACGTGTGCTACCTCTCAGGGACATTTCCATCTGAAAAGGTGTTTTCTATTCTTTTTCTAGACTGTGAACACGGTATTATCTTCCATATCTTGGCTGTTGTAAATAATGCTCCAATGAATGTAGGGGCGCATGTATCTTTTAGAATTTGTGTTATTGGCTTCTTTGGATATACTAGATATATCCAGAACTGGAATTTCTGGGTCATCTGGTATATCTCTTTTTAGTTTTTTGAGGAATCTCCATACTGCCTTCCGTGGAGGCTATACCTGTTTGCAGTCCCAGCAACAATGCACGAAGTTTTCCTTTTCTCCACATCCTCACCTACACGTGCTATTTGTTGACTTTCTTCTCATAGCCATTCTGACTGGTGTGAGGTTGTAGCTCATTGTGGTTTTGATTTGCATTTCCCTGGAGATTAGTGAGGCTGAGCATTTGGTGTCCACCAATAGATAAATGGATAAAAATGATGTGGGATACACACACACATATAATGGAATATTTATAATCACAGTAATTTAAAAACTAAAATCTTCCCCTTTGCAATGACATGGATGGATCTTGAGGGTATTATGCTAAATAAAATGTCAGGCAGAGAAGTACAAATACACTATGGTTTCATTTATGTGTGGAATCTAAAAACAAAATAAAACAAACAAATCAAAACAAAAATACACTCACTGTCACAGAGACCAAAAAGATAGTTACCAGAAGGCAGGGGATGGAGATACAGGGGAAAAGGGGAAGAGGAATCTCATTAATAATATTGGGGTAAGTTTACACAGTGACAGATTATACGTAGTGGGGTGATCACATTGTAAGTCATTAAATGTTGAATCACCATATTATACACATGAACCTACTATAACCAATATAGATTGGTTATACTAACTATACTTAAAGTAAGTACTGGAAATCAATCAATCAATCAATCAATCAACCGTATTATCTGTGAATACTGGACTCCTCTGTTTCCTACTGTGCTACCATACCGTAGTTTATTCCTGTATAGAGAAACCCAGAGAGGTGTGGTGCCAATTTTTCCTCCAAACTTCTTCTCTAACTCCTCCCCCCACATGTACACAGACAATTAGAAGATACCTTCTTGAGGAGGATTTCCATAGAAACCAAAAATTGCTATCCACCTAAAAGTGATGCTGCATACTAAATTCTTTTTCCCTATTTAGAGATTCACAAGCAGTTGAAGTTAAGAAATGTCTTAGACATAATTTGGAACGCCACCTCCGACTTTCATATACCAGGAAGGTGTGGTAGACTCTGCAGGTTGGCTAACTAAGCACGCAGTCACAGTCCCTTTCTCTTGCCGGCTTTCCCCAGAGACTGTCATGTCTCCATACTTAATTTGCCAGCCTCCCTTGCAGCTGGGGTATTCATGTGCTTCTGTCCAGTGAGTGAAAGTCTGCTGGGAGCCTCTGAGATCATTTTTCCTTTTGTTGATGAGAAGCACAGATGCAGAGGGCTGCTTCTCTCCCCTTCTGCCTGCCCTACATGAAGACCTAACACCTACAGCTACAACTTAACTTGCACTGAGAAAATAAGGTGAGGCCAGGAGAACCGCAGGCTTATTGGCACAACAGCAGAGGCTGCCAATAGTTGGATACTTGGTTACATGAGAGAATAACCTTCAGTTTGATAAAAACTATCATTGCTCCATTTTTCTGTTTCTAGCAGCCAAAGTATTCCACCAGGAAACTGAATTCCAAACAAGTAAAATGATTTAACTAAAGTCATGCAGCTAAGTTATTTGCAGAGTGAGGGTTGGAATCAAGAATAGTGACTCCCAACTACACTCTCTCCATGTACAGCTCCCCCAAGAAGGGCATTTTTCTGCAAATGCAAGTGCAGATGGGTTAACTTGATTCATAGGCCCTCTGCCTACTTGGTTTTACATGAGAAAAAGTTGGCGAAGCACTTAAGGAGAAGAAAATATAAGCACACAAGTGTATATCATATAGCATAATCTGCATTCTCACTACAAGGAACTAAGATAAAGAGTTTTTTCTCTCTCCCCCTGCCCAAGTCAATGCCTATATGTATTTAAAATATTCAAAACATTGACTTAAAAATGGAGGAAGTTTGGGATTTGAGTCTGGTCTAAATTCTTTGCCTGTTTCTTCCAGGTATGAGAAAGAGGTAAAGAAAACGGTGCTAATTAACTCACAAGTTCTCTCACGAACTAAGGAAGCGGTCCAAGTCCTCTCTGTTTTAGATGGCCTGGTTTATCAGAGTGGTTTCCTATGGCTACTATGAGCACACAAATTCAGGGTTTGAAGAAACATAAACTCTTTCCACAGACATACTAGAAAGGAGGTGAACTGCCCAGAGAAGAGGACGGCAGAGGTCAAGAGAGAGGCTGACATCGGGGTGAAATGTGGACTTGGGCCAAGGAGAACATGATAAAACAGTTAGCAAGAGCTAAACTGCTCTGTATGAGAAGTAAGGGAATGTGAAATAAGCAGTCAAAGGGGTGATTTGCAGGGACTCTTGATAGTAAAACTAGAACATACCTGAGCAATATGTCTACGAGGCTGGGATTACTGAAAAAGAAAGTGAAAAACTCTTCAAGGACAGAAGGACTAAGCGCTTTTTCAGAGCATGGATGTCTACTTCATGCTCCACTTTTGAGTTATGTCATGCTGTGCAGAGACATTGCCTCTTGCGTCTGTCCTGGCTGCTTGGAGAGGGGTGCCACAAACGCACCCTTCATTTAACGGGTGGCACGCTGAAGAGTTAACAAAGCCCCAGACGGCCGTAGCCTTCCTGAAGGGCACTCATTTCACAGCCAAAGGCTGGAACCAAGTCGTGAGAGGATGTGAGGAAACACAAAGCCTTCCCCCAAATGTGCTGGGAACACAGTACCTGCCCAGACAGGGAGAGGACGGGAGTGGGAGGGAGGCTGACATGGTGGGGGGGATCTGGATGACTTTGGCCAATCAGGCAACATCCCTGAGTTTCATGGCCTTCACTTAAATACAGGGGTTACCATTAGTGATTTCGAAGCTTTTAAGCTCTGAAACTCTATGAATTTAGTTCTTGAACAACTGTCCTGCTTATCTGATAGTCAGCATGGAAAACTTCCCAAAACTTGGTGGCGATCATAAGAGCCTGAGGATCCAGTTCAGAGAATAGAAGAGAAACAGACAGGATCCAGGGGAGTTCATTTCAAAGTTCAAAAAAGTGGGAGTGAGTCAAGAATCAGCCTAGAAACTAGCAAATGAAAGGTCACATCCAGAAAAGGCATTAATGTAATCATTATCCAGGACCACAAAGCAGGGTCTTGGTGACTATGATAAGCACTTGATTCAAAATGAATATTAATTTAAGCATCTCTGAATTCTATCCCCAGCTATTTAATCACTTCTTAGGGTAAAACTAAAAGAAGGAAAACACTGAAGGGAAAAATAAATGGCCTAAATCAATCTCTTTCATCTCCAGGAAGGTACCACTGAAGGAATCAAACAAATAATATATTCATATACACATATATGCACTCCATAACTATAAAAGTATCCACGTGTCTCAAAGGGAAGGTGTGGGCTGTCTCAGCACCTTGAGTTATGGAGAGAAAGAAACAGATGTACAGCAAGTTAATGGGTTGCTTTTGTTGCCTACATTGTCCTCTCTTCCTGCAGTTGAATCCTAGGGAATATTTAGCATAATATATAGCACTGCCTCTCTGCCCTCCAGTACATCAGCAGAAAACAGATATTTACAATTGAATAGCAGTCAGTATGGGGCCCAATGGAGCACAGCTATGGCAGTCAGTTCATTATGTGCAGTTCCAACAACAGGACGCATTGTTCCCCTTGTGGATTCTCAGCTGTCCTGGCAAGTAAGCATTCCCAGAAAGGCATCCGAGGGGACCTTCAAGTGTTAATGACTCCCTCTGAGTAACCAGATTGACCTTATATGTAGACTAGGCAAGCAACTTCCTGTATGCCATAATCTCAGGGCCCTTCAAAGACCCTTGGGTCAAAAATGTCTCGGCTACAGCCTAATGTCTGACCGTAGAATTATGTCCCTTTAAATTAAGAAACAATTCCTTGTTCAAAGGCAAAAGTATTTCAAGCCATTAGAATTTATTACCTCAGTGAAAAATTATCAGTTCTTATTTAATCTTAAGTCGCACATTTTGACTTGGGCAGGTGCATATTGGTCCTGCAGACCAGGGGTTAGCTAGCAAAGCATGGCTCACAGGCCGAGCTCAGCAGAGCACCTGGTTCTGTAAAGAAGTTTGGCTACAACACAGCCACAGTCTTGTTTACATATGATCAGCATTGGAGTTGAATAGTTGGTGTAGAGGTAGTAAGGCCCAGAAACCACTAAAACATTTACTATCTGGTCTTTTACCAAAAAAAGTCTGCCAATCATTGATGTAGAACAACACCATCACGAGGGAACGGAGGCCCAGAGAGGGCAAGCAACGTGACCAAAACTACAGGAGTTATTCCTGGCAGAATGGAATCTCAACCGTATCTCTGGGCTCTCACCTTATTGTTTCTTCTACTGGGTCATGTTGTCACTCAAAGACGTGTTTAAAATAAAAACAAATAGGCCTTAAAACGAAGTAAGGCCTGAGGGCCAGGGGTTCTGTGGGTCAGTTTGCTTACTCAGTGGAGTTTTCTGCTATTCTGAACGAGACACTGTTGGTAGGTCATGAGTTTTCACTGCAGTTTAATCTAGGGTGTGAAGATTGGAGAATAAACTCCATATTTCAAATTAAAAAGCTATGCCTTGGGGAGTCTTTCCTTTAACATTTGACCATGTTCCTTGATCAGGGCTCATAGAATTAGAGGAACCCTCCGGATACACTGAGTGTTGCATGTAGAGTGTGTGTTCAAAGAATCTGAACTTGTTTTTTAAAAAATTAAATCTAATGCAGAACGTCAATAGGTAAAATGTACCAAATTGGAAATGTTTTAGCAGGTTTTCCTTGCATGGGTGTACTTAAGGACCTAAATGGAAACATAGCACCAGACCACTTTGACGAGACCCAGCTTATTCTAATTGTTAGCTGGGTCTAAACTAGTCCCCCTAATTGGATTTTCAGCCAATATCCCATTGGCTGCATGGAAAATGAACTCATCAGTTCAGACACACCACACGCATCCACCCTAGAGTTATACTGATCACACTATTGGAAAATCCCCTTCCTTTGAACCCACATATCCATCCCTACAACTTCTCTTACATGTTGCTCTCCATCACTCCTCCAAGTTCTACCATTCACAGTGCGGTCCTCAGACACACAGCATGGGCATCAGCTTGGGACATGTTAGAAATTCAGAATCTCAAACTTTATCTCGGGCTTAAAGAATAAGGATTTGCATCATAATAGAATTCCCAAGAGATTTATTTGTACAATAAAGTTGAAAAAATATGGCTTCATCACAACAGACTGTGAAATTCCTTGAAGAAAACTATAAATAATGAAGTTAAATGATCACACTTCAATCAGTTAAGCACCAAATTATGCAACTGTGAAAATACCTAATAATGAAAATAAGTATCAAACGCTTTACTCTACACCAAAAAGTGCCAGGGAGGCACTGAAAGCACAAAAGGAAGACCAAGAGTCCCTGACCTCAAGAACGCCCAACTTAAAAGGAGGCTCAAATGTATAAACAGCTGCAGGTAATACAAAGGTACCAATAAAATGCTATCCGATTCCAAAGATGTGTTGGACACACTTCACCGCAGAGCAGCCATCTGAGCTCAGAGGGAAGCATTCCAAGCAGGCAGCCTGGAACCAACATGAACGCAGAATGTGCGAAGACAGGCAGCTGTGAAGGGGCGTGCTGTGTTTGCAGAGCTGAGCAGGGCGGGTTCTGACAATGACCCTTGCTTCCTCGGGTTCATGCTCCTGCGTGATCCCTTCCCCTTGAGTGTGGGGTGGGTCTAGTGACTTTCCCCTTAGGAATGGAAGGAGACAAAAGTGGTAGGATGTGACTTCTGGGATTAGTGCGAAATCAAGTCACATTAGACTATGACTTCTGTCTTGCTCGTGTTCTCTTGCTGACTCTCTTGTCCCCTCACTTGTGAGATAAAACAAGCTCGCATGCTATGAGATGACCAACAAAGAAGTCCATTTATCGAGGAGCTGAGCATGGATTCCAGCCAACGGCTCGTGAGGAACTGAGGATCCAAATGACCGCAGGAGTGAACCGGGAAGTGTGTCCTTCCAAATCAAGGCCTGTGGTGGCTGTGACCCAGTGAGAGAACCTCTGAGCCAGAGGCCCCATCTGAGCCACATGCATGCATTTCTGACTCACAGAAACTGGGATAATACATATTGTTGTTTTAAGATGCTAAATACATACCTTTAGTAGGCTAAATGATGGTCTCCCAAAACATCTCCATATCCTATTCCCCAGAACCTAGGTATGTTATATGGCAAAGACTTGGCAGATGTGATTCAGTAAAGGCTCTTGAAATGGGGGCTATTATCTTAAATTATCCAGGTAGGCTCTAATGGAATCACACATATCTTTATAAAGGAGACAGAGGGAAATAAATTTGGCATGCCCAAAGATACAAGGGGTGCGGCCACAAGTCGTGTAATGCTCACAGCCACCAGAGGCTAGAAGAGGCAAGGAACATTCTCACATCCAGAGAGTGTGTTGCCCTTCTGACACCTTGATTTTTGCTGAGGGATATTGATTTTGGACTTCTGACCACAAGGACTGTGAGCAATGCATTTCAGTTGTTTCGAGTCACCAGATCTGTAGCAATTTGTTACAGCAGCCATAAAAAACTAACAACAATAACCAATGCAGGTGCTTTGTCGAATTTAATGTAGAGGGTATGTAGGGTACATTGGAGGACTTTCATAGAGAAGATGGTTCTGCAAAGGTAGGCTAGAACCATACTATTAGCACCTAATGGTACTAAATACATTTCATCTTGTAAATTACTGACAGCTAATTCCTTGGGGGTTGTAAAGGGGAGTTAAGTAGAGGAAATGGCCTAATTAAATTATCTTGAAGCTGACTCTGGTGGAATTCTGGAGAATGGATAAGACAGGGCAGGCTGGAAGTCCTTCTGGGAAATTACTGCAGCAGACTGGGTGAGAACTAATAGAAACCTGAGCAAAAACACCAGAGGGCTTAATTCACCAAGGTATTTTCCTCAGGAGGAGTGTGCAGAGAGGAATAAACCTTTGACGCAAGGCAGTGGTGGGGTAGGGTTGGGGGTGAGACACTGAGCGGCCAGAAGCAACCACAGTGTGGCATGAACAGACCAGCCCACTTCGCTACGATGCCAGGCTCCAGAGAGCCTTCAGGTCCCAGCGAAGGAGTGGGGCTCGTTTGCAAAGCCAGAAGAGGAAATATTACTTACTTTCACTCATGAGTCAGCTAAATCAGAGCAACACTCTGTCCTCCAGGACTTGGAGGAAACAAAGAGCAAGCCAGCGTTGCAAAGAAGCCTGTCAGAATAACGTGAAGAGCAAAGTGTGCTGGACGATTTTGACTTACAGCAAGGCAAACCACAGAGTGCCATGGGGTCAAGCAGAACTTACTCAGCCAGTCACTGGCTGTGTGGCCTTGGGTTGATGACTCTGTTTCTGTGTCTCAGCCGCTCAGGATTTGGATCCACCACCCGGGACTAATAACATTATAGTATGATTATGAGCTGAATATGGGGAAATGGGGTAAAACATTAAAGAAACTATCAGTATCATAGCTGCTAATATTCAGATAAACCCCCACAGAAATATAACATTTAATATAATCATGCAATATCATTCTTTTTCATCTGAATCTTTTCTTGGTTTGCATAACACCTAGTGCAAAACTATGGGTTACCCAGTATTGGGTTAGCCAAAAAGTTCATTACGGTTTTTCCATACACTGGCTCTTGTAGTGCTTAGTTGTCTTTCACTTCATCCAAAACAGTTGTGTTAGATTGTATTGTGACAGCTGTCATATCAGCACGAATTTTTTTTAAAAAAACTTAAATTTACAAAATTGATGAATTTTTGTGGTCATTTTAATATTAAAAGTAAAAGAAAGCACACAACATTTTCAGTATATTATGCTTTATTAATTCAAGAAAGGTAAAAACACAACCAACTGAAACACAAAATAAGATTTGTGCAGTGTATGGAGGAGGTGCTGCGACTGATTGAAGGTGTCAAAAGAGGTTTGCAAAGTTTCTTGGTACTGTTGACATTTTGGCCAAATAATCCTTTGCTGTGGGGCTGTCTCATGCACTGGAAGATGTTCAACAGCACCCCAGCCTCTACCCACTAGAAGCCAAAAGCGAGAGATGGCTGACATAACTTGAAATATCCAAATCAATAAAGTTATTGGTGAAAGTGAGAAATGTCTTTTATTTTATGGAAAAAACCATATGGACTTTCTGGCCAACCCAATAGATAAATGTACAGGGTTTGATAAGCTACTTATATAGCAAAGAATAAGTGTTTCAGAAATTATTACTAGTTCTACTAATAAAATATTTATAAAGAGTTTTATGTAAATCATGTTTTTTGTTAGATAAGTCACAAAAAATACACAAAGGTTAATATTTAACTGAACATTATGGATTTACTTGCATTAGTTCCTTGATTTATCTTTGAAAAAGTAAAACACAATTCATACAATTCCAGAAAAAGCTTCTAAAATACTTTTAATTAATTATTAGCATTTGGATAATATATTTAATTTAGAAATTTAATTATGGGAAGAAGCTGAGGTCATTTTTGAATAAATTATTGAATTCACTGATGAAATAGTTGTTATCAAATACTTGATTTTTTTCTGGGAAACAATAGTAAGAGAACATTGTAGTCCTTTCCCATCTATAGCATTCCCGCTAACCACAATTCCAACTCTGTGCTATGTAACTAAAACTGATTTTTTTAAACAGCATTCTAATGAGAAAACTAAGATCGATGGAGGAACATTTCAGGGAAGCAGATTTTGGCTCATTTAGGAAAACTATTAATTGTCAGAAACGCCTCAGATAAAGTGGACTGCTTCACTTCGCGGGAGCGCGCTGGGAGGGGTCAAGCGTCGGGCTCGCACCCGCGGAAAGGGCGTGGGAAGGAGACTCCGGCAGACTCCAGCAGCGGACCTGGTGCGCCGTTAGCATCGCTCCCTCACTCAAACCCGTCATGGTTCAGTGTCCGTTTTTATAATGACAAACTATAAATACAAACTACTGGTCTGTACACACCAACAGAAATGTAACATCCCAGATTTTAGTCCTCTCTTAACAGAAAAACGTAAGTAACAATTCTTTAAAAAGAGAATTTCAAAGAGAACATACAAGCTTCCCCATTCCTGTTACATTCCCACCCCCATCCCTGATATTTACCTCCACACATATTTCCATCCACCTATTTCACTTCCCGAACACTAGGCAATTTATAACCATAATTGGAATTTTAAAAATTAATAAAGATTTCATAAGGTGCTAACCAACATATGGAAATCACTCAACAGGAAGATTTTCACCTTAAACTGCCCTAAATATCAGACTCTTATTGCCCTAGTATACTTTAAACACAATAAAAGAATAAAATGAATGTATACCTCCAGGGCACACTCACATTTTCACAGAAGAAAGAGACTTCAGTGCTTTCTTTGCTTAACAGCCTCCTCTTAATGCCTTTTGATCTTGCAGTGAATAGAAATGTCTTAATCTCCTAAGTGTCTCAGCTGGCCCACTAAGTAGTCCAGGTATGAAAAGACCTGTGTCTGAAAGGAGTGTGTAAAGATGGGAGGTACCAGGTGGTGTTAAATACCAGGAGACATCTTGAGGATGCGGTGCCAAAAGGGGAAAAATCAATAATTTTCAGGAATCTATTATTTTATCTGAAATTGCCATTTTTGAGGTCGAAAAAAAGATCAAAGGATTGAAAGTTTATAAGCTCAAATTAGATAAATGAGAAATAGTGGCTTCATTTTTGAAGCTCCACTTGCATAGATTCGGCACAAATTTATTTAGATAACACATCCATTTCAGGTAGCTTTGAGGAGGCTGATTATGGGATACCCCAGATCTTCCCTCATCACCTCCAGGGTGAACAGGAAAACGCAGCCAAAGATCAGATACTATAAAGTATTAAAACTGAAGATGCAAAGGTCGGAGTGAAAAGAATTTTAATTTTTTATTAAAAAGTGAGAAAAACAAAGCAGGTTCTAAATTGGTGGAGTATGGGATCAGATGTTAAGGTTTTAAAAATTGTTTCAGACTTTCTGCTAGAATAACACACTTACAGCACCCTAGGGTACTCCATAAGCTATAAGGGTAGACTGAATGCATGAACAGCTACAACGAAGGTCCTCCTTGCATCCAGGCCTTTGTCCTGAAGCTGGTAGTCCCTATCTGCTCTTTCTGAGCTGGCTGAAGTGGTAACAAGGCCCTTCACTTTTGAAGTCTCTCTCTCCCCAAACTTGGAATCTCGCCACCACTAGGAGAACAAGGAGAACCAGCCTGCTGAAGGTTGGATGATCACATGGGGCAGAGCCTCGTGTCCTAGCCAAACTGCAAGCTGATCACTGATGCATGAACAATCCTGCCTGGGAAAATTCAAGCTTAGCTAAAATTTGCACAACTCCCCGTGTTTTTAAAATGGGTCTCATAGTCCAAGCTGGTTGTGTTTTGTTTTGTGCTATTTTATTTAATTACCTATATTCTTTACTTATGATGCCTTAAGGAAGCCTCTCCTCAGCTGGCTATGTTTCCTCGCCTGGTGAAGGGACCTAAATCTTTACTCCTACATTGTCTGCACCATTTGCACTCAGGGCTGTACTGGGTTGTTCAGTTTTCCATCAGCTTTAATCATGGGTGCAGAGGTACTAAGAGGCACCCAAGAAGAACCATTTCTATTCCAAACAGAGTCTTGCTTACCCCCACTGTGAGGTAGCAACTCAATGTCCCCTTTCTAATCAGAGTCAGTTTTCCTAGCCAGTATAAGTATACTCGTTTTTTGTCTATTGTTTCCTAGTAAGAAGAGCCCAAAGTGCCTCAAAGACAGTCTCAAAATCCAGTTTAATTATTTGACTGAACTATTGTTGTAACTTCTGGCAAAAGCGTTCTTCACTTGGGATCTACCTTTTAGATGAGAAGAGCCTGGAGCTGCAGGGAAGGGAAATGAAATATTTGTGCAACCAGCGCTAAGGGTCATATGAGAATATTCACTTCCATGGCCATTCCTTCTGTCATCAAACCCATGAATCTCATCTACAGTAGAAATAGCACCATATCCTGGTCACTGATTTTGAGCGTGTAACACATCCTATGTGACACTTCCCAGCCCCCCTAGGTGTTGCCACCTCAGTGAGCACTGTCACTGAGGCTTCAAAAGCCACCCAGCATTCCGTAAGGCAGCCGCTTTGGGGTGATGGGAACATGATAAGACCAATGAATTCCATGAGCATGGGCACACAGACATCCTTCATTGGCTTTAAAGTAAATGGCTTGGTCAGAAGCAATGGTGTGTGAAATACAGCGACAGTGGAAAAGGTAGCCCGTAAGTCTGGGGATGTTGCTTTTGGCAGAAGCATTGTGGGCAGGAAAGGGAAGCCCTTATCCAGAGTGTCTGTTGCAATGGAAACAAAGCATTGCCCCCTGCAGGATGGAAATGGTCCCACATACTCAAATTTCTACCAGGTGGCTGGCTTATCCACCCAGAGAATGCTCCCCTCACGGGGACTCAGTGTTGATATGTGCCATTGGAAAACTGGACACTTCGCCGTAAATGCGGCCAGACTGACCTTGGTGAGTGGAAAAACCATACTGCTGAGCCAGTGCATGGCCTTCCCCCCAATACCATAGCCGGTTTCTGCATGAATCCGTGGGAAGAATGGTGTAACTAGGCCAACAGCTGATGATGTCCACAGGATGAGCCATCTCACCCACCTGTGAAGACCCTCCTTGCTCTTGACTGAGCATTTGCATTGGAAACAAGTTTATATATGCTTTCGGCCTCTTCAGTGAGGCCTCCCCGTGTACCTCTTCCCCAGACTTTCTTGTCACCAATTTTGCTCTACAGTCATTTCAAGGTCCAGATTCTGTATCAGTTAAGATTCAGTCAGATAGACTAAAATTCTGACAGACGAAAAGTAAAATGCAAGGGAGGGAAGAAGGGAAACTATAGGAATTCGACCTTGAGCAATTGTGAAAGCTGGTTACACACACTGTGTGAGGCTCTTGTTTACATATCTGGTGCTCACGCCTGAACGTGTGGCACCTGAAAAATGAAGATGGACACAGAGCAAGGGAAGCAAAAATAATCTGGAGTCTGTGAGGGTGAGCAGGGAGGACTGATTGCAACTGGCATCCATAGTTCATCCCTCCAAGCCTCCCACTTAGGTGATAGGGTGCCCCTGCAGGAGAAGCCAGAGGCTGTGATCACAGAGCAGAGCGCTCATCTGGCCCCAGGTCAGGAAAGCGGGAGGAGGACATCCTTGCAGTGTGAGCTGGAAGATCTGTGGTCCAGCCGCGGCCCCTGCCAGCAAGGGGATCCAGGAAATGAGCTGCATCGTGGGTGGGTGTGCAGCTTCCACCGCACACGCTCTGCACCAACTTTCTGAGTGCAAGAGGAGGAGGCTGCACTTCCACCTGCCACCTCCTGCAGAAAAGGTCTCTCAGGACCCACACTGACTAGAATGGTTCAAGGGGGCAAATCTGGGAAATGTAGTTCAAGTTTACCTAAAGTGACACACTATACATTCACCGTCACACCCTCTAAGTTATTTTTTGCTTTGTTTTTCTATAATGGCTAACTGATGCAAGTTCTTAAAGGGTTTGTCTCTCCTTGGGCCTCCAAGAACAATAAATAAGGAGCCTCCAGCAGCAGTATTAATTATTTCTCTCTGGAAATCAGAAACAAAGAGCTGAGGTTATTGAGTAAAATTTAATGGTTTTTATTTCATAAAGGTGATTTTAATATTTAAATATAAGAAACCAATAATTCTAAAAGTGAAAAGTAAGCAGTTAGCTAAAAGTAAACCAAGACCTGTGCATAGCTTATTTTCAATACCTTTTAAATTTTTATGTGTTGCCTACAAAATTTGTTCCTTCCCAGTGCCTTTCTGAAAATTACTTTCTTTACCTGCTTAAAACGTGACTAACACCAAGTCCAAATAAATACAATGACTTTTGTTTCTTTGTGTTATTATTATAAGGTGTGTTCTTTTTTTCTCTCCCCCATCTCTTTCTTTCTCCTCTGGATTTCATGTGCATATAGGTTCATTTTCTCTGCCCCTGAGTTCATGATACAGTACCATTTTTTATCTCCACCCCTCTTCATTTTTATTAATATTTGGGTTTGCTCTGTCACCAATCGCTAGGCTTGCCCCTCCTTAGCCTGTCCTCCTCCCCTAAAACAAGCAGGGAAAAGGGACGGGATTACTCCCAGAGAGAGACGGAGACTGAGTAAACAGCAAGAGCGTTGCCTGAAGTCCGCACTAACGCCGGCGTTCAGCATCTCGCGGTGGAGTTACACTTGAGCACACACCTAAGAGATCTTTTATGCTGTTTTAAATGCTAAGTTTTTGAAGTTTCCAAACTTAAAAAATAAAGACATATCCTCAAATTCTTTTTTACCTCGAAACACTAGACTTTTACATAAAGGAAACATATTTGGGCATTTGAAAGTACATTTGCCTCCTTTCTTTTTCCTGGAAGAAAACTGATGAAAGAGCCTTTTCTTAAAAAGAAAAAATGAGAGTGTTTGGTTGGGAAATTTTTATCCCTAAAGAACAGTATTATGAATTCTAACTACCAGGATCAATTTTATAACCATTACATTACATAGATGAGGACATATAAAGACAGAAAAGGCTTTTCTCACCCAAATATCTCAATCACTAAGTGCAAATCTTCGCCCTCTGAAATGGAAATAATTTGTTTGAGGGGGACAGGAAGGAAGTCAAAGAGAATGGTAATTTTGGAAAATAAGTGTATTTGGTGGTCTGTGAAAAGGCTTTTCCCGTGTTTACTTGCCAGCGAATTCCGCCTCCACGGCAGCCCCTGAAGACCACAGACATTGCTCATCGGAAACAGCGCTCTCTCTCCGGCTGCCTGTGTTTGCACAATAGGGCCCATGGTGGCGAGTCCCGCCATTCTCACCAGCAGTTTGTGCTGAGATGGGGCAGGGTAAGTACTGCGTGGGAGCAGCTAGCAAGCAGGGTGTAGTGGGTGCCTTGGGGACCATCCGCGTCCCCGTTCAAGACCCAGGCACTCATCACTCTAGCCGAAGGTGGTTGGTGACTGAGAGCGCTCAGCTGGGTTCCCACATGGCAGCATTTGACTTCAGCCCAAGAAAGCCATGTCTTTTTCACCCGGGGTCGCAGCTTCTCCCAGAGGACAACTCTCACCCGATGCCTGGCACATGGTATGGTGAGGGGATCGGGACACTTCTCCCTTACTGCACAGGCAGCAAAGTCACAGCTCCACAGGCCCTGAAGTGCATGCTTATGGGAAATTTCTTCTAGTCACTGTTTTTTCTAGAAGCATGCAGGTTTTGCGTTCTATTCTAGGATATGTCCATTTTATGTAAAAATAGTTTAAATTGTTTAATATCTTTCTTCCTTAAATTGTAAGCTAAAATTAATACACAACACCGGTTCAGCAGGTTTAGGGCCCCAGTTAAACACCAAGAGAAGCATCCCCATTTTGAGAAGGGATGATCTGTGGTCAGCCTCATGGTAACGGGGTCAGGTGGAAGAGGCTGATTGGGAGCTCACTTGATCGAGAGCTGATTGAGACCCAGGTATTTAGCATCGCTAAAGGCTTGCATCAGCCATGTTTTCAAGAACCACGACATTCCATTGTGACGTAGGAAGGATGACTGTGAGTTGTTTATGGATTATTTAGGAAGATGTTAAATGGAGTTGGGATTAATTAAAAGAGGTAGCCTGGCACATCCCGATCTGTGTACTACTTAAAAAAAAATCTTTGTAACAGCAATTTGGTCAGAATAGGCTTTCAGATTATGAAACTAGAAGTCTGTTTTCTAGCTCCAGCCTCCCTCTACTGCCGTCCCCCTGCCTGTGGTCTCCCAAACTGCTATGACCTCTCCCTGGGGCTTCATGCATCTTCCCCTGCCCTGCCTGCCTCTGCTTTGCCCTCCCTGCACACACACACACACACACACACACACACACACACACACACTTCTGATACAATGGCTGAGAAGGGGAAACAACAGTGCACCAAACAATGGGTAAAATGTCTCTAACTGCCCTTGGTGTTTGTATGACACTTTCATCTTTGGGGACTAGATGACATCTACGTTTAGATTTAATGCTTCTTATGATCTTCTAAAGATGATGATGACGAGAGTTCTTCATGACATGGAACAGAACAGGACAAAAGACGAAGTAGCAGAAAGTGTGGCCAAAAGCAAAGCACAGAATGATGGGGAAATGCCTCTACTTCGTGGTACTCGCACAGTAAACCTGAGGGCAGGCCGGGGCTCCTGGCTTCCCCACGTCATGTGCTGCAAATTAAGAGGACTCTAAGCTGTGATTAATCAGCCCGGGGCACAGTCACACTGCTCTGAATCCCTAATTCTGAGTCCCAAATTTATATGGGAGCATACCTCTCACTTCGGCTCATCTATTTTTCAATAAATAATTGATGATGGGTTGTTTATGGCGTTGGCAAAGTCACTTCCTCACTCTGAGTGTCATCTTTAAAATGATGGCACTGGGCAAGATGATCAATGAGGTCCCTTTAACACTAACATTCTATTATTTTTATAACACAGTTGGGACAAGCACACACGTCTCCTAAGTTCTCCTCCTGGGTTCATTTCTACACTACGTACAACTCCTCCTTGGGCTCTATAGAACTCCCCAAGGCAGTGATAGATGACCGCAACAGGGAGAAAGGATGATGTGCATCTTCCTCTGTCTGCATCTCAGTATGACTGATGGCTGAACACATGTTGCTCGAGATCGGATGGTGTGAAGGTGGGAATAGCTCGGCCTCTATCAGTTGGCCATAACAGCACCAGTAGATGGTCTAAAACCCGTTCATGCTTGTCCAGGAACTTCAAAGAGTGAGTTGTCTCTTGCTCTGAATAAATTTTCCAAGCATGGTTGAGATCTCTAAAAAGTGAGCCAGATACTGCCTTTGTGTTGGATACTGCGGACATAAAATTCTTAAATTTTTAAATTAAATCTCAAAGTGTAACATAGATATAGAATGTCATTGTTCTTTTAAGTAAAACCTCCTAGTTATTTCCACACCTAGAATGCTTAATAATAATTTAACCAGGCTCGGGAAATCAGGTGCAAAATTGTTCCTGGTTCTGCATGGCCATATTTCTCTCACAGACTTCACCTGGGTCACAGATCTGGCGATTCAATTTATTTCATGGGTTTTCCTGGCTTCTGGAATAAATTAAAAGTTTGTTTCAAAGTCCAACTTTGAAAGAACAAATGAGAATTATTCTGTAATAATGAGTAAGACCTATTTTATTATAAATATTGTTATGTATTTTTAACATTATAAACAAACAGTCCATGTATAGAATGGCCAGCATTTTTTTTTAAATATTGACATCTTGCCTTATTTGCTTCAAAAAAATTTGGAGGGGGGAACTTGGTTTTGTTAACTAATTGTTCTGTTCCCTATGACACAATTTAGGGGGATTTTAAAACCAGTGCTGCTATTGTCTTTCTTCCTTCTTAAGTTTTAAGAGAGTAGATGTGTCCAAAAAGCTCTGTGGCTGTGTAGGACATGAAATATTGATAACTCTTCGGTCCCAAACTTTTAAAAGAAGAAAGTAAGCTGAACCCAAAGTAGGCACACTCTTTACTGTCCTATTCAATTGTGTCCGAGGTGGGTGATGGAAAAGAACTCCCCAGAGAGAAGAGCCATGCCCCCCAGAGAGCAAAGGACTGGCCGCCCTCAGCGGGCCCAATCAGTGCCAAACAAAAGATATTGTGCAGGTCAGGACAGCCAGGCCTTCCCGTATCTGTACAGTAATATTTAAACTTGCTTTAGACAACTGACAGTTGTGTGTGTTTCTTTCTTCATATCAGGGAAGACAGTTAGCTTATCATTAGTTCAAAGGGAGCCATGTCTGAGAGCTGATGGAGAGACTACTGCGCAGGCATGGTCCTCAGTGAAGGGACCTTTGCACGTTCTCCAGAAGTCCTGGACTCCGAACTTGATGGCAACAACTGGATGAGGCTTCAAAGCTGTCTCCTTCATTGTGAGCTTTTCCATACACAAAGTAGATTATTTTCCATGGAAAAGGGAGCCAAATGTTTGGTGACAATAAAGATGGACTAGGATAGTCATTAAAATCACCAAATATTTCTAGTTCTTTCTCTACTTCTGGTCATATGACAGAATTTAATTTTTGTGCCCCATTACCTAAATTCATATTAGATATGGCCAAATATGACTTTCTTTGGCCACTAAAATATGAATGAATATGACACGCATCACACGTGTCACGGCAGAAGCTCTCATCACTGGTATCCAATTCACTGCATTCACTTTTCCTTGTCAGTACGCGTCCAAAGGAGTCTCTTCCTGCCGGGTTTTTGAGATTCTGATTTGCAAACACTCCTGCCCATCTGCAATGGGCATAGCACATGATAAGAAATCAACTTTTACTTCTTTAAGTCCCTGAGATTATGGGGCTCTTTATTGTTATGACAGCTAATCTAGTCTCTCCTATTTAATATAAACACCCACCTTCTAGGTTTGTTGGAAAAATGAAACCTGACATGCACATAAAACATCTAACACATGAACTGACACGTAGCATTGCATCAACTGTTTGATAGCTATTATTGTAATTATTGCAGCCACCCAAAGAAAAATTCTTAACACATTCAGCAAACTAGTCTCTGGTTTATATTCCATACTCTTCTGATCTGATTGATTTAATTTCATATATATACATACACATAACATACACACATATACATAAAAACACATCACTTTGGGGCCAGATACCACAGCTTGTTTATCATACTATCGTTTCCTCTTAGAGTATGAAAAGTTCAGTTCCAGTTTGGAGAGGAATTTGGTACTCCCCTTGGCTGCAGAGGGGAAAGGCTTCCAGGGAGTTGATCACCCAGCATTCTAAATCTATATTTAAGGACCTCTTAGAATGACTGAGAACTTCAGGGCCTGTTTTGTTTTCTTATCTCACAGTATAGGCAGACAATTACAGGCTTCTATTCGTGGCCTCTGCTGTATAATCACAAATACTTAGGTTTGAATTTGGTCTTTATTGTGAGTAGTATATCCTTGAACATGTTTGTCATTTCTTATTGCCCTAATTTGCTCACCTATTAAGTAGGTGTAATGCTAGCTATCTCCAGTGCAATTGTGAAGATTAAATGAATTAAATGTAATTAGGAATGTAAAACAACTACAATTAGTGTACATATAATCACGATTGCATACCTTCTTCCATTCCTTCCTTTTCCATAACCTTAGGGGAAATGATTGACCCCTCTCTTGCTTCCCGCTTCTTACCACCTCTCTTACCTAGAGTCACCGCCATGTAAGACCTGCCACCATAGATGTGAGCAGGTAAAATAACCCGGATTACTGCTTACCTGGCTCTTCCCCACTCATTTGTCCTCAGTGGTTCAGCAGCACTCAGATGTTTGACCATTTGTTTTTCGGTTTCTTCACTAGGAAAGTGAGGGGCACTTGTAATGGGGTCTCATAAGTTCAGAGAGCAGAGAACCACAGTAATATATGCAAAACATAAGTATCTATGTAGATTCACATATGTATATATAATGCATACATATTTGGAAGAATTCTAAATGAAAAGAGGTAAAGAATGTCTAGTACATAAGTAATTTCAACTATGGGAAATTCTAACTGGTGTGCAGAAATGTATACATAATCATGGCAACATTATGCTTAATAGCCAAAAAGTAGAAATAATTCAAAGGTCTATCAGTGGGTCAATGGATACACAAAATGTGATATATACATACAGTGGAATGCGATTTACTTATAAAAAGCTATTAATGCATGCTACATCATAGATGAACCTCAAAAAACAAGCATGCTAAGTGAAAGAAGCCAAGACACAAAAAATAGAGTGTATGATTCCATTTATATGAAACGTCCAGGGAAGGCAAACTCACAGAGACAGAACGTACATGAGTGGCTACTCGAGCCCGGGGATGAAAACAGGCATTGACTGCAAACAGACATGAGGAGTCTTTGCGGGGAAATAGAAATGTTCCAAACTGGTTTGAGTTGATAGTTGCAGAAGTCTAAATTTAAAAAGAATCTTTGAATTACACACTTAAGCAAATTTTATGCATGACACTGTATTTCAGTAAAGCTAGTGAGAGAGAATGAGAGTGTGAGAGAGCTAGAGGGTAAGAAAGCGAGAGAGTGAGACAGAGAGATTCAATAGATACTGGCTCGGGAATCCAGCCGGTGGAGGGAATTCAGCAATGTCAGACTGCAGTGCTTCCTTAATTCGGCCTGAGTCGCTTCAATGCTGGCAGGCACTTTAGACCCACAGCACCCCTGCCAGCACACAGGCCTCTCACCTGCCAGAGGGCAGCAGGTGACAGATGCTGACTCCTTCTCTCTCCTTCAAATGACTAATCAACGCTGATGATGGTTAGCAATTGTATTGCATTTAGGCTCCCCACTTTGTTCTTCGAAATGCTGGTAGCTCTAATTTCATTTGCAGCTGTGAGGTGGGGTGCAACCCTCGCATCACCTTTGACTTTCAGAGAAAATCTGTAAGTGCTACCTGAATGTCAGTGACGGGACAAGGTCTCCAGGAAGGATTCCTGAACAAGGTCGGTCCACAGAGAGGGAAATCGTGTTCATAAACGGGAACAAGTCCAATGTTTCAAACCAAGTGCTGCATGACGTGATCTGATAAATGTACAAAAATGTTTCTTAGCTTCCCTTCTGATTTTGATAACCACTTCTGGGGCCATCAGAATTTCTAATTTCTAAAGAAAATAAATGCAAAGTGGGTCTCTATACTACGCCAACTGAACAACTCTAAAAGATAGCCATTTCACGGGTCTTTATAAGGAAGGTCCTTCCAGAGAATGAAATAAGGTCAAGGAGGAATTATCCTCATGCAGAAGATTTTCCCCATTTCCTCAGGAGAAAGGGAGAGTATAGAAAGAGCGTGCTTAAGGAATGAGAAGGAAGGGGCTTTCCCTTTGTACGCTAGGAATTGAGTCAAGAGGTGCTGAAGAGCTGAGATGTTTCAGATGATGCCTTTGTATCTTGTATGAGGTTCATGGGGAACCAGGACTTCTGAGAGTCAAGTCAAAGCTTTACTCTCAGATTTAAGAGTACCGAGTACATAGTCATACTTAATAATACTTATTAAGTGAAGTATTAAACATTGAGTAACTCAGAGACGCCCTTAAAGACATGTGAAGAGCTAAGAGAGAGGTCCCCTGAGAGTACTCAGAGCTAAGGGCACTTGAAGAGGGAAGTGCCAGAACCCTTATGGCTGAGACCGGGAAGACGAAGACAAAGAATTTCTAGGGACTGTTTGGAGGTGAGAATGGTACTGATGAAATGGTACCAGAAACAGCATGAGCATTTCAAATATGCAGGTGTGTGATGTTTCTGTTCTTTAAAATGTTTCCTAAGATACCTCGTAGGATATGTGATGCTGTGTAGAGTGCTAAGATGTCTAAGATTTGTGGGAAAAGGCAAAGTGAAATTTAACATTCTCTCCTAAAAGACACATGCGTTCTGCATGATCTAGAAATATCTAGGGCTGAAGGCATAGCTTATAATACTATAGCCTGCAAATGACTTTCAAGTGCAGATCTCACTGATGAGTAGAGAAGGTATAGCTATTTCCATTTTATAGGTAAGGAAAGTGAAACCAAAAGAGAATACAAAACTCTCCCAGGAAACAGCAAAGCAAAGCATTTGGTCTGGATCCTGTGATTCCAAGTTCGGTGTAAATTCTTTCTTATAATACACCCTAATGGGAGATAGACAGTACCTGGCTCACCAGCCTGAGCCACTTCATCTAGGTGGACTTGCTTGTTTATGCTTTGCTTTTCTTTGTTCGAAGTGTTTTTTAGAAGATTGAAAAGGCAGGCTCACAAAGTGCCTCAAGCTCTTTGGGTCAGGGCCATGTACATCACAGAGTGATGAAACCTCTGAATTTCAGAGCAAAAAGAAATTTCAAGTTCTCCGGCTGCCTCGTGTTTGCAGGTGAGGTCATGATGGCCCAAGCAGCCCAAGACAGGCAAGGATAAAACTGGTACCAACCTCAGAGGTCAACTCAAACAGCAACCGAATCAAATCGAGTGTTCTAGTTATAACCCAGCACAGTTTTCTAATCTCCAAGTGAACAGCACAGGCATTCAGGAGGGAAACAAGATAGAGCATTTCATTTCATTTCTTCATTTTCCTCTACTATTTTTTTCTATTGCTGTGAGTCTGACTTGTCACGACCACATCATAAACTCCTTTTAGACAGCACCTAAGTGGAATGCCTCATTCACTCACCCTAGAAATGACCGGTCTAAATGCAAATTCTTAGTGAGAACTTCATGAGAAAATCAGAGCCTTCATCAAATGTATCTAGGGTTAAGGGGAATCCTAACAAAATATACGTTCATTAAAAATTCAAATGCAATGGAGCAAAATTAACCGTTAAAATTATTTGCAGAAGTGCTGCCAATGGTAATATTGAAAATAAAGTCACCTTGAGAATAATGAGAGCCTGCACAGTCATTTGTCTAAACTTGAAAATTTTAATTGATGTGAACCCCAAAAAGCTGCAACTCAGGTTTAGCTATGACTTAAGCACCCAGAAACTGCACTGAGCCACTAAGCTTGAATTCCTGTAAATCTCTCCGGCTCCCACTGACAGTAATTAATGGGCAGTGATTTTTTGTTTGTTTGTTTTCATTTTCTGTAGCTCTTCCTTTTGCTGTTGAACCAGACTCTTGCTTTCAGAAATCATTCTGCACGTTCAGGGTAACGAGGCAGCCTCACAGACTGGCTCAAGCTCTGGGCAGTGGCCACCAACATCACAGACCTACAGTGCAGTTCGGTAGCTCCCTGCTAATCGAGAACTTCAGTGCAGACGGCCAATAGACATATATAAAGATGCTTAATGCCACTAATCAGAGCAATGAAAACTGAAACCACAATGAGATATCATCTCAGACCTGTTCGAATGGCCATCATCAATAAATCAGCAAACAACAAGTGCTGATGAAGACGGGGAGAAAAGGGAACCCTCCTGCACTGTTGGTGGGATTGCAGATGGATGCAAACTGTAGAAAATAGTACAGAGTTTCCTCAACAAATTAAAAATGGATCTACTTTTCGACCCAGCAATCCTACTTCTGGAAATATATCTGAAGAAACCCTAACTGATTTGAAAGAATATATGCTCCCCTATGTTCATTGCAGTGTTATTTACAATAGAGAAAATCAAGAAGCAGCCCAAGTGTCTATCAGTAGATGAGTGGATAAAAAAGCTATGGTACATTTACACAATGGAATACTACTCAGCCATAAAAAAAGAAAAATCTTACCTTTTGTGACAGCATGGATGAACCTGGGAAGTATTATTCTAAGTGACATAAGCCAGTCAGAGAAAGATAAATACCATATGATTTCATTTATATTGGGGACTGTAATGGACCAAATAATGTAACAAACAAGTAGAAACAGACTCATAGATACAGAGAACAGACTGATAGCTGTCAGAGGGGAAAGCATTGGAGGAGTGGGTAAAAAGGTGAAGGGATTAAGCAAAAAAAAAGAAAAGCTCGTAGATACAGACAATAGCACGGTGATTGAAAGCAGAGAGAAAGCAGGTGGGGAAAGGTAGTAGAGGGTAAAGATGGGATAAATGGTGATGGAAGGAGACTTGACTTTGGGTGGTGAACCTTTAATACAATATACAGATGATGTATTATAGAACTGTACACGTGAAAACTATATAATTTTATTAACCAATGTCACCCAATATATTCTATACAGTTGTAAAAAATGAATAAAAGAGTTGGCCAGTGGGAAAAAAAGGAAGAATTTCGTATGTCATAGCCCATTACAAACCCACATAGATAAGTATTTCCTCAGCAATAAAATGAGGGAGGACCCTGGATTCTCTGTGTCACCCCTCTAGTTCCAAGAGCTATGACTGAAACTAAACATTGACTCGATTGAGTGATATCATTCAATGGGCTTATTAAGAAATACTAAATAGTCAGCAGCTGACTAGAGAATTTATTTTTAAGACAGATACACCTCTAGACTGTCAAGTAATCTTATTTTAATTTGTTCTGGGGCCCGGTGGCTAGCAAGCCCCAAAGTGAAATCTCATTTCACTCATATCAGCAGCTGTGACTGTTGTCTGAATTCACTTATTTGCTGTCTCAGGCTGATAATCTCTTATGCTCAGGCCACGGTGAAGGTTCCCTTTGATATCCCGCTCCTATCTCACTAGACGCAAAATCCTCACAGAGAAAAGAAGAAAGATAATAAACAAAAAGGAAAGGAAAGGAGAACACTCTCCCTCCGAAAAGGCAGTATTCTTATGTCACTACATCAAGAATGACTAGGATATTGATCTTACTCTGCTGTTGCATTGATTAAGATCAAAGCCTGCCATGCTGAAATGAAGCCAAGTCCTATAAGCACCAGGTTTACTCTATTAATTTACAGAAAAACACAAGGGCTGGGGTCGGGGGGGAATGCAATTTTTACAAGATCAGGCCTAACATAACTCTTGATCCTATCAAGTTTCTAGTAGAAGTTAGCCATGTATTAAAGCAGTTAACACTTGAATAACACTTGCGCTGTGCTGAGCTCTAGTCTTAATTTTGTTCTTGTACATTAAGACTCACAACAAGCCTATGACATAAGTGTAATGTTATCCTAATTTTGCTCATGAAAATAACTGAAAATTTTAGGGACTGGTACTGGGTTGAATATGGTACCCTGAAAAATTCGTGTCCCGGCAGAACCTGTGGATGTGGCCTTATTTGAAAATAGGATCTGTAAAGGCGTAATCAAATTAAGATGATGTCACACTTAATTAGGGTGGCCCCCAACGCCAATATGACAGGTGTCCTTATTAGGAGATGAAAGTCTAGAAACACAGAGGCACACAGAACCCCGCCTGAAGACAGGGGTGGAGACTGGAGTGGTGTGTCCACAAGCCAAATGATGCCGAGGATTGCTGGCAACCACCAGAAGCTGGAGAGAGGCCCAAAACAGATCCTTCCCTAGCACCTGCAGAGGGAGTACTGTCCCTCCCTCACTCTGCCTTTGAACTTCTGGTCTCCTAAACTAGGACACAATAAGTTTCTGTTGTTTTGAGCCACCTGGTCTGCAGTAATTGGTTATGGCAGCCCCAGGAAAACACGAGACTTGTCCCAATCTATTCAGCAATGGCTAGAACTCAGGCCGTCTGAATCCGGAGTTCACATCCTTAATGAGCACCCTGCGCAATATCCTGCGATTTGTGGTGTTGGTAGTAAGTGGCAAAAAGGACAAATGGGCAGAGAGAACTAGTGTTCTGTGAGTTTGCCCCATGCGATGTCTTCTTTAGGTAAGATTAACTGAAGTCGGCCCCTGTTACCTTTTAACACGTGCTGCTACTCATTTAACCTTAGTTTTGCATCAGTTTCTTCATCTATGAAATGGTGTATTAGCACTCACTTCACTGATTTTTTTAAGGATTTAAATGAGTTAATGATTCTATAGTGTGTACAGGAGAGGCTGGCAAGTAATAAGTGCTCAATAACTACTATCTGTTGGCATTATTATTATTGCTGTCACCATCATCAAAATTAAAAGAATAAATACTACACATTTCAACAAATCGTTGAAATTTTCTCAGACCTAGATTTGCATCTTGTTTCTGCTACTGCTTTTTATTTGTGTTGCCTTGGGCAAGTTATTCAAACTTTCTTATCCTTTGTTCATTGGATATTGGGATAGTAATGTATGTCCACAGCCTGAAATAAGCAAGATTAGAAATTGTGTGTGCATGTATATTCAACATATTGTTAGGAATATAGTAAGCAGAGGCTCAAAATACATGGCATTGCTTATTATTATCATAAAGTACTACAGTGCACAATAATTTTTTCAGTCAAGAAACGCCTTCATTACTCTAACCAGAGTCATTCTAATTGCAATTCAGGCATTTTCTCTATTGTTCTACATTTAGTGATGTTCAAGGAATTAGACTGCTGGCCTTTGAAGAATAAACTTTCCTAATCCCTACCTTGAGTCAACATTATACATAAAGGTGAACATTTCTAGAAAACATGTGTTTTTTTCTCTAGATACTTGAACCTATATTTAAACAAGAAAAAACTGAACCTATAAAAAAATGCATTCTTGAAAGTAAATATTGAATGTTTTCTGAGAAGCTAATGAGATGGATGAGCTAATGAGAAATCTTTCCTGTGCCTTGTGAAATATGGGTTTAATATTATTTTCCATTTTCCCCAGCATTTCTCCAGTCCTATCCCCTCACCTGCCTATGCTAGTGTGCCCTTATAAATTAGTACATTTTTATTTTTAATTTTACATATACATTTGGATGAATGGCTGTGTAAGTAGTGAGATGAGTGGCTAATGAGAGGAGTTGTTGCTGAAAACCAGGAGGAGTAAAACCTTTAATCTTTGTCAGGGATACAAGGTAATTTTGCTGTAGGAGTGACATTATAATGAACAAAATGGGATTTCCATTATGTCCTTCCTCTCTCTATCCAACTCTCACCCATTTTGTGTTGCTATGCAAATGCACAACTTAATTCTACAAGGAAAGTGTCTTCTGTAACCCCACTTTGTATTGTGATGAATGTCACATACACACATAAACCCTATTGTAGGCAAAGAGGGAAGTCTCATCTCAATGATTCTCAACCGCTGGAAATAATTAAAGACCCTCAGCAGTCCACAGGTGTGATGGCAAGTGTAAAGTACAGACAGCTAAGTGGTGCACATACAAGTGGAGTGTTAAAGAAAAGGAATGGGAAAATGAAAACATTTTAGTTACTGGTGGTTTTCACCCAATAGTACTAGGTTCTTCCTCTTCCAGGCTCATGGTAGGACTGCACTTCCTACCATGTGACCACTTCTGGCTGTAAGTGTGAAGGGAAGTCACGTGTGCCACTTGCAGGCTAAAGCATTTAAATTGAATTCTTTGAATTAAATTGAATTTAGCCTGGGACCTCCCAGAAGTCCGTCTTTCTTTCTGCCATGGCCACCACTGTGGCGTACACAGCAGAGGGAATGGCTGAATGATGAGGTCTATGGTACTGTGAGTTTGCCCAACAAGATCCTGGGTTCCAGAACATGGACAAAGAAGAGTAGAGTCCCCAGGACACCTGCTATGGGTATATATTATATGAGAGAACTAAATCTCCATTGCTCTCAGTTACTAAGATTTGCAAACGGTTTGATACAGAGCATAATAATCCAGTCCATCCTTATTCTACAGGGAATAACAATGAGAGTAGCTGCCATCATTTAAAGGAATGGAAAGAAGCTCTGGGCAGAAGCAAGAGGTAGCTCAGGGATTGAGAAAGTCCTCAAAGCCAATCCCTCACACTTCCACAACATCATTAGTACAACCCATCACCCATGACCACTTCTCTGGTGTAGAAATTATTTCATTAATCTTATAAAGGGCCTATGGAAAAGCAGATTCAAGAAATTCCCCAACCCTCTTTTCAATCAGATATTGAACCCTAAATACCTCCCATGTAGAAAGCAGGTGAGTGTCACCGGCATACATTTCAGTGTCACACACACACAGCTGTGGACTGCCTTCTCCCGATTGGGGTCCCCACTGTCCCCTTTGTCACAAGTTGGGTTCTCTGGAAATTAATCTCTGAAGAAGCTTTGCAGCAAGATATTTGTAGCAAGGGATCAACACTTAGGAAAGTGAGGGTGAAAGCAGAAGTGAGGATAAAGAAAAGCTGAACTTTAATTCAGGCCCCACAAAGCTGACGCCTACCCATCTGGCAGCCCTGGAGCAAGTACCATTCATCAGAATGGCCAGCATCACGTAGAAATTGCCAGACCGTACACCTTCCCTTGCTCAGTCACCAGAAGTCATGCCCTGAGTAGTCCCAGCCACTGAGACGGATCGTGACCATGCTGAGGGCTGGGGGCTGCCTGATGACCTTACTTCCCACAGCTGAGGACCACGTTTCTCCTTGAAGGGGCACCTGGGCAGAGCATCTCCATGTCTAATATACCCCCCTCGTAAAATATCCTTTTTCCATTTACCAGGAAATGGTTTGATTCAAAAATTAAATCTTATTTCTCTGAGTCATAAGATCCTGATTTCATTATAACATGTGGGAACTCTGAGGTAATCAGGCCCTAAAGGATCTCAAGTACTCTCTAAATTGGTTGGCCTGCTTCCAGTTTCTGCCCGCTCAAGTTCAACTTCTAATCCACACTTAGATAAATTGTCATGAAACACCTCTATCACATCATCTTTATGCCAAATGTCTTAGGCTTGTCTCCTAGGTGCATGGACCTCTGGCGGAGGGAATTTTCTTCTCACTATTCCAAAGGTCTTCGCTCCTCCATGTATTCACCGGCTCCCGAGCAGGGCTTTGGATGTACCACTTCTACACTGCTGGAGTCTGAAAACTTTCCCATCGTTTCCTCTTGTCAAAATCCTTCCCAGCCCTTAATTCCCAACTCAGTCATATCTTCTGAGAAGCTTCTCCTGAACTCATCTGCCTTCTGTGAACTCTTAAAAGAACTCTGAATCCAGGAGTCAGGGGACTAGCCTTTACCAGTATCTTCTACAACGTTTATGGTGGCTCAGTAATGGTATAGACAAAAAAAAAAAGCCGAGGCCAATTATTAGGAAATGTGGTGCCTACTTTGGACACCTCATTTTCCTTGACTGTAAGAAAGGGAGAGTAAATTGGATTTTTCTCTGTCATAATACACTTAAATATCCTAAGACTGATTACAGAGTTATGAATGGGCTGTCATAGATCAGTCTCATGGGAGATCTTAAGTCGTTTCTATGAGAAACAGTTAAAGAAATAGCCATTATGTAGCCTAGGCATGAAATAACTAAGAGAAATCACTGCCATATGTTGGATTTGGACAAATCAAACAGCTCATCTCTCTTAGTGAAGAAACTGCCTCGAAAGACTGTCAAGTTCAAGATGACAGGAAAACGATAAATAAGATGTGACTGTCATCTCTCCGTCTGGGACCCTACAGGAGGAAACAGTCTTAGACCACAGTTCCAAACAACCAGCAACTATTGACTACAGTCTACTTGGTGATCACCAGAATCTTTCAGCAGTGCACCAAGGAAACGTAGGGTGAGTCTCCTGAATAAGGGACCTTATAATCCAGTAGGCAGGTGAAAATGAGACATGAGACAAAATACTTATAAGGCAGCATGTAATAAGTTCTGTATAGAGGAAACTCCCTAGGTTTAAAGACAGGTTTTACTGTTATAGAGCAAATGGTCTCAGGCATTAGCTACTCCTTCTAACCTTCATTTGCAAAAAAAAAGAATGTGGATACTGGTAGGGTATTAGGAGGATTAAATGAGATAACTTAAGCAAAAATGCAGTCCTAGCACATTGGAAGAGGCCAATAAATGTTGATCATTATTATCATCACCATCATCATCACGTTCATTACAGCTTTATATGACAGTGCGTGTTCAGACCCATGAATTAGAGCAACTATTCAGGGCCTCCCAAGGGAGGCAGAACTGAGTTGGGTGTTAGAGATAAGGGGTGGGGTGAAGATTATCAGTAGGTTGAAGATTGATGGGAAAAGAGGAAAGGCATAAAGAATTTGGGTAGACATGACCATCCGAGAACCTTGTGCAGAAATTGCTGTTGGCAATGGCCTCCTGAAGCTTGGGGGACCCGCTGTGTCTGCCATCCTGTGTGGGGTCTGCTTTCCTTCCATCTCACATGGAAGGAAAATATGAAGAAGTTGGAACATGAGCCCTTTCCCTACTAAATTTTAGAACTCAGCTACAAATTTTGGCAAAATGAAAATTTTGCATTTTCTACCAGAGATTTAAAATGAATTAAAGGTTGGTGAGTATTCGGTAATATTAGCAATATCTAAGAGTTATTTGGAAAATCCTACTTGTTTTTTCCCCCAAAATAGTCTTCTTCACTGAAAGGTTTTCTGTTATCATTATGGCTACTGGTTAAAATAAACTGTAAAGAAAAGAGAATAATTTATTTTAGGTTCTGCAGATTTCCAGCAATAAATATTACTAATTCTTCATTTGGGGGCCAGTGGTAACTACTTTGAACTTTCTTTCTCATTATACACCCAAATTGCTTAAATCTAGGAGGCTACATTATTTGTTCCTTACTCTTATTATCTTTTGGCCTTTCTCCAATCATCTTAATCAAAACGCCTATTGCTTGTGTCTTGCCATTAAGGATAATCTAGTTATTCAATAGATAGCAAATTACAGGTTAAAAGAGGAAAAATTTAGTTGCTACCACACAATTTCACTGCCTCTTCCGAGTGAAAGCGGCAATATCTGCAATTCAACAGCATGGAGTCATTCCAGGACAAGGGCTAATAGCAGTTAAATGAAAAATTCTTTGCCAACAGCACTGTGCAAATTAAAGTTCTTTCCTTTGAATGTTGAATGGCATTAACTAGAGTTTCCCCATTGTCACTTTCTTTTTGAAAAAAGAAGAAGAAATTTTATAAACATTTCATTTTCCTGCCTCAGACAGTCATCGAATCCCTACTGTGTGCCTGGCATTGGTCTAGGCTCTAAGGATGTAACCTTGAATGAGAAAAATTCCTTGCTCTCAGTGAGCTTGTGTTCTACATGAGAGACTCAAACTAATATCCAGCATGTAAGTATGTGTTAGGATGGGATAAATTCTGTGAAGGTACGTGAAGAAAGTAGGAGGGCAGGAAGACAGAGTGTCATGGGGTGGGGAGGCGTCCTGTTTTATATAATGTGGTTGGGGAAGACCTGTCAGATAAAAGAAACATTTGACCATGGACTTGGTTGATGTGAAAGAGCAATCTATGTGGATTCAAGGGGAACAGACTAAAACCACACTCTCCACCATCACATATGCTTACATATGCTCATAAATGAACAGCTTGGGTGAAAAAAAAAACGTTTAGAAGGGCTTTTCACTCATCAAAAGTCTCTGAACTTGTAATGCTAACCAGAACATGGCTTCTCTGTCTTTGAAATGTTAATAAATGGCGCCCTGCTTAATTTTGACTCGAAGGAGAGACTGTAAATCTAAGAGGTTGCCATTCTGTTATACATCATGCATATTGCAGAAATTAGCAGGCTCAGACTGCCCAGAAGGCTGAACAAAAGTGGGATTTATTCTCCTCCCTCGCTGATCTTTCACACACGAATCAAATGATATATTCCCAAAGAAGAATTAGAAACTGACACGCTCTGTGCCAGCATGTAGATAAGGTTGGGACCTGCGTATATCGATGGTTACACTGGGATCTTTTGTGTCTCTCTGCCATATGGAGATTAATCTGACTCAGGCCCTGCTGATAGTAGGAATTAATAAGCATCCCTACACAATACCAGCCAGTCGCCACAGAAACGTGCTCCCGAATGGGGCCGGACTCATCAAGCACAGCCCAGCCATCACCTGCTTCCATTCCCCCCTTTGTTAACCTTAAAATTAAACACAGTCACAAACCACTTTTGGAGAGGGCAGATTTCCACAGCCTATAAGAATACTGGAAGTGGCTTTTTATAAGGTCCCAGTACCAAATCCACAGCCTACTCTTTCATTCAGTCCTACTGACTGCTATTTAAAAGCAAAAAGCTCCAAGGACCCATATACCTGGATTTTCAGCTCCCAGAGAATTTTCATTTGCTTCCTAGTAGAAGCAAGAAAAGGAGACCCATACAAGAAGTAAATAATGAAATTGGTTACTGGGTAAAGACAGAAGCTGGGGGGATAAATAATTAAAGACGCAGCAGAACCCAGTAGTGAATGACGGCACAAAACAGAAGTAGATGTGGATTCTGAACTAGGTCTGCCATTTCCTATCTGCGTGACCCTGAGTGAGCTCTGTGACTTCTCTGTGCCTCCGTTTCCCCGGCCATAAAAACAGAATTAACAGTAGCCCATTGTTATAAGGCCTGTAACTCATCCTGTATGCCAGCATAGATGGTGAGTGTGCATATCTTAGCTAGTGGCATTCACTCTACATTCTTAGGGAAGTCTTTTATTCCCCAATCAAGAATACACTTCTAAATGTTAGAAGTGGGGTTCCACTGGTGAAATTAATGAGTTTTACTTAATGGGTGGAGGTAATGGGTTTACAATGACACAAATATTTGTTATATATTTTTGGAATGTTTCTATCACAGTATTTATCCTTTCAAATTTTGGTACAGGCAAGTATAAGCTCCAGTTATATGGAAATGTCACCCACATGAAACACTGCATTTCCAATGATGTTCCGATTTTCAGGTGTTCCTTTTTGACCAGGTCATTATTGAAAAACATATTGAACTTAAGTGCTTCACGCTAGTGGAAGACAAGTCTCCACAGGCTTCTCACAGTGATCCACATGCTGTGTGCACAAGCGCTACTGACTGCCTTTTTTTCTGGACTGTGCTTTCAAAGATATTTGTATAACAAACAACCTTGGAGATATGTGTCTTTCTCTGAAGGAAAAGGCAAGTTGATTTACTGTCTGGTATAATAAATGTAATATCTTTCTCTGCTGCAAAGTTCAGGCAGGATGATTGTCCATTAGGGAAGATTTGGGTTTTCTAACCTTGGGATTCCTCTTCTATACTGTGGTATACTGGGTGTGCAAAAGTCACTGGGCCCTCATGGTGTTGCCCTGTGGGACCTCGGGCTCAGAAAGCCGAAGCAAAATGAAGATGATGTGGCTATGGCTACTGAGGTAATAGCTTGCCCTTTCTCTTTCACCTAAAAATCTAGTCTTCTGCTAGTCTCCCTGAAACAGTGGCGTGTTCACTTGTTAGCTTGTAAGTAGGGCAAAATCTCAGACTGATCACAGATTCTGACACACATCAATTCTGAATTAATTTTATTTCAAGTGAAAAAATCAGGATGACTACTGTGGAGTACAAAGATGAGCAGGAATACTATGGAGACCTCCGGATTCTCAGCCAAGAAAGAACAGAAAGAATAATTATCATTCTACTTTAGACAGGAGCATGACTGAAAGTTATAAAGTCTTGATGTAAGGATTGATTGCAAAGAGTTAGAATACTTAAGACAATAAATTTTTTTTCAGGTACCTTCAAGCTGAATGGAAGTGTCTATTTATAGGAAAATAACTAAAATTTAAAAAAAAAAGATTGGTTTTTAGTCATCAAAAAATATCCTCTGAAAATATACAAAACAATACTCACCTCTATTTTAAAAAACTGTAAGTTTTAAATATAGCCCTGGCTGGTGTGGCTCAGTGGATTGAGTGCCAGCCTGTAAACCAAAGGGTCACCAGATCAATTCCCAGTCAGGGCACGTGCCTGGCTTACAGGCCAGGTCCCAAGTAGGGAGTATGTGAAAGACAACCACACATTGATGTTTCTCTCCCTCTCTTTCTCCCTCCCTTCCCCTTTCTCTAAAAATAAATAAATAAAATCTTTAAAAAATATATATTTACATATATATTTACAGTTTTTCTTTATTGTATCTGAAAATGAAAGCAATACATAGACACCACAAGAATTATTTTTAAATATGTAATATGCCGAAGTATTAAGAATGGACTCATTGGAGTTCCATTTCTAGAATAACAGTGGGAGAAGCTCCATGGACCCACTATCTACTAAAACATCCAAAAGTAATGAAACTTATTTTAAAAATAAAAAAGTAATAGTTCTTGAAATAGTTCTAATTTAATTAGGACAATTGAACTGTCCATTAAGATAATAAATAAAGAAACGTTTATTCATGACAATCTATTAAATCTTTCTAAGAACAGAGTTTGTGGCATTGAAACAATGGCCTACTCCATCTCCCCAGTTTAACTCAGCGTGATGGAAACTCCACTCTGAACGAGTGTGGCTAAGCAAGTCTAGCCTAATCTTCCTCCAGCTCTCAGTCAACAGACACAGGATTTCACCGGGAGCGGCAAGCCATCCACATCTCTCCGCACTCTCCCTCCAGCTCAAAGTCTCGGAGGCTCAGTTCCTTGCAGGAGCTTAAAGATCAGGGGCTCCTATCTCTACCTGTCCACCACCGTTCAGGGTGCAGAAGGCACACCATGGGTGCAGAAAGCAGACTAGTACTGAAGTTTCAATTTCTTTCATCCCGGCACATTCATAGTGTAGAAGTTTCATCCCATAGAGGTAAGCCAAGATGATTAGAAGCTACTGTCCCCACCCATAACCTTCCTTTAAAAGCAGGGGTATCTCTAGAATCAAGCTTCTGTTCCAATCCCTGTCTGTGGAGTAGCAGAGATTTTAATCAGAACAGAGAATTCCATAAAAACAAAGAAATTTGATATCTTTCCCCCAAATACCTGCCATTATTTGAAATCATGTGGGCAAGTTTATGTCTAAGAGTGTTGTAAAAAAATAGATTTTGTTAGCATGTACTGTGCACTTAAGAAATTGATAACTTCATGATAATAACTACATAAACCACAAACCAGTTTATGAGAGAGAATGGAGAGGGGAATCAATTAAGAAGGGGCCTCCTGGGTTCAAAGCAAATCTCAAAACCGATCTCAAAAACAATTCCCGAAAAGATATCTGAATTTAGGTGGATAAAATTGTGGAGCAATTTATGCCCCTAAGCATTGTTGGAAACAGAATAGCAGTCAGTCAGAAGTTAGTGTAACAGAATAGCTGGATGTTATACCAAAAGAAAAAGATTCAGAGAGCTAGGAGGGAAACAGACAGTCAAAGAGAGGCTTGCTGGAACCGCTATCATCCCAGAGTGACGCTGGGAATGCCCAAGGCTGAGCGCTCCAGAAGAGCAGTATCAGAGGCTCCACACTTTGTGTGGGGGAAACAGCCGTCATTGAAATGCTCCAAAAAATCATTAAATAAACAAACATATACAATACACACACACATACAGAAAAGTCTAAGGTGGGAGGGGCTCAATATCTAAGGCTAACTAACATGTCTAAGTTTCAATAAAAATGATAAGACATGAAGAGAAATAGGAAACTGTTACCCATAATACAGGCAAAAGAAACAGATTTTAAGAAAGCCAAGATGGTAGATTTAACAGACACAGACTTCAAAGCACCTGTAATACATATGTTTCATAGAAACCATGTTTAAAGAAATAAAGGAAAGCCCTGGCTGGCATAGCTCAGTGGATTGAGTGCAGGCTGTGAACCAAAGAGTCGCAGGTTTGATCCCCAGTCAGGGTACATGCCTGGGTTGCAGGCTGTGACCCCCAGCAACTGCACATTGATGTTTCTCTCTCTTTCTCTCTCTCTCTCTCTCTCTTTCTCCCTCCCTTCCCTCTCTAAAAAAAAATAAATAAAATCTTTTTAAAAATTGTCTTAAAAAAAAGAAATAAAGGAAAGTAGAACAATATCTTACTGAATACAGAAAATTACTAAAGAGAAACAAATTATGTTAAAAGAACTAAATACAAATTTCAGAGTTGGAAACTACAATAACTAAATGAAAAAAGTTACCCAAAGTGACAAATAGTAGATTTAAACTAGAAAAGTCAGGGAATCTGTTAATAGATTGATAGAAGTGATTCAATCTGAAAAATGCAGAAAAAAAGGAATGAAGAATGAGAAACAAAGCTTCAGAAAAATGTGGGACACCACCATTTTCACCAATATACAAGTACAGGACATGCCAGTAGAGGAAAGAGAGGAAGAATCAGAAAATATATTTAAAAATTATAGGTAAAAATGATCCATATAAAACAAACTGGATTAGTATGTTTCATATGGAACATTTGAATATTTGAGCTCTTTAATAAACTGATTACTGGTTAATAGATTGAAATGGTAATTAAAAACCTCCCAACAAACAAAGTACAGGGTCAGATGGCTTCACTGGTAAATTCTACCAAACATTCCTCAAACTCTTCTAAAAAACTGAACAGGCAGAAAAGCTTTTAAATATATATCATAGAGCTAGAATTACCCTAATATGAAAATCAGATAAGGACACCACCAAAAAAAGAAAAGAAAACTATAGACCTATATCCTTGATAAACATAGATGCAAAAATCCTCAACCAAATATTAGCAAACCAAATCTGACAATACGTGATCAAGTGGGTTTTATTTTAGGGAAGCAAGAATGGTTCAACATCTGCAAATCAAAGTGATAAATCACATTAACAAAATAAAGGATAAAAATAATATGATTATCTTAGTAGATGAAGAAAAAGTTTCTGATAAATTTCAACATCTATTTATGATTTAAAAACCTCTACAAAGTGGGGATGGAGAGAACATACCTCAACATAACAAAGGCCATATATGACCAACACATAGATAATGTTATACTCAACTGTGGAAAGCAGAATACTTTTATTTTAAGATCAGAAACAAGGAGGCTTGCTCTTGCCACTTTATTTAAACAGAGCATTGGAAGTCCTCACTGGAGCAATTAGACAAGAAAAAGAAACAAAAGGCATCCAAATCAGAAATGAAGAAGCAAAACTGTCATTATTTGCAGATGACAAGATACTACATATACAAAAGCCTAAAGATTCCACCAAAAAAATCTGTTAAAACTAATAAATGAATTCAATAAAGCTTCAGGATAAAAAATTAATATACATAAATCTGTGGCATCTCTATACACCAATAACTATCAGAAAAAGAAATTAAGAAATTTATCATATTTGCAATTTCATCAAAAAGAATAAAATACCTGGGAATAAGTTTAATGAAGGTGGTGAAAGATCAGTGCACTAACAATTAAAAGACACTGATGAGAGACATTGAAGAAGACACAAATAATTAGAAAGATACTCCATGCTCGTGGATTGGAAAAATTAACATTGTCAAAATGCCCATACTACCAAAAGCAATCTACACATTCCATGCAATTCCTATCAAAATTCCAATGACATATTTCATAGAACCAGAAAAAATAATTCTAAAATTCATATAGAACCACAAAGTAACCACACCCCCCCCCCCCAAAAAAAACTAGTAGAAGCAAAATCATGAGACTGTGATTATTGAAAAGACTGCCAGTATTATCCTGAACTTAAGTACACCCAGGCTTCACGGAACCTGAACTTGAGAACCAGAAAGTTAGGAATTAGGCCAGGTGTGTCCCCTTCTTTCTTACTCGTGCTCTTTGTCACTGAGCAGCTCTTGTCCCCTCTCTCCATATCTTCTCAGCACTGCTCTACACAGCCACCAGTCATTATCTCACACGAATTGGTGCTGATTAAAGCCTTGACTGTAATTATTCTTTCAGTTCAAGGAATTACTGACCACCTTTGCCTCTTAGTTAAAATTTGAAAGAACCTATTGCAATGCCTTAGTCCAACTTATGTACTTATTTCTTTATATATCCATAAGTTGAAACAATTTCTTGTGGAATAAACTTGTATAGGGATGCCCTGGCAAAGGGTGGCAAGTGGAGGCAGCTAAATTCAAAGAGGCTCTGGGTGTGTGCGGTCAAAAATTCAGAAGTATTAAAAATTTAAATCATATCAGTAAAATAGTATTTAATAAGGGTTTATTGTTCAAAAATAACAGTTCATGAACTGGGATTCTTCAGAGCCAAAGTGATCTGAAGCTTAGAGGCATGACATTACAGAGAGGCTTATAAAGTGAAAATGAAGAAGTTGTTTAATCTGTACAATAATCGGTTATTACATTGGGGATGTCCAGACAGCAGGGGATTGGTTCCAAGTGACTATTTTATACCACTTTAAGAAGATGACTTAACTTTCTTTTATGATTATCAGAGGCATTTATGAAAAATAACCCAAGTTAATTTTACTTATGCTCATAAAGTAAGCTAGCTTTAGTTTTGTTTATGTGGCTTAAATGGTTTTTTTCTGCTCGAGGGATTTTCCACCTTGATCGCCATTTTATTTTATATTAACCATATCAATATCTGTTACTGTGCTCTTTATTAAGTCACTCCCTCTCTTAGCTACAACACTCATCCATAAAATCGTTTTCTGTGGCCCCTTGTAGTACAACATAGAATAGTTTACTTTCCAAGGTATACGTGAATAACAAGCATCCAAAGTCTTTCTTAATTCTTGAGTGCTCTGCATATCCATTGGTATTTTTAGTGCATGACATAGGACAATCCCATTTTACAGCACAGTACTGGGGGTAGGTCATCACGAGCACTAGCCCCTACCCGTCCCAGCCTTCACCACACACTACCGCATACCTGACACCTTCTCTGTAACTTGGGAAGAAAGAGAATTTCATATTCTCTTTGGTTCATTTTCAAAGAACCAGACTCCAGTCTAAGCATCTGACTTGAGGATTTTCCCAATTACATTTTGAAAAAACTTTCCACTTATTTTTTTCCACATGGAACTGCTTATGTAGATTTGAAATTAAAGAACTAATTTAATAACAATTCTAAAAAAAATAAGCCAATCTTTAAATATTAAACCTCATTCTCTCTTTTCTCAATATTGCAAAAAACATCAGTCCTATAAATAATGTGTAAGAAATAGTGTGAGTTATTTGAGTCCTTAATTGAATGAATATACCTGAGGTCGAATGATAGAACTTATGTTATCAAGTTGCTACTCTATGCTGAATTTCTAACAGGTCCTCACTGGGAGCTCAGGTTGGGGAGGCAGACACAGAGTTGAGAATGAATCAAAGAGAAGGACACAATGGGTTTTCCCAATAAGATAAGCACAGTTATTACATTCACAAGCACTTCAAGGCACAGTGGCAAACCCACTCTTGCCCTCCTGGACTTCCTGCCACCTTGGATCTCAAATTCAAGGGCCCCTAACTCACCAAATAGAGATAAGAATCACCTTAATTACAAATCTGATGGATGCCCAATGAATCTCCTTTAAAATTTTTTCACAAAACAAAAATTAGATTACTGGTTCTTTATTAAAAAACGATTGGAAACCATCATATAAAAAACCATCTTTTTCATATGAATTTTACTGGTGTCCTTATATCACTAGCTAAGTGCATATTAGACACTCAATAAATGCTTATTGCTTTGAATCAAGTTGAACATACAGTTTTTTAAGATCTAAAACAGTCAGCCAGTTTTCCCTGGAGCTTAACTTCCATTTTCTTTAGCAAATGAAGCAGGGGTTTAACAAAAAGAAAACTACAAACATGCAAAGCCAGCATGCTCACAGAACAGTAGATGATGAAATGCCAGTGTTAGTTCCCTAGGCACCCCCTGCTGCACTCATCTGGGGCAGGTGGGGGAAGAAAGTGAGAACAAGATCAGTGAGGCTCCCTGATCAAATCACATGGGCAATCATGATTTTAGATCCTTTTCTGCTCTCATCATTCCAACTGCCGTATAATTATTTTTAAAAAAATACCTCCTTCTTACTCTACAGTCCTTCTTCACCAGTCTGCCCAACTCTCCCACTATTGCTGATTAACAATGTCTTCAAAGAGTAAACTTCGAGCAAGCTTGCAGACTCGAAAGCCTCCATCCATTTCTTTCACCTTTGCTTTTTTATTATACCCAGCTTCTCTCAGCATTCCCCCATCACAACCTTCCTCCTTTATATTTGAAGCACTATGGTCCTTACTGCTTCTTCTCCCTATACGAGCCTAATAATTATGACATTCCCATGCTTTATGTTCACTATGATGGATTCTCAGGGGCAGTAAAAGGAGAAGTGAACCTGGACAGTTGCTGGTTAAAAGTTTCTCTCACACTAGGGTGAAGGCTATGTCCAGGATCAGATAACAGTCATAGAAACCTCAATCCCATGGCACACAAACAAATACTAAGAGGCAAGAGCAGCAGACTTTCCATAAATAACGAAATGCACTTGAAGATGAATGAATATATAGGGGCTGGAAATGACAAAGCTATTCTACAGGAACTTGGAACCTTCGTCTACACAGAAGGTTAGGGACTTCTAAAAAATGTTCATTTTCTCTCACAGATTCTATGCAGTCTTTGAAAAGAAATCACTCTAATCATAACAGAGTTTGGGTAGTTCTGAGGAGGTATTTTTAAACAGCAGTTGGTCCTTTTCTCACTTCTCTGATGTATCATGGGATTCTTACATTATGTAACATCGCTCTCTGTCCAGGCTCAACACTGTGATCTGGCGAAGCATTACTTACTTTCTTCCCTCAGGCTTCAATTAGTGGATCCAATGCTAACTCGTCAGGGAGACTACCTGTCTTTGTAGATCATTAAAGATTATGAAAGTTCAAGGAACCATCTTGCTTACACACTGTCTGGGGACCCCAGTCCTACCATGGAGAGATGCCACTCGCGAGTAGAGGAAAATGGAGTGCAGAGCTTGGGAGCAGAGAAATGGTTTACGGCAGAATTACAGGCTCCAAATGGAATGAAAGCTACAAAACTAGATCTGCACAGATTTCAGCTGAAGAGAAAGAGGAAAAGAGAGAAAAGAGATTTTTTGGGTGATATATAACATGATTTGGCCTCCCAGTGCTGGTGTTTGTCTCGGTGTTATTAGCTTCTTCCCTCAAACTCAAGTAAAAGTAAAGTAAACAATCTTAAGTACATTCTAAGACATAAAATTTATAACCAGCTCTTAAAGTAGAATGCTATAAGTACCACAAATAATTGTCCCTGATGACAATGGTCATTTAGCATAAGGTGATCAGTGTGGGGTACCCTGAATCTATGTTGAACTTGTAATATGACGAAGTTGTTCAATTGTCCACACTTACATCCTCTGACCTAACTCACTAGTCTAAATCCTGTTTTCGTCGTTATTGGTATGTGATCCTGAAAAAGCAGGGCAGCAAGAACATTCCACAAGCTAAACAGATACACTTCGCAGCCTTGGGATAAAAATAAACACTGGTTATCCTAGATCAATGAAATATCCGAGTATGTCCAGGGGATAGGGTTATTAGAATTCCCTTGGCCACAGCGTCTGAAAGACCTCTCGCCCTCCGGGGGAGGCTTTCTGCTCACTGCCGTAGCTCTAGATCAGCTCCGCGGCCCACGTGGTCCAGACCCTCATGCTACCCCTGCCCCTGCCTCAGCAGTGACCTCCGAAATTGTATCCAGACTGCATTGCATTTACCTCTCTTGATTTTTACTTTATGCTGTCCCTGAAAGGACTCCCTTGGGACTCAACCTTTCTACTCATGAACCTTGTTAGCCACGTTCCCTTCCCAGCCTGCGCTTTCCCCTACCCAGCTTCAGGTACCTGCACATCCCATTGCTGTTCTCTCCCTGGTAGGTCCTTCTGAGAACCACATCTCTTAGCCATTCTAAGTGCACTTTACCTGATGCTTGGAAATTTTAAAAAGTCAGAGGAATGCAATATTTAATAAATAACCATTCAGGGAATGAACAAAAATAAGAAATGAGCAAGTTAGTGAGTGAAGACTAGGAGGGCTGGGCTTGAGGTCTGGAGACCTGGCTTCAAGTCCGGGCTCAGCCACACTCTGCCTGCGTGGTCTTGTACTGTGCTTAACGCTCTGCACCTCAATGTCTTAGCGTGGGTTGCTGTATCAAAATACCCTCACATGGCTGGCTTTAAAAAACAAACACTGTTTCTCACAGTTCTGGTGGCTGAGAACTGTGATCAAGTTCAAGGTGCCTGCAGATTCAGCTCTGGGTGAGGGCCCTTCTCACTGTATGCCCACCTGGTGGAGAAAGGAAGCTCTGGCGTCTCTTCTTCTCATAGGGGCACTCGTTCCATCATGGGGATTCTGTTCGCACAATCTCCTCTAAACCTGACCACCACGCAACAACCCCTCCTCCACGTATCATCACATTTGAGTAGTTCGGATTTCAAAATATAAAGCTGGAGGAGACACGAACATTCAGCGCATTACACAGTTTTTAAACCTGTAGAAATGGGAATGAATTCATTTTCCACCTACCTCACAGTTTTTATGAGACTGATAATGAGTTTTAAAAACTATAATGTGCTACTGAAATGTTCACTGTTATTATTAGAGAAACTTACATGTGAACTTTTATTCAATTTATTGAGTGATTCTTTCAGCAAAATTTTACAGACTTAAGTGTTATAAGAGCTGGCCTAAGGCATCTAACGGGTTTAGTCCACTGAGGAGGCCAACAAAAGAACAAGAATCCCCAAATCATTCTGTCTAGGTGTGACCTAAAAAAGTGAAAATATCTCCAGACAGAGAGCACAATCTGGCCAGCTGAAGGTGGAACTACATGCTGCTTCATGCTGCTACGATTTTCTCTGTTTGGAATTTCCCCTTGTCCCCCATCCCTCAACCGCTCGACACTCACATTTGAAAATTGTTCACTTATATTTTAATACCCAACCCAGATATCACCCCTGAGGGTTTTGTGTCACAGTAGCTCATAGTCTGTGACGGGAATAGTGAGACACAAGACTATAAATGGGATTATTCAACCAATGTGCTTAGCCCCACAGAATGCAAGGTAGCACTGTCTTCTCTGCAGATGGCAGAGAAGTAGAATGCTGACTCACTGAACAAAACCAGTTCTGACACTTGCCATATGCCAGGTGCTGTACTAGGCACAGAGAAACTTACATTTTGTTCAAGGTGTCAGATTAAACATAAGTTAACAAACTAAAATATATATATATATATTTAAAAATAAAGTGCCAGAGCTATACCAAATAAGATATGAGAAAGTTATGTTTGGAAACTGCAACACGTGAACATATTGTTTAGGAACTTCCTGTCGACTTGGGATGAATGACCTGTAGAGGTTCTCAAAGGGATCAGATCCCAGTCCAGTTCACAGACGTAAACAATCCATCGCACAGCTGAATTACCGCAGCCAGAGAGCCAACAGATACTTACACATAAACCTTTATGTACCGGACGCAGTGGTAGGCACGGAGTTGTGGTGCCGGGTGCACAGGGACAAAGCTACGCTCCCCATCCTCAAGGAGCTTGCAGTCACGCAGTGAAGCCCAGATTTTAACTTTTGCAAAAAAGTATTTGAAGACTCACTGGGATCTGCTGTCATGATCATTCTGTAAAGGCAAAATATATTCACATCAAAATTAGAGAAGAGGCGTATCAAAAGTTTAGAAAACAAGTAAACAGCTCAATGAAAAACAGTTTACACTGTTCTTATTTTTCTCATTTCCCTGCTAACCTAAAGAATTTTGTCACCAACCAGCTTTAGCTCCCGGATTTGGGGGTTGGGGAACACTGTTCTAATGTATATGAGGTTTCCTGGATCCCTGTTACCACGGCACAGAGGCAAGTCAGTCTAGAAGAAGGAGAAAAAAAGCAAAATTATTTTCTTCTGTTATTATTATTATTATACTGGTGAGAGAAAAAATGTTTTGAAAACATAAAAGCTCGTTTCCGAACTCCCTGTCTGCATCTCTGTCTGACTTCTCATCAAACCTCTGGTGTTCTCCAACGGCTATAAGCCCCATCTCAAAAGAAATCTTTGTCACAAATGACTTATTGAACCCTCCCCAAGTCAAAACTCCCTCCCTTTGTGCAATTGAACTCGATTGTTTCAACAAAAGCAATAAGGTTGAAACAACTCTCCCAGAAGTATTTGCCTTTGCAAAATAACTTGTATTGCTTTTTTCTAATTATAAAAGTAATTCATGCTTACGGTAGAAAACATATGAAATATAAACCAGTATGAAGAAAGAAAATTCTCAAAGCCTGTAGGTTATTTGCATTTCTGAGGAAGAATGTTTGTTGACAGATGTATTCATTCAGTATAGATATATTGAGGGGCTGCAGCATTAGCAGGGGATTGTGATAGAAACCCAGAAAATCCAAGAGAGGCAGGACCAGATCTTATCCTCAAGTAACTCACAGCATAGTATCCGAATGCTTTTGCTATCAGTGAATTAAAGGTCAGCAAATATTCTACATTTCAAATGCAAAGCTTAACCCTAACTTTGTTGAATGTTATTGGGAAGCTGCAGAAATGAATGTTTCGCATTGAAGCTGAGCTCCTTACAGGAAACTTGAAACACAAGTGCTGAATTTTCTCTGGGATTTGCCCTACTTGGAAAACATGAACCAGGCGGAGAGAGAAAGGTACAATATTATTACAGTTATATGTATTCCTAAGACCAAAAAAAAAAAGCTGATTTTTTTTTCCTTCATATTCACTTTCTCTCTGTTTGGAACTTTTTATGAGAAAGCAAAGTGAACTAATATTAACTCAAAGTTTACCTTCTTCCACTTTTCCCACTTCTTTTTATTTTTTTTGTCACTTACCTTTCATTTAAATATAGTGAATTTCACTCCTGTGAGATTCAGTTCCCGTACCGTGCACTAACACAGAGAGATGTATAAACACTAAAACAAGCAAGATGCAGGACAGTTCCATCAGCACGGCCCCCAGGACTCCCTTGTGCTACTTTCAGTCAACACTTCTCCTGCCCAGCAGTCTTTGGCAAACACTGACCTATTATTCTCCATCCCTACAGTGTTGCCTTTTTCAAAATGTTACATCACTAAATCTGGCTTCTTTCCCTCATCACAATGCATTGGAGATCCACCCATGTTACATAAGTATATGTGCTCAGGGCTGTCACTCACATCCCCGCAGTCAACTCAACAGGCGCCAGGACAGACAGGAGGCTGCCCAGGCTGGATACACCTCCCAGCAGACCTCCACCTAATGCAGTGAGTCTCCCTGATACACACGGGAGACCCACAGGGGCCTGGAGAATTTCAGCCCAAAAGGAACATCACCAGCTCGGGTCAAAAGGGAAAGAGGACGAAATAAAAGAAGACTGTTAAACTCCCTGTTGGAGTTCCTGCATGCAGGAGACAGGCTCATAAAACTAGGCAGCTGAAAATACCCTTATGTGCTCTCGTTCAGGTAAAAGGAAGAATTACTCTGGAGGTGAGGCTTTCAGCACAGCAGCCAGAGCCTGCAGACCCAGAGGGTTATTCCTGGGACCTCAAGCCTGATGAAGTTTGCCCAGTTGGATTCCAAAATTGTTTGAAACTGATGACTCCCTTTTTCTTCCATTTTCTCCCTTTTTAGTTTTTTGTTTTATAAAGAAACTTGGAGTCTTTATTTTCATGCACAAAGTCTCAGAATGAAGGTCAAGTCACAAAAATTCAGTGACCCTCAATTCTAAAAGAATTAGAAATTTCATTAGTAACAATTACAGTTTAATAATGCTCATTTGTTTTGTAAGAATGAGTGGCAGTCATAAGTAATTTGTCCCATCATCATATTTTGAAAGCAGATAGCTTTTCTTCTAGCTTTATAAGTCCTCAAATAGGGAGGGATTTCTCCCCACCATGGGTCATATCTAGAATACCACCCTTTACTGATCTAGATGGTTTTATAAGATCTGTGACTTTCAGGTGATGAGATTCTGAAGAAAGTATGTACTTTGAGTTGATGTTATAATGGGGTAAGATTTTTTATTTTACCTTAGAATGTGGTGAGTATATTTGGCACAAGGAATCAATGTGAATCTTGAAGAACCAGAGGGAAGACTGGTAGGCAGAAGAGTGACCTCCTGAAGATGTCCCATTCTAATTCTCAGATTTGTGAATACGTTACTTTACATGGAAAACAAAGTTTACAGATATGATTAATTTTAAAATCTTGAGATGGGGAAATGATCCAGGTGGGCCCAATTTAATTACAAGGGTCCTTGTAAGAGGGAGCCAGGAAGGTCAAAGTCAGAGGAAAAGATGTGAAGATGGAAGTGGAGGTAAAAGTGATCCAGCCATAAGCCAAGGAACGTGAGCAGTTTCTAGAAGCTGGAAAACACCAAGAAGGGTCCTTCCTAGAAACTCCGGAAAGGATGCAGCTCTTTCAATCACACTGGGCGGGCTTTTCCAGATCTGCCCACTCCCAAATTATAAAGGCATTTGCGTAGGTTCACTTTTGGTTACATGAATGGTTTCTTTTTTTTTTCTTTGTATTTCTAAATACGTAGAATGAAATTAACTTAAATTCACAAAACTGTAACTTATCAAAAAGTCACTGAAACACTATGTTTAAGGATATAAAAGTCAAGTCTCTTGTCAGAGAAACATGTAAATCTGTTGGTGGTGTGGGTTTGTTTCTAAGACCATTATGCATTTATACAGCTGTGTCCTTTGAAACTTACCTGAATATGTCATGTAAGAAACAGATCTTTTGTCAAGTGCCTCTTCAATTGTCTCAAACCCTTATATTAAAAAATCTGTATTTTCCAATTGATTTGAGATGGTACATTATTGTATATCAAACTTGCAAGTGTATTTTGTCTATTTCTAGAATTTTGATTCTAAAAATACCCTGGATTTTGGGGGTACCTGTTCATGAACCAAAACCATGCTATTTTAATTCTACAGGTTTTATAATACGTTTTGATACTTGATCTGCTTATCACTGTCTTAGTCCATTCAGGCTGCTATATTTTGTTATATATTGTGTGGTTTATAAACAGCATCAATGCATTTCTCACAGTTCTGGAGCCTGGGTAATCCAAGCTCAAGGTGTCATCAGATTCCTGGTCCAGTGAGAAGCCACCTTCTTGTCCATAAATGGCTGTCTTCCGGCTGCCCTCCCAGGGCAGAAAGGTGAGGACACTTTCTGGAGTCTCCTCTACTACGGGCGCTAATCCCATTCATGAGCACTGCACCCCCATGACCTAATCAGCTCCTAGTGGCCCAACCTCCAGATACCATCAGACTGGGAGTTGGGATTTCAACACGTGAATTCTGGGGAGACACAACATTCAGTCTGCAGTACCCCATATTGTCTTTCTCTTCCAGAGTTTCTACAGCTACTCCTGAATAGTTATTATTCAATTTTAGGTTCATATATAATTTGTTTATATCCATGAAGCATTGGTATCTTTAATGGGATTGTATTAACAGTTTCCATTACCTTAGAGATAACTGACATTATCATGATTTAGTCTTCTAGTCTAAGAACATTTTAATTCACATTGCATTCATCATTGTGTACCAGTTTTAAGACCATCTATGAACATTTAGATAATACCACTACCTATAAGAACAGATAACCCTGTTATAGGGAAAAAATCATAATCCTCCTTTGTCTTGTTCTGGCAGGCTTACCAAATTATAGAAAAATCGTTTTTTATTTCCTTCTTCTTTCTTTGTCTTCAGGGGAAAAATGCCTTAATTTTTATATTAGTAAGTTAGTGCCAAGATGGCTCTACTTTTGAAAAGTAGGTACTGATCCATAAGGAACCCCAGATTATTATTTTTTAAAATGTTTTATTCATAAGAAACCTTACCAAGGCTCTGTTAATTCACTAGTTTACAAGTGTAACCGAAGCGGTCTCTCTCTCTGAACAGTGGGATGATCTCAGTTTTTCTTACAGCCACTCTGCAAAAATCCTCTCAGCCCCTGCCTTTCCTGGCATACGCACACAACACCAAAGTAGGGTTTGCCATACACTTAATTTGCATGCTATTGCATATACAAGGAAGGAGCCCCAAATAATGAAATTTATGTATTAAATATTGTGTACTTATTCTCACATGTTTAAACTTCAGTCACCTACAAAGTACTTGCCATGTGATGTAACCCACCTATGGAGATGGTCTTTCCACTGCCCAAAACAGTTTTTGAACTCCTCAGTTATGATGCCTTTTCGTGCTTCTGCTGTGTTTGGTTTCCCCTCTTCCACACTGGCAAAATGTTTCCCTTTGAGGACTTTTTTCATGGGGAAACAAAAAAAGTTGCTCGGGGACAAGATCGGGTGAACAGGGAAGGTGAAGCATGGGGGTCATGCTGTTTTTGATCAAAGACTGCTGAGCACTCAGCACTGTGTGGGCAGGTGCACTCATAAATCACTCATCATGAAATAAGCAAATGTGTTCAAAGTCTTCAAAAAAATTCACTAAAGCCAAAGGCAGCCTCTCACAACAACACCAGCTGGCACACTGATGGGCCCCTAGTACACTGGCCTCGTGGGTGAGGCCTATACTACAAGGGTCCCACCCTTCATAACTGTCCTTTTTCAGGTTTGTCAGACACCCTCATAATCATCATTTTTGAGGTTCTCTAATGCATGATTTGGCATCCAGAGTTACAAGGTCATGTTCATGAACCACGTTGTTTACCTCTTTATTATACCCTGCATTTTTGCAGCTCCGTGAAAGTTATATTACATACCTACAACAGCAAACCTCAACATCTGACTTTGACTTTCTACCTCACAGGGGGTGTCCACGCCTGGCCACTTCCCACCACTGCAGTAAAGAGACTCTCACCCATGCTTTTCCCTGGCTTCTTCCACCTGCAAAGCAATCTTGGTGCTTCCCCTGGGTGGTCCTAGGAAGCATGGTGCCCTGCCTCCTCTTAGGAACTGAGTGTAATAAACTCCTCTTTCAAAGGCAGTTGTCTTTGTTTCTATCACCTTACCACACCTGACTAAATCCTATCCTGGGACATTTTAAAACATGGCAGCCCCTGCTTCCCCTCTCCTCCAGGAGCTCTCTCTTCCATCCATCCCCGACACCACCCGACATTGTTTGGTTTTCAGCTCTAATGGCAGCGGGAGCTATCTGTGCAGGTGACGGCACTGACATATATTCTTTTCGTGTCCCCATTTATAGCTTCTTCTATCATTGCTATGCCTGCATTTCTGGTGCTGACATATCCATCTAAAAGCCAACCAAATTCCCCTTCATAAACTCCCACAGAACTTCTATGGCCCACAATGGTAGGGTTCTGTCAGTATTATCATGGAGACACATTCTTTCCCGGGTACGTGAGCTCCTGGAAGAGAACTGAGCTAGTAACCATTTCTCTTCTGCCTGGTGCTTGATGGATACCCACTGTTCTCTTCCCTTATTCCAGCCTCGTTGCTTAATCTGATCAGCAAGTCTCTTGGTTCCGGTGGGTTTTCGCTCCATGGAGGTTTATTTGTGCATCGCATCTACCTGCAATCTGTCTTCCATGGCCACTACCCTCTTATGTCCACCAAATACATTTGTTAACATCTAAGTGCAATTATCAATAAGGTTTATCTCTCAATGAGACTTCTAGGACTTGAAAAGTCTGCAGACTAGACTAGAGTCAACAAGAGATCAGATTTGACTAACTCCACATATGAGGATACCTTAGCCTCAACTCTTACCCAGCTAGAATCTATACCTCATGTTCATTAATTATGTACAGTGCTTTTAATATGATCATGCTAACATTTTTTGACTGAATCATCATTACAACAGAGATCTATACCATATATGAGCAATAAAAGGTCAAATTATTCTACTAAAAATGGGAAAGGCTTCTATCATTTCTACAAATTATGAGGCTAGAAACAAAAGCACTTGAGGCCAGAGGTGAGTTTTTCATCTTTTTTCCCAGTTAAAGGTCATGACTTCAGAATCACCTCGAAGTTCTGAGGTGATGAACAGACAGCCACAGAAATGGTGTCAAAAGATATATGGTTTTTTTTTTCCCGTGTGTGTGTGTGGAAGGGTGTGTTGGGAGGTTAGATCATGACTCACGACGCCAAAGTGAAATGCTCCTGGCAAGGAAGAGAGTTTATCTCATGGGCCCTGAGCAGAATATGTTTTCTAGGAGATGACAATATGATAAAAAGAGATCTCAATGGAAACTTGAGCAAAGAAGGGGGAAGTGTCCAGCTTGCACTAGAAAGTGTTGCCCTTAGAGGTTACTGGGACTGAGTAGAAACAAAAAAGGAATGATGGAAGAGATGCCAAGTAATTCTTAAAGAGAAATGACAGAAGAGAATCAAAGAATAAATACAATGACTTCAGAGTGTCTATGGCTATGAAAGAAGTATGGGCAATAAACAAAATGAACTTGAGACACTTAATCCAATGAAATCCATATAAGTTTGTGAACATCACTGGAACTTGGAAGAATTATTAGCAAATAAAACATATCCTGCTTGAATCGAGAAACCTCTGAGTGGGATGGGTTGGCTCTGCATTTGAAACGTGTGTAAGCCCAGTGGGAGCCTGGGAAGCTGGGTTGGAATCGTACTGTTACGCATGTGGGTGAAGATGCAGGCAAACCAGAGACATGGTACTGTGACAGTGACAGTCAGAGACAGGACTCAGGCACAGCATAGTGCAAAGAGGCCACCACGGGGTTCAGAAGATACAAGTCCCACTAATTAGTAACTTCATTCTTTCAGAAGGTTGAACATGCCACAAGGAGATTTTGCAATCCGGATGAACTGAAGCACGAATAGAGAGATATACCTATGATATAAAAGTCTGTAAACTCCTATCATTAAAGTCTTTATCCACTAACACTTTGACTGTATGTAAATAATATATCAGGGATGAGTCATAATGGGACAGTGGAGGGTATTCAGAAGCCAAAATCATCAAGGTGGTATGTGAGGGACAACCTCACCTGACTTTGGCCCTTTACTTCAGAGCAGAATTACCAACAACTCTTTGTGTACCAGGACAAAGGAGGACAAAGCACTATGCACTTTAAAATGCTAGCTGTCTCCCCTGCCTCAGTGCAGGTACGCACACAGAGGTGGAGGGTTGCAGGTGCTGGAGGGTTGGGGGGGCCGGAAGCCGCATGGGTGGAGGACGACTGCTGTTCCCCGCACACCCCTGGGTCAGCCTTGCTTTCTGGTTCAGGCTGACCCCGGAGCAAAGCTGGAGACTGGGAAAGGAGGATTTCCGGAGTTTTGTAAACCAATAAAAATTTCTTTCCTCATTTCAAAAGCAGAACGCTAGGGACCACTAAATGTAGGAAAACACGTTTTGCCTTCCTTATTATGGCTTTAAACATGCAGTTCCTCAGCATCATTATTATTTGGGGTGTTCTTGGCATGCACGTGTGTGTATGCATATGCGCACAATTCAGAGGCTTCTCCCAGAAGACTGGGGCTCGAGGCTGAAGGGAGGCAGGGAGAAGCCACATACCGAACTCACACTGGGAGAGGCACCTATCCAAAGGGTACTGAACCTCGAACTCCAGAGTCCGCTCCCACGACAAGTGCCATCAAAGGTCTCCCAACCATGCGATTATACTAGACTGTGATGGGTTGCAGCACCCCCAGAGCAGAGGAAGGAACGGCAGAGCAGAGGACCACACTGAAGCACCGAAGGGCTTCCCTGAAGAGCGGAGGTTAACGCCGGGAAGCTTGCAGAAAGGGCTCACCCTTCCAGAGGTGACACCAGGCACCGAACAAGCAGCCATGAGGAAAGGTTGTCAGATTCAGGAAAAAAAAATAGGATAATCAGCCAAATTTGAATTTCAGATAAACAATAACGTGTTTTTAGTATAAGCATACCCTTTCTAATATTCAGGGCATATTTATACTGAAAATTATGTATCTGAAATTCAAATGTAATTGGATTCCTGCGTTTTATCTGGCAGCCCTACCATGAGGCAACCCCTATTTTCTCTTCTCTTTGAAAACAGCCCCACGTACCACCTGTCTTCGATGTCTCACCACCGTCTTTAATTCACTCGGAGTGTGCCCGCACTGTTGGTGAGATGCAACGCACACAGCGGTCATCTGTTGGTGTTGCTGAGGAGAAACGAAGGATTAAAGGTTGGGCCCAGGAGGCCCCCGGGATGAGGCAGCGAGAGGAGCAGCACCTGCTGCCTCCACCTCTGCGGAAGCCTTGGACGCTCTGGACACAGTGACACAGTGCACCAGGTAGGGGCCCACAGGAGAGCAACCAGACCCCTACAGCGGAGCTCCAGCCCCAGCCTGGGGTCAGCAGACACAGATAAGCGAAAGAAAAACGTCTTAGCCCCTGCTGTGCTGTGGTTAAATTCAGCAGGCTGCAAATAACTCAAACTCATTGTTTTAGTTAATCATTTAGCTCTTTTTTAAATGACTCCACAAAAAAAAGCTTTCGTCTGTTGTTCATGTTGTTAAGAAAGTTTGTACCTAATGAAAGTTTTTCTTTCCTAGCTGAATACTGTAGACCTGTGTTATCTAATACAGTAGCTACTAGCTACTTTTGGAGCTTTCTGATTAGGGAGCACTTGAAAAGAAACTAGTCAGACCTGAGATATGCAAAGTAAGTGTAGAAGACTACATTTCCAAGACTCAGCATAATAAAAAGAATGTGAAATAGCTCATTAATAATTTTAAATTGGCTGTGAAATTATATTTTGGATATATGGAGTTAGGCAATGTACATATTATTAAAATTAGCTTTAACTTTCTTGTTTTTGACATGTCTACTAAAGAATTTAAAACTATATATGTGGTTCATAAAATGTTTTTCTATCGGACAATGCTGCCGTAGACAGTACCACTCAGCTATCAGAGCGAAACATCACCTAAAAGACAATCAATCTAGTTTCGTTATATAACTTAGCTGGCAAGGAAAGTGAGGCCCAGAGGGTGAGTACTGAGTATCACAAATTATTCAACTCATGATAAGTTTTCCAAAACTGATCTAACTTTTGGAAAGACCTGTAAAAATCCAGGCAATTCTCCTGTGTTTCATCTAATAAGAATTCCATTGCGTCCTGGCCAAATTAGAGACGTATTAGCAATAGATCATTTTTATCTAAAAACTGTGCTTAAAAGTGTACTTACAATCATTATCATTTTCTTGTGAATAAAACTATAACAAAATATTGAAACGCCACAAGTGGGACTTGAACTAGGTGCCAGAATAACTTTTAAATTCAACTTCATGTTAAAGGTAAATAGGGCTGGCTCTATACAAATATGCAAAATCTGACAGTCGTACAGAAACTCTCCTTAACTCCTACCCCACTCCATGTAACGATGACCAAAGCTCTCTCACTCTTTCATTGCCCCCTGCCCTACTTCCGTGTACTGTAAAACCCAGAGATTATCTGATATTGGTCTCTCACACTTGTTGTCTGGTCAGTTAAAGCTCATTCATATAACGTACATTCATGCCCTAAATCTTCTGTCTCTAATAGTGGAATCTTGTGGAACGATCCAGGTAGGAAGCAAGCCATACTGCCTTATAAGACAGATTCTGAGCGGGAAAAAAATTAAACATAATGGTAGAAGTCAAAAGAAAATACAAGCCACTCTAAGTTATTTACTGTCTACAAACTCACTTGGACCCTGTGTGGCCTGAAGGTGTCCCCCTAAAATTCCTACAATGGAACCTAATCCCCAAGGCGATGGTGTCAGGAGTGGGGGCCTGTGGGGAGTGGCTGAGTCGGGAGGGTCACGAATCGCGGTCAGTGCCCCATGAAAGAGGCCTCGGAGCCCGCTTGCTCTTCCGCAGTGTGAGGGCACAGCAAGAAGCTGGCAGTCCAGAATCTGGATGAGGGTCTTCACTAGAGTCTGACCACCTTGCCCTTGGACTTCCAGCCCCCAAAACTGCGAGGAATACTCGTCTGTTGTTTGTAACCCACTCACCATGGGGTAGTTTATTGGAGCAGCCCAAAGGGACTGAGACAGACCCTCTCCCTCTCCTACTCCCCCTGCCGTTTCTTCAATGGGCCCACATCCGAACTGAATTAACACACGTTTATGAGGACTTACAACGCACCAAGCACTGTCCTAAGCACTAGGAAGAGTAAGCTGAGTAAGCCACGACAGTCTGACCCCTCAGAAGCTGTCTGTAGCTGTTCACTTGATTTCCTCTACTGCTGAAACAGGAGTCCTCTGCTTTCCTCCTTTCTTGCTTTGGCCTCAGGCACGTGAGGCTCACTCCTTGACTGGCTGACCCCACTCTCCAGGTCTTGCATGCATTCTTTCCAAATGACTGCATTCGGATGAGCCTGGCCCTGAGGCCCCTGACCATCTTGTGGCTCCCTAGGGGTCCCTGGAACTCATGAATGACAGCAGGGTGAAAGCTCTTCTTCCATGTTCCGCATTAGAAGACCTCTGAAATCTAGGCCTAGCCCTCTCCTTGCTGTCCGGTCACGGGAGCCTCTGCGCATTTTACAAACTAAGCCTTCCGAGGTTCCCGGCACGGGGGCCCCCCAGCTGCCCCTGCCCTCACACCACGTCAACACCCCTTTCCCCCTCCTCTGCCTGGGCACCGGGACTTGTCTTAACTTCTCTGCCTGTATCTCAGAGCATCTCTCTGTCTTCGGACCACCCTGCATACAGCATGATAATGCCACAGCTGACATTACTTCTCCACCCACAGCGCTTTCCTCCTCGGCCGACATCTAAGCACTGATCTCTGTGCTGTCTGTGCCTGGAAACGAGATTTCCGAGAAATGTAAATATAATCAGAGTGCATCTTCTTTGGAAACAGAGGAATTAACCCAATTACGAAGTTAGGGCTTTAGGGGTTCCATTGCAGACCAATATCTGCTCCTTAATTAAAATGATCCCATAAGCATTTTCCCATCTAAAAGAGTAACATGAAATATTAATTACTTATATTGGAAGGAAACAACTGAAAGCTAATAAATTTACAAATTCAATTACCACAAAAACTATCAAATGTCTTTTTGTTTAACTGCTATGGTTTCCCCTTTAGACATCATAATGGAATTAATAGAACATTGTGCTAATCAATTGAAATTGATTAATTGATCAATCAGGGGAACGTGGTTGGATTCTTTAACCTCCAGACACTATTATTTAGACCTAGGCAGTGCCAGAGCAAGCACCTCGCAAATCGACATGAGAGGCACACGACCAGGAGGGAGGGAGGGCATTTGGACATTATCCAAAGTTCAGCGCCGGGTGATGTGGCTTTTGCATATACATGGAGCACGTCACCCTTGAAGGGTAAGCATTATGCTGCTCATTAATACATTATCAAGGTCCCTTTATAAGTGAAAGGAACACAGTCATCCTTCATGGATGAGCTATTGCATTTATTCTTGAGGATTTATTAAAAATTAACACTCTATCATTTCACATTTTTTGTAACTGCCAGCACCTAAAAACACAGAGTGATAGCTCTTGGCACAAAACTTAAAAGAAATACGCTCTAAGTAGATATCTTAAACATAAACATGACCCTCCCGGTCTCCCAGTGTAGAGCCTCCCGTTCTGCCCCCCCCCCCCCCCGCCCCGAGTCTCCGGCTGCTCTCCACGTATCAATAGACTGTTTTTCATATTGCATGTAGAACTCACAGCTCTTAGAAAGCAGGGTCTCCTTTGGAGGCAGGAAGGTATGAATGTCATCATCGCAGATAGTCTTCACTGCACGTTTACAAAGCAGCAGGACCGCTCTGTCCTGACACGCCATTGCATCCTTCCGCAAACCTGGGCTGTGAGGCTGGAGCCCGCGCTGCAGGTCAAGGCCAGAGATGCAGGCCAAGGGGGTGGCCGTGAGTCCACAAGTCTCTGCCTGACCCCTTGTCCATCTGGCGTAGGGCCAGGGCTGTGGCAGTGGCCCTGAGCATGTCTAGCTTAGGATGACACGTGTTTCAAAGAACAGCAATGCTCCCCCCAAGACAAGTCTCCTCTTTCTCAATAAACTCTAATGAATGTTATGTTCATTATTCATCTAAACCTCTTAGACGCAATTTTCCGCTTTATCCTGTAATTCTTAGCAAAGCAAAACCTACAATTCCTATCGTATTGTTTTAATCATGTGAGCTGCTATCACTGAACCGGCACTAAGTGCCAATCACTCAACAGGCCATTTGCATATGTCCGGGATGCACGCTGCTGCTCGCTCACAGAATTCCAGCCAGGCCGACTCTCTCCCTCCTCCAGCCTTGGGGGACTCCCTGCAGCGTTCTTTCTCTGCTTGGAGCACCCCAGGGCTTTCCTAGCCAACGTACTCCTCCTGTGCAGGTCTTAGATTAACAGTCCCGTCTTCAGGGAAACCTTCCCAGGCGAATACACTAAATTAGTTATTGCTACCTATGTTCCAGTATTGCTCCTCCTACTCTTCTTTAAAAGCACTTATTATTGGTAAGGAATAATTACATGCAGAATTATTTGTTAATATTGTCTCTTTCCTGAGATAGGCGTCATGAGGACAGGAAACTTGCCATTATACGTTTATTGCCTAGTACCGTTCCTTAGCACATAGGTAACCAGTCAATCTTTATTATATGTCTTCCCTCAAATTTTCACTAGAACCTTTGGAAGCAGAGAAAGCAGAAGCTCTAATAACCAATCTTTGCTTAACCGACGGCACCAGCGATGCTTTCAGCTTCAAGTCACAGAAGCTCCGCATTCAAAGCAGTGCAAACAGCACGAGTATTTCCTTTCCCGCACATCAGGCGGCTGAAGGGTGTGCTGAGCCGCAGGGCTGGCTGACTCCGCAGCACAGGAATATCACGTGGGGCTCTCCTTCCTTACAGAGTATCACGCACACTGCCATGCTGTGTGTGTCAGCTTTGCCACTGGGCTGGCTCCCATCAGGGTCACACAATGCCATTGCATTGCAGGGCAGGGCTTCAACATACGAATTTTGAAAGGACACAAACCTTCAGTCCATAACACAGCCCAAAGCAGGCCACCTGCCATCATTAGAATTCCCAAGTAAGACTAAATCCTTTTTGTTACCCCCATGTTAACAATATAAGACTTCAGTCCAGGCTGGTGTGTCTCAGTGGATTAAGTGCCAGCCTGTGAACCAAATGGTCGCTGGTTCAATTCCCAGTCAGGGCACATGCCTGGGTTGCAGGCCAGGTCGTCAGTTGGGGGATTGCAAGAGGCAGCTGATCGAAGTTTCTCTCCTTGTCTTCCTCCCTCCCTTCTTCTCTCTCTAAAGATAAATAAATAAAATCTTTAAAAAAACAATATAAGACTTCAGGGAACTCAACAGTAACACTGCACCAGGAAAGGGTGAGTTACCCTTGATGTATGAAGGGGAGGCAAGCTGATTACAGAGCCGTACCAACCTTATCAGACTAGAGCCCAGGAAGGTCAAACAATGACACTTCCAGAGAAATCCACATCGAGAGTAGGTGGACTGTGAGAACGGAGCTGCAGAAGCCACAATTGCACAGTTGCGGGGCAAGGAGGTAGATAGAACAAGAGGAAGAGAGAGGCTGTACAGAAAGGTCTGTTGATGGCCCCCTGCAGACGTTTACTTGTTAGCAAGGCCCTCAGACACCTCTCCCCCACTCCCCTTGTTGCACTGGGGAGGTGACCGCTGCTCAGCTGAGAAAAGCAGTTGTTGGGTGTATTGATTCTGCAGAAGAGCCAAAATTATTGGATCCTTCAGGGTTGCTTATATTCCCATTAAACCGAGGCAAAGCCAATAAGGTCAGTGGAAACATAGTATTTCATGGAGTCAAAAGTGACAGTTTTGCTCTATTCAGAACAACTGTGAAGATGTCACAGGTCAAAAGGACAGCACCTCTGGTCAAGCTAGAGGAAGTATATTTCTTTTCAGAATGGCAAGAAATTAACATTTTTAGTATCTACTGCTAGCTGTGCTTCTGCCGGTGCTGGAGAATAGACAAGCCTCCTTCTTCAGGGAAGAAGCAATGTGTTTATTTACCGGGCACCCAATGAGTGCTTTTGCTACAACACAGTCTTTGGAAGACACATGAAAAGTGAGTAGCATCCCTCCAGTCCCAAGGAAGGCAAGTTTACAGAATTAAAAACAAGTGGAAAATAGCCACTATAAAACAATATAAGACTGTTTTAAATTGCAGGGTACTGTGCCATTCCAGAATAAGCTGGCGTTTCAGGAAAGGCTTCGAGCGAGGGGTGGGACTTAAAGACAGACTGGTTGGAATCAGCGGCTCCTGTTCCGGCCCCTTCTCTGTGTCACTATCCATCTTCCTTCTTGTCTAATGGAAGCCTTACTGAGCTCAGAGCTGTGTCCATTTCTGAAACGGGAGATAAATATTCATCGTTCTTCTCTCCCATGTAAAACATATTAAAATTCCAGAAGCTGAAGTACTTCTTTGATGGAAAAACAGAACAAAACAAAAACAGGAAGTGTTGCTTGGAGTAATGGAAACAAGCTCATCTCCAGCTCAGACTGCAGAGTCTAAGCCTCAGAAAGAATGAGATGCTCAAGAGGGCGGAAGAAAGCAAGCATGCTTTAGCCTTCCTCCAGCTTGCAAAGGCTCAGCAGGCTTTGCTGCAAATTATTTGCTGTGCTTAATAAGCATACCAAGTGCAAATGTGCTAAACGCATAAATATAGCAAAGTCATAATCACTAGGTTCAATGTCAAGCACCATTTAAATCCACTGATTAAACCAATTTGATGATAGTAAATCTTTTTTTATTAGAAACACTATCTGAAGGAGAAAGCAAAACTTAGGGAAAAACTGCACTTTTACTTTTCCCTTATAGAAAATGAAATCTATTAATTATATTAATTCCATTAATAGTTGAACAACTTTTCTTTGCAAGGGATCTAGTACCATCTAACCTTTTCTCATTTAAAGTAAAACAATCTCTTTTTTCCTCCCTGTAGAGCTGGGGCAGTGGGTTTTGTTAAGGATAGACTGATCTTCCTGTACAGTGAATGGGTGGTAAGAATACAGACTTGTTCTGGGTGCAAGATTTCATACCGGGTATCACAGATGTGCTTACGATGGAACTTCAGAGCCTCGGTGAACTCCAGGAAGATGCTGGTGCCACCCTGTCAGACTCTGAGCCAACCTGAGTCATCTCAACTTTATCCTCCTACACAAACCAACCTCTAAGCTTAAGCAAAACCACATTCCCTGCCAACTTGGAAGGTGAGGTCATGAGGACGCCCCGGAGCAGCACCTGTGATGTGACATCGGTCATGCCCTCCAGATCCACTAGTAGAATGTAGGTGCTGAGGATTCAGAAAAGAACACAACATATTCAGCGAGGTTCTTAACATTCCTGGGTTTTCAGTGAACTTAGAGCACTTAGGCGCATCTGCATTACAAAGAATACCACACAAGGGCGGTTATGGTTCCTTTCAGCATCAGAGTAGAAGTCGTTAACAGTCAAACAAGAAAATCTGAAAATGAGGTGGAGAAGCCATGGAAAACTGCTTGGAAGAGATAAAATTTGATCTGAGCTGTAAACAATGAGTAGCATTTTGATAGGAAAAAAGGGAATGCAGGTCAGAGTAAAAAAGTGAAGGTCAGGAGCTTTGATGTGTTTAATTTTTCTGTTACAAGGGTACAACCAACCCAGCAGGCTTTGCACATTCTGTGTTATGTACCGGCCCTGGTCTGCTGTCAGCAGGTCTGTGTTCACACAATCAGTTATCGAAACATGGGGTTAAAAGTATTTCTCTAGAGATTTTTACCTGCCAGGCCCTTATCCTCAGGACTATAAGGTTTACAGAGCACTCAAGACCCATTCCTATTTGAAATGTAAAATACAGGGGGCTTTATTCTTCCATAAAAACTCACCTCCATACCTGGAGGTTTGCTTCTTTCCTTGAAGAGCAGCCACTGTAATTGCCTTCTGTTTACAAACTACCTTTCATGGTGCTGTATTTTCTTAGCACAAGGGCAAAAAGGATATGGCCTCCTGCCACATGCTAAACTGCCCTGATCACCTCTTACCACCACAGACACATAGAAATTCTAATAAAACACAGTTTAACATTTTCTCCCAGTAAAATTCACTCTTTGGATGTACAGCCCTATGAGTTTTACTACATAGATATGTTCAGGTAACTACTACCACAGTGAGGGTACAGATCAGCTCCACTGCCCCCCAAATCTCACTCGTGCAGCTTATTTATAGTCAGGCACACCCCACGCAACCCCTGGCATCCACTGATAGGCTCTCTGTTTCAGGACTTCCTTTTCAAGAATGTCGTAGAAGTGGAATCACACAATACACAGCTTTTTGACATTGGCTGTTGTTTTTTTTTTTTAGCATAATAATGCCTTTGAGAAGATTTATGCTATTCTGTGTGTCAATAGTCCACTCTTTTTTTTTTTGCAGAGGAATATTCCACTATAGGTGAGCCACTGTTTTTTTATCTGTTCATTTCCTGAACACATTTGGGGTGTTGCCAGTTTGGGATGGTTATGAACGAGGCTGCTCAAAACTTTTGTGTATGTTTTCTGTGTACCATACATTTTCATTTCTGTAGGATAAATACCAATAATGGGATTGTAAAAGTCATAGGGAAAGTGTCTGTTTAATTACAAGAAATTGCCTAGCAGCCTTCCAGAATAGCTGTACAATTTTACATCCCCACCAGCAGCAATGTATGAAATTTCCAGTTGTTCCACATCCTTGCAAGCACTTAATATTGTCTTTTATAAAAAATTCATTCTCACAGATGCATACTGTGGTTTTCAATGGTGGTTTTAACACATTTCTTTCTTTCTTTTTTAATTAATTTTTTAAAGTTAAATTTCTTGGGGTGACCCTGAGCAATAGGGTCATACAGGGTTCACATGTACATGACTCATGACCTGCCCATTGCCTTGTGCGCCCAGCACGCAAAGTCAAACTATCTTCCGTCACCATATATGTGGTCCCCTTTACCCTCTACCACCACCCTTCCCTCTGGCTGCCACCAGACTGTTGTCTGTCCACGTCTCTGAGTTTCAGTTTTACAGCCCACGTATGTTAACCCATTTTCCTGACGACTAATGATGCGGAGCATGTTTTCTTGTGCTTATTCACCTCTGATTGTCTTCTTTGGTGACATGTCTGTTCTTAGCTTTGCCTGACTTTTTCTCGAGTTGATTTCTTATGGTTGAGGGTTGAGAGTTCTTCGTATGTTATGAACACACACCCTTTGTCAGACATGTGACTGCAAACACTTATCCCACTCTGGAGCTTGTCTTTTCATTCTCTTTAACATTATCTTTTGCAGAGCAAATTTTTAAAAATTTGGTAAGTCCAGTGTATCTTTTTTTCTTCTACGGATCATGCTTTTGATGTTATTTCTAAGAACGATTTGCTTAGTTCAAAGTCACAAAGGTTTTCTCATTTTTATTCTTAGAGTTTTATAATTTTTAATTTTACATTTGTCTTTGATTCAAGTTAATTTTTGTAAAGGTGAGTCAACATTTACATTTTTGCACATGGTTGTCCAATAGTTCCATCGCTATTTCTGAAAGATGAATTACCTCCACTGAACTCATTTGCGCCTTTATCAGAAACCACTGCACTACGTGCGCGTGGGTTCACCTGCGTGCTTCCTACTGTCTCCATCGCTCCCACCTCGGCCACAGTCTCCTGATCACTAGGACTTTCTAGTCCTAGTAAGTCCTAAAGCTTTCTAGTAAGTTTTAAATCCTGGGAATATGTGTCCACAAACTCCCTTAGTTTTAAAAATTATACATTTTGACTATTTTACTTTATTCAACTTCCCATATAAATTTTATCATCAGCTTTCCATGTTTAAAAAATTATGCTGGGACTTTGATTTGAATTATATTATTATAGATCAAGTTGGGAAAATTTGACACATTTCTTATATTAAAACTACCAATGCATATACATAGAATTTCCATTTATTTAGGTCATTTTTTATTTTTTTATAAAAAATCTTTTAAAGGTATACATTTACATCATCATATATTGTATTTTATATGCAAACATACTTTTTTGATTTAATCCTTATCACATTTTTTCCTATTACCATCTAGTCCCCTTATACCCCACTCCCCGCAGCGATCACCACACTGTTTGTTGTCCATGTCCGCGGTCCTCTTTCCTTTCTCATCAATTCCTTTACCCCCCACCTCCCTGCAAGCTGTCATCTGCTCCCCATCTATGAGTCTGTCCCCATTTTCCTTGTTAGTTCAGTGTGTTCACTAGATTTCACGTAGAAGTGAAGTCATATGGTGTTTGTCTTCCTCTGACTCGCTTATTTCACTTGGCATAATGTTCTCCAGGTCCATCCATACTGTTGCAAAGGGTATAATTTTCTTTTTTATGTCATTTAGATGTTGTCTGCATATAAGTTCTGTACATATTTTGTTAAATCTATACTAAATATTTTACTTTTAAAGCTATTATAAATGATACAATTATTTCCATTTGTTCCCAGTTGCTTATTGCTGAAATATAGAAACACAATTGGTTTTTGTATATTGATCTTGCATCCTAAAACACTGTTAGAAATCATTTATTCTGCAGCATTTTCATGGAATCTGCAGTCATTGTTACATAGGCCATCATGTTCCATGTGAATAAACACAGTTTTACTTATTTTACTTCTAATTGTATGCTTCTATTTATTTTTCTTATTTTAATGCATTTACTAGTACTTCGAATATGATGTTTAACAGAAGTGGGGAGAGCACACAACCTTACCTTGCTCCCAACCCTGAGGAAACAACATTAAGTCTTTTCCATTAAATATATTAGCTACACATTTTTGTAAATGCCCTTTTAGGATATTTTTAAGGGAAGTTTCATAAACACAAATAAAAGACACTCAGAAATAAGATACTTAAAATATACATAGCCAGCAAAAAATTAATATCTGGAATATATGAAGAATTCTTGCAGTTCTAATAGAAAGGACAACATCTTGATTAAGCAGCAATCAAAAATTTCACATGGAGGATATTCAATAAACATTTGAAAATATGCTCAATCTCATTCATTTCAAAATTAAGCAAGTTCTAAATAATGATTAAATTTTGATGCTAATGAAAGCATTTTGTTATAAATTTTTATAAAAGAAAGAGAATTATTAAAGAAGTTATCTAAAAATGCAGAGGCTATTTTGATGTTTCCTAGATTTAGAAGACAGTGTGGTTGAGGTTTGTAATTTTGAGCTATAATGATCTCAGTTGCATTCATGAAATATTACTATATTTTATACCAGTTATGTTTTAGGTTGTTTCATCATTTGAATCCTATTTCATCATTCACACAGACATACAGTTTCTCAGCACACATGAGGAGTGAAATCACTGCACAGTAGGGGAGTCCTCATCTCTTTATACTGCTGAACAGAAAAACCCTCACACGTGTAACCTGACAACTGTAATTGTGTAGAGCCATTTTTTTCTGTCTTTGTCTCAATGTGATTATTTATCAGGCAGGTTCTTTGTTTAGCTCTCCGAGTCATAAATATTCTGTAACCTTGGCTTTTCTTATCAACAAAGAGAAACAACTTACAACACAGATCCTTTACAAAAGATAGTATTTTTAGGTCTAAATGACTTACTTCAGATTGCACTTTCAATTAAAACTGATTTGCTGCTTAAACAGAGACATATTTTTTTTACTTCACTTAACACTTGAAAACAAGGGGCCATATATTTCAATTCCACGTTAGTTACTGAAGTTATATAAACTGTAGCAATAAGGTATAATGCCATTTCTCAACACTAACAACCCACAAAATTTACATGTGGTAGTGTCAAGTATTGTCAAGTATCTGGAGAAGTGAAGAATTTTACATTCTTCTGTATAAAATGACAGATACATGTGGAAATAAATACCTTACTTTCTATGTATCAACCCACTTTTATGATCTCAGACAATTTTAGGCAGATAGAATAGAATAAAAGCAAGAGCACTAGATGAGCAGATTTAAATTCATGATCTCTCTCTCTGCTTCTTAGGAATTGCATGATCAGAAGCAAGAAAATAAATGCGACTGAATCTCAGGTAACTCACCCCCCTAGGTAGGATATCTCAAGGGTGTGCTGATTGGTAACAGCTCACGAGAACCAACTGTTAATATTCAGAATTTTTGTGAGACGATTTTTAAAATGCTGGCAGTTTGAAGTCATCCACTAAAAGTTTTTACACTGTAGAAACTGGCAAATGATACAAGTCAGGGCTCCTTTTGTTTTTCCAGAAATGAGTTTAGTAATATGCCCTTTGGGGATATCATAAAGACAGGTGAAGAATGGTGTCCTACACATTCTTAAAATGTCATTAACCTACTCAGAAAAGTCCAAGTCAGGACTAAGAAAGTAAATAAAGACACTACAAATAATTCTACCTGATTGACTGTAAATTATTTGTATGACTACCTCTGTAGTGAAAATAATACAAACTACTTTCATGGGAACCTTACTAAGGGCTCATCATTGTTTTCCATTATGCATTTGTACAAAGCATTTTTAATGCCTTTTGAAAAGGTAATTTTCCCAAATATTTATGAAGCAGATATGATATGACCCACATTATGGATGCAAACAGAAACTCAAAGAAGAACTTGGTCACAGCCGCACGTGCCACAGCCAGGACGGAACCCGGGTCAGTCCAACCCTAGAGCCCGGGCACTGTGCACGTCACCCTGGCTCTGTCACCACAGCAGGTGAGGTTCAGTTTAACCGAAGATCCCGAGAAGCTAGTGTGTCCTAGTGCAGCAAGCACGAACACTGTCGTGCCTGAACAAAACTCGACTCCCTCACTTCCATTTTCTCTTTCACATCTAAGTTGCCATTAGCAACAACAGGTTGTAAAATAAATGAGATGGGGAAAAAAAACTTGACTACCTCCCTCCCTTTCCCTACTTCTTGAAGAGTAGACTAACTCTAGTTACGAGAAATGACTTCTTTGCCACTTCGGAGATTGGTAATTAGCCCTTGACTTCTCACTGCATATCCACAAGGAAAGTGCCAATCATTTCACTCATATTTGCAAATGTAATCATCCTTGGCTTAACACACATTCACATTACCCCCTTTCAGGATTATAGCTTAGAAGAAATTATAACACTTTCCAAAACAAGAAACAAACATTAACACCAACATACAACAGAAAACACTGGTGGCTGCACTTGCCAGATGGGTGTGTAGCCTTCTGAGGAGCTGGTTGGGAAGCAAGGGCTCTGACTGCCAGCCAGAGGCCTTGGGTGGCTTTTCTCAGCCCTCGGTCCAGAGACTGTATGCAGAAAATCACTGCTTAGGGCCCAGGACTGCACCTCAGCCAATGCTCACTTGCTCTCCTCTGAGTTGGAGATTCACACCTAAAAACTGAATACAGCCCCTGGGAGGCTGGGCAGAGAAATAGGCAATGCTCTTTCACAGAATTTAAGTGACCAGGCAGGTTTGGTGTCCAGGTGGCTTAGCACCAATGGCAGCAGGTTTTGTCCCCAGGAGATCAGTCAGGATTGTTAACCTGTGTTGACAGACCTGCCTTAGTTGCTGCAGCCCGTTTCATTTGGGGCAAAGAAGTCCCCCCCCTTTTTATTGTTATTCTGTTATAGTTGTCCCAATTTTTCCCCCTCTGCCCTCCTCCACCCACCCTACCCCCTGCTCCTACAGTCACACTATTCCCACACTATTGTCCATGTCTGTGGGTCATTCAAAAATGTTCTTTGTCTTGTTCCACCATTATCCCCGTCCCCACTCCTCTCAGTCACTGTCAGTCTGTTCCAGGATTCCATGCCTCCAGTTCTATTCAGTAAATGAGTGGATCAATACACTATGGTACATTTACACAATGGAATTCTATGCAGCAGAAAGAAAGAAGGAGCTCCTGCCCTTTGCAACAGCATGGATGGAGCTGGAGACTATTGTGCTAAGTGAAATAAGCCAGACGGTGAAACACAAATACTGTATGATCTCACCTACAAGACAAATCCCCTTTTATATGAATTTTAGGTGTTAACTAAAGCATCAGTGGGAAGTATGGTTAGGGTTACAGAAGATACTAGTGCTTTTATCTGTCTAAACTATAGAGAATATTGTTATGCTTTAGCTACCTTAAAGATTAAATTACCCTTCAAACCTCAAAATTAAATCTGTGTAGAAGGGTGGATGGAGAGGATAAGGAGTAATGTACAGTTCTTACAACATTTAAAAAGAACACATAATTAATAATCAACTGGCCTCAATACACTTGACTTTGCTAACCACAATAGAAACACCAAATTTGAACCATCCTACTTCAGGATAATCCACAGTGTTTGGGCCCACAGTGTTTGGGCTGCCCAGGTCATTACCAGAGGACGTGTTCCAGCATTTTCCTTTAGGGGTCTACGGTAGGGAAGCAGTTGCCAAGAATTACCTTTGGACAAAAGTGTGCTTTCTTCTCTTTTGAGCACATTTTGCTTGTTCTTAGAAAAATTCCATTTTCAATTATTTTCATTCATTAAAATAATATAAAACATTTAATTGATACTCAATAAGTATGTGAATGAATGAAGCTCTCACAAAGCCTTAAGGAAAATTATAAAAGATGCCTAAGTTACAGCCACCACTGCCACAGGGATGCATAAAACAGAATTTATAAATCTCCCAGTTTTAATTTCTCATTCATTATTAAATCAACAAATATCTATTGAGTCCTGCTGCTTGCCAGATAATGTCCTAAATCCTGGGCGTACATCAGTGAATGAAACAGTGAAGGATATCTGCTGGCCTGGAGCTTCTCAGTTAGAAATGAGGAGATAGTAATAAAAGGTAAACATAAAAAAATTATACAAAATATTGGATAGGGATATTTGCTAGGGAAAAAACATAGAGCAAGATAAGAAAGAACTGGCTAGCTGGAGGGGCAACTGCAGTTTTAAAAGGAGTGGTCTGCAAGGCAACACTTGAGCAATGACTTAAAGGAAGTGGATATGTGAGAGACCCAGGCCGTGGGAATAGTCAGTGAAGAGGTCAAGGATGAATTTCTCTTGTCATGTTCCAGGAATAGCAAAGAGGCCAAGTGGATGCAGCAGAACAAAATGGGGCCATTTGAGATCAGGGAGGCCCTCGGGTTGGGGGAGGGAAGTAGGTAGATAATTTAGGGCTCATGGACCACCGTAAAGACTTTTATTTATTTATTTATTTATTTGTTTGTTTATTTTTGCTGAAATACGAGGTCACTGTAATGGTTTGCACAGAGAATACTATAATTTAAATCTGTTTAGAAAGATAAAACTTCCATGTTGATAATAGACTATAAGCAAGTGTAAAAGCAGGTACATCATGTACGTAGCAATAGCAGTAATCCAGGTGAGCTATGGAGGTGTCAGAGCCTGAGTGGTCTCAAAGAAGGTGGTGAGAAGTGGTCAGACTGGGGATGTCTTGAAGTTGGAACAAACAGTTTTTCCTGACAGACTGGATATACGGAGAGAGAGAAAAGGAAGACTAAAGGATAGCTCAGGGTTTTGTGGAAGTATAGGGTTGTATTGGTTGAGAGAGAAGAGTTCCATGCTGACGATGGGGGAAGAAGAATGAGGGCTGGTGGGACAGGGATCTCTGGTGGCCACGAGAAGGCACCTGTCAGATCTCCAAACACAGGGAGTAGAGCTACCCAATGAACTGAGGCCACACTTCTCAAGATCAGCTGCCACTGAATGATCAAGAACAGCCCTGGCTGGCATAGCTGAGTGGATTGAGTGCGGGCTGCGAACCAAAGCATCGCAAGTTCGATTCCCAGCCAGGGCACATGCCTGGGTTGCAGGCCATGGCCCCCAGCAACCGCACATTGATGTTTCTCTCTCTCTCTCTCATTCTCCCTCCCTTCCCTCTCTAAAAATAAAATAAAATAAAAAAGATCAAGAACAGCAGGAGTACTGAAGAAGATCCAATTCTTGGAAGATTCGGGGCTTTTCTGGCAGGTAACCTTGGCTCACAGATTCCCATTCAGCCCTACTAAACTTTATTAGAACTGTGTTATAGTCTAAGGCTTGTCCCAGACAACTTTCCTTCCTCTCTCCTCCACAGGGGGCTGCATTTCAGTCTGAAGGTTCTCTCACATTCTCCAGATTCCTCATTTCTGTCATTATTATTTTGCCCCAAAAGCATCCTGAACTTCTTGCTGATAAATTTTTATTTATTGACTGATTTTTGAGAGAGAGAGAGAAAAAAACATCGGTTTGTTGTCTTATGTATTTATGCATTCATCGGTTGCTTCCTGCATGTGCCCTGACCTGCACACCTTGGCATATTGGGATGGCACTCTAACCAACTGAACTACCAGGCCAGCGTGCCTCCTGGACTTCTAACCCCATCTTGCTACAAGCTTCTCAGAGAACCAGAAGTAACTCAGGATGTTAGAGTGAATACATCAGAAAATGGAAAGTGGTGATCGAAGAGAACAAGATGCATAAAATTGAGTTCATGCAGGAGTTGCAGGTACTGGTAATTATAATGCCTAGGATGTGGCAATGGAGAGAGAGGCTGAGAGTTGGATGAAGGACAAGGTCATAGTTGGAAAAGAATCCAAGAAATTGAGGAGGGTTAGGGTAGTGGGCAATTCATGTTTCTGAGTTCTAAAATGGCAAATAATTAGTACAATGAGCCAACAGCTAAAGTAATCAGAAAATGAGGGAAGAATGATATCAGATCAGTAAGTGAAACCACAATGAAGGGTAGAGGATGATGTAATCTAATAGCAAGCCATTCCAAGCTAACACGGTTGGGAGGTGGGGGTAACAATCAAGGAGAATGGCCTGATAGGACAATAGGTAATCTATTCCATCTCAGCCCTAATGATAGACGGGCTAAGGGGAAAAAAGAAAAGGAACAGCCACCTTACTTTGAGAGGGTTTCAAAGGAAGCAGTGTCTGAGAGCGAAACAGTCCCATTGTGAGGAGCTCTCAATGTGGGACCGTTTTATACCACTCAACGTCCCCTCCCCTTGGGACATTTGACAGTCTAGAAACTGGGGCAGAGGTGCTACCTGCATCTAGTAGGTAAAGGCCAGAAACATTGTGAAATGTCCCACAATACACAGGACAACCTCCTACAACAAAGAATTATGTGGCCCAAAATGTCAATAGTGTTGATGTTAAGAAACCCTTCATTAGAAAAACAAGGTGAAAGAAGCTCAGAGAAGGGGTTGAGGAGACAGACAGAAGGTTTTGGTAAGTCCTGGATGGCACTCTAATTCCTGAAGGCACAGGTGGAGGGGTTTGGGTTTGGGTAAGATTAGAATAAGGAAACAGAATGGGCCATGTGCAGGCCATTACAGAAATTAGAGTTTTAAGATGAGGTCTGGTTTCTTGTGATAATTGATATAAAATGAGGTAGTGTATGTGTGTTAGAAGGGGCTGCAGAGGTAGGTGGCTCCCTCTTCACTCTTGATAGTGACAATAAAGGCAGGGGGGTTGTGAACTGTGGTCTCGGTTCCAGTGCCCAGAATTTATCTGGACTCCTGTGTGGAAAGGACACGCATACATCTAATAATGTGTAGCATCCTGGCTCATGTTGGACTTCATACTTTCCCTACTTTCTCAGTCTTTCTTTTTTATTATAGTAATCTCTGCCAGTAACCCCAAGTCTTTATATTTGCTCAGAAGCCTTATCAGAAGCTAGCAGCATTTCTGATAAAGACTCACTACCTTTCTGCCTTGAGTAATGTCCCCTACCCTCAGCTAACACGTACATACAGATCCCTACAAAACATGCCTGCTAGCCGTTTTGTTACCTCAAGGTTCTGATAAATTAAATTAGTGGTTGTGTAAACTACTCCTCCTATATTAACATGTTAAACCTACTAGAAAAGAATGAACCTGAAAAGGATTTCTATACTTTAAGGAATCATTACTCGTGGCATTATAGGTGTGGGGTCAGAACTACTGTTAGAGACATATTGAAATCACACTGCCCAGGTGGCCAACAGCTCAGAAAGAGCCCTAAAGAAGGTACAAATCTTTATTAACACAGCTGCCTACCTCCTTGTGGCTGAAAGACTCCACAAGAGCAAATCCTAGAAGACAGTATCCAGACACACACTGAGAAGAGTTGTGTCTCCTGCACCACACTTGAGGCCTTTGTCCCTATTTAGCTGTTTGTAACAATTAGATGCCATTGAGCCTATGGCTTAGCTTGACTGTCCGCTTTGCCATCCTGGTCCTAATGTGGTGCATGGCCTGATCTGCTCCTCACCTGAAAATACACTCTCCTACCAGTTTCCTGAGCTCCGTCTCTTCCTGCTCCTCTAGCAGATGGAAATGATGTCTCTACTCTGTGCTCCCAGAGCACCTTGTGCACTTATCACACTGTATGCTGCTGCCTCTTTTACCATTTTCCCTAGCTTTATTGTAATTCTTGTTTTGCTCACTTCTTCCCTCAAACAAATGTGAGCACCATAGCAGTAGGGACCACTGATTACCCTACTTCATATGAGCAGACTTGCAACAGTGCCTGGCACATAAATGTTTACTGAATTAGTGAGTGGATGGATGGACGGATGGATGGATGGATGGAAGGATGGAAGGATGAGTGGGTGAATAAATAGCCTCTGTACAGGCTCAGAGAACTCTAACAGTAATGCCGTTTTGTCGATGGCCCTAAAACTACTGGAGTTTTAAATTATCTTTGCATTGTTTTTTCTCATCTTTTACTGGCATGTAATCAATTCTTGTCACTGAACAACATGCCTGTTTACCAGCACTCCTACTGTCTTACTCTCTTAACTGATTATTTCTATTCTGCTGTGAGATGGGAAATCTCAGGTCATCAAAGCCTGTGATGAAGTCAGTAAAGTTAAGTGTGAGTGGCAGGCTGTGAGTTGAGACTGAAAAACACTTCATGAAAAAATTATAGAATCTTCATGCATTTAATTTTTATAAGTTCTTGTCTTTCAGAAATCCTTTTGTTTGTCACGTGGTTCTCATCTCTTCTCTTGATGGTTGAGGTCGTGAGATAAAGGAAACATCGCAATCACATGTGTATTCGTTTTAGGTTGAAATGCGATTGCTCTGTTTCGTGATGCAACCTCAAAGGGAAGGATACTTACTAAACTCCACTAAGTGCTCATAAGTGTTTCATCCGTTCCTTATGCAGTCTTCTAAGGGTTCAGTAGAAACTCTTGTCTGCAAGTATTTTACAGCACAACTTCTACTCGGTCACAACTACTTATACATAGTAAAAGTTCCTTGCTGTCCCATCTGTTACTTTCTTTTTCTTTTTTGTCTTTGTTTTCATTTTCTGTTACCATAAGACCAGCTAAATGGTTAAAACACAACTTATAAATGAAAAAGTCTACTTCCACTTCCAGTATCACCACTTAATGAGGTGAAGAGACATTGGGGGAAACATACCTTAACTTTTGAGACTCAACTTCCTCATCTGTAAAAATGATGGAAATTCTAATACCTAATTCCTATGATTTACATGAGAGCAAAATAACATAATATACTAAAACACTATAAGCTATGAGTAATTCTACATGTTTCTATGTTAGTACTGAAGGAGAGGAGAAAGGTACTTGGGAGTTACCTGGGTGCAGAGAAAAAGAGAGAAGGAAAAAAGTTTATGTGGGGAAACAGAAGAAACAGAAGACATGTTTCCTAAACTCAAGGAATATAAAATCTATTTACAGAAATAAGATTTTTATATAAGAAACAATTAGTGAAAACTACCAAAACAATATGTACAATCAACTGAGAAATTGTGTGGTACAGAATATTAACTGCTTTAGGACTTTATAGAAGGAAGACATGTGAACTGAATAAATTAAGAAAGGCATCTTAGAATATAGTCTTACTCTTTTAAATCTTAAAGAAATCCTAAGCAATCTCCAGTTCCAGTTCCACCATTTTAGAGGTGGAGAACCCAAGAGTCCATCGCATTTCCTTCAGGAAGAATGCAATCTTCAAGAATGAAATGATTTTATCTTCCATAAAGGAGCTTATAGTGTCCCTGTCCAGTGTCCCTGATTCATGCAGCTCCTGCCAGGGGACACCTCTATGTCACCTGGCTCTGGTGGCTGGTAGGGTCTATGCTAGCTGGTGCCACAGGACTGTAACCAATGGAGAAAGTGTTCTTAAAAAACTACTACCCCCAAAGTACAGCAAGAGGAAACAGACCCAAGAGCTCAGTCTTTCTGTAAAAGTGGCCTTTTGCTTACTATCATGGCTGTAGCCTGAGAGGCAGACTTCTACCGAAATACTCGTCTAAGGTCTGATGGTAAACCTTTCCTGAGATCTCAGAGGGCAGCTTCCACCTTCATGCTCTCCCTCTGCCACACTTCAGAGCATCAGTATCTATCAGAGATCTTCTGAGTGTCTGGTACCTCAGCTTTACTATCTATTAACCTAATTTTTATGGCTGCTACCCAAGGGATGCTCCTTGACTGCCTGCCTCTGGTGGCTAGGGAGGCTCAGGCTCCTGGGCCCATGGGACTATAACAATTGAAGAGAGTATTCTTGGCAGGCTAGCACCCATATCGCACTGAACAGAAAGAATATTGAAATACACCATCAGCTTTTGTGCAGAAGAGGCTACTTGCTTGTCCTGTTGCTTCAGCATTGGGGGGGGGGGGGCTCAGGTTTGGCGCATATCTGGGAGCCTTAAAGATGCTCTCAGAAAATGTAGGCCAGGAGACACAATCTTTGTGGTCTCCCTCTACCTTGCTACAGCTCATGTGTATCTCCCAGAAAGGTGCTTATATTCTTGTCTGGAGCCCTTATTTTTGCAAATGCCACCCAAGGAAGACCTGCAGATCATCAGGCTCTGGGGATCAGTAACGTTTATGTTTATGGTCCTTCAGGACTGCATATATTTGCATCCTTCAAAAGTGACTACCTGAGGTCCTAGCTTCAAATTAGCCTGAATCTAGGTGCTGATTAAGATCCTTTCCTTTGGGTAACTGACCAATCTTGGCATCCCCTCAACTACTGAAAGGAATTAAAAATAAAATCAGCTGCTTGGATAACCAAAAAGGTTTGAGAGATTGCCAAGGGCTAGAGTAAGGTTGACCAGTAAGGTTCATCCCCTATACAAGTCCACCCTTCAGGACTGGGAGAGGAGGCTGTTCCATCCAATGCAAGAAACTAACACAGACTTAAACAAAATGAACAAACAAAAAAATACGTTACAAATGAAAGAATGAGATAAAATTCAGAAAAAAACCTTAATTAAATAGAAATAAATAATTTACCCGATTGCCTATTTGTTTTGCTGGTGGCTTCTTTTGCTGTGCAGAAGCTTTTTAGTTTGACACCGTCCCATTCATTTATGTTTGCCTTTACTTCCCTTGCCTTTTGGGTCAATTTCATAAAATTCCTACACCAAGGTCCATAAGTTTAGTACCAATGTTTTTTCTATGTAATTTATTTTTCAAGTCTTATATTTTGAAATTTGATCCATTTGAGTTGATTTTTGAAAGTAGGAAAAAACAATGGAATACTACTCAGACACAGGATGAAATATTACCGTTGCAACATCATTGAATCTTGAGAACATCATGCTAAGTGAAATAAGGCAGACAGTTGAAAGTTAAGATTTCACTCATATGTGGGGTATAAAACTGAAAGCAACAAATGAGAAAACAAGAAAACCTATCAAATAAAAACTCATAGACACAGATAACAGTATAGTAGTTACCAAAGAGAAGGGGTTTTGGTTTTTAGTAAAGGGTAAAGTGGATCAAATATCTGGTGAGGGTGGAAGACTTGACTTTGGGTGGTGGACACACAATGCAATATACAGATGATGTATCAAAGAACTTCACACTTGAAACCTATATAATCTTATAAACCAATGTCACCCCAATAAACTTAATTTTTAAAAAATGTAACTGATGAAGAGTTTGAAGTAATAGTCATAAAAATGCTCACCAAACTTGGGAGAATGGATGAACACAGTGAGAATTTCAACAAATAGAGATAGCTACAAGTCACAGAGCTAAAGACTACAATATCTGAACTAAAAAGAAAAGCACACACACACTACAGGGGTTCCGCAACAGATTAGGCAAAGCAGCAGAATCAATGAACTTGAGGACAAGGCAGAGGAACTTACCCAATCAAAGAAATGACAACAACAAAGAATGAGAAAAAGTAAAGAGAATTTAAGAGATTTATAGAATGATATCAAACTGACTAACATTCTCATTATAGGAGTCCCAAAAAGAAAAGAGAGAGAGAGAGAATGTGGCATAATACCTACATGAAAAAATTATAGCTAAAACTTTCCTGAACCTAGTGAAGAAACAGACATATAAATCCAGGAAATCCAGAAAACCCCAGGTAAGAGGAATCCAAACAGACCCACACCAAGATATGTTATAATTAAAATATCAAAAATCAGACACAAGGAAAGAATCTTAAAAGCAACAGCAGAAAAACAACTTGTTACATACAAGAGAATTACCATAATACAATCAGAGATTTTTTAACAGAAGCTTTGTGGACTAGAAGGGAGTAGCACAATACAGTTAAAGTGCTGGAAAAAAAATACATCCTACCTAGGATATTTTACCCAGCAAAGTTATCATTCATAACTGAAGGAGAGATAGTTTTCCAGACAAGCAAAAGCTAAAGGAATGCATCACCACTAAACTGGCCTTACAAAAGGTATTAAAGACATTTTAAGCTGAAATGAATGGATCTTAATAACAAAACATAAAAGTGTAAACCTCACTTGTTAAAGTAAACATGTACTAAAGATAGTGGATTAAACACTTATAAAGCTAGTATGAAGGTTAAAGGACAAACATAGTAAAAAATAACTAAAATAATTACTTAAGAGATACACTAGATAAAAAGAGCTAAAATGTGACATCAAAACATAAAATGTTGGAGATGTAATAATGTATAGCTTTTAAATGTGTTCAAAGTATCAAAATAAAATAGACTATTATAAATGTTATATTTATATAAGACAAAATAAACTTTAAAACAAAGACTATAATAAGAGACAAAGAAAGTTGCATATGATAAAGAGATCAGTTCATCAAAAAATATAGCATTTGTAAATATTTATATACCCAATATAGGAGAACCTAAACATATATAAAGCAAATCTTAACAAACATAAAGGGAGAAATAGCAAGGTAATAACAATAGGAGACTTTAATACCCCACTTAATCAATGGATAGATTGTCCAGACAGAATATCAGTAAGAAAACACAGGGTTTAAACAACATGTTCAATGAGGTGGCAAGGTGGTGTTAACTAATATACACAGAACATTCCATGAAAAAGCAACAGAATACATGTTCTTCTCAAGTGCACATGGAGCATTCTCTAGGACAGATCATATATTAGGCCACAAAACAAATCTTAAAATTTTTAAGAAGACTGAAACAATATCATGCATCATTTACAACCACAGTAGCGTGAAAGTAGACATCAACTGCATGAAGAAAGCTGAAAATTTTACAAATACTGGAGATTAAACATGTTACTGAACAACCCATGGATCAAAGAGCAAATCAAAAGACAAATGAAAATAGAAATAAAACATGTTTATTAGAAACCTGTCCAGGTGGCTCAGTTGGTTGGAGCATTGTCCCATATGCTAAAAGGTTGTGGGTTCAATTCCCAGGCAGGGCACATATGTAGGTTGCAGGTTTGATCCACAGTTGGGGCAAGTATGGGAGGCAACCAATTGATGTTTCTCTTTCCTCCTTCCTTCCTTTCTCTCTAACATCAGTAAAAGCATAACCTTTGGAGAGGATAAAAACACTCATTGGATACAGCAAGAGCAGGCCATATCGTTAAACAGCTATTGCTATAAGCCTGTGTTTTGACCAGGGGGTAAGCATAAGAGAGGCAGGACAGAGAAGCTACAGCTAGAACCCTGATGGGTCGGTGATTAGCTCCAATGACCAAAAGCACTTTCTGGCTGAGATCAGCTTAGAATTCTCATACAGATGTCTGGTGCAAAAGAGTATGAGCTCAACCTTCTCTCCTAGCCAGGGGAAAAATGAGAGAATCTCTTGCAATTCTCTGGTATGATGAGGGCACCACTACATTTAGTAGCTCTTCCTCATGTGCAGCATGGGATATCGGCCATATGAAACCCAGATATTGGGTCAGATATGAGAAGTACTCAGATTTTTAAGTAGTCCCAGGGGTCAACTGATTTCAATACAGAAAACTCTCTCTGACAGTCAGGCACCTCAAAAGTGTGTTAGGACCTGAGGATACAAATATTAGAAACTTGTCTCTGTCCACAATGGTGATTGTGATAAATAGAATAAGCACACAGCTGGTGCTTAACATAATGCACTAACTGCTGCAAGAAGAAAAGCATAAGAAGCAAAGGGATTCTTGGATCCAATCCAAGTTTTTCACTTGATCTAGGTTTTAACCCCTTAACCCAACCTGGTAAGGGCCAGAGTCTGGAACATGGTTCCTAACCTATGGAATAAGAAGAGGATGATCTGTAAACTGTGAAGTGCACAGTAATGCAAGGGGGACACCATATTATTACTTTTTGTAGTCCTCGGTATTGGAAACTCAGTGTAGCCTTCTTTTCCCCTCCCACGTTGGGAATCAACAGAGAAATAAGACACAAGGGACAGGCAGATGAAGACCAAAATGCCATCTTTATGACTAATAAACCTGATTAAACAATGTGGCTTTGTGTCTGTCTCTAAACTTGGCTTGCTGCTGGAAAGTCCGCTCACTTCCTATGGGAAGAAGTGAATCCAGGTGTGGAGGGCAGCTGGGAGTGTTCCCACCATTATTCCCTCCAGGGGCATGACAGCACAGTGCATGCTTCAAAACTGTTTGCTCAGTGAATGGAATATGTGTAAACATTTTGTCTATTGAGCTTTCTGAGAAGGAAGGATGGCTGTTATCTTTGAGGGAAAAGCTGCTCCAGTAGTGAATGTATTACTGTCATTCCTTGCTGAGAGGAATCAAAGGCAAGATACTTTATAGAAGCTGCCACAGGTCCAAAAAAAGTACTGAATTTCTGCCTGCTAGTCATCCTCTTTAAAGGACCGGATGTCTTGTTCTTGCTTCTGTTTGCCAGTGCCCACAGTTTCTTATTCACAATCTGTTTCTCAGTTCTCTTTGGTGCAGTAACTTTAAAGGTGGTCTCCCTCTTTTTGCCCACCTCCCTCCTCCCTTTCTCTCCTTCTATGTGTCTTTCAGAGCACTGTTTTCTTTGCCCACACAACATGCCGGACCAGAGCCATCAATCATATACATATGAGTAGGGTTGGCATGACCTACTCATAAGTCCAACATTACATAAAGTTGAAAGCATAATGCACGTTAATGCAGAGCCAGTGCTATTGTTCCATCCAATCAGATTTTCCTCTGCACAAAATCCCTCATGCCTCAGAAAAGGGTGATCTTTCTTCATCTCCCTCTACCTAAGTATTCAAATGTAAGACATTTTCCCTGACTTCATAGCAATCACTTTGTGCTCTGAAGCATGAGATTTAATTACCCATATCATTGTCTTGGCCTGCATAGCTACAACCATTATCAATGAACATAAAATTACACTTCTTTGATATAAATTCAGCCACAGTTATGCAGTTCCAATCATGCATCAACCAATACATTAGAATATTTTTTCAAGCCTCTAGGGAATAAATGTCCTCTAAAAATTTTGCATCCTATTTAAGACAAATTTCAGGAAATAATGGTGAACTTTCATTAACCCCTGAATAGCCTAACAATTGCCCAAATTAGTAGAAAGATTTGGAGAGGAAATAAGGTAACTCTAAATACTAAGTTTATTTTCTCTACTGTGTATTTGATCAATGTCCCTGTTTGGGGTGATATGTGCATATTATTTTTAAAACATTTTCTGAATGAGCAGCAGATCTTTCCATTAACAAGTGGGAACATGGCCTTGAGACAGAGATCACAGGACGCATCAGAAATGAGCCAGCACAGCAAGAGCTGCACTTCACCTACTGGTGTGACGGAGAAACCGCAAACGAAATCGAGAAGCGCTGGGAAGTCTTTCTCTAAGCCCTGGAAAAGGAACTTCCCTACTGAAATTTCTTTAAAAAATTTTTTTAATCTTTATTGTATTTTTTCCATTATCATTGAGTCCCCTTATACCCACCTCCCCCCAGCAATCACCACACTTCTGTTCATGTCCATGAGTCCTTTGTCCTCCTTGCTCAATCTTTCCACTCCCTACGCCCCCACCCCACTAGCTCTCCATCTGAGTCTATTCCTGTTTTGCTTGTTAGTTCACTTTGTTCATTAGATTTCAAATACAAGTGAAATCATATGGTATTTGTCTTTCTCTGACTGGCTTATTTCAGTGAGCATAATGTCCCCAGGTCCATTCCTATTGTTGCAAAGGGTAAAACTTTCTTCTTTTTTAGTGCCTAGTAGTATTCCAATGTGTAAATGTCCCATAGTTGTTTTACTCACTCACCAATGGATAGACACTTGGGCTGCTTCCATACCTTAGTGATTGTAAATAATGCTGCAATGAACATAGGGGTGCTTATATTCTTTTGAATTAGTGGCTTGGGCTTCTTTGGATATATTCCCAGAAATGGGATCACCAGGTCAAAAGGCAGATCCATTTTTAATGTTTTTAGCTATATTCACACTGCTTTTGACAGTGGCTGCACCAGTCTGCATCCCCCCAGCAGTGTAAAATGGTTCCCCTTTCTCGATACCTCGTCAGCACTTGCTTGTTGATTTATTGATGATAGCCATTCTGACAGGTGTGAGATGGTATCTCATGGTTTTAATGTGCATTTCTCTTATGATTAGTGATGTTGAGCATCTTTTCATGTGTCTATTGGCCATGTGCATGTCATCTTTGGAGAAGTATCATGTCCTTTACCCATTTTTTAACTGGGTTGTTTGGTTTTTTGGTGTTGAGTGTTGTAAGTACTTTATAAATTTTGGGTATTAACCCCCTGTCAGATGTATCCATGAATATATTCTCCTATTCTGTGGGTTGTTTTTCTTTTCTTTGCTTTGCAAAAAAACTTTTTAGTTTGATGTTGTCCTATTTGTTTACTTTTTCCTTTTGTTTCCCTTGCCTGGGGAGATATATCCAATAAAAACTTCTATGAATAATATCCAAGATTTAGCTCCTAATGTTTTCTTTTAGGATTTTCATGGGTTTGGGGTCTAACATTTAAGTCTTTGATTCCTTCTGAATTTATTTTTGTGTGTGGTATAAGAAGGTGGTCTAGTTTCATTTTTCTACACATCTCTGTCCAGTTCTCCCAATACTATTTATTGAATAAATTATCTTTAGCCCATAGTATATGCTTGCTTCCCCTGTCAAATATTAACTGACTGTAAAGTTATGGGTTTATTTCTGGGCTCTCAATTCTGTTCCATTCATCTGTGTGTCTGTTTTTATGCTAGTACCATGTTGTTTTGATTACTATGGCCTCATAGTATAGTTTGATATTAGGTGGCATGAGTGATTCCTCCAACTTTGTTCTTTCTCAGGATCACTGTTGCTATGTGGGGTCTTTTGTGGTTCCATATAAATTTTTGAAATATTTGTTCTAGTTCTGTGAAATATGTCATTGAAATCTTGATAGAAATTATGTTGAATCTATAGATAGCTTTGGGTAGTATGGACATTTTAATGATGTTAATTCTTCCTATTCTTGAACATGGAATAAATGTGCTTCCATTTATTTGGATCTTCTTCCATTTCTTTCTTCATGTATTATAATTTTCCATATACAGGTTTCACATCTTTGGTTAGGTTTATTCCTAGGTATTTTATTCATTTGAAGGAATTGTGACTGGGACTGTTTTCTTAATTTTCCTTTCTGTTAGTTCATTATTGGCCCATAAAAATGCAACTGATTTCTGGATATTAATTTTGTAGTCTGATACTTTGCTGAATTCATTTATTAGTTCTAGTAGTTTCTTGGTGGATCATTTGGGGTTCTCCATGTACGGTATCATGTCATCTATGAATGGAGACCATTTTACTTCCTTTCCGATTTGTAAGCCTTTTATTTCTTCTTGTTTGATTGCTGTAGCTAGGACTTCTAGTACTATGTTTAATAATAGAGTGAAAATGTACATCCCTGTCTTGTTCCCAGTCTTAAGAGGAATGCTTGTAGTTACTACCTGTTGAGTATGATGCTGGCAGTGGGTTTGTCATATATGGCCTTTATTATGTTTAGGTATGTTCCTTATGTTCTCACTTTGCTGAGAGTTTTCATCATAAATGGGTGCTGGACTTTATCAAAAGCTTTTTCTGCATCTGTTGATATGATCATGTGGTTTTTATCCTTCATTTTGTTTATGTGGTGAATCACATTTATTGATTCAAGAATGTTGTACCAACCTTGCATTCATGGAATAAATCCCACTTGATCATGGCGTATGATCTTTTTGATGCATTTCTGTATTCAGTTTACTAATATTTTGTTGAGGATTTTAGCACCTATGTTCACCAGGGATATTGGCCTGTACTTTTCTTTCTTTGTAGTGTCTTTTCTGGCTTTGGAATTAGGATAATGTTGACCTCGTAAAATGAGTTTGGGGGCCTTCCCTCCTTTTCAATTTTACAAAATTGCTTGACAAGGAGAGGTGTTAGTTCTTCTCAGAATGTTTGGTAAAATTCACCTCTGAAGCCATCTGCTCCAAGGCTTTTGTTTGTTGAGATCTTTTTTTTTTCCACTGATTTAATTTCATTAGGTGTAATCTGTCTATTTAGATTCTCTGATTCTTCCTGATTTATTTTTGGGACATTGAATGTTTCTAGGAATTTATACATTTTGTTTAGGTCATCAAGTTTGTTGGCATACAGTTGTTTATAATATTTTCTTACAATTCCTTGTATTTCTTTGGTGTCTGTTATTATTTCTTTTCTTTCATTTCTGATTTTATTTATTTGGGCTCTTTCTCTTTTTTTTGTTGATGAGTCTGGTTAAAGGTTAAACACTCTTATTTATTTTTTCTAAGTACCAGCTCCTGGATTCATTCATCTTTTCTATTGTTTTTTTAGACTCCATTTCATTTATTTCTATTCTGATCTTTATTATTTCCTTCCTTCCTTACTTACTTTGGGTTTTGCTTATTGTTCTTTTTCAAGTTCTTTTAAGTGCGAAGTTATATTGTTTATTTGAGTGTTTTCTTGTTTTTTTAGATAGATCTATAAAGCTATGAATTTCCATCTTAGAATTGCCTTCCCAGTGTCCCACAGGTTTTGAATGTTGTGTTCTTATTTTGATTTTTTTCAACATACCTTTTGATTTCTTCCTTGATCTTGTTGTTGACCCATTCATTGTTCAAAAACATGTTATTTAGCTTCCATGTCTTTGGGTGTTTTTCAGTGTTCTTCTTGTGTTTGCTTTCTAGTTTTATAGCATTGTAGTCAGAGAACATGCTTGACATGATTTCAAACTTATTAAATATATTGAGACTTGTTTTGTTTCCTAAAATGTGGTCTATCCTAGAAAACATTCCATGTGCACTTGAAAAGTATGTATTCTGCTGCTCTGGGGTAGAATGCTCTGAAGATATCAATGAAATCCATTTAGTCTACTGTGTTATTTAAGGCTACTATCTCCTTGCTGATTTTCTGCCTGGAAGATCTAGCCATTGAAGTCAATGGGGTGTTAAAATCCCTACTATGACTGTATTTCTGTTGATCTCTCCTTTTATGCCCATCGAGATTTGCTTTACATATTTAGGTGCTCTTATGTTGGGTACATAAATGTTTACTAGGATTATATCCTCTTGTTGGATCGTTCCCTTTATCATTGCATAGTGTCCTTCTTTGTCTCTTACTATTGCCTTGGTTTTAAAGTCTATTTTGTTGGATATAAGTACTGCTACCCCATCTTTTTTTTCTTTTCTATATGCATGAATATCTTTTTCCAACCCTTTACTTTTAGTCTGTCTGTATCTTTTGATCTGAGATGGGTCTCTTGGAGGCAGCATATATATGGGTCTTGTTTTCTTATCCACTCAGCTACCCTTAAATGGTTGGAGCATTTAAGCCATTTACATTTAAAGTGATTATTGATAGATATGTATGTAGTGCTATTTTATTATTAGACTGTTTTTCTCATTTTTTCTCCATTCTCTTTTTCTTCTTGTTCTTAAAGCAAGCCCTTAAACATTTGTGGCAGTACTGGTTTGGTGTTAACAAACTCCTTTAGCTTTTTGTTGTCTGGGAAGCTCCTCATTTCTCCTTTGATTTTAAATAATAGCCTTGCTGGGTAAAGTAGCCTTGGTTGTAGGTCCTTGCTTTTCTTCACCTTGAATATTTCACATCACTCCTTTCTGGCCTGAAAAGTTTCTGTTGACTAATCAGATGCTCCCTGCTTTTCTCTTGTGGCTTTTAGGATTCTTTCCTTGTCATTTTAATTATGATGTGTCTCAGTGTCGGCCTCTTGGGGTCCAACTTTTTGGGGATTCTCTGAGCTCCCTGGATTTGTGTGTCTTTTTTCTCCACCAGATTAGGGAAGTTTTTGATCATTATTTCTTCAAATAGATTCTTGATCCCTTGCTTGCTCTCTTCTCCTTCTGGTATTCCCATAATGTGGATGTTGTTATACTTCATGTTATCCAAAATGTTTCTTAAGCTCTCGTCATTTTTAAAAATTCTTTTTTTCTTTTTGATGTTCTGCCTGGGTATATTTTTTCTATTTTGTCTTCCAAAACACTGACTCTGTCCTCTGCTTCATCTGACCTACCATTTATTCCTTCCAGTGTACTATCTCAAAGATTGCATTCTTTATTTCTGACTAGTCCTTTTATATGGTCTCTATGTCTTTTTCCATGCTTTTGAGTATCCATATAATCATTACTCTGAACTCTGTATCTGATAAATTGCTTGCCTCCATTTTTTTCTAGTTCTTCTGGAGAATTCTCTTGTTCTTTCATTTGGGGTTTGTTTTTTTCTTTTCCCATTTTGGCTGCTTCTGTGTATTTTCTGTTTTAGATATTAAACTAATCAGCTGTTTAGATTGGTTATTAATCTAATTAAGCTGTAATTAGCAGTCAAGCTCAAGTACCACAGGGTGGGGCAGAGTAATTTCTTTAGGTAGGGCTGTTGCTTCCCTTTAGGCTGATGCCACCTGCAAAGGAGTGCTCTGCCTGAGGAAGATGGCTTCTGTAATATGGGGAATGACTCAGCAAAGGGATCCTGGTGGCTCTTCCTTCAGTTCTCCCCCCAGAGTCACCAGCCCCAGACTCCCTTCAAGCATCTCTATTCCACTCTGCCCTCCCTCTGCCAGAGTCCAGAGACAGTGGCTATGAATGAAATTTTGCGCATTGGTTCTTTAAGAGGCTCTCTGCATCTCCAGCCCTCTCTCCCTAGCAGACAGAAGCCCTGCTACATTTCATAGCTAAATGTTACCTAGGTTTCTTCCCCACTCTGGTGTTGTAGGCTGGGGAACCCAGCTTGGGGTTTAGACCTCACACTTCTCAGGGGGAACCCCTGTGGCCACTGAAATATCCCTCCTTCCCATGGAGCCCAGCCAGCTCTCCCGCACCTCTTCTACACTCTGTACCAGTCTCACTGTGGTGAAGTGATTCCTTTTGTCTCCCCATAGTTATAAGGCTTCACTCCAGTTGGTGTTCAGCTGGTGATTCTGGATGATTTCTCTACAATTTAATTGTAATTCCAGATTGGTGCTAGGAAAAGGTTAGTGTAGTTTCCACTTACTCCTCCACCATCTTGGATTGACCCCGCTACTGAAATTTCTTAAAGATCAATGCCACCTTGCACCCACTCTCCATGATATAATGGTACTGCAAATTACAGTTATAATGTACACATTTGAAATTTGGAAATCAAACTTTTTTTTATTTCATTTTTCAGTATACCTTTCTAAAAAATAAAGGGTCTTTGATATGACTACAATAGCATTATCGCACAGAATAAAATAGTTATGAGGTTGTAATATATAGTACAGACTGTATTGCATATTGAAAGTTACAAATAGAATAAAACAAAATCATGCTTTTACCTAACATTTTGCAACTTTTCTTGATAAAACTGAAAATATGCTATTACTTTCCCCAAAAGAGAATATGTGGCCCTTGTTCATCTTTGAGAATGCTCATTCCTCATCCAGTTGCGGCACACCCTCCACTCACCTCTGACATGCTGTAATTAAAGAGTAATATATAAGATTAAATACTATTAACATATACTCTGTTAGATGATAGAGAAATGGGATAGAAAGAAAAAAGAACTGAACTGGCTAAGAGAAAAAAATAGATTCATATCAAAACAAGAAACATATACTCATAACTATTATAGTCCTCATTTCTGTAACTGGTCATGTAGTTACATAAAGTTTTCAGAGTCTCCTTGTTCCACTACTCATTCCATATTCCCTTTTCCACCAGCAACCACTTCAGTCACTTGTGGTTCCTGGCTTGGTAGAGTAATCCACGCCCTTAATTCCTAATGGGTCCGGGCTATTAGCGTCTTGCCTATATTGTGTTTTAATTTTTTATTGATTTTTGTAAGAGGATATTTGAAAAGAGCACATTATCATGACCTACTATGATAGTCTCATGAGTATCAGTCTCTGAAATTGGCAGGCTGACCACTCAGCAAGGGCAGCAGCCAGATCTGCTTTGATGTAAAAAATCCATGTTGCTGAGTTCATACATAAAATCTATCCCTTCCCTCCTGGCCGCTTTGTTCATGAGTCCATCAGCTAAGGATAGCTAGGCAGAGAGACTTACTGAAGTCCGCAGAATAGGCTATCCAGTGCACTCAATTATTAACATCCTCTGCTGCTGAAGTTATTCTTTCATGCGCATTTACATAAATCAAAAGTATCTTCACAAACTCAGCTAATTTGAAAATGTATCAACATAAATCTTATCCAGATGTCCTTGTCGCCAATTTCCAATTGTTTCTCCTATATTTCTAACTGCTTATTACTTTATATGAGTTATTATAGACCCATACCTCTGACAATGCATCTCTTCCCGGCAAAATGCAGGTGTATTGCTTGAAGTTATGGCCACTAAAATTATTTTGTTTTACCACTGACCTTTCTTCACCCTCCACTAATTGATCACAGGGAAATCTCCTTGAGACTGTAAGTGCTTGCTGAGAGGAAGGAGGACACACAGTGTAAGAAGTAATGGACAGGGACGTCTTGGCCCCTGGACTCAGGCAGCACACCTGAGGTTCAGGATCTGCTTAAGCCCAATATTGTAGATCCTTCTTCTACTTCATGACAAAGTGCTTATGTGTATGCTCAAATTTGTGCATGGTGTCACAGACAATAGCCATTTAATAATGCACATTTAGGTTGCATGGAAATTAAGTGGTCCGTGGCCAAGTGCTTATCTCTTTTAAGGCCCAGTGGCAAGCCAGAAGCACTTTCTCAAAATGATCATCTTTATCTGCAGAGATTAGCACGGCGATGGTCCAAATCCTAAGTGTCTGCAATGTGTTTGCCTATGGGAGCCTTCCAAAGGCATCCATCCCTCTTTGACACTTCAGACATCACTCGATCACGTAGTGCAGGTGGCAAGGTTGCTTCCAGTGCCGACTGGACCCGTTACAGAGTTTTTTTCTTTCTTGTCTGAACCCAATTTAAGACTTGTAGCTTTTCAGGTTTTCAGTAAATGGTTATAGTAGCGTGCCCAAATGAGATACGCATTTCTTCCAAAGTACAAATTAGACAACTACAGGTTTCATGCTTCCTGTTCATCAGATCCACTTACCATGACATAATGAATGTAAGGGAAGAATGCGGTACCCTGTGGACTGGAGAGATGAGGAGAGTCCTTGTGGGCTAGATTATAACATAAGATTAGAGAGATGACATAGTCCTGAGTTAAAACAGTAAAGGTGTATGGCAGACCCCTTCTAGCTGAAAGAAAACTACTTCTGGTGGTCTTTACTAATAGTTACAGGGGGAAAGCACCTGTTAGACAAATAGCTGAGTACCAGATGACATGAGATGTGTCAATTTGTCATAGCAATGAAACCACATCCGGACCAACAGGTGCAATTGGAGTCATCATCTCATTAAATTTACAATAATCTACTGTCATTCTTCAAGAACCATCTGTTTTCTCACAGGCCCTAAAGGTTAGACTGAATGGAGCTGTGTTAGGAATCATCACGCCCATACCTTTCAAATCCTTGATGGTATCGGTAATTATGTAATTCCCTTAGGGATGTCACATTAGTATAATTAAATTATTTTGTTGGAAAAGGGGAGTTTTAGCAGCTTCTGCTTGGCCTTTACTACCTGTATTAGCTTTCTATTGCTGCATAACAAATTACCATACACCTGTGGGCTTCAACAATACACCATTTACTGTAGGTCAGAAGTCTGGCACAAGGAGGCTGGCTTTTCTGCTTGGGCTGAAATTAGGTGTTGAACAGCTGTATTCTCAATTTGAATTCAAGGTCCTCTTTCAAGCTTATTCCTGCCACTGGCAGGAATTCAGAGAACAGCCATAATAGAACTCTTTCTTTAAAAAATGTTTACTTCTTGTTTTATCTTTTTTTAATGTACATATAGTTGGCATATAATATTATATTAAAGATATTAAAGAGCTCTTAAATATTCTCTCCTCACAAATGTTTTATCACAGCCTCAGTGAATGAATTTTCTTCTGGGCCTTCTTGAGGAGCAGAGTCAGGGGGTAGAAAAGCAGAGCTTACTTGAGAAATTTATTCTGGCATTTATATCTCCCCAAACTTTTAGGTAGCTTCCACTACAATATAGTTTTGCCATTTTTACTTCACTTAGTTTTTAGTTGGACATGTCAACTTCATAGGAGACTTTCAGTCAAACAACCCAACAGACTTTTAGAGAGACTCCCAGGTGCTCAAGGCAACATATTCAACCCAGAATTACTGTTTAGTAAGCCATTTCAATGAATCATCCAACCCGCACATTTTAATCCTTCCACTGTCTCTCAACACACTTAGAATCCATTTATATATTTTTCCCCAAGGTCACCATCAGGTAAATTGGCAAAATCTTTCAATTTTTCAATACTGGGCCTTTTTATAGGTCAGATTTTGTGCCTGATTCTTTTAGGCACTGTCTGCACTTGAGCGGGTTACAGGTCTAGAAACAATGGAAGGTTTCTATGTTGGGCCTGAGGAGGAAAACCAGTACACTGCCAGGAAAACCCCTTGGGGGCCCATTTCAGGTTTTTCAGACAAGGAGATACTAACTTTTGAAAATGGGCAGAGAAGACAGAAAGATTTCTTTTACTGGTCAAAGAGACTCAATAAAATTTAGAGGTCCAACGTCCCCAGATTCACTAGAATTTGCACATATCAATGCAGTTTTCAGGATACCACTCCTTTCATACAAATGTCCTACCTTCAGCATGAAAGACTGTGAGACTGGCAATTCAACCGTGTTGTCATTTAGCCATGTGCAGGTTCGGTATGGGATTTAATAGTCAGAAATCTTAGCCATGAAGCTACAGGACTGAAGGGTTTCCTTCAGAGTGGTCGTAGAGCTTCCTGCTTTCTTCCTGTTTGTTGAACTGGGAATTTAAAGACCTGAGTTCATAATTTTGTTTGTCTAAGTTCTCCACTTCACTTAAAAACAATCAAGTTACCCCATCATATCCTTACTTTCACTTAACTTATTCCATGCCCTGTTCTTAGTCACTCAAAGTCTTGCTTCTCTAGGAATTGGCTTCCCACTGCTGCTCAATGCTCAGCAGATGAACTTGGAGGTCATAGGCTGGCTGTCACAGTCAAACACCGACTTTTAGAAAATAAAAAATGGCTGCCACTTCACTTTTACCTTCCAAATTTCATGTGAATTTCTCCTATTCTAACCTGGAGCCATAGACAGAAGAAAAGTCATGGAAACAGTTCCTTCTTTGCTAAGCGGACAAAGCTACCACTTGAAGCACCTTCCCCGGCCAGTTCCAGCTGGGGGCTACCCTTTGCAGATGAAAAGCTGAATGCCCCACGAGCTCTGAAGGAAACCATTCTGAGTAAAATGTGGTTGAAAGACATAAAAAAGATACATATAACATGATGTGTTCTATGGGAGGACAGAGGAGACATACTAGAACTTTCCCCCTCACCCAATCTGACACAAAAATAAATCGACAAGAATGTTCATTGATTTATGGGACCCAAAAAATTCCATGCCACATTCTAAGTTTTGGAAAGTCATTGTGTTCTGAAGATTCTTCTTTTGTAATATTTCTTCTGGTGTTTTTCTTGGATTCACATTGCTGCTGCCTTCAAACTAACATCTATGACTTTATTTATGGACTTTCTTTATTTATGTGCCCATCTGGCTGGTTTGCTGGCCTCAGTCTCCCACCATGATCTAGCTTACATATCCCAGAAGATCCATCCTACTTGCATCCTGTCATTTTTCAGTTCAAATCCCATTAATATCCTGATTTTCAGCCCCCATCCCCCTTCTACAGGGAAATGTGATCTCTCTACTAAGGACCCTTTCAGCCCATAACCACACTATATGAAAAAATCATCACTATGACAGATGGTAAACAGTCAGACCTGGCTAAGAGTTGCTAGGACACTGTAACAGACAGAATTCTACCTCCGCATGAACAGTCTGACAGCTTCTGTAAGTCAGGCCCTGTGTAGGCACTCAGTTGTTGACATGCCCCGCATGATCAGGTGGACTGCATGAAGTTCAAGCAGATCAGAGTGCATGTCCATAGAAGTTCATTAATACAAAAAGAGTGAAGGAAGAAAAACAGTTCTAAAAGGGCAAAGTCTAGAGGCCATGAGGTCAAACTGTCGAAGATGCTTATTCTGAAGTACAGACATCGAGCCAGACCCTGAGGGGCAGGGCTAAAGGTCATTTTTCTCTTCCACATTTTACACAACCTGACATGGGGTAGCCAGCTCTGATCATGCAATGACTATATCAATAACCAACCTAAAAATATGAGGGTCCCTCCACAGAATGAGCAAGGGGCACAACTAGGATGATCACGGGTCTCAGGTTGCATGGGACAGTCATAGCTCATGACTACGGCCCATGCATCACATACAGTTAGCAGCCCCTTTTGTTCTCAAAAGTCGCCCCACTTGGAAAATAAATTATATGTCCATTTTATACTTAGGTAAATATACTTAGTCCCTGCAAGACTGTACTAGCTCAGCATATCTTACTTTCAAACTGACATGAATGTGAACTTGTCCTAATTGTCTGTATCTGTCTGGTGATCAGCATCTTTCATGTTCCAATTCACTTTACTGCCCCTTGGTGATGTTCCATAATGTCGCTAATCTGGGTGCTATCCCAGGCTTTGTTGCTACTCAGTGACTTTATGTAAATCACTAAACTGTATCCATTTCTTCATCTTTTAAATAGACATGACAGGTATCTACAATATGCTCTCACTGTGAAAATACAAATGGATAATCTAAGCCAATGTTCAGAGCAGTGCATGAACATAACGTGTTATGTCTGCCAGCTCTAATAGTAGTGGTGTCACTGATGATCTGTCTTTACCTGAACCCACACAGAATCTCATTTGGCCCTTGAATTGTTAGTTATATCTTTATTTGTGGCTATTTTGTTTCTCAATTAATTCTAATCCTTATGACAGGGACTATGTCTTATTTTTTTATTCCCCAAGTACCTGCCACAATACCTCATAGAGAGTAAGAGCTCAGTACATAAAGATTTATTTTTAAGATAAAAATAAAAATAATTTGCCATATTTAAGCAGAGCCCATGGGCAAAATAAAACCATTAGTATTTCACATGTGAGACTGCGTCTGTCTTGAGAATAAATTCTGTACAGACTGGGGCACCAGGTGAAGATGTGAAGGAGAGTGTTAGGCCATGAACTAACTCCTAGCAAACCAAATGAAAACAGGTGGCTTTGTTTTTTTAAAGAAAACATTTGAAAACAAAAAGGTGTTGTATTGATTTTGGTCTATTTCTCTTAAATGTGCTTTCTTTCTTTAGTGTGTGTGTGTATAATAGGTTTTATTAAAACACAATTTTTCTCTTAAAATCATCCTCATTTACACAATGGAATACTATGCAACAGAAAGAAAGAAGGAGCTCCTACCCTTTGCAACAGCATGGATGAAACTGGAGACTATTATGCTAAGTGAAATAAGCCAGGCAGTGAAAGACAAATACCATATGATCTCACCTATAAGAGGAACCTCATCAATGAAACAAACAAGCAAGTGAAACATAACCAGAGACATTAAAACAAAGAACAAAGTGAGAGTAACCAGAGGGGAGGGGCGAGGGGGACAATGGGGAAGAGGAAGGATCATGAAGGAACATGTATAAAGGACCCATGGACTCAAAAGACCCATTGACAAAGCCAAAGCAGGGTAGGATTGAGGGTGGGAGGTGGGGGTGGATGGGGTGGGGGAAAGGGGTGGTGGGGAAAAATGTGCTTTCTTTCTTTGGAAAATTAAATGTTTTACCTGGTCCCTCTGTAGGATCCATGGAATAAAACTTAGCCATAACTTTACTAAAAGTACAGGGGCTGGTGCCACTCTTAGCACCATGCTAGAACACATATGGGGCTTAAAGACACCAAAGATAATATCCCTACCCTTGAGGGACGTACAGTCTGAAGAAAATAATTTAAAAATAAAGCTTATATACATCAAATGTAAGTAATAAAACCACAGGGACATAAACATGAAAAATACAAGTGAGAGAAGATATATACAATCTTATTTCTAGGGATATTACAGATAAATGAAAAGCTCTTATTTTCTGCATTACCCAATTTACTCTCAATCACATACATAGTCCACAATTCTTTTCCTCCTTTGAATCAGAATACAAACTTATCAAGAACAAAAATTAGCTATTTATCTTCCTTTTCATTTTTCAAAGACCAGACTGATTGTAGTTGATCAGTATTGGCGGTTAGTTTAAAAATTACTACATTGAGAATGAAGTCAAGATTCTGCATAGTGTTTTAAAATGTTAATAGCAACCCAGAGTAACTTTCACTGTATTTGAAGATAAGGGGACAGGTGGTGGTACCTCACTTCAAGAGAATCTGATTGCTTTCATATTTGTTGAGTTAATAAAAAAAACTAAAGTAACAATCATTATGTAAATATTAAAAGATGGATGTAAACTCAAATTTGATTTCCCATATACTCATTTAACAAGTAAACACATTTCCTATAATAAATAGAAAAGCAAGCCACTATAGTTGCAACTTTAAAGGTTATATAACCATGTATCGCTACAGTTAAAATAGAATCTAGAGAAGAACTGCGAGGAGGAGGCTGCTTGAATGCACATATGGCATCTTTCTTCCCCATAAAACATTGCTAAAACCATAGTAAAGAGATACATATTTAAAACATAAACCTCCGAAAGCTAAATTCTAGGCCAGCAATGGAAAAGGCCAGTTAATAACCAACCTGATGGGGGTGTCAGTTATCTCTAAAAGGGATTAAAGGATGTTTACACAGCAGTTCCATCATTTGACCCAATCCCTTCTTCACTGGGGAATTGTATCTCTCCAGACCAACGGAACACGGGGTGTTTCATTTCTGAAGATAAACAGAGGGACTCGGGACAGGGGCGTGGTAGGCCCAATTAAGAGGCTATCATGAAAATGGGAGATTGAGCAAATTTAGGCACACCTCAATTTCAAAAACTGCCTCTTTAGAATGGGAATCAAGGTGGATTTTGAAGAAATTGTTATACATTTAGGAATGTTTCCTCCTCAGATTTTGAAACTTGGTCATAAAATTAGCCACCCAGCGTCCCTGTTAAAAGATAGATGTTAAGTGTATTTTATAAAAGCCGCAGGTTCAGATATTCGTAACTTCAGTGGTGGCAAAGGAACCTCCTGCGATGCTGGTGCACCTTCTCTGCGGAGCTGACGCCTGTGCATGCACACGGATGTCAGAGGGGAGCAAGCTAAGAGAGGTGGAAAAGGGAAAGTTACCAGGATGAGAGAAAAACTCAATTTAAAAAGTATTCACGAGATTGACAGAGGCAGGAATTTTCCTAACTTAAGTTTAATGAGGTTTTCTTAATAGCTCACCCTCCGGTACTTTTCTTCCAAGAACCTAAATACATTGTTTGGAGGAATATTTTTATCCAGTTCCTCAAGCTATCTTTGTATAGCATCAAACTGAAAATACATTCTCATTTGGGAATCTGTTCAAGTTATATAAGAAGGTACTACTTTTTATTTTGTACTGTTTGGGCCAGACGGAGTCACTGAGGAAAGGTTGAAAAGTACAGAACGTTAACACGCAGCCATGGTAATGTACATCTATCCTACATACTGGGGATTATTTTATCGGTGTGTTTATCACTGATTATTTGGAAGGAGATGGAAGAATCTTTCCCCCAGGTCCCACCTAGCCTTTACAAATACTGAGGTCCATTGAGAGTCCTTGGGGAGTAACAGCCCTGTGGTACGCTTCACATCCAAGCAGCTGCAAGGAAAGAAAGGTCAACTACTCTGCTGACTCACATAATATGTAACAACTCCACAGCATCCCTGAAGCACAGGCACAGCTTTTGCTTAAAATCATTCATGCACAGGAAATGCAGTACCTCAGAAAGCCATTCAGGTCATGTTTGGGCACCCCAATAGTTCAAAGAGTGTTTCTAGACTTAGCAGCATAGTATCAAAGGCAGTAATTCTATGGAAAAGATAACTAAGTGTGATGACCTTTAAAAATAATAATAAACCAAACAAAAATAAGCTTGTAGTGTACTGTATTGGTAAGGATAGGCTGGATTCTGCCTCAATATTAAATATCCTCAATATTAATGCCTCAATATTAATTACCTGCCTCAAAAATAGTATCAAATTTGTGTACTTCAGCACAACACAGGTTTATTTTGTTTCCGTTTTGTAGATTGGGTTCCACTCATTTTGGTCACTTGGGGGCACAGACGGACACAGTCCCCATCTGTACACACGCGGCCGAGATCGGCACAGAAGAGGAGACTGTGCACTTGCTGTTGAAGCGTTTGCCCAGAAGTCACATAATCACTAACATGTTGTTGCTTAAGCAAGTCCTATGATGGAGTGTAACTCTAAAGAGGGCACAGAAGGTCAGAGACCTAAGTATCGGGGGGAGCCACGCTGACTGCTGTCTCTCTGTGCAGAAAAGCAAAATATAATGGATAACATGAAATAGCAGATGACAGATTAGATTAAAATACTCAAAACATATGCATTACAAAGATTTGCTATCTTGTATGTGTGATCAACTTTTAGAACTCAGTAAAAAGAGAGTATTACTTCTAACATGTGAATGAATGAAGGACATGGGAAGATAATATTCAAAAGCAGAGAGATAATTTTCAGTGGACACAGCCGAATGTTCAACCTCACTAGTCATGAAAGACTACTACTAATAAAAATAAAAGCTAATACTTATTGGACAATTACGTTATGTCAGACATACAATGTATGTACATGATCTGAATGTTTCCCCAATCTGGCTACAAAATGAGTACCATTTATTAATCCCACTTTAGAGACCAGGCTTAGAGATATTAAACTTCCTGAGGTCACACAGTTGACAATATGGAATTGGGCTATAAATTGGGGTACCTGATTCCAAGGTGAGTTACGTGCCAGCACTTACAAAAGAATGAAATGTAGCAGAGGTACAAATTCTTAAAGTCATTTTAGAGGATATTTTAATTGTGCATATCTAAAAGGAAATTCAATGTGAACACTCTTTGATGCATCAGTTCTACTTGTAGTGATCTATATCTCGGGGAAACGAGAAAAGTCGGGAGCAGAGGCACAGTTCAAGGGCCGGTCCTGTGGGCAGAAGCAGCAGAGGTCCTATCCTCCTGACACCTGCAGTCTTATAGTTAATGATGAAAAGAAGAAAGCCACCATCTTTGTTTACAAGGGCTCGGGAAAGCTTCCAGTAACCCCCTCCATGGCTATCCACTGAATTCAAGCTGGATTCCCTTTACTAAAAATCTAATAAATGCATTTACCTTTGTTGGGCATCTGGTCCCACTTGTCTGACAGCTGTAGTATACTGTGTGAATGTTTCACCATTGCCCTGATTCCGTCCACAGTTACTGAGCACATTGCGTGAAGTACTGGGGGCGGGTGGGGGGTACATGGATAAACCAGAGCTCCTCTTTTAAAGATGCTTAGCATGGAGATGATTTCCATGTGCAATGGTAAAACGTTCTGATGTATGTAAGTCAAGGTAAGGTAAGAAGAGAACGAGAAGGCATCTACCGCAACTGAGAAGACTTTCTGTAGGAAGAGGTGAATGGTTAGTCTGAGATAATTTCATTGACATAAGAAGAAATTTGAGTTAGCCAGGTTATAAAGGACAACAATAGCCCAGGCCCAGGACGCAGTGTAAACAAAGTCACCGAGGCATGGAATGACGTCACAGGGGCTCACTCTGCCAAATGTTTTTGGCCTTATTTGTGGGCCTGACTTTGAAACTCTTGTCGTAAACTTTGGAGGAGAAAGAAAATAGGAAAACTTGTACCTTTTTTTATCTCTAGCTTTCTAGTGAGATTGTCATTTAGTGAAAAATTACAAAATTGTATCCCATGACAATTTTTTTTTCTTTTCTCCACTCGCCTCAAATTCAGTACAACACTATGCATATTGATTTGGGATTTGAACTTGAAGTACATTTAAAGAAAAGGGACAGCCAAAAATGTGAGGTTATAAATCAAAATCTACCAGAACCTCTTGTGTGCACTTAATGGGCAAAAAACACATGAGGTCCCTCTTCACTGTGAGTGCTGTTTACTGATATGATGAATGGGCTTTATGTTCCATCCCTCTGAGCTCTCTTCTTATGATTACTATTAAATGATGGTTTCAAATGAACCTCATTACTTCCCACTGAGACTCATTCCAATGGCACGAAGGTGAAAGGCTACCCAGCCTGGAAGGACTTGGCTGGCTATTTTTCTAATATGGGGTGTCCCATGCAAGTATTGTCATGCTTGTCCAGAATGTATCATTTGTAAAGAAAGATAACATCGACCTTAAGGAACCAGAAGAAACATGAATTATGAAGATTTACCCAAGACCACTCCAAATGGGAATCATGAAGGAATTCTAACCATGGTGACTAATGACACGGTGAAGATCATTCTTCAGTTTCACAGATATCTTTGCAGAATCCCATAGCAGCTTACAAAAAAATTATGAGAGGATATAGCCAGATCGTTGTAATTATTTATCCTTTTGATTTTGAGATAATTGCATATGTCTTTGCAGTTGGAAAAAACATTATAGAGAGATCTCATGCCCCTCTACTCGGAGGCCCCCAGTGAAAGCATCTGCTACACCCCCAGCACAATATCGTAACCACAACACCGACACCGGTGCAGTCAAGATGCACAGCACTGCCTGCACAAGGAAGACTCCACGTGACTCCTTGGATAGCCACAGCCACTCCCCTCATGTTCTCCTCCACGTTCTCCTGCCCTCCACCCTGCCTTTCATCCCGGACAACCACTGATCTGACCTCCATTCCAATAACTTTGTCATTTCAAGAAAGTCCTGTGAAGGGAGCCATACCTTGTTGGACTGATTTTTTTTTTTTGCTCAAGCCTAATTTTCTGGATATCCATACAAGTTGCTGTGTGTATCAGCACTGGGTTGCTTTCTGATGTTTGATGGTATTTCATGTATGGACATACCACAGTTCGTATAATCGTTTACCCACCCAAGGGCCACTAGGTGTTTCTGGTTTCTGGCTATTACAAAAAAAGCTATGAATTCTTTAGTTAGTTATTTTTTGTTAACATAATTTTTTCATTTCTCTGGAATAAATATCCAGGAGTGCAATTGCTGGATATCAACTGCAGGTTCAGTTTTTTTTTTTTTAAGAAACTTGAAAATTGGTCTCTAGAGTGGCTCTGCCATTTGACATTTCCTCTAGAAATATGTGAATGGAACAGTTTCCCTACATCCATGTTAACATTTGCTGCTGTTACTGTCTTTTATTATAGTTACTCTGACAGGTAGGTATTAATATCTTACTATGCTTTTAATTTGCATTTCCCTGATGGACAGTATTAAGTACATTTTCCTGTGCTCATTTGCTATGTGTATAGCCTCATTAAAGAAATCTCTCTTCAAGTCTATTGGCCATTTTCTGCTTGAGTTATTTGGTTTCTTGCTGGTATTGAAGTTTGAGAGTTTCATAGTTTAGATACTGATCCTTTATTGAATAGTGGTTTGCAGAAGTTTTCTCCCAACCTGGAGCTTATTTTTATCCTTTAGCATCATTGTTCACAGAGAAAAGGCTGTTAATTTGATGAAGTCCAATAGGTCAATGCTTTCTTTTTGTGGGTGATGCCTTGGATGTAAAATCTAGGGACTCTTCATTTCACCCCAGATCCTGAAGATTGTCTCTTATGTTTTTTGGGGGGGGAAAAAAAAAGCTTTATAGTTTTACATTTGTATTTGAATTAGTGATACATTTTGAGTTCAGTTTTTATAAGGTATGATGCCGATGCTCTTTTGTCCTTGATTATGGATGTCCAACTGGTCTAGTACTATTTGTTAAAAAGGCCACTCTTCTCCCAGTGAACTGCTTAGGAAACTGTTGTAAATCAGTTGGGCGTTTTTGTCTGGGTCTATTTCATCGACTCACTTGTCTATGCCTTCTAAAAGTAGTCTGGATTACTGAGTGGTTACTAATTGAGTAGTCTAATTCTCTCTCCTTTGTTCTTCTGTTCTCAGAACTGTTTTAGACATTCTGGTTCCTTACCTTTCCATTTAAATTTTAGAACACTTTGTTTCCATAGCACCAAAAGATCTTGCTGGGATTTTAAAATGAATTGTATTAAATCTGAATGTCAATTTTGGAAAAAAAAAACCTGGAATCTTTACTATGTTGAGTTTTCCAATCTATGAACATGATACCATTTATTTTGCTCTTCATTGGTTTCTTTCATTAGAAATTTGCAGTTTTGAGTGTACAAGTCCTGTATGTACTAGGTCTACATCTAAGTTTTTCTTTTCATTTTAGTGATCATAAATGGCATCATATGTTCATATTCATTATCCTCATGTTCATTGCTACCATACAGAAATAAAATTAATTTTGTATCTTGTAACTGCTATACGCACTTATTCTGGGAATTGTTTTTGTTCTATTTATAGTATTTTCTACAGACTATCATGTCACCTGCCATTACAGTTTTCTCATTCTTAATGTCATTACACCATTGATTTCTTTTCTGGACTCACCATAATGGCTAGAACTTCCAGTGCCAACTTCAGTGAGAGTAGTGAGAGAGACTACCTTGCTTTATTCCCGTTTGGGGGAAAACAGGCCACTTTTCACTCTTAGGTGTAACATTAACTGTAGGGGGGTCTGTAGAGGCTCTACATCAGGATGGGGACATTCCCCTCCATTGCTAGTCAGTGAGTTTTTGTCATGAATGGATGTTGAATTTTGTGAAATGATTTTTTTTCTGTATCAGCTGACATAATCATGTGTGGACATCTATTATTTATCATTTTTCAATCAGTTTGAAATGATCCTGTTTCTTTTTTGTAATGATTGATTTTTCATTGAAATCTGGACTTTTGGGCTATAGTAGTCCTCTCCCATCCACAGGGGATACATTCTAAGACCCCCCCCCTCCCCGCCCCGTGAATGCCTGAAAGCACAGATAGCACCAAACTGTATAGACAGGGGCAGGAAAAAGTAGGTTTACAATTGTACGTGAAACACAGCTTATTCTTTTATTATTATTTATTAATTATTGTATTATTTATTTGTATTACTACTGTAAACCTACTTTTTCCACTCCTGTATACTGTTTCTTCCTATACATATAAACCTATGATACAGTTTAATTTACAAATTAAATGCAGTAAAAAAATTAATAGCAATTGCTACTAATAAAATAGAACAATTATAATGATATATTCTAATAATAAAGTTACGTGAATGTGGTCTCTCTCTCAGAATATCTTACTGTATTATATTCACCCATTCCCTTAAAGGAAGCACATTAGGGTTTCTCTGTGGCATATCTCAATCGCCAGTACCACTGCTCTTGCACTTCGGGGCCACCTTAAGTAAAATAAAGGTTACCTGAACACAAGCCCTGTGACACCCTGACAACTGATCTGATAACTGAGATGGCTGCTAAGGGGCAAAGGGCCTGGGCAGCACATACCATGTGCAGAGACTGGACACAGATGATTCACACCCCAGGAAGGATGAAGCTGGGCAGTGCAAGGTTTCACCCCACGACTCAGAATGAGGTGCCATCTAAAACTTATGAATTGTTTATTTCTAGAATTTCCCATCTGATATTTTCAGGCCACAGCTGACCACCGGTGACTGAAACCATGAAAAGCGATACTGTAGACAAGGGGGAAGGTTCCCATTTAAACCTTCCTGTTCAGCTGACATCCCTCCAGAAGAAAAAGGGTGGTGCTTCTGTATTCATGTCGGATACGGGTAGAATCCGGCTTCTCCACTGGATTTCTGTCCATAACCAAAGGTGGGAGGTGCCCGTAACCTTGTAGTACTGGGTGGGGACTAGAGTTCTGAACCCTCAGTGAGCCTCTCTCTTGTTACAACCAAGGTTAGAAATGAGCGTTTTCCATAGGCAGGAGTGCAGGGGAACCCACTGCTGGGTGGAGGTGAGTGGAAGTTCAGAGTCACCCTACAGCCTCCACTAATACTACAGGGAGTGGGGTTGTTATCACCCAGCAAGGATGACAGCCCCAGGTCCCTGTTCAGCCTTCTCCAACACCTGGCCAGCAAGCTGGTGTGCCTCTTTGCAGTCTGGTGACAGTGCAATTCTGGGCTCCCACTCCAATTTTACTGCTACTAATCAGTTGGGGACCAGTTTTTTCTGTGGTATTTGACTGTATTACAGTAGTTTTTATACAGTAGTATTGTATAAAAATGTTTCTCTTACTAGTCTGTCCCCTTTTCTGGTCCTTCTGACTATGGAGGACAGATTTTTGTTGGTGCTTTTTTTTTCCCCTTTGTACTCATCAGGCGTTCAAATTGTTGTCTTCTTCAGCTCCAAATCTAAGCTATATGAGACAGACAGAACACCCAGTTAACTCACCACCATGCCATTGCCTCACTCTCAAAATCCCTACAGACTACAGACCCCACAGGATTACAGGGGAGATGCCCTGGGGAAAAGAATGGACCAGCAGAGGCCACAGGAGGCAGGCTCTGGAGTAGTCAGACTGGAGTGATCCCTCGTCCCCATGGGATGATGGGATTGGCTTGTTTGAATGATTTTGCAGACTGGCAGGGACGTGAAACCCATTAGGTTGAGGAGCAGGTGGAAAGCAGCTGGTGTGACTTCCAGAGAATGGGCCAGTGGGGAGCCTGAGCTTCTGACGAGTGCAGGGGAACCCACGGGGAGCTCTCTAAAGGGTCCTGCTTTCTGAGGCTATGGCAGACTACACTGATTCTTGAGTTCTGGATTTATACTACAATAATGTCCAGAGGTTTTAGCTGTATTTCACATGCAAATAGGGAAAAAGAATATCTATTCATCTTCCTGGAAACAGAAATGGTCTTTGTAACTTAATGACACATTTGTTAACAAGGGTTTGCAAAAGTATGCCACAGAGTATCCTGACGGAGCTTTATTGCTTTCTCCCTCAAAGAAAATGACGTGTGTTTTTTTCCACAGTTACCAAACTTTTAACATTTGTTTGTGGTATAATTCATTCCTCTGTTCCAGTGCTAAGTCACCACCTACTTACCACTCCCATATCTTTCCATTTCTCCCCCAAACCATTGGCAACTTGACTCATACAGAGGAGCCTGCCTCCTTTTTGCGATGTGCTCATCACAGAACTGTAGGTAGTTGGGGAACAAGAAACTGATGAAGGTCAATCTTTTTTAAAGACTTTATTTATTTATTTTTAGAGAGAGGGGGAGGGAGAAAGAAAGAGAGGAAGGGAGACTTCAAAGTGTGGTTGTGTCTCACGTGGCCCCCACTGGGAACCTGGCCCACAACCCAGGCATGTGCCCTGACTGGGAATCGAACTGGCAACCCTATGGTTTGCAAAATTATTGCAGCCTGTGCTCCATCCACTAAGCTATACCAGCCACAACTGATAAAGATCAATCCTAAACAAAGTAAAGTAACTTTGGAATTTAAATGGGAAAATAAAATTTAATTTACCAATCAACCAACAAGAAAAATTTATCTACAACTTTACAGAATCCTTTTGGTAAAGCGAGGTCTCATTAATAACAGCACACTGGATTGAAGACTAATGGTTTAAATGAACAGCATAAAGAAAATATATAAAGGTAAAATGTAGGGTTTTAGATATTAAATAATGCCAAAATTATTTTAGGTGCTATTTAAGAAAGAGTCACTTAAGTTGAATCTGCAGGAAGGTATGAGGTTTTTTCCCCATTTATTTATTTCCCTATTTACTTAGCAAAATTGATGTTAATAAGGGAACAACTTCATTTTAACATGCAAAGTAACATACTCTTCCTTTCTAGTTGATGATGATGCTATCAGACCCCAAAGAATAAACAATTCAAGTCTAAACTACATTAATGAAAGCATTATGATCCCTGGAATTTATAAAGCCTGGATCTATGAACAATAAATAGCCAACTTTAATACCTACAATTTCATAAATGTTAAGTTGTTCCCTGAGTGAAAAAAAAAAAGGCTCAAAAAATAATGGCAAAAAATAAAGGAAGGGAAAGAGAGGGAAAATAAAGAGGAAATATTTGGTGTAGGAATTATCCAGTGTACGGCCAGATTTAAATGCAACTGTTTCTATTTGAGTCCTGAGAACCAAGCACTGTCCTGGCAGGAAGCATGTGCTCAAAATATATTTTCTTATTATGGACAAATTGGGGTGGAAAAAGGAATTTTGGCTCCTTTTCTCTGGATTGTCTTTTTGTTTTGGAGGTCTGATGAATTTGGGGGGAAATAAAAATGTCACTTCAAGACATTTTGAGATTTCATATACTGTTTAATTTTAGCATTATATTTTCCTTTTTAAAGAATCTCAAAGACTTTTTTACCTATTTCATTAAAATATATATAGTAACTTATCCTCTGTCAAAGTACAAAATGTGCAGCCTTAATTAAGTAGACAATAGCACCCAGGATAGTGGGTTTATACTTTGCAAAGAGTATTTTTAGCCATCGTTACTGGATGTCACTTTTACTATAACTTATGAGATATAAATATGGCAAGTATAAGCCACCCTTAATTTACAGTGGGGAAACAAACATGGAGAGGTTAAAATGCCAAAAGCAGTACAAATGGCTGAATATAGACAAAGTGACAGAACTCCATCTTCCTGAATCCTTCCCTTGAGTTCCCTCCCTCTAGACTCTTAGTTCTTTAACTGAGAGAAGAGACAGAGGACTCCTGGAAAGGTCACAGGATTTGGGGAGGCATCCCAGAATCCATCAATATATACACAGAACGCTGTCTATAGACCTAATAAATGTCTTGCACATATATGTGCAACCATTCTCAAAAAGATGCATATACAATTAACTAAATCTAAGTTCACTTTAAGATGCTACTGAATTCATATTATCCATGCATATTCCATGGCAATAGGAACTAATAGGAACGAATGCTTCCTTTTTTTAAGGTTTAGACTTTAAAAAGCAAAGGAACTACTGCTTTCAATGATAATTTTCTTTAAACAGAAGGTCTCATGAACTGGCTACAAACTTGCAAGGAGCAGGGGCAGAATTCTGAGATCTGATCAGGGGAACACCGCGTGAAAAGAAGGGATGGACAGCGAGAGGACTACTCTACCACTCTCCGCTGAAGCAGTTCCAAAACAGGGCATACGGGAAGTCCCCCTAGCTGGGGTGTATTGTTAGCTGACTTGCTGAATGCTGGAACATGCTGGTGAACTAAGTAACTTTTCATTTACAAATCTGTCTTACAGAAAGCAGAATGAACGGGCTGCAGACCCTATCTAACAATGACAGAAAATCAGCCATAAGACTAGTAATAATAACAACAATGCTATGTTTAAACAAGATACCCCAATAAGACTAAGGAAACCCTCAGCCAATTCTAAATGACCCATTAATATACTTCACACCCCCACGTAGCACATTTCTGCTATGCTGAAAATCGAGTGGACCATTAATGGCAGCACTGCATCTTAAATTTAGTGGCAGCATTTAATTTTACACGTGGGCATTAGCGGAGGATTCAAGAGACTGTCTCAAGTGAATTACGGAAAGAAAGGAGACAGGGGGCTCCTGCTCGGGCTTTGTGTTCGCAGCAATTAGTTTTCACTGACTGGGAGCTGACTTTAAATAATTTTATAGCTTGTGGTAGATCTCTGCTATTTACCATGTGTGCCCTTCCTATTTTTATGGAAACCAGGACCTCATTCTGGAGGCTCCTGCCTGTCTGGGCTGCAGGTGAAGGCCAGCTGGGGCCGGAGGCACTTTGTGTGCATATTAGCATCTGAAGAGCGATTCAGGAGGCCTTGAGTCTTTGGGGACTTAATGCTATATAGTCAGATGGCAATAGCCCTGCTTCTAAGTTTTCTTGCCAGAAAATCCAAATCTTTAGGAAATGAGCCATGTGAACCTGGTAGCGATAGTCTGGGCATTCTCAGAGCCAGAAAAATGGGCAAAGACTGAACAGTGTCCAGTTGGGGTTTTAGGTTAAGTGGAGGAGGGGATAAGAGGGAAAACGGTGCAGGGCAGGGTGTCAGGGGCTGTGTGCTCTGGCAGGGCGACTGAAGTTTATTAACAATGTTCCCCAGGTCCCCATGGCTCTGTGCATGATTTCATAGAACTCACGTGCCGCCTTTGACAAATGGGTGGAATAGTATCTCCACAAAGGGAAATGCTGGCTTGTAGCAAATCACAGAAAGGCACCGTTTGCCAAAAAAAGATATTTACAAAAATCTTTTCTGTGTCAGTTATTAATGTTAACTATACAGCGAGAAATCAAAGACTAATTAATTCCTGCACTGGAGGAGAAAGGAGACTTAATCCAGTTTCCAGTATCTTGAAAACTATAATCCTTACAAAAGCAAATCATCCATGAAAAGCCTGAAAAATTTCACACATGAAAAATCTTGAAATCCAGTGAAAGCTTTTTATAGGAAGCAAAAGTTTAGTATGCTAATATTTCCACCCATCCACTAAAAAGGGGAGGTGTTTCTTGACCTTTATTCCTACCAGCAACCTGAAAGGCTTATCAAATCTGTTTAAGATTCGACCTAATTGAAGTCTTAGAATCACAAATAAGTAATTAAAACATAATCAATCGAAACCAAGAAGCCTGCATTTGGCATGTTCAAATATAGTTATAAAATCAAAGCATTTCAGCTCTGCAAGGAACATTAGTGCTCATAAAAACGTTTATCCTTGTCTTGCAGAGAGAGAAAACTGAGGGCTGGGGTGGGGCTGCAATTTGAAAATGCCCTGATTTACTGGTGAATGGAAAGAGAAGAGGCTAGGACTGTGTACTGAGTACTATCCAAGACTGGCCTTTTGCCTTCTCAATGAACATCTTAAAAAATAAAAAATGTTTAATGGATCCAGGATTTAAACAACTATAAATTGAAGCAGTCCACTCACCTTTAGAAATGGACATTACTATCAAAACTCTCACTGTGACACTCTCTGATCACATGTCATCTTTTATTTTGTGGGAGAACAGGCAAGGAATTACTCTGAATTCTGTTTTCATCATTCCTGTTTTTATTTAGTCTTACTAGTTATATTTTCTTTAATTTCCATGAATGATTTCACACTGTAGGTATTCATTAACAACTTCCTTTTTCGACTGCTTTTGAAATACACCATTTTATGTTAATCCATACTGCTATATTAATCTGCACTGCTGTATAGTATTCAAGTATGTGACAATGCCATACTTTACCCATGCTCCTCCTCTGTGGATTGAATTAAATGAATTCAACTCAACATCTGGGCTGAGAGCTGAGATGACTCAGTCGGCATCAGTGTTTGCTCCAGCAGAGCCACATGGAGGAAGATAAGACTGCAACTTAATGAGCAACTTCACTGTCATCTTTTGGGAATTACTGCCATTCCCTTTATCCAGACAAATAGTTTGCACACATGGGGGAAAAGATGCTCTTTTATAAAAACAAGAGTATACATGGTGAGCTTCTCAGAACAATGTCATAAAAAGAAACAGAACTAACCTGAAAGAAGGCAGGAACAGAGTGGAAGGAACCACGAACAGGTTGCAGAACAGGTGGCACCACCAGTAAGATGGTAGATTTGAGTCCAACTGTGTCAATAAAGCATTACCCATCAGTTGTCTAAACACTGAAAGTAAAAGAGAGAGACTGTCAAACTATAGGGGACCGTTTCACATGGCATGGGGAATGTAGCCCAGCCCCTGCTTGGAAAGGCCAGTGGGGAGCAAGGTTGGCACGCAGGACCCATGCCCATGGATAGGTTCTCCCATGGGCAATCAGGCCTGCATTGTACCGAGGCTGCTATGAGACTGACTTGCTTTTGCTAAAACTCCCTCACCCTGAATTGAGAGAGTAAGTGCTTACTGTAACTTCCTAAAGTCTGTGCTAACCCTCCCAAGTATGGAGTGTAACCAGTTCAACCACTTTTCCCCTGGATCTGCAATATCCTTCTCTTTGAAGTACTTAGCAATATTCTTTCCTTTGTTATCGGTAAAAGGTAATCACCTACAGCAAACCTGCACATAGTAAATGAGGACCATCCTCCACGCAATGTACCCAGACAAACAATAAAAGCCTGTCCAGGCAGGGGTCAGGCCTTCTCTCTCACTTAGAGAGTGGCCATGCCGTCCCTTTTTCTCCACAGGACTTCTGGAGTCCGGTGTATTTGTCCATCACAGCCACAACACATGGGCCCTGCCAGCTGGGGTCTGCAGCACCAAACAGATGAAAAGCAAGAACTATTTTTCATATAAAATACCCACTTTCACTATAAGGAATACATTGGTGAACAGTAAAAGGATGGGAAAAGATAGAGCATGAAAACACCAATACAAAGAGAGCCGGCTAAGTTAATGAGGCAAAATTCTGTCTCCCCCACGGTGTGGGGTCACAGTTGAAGAAGCCACACAGTAACATGGATGTGTCTGTGAAAATGATGCGGCTCAGCAAGGGCTGCCATCTCCACTCAACCACGAGCAGGAGGAGGACTTGGAGGCTTCTGGCTGTGAACCCGGAACACTGGGCGGAGCCAGGATGCTCTCAAGGTCTTCCAGGGCCACTGCGTCTGGAAGCAAAAGCGTCTGCATTCCCACACAAGCCTGTTCTCTCCCCAGAGGGCTTTCTGTTTGGGCATAAGGCCATCCTGGAGTACATTTTGCACCAAAAAACAACAACAAAAGACCATCCTGAGAGAAGCCGCCAGGTGCCTTGGGCAAGGAGCAGAAAGACTTGCAGTGCCTACAGTGCAGGACCAGGTATGAGGCTTCTAAGAGAAGGCAGTGGCCACCAGGAGCCAGCCCAGTGATACTTCATGCCCACAGCAGCTTCGGGGACCGGCTCAGATAATTGATGCTTGACCCGAAAGCAAGGACGAGAAGAAGGTGCTGCCCAGCTTCTGTCTCCTGTCACTGACCCCCCAAGGCCACCAAGCTGGAGAAAGCCATGGTGCCCCTAAACTGCCCAGGTCTGGGAAGCCACTGCGCATGTCAAACCTGACCCACATGCGCTCCATGCAGTTCCAGCCTCCATGGACCACGTGGGGGCTCATCTGTGCAAGGAGCACCATGTGAAGGCCCTGAAGAGTGAGTGTCTGCCTGCGCAATGCTGCATGGTGAGCGGGGCTCCGGGGCTCTGCGCCCGCGGTCACCCTGGAGTGTACAAGCAGGTTTGGAAGGACGTGGTAGGCCCTGTGGATGTGACAAGCTCGCGTACTATGACATTATGGTGGTGCAGCGGGGCGGCACCAGGGAATGCAGGCCTGAGGGTGCGGAAACATAAACCGGCCTGGACATAGGAAAAATATCCTGGAACCGGATTATGGTACAAATCCTGACTCACTGCCACCTAACTGAAGTTAATGAGCATGACCTGTTTCTGTTCCCTTCCTCCATCTTTAAAATGGGGATGTTGTCTCTGCCTCAAAGGTGCAATGTGACGGTTAAAATAGTAACTATGCAAAATGATTAGTTCGTGGCAGATAGTAAATAATCAATAAACATTAGTTATTTGTATTATTAGTAAAATGACAGGCGACACTCATGAATTATCTGAGAATAGTACAGGAATGCACCAACTATTTCACTTTTAACGCACAATGTTGATTTACCACTGGAATGTGGGTCAATTAAAAATATTCCAAGGCCCTGGCTGGCCTAGCTCAGTGGATTGAGCGCGGGCTGTGAACCAAAGTGTCACAGGTTTGATTCCCACTCAGGGTACATGCCTGGGTTGCAGGCCATGACCCCCAGCAGCCGCACATTGATGTTTCTCTTTCTCTCTCTATCTCCCTCCCTTCCCTCTCTAAAAATAAATAAATAAAATCTTCAAAAAATATATTTCCACCTACATGAATTCCAAAGGAAGTGGTTTGTGCAGCCTGCTGGCCACTCCCTGCAGCCTGGACAGAGATTTGTTACCTGGTAAACTTGATACTTGCCTTTAGGTGAATCCCTGTTATCATTCATGGTCAATTGGTAGTCAACTGTTTGCCCTCTCAGCAAATAAGTTCTCTAGGTACCAATTCAAAAAGTAAACAAATAATAATAATAAAATAAAGGATTTTCATTTTCAGATGCAAAACCTTAACCAGTGAGTCTGATTTATGAGCTAATTTCTCCTCCTGAAGTGTCTTCATTTCATGATTTACAAGAGAACCTGAAAGTGGGGAGCACCCGTGTTCATTTGGCTCTTTTAGGACCAAAGCCTCACCTGAAGGATTCATGAGATTAGACGCATGATGATACAAAGCCATCTTAGACACTATTTTGGCTTTTCAAGGAAGAACATGTGTCATCTAAGGGAAAGAATGCTGTGTTTACATCTTGATATTTGTGATATTATTCAAAAGATCTGTGAAACAGACACAGAGAATTAGAAAGAGGAGGAGGGGGTATGCGGAAAGCAATAATATAATTTGTTAATCCTCATGTCTGGCTCTATGTTGCTTCGGATGTTGAGATTGGAGACAGAATCTGGTTTCATTTGAGCAGCCTTAACTAATGGTTTACAAGTGAACTGTATACTGATGAAAATCTTTCTTAGTACTTTTTCTGTGTGGCTCAAATCTCCATTGTTTCAAATGCTCAGCCCCTACTCTATCAAGTGATTCGACAATGATCAGCCAGTAGAAAGAACAGAAATACCTAATATTTGTAAAAGTAGAAGCAGCCACCACCAGACACATGGTTTGTGATGATTACACCTCAATCAGTGGCATGGATCTGGATTAATCATGTCCCAATAAGAGGGTAATTGATGATCTATCCTCCAGTGAGAGGATGCCCGTAAGGATAAAGAGGGCTGAAAATGATTCTGTCCAACGTTCTGTTGAGATGACCTAAAGTAACTATATAACGTAAAAGACGAGATGGTCTATAGGTCAATGTAATTTCACTGTTAGGTGCGGGAACTTCTTGCATACCAGGTGATCTGAGCAAACAGTTTGCTCCTCTGGAAAAATAACTTTCTGATCAGGATAACAGTTTATTTAGAAGGACTTGTCTTCAGACTCTTCTGTGTTCAGCAGCCCAATGGCAACCATCTCCCAGCAGTAAAAGACCCCGCTCAAGCATTAAGCCCAGACTTCAAAGCCCTGAGAATACGTCTCTAACTTTCTCTTTTGCAGTATGTAAGGCTTTGTAAAGCTGATGTTCTCCCTTACAGCTTTAAGTTTAATGCACTCATATTTGCTTAACAAACAAAGTTGTTTTGAGGGATCTAGAATACCTGCTTTCTATCAGGTTATTTATCTTTCTCTAATTGATTTGTAATTCCTTATGTATTATGGGTAGCAGTGTGTATTTAAAAAAATTGTATCCTACTTTTTGTCTTATCTTTTTAATTTTTAAAAGGTTTCCTTTGTTAAACTGAAGGTTTTTGTTTAAAATGAAGATAATGATACACATAGGGTTGTTATGAGTGTCAAATAAGAAAATATACGTAAATTTCTGGCCCAGTAAGTTCCCATAGAGTAAGTTCTCAACACTCCCCGCATAGATTGGAGAAGAAGGCACTTTTTGTTTTGGGCCAGTAGGAAATACATACTGGTTTTGTGCTGGCTCAAAAGAGAGATGATGTTCTTTCCTGTCCTACTAGGACTGAAAGACAGTGCTAAGCATTTGAAGCTACTCTGATGAATATACTACATCCTTCCCAAGGCTTGCTGATTTAGAAACGATGAATTAAAAGCAGCAGAAAGCTGGAGGACTTTGATAATTCTGTTAAATGCCCTACATGCATACTTTGAAATCCATATAGATCGCCAACCTCTATATAGATCCATATAGAAAGGGAGCTCAGTGGCACAGTCCTGTTAACTAACCTGAAGAAATAAAGAGGCAAAAGGCAACTTAATCTTTCACACTCTGTCATTTGATCATTTTCCAATGACTTTACTTGGGTAGCTCAGCTGAGGGTTTTCCTATTTGTACTTTTAATTGTTTAAGGAAGGGTAATTGAAAACCGGTAATTTGATTTAATGCAGATTTTTTAAAAAATCTCTTTAGCTCCATGAGTCAATGATTGTGTGGTAAACTCTTTTACAGCAGATTACCAAATTCTTTACACTTCTCTACTTAACCTCTATTTTGGGATTTTGAGACACAATTCCTGACCCTTATCTCAGGCCCAAGATACACTGATACTCTTCTACAGTATTTATGATATTGTATTGTAATGGTTGACTTGCCAGTGTCTTCCTTTATGTTGAAATTCTCAAAGCCAGGGATCTTATTCAATTTTGCATCTCTCACATCCAGAACACTGTCTGATACTTATTGGACCTAACATACATTTCATAAATGACCACTAAGTTATTGACCAAAGAAAGAACTCAGGAAACCCTTTGGTTTCCTGCTCTAGTTAATGTATCTGTTGTCATTTCAGAACATCATTCACAATCATTCAACACATATTATGTGTCTGACATATGAAAGGCACTGTGTTAGAGTGTTTGAACACATAGGATTGCATAGGACAAGGTGACCTTAATGGCCCCAAGGCTAAATCTTTGTTTGTTGGGACTGACCACAAGTGGCCTATCACTCCTGAATCACCGTGGTATGGCATTGTATGCCATGCATTACTGTAACAGGGTGCAGCCAAGAGGAGGGCCCCAGATAGGGATTTGGAATGGGGTCCAGAACTAAAGGTGTTCAGGAAATATTAGGATGTCCTCACTCTTTCCCCCACAGGTGTGGGTTGGGGGAAGGGACAAATGGAGCTGGGCCACTGAGAGATGTTTTGCATAGCAACAGCTTTGCAGCTAACCTCTGGGGTCATTTAACATATCTAAAACCTTTAACTGGTTACAGAGATATGTTAAATAGCTGTGGCCATCCTCTGAGCCAGGGGAATGGAAGTAACTTCCCCCCAAGATGTAACTGGGGGGGCAGGTCCCCCGAGTTACAGCACCTGCATGGGAGCTTGGAGAAGATTGGCTCCATGATATGGGGCCACACCTGCCCAGACCCACGATGGCAGCCCAGTGAAGCTGGAAGGATATGAGAGTACTGGCATATGTAGCCGATTGTGGGAGGAATCAGAAATGGGGCTGCAGAGGAAGATTGGCGCGGGGATTTAAACCCAGACTCAGCAGCCACTGCAGGGAGAACTACGCAGCTTTGGCTGAGTGGGGACTCCCATGGCAATTGTCCAGAGAGGACCACGCGGCTGGGGCAGTAGAGAGAAAACCACACTGTTTTGGCTGAGTGGGGACTCCCGTGGCCCTGGGAGAGAGAGCCACATGGCTTTGCCAGAGCAGGGACCCCCGCAGCTTTAGAAGGGGGAACTACCACCTGGCTTTAGCAGAGATCCCAGTGACACAACTGATGGTGCTGGGAACCGAGGGAGGCCTACCAGCTGAGACGGATTACTGGGAAGAACCGGGGGCTGCCTGAGCCACGGACTTCTATTTCTTTTCCTGAGATACGGTACCCCAGACTGGGCAAAGGGGGAAGGAAGGACTGTGTGTGTTTGTGGGTGTTTTAAGGGACTTGGGGATTTTGATGAAGACATTAGGTCACTACTTTTAAGTTTGTATAGCATTAAATAAACATTTTCTTTCCTTTTCACAAATCTCTGGCATTGAGAAGACATCTTTCCTCTGGTGGCGGACATAATGAACCTGGAGGGTTCCTTTCAGGTAATAGTATATTGCCCTTGGCCTGCCTTTGGCCCCCCTGGGCCCCCTTGTTGTTCTGTAACATTACTGCTTTGGCCATGATTGATTACACATGAGTCAGTGACTAGCTATCTGCTAGCCAGTAGCCAGCAATCTCTGAGATGCCCTTGTATGTAAATGCTGCTCAACAATGGCTCACTATTCTGGGCTGTGGCTAATTTAAATCTGTTGGGAATTGTGCACATGAGATACATAGAAAAAATGTGAGCCAACAGCAGAAAAGGCAGGTGCTAAAGAGAGAGACGGAAGCTGAGCCATCAGAATGATGCACACTATCATCTAAGAGGAGGCACCTGCCCAGTGCAAAGGGCCAGTGGGGCAACAGAGGGACCACATCCTGAAGAACAGTCTGGTCCATCAGGAAGTCACTGGGAGTGTTTTCTGTCCCTATTCTCTATGTGTACGCATAATGAACCCTTTTAAATGAGCCAGCCAGGATATGGTTCTGCTTCTTATCATCACAAAGAGTCTGATTAACACAATGGCATAGCCACTGCCTCAAGGAGATCAGATAGTGTCCATGGGGGAGACAGATGTGGCAATCAATGAGTGCACTAATGTGTGTCAATTATAGGCTAGAAGTATACTGAGGGTATAATGGAGCCTGAGTTATTATCTGCAGTGGAAGAGGCAAAGTCAGGGAAATCTTTGCAGGGAGAAAAATACCCAAACTTATTTTTTAAAGGAATATTCAAGGAGGTAGAACCAGCATCAGCAGAAGCCCTGAAACATGAAATTATGATATGTAGGAAACCACAAGTGACCATTTTCTGTCCCCTGAGAGGTATCTTTTTTTACCTCCATGCATGTCATCCTGACCTTCAGTGAAGGACGATATTAAATGAAAGATGCAGTCAAACCTGCACCTGAGCTTTTCTGGCTTTCCCACTTTCATCCGTGACTACAGGAGACGCTGTGGAGCCGGCATGCTGGGTTCCAGTCCTTGCTGTTACGTACTGGCTTAGGCGATCTTGCTTTCTTTTCCTCCTCAGTGAAATGGGGGTCAGAGAAACAGTATTTTCACCAAAGGACTTTTGTGAGGATTAACTGTGTTAACATAAGTGAAGTATTCAAATGAAAATCTGGCTCGGAGCTGTCACTAGATAGGTATTGGCTATTTTTATCCAGGTCCTTTTTATCTTCATGCCCTCATGAAGACCTCAGAAATTATGAGTCCCCACAACTAATCACCTCTACTGCTTTTCATCCAGCTACTCTGCGCATGCCCGACAGTGGTACGGTCTGTGCGCCTCAGCGTCATCCTGGGCTCTCTATGAACTGGTCCTTGCTCACCATGGTTCTGATCTGCCTATCACCCCCTATGAGGACTGACCTTTTCAGAGGCCTGGGAGTTTGCCGCCTGGGAACATGTGTTAGGGCTATCCAAGAAAGTCCTAGTTCTCCCTCCCCTACTGCATCTTCATAATTGAATGTTAATTTCTAAAACACTCTTTTAAAAATTTTTTTTGCATATTAACACTGTTTATTTAACAAACTCTTATATGCATAACAGTTACTATAAGCCAGGCAATGATCAAATTAGTTTATATATTTTAACTCATTTAGCATTCATGGTCATTTCATTTGCAAGATGGAGTTGGTATTGGTATAATTTCCATTTTACAGATGAGAAAACTGAGTAAGTGAGACGGGGTGGGATCCGAACCCAAACAATCTACTGCCAGAGTCTGAGCTTGCAACCATTATACCACACTGCTTCCCCCACATAAACACTTCACTACAAACTCTAATAAGGACATGAAAGGGTTAACAATGTCTGATTCCCCTGCCACTTTGAAGTGAGGAGCTGGGTTGTGTGTCTTTCTTTCTTTCTCCCTTTCTTTTTCTTTCTTTCTTTTTTTTTTTTTTTTGCAACAGCATTGATAGCTTTTGAGAGCACTATGCTACGTGAAATAAGTCAGGCAGTGAAAAACAAATACCATATGATCTCACTTATAAGCTGAACCTAATCAACAAAATAAACAAGCAAGCAAAATATAACCAGAGACTTAGAAATAAAGAACAAACTGACAGTAACCAGAGGGGGGGGGGGGAGGGGATGATGGGAGAAAATAGGGAAAGGGTCGTCAAAGAACATATATTAAGAACACATGGACAAAGCCAAAGGGGGTAGGATCGAGGGTAGGAGGCAGGGATGGGTGAGGCAGGGGGTAGTGGTGGGGAGAAAATGGAGGCAACTGCACTTGGACAACAATAAAAAAAGAATGAAATGCAAAAAAAAATTTAAATAAAACACTCTGTTCCTTTTCCTCACATTTCCTGTTAAAAAGAACATTTCCCAGGGAGGGTTGTTATGAGGCAATTATAACTCTGAAAAGCTTGACTTAGTGGAAGTAAAAATGAATTTGAAGAAGAGAAGGTAAAAAGGTATTAAAGATCAACAATGAAGTTATAAAATAGTTTATTCCTACGTAAAACATGCTATTTTAACTACCAAAGGTATTTGGTCTCAATCATCCATGTCCGTACTCTACACATCTATAGCTATCTTCATAGAAAGACTATTATAAAAAAGACAAGGAAAAAAAGTGTTGGTGAGGTTGTGGATAAAATAGAACCCTTGTGAGCTCTTGTTGGGAAAGTAAATTGGCATAGCCAGTATAGAAAAGAGTATGGAGTTTCCTCAAAAAATTAAAAACAGAACTACCAAGCCATCTAGTAATTCTAATTCTGAATATTTACCTAAAAGAAATGAAATACTATCTCAAAAAGATATATGCACCCTCATGTTCACTGTAGCATTATTTACCATAACCAGGACACGGAAATAACCTCAGAGTCCAATGAAAGATTAATGGATAATGAAAATAAGATACATATAGCAGACTATTACTCGGTCATGAAAAAGACAGGAAATTTTGCCATATGGACCTTGAGAGCATTATACTAGGTGAAACAGGCCAGACAGAGAACGGCAAATACTGTATGATTTTGCTTTTTGTGAAATCTTAAAAACAAAACAAAACAAAAACCTATCTGACAGTTACAGAGAACAGATGGGTAGTTTCATGATGGGAAGCATGGAGCAGGGGCATGAAATGGGTAAAGGTGGTCAAGAGGTACAAACCTCCAGTTATAAGATAAATAAGACCTGGAGAGAAGTTGTGCAGCATGGTGACTATAGTTAATAATTCCATATAGTATATTTGAAAGTTGCTAAGAAGTAAACCTTAAAAGTTCCATCATAAGGAAAAAAGATTGCAGTTATGTGTAGAGATGGATATTACTGTGGTAATCATTTTGCAGTATATACACTTATCAAATCATTCTGCTGAACACCTAAAGCTAATACAATGCTATGTGTCAATTATGTCATCATTAAGAAAAAATAAATTTAAAATGTTGAGTGTTATCAAAATTATAAATTTTGCCAACTCTAATGGGTAAAATGTAGCTTATTGTTTCACTTGGTATATTTCTGCATATGGATGAGATTAGGTATTTTTTATTTCTTCTTGAATGAATTTCCTGTTTACAATTGTTGTCATTTTCATAAGAAGAAAAAAGACATAGTTTTGATAATATTCAATTATCTGGCATAATGTAGGTGAACCTCATCTAATCAAGTAAAGGCCTTAATGGTAAAACACCTACCCTTCCTGAAGGCAGAAAAAATTTAGCCAGCAGACTGCCTACAGATTTGAACTGAAAGATTAATTTTTTTCTGGGTTTCTAGCCATCCAGCCTATGCTGCAGATTTAAAGTTGTCAGCCTCCACCATCATGGGAACCACTTCCTTTAAATAAATCTCTCTATAGAGTGATAAATCTCACACACACACACACATACACACACACACACCCTATTGGTTCTCTTTCTCCAGGGAACCCCAGTATAGCACCTGTCCCTTTTATGGCCTTATATTTAACTCTCCTGTCAAATGTCTGTTCATTTCATTTCCCCTGTGTTAGAAAATTGTTTAATCAAGTTCATAATTTATTTCTTGCTAAATTATTTTATTGTTTTTTCTTATTTTATTACTTGGGTTAAGATCTTTAGCATGTCTTATTGTAATGATAGTGATCATCCTTACAATTTTACTGATTTTATTATACTTAATTATTCTAATGTTTTACTAATAAGGATGGTGTTTCTCATATTTACTTAGTAGTTATACTTTATTAAATAAAGAAATTTTCTTTCAATTCTTAATTTACTGATTTTTAAAAACATATATATGTGTCAAACTTTATAATTTGGACTATCTTATCAAGATTTATCATTTAACCTGTTTGTGAGCAATTTGATTTTTTGATATAAATTATGTTTGCCTTTATACTCAAGGTCTAATTGATCATAACGCAGTTCTCTTTGAATATATTTCTACCTTTGATTTGCTAACACTCTAATTTGAATAATTTTTTTATATAAGAGAGATTTGGTTCTGAGTTTCTCTTCTCTCTGTGGATATATATTCTCTGTATTTGGCTTGAGGGAAATTGGGAAGCTGTATGTAATTTTCTATGCTCTGGAATAGTACATAGAATATAGATATTTTTCTCTTTATGAATGTTTGATAGAATTCATTCACAAAATTGTTTGAACTTAGGACCTATTTTTAAGTGAAGATATTACTGCCTTCTCATTTTTTCCCCATAGTTGCCTCTTTTCATAGTTGTTTTATCTTTTCAAGAGTTAATTTAAGTAACTAACATTTTTAAGCCATAGAGTTGAAAATATTATACTGTTTTAAATTCCTCTATATGTATATTTATGTACATATATATTTCATACACATATATGTAATACACATATATGTAATACATATATGTATCCTCATAGTTAATATTGTTTATTTTTTATTCTTTCCTTTTTTACTTCATCAATTTACTAGAGGGTTTTTATCTTGTTGATGGGTTAATAAAAAAAACAGAATTCTTAACAGATAAAACTTACTGATTTAATATTTTCAATTTCATTATTACTATTGTAAATATATTTTTAATTTATTCCCTTCAGGCTCTTTCTTTGTGTTTATTTTGTAATTTTTTTCTCATTTCCTTAGTTGAAGGTTTAGTGCATTTAATATTAAGCGTTCTCATTTCTAATATAAATATTTAAGATTAAGAAGTTTAAAAATAACTTGTTTATATATTTCTGTCATTTTGGGTGATTTCAAACAGAAGAAAAGATTCATGTTTTATGTCTTGATACAATCTCTTCTATTTTATTTCTATGAATTCCAATTTTAATTACACACTAGTTAAGAATGTAGTTTTTGAGCTGTTCTAGTCTGTAAAAAATTCGCTTGCAACAAGTGATTTAGAGGGTGCTACAGTAATCATTTCTGCTCACTAAATATTTCTCTGCTTTCTGAACACCGCCTTTTGAATTTAGCTTTGCCATTTGATTTGCTGAGCTAATAAACTGTAAACATAAGTATCTTGTGTCACTGGTGCATAAACTTTAAGACACCATTCATGATCCACCTTCCCTCTATTATAGGGATTGTAGAAGCAGGAATCAAGATGCAGCATCCATCAGTCTGGGCCACAAGAGCCTAAAATGAGCCGGATCACCTGCTCACTTGTATAAATATGTTACATGGGCAGAAATAAACTTGTATTTAGGCCCTGGGGTTTGGGGGTTTGCTACTACATAATAGCTGATCCACTCCAGATTGATATATGTGCTCAGATTACTCCTTTCTACTGTCAGCGGTCATAAAACCTTCACTGTAGATGCTACTTTCACAAAGACTCAAGATATAGTTATGTTCCCCAGAAATGATTGAGTAGTTATATCTCTGGACTAGGAAAGATGAAAGCAAATATATGTATCAATATATATGGTCTAACCAGAAGGTATCCAGCCATGTAATATGGAAAATAGAGACATTTTTTTAAGAAGATACAAGATACAAGAAACATTGTATAGAGGACAATGATGCTTCAATCTGCTTCAAAGCAGGCACCTTGGGACCTCACTCAGTTCTCCCAGTCACCATCAGCTGCCCCATCGTATTTTCCTGAATCTCATGGACATTCTGATATCTCTTTCCTTTCTAAGGTGATTTGAGTTTTGGGAAAAGCCAGAAGTCAGGGCGCCAAATCTGGGCAGTAGAGGGGGCTGAGTCACCTGGGTGATTTGATCTTTCACCAAAAAACTCTGCATGAAACATCATGCATACATGAGCAGGCATGTTCTTGGGATGAAGCTGCCAATCACCAATTGCCATAGTTGTGGCCTTCTGAATCATCTGAATAGTTTCCGTGGAGAAATATTCAAGCTTAATGCAAAATTCAATGCAGATTTGTTACTCTACTTGCTCAGTCATTTTGAACGTGATGGCCACACAGTGCATATTTCACTCAATGGCATGTACCACCCCCACTGACCAGTACAGTGAAGTCATCATTGTTCACACATGCACTTTCCAGTCCACTGTCCTTGGCTGCCAGGTTACATCGATGTCACACAAACTGTTCTCGTTATATTAACAATGGCTGGACTTTGTCTGGACAGACCTTGAGAATGTACATATAATTAGAAGAGGAACTAGTGCTGGTAGTTACCTATAGTTACACCTCTTGAAGAGGTGTAGGCAGAGTAGGTGATTGGTAGATAATTGTTGAATTTCAGCTGAGTAATAATAATTCATCCAACCACTGCAGGTTCAAGGTGGTCACTGCCACGTTTTTCTTCTAATTGCTTCTGAGAATACACTTCCCTGTATACAATACTTATTGATCTGGGTAGGGAGGTAATATATTTGCTTTCTACCTATATATAGGAAGTCTTGTGTCTTTGTATGACATATTATAAAATCTACTAATCACCATTATTTAAAGACTATATAATTATTTCCAGAAACTACCAACTCCCATACTTCTTCTCTGCATAGAACAGCAGGGAGGAAGAATACCCTAATTGAACTGATGCAGAAACACAACAGGTGTTTTTAATCATCCAAGAGTGTATCTATACTCATAGTAGGCTCCATTATATTGATCTGCACATAGACACATTTATGAGGTCACCTGTTTCTCTTAATAGTTCATTCTGCCTTCAGAGAGTGAGCAAATTCATCTTCATCCAATTGTGATGGTAAAGGCTATTTCTTTAAAGAAATATGTTTTCACATTTTATGAATTTACAAGCATCTGTGAGGACATAGAATAAAGAATATTTAAAGTAAAGTATCTACTAGGTATTTCAACATATTATATGGCAGTGCTAACTGTATCACTTGCTAAAATATGCACCGCTATGTTAGCCATAGAAAACTACAATAGACAAACCTATTCCTTACTAAGTAGTGTCAGGATAATAAAGCTACTACATCATTATTATTTCAAAGCTAAATATTAGACATGTAAGTGTTGTTTCATAACTATACAATATAAACTTCTTTACGGCCAATAGACATCAAAGACACATTCTTTTCATTAATTTAAAGAAGCAAAACATAGGGATATTCAGGTTGGCTGTGCTAATCAGAGTGATTTATCATGCTCAGTATAGTATCAAGCTATGATGAATCCATGTAACATCTCACATCAAACATGCATTTGAACAACTGATGATACTCAGATATTAGATGATCAAATACTATTAAGTGCGGAAAACTTTAAATCATACTTTTGAGTCCACTTACTACTATATTATGAACACAAAAATTACCGGGAAAGTGTCACAGGTAATGAAATGGAAATACTTGAGGAATTAACAACTCTCTGAATGGGTAAAAGCCAAAATACAATGTTTGTAATAAAATTCCAATTTTCAGTTCTATAAAGTTACATTCACTAAAAGTAGCACTAACTAGAAATTGCCATGGAATGGCCAAAATACATAAAATTGTTTTGTGACTATCAAGTAAAATATTACCAGAAAACAGACCTCCATGACTGCACTAAGTCAAAGGAAAACACCAAATACGATTACCTGTAATGACAAACTCAGGGCAACATTTAAAACTACTGGGCAGAAGGCCTACAGTGGCCTCTTTTATTATTTAAATGAAAGACACCATAAACAACTCTTTGATGGCCTCACGCTGGGCTGTTGTTCGGGCCCAATCAGACTTGATTAGGAGTGCACGTTGGGCCTTTTATGAACACCTGTGTCTAAAGCCCACAAATAATTAGCTTAGCCATACCATTTCACTCTAATAATGCTGTAATTTGCCACGCCTTTCAGGCTCTGGACAGCTGGTGCTATTGAAAAGCACCTCAGGATTAAGCCCTGACTTCAGGCCTGAGTCTTGGGAGAAAAAAGCAGGGAGGGGTCTTGAGTATCCATGGCAACACACTTAGACTGCAAATTATCACCTCTAATCATAACTGGGACAGTCTATTTTTATTTTATTTGAGTTATCCATAGAAAAAGAATATGTGTTTGCAAACCTAATATAAAAATTATTATCTTGTCAATAAATATGTAAGATTGAGAAGGCCAAGGATTTTTTTTAAATCGCACCTGTTCAAAGATCATTTGGTTATTTGCTATAGATCAAAAGATAATTGAGGGAAAATGAGGTCCACCACTGAAAGTCAGTGCTAATTGATGCTGTTACCTACAGGTGCATGGAAATCTAAAGGTGAATTATTATCTTGAAAAGCTCTTCAGCAAAGATCAACGGCTGTGACTGCTGTACTTTTCATCTGCGTCCTTAGAAGGTTATAAATTGGACTGTCTAGAAGTGCGGGTGGCCATACTTCCGCTCCCCACAGCTTCTCAGCACTTCAGTCCATTTTCTTCTGTGAACTCAAACATGGCAGGCTGGTGAGCTAGATCACGACTCGCCTTACATGCTGGCCCGGTCACATGTCAGTCTATGCAACTTGCAGGAGACTAAGATGGAAACTCTCCTCATATCAGGCAACACCACACTTGGTTTAAATAAACTAAATGATACTCTGATAAATAAAATATGCCTGCATATGTTTAGGATGGGGGGTCAAGGGGGCATTCCTCTTCTTCTTAAGAGAAAACTATGCATTGCATGTGGATTATCAAGTTTCAAGGAGTTACAGTTAAGTACAATGTAGACTGCACAAGATACCATTGTGGCTAAATACATGAGCTGTGGAGTCAGGCTTTGTGGGTTATAATCCAAGCCCCACTATTTAAACTCATTGTAAGGCTTGGACAAGCCAATTACCCTCTCTTAGCCTGTAATCTCATCTGCAAAATAGGAGGAATAATACCTGCTTCAGGGGCAGAAGGTGAGAATTAATGAGATGATGTGCATAAAAGGCTTTTTGCAATATTCTGGCGCATGGTTAATGTTAGCTACTGTTATTAATTGTGGTAGATCAGGATGTTTGCCACCCAGAATCCCCTTCAAGGAAAGTCTTGTGACCTTACCTGATAGCAGACAGCCTCTGGTTGTCAACTGCTATAAGGTTTACTTCAGCTGCAGAGAGTTACCTCACCCAAATGCATGCCCTGCTGGGATCAGCCCACATCCAAATAACCGTGCCTGCGGAGTGAACTCTCTCAGGTTAGCCAAGGCTCCTTTAAGACTGCAAGGCAGTTCCACAGCCCCTCCCTCTCAAGGTTATTGATCCCTGATGAATGGCTTGCACACCAAACTTTCTCTTTTCTTTCTTTAATATATGAGTGCTTCTTTATTAAAAAAGTTCATCGCTCACACTAGAGACTGCCGAAGAAAATTCACTTAATCTTGCAATTCTAGAACAAACTTCTTGGTAAGAAATTTTTAAGTTTTCCAAGAGTGGGGGAAAAGAAGTGAGAGAAAAGCACTTAGGGCAGTTTTGCAACTTTGGCTTCAGTCACAGACATATTCTTGGAAGACGGAGTTGCCAGTTTTCTCTGATAACATTTAAAATTGTGTGGTTTACTTTTCTCGACAATCTAAGTCAAATTATACACATTTGTTCAAGACGACCATCTTATATCTCAGCATCGTCACAAGGTCACAACACCTGCGCTTGTACCTCTGACCCCTGTGACACTGAGCGAAAACCCACCATGCCACTTTTTCTGTAGACTCTCTCAGATTGTGTCTCAGACCCTTCACAGAATGGTTGAACATCTCCTACCTGATGTGTGAGTCACCCAGGGTGAGAATACTGGTTCCGAGCAGTGCTTTTCAAGGTAGGGTGGGGTGGGGTGGGGTGGGGTGGGGTAGGGATTCATGCACGTAGTTTGAAAAAGCACATTCAAAATGCCTGTTGATATCACAGTACAAACTCCATAAAGTCAGACTCAACAAGCCGTTTCAGCTGCTGGGCAGTAGCAAAAAAACAACGATCAATTCACCTTAAAATCGTGACATAAACTTGGCTGAAAAACACCGGCTGGGAGGCAGAGGAGTCCAACGCGGAGAACAGATAGGGAGAAACGTGCCAAAGACGTCCCCTCGGCATCTGCTTTCGGAGCGTGCGAACTGAACTTGGATAAACCACAGTGAAAATAATTTGAAGATTTCAGAATACATTTCTGGATATTGCAAAACAACAAAATCAACATTATTAAATTTAATTTAGCACATAAGGTTGATGTTGGGTCCTAGGGAATACAGAGAAAAATAAGATCCAGTTTCCATTTCTTTAAGAATCGCTCACAAACAAGCAGAAAAGCATTTCTTCCAAAACGGTAATTACCAGTTAGTCGGTAGAGTCACACATAAAGTGCCTTCACAGCAGAGCAAGGGACAAATGTATCTGTTGGTATCACTGGTAAATGGTAGTGAAATGTAATTTTATTTGATTTGGATCTTGAAATATGAAGGGGACGTCTGCTCATATGTAGGATATAAAACTGAAAGCAACAAATGAACAAATGAAAAAAGAACAAACAAAAATTCAAAAACACACACAAAAGGCTGGTAGTTACCCCAAGGGAAGGGGGTGGGAATTTGTAAAGGTAATAGGGGTCAAACATGTGATGAGGGAAGAAATTGACTTTGGGTGGTGGGCACCCAATGTAATATACAGATGATGAATCATAGAATTGCACACTTGAGACCGATATAAATTTATTAACCAATGTCACCCAATAAATTTAATCAGAAAAAAAGAGGAAACAGCAGAAGTGTAAAAAAAGAAAACCGCTGTAAAAAAGTATGAAATTTCCTGAGACGTTTAGGAAATGGCAAGAAGAAAGGATACCTGGTATACAGTTAAGTAAAGTAGTCACAGAGGAAGCCAGAAAAGTGACCTGAGGGTAAGTTATTCCATGCCTCCAACGTCATGCAGAGGACTAGAAGTTCGCTCTAGCGGGCACTAGGTATCTTGCCACCATTTTTATGTGTCACTCCATTGTTCTAAAAGATCTTACAAAAGTGAGAGGGCCAGGGTGGGGTGGACACTAGACAACTACCAGCATAGCTAAAATTAAAAATAAAAATAGTGACACTAGAAAGTACTAACAGGGATGCAGAGCAGTTGGAAGGCTCCTTGTGGTTAACAGGAAAGCATGACATAACATGAAATCCAGCACTGAAGCAATTACCCAAGTAAAATGAGGGCAGATGTTCACACAAAAGCCCATATATTTATGTTTATCATAGCTTTGTTCATAATGACCAAAAGCTGGAAATTACCCAAATGCCCTTCAACTACCAAATGGTTAAAAAATTGATATATCTATACTATGGAATACGACTCAGCAATACAGAGGAACAAACTATTGGTTTATGCAATAACAAGACTGAATCTCAAAAATGTTATGCTAAATAAAACAAGTAAGACTCAAAAGATAACATATCATGTGATTTAATTTGTATCAAATTTATAAAAGCAAAACTGTAGGGATAGGAATCAGATCGGTGGTCTTCAGGGACCAGGGAAGAGCGGACAGGACTGACTTGAACACAAATGACTATGAGAAAAAAAATTTTAAAACCATTCACATTTTCCTTTTCTGGAGAGGCTAATTCAGTATGGCATGAAAAGCTCCACTTTTAATTGAAAATTTTATTGCTATAATTATAGATGCATATGCTGTAACAAGAAATAATACACAGTTGCAAGAAATAGTACAGAGGGATCTCTTTTCCATTTTGCCCAGTTCCTCCCAAAAATAACATTTTGTAAAACTACAACACCATGAACAGGATATTAACACTGACCCACTAATTTTATGCAGAATTCCATTGCTTGGACTCACTTGTGTGTGTGTGTGTGTGTGTGTGTGTATTCAGTTCTACAAAATCGCATCACCTCTATAGGTTTATGTCCACCATCTAGTCAACCCCCCCAATAGTCCCAAAGCCACAAAAATCCTCCTATTTTCTTTTCATGTCACCGATTCCTTCCAATCCTCCCACCCCCTTGTCCCAAAGCCCTGGCAACCACTTTTCTTTTTTTATTTGTACTATAATTTTTATTATTTTAAAATGGTATGAAAATAGAACATTATGACATGTAACATTTTGGATTGTTTTTTTCCTTCAGTATAATTCTCTGAAGACTCATCCAATTTTTGTGTGAATCAGTAGTTCATTTTTAATGAGCTATATTGTATGTGTAAGCACATTATACACAAATTATATACATAAATTATGTATGTGTCTTGTACCCACCCTCCATATTAACCCAATCTCACCCTGAGGTCCTTTTTCTGTTTCCCTGGATGAACAAGTCCTCCAAGGGGAACATTTTGCCAGTGTGGGAGAGAGGAAACAAAAAACAGCAGAAGCAATAAAAGGCATCATAATTGAGGAGTTCAAAACCTGTTTTGGGCAGTGGAAAGACCATCTCAATAGGTGGATTGTATCAAATGGAAAGTACTTTGTAGGTGACTGAAGTTTAAACATGTGGGAATAAATAAACAACATTTAGAAATAAATTTTGGGTCTTATGGTGCCCTCTCTTGTATCTCACTTCCATGTTTCCGGTGGTTGCTTTGTATACTTTCATGTGCATAACTGACATTACAGTCAGCTGTTTAATATTTTATCACTTCAAGTGAAATTTGGAAACATCACTTCCATTTAGGTCCCTTTACCTTCTCCACTTGAAAATATTATTGTCTTGGTTATTAGATGATGTAATCATTTTTGTTCCAATAATTAAATTATGATTTGTGAAACTCATGAAGAAAAAGGATTGTGTATAAGTCAGCTCAGGCTGACAAAACAAAACAGCATAGACTGAGTGCTCACACAGCAGAAATGTGCTTTCTCACAGTTCTGAAGGCCGGGAAGTCCCAGACAAAAGTGCCAACCTATTCAGGTCATAGTGAGAGCTCCTGCCTTGGTTTGCAGACAGGTCTTTCTCGCTGTATTCTCACATGATACCTCTTGTTCTTGTTATAAGGGCACCAGCCCTATCAGATAAAAACACCACCCTTATCATTTCATTTAAACTTCACAGGCTCTATCTCCAAATGCAATCACATTATGAGTTAGAGCTACAACATACAAATTATTGGAGGGCACAAAAATAGATGTCTACAACAAATAGTTTTAATATGTACCTGTACCTTGTTCCTTCCATGGTTCCTTTTTCTTTCCTGATGTCCCTCCTTTTACTATTCCCTTTCTGTTTGAAGAAATTTCTTTAGTCAGCCTTTAAGGGTACACCTGATAATGCAAAATTATTTTCCTTTGTTTGATCATGTTATTTGCTCTTTATTTATGAAGAATAGTTTGGCAGCTATAGAATTCATGGTTGACAGTTTTCTTTTTTCTTTCAGCACTTAAAAAACATATTGTGTCATTTCCTTCTGACTTCCTTGATTTGAGATAAGAACATTTTTTATTTAAATTGCTGACTCCCTATGCTTAGAAAGTGTCAATTCTCTCTGGTTTCCTTTAGTGGTTACAGTTTTTGTCATTAGTATTCAAAAGTTTAATATGCGATGTGTTTTGGTGTAGATTTCTTTAGACATAACCCGCTTGGTTTTGCTCAGGTTCTTCAGCCAGGTTTGTGTCTGCCACCAGATTGGGAAGTTTTCAGACATCATTTCTTTAAATGCTCTCTCAGCCCCACTCTTTCTCATCCACTGGGACTTCATTGATACGCATGCTGCATATTTTGTTATTGTTATACAGGTTTCCGAGTTTCTGTTCAATTTTTTTTTACCATTTTAACAATTTTATTTAAATTTCTTTTTATTTTAGAAAGTACTTTGGCAGTATTCCAGCCTACTTTCTCTCTGTTTTTCATAATGAGTGAATTCTATTGTACAGTCTTCAAGTTCATTAATTCTATTCTCTGTCTTCTCCATTGTACTATTGAGTCCACTTACTGAGTTGTTTTCTGTTATGTATTCTTCAGCTCAGTAATTTCCATTTTAATAACTTACATTTTTGCTGAGATTTTCTATTTTGTGAAATATGTTTCAAGAGGATTTGTAATTAATTGTTAAAGTAATCTTATAATAGTTACTTTGAAATCCTTTTACAGTTTCACCATACGAGTCACCTTGGTGTTGGCATCAGTTGATTACCTTGTCTCCTGCAGGTTCTCATATGTTTGGTTCTTGGTTTGGCTGGTGATCATTTATTGCCTGGACATTGCTTATGTTATATTAGAAGACCCCGGGTTCTATTTGAACTTCCTATTTTGGAAAGCAGTCATCTACTAAGATTAAGCAGGGCTTGGCCTATCCCTGTGGGCTGTGGTTCCAGAGGCAGTTTAATTTTCAAAACCTTTTTAATATTTGTTTGGTCAGACTGGTTTATCTGGTGTCCTGAGCTGACCCTGCTTGCTTCTGGCACTGCCTGAGGTGTAAAGTGACAAGGCTTCCAGGTGTCACTGTGTGGGAGAGTGGCGTGGTGGGCCCCCTCCCATCAGCACCCAGCTTCCCCAGTGTCTCTGAGCAGGAAAAGGCAGACTGGGATGCATGGAAGATAAAGAGGTTTCTCTCATTGGGTTGCTCGCTGGGACGTGGTCCCTTTTCCTCATTTCACCTGCTTGCCGTTGTGTCTGTGGGTGGGAGAACTGAGTCTCAAACTCACAAAGACAAAATGGCTCCCCATTTGGGACTCTTTGCTATGTTTAAGTCTTTGGTGAGTTCCTTTCACCTTGTTGTCAGAGGAGCTGCTGTTCAATCTGGAGGAAAATGAAGCCCAGTTACCTAGCCCAGTTCAGGACTTAGCTAGGTCATGAATTAAGAAACACCAGGTCTTGGTGCCTCTGCTCTGTTGGATGGGGGAAATGCAGGATGTCCTGCTCTCATGCTATTCCTACATGATGGAGACCCAGGCCAGTCTGCTTTTCTGAAACCACCTTTAGTTTGCTCTTGTGCCATTTATAGGATTTACGCTTGTGCATTGCAGGGGAGTATGGAAAAAATGGGTTTGCACCCTCGTGTCAGGGATGAAGTGTAATAGTATGGATTAAGCTTCTGAGCACATGGAAATAGTCTATGCCCTGAGTTGTAGTGATGGTTACAGGATGGGATACATTTGTCAGAATTCATTGCACTCAATAGGTGGATTATATTTTATGTACCTTATAAGTCATATTTGAATAAGCCTGAAATTTGTTAAAATAGTGTGGGTAACATTTTTAAAGGCATGCAGCTTGTTAAGGATAACAAGAACTCCAGCTGGAACTGGAAGTTACCATCTGGGTGAAATCAACAGTGCGGCACTGCAAAAACATATTTGGAGATAGATCGGCACCCTGGTTTTTGCTCTGCCAGGTTTATCTGCTTAGCGTTGGGTATTAAATATTCTTTCTGGGCTTCTATGTCCTCATTCTGCTCTGAAGGGCATGGCACCTGGACGTTATGCCACAATTGTGATTCACCTTCGCTTTCTACCACACCATGTTGATGACTTCTATGGTCATTTTAACTTCAAGATGTTATAATTTGCAAGACAGGCACTTTGATTTAACATTCGCCTACTTACTGATGCTTCTTAGTGGCTCAGAAATAGAGGTTTAATTAAATTTCTTTGCAGATCAGAGAGATACTTAATTGAAAGTACATATTTTGCCAAAATCTTTATTTTATTAAGGTTTGGAGCTTCTATAAAACCAATGTTCCGTATACTAATAAGAAATTACCCTAACTTAAAATGGCAGTAATCACATCTAAAAGATAACATTCAGAGGTGCTTTGGATATGAAAACAAGGTGCATTTCACCATTTTCTTTAAAACTAATTTCACCATCAGAAGAAATTTAGGAAACTCAGAAAGCAATGCACAGTTAAGTTTCAGTTTTATATATCATTATATATCAGGTAGATAGGTAGGTAGGTAGGTAGGTAGATAGATAGATAGATAGATACATAGAAGTCCACACAAACACAAACACATACCCTTTTTGGAAATGGTAGCCCTGTTCAGAGTATTCAATTTTATAGGAGACCTGCATGGAGTCCTAAAAAAATAAGGAGAATGTCTGCCTCTGCAGAGCAGGGGCTTTCATCTGTGTTCAGGATTAAACTGGCCAGCGCATGTCCACTCACACATGTGCCTTCGGAGAGTGCTTCCCACTCCACAGGCATGAGTCAGTAGCCACCACCAAATGCAGGAGCACGCAGCCAACTACATATTTACAAGGTACAAATTAGAGTGCACCATTTTCCTTCAGCTAGCTCCCACTAGCTTGAAATTTGCTCATGGTTTTGGAGAGTCCATATTTGTTGTTGTTGTCATTGTTGTTGTTGTTGGTTTGTTTTTAAGAGCCCATATGTGAATGCAAATACAAAGCTAAGTTGGCACCTTACATGAACTTCCTGAGGGTACACATCATATCTTATGCAAATCTCTGTACTCCTGTGTTTGGGACATAAAATTATGTCCAGTGAAATTCAGGAAATGACTCCAATTACAATTCTCTCTCTCAAGCCTCCTGTAACATCAAAGATAAAAATCTTGGTTTGACACCCATCTTTGCCATTTGTCCAACATATGGTAATATCCTTTTTAATAAACTCATAATGGACCTCAGGTAGACAGTCAAAAGCAGGCCACAGTATCCACTTAAAATATAATGTTAAAAAGTCTTTAGTTTTCCACCTCCCTTCTCTTTATGCCCAGTGATGCTGGTTTTATGTTTATAAAAGCAAATGCTACTAACTTCTGTGTAGATTGCATCACGAATGCAAAGTGGATAAAGCTGAATTAGACTAGGAGTGAGCTGTCTCTCTATTCCAGGAAAATATAATACTGGAGCTGAGTCCTAAGGAATCAGAAACAGTGAGCCGATGAAAAGGCTGAAAGTGGAAAGAAAGGTATTCCGTGGAGAGAAAAAAGCATGAGCAAAGGCATCAAAAGGTGGAAGAACATAACCTATTCGAAAAATCCTGCTTAAAACAATTGGGGCAAAGAGTAAGCCAAAGATTATAAATTTTCCCCTGGATCTGTAAGAAGTCAGTTCAGAGTGAGGTGACCCATAAGCAGGATGGATCAGGATCATGTTTGTTACTTTGAAAGATCAGTGAAGCAGCAATCTGGCAAGTGGACTGGAGGGAGAAGGACTAGCAACCCAAGAATTGAGGCAGGAAATGTGATGGAGGGGGAGGGCAATACACGTCTGGGTACATTTGTTTTTTGTTACTATTTCTGTTTTTGAATGGCTATTGTTCTTTCATATTTTTCTCTATCTTCTCGTATTTTGACACTTTTTAAAGAAATGTATTCCTTACCTAGGCTTTCCAATCTGTAAGCACATAACAATTGTTCATTATATTTTGTGCCTTTAAACAATCTGCTATGTTTTACAGATTTTTCACACTTTTGCTCAAACTTTCTTATTGTATGTTTCTTCTTTTCATCTTGATCTGTTTAGCTGCAAATATATCTATATAATTGGTTTTTCAAAGAACTGACATTTAAAAAATTATCCTGTTTTCCCGTACTCTACTTCATTGATTTCTTGCCTCATTTTTATTATTTCTTTTTTTTTTTGGTTTGTACGTTTCTTCAAATGTGCTCTGTTTCTCTGTTTCTGGCCTATTGAATTTGAACCTCATATATCTCCAACATTTCTTATTTTTTTGATAATTACAGTCAAAGATATATATTTCCTTCTTAGTACTCTCTAGGAGCACATCACACATTTTGAAATACACTGCTTTCATTTTATTTTGCTGTAATAGTTTATGATTTCATTTTTTATTTCCTTTTTAACCCATGAGTTATTTAGAGGCATGATTATTATAGTTCCCATTCACGGGGGAATATTAAATATGTTCTTTTGTTAGTAATTTCTAATTTTATTGCATGGTGGTCAAAGACTATAATACATATGGTGCTGACTCTTTGAATTTATTGAAATTCTTCTGTGGCCTAAGACATGATTGGTTTTGATGAAGGTTCATGTATGCCAAAGAAGAAGTGGGTTCTTTATTCGCTCAATGAAGCATGCTATTTGTGGTCTTCAAATAGAGACATAGTTATAGATAAACAACTATATCTCTATCTCTATCTCTATCTCTATCTATATCTATATCTATATCGAGAGGTATATGAGGTCTACCCGGAAAAAGTCCAGCCATTGTTAATATTACAAGAACAGTTAGCACAACATCAATGTAACCTGGCAGCCAAGGAGAGTGGACTAGAATGCACACGTGTGAACAATGACAACTTCACTGTACTAGTCAGTGGGGGCAGTAGACGCCATTGACTGAGTACACTCAATGTTTACATCGCATCCAATGAGACGAGTGGCCATCACATTCAAGATGACTGACTGAATAAAGCAACAAATCGGCATCAAATTGTGCATGAGCTTGAACATTCCTCCACAGAAAATATTCAGTTGATTCAGGAGGCCCTGGCTATGGGCAACTGGTGACTGGCAGCTTCATCATGACAATGTGCCCACTCATGAATCATATCTCATGTAGAGGTTTTTGGTGAAACATCAAATCACCCAGGTGACTCAGAACCGATACAGCCCAGATTTGGTGCCCTGCAACTTCTGGCTTTTCCCAAAACTAAAATCACCTTTAAAAGGGACCATTGACGAGTTCCCCCAGGCTTCATTGGCAGTGACAGTCTCTGAAAACTTCATTATTTCTGGTTACCTTGACCAGTTCTGAAAGGTACAGCTCAGGTGGTTTATAGAATGTTTTAGTTGAGAATTGTCTGGTATGTTTCCATGATCAGACTGGAGTATGGGTTTGGGGAGGAAGATGCGGAGGTAAAGTGCCATACAACTCTTTTTTTTAGCTTTTTTAAATTTTAATTGTTGTTCAAGTACAGTTTTCTGTCTTTTACTCCCATTCCAGCCCACCCCCCAGCCCTCCCCACCTCCCTCCCATTTCCACCCCCCCTAGTTTTTGTCCATGTGTCCTTTATACTTGTTCCTGTAAACCCTTCCCCTTTTCCGCTGAAATTTCCTACCCTCTCCCCTCTGGTCACTGTCAGCCTGGTCTCTATTTCAGTGTCTTTGGTTATATTTTGCTTGTTTGTTTGTTTTGTTGTTTAGGTTCCTGTTAAAGGTGAGACCATATGGAATTTGTCTTTCACCACCTGGCTTATTTCACTTAGCATAATGCTCTCTAGTTCCATCCATGCTGTCGCAAAGGGTAGGAGCTCCTTCTTTCTTTCTGCTGCATAGAATTCCATTTTGTAAATGTACCATAGTTTTTTGATCCATTCATTTACTGATGGGCACCTAGGTTGCTTCCAAAACTTGGCTATTGTAAATTGTGCTGCTATGAACATTGGGGTGCATAGGTTCTTTTGGATTGGTGTTTCAGGGTTCTTAGGATATAATCCTAGCAATGGAATTGCTGGGTCAAAAGGCAGATCCATTTTTAGTTTTCTTAGAAAATTCCATACTGTTTTCCATACTGGACTTGAACAGACACTTCTCCAAGGAGAACATACAGAGGATCCAGAGACACATGAAAAAATGCTCAGTATTGCTAGCTATCAGAGAGATGCAAATTAAAACCACAATGAGATACCACTTCACACCAGTCAGAATGGCCATCATAAACAAAGCAACAAACAAGAAGTGTTGGAGAGGTTGTCGAGAAAAGAGGACCCTAGTGCACTGTTGGTGGGATTGCAGACTGTTGATACAAATCTTGATCACCTACTTGAGGGAATTAGTATTTGTCAGTTTTCTCCACTTTGATGTTACAATTTTCCCTCTTCTACATATTATACTCTTCAGAAGCAAGCCATTATGTGCTTTCACACTTACAAGTGGGGAGTCATGCTCTACTGTCTCAAGGGCAAAATATTTACACAATTTGGAATTATTCTGCATAGCAGACTTATCTTACAATAAAAATATTAATGATAATTATAAAAGACTCCTCAATGCCATCTGACACGTGCCAAGTCCTCATCTATGCTGTTTTCTTCGCACATATGAGCATGTACATATACATTTGTATGGACTTTTTATTCCCTTTTGTTTGATATTGAAAGCACAACTACCTCAGCTTTGTTTTATTTCATGCTTGCCTACTAGCTCTTTTCCTACATTTTTATTTTCAACATCTCTCCCTCTTTAGTTTTAAATTTAAAAGGAAATTACTGGATTACTGGCTTTAATTCATTTTTATTTATTATAATAATAAAGAATTAAAATTTATTTGCATTATCTTTTGGGCTTGTTCCTAAAAACAATCCTTATCACTTAGGTCAGTCTTTCTTTTTTCCCTCCTCCCTTCCATTCTCTTATTTCGCATTGCTTGTTTGAACTTACATATTTCATTGCATTTTTCTGATGGTTACATGTTTTTTATTAAAGCATATAGTTCTCTTTTCCTGGCCAATGTCTCAATTTCATTAATACCCATGTCTCCCTTTTTCAAGTGATAAGAACCTAGGCCAACTTTTATCTACCTGTGTTATGTATTACAATTCACTTCACCATTTTGAGGTGACATTAAATTGTACATTAGGTGTTGTGGATATATATTTCCTTTCAATTACTGTTTATTAAAGCAAATGACATTTATTTATGTCCTTACTTACTCTTGCTTTCCATAATTATTACTTCCTCACAAACTATTATAAATTCTTGTTAAAGAATATGCTAAAAAAATCTTTAGGTGAGGTCTATGAGTGTTAAGGTGAAAGCATTTTTATTTTACCCTATTATTTAAATTATTTTCTCAATAATCTACAGTCAGTTTCTTCTCTTGACTCCCAATAACACATGAAGTTATGGCGCTGTTGTTTTTGCAAAATATAATGTCCTATCCCAGGGCTGTGGCTTTATGGTTGATTTGTTTTCCACTGTAGACGTTCTATGTTAAAGCTCACTCCAGAGTGTCTGGATGCATGGTTTTATTTCTTTCTTTACTGAGTGCTGCTTCACCCTCTGAAACCATTTTTGATCTAAGGTTATGTGCCTTCCTTTGACTCTGGAAAATACTTTTTCTTCAAAGATTACCTTTCCACATTGTCTTTGTAAATATTTTTTGGGAATTCCTTTTAAATAAGTATTTGCATTCTAATTTCATCTTTTTTATCTCTTGAATTTTTTCAAATACTTTCTTCCATTTTATATCAGAAATTGCCATAAATGTATGCCAATTTATGTCAGATTTCTCAATATAATTTTCCAGCCCATTAATTGTCTTTGTAGCTATTCCGCTATTTAAATTTTCTATTAAATCCATTATTTAATAATTACATTGTTTCACATACAATAGCTCTAACTGGTTCTTCTTTAGAAATATCTGCCCTTTTCTTATGGTTAGAATAAATTTATTTCCCTGAGGATATATGTAATACTTATTCAAAGTTTGTCATTTCTGTTCCATTAGCTCTGCTTCCTCTACTATATATTTTTGTTGTTGTTGTATTTGTGATTTTTAAAAAATTTTACTGTTATTTTATTGGCATTCCTTTTACAGGGTCAACTCCCTCAAATCACAATCTCTACATCTAGGAAGACTGCAGTCTGATCCTACCCTTGCTCTTCTAGCTGTGATCTCCGGGGAAATCATACTATACTAGGTAGATTGTCTGTTGACATACAGTCAGCCCTCAGTTTACAAGGATTTTGCATCCTTGGATCCAACCAGCCAAGAATTGAAAACAGTGTTTCAAACTGTGGCAGGGAAAGCAAGGGCATAGAGGGCCAACTATATGCAGTGTTCTACATCACTTCATAGAAGGGACTTGAGCATCTGTAGATTTTGGTATCTACAAGGGCTCCTGGAACCAATATCGTGCAGTTACCAAGGGACAACCGTAATCGGCTTAACCACTTCCACCATCTTCCTGGAGCCGTGTTGTCCCCATGATGTCAATTGTCACATCGTCTAAGCTCTCTTTTATCTAAACATTCACCGTTTGTGGCAGTTTTCTGGTCCATGCTGGAGAAGAATATGAAGGATGGTGGTCCTGGTAAATTATCCAGTTACTTTATGTTTATTGTCTATTTTCTCCTTTAGAATGGAAATTCCTTGAGGTGGGTACTTTGTATTGTTTAGTACTAGCTTCAGCACTTAGAACAGTGTCTAATGTAGAGCAGTCATTCCATAAATATCTGTTGGGTGGATAAACATAGCAAGTCAGCTACCTCTATCCCAGCATGGCTCTGGGCTGGCTTGTTGTAACTTGCTCACGTCTACGTTTGATTACAGCCTTCTTAATCATACTATACTACAATAGCCAAATCTAATAATTCAGGGCAGGCCTCCTAGGAAGTGTGTAGACATTTATTCCAATCCCTTTCTTCTTAGGGCCCTGGAAACTTGGTGCCAGCCAAAGTTTGCATTACCCTATGGCAGGTACACTAAGCTACAGCCAAGGGGTTGCCCTGGCTGGTCATCACTTCCAGCTTGGGAAACTTGAGAGAAAGAAATAATGCTGTACCAGAGACCCTCCACCCTGCCTTCCCTTGTTGCTCCAGGTTGCCATTTCTTTCATTTAAACATGAACCCAGAGAATTTTAGCCTCCTGAGGTATTTTCACATTTTGCATCCCTTGTTAGGAGAAGCTCCACATTCGCTCACGTAAATTTTACCTTTTGTAAATTCTGTTAGATTTGATGTGGAAGACAGAGACAGCAGCCAGTACTTAGTTTGCCTTCTTGATAATAAATGCAAGCAAACTCTTAAATCTACTTTTGATACAAATTTGAGTAAATATTGACTTCAAATGAAAAATACTAGGTAAGTTACTTTTGAGGTGATACGGCAAAAAACGTGGACATGGTATAAAGGCCACAACCCTGTGATAGAAGTTATAAGTGTGTTAGACAAATAACTAATGCCTTGAGCAGAGTAGGTGCTAGATACAAAGTTGTTGGCTAAATGGAATGAATGAATGAGGCTCTATTCACTAACATAAACTCAGACCTCACTGGAGATCTTGTTCCTGCAGAAATGTTACAGGGGAAAGCCAGAGTGAAGAAACAGCACAGAAGGGGGAGATACAGGTAAAGACAACTTTTCCAACCTCACAATTGTGTTAAAACCAGCCCTGCCCATAGCGATTTAGGAAAATACAAATGTTAAAAGCTCTGACAGGCTGAAGCAAAGCCAAGAAGAATTAGAATACTGGATCAATTTTTTAATTGACCAGGGGCAGCACAAAGCAAATGTAAAGATCCCAGCTCTGACAGGAGCAAGCTACTCAGCACACAGAGCAGCTGGCTGAGGAAGAACCAGAGTCAACACTGACCCCATAGGACCTGGGTCCTATGGCCAATACGTACATGTCCAATATGTACGATACTGGATACTGTTATTGTAACAGGGTGCAGCCAAGAGGGGAGTCCCAAATAGGGATTTGTAATAGGGTCCAGAAGAGCTCGGGGATTATTGGCTCCACAGCACAGGGCCACACCTGCCCAGAATGCGGGCAGCTGTGGCCAATTGTGAGAGGAGCCGGAAATGGGGCTGCAGAGGAAGATTAGCGCTGGGATTTAAACGGAGGCACAGCAGCCATTAGGTGTCTCTCTTTTTGGGACCACATGTCTGTTTAGGGCCACGTGGCTTTGGTGTCTTGGTCGGGACCATGAGGCTTGGGTGAGAGTCAGGACCACGAGGCTTTGGAAGTGCTCCCTTTGCCATGTGGAGGGTGCTGGGAAGACTATGCGCATTTGTGGGGAACTTTAGTTTGTGTTTCAAATGAATAATAAATTATTTTCCTTTTCACGAATCTCGGGCATTGAGAGATGTCTGTCCTCTGGTGGTGGACGTAATGAACCTGGGGGGTTCCTTTCGGGTAATAGTGTATTGCCACGGCTGCCCTTGCCCCACCCCCTTTTGTACTGTGACATTATCCCTTCTCTGCAAGAAATATGGATCTGAATGGGGGGATGGAAATTAACAGCTACTTAAGATCTATAGATTATTTATGCATAAGATGTGATAAATGGTTGGCAAGTTAGAGTCCAGAACAAGGCAAAGGGAAACATCTACCAGGAACTTAGGAAGTCATGCAGCTCACTGGACGAATGGAGCCAGGTCTCGACTCCACCATATTGCTTTCTCATTTCTAGGTACCATTATCCATTCAGACAAAACATACGCCCATACTACATTTTCAAAGCTCCTAAAACTAAGTTTATTGGAAGGTGAAAAGACAAGGAAGCATCCCACCTCCAGAACACCATATCTTACTCTGTACAACTTCTTCTTGTTCTGGCATGTTGAGGAATTCACGCCTCTCACTGATTCTATGCTTCGGTGTGTTTTCCAGCTTCTGCGGCTGGGAGAGATGAATAATACCATACAACATGATGACAGTTCTAGACCACAGAAAATGAGCAAGTGACCTAGATTCTGACAAATAGAACGATAGGCTAAACATCTGAGACCTGGTTTTCTGACTACCTCTGTGACTTGGGATTATTCATCCATCTGAATCTCAGTAAAATCATCAATAAAGGGAGGTAGGGACTTAATCTCTAAGTCCCTTTGAGTTTGGACATTTTTGTTTACCTTTGCCAGTGTTCCCACTACTCGAGCCTCATCATTAAGAAGGCTAATACAGAGAACAGGCAAAACGTTTCTTGGTTATTTTACACATTGCCAAGATTGAGAATTTTGTTCTGGTTCTGAATCTTACTTTCCATGGTATTTCTCATCTTTTCATAGAGACCTTGTGTTGCTGAGGTCCAAGTAGACTTCTTGACCCACTGGGCTGAGGCCAAATAAATAGCAGATGTGCATACGTGCACAGACGTTTTCCACAATGTGCTGCCTAAAGAAAACATGAAGTCTGATGGTTACGTTTTTCCAGACATGGTCCCACACTAGGTCATCGGTTAGGCAATGCAATCGATAAAAAGAGATACAGCTGGACAGGATAATGTTTTCTTGAATGGATTCAAGACAAAGGGTTCAGCAACATCAACCACAAAAAAGAATGGTATTATCCCAGTGGATAAATATGATCTCCAGAAGCGATCTCAAAAAACAGGAAAACTATTACTATGTCAGGAGCAGTTTACTTTGGAGCCTTTTACTTCTCGCCCACAGCAAAAGGGATTATAGTCTTAGTCAAGGAGATCATTCTCTCTCCTCCTACAGGTGAACAACAGCTGATTTGTCAGCTCCAAATTTAGACGGAGTTTTGAAATAGGCTTAATTAGAGTTAAAAGGATTGGGTTACTGAGTAAGATTTCCACTCACCATCTTGAGTTTTAGAAAGCAGAGAATTCCATCATCAAGCTGGCATTTTGTTAAATGAGGTGGAAAGCTGAATTAGGTAGAAGCAGGAGGCTAAGCTGATGGTTTTATGTTGCCACCCAAGCTAACGAGAGGACCCAGTGGACCAAGGCGGCTCTGGCACAAACAGATAGAACCTGAAAATTCCTTCTGACTTAAAGACCTGTAGTTTTCTTAGGCAGAGATTATAACAACAACAACAATCAACAACAGCAACAAAGATGATTCCTTTTGGAGAATGTTTAAACCTATGCTTGTGGAGTTTGCATCACATAAAAAGGAGCATGTACCTTTAATTCAGGCTCTTTCATTAACTAGACTTGTAAACCAAGAAAACTAAACTCTGATTCTTGGTTTCTTGAATTGTAAAGCACGGATAGCAATACCTACTTCACATCTTACAGCTGTTGTAAGGATGAAAAATAATGTTAGCCGGTTGCTCAGTGTCACCACAGCTGAGCAATTCAAATTCCACAGCTAATGTCTTCTCAATTCAGTGAAAAGCACTAATCAAGATGTCTATAAATTAATATTCAAGGATTGTTGTGTTATTTTTTTCAAAAAGTAACCTTGCTACAAATCACCGTATAAAGTACATAATTCTGCTGAAATGTGACCAGTGGCTTATTGCACCAGTTTTGATTTTTACAAATGAGATTTTTCTTAAAATAGGAGCACACGTCACCTCTTTCAGACATGATTTGAACAAAAGATATCCTGAGCCTTTCTGCATCAGAGACAGATTGACCCGCTGATCTACAGGTTAGGACCTCATCAAGCAGGTTGCAGTAAACACTCCTTCAGAGACAAGAATTAATTGCTGTAATGCTGGGGGCGGGAAAGGATGGTATGCTCCTTGTCTTTTCTAAAAACAAACTAAAAAACATAGAAAAAATGCCATATTGTCTGTGCTATCTTTCCTGAATACTTCTCTACCCTAAGAAATTCCTCCTTTCTCTGTATTCCCATAGCACTTCGCTCATGCCACAATCTCTGTGGTGTGTTGATTAAGGATTTCTTATGCAGCAGGCATTGTCCAAAGTGCTCGACATGTAAGAAGCCATTTAATCATCACTGTAAATCTAAGAGGGGGGGTGCTATCATTGACCCCCATTTACAGATGGTAAAGCTAAGGTGCAGAGCAGCTAAGGCATTTGCACAGCGTTCTCACGCTGGGGAGTGGTACAGCCAAGGTCTGAACACAGACTCTGTTTCTGTAATCTATGCTCTTAACCACGTCTACATGTTTGAGAATCGATCCATTACAACTATGAGAATTATTTTCTGGGCTCTTATGGTTGAGGCAGGATCTGGAAGAGACGGTGATCCTGACAATGCAAAAACAATCTTTTAAGAGAAATAGAGGGTGGCCAGAGGGCATGATTTTTACCCTCCAATGTTTTTCTAAAGGCTACTCTGGAATGAGAACGGAAGTCTAGAAAGCCATTATGCTGCTAAATGGCTCACCAATGCTGATTATATTTGCCAGCAATTGCATCTCCATATGTTCCAGATTAAAGAAGGCGAAATCATCTAACAGTGCCCATTTACTCTAACAAGAAGATTGGAAAGAAACTGCCCTATCCAGACCCCGATCCGCAATGCATTTATTAAAGGTAACACAAAGTTCTTTGGGGATTGGTCACTGCTTACTTTTCAGCCTCACATTTTCTATCTTTCAAATTTTGTATTCCAATCATATTGAAAAAGACTCACTTACCAACAGGCCGCTGCTCCGTCTGCAGCTCCCCCACCCCTTGCCCCTACGTAACGATAATTCTTCCCCCTCATTCAGATGACTACTTGGTCATCTTTGCGCAGGAACTCTTCCCTGACTCCCTTTCCCAGATCTCGGGCTTTGCCTCTCATTTCCATGACACAGTGTATAGTTTCCACTAATTCCCTGGTGGCTGGTCTCCTGCAGAGAGAGTACACGTTAGGAACACAAACTTTAGACAGAATCTTGGTCCCACTCACTAGCCACCAAACCTTAGGCAAGTTATTTATATTCTCTGAGCTTCAATTTTTCACTCGTGTAATGAAAATAATAATAGCATCTGTCTCGTAAGTTTGCAGTGAAGATCAAATAAGTTCAATGAAAATTAAAGTTTAAGAACGGTGCCCGGCACAGAGTAAACTGCATTTGTCTGCTATTATCAGTAATCATAGGTTTTACAGGAAAGCCTATCAACTCATCCAAATAGCTGGAAACCAAGATCAGAATATATAGTCACCTTGGGCTATTTTATCACTTTAGGGAGATTTAGAGATTGTGATTCTTAGATGTCAGTTGTAATTACTGATCTCAGGCTGATGCCAGGACATGCTGTCCACGTTGGGGACATTTAAAGGGACCCACATTGAAATACTGCTCTGACTAGTCATTTTTTTTCTGGACCAGTTGCTTTCTCCATGGATCTCAGTGTCAAATTTCGCATCAGCATTTTCTCTGCTGACAGCATTACAAGTTCAGGAATAATTACTCCTTAGGGTATCTTTGGCTGCTTCTGGTAAACAGCGTTCTGTGTGTTTGCTTTAGTTCTGCAAAGAAGCCAGGGAGGATTTGGGTTTGAGGCATTGGGAAGCTTCATAGACAAAGGCAGGGAGGGGTGGAGGTTCTCCACCCTTTGTTAAAGTTGTAGAGAGTTTACTTTTTCTCCCTCTTCCTTTCTGAATGTCCCTCTCTCCCTCTCAACATTACTGTTCTTTATCATTAGTCACTGATATCCAGACTCTCAGAGTACCAACTTCTGTCCATCCCAGACCTGTAGGTTACAGAGGGAGGTTGGCAGGGGTAGCGCAGGTTCCCTCTTCTGGGACACCTCCTCCTGTTCCATGAATTCATTTCAGCTCTATTTTTATACTGCTACGTGACCTTGAGCAAATCCCCCTCCTGAGGTCCTCAGCACCCTAATCTATAAAATCAGCAAATTGGAAGAATTTCTCTGGAAATTTTCTTTGAAACTTTATAATTATGGTGAAAATTTAAGGCCTTTAGCAGGCTTGATAGGTAGATATTTGGGGACAGGAGAACTTCCTGAGATCTTTTCAGCACCCCATTAACATCTCTCAAGAGCTTTATCAATGTACAAATCTTGATTTTATGTGTGAGAGAGAGGTGTTTTGTAAAGCTGATGTGTCAGATCACCCTGTCTTTAATTCTGTGCCCCAGAGCCTGGGACAAGTGGGAAGAACACCTACACCAGGGTTTCTCTAATTTCCCTGCTGAAGTAACTCCAAGAAGATTGTGTCCTTCAGAAGGTCTGTGATGTAAATCAAATTAGCATGCTGCAAGGCCGACAGTCCTCTCATGCTTCACATTTTATCTTTAAATTCATGCAAATTTTCCATTTTACCTCATGATATTTGTTGTGATGAAAAGAATGCTTGAAATTATTTAACATGAAGTGAAATTAATGCTCCAAGAATACATGTTAAGTTTCGTGCCCTGGACACCCTTCTAGGGTGTGTGTCCTCCAATTTGAGAAGCATGGATTTGTCAACAAGAATAATTTATGGAGTGACCTGTGTGCCAGCCACTGTTCCAAATACTGTGTGAGAAGGAAATTCCTTTAGATCATAGGATGTTTTATGGTTGATGAAGTAGAAAAGCAGAGGATATTGTTTCAATGGTGTCTTTCTTCTCATCTACAGAATAGGAAAGATAATAGCAAGGCCATGACCCAAAAGTTTGATGTGAGGATTAGATAATACAGTATATAAGAAAATACTAGATAAGCTGGCAACACTATATATGTGATAGCTAATGCTGACCTCAACCAAGACATCTCCTAGAACAGCAGAGTAGACAGAGACTATGATTAATTTCAGCCAGATTGCCAAGATGTCTGGAGTTGGAGAAATTCTCAGGACCTCAAAAGTCTCTTGGAGAAGTACAGGAGACTATAGGTTTGGTGTTGTACGAGAAGGAAATGGATCATATTGGAAAAAGATTAAAAGATAGCTGTGTCAAACTATATATTTTTTCAAACCAATGTACTGTTGGATAAGGACAGAGAATAGAACTATTGTTAAACCAATTAATTTTCAAATGTGTTCTTCATGTCCATTACTAGAGATTTTGGAGCATATACATTCCACCATCCAGAAAGAAAATTCTACCCATAAGTCTTGGCTCAATGAAGCTTTTTATTCTGCCCATCTCTGGATGATATGGCTTTCTTCCTGTGGTATTAAAACACAATCTTTTATTTTCTTATTATATTGGTTATTGTTATCTTTTTCTGTGAGCTAATTTTGAATTCAGATATGAGTCCTGCATATTTAATTTTAAAATTCAATAGAACATGACAATTTAAAAGACATCAAGAGAAACAAGTATTGATAAATGTACATTAAAAGAAAGATTGCTTCCAAAGACAGAATTTGACTTCCCCTTAAGGAGATCCAGTCCTGAAATCTGAGGATACCACAAAGCAACCAGTTGGTCTGGAGTTCACATTATTGGTTGGAGAGCTGGCATGGACGCCTGGGTTGAATTTCAACTCTTGATCTTGTGTATTTTGGAATTTATTTATTTATTTTGGTTATTGAGACAGATCCAATTCGGGGGGACAGGGTTTCTATAAAGAAGTAAGTGCAGGAATTGGAGAGGGAGATCATCTCAGATCACCAGAGCACCTAAACCTTCCCTCTTCCTCACAGTAATGTCCATCCTTTTAAAAAAATTTAATTTCTGTAAGTAGATAGTGTAACTAATGAATATCATAAAATTATTTTTTAATTAGTTCATATGTGTGTAACCACTCTTATTTATATGGTTATAAATAGTTACATCCAGAGTAATCACTCTGGTCCCCAAAAGCAAAAGGTTACCAGTTTGATTCTCAGTCAGGGAACATGGCCTGTGTTTTGGGTCTGGTTCCCAGTCGGGGCACATGGGAGAGGCAACTAATTGATGTGTTTCTCACACATTAATGTTTCTTTCCCACTCTTTCTTCCTCCCTTCCCCTCTCTCTAAAAATAAATAAATAAAATCTTTTTTTAAGTTAAAAAATAGTCCCCTTGATGGCTACTACATTTATTTCAATAATGCAAGTATTGCTCATAATTTTTGTTATTTCTCTTTGAGGACGCACTTCAGAGTTTAACTGACAACCACACAATTAATTAGCCCTATAAATCCAGTTCAGTTCAATATATTACTTTTCAAACAATTTTAGGCACATATGATTTCGTAATCAGCCTATATGCAAATGTCCCCAGTTGTCCCCAAGAATGTCTGTTATGGCTTTTTTTTCCCTTCTCCCCTTCTCTCTTTCCTTCTCTCCCTCTGTTTTGTGCTCTCAGTGTTACTGAGCCAAGATGCTATAAAGGTTAATGCACCCCACTTATTTTTTATGAACACTTAATCACTTATAATACATTAAATGAGAGCCCCACCCCCACATTTTTCCATATTGACTTTTTTGAAGAATCTAGGCAAGATTACAGGTGTCTCACTTCTGGGATGTGTTTGATTTTTTTTCTTGATTTCTTTTAATTTGTTTCTCTACTGCTGTCTTATTTCTGTAAACCCAACACTGGGACAAGAGGCCTAGTTAAATTTGGATTAATCATTGGAAAAAATAATTTCAAACAGAAGATATATGATACCTTACATGGGACAACAACATGATCTTTAAAGGATTGTAGAAGGTCAAGGTGTCTCACCATTACTGATGCCAAATTTTATCACTTGGTGAAATTAATGATGATCAAATCTCTCCATGTTAAGATATATTCCCACCCTTTGTGATTAGTAAATAATTTAGGATTCATTCTTTGGCACAATGTGAAAATACTATCTCCCAGTAAACATTTACCTATGGGTTTAATGTATGTGTTTGTCTTTTGTCTGAACCAGTTCTTGCACTAGAGTTTCCAAAATAATGATATTCAAACTCTACCATTTCTTTCTATGTGTGTTAGCCAGCATTTATCAAAAAGAACTTTTGCTAACATTCCTCTATATTTCGAATATCACTACAGAGTCAGAAGTTTTTATTTACTCAAACATTATGTTTAATTACACTTGTTATTCACATGATGTTTAAATTGCCCCAAATTTGGTCAGTAGGAGCAGGCTTAAGCTAGCTCTTGGGTCTTGTTGACATGCTTACATTGGTCTTTCAGCAGTCTATGGATTTTCAATGTAAGCAGAGGTCCCAACCCACATGACATTTTCCCATAGATCTATGTGGTGGTTTTACAACATATCCACAAATCTTTGACATACTTCCATCAAAAGATGAATTCTAGCTTCCTTCCCCTTGGATATGAGCTAGTCTTGATGACTCACTTTTAACAAACAAAATCAAACAGATATGATGCTTCCAAGATTAGGTCATGAAAGAAGATACAGTTTATGTCTGGCGTTTTCTTTTGTGAGACACATTCCTTAGGAGTCATGAACAAATATATAAGAAGTCTAACTATCCTGAAGTCACCAAGATGCAGAAACCACATGCAGGTGAAAAAGATGTGCAAGGAGCTTTAACTATTCTAGCCCCCAACTGTCTGGGTCTTCCTAGCACAACTTGCCAGACACGAGAGTGAACCTTGAAGGGATTCTAGCTCCCAGGTAATGAGTTTCCCCAGCCAACACTGAGAGGAGCAAAGACAAGTTGCCCTCACTGAGTCCTGCCCAAATTGCAGATCCATGAGAAATACTGATGCTGTTGTTTGGTAAACCACTACGTTTTGGGATGATTTATTGCACAGCACTGGATAACTAGAACAACCTAAAATCAGTCAATTTTTCACAGAGCTGTGGGGTATTTTTAGTGGGAAATTGGTGTTAAAAATAAGATTTGGGTGATGATTCGCTTAGTGCTGCTGGGTATTTTTGCTTTTAAGCCTTTTCAGTGGACAGAGTGAGGGAAAATATATTTGAAAAATTATGAGTTTGTATTGTATTTGTAAAAATTTTTAACTATTTTTATTTCATTATCACATCTTTTTACCCTGAAAATCTTGGTTTATAATAATATAGGATGTTTATGTATTTGCTTTATCCTACAATAATATAGCCTACTCCTAAAATATTATTAATATAACATAATTATTAATGTTACTATTAATAATAAACCTACTCAATGAGCTTAAGATTTTACACAGTTTTTTTGTTTCTTCATTTTTGGAAAACACCCCATGAATAATGTACTCTCATAGTACTGAGTTCAAAATCTCTCAAACTTACTCTTTTCTTTGAGTGGATGCATTATCAGTTTGATACACTTTAGGTTCTTTATTCTTTGGTTCCATTTTAAGCTTTGTTTTTTTTCTTTCTTATGTAACTTTATGTTTAAATACATAAACATTTACATGGTTCAAAAGTCAAAACTACATAAAATGATAAACTCAACTCATTGTTGGCCCTCATACTCTATTCCCATATACTATCTAAGGTAAACATGATTATTAGTTTATCATTTGTCCTTTCTATAAATAGGCATTCTTATTTTTCTTCTTTCTTATAAAAAGTAACAATAATCTTGCTTTCTCATACAGCAAAATAACTTATAATTCACTTAACTAAGCTTCTGCAGCTATTTCTCACTCTTTTTTTAAGGCTGCATAGCACTCCATCATATTTATATACCACAATTTATTCACCCAGTCCTTTCAATGGACATTTAAGTAATATCAATACCTTGTTACTATCAAGAATTCCACAATAACTATGTGCATGTTTTTGCTGCAGTTTTTGTTTTGTCTTGTTTTTATGACAGTACATCTATAGGATCAGCTTCAAGAAGTGGGGTTTAGGGATCAGTTAAATACACAAATCAAGTATTAACAGACCTAAAGGGAGAAATGGACACCATTACAATAATAGTAGGGGACTTCAATACCCCACTTTCACCAACAGATAGAATATCCAGACTTGAAATCAAGAGGAAATGTCGACTTTAAATGATACATTAAACATATTTAAAAGACATATACCAAACATTCCACCCAAAAGCAACAGCACACACATTATTCCAAGCATACATGGAACATTTTCCAAGATAGCTGATATGTTAGGCCACAAGATAAATCTTAAAAATGTCAAGATCAAAATCATATTGAGCATGTTTTTCTAACCACCACAGTATAACACTAGGAATCAATTACAATAAGAAAACTGAAAAAGCTCACAAACGTGGCAGTTAAACAACATGCTGCTGAACAGTCAATGTGTCAATGGACAAATCAAAAGACAGATAACAAAATACCTTGATACAAGTGAAAATGAAATACAACACACCAAAACTTATGAGATACAACAAAAGAGGGAAGTTCTTAGAGATAAATGCCTACACCAAGAATCAAGAAACCTCTCCAATAAACAACCTAACTTCATATCTCAAAGAATGAGAAAAAGAAGAACTAATGAAGTTGAAAGTTAGTAAATGGAAGGAGATGACAAAGATCATAACAGAAATAAATGAAATGGAGACTAACAGGATAATAGAACAGATTGATGAAGCTCAAAGTTGGGCTTTGGAAAAGATAAAATTGACAAATCTTGAGCTAGATTCATCATAAAAAAAGAAACAACTCAAATAAATAAAATCAGAAATGAAAAAGATACCATAGAAATACAAAGGATTGTAATAGACTATAATACAATTATATACCAACAAATTGGACAACCTAGAAAAACAGTGGATAAATTCCTAGAAACATGCAACCTACCAAGAGTGAATCTTGAAGTAAGAAAATATCTAAACATATCAATTACTAGTAAGTAAATTGAATCAGTAATCAAAAGCCTTTGAATAAACCAAAGTCCAGGACCACATGGCTTCACTGGTGAGTTCTACCAAACATTTAAAGAACAATTCATCCCAATCCTTCTCAAAATGTTCCAAAAAATAAACGTTGAGGGAATACTTCCACACTTTTACAAAGCCAGAATTACCCTGATACCAAAACCAGACAAGAGGAAAGAAAATTGAGGAAAGAAAATTACAGGCTAATATACCTGAAGAACATAATGCAAAAATGATCAACAAAATATTAGCAAACCAAATCAACAATATATTAAAAGAATAATATACCATGGTCAAGCAGAATTTATTTCAGGGGTGCAAAGATCATTCAACATCTTCAAACCACTCAATGTGATACACCACATTTACAAAATAAAGGATAAAAATCATATGATCATCTTAATAGGTGCAGTAAAAGCTTTTGGCAATATTTAACTTCCAACAAAAATTCTCAACAGGTCAGTTATGGAGGGAATATATCTTAACATAATAAAGGTCATATATGACAAACTCGTGTCTAACATCATACTCAATGGTAAAAACCTGAAAGGTTTTTCTTTAACATCAGGAACAAGAAAAAATTACCATTCTTGCAATTTTTATTCAACATAGTACTGGAAGTCATTCCTAACAGAGCAATTAGGCAAGAAAAGAAATAAAAGGCACCCAAATTAGAAAGAAATAATTAAAATGTTACTGTTTGGAAATGATACAACATTATATATACAAAACCCTAAAGATTCCACAAAAAACCCTGCTGGAACTAATAAATGAACTTAGTAAAGTTGCAGGACACAAAATCAATATACAAAAATTCACATCATGTCTATACACTAGTAGCAAACTATCAGAAATAGAAACAAAGGAAACAATCCCATTTATAATTGTATAAAATAATAAAAGACCTAGACAAAATTTAACCAAGGAGATGAAAGATGTGTACACTGAAAACTGTAACACATTGATGAAGGAAATTGAAGACAAAAATAAATGGAGAGATATCCCATGTTCATGGACTGGAAAAATTAATATTGGTAAAAATGTTGATATTACTCAAAGTAATCTATAGATTCAATGCAATTCTTACAAAAATGCCAATGGCTAATTTTCAGAGATAGAACAAACAATTTTAAAACTTGTATGGAACCTCAGAAGACCTCAAATAGCCAAAGCACTCATGATAAAGAAGAACAAAGGTAAAGGCATCACATTTCTTGATTTCAAACTATATTACAAATTTATAATAATCAAAACATGATGGTATTGACATGAAAACATATAAATAGATTAATGAAACAAAAGGCAGACTCTAGAAATAACACATATTTGGTCAATTAATTTACACTAAAAGAGCCAAGAAATAACAACAGGGAAAAAACAGTCTCTTCGGTAGGTGTTCTTGGGGAAACTAGACAGCCATATAGGAAAAACAAAACTGGACCACTAACACCATACACAAAATCTAACTCAACGTGGATTAAAGACTTGAATGTAAGAATTAAAACTACAAAACTCCTAGAATAGCATATAGGCAGTAAGTCCTTGATGTACGTTTTAGGGATGATTTCTTGAACTTGGCACCTAAAGTAAAGGCAGCAAATGTGAAAATAAACAAGCGGGACTACAGTAAACTAAAAAGCTTCTGCACTGCAAAGAAAACCATCAACAAAAGGAAAGGCAACCTATCAAATAAGAGAAAATATTGCAAATCATAAACAGGTATACTTTATTTTGCTTAGATTTTATTGCACCTTAGATGTTGAATATTGATGTTGCCTTTTTCACAGATGGAAAGCAAGACCCTCTACCACATTCACTTCATTGTAATACTCACTTTATTGTATTGGTCTGGAACCAAAACTACAATATCTTTGTGGTAGGACTGTATCTGATAAGGGGTTAATATCTAAAGTCTATAAAGAACTCATCCAACTCAATAGCAAAAAAACCCCAAAAAACAGGAAATCCTATTTAAAAATAGGCAGAGGATCTGTGTAGAATAATATACCAATATACCATAATCCAACAAGAAAATAAGCAAAGTATATAACAGACTATTCACATGTACAGAAACATAAACTGTGCATAAGCATACAAGGTAGTAATAATAATAGTAATGGCAATGAGACATAGCAATTAATTTCCAAGTGCTTACACCATGTCAGACACTGTCCTGAGTGCCATATTTGTATTTAGTTAACCCTCATGGAAACATTTTAAGCTTGGTGTTACTATCATCCCAATTTTATAAACAAGAAAACTAATGATTATAGATGAAATAAAATTATTATAAAAGAGAGTAGATTTGTAAATAGATTCATCAGATTGAAACTGAAATACCATTTTCGTTAATCATATTCACACAAAAAATAGTAATACACCGTGTGGCTGAAAGTATGAGGACCTTGATAGTCTCATACATTTGGGGGAAAATATTAATTGCTGTAATCTTTTAGCAGCATGTAGCAACTTGTTAAATGCATACATGACTTTTAAACTATTGGAATTTATACTAGGAATTTCTCAGAAATATATAGTACCACATGTGCGCCAACATGGAAATATAAGGATTTTTATTACAGTATTTTTCTAGTTGCAAAAGACTAAACCAATTTAACTGCCCCTCAGTTAAAGTATGCTACGTGAACACAATGAAATACTTAATAGTCTTTACTGAGTAGGAGTTTCATTCCTATGTGCTGATTATGGAAAGATTTTCAAGATTTTAAAGGGATAAAGGCAAGGTGTAGAATTGTGGAGACGGTCTTCTCTCATTTATCTTGTTAAAATAAGGCAATGTGCTTGCATATGCATGGAAAGTTTCTGGAAGATAGATAAGAAGCTCTTAACAGTATTTGTCTCTGGAGAAAGAACGGAAGGCCTGAGGTGAGAGAGACATTTACTCTTCATTATGCAGTGAAGTTTTTGCTATATGCAAGAATTACCATTGAGATTTTAAAAAGAAAATGCTAGAGACAGAGAGAAGTGTAAGATTTAAAACAAAGCCAGCCTTTGGGACAGGCGTCTGGTCTCCTTGTCTGTCTGGGTAGAATGGAGTCAAGCCCTTTGCAATGCTGAAGTTCTCCCCATTCGTGCTAGAGTTAGACAGAGGACGTACCCTCACACCTTAAGTTCAGGGACTTCCTATTGACCTGTGATGCTTCAGTCCTCAAAGGAACCTTTCATAAATTGGTTGCGAGGGTGACAAGCATAGCTTATATTTCATTTCACTTAATATGAAGATCTGATATTGTGAGGCAAGCTTCAAAGTAGATCCTGGCAACTGGAGCTGCAAGAGTACTGTTTATAAATTGGAGAAATGCTTTGAAATTGAGGGTTTCTTTTGCAGACTGGGAAGTCTGCTCAGTAGGCAGGATTGATTCCACTAGCTTTAGGTTCACTTGAAAAAGGTTTTCCCCAAATGCAAAAATCACATAATAAGCAGTTTTCAAACTACCTCTCTAGAGAAGGAGCTTGTTAAAATGACTCTTTCCTAAACAAATGTATATTTGAAGAACTGGGGAAAAAACTTTTGTCACTGGTATGTTTTGGCCCTAGGGATGACGCAGAGCCTCCTGTTGAATTGGGACCAACCAGAGAGACATATTATGAGGCAGCTGATCCTCCCAGGGGTCAGTCCTGGACCCAGGAGTGTCCAGTGATGTCTTTTTTTCCTGCAAAGGGCAGACTCATCAAGGTATCAAGCAGTCAGGAAGGAAGCAGCATTTTGGAGACAAGAACAGAGTTATGTTAATAAATTGGAAAGATGAAAAAAACAATCAGAAGAAGGGAAAATATTAGAAGTAGTTAATGTGTGGCAAAAGTAGTGGCAAAAAATGTAGGTGAAGAACTGCATACCATTGAGCCTCAGGGTCAGAGTGGGTAACAAGTTCTTGCTCAGTATTTAGACAGAAAGCTCATTCTGTGAAACACAGACAACAGAAGAAAACCATTCTTTTATACGAAGAGCTAGCCAGGTGTCATTTTGAGGTCTCATTTATTTCTGTGTTCTAATGTCTTCCTGGAACTATATTTTTTTAAAACCAAATATAGTGGTATGGCTGAGAAATGCAACCTAAAAGGAACTATGGGAGCAGTAACTATGTACATAGATTTCCAGGAAGTATTATGTGAGTGGCTTCAGGAAGGGGGCCTTAGCCTCACAGTTGCTAGGGGTCTACAATAGAAGTTCAGGTCAGGGCACCACTGGGTTTTAATGGTGATAAATTAAGCCTCCTAGAAGCATTCATTCTAATTCAAATATCTCTGGAAGTGGATTAAGGAGATAATTGTTTTCATGCTATAATCTCATGGAGGTCTGTACTTCTTATCCATAATACATATTGAAGTTGTAAATAATCTTTCCATAAATATTTACTAAGCACTTAATTTCAAGCACTGTTCTAGGCACTAGGTATATATAAATCCCTTAAAATCCCTTTTAAACTAGCCAGTTCTTTGTAGAGTTTATCTCTTCCTTAAAGTAATATATTGTATCTCATACAGCCAGTCAAAGCCAGCTGACATTCTCACTTTTGCCTGGAGATCTCTGTCCAAGTCCAAAAACTTGTTATATTTTCCATCTTCCAAGTTACCACAAGATACTTCTTTTTCAACTCTCACAATTATAACAAATAGCCCCATTTTTCCAATTTCCAATAGCAATTGCCTTGACATTTTTCTAGCCTGTGGCCCATTTCCAGAGGTGAAGCCAATGACACATATTTTAGGTTTTAACATATCCCTTTTGGCATGAATTTCTGTACAAGCTATCATTTGCCACAAAAATGTCACATAAAATCAACTACAAAACACACTGTCTTAAAATAGTAAGTAAATGCTCATGAACCTGTGAGTCAGTGGGGCAAGCCCTCTGCTCACAGCTGAGCTCATTCATGTCTGTGGTCAGCTGCAGGTTGGCTGGGGAGCTTTGCTGGGCTAGGATAGACTCAATTTGGGTAACTGCAGTAACCTGGCTCTGTGCCACATGTCTTTCGTTTTTCCAGCAAGACAACCCAGGCTTATCCTTGAGGCCGTCAAAGAGAAGCAAGAGAATCAGTAGAAACGGGCAAGAGGTTTCTCTGGTGGCATCACATTTACAAAAGCAAATCACGTGGCTGGACTTAATATCCAAGAGAAGGGAACTCTTCTCCACCTCTAGATGAGAGCGGCTGCAGAGCCGCATGTGAAAGGCATGGGTTTAGGAATGGGTAAATAACTGGGGCTACTCACACAATAAATCTGCCAAAGAGACTGTCCCCATAACGCACATCGAAAATGGTGGGGTCTGGGTGTCAGTGGGAATGCTGAAAAATAGTCAAATTCTGGCTGTTTATGGAGGACAAGATGATGCAATATTCTGACTGACCAGGTGAAAGGTATGAGAAAAAGAGAAAAACCAAGCCAGACAAAAGCTCGGCCCAGGTATACGTAGTATGAGTTGAAGTGGAAAGACTGAACGATAAAGAGATGTGAAGAATATCGAGACCTTCGTTTCAGACATTGTTTTAGTTAAGATAGCTGTAAAATAAAGCATCTTAAAATTTAGTGGCTTCTAATAACAACCCCTGTGATATCGCTCCCAAATCTGTGGTCTCAGTATGCAGGGATCAAGGGAAATAGCTCATCTCCACTCTGTTTGGCACCAGCTAAAAGGCTTGAAGGAAGGGGCTACAATCAGCTGAAGGCCTGTTTTCTCACATGTCTGGTGGTCGATGCTGAGAAGACTCAAACAGCCGGGGGCTGGATAAGCTGGGGGTCCTCATACATCTGTCTCTGTGCAGTCTCATCACAGTCTCTGCAGTGAGATAGCTTCAGGGGAGCCAGTTTCTTACACGTCAGCCCAGGACTCCCGAGAGGTGTGTCTCAGGAGAGAGCCAGACAGACAAATGCCTGTTTGCCTTACTAGGTTTTCTAAACCCGTCTCAGAAGTTACTCAGCATCGCTTTCACTGCATTACTTTTATTAGAAGTGAGTTACGAAGATCAGTTTGCTTTCAAGAAAAAGGGGATTTAGACTCCATCTTACGGGAAAGAGTATCAAAACATTTATGGACATATTTTGTAAGTCCCCATAAATAGAATAAGCAAGATGTCTGTTAGACTTGCAAGTAGAAAAGACAAAGAGAGGCACATATTTACCATCCTACAATTCAGAGCAGAGGTCGACGCTGGTAATATAAATTTGAGACGGGGCTACATAGCAAGTCCTAGGATACTCTTAAACTCAGAGGTTGGGGAGATGAGGCAGAAGCAGCAGAGAAGATGAGAATAAATGCTAAAAAAATCTGTAGGACAAAACCCCAAAATTTGGCCTTTCTATAATTATTTAACAAACAAAATGTAAGCTGTATGGTGGTAGGAATTCTTATCTTTCCCTTTGTGAATTTATAGCGCAATGTTTATAGAAAATCAAATAAATAGCAAGACTTGGGGTTGGGGCTCATTGACTGGGAGGGAAACAGAAAAGCATGGGGAAGGAGCTGATGGTAAGGAGTCTAATTCTTGGCATTATGCATAGAGCAGGTATGAATACATTTCTGGCATCCTACAGTACATTTGGGTCAACTGGTACACCACAAAGACAGCATTTGATATATCAGGAAAGGATGCATTCTCCAAAGAAGAGGGGAAGTAAAGAAAAAAATTATGACAGAATCTTGAGGAATACAACTCTTACCACAGTCCTCCAAGCTCCAAAGATCTGGTTCTTGTTTAGCTTTCCAGTGCACCCTACATCTCTCTTCCCCTTGATTTCTATGTTTGAGTCACAATAGTACCCTTTCTTTTCCAAAAATAAGGTGTCTATTACATAAGCTTAGTAAAAAAATACTATGACATCGTTTGTCATGTGTTCAGGAATGCTTGGTCAATGGCCTCCTCTATTCCTGCTGCATGCTGTAGGGACAAGAGCAAAGGAACAGCAAGGGAGAATGAAGTCGGGATCTAACATATCAAGACTAATAGGTTATATTATAGGCAGACAGGAGTAGAAAGTAGGAAGAGAACATACTGAACATGTATGATATGTATTGTATGTGTTACATTATTTCATGCTTCATAATAACCATGTAAATTTGCTATTAACTTCATTTTAAAGGACAAAAAACAGAAGGTAAGTAATTTTTCTTAAGTCACACAGCTAGTGCTTGAATCCAATACTCTGGAGCAATGAATATAATAGCAATTCAATCATGGGAAGACAGGGGTTCCAGCTCAAGAAACTCAACTATTGGAAATGGGTGTCCAAAGCAGGACTTAGTTATTGAAACCATAGGTTGAATCCTTGGGGTCTTGGAGGACAAGCCAGAATCACAAATTCCTGGGAAAGTAACATGTCAGGCACTATACTTTTGAGCAAATGAAATCACAGTTCATATTTGTTATAGAATTATAGTACCTGTGTGAGTTCTTTTAAACAGCATGTAGAGATAACATTTGCTTTTCATATGTTCATGACAATTAGCCATTTTGAAAGGTAGTATTCATGGAGATAATTATACAACTATCATTTTTATAGTTCCCTATACAAGCATAGGTGAGCAGAACACTTCATTCTTCAATTAGTGACTGTTTAAATAATAGCCTGAATTATTGGATTGGCTCTTTTGTTGAAATAATATAGCTTTGCAAAATAACTGCAGGAGTGCAGAAAAATGTTCTTGGAAAACACACCATAATACCTAGTAATGGGAAACTTGGTCCACAATAATGTGGCCTGAGGTTAATACACATAAGTACAGAGGGTCTTCCCTTTTATTGCAATAGATGATCCTAGTAATCAAAAAAGTACTTCTTGAGAATCATGTTATGTATTAGGTGTTATTGGAGATAGAAAGATGGAAAGAAATAGTCTTGGTACTCCAACAACCTGTAACTAGCCATGTCAGGCAGGAAACTCAAGTGTAATAGAGGTATAAAAAATTATAATTATCTTTTCCCAAGACAGGAGAAGTCACCCTGGGTTAGGGCTAATTTGGGAAGGAGTCCACAGATTGGGAAGAAATAAAAAAGTTTCAGAGGAAAGAAAAGCCAAAGTGTGTTCAGGTCACGGTCAGCGGCCAAGTCTAGATCAAAGGGAAGACTCACACAGGAAATCAAAAGAACTCGAGGCCCAAGTGGAAGATGTAAGGGTGCCCAACCTTTTGGCACCACTGAAAGAAGAAGAGTTGTCTTGAGCCTCACATTAAATACATTGCAACACATAATCACAAAAAATATCCCATAATGTTTTAAGTATATTTACGATTTTGTGTTGGGCTGCATGCAGCCCCTGGGCAGCACTTTGGACACCACTGGTGGAGTTTGAACTCCATCCGCTGAAGAGCTCTATGCAGATAATAAAACATTTCAGAAGGGGTTTTTGTTGGTATAATATGCAAAGTGGTTTGGCTCTTCTAATATTTTCCTCCCTCTCTTCCAATCCAGGAAAATAATGTAACTATAATCTATGTCCTAATAAAATGATCTACTGTAGTTTATACACTACTAAGTAAGCCATAGTAACTACATTGTGGTATTTTCAATCTTCATATTCAATTCTAATTTTAAATCAAATTTATTTGTGTATAACTCAACTGGTCCCTCCACAAATTTTATATGCTATCATGTGAAAACAAGGGGAGTAAGACAGCAATCCTTCGGAAAATGCATTTCTGTCATCAAATTTTAAAAAAATTATAGGCCAAGTAACTCAAAACAAAGTTATTTTACAACTTCAAAAACTATTAACAGCCATCCACCTATCCTGGGTGAGGATCCACAAATAACTTTTTAAAAAAATTATTGCGTAGCATTGGTTAATAGAATTATATAGGTTTCGGCAATATAATTGTATAATAATACATCGTCTTTATGCTGTGTTGTATGTTCACCACCCCAGGTCAGGTCTCCAATCACCATTCATCCTCCCTTTACTTTATCCACCTCTACTCACCCGCCTTTTCCCTCTGGTAATCACCACACTATTATCTGTATCTATGTTTTAGTTAGTTAGTTATGCTCAAACTTTTCCTACAGCAGGTTAATTTTGAAACTGACTCTCAGACAACTGAGATCAAATAAGAAATAACTAACAAAAGATGCATATAAAATATACAGCCAGTGTCTGCCTCGTCACAATTACTGACTACACCCTAACTCAAAGGTTAGCCTCCACTAGCCAGATGCTCCACTGTGTTGGCAGGGCCCAAGAAGTTTCTAGACAATCTTTTCATGCACAAGAAGCTCTTAAGAAATGGCCAAAGTACAGCAAACTGGAAATAGCACACATAGACACACAGGGGAAAGAAAAATGAACTAGCCGGGACACTTTTATAACAATCTGGTCAACAGCAGATCATTGATTGTTTGGTTATGTGATCTGCTTCTGGGTTTCACAGATCTTGTCAAATGTGCGGATCTGCATCTGAGAAGAAGGTGGAATAAATAGGAGGACCACAAGGTGAAAGTCAAAGAAGAATGCAGTGAACTTCAGTTTCTTTGGACACTGGGGACACTAAGACCTAGATGCTTGGAATGACATTACTTATAGTTCTCCTATCTAAAATTAAAAAGAGAGGAAAAAAGAAAAAAGGCTGTGTGCATCTGAGGGACATAAAGGTAAAAATTAACCAGAGAACACAAAGACTTTTTAGCACTAGGGGATTCGATTTTATTTGCCCAAACCAGGGTGATTTGCCTAAATAATTTCCAAAGAGAGCAGAAACCAAGAGACAACCATCATCAGTTGTTGTTTCAGGCTTCAGCCTATTAATTCTATCAGCCTTTATGGTAGGACCTCTTGCCTCAATTTCTTTTTAATCACAACCACCATTATGTATCTTGTATATGGCAGGCATTGTGTGAGCACTTTATAATGATATCATTTAGTATTTATAATAACCTCATGGTATAGTGAATAGTATTATGCCCATTTTATAGATGAGACTTAGGTAAAGTCAGTGATTCCCAAATTCATGTGGGGGGCATCCCAAATGCATATCTGAAATGCAAGGTTAGCTGATGGAAATACCCAATGAGTTGATTAAAGTAAGATTCTTTGGCTCTATACTCAGAGCCTGTATGTTAGAATTTATGAACTTTAGCTCAAAAATCTGTTTGTTTGTTTTTTTATAAGTTGTTTTCTAGAAAATTCAGATGGGTGGGAGTCACAAGCACTGTTAGGTCACTTGCACATTAGTAAGTCATTTAGTGAAAGTTTGAACAAAAGTCCTGTGTTCTGGACAGTGCCCACGTTCTATTTTATCTAGTGTCGTGTTCCATGCTCCATCTAGTACATCCTCAGGCCACACAACTGGACTTTCGCTGTGTTGCCTTGGCTCAGTTTTGGACCTCTTGCCATTGTTTGGATAACCCCAGGAGAGCTACATTGTCAGCGTTCTGCTGAAGACATACAAGTGGCCTACTGATCCAGAGGCCCAGATCCTCAATGCAACTCTGCACGACTCCATGCGGTTAGCCGTATGTGAAGTGAAATACAGATGTCTTTCTGTGCTCCCTTAAATCACCAATGAAGACACAGGAGAAGAAAAGAGAGAATCCCATTACTGAACCGTATTTTAAAAGTAAAGGGAACATCTGAGATAGATATAAACTTAGGGCTCACAATGTTCCTGTTTCTGCTGACATCTTGGATAAGAGAGGTGCTCATAGCCAGGGGGTAGCAGGAGCTGTGACCAACGACTGGGGAACACAGGGCAGTCCAGCCCCATCGAGTAGCTGACTCCTCCGCACTGGAAACCCCTTCAGGCTGGCACCACCAGGCTCTCTGCAGAGTCTCGAGGGACACTGTCTCCAAGTGGTGGGGAATTTACAGGTCTCTGACATCGACTCTGAACAAAACTTTAAGAAAACTTCAAGAAAATGAGGGAAGAGACACAGGGAATAAGAAGCATAAAGGATAGGTACAAAATAGACAGGGGGAGATTAAGAATAGTATAGGAAATGGAGAAGTCAAAGAACTTACATGTACGACCCACGGACATGAACTAAAGGGTGGGGGATAATGGGGGAGGTGGGTACAGGACAGAGGGGGATAAAGGGGAGAAAAAATGGGACAACTATAATAGTATAATCAATAAAAATATTAGAAATTAAAATTGAGAGAAATAAAAGCACTCTAAAAAGCTGTGGTGCTCTGGAATCACTCTGTCCCTTCCTCCTCCAACAACCTCAAACCCTGTATCGTTCCTAATCACTCTCCCTGACATTTCTTAGCATCCCTTCTCATATTTGTGAAGGAAATTGGTATTCACAAATGAGAATGTTGTGAATTTTTATAAACAATTTCTGAATATTTTGTAATTTGAAGTTTTGAAATTGTGTAGTGACGAAAGAAAAAAATCTTTCAAAAGTACTTTCTTTTCCTTACTCTGCTATAGTCAATCAAGAGTAGAAATAAGTTATCTACCTAGCAAGCCTGTTTTTCCAAATGCCGTATGATAATAGGCAGCTAAAAATATATTACATCTTTTTCAAGCATGTCAAGTCATTACAATATGTCAGGTTGTTACTTTAAAAATGATTGTGGTAGCTAGAGGAGACTTTATAAAAAAAAAAACAACCCACTATCTCCTTGTTAATACCCTCAAGAGAGAAAAATAGCAAAAGGACTCATAGACCAAAAAAATCCACTTGCTATGGCAAGGATTCTGATCTGAACTCAAAGGCTTTTCAGAGTTTTAGATGTCAAATCAACGTCTCTTTTTCCCTGGAAATGCAGAACCAGAGTCTAATTGATTAGTTCAACCACTTCAAGGGGCAAGGCACCCCTAGAAGAGCTTTTTTAATAAGGCAAAGAGAGACGGGAGCCATGAAGAGCATAATGGCATAATTCTACAAGAGCATAATGAAGAAAGGGAGGTGCGAACGAAGGCACAGAGCATGCTGACAGTCCAAGTCGCTATCTTCTTTCAGCATCTCTCCTCCCAACAGGAAACAATGCAGGCGTAGTGGTAAACAACAAGTGGAAACATTTCACATTAGAACACACGCTGTTTCAAGGTCTCAGGGAGATGTTCCCCTTGGGGGGAGATAATTGTTCTTAATATGAACTAAAGATTTTCCAAAGGAAAAAATATGTATACCTGGTTTATCTTTTTCTTTGCCAGATTCTGGCTTTTTTGAGGCAAAAAGAATTTTGCTGCTGCTGCTGCTGGTGGTGGTGTTTTACTTATAAGAGATGAAAAAATAAACAGAGATATAAGAACTCTAAATGAGGCACTTCAGAGTCATTCACATGTCAGTCTATAGGATGAAGATGAGTCAAGATGAACTACAGAAGGGGAAGTTATTAGTTCAAGAATGGGCAGATTCAAGATCCAGCGTAATTTCTGCTATTAATTTCAGCTGTGGGGCGACCGGCAACAATCCAGACAACTCTTCTTATCTCCTAGACTGCAAAGGTGAAATAATTTTCTCATTCCCCACCTTATAAATGTATAACAAGTCTTAATAAGATAATGGTTCTTCAGGGATTTCAATAACTTGAGAGAGAGAAGCAATAAAAAGTATCTTATCATCAACATACGCATTCTAGAATAATTATTCTAATGGCTAAACTTCTCATAATAATGGGGACTATGATCTTGACTAATTTGACTGGGGACTGTCTTTCATGCTTGAGTTACTATACACAAGCATCAAATAAAAGGCTCTCTCCCTCCTCCCTTTCCTCCCACAGGGACAGTACACGTCTGCCTCCTGTAACTCTCCACCTGCTGAAACAACTTTACAGGACATTTTCCCGAGTCTTGAGGTCTCACGTTTCAGCCCTGCTCCGATGCCTCTGCTGGTCGTTACTAGTACCTGTACCAGGCTGCTGCGGTGTCGCTCTCATCTCTTCTTGCTTCTGTGTAGTACCTGTGCTGACAAACATATGTGCAGAACAGCATCTGCGGAGTGTATTTTTATCTGGTTCATCTTTGCAGAAAGGAAACCACACAGCTGTAGAAGCCAGAGGAGCCAGAACTCTGAAGCACTGGGGATGATGCTTTCCCTTGTGATTTTTAGAAAAGGGAGAAAAACGTTCCCAGATATTTGGGAATCTTCAGGAGACAAGGGGATTGGCAAATGAAAAGGAACTCAGTACAAACTTGTGACACTGAGTTGTTTCCTTGCAATAACGGAGTTGATGTTGAAATTATGGAAATCACTAGGCCAGAAAGAAATGGTCTTTTTGGAGTTAAGATGTCGTACATCTGGCAAACTCGTAGTCTGGGGTTGGAGGGAACTCAAGGATTAGCAGATATGCAAACTCCTCCTTGCTGCTGACTTTGTGGGTTCTTGGACCTTTAATTCAACAAAAACATTTGTTGAATATATCTTATGTGCTAGACACAGGTAAAGTGCTAGAAATATAGAGAAGGCCTTTCCTGTGCCATTCACTAGATGCAGTTATGTCTGGTACTTTTTGCAAAGGGTACCAAACAGAATTGCTAACTTTATTTATCAGTTTAACATATAATTATTAGCCCTGGCTGGTGTGACTCAGTAGACTAAGTGCCAGTCTGCAAAACAAAGGGTCACCAGTTCAATTCCCAGTCAGGGTACATGCCTGGGTTGTGGGCCATGTCCCCAGTAGGGGGCGTGCAAGAGGCAACTACACATTGATGCTTCTCTCCCCCTCTTTCTCCCTCCCTTTCCCTCTCTCTAAAAATAAATAAATAAAACAAAAAAAATTATTAGATGTGTATATAGATCAAGGAACTATGCTAGATATTCTTAGGGAACAAAAAAGTATAAACTTGTTTGTTTGAATGCAGACCATGAATTCAGTTACTGTGTACTAGAGTATAAGGTAAGTGCTTAGTGGGAGATACAAATAATACATTATTATTATTATTATTATTATTATTATTATTATTATTCAGTGGCATTCCAGAGAATGAATAGATGGTTTCTGGCTAAGAAGACTGATGAATGCTTCTCTTGAAGTATGTATGTTTAGGCTTTCCATAAAAAAAAAAGATAGATGCTATCTGCCCTAACCAGCGTGGCTCAGTGGGTTGGGTCATCCTGAAAAGAGAAAGGTTACCAGTTTGATTCCTGGTCAGGATACATGCCTGGATTGCAAGTTCGGTCCCTAATCAGGGTTTGTGCAAGAAGCAACTAATAAATATCTCTCTCTTACATCAATGCTTGTCTCCTTTTTTTCTCCCTCCCTTCCCCTCTCTCCTAAATACATAAATAAATACAATTTTTATTAAAAAACATAGGTATGATCTTATTAGAAAAAGATGGGAAAAGTCCATGGGTCCACAAAGAGAAACACTTGGCAAAGATATATATGGGAATGTACAAAGCAGAATTCAATCATAGCATATGGGCTATTTGGATTGGCATGTGGTGTTCATAAAGGAAGCAATGAAAAAGTCTGGAAAATAATTTTATTTTAGACAAGAAATTTCAACTCAGTGAAATGGAAGGAAATAGAGCCACAAATCATTGCTCGGTGCCTCTTAACCCTGAGGTCTCTTTTTCAAGGCCACCATCTTTGGTCCTAGTTCTTTTCTATTATTCTTCTGTGTTTTGTTCTTTGTTTTCCATAGCACCTACTACTTAAAATTTTGCTGATACATTTACTTTTTTTTACTTTTAATTATCTACCTCTTTCTTACACTAAAAATTAGGAGAATAAAGACAAGGGCTCTTTTTTTAATCATTCCATAATCATCACTCACAACTAGCACAAAGCATGTTGGAGACACTTAATAAATATTCCTTGAATATTCGCTAAAGAAAAAATCCTCCTAAGTAATATTTTAGGAACTTTTTGTGATTATGAGGTAGCTTAGATGAGAAAAAACCCTAAGGCCAGGCAGACACAGAGATGTAGTCACACATAGTATCACGCGGTACAACTGAAATTAGGGAACGGAGGTGGGAAAGGATCAGAATGATGGATGAGGGAAAGAACAAGTCGATAATACTAAGTTTCAGCAGCCAAGAAAAGGAGAATACAAGATATCTCAAGTTTCGGATCAGAGCGGTTAGGGAGATAGAGATCTCATTTGGGAAGAATATGGGGAAAGCCAGCAAGGGGGGTCATCTGGGGAGTAAAGAAATGAATGTGGCTTCAGACCATTGAGTTTAAGGTGCCAAGAGAACACTCAGGAGGATGGGCTCAGCAAGCAGCTGCAACTCTCAGTTGCGGCTGTGTAAGTGGGAAAGACTAGGAATACGGGTAAGGGGCCACCTGATCTGCGATTCTGTAGCCTAATACATGACATATCCAAGGGTGAATATAAGGGGAATGGAGCAAAGAGCAACAGAAGTCAGAATAATGAAGAATGTCCTAGTTGAGGGATTAGGAGGAAGGACAAAAAGGCAATGAAAGAGATAGAGCTCAAACCCTCAGAGAATTATAGTAAGACCCTGGATCAATCATCAAAGGTTTATAACAACCTGTAGCAAAAATACCCCCCCTCTAGCCCTGCCGCCCACCCTCTGCTCCCACTCACATTTAGGAGTTCTGAACTGCAAGTTCTAGTGTATGAACCACAATAGCTGGACTAAGAGGCAATTTATGGGCCTTAGCCCCCTCATGATCACCATCAGCCTCCCCAAGCCATTCCGTGTCAGCCATCCAATCTAAACAAAACCTCACACTCGCTGCGTTAATACAACTGCCAAAACAAAGCCCCTCCGTCCCAGCCTTCCCACCCAACCACCGCTCCTGCTGGTCTAAGAAGTGGAAAAATCTAACGGCCATGGAGTGCACTGCGGTGCAGCTTTAGCTAAGCAGGCCTGCGGGACCTCAGGAAGCAGGGCAATCCCTCTCTGCTAACGATCTGTGCACTTTACAGCTGACAGAGGTAATGTGGCTTTATTGACCATTTTTCCTGGGAGACCCCTAAGATCAACTTGCCTGAGCCTCTGCATGTCTCTCAGTTGAACCCCTATTTGTTACCTAGTCTCTCTTGGACAAGGGGTTAGGACACAGGTCATCTGTGGTCCATTTTTACAACTTCCAAGATAAGTCAGTCCTTCTGGTTGCTCCTCACCTCTTCCATTTAGAGAGAATAATGAACACTTATGATGACAGCCACTTAAAAATTGGCAGAAATTTGAACATCCAAGGAAGGTGGGAGAATCTTCTTGGACAGGGATGGTGGTGGTACATGGAAGTCACCAGGTTGTGCTTCTCACTGATGGCAGGAAACTGGAGACCCCTCAAGGTTCTTCCCACTCTAATGGTTTTTCATGAAAAGTGATAAATCCTTAGAAAACCCTCTTAGTAATTAGTAAGTTAATAAATCAAATTGGCAGTTTCAATCAATATATAAGGCCATAGCATTGACCTCATACTAGAAACAAGGGAAGCGTAAGCAGCCAACCCTTCCCAGCATTTTGAAGCTCTGTTCCAAACTACAACAATAGTTCACAGTCTTGTCAGCCTGCAGTCGATTATTTCATAGATTTAACAGGTATGAATCCCAGGATAACGCAACGTCAGCCCATAATCACAGAGTTTCAATAGCTAAATCAGGGGTTATAATTTTTAAAAATTGGGGTAAGGTGTGCTTTTGACAAGGAATGATACTTTGTTTTACATTTTATAGAGGTGACAAAAATAATTTAGAGAAGTTTTTAGCACCTCTTTCAAAAGGAGCTCAAAGCACTTAGCAAATATCAATTTATTATTCCTAAGAATACTTCCAAGGGAAGTGAAGGAGAATGCAGTTATTGGATTGTGTAGTTTACAGATTCAGCAGAGGAAATGCTACATACGGAGTTTCTTTACTTTTTTAAATAGCACATTTTATTCAAGTTCAAGCAAGCACTTCAGAAATAATTACTAAGCTACAAAACCCACACTGGGAATACTAGTAACAAAAGTATCAGACTTCGGGGCAAGCTACTCCAGCTGCAGCTTTGCGGGGCAGTGGGGCCAGGCATGAGGAAGTTTATCTTTCTGAAAAGTGTATGGGTGGGGATTGTTCTAGAACAGGTTTCTCAGCTTGCCATTTGTTTTGAGCTGGATAATTCTTCCTTGGTTGGCGGGGAGTGGGGGTGCTCCCTGTGCATTAGAGGATATTCCGTACCATTTCTAGCCTCCATCCATGGGATGTGCTTCATAGACCACCCCATCCCCCATTATAACAGCCAAAAATATCTCCAGGTCTCCATGTTGACCATGTACCCTTAGGGCACGGAGGACAGAGAAATGGCATTAGTAAAGAGAACCCGTTCTTTAAAAGACATCAAATCCCTGCCTGTTCTACCTTCTAGGTCTTTTGCCTCCGAGAGTCAGGTTGCACAGTGAGGGGATGTGATCAGAGAAGCAAGCACACGGCCTTCTGTGGGACTCACTGGAACACCGCAAGGTTGCACTTGGCCAGAGCCAACTCCCAGCCAGCCACATGGCACCTTTCACAGCAGCTGACCTGGGCCCTCATGCGCTCCTCATGCCTGTGTCTTACTGAGTACCCTGATGTTATGGATGCCTGGCTCTTGCTTTTCTTGGCTTCACTGGCATGGCCTCAGTGAGTGGAGCCTAAAGACTGACTTGATTTCCAGACACCCCTGGTTGAGATGCAGCTTCCATCCTTTCCTCACTCCCCATTTTGATTCTCTCGGGGCAATTAGCTTCCAGAAGAGGTTTTGGTCCCAGAAATCGCCTGTCTCATCTAACAGAAATTTTAAATTTCTGGAAAATTTTAGGTTAGAAGTCTATAACATTTATATTAAAAATAAATGTGAATTTTCAATGTTTTGTTTCCTTTGTGTTGGTGGCTTGAGGTAAGAAAAAGGAAAGGGAAAATATCAGAAGTAGTGGGAATTTGGAAAAAGTAGAATGTGAGATTATAAAAGGTATTATTTATCATTTACTCAATAAACCCTTCCTTAACTTATTTCACAGTTTAACTAAGAATTGTTCTATGCACTAGTTTAAAAAGAAAATGCTACCCTAAGGAATTAAAATCAGGGACTTGAAAAATTTGTATGTCAGTGTTTATAGCAGCATTATTCACAATAACCGAAAAGTGGAAACAACCCAAATGTCCATCAACAAATCAATGAACAAACAAAATGTGGCATATTGTGAACAATGAAACATTTTTCAGCCTTCAAAATACAAGAAATGCTCACACACGGATGAACCTTGCAAACGTTATACTAAGTGAAACAAGCCAGACCCAGAAAGACAAACGTTGTATGGTTCCGTATGACATACCTACAACAGGCACATTCACAGAGTCAGAAAGTAGAGTACAGGTCACCAGTGGTCGGGGTAGAGGGAGAAGGAAGAATCATTGCCTAGTGATCATGTGGAATGTCAGTCTGAGGTGATGAAAAACTCTGAGGATGCACGGTGCTGGAGGTAGTTGGTACCACATTTAAAAATGGCCAAAATGGCACAGTTTATATTACATAGATTTTACAATAATAAAAAGTAGAAAAACAAAATATGAAAACAAAGATATATAAGGCAGTTTCTTGCTTTGAAAGTGCACAGTAAAGACAGGTTGTGGTATAAACAACCATCCAAGTCTGAGAGAAGCATGGTAAACCATTGTAGGAGAGACAAAGGAGGGAGTTAGTCTTCTCTGGAATAATTTAGACCTGAGAAGAAGTAAAAATCAGGAGACTGCAAGGTTTTGTTTGTTTTGTTTTGTTTTGTTTTGTTTACAATCAAACAGTATGTTGGGTGCAATCATTTCCTAAAGGGCAGGCTGGCATATGGGAACTGACTGAACCAAAACTGACCCTGGGAAGTTAGAGAACCACAGAGTCTATAAAGATAATAGTGAAACCAAAGCCCTGAGCCAAGTGTAAAAATCTAAGGAAGTGCAGGCAAGGTAGCAGGAAAGTGGGACATGGGAACAAATGCATGGAAGTCCCACAAAGGCAGTGCAATGTCCTCCACAGCCACGGCTGGGACAGTGCAGGCACTAAGCAAGAATGTGTTGAATGAACTCATTCTGCCCAAGTCATGCTTCTCGCCCAGAGCTTGTGTTAACTAGTCCACACATGCTGTCACCAGAGACAGAGATGGTTAAGTGTTCTTAGAGGAGAAACTACCTCATCTTAAAGATAAATTGACATTTACTAAGTGAGAAAAGAGGTCGAAGGGCAGTTCAGGCAAAGGGGATGGCATGAGAAAGTCATAATGAGGAGAAAGTATGTGGGAAGGAACATCAAGAAGTCCACTGCAGCTGTGCCTCTGTGTATGTGTGCATGCATGCACATATGTGCATGTGTGTATGTGTATGCATGCATGCATGCATATGTGTACTGGGGGTGGAGGCAGTGATGAAACTTGAAAACTCAATTAGGGCCAGATTATGAGGAGTGCTTACCTTTTGCTGTCACCATTTGAAACTATACTACCACTTTGTTGATTGAGAACTCAACAGTGTGTTTATTATATATAAGCAGATTTACTCCCATAACAAGTAATAACTGTGCATTTGTTAGTCAATGTATCTTGAATGTCTGTGCCTTTTCTCTTAAAATTTACTAGACTATGAGGCATTCAGAGTTCTGAGTCTGTCCTGGATGTTAGAACGCCAGTTAAACAAGAGAACAAAAGAAACCATATTGCATTCCTCAGCACCAAAATGAGAATGTTCATGCTATTTCCTAGGACTCCTGTGAGATTAGCTTAAATAAATGCTGCGCGCCTTTCATAGTGTCTGGTGTGCAGCGAATGTGCCATCCAAGGTAGCTATTAGTAATACTCTCATAAAGCAAAGTCACAGTGCAGCTGCGTAGCCTGTCACAATGAAAACTAGTAGCCAGTCAATGAAGTCCATTAAAGCAAGAAACTGTTAAAATGATACACAGAGGCATCAAATATTTTCTTTTAACTGAAACAGAAAAATTGTTGGTTTATAGGAATATTTTTGGGTGTTAGTCCTGTGATAAGAATTCTCTACCCCCTGTACTGCATAAGCCACGCCCTCAGTATTCCAATTCAGTTTCTTTAAATTAAGAATTTAAAAATCACTGACAATGCATTCTGAGTGTAGAATCTGTCTGGATTTCCATGACACTGAGCAACCCGCCCACACTTAATTGAACCCCGCCCCCCACCCAGGACAGTTTGTCTTCATTGAAATTTTAAAAAGTTCTCCAGTTATTTTCCAGCGTAACACAGGGGAACACCATTCTTTCACAGTAACAGTTTATTGATGTTCAAGTGTTTCAGTTACACTGAGTCACACTTGTCCCAAACAGGAGCCCTGCCTGGGAGCTGACACAGCTGACCCTCTGCGGGTAAAGCAGCAAGGCCGTGCCTCCACATCATCCCGCATCCGTGGTGGAGTGGCCAGTGGTCAGCTTGCCTTTGGGCCTGGGAACCAGACTGTGGTCCCATCACCTGCAGAATGGTCATCACTATGGGGCACTCAGTACAAGTGCAGGGCCCAGGGCCGCATCCCAGCCCTGACAAACTGCATCTGCATTTTAGCAAAACCCTCAGGTCAATTTCATGAACATTACAGTTTGAGAAGTTTCTCACACTTTTAGGAGCAAGATCTCAGGCTTGTTCTCAACTCTGTACCTTAAAGGCCCTCCCACCCCCATCCCCAGGGAGCTCTTAAAATCCCTGGAGGCTGTGCTACAGATCAATTGCTTCAAAATTTATGAGTGAAAAGTCTGCATACTTAAAAAAAACACATTATGAAGTGATTCCACTGTGCAGCTAAAGGCAATGTATAGCATTCTCAAAGTCCAACGGCGACAGAAGGGCTCGTTAAACACAGATTCCTGAACCCAGCCCTCAGAGCTTCTGAGTCTGCAGCTCTAGCGTGGAGCCCAGTGCTGCTCACCCTGTCTGTCCCCAGGCCCCACTTTGAGAATGGCCGTTCTGGAGAGAGTTCACTTTAATCTGACGAGTGCAGATTAACTTTAGTGGGGTTGTTTAGGGCAGGCCAGCTGTTACACACTTTTGAAGTTGGGGTTCACTCGGTCAGACTCATTTGGATGCACTTAATTTTTCAAAAGGGGCTACAGTGGTAGAGGAAAGAAATGCACAATATGTTTTGCATAAATATATTAAACAAGTTCCTGGGTGTGAAAGGCACCTTTGCTAAAAGGTCTCATTTTCTGAGCGGGCACTCCTAGCAAAATTGAAGCTTCATTGTTACCACAAACTTCTGAAAAGTTAAATTTTGACCATTTTAAGAAGAGTCTCCTAATTTTTATGTGCCTGGCATGTGCCTGAAGGCAGACCCGTTTCTCCCTGCTGTAGAGGGTACGGAACACGGACGCAGGAGGGTGGCTGGAGCGCCCGGCTGTATACTGTTCAAAGGACATGCCACAGATGGCCGGGAGAAAGTGCGAGATCTCAGTCTGCGTTTTTGCATCAACCAAATAAATGATTTTTTTCAGGCATGCTTTTTGATTTATAATTCTGCCCAATTCAGCCTGTGACAAGCCCTGTGAATATTTCTTTGGATCTGGACTCTGAGAGATTTGCAGTAGCATGAATTATCTGGGAAATAATTGTTCTCTAATGTTTAGCAAAGTTTCCAAGAAATGTAGCAACGCGGCTTCAGGACAAACTATATAAAGAACTCCTGTTTAGCGTGAACTAATCCAATTTCACAGACAGGAAAATTAAGTCACCGCAAACGTTTATCCTGTATTTCACACAGATGTGTAACATCATCCCTCAGGCATTTTGCTTACCAGACCAACACATCTGGAATAAAATCAGCCCGTCCACATTGGTGGCACAGCAATAAGGTAGAGTCCAAGCAAATGATGGAAATCAGGCACTACTCCCCGGACCGATGGCCGGAGAGCTGATTGTTGAGAGCTGTCTGTTACATACCTGAATCCACACCAGTGGCTCTGCCCGTGAGTCATGCAGTGTGTCTAAATGCCATGTAGCATGACTAAAGGAATCCAAAGGACAGAAATGCTTGCTTGGTGCCTGCTGATTGCAACTCCTCTGAGCCGGGCAAGGCCGTGACTGAGAGATGCAGATAACATCAGAGAGCAACAGGCCCTCCTTGCAGCCCTTTCTATATCGGGTAAAGCAGGTGGGAGGTCGGGAGGTCAGGATGGAAGTAAAGCAGTTGCTTAGCCGGACACATAACAGACAATTCCTAGCAGCTGACAGGCTCAGCAGAACCGGGATTGGGAAGTATGGAATGTCTGTGCAGGGCACAGAGGTGTTAGGAAAGCAATCCGTGGCGGGGGACATCCCCAAGGGGCAGTCTGCCACACTGTTACACTTCTGTGCAGCAGTCGATGATAGAAGTCCTTGAAATGTGGGGCGGAATGTTCTCTGGAGGAAGAGGCAATCCTAAGAATCAGAGCACCACAACTTCAATGGTCTTTCTTCCTGGTAAAAGGGCCTCCGCAAACCCAGAAATCTGTATTCTGTGTGTGGTGACTTCTCCTAAATTGTGTGTGTATGCCTGTGTGTGTGTGTGTGTGTGTGTGTGTGCACGCGTGCGTGCGTGTGAAAGAGAAAGAAAGTAAAGTTAAAACAGCCACTGGGAAAGACACAGAGAAGGAATTATGCCATTGTCCTGGGTTTCTGAATTAATTCTCAGGACTCTGCGGTCCCCTCCATCTTCTCATGAAGGACTCAATTATCTCCTCTGTTCTCTGCCATCTGAGCTGCTCTCTCCTGTGATCCCAGTCCATATCAGCAGGAAGTGGTGAGGAGTTTTCCTGGCAGCGAGGATACTTCTTAGAATAAAAATCTCTCTGCAGTCGAGTGCCCCAGCCTGCTTTCTAAGCTCCTGGCAAACCCTGGACTGTTCAAATGGATGCTTGGTCTCCCAATGGCTTCTGCATGAATGCTGTCTGGATTGAGCGTCTGCATTAGTGCTTCTGAGATGCCTGCCCAGTGACTCAGCTCCCTCCCCACCTGCCCCATCCCCACCCTGCTGACTGGGCCAGTACTGCCATTTTGAACTATCCCTCTGAGTAAGTCACCAAACACTCTTTGTTCCAACCTGGCTGCTCCAGGCTGTATAATGGCGCTCCCTGGGAGCAAAGGAGCAGTGCTGAGTGCTGCCTGCCAGGGTCCAAGCCCAGCTCTGCCACTTCCCTCCTGGAAACCTGAGCAGGTTTGATAACCTCTCTGTGTCTCGGTTTCCTCACCTGTAAAGTCAGCTAATGTTGTAACCTGTCTCGCAGGATTCTGATGAAGCTAAGATGGTTAGTGCCCACAAAGGGTTTACAGTGACAGCATACAGCAAATGCCGTGTGATGATAAACCCATTGGAGTCCTTCTCCTGACATTGATCTCCTCACCTGCAGCTATAGACTAAATGGTCGTGTCCCCCAAAACTCATATGCCATCCCCCGGTCCCCAGTGTGCTGGTATTTGGAGGTAGGGCCTTTTAAAAAGACTTTATGAATGAGACACCACAGGATCCTTCAACCCTCCTTCCATGTGGGGACACAGAAGGAAGATGACTGAAAATGAGGAAACAGGCTCTGACCAGACACCGAATCTGCTGGCACCTTGACCCTGGATTTCCCAGCCTCCAGACCTGGGAGAAATAAGTTCCTGTGGGTTGTGAGCCGCCCAGACTGTGGGACATTTCTTGTAGCAGCCCAAACAGAGCAAGACGCCTGCCTTTCCCTCATCCTAGACGTGCATTCTCATTTTTTATTCTCCTTATTTCATAATTGCCTACTGCACACAGCAGTTATGACTCAAGCCCTGTTTCTGAAATTTTCAGTTCAGGGAAATCTTCAATCTCCTTATTCAAGCACCTTCCCCCTAGAATTTTAAAACCTTGTTAAGAGAACATTCTTGCATAGTGCTCTGAGCATATTATACTAAGGTCTTAAAAATGCTGCTGTGGGAAAGTTTGAGACAAGACCCAGATAAGCCACTCAGGTCAGCCATTAATGATAACAGAAGACCACATTTGTCCTTGGGGAGCTAAGGAACTTCCAACCCCCAAACTCTGGGCTCCACAACTATTTTTTAACCAGTGCCATCTAACATTTGGAAAAAAAAGAAAGAACTTATTAGAAATTCTCCAAGAAGAAGCAAACTCTAACTCATTTGGTGGAGAGAGCCAGGTCAGTTGAATGACCTCTCTATATCCCATAAATAATATAATCTGTACCTATTAAGGTAGGACCAAGCATTAGATGGCTCAGTGGGTTTGAGTTAAAGACACATTCATCTCAAGGTCAGTAGCCTGAAGTCAGCCCACTTTAAATGGAAACTTATAAACCCAGTCTTTCTTGTGAGCCAAAAATGTGTTTTTGATGATTAGTACTTGTGTGAGTCTAAAATTTAATGAAAATATATCCGTTCATTTACCCACAGAGCACAAGGTTAGTACAAATTACCCTGAGAGTCCATGTTTATCTATTACACAAATAGAGCTTCTGTGAGAAAAAAGAACAATTAAAGTAAAAGAAACGAGAAGGCAAAACTATAGAAGCATTTACAAAGAGCAGGGGGAGGGAGGGATGAACAGATGGAGTAAGGATGATTTTTAGGGCAGGGAAACCATGATGCTGGATGCAAGCTGTCCCATATTTGTCCAAACCCACAGGATGCACAACGCAGCGAGAGTGAGCCCTAGTGAAACTACAGGCTTTGGGTGGTAACGCTGTATCAGGACAGCTCTTCAGTGTCACCAATGCACCTCTCCCGGGGGCATGCTGACAGAGACTGTGCAGATGTAGGGGCTGGGGGCACACTGGGAATCTCTGTACTCCCCTCAACTTTGTTGTGATCAAAAACTGGTCTAAGAAAATAAAACTTCTTCATTTAAAAAAAATTTAAAGTCAAGATACCAGAATGAAAACAAAAAGCACTGTCTAGAAAGGGAAAGGAAAGCCCTTTACATTCAGCTCCACCCAGAACAAGTATGAATGCTTCTTCTCTGAAGTTAAATGGGACAACAGTGATGGGGGAAGATAAAGGACACCCTAGCAGTTCTGACCAGGAGAGAGTCAAGGGACCAGGACTCCAATCTGGTAGACCACCCCCTGGCAGATCCCCCCAGCTTTGAAAGACTATGAGGCTTTGAAGTAACTTAAATGAAGAACAGGAGAAATGTTGCCAGTATGACAAGAAGATGCATGTTAATAAATAAAATACGAAGATGTCATTGATGATTAAATCAGCTTCGCCATAGTAAGAGAGCCTATGAATTGTGCAGTAAGTGTATATTTGGCACTTACGACATGATTTGAAATTTGGTTCCATCATGTGAGTTCTGCCCTCACGTGACATCAGGACCCCTTCCAAGATTCTGACAAGCATTGTCGCTATCATTGACTTGATGCGTGCAGTACATTACTGTAGGCCTGTTTACATGCTGTTACCTTTCATGTATAGTTACCTTGTCTTCCTTATTAAATCTGAGGCTGTTGATAGACTCGGCTGAGCAGAATAAGCAAACCTCAGTTTCTGCCAGAGAGCTGTCACTTCTCTTTGCCTAACGAAGGCATCAAAGGAAAGTTTTCAGATTTATCATGACTCATGAACACATTCTAATGGGTTCTTTGTTTTGCCTACTTAGAAAACACCACAGGTAGCCTTGAATTTTGTATTAGGAATATCGCCTTTCAAAAGTGATTTAGAATAGTGCCAAAGAAGTTTCTACCTCGGTCAAGAACTTAGTGGTATTATTCTTCCATACTTTCTAATGGATAGATTTCTTTGGTATTTATCATGCAAATCAAGAGATAGATCAGCCATGCAATTAAACATATTAAAATGGCCCGGTAAACAGAAGTTGACAAGCGATGCCCTTTTGCTCTGGTAGCTTGAAAGGCACCCATCAATTCTGTCTGCTATGAGAAAGGGGAGAATTCAGTTGGAAAGAGTCACAGATTGTGGCAGAGTCATTAAGATAGGAATGAAATCAAACAAAACCTGAGAGGTGGAAACTTGGGTTGCTAGTGAAAATCTGGTCAAATGGCTAGGTTCGTATATCCAACTGCAAAAGGTGGTCGTGAAGCACATTCATTACATCACTGCTGTAAGAAATCACAGCTCGACAGTGAGCCCTCAGAGAGCCGACCCTGACACATTCAAGTAGCAGCTGTTATTGCCTCAATGACAAATAGCCTTTAATAAAAATATCAGATAGCCCAAACCCAATTAATTCAGAACTCATTTTTCTGGTTCCTTGCACTTCAAATTAACAAAGTTTTTACTCTACCTGACTGGTAAATGTTTCCTATCACATTCTATTTGCATCTAATTATTCCTCATTGCAGCAGATTTAAGCACTCTGTGGAGCATGGGTTATTATTACAGGATTTCTTTTCAGGTGAGGACACCAACATTGTCAGACCTCACTTGCATTAGCAGTCCGTAGTGTCAGTGTCGCAGGGTTCTCACACTTCACTACAAAAGACCGATAATAGCCTTCTCATAAGAGAAAATGGTCTTGTGCCTTGTGAGTGTGCGAGTATATGTGTGTGGAACACCAACCAATCCCTTTTGTACTGAGCATGTGCTAGGACCTTAAGTCTAAGCTATGCCATATAGAAGGCTCACAATGATTCCTTGTCTTCAAGAGGCCAGGACGTGGGAATACACTTGACTTGTGGAAAACAACAACAGTAATAGCATGCACGTACCACTAGAAGTGCATACTGAAAATTCTGTCGCACATTTATTGAAGGCAGGAATTTTCTTATTCATTATCTGCCCTGATATCTATAAGAATTCCCTCCACACAATATCAAAACATAAATATTTGTTAAAGAAATAAAGCCATGAATGAAATTTTTAAATGCTAATGAAAAGAGAAACATCAAAAAGGCGATAAGGATTTACAGAACAGATATACTTTTGCCAGTGAAAATATTCGTGAAGGAAGCAAAACTTGAACTGGTTTTTGAGACATAACTGGAGTCTAAGGAATTTGGCTGTAATACATATAATTCAGCATTAGGTCCCTGCTACCTATTAAATACTGTGTTAAACCCTTTAGAAAACAAAAACATGAATTATGCCAGACTCTTACCCCTGTGGCCTTCTGATCTAGTACAAGGCATAAAGCATAAATAATAAAACATGTTTGTAAGTACTGTCATAGACCAAGCATACAGTAAAATGGAAAGTCAGAAGAAGGCTTCATGGAGGCCATACTGGGAGAAGTCATTCAGTTGAGTTTTAGTGCATTACTAGTAACCAAAAATGCAATGACGAGGATGAAGGATGGGAAGCAAATGTCATTCTAGGTCAAAGGAGAGGAACTGCTTCTTGATAAAATCAAGAAATTCCAAATGTTAAGCATTAATAGTTGAGTAATATGTCTAGTAGGTTGAATTTTACATGTGTTTCACAGTAGAATCTTTGTCATTCACTTATTCACCCAATGGGCATTCACTGAACACTTATTATATACCGCATACTGTTTTAGGCAGTAGAAACATAGTAACCCATGAGACCAAGTTAAGTCCCCAAGGAAACAGAGATATTAAAAAAGCAAGACAATTTCAAATAGTCAGAAGTCTTTGAAAAAGATGAAATAGAGTGAATTATTTTGCGTCTTCTGCCCCAGACCTTGCCCCAAAGCCATATTAAAAACTTCTGGACTACAGCCTCATGTTTGTAAGGGGAGTCACGACACGTGGAGTTTGAACAGAAGGATGTGGCCTGAATGTGAAGGTTCTTAAATGTCAAATTAATGATTTTCATTGGCTCACGGGGAGCCACTTATGAGCAAGAATGTGATCATCAAAGCTGTACTTTATTTCACTGCTACTCAGTCCCTGTCATCCAGGGCTGGGTTCTGGCCCATGAACTGTGTGATGGGTCCATGATGTGATACAGCCCTGGCTTCCAGACATTGAAGCGATGGACTCATCTCATTGAACAGATTATAGACCAATTTGCATGTCGTCAAAAGCAAGTGTTGAGTTGCATGTTGTGCAAGTTTCATATAAGACATGCACAGTAAAGCCACAAATAGGCTGAGAATGTATTGGAAATTAAACAAAAAGAAAATGGTTCTTAATCACAGAAAGTTTGAGAGGCATTGCTTTATAATAACAGCTACTATTTATTGTTTATTGTGTGTCAAGAACTATTGTGAGTGCTCACCTGTATTACCTCATTGCAGTCTCTTGGCAAACTTATGAGGTAGTTACTATCATTACCTCCATTTTGCAAGCGAGAAACACTTTAAGTGCACAGAGCCACATAGCTGGGAAGCATCAGAGCCAGGAGTGGAATCAAGTCCCTTTAACTACACTCTTTACCATTGCATCCCACTGCCCCTGGGTCTCTGTTTCACTCTAGCCTGAGTCGCTTGAGGCGACGGTCCATGAGTTTTTCATCTTTGTTCACTTGGCTCCAGACATAAAATACAGGTTTAATAAATGTGGGCTGAATGAATCAAAACGTGTGATAGGTATGAAATATGTGGGATGGAATGGGAGAAAAATGCTGGAGACAAAGAAAACATTCTTTAAAAGTCGGTGGTACTGTCAAGAAACTGAGAATAACTACTGAGTGGTGCTGATGGACACGTGGAGGGAAAAAGGCTTATGAAAAATGGTGTCAAGGAAGAACACTCGGTGACATATTGGATGTGAAAACCAAGGACAGAGAAATCAGTGATGACACCTGTGTCAGGAGCTGAACGGCTGGGAAGGGTGAACTAGGCCGAGGGCAGCTGCTGAGAGAGATGTCCAGGTAGCAGATACCCAGATGGAAGTGTAGCATGCCCAATAAACAGTGCTCCATTTCATGGGCACTGATTTAAACTGTGTAACGGCCTTGTGTGATGGTACCTGCACTTTCTCGGTGAAAGGGGAGAACGAGGAAGATAGTCCTGAAGCTACACTTCACTCAATGGAGAAAACTGTCATCAGTGGGCCACATCACAGAATGGGGCGTGCGGTGGGCCAGATGGATATGACAAGCGTGGGCTAAACCTTTCCCATTCGTTGCTTGACTCCGCCACCACTGTATCTGGAGTGAGTGACTCTGTACTGTAACTGACATACCCCAGCTTCCACGAGTTTTTGTTTTTAAATGGAGAAATCTCTTCCCAGAGATCATGATTTGTCTCAGAGAGTTAATGTTGGCCTGAATATTTTTGGCTCCTTTTAGATAAGAATGAATCTGTTTCAGGTTAAGGACCCAGAGTGGATGATTTCCCAATATTCAGTGTCTCTGTCAAAGACGTAGCCTGGTCTATAAAACGAACAGTCATTTAATTATGTCATGGCCAATAAAAAGGCTATATGGGATTTATCCAGCTTTCATTCTCTTGTACCTATAATTAAGATGACTTCTGTATTTTCTAAAATTAATCTATTATCCTACTTCATAGTATTTAACCTGCTGATCTTTTTATTCATTTAAAGTCTCCTTAAATTTAGCAGAATCTCATTTTCCTTCACAAGACAGTTGACGTGGCTCTTTTCTGCTTTGCTGTATCATAAATCTCGGCAAGGACACTCAGTGAAAAGGAACAGTCGTGAACGGAGCCCTGGCTCGGGGACCTACGGGGAGATGAAAAAAGCTGACAGAAGCCTGGCCCCTGTCTCCAGGGAAATTTAGTCCAACCCTCTAAGGCTCGGGGAAGTTAAGAAAAATACTGCCTAAGCTAATTGAACCCTTTTTTGCAGGGTGAATTTTCTCTACAAGAATAAGACAGGTTTTGAAAGCTGGAGTGTCAGAGTGGGAAAATCTAGAGTGGCTACTATATCCAGACTGTTACAAATTAATTTTATTTTTCACTGGCGGGACCGCCAGGGCTGGGATAGGGGAGAACTGGAGAGGCACAGGTTGGACCCTGCCAGGGGCAATATTAAATTACTGTCCCTGCTGGCTGGTCCACTGGGAATTAGGAAACCCCCAATTCTGGCTCCTCTGCTAACTTCTTTTGTGAGCTCAAGTGGGTTGCTTTGTTCTTGGCCTCATTAGCTATTCTATACATCTAGAGATATGTACGAGATTAAACTCTGGGACCCCTTTCATTTGTAAGTTCCATAATCAATCACCCTCAACAGCCTTCTCCTCGACCACTGCTGCAGGGTAGTTTGGGGTGGAGGTGTTGGGGGAGAGGGACAGGGAGCACTGGTGGGAAGAGTGAAATGGAGAAGGGGGAGGGAGGAGGGCTGGGCGAGTTAGCATAAAGAAAACAAGTCATTCCATCCACAGCACGGCTGTCTTCTATTGCCCACTCTTCTACCACTAACATCTCAGAAATGATCCAAATCACACCACATTTTTGAGAAGCTTTTCAGAGGCCAAATCATAGATAACACATTTGAGTAAGAAAAAAAAATTAGCAAAATAGGAAAAAAGAGCCTAAGGGTGAGTTTCTCTTAAAATTAAAACTAAAGTCATAAATGAGACTATGTGAAAAAGAGAAAAAAATCAATTTGAAATTTCCATGAGCAAATGGTTTCTGGAGGATAACTACAGACATGTGATTTTCTCTGAAATCTCACCCAAAACACATGTATATTTAAGCACTCAATGATTATTTATTAAGCATCTATAATAAGACAGGCACAGTTCCAGACACTAGTTATATGGTTATATAGATAACCCTATATATAGCTCTATGGTTATATAGAGCTCATGGATCCCACATGGTAACACAAATAAACCTCTTACTCTCGGTTACTCATTTACAAAAACAAACACTTGCTTGGATCATACCCCGTGCATTTGGATCTGTTGTCTTCAGTATGGAACAGCTACTGGATTTAGGAGAGATGAAATATCTGATGGGTTTCTGAAATTTAAAAAGCAAACCAGCTATTGGACAAATGCACTCTTCAAAAAACTTCTGTTATGAGGAACTGGATCAAGAATTCATCTAACACTTGATTTGGGGAGTCAGTCGCACTCTCTATCGCAGCCCCTCAAATTACAGGAAACAAGTTGCAGAGAAAGTAACAAGAAGGGCACTCCTACTCAATTCAGTTCCACAAATATTTGTAAGTACCTTTTCTATTTGGGGATTTGGGAAAAAGAAAGATAGGAGAGGCAGCAAGAACCTACAGATCAGTAGAAGGTGGAAAATTTACCAATAATTAACTACTTGGCAGAATATGCTAAATTCTCTTGGAGACGCATGAAGTGCTGTGAGAGAAATCCTCTCTGATTAGGGATGGGCAAAACTTCAGGAAGTTAAATACCATCTGCATGGAGCTTTGAAGGATGTTTGGAAGTTCAAAGGGCAAAAGAAGATTTGTTAACAGGTTGGGCCCTATGGACATTTATTGATTACTTACCCTGATAAAGAACTAAATAGGATCTTCTTGAAATCCCCCAACATCCTTGTAAAACAGGCATGGCATATTATCAACTCTCTCTCAGTCAGAATCTTGTCAGAGAAACAAATGGCTTCCAATATTGATAACCAAGGAAGCAAGAAACAGAAGCAGCACAGATACTGGCCGAAGCAGGGGGACAGTGAGGAGCAAAGAGGGAAGGTGAGATGCCAGGAGCCGGGGGCCAGGGTCACGGTCACATTCTCAGGGTAGGTAGAATCACAAAGCAGACTCTGCCACTGTAGAGAAAGCACCTGAGAGAGGGCAGAGTGGCCTCCTGCTTCTCCTCTCCACCCACCTTCCTGTCCCCTCCCAAGTCCTCCCCGTAGCCAGACCTACTCAGAAGCCAGCTGACCTGGCCACCTGGGAGTCTGCCACTGGCAAAGGGAACCCTTCCAATGTGAAGCAGAGTAGGGGGAAGGTCAGAGATGCATCTGAGGACAAAGATGCACAGGCCAGGGCTGACACAATCTCCCGTCGCTGATGAGAAATTCAAGTGCGGCTAGATGGAGGTGACCTGACTCACATCGATCAGTGGATGGCAGGGCTGATATTTGGACCCAATGCTCATTCCAAGGTTAATCATTTTTGAATGTCACCGTTGCCAGTTTCATGAATGCCTGGAGTACTCATCTGTGACTCACAGAGTTGCTTTGCTGAAGGAATCAAAGGCTGTCCCAAGGAATCTGAACCCATGTGTCGTCCTGGGAAACTTCTTGGAGGAAAGGAAGCCACTGCTTGATGAACAAGAAGTTACCCTTGAAGCCTGCTAGGACATGTTAGTGAAGGGAGAAGAAGCCTTCTTCCTCTCCATAGCTCACCGCATCCCTTCACATACCACTCCGCTTTTGTCACATGTGGGATATAATACTGAAAGCAACCAATGAACAAACAAGAAAAATAAACAGAACTCACAGACACAGACAACAGTCTGGTGGTTACCAGAGGGAAGGGGGGTGGGAGGTAGTATAGAGGGGAAGGGAGCTCAAATACTTGGTGACAAAAGAAGACTTGACTTTGGGGGTGGGCATGCAATGCAGTATACAGATGATGTATCATAGAACTGTGCCCTCAAAGCCTATATAACCTTGTTAACTAATGTCACCCCAACACATTTAACTAAATATGAAAAACAAACAGGGAAATCTAGTTAGAAAGGCTCAAAAAGAGGCAGTCAAGTAGTATCCATCATCTCTATATCCAGATGCCATTCAGGCTACCTGACGCTGTTACACAGTTGACCGGGTCTCCAAGGCCTTCTTCCCCTCCTGGGCAAATAAGACATCCGTGTTTTATATTCGCACAATACTTTGCTTGCCGACACCCACAGACAACCTGAGCGTGGTGCGTGGATGCTCCACACAGCACTCACGCTGGGCGGGAGGAAAAGAGAGGGAGCCTCATTTGCAGGTGAAGCCCGCCAGGCACAGAGAGGTTAAATGACTTGCCCTGGGGTCCCACGGAGACCCAGCAGGGAGGACAGAATGAGAGAGGGCTCCCGATTTCTCCAGCTCAGGGCTCTATTCTGCCACTTCAAACAACCTCATAGCGGGGTAAACAGCACTCCCACGGAGAGGCTTGACGGGGCAACCCCTCATTACAGCCTGGAGATCGATGCTCATTAGCACTTCTCCCTGAGCACCTGCCCAACACCAATCAGGCGGGACAGAGAAATGCCCTGATTCTTATTAGCCCTTCAATCATCTGGCTTCACTCCACTTCTCCCTCTATAGATAACAGGACGTTGGAGTATGAAGAACCTTAAGTATCCAACTTCCTATAGGTGGGAAAAACCATAGACCAGCAAGGTAATTGCTGGAAAGCATATGAATAATTAATGGATTATCTTTTGTATTCCCTCCTGGAACATATCCAGGCCAGGACAAGTTTAACAAATAGTTCTTTCTGGTCAGGGATTTGGGAGTGGAGGGGTGAACCCTGAATCTCTGAGTTGTAGTGTTTGCTGATTTCCACGGCAAATTCCCACAATGGTGATTTGAACCAAGGATTGGTCAACTGCTTACAAAATTCTTGAATGTTTAATAATTGGCTCTCATGAGCCAGTAAGAGCTACCAGCAGAACTCTTTTGATAGCAATTATACTGCATTGTTTTTTATAGGTTTGTATTGGTAGTGTAGCACATTACTGACTACCATACCCCCAGACTCCCAATCTGCTGTGCTGTAGCCCAAACTCACAGCCTCTCTCAAGATCCAGCCCAAACACCAAGCACAGTGCCTGGCAAATGATTAGTATGCACCCAGTATATTTTTAAGATATCAAATGCATGGAATCTTGTCCACATAGCTCAGTTGGTTAGAGGGTTATCCCAATATGCCTAGGTTGCAGGTTCGATCCCTAGTCAGGGCACATACAAGAATTAACCAATGAATGCATAAATAAGTGGAACAACAAATTGATGTTTCTCTTCCACTCCTTTCATCTCACACTAAGATCAATAAATAAAAATTTTGAAAAGTAAATCAAATGTATGGAATGCCATCTACACAAAGTTGTCCTTCCCAAACTATACTGTTCTCCCTGACAGCTAGGATTAAATTTTGCCTTTTATGACCTTAAATAGCATTTTTTTATGTCTGCTTTATGGAATTTTTGGTTTTTTACACTTTTGATCTACAGTATTCAACAATTGCACACGTGGTACTTATTTCATCTCCTGAGCTAGATGCTAAACTCATTGAGGATAGGAATCATGTCTTGTTCTTCTTTATATTCCCTGGAGGATCCTTGCCTGTGCCTCGCACAAAATCACCACTCCATAAAAGCTGAATGAATGAATTCGGATGAATCAAGTTGTGCCCTGGGCTGCTTATAGATCGAAAATAACTCAATGCTGCTCTGTCTAAAATGAGAAACTTTGAAATGTTAATGACTCCAGCTATGATGTGCCTACAGGAAAAATGAATACAAGTTGCCTGTCTTGATGAAATTGCGCTCCTCACTAGAGCAAAGTGGCAGAAAGAGTTTTTCTTTAATTAGGAAAAAGCAGCCCAAGGGGGTTACTGTATGGTGAGATGGAACATGCAGATGCTCTTATTAGATGTTTCTATTTCTGTCTCTTATTGCCCTCCCTTGGCTACTCCTCTCGGTTGAGTCTGCGGGTCAGATGGTGTGACAGCGAAACCTGGCAGGGGCGTAGAGCAGGTGTTGGCCACAACACGGGTCCCAGTGCTTCTGGCTAGAGAACTCAGACCAGGGTTCTGGTTGGAATCTACTGGAGAAAACGCAGAGTTTCCTAAAACAATAGTAAGAGTGTTATAAGAATACTTCTGTACTAACATTTTCAGAATTATTGTGTTCAGTATGCAGTATGTTTATTAGTGTTTCGGACATTTTTAATTTAGAAAAAGAGAAGCAAAGGAATGTTGAAGTTTGTTAAAGGATTGACATATTGAGTGATTAAAAGTGAAATGTTTGCAGATAGGCAAATCAATATAAGTGTAGCTGCTACCAAACAGGTTCTGCTGGTACAATTTACCTCTGGACACTCAAATAAATTATTTAATGTTTAATATAAATTTATTAGTTAAATTTATAGTCTTTCCTCCTTGTTTTTTTTAAAGGGAGACCATCTTTTTTTTTATTTTTCAAAGATTTTATTTATTCATTTTTAGAGAGGGAAGGGAGGGAGAAAGAGAGAGAGAGAAACATCAATGTGCAGTTGCTGGGGTCATGGCCTGCAACCCAGACATGTGCCCTGACTGGGAATTGAACCTGAGATGCTTTGGTTCACAGCCCGTGCTCAATCCACTGAGCTACACCAGCCAGGGCCCTCCTTGTTTTAATTTAAACTCCATCATATGATTTTTTTTTCCTTAAGAAATTTTCTTCTTTGGAAATTATGGTATACAGTATTTTATGTTTGCTTATATTTTTCATATTGTTTCTCTCCCAACCACAAGGTACAATAGAAAGCCTCCATTTAATCTCTGTGGTTAGTGTTGTTTCAAATTCTATGAAAGAAGCATTTCATGGCGTTGTAAATACTCTGCCATTGAGTTGCTTCTGTCTACATACTTTCGCAATGAAGAATACGATCTCAAACCGCACCTGCTGGGTCACTGACAGCAGATGTCCCCTTGTTCTCCACCCTTCTTTCTTCCATGAAGGCATAGCAACACTGAATGCAAGGCTATGATATGAAACCAGAAGGGGTTTGAACTTTTGAAACCTTTGGTGGGACTGATGGCAGTACCGGCATAAAAAGCTGAGAGAAAAAGTAGAGAGCCTATGTAGAGATTCGGTGCACAATGTTTTTTTAATTCGTCTCTGAAACGCATGACTTTGATGAGAGAGCTTTGCGAAGAGCAATAGTAGCAAATAATACTTGGATGCTTCTATGACTCGAGGAACAACCACATCTGTTGAAAAGCTTTAAGGAAGTTTGATTTCTAGGTACCTAAAGGGGTTAACAGTGTTAAGTGAAATGATGTCTATATTAACCCTTGTCAATGCCGTGTATGCTGTAGAGCAGATATTGGATTTGCTTTTGATACACAAACGGGGTACACGAATTGATGCTTATGGAGGTTTTTGATTAAGAATATCACTTGAGTTTATGGTGGCTTTGAAGCAGAGTTCATCAGTGAGCTCAGCACTTGTCTCAAAGAAAGAAGGAAATTCTAACGACCATCACACCCACAAGAATGCTGATTGTGGCAGTTCCAAGTTCTGGACCTGGATGCTTTTTATATGGTTAACATTGAAAATTTCTTAAAGGAAACAGTCGTTTAAAAAAAAGAAGGAAATCGACTGGTTTCACTTTCATTTTAGATTAGAAGCTGAGATTCAAAGAGATCAGGTAATTTATCCAACACCCCAGTACTGATAAGAAACAGAGATCAGACTAGGAGTCAGGTCACGCAGTGATTCCATATTAACAACACCCTGATCACTTTCCTTCCCACATCGCATACACAGGGCATGTCTTATGCCTATTTGTTTCTCCTCAACTTCTCCTTTTTTCTAGCTACCCCTCAGTGGCTTCTACTGTTGAGCTAATCAATTAAAAAGCCCTGCTTGAAAGGTCACAACAGAAGACATGGCAGAGGCACAACCCATCACCTTGGACACAAGAATTAGACATCAAATGAGCATATGATCCAAGGACATCAATCAGTTATTTTTAAGGGACTGATATTAGTGATAGAGGAGAAGGGTACTTTTACTCATGCGAGTGTGACCTGTAAACACCACATGACTTGAAACTTCCATATGCCATTTTTCTACTTTGGAGAAATCTTGCTAAACATGAAGCCAATAAAAAGGAAGCAAAATTAATGGAAGATTCAAGGAAGTTGTAGATATCAGTTGAGTCTCTGGATTCCGCTATACCTGAAGTTAGTGAAGTCCTAAATTGCTGGGTTATTGGAGCTAAAAGTATTCCTGCATTGCCCAAGTTGGCTTGCCACTTTCTACCAAATTGTTCTGATTTTTAGTTCCCTCTGCTTTGGAGAGCTCTTGTGCTCTGCCTCACATCGTCTGCTCCAAGACTTTACCGCTGCTGTGGCCATCAGTTCCTTGCAGGTCAATAGCCAAAGCGTCTGGAAAATATTGCATCACCTATACCATGAATCTCTCATTGTTTGCCATGGGTTTCTCTAACTCTCTGAGGGGGAGCTTCTGGGACTCACCATTCACAAACCTGAAAGTACAACAGACTTCCCATCCTGTGCAGCCCACCTTGACCAGTGGAGGACTGGAGCTGGTGGAAAAAGGCTTTCCTTTTCCATCCCTCAGGCAGTCCATTCAGATGTATATTCTTCACAGTTTCTGAGAAGGTACAGAGAGGTCCAGCCCCTCCTGTCTAATGGGGGGTCACCTAGGTAGTTCACCTGATGTTGGTTTCTTTCTTTCCTTGGCATGACTTCCCAAAGTAAACTGGGTGCTAGCCTATCTGTTAGGATCTGCTTTCTGAGGGGAACCAAGGCCAATATCATCTCTTAGTGGCATTTAGCAGGTCCCATCATCCTTTGCTTGGAGCCCTCTTCTTCCTTCACTTCTAGAATATTGTTCTGTTTTGTTTTGTTTTGTTTTGTTTTCTGGTTTTGCTTATGCTTTTCTGATCTCTCCTTTACATGTCCTTTATGAGCTTCTTTCTCCATCTACCCCTCAAATGCCAGTGTTTCCAGGACTTTGTGCTCTATCTTCTTCTTCTCTGCACTCTTGAGATTTTCTACACCAACAGCTTCACTGGTCACCTACAAGCATTCCGAAAACTTCATTCCAAACCCACATAAATGAGTGGGTCAATATGTCTCTAAATTTCAGAGAAATTAACAAGCAGACTATGCCCTATTTGTGTTTTCCGTTATTTTTTTACTAAATTGATGCCTAGCATTGAGCTAGCAACATAGACATGGTGGCCAATTAGGTGAGTCCTTTTCACTCACGTTTATTTGACCCCTACACACAAAGGGGAATTTATACTTCAAAATTGCACACGTATCCAAAGAGATGTTTGAGTTCCTTCTCTCTTCTATAAATATCACTTTAAATTATTTTTAGAAAGTTGGGAATTAATTTTTATGCTGCCCTCTTGGAATGGTAAAAAGGCAAAGACTTTCTGAAGTCATTCTTAGTGCTGCTCACATTTCCTTGGAAAAAGAAGTTGGGAGGTTTAGAGAGGTGGAGAACAGCCACTTTTTTTAAACTCTTATAGCCTCCCTGAGTTACTGGGAAGGTGTAGGTTTTGGTTCTTAATTTATTTGCAAAGGTCCTGGATACTAGGATACTTGAATTCCTAGCCATTATATACAACATAACAGATCTTTTTTTGGGGGGAACCATGGGTTCGAGTAACCAAATTAGGGGGGTTTGATAGACTGGAGGGTGATAAAGGAAGCACTCCCTAGTAGTAATCTCTTGAGTGCATAGCCTATATGACTCTGTCAGGAAGAATGTCTCTTCTACATTCTTCACAAATATTCTGCAAAGCAACTAATGGCTGCAGCAATTAAGCTACACCCGAGAACAAATACCTGCTGAAAATGTGTGGTATAATCCTTATCTGATTTTGTGTATTTAGTCATAAAATCTGTGGTGTATTTCAATAGGGTGCTGACAGTATTTGTGCTGCCAGACAACCCCACTTTATATTGCGCCTTGCTTGGAAGACGATGTGTCACTGTTCCACCCATTCTAATTTCCCTGGGAACTCTTTAAACTCCCTTTCACTCAGGAGCTTCCTCAATAGAGTCATAAGGTTTGTCTAGAATGTTATCCCTTGATTCTGAACCAATCAAAGAGAGCTAATAGGTTCTCAGTCATCACTCTGTTTCTAGTAGATGGCAAGTTGCTGATTGCACCACCTGGGAGACACAACCTATCTTCCCCAATTTTCACAAGAGTTATGTGGGCTATTTTCTGCAGAGTAGAAAACACAATACTTCGATGAATTGCAGATGGACCAACCTCTAAGGCAATACAAAACTGTTCAGCTATAAAGAGCACTGTGATACCTTCAAGATCCCAGCCCCATGTCAATCATCTAATGCATCAGCACTCCAGGCACAGCAATCTGTAAGAACAATAGATAAAATATCTACTGAGCTCTTACCCATAAGGCACATCATGATATCTCTCTTGTACTTGTTGCTTTCAGAGACAAGATCATCAAAACATAGCTGTTGGCTGGTTGCTATAACAGTACTTGTCTTCTGGAACTTGTCTAACAATGATAGACCATAAGCCACATTGCTCATTTCAAATATCTCACTCATAATTTGTGGATACAATGAGGTCATGAATGCTAGATCATTTGCCAGTACAGAGGCCATCCCTGTGATGTTGCAAATAAGCTTGATAACCTTAGAGGTCTTGTGTCAAAAAGCACAGCACTCGCAACCCTCTCCTATAAGACTTTCTCAGGTCTCAGTGGCTGCAATATGTTCAGGCAAATTGGGTCAGTAATGACTGCTATATACCTCTATGATGGTGGAATTGCTATTTGGGTCAGTTGGCATATTATATCTAAGGATACTCCTTTTTCAATTCCTGGGCAGATAACTGCAATTTGCAGTGAGAGTGGATCGGCAACTCCTCTGAAAATTGCTGACAGAACCATGGCTATAGTTGGCAAGCCTCCAAGTGGTGGTCCAATAATGGCTGATGCTACTGCACAGTTTACATCTTTCCAAACATCTGAATCAGTTTGAATGGTAAACTCAATATGATACAAGACACACCCAATAATCATGGTTACCCATGGTGATCTAACTGTGCAGCTGCCTCACAGGATAAAATGGTGCAGGTGAGTTTAGAGTAAGTGTTTAGAAATATTTCACCAGTACTAGCTGACATATAGGACATAATTTTGAACAAGTTCAGAACAACATTTCCTTTGAAATTCTGTCTCTTTCCATATTCACAAAGACAATCACTTTCCCAACAATACTCCCTCTTTAGGAAAAGGTCCCACAGCTTCTGCATGCTTTCTATTGGACTCCAATACACTACTACATGCAGGAGTCTTGTCTTGATGACTACAAGTGACAACAATCGCTTGGTTATCTCCTCACCTAACTCCCTTGACCCCAACCTCCTCAAGTACCCAAAGTTCTAAACATGGTGTCATAATAGCCCAGAACTTCTGCCTCATTCCTTCTCCAGCTGATCTTGTACCATGTATACAAGTTATCATGTCTTCTTCTGATAGTTCATCAGTGGATTGATGTGGAAGGTTGAACCTGTCCTGTATGAAGAATGTAGTATACCTAGGTATCAAGCTTCCAATTCTGAAGAACTGTCCACATCCGAGAAGTATGTTCAGTTTTGAACACAATATATGTTGGGCCTCTGGCCTGATATAGTTGTAGCAAGATGAATAGTCCAGTTAATTACAAACCTATCCTAGAATGTGACAACATGGAAGAGTTTGGCAAGAGCATGATTTAATATGGTTGAAGTCACAGTCATAGAATGTGTTTCGATGGAAGGCATACCATGGTTCTTAATGTTCTTCTCTGCAACAACTTGAAACACTATAGGATCCAAGGCTGAACATTAAAGTACCTGCCCTTCCACTAGAGATCTTTTTTCTTTGAGGATGAGAACAGTAACAAACACCTCTCATTGTTTGCCCTGGGTTTTTCTAGCTCTCTGAGGGGGAGCTTCTGAAAACCATCAAAATTCAAAGTTGAGGTCTCCTGTACAAAACAGGGTCAATAAAGTAGGTACATTGTCTAGATAGACATCTACTGATGCCTTGACAAGTTGTTTAAGACTGTGTGGTGCCAGGTACCACAATGACTACTGTTATTTCTCTCTATATGCTGCAATGTCAAATTCATAAGTCCAGTGTTTCCTTGATTCAATTATGGATTTATCAGACACCAAATCATTGATATCTGGATTTAAGTCTAATGGGCTAAGTGCCTCACTAAGGATAATACTGCGAAATTCATGATATGTGAACTCTTGTAGCCATGTATTTGCAGTGAGCAAGTCTTTAAGATGACACTTTACAGGGAGATCAAGACCAATATTTATGAATATGTCCCCAGATGTACTCAGCAGAAAATACATTTTGTTTGTAGGATCCATAGTTGAACAAAGATTGTGCATCCTTCTTTTCAGCTATCATCTTAGTAAATTGCTCTATAACACCAGTCTCTAGATCAATTTCCAGAAAGAAATACACTTCATTTACCAAACAAATTTCCAATGTAACAGTAGGGAGAGTTGCTGACAACGTTTTCATGGTCTGCTTAAGTTGCTGGGACAGTTTACCCACAGCATCGTTTGTCACATCCTTGAAACTGGATGGCAACAATGGACTGTTGTGGATCTTCATGACGTAGCCCTGGCAAAATGTGGGGATAGATTTAATTCCATCGAAATACTCGCCAGTTGATAATACCATTGCTATAACATCTGTCCACACTACAGATCTGTCCAAGATCTGTAATGTGGTAGGATACGTGTTAAGTTAGATTCCTGGGAATGGAGTCACTTATAAAGCAGGAAATCATATGGTTCGTATGAGATGTAACTGTATCAGCAAAGGCAAGAAAACAGTTGTATGTCGGCAGGCATTCTTGGCTGAGGTATTGTGATTTGACCACTACCATATACTGACTGAAGCTCAGCTCAGACCCACCAAGTTGGATCCCGCAGAAACCTTTGGTGTGGGTAGGGTAAAGCTCATTTATTTAATTATCTCTTGCACACAAACATGCTTTTCTATAATTGTCATGATTTCTAGGCAGGACAACAGTTCTTAATGGCTCTTATACAGATGTCTCTGAACTCTGTATCACACTGCCATGCTCTTGCTGTGATTGCCCATGTGTCTGCTACTGCAGAAGCTACTGTGTGTTAAGACAGCACAGTGTGTGAGCAAAGATATGGGATGAAGACCCTGTGATACAGCAGTGGGCAATCAGTGCCACCATTATTCTTAATGCCCTCTGGTGATGGTCAAGCTTGATAAGTGACTCAAGGCAAAATTGTACCTCAGTACATAGTAATGGAAATTCCAGTGTTTGATCCGTCCCACTGATGTGATCAAGCATAACTGAGTGGCCTTCCTTGTCTTGGCTGTCTGGGGCAGGCATAGTGGAATCCCGTTTTTAATAAAATAAATTTTGATGGTGGTTCTTTAGTGGCTGGTGTAGGGGTGGCCTCAGTGCAGGCGTGGGGCCTGAGGTTTGGACTTTTCAGGTGGAACAAGGATCTTCTTTTGGGGGCTTTCTCGGCTGGTTTAGACCCTGAACACCTAGAAGGAAATTGTGAGCACCAAAGAGGGCCTAACTGAGACCACAACTTAGTTCTCTTCTGTGATCTATAAACATAGAGCCCTGCCCACTGACTCAGTTCTCTGTAACCTCAGCATATCCCCAGTAGTTATGCCTGAGACACTGGAAAGTTGTGTGTCTGTGCATCTTGCCAACAACTTTCTTTCCTGATCCCAAGGTGCTGGTACCTGAATTTGATCACATTATAAACAATTGCTCTCTGCAAAATGCAAATCCAAACTATGTTCTCTAATTAATCTATTGTGTTCTGTCCAATTTGCATTATAAGTTGTAGGAACAATGCCTGTAATTGCCTTTGTGGCTAGGCTTATTAGAGACCTGTTTTAGAAAGGTGTTCTCTGTGAGGACAAGCTTTGATACACTTCACTGTGGTATTATTCTTTGACTGCCTCCCTCTGTTTAGAGTTAACAGATCCTACCTCATAAATTAAACTTCTTCTAACCAAAGGTCTGTCTTCTCAGTACTGAGCAAGTAAACACAGAGCAATGGGGAATTGATAGGAGCCTACTATACTTGGATGCCCTAACTGCCCTTCCTAAGACCTGGGGTGGTATTTGGAAAGAGGATTTGATCCTGCCCCATAATGAAGCAGGCATCTGACCCAAAAGTCTGTCCCCTAGAGAGCAGGATGACAGTGTGTGTGTATGGCAGGGTATCATGAGCAATCAATTAGTCCCTGACACCCAACCACCCTGTTCACCAGTGCTACGAATCTCCAGTGAATCAACTGAGTGATAATGCCCATGAGACCTCTTATCTGTTCCCATACAGTCTTCTTATAGGTCAGGCCACCTTGTGGTGGTCTCCACTGTCCCGGCACCAAGGAATGACACAGAACACACACCAATATGCTATGCTGCCAAACACAGTTTAATTCATACAATAATGCACACAGGATTAATAATGAATATAATGTCAACAATATCAGTCTGTAAGTGGGTAACGAACCCATAGTCCAAGAGTCCAAATCTGGCCATGGTCCCTCGTATCTGGGAGGCAGCAGAGGACAGTCAGCATCTTGCAAGGCAGAGTCTCAAGGTCAAGAGGTCTGGTGATGACCAGTCACAAGGCACTCTCAACGTGGACTGTCCCGCAAAGAAGTTGTGTTGAACTGTTGCTGAAATCCTTAGTTTTTATCATTTTTCAAAGGCCCTTGTTGGCCAACATCCCTCCTGTGCATGCTGGCTTTGGGAGTGTTCTTCCTGTGCATGCTTCAGGGTTATTTATATTGCTCTACTGAGCATGTCTCAGAGTCATTTACATTACTTTACTGCACATGCTCTAAACACGGCTGCACAGTTGCTCTTCACATGGAGAGACAGGAGTTTCTCACTCTTATACTACTTCACAATTGGCCTTCAGCTATTCATCAAAATCACTATTTAAGTGTAAATACCAGTTTATGGCTCTGGTGACTTTGGCTCTAAATAAGTGGATCTCAACTCTAATTGTCTGAATCCACCTACCTCTCTAGATTTCTGGATCATAGTTTGCCCTGAAACCACAGTTCTCTGATGAACCCAAAAAATGTCATTGAGTTTTCGGTTTGTCCAGTTTTTTCTTGTTGTACTGATGGAAATGAAAACTTCCAAGCTCTTAATGTGTCACGGCTAAAACCATATGTCTTTTATTTTTTTCAGGAGGACAAAGATTTTTATTCTGAATATATTTTCTTTTTATTGAATTTATTACGGTAAAGTTGGTTAATAAAATTATACACTGTAGATTTCAGGTGTATAATTTTCTAACACATAATCTGTACATTGTATTGTGTGTTCACCATGCCAAGTCAAGTCTCCTTCCCTCAGAATGTCTATCACCAATAAATCAACAAAAAGCAAGTGCTGGCAAGGACACAGAGGAAACGGAACCCTTGTACACTGTTGGTGGAAATGAAAATTGGTGCCCCTGTGGAAAGAAATATGGAATTACCTCAAAAAATTAAAAATGGAACTGCCTTATGACCTTGCAATTCTATTTCTGGGACGATATCTGAAGAAAAAAAAAACTGATCTGGATGTCTTAATATGCATTTTGACATTTTTTGTCATCTCCGGTGCTGCTGATACCTTAGCCTTCTTTGCCAAATGAAGCAGCATCATGGTATTTGGCTCAGTGTAAAGGATATTGTGTTAACCCTGTGCCAGGAGGACTGTGCTCCAGGCCTTTCCTGTGATGGTGCCTCTGGGTCTCCAATTTCAAAATATGAATATCACCCGGAGACATGGCATGATGATACAGAAAACACCTACTGTTTACGCAGGATTCAGGTTAGTCCAAAGATTCATTATCTATTGCTAGTGGGAGCTGAAACTGCAGTAGCACTTTTGAAAACTGTTTGGCAACTTATTTTAAATCTAAAAACATGCATAAGTGCCATCGTGGCCCGTTGATTTTACTCCTAGATATATACCCAGAAAAATAAATGTAAAATATATTCCCAGGAACACCATTTGTAACAGCCATGAACTAGAAACAACCCAAATGTCACTAGAATTAATAAATTGTACCATATTGAAATATTACAAAACAATAAGACTTAAGGATAAATCTTACAAATAACATGTTGGGTAAAAGAAGCCAAAAAAATGCATGCTGTGCAATTTCATTTATTTATAGTTTAAGAGCAGTCAAATTAAGCTATAGTATTAGAAGTGAGGAATGTGGTTATGTACTATGTTGAGACTATCAGGAATTAAATGGGTATAAAGAGGGCATGTGGGAAGCTGGTAATGACCTGTTCCTTGAACTGTCTGCGTGGAATGTTCACTATGTAAAGATCCATTCAGCTGTAGATTTATAATCTATCCATTTCTTGTATGTATGCTATACTTTACTAAAAAGTTTAAAGAAACCTGGATAATTAAGCCATCTTTAGCACTCTTGTTTGGTTCTTGTTGTCAATGGATGTGAAAAATTTTTGAATATCCAAATACTATAGTGATGCAATGAATTATCATCATCATCATCATCATTATCATCACCAGCCACTTTCCATACTACTTATATGTAGTATAACCCCAAGTAGTTGCCACCTTTCTAAACCAGACAAGATTCTAGCTAGCCTATTTAAATTTATCTTAGAAAAAAATAAGAAACCTGGATTCACTTTGAATTTTCTCAGTATTCAGACTCCTGGATTGTCTTTTTTTATTGTTACATTTTATGGAACCAAGGGGCAATCTAAAGTCAATGTAAAAAAAATGGCTATCAGAATTACCAAGGCTATTTCCTCATCTCGTGGGGTAGGAAATATGGTCCTTCTCTACTCTGCAAGTCGAGTACCGCACATTATTGTCACCTGGCCTAGGGAGCATTTTTTGTCCGCATTCTCTGCAGCCCTCCTCTTTGGTTGGCCACACGGTGTTATTTGGATAACTTCTGTTGTTCGCACCAATTTTGATAACATTTCTGATCCTTTGTGCAGAAATTATCGTGTACCCCTACTTCCTAATCGATGTAACTCTTCTTAAAATGGTACATTCTACTAGCAGAAACCCAAGCCCTTTTTTAAAAGGGAGGAGGCTGAGTTAGATTGAAGGCATGGAGAGCAAGAGGCACTAGCACTGGATTAGAATGATCAGGATGGTGATTTTTAGCAGCAGGATGATATTTTAGTAGAAAATTAAGGTTTTCCTCCCACCCTAGATTGTAAGTGCCATGAAGACAAGAACAAGACTGCATCCCTGGTAATTAAGACAACTACCCAATCAGTGCTCAGATGAGTGACTGTGATAGCTGATGGAGAGAATGATATTCATATGGTTAGCAAGGCAACGACTTACGAGGTCATTTCTATGGATAAATATCAGTAAGAAGAGAGAAAAAACCCATAAAATGTGATGGTTTAAAGGCGACCCAGCAAAATGGGACAATTTTTTTCAAATTGTATATATTATAGGAATTTATACCCTGAAAATGTATAGAATAATTACAACTCAATGATAAAAAGACAACTAATTTCTAAAATTATGAACTTATTTTAATAGACATTTCTCTAATATACAAATGGCTAATAAATGTATGAAAAAATGCACAAAATCATTAGTCCTAAGAGAAATGCAAATGAAAACCACAGTGAGATACTACTTTATTCTCCCTAGAAAGTCTATAATCCAAGAGACAGAGAGTAAAAAGTGCTGATGAAGATGGAGAGGAATCGAAACTCTATGCTTTGCCTACATTGCTGGGGGAAGTAAAATGGAGTAACTGCTTTGGAAAACAGTCTGGTAGTTCACTAAAAAGTTAAAGGACTTACTATATGGCCCAGTAATTACACTGCTAGGTATATACCCAAGAGAGATAAAGAGATACGTCCTCACAAAAACTTGTATACAAGTGCTCATAGCAGAATTATTCACCAAAAGTAGAAAAACTCCAAGTGTCTATCAATTGGTGGATGGATCAATAAAATGTGGTATGTTGATATAATAAAATACTTGGCAATTTAAAAAATGAAGTGCTGACACATACTACAATGTGGATGAGCCTTTAAAATATGACACTAAGTCAGTGATTTTCAACCAGTCTGCTGCAACACACTGTCATGCCACAAGAATTTTTAAACATACAGTACCTGACTATTTAGTCAAGAGCACCGATCTCTTTTCTCTTAGATTGTCAAATTTATAAAATTACAACAGCCAACACAACAATAGCTGTCTGGTGTGAATGCCCTCTATTGAACCATATATAGGTCAAATCACAGAGTTGCGTCTTATTGGTCATGTCACATGATAAGATTGATAAGGTTGTATCTGATTAGTTAATTCTTGGTACCAGAAATCCTTATACACAAGTATAGGCACCCAATATTTTTTAAAAGTCACTTTGGAGCAAAGAGGGTAGGTACTTGCTACTCTCATTTTTAATTTTTTGTCAGACTGACAAAAATATATTTCTTGGAGCACCACAGAGTTTTAGTAATTAGTTTATGCATTCCGTGAGATGAAAAAGGTTGAAAATTGCTGTGCTGAGTGGCAGAAGATAGACTCAAATAGCCACCTACTGAATGATTTCATTTATATGGAATATCCAAAGTAGGAAAGAAAAAAGCTAAAATATTAGTGCTTGCCCAGGGCAGGGATGCTGAGGGGATTTGAGCGCAATGACTAAGGGTTACAGGTTTCATTAGGGTGTAATGAAAATGTTCTAAATTGACTGTGGTGACAGATGAACAACTCTCTGACTGCACTAAAATTCACTGAGTTTCACACTTTAAATGAGTGAGTTGCATGGTTTGTAAATTATATCTCAATAAGGCTGTTAAAAATAGCAGTGTGATGAATGAGATGGGGGAAAGGCACTTTTGAGAACGGTGAAAGTGAAAGAGATAAGTTAATGAAAAACTTCACATATGTAATTAGCTACGCCTACAGAGGACCTCAAATTAATTTTAACTCTCCGGTGAAGACTCTTATTCCTCCGAAAATTTTAGGGCTCCTTTTCCTGCATATATGTGACTGTAAATGGGGGAGAAAATGTAAGGAAATCAGTACATATAAAAATAAATCATGATAAAAACTCCTTTAGTGCAGATTCTAATTTAATCAATATGTAAAACTAAGACCCTTCAGTCAGAGAAAAACATTAACATCTCAGAAAAAAAAAAAGCATCTCCTGGAAGGTTTAAGGCAATCACAACATCTCTTTTGCCAGAATGTATTTTCCTTCTCCAGGTAGGCCTCTCAAATAGCTCTCAAGAATTCCATTAAGATCATTTCTTTGTAGTTCAGTCATTGTTACTGATACAATAGTAACAGGAGACCTTTTCTATAAATCAGACTTCTGCATATTATTATAGCGTGAGACAAAGAACAACATGTCCATGGGCCTGACAATCTCGACTCATTTTTGCAGACATGTCTGCCATTGTTAGTTTTGTTTCTTTCATAAATAAAATGTCTGCAGAGTTACGACAAAGAATAATGTTTCCTGTCTCTTTGGTGGAAGAAAATAAAACTCCTAGTGTGTATCAGACAACTCCAAAAGTTCCTCTGATATTGAGAAAAATTTTTTAAACTTCCCATAGAGATCTATGGGGCTTTCCTGCTCTTATAATGAAGAACTCATGTTTCTTACTATGAAAATCTATGAACCATAGAGACAAAGAACCATAATTTGATTGACAACCAGCCAGAGAGTCCGTGTGGGTCTCCCTCATGCTCAGTCCCCTCTGCTCTTCTGACCAGGCTGGTACATAAATCTATCCTGACCCCTTCAAACCTCCTCCTCTTATGTAACAGAGACATGCAAATTCTGCACAATAAGAATAAAGTCGGCAAATTAATGCATTGTGCTGTTTACTGATATTGTCCAAATACGATCTGAAATTGTAAAGGACCTAAAATAACATACAGTCCCACCATATACTGATAACATTTGAATACAATCCAACAAGCCTATAGTCAAATTCCTCAGCCAAAGAGAAGCAGTCAATTCCATTTCTATCTAAAATGCCTCTTAGGTAATTAAAATTATTCTAGCTCTATTATATTGGAATTATATATGACAGTAGACTACATATTCTTTTACGTTTTTAACACTAACTCACTGGATCCTCACAAATGTATAGTAAAGTAGATAACATTATCTCCATTTAACATATGTTGAAAATGAGACTCAAGTAGCTTAGCCAATTTCCTCAGGTACCTGTTGCCAGGGAGTGGCTGAGCTAAGACTCCAAAGATGAGGGTTTGCACAAAAGTCCAGGCTTTTCCATTTGTTTCCTGGGACCACTGCACCTCTTAACTTCAAGGCAGTAGCATCTAGGAACAATCTTCCATTTTTTCCCAAATATTCTGCACTTCAGATTTTTAGAATTCTACTCAGCACTGTCCTCTGAACATGCTCCTTTTAGGTCTATTTCTCTTGGACTCAACACTCCTCAAGTGATCTTATCAAGACAGAGTAGAGGAAAGTCATCACCTCTGTCTTTCTACAGTTGTATCCACAGTACATAAAATACAGTTACTTATGTTTATTGATGATAGGAGGTTTGGTTGTTTTGTTGTTTTGCTATTACTATTTCAACCAATATTTTGTGAATATTCAAAGTGCCTTTTAATTGGTCACAACATTCATTTCCATTCCCATGATTTGAAAATCAACCATACATATTAGATGGGTCCGTTAATAAAGCTACTTTACAAAGAAGGAAATCACAGCTGAGAGAAGTGACCATAAAGACGCTAGGTAGGTAGATGTATGTGTATCTCCTGCCTCCAACTACTGCTGTATTGACCACACAACACAGCAAGCAAAGCTGAGTGTTCTGCCCTTTAAAGCTCTGCTTCATTTTCACATGTTATTGTAAGGCATATGTCCCCTACCTCCTTTGTGAGAAATATCCTGTTTTAACAAAATTCGACTATGCGTGACACCATTTAACTTCACCTTCTTAGGGACAAAAATGAAGATTTGTGGGTTTGGCTCTTATGTATTCCACAACAACAAAAAAATGGCTAAACCCAAATGAATGCCAAAGTAGAAATAAAAGTCTCACCTAGGTTGACAATGTTTTCTTTCTTCAGCATGTTAAAGGTGTTGCTCCATTGACTTCTAGCCTCAATTATTTGTATGGAAAGTCTGCTGATATTCTTAATATGCTCCCCTAAACATATCATTTCTTCTTTCCCTAGGTTAGGTGTTGGCAAAATTTTACTGCAAATGACCAGATAGTAAATAACGTATACTTTTGTGCTTCTGTTTCTATAAGATAGGTCATATTTTTTTTTGCTTTTTTGTTTTCTGGTTAATAATTTTTTGTAAGCCAGATATTGTATATAAAGATACCAATAGTAGAGACTGAATAAAGAATGTTTAATCCCCAGATAAGACCACATAAACTCCTTTCTCAGACCATCATTTTGTTGAGGCTGGGTCTATCTAATCTATGATTCAGCTGAGTGTGGGCTTTGTCATAGCTTTGGAAAGATTCATTCTACCACCAGCTTCAAACATTTCTAATGGTTGGGGTACAACATGCCCCTTATCATACCTTAGAATCTGAACACCATTAAGACTCAAGAAATTTCTAGTCAGTCACCACCCTTATGAATGACAGGAGCTGTAGCTTTGAACACTCAGATTCACAATGAGGCAACCACTTCAGGGGATTAATAAAGAGTCTCACTTTCCATCTTTACACCTGGCTTTCTGTGCTCCAGGAACTCTCTCCACCCTACCACCTTACCCCTATCTTTCAGTGAAAACTTGGTTCCATATACCTCAGTTCTCTTTTAATTATCCCAGTCCTAATTAGGCCATTGCTGTTCACTTGGTAAGGCACAATACATCTAGAGAGGTGGCATCTTCTCCTGCCTTATTCTTATCAATTGAAGTGGCATTTTCTTATCATCATAAAAACCACACAGTCCTCAGGATGGAGGTGGGGATCTTGCTCAGTTCTTCGGCCCCATTTAGGCTGACTGCTGACTTGCACTCAGGGACGTCCCAATTTACCTTAGGGATGTCCTTTCTCAGGTTTCCTTCTCTGTCCCTCACCTTTGGTGTACTGTCCTGTGCACTCAAGGGAAATATGTGGAGATTGGATGCATATTTGCTTTATGTCTGTGGATCCTTGGGGTTTTCATTCATCATGTCTATCCACAAGTGGACATTAAAAAACTGTCAAAAACCAGGCTGATTTCCCCTTAGCCACATTTATGCAGGGTCTAATCCTCTTTTTGTCCTATCCCTAGGGAGAAAAACAACCATCAGACTCTTCTCTCCTAGCCTATTTCTTCTAGCCTATTCCTTTCTAAGCTTAGCTGATTTGTATCCTAAGGTATTTTCCAGGTTTTAAAAATTATGAGTTTTTAAACTTATCCACTTTATTCTTATTAGAAAGTAAGTGATGGTCTCTTTCTCTTGCAAACTTTCTACATTCTAACCTGGGTTAAAATTCTGCTCAACCATCACTTAGTTATATAGCTTTGAGTAAGTTACTAAAACTACATTACCTCTGTTTTTTTTCTCCATTAAATGAAATTGATAATAGTATAAATCTCACTTTTTAATAAGAGTGACAAGAACAAACATATGTAAAAGCATTTGGTGCATAGTAGATGGCAAGTATTCAATCATTAAAGATTATATTAAGCATTATACTGGATATCTTACTTAATTCTTTAAAACTGATTCTTTGAAACTCTGTCTCTGTCTTTCTGTCTCTTGGTCTCTGCCTTTCTCTCTCTCTCTCTCTCTCTCTCTCTCTCTCTCTCTCTCTCTCTCTCACACACACACACACACACACACTCTTGCAAAGAAGTATTACTGCTGCTTTATAGATGATGAAACTGAACCTCAGGGACATAAATACTTTGCTGAGAACATATAAGTAGCATGTGACCTATTACGGAATTAAATCCAGATTTTTATTTCTATGTACTTTTTACTGTATCACTCTCTTCTCATCAATAAGTGGGCCAACTAGGGATCAACTAGGCCAGCTAGGCCATGCAAAACATAAGTGTCCAAAGGGCACAGCAAGATTAGAAATGTGAGCAAACCATTTACTTTTTTTTGTATCAAAAATTCTAATTTGATAGCAGCATGCAGTCACAGCTAAATTGGGCATTGGGAGGTTTGATAAAAAGTAGTAAAATGACAAGTAAGATGTATCTACCAAATCTCTTCTGAGGCCTTATGTAGCCCAGTTTCCTACTAAGATATAAAGATCAGACAAACAAGCTTTCAAATGAGATTTCCTCTAATCAGACATTTTTAAGGCTAAAACCAATCAGATTAATCACCTATTGCCATGATCAATAATGCTGCCTAACAATCATCTCCAAAGCTCAGTGTCTTAAAACAACCAGCATTTGTTTCTCATAGTCAACTCCACATATTGGCCATGGGGGCTCTGCTTCAGCAGGTTGGGTCTGCACGCTTCATTTTTAAGACCTGGGCCGGAAAGCAGTACCACCTGAAGAATGTATTTCTTATGGCTGAGGTCAAAATCTCCCAGAGATTTGAGCATGTAGTCTCTTAAAGCATTGGCTCAAAAGTGGCTATCATTCTTACCTATATTCTATTGGCCAAAGCAAGTCTTACTGTCAAACCCAACATCAACAAAATGAGTATATGCCTCCCATATAGGTCAACTGAGGGGGTAAATATTCATTGTAATAATTTAATTTGCCATACCCAAAGCCAGTATTGCCCTATACAGTTGTATTTCCACATACCATGAATGATACAATTCATCTATCAATAATTGAAAAAAGTAGCCCAGCTAATAATAATATGCCTAACTTGAGATCATCATAAAGAATAGGAAAAGACTCCCTTATAATCACCACCACTTAGTTCTTTCGACATGTCAGAAGGTACATATTGTAATGCTTATAGAATTTCTGTTAGGAGATATTTGAGGGGCAATAGCCTCCCAATGGAAGTCTGGCTGGTTTTTGCATTCCAGGGGAGCTGAAACCTTTGGAGTCAGAGGCCTCGCCTTGCAGAAATTGCACTGTAGCTATGCTAGTCTGGAGACTTTCACAAAGATTTAACTGCTGAGTTCCATGTTTTCCAATTGTATCTTTCATACCTTTACTAGGACTAAAGGTGGAACAGCTATATTTACTGACCAAAGAGAAAGCTCATCTCTTCACACAGAAACAAGACAACTCTAGTGACCTCTGGACCAACTCACTACCTGCCATGTTAAAATAACTGATTTGTACAAAAGGAGAAAAAGGTAGAAGAGAATTCTTAAATCTCAACAAAAAAAAATGATCTATTTTCATCTTTAACTCTGCTCAATGAGGGGCAACACAAAAATTTGATTTTTCCCCTTTGAACTTACTTAAGAAAATATCATCTCTAAGAATTTAATATTTAAGCTATAGATTGTAAAGGCATATGTAAAGCATGTTTAAAGTCATATACCATAGAAGATTTTTCTCTAGAAAATTGCTTAAAATGTAGTTTAGTTTCTTAGTGACTTCCCAGATATCCCTGGGGTATTGTAGCTGAGTATTATAACACAAATGGTTCCCATTCTTAAAGTGAATTATTTTGAATATTTGAAGGTAACTCCTTACTACAGATGCTTTATGGCATCATAAGAACTTAATTCTGTTCTGGTAAATCAGCATTACTGAAAAGTATTAAAGTGACATGAATTATTTTCCAAATTGCCACAGTGACAAGAATATCTATTTGGCTATAGCTGGGGGTGGGGAGGTGGGGGGAGACAAATGATAGGTCAGCAAGATCTTCCATGAGACTGTACTATCTTGGGAGCTATCGATAAATCCATGCAGTGAGGAATAAAATTCATTGGGATGGAACACTGTCATGCATAAATGCAGAAAGTGGTGATGCAAAGTGTTCATTATCTATGACTTTTACAGATGAAAGAAAACAGTACTGAGAAGTACGCAACACAGAAAAATAAAAACTCCAAGAATAAATACTTGAAGCACACTGAGGGCCATACTAATATAACATTCATACTAGCACTTGCACTGTGTGTGGCCCTACATGCTTTATGGAAATTAAGTCAGCTGATTTTCACAACCACCGAATAAAGTGGGTTCTCTCAGTTGCTTATTTTGCCAGAGGAGAAAACTGAGAAACAAGAGAGAAAATAAAACTTGCCCAAGATCACACACAGTTTAGCAGCAGAGCTGGAATTCGAACCCAGATGTTCCAGCTCCAGAGTCATGACCCTAACCATTAAGCTAGACTGTCTTCTGCTCTCCTACATCCCCCACAGCTCCTAGCCACATGCTGGTCAAAGGAGACTTCTTGAACATGTTCCTCTTAAATGAAACTCTTGCTAACAAAATAAACATTTCATGTTGTCTCTCATTTTCTTATAATCCCCTTCATCTCTACCTCAAAGTCTTCTATTGGACCCACATACTCATACACCCCTCTGTTCACATTTGTCAGAAATGCCAATTATGTTACATCTATTATTTCTGGAGAGTTGTGTTGATAAGAATTACGTGGCTAGCCCTGGCTGGCATAGCTCAGTGGATCAAGCATGGGCTGAGAACCAAAGTGTTGCAGGTTCGATTCCCAGTCAGGGTACATGCCTGGGTTGCAGGCCATGACCCCCAGCAACCACACATTGATGTTTCTCTCTCTTTCTCCCTCCCTTCCCTCTCTAAAAATAAATAATACAATAAATAAAATCTTAAAAAAAAAGAATTATGTGGCTGCATCTGACTCAGCAAAAAATAAAATAAAATAAATAGTGCTTTAATTAATTAGCAATGTCTGCCATAGGTATAATACAAGATCAAGGAGTAGTAGTACATATACCAGAGCTATATAGTAAAGTACCATCTAACTGTCCCTCGGAATGCCCCAACCCCAGTGGTACCATTAATGTGCTCCCTTCTAGTCCACTGTTGGTGTTTGCTCTATTTGTAATATGTAATTATTAGTACTACAGGAAGTTGCAGTTTAGTAGAATGAACACAGGCCTTACAATGACCAGATCTAGGATTAAATCTTGTCTTTATGCTCATACATAAAAAATTCCCTCAGCTTCTCTATCTGAATAACATGTCTGTCACTTTCATGGAACGACTGTGAGTTAATAATAACAAGACAGGGGGCAGCAAGCTTTCCTTGTAAAAGGCCAGATGGTATGTAAGTTGGGCTTTGTGGGCCATAGCCAATGTCTGAAATAAAGGAATGCAAAAGCATATCGTAAGCAGACAAGAATACTAATTTTCTTGAATGCTTAGAGATTAGTTTTTTATTATAAAACACTGAAATTGTCAAATTCTTTCACATAAAATGCCAAACATAGTTTGAAGATCTAGGATAAATTATGATTGTTAATTAATACTTTATCATGAACATGTCCATCATAGTTAAGAAAAACAATCTTACTCTAGATTGGTCAAATGGTTTTGATTATGTAACTCATCAGTAATTTTTTCTTACATCTTTGTATGTATAGACATATATACATGAATGATATCCATTACAACTCTCTAATTATATTTTATAACTGCTAAAATACACACAAAATATAAATTCAAATTATTTAAAGAATAAATACAAATTGGAAAAGCCCTGACGTTGCCTTCCTGCCTTGCCTGGTGGATTGGAGTTCTCTGTTCTAGAGAATGAGCACTTCCTTCGCTGGGCAGTGGGTTTTGGTGTATGCAGTCCTCTCATCCAGCCTGCAAAGAGTATTATTAAATTCTTACCCTTGCCCTGGCTGGCATAGCTCAGTGGATTGAGCGTGGACTGTGAACCAAAGCATCACAGGTTCAATTCCCAGCCAGGGCACATGCCTAGGTTGCAGGCCATGGCCCCCAGCAACCGCACATTGATGTTTCTCTCCCTCTCTCTCTCTCTCTCTCTCCCCCTCCCTCTCCCCCCCTCACTTCCTGCTCTAAAAATAAATAAATAAATCTTTAAAAAAAAATTCTTACCCTTTTTTACTTTTAAGAACATCAAAGAGTGAGTATCATCCCCTAAGTCTGCAGACAGTGAGTGGCAATTTGAATACAGTTCTGTATGAGTCCCCAGATCCTTTGTTTCTTCTACAAGGCAATAAGTGAAGCAAAAATTGAAGCACCACCTAGAAACATTGTGTCAGGAAGGAACATGAAAAGAATGACTTTCCAAGGGCAGGTGCCATACACAGGGGAAGTCTGAGGACTGTAAAGCTGAGGCTGAAACTGATTTGAGCAGTGCTGTGTTGGTAAATGTATGATTACCAGCTTTCTGGGGGGAGCATAAGGGACCCCTGATTTGTAACATCTGCCAGTTACTGAGATGTGCACAATCAGCCTCCATGAGCCCAGAAGTGCTGGTTCCACTACCACTGCCCTTGGGACAGGCCATTTGGACACAAGGAAGAAAGAGATGCAGATCTGATAGAGGTGCTAAAATAACGAGGCCATCTAAGCTTTACCCATTCTCAAGTAACAAAGCTGCCACTTAGACACTGAGCTTCTTCTATTCCTAATGATGGGGCACCAAATGCACAAGTCAGAGAGAGAAAAATGGGATGTCAGGTATTCCTTAACTCTGAGATTGAGCAAAGGCTGTTCTGAGGTCCATATTTCATGGCATTTTAGTAGCATTTTTCCACTGCGTATGACAGAAGTGATAATGTTGGTTTCTCCTTCCTGGTTATTCTTGTTGGTCTTTGTACATAGAAGAAGGTGAGAAAAAGAGAGGGAGAAGTTATTTGTCTTATGAATCACAGTGGGTTTCTTAAGTACCCTTGCTTCTGTACAAAAAAATATATAATACATACAAGGCATTTCACACAAATGTTTCATCTTGGAATCACTGTATTTACCATAGCACAACACCCTTAACACCAACTCGTAAACAGTAGGTGCCCAAATAATCTCAATATCTAAGAAACGTGGCAAGTTACTTCAGAAAAAGCTACACACTAGTTTGGAAAACTTGTTTTTATTGCTATATGATTCCATGAGGCACTCCTAAATGTTTGTTTGGTAGATGAAATTGTGGGATGCTATGAACTAGGACAACCCAAGTGGAGAGTATGAAAATGAAACACAGAATTTATCTTCACCGAGAGATGGTGGATCCAGATACATTGCACCCTGTTCCATGTCTAAGCTCTATTCAAGCCTCCCCCCACCAACTACTTCCAGGTCCTTGGGAGAGATAAACAACATGCTCTCTTGCAAAAGATTGCTATTTTCTTTCTCCCAATCTTTTGCAAAAGACAGATGAAGCAGAAAATCACAGAGTTATATCTGGAGTCCTTATATGCCTGCTGTGATCACACCTCCCTGCTCTTAATAATCCCTTACATTTATAAAGGGATTTATGCTTTTCAGTCTTTTTGAAAGGCATCTGTAATGTAGAATCTAACAGTAGGATGTTGCCTCAAAAATCAACTCACCCAAGCAGCTGCCAAGCCATGGATGCCCTTGACATCACCTTGGCCTGTGAGTCACAGTGAGGGTGGGAAGGACACAGCTGGTGCACTCATTTCCTAGGTGAAGAAACAAGCGCTGGAGGAGAGCCAGTGGCAGTGCCTGGGTGGGAGGTCAGGTTTCTTGTGCCCTGGGGCAGTATAGGTCCTTCTCTCAAATCACCTCCTAGGTAGAAGAGCCTGCATTCTCTCTCTACCCTTAAGAAAATGTCTAGGGCCCCTCCAACAGCCGGGAGAGGAATCCCAAAACAACGCAAAGACACACAGACATTGCCGACCCTTCCTGTCCTTCCTCCTGCCCCCATCACATTCCACTGCAGAACAGGAGGCTTTGGAGCCTAGCAGTGGTCCTGGGCTTGAATTCCAGCTCCCCCGCTTACTATTGGCCCTGTGACCTTGGGTAAGTTAGGTTGCCTCCAGTTTCTCCATTCTCTCATCTCTGAAGCACAATCAAGGATACCTACTTCACAGGTGATTGTAAGAACCCAGTGAAATGAGGAATGTAAGCACTCACCGCCAGGAAAAGCACATAGGAAGCACTCAATAAATGCAGGCCACCTCCCCAGATAAAGCTCCGGAGCATTAGATTCATCGCCTCCAGCCTCAATGTCAGAGAAAGTCCTTACAGAGGAGAGTGGGCAGGGAACCACACAGCTTAAATGTCCTTTTAAAACCATTGGCAAGTAAGTGTTTTCTAACTCCATTATTAATATCATTATTGAAATAAAATGTGTCACATTAATGTGTTACATTGTACAAAGATGGAACTGCTGTCCTCAAGGAGGAAAAAGGAGCTGCGGGCAACAGATGATAAAGAGGAACATTGGGGTGATGTTTAGTAGCTTGTTCTCCTCTTTGCCAATAAATAAAAGCTATTTTGTGTGGTTCCTCAATTCTAATCTTATATTTCTTGCCATTCTCATTGGGTTCCCAGAGGGGAGCCATCCTCTTGTTGACATTTAATAATGCCAAACGATAATTGAGGGCTCATTAGGCTGGAGGAGGCCAGGGATGTATTCAGTGTTTGCTGCCTCTGGGTAGGGTCCCATTTAAACCATTTTAGAGAGAGGAGGCTTTCTACCATTTTTAAAGCTGTCATGAGAAAGAAAAGCGACAGCCACAGCTCCAGTTGTGAATGAAAGATGATGAAGACGGCGATAAGACTGCTTTGTGTACAGGCTAAGAAGACGGGGGTGGGGAGATGCCAAGCTTGAGCTTAACCTTGAAGGAAGGGAAAGATTCAGAGGAGCTGAGAAGAGATTGGGGTACATTCTGCATTGTCACGGAGTGAGGAAAAGTACAGCTATCTTGTTCAGGTCACAGCATGTATACTAAACAAGTTACTCCCTGGGCCTCCTTTTTCCAGGTTCACATGTTTCTTTCAGTACAGAGGACAAAGGTTGAAATAGGATTTTTCCCATTTGTGGAAACAAAAACATATTCTCCAAGGAAGTCCTTTGTCTTCCTCCATTCAAAGCTTTTCTAAGTAGCATCCCCTACACCCCTTCAAGTAATACACTGCCGGAGTTACGCACTGAACCCCTCCCTGCTCCAGGGAGGCATGGATGCTGCCAGGCCCTCCGCTGCCTATCATCTGCACGTCCTGCATCCTCAAGGGCAGCTAATCACATTGGGACAAAGCACTTGGCATCGGAGGCCTGTGTTGGGATTTAGGAAGGAGGGCTCTTAACGGAGAAACTCAGTTCTTCTTGCTGACACAGTAAAGAATTACAGATCAGCAAGTCTATTAGCATGCAAGCAGGTTTGTTAATGATACATTCTCATGGAAGAGAATGGGCCTTGCAGAGGTTGGGGAGAAAGGCATAGGTTCTGGGCAGGCAAAGTAAGAGCAGCAAGAAGCAAGGGCAAGGGCGGCAGGAGCCCCAGGTTCTTTGTCCTGGAGATGTATATAGTTGGTAGGATGGGGGTGAAGAAGTTACATATTGATTGATGGGTAAAGGCAGTGCCAGCTTTCCCAGGGGGACATGACTACCCAAACTTAGGTATGTGTGAGTGTCTGTTGACCCAAATCTTTATCTTGCTCCAGACCCCCTTTGTTCATTTTGTAAAACAGATACATGACAGGATGCAGTTAATTAAAATTGGGGAAGTTACCCAGAGTTATTCATGGGCTCTTTTGGTAAGCATTAGGGACTCCCTCATAAAGTAGATAGTGACCAGAGGTCAGCAATTAACTAAAGTCGTTTTATGGGCTTCTTCTGTGGGCACTGTGGGCCTCTCCTCTTCCCCCTTCTAGACCTCGGGATGATAGCACAGCTTCAAGGCTTTCTTTCCCAGATAGTGGAAAGGATACATAGAATTTCAAGGACTTCCCTTCTTCCATGCTAACACAGTATTTCTTGTGATGTAGGAACACCTGCAATATTACTGGACCAGGCTCAGGACTGCAGTGTTGGTGGGTGAGACATGTCTCCCTCCCTCTCCCTGCCTTGGTTTACCATCCATCCTACCTAAGTGCTAAAAGGCATTTCCTGGCAACCAGGACATGAGACTCTAGATGCTGGCCAACGATAGCAGCAAAGTCTCAGAGTTCTTCCTATGCTGTCTCCTGCCTCAGGGCTTCTAATAACTGAATTTTCTGCTCAACTCAGAGTTAATGAATTCACTGTTTGACACTGAAAACCTTTCAAGAAATGATTAAGTTCCCTGTTTTATCTCAATGGACAACCTGGTGAAGGAGATTGGACCCTTCCCTGGTGGTAAGAGAAGCCACGGGTCCTTAGTTGTGTAGTTCTTTTGAGTGTCAGGTCGCATCACGTCACACTGGAGATGGAGAAAGAGAAATTACAGGAAACTGGACAGACGGAGAGCTGCATCCATGAAAATCTCAAGAAATCAAGAGGGGCTTGCTTTTCCTTTTTCCCTTTTTTTAAACTAAATTTATGATATCAGTTTATTTTCATGTGACATCTCTCTCTCCCTTGAAAAGCAGTAAAAGAGAAAAATAATTAATTATGGTTTTTAGAAGCTGAAGCGTCAAGGCTTTACCATATTTTACAGTCTCCTCAAAGGTTGAGACCATACCCTTATTTTCTAAGTATCCACCCTCAATATATGGCTTGCGCAGTAACTGGGAATAGATCTCACTTATTATAGTAATACTTTATTTATAAGAGGGTAAGTTTTTTAGGTAAATGAAATACAGCTTTTATTGCAATTTTAAAAATTGCCCTAATTTTGATTAAAATTGTTTTAAGTGCATCCCTTACTTGTCTGTCTCATAAAACAAAGTTCACTCGTGCTATAAAATACAGACTCCCTGAAGAGGCTTCTTGGTAGGTAGGGTAAGCCTCTCTACCCCCTTTGGCCATTTAAAATATGCTAATATACAACCAAAAATTTGTAAAAAGGGATAGCCAAAATTTTTTCAATTATATCCAAGAGTAAATATTTCTTAATAATGGACCTGAAAAGACTGCATGTGAATATGATGGTCAATACATGTGAAAATGCATGGAGGTGCTGTCAATGAATATATCAAAGGTATAACCCAGTCCTGCCCTGGGGTAACAGGGTTATGCTACATACAGGGATAGTGGGTATGTGTTTGTGCCATAAGGTTTCCTCATTTAATTTCAGTCTGGCCCTTGGCAGCATTCTAGATAGCTTATTTGTCCATCTATCCATCCATTCTAAGCTAAAGGTGTATTAGCTGAGCCCTTTCTATGTGCACAGCTTTGTGCTGGGCACTGGAAGCATGTGGTCATGGAAACCACACACACGGAAGGAGACCATGGTAGTTCAGCCGCCAGACCTAAGTAAGGTGTTTCTGCGGCTGGTGTTCAACTTATAAACAGGTTCCCAGTCTTAGATTTCTAACTTTTTAGATTTACTTGAAGGCTTTGATTCACCCTCCCAAACAATTAACTGAAAGTTTGGAATTGACTGTGGTCTACAGCAAGGATTCAAAGGAGAGAGTGTAGCCGAGGGAAATGTAAAAGCGGTGTTAGAGCTTAGAGACAAAACACTCAGTGGCAGGGAGCAGTCCCCAGAATTCCACCTTTCCTTCTCATGGGTTCACACACTGTCTTGTCAGGCACCAAACATCGCAGTCTCTGAAACAGAGGTCAAGAAATGAAATATTTCAGCCTCGTTAAAGAATGACAATTATAGGAAGAGAGAGAAATGTACTGAAAATAGGCCAGCATGCTTATCTCCAGACACAAAGGGTTATGTGGTTACCTCAATCTGTTAAAAAATAATTACCATCTGGGGAAAAGACACTGTCACGGGGATGCTTAGAGCACAGAGTGAAGCCAGCCGATTCTTGCAGAGAAGACAGCATGGGCAAGGGGGCTGACGAAGAGGGCTCCATAGAGAGCCAGCATTCACTCTGTCTGGGGCTCTCTGGCAGGGGCCTGGGGTCTGACCACCGCCTCTCCCTCAGAAGCTCATCGGCACTTCTCGGCTCAGCCACAGCCAGATGCCACAAGAGCCACAAGATTAAATGACAACTGAGGAAGTCCCTGATGATATTCTGACAGTGCAATCTCAGCTCAGCTGTGGTCACTTTGAATTAATTCCTGGAAATCTTTGCTGGAAAAAAAGGTGCTAGACCCCGCAGCTTCAGATATACCTTTGGTTGCAACCAAGAAAGGGGTAGGAGATGAGGAGTTGGGAGGCCACAGCAGGTTCTCATTCTCATCTTTTGTGACCCCTTTCCCAGTCCCAATTCTGGAGCTGCTAGGGTTGCTTCTGCCACCATTGTTCACATCTCCTGTGAGTTATTTTCCTCTATATACACATGGACCATTGCATAGAGAAATCCCCTTTCCCTCTGTTCAGTTGAGATACACCTGCAGAGTTGAAAAGGAATATTTTTCCATGAAAAGCAGAAGAAAACAAACCTGAAAGAATAAAACACTCACAGAGGCAGAGAAACAAGCAATCTCTATAGAGTGCTAGTCCTTATCATACTACCCGTATCATAATACTATGATAGTATCATAATACTATCAGAATAAACGGGGGAACATAAATACATATTCCCAGACCCCTATGCCCAACCCATAACTTTTAAGAGGTAAGTAAGGCCTATGTGTCAGTATTTATATTATAACCTTCAGATGATGTTTATGCATCAGCCAGCACTATCTTTGGACTAATTTGGGGAACTACTGCTTTAGCTTCCTGATCTTATCCAACTTAGTCTATCCAAATCGTCACTGATGCAATTTCATTTTATGGCACCTGAGAGCATCCAGACCCTCATCACAAAGGGATGCATGAAATTATAGATAAGTTATTACAAGCCAAGTCTCCCTTTGGGTAAATAAAACCTATCCTATCTCAAAACACAAATATTAATTTTCTGTCTATTACTGATGTAAAAAATTGATGGTATCTTAACACTGTAAGGATTTTAGACTCCAACACTTTATGTAGTAGAGAAATTTGCCTCATAGTATGCTTGAGTCTCAAGCATCTGGCCTCAGAATGACTATTTCAACCATTATTAAGTTTGCAATTTGAAATCTCTATCTACTTATAAAAAGCTCAAATTGATAAAATATTCTTCATTATATTGAGTCTATAGATCTCTTACAATTTTCTCACACTGGTCTTGTTTCTGCCCTTTCTGAAAAGATTAACTTCTAGCCAATATCATTTATTCATTATTTTATTACCCTTGTATCCATTAGCACAACAAGGACTTACAACTGTACAAAATAAAAGGGAAAATTTCTGGAAGAGTCTAAGTAGACATATTACAGTTTTCGCCACAGCCCACAAGCTAATTCTTCAGGGCTATGTTTACCCCCGATTTGGTAACCACTGTGAGCCCTGGAAAAAGCTTCTGGCCCTCTCAGGATGGGACAGTGCATCAGCAGTGGCCACATCAACTCCGCCCACCTGCCAGACATAAGGAAGCTATGCTGAGTACACTCCACACCCAATCAGGGCATCTCAGCAAGCAAAGTCTGCTCAGTAAGATGCCTTTTGGGGTATTACTGCCACAAGACATTCCAGAAAGTGGACAGCATACATTATAAATCCCTTCTTATGATCTTGTCTTAAGTATTTACATATGATACTTAGACTGCCTTGATTCTCAACTGGAAATTCCTAGAGAGGGAGGTTTTCTATAAACACCCTTTGGTCAGGATTCACTTTGAGAACTCAGTTATAAGTACCAATAAGAACTATTACTTGACTGTATTCTATTACTAATCACGCTCATGTACCATATTCTCAGAACCAAATCAGACACATTCCTTTGTGAAATAAATTTAAATATATAGAAATAATTTAAAACACCTTCATAGTATCCCATATGCACTCCCACAATTAGTAAGGTATGCATGCTAGAGAGTTCCACCAAACTGGTCTTCCAGCCATCTTATCACTTCCAATACAAGGAGCTAGAGTGAGACTTAATAGACCAGCTGTCCAATTATTCCTGCCCTAGATGTTTCATGCGCACGCGCGCGCGCGCGCGCGCACACACACACACACACACACACACACACACACAGGCATAAATTTACACCTTCTTCCAAGTTAAATTTTCCAAAACTTAAGAGAAACAGTTTATGTGTGTCCACTCTTCTGTTTGCCACCTGAGTTTATAGCATTTGTGGCATATATAAACATTAATGGTTTTAATTTTACCTATCTGCTTTTTATTTGTTTTCTACTACATACCTATACAATACTGGTCAAAATCAAGACTTCTAGCCTATAACCTATTTTATATTGTATCACTTTAAGGAATAAGTAAAGTATGATATCTTAATTAGTCTTACTTATTTTCTGGCATCTTGGTTATAGAAAATTATGGTTTAAAATCTTTGATAAGGGAATATTTAAAAACAAATGTATAGCTTTCAGAGAATCAGTTCTGACATTCAGAAACCCACCTTTCCAAAGATAATGACAATTTAGCTTACTGCCTCTAACTAGTTTATGACTCAAAACTTTGAAATCTAAGAAATAGATGATGACAACAAAAATCAAATTGGATTTCAGAGAATCTGTATCCCTTCTTGAGGTTTCAAAAGCCAGGAATTATTAACTGGCCTCCATGCCATGGCTCTTTCCTCTGAAAGCTTAAAATCTACTAGGTGAAGAAAGACACATTCCCAATTTATATGAATGGAAAAGGGTATGAAGGAATTAAGTACAGGAAAAAAACCCGATGTTTTTAGGGAACAGTATTCTCTCCCCTCTCTCCTCTGATCACTGTCAGCTGTTCTCAATTTCAGTGTCTTTGGTTATATTTTGCTTGTTTGTTTGTTTTGTTGACTAGAAGAAACCAATTGAGAAGCTGTTGCAATTAAATTTTCCAAATGATAGACAATAAGAGCCCAAACAGAAGCGGGGGCATCAAGGAGAGAGAGAAGGAGGTGGGTTTGGGCAACACTGAAAGTGCAGACTGGGGTGTGGGCATTGGCTGTGAGGCAACGGAGCAGCAGGAGGGAGTTTAAATGACTTCCAGGTTTCTGTCTGGAGTCACTCAGTCAACCATCATAGGACATGGAGGGTGAAAAACAGAATTTGTGGAAACGTATACTTTCAGGTTTGGAAATGTTCAAGATGTCAGTGGGGTGTCCAGGCAATAAGGATCTAGTGATGGAATCAGATTTACATACCTGAAGCTGCAAGGGAAAAGCTGGGCTTCTCAGTGGCAGAGCTGAGTGTAGAGTTAAGTGTGCTGACCCTCTCAGTAGGGTTCCAGCAGGAGTCGGCACGAGGCCCAGATGGTTCACATGCAGGTGGGATTAACAATGGGAAGGTGGACAGAGGGTACAATCCAGGGGAATGAGGCACCTGGAAACTAGCAACAGTGGGGAACTGTTGCTGGTTGTAAAGGCTAAGGGAACAAGGGGAAGAAATACAGTTCTAGAGAATGCTGAGTGCTTAAACCAGGGAGGAGGGACAGCAGCTCAGCATTTGAGTAGAGGAGGCATGTCGTGATTGACAAAGTTGGCCCAAAGCAGAGAGGGAGCACAGAAGAAATACCTTGACCTCTCCCCCCTCTGGTCTCCTACCTGCCTTCCCCATGATTCCCAATGACCAAAGCCATCCAAAAGGAAAGGGTCATGGGTGCTCGGGATGATATGATATGCAGAAACCAATTTCCTGGGATGCACAGGTGGGCAGAGAAATATAGAGAATGAAGCTGTAGGAGAAGAGTCATCATCACTCTGACTCCTATTTAAGGGTCTTCTCTGAGGAGTCTACAGTGACCTGGGGGAGGGAGAGCAAACTGACACATATAAAATAATTACAAAAAAGCTAAAGGTAGCAGTATTCCATCCTGGACTTGGGAATCATTGAGACTTGGGTTCCAATCCCAACTCTGTCACTTAGTAGCTGAGTCACCATGGACAATTTATCCTATTTTGCTAAACTTCATCTGTAAAATGAAGATAAAAATACTACTGATTTTAAGAAATTATCATGAGAATTAAATTAAATATATTATGCAAATGTTTAACCCAGTCAATGTTTGTTATAAAGTGTTTAGTGAATGTTAAGAGGTGATGGTGACAATGGCTATGAATAGCAATGGTAACTAATTCAGATTTTATAGGAATTAGTGTGAGCTGGAAGAGACAGGCTTTCACGGTGCAGCTTGAATGAGAGGTAAGATTTAGAGAAGTAGATACAAGCATGCTTGATTGAGTACAAGGAGTAGCAAACAGCATAGCATGTGCAGAGGACCATGGAAGAACTGTTGGAGCTGAAGGCTCACCTACTCTATGCCATCTCTGAGAGCAAGCATTACAGGAAAGAGACACTCGGACTGATCCATCACCGGGTACCCTCATGTCAGACATATCCTGCGGCCATCAGCTCTCACTTCTCTGCTAAGAAATTATTTTTTAATATCTTACTAGTCTTTTTCCTTGAGGAGCCAAGTATGATTTTGCAAGCTTTAAGTAACATGTTAAAAGGATAACGCTTTTAATACATCACTTACAGCTTGCAAAATACCTCATTCTTTTGACCCAAGGCAGAGCACAGAATGTAGCTCAGAGAGGCTGAACCAAGACCTAATTTTCAGAAAAACTTCCTTGACAAAAAGTGGTTCTTGATATTAATACTTTCCAAACACTTTTGATTTCCAACAGCAAATTCTAATCTACTGCTCATAGTCTCGTGTCTCTTAACATCTGCCTCATCTTGTATTTTAGTTGCTGCAAAATCATGTTCATGTTAACTTCCCTAACACAGTGTCAAGTCATTAAGAGAGGGATGTGTCTGCCTACTTCTTGCTTGCCTATTGCAGCTGTGGTTCCCAATGCAAACTTTTACCAGGGCCACCTGGGACACCTGGTTAAAATTACAGACTCGAAGACTAGATGCTTTAATTGTGTCAGTGTAGGATGAGACCCAGAGATCTATTTTTTTTTTACATTTCCCAAGGGTTTCAAATATGCATTTATTTGGAGGAATTGCTTACACTCACCTACTAGGACATTCTCTCTCTCACCTATACCCAATGGCTAGTACAGAGAGGAGGGGAAAGAAGTGGCCTATTTAGAAGAATAAATTTTTTTATGTCATACTAAGATGTTTTCTTTCATCCTGAAGACACAGAAATGCTGAAACTGTTTAGGAAGGGGTGTGGCATATTAGTAGTAAGATACCCTAGGGAGAGTGCCCTTCTAGAACTAGAGATAATTTCTGAAGTTGAGCAGTAATTTTGGCAAATGATGGGATGGGTTTGGATGAAGGAGAGTGGAAGTAAAGAGGACGGGAGAGATGTGACCATCTTTAGCAAGAAGAGGCAGGAATTGGTGATTAAGTGGAGGTGGGGAGCAAAGGCAGGCAGGAGGGACAAATAAACAGTGTTTCTGCCTTGAGCACCTGGGTGGGCAGAGATGCAGAGGGGGCTTACAGAAAGAGTAACAGATTTGGAGTTGGTGCATGTGCTTGTAGGAGCCATGTTGGCCAGATGAATGAATTATGTCACCATCCAACATCATACCCAGTTGATTGTATCATTCGGTACATAAGTTTCAAAAATGAAATCTGGGCCCCCGATTTAAATATGAAGATTACTGGTGTGCAATTGCTAGATGAAGTCATGCATGTAGCAAGATAATCTGGGGAGCTGAGTTGATTGGAAAAAAAAAAGGAGTAGTGCAGAAGGAAGATATCTATGGAACAGGCTGAAGACAAAGGACCACCCAAGGAGATTGGGAAGAGCCACCAGAGAAGTAAAGAAACAAAAAGTTGTAAAATCATAAATAATGAGCTCTCCATTGAAGGAGTTATTCGTGCAAAAGGAAAATGTCATATCTGAGCAGTTGTTGCATTAAGCACAGGGCTGAGTCCAGAGCAGGGAGGAAATATCAATGCAGAGATATAAGGGAAAAAAATAAAATCAGAAGGATCTATTTTTTACCACCTACTATGTAAGTGACTTTGGATGAATTACATGATCTCTAAAGACTATTTTGCACTTTATGCTATTAAGTATCCATTTCACTACTGTTGCAAAAAATTAAAGTATAAAGAGAAATTCTTTAAATGTCCTTTTACTCCCCTACCTCTATTTGTAAATGAAAATTCCAAGACCACATGACAAAACTTAAATTTATTAGTTGTCATTTTCATATGGATAATAGGTATACTTCTGGATATTGTAGAAGAGGTTATCATGTTGGGAGATGATCAGAGAATACTTTCCAATATAAAATAAATTCTTGTCATTATGTATTCTATAAGATGGGTGGAGAGGCTGAAATTCAGCTTCCCCCCAGTAGTTTGTAAAAGCCATTCTTTTTCTCCTTTTGAATTTTGGGAGCTTTGCCCATCTGTTCTCTGGCATCTATCCCATTCTCTGTGATTTCTGTAAGATTATCAGCAGGTTATACACACACCATCACAATTTTTATAGCAGGAAATATCTTTTCCTTCCAGGTAAAACAACAAGCTTTAATTTTCCCTTACCTAAATACCACCAAAGGAAAGAAGCCATTTAATAATTTGTCTTTTAAAGCATGCTATTCATTGCATTTCCAAAGGTTTACAAGGAATACATCCAGGCCTTAATTGCTTGTAGCTAGGGAATACATTTATTCTTCTGGAGTCTCCAAATATTTATTGTGATTGCCTCAGCCTAGGTTTCAGGCTCATACCACAAAGATTGAAACTAATTGAGCCCAAACCCCAAAGCTATTAAATGATGGCAGATTCATGCAGAAAAAGAGGGGTAATGTCAAGCCTTTGACACTGGGTGGAGGAGATTGTTAATGTATTTTTCTGTGCTGCTAGAAACAAAATTGATTGACAGAATTCTTTCTTTGCCACATAATTATCTACTTCTTTGTTGACCCATCTGGTCCCCTTAATGGTGTGCTAATACCATCGTAAAACAATCAGACTAAATTGGTCTTCTGGTGATCAATGGTTAACATGGTTTCATACAAATTATTCTTCGACTGTGATGCCTTTCCTATTAAAACTATAAACAGAATACTACATATTGACAGGGCTTTTCCCAATATTTGGGTATGGAGACTAGCAATCATAAGTCTTTCAAGCATCTTTTTGACAGACATCATTTGTTACAGAACACTCTCTAAATGCAAAGGCTCCTGGTTAACCTCCTGCTTATATGCAACATTCATTACAAACATAAAATTTTCCATCCTTAGCTGCTTTTCCCCATCTGATCTCTACTTAAATCCACAAAGAAGCTCTTATTATTAGAATAAAAATCTTACTCAGAGGAAATAAATTAAGGAATTCTAACAGAAATCAATCGCTCTAACAGAAATCAATCGACAGAAAAGGGGGAAAGGTAGAGGAAACCCCAACAATTTGAGAGTTCCAGAAGTCAACAGAAAAAGGGCCCTGAGTTGTAAAAGGAATAGCGCTTACCCATAAGAACATCAGCTATTCTATAACCCAGATGGCTCTTGCTTTCCATTCTCAATACCCTGATTCGAAATCTCATCTTCCACTCCACCCTGCAGACAGATCATACCGATTCCTCTTCCTAAAGCACAGAGTTGATCAAGTTGCTCCCCTATCACAGCTTCTTTGATGATTTCCCATTGCTCACAAAGTTTCAGTTTCCAAGGAAGACATGAAGTTCTTCCCTACTCTTGTCCCTCACTAACCTTGATTCGTCTATTAATGCATCCTTCCTGCACTCAAAACTCTAGCCACCCTAACACACTTCTTGGTCCAGGAGCATGACAGCCTATTTCATGTCTCTTGTCTCCTCACTGTGAAATTTTTTCTGTCTCCAATTCCCTTCTCCACAACTTCTTTTATTAAATCCTATTCAACAACCACTTTGTAAAGTAGTTTGACATTACCCACTCAAGTTAATCATATACATCCCCAATGACCCAACAATTTCATTGTAAATGTGTACTTCAGTAAAATGCATAGACCTGTGCTCCAAAAACCATGTAAAAATGTTCATAGCATCATTATTTTTAAGAGCCAAATACTAGTGGAAACAGATTTTCATAGAGAGTAGAATGGATAAATTGCAGTATATACATCAAATGGAATACCACAGAGCAATGAAAATTAATGAAAAGCTTCAATATGCAACAACACTGACCACACTTAGAAAGAAGGTGTTAAACGAAAGAATCCAACATGAAAGAACACATACTGTGTAATTCCATTGATATAAAGTTCACATAGAGGTAAAACTAGTCTGTGATGTTAAATGTCAGGACAACAGTGGTTACTTTTAGGGAGGAAGGAGGGACAATGATTGGGAGGAGGCATGACAACTTCTGGATTCTAGAAAGGTTTACTTTTCAGGGACTATGTTCAAAGGACATGTGGACAAAGCCAAAAAGGGTAGGTTCGAGGGTAGGAGGTAGGGATGGGGGATGAGTGGGTGGTTTGGTGAAAATGAAGACAACTCTACTTGAACAACAATTAAAGAAAAAGAAAGGTTTACTTTTTCAAAATACTCATCCAGTTGCATGCTTAAGGTATGTGCACATTTCTGTATTTATGTTAGTTATAGCTTGCAAACTTTTTAATATTTTTAAGTTCCTATTTATTTTTTGAAGTCAAGGTCAATTTCCATCTTTTCCATGAAGTCTCAGCCTGATTTTTCTCTCTTCAGGCATTTAATTAACATGCCTTGAATTTTAAGCACAAGGATAACATGTGACATGAATTAGGTAATTAAAAAGAAAGATGCTTCCTAAGTAAAACAAAGAAACAGAGAAAATTGGAAAAATAGGATGATTCTTTCATGTCAGCCTTATTTAAAATCTGAATTTTGGCTGACTCCTCAACCTAATAATTATCCATAATTATCCTGACCAGTTCCTTCTGCTGAAGTCAGATTCCTCTCCCTTCTATTTGCCCCTTCTCCATCTGTGCAATGGTGCTTTTGTTTGTTTTGGGTTTATTCATTTTTTGGTGAACGATGGAATGTGTTTCCAAATGTTGGAAAGCAATGAGCAGAGCCCCCTAGCAAATGAAGCATGCCACTATTGACCCAGGTTGCACCTTCAAAATATTTACAGGAATGGGGTTCACAAAAACCAGCCAAGCCATCTCCCGGAGGTTGGCAGTAGCACTCAATCCTCAAGTTGAGTTTTCCAAAGGCGTGGAGTAAAGCCGTCATCTAAACAGCAAACCCAGATCTTCAGGAACTCTATTTCTCTTGCTCATATTCTCAGAATCAGTCCTCCTGAAGCGGAGTTTTTCATAAAGTCACGAAGCAGTCCCAAACAGCTACACCCCCGCTCTCTGCGCTCAGAGAGGACTGTCTTCCCCATCACCGAACACCACCTACCCGCTCAACATGCACGGACTGTGAGCTGACCAAGGACAAACTCTGTCATTCCCCACAGGACTTTGCCTGTTGCAGACAGCTGCCTCTTGACCAACTGGATGAAGTACGAAAGAGTGTAAAAACCTTTTTCATCCCCCTGGCTTGCTTTTTCAAAGTACGTGGAATGGACCATTATTCATCTGAGCCAGAAAGAGGCTTTCAGCTTTTAAATGTCCCAGTTTCAATTGTTTTCTCTAATCAATTCCAACTTCCAACTTTAAATGAAGGAAGGAGACTTTCAAAGTTGCTTTTAGCAATGCTCCCCAAGCACGGGTTCAGTAGCTGAGATGTGACCTTCCGAGTATTTAGTCAATACCTAAGAAACATTCACTCGAGCTCCAGCAGCCTTGCCTGTGCCCCTTGCTCCCCACACCTGTGCCACAGATTCCTCCCTGACTCTTACTGCCTACTCCCTTTAAACAGATTGAAAGACTATCTTGCTGTTTCCTCTTCTCTTGATTATTTTCCCACAAGAACACTATCTTTTAGACTCCCACTGTTTAGACAAGGCTGATGGCTTTGTTGTGTGGTTTGTTTTTACTTCAATCGACTCTTCTGATAGAGCCTCCTGGTTAAAATGTTACATTTCTAAGCTACAAAATCTTATATATTTTATTACTGGGAACTTGGCTATATCAATCCTCCCTTATTGTTTTTATTATTGTTTTTAAACAGACTTTGTCCTGGTCTTTCCTTAGGCAGTGAAAGCACTGGGCTTTTGTGACTAGGCCAGCAGCTGTAACAAGCCAATCCCCAGTTTTCAATGGCTTAATGCAACAACATTCACTGGCTGGGTATGTCAGTATGCATTACATGTGGGGTGGCGGATCAGCAAGCACACTTCTCAGAAGTCATTCAGAGACCTGGGCTTTCTGTCTGGAGAACATACCTTGCCCTGGGGCCTTGGGAACCTCTGAATCCAGTCAGTAGGAGGGGAGAGAGAATACAGACTCCATAATGGCTTCACTGAAAACAAAACAGGGCTGGAATGTACGGGCATCCTCCTATCCACATAGCCTTGGCGCAGGAACTGGATGAGTCACTGCCACCTCATAAAGCCTCCAAAGCATGGAAGGGTGAGCATGAAATGTTGGTGGAGTTAGCCAGCTCTACCGTGGTACCGAAGAGTTCTCCTCCACTGCATAAATGATTTGCAGCTTTCTCCTCTCACATCTTCATTCATCATTTAAGGCAACACTTTTTGTAAATTGGTACATGCGAGGCACAGTATGCCAGGCCCTGCAAATATAAAGACTAGATCTTTTGCCTTCAGTGATCTCAGGTTTGGTTCTAAATAAAATACAGAAATTTAATCACTAAAGAAATATATTTGAATACCTGTACCTGGCACTCGGGTTAATGATGAAGAGAGACATGAACTAGTTATTTTTAAATACATCTAAAGGTGATTAAAGTGCTGAAAAAGAGAAATATTGGGGATGTAAAAAGAAAACAGGGAGATATATCTTGGTTTGGATAGGAGATTGAGAAAGGAGTAGAGAACAGAAAAAAATTAACAGAAAATAATTTTCCATAGAAAAATTTTACCTGACTGGTTTTCAGGATTTTGTTCACTTTTCCTGAAGAACAATTTTGAATCACTGTTCACTCCATCCATTTTTAAGTTAATAACTGATGGTTTTCATTATGGAACTATGAACAATCTTTAACAATCAGGTGTGTCTTTCTGTTTTCTTCACAAATTCACAAGTTTTAGGCAACTTCTACCTTAGAATCTCAGGTGGTGTGTGCTTAAAAGTTTTTTGAAGTGTCTCACCCTATAGCATGTCGTTGGTGTCAGAACTTGTCAAACACTGAATTCGTCGCCTATCTATATTTTACTCAAATCACTGCTAACCTATATTTAGATTCAGCAAATTTTGAAAAGTATTATCTTGGATGCTGCCCAACTGAGAAGTTTGTTTTTCCCCTATTTGATAGACCGGCATTTGAAAAGAAACTCAATAGTGTAAGTGACAAAGCAAAATTACGTTTTGTGCCATGGAGACAAAATTGAAGTATGTCTATGTATTAAAGTATGCCTAGACATTTTTAATATTTCTTACATTTCTAATATTTATTAGCAAATTACTTTTAATCATTTTTTAAATCCTAATTATTAGAGTTAGAACAGCAAATATTTTCTCCCAAGACATTAATACAAATCTTTTTGACCCAAATAACTAACCTCTGACTCAAATAACTAATTTTTCTATTTCCTTTTATATACTTATGGTCTCAGAATTTTTGTAAATAAATAAGGACTCGTTCCTATGAGTTGTGCAATCCATACATATGGATTGGAAAAACATCATACGTATAGAATTTGGTACAAGAAACAGTTTCAGGCATCCACTGGGGGTCTTGGAACATATCCCCTGTGGATAAGTGGGGTGAATGCATTGTCTAATTCAACCACATCAGTCAACTATTTCACCAGAGAGCTAACGCCAGCAGCCCTGTCAGGCAACTGTCACTCCAAAATCCAACTACTATTCAACTGACTAGTAAATCATTCGCTGCCTAATTCTATTAACTCAAAACTTTGGACTGATTCTATGATGTTGATGCAGTGGCCTGGGTTCAGGTCTAGCACCTTTTTCCATCAGATTCAGACAGAAAAGTGAGAGCTGATTGGCCAGCATCCCATTTACTGGAATCCTACTCCACAGCTCTGCAGATCTTCACAGCAGGAGGAATTACCTACCAACCATATGAAATGATTTTATGTGGTCAACAGAGCTTTGGTCTGATGACCAAAGAAGTCTGATTCACTGTTGGACACTTGCATATTAAGCATTAGAGCTTGATTCCTCCCACTTTTTAATTTAGGTGGGGTTTTTTTTTTGAGATTTAGGTAGTTCTCTCAAACAGGGTCCCAGCTGAAAGACACATCCCCCTGAGGGTGCAGTGCCAGTTTTCAGATGGTAGGGGGAAGGCAGACAAGAATCCTCAACGAGTATTCATCTGACAAATAAATGGAGATGGAAGGGAATAGCACGTGGACATTGGGATCTGAGATGGGGGCAATGGAGGAAAAAGGGAGGGATGGACATAATTAAAAGTCTAAATAGGAAGGACACAGCTTGAAGATAAACTTGGCATATTCTACAGCTTATTGTTGATTCACCTTATGGCACTGGAAAAATTTGATGCACTAAGAGGAAATTAGATATTCTCTAGTCTTTTTCTTTTGCATCAAATGCATTTATTTTTGTTTCAAATGAGAAACTCAGACATGGAAAGTAATGTACTAGCAATTAAGCGTATTGTGGCGTTAACCAGGGACCGAGACTACCGGAAGCTCCCGCTCTAACGGACTGCTCCACATTCAACCTTTTCTGAAAGGTTTTTCTGATCAACAGTGTGTTTTACAGTAGCCAATTACTTCCTCTTTTCTCCCTCCTCTGTTCTCAAAAAGTCCCCATGAACCACTGTTTTTCACACAGATGCCTCCACAAGAAAAGTCCCCTAAGAATTTCTCTCCCTTCAGAATGCTGATAAATCAAACAATGAACATCTCTTTTCTGCCTCCTTACTCTGTGCCAAGAGCAGCTATGTATCCTCTCCTTTGACTTATCGTTTAGAGTTCATCAATCTTGGCTGCATTTCTAATATTAACTTTAGAAGAGAATATGGTGAAATATTGGTTTGTCAACTACTGCCTACCAAATATATTGCAATGAACTATATACCCCCAAATCTTTCTTCTGTAAGTTTATATGCTTTGCTGAACATAATATAGACCCAGAAGAAATATTAAACCATGTGAGGTTAAATTTTGTGTCAACAAAGCTAGTTTAGACAAACCAAAAACTTAATGTATTAGTTTCATATAGTGAATAGCAGGGCATGCTAAGCCCTGATCTGTATAGAATAGGGGTGGGGACAGGGAGCTGGAAATGGGCACAACCAGACATAAGGGGAAGCACTGGCTGGCTTTAGAATTTCCTCTTCCACCAGGAACAGAGACAATTTACATCGTAGTCCGAGGGGACGGTGTCCATGCCAAGATTCCCTGATGTTAGTGAGGATCCCATCTGCTGGATACCAGGAGTCACCAGGCGAAGGCAAGGCACAAAGTCAGGTGGTGGTAGCCTCAGAGTTTTGGGTGGTCCATTTAATTTGGAACAAGACCCCTGTCAGTGGCTGGAACTAAGGAGACAGCATCCAGCTGCCAAATTACATGGAATGTCAAGTGCTAGGGCATGTTGTCAAGATCCTAGTCAATTGGGCTGGAGTTCAAGGCAAGTCTCCAAATGCAGCAGAGGGACTAAAGTACTAAGCAGTAATAAAGAGATGAAATCCGTCCTAGAGACTGTCACACGCAGTTTCACAGAGCATGCTAAGACTATTTGGACAGAGCGCTTCTCACTCAGGGAAGCCAGGCTTATGGGTGCAAGACTAATTACAAACCCAGGTGAGGTCCCTTCAGATCTCACATGTGAATGATCAAGGTTGGCATAGTAACTCAGTAAAACAGAGCAAGGGGCAGAGGCCTGGGCCCTGCGCATGAAGGGAGCCGTAAAAGCAGAGGTGGGCCTGTAATGAGGAAGGGTTGGATGTTGTCTCAGCTGTAAAATTTAACTCATCAACATAAAAACATTTGTGATTTTGAATCAATCAGTTTTCTGGTGTACCCAGTTAATTATTAATCTGTAAGTGTTACTCATCCTTTGTCCCCAGTGGACTAAAACTAGACAAAAGGCTCAAATCAGTTACCCAAGTATTCTGTGTTTCCACAGATATGCAAAGAAAGTAGCAGAGCCTGGATCATGACTCCCTTTACAAAAAATACCAATGACCAGGTGGCAGTAATTTGACATTCAATGTGGAGATATTTGAGTGGAATGTTGCTATACCAAAAATAAATCTTCTCAGCTAAGCAGCCAGTATCTGACTCCCGCCATTAGGGTCTAGTCCTTTTGGAGTTCTTTTCTTGGGATCTTATCCCAAAGGCAATTCTATAAATTTAAATGAACTTCGATGTTATAGAATTATCAAACCTTTTCCTCCTAATATCAGGACCCTGGCAAGAGGAGAAAATGGGGCTTCGGGTTTTAAAGAAGCAGTGGTAAAAGGAAGTAAAAGGTGTATGTAGCAAGGTGATGAGAAAGGTGCTGGGTGCTGGGGTTTATCCGGAAAACTGAAACTGCCCCGTAAGTGATGATTAGGAAAAAAAGGGAGAAAAGATGGAGACAGGGGGGCTAAGGACAAGCTTGAGCTGCTCCAAGATGCTCCTGCTGACTTTAAGAGCAGGCATCACACCTGAGTGTTCGGTGAGAAATTGTAAAAGATATTATGAATGCTCTGATATGCTTGGACTCTTACTGATCTGGGCTTATAGCATGTCTTCTCAAGCAACACCCTAAATTAAAACAACAAGGTGACATTCCAAAAGGTTTCATTTTTACTTGCTCCTCACCCCACATATTCTAATTTTCAAAGCCACCCCTGCTTCCCCCTTTGGCTTAATTGTCTATCACTCAGACTACAGCCACAGTCTCCTGACTGGCCTCCCTTCTTCCCTCCAATTCTACTAAACTGAGCCAAAAAATGAAAATAAGCATTTTGCCATTCCTCCACTCCAGAGTCATTCAATGGCTCCCAACTATATAAAGAATACATTTGGAGTGTCTTATCGTGTTTCATGATGACATTCTCTTCTGGCTGTTGTCAAGCCCTTCGACTGCTTCCCCCATCATTAGGTGCCTCACGCTTTACCCTGTAGCAACACCGACCCACTTGCATTTCCCTGAACACAACATGCCAAGTCTTGCATTCTTGAATCTCCCAGAGCAACCACACTAATGGAAGTTAAGGACCAGAAGACCATCAAAAATGGACAAAGGGCATGTGGAAGCAGGGGCCAGCCTCTGGGCTGAAGTTTGAAGTTGTACTTCCCATCTTTCTTAGAGAAAATTGGTTCCACTGGAAAAAATTTCAAATGCAGAGACCATGGGTGTCTCAGTATTATCAAGCATTTATGAAGCATCCAAAGTGCCAAGTTAAACAAACAATATGATCATATTCATACAATTATGAGTACATAATTTTATTTCCACTTTTGACATCTTTGATTTTTCTTAAACATTGCAAACAAAATAAAAAACAAATGACAAACTATAAAAATAATTTCTGGAGTAACAGGGTGAGTGTTCACTGTTACTCACAAAGGTGCATTCAGTACAAAGAGTTGCAGTGAGCTGTCTCTGAAAGAGAACTCCGGAGTGAGGGAGTTGGAGTCCTGAGCCCGACCTTCAGGTTTTCAGGATGTGTGTCTGTGTGTGTGCCTGTGTGACCGGGAGTGACTCTACCTACCCCGGCTGGACTCATAGTTATCAAGTTAGTGACACATATATAAAATCAGAGTGGCAAATGTTTCCCATTAATAAGAAATATAACTGCAGAAGGGCCTAGTCAGGTTTTTTATTTTTATTTTATTTTTATTTTTATTTTTATTTTTCACTTGCCCCTCTTCACCTAGCCCACAATCCACCCCCTACCCTCATGGTTAGTCCCCACACCATTGGCCATGTCCATGGGCCCTTTGTGTATGTTCTTTGACTAATCCCTTCACTTTTTTTCAGTCAGTCCCCATCCACCCCTCTTACTACAGCTGTCAGTCTATTCCATTCCATGCTTCTAGTTCTATTTTGCTTATCAGTTTATTTTCTTCACTAGATTTCTCTTGTAAGTGAGATCATATGGCATTTGTCTTTAGTTCTAGTGTCACCCAATGCAATCTTCCCCAGAATGCAAAGTATTCAGTACAATCAAAATGCTGATTTATTAATTTGTAATGGCAATCAAAATTGCTGAACTCAAACCATGAAGCCCTCTGCATGGCACATGTTCTCTCTGTAGGCCTACAGGGGGCAAATGAAGGACTTTCTTGGGGAGAATGAAATCCAATCAATAATAGTTAATGGCATGATTTTAATGTTTAATAACATTGACCTAAAATAAGATGTTGATAGGACTAAAATAACATTGATAGGAATACTCCATGTAGGAGTATTAAAATGATAATAAAGAGTGATAGTTAATAACCCTTAGTCTCACATAACCTTTGGGCAGCACCAAATGACAAGGCTGCAGTGAACTGAACAGGTCCCTATTTTTACCCCTCTAGTCCTGTTGGCCCCTTGGCCAGTTGCATAAACACAGACTTTGCAGGCAGGAATAAACCCATGTTACATGGATGTCTGGAGTGATGTTCATCTGCACACAGATTGCACCAGCCTTCTTGGCATCTTAATGAAGCTGCTTCCCTTCTTAGGGAGCATTCTTCATAAGAAATGTGAAGAAGCAGTAATCGCAGGAAAGTGTCTGTCTCCTCCTTCCTCATGTCTCGGTTGTATCTCACATCACCGGTAAGTGGTCCAGTACACCTTCCCAAAAGATGTGAGTGCCAAAGCTCACATGAGGGTGGGGGGGCCCTTTCCTGCCACCCCAGCCCACCCTGATCTGCCTTTGAATCACAGTTCTCTGTACCACTCAACTTTGCCCTCTAATAATATCCTTGTTCATTCAACCTTCGCAAAAAGCAATTTTGCAATGATATGTACCAAGAAGTTTAAAATGATTCATATACTTGAGTTAAGTAGTTTTATTTTTAAGTATTCATCATAGGAATAATCAGTATTTTTATGAGGAAATGACAATTATTGCTACATTATTTATATAACTCTGATTATGTAAAAGGGTATGTAATGTTTATGTAAAAGGATATTTATTGGAACATTTTAATACTCCTGAAATTAGAAACACTTTAAACATTCAACCATTGGTTACTGGTTAAAATCTCAATAGTTAGACCTAGAAAATAAGACATCAAGGTATATATTTTTGATTTATAATATAGGAGGGGGAAATGTTAATAAAAATTTTAGGCATAAAAAATTGCAATGTGGTATAACTTTAATTTTGTTTTAAAAAGTTGTGTGTGTGTGTGTTTTATAAATGACTTGAGGGAATATCCCAAACACTGAACTGTCTGGGTGGTAGAACTAGGGTAACTTCTATTTTATCCTTTTTTATCCTCAGATTTCCTATAATTAGCATGTTACTTTACCCACTTAAAAATATTTTAATTAATTTTTACCTCAAGTAATAGTTAAATATAACAAATAAATAAAAAAAAAATGTCGCCTAAATTAACCCACACGTATCCCAGTCCTGTTCCTTATGTATTTCTTAGGTTTTTTCCTTTTCCTAGTTACCTCTATATTGCTAAATACTGATCATGGTATTAATTGCATAGTGATTTTAAATATTCTCTTTCTCTTACTTAAATAGATGGCACATTAGATCTCTTAGTCCAGGCAAGTCCAAACTTTTGGCATCTCTGGGCCACACTGGAAGAAGAGCTGTCTTGGGCTGGACATTAAATACACAAACACTAATGAAAACAAAAAAATCTCATAATGTTTTATGTAAATTTGTGATTTTGTGTGGGGCCACATTCATAGCCATCTTGACTGCATGCGGCCCACAGGCAGCGGGTTGGACATGCTGCATGCAGGATACCTCTTGTAGCTCTATCCTCATAATGCAAGTATTATTTTCAGCTAACATTATAAAGCTGTTTCTGCTGTTATGAATGAGTAATTTTTACTCACTGCAGAGTTAAATAATTTGCTGGTATACCACATTCCCTTTCTAACTTGGTGTTTTCTTTTGTAACTTCAAGTTCTTTGTTACCTTTTTATCATTTTTTCTTATGACGTCTTTCATATAGTAATATTCTTAGTCTCCTGACAGACACTTGACTGAAGTGTTCCATCAGACCCTGCTCTGTCAGGCAGGTGTCTCCCCAGAGCCAGCATCCTTCTGATCTAATCTGAGTGGTTGATCACCAGGCCTGCTCACTGCTGGCATCGGTAGAAATGTTTTCCTAAATCCCAGGCTATCTTCTTACTTAAATAACTTCCTTGTTTTGTTTAGTACATATTATCTTCCAAAACCAGGGTTTATAAGATACAAATGTCCTGAATTCTTATACTTTAAAATGTTATTATTTCTTCAATTGGCCAATTGATGGAGCTTCATTTTTTGCTTTATATTTTTGAGTTATTAGGTGCATACAAATTTAGGATTCTTATGTTTTCTTGTTGAATTAATTATTTTATTATGAAATGCCACTCTCGACACTGAATAATACTCCTTAAATTAATTTTCAAACTAAGTGCCCATCAGTAAATGAATGGATCAAAAAACTATGGTGTATTTACACAATGGAATACTAGGCAGCAGAAAGAAAGAAGGAGCTCCTACACTTTGCAACAGCATGGATGAAACTGGAGACTATTATGCTAAGTGAAATAAGCCATGAGGTGAAAGACAAATACCATATGATCTCACCTTTAAGTGGAACCTAATCAACAAAACAAACAAGCAAGCAGATTTAACCAGAGACATGGAAATTAAGAACAATCTGACAGCAAACAGAGGTCAGGAGAGAGGGGATAATGGAGAGAAAGTGGGGAAGAGTTTTCAGGAACAACTATAAAGGAGTCATGGACAAAACCAATGGGGATTGGAATCAGGGAGAAAGGTGGGGATGGCTGGAATGGGGGGGAGAACTTAGTGGGGGGTAAATGAAGACAACTGTAATTTAAAGATAAGACAATTAAATAAAAAATTAAATTCAATAAAGAATTTTAATGTTACCAGTACAAATACAGCTATAATCAGTTTCTAATTAGGTGACATTTACACACTGTATCTTTTTTATCATCCTTTAACTATTGAATTATTTTTATTTCTTTTATTTAATATGTGTCTTTTTAAAGCAGCTTAAAGGTTTTTTAATCCAGTCTGATATTTTTCTTTTAAATAAAGTAATTTATTTACATTTAATGAAATTATTGGTATATTTGGGTTTAAATCTACTATATATTTATTTTAAAAAATTGTCTTATCTGTTCTTTGTCTTGTTTTTGTTTTAGTTTTTACCCAACTGGGCAGGTAGTGCAGTTGGTTAGAGTGTTGTCCTGATATGCCAAGTTTGTGAGTTCAATCCCTGGTCACGTACAAGAATCAACCAATGAAAAACAAAATAAATGGAACAACAAATTGATCTCTCTCTCTCTCTCTCTCTCTCTCTCTCTCTCTCTGGCTCTCCCCCCCCCACCCTTTTTCCCTTCATCCCTCCCTCCTTCTTTCCCTCCCTCTCTTGCTGTCTCAAATCAATAATTTTTCAATTAACAAGTATTTTCATTGTCATTTCCCTCTACTTCTAGTTAAACATTTTTAGTTATTCTTTTAGTGCTAACACTAAAGATTACAATATACCTCCTTGACTTATTAGAGTCAAACTTACAGTAACCTTTAATAATGGTACATAGGGCCATATTGTCTGGGTTGTAATGAAACAGACAATGCAAGATTCTTAAAACACTTTACTAACCATGTTATAGGCTTGGGGTCTTTTTGTTTTGTTTTGTTTTGGTAGATTTGTTCTTGCCCTGTGTTTTAATTCTACATATACTGCAACCCATAAGAACTGTTATTAGAGTTTTATATACATAATTGCCCTTATTAGTGCTCTTCATTCTGTTTTATGTTACAAAGCTTCCATGTGGCATCATTTTCTTCTTACCTGGATGACAACTTTTAGTATTTCTTTTAATGAGTCTATTGGCCAAAAAAAAATCATTCTTGATTATCTGCAAAAAAAAAATCTTTAATTTTTTTATTTTTACATGATATTTAAGTGGATGTAGAATTTTAGGTTGTTGGTCATTTATCTTCAGCACTTTAAAAATTACTTTAAATTTGTCATTATAGTTTCCATTTATGTTGAGAATTTACCTTTCAATCTTGTTATTGTTCACTTGAAATCAAGGTGACTTTTGCCCCCCTGGCTGTTTTACTATTTTATATTTCATTTTGGATACCAGCAATTAAATAACAATATGCCTAATGGTACTTTTAAAATTTAACCTCCTTGGGGTTCAGAAAGTCTCTAAAATATGTGGCTTGATGTTTTTCTTTAGGTGTGGATTTTTTCCAATAGTATTGATATTTCTTCAAATGTTGCTATTTTTCATTCTTTCTCCTTTGCTTTTGGAAAGTTAATTCTCTGCATATTTTCAGCAGGCCCATATGTCTCTTTTACTTTTTTGTCTATAATTTCCATCCCCTTTTCTCCCTCTCTGAGCATATTTTACTGATCTATCTTCCAAAATACTAACCTCTTAATTATAGTAAAAGAAGATATTACAGTGTTACTCTATCATTTGAAAATTGTGTTTTCTATGTGTATTAAAGTCCTGAGTGCTATGAGTTATGTACTTCAATATTGCCATGTAGGGGCATCTCTCCAGGATGGGGACGTATGCTAATCACATGTGCCAAGAGTTCTGTCTTTATGAACTCTTAACCGGATGGAAGCAGGCATGATGTGTGGAGGGGGCATGACACGGGGCCTACTACAGAAGAGGGGGGACCCGAAGAACTGTTTCAGGCATATCACGGTACTGCTGACAATCACATGGTAAGCTGAAATCAAAATATCTCACTAAAAATGTTTGTGAGGAGAGGGATAACAAATGAAAACAGAGGCCTGCCATCTCCCCAACCCTCACTTTTCTCCCTCCTATCAAGCCCCTCAACTCCACTGATATTCCATTTTAAAATAGAGAGGCATAGAAATTGCCTCTAGAATTAGTTTCCACTCTCTGTTTGAAGTTATATGTAATCTATCTAGTAATGTCAATCTCTTTCCATGATCGACAAGTGGAACGTGTTATTTACTCTTTGTCACAACCCAACAGACACATGTGGGGCTGGTGCTGTCTTCCAGCTCTGTCTTCTTTGGTGAATTCCTTCCCTTCAGCTGGTTTGCCATTCTCCTTCTACTGACTGGAACTGGTGAGGAGGAGCATTAATGCTCATATTTTGTCAGTATTTTATTTTGGGATGCATGATGCCTTGTTGTGTACATTCAAGCTGCTTCTGCTAATTGTTCAATTAATCTGCATTGTAGGTAAATAAAAATAATGGGTTTGCCTTGTTTGTCAAAATGCCCCCTTAAGCACAAGTACATTGTAATATCTATGCAAAGGCAGTCCGCATACATCCTCAGGAAATTGTCACTGGAGAATTACTCCATGTGCTAATTACTTCTCTCTATCACTGAGAGACAGACATCCCTGCAAGAATTCTCAGAGCCACATCGACCTATCAAACTAATAATAGGCCTCACTTCATCACAAGAACTACAAATCGCCAAGTCCTGCAACTTCGTTTCCAGCTCATTGGATGCAATAGCAACATGCAGTTATCATTTGTTTTCCCATTACCCCATTCTCCAGAGTAATAGAGGTGTTATACCCTCAGTATGCTTCCCCACCCACAGATTTCAGAGCATGTCTCCAACACTGAGCCATGGGTTACGTGAACGAAGGCACAGATCTCAGCTGTCACTTCATTTGAAATACCTGGTGGGGAGGGGGCGATGAAGAGGTGTGGCCAGGGAGGACAAGGCATACGTCTGTACTGAGCTCCCACTCTGTGTCAGATACTCTCCCAGGCACTCTGAGCATAAAAATTTAAATCCAAGAACTCTAAGCCTAGTAATTCTTCCACTATGCCATGCTGCAGAAAATGTTAAAAATCCCTAATCAACCATTCTTTAACTGTGTTATCTAGGAAATGAAATGGTCGCCTATTGCTCAAGGATCTGCTCCTAGGATATGTACTTTTCTCTCCCTCTCCCCCAAACAGTCATTCAGTAGCACCCAATATGGCCCCAATGCATTGCTTCAGAATGTTGCTGATCAGTCTGTATGTTTGGAAAATGTTCATTTTACCAGATGGTGGGTTTCTAGAACACAAAGACTAGGCTACAAGTTTTTCCAACCCTTTTGGTGCATAGTGTATTGTCATATGCACATCTTGTGAGCATATTTTGACCAGTACTTTCCCAATACGGCTATGAAACCAGATCACTGGGTAAACTGGTTAAAAGATACAGATTCCATATACCAGGACACATTCCATATACTTTGAATGAGACTCTGGGGATGAGAGTCCACAATTTGTATTGTTTTAAATATTCCAGGTGACTTGAAAAACTAGACAATGGCTGGAGAACCACTAAATTCAGGATAAACATTTTTTTAGATTTATTTATTTATTTTTAGAGAAAGGAAAGGGGAAAGAGAAAGAGAGGGAGAGAAACATCAATATGTGCTTGCCTTTCACATGACCTCTACTGAGGACTTGGCCCACAACCCAGGCATGTGTCCAGAGTAGGAATCAAACTGGAGACCCTTTAGTTCGCAGGCCAGCACTCAATCCACTGAGCCACACCAGCCAGGGGTGGATAAGCATTTTTATCTCTCAATTTCCAACATAAAATTCCTGACAAGTATTCCATTTGCTGTTAATAATTTATTTAATCAAAGCTTTGCTAATGTGAAAATGTATAATTATATTAGTTTTAATCATAACCACAATCTTTCACATATATGTAGACATGCATATTCATTGGGGTAATCTGTTCCTCAGTCCAGAGCCCAGATGACAAGACCCTGGCAAACTGAACTAATTAACTTCCTTCAGTCATTTTGGACTCTGCTGCAGTTGTATAAGCACAGCTTTTTCAAGGAGGAGCAAACGCCAGTTAGTTACCCAGAAATCTTGTGTGGCATTAATCTGCTCAGAAATTGTGGCAGCAGTTAGCATTATAATTAACCTGCTCCATTTCTCTGGGAATATGCTACATAAGAAATGTGAAGCAGCAAGAACTGTGCAGGCAGAGACTCCAGAATTCTTGGTTTTATTTGGCATTACTGGGGAATGGTACGTAGTGAAAGCCAACATCAGTTTCTCCATGAGGTCTGGCCCCTTGAATCCTGGATATCTGCTTCCCCCTGCATTCTGTAACATAGATTCTCAGTACCACCCAACTGGGGTCCAATGATGCCTTGCTCCTTAGTGGTGCTGTTTGCTCCATGTGTTTGGAACATGTTTCTTTCACTAGGTTGTGTGCTTTTAAATAATGACCTGCCTACAAGTCTCCTGAAGTCTCTTCAGTGCATAGCATAGCATTGTGTACATAGACAAACATTTTATCATGATTTAAATATGATATCATAGCTCATAGTTACTATTGCTCATTGATTTCATTAAAAGTAAACTCTTCTTGACCAATAACTTGCATTGTTCAGAAGACCTCTTTTGAATTGTACTCTGTGTTCTGTCAACAGGAATGTCTGGTTATGAAACAAAAGTTTGGAGTTATAATTACTGAAAGATTCTACTACCTTATATTCAAGCTACTGGGGTACAAATATCACATATTTCATACCCCTCAGTCTATATATCTAAATATAAACCCAGCTCTAATCTCTCTTACATGGAAATAGTTGTTATAACCTTCATCTGTTGATATGTTAAGAACTAACATAGCTTAATTTTTTTATTGTACTTTTATTTTCAAGCAGAGCTACACGAAATGTGATCTCTGTGCCAATAACATCAGCATCATCTGGGAACTTGTTAGAAAGGCAGATTTCTGCAGCCACACCCAGTGATGTGTTTTCACGAGTCTTCCATGTAAGTTCAATGCACCCAGAGTGTGAGAACACTGTTCTAGAGAATAAATATTACACCCTTGTCTATACTGGCCACTATACTACACATTTTAAGTCAATTCCATTTATAAATTTGCATATTGGTTGATGCCAAGTAGTACTTTCTATTTGGCCTGATAATATGCCATCTAATCAATATGGTCATCAGATCTACAAAACGGAACTGATCATCTCATTCCTGAGAATGGACCAGACCACCCACTTGCCAAGGGCCGACATGACTCACCACAGAACCTTCATTCATAAATCATTTTCATCATGGAACAGAAACCCTGAATGGGAATTAAAATTCTTCATTCACAAATAATGCATAGGACAGATGGTTAAGATAGTTCCAGCTAAATCACATACACCCTGCAAAAAAGATCAACTCAACAGTATTCACAAATACTCTCTTAAGAACCCAGGAGTTTTTCAGAGCTTTGTAGTGTTTCACTCATTCACTCTAAATTCATGTCTTTTTTCATTTGTTCTTGTTAGAGATACAACGTAAGGAGTAATAACATGGCTGACCTCCTAATAAATATTCCAGAAACTGCACATCCAAAGGAGAGTTCTCACCTGCACCCTTTCAAAGAGCTCCTGTGGAAGCCTGCCCCTCACTCCCACAGTGTTCAAATCCCAGCTCTCTGGGGTCTAGGCTGGAAGAGATCCTTCACTGTCCAAAACACATGGGTTTCAACAACCCATCGGGGGACCAATTATTGTATGTGATGGCAACTTACTTTAAAAAATATATATCCATGTACTGATAACAGTCCAAGTGTGATGAATAAGATTAATGGCAGCTCTTGAGTTTCACTGCTTTTCTGATCTACAGGTGACTGGTTTTGTCTCATGTTTTGAAATCTCGACCTGACGGTCATTCGGCCATCAGTGGGGCCAAGTACAGCTTCTGTTAAAGCTGACTCTTGGATTTCTAAGCTTCGGTACACTGGTTAAAATACACATGTACCATATTCATTCTCCTCGCAGATCTCTATTGAGATTCTGCACAGAACATATGATCCTGAGCTGGATGCTGAGCTCAACAGCCATCAAGATAGACATATTACCTTATGTTACAGTTTATATTATTTTTAGGAACACTTTTATCATTCCAAGTTTCAGACACCCTGAGACTGCTGACATATTTCAGTGATTAATGGTGAAATTATAATTGTGCAATTGTAGTCAACCTCCTTTAACTTAAAAAAATGGTTGTACCTCGGTCCTTTTTGTATCTAGTCATTATATGCAGGTAGATTCAAGCAAGTTGTTAGTCCGGACATCTAGATAGTGAACAAGGGTAACAAAGTCCATTCATACTCAGGTATCGTGCTAACCAATATCATGCTAGCTTCTAACTTGAAACATAATCCAAAGGGCAATATAAATACTGCCAGTATTATCCAAATGCTTTAGCCATTTTAATAAATTACTTATCACAACCCTAGGAGACGGTGCTATTATGATCCTACTTCAGATGGGGAAACCGAAGCACAGAGTGATGGAGTAGCTTGCTGAGGTCACATAACTAGACAGGGGCAGAACCAGGCTTCTAGCTCAGGTTGTCTGACTCCAGAGTCAGTGCTCCTAACATTTAAACAAGTCATTCTCTATTTCCTTAATTAAATGACAAAACAAACAAAACATTCATAACTAGAAGAGCTTGTATTACTGTATCAGCAATTAAACTGGGCACAATGTTCCCTTCAACTGCTTTTACCCATAAAAATGCCCGTAAACCCAAACGCTTATTTCCCTGTTACATTAGCTGTTGCACCTTTGAGCCCGCTGTCTCTGTATCTTTTTGTTTTCTTATTTTTTGGGCTTCAGAGCAAGTCTGCTTACTCCATCTCGCAATATGACAGCACCCACTTCATATGCCATCCAGGTCTGTGCCCTTTTCTTTCCATCTACTACCTTTTCATTTGAATTCAGTGTAGTGGGAGCCATCTTTTTACCTCTAGGAACCTCATCCTCCTAAGAAACAAATTCTCCATGTCTATTGTCTCTGGTTTCTGGCAACAGGAAAAGTGGGTTTCTTCACTACAAATTATCTCAAATCCCTACCCAACAGCAAAGACAGATAGCACAATAACCTCAACTTTCTAACCATTAGTATTCGTGAATTTAATATAACACAGTATTTTATCATATATTATGTGAGCAGTCGTGCAGTATTACCATGGGAACTATCTTGCGGAGATCTTCTTGGCTTGCTACCTCATTTCATCAGCTCTCTGTTCAAATGTCAGTTCCTCACAGGGGACTTCCTTGTGGGAAATAAAACACACCCCTCTCCAGTCACTGTCTCTACCCGCCCCCCCGTTTTATTTTTCTTCATAAACTGTATCACCACCTGAATGTTTTTGTTTACCATGTGTCATCCACTCCTCGAGGACAGAGACTTTGCCTGTTTCATTAAGTTCCCACGTGTCTAAAAAAAAATGCTTGAAACACAGTCATTGGCAAATAGATATTTTTTAAATGAAATAAAAAAGATATTGTTTCCATTTTTAAAGTTAAAAAATCTCAACAAAAGAGGCTCACACAATGTGTTTACCAAGTGCTTTTTATGCCCTAACATTCATTGGCTGAGGATGTAAAAGGTGGAAATATAAAAATTCCTTAAATCCATCTCTAGTAATTTATGAAATTAAACTACTTGAGTAATATACAAGTAGAAGTATTACAGGACTTCAAACTGGAACTAAAATTGATCAAGAAAGCTATCTTATAGTAGGTAAGTGTTGAATTATGTCTTGAAGGATAGATAAATTTTGGATAGGTTGAGAGGAGGGTGGGAGTGAATTCTCATGTCAGAATCAGTATTGTGGTCCAGGCCTACACACGCTCACTCACGCCTACACACACTCCCTATGCAGATAGTGAGATGACCTGTCTTATTCAGAACCATTGGATCAAAGAGGGGACTATATTTCTAAGGTTTATATTCTTTGAAAAGGTTGGGTTTGTGCTAAATTTTCTGCCCTACACTAAAGATGTCTTTGGAAAACATGTACTTTAACCTTTAAAAAGTTCTTCAGCCCAAGGGCTTTGATTCTCTAAAATAACTCAGAGGTGGTAACATCTGCTCCCACATAGGGATCAAGATTCAGGAAAAGAACATTAGCATTAAAGTTTAAAGACACTAGATCTTTAGGTCCTCAGATGTATGCTGTCCACAACCCTTTAATAGTCTCTCTCTCTCTCTCTCTCTCTCTCTCCCTCTCCCTCTCCCCTGTCCCCTCCCTTCTCCCCTCCCGCACCCTCTCCTTCTCACACACATACCATGATTATTAAAATAATTTGAGTTACACACTGAATATCATATGACTTATTCAACATATTTGAGTGACTGAATTAGGCCTTCTGCAAGAGACAGAAACAATGTAACTCTGAATTTGAATTCTATATTCTAAAAATATACCATGTACTTCTTGTTTTGGTCTGACCCTCTCTTTTAAGAACAATCTTAAGCTCTGCAATTCAGTACTCTACAGTACTTAGGATTCAATGTCAAAGTGTATAATATTAGCTTCTTTTTGAATTGCTTCTTTGTTAAATGAGAATAATAATACCTGAACTATAATTATGTGGATAAAAGGAGATTAATGTAGCATCATTGACCTTACAGTAGATTATGGAGCACAGAAATCACTAGATCAGCATCCTCATGTTATAGAGAGGAAATGGAGTACCAAAGAGGTCCAGTGATTTGTTTAAAAGTCACTAAGCTAGAAACTGGAAGACAGGATCATAACTTAATTCTTTAGACATATAAGAAAGAGGGTTTTTTTTTTACCACATAAAAGTACTCAATCAAATGTGCTTGGGAATACAGTGGTACCTCAGTATTCATCATTAATTCATGCTGGAACTTTTGACCAGTGCCAAAACTGATGAGTACTGAGCAAGTAATGAGTGCTAAAACATTTTTTTCTCATCAAAATGTAATGAGTACAGAGTTTGACAAGTTCTGAACCCAATGCATACCAAGGTATGACTGTAATTTGACAAAGTAATTTCACATAAATTCACAGTATAATTGTAGCTCAGTTTCTTGTTATAAATTAGATATTGTAGTAAAGCCATAGAAAATGATCTCATTCTCAACCAATGTTGTCCAAAGTTTGTAAAGGAGAACCCAATCCTCACGAAGGGTAGATGTCATTCAAAAACAACAACAGAGACTTCTGGCTAGAATAGAAAGTCAGGAAGAACATTATTATTACAGTAACAAAAAAGAAAGAACCACTTAATCTATAAAATCATAAATTTTCTTGAGCCCATCAGAGAGCTTGGGTACAGGCAACCAACTAGTCTAAATACTAAGAGAGTCATGTACTAGTTTATCTGTGGCAGAGTATTAGAAGAAGATGAGGTCACCACACAAGCAGACACAAGTAACTTGCCTAAAATTGTTAATGAATTGCTAGCTGCTGAACATAGAATAGCATCAAGGTATAGAACACTGATTTGTGGAACCTGCAAGTATGAAGTGAGTTGTCACTCACTCTTAGGCTGTTCTTCACAGACCTCCATTGGAAGTTCATGAAAAAGACTGGAGTCAAGGTAAGAAGCCACAGAAAATCTTAGCAGTGTGAGCCTCAGGGAAGGGAGCAACCATTCTATAGAAAAGGAAGAAAAGCCCTATTTCCAGCCCTTTCCTCTCAAAAACAAAAACTTTAAGCCACTGGGGGAAGCACATCAATCACTGTGACTCTAGCACACAGCTGAGGACCACTTGCAGCTGCAGGTAAAGAATAGGAGAAAAAATGAGAGACAGGTAAGAAATCATCTTGGGTTCAGAACATTGATCTCCTACTTCTTGGGGAGAAGCAATATCACTGAGAGAAGGCTACTCCTGTAATCCAGACAAAGGGCCTGATTGAGGCTGAGGCTGAACCTTGGTAACCAAGAAGGCCCCTGACTGCCAGGCTAGTAAAAAATAATAATCAATAGCAAAGAGATCTTCTATGTGGGAAAAGAGTACCTGGAAAGTATAATGGTGAGTGTTAAACAGGAGTATTAAGAAAAAAAAATTTAGCAAGATCCACCCTAAATACAAAGTAAGAATTGGGAAACCTGAAATCAGTGGTTCACTGAAAGTAATCATGTGAACTAACCCAGCTTATCTACTGACTAAATTTAGCCAATATCCCACATAGCAGCCCAGAAGAAAAGATGTGCCAGAAGGTATGTATAGTCTTACTCCGGTCTCAATTGTTATATACAAAATATCTAGCATTTGCTCAATAATGACAAGACGTGCAAAATATACACACAGAGTTCACTATCAAGAGAAAATATAATCAAAAGAGTAATTCAGAGGTTCCAGATGTTAGAGCTGTCAAACACTGAATTTAGAAGAATTATTAGTATAGTTAACTATAATTAACTATTATTAATATGTTATTGGAAAAGATGGATGGCATATATAAAAAAGTGGGAAACTTTAACAGAGATAGAAACTATAATGAAGAGTAAAGTGAAAATTATAGGATAAAAAACATGGTAAGAAGTAGTAAGAGTGCTTGCCACTGCCCTAGCTAGTGTACTTCAGCTGACTGGACATAAATGTAAATATAAGAAGTACAGAAGACTTCTTGTCAAAATGTATGCAAGCTATGAGACAATGATGTGACTTCTTTAATGGGCTGAAAGAATTTCAAACTCAGTGAAAATACATGAAGGGTTAGTAATAGGGGAGTGGGAGGAGAAAGGCGGGGAAAGGTACAGGATAAGTCACATAAGTAGCGTAGATGGTAGATAAAAATAGACAGGGGAGAGCAAGAATAGTATGGGAAATGTAGAAGCTAAAGAACTTGTAAGTATGACACATGGACATGAACTAAAGGGGAGGAATGTGGGTGGGAGGGGGTGTACAGGGTGGAGGGGAGTAAAGGGGGGGGATGGGACAACTGTAATAGCATAATCAATAAAATATATTTTAAAATAAAAAATAAAAATAAATAAATAAATATAACCCAGTAAACCAAACACAGATAAACACAAGAGTTACATACTTTTTAGTATGTACATATCCATATACACACAGTCTGTCCTTTATATATAGATGGTTGACTTATGTTTTGAAAAAAATGAATTAAATTTTTTTAGACAAATAAAAATTTAAAGAATTCATTTCCAGGAGACATACACTACAGAGAGAGGGATCTCAAAAAAAAAATGAAAATCATTGTAAATATTTCAAAGGCAAGTAAATATAAAAGACCTATTTTTCTTATTTTTAATCACATTAAAAGATAATTAACTAAGGCAAACAAAAATAATAACAATGTACTTTGGGTACATAGAATATACAAAAATTAAGTATATGACAATAATAGCAAAAATTAAGAAAGTGAGCAATTAGAAGTAAAATAATTTAAGGTTGTTACATTATTTATGAAGTGCTATCATATCATTTGAAGATAGATTGTACCCAATTAAAGCCACATGCTGTATGCCCCAGGGAAACTGCTAAATTTTTTTAAAGAGGTTTAAATAATGGGCTACTATTGAAAATTAGAAAATTATAAATACAATCAATTAATCAATAAGCAGACAAAAAAAGAAAGAAGAAGAAACAAAAAAGTGGATAAAAGGAATAGGAAACAACTAGTAAGATAATCTATCATCCATGTCAATAATAACTTTAAATGTTGAAACACAGTTAGAAGGCAGATTTTTCAGAATGAATAAAAAGGTAACACGTAACTATATGCTATCTACAAGAAACCAACTTAAGATATAAACATATAAATAGTTTGCAAATAAAGGAAATATATACAGGTATGGACAAAAGTGGGTTTACAGTTATTAGTATAGAAAAAAATACAGTAATTAATAAATAATAAAAGAATAAACTCATGTACTCCCAACTGTAAGCCTACTTTTGCCCACCCCTGTATTTACACATATGTATATAAGGACATACATTACAGTTAATATGGTATATCTATATCTCTATATATATATATATACACACACACACACACACACACACACACACACACACCCTTGTGGACCATGTTAACCCTGAAACATGTATACCAACTGAATTCTATTGTCTATACTAATTTTAAAGGAAATTTGTAAAAGACCTCTACTTGGAAGCCCAGAACAAATGTAACTTCTGTGAATTCTTCCCTAAAGTATAATTAGATTTTATGTCTCACTCCTCTGTGCTCTCACGACTCCCTAATTTGAAACTTGATCATAGCTATTATGACTTTTGCAGTGGTGGTGGTGGTGGTGGTAGGGGGCGACCCATGGCTAATTCTAGCCACTGTTGTGAGCTGGAATAATGTGTATCCCTTCTGAATCTGAGCACTTAATTGCTAAGGCAAGTTTAAGCCTTTTCCATCCCTCTGACACAGCAACACCAATATTCAAGATGATCACAGCTCCACCCACCTGGATTTCAGAAACCAATGTGGGGAAAAACCACAGTGACCCCAAATGGATAGGTGGTCTGAAAATAAAGAAATTTTGTGTTTATACCCAGGATCAGAAAACTATGACCCAGATCAGGCCAGTTACCTGTTTCCATCAAGTTTTGTTGGAACACAGCCACATTTATGCATGTACATATTGTCTGTGGGTGCTTTCATGCAGTATTGACAGAGTTGAATAGTTGCAATGAAACTGTATGCTGCAAAGCAGGGAATATTTACTAAGCAGGCCCTTTACAGAAGGGCTAGGACTAGGTGAGGTGAGTCAGGCACCTGGGGTGGGAAATTTGAGGAAGCACTCACTTTCGGGGTCACGCAAGTATTAACTCTGTACTTGGTGACTGGGATTGCCGATTTCAAAGCAATAATTAGATTCCAAAATGAATGATGAATTGTACCTACCATGTTTAGAATTCTATGGGTCATAGGGATAAATCATCCTATGGCAAACATGTTCTATTTTAATTAAAATATACAATTCATATGACTTACGCCACGACTTAAGGTAGTATCTAAGCTTATAGAGTAATGTAAAGAATTAGTGTCATGCTTCATGCACATTGTGTCTAACTCTACTTTAAAATATAAATTGTTCAATGTTATAAAATGTTCTTTTTTTCCTTCATGTGTAACTGTCAAAGACATTGTGTTAATCCTCGAGCACTTCCAGATCTACAGATTAGAACACGAGGAGAAGTAAGAGAATGGACACCTGGTGCTCCCGGGAAGTGAAGGCTTCTCACGCGAGGGCCTGTTGTGTCATGCTGTCTGAGAGGAAGGATTTGACTAACTCTTCTTTTCTCCTACCTAAGCACCTCTGCTCAGATCTTTCCTGCACACCCAAACAGAATCTGTCTATGACACCAGCTCCATCACAACCAAAAAATTTCAAATAATCCTTCGTAGTCACCTTTTGTTTTGGAGATAAGTTACAAGAGGTGTGCAGAAATTTCCCTGAGGGTCTTGAGCAATGACAATCAAATATTAGATATGCTGGACCTGAAATGATAGAGGTAACAAAGTATCTTTAAGTGTGTGTGTGTGTGTGTGTGTGTGTGTGCGCGCGCGCGCACGCACGTGCGTATAATTTGTGGAGCTCTCTTAAGTGCAGAAATCAGGACAGTGCTTTTCTTGCTCGAGTATAAGGACTGTACAGGAAGAAGGGACTGGTGTGAAGAAGGAACTGAGAACTTTTCCAGTACAAAGGGCTAGGTTGCCACAGAGAAGTCAGAAGGAGCTGGGTCCTTAGATAAGGGCTCAAGGTCAAACTGCCCACCTCGCTGAGTTGTAGACCTCATCCCAGATGGCTCTGGGAATGGCCCGCTTGTAACCCAGTGGGCAGCACTGACTCACCGTTCCAGGTCTGTGTCTCTCTCCTGGATTCCTCATTCTTTAAGCTCATGTGCGGCGATGTCCTTCAAGACTACAGAGTGAGCAGCCCTTCGTTAGCTCTGCTTTCTACCCACATTCCTAGGCCTGACTCTATCCCTCCTTTTGCCCTGCCTCTGAGGAAGGCAGCCAGACTTTCACTCATTCAGCTATCAATTTCCTCATTTGTTTTCATCAACAAGGACTTTTTTACTCTCTGCCTTTCATGTGCAAGGAAAAGCACTGAAAGGGAAATAAAATGGGCAAAATGCCATCCCTCTCTAGGAGGGCAAAGGGGAAGGGATGGCGAAGAGACTTCCTGAGCACATGTTTTGCTGCTGCATTAGGTTGTGTTACTTTAATCCTTAGAACAGCCTTATCACTTTATAATTAAGGGAAATGAGAGTCAAAGAGGTCAAGGTCACACCCCTAATAAATACTGCATCTATGGTTTGACTTGAGATTTCTCTGATTTCAAAGCTTTTTTTATTCCTCTTTGTCGTTTATTAAAATATAAAAACAAGATACATACACAAATACTATAATAAAAATCCATGTGAATGTTGTAGAGTTTGGGTGGTGGAGGCTGTTAGTGGGAGCAATTTTTCCTGACCTTCCAAATATTGGTATCTACTAATAGGACCAGAAGGAAAGAGACATGTCTGTCTTGTGCCAAATGATGTGGACAATCTGAGACCAGGCATTGTGTCTTGGTTCACCTTCCTAAGTGCTGAGCAAATAATAGATATTCTGCATGTGTTGTAGAGATGAATTCAATGCCAAAAGGGAAAAGCAAAAGGGCAGGAGAAAACACTGGAGACAGCAAGAGCTCTGAGGTTTGACCTCTTGAGACTCAACAAGCAGAGAATGGACATGTGTACAGGAAAAAAAAAAAAACCCCATCTGAGCCGCAGGGAACAAATTATGCAAGTTAATGCGTCTCTTCCCAGTATGATTTTGTGGTTTCAGTGATTGAAATTCTGCAAAAGGCCCGTTCCCCTCCTTGCTGTGGATGGAGAAGAAATCTCCTTCAGGGGTGTATCAGAGTTTAAAAATAAGACCTTCCACGCTGAAAGGGAGTGGAGCAGGGGGATATCCTGTTGAGCTGCTGTTGATGAAGCCTCTTGCCAGGAAGATGCCTGGGGATCCCTCCACAGCCTTAATTATAGACTAGTCAACTGCCTGCTACCACCAATCATGTGGGCAAGTTTGAAGAGCAGTTGTCTGGAGGTGCAGGCAGGCACTCGCACTGCGAGCAGCACTGCTGGGCCAGGCAGAGTCGGGCTTTGATCTAGGTGATGAAACCTGCCTCCCTGACCGGTCACCCTTCGGGTCAACCAGGTGGGGAAGCCGCAATGCAGCTGGATTCAGACTCAGCCTTAGAATCTCCCACTGGGAGTGAGACTTGTATTTAGCTAGGTTCACACAGTTTGTGAGTCCCCACAATCTATCAAATTCTGCGGGGAGGAGCACAGATTCTGTGTCTCCCTCCCTGTTTTCACCTGTGTGAAGTCTAACACATAGCACACGGAAGGTGTTAAATAGATGATTCCTGAATGAACAGGCTGCAGTGTAGCAATGACATCTGTTATAAAACTGAAACCGTGTGGTGTGTTCTAAGGTTACATTTTAGGGGTTGTTGATACTTCATCACGTCAGTCTGAAAAGCAGTAGACAGAACCCCCTACTAATCAATACTGTGCTCACATATAGACTAATTCCATCAGCCCCCACCCTAAACAAAAAAACTCAAAACCTCTTTTTCTCCTCCTGTAAGAAAAGACTCTTTTTGTCCAACACTCTGTCATATGGGCTTGTCCTTGTGTCCCACTGTTCTCCACCCCTATCTGCCTAGGTCCCACTCACGAGTCCAGGGATATCCAGGCACAGACACTCCCCAGGCGTGTTACCCACGGTGAGTGGGCTCAAGAATCCTGGTACACATGGCTAGAACACAGTAGAGAAGGCAAAGTTCCTTCAGCTGGGGAGAAATGGTAAGTCTACTCCCAAGGCAACTTGAGGACACAGAAGAAGCAGAGAGAGTCAGCATCTGAGAGGGCCAAGTGCAGGCAGGGCTGTATGCTCGCTCAGGACAAGTCAAGCAGAGCAGTGCTGGAATTTTGCCACGGCCAACCAGGCCGGGCTGGCCTAGCCCCTGTTCAGAGCACACCTGGCAGACTGGAGTGTGCTGACTAGGAATTGAGGCCCAGATGGGGAGCATTTCCAAGCCACCTGTGGTAGAAGCTCATCTGCCCACTAACCCCATCTGCTCTTTCCTGCATCCGGGCTGTGCTGGAACTTCTGAGTTGCCTCTATCCCCTGTGCTTAAAACCTTTGCTGAGAACCTTCTAAATTCCCATACTATCCCACGCTGAGGACACAGCAGTGACCACAGCAGATATGATCCCTTCTTGCTCAGATTCCTTGTGATCCACTGAGTCCTTGGTTGCCTTGTCATAGGCTTAAAGCATCAGTCCACCATTAGCACACCATTGTTCCATAAAGCTGCCCGTATCCATCTTATTTCCCGAGTCTCCCATCCAGCGACAGAATAGGAATTTGACTCCCCATTTGCTCCTCCATGAACTCAGCCCCTTCGCTCTTTAAGGTTTTACTGCCAAGCAATCTTGTAAAATGAATGCTTTAGTTATTTCTCTTAGCCTATTCATTTCAAACACCTTCTTTGGATGGTATTTGGTTGAAGTTTTACCTTTATACAATAAGTCTCCTTTGGCTTTTATCGTGTGCCCTTCACTCCATCAGACACCTGCCACCTCCTCTGTTTTAATTTACTTTGGGGAGGTTAAGTTCTCATTCAAGGAGGTCAAGTACAAGCCTCAGCATCTCCATGAGGCAACCTGCTTTCCCCAGCCCCCTAGTCTATTCCCCCCACCTATCTCCCCACCTCTCCTTGCAGCTCCGCTGGGCATCTCCTTTCTTCCTGACTCCACCTTACTCCTCAGTAAATGAACAAAATCGAAGAGGGTTATCTCTCATTATAAGCTAAGTCACTGAAAGCTTCCAAAATGCTTGGTGGCTCTGCTATTTTCTACTCCTTTAGTGAACACATAAAGTCCTCCATTTCTGAAAATACATCTGGTGTTCCCTTTGCACCCTCCCTGTCAGTGCCTCTGCAGGGCCTGAAGGACATAACGACTCAACAAAAACTGTTCAGGACACAGCAACCCTGCGCCCCAGCAGTGACCTCTGCCTGGAACCCCTGCCAGGCCAGGCCACTCCCATTCTCTAACACACTGATGAAACTTTACCATAATGACATTTAAGTACCTGTCTCTCATCTTAGACTGAGAATCGTGTTTCCAGGTATGTAGGGGATTGAGCAGTATCCCCTAAATTTCATGTCCACCTGGAGCTTCAGAACATATCCTTGTTTGGAAATAAGGTCTTTGCAAATAAAATGAATTGAGATGTCACACTAGACTAAGGGTGGACCCTAAATCTAATTACTGGTGTTTTTGTGAGAGAAAGAAGAGGACAAGTCAGACACAGAGACACAGAAGACACAGGGAAGAACCCCATGGGAAGTCAAAGGAAGAGATCGGAGTGACGTAGCTACAAGCCAAGAAACACCGGGGACGGCCAGCAACCACCAGAAGCTGAAGGAAAGGCATGGACGGGTTCTCCCTCTAAACCTCCAGGAGGCATCAGCCCTGCCAGCACCTTCAGTTCAGACACCTAGCCTCCAAGAGACATGGGAAGGCACTCCTGTGGTGTTAAGCCACCTAGTTTGTTGTAATTTATTACAGTAGCCCTAGGGAACTAATATAACATTTAATTACCAATATCTAATAATGCAGGCAGGATCAGTTTATGAGCAGTGTGACTTTGAGCAGATCACATTACTTCTAATACTAAAATGGGGATAATAATAATAGCTCTCTCCAGAACTGCTATGATAATCAAATATGGTAAAATTATGAAAAATGCTTTCTAATCTAAAGTGAGTACCAGAAATAATAACTGCTGGAATTGTAGTTATAGTATGACTTCGGCTATTTCATGAAGAAAGAAGAAAGAGAAGGAGGGAAAGAGGGAAACGCGTGAGGGCAAGGAAAAGAAGAGAAAGTAAACTAGTTTATCGGTTGTAAGGCAATATGGTTGATCCCTTGAATATTTTCATTCTTTTAGAAATGTAGTACTTTATTAATTCCAGATAACTAATTTTAGTTTAAGGACACTTAGGGAGCCTGAAAAACACTAGATTAGACTTGACTGTCTAATGCCAAGAAGTTGAAAATTAAGTCAATGTCTACTGTATATTCTCTATGTGCTGGAATCCTACTAAGCATTTTGTCTGCATCATCTTGTTTAATTCCCACAGTTCTGCAAGTTGTAGACTACCTACTCTCTTATACCTGAGAAAACAAAGGCTCTAAGAGACTTCACAATCTGCCCAAAGTCACATGGCTAACTCAGTCCTTTCTGTCTTCCAAACCTGCATGCTAAACTAATTAATACGCAACACTACTTTTGTCTCACAGCCAGAGAACACACCTGCCTCCCGCTAGGATTACCCCAAGCTGTGGCACTTACACAATCCATTCCTTGGTCTCCCCATGAAAATTCACTCCTTTCCCCTAACTCCCAAGTTCAATGGCAGGTGCATCACTGTCCATTCATTAATATGCACTTCAAGGCTGTTATTAACCTGCTGGAATCTGAGTTGCCACCTCCCACATGGGCAATTTTCCAGCCATTTAGTGCCATAATCATCAGAAACAGAGATATAAACATTTCCTCCCTGAAACCTGGGAAGAGGGCCAGCGGACGCAACCTTGTTGAATTCCCTGTGGGAAGCTGCTCTTTGGGAAAGTCAGTAGAATCAGGCTTCTCAGATGACAAATTTGGAGAGGTTGAAACCATTTCTTGCCTCCCACCACCATTTCCTTGTCATATAAATAGAACCTAGACTGTAACACAAATTCAGCAACAAAGAGAAGCAAAACACTGAACATACAACAACATGGATGACCTCAAAAACATCATGCTAACTAAAAGAAGCCAGACACAAAAGACCACATACTATATAAATTCATTTATATGAAATGCCCGGGAAAAAAACAAACTATAGGGAGAGAAAGTAATTTAGTGGTTTCCTGGGCCTGGGGGTCAGAAATGTAAACCATAAACAGGTACAGGGGATCTTAATGTGTTGATGATAATGTTCTAAAACTGGATTTTGATGACAGTAGCACACTTTAACATATTTACTAAAAATCATTGAATTGTGCACTAAAAGGAGGTACATTTCATGGTATGTAAATTACATCTTAATAACTATTTTTTTTAAAAAAAGCCAACTTTTTGCCACAGCCAGTGTGACTCAGTTGGTTGGGCATTGTCCCGTGAACCAAAAGGTCACCAGTTCGATTTCTGTGAGGGACACACGCTTGGCTTGCAGGTTTCATCTCCCGAGGCACATACAAAAGGCAACCAACTCATTTGTTTCTCTCTCACATGAATGTTCTCTCTCTTTCTCTATCCCCTTTCTCTAAAAGTCAAAAAAACTTAAAAAGCCAACTTTTCAGGTTTTCCAAAATTCCTAAATTAATTTCTAGCTGGCAATTCTAGAGACAGAGCTCACACATCAAGTAGGAAATGGATGCTCCAAAATTCCAAAGGGATGTCTGATTTGGAAAACTTTGCTGATACTACAGGATCTTCTTTCAAATCAGGAAATACAACGGGAAAATGCCTAGCATTTTACACTGTTGCATGATTTGTCTGCCTGTGACAATCAGGTATTGACATTTTCCCCTTGGAATTTCCTGGGAATCTAGTTATCTGGAGACTAGTTTCAACTATATCACTAGTTACATAAAAACTCGGGGTGAGTTATTTCACCTCTCTTGGACTTGACTCTTCTCATCTGCAGAGTGAGAAGCTGATCTACATGATTAACACTAAGACTTCTTGCAATTCAGGCATTTTAGTATGTTTGCTATGTAACACATACCCCACTAGGCAATATCTATATTCATTTGGTCTTCTCAACAACCTAAGGAAGAATTGTTAACCCATCTTACTTAAAATGATTCTGAGCCAAGCAGTTGCATTTCTCACCCAAGGTTACATAGCTAGTAAAGAGCAGAGCCCAGATTTAAGATGGGATCTTTCTACCATAGATCGCAAAGCTCCCTGATTCTCCTCTACTCTCAGAATAGACAGTGACACTGGGTTGTGAGATTCTCAGAATGAGGGGATATCAGAGACCAAGTGTTCTCTTTAAAAATCCCATATACCTGTCCTACAGGCGTAAAATACAAATAATGTCTCCTTGTTCAGGCTGGTGTGGCTCAGTGGTTGAGTACCAGCCTGCAAATCAAAGGATCGCCAGTTCTATTCCCAGTCTGGGGCATATGCGTGGGTTGCGGGCCAGGTCCCCAGTGGGGAGCGCACCAGAGCACCACACATTGATGTTTCTCTCCCTCTCTCCCTCTCTCCCTCCCTCCCCCTCTCTAAAAAATAGATAAATAAAATCTTAAAAAAAAACACAAATAATGTCTCTGAGAAGGTGTACACACTGCACTAAAGATGATACAGTGTTTCACAAACAAATTACAGTGCACATGCAATAGCATCCCACACCAAGAATCCAGCATACAGGTGTAAAGCTGAAGTCCTCTGGCTAAATATAAAGATATTAATATGAATATAAATATATATGCATGTATGTATGTATTATATATATACACATATAACTAAGATTAGGAAATGTAATGAAATAAAGAGTTTATGTCTTTTTTATTTACAAGAAGTGGTTTGGAAGATTCTGATTAAATGACAAAAGGCAGGCATTTTCAAGCTGTTCAGCTGATTTATTACGGACAGCAGGACTTTTTTACTCATAACCGTGACCTCATACCTGTAGCTCTGAAATCCATAGAGAAGAGATATTTCTATGCAGTAAATGCTGAGTCACTCTGAGGCCAGTATTCAGGAAACTTTCTCCAGGGATTTTTATAGGAGCATCGCAGTCATCATGTTACTGAACCCCCACCATTGCTGTTCTGGAACAGGGTGGGGTTCAAAGACCTCCACCAAGAGGCGTGACTCCCAGTGCAAGAGTTTGGTGAAAAAGGAAAGGGGTTGTTTATTTAAAGGTAATACAGATTTAGAATAATGGTGAATTTCTGCTGTTTAGTCCCACTGCCTTTTAAAATCACCCAAAAACACATAGTCCTGCCTCCCTTTGCCAAACCAGGCCAGTTTCAAAATATGGCAGTCAGAGGTGTTGTCTTTCAGAAAAGCAGAAGTCTACAGCTCAGCGTTCCCAGTCACAGTTCAGCTCCAAGCATCTTACAAATCCGGGTGGCTAGGCACGCCCTCCCCCCGCCCCCATCGCAGCTCTGTCAGCTCTGCCGCTGTCTTCTCCAAGCAGGCTGGGCAGGTCCCCCTCTGCACCGCCAGCTCCGGCAGCTCTGAAATTCTGGCTTTCAGATCTCCTCTCTAGTACTTCAGACTTCATGGCTTTTGCTCTTTGGCTATTCCAGACCATGTGGCTTCCCTCCTCTTTCAGCCCACCTTCATTTAAATGCTCATCCCACAACTTCCTGCATGATCTCATATCTACCCCTCCTATAATGTGTTAGTGTCTGCCATTTTCGCCTGCTCCCCCATACTTTTAACCTTCTTTTAGTTGCCATCTTTAGTCAGGGCAAAAGTTCCCAGTGACCCATGGACATCCACCTCCTGCCTCTAGCACAGGTCTGTATAAGCTCCCCCCGTCCAGCTATGTCATGAGTCCCTGAGCATTCTTAGAGTCACATACACAATTCACCCTGGACGGCAGCCCTCTTCCCTTCAGGAAGGCACAGGTATTCATTTGCCATTGTTATGCAATGTATCATCCACTCCCCATTCCTCCAGTCAAGGATTGTGGGGGATGTGCTCTGCACCCCATTACTATTACACTGGATAAGACTTCTCACACATACCTCCCAGTTGCCACCACTGTCCCTGACATAACAACCAACACATGTGACCACTGCCACTATCATCACAACCCCCTACCACTGTTTACCCTACAAATCACTCCAATCCACCTAGAGCAATTGTCTACCTCTTACCAGAGCACCTGTGTTTCTATAATGGGACATGGTGGTTGCTACCTTCTGACAGTCCCTGGTTTCTTCATGCCCAATCCCAGTGGGCTTCTGGGATATCAGTCACATGCAGACTCAATCTTGGAGCCCTGGGGCAATCAAGGCAAGCCAGACCAAGCCACCCACTAGTAATTTGGGTCTGAAAATAGTCAATGGGATGGTTATTTACTATGAGCCCCTGTGTGTTGGGAAGGCCCATGGAATACTGGTAAGGACATGATTTCATGGCTGGTTCATTTAACAAGAGGATGTGCACAGTCCCCTGACCTGTACTTTGTTCCTGAGCCCTGATATGGCTTCTCTTCATCTTTCAAAAATTCCAGTGATAAGAGGGGCATCAAATATTCCAAGCATAGACTCACTGTAGTCTTGGAAATTTAAAGAACATCAACTCAGTTTTTCTTCCAGTATCTTCTTTGAAGGTTCCACAACATTGCTGAAGTCAGAATTCTCAAATGATTTGGGGCCAAATTCTCACATCCACATCATTTTCTCTACTGCCTTGGCTCTTCTAGATCTTGAGAGCTCACCCTCTTCCTTAAATCATGACCCAAATCTGGTATGAACTGGATTTTTCCCTCTCCTGCCTGCATGACCTTGGGCAAGTGAGTCAAACTTTTCAAGGCTCTATTTCCTATCAAATAGAGATAACAGCTACCCAATAGAGCACTTGAGGGGAGCAAATAAGAGGATGTGTGTAAGGCTCCCACAGTGCATAATGCATCCTCAATAAATGCTGGTGTCTATCTTGCTCAGCTCTTTGAATTAGACGCAGTCTGAGGGCAAGTCGTGAGTGCTCTCCCTATGCGCTTCTCCCATAACTGCCTATGACAACCTAAAGAAGAAACAGCTGGGAAGTAGCAAACATATGCATTGAATGAACAAGTAGCACAGTGCCATGAAATGCAGCAAATTTAGCCTTCACAAACCAAAAGTGGAAATCTTAATTAAACTCCCAAAACACAAGGCAGCTAAAATTGAAAGCTTTTATAAAGACATTTAGCATCCTTGTCTGTTACCCAGTTTTCATAATACAAACACTCATATTATATAATATGTATTATATATTTTACATTTACATTAAGAGCTTGCTAGGTGTCCAGGCACTGGGCTTAAGTGCTTTACAAACATTACCTTATGTAATATTTATGAATAAATATTTGACAACGCTTTCCACTTTGAAAGATGAAAATGCTCCCACAGCCAGACCATGGGCAGAGTAGCCAGGCTAAATCAACCATATGCACTCATGTCAGACTTGATGGGGAGCCAGGGACAGACAAAGCATAGGGTGCTGCTGGGGTAGTGGGGACAACAGGAGCCGCTGTCCCAGGACTGCAGTGACAGTGGCTCTAGCAACAGTATGTCACAGGACAAGTGGCATGTCAAGAGCAATAATACAATTTTTACCTTGTTCCTTACTGTGGCAGCTAAACTCAGTTCCCTGAACCTTCTAGAGATGCATTGGATTGCCCAGTATATTTTAATTAATTCTTTGGGGGCTTAAGTTAGCTTACATTGATCTATGGTACTTGCAGTTAAGAAACCTGATTGATACAGGCAATGAGGACTTAGGGAAAAGGGAAAATAGGACCTCAGGGAAAAGACGATTTGTAAATCTAAAAGCCGTTGGCATGCAGGGCAGAAGTTAAAGTTATCTCCTCTGGCCACTGGGATGATGTGCCCATTGAAGGCAAGGCTGGAGGGAACCATGTGGCTTCTGTTTTTTTTAAAAAAAAATGCAGAGCTTGAGAAATTCAAGGACTGTAGTCTTGGGGTTATGCATCTAACAATATTAGACAACTTAAAGAAATAGCATGACAAGCTAAAAATACTAAATTATTGGCTCAAGGCAGAGGCAAAAAAAAAGAGTCAAGAAACTCTGTGGCTGAACTAAAATAATCTCTTACCTCTTAACTGCTGCAGAGTTAACATGGTAGAAAAATCGAATGCAGTGTCTGATCCTGCAGGTTGCTGAAATACGTCAGATGAATTTATCAGGTCTCTTTAGGGAAGGTAAAGTATTGATACAAAAAAATGAAATATGGAGGATTGGAATGGGGAAAAATTGTAGGATACAGAGAAGCCACACACCCCACATCTGCCATGACTCCTCTGGAAGCCGGCACTTCCTTCTTTGCTTGAAGACCCTGAAATGACCCAGGCTGTGGCATCTACCTTACAAAAGGTAGGCAGTTATCATGCCCTACCCACATGCCCCCTAATAGCTCTAAACACAGTAGGAGGATGACACCAGGATAAAATAAAAAGGAGGCCCTGAGGGAAGGGATTAGTCAGGAAAGTCTTGTAAAATATTCATAATTTAAACACCTGGAGAACATGTACAGAGAGAGACACCAGACAGAGGAGTAGAACGTTGATTTGAAGTTTGGGTGAATACATCAATACTGGTGCAATTATTGGATGCTAGATTCAACATGTCAGCATAAGTGACTGGGCGTGGTTCTCGTTATCCATTCAGCTGATTGGCCAAAACCTGGACTCGAGAGTGGCCACGGGTAAAATTGAGATGCTCTAAATTCCTTAATATGCAACACACAAAAAGGAATACAGAATTCAGAGAGAGAGAAATGTTAGAGTGAATCCATCCTAAGTTATTCATCATTCTTTTAAGGTTCCTCGAGAGAATTCAGAAGACATGCCTTTCCAACAAAGCACTGATAATACATTATTGTGTAGAACATGAGGATCCTGAAAATTATAGGAAACTGTTATTTCTACATTCCAGGGATGCTAAAAATAATCACCCCAATTAACACTGGCTTTCTTACTTCAGGGAAAAATGCTAGGATCCTCGGTGGTTTCCCATGGAACAGGCAGAAGGGGTACTAGCCTCCACCATTTTCCAGGGTCTATCTGGGTCTTTGCCGCAGTTTAATATGCAGGCACCCTGGCCATCTCATTATCCACACAGGACATTATGGTTATCCAGTAAGATGATAGCTTCGTATTGAGATCTAGGAAATAAGCAGAAACCAACAGTCCCCTGAATGCTTTGGTATAATACATATGTGCCAACAGGTAGGACATGATCCCATAAAAGAAGAGGAGTCTGACATTTCAGAAGGTTCTCCGGGGCAATGAGCTGGTCAGTCTCAAGAAATATGCTCTGAAGAGGACAGGTAGCTACACCTTGTGCACACTCCATCATCTTAATACACCTCTGAATTTCGGTGGCAACTTATACCACACATCAGGCATATTTTTCTGACACATTTACCAAATGATACAAAAAAAACACAACCCTTTGAGTGTGCTCTACCCCAATGATTTTTTTAAACTTTAGCATGCACCAGAATCACCTGGGGAGTTTGTTTAAACAGATTTCTGGTTTAAAAGAGTTTCTGATGCTCTGCTGCTCTTCAGCAGGTCTGGAGTGGGGCTTCGTCATTTGCATTTTTAACAGGTTTTCATGTGATGCTGCTGGCTGGTGGTCCAGGGATCATAGCGGGGGAACCACTGTCCTAAAACAAGAAGAAGGTCATCCGTTTGTCCAGGCTCTAATGTAAGTAGCTTTGCTGCTAATGATCTAGCAGATCCAACGATGCTTAAAAAAGTGTTTGTGACCAGTGAAAATGCTGTACGGGCCCTGGTAATAACTGTTCACTTGACCAAAAGAGGAAACCAGGTCAGCCAAGTTAAGGAACTTCATTTAAGTTAATAAGGAATAGAGTCGGGGCTGGATCACCAACCCATGCCCCCATCTGTACCACCTCCTGCCTCCCTGGGATTTCACATGCTGGTCTTGCTAAGTACTCATGTTTCCGGTAAGATGCTGGGGTATATAGATATATTTGACCACAAAATCTTTCATATTTGGAATAATTGCAAAGGATTTACAACCTTGAGGCCAGATCAGAGTTGCAGCTCTGGCTCATGTTTGGGCTTCACAGTCCTCACCTGTAAAACAAGAAGCTAAATTTAATAAATGCACCTTTGGTCTAGATCTCAATTTTTATGAGTATACATCTCAGGTCTTTTTGTATACCCTATACTCCCCCATCAAAAAGAAAATCTTAGGTTCCCCAACAATATTTGCAGTGCCTCTCAGTGTTATGAAAACACTTTGCATTGCATTCTTGCTGTGCCATATTCGGTAAGAACAACAAACCATGAAACAAAAAAAGACCATTTTTCCTGTAGTTTTCAGTTGCATTAATTACCATTCTCTAAAAGCTCCAGTGAGTTTTTTCTGTGTTTGAATCTAAGGTAATTTACACTTTTTCTTTTCCCACAGACTTCACATTTTACAGCACTAAATCCATTCCATTCTCTAGATGCAACAGAAGACCTTCCCCACAAAATGAGCTAAAAATGCCAACAATGACACACTCCACTCTGTGGGCTGTAAATGGTTGCTAAGTATTAACAAGAGCCTCAGATGTCTCCACTCAATAAGACTCAAGACAAATTCAGATGGTGACATTTTCCTTCGTAATTCTTTTATTTCTGTACCCATTTAAGTGATTTCCAGAGCACGCCAAATGTCATTGAAGTTACCTAAAGCCTGAGAAACTATTTTGAAGGGATTTTTAAAAATGCGGTTATACCTCTATTCGACAACACCATCTGCTGCCAGCATTACAGGTTGCCAGCTTCTGGTTTGTTTAACTCCTTCATCACTGCAATCATCTGAATGCTGACAGCTCTTCCCAATGGGGACCAAAGGGACTCCCAAACAGTAGGGACACATACACCCATGTCAGAGTCAAGATTACCATGGAATCTCTATTATCAACTAATTGAAAACCCAATATTTCCCTTTCTAGTATAGATGATACTAATTTAGATATCAATTATTTCATAATTATGGCATGGTTTTTCTTCTGCATTATTTTGGGAGGTTGACCTATTGGTTTAAGAAGGCCTAAATGAAGTGCTATTTATTATTTTATTTACGTTTCTCTCAGCTGCGTCTAGAAGATTGGGAAGTACAGAAGACTACACAGCATCGCCCTGATGATAAAGAGAGTACATTCTCACTTCATAAAGGAGAGAGAACACCCAAAGTCCTGTTCGTCCAGAAGCACATCTTCAGCCAAGGAGTTTCTGAACTTTCATCCAATCATAAGGGACGTGCCAGGGCTTAAAAATTAGAGTGTTCATTATCAGAGACTGGTGATGGAGGTATTGTTCCTTACATAGCCCTGATTAATGGGTTCACCTTCATTAGTGTAGATTATAGTGAAATATCATGATTTCTCAAGAATCAAGATTGTCTTTTACAGAGAATTTGAGACTTGTACACTGAGAGATGAATATTGGGCCATAACTGTAGGACTTGGTAGTGGGCGTGGTTCCAGAAGAAACTAACTCATGTTTTTAAAAGCTGGAGGTGGAAGCGTGGCTTTAACAGTTTAAGCTGTACTGAGGTTGATGGCAGATGGCAGGGCACCTCTGACTTGTGGTAGGTAACCAAGAACTGCCTTGGGACAAACAATGGATAACATCTCATCACTGAGAAGATCACTTATCTCCCATGTGAACAAAAGAAACACAGCAAGAATGTCCTAAGGATGAGAGGACTCTGAGAAATAGCTTAGTTATTAGAAATTTGGAAAGTATTCCTAAGGGTTCTCAAAGTATGGAGAAATAGACATCAACAACTAGGACCTTGTGGTATTAAAAAAGTATCACTACAAAGCTGATGAAAGCCTCAAATTATCTAGTGAGACCCTATTGGAGAGTCAGACATAAACAGGGGTGTTGCAGGTAGAAAACACCAAAACTCCCTCCTCCGGGATTTTATGGCGCTAACACACACTGGTCATTTAAGGTATAGAAGAAGCCATCCTAGGACAAAGAGAACTGAAAAAATTCTGCAGTACTTAAAGCAAATTTTCTTCAGGTCTCCAAAAACCTTAAGCTAGCTGGGAATTTTAACTTGTGTGTTTTTTGGGTTTGTTTGTTTGTTTGTTTGTTTGTCTGTTTTACCCTCTTTCTGTCTTGCTTCAATATGGCTAGACCTCTAGCCTATATTCTACCTGAGGCAATGAAGCACCATGGCCATGTAATTCTCTCTCGCCCAAAGTTTAGCTGAAAGTATTATATAATCCACTGAGGTTTGACCTCCAGGTATGGTTGGCCACTCTCTGTCTTGTGATTGTTGGGAATCTTCTCCAACATCATCAAGTGAACAAGAGCCTTGAAGCCAGTGAGCCCTGATTTAAATCTAAGACACAACATATGATTGATTGGTAATCTTCATTTTTTAGCCTATTTTCTCAACTGTCATATTCAACAAGGGCACGCAATCTGTGAGCTTTAGTTAGATTTATTTCAATCTATGAAAGACTTTTCTGGGGACACAATTGGGGAAACTTGAATATGAATTCAATATTATATAATGGTGAGATATTATTATTAATTTTCTTAAGGTGTGATAATGGTCATATAGTTAGTTAGGGTGACATATTATCAGTAGGGACTTAGGGGTACATGGAAGAGAATGCCCCCCACATGCACACTCCATGTGAATGGAAGTGTGGAGCTCTTATTGCATGTTGGTTTTCACACTGTTGTGAATCCACCCACCTAATGAAACTGGGGATATGAAAAAGAAGGAGAATAACTGAATAATCTAGACAAAGAGAACCTAGAATCTGAGTGAAATTAGTACAATCCTCAAGCAAGAAAGGCCAACGGCCAGAAAGCAGAATATTTCATTTCTAGAGTACACATCATTGACCACAAGAGCATTATGTGACCTAAATTTGAATTTTATGGTTACCCTTTTAGGTCTTCAGGGAAAGTACTACAATATACACTCAGGGCCTTGAATAACATGAATATAGCATCAGGGCATTTCATTATATGCTCTGGTAGCATGTCTTCAATTATGAAAAGAGAAAAATCGCCCTGGCTGGCGTAGCTCAGTGGATTGAGCGCGGGCTGGGAACCAAAGTGTCCCAGGTTCGATTCCCAGCCAGGGTACATTCCTGGGTTGCAGGCCAGAACCCCCAGCAACCACACATTGATGTTTCTCTCTCTCTCCCCCTCCCTTCCCTCTCTAAATAAATAAATAAATAAATAAATAAATAAATCTTTAAAAAAATAGAAAACAGAAAAATCCTTGATCTCCTCACCAACTCAATCTCTCTGCCTAAAATATAAAGAAGTTTGTATAGTACTATTGTTTAATGCGAAGGCATTCAAACAAAAAAAAGAAAAGAATAATATCATATCTTTTATGGGGACATGATTTGTTTTAATTGTACCATTCATACCACCCTAAGCTACCGTCAAATCCAGGAATGTACACGTCCATTCCCAAGCTCATGACTCTAACAATCTTATCATAAGTCTTCCAATATCATTAATCAAGTACTGATGTTTCTTGTATTCTGAAAGTGTCTTACAACTTCAAGGCATTAAGAGAGTAAGAACTGCCCTGGCTGGTGTGGCTCAGTGGATTGAGCACCTGACTGTGAACCAAAGGGTCTCTGGTTCAATTCCCAGTCAGGGCACATGCCTGGGTTGCGGGCCAGGTCCCCAGTGGCACACACACGAGAGGCAACCACACATTAATGTTTCTCTCCCTCTCTTTCTCCTTCACTTCCCCTCTCTTTAAAAATAAGTAAATACAATCTTTTATACTATCTTTATTTTTAAAAAGATAGTAAGAATTGCATGAAATATTAGAAACACTAGTAGAGAAGGAAAACAAATATTTTTCAAAAGTACAAAACAGACTGTAGGACATGAAGAAATTAAGGACACCAACAACAGTAGTAAGAACACCCATTTAATGAGCACATACTGTATACCAGGCTCTCTGCCCAGGACTCTGTGTGCATTATCTCATTTATCCTCACACCAAAACCACAAAGTGTTCTTATCATACCCATTTTTAAATTAAAAAAAAATGAGAAATAGAGACTGTAAATAATGTTCCTTCTCCCAATTCTTTTTTATTATTAGTGAAAAAAGGGCTAAGTTTCAGGACTGGAAAATCTGATTATAAATTCTGTGCCCTTTACCAGTAATTCTAGCCATGAATAAGCAATACAAAACTCAAGCTTCCAATACAGATAACCAACGGCCTTCCACAATGTTTCCCTATTTTGATCTATCCAAGTAGAATTCCTAATTAGTGAATTTCCTGTTTTACATGTGTGTTATCTATTTCTCTATGAAAACTAATTGGTTTGAAGGCAGGTCCAGAATTGCTTTGTATCCACATTGGCATCTCGAGCCATGTATGGCCCCTCATGGGTGCTCCATAAATATTTATTCGATTACATTCTCAACTGACTTTGGATCTAAGTATTTTTTTTATTTCTAGTTTTTATAGCTAGGACTCACACAGAATCTTAAATTCAACATTTCAGCCCTGAGGAGAGCCTGCGACACTGGCCTGGCACAGAAAGGAGACGTGACTTGCTCAAGGTCACCAAGGCAGAGCCAGGAAAATCAGTGGGGATTAGGGCCTCTGGCAGGACATGAACAGCAATGTCTCCTCCTGCAGACGAGGACAGGGGGGTTGGGAGACCATCAGGGCCAAGGAGTAAACAAGAAAAGAAGTGGTTATAACTGAGAACATTTGAGGGGAAACAAAATGAGGGCCTGAAGGAAAGGTTGGAGAGCTGGCACGTCCCTGTCATGGAAAGTACACAGTAGCACAAAGAAGTGACAAGCTAATGGGAACCCTGGTGGGAAGCAGCTGGCACAAATTTTTCCTAAACTATGGCTTCAATGATCATTGCTGTTCTTGTCAGAAGGGTCTAGTGGATGCAGACAGCAGGAGTTCCCAGAGTTCAAGGGTCCTGGGTGGGGTAAGTGGTTATGTCCCAAGCAAAACTAAGCTGTGCCCCACCCCCCAAAAAAAAGATGGCTGAGGAAACTTGCAGGGTCAGAATAAAAGATTTCAATATGGATTCAGGGATGGAGGGACAGGGAAGGGAGCCACTGTCTGGATGTCAAGAATGTTCTAGCAACGAAAATATCCATCACCACAAGGGACTGTCTTAAAGAAGAGCTGAATGACTCTCCAGCCACTTGGGGCATTCTAACATAGGCTAATGACAGGAATGTGCCTAAACAAATTTAAATGTTAGGTATGGGATTAGAATACATAACTTTCAGATTATTTTCAAACCCACAAGTTCACATATTTTAAATTAGCTCATACTACAGTGTGTATCCCAAAGTTATCCAGGGAATGCCAACTGCTCTCTTGAATGCAAGGCAAACTTTCACTCTAGAGCCACCTTACCCTACAGGCTGGAGGCAATAACACAGTTCACATAGTTCTTCATAGTTTAGGCAGCACTTTTACTTCTAGGATGTCATATGAGCCACAAACCCTAAGGAAAGCAAAGCAGAGGAATTGCTATTGTTTTCTATCAGACACAAGGAAATGGGGATTGTTCAATTAGCTAATGAGTTACTAAATTCCCATTACATGGTGGGCACTTTTCTAGATACTAGGAATACAGAGGCAAAAAACAGCCCTGCGCTCTCCCTTATGAAGCTTACATTCTCATGGAGACAGACAGACGATGAGAAAGACAAAACCATATTATGCCCTGAGAGGACAAATGCTGTAGATAAAAACGATTCGGGGTAAAGAGAACAAGGAAGGTATGAAAGGTGTTATTCATGGGGGAAGACTTGAGACCTTTAGGAAATGGTGGAGTAAGACTTAGGCTGCCTGGAGAAGAAAGCATTCTGGGCAAAAGGAATGGTGAGTGCGAAGGCCCTGAGATGAGGCCATTTGGGGCATTTTCCACAAAGAATGGACAAGAGGAGAGTATGGCTGGACTGGGGTAAACAGGGTGGAGAAAGGTAGCAGAGAAGATCTGATTGTGGAGGGCATTGTAGACCACGGAAACCCATGACCTAACAGTGTAAAAGGTTAGCTCAGACGGTCAGCTGGAGGATGAGCAAGGAGGGTACAAAGAGTGGGGACTGCTAGAAGGCAGCTGCAAAAATGCAGCAAGAAGAATGACGCCTTGGAACAGCCCGGCAGTGGTGGAAAGGAGGGAAGTGATTGGATTTGGGATTTATGTTGAAGGTAGAATAGTAAGTGAATGCTGGATGAATGAATGTTATCATACAAATCTTCCTGTCCTAATCAAAGGTGCTTAATGCAATCATTGACCTTGGCCAAGTCATTTAACTCTGTGCATTATCTGCATCAATTTAAAATCGAGATGCTCATAACACTTGCAAACTTAGTGCAGCAATTTTCCCAGTTTAACACTTTTAAGTGCTGGCTATGGAGCCCCTTATATAATATAGGATGAGGGCACTGTGATTATTTTGGTGCACAGGCCTGCTTCTTAGAGATTTACAAACCTCTTGCTTGTTTAGAAAAAAGGTAATGCCATCCATCACTGCACACATGTGCACTTAGACGCACACACTTACACACACAGTTCTCTGCATGTTTGCGGCACTAAGATTGCCTGCTCTCGTCTAAATATGCATCTATACTACTCACAGGATCCCCGGGATGTGAGCTGGCTCGTGGAGAGGCCAAGGCAATGAGATGTGAAAAACTGGCCTGTGGTCACCGAGCTCTCGGTGGGAAACGGTTTCGGTTCCATGTTCAGCACTATCTTTCTTAGTCATTCAGCAGTGCTTTTCCTGAAATGCTCCAAAAAAAAAATATTCATGAAGCAGGCCAGATGGATTCTGCAAAATTGACATTTTTGCAGTTTAAAAGTAACTGAGAGACAATTTACATGTACTGTAAAGTGAGGGGGCATCGTACTTAACGATTGTGAAATGCTTTGCTAGTGGCAGTTTGCTTTCTACGCAACTAGAAATTGTTTATATTGTTGCAAGTGAAATTTACAATCTGTACTTCTGAATACCATTTCAAAAAATTATGCAGGTCCCAGTGCAATTAGAGCTCATGTTAGCAAACTGGTAGGTGGGGATTTTTTTACTGGGTGGTTGACTGTTTCTTCTATCCCCTTCTGTTAAAGCTTCTCAGGAGAATATACTCAGCAAAACCTTTATCTAAACTACAAATTAACTGAAATTTGTATTCAATTCCCTCATTCCCATCTGCCCTGTGTCTCATCTTCATTTTCTGACTTCCTCCAGGACTCCTGGTTGGCTGTAGTTCCCAAGTAAACAACCCCGAACACATCCACAAAAAGTCTTTCCTCGGCAAATTTTTTCAAAGAGGAATCTGGAAAAGAGAACTTCTAAACCCAAAAGAATAAGTCTTAAATGGTGAGTGTGGTGTCCTATGACCTTATTTGGAAATAGGGTCTTTGCAGATGTAATTAGTTAAAGATCTTGAGATAAAAATCATTGTAGATTTAGTGTGGGCCCTAAATCCAGTGACTGACGTCTTTGTAAGAAGAGGAGAGGACGCAAAAAAAGTCCTGTGAAGATGGAGACTGAGTCAACCTTGCTGCCGTACGTGAACCCCAGGGGCCATCCAGAAAGTGGAAGGACCTTCAGAGGAAGCAGAGCAGCCCTGCTGACATCTCGATTTCAGACTCAGGAGAGAACACGTGTATGGTTTTAAGCAGCCCAAATGGCGGTGATTTGTTATGGGAGCCCTAGGAAGCCAAGACAATGGGACTTGAGCTGTCAGAACACTTGCAGAAGGGAAGAAAGGTATGGGCAGGTGACCTTCACTGAGCCCATCAAATCACACTATTGTATGGAGAACTGCCCAATACCCACACTCAAGTACTCATAGAAATCTCCAGTTCATAGTGTAGTATCTGTTCACAGACCACCTGACTTGAATTCCAGTCCACCACGTCCTAAGTGTGGGGCTTTGGGCAAGTAACAGCTGCACTCCTTAGTTTTTTTCATCTGTAAAAGAGAGTTAATACTATACCTCTCCCCCCCCAGAAAAAGACATTTTTTAAGATTAAATGGGACATTGTATGCTTAACTTTTAGAACAGTGACTAACACGTAGTAAGTACTCAATAAATATCAGCTGATTCTCTATGAAAAGAGGCTAGGCACTGACCTTTCAACTACCAGTTTGCCCTTTGGAGTTGCCTTATTTGAAGTGAAACTTTATTAGTAAAATGTATTCTTTTTTTTTTTAAAGAAGTGGAATCTTCCCTCTCTGTTCCCCTCAAAGGAAACTCATTAATGAAAATGAACATGGGAAACATTCCCTGAGTGCAAAATCAAGAACCTCCAGCTTAGCTAAATAAGGCCTCTTGCCTCCCTACCCAGGGGGCCAAGGGCCACTCTACTGTTCCTCTGCAAATTACATGTCAGTTGTCAAGGCAAGCAGTAGTTCAGAATTTAGGTGGATGCAGAGAGGGTCAGCTCTGAAATGTTTAATCTCTCTTTAAAAATGACAAAAGCAAATGTGGTCAACATTAATATTGGATTGCCCATGTGTCCATTTAGGGACACCTTTGTTATTTTAAATAGTGATCTAAGTACAGTTTTAAGAATAACAGTGCAAACAACTACACCAACATGAATCAGGATGTACATACTAGGAGTCAAAGGCAAATTTTGTGGCCAGATTTCCAGCTGAGCAGTTTTTTTAAAAAATCACAGAAATTGGTTGGGCAAAAACAATATACAAGAGAAGAAACAGCCTATATCAGAGACAACCTTAGATTGCCCAGAGAGGAAGTTGTCGTGAACATCTCTCTAGGACAGAGACTACTCTCAGAGTAGGGTCTTTTTAAAGGAGAAGCAGGGAAGTGATGGACTATAGGCTTCTCTTGTGAGGGAGTATGTTCTGTTCACCACACCAGCACTCTCATGAGGACATAGTTGGTGCTGAATAAATGTTGCTTGAACTGAAACGAGTACCTATTGTTACAGAACAACAAAGGGGGTGGTGACCTGAGACGATATACTATTACAGAAAGAAACCCCCTGCGTTCATTATGTCCGCCACCAGAAGAAAGACATTTCTCAATGCCAGAGATTCATGAAAAGGAAAGGAAATGTTTATTTAATGCTATACAAACTTAAAGTAGCGACCTAATGTCTTCATCAAAATCCCAAAGTCTCTTAAAACACCCACAAACACACACAGCCCTTCCTTCCCCCTTTGCCCAGTCTGGGGTACTGTATCTCAGGAAAAGAAATAGAAGTCTGCTACTCAGGCAGCCCCCGGGTCTTCTCAGTAATCTGTCTCAGCTGGTAGGCCTCCCTCGGTTCCCAGCACCATCAGCTGTGTCGCCAGCTGTGTGCTGGGATCTCTGCTGAAGCCGGGTGGTGGTTCCCCCTTCTAAAGCTGCAGGGGTCCCCACTCTGGCAAAGTCATGTGGTCCTCTCCGCACAATGGCTGTGGGAGTCTCTCCTCAATGGCTGCCATGTCTGGGTTTTAAATCCCTGCGCCAATCTTCCTCTGCAGACCCATTTCTGACTCCTCCCACAATCGGCTACACTTGCCAGCACTCTCATATCCTTCCAGCTTCACTGGGCTGCCATCGTGAGTCTGGGCAGGTGTGGCCCCATGTCATGGAGCCAATCATCTCCAAGCTCTCACACAGGTGCTGTAACTTGAGGGACCTGCCCTCCAGTTACATCTTGGTGGGGAAGTTGCTTCCATTCCCCTGGCTCAGAGCATGGCCACAGCTTTTTAACGTATCTATGCAACCAGTTAAAGGTTATAGATATGTTAAATGATCACACCAGAGGTTAGCTGCAAAGCTGTTGCTGTGCAAAACAGCTCTCAATGGCCCTAGTCCATGTGTCCCCTTCCCCCAACCCAAACCTGTGGTGGGGCAGGGTGAGGACATCCTAATATTTCCTGGACACCTTGAGTCCTGGACCCCATTCCAAATCCCTATTTGGGGCCCCCCTCTTGGCTGCACCCTGTTACACTACGAGAGTGGACAGCAAAGGCAGACATGGGACATAGCACCTGCCAGTGTCAACACTAACCAATGTCTGAACACTTTGCTCAAAAAGGACATCTCGTTTGCCCTTGTTCTGGAGTGAGGCTAGGCAGGCTGCTGTGGGAGTGCATAGAAGGATGGTGCACGATCGCATTGTGTATTCATAGGTCTTTGACCAATCTTCTGCTTCTAGTCCCCACACTTGGGCTCACACTGAGCAGCTGTTTGGGTTCCTGCTGCTACTTCTCAGAGCAACAGTTCTGCATGGCTGTGTGTAGTGAATGGCACAGCCTCAGGGTGTGGAGCTACACACCAGCCAGGGCTCTAACTAGCAGAAATCCTTCCGTGCCACATCCTATTAAGCATAACTTCTAAGCAATGCTGTTGAAACGGCTCCAGAGGCCAGATGGGATGTCTATAGCCAGCAAAAACCTCCATCCCCAGGACTCAGCCAACTGGGGGATTGCCCTAGGCCTGGCAGCATGAGTAGTTCCTTACTTGGGGAGCTCAGCCATGTGAGGCCCATGCATATACTGATAATCAGCTCCTTTGCTTTCCAGTGTAGAAAGAGGAATGTAACTCCTCTCTTCTGTATCCAAAGACTATTTTTCATTGTAAAGATGCCCTGACCATGCCCAGGCTGGCGTGGCTCAGTTGGTTGAAGCAGTGTCCTATAGACCAAAAAGTCATGGGTTCAATTACTGGTCAGGGCACATACCCATGTGGCAGATTCCCTAGTTGGGGCACCTATAAAAAGGCAGCCAATCGATATTTCTGTCTCATGTCAATGTTTCTCTCTCTGTTTTCCTTTTTTTTTTTTTTTTGAAGATTTTATTTAAATTTTACAGATGGAAGGGAGGGAGAAAGAAAGGGAGAGAAACATCATTGTGTAGTTGCCTCTTATGTGCTTTCTACTGGGGACCTGTCCGGCAACCAAGGCATGTGCCCTGACTAGGAATCGAACTGGCAACCCTTTGGTTCACAAGCCAGCACTCAGTCCACTGAGCCATGCCAGCCAGGGCCCCTTTCTTTCTAAAAGTAATGGAAACAATGTCCTCAGGAGAGGGGAAAAAAAAGATATTCTGGCCATCCTGGAGCCTGATTTCACTGTGTGTAATGCTGGGCCGAGAAATGCACGGTAAGAAGCCTTGCACCCTACCTGACATGGTGCTATCAGAGACAATTGCAGCAATCTGGGATTCGAGAAGCTGGGATAGGAAGTGGGCCACCTTCAGGCCCTCACACATCTTTCGCCTAATACAGATCCAGGGGATACGGATCCCCAGTGGGCAATGCAGATGTTGCTCCAGGGCTGAAACAGGCAGGAGGAGTGGTTGATGACCACTTCCCCAAAGGCTTCAGGAAACTTCTTTACCTTAGCCCATCCTTTTCTGGTTTAAAGCTTATAGCAGAACTTGATTTGCCTCCAGACCGATGAGGCCCTTACAGTTCAGGGAAATGTACATGGCCACACCCACCCATAAGGCAGATGATGAGCAAACTTTCCCTGAGTGACAGATGATTCACCAGTGTTCCTGCGCAGTCCAATACTGAGACTGGGGCAACCAAAGCTGCAGAAGCTGTCCTTGGAAGCCCAGAGGTTTACTCTTCATCATCAGGTTCATGAGCAGCTCAGAGCAGCACTGGACAGGACCCCCCAGGGCCATCTGCATTCCGTGGATGTGTAGACCCAGACATACACATTTGCCTCCTGCATTGCTATTCCTGGGGCCAAAGGCCGTGCTCCTCCCCCTCACAAAGCTTTTCCACCAGGAACAGCCCCCAGCCACTCAGATCCTGCCCCTTAGGTCCAAAGGTACTAAACTCATACTCAAAACTAAAATAAAAGTAGCCTGGATGGTGTGGCTCAGTGGATTGAGTGCCAGGCTGAGAAGTAAAGGGTTGCCAGTTCGATTCCCAGTCAGGTCACATGCCTGAGTTTCAGGCCAGGTCCCTAGTAGGGGGCTTGTGGGAGGCAACCATACAATGATGTTTCTCTCCCTCTCTTTCTCTCTCCCTTCCCTGTTGTCTAAAAATAAATAAGTAAAAATGTCTTGTCAAAGTCCCAGGATTTTCATTCCTCTAACATGCACTAGACCTAAATGAACTAATTGCATGTGTTTTATCCATTTATGGAAGTAGATTCAGAGGTCCTACTTCCGTCGGTGAAAACCCTTAGCCATAACATTTGAGTGTAATACACAATATTGCCAATGTGCTTCCTACAACTGATCTCTGTGCCCCACCCCCTACACATTAAAGTAACTTTGTTCAAGACCTCAAGGTGTGGACTCTCATTTGGGTGTCCACTGAGCTGTGCACGAGCCTTTTCTCTGTCCTGTACTCTGAGATTAGGAAAAAAAGGTGTTGGTTTATTGATGTGTACATAGCACATATTAGCCTTCAAATACTTGAAAAAGAATAAATGCATGAATGAATAAAGCCATAGCCTGGTAACTCTGGGTTGCCATACAAAGTTAAATTTCAGCCTTGTATCTATTGTCTGTTAGTTTTGTTCTTGTTTATGGGTTTGTTGTTTTGCACAGGTGATCCCAGGGCCAAACTATACTGCAATGGAAGTTCAAGTTCAGGAGAGAAGTCTGCAGAACTGAGACGCACCTGACCACAGCCAGAATTTGCCTGCCAGAGCAGATGTCAGAGATGATCCAGGCTCCTTCCACCTGCGAATGCACCTAAAAATAATTCCTCTGCAAGGGTCCTGCAGAGCCCGTGTTTTAACTGAAACACCACGACTAGGTGTGATACCCTTCCCTAGGAAGAACTGTTTCTGTATCCCTTCTACAATTACCAGGGGGTACCTACCTCTAACTTCAGCTTCAGCAATTCTCTGCCCCCACGTATGTGGCCTGAGGCCAAGGGTTACTGGCAAAGTCCTCAAAATAGCCATGTTAGTTAGACTTGGGCGTTTTTTTATAGCTTTGGTCAGAAGAAGCTCTGGGCAAGGAAAGCATGCATGGGTCAAGCCTACCATGCAAAGGGGAAGTTCAGGGAGATGTTCACTGTCGCAGCATCCAGGCAAAGGCAGGCTTGGGCCAGCTGTGCCTCCAAACGCACAGCTGGCTCATGGCCCCAGTTCATCTGCTGGGATCAGAGGAGGACAGTGTGAACGAGACACAGAGAAGAGGTTCTACTCCTGAGCATAGGGCAGCAGGTTAATTACACTCTGCCCCTGCCCAGTGGTGCGCAGTTCCCTTCTGGCACGGGTGCGGGAGACAGGTGTACGCTCATCTGGTCATCTGAGGTTTCCTTTCCACACGCTGGGCAGCTTCACATCGGCAGTGACTGATGTCGATGGAATATAACAGCATCACAGAGTGGGAAGGAGAGGGGGATGTGAGCAAGGGATCAGGATGAGAGAGCAGAACTGGGAAAGCAAGAGGATGAGAGATAGAAAAGGGAAAGGAGTTCTCAACAATGATTAACCTTCCTGTCCAGCTCCTTCCCCCGCCCTCAGGGTAGGCTCACAGGGCAGCACGCACCACCCACGCCCCCCCCCCCAAAAAATTGACCCGGGGTAAATATCTGCCAAGTCCCAATAAGACTTATTTGTTCATATTCCCATTCAGAGTCTGCATTTTTAACCCGTGGTGAGCCTTGCCCTCTATCACTAATGTTCACGATAACAGACACTTCGATGCCTTGTAGTTAGTGCTTTCACATGCATTATCTCATTACATCCCCTTCACACCCTTGTAGGAAACTCAGAAAAAAATAGTCTCCCTTTTAAAGATGAGGAAACAAGGAGTCAAAGACGTAAATTCTCAGCCAAGTTCACACGGCTGTGGCAGAGTGAGGAGTCGGACCCAAGATTCCGGTCCCCGGGCTGGACCAGTCTGCACGATGTTCATATACAGATGGGGGCCCACAGGATCTATGCGGCAGTGTGCAAAGCGTTATCCGAATGCTCAAGACATAGCCTCAGCTTTTCCTGTTTGCCTCATCTCTTCACTTAGACCACGAAGGTACCTGCTCAATCACCTGTCACCTTGGAAAGGGAAGGACAAAATAGAATGGCCACCTCTTCTCTGGGCCTCACGTTCCAGTGCTGGTCACTCTGTTAGTTACATTGCCAGGGTGGGTGGTTCAAAGAGGGAGAGAAATACACTTCTTTTTCCAGGTCTTGGGTGGAGGCTGAATGAGGGTACATTCCAAGGAGATACACTGGGGCCCCATCCAAGATAAAAGACCCAAAAAATGGGCAGTCAGGAAAGGGCCCTGTGTCAGGAGGAAGGGTCTTCTGTGTCCTGCCTCTGACCCCAGCCAAGTCCAGGAAAGGATCAGAGGACTTTGTCGTCCTTCCCTCCCCGCTCTCCCCAGGGCAAGAGTGTGGCTTCTCTAAATATGAAGTTTGTATATTTAATTGTATTGTCTGCTACCCATACTTGTATGTGTGTGTGTGTTTAACATTCTACAGAAGTGTCACCAAAGAAACATGGAAGTTAAGTCACCTGTTCAGATGCATTCAGGATATTCAATGGTATTGTAGATAGGGGCTCTGGTGCTTATAAACATTGTTTATCATATATTGTCTACATTATAATATGGTTTCAGCGGTGATATTGCAGGGTTTTTAACACCGGTATCTAAAGCATATGCATCTGTCCCATGCTGCCTTGGGAGTTCCAAGACAAAGAAGAACTCTTGATAGAGTTGGACTCACTGGACTCCAACTACTTACGTGTCCGTGGGCCAAGCATGTCTACCCATGGTCCTCAGCTTCGTCATCTCCGAAATGACTAGATTCAGTATTTAGGACCTCCTCCAGCTCTAACAATCAATGATCCCATTATACCTCGTCCCTCCACTCCCACCGTCTGCAGAGCACAGCAAGAAGCCTCATTTCCCTCCTTCTCCATGGGCAGCCCTGCCCACAGCCCTTCCGCAAACCAGGAGAAGGCTGATCTGAGAGACGTAACCCCTGCCTCTCCCTGCCCCTCCACACCTGTCGCCAGGCCTCAGCATGCTGGGTCACAGTAGGAAACGCCCACCTACCAGCTGGGTTGGTTTTATTTTTGAGAAAAGAGAACAGCTGAGTGATTTTAAAGATGGAACCGAAGACCAATTTAGCTAGTCCACTCCACGTTTTAGGCCCTGAAGCCTAAATTCAAGGACGGCAGTTGTGGCTGTGACAGGAAAGCGAAGAGGGCCAGGTGCTTTGTTCCCCGCTGCAGGAGCAAAACTGCAGACTTTAAGAGATTTTTCCAACAAGCTCCTGCTAGATGGCTTTGGTCTTATTCTTCTCTTTATAAAAGGTATTCACTAGCGTCTGGCCTTTTGAACCTTTTGGCTTAAGGAATAAAGAGGGTCAGCAAGTTAACAAATTAGCCATGTTCCGCCTAGCCAGGCCATCAAAAGCTCATTTTACTTGGTCTCAGCCTAACCCATCTTCAGATCCTGATATGTATCTGAATGATGAAAAGCTCTGCTCAAATTTGTGAAATATTTGCCAGTGGACTAAAGCAGATCCCATAGACCCATTTCTCATTAAAAAGGTCAATGCCAGGGACATCTGATGCTTTATAACTGCCTGATTCAATTTAGCAGGTCAGGCCTGACTAATCCTACCTTATGATTGGGGTGAACTCATTTCCCCTGAAAATCATTCCCACAAGCCACTGGATTATGTACTCCAAGCCTACATTTTTTGTAATACAGATGTTAATAGAATGTTGATCGAATCTAACTCATCCATTAAACAAAACGGGGGGTGGGGAGAATCTGCACTACAAATTAACACTCAGACGTCATAAGCAATGAATTCTAAATGTTACTAGAAACTGGATCACGTCTGTAGCCAAAGAGCAGAGTCAGAAAGAACAGGTGGAAGCAAATCTGTTCAAAGTTCATGGAGTCTGAGTCCACAGCTGTTATAATTAGAAAACAGGGGAATCTGTTTTTTTCTTCAACCTTTCCTTAGAATTAATAAATTAAGACAAATAATACTATAAAACACACAGACCCCTGGCCTAGATTCAGAACTGGATCCTATTTTTTGGTTCTGACTCTTACTGTGTAATTCCGGGGCGGGGGTGGTGAGTGTGACACAGAACCCTCCAATCTCTGGACCCCAATTACTTCATGCGAGGGTTTCAAAGTTGTCTTTTTTACTACACCCAGTGGTATTATTCTTTGATTCTAAATATAAGTGTTAATTATGCAGACAAGCTTCTAATGTGAAGCCTAAGAATTTATATATCTATTCCCAAGACAGGTACTGTTCAAAAATGTGTATCTTTTTCCTCTTAACTACTTTATGTGTGATTTTCAGTGTTTCTGGGTGAACTATGATTATAATACCCAAAACAGGATTTCCTGTGTGTTTCCCAAACATCCCCATTTTTCCTTCTGGACAAAGATAAGATTACAGGTCTCTACCCCCTTGAATTAGGCACGATATTACAACATGCTCTAGCCAATGAAATGTGACAAGTGACGACAGAGCTGGCCCCTAATTTTCTACATTATTTTCCTCTCTGCCAATATTGTAGACAGTGACTGCTCCATTGTCCTGGGTCTCTGAGCAGACAAAGCAGAGCAGGGCCCCCAGCTGGTCACCAATCAACATGGACCATGAGTGTGGAACAAACATTTTTTTGGTTAAGCTACTGAGATTTAAGTGATAGAACTCCACTTCAAAAAGATTATCATCCAGTTGGTTGTTAAAAGAAGTAGAGTACGGAAGGAGCAAATAGTGTGTCTTCCAATTATTTTAAACACATAATGCCTTGTTTAGGGAGTAGGCTATGATATTTCTTTGCAAGTGTTTACCCCACAGCCAGAAGAATGAAGGCGTCGGATGTTGTAAAATCAAGTGCCTGAGAGAGATCAGGGTGGAGTCCAGAAAGACCAACAATTAGGGAAACGCCAACTAGTAAAACGACAGTAGCTGAGTCATAACAGTTGGTTTAGGTACAAAGAAGCTGATTCTAAGATGCCCAAGGGACAAATTACAAGGGGAGGCCCAGACTGAGTGCTGAGAACAAAGAAATCTCACCAGCAGTGAGTTTCTGTTACATACCTCCTGGTTTGCAGCTTTGCCATGCCTCGGTAAAGTGGTCATAATTTCTGGTTCTTTTCTGTCAGCTGTAACCCACGGAGGAGTCTTGGGAAGCAGCCATGCGCACAACTCATCAGAAGATATGTTCTTGATTACTAACCAAAATATTTCTTATCCTTGCTTTGTGTTTCCTAACAATGCAATGGCATTAATTTTCCCCTGCCAATGTAAACACCATTAATTGCTGTAAGTTAAGCAAAGAAACACCATTAATTCCTAAAGTCAAAACAGAGGGAGCCACAGGGTGCGGAGCATTGCTTTCCTTACCAAAGTCAGCAGCAAGGACAATGCAACCGAGAAGGGGGAGGGGGGCTGCTTCTGTCAGCAACTTCCTGGTTGCTATCCTTTAGCAACTGTGGCCCACTTCAAATGTACCAATTTACAGATGCATGCGAACTACAGCCAGGGTCATTTTACCGTTTGTAAGAGGAAAAAACTGCGGGCAGGTGTATAACCGATATTTTCGCAACAGACAAATGTAATTAGTCCCAAGTTCCAAGGCCTGCAAAATGAAGCCATATTATCTGAATTGCAGATTCCACACCTGCTTTCATGCAGCCTTGAAGGTGTAACTTTCTATTATTCTCATGAATTTTCAGTTCCCGGGGAATCACCTGGGGAGTTGCATATTGGAATCACCTAGGGAGCTTTTAACAACCCCTGCACACTCCAGACCAATTACTTAAGCATTTATAGAAGTGTGACCCAGACATCAGTGCTGGTTATATCGTTTAAGCCTCCTCATACCAGGTGATTATATTTTAAAATCTAATTTTGGTCCTTTCCCCAGAGATTGTAACTTAATTGGTATAGGGAGCAGCCAAAGTATTGGGGTTTTCGAATAGCTCCCCCAGGTGATGCTAATGTGCAACCACATTTGAGAAGCACTCCAGAGGATGGAGACAAACCTTGGGAGTGTTACCTCCCTAACCCTTGCTCCCAAAGACAAGGGATATAGGGCCTTGAGGTGGTTTTAAAAGCAGTGTTTGGATTAATTCATTGGATTGATTTATTTGTTCCAAGCATGGGTCAATCACTAGTCCCAGGGGATGCAAAATACAAAAGGCCAAAATCCTGGAGTTCAGAATCTAGTTCAGGTGCTATAATAGTGTATAGCACATGTGATGAAAGGGGTAAGCAATCATTATTATAATGAAATATTGCTTCTACCTGAAGAGGGGTCGGAAAAGTTTAACCCAAGCGAAAGATGCCTAGATGTCTACAAGAACCAGTAGTTGCAAACGGGTTAGGAGTATGGCACTCCAAGCCACAGGAACAGAATGTACAAAGGACTGAAGTACACCTTGCCCGAGGCAGTTTTGGTTCCAAGTGCAAAAATTGACTCTAAAGTATCTTAAGCAAGAAAGAAAACATATAGGGAAAGGGAGATATAGAAATAAATCATGAAACCCCAAGATAAAAACTATGAACTTCAATAGTCTCTCTGTCTCTCTCTTCAAACCAGAGTATTTTTTCTGCTGCAATGGCTGGAATTGGTTGCCCAAAAATGGTAGCTTGCTCCTGAATGGTCATGTTCTCACTTGTAGCAATCAGCACAAACTAAGTTGGTATCTTTGAATTTCAAGTCCAAATTCCTGGGAAAGAGGATGTGATGGGTCCAGCCCAGGTCAGGGGCCCACTTCTAGTCCAATCTGCTATAGCCAGGGTCATTTAATACAAACATGGTTGTCAAGGCCTCTACCTCAAGAGAGATGAGGATACAACTCTTCATGAATAAGGGATTTGAGGAGCATATATCCCAGAAGTAGTCTGACAAATATGTGAGACGGTAAGTCCAAAGCATGGCAGAAAGACCTGAGCATAGATAACAGAGTGGAAAATGAAATTAAAGAGATTTTGACCTCCACAAAGTGTTAAGAAATCCAAGTCAAGACTATATAAAAGGATAATATATCGTGACTAGGTGGGGTTTATCCTGGGAATGTAAGACTGGTTTCAAATTTTTTAAAGCAAAATAAATTAAATGTATTAAAATTTATCAAAAAATTATCATATTTTAAGCCTAAAGAAGAAAATCATATGATCATTTCTGTAGATGTATAAAACATTTTAACAAAATTCAATATTCATTCATGATTTTAAAAAACTCACCAAACTAGGCACTAAGGCAACTTAATCAACTTAATCATACTGGAAGTCCTAGTCAATGAAATAATAGGTAAGAAAAAACGTATATAGACAGAAAAAAATAAAATAAAACCATCTCCATTAATAGATGACAAAATTATCTATACAAAAAATTTAAAGGAGTCTCAAAAAACCTACTAGATTTAAAAGTAAATTTAACAAATTTCAAGATATCAATAAATAAAATTCAATTGTATTTCTATCTATTGGCAATAAATAATTTAAAATACCATCTTAAAAAATAACATTTGCAAAGTTATCAAACAGCATGAATGCTTAGGGATAAATACAACATAATAAACACAATGTTTATATTCTGAAAACTCCAAAATATTGATGAAAGAAATCAAAGGTGATCTAAATAAATAAATAGATATACCATTTTCATGGATAAGAATACTTAGTATCATTAATAATGTCAATTCTTTTAAATTGATCTATACCATTCAAAGCAATCCCAATCAAAATTTCAGCAGGTTTTCTTGTAAAAATCGATAAACTGATTCTAAAATGTATATGGAAAAGCAAAAAAGTAAAATAGTTAAGACTTTGTTGAAAAAGAAAGTTGAAAAACAGCTACTTCCTCATTTTGAAGATTTATTTAAAACTACGATAATCTAGACGGTGCAGCCTTAGTGAAAGGATGGAGACCTGGACCAATGGAACAAGAGTCTAGAAATAGAACTCGTGTGTGTGTGTGTGTGTGTGTGTGTGTGTGTGTGAGAAATTCATTTTTGATAAAGGTCCAAAATGATTCAACAGAAAAAGATAGTGTCTTCCACAAATGTCGCTGTAATAATTAAAATTTGCATAATTAAAGTAAAACAGTACATGCATTGTGCCCTGTACAAATGTTAACTCAAAATGAATCACAGACCTGAAAGGAAACATAAAACTATAAAACTTCCAGAAGAAAACAGAGAAAATATCTGTGCCCATGGAATAAGCAAAGACTTCCTGGATATAAAAGCACGACCCATTAAAAAAAATTAGTAAGTTCAATTTCAAAGTTAAAAATTTCTGCTAGTTGAAAGATACTATTAAGAAATAAAAAGTCAACCTATGAACCAGGTGACAATAAAGAATTATATCCATTATACATAAAGGATGATATCCATTGTACATACACAATTCAACAATGTCAGAACAAATTTTTGGTGAGTGAACAATTCAAATAGATACTTCAAAGAAAAGATAAAACCATGAGATACCATTATATACCTATTAAAAAAGAACTAAGAGTTTAAATACCAGATAATTCCAACTGCTGATGTGGATGGGAAGAAAGTAAAACTTCCACACGTTGCTGGTAGTGATGAAACATGGTACAGTCACTTTGGAAAACAATTTGGCAGTTACTTAAAAAGTTAAACCTAAATTTGCCATAATGATTGAGCAATGACACTCTTAGGAATTTACCCCAAAGAGACAAAAGCATAGGTCAGTGCCCATTCCTGTACGTGAATGCTCACAGCAGCTTTATCTGTCACCACCAAAAACTGGAAACAACTAATGTGTATTAGTTCCCTGTTGCTGTTCAACCAGTATAACAAGTTAACACAAATGTAGTAACTTAAAAAATGCATTTCCTACCTCATAGTTGTGAGTCAGGAGTCTAGGCATGGCTTAGCTGCTTAGGTTTTCATAAGCTGCACTCAAGGTGTTGACTGGGCTGTGATCTCCCTTGGAGGACTGACTGGGGAAGAATTTGCTTCCAAGCTCACGTCTTTTGTTGGCAGAATTAATTTCCTTGCTTTCGTATGACTAAGAGCCCCAGTGTTTTGCTGCCTGTTAGCCAGGGGCTGTCTTCAACCCCTACAGGCTACCTTTAGCTCTTTATCCCTAGACTTCTCCAATATGACTGGTTACTTTCTCAAACCAGCAAAGAGAGTCTCAAAAATGAGTTGTCTATTAAGACAATTTTATATAGGTAACACAATCAGGAGAGTGACATTGCATGACCTTTGCCATATTCTATTGGTTAGAAACAAGTACCAAGTCCCACCCACACTTACAGGGAGGAGATGAATCGAAGGCACAAACACTGGAAGGCAAGGGTCAGAGGGGCCACCTTAGAGTCTGACCGTTATACCATATACCCATCAACTAGGGAACGGATACGCACACCATAATACACGCACACATACAAAGTCTGTCCAAGAAAAGGTCCAGCCATTGTTAATATAACGAGAACAGCTTGTGCGACATAGATGTAACCTGGCAGCCAAGGAGAGTGATCTGGAATGTGCATGCATAAATAATGACTTCACTGTACTAGTCAGTAGTGGAGGTACATGCCCACTGAGTTGGCATGTGTACTGTGTGGCCATCACATTCAAAATGACTGAGCAAGCAGGGCAATGAATCTGTATTGAATTTTGTGTTAAGCTTGAACATTCCTCTGCAGAAACTACTCAGATGATTCAGAGTGCCCCAGCTACGGGCAACTGGTGATTGGCAGCTTCATCACGACAATGCACCTGCTCTTGCATCACATCTCGTGCAGGGTGTTTTGGCAAAACATCACCCAGGTGACTCAGCCCCTCTACTGCCCAGATTTGGCACCCTGAGACTTCTGGCTTTTCCCAAAACTAAAATCACCTTTGAAAAGGAAGAGATTTCAGACTGTCAATGAGATTCAGGAAAATATGATAGGTCAGCTGATGGTCATTCCAACAAAGGATTTTACAGAGTGTTTTGAACAGTGGAAGAAAAGCTGGGAGAATTCTGTGAAGTCCCAACATGCCTACTTTGAAGGGGACTGAGACTTCATTATCCTATGTACAATGTTTCTTGTATCTTCTTCAATAAATGCCTCTATTTCGCATAGTGCATGGCTGGATACTTTCTGAACAGGCCTCACATACCACAAAAGTGTGGAATGCACACAGTGCGATACTACTCAGCAATGAAAGAATGAAATACCAACACCTGCACAACATAAAAAGTTCTCAAGTGCAGCACACTGAATAAAAACAACCAAAGTCAAAAAGTTACATGCTGAATTGTCCCATTTACATGATTCTAAAGAAAAGGGAGTACTATACAGACAGAAGAAAAGACTGCTGTTGCCAGGGGCTCAGGGTGTGGTGAGGGCGGTGACCTGAGGGGAATTTTCTAGGAAAGGAAATGTTCTGTATCTTGATTATGCTGGGTAGTTATACAAATGCGTATGTTTTTTTCAACTCATGAGCTGTATACCTAAAGGATGAATTTCACTGCATGTAAACTATACCTCCATAAACTTGACTTAAAAAAAAAATAAAGACACACAGTGACAGCGAAGTTGGCAGCAGACAGAAAGTTTCCTTTGATCTCACCCCCACTGCGTGCCCTCGGGGGCAGCCCCGGAGGAATTGCAGTAAGGCTCCCATAAACCGTATCTTAGTATTGTTCTCAGTAAATTTACAAATAGGAGAACTGCTTATTTTAGGTGAGTTTTAAATGTTGGCAGAGTTTTCATTTACTTACTTATTTATTTTTTGCTTCAAGAAAACACAGAAGCAGTAAGAAAAAATGAAGAACATATGATAAAATACTGCCCACGTACAAGTGGAAATGGAAATTGCTCCCACTGGGAGAAGGCAGAAGAGCACTCCAGTAAGAAAGAGGACACTGGGTCCTCAGCCAAAGGACAGTCACAGCCCAGGACAAGGAGAATGGTGTTAGCAAGGCAGAAGCATGAGCTTGCCTGGTCGCTTTAAGGAGCCCGAGGTAATACTCGAGTAATTCAAACCTGGAAGCAATCTAGATAGCTCTATTAAAGTTTATTCTCCACTCTGTTTCTCTTTTAACCTGGTAGTGCACACTTGCAGGCAGGGACACTGACCATTTGCTGGTGAGGAAAATGATAGTTTTTTCAGGTTTTCCAGGTTTTCCAGCTTGTCTCAGCACCCTGACCTACAAAGGGACTTGCTCAATGGCTTTAGTTCATCCCTTCGTGTCCCAGGAAAAACAACACTGCAACAAAGGCTCGTGCAAAACCAGTCAGTGGTCTGAAGAACGAACTAGCTGCTAAGTGTTTCCTGGTGGACAAAGCACAAACCTGATGACCTTGAGGAGCCCTAGGTAGTCACCGGAAGTCTGCCCCTGGCTCAGTGAGCTTGAACAAGAAACCGACCTTCTCTGGCCTCAGGCTCCATGTCTATAAAGGGGAGGCTTAGCTGATTTTAATCATTACTAGGGTGTTTTTTTCTGGATCTAAAATGTAATCACTTATTTCTTAGTTGCCTACCTTCTTTGGGCTTTAATGTCTCCATCCTCAAAGTGATTGAAACAGAGGAAATCTAAGTGATCCATACAAATTTTACAATAAGGACAGCCAAGAGAACTTTGCATTATCAGTGATTTATTGGGGAAAACTGCTTTTTAGCTAGTCCCACTTTGGAGTATTCTTAACGGTGCACAGTATATCCACTTACCCATAACGTTGCAGGTATGAGGCACTCTAGGGATTTCTCTTATTATGTATTAACAATTCTCTATGAATTAGAATAAAAGTAACACTAGATTAAACAGAGACGCTATGAGAATACAGGAGATTAGGATTCTGATAAACACCTTCAAAATAGAAAAATATGATTCATCGATGAATATTGAGTGTTCATTGCACACGTATCTTTGCGGTAGGTAATACAGAGTTCAACTTTCTAATCTGTTTGGACTTGAAAGCACATTTTAATATATTTGGACTTTTTAAATTGGACTGTTTCCATGCCTATGAGTTAAATGAAAACTAAATTTTGCTCCCTCATCAGGAAGTACCATGAGCAGTAAGCATCCCCTTACATTTAGGTTCCTCTTTACTCATGTATTAGACACTTTTGTCCAAAATAGTAAGTCCCTGCTCCAAAAGAAGCCTTCCTTTTTAGAAATTTTCCTTATAAGTGAAACAAAATAAAAACAGGTGCCTCAGATTTCCCTTTGGATGCCTTCTGCTTAAGCAAACGGTGTGTTTGTGCTTCCCTGTGGGTCAGCTTCATTCCTCCAGGCCCAGTTGGCATTTGCTCTTGGGAAAAACCTCACTCATGCACACATGCATGCACGCACGCGCCATCTCACTCACGTCTCGCTCACGCACCACCTGGTTTCCCTGCCTCCCCTCAAAGCCCTGCAGGCTGCTGCCCTTGAAAGTTACAACTACAGTTAAGTAACCAGATCAATGCCACTTCCACGGCTGTTGGTGCCACCCCAGGAACAGGCTACTTAGCCTGAACATTCTGAAATGTTTGAAAATTGCTTCTAGGCCCTGGCTGGTGTAGCTCAGTGTATTGAGCACAGGCCTGTGAACCAAAGCATCACCGGTTTGATTCCCAGTCAGGGTACACACATGCCTGGGGTTGCAGGCCATATTCCCAGTATGGGGTGTGCTAGAGGCAACCACACATTGATGTTTCACTCCCTTTCTTTCTCCCTCTCTACCCCATCTCTAAAATAAATAAATAAAATCTTTAAAAAATATGTTAAAAAAGAAAGAAAATTGCTCCTCTACATAGCTTTACTGGCAACATCTTTTCACTTCCAAGACAGTGCTTTGAGCTTCTTGTTGACCCTTGTCCCTGGGAAGCCTCTGCTCACCCCAACCAGACTTAGCCCCCGTGAGCCCAGCATCAGAGTAAGGCAGCCCCGGTTCTCAGCAGCCTCCACCACACCAAGGCTGTACCTCCCTCCCACCAGAAGGCCTTTTAGCGTTTGGAGAAGCATTTGGGGAATGGAGTCTCTTTAAAAAGTTCTATAAAGTTTTCAACTGCTCTCTTTTTTGTTTATTTTATTACAGTTGTCCCAAAGTTTTCCCTTTCCCTGTTTCCACGCTCTCTCCCACAGTCAATCCCCCCTCCATTGTCCATGTCTGTGGGTCATTCATACATGTTCTTTGACGAATCCCTTCCTCTTCCTTCAACCATTCCCCCTCCTCCCTCCTCTCCTCCTACAGCTGTCAGTCTGTTCCATTTTCCATGTCTCTGTTTCTGTTTTTCTTGTTAGTTTATTTTGTTCATTAGATTCCAATGATAAGTGAGGTCATATGGTATTTGTCTTTCACCAACTGGCTTATTTCACTTAGCATAATAGTATCCAGCTCCACCCATGCTGTCATGAAGGGTAGGAGCTCCTTCTTTCTTTCTGGTGTGTAGTATTCCATTGTGTAAACGTACCACAGTTTTTTAATCCACTCATTTACTGATGGGCACTTGGGCTGTGGAATCAACTCTTTTCAATATTTGAATCCTTGACACACATATGAATAAACAGCAGTGGAGCTGCCTTGAAAAGAAAAGGAAAAACACACAAAAAATGCCTTTCCTACAAAGGGATACTACTCTTACCCTATGCAACTCCTTGAAACACTCATTAATAAAATGTTGTAGAGTCTTTAAACCCCCGTTTCTTGGGATTGAAATGATTACAGGCCTTCTCTGGGAGGGAGCTACATAAATGCTAAGCCTTTTCTAGAATTAGTTCTAATAAATGAAGTCATAAAAAGAGCATGACACTGGCTTCAAAAGACCCAGATTTGAGTCCCATCCTTACTTCTTGCCAAATGTATGTATCAAAAAGCTCATTTCATGTCTCTGCGATTTGGTGTACCCCACTGTAAAGTGGGGACAGGGCTATTATGAAAAATACTTAAATAAGATGTCAGAAACATAGTGAAACTTGATAGATATGTCAAGTCAAAACACATTTCCTGATCAGCTTGGTTACAAGAGAGCTGCCCAGCCCTGGTTTCATGCCTCTGTCTGCCTCACTTGAAATACTCATTGATGCCTCATTGAATGAGCCATCATTTCATGGGTGTATGTTTCTTTTCCTTCACTACAGTAAGTTTTATCTTTTTTTTATTGGTGTCTCCCCCAGCACCAAGTGTAATCTTTGCACCCAACAGGCATTCAATAGATACTAATTGGTTGATTGATTAAACTTGAATTTCAACACCATCTCAGCACCTTCCTGAATCAGAGAAACCATTATGCAAACACTAAAAACATTTACCCAGTAAACATAAGTTTTGAGGAGATCTTTGTTCTGTAGAAAGAGCACTGACCCAGAAAAGAAAAACAGTTGGGCTCATGTTCTGGTTTTGTCACATAATAAGTGACCTTTGGAAAGTTACTCAAATCAAGCCCTAGTTTCCTCATTCTAAACGGAGGCAGCACCATCTGTCTCACAAAATTGCTGTAGGAATTTAGTACAATGACCTCCTGGAAAGTGTCTGTGCATCATTGATGTCAAGGATTGTGAGAGTCTACCAAAAAATAACACAAATAAATAAAATATGTGAATACTAAGAAAAATCACTTCTAATAACTCATTAGAGGACAATTTTAAAGTAAGACATTTTATTGACATCTACACATTTATGCTGTCCGCATTTAAACAAAGGTATGCTCTGTACTTAACCAGCACTTTAGAGAGGATATCTAGGGTTATTGGATATCCTGAAATTGCTGATACCTACAAGCAATAGGTCATCAAAAATGCACACAGCTCTCAATCAATATTGGATTGAAGATATGCAGTCAGGCATCATTGGACCAGGACAGTCACATGAGCCGGTAAGAGCAGCAACTGCCTGTCAACAAAAGCTCCGTACTAGAGACAACCTCAGGAACCTCCATGAAAATACAGGAATCAAGACTCCATGTCTACAAAGAGGTCTTTACACCAGAGGATTCCAAAGAATGGAATATTTGAGTTGAAAAAGAAAGAAAATGGAGCATGTATTGGATATTTGCTCTCTGGCAATCTTGGTCTAGACATATAAAACTGTTTCATTAGTTGATTCTCGTATCACAGGCAGAAATGGATACAGACAGTTATTAAGACTTGCCTGATATCACAGTAAGGGTTAACATCAAGACCAGGATTAGAACCCAGGGACTAGTAATAAAGTCTCGTGTCCTCATCCATTTCACGGCAATCCACTTACCAAGCCAGAAAGCCCTGGTCAGGTTAACTCCTGCTGCACCCATGCAGAAGGATAATTTCTCCTTTCCCCAACATCATGAAAGAATCCTGAAAACTGGCAACTCACCCTCATACCCCCACCTCCACAGTTCTGCAAGAGATTCTACACAGCACCTAAGGTAATTTATACAAAAACTCAGAGGGTAATGAAAAAAAAAAAACATAAGGAACCAAGAGAAGAACTGACCCCTTGCCTTCATTTTATGCTGGAAGAAACTGAGACCCAGCAAAGTTAAGTAATTTTTTCCCAAGGTCATACAAAAAAAAACAAAAAAAAAAAAACAGAAGGAGAAACATGACCACCATTCTGATGTCCATATTCCATTGTCGTTTGTCCAGAGATCAAGAGCTCTACTTTTTCTGTTTGTGTGTGTGTGTGTGTGTGTGTGTGTGTTATGAAAACTATAGATCAGTGGTTCTCAAACCTAAGCAAGCATTGCAGTCATGGGAGGGCTTCTTAAAGAAGAACGGGCCCATCCCAGGGTGTCCAACTCAGAGATGTGGATTGGAGCCCTAGACTTTGCTTTTCTAACAAGTTCCCAGTGTTGCTGATTCTGTGGGTCCAGAGTCCACATTTTAAGTACCTCTACTGCAGAATTAATGCCAATGTTAATGCTTTAGCTCTTTTGTACCAAGTTCCTTTTTCCACTAGGTTGGAGAGGAGAATAAATTCTGTTCCAACTTCTCTTGGATTGAAAACATGGAAAGAAATACTTCTGGACACGTGCAGCAATGGCATGAGTTTTGCTGGGAGACTTGGACATAACCAGTGCAAACAGAAGGACCTGGAAGACCACGGGGTTCTTAACTCAGTCAATTCCATGTACTCTCAGAGCGACAGCCAGCAGCCGTCCGTTAGAGCAGTGCTTCCCAACCTTTTCCATGTCAAGACATACCTGGGAAATGACAGTGTTTGTACAGAACCAGAGTGAAAATAAAGGCTCTCCGTGGCCAGAGTAGCCTATCAAGGTGTTCTGGACATGCCAGGCTCTGTGACTAACAGGATCAATATTTTCTTCTGCCTGAACTGATTCACGGCATGGCTGGGAAGTGGTCCGCTCCAGAACCACAGCAAGTGGGGGAGCTGAGGCTTCAGTATTACTTGACCAGTTAAACATAGAAGATTCACCCACCCTTCTTATTAATGACAGCAATGGTATCCCAATGATCAAAAGTAGATATTAAAATATAAAAATCTTCAGCAAGGACAAAATAAAAATAAGTCTCTCAAAGGGTGAATATCTCTGCTAAGCAGAAACTAACAATACTGAAACTCGAATTTCTTCCTAGTTCTTAAACTCTCTGCCTGAATCTAAAGGTATGGTCTTTTTTATTGTATGAGAATAATTTTACTGGCCTCATTTTTTCATGTCATTAAAACCCCTTTGATGCTGATTTCACCGAATCTAAGAAAACATTGCATGTTAGATAGACTATTACAGGATATGTTAGTAAGAAATAATCCTGCCAATGAAAAATATGGCTTTATTCATCTACAAGCAGAATTTTAAATTTCTCTTTAAACTCACTTAGCCAGTTCTCATATATTACTCTGTGCACCCATCAAGAGGAAAAATAAGCTCACCCCATCACTACTTCATCCTCTGCATCTGGCACTGTCACTTTCTGACTCCTCCATAATACATGTCCTTATCCACTTTGTGACATGCCTTAATTCATCACTAATGACACAACTTAGAAAATGATAAAGTATGATTACTAAGATTTTCTTCCAGCCCCCCTTCGTTCATTCTGTAAGTTTTTTTAATAAAGATTTTATGTATTTATTTTTAGAGAGGGAAGGGAGGGAGAAGGAGAGAGAGACACACATCAATGTGCAGTTGCTGGGGGTCATGGCCTGCAACCCAGGCATGTGCCCTGACTGGGAATTGAACCTGCGACACTTTGGTTCGCAGCCTGAGCTCAATCCACTCAGCTATGCCAGCCAGGGCTCATTCTGTAAGTTTTGATGTCCATGCCCTAAAATGACCACTCTAGCCCAGTACCACTGACCTATTATGATTGCAAGATGTCCTCTGAATTTATAGATGTAAAAATAGTTCTTAACTATGGAAATTCCATTTAATATTGCTGAGAGTTCACAGAGAAGCGATGCCCTTGAGTTTCTGGAAGGGGACCCTTTCTCAATGTAACAAAGCCCCTTTGTGAGATTAAAAACTCTGGTTTTTGGAGTTTTCTCTTGAAGGCAACTCCTTCTGAGTTCCTGAGCTGAACAAACCACACCTTGAAATCCTAAGCTGCTCCTATCAATTGCTGCCTCTGGAATAGTCACTGCCATGGGCGACTGGAGTCAGCTGCTGTGGAAACAAACCAGGCCTTTCAAAGGTATCAGACTTGTCTTTCATGTGCCACATAATATTTGTGCCCCACAGTACAAACAGAGCGCTTTCCAGGTTGGCATAACAGCACTCCATCCCAGTCCCAGCAGGACTCCGGTGGGGACCCATGCTGGACATCACCCTGGGATCAAAGTGATGATGAGAGCGACAGCCAGCAGTGCCTCCCAACCTTTTCCAGGTCAAGACATACCTAGGAAATGACAGTGTTTTTTCAGTATTTTTCAGGCTTTTCTGGGTGAAATGCAAATCCAGGCTGCTGCCCTACAAGACACTTGTCCTTCAGATCAGTTCAGCAAGTACCTTGCCTATCGAGGACCTTCCATAAACCCAGCAATCTTTAAATCAGAGTTGCTTGGGAGTGAGGGTTACAGATTATTATAGTCAAGACAAGAAGTCCTTCCCTCAAGGAGTGGATGTTTGGGCTGATTAGGTAAGGCCTGGACATATGAAAGAATTAAAGAAAAATACAAGGTACAGATCAATCTCAAATCTCCCAGCAAATGTCAAGTAGTAGTACAAATGCCAAGTGGTAAATATTGAGTGTAGTTATTTACTGGAGTTAGCAGGAAGCATTTTTTGGTGAACATGACCATAGCCAGCTCCTGAAGGATGCGTGGGATCCAGTTGCACAAGACAGTCCAAAGGAAATGAAACAGTGTGCGGAGATGGGGATATTGAACAGACATGCACAGATGGAGTCCGGTGGACACATACAGATAATCAAGCTCTCACACATTGGGGGGATTATTAGTGAACTACCCAGGTTCCAGGTGGGTCTGAAATAGAATCACATGTATCCTTATAAGAGGCAGGCAAAGGAAGATTCTACCACACACAGAGGAGGAGACACAAAAATAGAGCAGAGAAAGATGCTGGTCTTGAAGACTAGAGTTACACTGACGTAAGCTCAGGAATGCCTGCAGCCACCAGAAAAGGAGAGAGGCAAGGATGCCCCCCTGGAACCTCCAGGGGCTTGATTTTGGTCCAAGTTATGCTCACCCTGGCCTTCCCGTCACCGGACTTGTGAGAGAATAAACCTGTTGTTTTAAGCCCCCAAGTTTGTGGTAATTTGTTACAGCAGCCACAAGAAGCTAATACAATTCAAACTGGCTGCCTCAGATCCAAGTATCACCTCCTCATGCAACTGATTCCGAAAGAAGAGAGAACATCTCTTTTCACGCCTTGATTCCCATCTTCCTTAACGAGAAAAGAAAATCTTTTCCAGGAACTGTGGCACACTTCTCCTGCAGGCTCCCTGGCCCACAGCTAAGGCGATCACAAGGAAAAGGAAAGTGAGATAACCATGATAAGCTTAGATCGACCATGGCACACCCTCTGGAATGCAAAGAGGGCCAGGTTTCTTGAGTGCACTGTTCTCTGGTTAAAAGGAGACTGTGGACAAGGGAGAAGGGTCACACAGCTGCTGGGTAGGCAACCAACATGTCTGTGCTCTTGGTGCTCAGTACCTGTCCCAGCCTCTTCACCCTGACCCTCTTGGCCATGCCCACTGTGGCAATGCTGGGACCTCGACTGCTGGTGGGAGCCCAGCTGTCCCCACTGCAGCCACGCCATGGGGCCCTGCACGATGTCACTGCTCTGCCCTCGCATCCCCATCCCGATCACTGCGAACACCTGTCCCTCCCACATAGTGGATGACACCACAGCATTAAACTCCATAGTCAATAAATATGCTGCACCCCTGGAACTAATAATGTTGTATGTCAACTATACTTTTAAATATAAAAGAAACAACATTCTCCTCACCATGAGGGAGCTGTGATTTGAGAGGAGGGTGATGTTTCACTAGAAGAGAGGTGAGTGGGAAATAAAATCGATACTGTATTTGGACTCACTTTGGCTTATAGCTGTTTTCTGCAGATCTGGATTTTCACTGAAATTATTCTAGCAGCAGCAGCAGCAGCAGCAACCCAATCTACACCAAACTGACTTGGACTGTGTCCAAAGTTCTTCACGTCTAGCAGAGTTTAAGATTGCATCTCTCTCTCCCCTTTGAGTCTCTCCAGCATTCTCCTGCAGTTCTCACCCACAGCCCCAGCACAGTGTTAATAAAAACCTAATGCAGAGTGCTCTCTCCCCTTGGTTTTGGTCCTTGGGTCAGGCAGCTAGGTCTCAGCTAGAGTTGGCGCAGCGGAACTCTGCCCCCCAAACTGTCATCAAGGACATCTGGGCTGGAGGGCAGTGGCATGAGACAGCACTCTCCAAGGGAAGATGCCCATCGAGTTGCAGAAACAACCTATATTTCTGAGGGTGCCACGGCTCGGCCACTGTGAAGCTGTAAGTGGAGAAAAGAGACTTGTTTACAAGGGGATGGATTATAGGAAAGAGACTGGGGCCCCATCATACCCATTTATTACAGCCCATCATAATAGTTTAGGACAGCGATTTTCAACCTTTTTCATCTTATGTCACACATAAACTAATTACTAAAATTCTGCAGCACACCAAAAAATATACTTTTTGCTGATCTGACAAAAAATAAGTATGATTTTGATTCATTCATGCTGGACAGCTATTGTTGTGTTGGCTGTTGTCATTTTTTTGTATTTGACAATCAATGGGAAAAGAGGTCAGTGCTCCTGACTAAATAGCCAAGTTTTGCTGGTTTTAAAAATTCTCACAGCATGCTGGCTAGAGATGCCTGGTTTAGAACCTCAACCCATGTTACAAATAGTCTTGAAAGTGGACCTCTGTGCTCAGGAAACTTTCTAACATCATTATGATAATGTCGCCTGACAGATTTAACCTTCGGTCATTCTCTGCAGACATCCTGAGCACCCTCTCTGTTCAGGTCCTGCAGTAGGCACTGCAGGGAGATGGAGAGTCTCAGGCAGGGCCTGGAGAATCCCCTTGAAGCTCCCAACTCACTGCAATGCTTCTTCAATTTCTATTTTTAAATTCACGTCCATGACATGCCTTCATGATTGACTGTTGGCATATTCCCATGGATATTTTATCAAGGAATAATTTCAGTGATTTGTTTTAGAAAAACAGTAGGTATACTGAATTTGTACCAATGCGTTGCCTAGCTTCACCCTGCTGACCCCTGCAGTATGCTGTTGAACAGTCTCTGGGTGAGCTGGGCAAGTACTCCACGATGAGCACATCATTGCTATGGTGCAGTAAAGCAATTTCCCCAGGTTGCTGTGCTCACAGGTCTCCTCGGCACAGAGCATCCAGCAGGGTGCTCCCTCCACAAAGTTCTGAAGAATGCATTGTGCTCCCATAGACCCATCATGCTTATTGCCAAACCCTGGTAATCACCTTGTATGCATTCAGAGATCCAGGAAGTCCAGGCCCAGGCAGCCAATGCAGGGCAGCTCCGCAGACGCAGTGGCGGTGCCATCAGTAAGGTGTTGGGGAGCCTTCCATCCTCCCACGCTGGAGAAGCACGTGGTGAAGCAGAAAAAGCACACCCTCGGGTCACGAACTGTCCTGGGGTCCTATCCCGGTTCTGTCACTTCACTGGCTGGGTTTGCTACAATAAGTTAATGTCTAAGCCTCATTTCCTTTTTCTTATTACCTCACAAAATGGTAATGATCATCATAACATCTAGTTGAGCCCACAGGTGAATGGCCATTTGCAGTAAAGTAGAAAGTTTGAAAGATCGTTGAAGATGGTTTATGTACAGAAATCTTGGCTCAAATCACTTCCCCAGTGGTGAACTTCACCACCTTTTTTATTCTCATTCTCATTCATTTTCCCTCTCTCCCTCCCTTCCTCTCTCTCTCTCTCTTTCTCTCTCTCTCTCTGCAATCTTGAACCCAGGAATCTAGTTCTGCGTGCTTATAACTACAGCATGTTGAATATCTCCCTTTGCTTGGATACTAGAAAGTAAGAATCCTATCTCAATCATTTCCTTCTTCCTTTTGTATCATTAAGGCTGTTCAACACAAACAGAATTGCCACCTTTTATTTGTCTAACTTTTTAAAGTTTACAAAACCCTTTCACATACATCTCTGGTTCTCAACTGATGGCATTCTTTAGAATCACCCGTGGGACTTGTTGAAATACAGATTTTGGCCTCACCCCTGGAGTTTCTCATTTAGTTGGTCTGGGCTGGGGCCTGAGAACGTGCATGTCTAACAGGATTCCATGAGATGCTGCCGGTCTGAAGGACACACTTCGAGAGCTCTGCCTGACGTGTATAATCGTAGGAGCGTGTTACGGAAGCAGACAACTAAGCAACCACAGGATGCTGTGAACAGCACAAGTCTCTCCATACATGGTTTGTGTACTTTGGCTGAAGTCACACTCCCTTGGGTTTAAACAGCAAGAGTCCTTCCTACTAAAGGGAAAATAGGCTCTCTGTGGTAAGTAGCTACAGTAGCCGTAATTCGCCTTTGTCATTTTATCTCAGACATTTTCCTTTAGATGAGCTTAGGCATCAGCAATCTTTTCTTAAAGATCCACATAGTAAGTATTCTTGGCTCTCTCAGACACACAGTCTTTGTTGCAACTACTCTGCTCTGTCTTTGCCAAACAAAAACAGCCATGAGCACTGGGCCAAGAAATGGATTTGATCATTTTCCAATAAAACTTTAGTTTGCTGACTCCTGGATTAATGCTATCAAACTCAGGAGCCTTAAAGAAAACACAGAGAGAAGGACCTGAATCCCTTTTTTAAGAGAGGAGGAACTGAAAGAGGACCCTAAAAGGGGAGGTGGTCCTTGGACCACCAATAAATTTTTAAGGATGAGAACAGAGTCCCTTAGGGATGGGTTTGTGGAGGAGGGTGGGTGGGCCTGAAAGAAACATCCTTCTCAGACTGACTTGAATTCCAGTGACTCTCAAGCTCACATCTTCAACAGGAAGCCCGGTGGTTCTGTCTCCAGTCTGTTTCAATACAAGTCAGACAGGAAAGGAAGCCATAAGCCCAGTTACAGTGTGTGGTTTCAGGTGATGGGAAAGAGAGGTCCCTGTGGGTAAGAGAACTCAATCACTGAATCCTGTGGCCACCGGGACAGCGGAAGAAAGATTAGCCTGAAACAAAATGATTAGCGGTCCTCTGGTATCACTCCACTCCAAAACAGACGCATTCAAACAAACAATAGACAAGAAAATAAGCAGAACAAACACCTCTTTGAAATACTGAAGAGCCCTAAAAGATGTCTTACTTGAGTAGATAATGAAATGAGCAAAAGAATTGAGAATAGAGTGCTACTCAGAGAATCACCTCAACTTTTCTTGCAGAAAGTACTCCAGCCCCCAAAAGGGGACATAGCAGCAGGGTCCATGGACCACTGAGTGGCTGGACCTCCAGCACCACAAACAAGCATCTTGCCTGTGGCTTCCCCATCAACAGGAAAGTTCACCGTCCCCAAAGAAATGCATGCTGGTCCAGAGCCCGTTAGATTTCATTTTGGACTTGCAAATATCTCATCAGAGCCTTCGCCTTTTTGAGGGTCCATTGACCTGATAGATTTCAGCTGGGGAAAAAATCTTCCTTAACTGGGTGGCTCCGATAGTTGGAGCATTGTCACGTACACCAAGAGACTCTGGGTTTGGTCCCCCGTCAGGGCGCACACAGGAGACCACTGATCGATGTTTCTAACATGGCCGTTTCTTTCTCTCTCTGTCTCCCAACCAAAATCAATAAACATATCCTTGAGCAAGGAGTAAAAAAAAAAATGACTCACCAAGAATGTCATCAAATAGAGCCAATCAGCTCAGTGTGTTAGAGGCAGATTCTCTCTGGAGTCTGTCCTGCCTCAAAGCCTTCTGCCCTCCCTCCAGCCCATGTGCCGGGGGAGGGAGGCACACAGTGCGGTACTTAATACAACGTTTAAGCTTTGTCTTGTTATGCTGGTACAGAAGAAAACAATCACATGTATTTCATAAGGTAGGTATTTTCCTAAAGCATCTCACATAAGGGAAAGTTGAGCTGCCTGGAGGAAAACAACAAAACTTTAGGAAATTACAGAATGGGCAACATTGTGCTTGAAACTTTACAGTAGACAGATTTAAAATTAGCACAGTAAGTGGATATTGCAGTATGAACGGCCTTCAAAAGTATATATGAACACAATGATATGGAAGCTTAATATTAAAACCTCTAGTGACGCTTTGCTTTCACACTTGTTCGGAACATTTAGAGTACTGCTTCGACCTTAATAGAAAAAGAAGAAAAGTACCAATAGAAACATGGTCGTGTCCTGATACGGTCAACTCTCCATTATCCACAATTCTGAAAGGGAGCTGTGACATACAACATTTTTAAAAGGCAAATAATTCCAAAATTAGTTTTTAGAGATGTCATTATACTTACATTTGGATGTCAGAAATACTGACATCTCTGGATTCACAGCACTTTAAACTTCTATTTTTTATATGTTAACTGACCTGAAGAGAATGATAATATTTCTAATATAACCTAAAGTATCATTTGTTGAGTGTGTCACAGAAAGAATTCCAATTTTCTTTCTGATTAGTATTTGCCCACTGAATATGGAATGGAAAAGAGAAATTATTTTCTCCTTTCTTAATTACAAAAAGTGCAGAATGGTGCTGTGAGAAATTCAAAAAGGTATTTGTATTATCAAAATGCCCTGTCCCTGACAAAATGCTTACATGGGTATTAATCCAAGACCAAAAATGAATTCTTGACACCCTAATGCTTGTTGTATTCTTAGAATGGGAAAGTAGGTGTTTGAGGCATGGCATTCTAAATAGGGGGTTGAGGAAAAGACACTTGGTCACTCTCACTTTCATGTCTCAGAGGGCCCCTCACTTCAGCAGAGTTTAAATCTGTCATGCAAGTTTAGATGTTTAATTCAGAATGAATTATCTCATTCTAAACACAAGTGAAATTAGCTGAGATCATTTGTGTCATAGTTAAACTGAAGCCAGTTTAATTGACATACGTCAAATTTTATGCATCCATACCTGTACATTAGATACAGATATATAAAAAGAGAGGAAGAGCAAAATGATATAGAAATAGAGAAATAGTGAGATAGAAATAGAAAGACACAGATAGATCTATATATGTCCTAAGTTACATATACACACTACATATAGGATATGCAATTTATACATAGATACCAATAGAGAAATATATTGGTATAACCTCCCTATATGTTATATAGACTTATTAATTTAAAAAGACAAGTAATAACAGAAGCTGGAAAGGTTGTGTGGAAAAATGAACACTTATTCACTGCTGGTGGGAGTGGACACTGGTACAGACACTACATAAAACAGTAGAAGCCTTCTCAAACAATTAAGAATAGAGTTACCATTTGACCTAGCAACCCCTCCTCTGGGTATCTACCTGAAAAATTTGGAAATGTTTACTTGCAAAATTATATGCACCCCTATGCTCACTACCACATTAGTCATGGTTGCTTTGTCATGAAAACAACTCAAGTGGCCTTCGATGGGTGATTAGATAAAGAAGATGTGGTACATATATACAATGGAATACTACCCAGCTGTAAGAAAAGATGAAATACTGCCATTTGCAACAATATGCATGGATCTTAAGAATATAGTGCTGAGAAAAATAACTATGATTTCACTCATGTGGGGTACGAAACTGAAAGCAACAAATGAACAAACAAGAAAAATAAACAAAAATTCATAGACATGGACAACACTATGGTAGTTAACAGGAGGAAGGGAAGTTGGGGTAGTAAAGGGTTAAGGGGGTCACATATATGATGATGGAAGAAGATCCGACTTTGGGTGGTGAACACACAATGCAATATAGAGATTGTGTATCAGAGAAATGTGTACTTGAAACCTATATAATCTTATTAACCTCTGTCACCCCAATAAATTTAGTAAATTAAATAAAATAATTTGAAACACTCATAGTGAGGTAGACAAAAATAATAACAAAAGTTTTATATTAACCCTATTCTCACCTTTCCCTAAATTATTTAACCACAAATCATTTGCTACTTTTGAAATAATAACAACATTAATGAAATGACATTTGCACCCCACACTGAATACATAGCAAGGCCTTTGGGACATAGTGATAAGGAAGAAAACACAAGTTTTGTTTAAGCTGCCATAAAATAAAAATATAAAAAGCCCTGCTTTGATCTGACATGGGAAAGGTGTGAACTGGAGGAAGAATGACCTAAATGTTCCCTGGCTTGTCAGAATTCAAAAAACTTCAAAAATTAAGACAAAGCACTTCCATATACCAGAAGATCAATTTTATCTTTTGGAAACAAAGATAATTTTTTTAGATGCAGTTCCTAGGGGATGCATTGCACCTTAGCAGTCAAAAGTCTGGGGCCCTGGGTGCTGGTGTGGATTCAATCATCCTGTCTGATGTGTGTTTCCAGAGTGACAGATACTCCCTGTCCCACTTCTGAACAGATTTACTAACAGGGATACAGAGGAAGACTTTACTCAGCCAGCATGATTCAGCTGTTCTCTGGGGCTGCTTATCTGTAGACACATTCATAGGCAAGCTAGCTCTCAGAATTTGTTTTTTTTTTCCAGATTTACTGAGGTATGATGGACAAATAAAGTTGTATATATGTAAGGTATACAATGTGCTGATCAGATGTATATATTGTGTTGCAAAATGATGGCCACAATCAAGTCAACACTCTGTCACCTCACTTAGTTATCATTTTATGTGTGTGTGACAAAAATATCAGTTTTAAAGGAGCCCTATGTCACCTGTTAGCATATTTCAGATATTATGTGGACTAAGAGTTGTCCTGTGTAGGTCGCATAAAACTACAATGACATGTCACCTCACACCTGTCAGAGTGGCCATCATAAATAAATCAACAAACACAAGTGCTGGCAAGGATGCAGAGAAAAGGGAACCCTAGTGCACTGTTGGTGGGAATACAGACTGGTGCGGCCACTGTAGAAAACAGTATGAAATTTCCTCAAAAAAACTAAAGGTGGAACTGTCTTTTGACTCAGAGATTCTGCTGCTGGGATTATACCCTAAGATTCCTAAAACACCAATTCAAAAGAACCCATGCACCCCTATGTTCACAGCAGTGCTATTCACAATAGCCAAGTGCTGGAAACAGCCTAAGTGCCCATCAGTAAATGAGTGGATCAAAAAATTGTGGTACACTTACACAATGGAATTCTACACAGTAGAAAGAAAGAAGGAGCTCCTACCCTTCACGACAGCATGGATGGAACATTGTGTTAAGTGAAATAAGCCAGTTGGTGAAAGACAAATACCATATGACCTCACTTATAACTGGAATCTCATGAATAAAATAAACTAATGAACAAAATAGAACCACAGGCATGGAAACATGGAAGAGACTGACAGTGACCAAAGGGGAGAGGGAGGGGGAGGAGGGTAATAGTGGAAAGAAGGGGAAGGGACCAATCAGAGAACATGTATGAATGGCCCATGGACATGGACAACTGTGTGGGGATTGACTGTGGGAGCAGGCGTAGGGTGGGCAGAGGAAAGCAATGGGGGGAAAATTGGGACAATTGTAATAGAATAACATTAAAAATGATTTTTTTAAAAAAGAAATAGGTTGTAGAAAAGGACTGGCTGGTCTAAAGGGTACCTTAATAGCCAAAAGAAATCCATTCTTTCATTTACGTGACTTCATGTGGGTTCAGAACAACAAATACACACGTCAGATGGAAGAGAACTGCCTCAACAGATATTCATAGGGAAAACCACTGACTTTATAGAAGCCAAAAAGAAAAGACTATTTTTTACTTAAGGCAAATGCAATTTGTATTCAGCTCAGTGCTATAAAGATATTTTAAGGGAATAGATGTCGGTAAGCTTTAGAGGAATTATTACCCCAAATAAATTTTAATAATTAATAAATTATTTGTTTCTTTATACAGAACAGTCCACCTTCTCAAATGTTAGTTCCCTTGACATGATTTCAAGGGCTTGTGACAAACTGGACATGGACACCTCCTCATCCTCATTCCAGACCAAAACCCCAAGTATCATCGTTATTGACAGGAGTTGATTTGCTTTCTTGGACATTGAAACAAAAATTTAAAATTGAGAAATATCAAATTTGAGCATTTCATAGATGTTTGGAGAAGCACCTGGTTAAATACACAGGGAGGGCCAGACCCATCCTGACCGAGTCATGGAGTCTTTCCAGTCGGGGCATTTAAGCTCCTGCAAAGCCCGAGCCTGACATCCCTTTCCTCTGTCCCCCCCATTTTCCCTGTCACAGATCTTACACACAGAATGACTTGATACATACGAGAAACCACGAGTCACGCCCCATGAATGGTGATGCCCTCTGCACGCCAATGCGGAGGACAGGGAGTTCAGATGCTAAGGGCAGGCAGCCAAGTTCACAAGGGATTACTGTTTCCCTCTTTGTACCTGGCATCGTAATGTTAGAATTCAAAGGAAGAAAGTTCACTGAATCAACCCTTCAGGAAGAAAATGAAACGACTTGATACCCATCCCTAGAAATCTCCCTCTCAGGAGACTTGCGCACCAAGCAGCAAGAAGTAATCTTCATGCCTTACGAATTCTTCCTAAAAGTTTTTCCTGTGAAGTCTTCCCCTTACCCTTCACAGGAAAAACAGACACCTAATGTTCAGTCCTCCCTGAACAGCAGCTCCAGTCTGCTGGGAATAGTTCCTCCCCTGTCTTAAACACGAGGTTGAACTATTTGGCATCACCATACATTTGCTGAGAGTGTATTGGGGTGACCACGGATGGGTCCAGGCCTCACTGCTCATCCAAGATGAGTCAGCTGAGGGTACTGCTCAATGATTTTAAGTTTGCATCAAGAGATGGGCTTTCTGTCTGCCTGCAGAGGCAAAGGTGTGAGATACAGGGCGGGGTGGGGGGGCGGGCATCAGAGCTGCCGGTGGCCACGCTTCCAGCCCTGTAGAAGAAGGAAGTTTGCATCAATGAAGCGAACATTCAGAGAAAAGTGGAGACAAAAGAAGAGCTGGTAATTTCCAGATCCTGCATGTAGTTGCACTGAGACAGGGCCGTCACTTACCCTTCTAACACTGTGGTTAAAAACAGAAAATCCAGGAGAGTTCTCCCTGTATCCTAGTTTGAGCTTATATGTCTTCTTTTCCACCAAAACAAGTTACTACAACAGCAAATATAAAATATCTAGTAACTGAAGTCCTGTTGTGCACAGACCCATAACTCTCCAATTCCCCATGGACTTAGTTGTCCTCTTTTGAAGGCTGATGGTGAGAACCCTGTCGGTATGTAGAGCCAATCATAATGGACGCTCAGAAACCAGGTCCTGGAGCTAAGGGAATATTCTTTATAGAAATTACCAAAACTTGAAAAACACCGTATTTGTTTTTAAATGTAGATCAAAATAAAGCATTTTAGAAATAGCTTGAAAATAAGGAGGAGATAAAGACTAATACTGCAGTCAGTGGTTTCTGTTGTAATTTGGATGTATATTCAACACCCTGTGAAATCTTATACAATCCCAATTCTCTCCTAGTCTCTAGCCCACATAAAAATCTATATCCTATTAAGATGTTTTCTTTAGGAGGGGAAGAGTATCTTTAATCTTAACAGAAAAATGAAACCTAAGGAAATTCACAACAGGAAAGGAACACAATATCAGTATTTGTCCATAAATAAAATAACAAAGTAAGTATTTGTTATTCTGAGGGTAGGCAAGAAGGAATGGCCAAGGGAAAGTAAAGAAGATGCGAGGTTAAGAAGGATACGAGAGGAACAGAGGAGAAAGAGAAATCTGAAAACTTTCAGAATGCAAATTAATGGTTATAGAGACTTTATAGCTACCTGCTGTTTATTGATACCCTGGAGGCCAATTTAATGCAAGATCTTTCTGATCTGGACCTAAATAAGCACGCAACTAAATTAGCAGAAGAAAAAGTATGAATGGCTTGAAGGCACATAGCAATGGAACAGAATGCAGACTGAAAAACTAACATTAATTAATAGATGAAGGGAGTTGATCCCAAGGGAAAAAAAAACTGATTCAAGTTTCTTTCTTTTAGCCATCCATCCACCCACCTGTCAGTATTGAACACATACTGTGCTTCAGACACCGGACTAGAGGCCAGGGAGAATGCAGCCATGGATGAGACAGCTTCCTACCTGTACCAACTACACGCCAGAAGGAAAGAAGATCTGAACAAAGACATCAAACTCAAGACAGCGTGAGTGTCATGAGTGACCTAAAGTGTTCTTGAGAGCAAGGAGAAACCATTTCCCACTGAGAACTTCATGGTAAATGTAGCAGAGAAACAGGAACTTGCAGGATGAGTTCACTTTCAAAGCCACTCATCCCAAAATAGGGCCACCCAGAGCATGGAATAAAAGCCCAATGTGCATTCCTGATGGCTCTTAATACTCTGGAAGAGTCATAAAATTGACTTGTTTCTCTTCCATTTCCAGCTGTGAGGTCATACAAGTTTCAGAGGGTTTTTCCCTGATTCCTTTCTCACCCTCTTTAGTTTCTTCAGAAGGCAGGATTACTATAAACTGTGCTTTTCGAAGGTGCTTTGGTAGAAAGGAACAAGAGCTCATCTCTGAGAGAGAAGGGATCTCTTCTGCGTGCGTACACCAATGAGTCTCAGACACTAGACCCGGAATCTGAAATTTCTGAGTAATTCCTCGAGGTGTCACATTCTCATGAAAACACTATCACGGTGGTATTCCAACCTGCAGGAAGCTCAGGACCACAACAGAGCTCCTTATACTCTTCAGAGCTGTCAGAATGTGGACAACAGGATGACACCCACCTCCTACGCTCCACTCACACCCACGTCCTCTGGGAAGGGACTCCAGAGCAGCTGAAATGCAGAGCAGAACCTGAGAGCTCCCAGGAACATGCTAAATGGGTTTTTTACAAATGAACAGATAGAGAATTCCTTAAAGCCAGACAAAATATTTGTTGATAAATGTATACCTCCATACTTATGCTAAAGAAGGGGAGAGTCAGTTCTTCCCTCCCCCACATGCTCTGCCTCTCCACCATCACAAGATTCAGTCTTTGGTGAAAGCAGTAAAGATGTAATAGATAACAGAGCAGTAATGTGTTCTTGTTGTTTTAAAAAATGAAACAAGGACAAGAGAAAAGTCATAGAAGCGCCAGTCTAAAAGAATCAAACTGGCATCAGTCTGCTCTATCCAATTCTAGAACATTGAAGACCATGTGGGAAAAACACTCGTGACAAAAAAGAATTGAAACTCCAGAATTCTATGCCTAATCAAGTTACCATTCACCTATGAGAGTCAGATAAAGTTGTTCAAGGACAAGCAGACACTCAGGAAGAGTTTTACCCAAGCACCCTATCTGAAGAAAATGCCTGGGTGGTGGGGGTGGGGTGAGACTAATGTGCCAATGAATGATCCAGGAGGCATTTCAAGATGGAGGAAAGATTAAGAGTAGAGAAAACAATGGTAAAGAACAAATACTATATAGGTATGATTACTTCTAAAACAGTACAGGATAAACCTTGTAACTGTCTAGGAGCATGTTAGTAAGATTCCCAGAGGCAAATGCCTAAAGATTTTGAAGATAATTTCACTACTCTGAGTTCCAAATGTCCTTGGGCCGGGATGCACTGACTGGGGATGATGAGAGTGAGAAGTGGGAACTGTGTTTGTGGCTGAATGGACCTTACTGGACCACTCTCTTTTGGCAAGTCCACACTGTAGAAGAGGTGAAGAGGTGAATCCAAGGTGACAGCTCATCTCGGATTTCCCAGGACTTTCTGACTTTAGCACTGAAAGCCCAGTGTCCCAGGAGTCCACTCGGTCCAGACAAACCAGATGGTTGGTCACCCTATGTGCATGCAACCCAGATGAATTTGCCCTCAGTACATACCAGTAACAATGTATGGGTGGATCTGCCAGAGCTGGAGTAACACAACTGAGGTTCCTAAAAGGAATAAAGAAGATCTCACCTGGGGTGGTTTGGAGTGGGGGATTCCTTCCCAGCACCCCAAAGACATTTTTAGATGTCACATCTGTAGGGGGGTTTCTACTGGCTGCTGGTGGGCAGAAGCCTGGTGTATTGCTGAGCGCCCTGCAGTGCACAGGACAGCCTTTCTGATAAAGAATTATCTGGCCCAAAATATCTGTGGTGTCCAAGTTGTGAGAATCCAAAGCCAATCTCACCTGCGAACAATAAATACTCAAAATACAACTTTGCAAAGCAGAGTCTGACAACACGTGAAGCATGGTACATTATAAAGAAGCTGAATTTATTCCAGGGTTGCAATCCACAGTAACTGTTACTATTATAAAAATAACTTGGCAGTTTTAGTAAATGTAATAAAAGGAAAAAATTTAACTTACATAAACATTAATACACACAAAAACAAAATCAGTATGATTTTATAGTGAGAAAACTCATGAGATGCTAATAAAAACAAACTTTTAAACCTCATCAGACTAAGAGGTGAGTTTGGTAGAATGGATGAAAGCAGGACAAATGTATCCAAATCAATAGCTTTTTTCTGTTCTAGCAATAAACAACCACAGATGAAAAAATATTTATATTTATAATCTGAGCAAAATCAATAAATATTTGGAAATATATTTTACATGAAAGGCATAGGATGTATGAATAAAACAAAACAACATTAAAATAAAATGTATTATTAAAATAAGACATGGTATAACATGTTTACATATGAAAGATTCAATATAATGAAAATATAATTCCTCCCAAAAATAGTTGACAATTAATTTGATTCCAATTAAGAAAAAAGTTAATACAAAGGAACGAATGCCTATGAACAGAAAGGTAAGCTATGAAAAATAAGAGAAGAAGGAAGGTTCACTTGTTTTTTTCAGATTGAATATCTAATTGTTTTTCTTTTTTATCAAAGAACAGAGAATCCAGAATTAGGTCCCAGTTTGTTAAGTATGTGGCTAAATCAGTAGTTCTACATTAGCAAAAAAAAAAAAAGGATCCACTATTCCATAAGTGATGATGGTAGAGCTCGTCACTCATTGAAAAGAAAACAAAAATGAGTCCCCACCTTAAATTAAAAGTATGTGGATTAAAGACTTAAATTTTGAAACTGATGTATAGTGAATCATGAAAGAAAATCAGGAGGACTATTGTATAAGAAGGCTATTGTACAATGTAGGGGTGAGGGGAACTTTCTTAAGACTAAAAACTCAGATACTGAAAATTTCAAATACAGGAAAATTTGGGGGAAGTTACAAATTTTAAAAACATGCATAAATAAGATACCATAATAGAGTTAATATCAGATATCGAGGGGGATGTAACAAATGTAAAATAGAGGAAGAATTCCCTTAACATATACAGAATTCTTACAAATTAATGAGGAAAAACAAGATAATTCAGGCAGAAAAGCTATGGATAAAAGGCTATATAGGAACAATTTATGAACAAAAATAAAATTGACCAACAAATATGTGAAAAGATTCTCATATTGATGCAACTGTATTTTGCATTTAACTAAATTAAGAGGGAATTCTCACTGTGCATCAGACTGGCAACATGACTAAAACTAAAGGGCGGTACGGCACCCACTGCTTGCAGGAACGGGGGGCAGGGGCTCATCCGATGGCGGTAGAACTGAGGTGCTATGGCCCTTTGGGAAAACAATCTAACAAGAGCTGCTAAAATGGGATAAAGTGTTTAACCCCACACTTCCCAATTCTAAATAGAACCCTCCTGCAAAATTGTTGGAAATGGACAGAAACTGGAAATAAATTGTCTATCAGGAGAGGAAAGGCTGCAGAATGTATGGTACAGCCAGGCTATGGAATATCATGTAGTCACTTTTAAAAATGAATGAAAGCCACCACAGGAGAGATCTTGATGAAATATTGAGTAAGATATAAAATATCATTATATTGTTTAATCCCAAACAAAGACTCGAAACAAGAAAAAAAAACCAGTATGCATGTGTATGCGGATGGGCTCCTTACACAAGTGGAGGGACTGTTTTGGAGGTTACTGAAAAAAATGGAGACTTTGTTGTTAGAGGATTATAGAAAGGAACAAAGTTTAAAAATAAAGGTAAAAATAAGAACATCATTACATTTACAAATTTACTTTATATATGTGAATGAAATTAAATTGAAAACTATTTTTATTGTGGAGGATTATTGCACTTTCTTAATTTTATTTTTTTATTACAGTTTGCATTCAACCCTTTTTTTATTGGTTTCAGGTGTACTACACAGGGGCTAGACATTCTTATAGGTTACAAAATGTCCCCTCTGATAATTCAAGTGGTCACCTGCCACCACAGGTAGTTATTGCAGTATCATTAACTCTGTTCTCTGTGCTGTACCTTACTTCCCCATGCCTGCTGAAAACTGAATTTAAACACCTGAAAATTTTTAAGAAATGAACTCCTGCAACCTCTCCCCACTAAGGCAACATGGTGTCTCAGAAATACCTGGGGAATGGCTCTACTTAACAAATGACAATCAGACAAAAATCCATTTTGTCACAGCTAGTGACATCAAAGTCTTTGATGAACTTTTTCCTTTTCTTCCATGACTTTTTCCAATGTCCATCCGAACTGAAGAATTGAGTCTGTTCATCGGAACAGATAACCTGATCCTAGACAACGAGTGGCCCAGTCTTCTCATTTGTCAGATGAGAAATGAAGGTCCAAAAAGGTTTTAAGTAATATTTCCTAGTTACAGAACTCGATGGCGTGGCAACGGACCTAGAGGCTACTCCCTTCTCCAGGGTTTCCTCCAACACTCGGTCTTGTTCTCTGTTGTGCTACACTGTCTCTGCCACCCAGGGGTTTTTTTTTAAATTATTTTATTGTTGTTCAATTACAGTTGTCTGCATTTTCCCCCATGACTGCCCCCCAGCCCAGCCAAACCCACCTCCCTCCCTTGCTCCCGCCCTCCCCCTTGGTTTTGTCCACGTGTCCTTTATAGTAGTTCCTGAAAACCCTTTCCCTCACTACATCCAGGCTTTGAAAGAGTTCTTTCAAGACCCTATCAGCATGGAGGGGAGAAGTGGAGCCAAAGGAGTAGAAAGGTCTTCCCTTCCTAGATGGAGGCATTTTCTGGTCGAAGAGGGAATCATGCCGTCTCATCAGGAACTCTTGCACGAGACAGTGGGTCGCAGGGTGTCCCAGAGCTCTGCCCACTGACACACGCATGTCAAGCCACAGCCGAGTGTCTACGTTCCCACCCGGGACTATTACACATAAAATTTTGTGCAGATGCTCACGTCCTAATCCCAAAGCCAATTAATGTTCTAACTCAGAATCAGTATTTTTCGCACATGCAGCAACTGTTTACTACTCCTACGTGAGTAACGAAAAGCTGAAATCAAAATATTTAAAGCCATTCTCTCACCCCTTGGCAAAACAACAGACCCAGTTGACGTGAGTTAGCTAGTTTACATAACAAATATTATTGAAGCCCTATCGCAAATTCAAGCCATTTCACCAGATAATAATTTGTGTCCTGCAAGAGACTAAAATTTCTAGTTTGGTCATCTGACTAAGAGCTTTCTTTACCAAAAATATCTACGGATCTCTTGTTGCCAATCCTGTACCTCTCCTAGAGAAACACAGAGGTGGAAAATAAAACTATTGTATGCCAAGAACATCTCACTTTTATCTTCAGTTACATAGTAGAGACATATGCCTAATATTCTGATCATCTATGCTGAGCAATTCACTCTAATTCCATCAACAAGTATCAGCTCACTATTCCAGGCACAGTACTGGGTAGAGTCTATATGAGCACTAAACTCTGCCCTTGTATGACCTCAGCAAAGTAATTTAATTTCTCTATGACCTTGTTTCCTCATCTATAAATTAGGTTGCTTGGGGCTCTCTTAAAATAAAGTTTGTAAAGTGGTTAGCTTAGTACCCAGCACATATAAGCATTTTAAAATAACTATTATTAGTATGGAAAGTCTTTATGTTGTGTGTTCAACCTTATTGGTAAGCACTGTGGAGTTCAAATAAAAATTAACAAAAATCACACACAAAAGTAGATGTGATTGTGGAACTTATGCAATGCACAGTCTGATTCTTTAGAACACTAGAAGGTATGGAAGGAGGGGAAGAACTGAAGTGATAGAGACGAATGTTATAAATTCAAGGGAAACAATCTTGGTGTTTTGGAGAGGCAGCTATGATGAACTGAATCATTTTTGTGAGGGTCAGGTGTAGGGAAGAAAGAACCATGGAAACTATTTTTCCTCAGAAACTTCAAGAAAACAATTTTTGTAGCTGAATTGCCCGGAGCAGTGGCCCTCAGTCTAAATTAGTATCACCTAAGTGGCTTGCTGAAACATGGATTATTCAGCCCGTCTCGAAGCTTCGGGTTCAGTAGTTCTGGGATAGGGCCCAAGGACTTGAACTTCAAATAAGGTCTGAGATGCTACTGCTGCTGCTGCTGGTCTGGTGATCACACCTTGAGAACTACTACTCTTGTTACTGGCCTCAGTTTCCCAATGTACTCTGTCGATGAAGACCTGAGTAAGAGAGAATTGTTACTGAGTAGAGAGTCCTAACATAGAGCATTTTCACAGGCCTTTCCAAACCTTTCCATCATCATTTACCATGCTCTGTGTGGCCTTCCAAGACAGCAAGCAGCTTTTTAAAACAGGAACACTCGCTTGTAAAGGTAGTAAGGCAGACAAATGTGATTAATCTCCTTTTATTTGGGGGTCCGGAGGAAAATGACTCCTGTGTTTTGCTATAGATTTTGACACTTAGCCAGAGAAGCATCCTTGCTCCTGGAGACAAGAGAAGCAACAATTAAGATTCAGACAGGCCCCCTCAGACTCCACCATCATCCCGGATTCCTGTGCCCCTGAGTATATTGATCTGAAGAATCAATTTTTCTTATAAGTGAAAGAGGGTGAGAAGAGCCGATCATTAAAGTACACAAGATGTGGTTTAAGTGCAGAGCAATTATGCTATGGGATGAGATTATGATTGTTTGAAGATTAATCATTTGGCATTTTTCATTTGGACTATTTTTGGAGAAATCTTAACCAAAAATAGAGGTGACACAACCCAAGGCAAGTTTTTCCTAGTATGGGCTGGCACGTTCAGGAAATGTATGGAAGAAATGATCCAACATGGGTTCTTCGTAATACCTGTGGGATCCAAGTGCGTACTGGTTTAGGGGCCAACACCCAACTGAGAGTAGAATATCACCCCACATAAAGAACGGCCAGATGTTTCAGGGGCCCCCCAAGGTGCGTACCCCGTTACCCATCTCTTGCTTCCCTGTCCCGTTCCATCTGTGGCCTCCACTTGTCCATGTTGGCTGCTTCCTCCAAAGCCCCTTGAAATGAGGATCTATGGGCACTGACCATAATTAGAAGAACACCAACGTTCAGAAAAGTAGCGCTGCCTCTGGAAGCTCCCACAGCCCAGCCTTTGGGGCTCCACATCCTGTGGGCATTAGAAATTCCACCTTTCTTCTCCACCCTGTGCCCTATTCTGTACCTCCTTTGATGAACTGAGAACATCATAGCAGCCCTGTTAACATTAGCATATGATTTTGCTCAGGCTTCCATAACAAAATGCCATGGACTGGGTGTCTTAATCAACATTTATTTTCTTCTTTGTGGGAGAGCCCCAGGATCCCATCTGCTCTACTTGCAATCCTCTGCACTATCTCAGGTGGAACTTGGGGTTTAGTGTTCCCAGGAGACCTCCCATAGACACAAATTTGCCCCATTGCTCTATAATAATAAGGCAGGGGGTTCAAGGAAATGAAGGAACCCCTACCCACACACCTAGAAGGCCCAGGTTTCTGGGTGATGCAGACAAGGGTTGTGGAGTACATCCTGAAGCAAAGTCAGTGACTCAGAGGGTTTCCAGTTAGAAGCAATTTGTTCTTCATCTTATGGGAAACAACCGTTGCCTATTCATTAACTTTCTCCAACCAGAGAAAAATCTTGTCTTTATCTGAAATGTCTATAAATTCGATGCAGGAAAGTTATTTTTAAACCAAAGCCTCAGGTAATTGCCTCAATTGTCCAATTATGTCAATCTGCTTAAGAGACCTTAAAGTCCTAGGCATCCCAACCAGGCAGCCCGTTAGCAATGACAGGGTCACGTGGCCTTTTCAGGTCCACAACAGCAGCTCACATGCCTGTCAATCAGCTGCCCTTGTCTTTCCTCAGATTACATTGTGTAGAGATGACCAAGGGATTCAAGCTGGTCAGCCAAGAACTCAAACACCAAGATAATGACAATGAAATGGCTAGATTAATATTATTACTGCTAACACCATAATCCTCAGATGTAGTTTATCTAATGCAAAGTATAAATATATTAGAGTTTATCTAATGCAAAGTATAAATATATTAGACCCCATCAGTATGGAGACAAGTTTTCTAACTTAATGACATTAGGGAGGACAAAATTAAGTTTTATACAGGCTTTTGTCCACAAGCTATCAAAATGCTCTATCAACTAATCAAAATTATTTCAAAGGTGCCTACCAGCACAAGGCTATGTAAAATTGGTAACTTTGAAATCCTTCTGAATAGTGACCTCAGATGTGGGATTTGGCTGATGGTTACCCCCTTCACCACCAAATACTGTAGTAATGCCTTCACTTCCCCCACACCCTTCAGCCAAGTCCCATTATTCTTCAGCATTGATTAATTCAGTTATTCCCCTAATATTTATTGAATATATAACAGGTACCAGGCATATATCTAACTACTTGACATATAGCACCCTTACCTAGCTCAAACACTACCTTCTGACATGTTGTAGGGTCCTTTCTATGTCTCTAGCCCCACACTGAAGGATCTTTTATGTATGGGTGGTTGTGGTTTATAGTACAGAACCTCATCACCCTGTCTATAGCTAATGGAACCACAGAGAATGCTGCAATTGTCTGGTATGAGACAGGGGATACCCAATATTGGAAAGTAACATGTAAACCAAATGAAGAAGACTTTTAATGTAAGAGACACAAATATGTATGCAAGAATATAAGTACAAAATTGGAGAGATACACCAAAACAAAAGCAGACATTAATCAGAAGCTGTGAGTAAAAGCTACAACCCAGCAGAAGCTTTGTCTAAGCAGACACCGTGATATAGAGATGCTAGCAAAGTAAAGAGGCCCACAAGAAGAGAAGCAAAGACGAGATTGCTGTTGAGTCACAAACAAGGCAGTCTAGAAACTTATCATTAATTCACAAGAGCAGCTACTGAACATCCAGAGTTATTGTAACCTGAATGATGATAAATGGCATTCTGGTTCTCCAGTAGGACTGTATACACAACCAATGAGGTCATTTTTTGTCCTCCAACATTCCCTTGGTGTTCTTAGAATGCTAAGGAACTCTGAGTATGCCTCTTCCCTTAACCAGGAGATAGAGCCTATCTAGCAGCCGATGGTGGGGAAAGAGAAATATACTAAAATTACAGTACAGGTAATGAGTGGGTGTTACATGAATGCAGAGGACCTTAAAACAAACCAGAAATGAATTATTTCTTGTGCTGAGTCTTAAAGGTCACATAAGAGTTGAAGACATGGAGAAAGGATGTTTGAGGCAAAAATTATTGGGTGTGAAGGCACTTTAACACATAATAGTCTGTTGGAATCAGGAAACTGCATGGTTTTTTGTTTGTTTGTTTGTTTTTTACCTGTCTGGAGTGAATGCTGAACTTGTAAGCAAGCCCAGAGATGAAGTCAGGTGGAGTCAGGGCCTAATAAACAATCTAGTAACCAAGATAAATTGTTTGGATTTTTTTAATCCCAAAACGTATTGGGAACTAAATGAAGAACACAATTAGATTTACATTTCAGAAAGTTCCTTTTGGCTGGATTGTGAAAATGGACTCAAGTGTGGACAGATGGAAGCAGAGAGTCTATTAGAAGATAAATGTCGTTCTCCAGGTTGAAGCTAATGAGTGGCTTAGACTAAAGAGGAGCAGATAAATAAGACAGAATATATTAAAGAGGAGGTAGGTGTGAGGGAGAACCCTAAAATGAACCCAGTAGTTCCAGCTTGACCTCTGGAGGGACGGATGTACAAATCACTGAGACTACTGTAGACAGAATGAGTAGATGCGGGTGAGGAAGACATGGAGCTCAGAATTAGGGATGACAATTTCCGCCTGTCTGGGACTATCAGGCAGACATGTCAAGTAGAAATAAGTGGGCTGATCTCAGCAAATATACGTAAGCTATGGAACCATTAAATAGACTGTAATCAATGCTAGGCATGTAGGCATAATGATCATACAGAGATTGCATACAGAATAAACAAAAGACAAGGATGGAGGACGGTTGCCCTGGACAGTACCACCCTATAGGGGATAAATAGCAGAATGTATAACAAAGCAGGTGAGGTCTACTGAACTCTGTAACTCTTCCTTTATTGTTTAAAGCTACATAGACTCTTTCTAAACTACCATGGTAGCAACTATCTTTATATTATTTCATAAGAACCATCATATTATTCTCCCATTGTTTCATATATAAAATCTCACCTCTGCGGTCTCACGCTTCCTTTAGATGATCTTCCTTACAGAGTACAGTGAGTGATAGTGGGGGGGAAGCACTCAGAGCCTACAGCCCTGGATGCCTCTTCCAATTCCGCCCCAACAAGATATGCAACCTTGGGAAAATGTCAAAGTGGGCTATCATTTCATTGAACCTTATGCCTATGGCTCAGGCATAAAGCACTTTATGTACCTCTTGTTTAATCTTTTCGATACATCTATAAGGTTGAGATAAGTCTCCTTCTACAGAGATTAGTAAAGTGAGGTCCCAGGAGGTGAAGTAATTTGGTGTAAGTTAGCAACGGAAGACAGTTTTAAATCAAAATTTGTTTTAAACCCAAAACCCTGTTCTTTCTATTGTTCATTCTTCTAGGGCAGATCACCGAATCTCTTTTAACCTTAGCCTCTCATTCTAACATAGAGATAAAAATGCCTACTTTGTCTTTTTGAAAGGTTTATAAAAGTTGAACAAGCTGTTATATGTGAAGATACATCGAATATTATAAAATGTGCTGGAGAAATTAATGTACATCGAAGAGCCTCTTTGCTTCTCTACATTTCCCAGCCCCTATTCAGTTAGGTGAAAAAGGTAGTGTAAACAACAAATGTGAGAAGTGACGTACAATACATGACTTCCGTGCAGAGGCAGTGAAAACCTCACAGGAGATTCTCAGTCTCCCTGGCCCTGCTGCAGAGACTGAGGGGACTGTGTGCTCTCAAGTGTGCAGATACAAGATGGTAAAACGCCAACAGCCTGGAGCCTGAGTCATTGTGTGGAGCAGAGTTTTATACCATGAGTGTAGATGTAAACTTTTGTTGTGTAAAGCCTCTAAGACTTGGGAATGGTTTGTTGTTGCAGCATTCATCTGGCTTATCCTGGCTGACATAAATGCCATAAATGTGTGGAAAATCGTTTATGCACGTCCACGTTCAATATGTGGTGAGCAGACTAGAGGGCATTGTGATTAAGACTGTGGGATATGGGGCTAGAATACATGGATTTCAACCCAAGTTCTGCTCTTCCTAATCTCTGCGACTGTGGCAAGTATTTTAATCTCTTTGTGTCAGGTTCCTCATTTGTCAGAATGGAATAACATTATTTTATCAGGACTTGAGGGAAACTAAGTGAGAAAATATGTGTGTGCATGTATGTATGTATATATAAGTATATATTCTCATTTATGTAAATATATATAAACAAATATATACACACAAATGTATTTTATATAAATATAAATATATTTTGTATAGCTATATAATATATAAATACATTATATATTTATATACAGAAATATATATGTGTAGAACAAAGCATATGGAGGCACTCAATGAATATTAGCTGTTATTACTTTTAGTCCATACTAAATTGGCTTCAATTCAAGTGAGCACAGAAGGTCCAAAAACAGTCTAAAGAAAAAATTCCCTCATGTCTGTCATGCAACAGAAATCACACAGGAACTCCTCAGGTCTCTGCAGGAAGAGGAAAGGGAGTGAGCAGTTCAGAGAGCAAAGGGAAGGTGTTCTTCCCTTGTGGACAGCTGTTCTTTCTTTCCTTTCTCAGACCCGTGGGATATTGCACGTGGAGAGCCCTCATCTACACCGAAGAAAATGGTGTAGACAATGTGCCCCCTAATGGAGTCCAGTAGCTTGTTTTTGTGCAGTCCACAAACAAAATCATTTTTTAATGGTTCTAAAGGCTGGTTAAGAAAACAACTGGAACATAGAGAAGACTGCATAGCAGAGGCTGTATGTGTCCCACAAAACCCACAATGCTTTTCCCATAGCCCTTTATAGAAAACGTTTGCTGATCCCACTCTGGTGTGAATAACCCGATCCCAGCCTCCCAGCTCAGCCCACCCTAAGGGACTGAGGGAGAGGCTGGAACTTGTTATCACCTTCCCCACCTCCCAGTCATCTTCTCCTCCTGTCAATCTATCATGCTAATGAAACGCTAAGCAAAAAGTACTGCCATCTTTTTATTCTTTTTAGAGGGAGAAGAACTGAAGGTTTTTATTGAACTTTTTATACACAAAGACTGGAATTTTTTAGTACTAATTAGTTAATCCACTTCTTTCTTTCCATCTCTTTTCTTTATAAACTCGGTGTCCCCTGAAGGCAAGTACTTAAATTAGCAGACCCTAGGGACAGTCTCACCTCCATTTCTCTAATTATTTTTGATTTATTGTTTATGAAGCTTGGGGTTTAAACTACTGAATCTAGTGTCCTTTCTTTTCCTCAGGGATGCATTTCCTTTCCTTCCCCAGGATCAGACTGTCAAGAGCAGTGGGCAAGGAACAGGATTCCAATAGCATCTGGCTGACAGTAACAGTGGAGGGAGAACTAAGTTTCCTTCTTTCCTCACCATCTTGAAATTTAAGTAAAAAACATCACAAACGGCAACCTTATTAAAAATAAACAGCAAGGTACTGAGACTTTAACAAAGGCAATAATTAAGCCATGTTGACTCTTGGGTTAAATTTTGCCTGACAACTAATGGGCCTCTGGAAAGACAGGGAATACAAGACAAGGCCTACGTTACTAGGTGACCCCAGTTGCAGCCACCCCCCCTCACTTCTTTTCCACCAAGAAAACCTGTTCCCATGGCTCCTGTCTTCAAGCCAACCATTTTCTCCTAGTTCACATACTTACCTCTGCTAGAAACAGCCTGTTTCCTCCATCCTGGTGAGCCCTTCCTTTATTAATGCTCGACTAAGGCTTTTCAGCCTGGGCCTGAATTATATGAATGAATCATAGTGCCCAATTAGGTATCCTGACTGGGAGCTATGAGAGATGCCATATTGATGAGAGATACCATATTGGCTTGTGGACACGGACATAGCTCTGGAGAACTTCCAATGACACTTAGCAACCTCAGCAAACCTTAGCAAAGACTGAGATCCTTGAATTATCTAACGATGTTTTGACAGCATAATTTCTGAGATTATATTAAAATCTTGGATTTTTGAGATACCCTTACTTTGAGTTACTCTCTATTACAAACTATTTTTTCTTCTCATACACTTCGCTCAAGACCTCAGGTTAAAATCATTCTCCCTGGTAAGGTTTGCCTGACAACTTCGGAAGAAAAGCTCTCTCCTTCCTATAAGTTCACTTGTAAGTCATATACCAGTATTTGCCAATATCTCCTATATTACATCATTTACATGTTTTAGTGTTTTGTTTGTCTCCCAGATCAATAGAAACTCCGAGAGCCATGTCTTATATCCTCCATATTCCCCACAGCCATGTGGAAGGCCTCACACACAAGAGGTGCAAAGTCAATGTTTGCAAACTTGACTGATCACTTAATGAGGTCATAAGCTAGGAATGTCTTATAAGCAAAGTTGTGCTTCTTTTAATTGTATTAACACAGTAATTCCCAAAAGTCATTGAACATTAAAGTCACTTGTGGAACTTTAAAAACTCAGCTGAGAAGATTGCATACCATACTAATGAAATCTGAATGCCTGGGAGTGGGACCCACACATATGTATTTTTTTAAGGATCCCAGGAGATTAAAATGTGCAGTAAAGTTTGGGAACAAGTATATCAACTTCAACCACTAGAGCTAAAACTTCCATTTTACTGTGCTCCAACTTGCATTTCAACAAACAGTTAAGGAGCGCCCAGCAAAATGCTAGACACAGCACCGAGTGGTGGGTACATAGCGGTAAACAAAGCAGCCATGGCCCCTGCATTCATGGGACACACAATCTGGTAAATTGAACAAATCTAAGCCCCGTCTTTCACTAGCATTCCTTTAGTGTGTAAATTTACTAGATGACTATTTTAGAATGGACACCATTTGCATTTACTGAAGACTTTATCAATATACATTCCCCTTTTGTTACAAACACTCTCCAGGCAAGCGTGGGCTCTCATTTGCTCAGCCATGTCCTCAGACACAGAACAGCATGGCACACACATGCATGCACACACACGCACACACACACACACAGTAGAAAATGATGAAGATGATGATAAAAATGATGATGACACTGATTATGATGGTGGTGGTAGAAGTGCTAATTTTTTTTTCCAAAAAAAGCTACCCAATAGAAAATTTCTTTAAATTTTGGATCTGGGGGGAAAAGAAAGAAGACCTGGTTAAAATGTTGTGAATTCCTTTTGAAGTCCCATTGAAAATAGAGATTCTCCGGGTTCATGTTAAATTATGTTGAATTAAAGCAATCAGTATAACTTTATCAGCCTTATTTACTGTGCATAAGGAGAGGTGAATTGGATGGATGAATGCTGCATTGACGTGTAAAAATTTGTGTGCCTTATTGATGCTATGATGCAAGCATGCTAATTGGAAGGTTGCTGTATAGTGAATCTATGGGAAAGACAAAAACTAAAGTATATTACCTCAAATTATCAAATTTTTCTGATCTTGGGCTCTTTATCATTCATGATTCTTTGATTAGTTTAGCCTCTTCCAGCTCATTTTTACACTTCTAATTATTTTCCACTGTGATGTTCTCCAAGCCCATTTTAGATGCTCTCCGCTCCAGAAGGGAGGCTGTGAGAACCGGAGGAAGAATGTGGTGCCAGATCATTTTGCTAATGGAAGATAATTATTGTGATTATCTCATCCTTGCTTAAAAGCTCTAATGGTAGCAAAGCACCTCTCTGACAGGGTGAAGTTTCAACCAAAATATGTTGACTCTCTTTGTGGAGAAACTTGTCATATTCCTCATGTTTCTCTGAGTGAGGAGAGACTATAGCTAATTTTTAGGGGAATACGGTAGAGTCGTAAGAAGAAGACCTACCCAGTTCCTTACCATTCTTGGCTTCCAGCTCTGGTCTGGTGACCAGGGTGCCAGGCGACCTTGAGCAAGTCCTAAAACCTCTATGAGGTTTAGTTTACTCTCTGCGTTAGAAGGGGTATTGTGAAGAAAAAAAATGTCTTAATGGGCAAAGGCATTATTTGAAAAACATGATGTGACTGTATATATGCACTGCAATTATTCAAAACTATAAAATTATTATATGATATAAACTCTATACATTTAAAGAATGATTCTTAATACCTAGTGTCTTATTCTGGAGCAAATGCTCCAGTCTCTACTTATCCCATTGAGATAAATATTTCTATATCCAGTGGGCAAAAAAAATCACAGGCCTGCTCTACAAGAGATAGATCACCCGGGGAAGTTACTTTACTTCTTGTAGCCTCAGTTTTATCATCTTTAAAATGGGAAGTAGTTATTCCTACCTTGTTTAGCACACAAAGACACATCATGAAATGTTGTCATAAAAAGTGGAAACATAACACAGAAACCAAGGGAAACCTCTTTGCCTACGGATAACACCACAAAGGAAGCAGGCTGGAAAGTGAATTCAGTAAATGCTTTGACGCTGTAGGCCAATGCTCAGTGCTCACTGTTGACTGACTGGCTGAGTGACTTCCCAGATGTGAACAGGCTACTGTCCTCAGCCTTCAGTTGTTAGTGTCCCTCTGAGAAGTGCATGAAGAAATGCTGTCCCACATGCAACACAACCTCTCTTGAAGTCCCCAAAGGGTAATTTTAAGATTGGAGTCAAAAAGCCTATTGTGATCAATTCAAGAGCCACCTCCACAAGCCTTGGGTTGGACCTGAGTAAACAACCTAAATTCACTGGCCCAGCATGACCAAGATCTAGCTTGTGTTTCATTCGTTTCCTGTGCATTTATTCTAGTTCATCGTATATTTTATTTTGTGTTTACCAGGTATATCATCAGGATTGATCATCCTAGTATCTTCCTAATTGGAGAGCATAATAGGCAATGTTTTAAGACTTTGAATATTTGAAAAATATTTCTAACCATCTTGCTTAAGGATTTGGGGATATAGAGGTCAGGCCTTCTGGCCTCAGTTGTGGTGAAGAAGTCCAGTTTGATTCCAATTTCAACCTTTTGTAGAAAGTTGCTTATACCGAGTTATATTTGTAGCTCTTTTTTAATATCTTGAAAATTTTAGAATTTTAGCATAAACCTACATGTTATGAAATGATATTATAATGTGCCCTATTATCTGTTTTCACATAATTTTGCTGGGCACTTAGTGAGCTTGTTAAATACAGAAACTCAGGTCCCTTAGTTCTAGAAGATTTAGTTATTTTTTGATCATCTGCTCCCCTCAGTTTCCTGTTCTCCCTGAGTCCTATGTGCTAGATAGTGGACCTATCTGAAGGAGCCTGCTTTTCTCATCATTTCTCTTCTTTTTAAGTACCTTTGTTAGTGCCATTGTTAATGTTCTGCTTCCTAAGAGATATTCGACTTTACCTTCTTATGCTTCTATTGACTTTTTCATTCCTACTATTTTTAATTTCCAAAACCTTGTTTTTTCCTCTGAAAGAATCTTCCTAACGGTGTCTTATTAGGAATCATAGATAATGTATCTTCTAGATCCTTAAAAATGATCATAAAAGTGTATTTTTCTGAGTGCTGGCTTGCTGCACGTGTGTCCGCCAACTGCCGTATGCGACGTCACCCTTGCTAGAAGCATGGCTGATGCCCCCCTTGGCCGTCCTTCCACAGAAAAGAGTGGCTGACTCAGAAACTAAACAATGAGACATTTTACTAAGTGTCTTCTGTTGTATTGTTAGCTCCCCAGATAAAATATTTTAATGTCTGCATGAAGGGGATTAGCCTAGCTGCACTGAGGGAGCCTAGCAAGGAACGGGATTTGGGACTTCCGAGGTTCCTAACAGTACTTCCACATCATCCTCTACCAACATGTTCCCCCGGCCCTCAGATGTGTTGTGTTCCCAGAAGAGGCGAGGTGTCCACTCTCCCGAGGGTAAACCTCTGCCTTACTACCTAGGGGCAGGAGGCAAGTCTTCCAGATAAGAAGCATGATGATGGGGTTTGAGATGGAGCCTTCTCTTTCATCAGCCTTTCAGCCAATACTCCTGTTTTCAACATTACTTTAAAATGCACGCGATGGTGCTAATTACTGTATCTTTCAGGGTTTGCGATACAAACCAAATTCTTCTCCGCTTCTCCCACCACTGGTTTAGGGACCTCAAGACCTGTTAAGCCACTCCGCACAGGTCCATAACCTGCTCTGCTTCCAACATTTTGATTCTTGTCTTTTTCCATCTTCTCTTTGTCTTTCAGGGTTTCAATTGTTTTTAGTCTCTTTACCCTTTCATTGTTTGTATTAAGATTCCAAGAAGGCTTAGAGATAAATGTGTTTGATCAGATTTAATTAGAACCAGAGAAGTTTCCAAGGCAATAAAAGGGTGAGGGGAAGATCAAGCCTCCAGTGAGTCACGGTCCCGATACATCTTATAGAAGGCTCATTAAGCAATCAATTTCTCTTTAAAAACACTTCAATATGTTGCTCAGCTATCTGTTTCACCACATTCACGCAAAAACAGTCAAATTCCAGGTTTAAAGTATCAGAATCTTGATGGAGATCATATTCAAATGAAGGTTATAAATAACCGCTTGTCAAGTTCTCCAGATCCTCTGAGAGGAAGTTAAGGAAAACTGCCACTTAGCCAATAAAAATTTAAAGGTCCTATTAAAATGACTAATTTTAAAATGCCATAAGAAATTACATCAAGATATAAATAATTTCCCCCTAATGGCTGGACAGTGTTCTCCAAAGAGTCTGGTTTGGGTTTTAAATTAAGGGAGGACAAAAATGTAAAAAGCTAGACATTTGAAAATAGGTCTTTCATAACTTTACCTTTTCACCTTTAATGATAAAAGGAAGCATTGCAGCTTTTCTTTTCTTTTCTTTTCTTTGAGATACTAAACTTTCTCCCCTTTTCACACTGAGATTGCAAGGTCAGAGGCATAAAGGTGTGCAAGAAAGCCATTCTTATAGGAGACCCCAAATCTGTGAGATACCCTGTCCAATATGGCACACCTAGGGTCCTCTGGGACATTTCAATAAATTAAAGTCACTGACTTCAGGGAATGAAATTTAAGTAAACAACATTAAATAGCCTTCACAGACACCAGGGAATTATTACTGCTGCTGGTTTCAGCCTAGTTCTTCCCTCTCAAAAGCTTGGCATGCACCTCTACATTAGTAAGAGATGAGAAAACATGCTGTTATACAGAGAGATTCTGATCAGATTCAATTGCAAGGGTATTATTCATTTCCTAAGGATTCAGGTCTTAAATCCTGAGGCCATTCAAAGACCAATGAACGTCATCCACCCGTTGATCTCCACATACAACCCATCTTGGAGCACCTGCACAACGAATGAAAGCACAAATGATGCCGCCTCCTCAATCATTACATCCAGAACTCCAGTAAACAACATGTTAACAGAAGTAGCTCTTAAAGGGCCACCACACCCTCTGGCTGCCCCATCATCAAGGCTGGAAGGAGCAGATCCGCAGCCAGCCAACCAGGCTTCGGAACACCGCCCCACAGAGTTCGCTCCCTTCTGTTGTTCTGGGATCTCTCAGCATCCATGTGAGGAAGGTGCAAAGATAAATTTGTTTTGACATGATGGTGCTAATTGTCCCAAAAGTAAAATGTTTTTTACCATGACAGCTAATTAAAAAAAATAGCTGAATATGTCCTAGAAGAGACAGCTAAAAATCATTAAAATGAATATTTTATCCTGTGTCTTCTCATGGAAGGAGTCACACAGACTCCTCAAAAAATTCAGCATGCTCTCCAAAGAGAACTGCTTCACAGGTGAAGACCTCAGGAATGGCTGTCCCTTGGTCATAGGGTCATCCAATCCCCCCTTTATCCTCCTCTTCTTCCTCCTCATTCTTCTTCTGCCCTCTCCCCCTCTCTCGTGCACACAGTGTAAGTAGTATCAGCAGCAACATTTGTTAAAATATGTAATACAAATGCATACATCTTTTAATACAAATACATCTTTTTAACACAAGTATTGCTTGTGTACAGAGTAACGAAAGACTCAAAAATACCTAGTTGCCACTCTCTCTCCCCACCATATTTAAGGTGTACGACTTGATAATTTAATATAAATATACATTGTGAAATAATCATCACAACCAAGCTACTTAACATATCCATCAGCTCACGTTGTTGTGACCTCTTTTGGGATGTGGTGAGAACACTTAGGATGGACCCTCCTAGCAAATCTAAAGCGTAGGATAGAGTATTGTTAGCTATAGTCACCATGTTATATACAATATCTCTAAAATTTACTTTGCATAACCAAAGCTTTCCATCCACTGACAAATACCTTTCCATTTCCTACTCCCCCGCCCAGCCCCTGGAAACTGCCATTCTACTCTCTGCTTCTCTAAGTTTGCCTACTTTATGATTCCACATATAAGTGAGACCATGCAGAATTTGTCTGTCTACATCTGGCTTATTTCACTCAGCATAATGTTCTCTAGGTTCATCCATGTTTTCCAAAAGACAGTATTTTCTTCTTTTATTAAGGCTGAATAATGTTCTATTATGTACACGCACTATGTATTTTTTATCCACTCCTCTGTCCATGTACACTTGTTTTGACATCTTGTCTATTGTTCATAGTACTGTAATAAACATAGAGGTGCAGGTATCACCCCAAGATCTTGTTTTTATTTCCTTCCCATATAGACCCAGAAATAGGATCGTTAGATTATATGGTAGTTCTATTTTGTATTTGGTGGGGAACCTCCATACCATTTCCAACATGGCTGTACCAATTTACATCCCCACCAACAGTGCACAGTGTTCCCTATTCTCCACATTCTTACTAGTATTTGTTATCTGTTATCTTTCTGATAAAAGCCATTGTAATAGGTGTGAGGTGATCTCCTTCTGGTTTTAATTTACATTTTTATGATGGTAAGTGAATTGAGCACCTTTTAATTACATCTGTTACCTATTTGCATATCTTCTTTTTAGAAATACCTATTCAGATCCTTTACCCATTTTTTATTAAGCTATTTGTTTTTTAAATTGAATTGTATAAATATTTGCAAATATTTTCCCCATTTCCTAGGTTACCATTGCACTCTGTTGGGGCTTTTTTCCACTGTGCAAAAACTTTTCAGTTTGATGCAATCCCATTTATCTATTGTTTGCTTGTTTCCTGTGGTTTTGGTGCCATATTAAAAAAAAAAAAAACCATTGCCCAGACCAATGCCAAGAAAGTTACTTCTCTCTCTTTCATTATCACTCTGCATCCTGTGTTACCCTACATTTTCCCTGCATTTCTTAAATAATTTTTTTCACTCTATTCCATACCATGTACTTACAAATAATTATATTGTTATATGAAATATCTAATAAGATACTGGAGGGAAACAGAAAGTTTACTTACTTTGAAAGCCAAAGACCAGGAAATCCATGTGGAATAGCACTAAGTAATTAAAGAATGACAATGAAAAGCTAAAAAGTAAGCATCTTTCCTTTGGGCTCTCACAAATTAAAAAATGCAAATATCTGGAGACAAATAAAAATGAAAATACAACATATTAAACTCATGAGAAACAGCAAAAGCAGTTCTCAAAAAGAAGTCCATGGCAATAAATACCTACATGAAGAAACAAATAGATCTCGAACAATCTAACTCTACACCTCCCACAGAACTAGAAAAGAAAGAGTAAATTAAGCCTGAAGTTAGTAGAAGGAAGGAAATAAAAATCAGAGCAGAAATAATGAAATAGAGACCAAAAAGACAATAGAAGAGACTGGTAACACTAAGAGATAGGCAAATTTGAGTGGAAAAAATTTAAGGATAAGCAAAATTGATAAACCTTTGGCTAGGTTCACCATGAAAAAAGAGTGAACTCAAGTAAAATTAAAAGTGAAAGAGGAGATATCGCATCTGATTCCACAGAAATACAAAGGATCATGAGAGACTACTATGAAAAATTACATACCAAAAAGTCAGACAACTTAGAAGAAATGGATGAATTCCCAGAAACATACAACCTACCAAGACTGAATCATAAAGAAACAGAACATCTAAATAGACCAATTACTACTAAGGACATTAAAATCAGTAATTTAAAATTTCTCAACAAACAAAAGTCCAGAAACTGATGATTCCTGGAAACAATGATTTCACTAAACTCTACTAAAATTGTACTAAATCCTACTAAACATTTAAGGAAAAATTGATATCAAACCTTCTCAAGTTCTCCCCCAAAATAAAAGAGAGTAGAACACTTCCAAATTCATTTTATGAGGCCAGCCTTATCCTTATGTCAAAACCAGACAAACAAGAAAAGACATTACAGGTCAATATCCCTGATAAATATAGATTTGAAAATTCTCAAGAAAATTCAATAGCAAACCAAATTCAATAATACGTTAAAAGGATCACACACCATGATCAATAGGATTTATTCCAGGATTTATACAAAGATGGTTCAGCATCTACAAAACCATTGTGATATACCACATTGACAAATAAAGAGTAAAAACCACACAGTCATCTCAATAGAAATGCAGAAAAATCATCTGACCAAATTCAACAAAATTTAAAATTCAACAAAATCTATTCATGATGAAAACTGTCAACACACTGGGTACAGAGGGAATGTACCTCAACATAGTAAGAGTCATACATGACAAGGCCACAGCTCACATCCTGCTCAACAGTGAAAAGCTGAAAGCTGAAGCTTTCCCTCTGAAGACTGGAACAAGCCAAGAATGTCCACTTTCACAACTTTCCTTCACCACAGGACTGGAAGTGCTAGCCAGAGCAATTAGACAAGGGAAAAAAAAAAAGGCATCCAAATTGTAAAGGCAGAAGTAAAACTTAGTATTTGCAGGTAGAACCGTATACTGAAAACTATGATGAAAGATACCTTTTATTTAATGGAAAGATTCTTTGGTCATGGATTATAAAAACTGAAATATTTTTTAAATGCCATACTACTCAAACCAACATACAGATTTAATACAATCCCTATCAAAATTTTGATGGCATTTTTTACAGAAGTACAATTGTTATGATAATCATGTTGCAATATGTAAATCTATTGAATTAGTATATTGTACACTAGCAATAATACAATGTTATATGTCAACTATATCTTAATTTAAAGATGAATGCCAGAATGGATTAATGAATAAATAAGCAAATATCCCAATAATCATGGATAGTTGGGTCTTAAAAATCTAAGTTACATTTCATTAGACATGTCACAAAATGATACAGACTGGTGTGAGGTGATTGACTTTTATAGTCAGAAGCAACCTAGACAGTGTCTATTCTAAGCTACTAAACTTACAAGCAAAGATGTTAAGTCTCAGAAGAAAAAATGCATTTACTTGTGGTATAAAATTTGGTTAATGGCAGAACAAGGACTGGTTCTAATTCTTCTTTCTGACCAAGTGTTCGATTCTATACAGCAATGCCCTGTCTCAGGGATCACTAAGTATCATCTCAGTCTACTCACGTGAAGATCTAGCTTTTGGTAGTTCCCCCACCTTCTTCTTGATTTACAAGTGAGAGATTTCACATCTGTATTAATCCCTCTTCCCCTTAAATCAGGCCTACTTATTGACATCTCTGAATGATACTACAAGAACTTCCATAGAGTTGAGTAGTTTCTACATTTGGGTCTGGAGCTCAGGAATGTCAGAAAACTGGAGGGGTTCTTTATTGATCCCAGGTAGTTAGTGACAAGAGGGTTGTAGCAATGCTAAGCATTGTAACCATGCACACGTGCATTCAAAGTCAGGAAGTGGAAAGTGACACATGAGAGAATCTTTCAGGACTGAATCTTTTTCAGGACCTTCCAACAAACTTCGTGTGTGTGTGTGTGTGTGTGTGTGTGTGTGTGTGTACGCACGTGCACATGCTACTTGCCATAATTTACTTGTATGTTCACTAATACTTGTGGTGGGAAGGGTCTTCCAAGATGACTTGGTCAGAGAATGGGACTTCTGGAATGGCAGAGTAAGGAACTCCAAAAATCCACTTCTCAATTAAGAGCAATAAGGCCACTGGCTCTTATGTGTCATCAAACACATTCCGGAGTGGTGGGGGTGCAGGAAAAGAGAGTAGCGATGCTCATGAAATCCCCAAGTCGAGTGAGCAGAGACCACCAATGATAGAAAGGGAAGAGGCATATGGCGTTGGCCTCAGATTCATTAACAACACCAACCTAGACCTATGAAGCTTTAAATCATCATTAATTTTAACATAGATATGTTTATAGGGTTGAAAAAGATGTTTTATTTCCTTAAGTTCATGTTCAATCACACTGTTCAGAGTATACTATGAAATACAGCTCTTCTATTCATCTTGAAAGTGAAAAAACCTTATTATACTATATTTTAAGTAATAATAGTTTCAATGTGAATGTTAATATTTAAAATATACCATATTTATAAAAAAAATAACCCTTCTTTGGCATTTTTCTCATCTTAAAATACACTAGCAATCTAAAAAGTGAAAAGGCTGGCCCTCTCTTGACCCCTGAGAAGCCCCGAGCCTCTGATTGTACTCTTCTCTTCGTTGGCAATCTTTGTGTCCCCAAAGAAAAGAATGTGGTAAAAAATCCGGCAGCATAAGGCACAGAATTTATGGGCATACTCTGAAAGATCTGTCACACGGTCTGGGAATTTTGCATTCCTAGAACTTTGCTACTCAGTAGGTGTTCTGCAGCCAACAGCATCAGCATCTCCTGGGGTCTGTTGGAGATACAGGACCTCAGGTCCTATTGTGCAGATTTGCTAAGGCAGCCCCTGCATTTTAACAAGATCCACAAATGATTCGTATGCACATTAGAGCTTGAGAAGCACACCCTCGGAAAACGTCTAGCCCAAGCAACTTCTTCTCCTAGAAGAGGAAGCAGGTGCGCAGACTGGACAAGGACTCAGTTGAAGGGGAGTAAAATCTTAATATCAATCTGCGCTACTCTTTAATCTACTGTTGTCTCTGTCTGGAAGTTCCTAGAATCGCAGGTACAAAGGGAAGAAATAGACAGTGCGCTGTTATCTTTCCAGATCACTGGGTTAGTCACAATCCGTGAACATGGACTTCAAGTGTTCTTTTGAGGAAATTCATCTCTAAACTAGGTTTCAAGTGAGTAATTGTCAGTTGCACCCATTGTTTCATTCACACATTCTCTCCACAAACATTTTTAGTGTCTGCTATTTACCAGGAATTAGCCAGGACTCTTACCAGTACTTCTTAGCAATATCTGACGGCAATTCTCTTTTAATGGGACTTTATAACAGTGCTACAAGTTGGATTTTTTTAATGAATCTATAATACAGAATGACTTATATGAGATTTGCAAATACGTAGTTTTATTCATTAAATTAGACTGTAACAGGAAATCCAAAATAACAATTGCTTAAACAAGTAAAAACTTCTTTTCTCTCATGTAAATGCTGGCAGTCCAGAGCTGAGACCTGGGGACAGGACTCTTTCTCATCACCCCACCATGCTCACCAATGTAGTGTCCACATATAATGTAGTAAGAAACAGAAGTGGAATGTCCTCCTCCCAGAGTTGTACTCCTCTCTGCCACTTACTTTTACTGAGCGCAACTCAGCTACACAGCTCCGCCCCGCTCCACAGGGAGCCTGGAAATATGGGTTTGGTTCTGAGTGACCACATGCCCATGAGAACAAGGAGGCCACGTGATGGTGTTTTCTCTCCAATTAAATGAGATGTGTGATATTATGTGATAGTCCTTGATGAGTATTTGTAGGAAAAGTGTGACTTTCTTACCTTGTTTTCCCTTTAATCTTCTGTGCAACTCAAACGCTAACATCAACAGCATGGCATGCACCTATGGCACCGTGAACTGCGGTGCTCTCTATAATGTAGCGCTAACTTCTAGAAATGTCTCCATGAGGCCTGGCCCTCTTGCAACTGCTGTTCTTGGATTTCCTGGCAACACCTCTTATTCTCAACACATGTGTCCTTACATTTGCATCTACAACTGATTTAAGGCAGACCAGCAATTTGGCAAAACTTCCAAAAATATTCAGGTCTATTGTCCACGACACACTGAAGCTAAGCTCCAATACTTCTGTTCCTTTCTCAGACATCCTTGACCTAAAGCTAGGGGAAGGCCCCAGAGCTTCCAGTGTGCAGAAAGGGAGTTGTGATGGGAAACACAGTGGTTGATTTTAATATATATCATTTGGCTCTCACAACAAACTAAAGAGTCTGGAATTTTCCTTAAAGTTCGTGAAGAACCTTGTGAGAACAGGATGGGGTACCTTGTTTACATGCTAAGTCACCAACACCAGCATATATACATGAGGAGAGGATGAATAACACACACAAAGGCCTTCTTCTGATATACGTGTTTTGTAGATTGTGGATCCTTGCAAAACAAAGGGTTCAATAGCTTGTCACCTTGGGTACAAATTGCAGTCATTTTTTTTTCTTTTTGCCTTTGGAAAACTAACAACCCGTTCTGGCGTCATGTCCAGTATCACACACAGGCTGCAGGAAACCACCCCTACCCCTGGCACAGCCCCTCACTCCCAGGAAGCAAACGACTATCCCTGGCAGGGCAGCAGAGGAGAGCGGGAGTCGGGGGAGGGCTTAGGGCCACTGGAACAACCGCAGACCTGTCCGGGCTGGGGAAGGGCGGAAGCCGTGTGGAGGGCCTCTTGACAGTGTTTCTCATTCCATTTGGTACAAAGTTAGCGGATCTGGAACCCTTCTGACCAGCCTTTGTCTCGGTTTCCTGAGCTTGACGCTCACGACAGTTGGAATAATTAAAACAACATGGATCCAGGGACAGAGCCTTCCCCAGTTTTGGCAGATGTGAGAACAGTAACTAAATGTTTTGATCGGGGAATAACATGATCGATGTTTTATAAAGATTCAACTCTCCAAGGTAAGAAAAAGCCACAAGTGTTAACATTCCTATTAAAACATAAGAATTTTTAATACATCAGTGTCAGGAAGTCATTTTTCACAGGCAGTACAATTCAAGTGCATTTAAAACCCATCTTTCAAGCATTTGAGTTCATTTAAAACGTCCGACTCATCGATGAGATTTTTCTCGTTTCTTCAATAACATCAGTCTTCCTAATGGGTTCCAGAGTACACCCGAATAGATAGGTAACTCTTTGATTCCACATTTCCAGTGGCCTACTGGTGTCTCTGCTTTTCACCCTCGCCTTGTATAAAACCAGGCTTGCCATTTCTCACAAAGAGTATCTGGTTGCCTGCTCAAGGTCTGTGAATGGAGCTGTCCAATCACTACAGAGTTGCCTTTTCCCCCATAATTATTTATTAATTTAATATATGTATATATTTAATTGAATGTATTGGGGTGACACTGGTTAATAAAATTATATAGGTTTCAGGTGTACAAGTCTGCAATGCATCCTCTGTATATTGTATGTTCCCCACCCAAAGTCCAGTCGCCTTCGTCACCATTCATCCCCCTTTACCCACTTGCCCTCTCGTGGTCACCATACTGTAGGCTCTGTCTAGGAGGGATCTTGTTGTTTGGTTTTTGTGTGTTTGGTTTCTTCTTAATCCCTTTACCTCTTTCACCCAACTTCCCAACACCCTCCCTTCTGACAGCTGTCAGTCTGTTCTCTGTATCTACGAGTCTGTTTCTACTTTGTTTGTTAGTTCATTTTGTCCATTTTACACTACATAAGTGAGATCACATGGTACTTGTCTTTCTCTGACTGGCTGCCTTGGGACTCTGCTTCCCACTCTCCAGCTGCCTGCGTCGGCAAGTCCCCTTTACTCCAGAGAGGTCCCCTCTCCAGCCCTGCCTCTCCTCCATTCACTATGCTCATTCAGCCTTCAGCAGTCGTCAAACATGCTGCCACCCCGCCTTTCCCCTCATAATTGGTTTTGGGCTTCACTAATAAATCTGCCGAGAGACAGTCTTAAAAATGTCACCTCACTTTCAAAACTCTTCCGTGGTCCCATGTTCCTTACAAAGCCAAGCTAAAGGAATCTCAGATCTATGAATGTGTGTATGTGTTTTAACAGTGTGTGTGTGACTTACTCTGTAAAATGCAGTCATAGATAAAATAGAGTGCAAATAAACGGAGGGGGCCCAGTGAAGCCAGGAGGAGTGGCATGGAGTCTTCCTAACCCCACTTCCACCCGGACCCTGCAGCCTCCATACACCCTTCGGGGGAAACCTCAGTCGTGTCTACAGAACATATTGAAAATCCCTGGGTATTGATATTCCACGTTCCTTCTGGTTTTCACACCCTATATTTTATTAATGCATATAATCTCTAACATACAAAAAGTGTCCATAATTACTCTCCTTTCAAGACTCAGCTACTATGTTTTCAGTGCCAAAGCTCCTAATGTGCCATAATCTTGCTTCTCTTCTTCATTTAATTCCCCAGGCCAGCTAGGATTTATTAATCACATATTAGCTTTACCTTCTATCCTGGGACAAACTAAAAAGTTTCTTGAAGCCAGGAACTTTGCTAATAAATCAGGTAGGAAAAAAAAGCCCTTCAACACCATAAGTGATCTATTTAACTAAACCGGATAGAATATATCCCTTGGTCATATCCCAGAATGCAGCACAGATCAAGGAGGGCCTTCCATGCTCCCTCACAACTGGGAAAACTTTTCTAGTTTAAATGGCTATGAAGTAACTCCAGCAGAAGTACATGGGCCCCTGGAAATTAAAAAAAAAATAATAATAATAAGACTCTTTGGCCAAAAACATACAGTGATTCAAAGTTAGAGAGAAGAGTCTGCAAAATCAGCTTCACTTCTGACACTACTGGCAAGCCTGAGATCACACTGGAATTCAGTAATTTGCTAGAAAGACCCACAGAACTCACTGAAAGCATCGATGCTTGCAGTCCTGGTTTATGACAATGAAAGGATGGAGTGTACCAGCCAAAGGAAGAAATGCATAGGGCAGAGTGCAGAAAAGCTCCAAGCACAACGTTACCAGTTATCAACTGCCAGTGGAGTCACAGGCAGCACGACTTTTCCCAGCAATGATGGGTGACATTACCCATGGTGTGCTGTCAGTCAGAGAAGCTCATCCGATCCACAGTTTTCAGAGATTTTATTGGAGCTCCATGACAGAGGCACAGTTGACTGTCCACATACCCAGTGTCAGTTTCCAGCCCCTTCAGAAGTCAAGCTGATAGTTCATGACCCAAAGTCCCACCTTAAATCACATTGTTAGAGTATCTAGTATGAAACAAGGCCCTCAGGCAACCAAAGACATTTTAAGTGTCTCAGGGGTGTCCAACCTTTTGGCATCTCTGCACCACACTAGAAGAAGAGGAGTTGTCTTGGGCCACACATTAAATACATCGTGCCCTGTCTGGCGTAGCTCAGTGGATTGAGCGCGGGCTGCAAACCAAAGTGTCGCAGGTTCAATTCCCAGTCAGGGCACATGCCTGGGTTGCAGGCCATGACCCCCAGCAACCGCACATTGATGTTTCTCTCTCTCTCTCTCTCTCTATCTCTCTATCTCCCTCCCTTCCCTCTCTAAAAATAAATAAATAAAATCTTTAAAAAAAAATACATCGTGACACACAATCACAAAGATACTTGTTTTTCATAGAGTTTTAAGTAAATTTACAGTTTTGTGGTGGGCCGCATTCATAGCCATCCTGAGCCACACGCAGCCTGCGGGCTGCAGGTTGGACACCCCTTGTTAGAGATTATCTTTCAGAAGGAGAAGAAAAAGCCCAAGCAAGTTTAAATTATTTACTCCACAAATGGATACTGAATAACTGGAAAATACAAAGGGAAAAATTCTTCATCTGGAGGCAACCAGTTTTACAACCAAGATTCAACTACTTAGGAAGAAAGGGGCATGATGCCCGCGCAAGCACCCTGACCGCACCCTTTGCTTAGCGGGATACAAACAAAGATACCATCACAAAAATGGCAAATAGTGCCCCATCTCTCCCAAAGTGGCCGCTGGGTTTCTTCCCTAGTGAATTGAAAACATTCTTTCTGGTTTCAGCCCCCAGAGGACATTGGGATCACAGAGGCTAGAGGGAAGGTGGAGGAGCCAATTCCACTCCAAGTGGGACACTCGTAGAATAATACTTCCTATTAAAAAGTAAAACAGACTTGCCAAGACACACTGCCTTGGAAGGATCTTTATACTCAAAGATCAAAACAGTAAATAAGACATGAGAATGTTCTGCAGGAAGTAAATTTCCTACCTAGGACTTCCAAAAGGCCCCCTCTCTCTCCTTTGGCTACTGGCTGGACTGTGGCTGATAGAAAAAATAGGAAACCAGCTTATGAGGGGAAGTACTGAGAACTGTCAGAGACCCAAACACTACACAGCTACAGCTTACCCAACCACCACCTGGGAGGGACTGGGTTTCACAGCCCGAAGAGGACAATCTTCCATCAGTGCTTTTCCCCTCCTCGCCTGAGTCTCCCCAGCTCCTAGACACTACTGCTCTTTGTTAACAGGTGTTGTGCCTGAAAATGTTCCAGTGAAACACCCAATCTCCCAAGGAAATAGGTATGGTATTATCTACCTTTAAATTCAACAAGGACAATAAATTAGTAGTAGTAATAGTAGTAGTAGTAGTAACATTGAATTTAAACATTAGAATTTAAAAGAAACAACCAGTGATTCTGACTCAGTGGGTTTAGGGTAACACCAGCACACAGACTTTTTTACAAAAGCCCTCCAAGCCATCTGATCTGGGCTTCTGGCCTGGAACCCTAATTTATTCTAGTAAGGCAACGTGTGTCCGGAAAAACAAATCAGGATGAAGAGTTCTGGTAGATGAGGCCATTTCATCAGTTCTGCTTAGGCAACTTCACTTAAAAGACCTGCCAAGATGGGTAAAGTTCTCCTCTGAGAGGAACGACCACAGTGTAATGTCTCGTTGGCTTTGCACACGTAAATGGCCTGTCATCTGGAGCCCGTCATCATGGACTGAAGGAAGAAACACTGGAGTTAGAACGGCTAGAATGTTGAATAACAGGGAAGAGAGACTGCCAGGACCACGTGATGACCAGCACATGGAACTCCCATGTCGTGTTGGGGGAATGTGTACGTTGTTATACCCATTCTTGGAAATTGGCAGATTCTACTAAGGCTGAACTAATACCTGCCCTGTGGCTCAGCAATTACACTTCTAACAAATACCCAACAAGACTGCAAATACATGTGCTTCAAAAGGCTTGCACAGGGATGACCAGAGCAGCGTTTTCCATAGTCTAGTAGCCCCCAAACTGGGATCAGCAGCAGGATTGATAAATTGTGGGGCATTCGTATGATTTGTTGAGGCAGCTATGAAATGAGCAAAATACCACTACATGTGATGACACAGATGAAGGCAGCTATGAACCAAAGTCAGACACCAGCGTGCAGAAACTATTTGACTCCATTTATATAAAGTTCCAAAGCATATGAGACAAATGTACATGTTCTACCGGCGGCCAACCAGTGACACAATGAGAAGAAACCATGCACTGCTTCTCTCCCCGTCTGGAGGCAGCGTGATGCAGTAGTTAAAAATACAGGATCTGAGGCCAGACTGCCCTGCCTGGGATCATTCTTCTTTCCCTTGTTCTCTGTGGTGACATATGTGGTCTCTCTTTGCAGTGTCTGCATATGTGGGAGATAATAATACCTATTTCGTGGGATCTGTCATTAAATGGATTTCCTATCCTGACATTAAGTTTCTCTCCAGCACAGTTCCCAGCATGCTGCTGCCTAATCAGACATATTTTGAATATCAAAAGGAGGCTTCAGACCCAGTCTCTTTCTCCCAGAAGCCTCTCCTGAGATTCTTAGGTAAATCTGTGACTACCAGCAGAAATGGAGAGAAGGGCACTTTGCAGCCCCTTTGCTCACCTGGGTGCAGTGTCCACGTTCTCGATGCCAATGGACCTGGGAAGAGCAAGCTGCCCACCTGCAGAGTCTGAGTCCCGACGGTGCCCAACTATGTGTTCACCGAGAGGCCACCAGGCACCTCAAGCTGCGACATACTACGCTGTGTACCAAAGTGGCATGATAGCTGTTTCTGCCCTCGAGTATTTCTCTAATGAGGACATGAGAACTCAATCCATAAGGATTTCTTGAGTACTGTGTGATGGATGCTATTTAAAACCTTAGGAAATACAAGGAGAATATACAGTTCTACTAATGACATGCTCTATGACATGACATTATGGCCTGAATTATTTGGGGGTGGGGGGACACTAGACCCCCATCTCCTGTATCTGCAGATAGTGACCGCCCTTAGAGGACACGTCTGGCCTCCAGTGGCCTCCCATGCGGTACGTCAGTTGATTACTTTGCAAGAATGGCAGAACTCAGCTAAACCTAGCTCCTATCTTGAGATCTGTCTTCCCTTGGGGATGTTGGTCCACACTGGCCTGCAAGGAAGCTTAACATTAAAGGTTCAGTCCCTGGAAGCCAGGACTATAATTCTTCCACTCCCCATGACACCAGATAGATTAAGTTTCCTTCTGCAACACAGTATATGCCAGCCCTCTGTCATCTGGGTAAGACATGTTCTCCAAAGAGCCTTACCTGGATTAAAGATAAAAGTGTATCTGAAGACTCCTGTTCCTTTTCCTCAATTGGTTCTGAACTCCAGCAAAGAAAACAGGATTGCTCCTCCAAGAGCCCCTTCAAACTCTACCCCCACCCCACAGGGCCTCAGCAGCTACCAGGATGAAAGAATTTTCTGTGGTTGGCTTCATACCAGATCAGCAGCCCCTGCATCTCCTCCTGTTACTACTTCCCTGGGTGGCATTCGCTGCTGATGCTATGTTTTAGAATTATTTTATCACTTCGAGTTGCCTCTGGTCCCACTGAAAAGACCATAGCTCGTTCAATTAGCGGAGCTCAACACTGGCTGTCTCTCCAAGGCAGCCACTTAAACACAATCGCTCCCAAATAGCCCTTCATTTTTATTGGAACAGGAAAATAAACACCAACAGATTATCACAGCTGTATCGGGCCCTACCATCAGAAAAGTGATCCAGGGCTATTTTGTTTTAATTTTTCCCGATTCCCAAAGATATTTTTCTTCTGCTTTGCACTGCCTAAGCCCTTCTTTCACCGGGCAGCTTACTTTGGAGGGAGCCACCAGCTTACCCCCTCGCATCCTCCGTCGCTGAAAAGGCATTAAACATTCAACTGCCTCTTCTTTGCGAACAATTATCTCACTCATTGGCTTGATTCACTGATCTCTTAATGACAGCTTTCCTGCTGCTTCCTTTGAATGTTTAAAATATGAAACAACCCTGTCTTGTCAAGCTGAAAACGGTGGCTGAGTTTTTAGTAGCTGTTTCCAATAAATAATTTCAAGGGGCTTCAAATTATCTATCATCTGACAGCTCTCAGGAAGATTTTCTCATCTCCTTCAGGCATAAATAGCCATTTCTAACTGTGGCTCTGTCCCACTGATTGCCCGCAATGATTTTCAAAATCGGTTCCATTCTTTTGAAAGAACATCTCTCCCCATCAGGATGGATGGGTGCTTGGAATGAACGCGTGCCCTGGGGGAGGAGCTCTGTGTGACTCCTTTCCTGGCCAAGATGAATTAATAAATGGATTATAAAAGGTATAAAGAATGGAGTGCTGATCACATTTCATGTGGAACCGTATGAAAAGATGCACATGTGAGGAAGAGAAGACCTAGGGTGGGGAAACCGAAAGTAATTCCTGATGGGAGGAGCCAAAAGTCGGATCTTCACAAAAGGAAGAAGGGTCAAGTAGTGGAGAGACACCCTGTTGGGAAAAGGTCACCACAGGGGTCTGTGGGTGCATCTAACTGTCACCATAACTCTCTGCCTCTTTCCTCCCCCAGGAAGGGATGAAAAGCAGAACTCAGACAGGGGAGTTCTTAGAAAGGACGGCAGTCTCTCCAGTGCAGTCACAGCGGGTGGAGAAAGACCGCCACAGCAGACCCTGTCGTATGAAAAGTGTTCTAAACATGAGAGCCCGACTAAGTGAGAAGATGCAGCTCTAGAAAGCGCAGCCTCTGATGCCTTGAGGCCAAAAGCCGGAAGCCGAAAAGGGTAGGGGAAGGTGGCTGAGAACAAGCTCTAACCCTAGGAACTAGATCAGACACTAGAATAAGAATTCCGAATATTTTTTTCAAGCATTTTTGTGAAGTTGAAAAATAAGATCAAAATTAGATTAAGGTTTTTTTTTGTTTTTTTTTGTTTTTTTTTATAATTATCACTTTCTTTTTTATATATATATATATTATTTATTTATTTTTTAGAGAGGGAAGGGAGAGAGATAGAGAGAGAGAGAGAGAAACATCAATGTGCAGTTGCTGGGGGTTATGGCCTGCAACCCAGGCATGTACCCTGGCTGGGAATCGAACCTGCGACACTTTGGTTCCCAGCCCGCGCTCCATCCACTGAGCTACGCCAGCCAGGGCAAAATTAGATTAAGTTTTGATGATCTAAGTTGGCAAGCAAAGACACTAATAATGCTTCCGTGTGTATTTCTTTGAATCTTGTACTATGTCTTATTGGTATTGAAAGTTACTGTAATCTTGTTGTGCTCAACATTTTGTTTAATTTAAGAAAAACCATGCTACTGAACAAACAAACCTATGAGCTAAGCTCTGGGTTTATAAGTAAAAATAGGAAGTGTTTCCTGGACCCAAAGAGCTCACAAGCTAATTGCAGAAATACCCATATTACCTATCCTAATGAATGCAGTGGGTAAACTAAGAGATTCTTCCCCTTTGCATATCGTCACCACCTCTAAAAATAAAACTAAAACAAAAGAATCCTCCTTTCAGTGTTCTCTATATCATTATCTACCTAATCATGCACACTGGAGGCGGTTATTCAACCCTCACCCTTAAATCCAGTTGCGGACTGTGTCCATTGATGGGGCCACCCTACCGCATCTTCAGCCTGTGCACTTGCCCGGGGCAGCCATCGCCTGCACCACCCCAGGTCTCTAATGTGCAGCGTGGTCTCAGTCACTGGAAGGGCTTCCAACTGCTCTGCCCATAAGTTCTCTGACACACCTCTAATCCGCCTCACAAACTAGAGCCTTCAACCTTTCCAAATACAAATCCGGTTGTGTCATTTCCCTCCTCTAGTCTCAGAATAGGCCACGTGGCCCCCCTTCCCTGCACGGTGCAACCCTGGGAGGGCCATGCTCCCTGCCACAGGGTTTTTTAAATAAGCACCCCAGTTCTTCCGCCTCACCCACTGCTCCTCATCGTGCTAAGTCTCGCTCCTCCTTTAGAGCATGATCTAATATTACAGTTTTTTAAAATCTCTGCCTCATAACAGGAGAAATTTTATGTTTGTTCATGTGATCAGTCGATTAATAGCTCTCTCCATCCAGATCAGTGTAGTGCCTAAGCACTTCGTGTTGGGTGGATTAGTAAATAAGTCAATAACAAATTAAAATGAGATTCGTAAACCAAAGTAGCCAGAGACAAGTTTACAGAAACGGCTCTTTGAGTTAGGCCTCGAAAGCAAGAGGAGCGGTTGGCTAGGAGAAGACGTAATGTCGAGTGTTTGGGGCAGAAGAAGTGGCCCAAGGAAAGTTTGGGAAAAGGTTCAGTGCGTTTCAGAACTGAACATCCCCTGCCGTGGCTGACGCAGAGAGGGCGTGGACTGGCTTGAGATGGGGATGTGGGTGCAGGATGAGGCCCGAGCAAAGGGGGCAGAAGCGGCAAGAGACACCAGAGATAAAGGGACATTAGCCTGTGGGTAACAGGGACCTGCTGAGGATTAACCAAGGGGTGGAATGATCCAGAACAGAGAGGAGAGAGAAGCATGGGAGGAATGGATCCTGTAGGGGAGAGACCCATCTGGTGGCCGATAAAGACTTAAACTAGTTGAGTGGATGGAAGAGTTCAGGGAAAATGTTCCAATGACAGCGTTTTAGAGAGTCCTTAGGACTCGGTGGCTGAGAGGTTGGTAGGGGTTCAAGGAAAGGAAAGAGCAACTGGATAGATGGCACTGAATCAACGGAGACAGAGGCCTTAAAAAGAGCTTTAGGCACAGCCAAGTCAGAGAACACACAAATCATTTCAATTTTGTATCTGTCGGATATCCAACTAGAGACATCCAATAGGCCATTGAACGCCAGCTATGGTCCTCGGGGGAGAAGTCGTGGTGTGAAGGCCGGGGGTCAAGTACACCACAACTTACCCCCACTCCAGAGACAGCAAATGGGCTTCAACTCATGTGACTGTTCTGACATACACACTCTTAATGCTGGGACACTGTATTAATGCTGATTTTGTAGCAACTTAGGAGCTTAGGGGGAAAGAAAGTCATGAACAGTTTCAATGTCCGCTGTGAGTATGAGTCAAAGTGACATGTCTTCATGATTTATCACTGCATTCGGCTCATCTAGCTTGGACCCAATTGCACAGAAGTAGTTACAGTGTGGCTGTTAAGAGGACAGCCCTAGTAAATTACCTAGTCTAAGCCACACTTAGCAGCTTTGGACTTTGAAAAAACTATTTAACTTCTCTCTCTCCCATTTTCTCGTTTTAAAGAGGCAAATGACAATAGTTCCTATGTTGTACCACTGAATGAGGTACAGTACATTAATGCCAAGCACTATAACTGCCATACAGTAAATGCTCTTTAAATGATACTTCATTTTATTTTTTATACTTACCCACTTTCACTAAAAGCCTAATTGCACAAACATTTGTATCTTTAAATGCTGCTATGTGCTGGTACTGAAGTAAGCACTGGGTAGAAATACCAAAGTAAATTTATACAAATGCTCTCAAGCAGCTTGCTCACCTCCTACTATAGGTGGTCACTTTGTTGAAAACTAAGGGGGGAAGGGGGACCAGAAGAACATTGAAGAACAAACTTCCTTTTCAAAAAAACATTTTTAATTTTAATTTAATTTAATTTAATTTAATTTTAGGGAGAAAGAGAGGGAAGAAATATCAGCTGGTTGCCTTCTGCCTCCTGCCAGCACCCCAGTGGGGACAGAGCACAGGGCCCACGACTCAGGCATGTGCCCTGACTGAGAATCGAACCGACAACCTCTCAGTTTGCAGGACAACGCCCATCCAAACGAGCCATGCGGGCCAGGGCTGAAGGACAAACTTCTCCATAGACAAATAAAATGACAACTATAAACATCACGCCAGGTACAAGCTAGTGTCCATGTCCCAGGTGAGCCAGGCTCTGAGCTTCTGGGAGGCTTCCACGTGACTCCACCCTTTCTAACTCGCACGCAATGGTGGGGGGGGGGGCCCCCGTCTGGTCCTTTGGGTGCCGTCATCCACGTGGACAGACCAATGGTGTCCAGACTCTAGTCATTGTCCCCGCTCAGGTGTGTCTCCCTAGCACTGAACAGACAAACAACATTTCATGTTTTATGCTCTGTGTGGTAATATAGAAAATATAAGGAGGGACCCTGAGAAACTAGAATTTATTTATAACAAATTGTGTATTTATTCTTACATGTTTAAACTTCAATCGCCTTCAAAGTACTCTCCATTTGATGCAATACACCTATCATGATGTTTTTCCCACTGCTCAGTTTTTGAACTCATCGATTTTGATGACTTTCAGTGCCTCTGCTGTTTTTGTTTCATCTCTTCCACTTCAGCAAAATGTTTCCTTTTAAGGACTTTTTTTCTTCTAGGCAAACAACAACCAAAAAAAAGTCACTCGGGGTGAGAGCTTGTGAATAAGGAGGGTGGGGCACCAGAGTCAAGCTGCTTTTGGTCAAAAACTGCTGGACACTCAGCATGGTGTGGGCAGGTGCACTTGTAACTCATTCATCATGAAATGGGCAAATGCACTGACAGAGTATTTTTAAAAAACTCACTGAAGCCTAACACAGCCTCTCACAACAATGCCAGCTGGCACACAGATACAGATGGGTTCCTAGAACACTCACCTAGCAAGGGAGGTCTGTGGTACAAGGGGTCCACCTTCGCAATGATAATTCCAGTTTTGGGGGTTCCCCCTTGTATTATAGCAGTTAAGTCAATTTTCCCAAAGACACAAAGCCACTAAGAATTTCAATGAAGATTCTGTGGCCTGAGTTTTCAGGACAGCAGTCAGTGTACTTTGGATAACTTTCCTTACATAGAGGTCATGGGGACCATAAAGGAACAATTACCTAAGGATGATCTAAGCAGAGAGGGAGAGGTGGAATTCTGGCATGTTTTCTGAAATATTTATAAGCTTCAAAATGAACAGTTTTACTAACATGGATAAGTGGATGATGTCAATGTCTTTAAGTAGCTATTGTCTGTGAGAATCCACGAATTCCATTTAGTCACAGAATTTGGACATTGAAAGGACCTTAGAGGTCATGTGGTTTTACCTCCCACACTGCACAGAATTTTTTTTTTTGCAGCAATTGTCAAATAATTTAGGGAGATACAGTTTCTCCAAAAACCGTGCCATCTCACAAGGGGAAGACAACCCAGAAGTCACCTAACACAACCCCGCAAGTGACACACTCAGGGAAGCCGACCATGTGTCTGCAGAGCGAGGCCCAGGAGCAGCCCATTTAGATTCCAACCACACCGCCTCAGCCGAAGCAAAACCAGCAATTTACAGATGACTCACCCATTATCAGTGTTTCACAAGTAATTTGAAAACTGCTCTTTGGCACTGGGAGGTTATAAGGCAAAAATATGGAATTCCAACTGAAAATTGCACATAAACAGTTTTGTAACCAGAGATCTTGGGTTCTAAGAAAACATTTGCCTTTTGACAGGTTCAGAGATATGCAAATGATAGGGACATCTAACCAAAAGCCTTGAGTGTATCGAGAGTACTATCATAATTGTAGACAAAAAATTATTCAATTGGTTTCCTGATTAGGCTGTGCCGGTACCAAAGAAGAAACACGGCTACACCTTATTTAACCACCTTTGTGGAAAGAGAGAGCCAAAGGGATAGGAACAAAGTTTATTGTGCAAGAACGTGCCAGTGATGAAGATAAATTAGCGCTCATCCTCACAAGGACAGTATTTATTCTGTCAACTCTGCAGTTTTAGAAGTTGAAGCTGAGAATGTCACTTTAAGTTGCCCATCATCCCAAGGAAGTGGCAGAGCTTGAATTTTTGCCGAGACTCATGATTTGTCTATAACTTAGTGGCCTCGAGTCCAGCCCCCTGTAAAGTCTCTCAGTGTAGGATACATTTGGAAGAAAAGAAAACGGAGACCCGCATCCTGGATTTCCAGGTGCACCACCCACCTTCTCTCTGTCCAGAGGACTCACAGAAATGAGAGTCTTACCCAGAAGTAGTCCTGTGTCTTCCCCGCTAACACACACGTTCGGCCAACACGCTTCCTGCCACTGTCTGGACAAAAACCTCTACAGCGATTCTTAACCAACCAAGAGTTTTGCGTGTTCACTTACTCAGTGCCAAGGCACATGTGAGGTTGAGCTTCCTAATTTATAATTTCCATAAAAGTTTGGTGAGTCCCTCTAGAGCGTATACAGGGTGAAATACAAATTGCCTTGTGATAGGCTCAGACTGACATTCAAAGTCTCCCCCATCTTGGCTTGAGCTTCCCGTTTTTATGGCCTGCCCCACCATGAAATTTTCCAAGCCTTCCACTCAAGCTAAACCAGCCTTCTCTATCTTCAAAATGCATCTTGCATTATACCACCTCTGTATTTTTTGCTGAGACCATGGTTTCCTCATCCTCAGATGCCTCTTTCTCTTATCATTTATCTGGAGTCTACACCCACTTCAAGATCCAGTTCTGAGTTCTTATCTGTTTCATTTGTTAAATAAATAAGTGCAATTTTTACTCCAAGTTCTGTACTTTAAGCTCACATGCTAGTTGAACAGGGGAGAAAGAGAAAGAAAAAAACCCCAGAAAACTTAATATGCAATAGCCAACGGAAGAAATTCATCTCTGATAGAAAATGGTTAATTTCAGTGGAGGGATGTCTCCATACAATGCTGGTCAGAAACCTCTCTGAAGGGTAGCCATTGGAGATATGACAAGACATGACAAGGAACCAGATGTCCTAAGAGTGCTCCAGGTCAGGATAACAGAGTGTGCAAAAGCTTTGCTTGGTAAAAGACCTGAATTCCGGATAAGAGTGGCAGAAGACATGGGAAATTCCACAGGCTTTCTAGCTGGCAAAATGTGCTTTTTCTCTAAACTTATCTCTTACCATCTGTGCCATCCATTGGGTTCTGTGGCATAAACTGTCTACATGTGTCCATTGTTCTTCAGTTCCATAAGAGCCGGTATCACAGCTGCCTTGTATCCCAGTACTCAGGCCAATGAAACCCTGAAGAAGGTACTCAGCAAATAACTGCTGAGGGAAAGACTCCAGTTCTCCAATGGCAACGATGGTCTCTGGTTCAGTGTCACAGGAAAGAGTGAATCACAGGATGGACATGAAAAGTTTGCTGGTTGATTGATTCCCCCTTTACTTTGGGAAAACAAATCTATCTGCAGTCATGCCACCCCTGATGGGGAGACTGCCTTCTGAGCCTCAGCTCCCTTCTGTACTGTCGTGCCCCTCCGTGTCGTCTCCCCTGGACAGCGCGTCTAAGCTGATGTCTCCCCTCCCCCCTCCACTGAAGGTGAGGCCATGTCAGCACAAAAATGTTTCACAACCCTATAGCGTGCATGCACGTGGCTATTTTAATACATTTCATTTACTTAGAATGTTCAGTTTTGCATGTGTAGCATTCAAAAATACATGGAAAGAATTACATATATTTTAAATGTTAATATTGTAGTCAAGCCATCTTACTCCAGGGAGAAAGCAATGTGATCAAATATGCTTCATTATATTTTTTAAATCTCAGTTAATTGCGCTATAATACAGTGACTTCAAAGTCTGGGTCTCAGTTCATTTTATTCCAATACCTGTTTTAATGACTCTAGAGCTTAAAATACCACCTCAGAATTATAGAAGTTGCTCTTATAACCTAACTGGTAAAGTCTACCAAAAAAATTCTAACCATTAAAACACTTTGAAACACCCTTTTTATTTTTTTAACCTCCCTCATGCATGGATTGGTGGATTGTTGATACTGACGGTAATTTTTCTGGTCTCTCCATTTTGTTTTATTTGTTGATACTGATGGTAATTTTTCTGGTCTTTCCATTTTGTTTTACTTGGGGGGAAGGATCTATTTCTTCCTTATTCATTGTGAGGTTTTTAAAGATTTTATTTATCTTTAGAGAGGAGAAGGGAAGGAGAAAGAGAGGGAAAAATCAATGTGTGGCTGCCTCTCCTGCACCCCCTACTGGGGACCTGGCCTGCAACCCAGGCACATGCCCTCACTGGGAATCGAATCAGTGACAATTTGGTTCACAGGCTCGTGTTAAATCCACTAAGCTACACCAGCCAGAGCTCATTGTGTTGTTGTTGTTTTTTTAATCACCTTACCTGGCAGAAAAGTTTTTCATTTTAATTTTTATTTCTGTGCTGACTAGCATAGAATTCAACCATGGAAAAAGCTATTCATCACCATAAAAAATATCAGACAGTCTAGAACACGAATCTTTCTAGGAATAAGCGGGGTGCCTAAGTATTTTGCCATAAGGTAACTGATGAATCAGTGGGATGCAACAGATTTTCACAGTGGCCACACATCTCATTACATATTGCACACAATGATATTTTAAAAGGATTTTGCATCTAAAATTAGCTACATCGATGACATCTTACAGCTCCGTGCCCCTCAGACTTCAACTTGTTTACGGAAGTGTTTTGCCCGTAAGTTAATGCAGTTAATAAGTTTCCGCCGTAGGGCCCTCTGTACACCTAACCTAGAACTTAAAACTCCATTTTTTATTCCAATCAAAGCAGCTGTTCTCTGCTAAAATACTGCTTAATACCAAACATACTTTTACTGTGAAAAATGTCTTCTCCAGTATATCTTTTTGAATAGCAAATTAGTCCTTTATCTTACTCAATATTTAAACCCAATCTAGCAAATACAAACACTGAACACTGTTAAAAAGATACGCACTTCTCCTTCAAACACACAGAAAGCCTTCCATACGCTATATTTAAACATTTGTCTCTTCCAAGCATCAGCAATGTTTTCTAATGCCTTATCCAAGTATTCAGTGATAAATGAGTTTAGTTTGTGATTATTTTCTTTGTAAAATCAGCCATTCTTGCCACCACAATAAGAACGTATCCCCAGGGCATGTGGCTTTTTGCCTTTGCTGCTCACTAAGGAGTCTCAAACAGGGCTCTGCATGTCTGTGCTTTGGTTTGGTAAAATTTTATAAGATGCCAGATGGAGTATATGACTTTAAAGTTTGCTGAACAAAATTATAGATGTGTGCCTTTTGTTTTCTGGGTATTTAATGCTCAAATGGTGTCTTAACTGTCACAGCTATATACTATAATTAACCAATATCTCTCTTTCGGTTGCTTCCAAGATCTTCTATTTGTTTTTGATGTTGTGCAGTTTCCCTGTGATGTGTACGGAGTAGATTTATGTCTTTCATTAATTCTGGAACTTCACCGGCATTCTCCCCTTGAACGCCGCCTCTCCCACATTCTCTCCATTTGGAATTCTGAGTAACAAATGTGGGCTCTTCTTGTACACGTGCCTCTGAATCTTTCTCTCACATTGCTATCTTCTTACCTTCTCATGAGGTATGTATATTCTTCAGATAGAACTTTCAGTTCACCAATCTCATTTATATTTTAAAAGTCAGTACCTGAATTTATAAGGAGGTTACTTTCCATGAGAGGTCTTTTTAGTTCCTGAAATCTAATCTGGCTCTTTTACAAATCCTGTTTGTTGGTTTGTTTTTAAGAATACAGCATCCTGTGCTTTCTTTCTGTTTTTGATGCTTTATTTTATGTCTAGAACTTTTAAAATTTCCCCCTTTGCCCTCCTCCACCCAGTCCACCTTCCCACCCCCGCTCCCATAGGCAAAGCAGGAAAAATCAGGACGCCTTAATAAAACAACAATCAAAAAAAGAAGTACAAATTGGTAGTTGGAAAACAGTCACGGGGATGTACAGTACAGCACAGGGAATAGAGTCAATAATATTGCAATAACCATGCGTGGTGCCAGGTGGGTACTGGAAATATCGAGGGGCGGGAAGGGAAAACACTTTGTAAAGTATACGGTTGTCTAACCACTATGCTGTGCGCCTGAAACTAACACAAAACAATATTGACTATAAACTGTAATTGAAAAATAAATTTTAAAGGTCTTTTTTTAACAAGAAAACTTTAAAAATGTTTAATAATCTGGTAACTCTCTTAAACAGAGCGTTTTTCTGGGGGGAGGTGAGGAGGCACAGTCACATCCGGCTCTCTGCCGCGGCTGCTGACTCGGACTCCGGACAGGCTGTTTCCTCACGGGGTCCGTCCGTCATTCTGGTCCGTGAGCTCGTGCTCAGGGAGGGTTTATCCGTGAGAATGTGATGAAGCCTGGACTGAGGCTTCCCTCCCTTCAAAGAAGTTTTGCACTTTCTCTGCCAGTTACTCAGGCAGCTGTCCAGCAAGGGGCTTTTTAATGTAAGTATCTTGGTTAATGCATATATTTTAGAGTTTCCAGACCACTCAGAATAATGCATTTTAACCTTAAACTTGAATGATGGCATTTCTATACCCAGAAACTCTTAAAGGACAGTTATTTTTTTTAATATCCTAGAAAGATAGGGAAAATTACTTGGCATTTCCTGTTGACAGAAAAATTCTCTTCCCTAGTCTGCTACCATTTTTTGTACTAAAAGCCATCAAGACTCCTTGGAGAGAAGGCTAATTCCAGGGCTGAGGCCGGGTAAGGGATAAGTAAGCCCGGAACACCTCATCATACAGGAAAGTAAGAAATGCTCGAAGAATAATGTGGGAAGGTAAAAAAGACAAGAATCAGTCTGAAGGGCCACATGCCAGCCAAATACGAGACAATATCAGCTTCCAAATGATTCTAATGGGCTATAATCCAAAAAAATAGAAATCCATGAGTTCATGCTGCTATAAATAAGAGAAATAATAGTTCTTTCTTTTTTAAAAAAAGATTTTATTTATTTATTTTTAGAGAGGGAAGGGAGGGAGAAAGAGAGAGAGAGAAACATTAATGTGTGGTTACGGGGGGCCGTGGCCTGCAACCCAGGCATGTACCCTGACTGGGAATCGAACCTGTGACACTTTGGTTCGAGGCCCACGCTCAATCTACTGAGCTATGCCAGCCAGGGCTAAAATAATAGTTCTTTCTTATAGTAGGTTGCCAACTAATAAACATAGGAGGAATTATTCCATTAGAAAATAATCAGTTAATGCCAAAACAAGTTGGTAAGTTTGAGGAGAGGAATATTTACTTAGTCTCATAGTATCTCTCCAAAAACTATGACTTAAAAACAACAGGCAAAATAGTAACTTTATAGTGGGAAAAGACTAGACAGGCACTGTCTTAGCCGAGGGATGAAACTTCACATCGCCAGCAACAGGACAAACCACCACGAGCCTCTGGACGTGGTGCGTGGAAATGTTCGGATTATCACTTCCGTGGCACTGCCGTTAAATCCAATCCTGGGGAAACTGAGAAATCAGAATTGAAGTATATTCTACAAAATAAGTGGCCTGTACTCATCAAAAATGTCAAGATCAAAAAAAAAAAAAGGTAAAATTGAAGAGCTCCTTCAGATTAAAGGAGAAAAGAAACATAAAAACTAAATATAACGTGTGATCCAGGATTGAAACCTGGAAGAGAAAATGGTGATTATGTCAACGTGCCATTTCGCCCGTTTCGATCATTGTATACAATGTAGTTAATAGCATTTCTGTTTCCTTCCAAAATACATACTAACATATTTAGAGAAGGTAACATATTTAGGGCAAAAGCTCTCCAAATTATTTCAAATGATTCAGAAAAATGCACATATATACCTATAATGCACAGAATGATAAAGCAAATTGAGGAAAATGCTAACAATCACTGAATCTAAGTAAAGGGTAATACAGGGAACATTTGCCCCATTCTTGCAGCCTTTCTTTCAGTTAGACACATCGGGATAAAATTTTACAAAGTGAAAAAATTTAAAAACTAAATAATCTCTTAATCAACACACCCAAGTCTATTTTCAAATGCAATATATTACGGTCTCCTGAAAGCAAACAAATGAGTAGTGACCTGCTCCCCACGCTCTGAGCTCCTCTCACTCTTGTGACCCCTGACCCCTGACCCCTCCTGCACTGCTGAGTGAGGGCACCAGTCTCACGCCTCTATACTAACATCGTGAAGCTTCATGTCTTAGTTGCATGTTAAAATACTGAAATAGAAGACTTCATATTCAGTTCCTATACCCCAACATTGTTTATAAGCTCAACATAAAATCCACTTTGGATATTGCTATGTTAAAATTGTGTAGTAATTGTGACAGGAACTCTTGTTGCTTAGTAAGCCTTGGGCATGGATCCAAGGGCTTTACATACAAATCTGTAAATGACAATTCTATGTGGCAGGTGACAGTATCACAACCATGGGAAAACTGAGACACAGAGATACTAAGTAAATTATTCTGATTCACGAAGTAGTAAGTGCTAGAAACAGATGCTGAACAGAGGCAGGTCTGCTTTGGAAAGTCAATACTCTCAGCCATCATAATACCTGGTTTCTTCGAATATTCTGCTCTGTGTGCCAGTGCAGACACTACGCCACTCATCTTTGTATCCTTAGCCTTTAGCATACCGTGTAACACAAAGTAGATCTCAACAAATACTTATTGAGCTTAACTGACTATCACTCGCTTCGTGTCCAATGAACATATATTGTGATTTGCAATAACACTAGGTGGTACTTACCATTACATATGTAAATCTCATCGCCCTCCCCAGCTGGGTCTCGGTTTCCTCCAATGAGAGTCCTGAACTGGATAAGTAGCCCTGAGACTGTTCCTAGGGAATAAGCTTCTGTCCTACTATAACCTTCATTTCTGACCTTTGCATGCATCTCTGGTCCATGAACCCTAATGGGCCGTGGACCACGGTCACGACACACTCGGCTCCTCCTCTTCCCTCTGCCTTCGCCACCTGCCGAAGCACAGCTCCCTGCCCGTCAGCAGCCTGACAAGTCTGTTCAAAGCACACGTGTGTATTTAATATTACAAAAACAACCTGACAAATCATATCTATGTACAGAGTATGCCCTCAAAGAAATAGTTCACGTTGTTCACTTTTCATACTTGTAAGTCTTGATTTGGTTTCAGATATATTTCATAAACAACACTGCAGCAATTTCTCCTAAATATTAAATATTATTTCAAAGTCTGGCCGTTAAAAAGATTGATTGCTTTCCAGGCAAGAACCTGCTTATTATCCTTAATATTTGATGTGCTGTCTCAGAAAATCTATTCTAACAAGCTCTGGATATTTATTTATGGTCGTGATGATCACCAATATGAGTGAGGAAACCAATGAACTTCCTTCTAAATTAAAATTTGAGAAGTTTAGCCCTTCACTGCGAGACAAAAAACAAGGTCAAAATTTATATGTGGAAACAAGCAAAGAGCTTTTGTCCTTTTCAGACAATTTGGGGGGCTTTTTTTTTTTTTATTTTGCCAACATGGACACATTTTTTAAACAAGAAAAGCTAAGACAAAATTATAGTATTAAGATTCAGATTCAGTCAAGGAAACACAGTCATTTTTTTATGTCACAAGATTTTGCTGTTGCAGTGCATTTGCTGAAGCATATTGCCCCAGGAGATGCTTAAAACCAAACACAGCAAACAAATGCTAGTCATCTGCCTGCAGCGGAGAAGGTGAGTCCCGCCCTGAGGAACTCCGCAGCTGAAAACGACAAGCTGGAGATGGACTCATACATGCACATCTCTTTCATCAACGATTTGAGGTTGTCACTCCCAGAACTAGGGTCTGGGGAGGTAGGCTTATGGTCCCTATTCAAAGAAATGTGTAGATCTGAAGCAGTGGTCCTCAACCTTTGGGGCCCCAGGGAAGGGTTTCATGGAAGACAGTTTTCCCATTGATGGGGGGGATGGGCAGCGGATGTATAGCCGGCTACCAGATGCAGCTTAATTGTCACTTGCCACTCACTGACAGGGTTTTGACATGAGTCTGCAAGCAATTGATTTATTTATTATGGTCTCTGTGCAGTCAAACCTCTAGGCTAATGATCATCTGTATTTGCAGCCACTTCCCAGCACTGTCACCACCCCCTCAGCTCCATCTCAGATCCTCAGGCATTAGATTCTCATAAGGAGCGTGCACCCTAGATGCCTCACATGCGCAGTCCTCAGTAGGGTTTGCGCTCCTGTGAGAAACGTATGCCACCGCTGATCTGACGGGAGGCAGAGCTCAGATGGTAATGTGAGTGATGGGGCGGCTATAAATACAGATGAAACTTGACTCAAGCACCTGCCACTCACCCCCTGCTGTGTGGCCTGGTTCCTAACAGGCCATGGATGGATACTAGTCCATGGCCCAGGGGTTGGGGACCCTGATTTAAGGACTTGCAGAATGGCTGTATTGTGTTCACGATGGAGGGTATCTGTCCAAGTCGGAAGGAAGCATGAGATGAAATGTGCCCAGAGGGCCAAGTTTCAGGCAGGTCTGCGGTTAGCACAGGGAGGAATCAACAGCAGCTTCTGCAGGCCTGTTCCTGGAGTCTCACCCGGGGCCAGGAAATGCTGTGCTGCAGAAACAGACGCTCAAGGCTGCAGCCCTGTCCCCGTGGAACCACGTCACCAGCACAGCACGATGAGTGGCAAGGCAGGGCCAAGCGAGTTACGGACAGGACTGGGGTTGCACTCACAAATCAGGTTGGAGTGACCTCAGGTAGGAGTGCTCAGGGACAGTGAGACAGAGAAGAGCTCAGCCGTGAAACGTAAAGCCACATCTGAGGGACATCCATGGCCCAAACCTCACAGCAGTGGGAGCCTTTTTCTCTCTCACTTCCCTTCCCAGCCTTAGTCTACCCCTCATCACGCGATGTTAAAATATTTCTTTCATGGCAATCTTACCCAGCAGACTAGCAGCTTAGTAAGAGCTAGGCTGATGCCTTTTGCGTTGAGTGCTGAATCACAAACATCAGTTGCATGAATCAACAGATGAGTGTTGCAACCTGGCTGGCTGGTCACATAGGAGGATTGTTCCTGGCCCTCATGAGGAAGAGAGAAAAGTCCTTGGCTGAGACCAAACAGTTCAGAAAGATGACCTTGCCTGTCGCTGACACTCTGAACAAATGTCTGCTCTCCTTACCTGCATTCCTGGCCCCTCTGACTGACTCAGCTGTGCTGATCCCTGGCCTTTGAACTCCAGCAGGCCATTCAAAGCTTGTTTGAAGTCCCAGAATCTGTTCCTACGGATCTCTCCCACTTTCCATTTGTGCCAGAAGTGGCCCCGCCAGACAGACGTGCACCTGCCGACTCAGTGATCTAGACGTGCCCGTGCTTCAGCCGCCTCCTGTCCTTCCCAGGCAGTAGCAGCTCAGTCCCTGGTTTCAGACAATGTATCAGGTTCAAGCTGCGTGTCTGTCCAGTCCTCATCTAGCGCCCTATCCCAGCAGCCACCAGGACATCAATGCGGCAGGTTGGTCGTCAACAGATGTGACCAGGGCTGCCATTAAGAACTTCCTCACTGCTAGTGTCTCAGGTTTGATTCCCAGTCAGGGCACATGCTTGGATTGCAGGCCACGGCCCCCAGCAACTGCACATTGATGTTTCTCTCTCTCTTTCTCCCTCCCTCCCTTCCCTCTCTAAAAAATAAATAAATAAAATCTTAAAAAAAAAAAAGAACTTCCTCACTGCTATTAAAACACTCTGGTTTTATAGGTACCAAAATAAAAAGCAAGCACCAGAACACCTATAATTAATATTTTAGCACACACACACACACACACACACACACATATATATATAAACATACAGTATAAGTTAATCAAAACCTTAAAATGTAATTATTTCCACACAAGATTTTATAACTGCCTTTGAGTTAGTCAAGTGACTTGTGAAGTTGTCCAATGTTGAGCTGTCGTTTGCAACCGTTTGAAGGTCAGAAAGTCTGTATTACCACACTTTAGGTGAATTTTATGCTTAAATCTTAGGGCTATTCAAGGTAACATAACTATACAATTCTTTTTTTAAGGTTTTATTTATTTATTTTTAGAGAGAAGGGAAGGAAGAGAGAAAGAGAGGGAGAGAAACATTAATCAGTTGCCTCTCACATGTGCCCAACCAAGGACCTGGCCCTGCAACCCAGGCACATGCCCTGACTGGGAATCAAACCAGCGACCTTCTGGCTTGCAGGACAATGCCCAACCCACACAACCACACCAGTTACGGCATTACTATACAATTCTTTGATACACATTTACTCGTAGTGATGGAGACACTCTGAGTAGCTTCACGCAGGAACTGGCACGTTCGGTGTGTATGTGGCCGTACCCGGTGCCAGGGAGAACAGACCACAGGAGACAGCTCCCAAACATTCCCACAAGGCTGTGGAAAGGCTGGGTTGGCAGGAAACACGATCATTAAAGGTAGATCTGCGTCACGCATGTATAACTGAAGTTCTATCAATTGCGCACTCTCTCCAGATCATTCGGAATTATCTTAAAGGAAAAGCAGCTCCTGAAATGCAGGTCACCTGACATGGACAAGAATGACTGTATTGATGGTACTTGATACTTAGGAATGTGAAAGCAACACTGAAACTCTCCCAAGAGGACACAGTCACAGAGCAGTGTACAGGGTGAAAACTGCTCCACCACATACTTACGATGTCCATAACATACATGCCTTCATTTGGTAAAATTGAATTAGATCCTGCTTAACTCTCAGCCTGCCTGACAGCGTATTTGAGTCCCAGCATTGTTATCCCAGTTCTTCAAAAGAGATCTTTCAGCCCACAACTGCAGTGGCACAATTGCTGTAGCCCCAAGATGCACCATTGGCACCAGGTTTTACCATCTGTCCCACACTGTTGTTCCATCTAAAGCAGAATCTCATTAGCCCAGCTCACTGCCAAAGCCACTGTTGTCCATTTGGAACTGGGTGGCCTTGCAGATGGCTGGGCTTCCTTCATGGACAGTCCCTTGCACAGGCTCCCATGGCAACTGTACTTCAGGTGTGGTTCTCCCCAGCACCTGTGCTGGTTGCCAGCTCCAAAGCACAGCCTCCCAGGAGCTGAGGACCTTGTCTTCCCCATCCCCAGCCTACAATCTCAGCCTTCACTGCCGGGCTGCCCTCCGTTCAACCTGAATGCAGCACATGCCTCCCTTGTCCCCTGCACTTCGCCCCAACCTCACTTAGACTGTCCAGCTTAATTGTTCCCGGGGCTTTGCATTGTTTGCCTCTTGTAAGGGTACTTCTCAGCAGCTTTTAACAAAAGTTGGTCACATCCTCCTGCTCACCTCACTTTCCCTTCAGTTTTACCGATGTCCCCTGTTTTCCTTCTGCCTCGCTGCCTCCTCTTCCTCAGTCTCCATGGCCTGGTCTCCATGTGTTTGGATTATTATTGAGTTACTTTCATAAACACTTAAATAGCACGTATCAATAATACTTGCTAAATAACATTTTCTGTAAGTACTGTGCAGACATAACACCCCAAGTCTCGGTGTTTTAACTTCCTGGGTCGTCTCTCCCTATGCCATGACCTTAAATACCATCTACTCACTGACATCTCCCAATTCACGTCGCCGGCCCCTGGAATTCCAGATCTGTTTACCTAACGCCCTGCTGAACATTTCCCCGCACACCCGATAGGAATATCCAGCAGCTTGTTGTGTCCAAAACAGATCGGTTCCCCTGCTCAGATACGCCAGTTCCCCCGCCCCGCCACCCAGTCTCCTACAAAGGCGAACAGCAAATCCATTCATCCTTAGTTGCTCAGGCCAAAAAGCTGCAGTCGTACTTGATTCCTTTCTTTCTCTGAACCAAGAATTAATTCATTCACCATCCTACCCTTTGGATCCACCTTTGGTCAGAGGTGTGCTCTGACCACTCCCCTTCACCTGTGCCATCTTAATCTGAAGCAGCACCTCTCGTCTGGATAACGGAAGAGCCTCCCAGCAGCCCTTGCTCCTCCTGCTCTTGCCTTCCCATTGTCGTTCTCCACGCAGAAGCCAGAGGGGCCAAAAACCCTCCCCTGGCTTCTCATCACACATAAAAGTACCAGGTTCAGCACAAATAATGCTACTTTTTTATTATAAAATCTTTTATTACAAAATCATAAGCAAGTAATGCTGCAGCATAACAATATCACACTCAAGCACACCATATGACACTTCAGGTGAAATGTTCAAATTAAAACTACAAATTATTTCACCATATCATTAGCCTCCCAACCACGCCCAAGCAGGCCATACTCCTGCCGGGCCCTGTGTTTCCAAAGCCCTTTCTGCAGCGCCAAGGCCTGCAGTGCTTTGACCCCCACCGCCTCCCCCGCCTCATCCTCTCCTCTCCACGCCTCCCCAGCCCCCTCAGACCAGCCTTCCGTTCCCCAGGCAGGCCTCTGCTCGCGTTCTTCCCTCTGCTCGGAATGTTCCTTCCCGAGACCATTGCACGGTTCTCTCCACTTCACTCAGGTCTCTGCTCAGTTGTTATTTCCTCGGGGAGGCTGGCTGGCACCTACAGTGGCAGCTCCCTTCACTCTCTTCCATCTCCCTTCATGCCACGTCCTTTACCCCTTCGTTCTATTGCCTTATTCCCATTTTCCTTGCCTCACAGGACCTATCCTGCCTATATATGGTTATAAAGTGTCTTGAGTCTCCCAGTGGAGTATAAGACATTCTGTCTCATTCATTGTCTTTTCCTCAGTGTCTAGAAGAGAACTTGGCACCCAGAGTTGTTATCATTTGTTAATAAGCTCATTTCCCAGTCAAAGTTAACTTTCTGTCACCAGAAAACAACGAATTTGACCTAAAAAATAAAGATATAGTTGTTTTTGCTATGTTACTTAACCACACCAAGAAGAATAATCCTTACCCAATTATAGCTCTAACAACACACAGGGACCACACTAGGGAATCTCTTTCAAATGGGTGGTACTTTTTTGAATCATAAGTTGATACATAGAACAAAATTTCAGGTACAGCAGGTCCTCAAATGACAACTTTTTGTTTAATGTCATTTCATTGTAACGTTGATGAAATGCCATAAGAACTTAACTCTTGTTTATATCATTTAGCCTCTGGTACGATTGGTTTCATTATACATCATTTTGCTTAAAGTCTCAAAACCTATTGATGGTTTAAGTGAGAACTTATGTAAATTTGAAGTCTCAAAACCTATTGATAAGTTAAGTGAGAACTTATGTAAATTTGAAAAAAAATGGAATAGTATAAGTGGTTTCAAATTCAGAATTCTCCCCCCATACAGTAGTTGATTACTATCCTTCAACATGACGTTCCAGTTTTTCCAACATTTTTACTTTGGCTTTGTAATTTACAAAGGGGACAGGGAGACAGGTTGTAGTTCACCACCAGTTCAAAGTGGCCGCCTCTATTCTACTGTGATTCTCTGGGACACCACATTGTTACAAAACTCGCACTCACTTAGTCAACACACATTTAATACCTCGGAGCTGGTGTTTAACTCATCATTGTGCACCTGAGACTTCCTTTGTTAGCATTGAAAGTCCCATGTCTTGGAAAAAACCATGGTCAAACACTATAAAGATTCCATAATAATTACTCTTAGGATTTGGGCCTGAGCAACAGAGTATGTGTGAAGAGTCCCTTACTGAGATAGAAATAACCGGGGTGAGGGGAACAGGTAGCACAGTATAATTAGGATTCCTTGTTAGAGATGTCGACTAGGTATCCAAGGAGGAGGGGGCTCAAGGAGTCCCAACCTGAAGAGGAGTTTGGAGACAGAGCTGCGTGTTTGGACCCTCGCCGTGTTGACAGCATTTCAGAGTCATGGCATTGACTGACATCAGCCCGGGGAGTGAGCACTGTAAAGCACCTACAGACAGCTCTGCTGAGGAGTTTTGTTACAAAAGACGCTCCCAGAAAAGTCGCTGCCTGGGCACACTCCCTGAATACGCGATGACCAGACATACTGAAATAGGCCTCAGGTGGTGGGAAAAGCCATTCATGAAATGTGGTAGAAGGCTTTTTTTCTTGAGGAATATCATCCTCAAAGCCAGCGTCCCCAATTCTAGTTTCTAATCCAATCAAGCGACCGTTTTCTAAACAAAATCGATGGCTTCTGCTTCCAAATGGCCTCTGACTAGAGAATTCAATACAGCCTCAATCAACCTATCGCTGAAATATCCATAAAAACAATTTTGAAAAAAGACTCACTGCAACTTTGGACGCCAAGACTGTCAGGAAACATAAGAACATAACGCGAGAGGAATTGACACTAATTATTCAATGGGTAGAACTAGAATAGGGACAACTCACACATTACTTGTGCTCCCTTCTGAATTCTCACTGAAACTACAGGATGGATTTTTATTTTGCACTCAAGAGCAAAAGAAAATAAGACCAAAAGGAAAAAGAAAAACGACAGCAGCACAATTTTTAAACTAAAATGTAAATAGAAAAGAACCAACTTCCCAGACAGTAACATGCTGGCTCCCAAAGCAGCTGCAGGGCAAGCTGAGAAAGGGCCCAATTTGCACCGCAGGCATTCACAGGTGAGAATAAGGTAGCAGCGGCACCTGGTGCCTCTGACGTAGAGGTGGAGGCGGGGCTACAAAGAGCATCCATTAGGTTTGTTACCATGTTGGTGCCCCATCCCCTGCTGCAGGCAGCTGGGTGCCCTTCCCTCCCCCGTCATGGCAGAAAAGGGAAGGTTTGTCCTGTAAAGATAGTAAAATAGACATTCTTCAGACCAGGGAAAGTCCAGCACAGTTAAGGGTGGAAGGACCATATTGACCGCCAGTGAACTAAATGAATGTTTGCACCCAGAGTCCACTTCAAACACACATACGCCCCTGTCTACATGTAAAAACTAAAACTGTAAAACCCTTGGATGAAAATATGGGTGTAAATCTCCATAACTTTGAATTAGACAATGGTTTCTTAGATATAACACCAAATGCACAAGTAATCAACATAAAAAATAAATTAGACTCAAAATTAGAACCTGTGGGCTTCAGAGGATACTGTCAACAAAGTAAAAAGACAACCCAAAAAGGCAGAAAATATTGGCATGTCATATATCCGAAAAGGGTCCAGGACAAACAAGTAAAGAACTATTACAATTCAACAATATGAAGACGAATAACCCAAATATTAAATGGGCAAAAAATCTCAACAGACACTTCTTCAAAAGAGGTATGAAAATGGCCAGTAAGCACATGAGAAGATGCTCAACATTATTAGTCAGTAGGGAAAGGCTCATCAAAACCCACAATGAGCTGCCCGCTAGGAGGGGAGGGCTGTCATCCGAAGAAACAAGTGTTGGTGAGAATGTGGAGGCACTGGGGCCTCAGACACTGCCGGTGGGGATGCAAAGTGGTGCAGCTGCTTTGAAAACGGTTTGGCATCCATTCCAACGTTAAACATCAAGTTGCCATATAATGCGGCTCTTTCACTCCTAAGTACACAGCCAGGAGAAATGAACACATATGCCCACAAAAAACTTGTACTGAAATGTTCATAGTAACACTGTGTATTATAACCACAAAGTGGGAATAGCCCAAATGTCTACCAGCTGAGGAGTGGACCAACAGAATGTGCATATTCACACAATGGAATATTTCTCAACTGTGAAAAGGGCATGAAAAGGAAAGAGGTTCTGGCACACACTCCAACATGCTGGAACCTTGATAATGCACGCTAAGGAAAAGATGCACGAAAAGTCTGTATATTGTATGATTACATTGATCTAACTATCCGGAGCAAGTGAGTCTACAGAAACAGAAAGTATAAATCAGTGGTTGTTGGGGCTGGGAAAACGGGCCATTGGGTGTGACTCTGCTGGGTATGGGACTTCTCCAGAGGCTGATAAAACTGTTCTGAAATTTGATAAGGGTGATCAACACTAAACTCTGTGAATATATTAAAAACATAGGATTGTACTCTTTAAAAGAGTGAACTATTCACTTATGTTTCAATAAAGCTATTATTTTAAAAGTACTTTTTAAAGTTAGAAAAAGAATTTTGATCAAAAAATCCCCCACGTGACTAACACATTTCATGGGGGTAGACGAAGTCAGATTGTGCTAACCTTCTCACACACTAGTGTTTCCCTTTTGATTCGCACGTTCTGAGAAATAAAGAGAGCTTCTGTAAAACATTAAGGTAAGAAGAAAATATAAGCCAAAGAAAAAATAGCAGTATAGGGAAATACAGAATATTTGTTCTAAAAGCAGAACAAAATTAAATTTAAAAAAAGAAGGAAAGAAAATTAAAATATACCAGCGATTCCAATATATCTAAATTGGTTCAACTCCCCACGAAAGACAAAAAATTCCCAAATTGCGCCAAGTCAAAACTCAACTATATGTTGCTTATCATTATAGAGACCTACTTACTATTCAAGTAGAAATGAAATAAACTTTACTGAAGAACAGAGGACTTTAAAATCTATTTTATCTCTCTTTTTCTTTGTCTTATTGAGAAATCTTTGTTCTTAGAGTCACTGCAGCTTAAGAACACTGTCTGTTTTTTATCTATTGTTCCCTCTGGACCTCCGGATGGGAAATTAGTGTTCCTCGTGGCAGACATTATTAGCAGCTTAAGCAACTTTTCCTCCTTCCCCCTTTATAACTCACTCCTGATTTTGTTAAATTATCAATCACACCAGTGCCTAGAACAGGCCAGGCCCCTTGTCCTTACCTAAGGGGAGGAATCCTGGTGATTCTAAGCCAATAAATGTAACCTATTTCCTTCATCAGTGACTGCATTAGGGAAACACAAGTGACTCCGTTCTGGACAAAGAGATGGGGAAAATTCTGCTTTATAGAAGGAGGTGGTGCCCCCTTGATAGTGTATAAGATGTGATGCGCCTGGAGTTGCTGGAACACTCTTGCAGCAAAGTGGGAGAGGGAGGTGTTGATGCCATGTACAGATTAGGCAGAGCAGAAAGATAAGGAAAATCTGGAACTTAATGATTTTGGACCATAAACTTAAGAACCCTTAGAACAGCCATATTTTTGGATTTAAAGATAACACAGTTTTGTTATTATTCAATCCCATTATTTTTCAAAAAACTTTCAGACAAAATCATTTTTACGAACTCATTCTTTACTTGATATATAAGTACCCATAACTTAGGATAGTTTTATGTTTGAGTGGTAGATTTCGGGAAGCTGCACATGACATTGAATTTGAAGCAGGGAGTCAAAAATATTTGCAATGATTGAAATAATCTAAGTGGTGCTGTAGAACTGGGCAGCCAAATTAAGAAATCAAACCCCACATGAAAAAACCTCAGAAGTCTCTCCTCAATCTTTATTCATTAGTGACTCCAGCGATTCATTGTGAATTTCAGATATTTAGGATAATAAGATAAAAGTTGGGGATGGAGAGAAGGCAAAGATTAGAAAACAGCAGAAAGCTTGGGCATGTGGATTTATCCTTAAAAAGCCAGTGAAATCATTTTTTAAATTGAGTTGAAATCAGGTAAAGTCAGCCTCCATATTTTCTCAAAACACCTAGAAACCAATAAAATCCACTAATAGTCTGTGACCAGACCCTTCTCCAATTTCTTTTTAGGCATGGAGACTCTTTTGTGTCATGAATACAATGTAGCTAAATTATGTGATAATGAGAAAAGGTCATGGAAATAAACAAGAGAGAGAAAAAGGTGGGGCTAATGCATGCAATTAAATTATTTCTGCTTCAACGAAAGAATCTAGACTAAATTGCAGACTACTTAGAAAGTAACAATATTGAGCATACCAAAATTTAAGTGAGATGGTAAAAGTTTTATTCAGCCAAAAGTCACAGCCAAAATTCCTTCATTGTTAAAAAAAGAATCAAATCAACTCTAGAAACTAGAAAAATTACAACAAAATGTACCCAAGAAAAATAGAAATGAGGAGATTATAATGCTAAAAGAAAAAAGCAATAAAACATTACAGGCATAAATAGTATAAATTCTTTTGCTTATATGCCAGATCTTGGTTCTTTAAAATTATATAATGAATAGAGAAACTTCTGCCAGGGATTATTCCAGAAATAAATGAAATTATTAATACACAAGGAATGATGAAAATTCTCTACGAAAATATATGCAAGAAAATTTTATTTAATAACAGGTAGAGAAATTGAGTAGAGCAAGAACTTTGGAAAAAACAAATTGTTTCCAATGAATTATGTCAAAATATTAATCCCAGACAGTTGTTCTGGTAAATTTGGTCACATATTTCAGGGTGAGATGATTCTATTTCAACTGAAATTCATCCCAATTCATTTTATAAATAAGGCGTAACCTTTGCATAAAAATGTTAGGGAGTAAAACAAAATTAAAACTATAGACTAATTTTATCTAAACTCTAAAACTCAAGTCTTAATGGAAAGCATTCTGGGAGTCCCAAGATTCAGTAAGCCCCATTTCAACCACTTCCTTAGCTACCACCCAACACATACAAATTCCCAGCCCACAGCCCACATCACATTCTAAGATCTGACACTTGCAGCATTCGACTTTCATTTGATTGCAAGCAACTTCTCACTTGCTTGAGCAAAGAGAAAAATTATTGCCTCATGTAATGGCAAAGTCCAGGAATACAGTGGCTGCAGGAATGACTAGATCTAGGCATGCAAGAAATAAGTATTCAGTGTGTGCACTGCATATATGTACTCAGTTCACACTCCACCCTCAAAATCATGCATCCTGGAGGCTGAGCTGCACCCTCCTGGAGGAAGAAGGCTCTTTTCCTTTGCATAAAGGTGTTCGTTGGTTTGCAACTCTGGGAGTTCCCTGGGTAAAATCTAAAACTGAATGCTATACACAGAGGGCAAGGAGAGACCAAAGAAAGAGATAGACCACTCTAGAATGGTAGGCAGCAGTTTCAACAAGCCAGAGAATTTATTCACAAGGCTTGTCTGAGGTGGCTGCAAGATAAATCGATCTTCATGCCCACCAGAATCTTAAAAGTTTATATAGGGGCTTTAACAGAGTTTAGTCACGTATGCCGTCCAGATGCCCCAAACAACACATTGCTCCCTCAAAACTCCGTCTTTGAAAATGCTTCCCACTGTGCAAACAGTAGGCGGACTGTACATTTCAAGGATGGGGAGGGGGTGAGGAGCCTCCAGTGGCCCAGGTCCAGCCTACGGGGCAACCAGTGGTCACCTCTCACTGACCTTCTCCAACAGTGTTTATTTGCCAAATCTGGCACTGATCTAAAGGAGGCACCTCAAAAAATTCTTCTTCTACTTCTACTTATTCTTATTCTACTTCTCAAAAAATTCTTCATTTAGGCAGGCACAGGCCAGGCTCTTGGGATGCAGCCTGCCTCTCTCCATGTCTCAGGTGGCCATCCTCTCCGATGGCTTTATGCACAGCTAGGCTGGCCAGGTAGGGACCAAGGTGATGCTGGCCAGCCCCCAACTTGCTTTGTCCTTGGAGCCTGGAATCCAGAAAGGTGAATGTACCCTTTTCCAGATAATTCTATTTTTTTAACGAAACCCTGGATATGTTCCCATTGACTAAGCCTGAGTCACCTGGTTAGCAAATCTGGAATCACACAGACTGAGAGCTGGAGAGAGGTTACGCTCAGTAAAAATGCATGAAGCTGTTACCACAGGTGAGCTTAGGGGTGGTAGGTAAGCAATCTTACAGATAAGATTTCCCTTTTCTTTATTTATCATCAAAACCATTACCATCTTGACATTTGCAAGCCACTTTACTGGCTGGGTCTTCCTCACAGTGTTAACGGGAAGATCAGTTGAGATATCCTGCAAAACGGTGCTTTTTTTTTTGTAACAGAGCTGTGAGTGGATACAAAAGACTGTACACACTTCAAGCTTCATAAACATGCACACGCACACAAAAACACATACATATACACAGATTATCTTGATTACCACCATTGCCAGGTGTAAAGGATACATTTTATTCCACTCTTTTCAGTTTTTGGTTTAATGCATCTTCATACACAGAGAGAGAGTGTGCAGCCAGCTTCTCCTCCTTCTGCAGATAATCCAAATTCTCCCAAGAGAACTTCATTTACTGAATTAAAATTGGTGGGGGGGGGGGGGGGCGGTTGTTTACTTATCCTGAAAAACATGTTTTTGTATTTCAAACTGTCAAGTCAGGCTTTTCTGGTGGTTGAAACACAGTCCTATGGATTGATCTTGAGATTGATTGTGGGGGGAGGGGTAGCAATGATTAGAACACTACAGTGACATTACTCTCTTCCAAACTGTCTTTTTCATTGCTTTTCCAATGTATTCAGAAAACGTAAAACTGCACGTTTCTGTATGGAGGAGACCCTGCTGTACAATGTGGTTTTGAATAGATAGCAAGGAACAAAGTCAAGAGATCCTGACCCTGAATTCCAGACTCAGAAGGTGAATACGAAGCCCCCCCTTTATCCCATACCCACTGAGCTGGTATGATTAGAACCCCCAGTTTGGGGCAGTGATCTCCTTGCCCCTCAGGGAAAACCTTCACAGTCAAATCTAGAAGGCAGAAATCACTTCACACTCAGCAGGTGAGTGGCCTATCCAAGACAGAGAGAGAGAGTGTGTTCATGAGAGAGGGAGAGGGAGGGGACTTACCAAAAGTCAGAAAATCAGAAAATAAATGTTTGCCATTGTCATGCTATTAGAATGAGCGTGGAACTGACCTTAAAAATATATATTGTCTTTGAAGCCTGGCTGGCATAGCTCAGTGGATTGAGCTCGGGCTGCGAACCAAAGTGTCGCAGGTTCAATTCCCAGTCAGGGCACATGCCTGGGTTGCAGGCCATGACCCCCAGCAACTGCACATGGATGTTTCTCTCTCTCTCTCTCTCTCTCTCTCTCTCTCTCTCTCCCTACCTTCTCTCTCTGAAAAATAAATAAATATAAATTTTTAAAAAATATTTATATATATATATATAGTCTTTGATTTATCTAAATATTTACCTTAAGCGTGTAGAAACTATAGATGGCTATCGAGTCGAATTTGTAACTCCAGTCCAACAAAATGAAATAAACCTCGCTTCGGCCCCGGGTGAGCTAACGCGCCGCACGGTGACAGTGTGGCGAATGGAGCAGACCGGGTGGCATTTCCCTGAATCCGCACTAGTGTGGGGACAAGAAAACATCCCGATCTGCCCCGAGTGCACTGAAGAAGGAGCCCAAGTACTTCTTCATGGGAGAAGTGCTGGGCAAACAGTGGGCAGGGGAAGGCACGCTCTCTCTGCTCACTCTGCCCCCGGTAAGCGGAGCCACTTGGCGAATGTCTGCGCTTCCTGCGCTTCCTCGGTGAAACGGTGAAGCGCTGCACCTGAGGTTCGTTGTAAAACTGAAATAAGCAGGTCGGTGACACATGTTCAGAACTGCAGGGGCTTCCAGGCGAGGCAGCTCCAACTGCGTGCTATTGTATGAGTCCATGAAAGGTCCTTCACAGAAGAAAGAGACAGGCGGACGGGGCGTCACGGTAGAAAACAGCGCGGAAACATTTTTCCTGCACATTTTCTGGGCTGGGAAACGACACAAAGTCCCAACGACTTTCCTTCAAAGACTCCTGCAGAATTGGCAAAAGCCGTGTGACATCAGTCAATTGCCATTGATTCACTGGATCCGATTAACTTCCAAACTCAGCACATTCTCGGCGGTCAAGCACCCCAGCCCTGCTGCGCAGTTTCGCGGGGCTCCCTGAGAAACCCCCCACCCACCGGCGTCCAGGCGGGTTCACCGACGCCCCCGGGACAGCCCTGCCCTGGGCACCACCGTGCGCTCCGCCGTCACAGACCTGGCGCCCAGACCCTCACAGCGAGGAAGCGGGGCTCAGGGTGAATGTTCTACCTACGTCCGTCAGCTCCTGGGTGTCCAAGCCGGAGCTCAGACTCTCTGTTTCTCGAATGAATGTCCCACATTGTCACGTCTCTGGACCACGCTGGAAGAAGAAGGGTTGTCTTGGGCCGCACATTAAATACATTGCAACACGTAACCACACAAACAATCTCCTCATGTTTTCGGTAAATTTGTGATTTTGTGTAGGGCTGCGTTCATAGCCATCCTGGGATGCAGGCAGCCTGCGGGCTGCGGGTTGCACCCCTGCTTTTGTTCCTCAGATACAGTATTTACCCAGACTGCCTTCTGCATGTGTGGTTTATTGAAGCATAATTGGCAAATAAAATTGTGCAGGCTATCTTCTTATCGGTGTTTTTATGGTAATGCATGAGAGAGATGTCTTCCTGAAAGGCAGGCCCACCCAGGGCTCACCTGCTGGGCACCTCCCCGCCCCCCATCTCCCCCCCCCACCCCCCACCTCCTGCATGCCCGGGAGAGTCCTGTCCGTGTTTGGGGATGTTCACGTTGTAAAAGGTAAGTACAGCATTTTACCAACCACATGGCCTTGCTGCCTTCGAGGATGACAGCCGGCACCGCCAAAGCGCTAAACATCTGAGACTAAGAAATCTTGGAAGTAGGTTTTCTGGGCAGTGAGTGGGAAAGTTGTATTCTGCCCGCACCCTGCCCCCTGGCTTTCCCTCCCCCTCCAGACCTTAGCCGTCTTCCTCTGGCAGGACTTTTCCAGCAACAGAGCAAAGGCTGTGGAGCAGTCTGCCTGTATTGAAGAAATGTCTCAGCCTTTAACCTTTTGACTTAAGCACAGATTTTCTTTCTCAGAGCTGTCTCTGCCCAGTTTTTCTGGGCTATCTTTGCCTAATTTCGTGTCCTAGTCATTGCCTCGTACATGAGAATCCCCTAGATCTGAAAATATATTACACTATGTTTGCTTCTGTTTATGCAGCTCTCTTCCACGTGAGAGGCGGAGGCATAATTGTGTATATCTACCTAGACAAATATGTGTATATAATGAGCTTTTTTTTTCACACAAAACTCCCTGATTTTCTATGTCTTCAGTGGAGCTTGAAAACCTCCAGGCAGATTATAGAAATGCTTCATCAGACTTCCATTGTCTGGACAACAGACAACCCCGTGAATGGTTCCAAAAGAAGACCAATACCTGCTGATAGGCAGGGTACATGTCACTTACCAGCTGTCCACGTCCATTGTTGCTCCCTTGTTTAATTTCTGCAGCCAGCAACAAAAGTGTTTCGATCCTTCAAAGCCGAAAGTGCGCTATACCAATTGATTCCAAATGGCCTCTCTTTAGATTGGATTTTTATTTTATTTGGTTGAACGATTCTCTCTCACTTAAACCTGTAGTTATGTGGTGAATTCAAATAATGCATCCTACTTTGCATTTCAAAAAAAGAATCACCATGTTTATGAAATCACTTTTAGTTGCAATTACAGTGATTTGTCTCTGGTATACACAGGTCGCCGGGTCAACACTGTTAATGAGTGACTAGTGTTATTGCTAATGAGCAACCGGTGAGAGTTTCCATGTTTTGTCCCCAGCTAGTGGTAAATATAGTATGTTAAGGTAGATAATTATGTTAATGTTTCAAATATCTACAGACCAAGGAAGTCCCTTAAAACATATGACAAAGAGGTTAAAAGGAGCAAACAAATGAGGTGAACCCTACGTTTACCCAAAAGGCATTAGTCTCTCCTTCATAGAGACTAAATGCAATGTATATCAGTGTCTGCTTCTGATAACTAACAGTGCATCAAAATGACAAGAAAAGAAGGCTGATTTCAGCTGATCTTCAATACTGTTAACATGGGCGAGTAATAGACTTTACTACTTTGGGCTTCAGATGCTTAACATTGTAGGATAAACCTCATTCAGGTAGTCAACAAGAATTTTATTGTTCCATGCTGAGAAGTCATTGTGTAGAACACTTAAAATAACAAATAGACAATTGGGCTCCTGTCTACAAGAAGCTCACACATTTAGATAGGCAAGATGGAGAGGCGTGAAATACTTAACAAGACACAAGAACCAAATATGTGGGAGAGACGATATGGAACTTGAAAGAAAGTACATAAAAGCAGGAGTAGTGGGAAAAGCCTTTATGGAGAAGAAAGTTTGTATCAGTTAGTGATATTTTTGCCTGCATTTATAGGATGCCTAATTAACAGGGGCTTTAACAGTGGACACGTTGGAGTCTCTCACATATAAGGTAAGTTAGGAAGTTCCAGTATTATCACAGCCTCTCAGTAGTATTATCAAAGACCCAACACATTTTCTAGCTTTTCCTCTCTTCCTTCTTCAAAATGTCAGTAATATATGGGGGCTGGCAAAAGTAGCTTTACATTTGTGAAGATGCAAAACACGGAGTATATTCTTCTTTATTATTATCTATTCTTGAGTTATATATTTTTTCCATATAAATGATTGTAAACCTACTTTGCCCACCTGGGATACTGAGCTGGCCAAAAATTTTGTTATGTTTTCCCCATAGGATGGCTCTAGTAGCACTTAGCTGTCTTTAACTTCACTCAGAACAATTTCATTAAATTGTATTATGACAGCTATCATATCAGTATGATTTAAGAAAAACACCAAAATTGGCAAATTTTTGTGCAGCCATTTTAAGATTGAAGATACAAGAAAATAGGCAACATTTTCAGTGTATTATGCCTTATTATTTCAAGAAAGGTAAAAACACAATTGAAACTCACCAAAAAGATTTGTGTAGTATATAGAGAAGGTGCTGTGACTAATTGAAGGTGTCAAAGGTGGTTTGTGAGATTTCTTGGTTCTATTGACATTTTGGCCAAATCATTCTTTGCTGTGGGGTTGTCTTATGCATTGGAAGATGTTTAGCAGCACCACTGGCATCTACCCACTAGAATGAGATAGCAAGAGACTGCCAACATACTCAAAATATCCAAATCCATAAAGTTCTTGGTAAAAAATGAAAACTGTGCCTTTTATTTTATGGACGAAACACAACGGACTTTTGGCCAACACAATATGATCACCAGGTGGCTGCTGCAGCTCTGACCATCACATCTTCATCCCTGAGCATCCCTAGCAGAAAGTTAGCCAGTAAGACAAAAAAAGAAACTTTTCTAAGCCCTTCTTTGAAAGGAGGAGAAAAAACTCCCTGCAAATCCCCAACATAGTTCCCCTCACATCTCATTGGCCAGAACTGCTGCCATGCTCAGTCCTTGAAGCAGCCACTGGTGACAAGGGACAGGAATCATGATTGCCATAACAGGCTTAGACCAGCCATGGGCTCTTGAGTTGCACCTGGAAGATTCTGGGTCCATAGGCAACAGAACCCAATCAGAGTTCCAACTGGCAATAAAATCAGAGCAGGAGTTCAGCAGGGAACCAAGAACAGAAGCAAGGTTCCCATTCACAGGCCACAGTCTCCACCCGTGGATGCAAAGCAGAGGGCAGAGAACTAAGGCTGGGCTGGAAATCCAGCACCAAAGACTCTGCAGTCAAGTTCCCAAACCAGCCCCTTAAACCCCGGAAAAACAAAACAGAAAACAACAAACAACTATAAACTTGCAGAAATTCCTGCTGGAGAAATGGTACAACAGCCTCATGTGGGTTTTGCAAAGTACCTCTTGGCTAGTGATACTTTTTGTTACTTAGTGTTTGCTGTAACCTTCAGCTAATTTTAAAACAGCTCAGAACACCAAATACATCTGAGAGCAATTTACTGAGATGCTTCGATTCTGCCATTGAATCATAGAACTTTGACCTAAATGCCCATCAGAATGATCAAGAGAGCTTTCTAAAAAATAGGTGTCACCAGACGCTACACCAAGACCTTCTGAACCAAACTTCCAGGAGTTAGGGCCCACGAAATTGGCCAGAGTACTATTAGGGCCATAAAAGCCAAGGGATTGCCGTGGTAACAACCCCAAACCCTGAGTGGATTACAACCACAGGTTTTACCTCCCCCTCCAGTTGCACATCAGCTGTAGGCCGACTGTGGGTTGTGGCTTTGCTGGGTGCACCTTCTCTGTCCTGAGGATCAAGTCCAGTGCTTCCCAACCGTTTTTATATAGCCTTTTATGTACTGTAAATATATCTGTGCTCTACAGGTCAAGACACTTTTTTGCCCCACAGCTATCAATTTTACCCCAATGAGGGTAATAGAAGCCTGTTGAGAATGAGTGATTTAGGCTAAAGAAGTAGCCCCACCCTGGTCTTGGGGGAAGGGTAAAATATTGATGCGGAAACAATGACATGGCTTTTGGAGGTTCTGTTTAGACCCAACTTATGTCATATTTGCTCACATGCCCCTGGCCAAGTCGGGTCTCAGGGCCACCCTTGGTGGCCATGAGGTGAGGAAGAAGTCTCCTCCCACGAGAAGCCACAGACATCACATGACAAGTTCTAGGGAGGGCAGAGGATGACGGGGAACGGTAGCTCAGTCCAGCGCCCTGTGTATGTCCTCAGACGGAGAAGTAGAAACACAAGAGAGATTCTTCACCCTCTTCGCTTAATCACAGGCATCATTTATCCATCTGCATGTAATAGGTGACCTATCACACCAGAAAACATATCGTTGGGGCAACTAATGCAAAGACTAAAACTTTTTAGTTTAGGGGAAATTTTAACTAAAAAGGCTTATTATCAAGGACAAAAGAAAAACAAACAATAGTAATCATAGCTTAGGCTTATATGATACAATTGGTTCAACGGAATGCCGTAAAACGTGAAGAGGCAATTCTACAGGGTCCGGCAGGAGTAAGGCCTGCTTGAGTGTGGTCGGTGGGGTAATAACATGGGTGTAATAATTTATCCTTTTAATTTGAACATTTCACCTAAAATGTCATATGATGTGCTTGAGTATGATATTGCTATGTTACAGAATTGCATGCTTATGATGTTGCAATAAAAAATTTTGTGACAAAATGGGGGGGGGGTATTTGCACCAGACCCCGTAGAACAAATGAAAGAAGGTGTTGTTTTGTCCACCTGCAAATTGTCTGCTGTGTGCGGCCTGTGTGCCAGTCCCTGAACTCACGGGTCAGAGGGAAACACGGAACTCTCCACGGGGCACACCGCCTCTACAATGTCCTCTAATACGAAGGAGGTGGGACTTCCTTTTTGAAAAAGGAGACATTTTCAAAATTATAAAATTACTTCCATGCGTCTGTCATGTTTGACCCGTAGGATATCAGAGGAATGAAATAACTCTGCCCCTTTACTAGCGTGTTTGCTAACGGCAGAACCGTACAATGAAATGTGCAGTCCGTTATTTGTCTCTGACCGGTCTTTTCACAGCACGCCTTCGATCATGAACTTCCTCCAACACTATTGTCTACCAAAGACTTTTTAAAAGAGATAAAGATCCAGATTTTAAACCTTGACTTAACTGCTTCTAATGTGTAGCATTTTGCAAAGTCACAAGCATCTCTGATAAGGAAACAGCCAAAGTCAAGAGCAAATATGTCTGAAGGACAAGCGAACGGGTCCTTCCCTAGACCTAAGGCCACCGTAGTATTGCCCAAACACGACAGGTGTTTTCTTTCCCTGCAACTCCCAGACCCCCTCACTGAAACCAAAGGTGCTTGTGAGAATCAGCTTCTTTGTGGACAATATCTACATCGAGCAAGAAATGCTGTTTAAATTGAAATTTAGACCCTAACATCGGTGCGAATGTTAACACACGTTTTTAAAAATGCATTGATAATGACAGACACACTGATAATGTTCCTCAACTGTCACTCTCGGAGACGTGGAGAGTGCAGTGTGTGAAGCGTCTTGAGACATGAAGAGTATTTACCAACAATCCTTCATTCCTGTAACCAGTAAGAGATTTACTGATCATATTTCTTTCTCTCCTAAATATACCTTGAATTTGGACCATGTCTCTCTATCCTCATTCCTGTTACCCTGTCCCAGGCCACCATTATGTGTGTGCTTGGGAAAAAGAGAAAAAACCTACAAGAAGAAAAACAAGTGCCCACTCTCTGCCCACTCTACCCTAATCTCTGCACACTGGCCAGAGTGGTCGTCCACAAATGTGTCTCTGCATGTCACTGCCTCTCCAGCATTTCCCCAGAACAACTCAGTAGGTTCCAGTCACCTCAGCCCGGAGGATCAAATCATTAGCACGACTCACGAGACATGCGGTGATTTGTCCCCTGCGTACCTTTAGAGTGTCCTCTCCCGCCACTCAGGTTCCAGAGCTCACCATGTTGGCTTGCATTTCTGGCTCCTCAGTTGACTATTCCCTTAAGTAGATTGTTCCCTCTTCCCCATCCCTCCTCCACCTGGTAAAACCCTGTTCACGTGACTTATTTAGGTCTCTGCTTTATTGTTGCTTCCCTCAGAATCCTTCCTTTACCACCCCTTTAAGACCCAAATAGGGACTCCCCTCACCCGTCTGCCTTGCATGGTGCCTTCCTCCAGTGCAGCCTTTATCACTCAGCAGTGCCTATCATTGTGTGTTCCCTTGCCCGCATTCCCCCACAGGCACAGCCCCCTCAGGGTATGAACCTGATGCGGACGGGAACCAGGTCTGTGCTGCTTCACTATTTTGACTTCAGACCCTGGCACATCGTTTTTATTAGTAAGTATTTGTTTAGTAAGTGCTGGAGTCATTTTGTTCTCCCAGTAAGGAGAGTGGGCCAAGCTAACTTGTATCATTGGACATGGAAATAAAAGGTTAATACCACCTGGACATTGCTGGGAGCTAAAGAGAGTCTGAAAGTCCCAACTCGTGGGTATAGGAATTGCTGCCATCTCACTGTCTTCAGGTGGAAGGGAGGAAGGAGGTGGGAGAGAGAGAGAGAATGGACATCTGATGGCTTCGCTTCCTCTTCCTATACAAGCACTATAGGAGGACCCTGCCTTCATCACTTCTACTAAACCTAAGTGTTGCCCAATGGCTTCCCCTCCAAATGCCATCATCATACTGGGGGTTAGGGCTTCAGCATATACACTCGGGGGTGGAGGTGGGAGTACACACATAGTCAGTCCCTAGCAACGCATACATTTTTGCACGTGCAAGCATCCAGCACCGTGCACGGCAAATCAGTGTTTCCTTTTTCCACCCTCCTGGAGCCCAGGGCCAACCAGGACACCCCTCGTGGGTAGACTCAACGGAATTCTGCTTTGCAGCTGAGTGCCGCTTGGAGAGGAGATTCCCCTAGAAAATAGAGGCGTGTCATCACTCTCTCCGTACCCAGGAGATGCTCTTCTCCAGGCAAAAGGAGCACTCAGGCAGCAGTCCTATTGCCCCTTCTTCCACCAGAACGGAACTAGATTCCAAATGACCCCCAGGTGAACTCCTCACCAGCTCTTCACTACTTCTCATTCCTGAGGCCAAACACACTGCCTGGCACACAGCTGGTGCCAACTAAATATCTGTGGGGTATACAGACGGTTGAATTTCTATAACCAGTTTACTGCATTTTGTTCATTACCTACCACAGAAAAAAAAATATTTATGTTGGATAGTTCTATGCCAATGAACATCATTTTCAGAAAGGAGGATTTAGGGGCAGTTAATAAAGGAGAAATAATTATCCAGTGTTACAGAGAGAGCAAAGATAAAAACTCCCAAACCTGACCTTCAGCTTACCCTAGACCATCAGAAAGAGACACCCGCCGTTCCTTTCACTGAACACATCTTCAGGACAAATTAAATGCAACAGGTGGAAATGGATGTAATTAGCAAGGGCCCCTTTTCCTTCCTTTCCTGTCCGTCTCTGCCCTGTACCTGTCCCCATCTACAAAGGTCATGACCTCTCTGCGCGGGGCTCATCCGCACCTTAAGATCCTTCCAGTTTAGCTTGTTTCTCTCACCCCATAGCACATTATCTTTTCACAATATTTTAACCTCAGAGTAAAATATGAGAGTGCATCCAATCCATGGAAGGGGGCCCATCCACGTTTCTTGGACTTCTTACCATGTGGGGGCGTGGTGGGCTACCTTCAAGGTGGTCAGACTGCTGCCTGGCGCTGCCAGGCGATGGAGACATGCAGGCAATGGAGACAGTTGTCCGGGAATTAACATCCCCCCACCCTGGGCTAGTTCTTAACCCGTGAGTGACTAGTGCAGAGGTACACCCCATTTCTGATCTTTGACCTGGACACTTTTGAGGCCTTTTCCAGACTTCACCTTGGGATTGAGGTCCAGCCTGCAGGTGCAGTGGCCGGTGTCACAGTGCACCCTGTGCTGGCCACCTCCCCTGCCTGGTCGGTCGCTCTCCTTGAGCTGCACGCACTGCACTGCACGTGCTCCTAGGGCCTCCCGTGAAACTGCCAGCACTAGAAACCTTGTATCAAGTTCTGACTCCGGGGAAACCAAACAAAGAAGAGAAAAAAGAAAAATGAAATCAGGAACACACCTTGCAGAGACCTTTCCACGTCTGGGCCATGGAGCCTTTCTATTCTAAACCATCTTTCCCTGTCTGTCAGGGTCCCTCCCCAGTACAGACAAAAAAAGGGGTTTGGGGGCTTCTATGGAAAGCAACCTCACAGGGTGATCTGATCATAAATTCCTAGCTGGGCAGGTCATGGAGGGTAGTCAGGCCCCAGGCATGTAACTTCTTTAGTCAAAGGTTTATCTTTGCCTTAAGCCAGCCCTGTCCATTGATTCTGCGCATCTGGGATAACACATTTTTGAAATAAACCATAACCACTCTCAAGAGAACACATAATCTTGTTAACTATCCTGTAATCCAATTCCCACCTTGCTTTTTCCCACCTCCATGTAATCTTCCTTACCTCCCTCTTTCATTTCAAATGCATGAAACAAGCTGCAAAACTCGTTCTCCAGAGCATTTGAGATCTTGCTCCCTGGCATATGTCATCAGTCTGGCTCAGATACACTCTTCTAAAAATTCTCTACATATTTGGACATTTCTTATGTCAAAACTAGTCTCCACAGACTCCTAGCTGAAGCAAGTTGAGAAAGAGAAATGCCACCCAAAATGACTGATTGACATTCCTCAGACTCCCCCTTTAACTCAAATTCAATGTCTCCAAACATGACGTGCCGTCTCCTCTAGGTCGGGGGGTCGGCGGGTCAGGGAATTAGCGAGGCCAGAGCCTCTTTTCAGTTTGCTTTCAGTTCTGACACAGCAATGGCTAATGTCAAAGCTGTAGTAGATCCCCAGATTTTTTTTTACATTTTTTATTGAATTTATTGGGGTGACATTGGTTAATAATTATACAGGTTTCAAGTGCTTCTATTATACATCATCTGTGTATTGTATTGTGTGTTCACTGCCCCAAGTCATGTCTCCTTCCCTCACCATTTATTGCCCCCATACCCTCTTCCACCTCCCCCTACCCCCTTCCCCTCTGTTAATCACCGCACTGTTATATGTGTATATGAGGTTTTTCTGGGGGTTTTTTCTTAATCCCTTCACCTTTGTCACCCAGTCCCCTAACCCCTGCGCCTCTGACAGCTGTCAGTCTGTCCCCTGTCTGTGAGTCTGCTTCTATTTTGCGTGTTAATTTTTTTGATCTTTACACAACAAACTACTACTCAGCCATATATATATATATATATGTATATGTATATATATATATATATATATATATATATATATATATAAAGGAAATCTTACCCTTTGCAACAGCCTGGATGGCTCTGGAGATTATTATGCTAAGTGAAATAAGCCAGCCAGAGAAACACAAGTACCATATGATCTCACTCACATGTGGAACCTAAAGTCCTAGATATGTGTGCCATTGAGATGGACGTTATGAAGTCAGCGCACAGAATGCCCTGCCTGCAGGTCCATCCCATGTGGAACCCAAACCCCCTCCATTTCCCCTTTTAAACAAAACAACAATAAAACTGTGTCCTCAAGACTCTTTCTTACTCCATAAGTAATTAGGGGAACAGGACCCTCTTCTTGTGACTCTGATCTTCTCCTTGGCACTTATTCCTGGGGCCAGAATGAGGGCACGGGGTCCGTCTGCCAGAGGAGATCCCTCTGCCTTCAATTAGCTTGAATCCATCCCACATTCCAAACACTGGGCTGCAAAGCAGTTTTAAAATGCCAGCCTGCACGTTGGTGCTGCTGTGACATGAAGTCTTCGCAGTCCAACAGGAAAGCAGGACAACAAAGAAAATGCAGAGACCTTCGTGAGCTACATGTGTTCAATTTAAAAAAAAAAAACAACTGTCTTTTATCCCATGTTATGTGTCCCTCCCCTTCAGAGTTTCAAAATTTCTTATAAAAAAGGATGATAAAATTTTGTTGCTTTTTGTCATTTGGTCAAAATCACTTTTTGAAATTTTACTATCATGTGAAATCCAAGAATTTAGGAATCTGTAGCCCATAGGGCTAGCTCAGGACAAAATTGCAAAGCAAATAAAGGTGGACCATGTCTCCATCTTTTCAGAAAACTTACTTTTTCAGGTACTTTGGATTTCCCTCCAGTTCCTCTGAAGACCTGTCCCTACCGCTGTGCAACTCCCATTGAGAATTCCATTGAATTTTTCTAGAAATATTTATTAATCAGCTACTAAGTGCCAGGTGTTATAAACAAAGAATAAAAAAAATCCCTTGCTCTCAATGTGCCCATAACTTATGGAGGGAGACAGGTCCGTATAAAGTAAACCATTAACTTATCTTAGAACTATGCGAGAGCAGGAATTACATGGCTAGAGAGGAGAGGACCCCTCCCCACAGAAGAGCACCCTGGTCTCGAGTAAGATTTCGTGGAGAAAACCAAGACCATGCTCCAATAAAAAGATACATAAGCTTTTGGGAGTGGAATGTATCATCGAAATCAGCCTCCAGGCATAAAATAGATACATGTGTATACTCACCTATACTGTATATATCTCCATAGTGACTATTTGATAGAGAATGATATCCAAACTAAGTAAGAAAAGCCTACCTGGACCAAGATGGGGTGACTATTATTTTGCAAGCACACAATTTAGAATGTTTAGAGAAAAGCTGATCAGTTGTAATTGGCTATAGTTGGCAAAGAGGATGATATTCAAGTGATTGTAGAGGAGGAGAACTGGAAATTAAGTGGGTCAGAGGGGCTTCCATAGGACCTGGTCAAGTTTTAAAACATAACTGATAATGTTCAGGCAATAGTAAAAAAAAAAAAAAGGACCAATCTAGTATTCTGCTAACTCTGGGTATAAATCAGTGTTGCTGTCCATGTGGGTTCATTAGTTTCTGCTTAGTGTTTAGCCCCAGAAACTCCTGATAGCGATGCAGCATGTAATCTCTGCCTTGTGTGTCCTGTGTCTAATAAACCAGCTAGTGCACCTTTTAGTACCTTTAATGGGATGCATAAAGGTCAGTGTGTTGTGGAAAATCAAGACAACATTTCTATTCTACAAATGGCCCATGAACTTACCAAAAAATCTTTCACCTCACCAGTTATCAAAGAATACAAATTAAAACAGAAAGAGCATAAAATGGTTTGCCTATTAGACTACAAAATAAGAATGAAAATGTTAGTGCCTACTGTTTATGAGGATGTGGAGAAAGCGTGTTCTTCTATACTCCTAGTGAGACTGAAAATGTTTCCAGCCTCCCAGAGGGCGTTGTGACAGTATGTATCAAAAGTCTCAAAAAATGCACGTCTTTTGCCCTAGCAACTCCACATATTGGGATTCGTGCTGTGGACGTAAATGGGCATATGCTGAAACCATTAATAATGTAAATGTACAACAGCAAAATATTGTATTCAAATATTATGGTTCATCCAGAAAACAGAATCCAATCCAATCCAGTGTCTAAAAGTGAAGAGGACGGTCCAGATTTGGTGACGTGAAAAGATTACCATGATAAGTGAAGGTAAAAAAAATAGTTACAGAACAAATAAAAACGTGGTTCCATGTGTGAATAAAATATATATTAGGTACCCAACAATCATATTCACAAAGAAAAAGACTGAAGAGATATAAATCCAATGTTAATATGTACACTAATAGTTATATTATTGTAGGGGGATTATTGGTGACTTAACATTTTTTATTTAAGCAATTTTATTTTACATGCCTCTATGGGAAATGGTAATAGGAGAAAATCGGTGGCCAGGTGGGGGCTTGGGCCAGATGGGGGCTTATGGAAGACAGAGGTAGCAAGTTATAGTAGCAACAGGCAACTGGAGCTTGGGCCATTCCTAATGAAACAGAAAAGGTCCTTTTCCCTCTTGGGTCCTCCATTTCCACATTTGGAGTATGAAAGGGATTAACTAGGAATTCTCTAACTCTATTCTAGATCACTCCAAGCCCAGAGATTTAGAATCAGCACCATATTTGAATACCAAGAGAGACTCAACCCTTGAATTGTAACTACCAGCAGTAAAGCCAGAAAATCCATCACAAAGACATCATTAGGATTTACTTTTCTCTCTCCTAATGGCTCCTTACAATACAGCTTCTCATTTCCTCCAAGTGCCTTCCCCTGCTTCTTTACAGTTTTAATCTAGCCTTTGCCATGGGTGGACAACAATCAACATATCTTTCCACCACAGATTTGTCTCATTGTTTTCATTGTCTCGTGCATCCAGCACATTTATAGCTCCTTTCTATGTGGAAACATACATTCTTCCCCTTCTACCCCCATTCACCCTCTGTCCTCCTACCCCAGCCCATCCGCACTTCCACCCATTCGTTAGGACGGAGGTGGGGCCCCTTCTGAGAGGAAGCCCTGAAGACCCCGCTGGTTTTCACCTGTGCTCCTCTGATCTGGCGTGTGTTCACATGTACCGTGTAAATCTCTCTCCAGTCATATTCTGCCGCGGCAACTCTGTTTTATGTGCGTCTGTTTTATGCCTCCTGAGTGGAAGCTTCTTTAGGGTAAAGACCATGCCTTCTATTTCTCTGCATTCCCCCACGTATTTAGTAGATATTCTGTACATCTCTTTTAACTATTGACTATACAGGTGATAAATAAACATATACCCATGGGCTAGTGAGGAAGGCATCAAGCCTAAAAGAACATCAGGGATCTTCAACCCTCCTAAAAAATGTCCATTGGTCGCTGGGCACACATCCCGACAGTGTGTGACCCAGGAGTGGGATTTGTGAGTGGGATTTGTGAGTGGGCCTGCTGCGGAAGCACTGGGTGTCCTCCAAGGCTGCCCGTGCTGGGTGCGGTCAGTGCGGGGTGGGACTCCATGCCAGAAAAGGTGGAGTGGAATAAGGGAAGGATCCTTAGCCTTCAGGTACCCTAACAATGCTTCAAATTGAAGAGTCCTCTGTCCCACATGGACAGGCAAAAACTGACACCGAGGAATAAGCCACCTTGACCCTTCCGGGTCGGTGACTCTATGACTGGCCAGCCTGGCTGTTTATGGGGCCCTCTCCTGCGGTTGCTGAAAGTCACCGCGAGAGCAGAGGCCCTCCTCCCACCTGCTGGCGGACATCTGCTAATAGACGGACGCTGGGAGCTTTGGCCACACATCCCGGCAGCCTTCTCCCAGCTCCGGCTCATGGGCCCTGTTCGCAACTGGCTAGGACACCGAACGCCGCGAGCAGAGCTGCCGGTAGACCTGCGCCCTAGCTGATCTCATTTGGGGTGAAGATATTTTTAACCTTGTGCGGTTTCCCGAGATGAGAAGCAGAAGGCGATGCAGACTGCATGCCGCATGCTTCGTGAGATAACTGTGGATGCAAAGCCGAGCCCTGCCTGGCGCAGGAGAGCTTTCAGATGAGTGCTGCCAATCTCTGCCAGCCAGGAATTCGGTGATAATCCTGACAGCCAGCCCCCTTTTCAAAATGGCTCTAATTAAAAATTAGCATACAGCACGGTGCTCAGTGCACTGCGTGTGTGTGGTGTGCATGCAGAGAGGGAAAGAGGCTAACATTAACATGTTTGGTCTGACGCCACAAAGCTGTTCATAATATTTTACTATTTGAAGAAAATCATGAAAAGTATGTGATAAGCAGAAATTCTGCCAAAAAAATATATTCAAAAATAGTCTCCAAAATGTAAAGTGATAATCTGCTACCTATAATTATGAATACTTTAGATGTATTATGCCTTTCTGTGTTGTTGGGGTTTTTTTTTTCCAATAAGCATGCATTAATCAGAAAACCAACATTAATTAGAAAGGAGAAAAAATCTTGTCACTTGGCTCTTTCCTGCCAGAGCTCTTCTCAGATCTGTGACATCGCTTTCTGGTGTCGGGACAGCTGGTTCTCCTGCACACAACAGCTTGTCCCTGCACGTCGGCTGTGGCGTTTCTGGGTTCCCGAGGCAGGCCACTGCCTCTTCTCCCCCCCCTGAAGTGTGGGTACATGAGAAAAGAAACACAGGGCCGGCTCTGGCCAGCCTGGTCTGAAGTTAAATAGCGAGCCTTCTCATCTGTTACCCTCAGACATAAGCCTCTCGCCAGAACCCTGCATATTTCAGCAAACAAAGGAACTGGAACATTGTTTTCACAATTTTCTACTTGTGTAATCCTGGAAGCTAAAGTGTATTTGCTTCCAAAACAAAGGGAAGAGAAGCAAAGGTCATGGGAGTGATTGGCTTTCCTGTTGCATGAGAAAAACAAGATGACACGGGGTGACATGCAGCAGCAGGGCATCAGAGATGGTGCAGGGGCAGCCGATTGAAATTAGCCTTTGGAGCACCCTGCCCCGGGATGTGACCATGGCCAGTAGCAGCTGACTTTCAAAAATGGTGTTGGAAGGCGATAAGTGTTCAAACCAGATCTTACAACTATACCAGGTGTGCTTAAAATTATTAGCGCTATCCATCTCCCCAGGTGTGGGCAAAGGATTTCCGGCTAGTCTTTGAAAAGCGCTGGAACACTGATATATGTGACTTGGCTATAAGCTTCTCCGTTGGATAAAGCAAGGATGCGGTAGCAGCCAAGTCACTTGTATTGTTTAGAACTTTGACGTGCAGAAATTGCTCTTACTTATACTTTCACGTAATTACTATGGCACTCTGTGAGGCAGGTTGTTAATCTTCCCAATACATAGACATAGAACCCAAGGCTCAGAAAGTGGTACCAGCTTGCCCAGTGGCACACAGCTGGCGAACAGTAAAGCTCTCACTCTAGCCAAAATAGACGCCAGAGATGTTAATCTCTGACCTCACTCTGTGTGTTGGATCAGGGGCTGCTTACTGCAATCACTCAGAGATCTCTTTAAAAATACTGGTGTCAGGGCACCGATCCATCACCCCTCTCACCCTGGAAATACATTCTGACTTAACTGGGGCTCGGGAGTGCTTAGTTTCCCAAGAGTTCCTCAGTGGACACAAATACGCAGCCAAGACCGACAATCGGCCTGTTGGATGGAAATGGCCACCCACTGGGGCGTGTCATGCACACACAGGCTGCTGCTTGGCACTGAGAACCTCTTCCATCAGAGAAGGATGAAGACTGATGGGTTTGCACTGGTGCTATGTGTCAGTAGAGGTGCTTGTCTGCTTGTTATAATTTGGCAGCCAATGAAAGACATTCCCAATCGAAAATGGGCTCTCGTCTGTCCCTACACTGTGCCTGACACAGTGAAGAGCTGGAAGGGGCTGCTGCAGGATCAGGGTCTGGGAGGCCCCCATTGGGCCAGGCATTGATCTTTTACTGGCTAGTTCGTGGGCAGGTCCCAGTGAAGGGACTGGATGGTGCAGGCGGCTGGAGGACCCTGGAGGGCCCTGGAACAGCAGGTTTTATTGCCAAACAGTACAGAGGCATTCTTATAATTTAAAAATCACTATGGCTATACTGGTGTATATTGGCAGGATAGCATCTTCAACTATGCTCCCATTCCAGTGATGCTCTGCTAAATGTTTACTAACCAGGGGAGGAGTGGGAATAGAAGTCCTGAGGTGCGGTGCATGCCAATTCCTATGCTGTAAATTCTCTCATCGTGGCCAGTGTGAAATCACTAAACACTGAACTGGGAAGAGATACACAGTAGCACACCAGCATATAGCATTTATACCATACAGGTACAATAAAGGTATAACCTCAAGTGTACAGCAAATAGTAAAATGTAGGAAAATAATTAGAAAATAATTTTAATACACAATTTGTTTGATAAGATTATATCACTTAATTTTTAGTAAAGGTTGAGTTGAACGGCCAGCTAATAAAATTCATAACATTTTTAAAAGTCGACCTTCAGGAACCAGCATAATCTGACTCCAGCACACCGCTGAGCCACCCCAACCAGCCATCAGTGCCACTATTTGAAAGGAGTCCTAATGAATAGCATAATGTCGTGCCCGAGAAGGGCGACACAGTCCCCCAGGAGAATCCATAAACAATTTAACTTGTTAGATTGACTGATGAGTCATTTTGCAATATCCTGGAACAAAAGGCAAACAGAGAGGAAGCCTCAGTGTCCTTACAAAGAAGAGATAGAAATCCCGAAATTCAAATAGGTGCATAAAGCCAAGTGAGTGAAACAGAGTAATCCCTGAATAAATGACAGCCGCTTTTACTTCTTTGGGAGTGGGTGAAAAATTAACATTTAATGCACATTGAATACTTATCAGATACCATGCCAACACTTCCAAAGGCTGCTGTGATCGAGCAGAAAATGGCAAATGGAATAAAGAGTGACAAGATTAACACCAGTCTTTCCCCCACCCGCTGACTGTGAGTTAGACTCACAGAACAGTGAGTGCATGTAGCACATAGTGATGAGAGCGAAAGATACGAAATAGACAATGGAGTGAGGACAAATGCACAGAAGGGACATCGTTGTACTTGAGCTGCACCTGGAAGACTAAGAAGGAGTCCTTTGGGCACAACAAGTGGTCCTTCTGGTTGTAAAAAATAATAAAAGACTTTTGCACAAAGGCTCAGGAAGGCATATAAAAAGATCCTTTGATGGAACCTAGGCTGTGTGATGAACAGGTGTTGTAAATAAGGTCTGAGAGAACCTCACAAGGAATTGAGACATTAACCCTCTTGGCTATACAGGCTTTACAAGGGGAATGGAACTTCCAATTTGGAAGTGTATGTTGCAGAAGACAATCTTCGCTGCCCGGAAAGCAGTGCAGCAAATGCACTCATTACATGAGTTCGGTAGGTGTGGTGGAGGAAGACGCAGTTGGGAGGCAAGTTTGATTGTCCAGGTGATAGATGGGAAAGACTGGGATCCGCCCTGACTCTTGCTCAAAGACGTAGAGAAAAAGTGGCCTGAAAAAGTATTTTGAGGCTCAAATCAGTAACACTTGGCGGCAGCTGCAGGTGAGTGGGCAGACAGAAAGGGACAGAGGATGAGTCAGAGGCTTCTAACTCAGGTAACGTGGTCCAGTGTGCAGGTATCAACTGAGACAGCACAAGCAGCAGCTGTAACCAGTTTTCAGAAACACAGTACAGAAAAGCCCAGTGTGACGCCGCTAAACTCAGTGGATGCAAACGCCTGCATTATTTTTGTTTCACCTCCTACCTTGCTTTGTGATCCAGAAATTTCTTTAACTCCAGGTCCAGAGGGACAAATTAGAACCATGCATATGAGAGTGTGTGGGTGGGGAAAGTATAAGAATACATGCAAATAAGAATCAACATTACCACCTGTTCAGCAAAACTGGATTATGTCACGATCCCAGAGCCCCGGGAGCCTGTGCCAATGTGTCTGCAAGTCTCTCCCTCTCCCCTCCTGACAAGCAGCAGGGACGGGGAAAAAAAAAGAGACCCACTTACAGGGCAGTCCTCCTTCCTCTTCACCCAGAAAAGTGTTAGAAAAATATTTACCGGGACTGGAGCTCAGGCAGGGAATCAGAATCTGCTTTCTGCTGCAGAAACACAGTGTCCGGGTTGTCCACAGAGAGGCAGAGAACAACGGAGTAAAAAGGTGACCCTTTAGTAGATCAGGACGTAAGGTGGATTTGCCAGGAGCACAGGGCTAGACCAGGGCACGAGCCCAGGGATGCAGCCACAAACATGGCCCGGAAGTAAAGAGGTAACAGGAACTTAGGAGAAATAGACGAAGAGGATAAATCCACTAAGGGGACTCGGAGAAGGCTGGTCGTGAACTCACGCAAGTCGTGGGCAGAGAGCAGCTCTGCTGAGATCGGAGGCGGCATTTGGAAGGATTGTTCCCGCCGAAGTCACTCTCTCTGCTCAGGCCTCTCCTTGCTTTAGCGGAGCGCAGTGGGGTCTCCCGAGAAGCTCCGCTCAGTCCCAACAAGCAACAGTCACGCGAGGAGGTGAGGCTTTCCCTCAGGTTCAGAAGTTTCGCCAAGCACAAAATGTCACCTTGGAGATGGGCGGACTCTCTGGATTGCTCAAGTCATGTTGACTGATTTAATTCCCCAGCCCTGGGCCCGGAGTCCTGGCTCTGGGGCTTTTGATCAGGACGCTGACGCCAGTGAGAGTAACGGCACCCAGCGGGGCTAAGGACCTAGCAAACTGTCCCTACTGTAGGACCTGAGAAAGCGTAAAGCAAAAGCCTTTTCCCTTTTCTGGAGGAGATTAGGATGACTGTTATGACTATTCTACCCCCTGGTCAAATAGATCACATTTTAATGATTAAAAATATATGACCAAATACAAATCAACTTGAGAGTTAATCAACTAAATCTAGGCTCTGTAGGGACCAGCCATCCAACCCAGACCTCAAACAAACCACCCCCCACCCTGGGTCTCAGGACCAGGTGTTTGGAAAATGGAAACCTTGTACCACAGCATCCCTGAATGTCCTTCCAGCTGATTTAAGGAATATCCATAAAGCCAGTGGGATTTGAAATGAAAGCAATTGAATTTTGCTTCTTCATCCTACCTGTATATGCTAAGCACATGGCCTGCATTGGAAGAGATCTTAAAACTCACAAGCCGATTGAAGAGGGAAGAGCAAGCGTTTTCATGGCAGGCAAAGAACCGTACCTATAAAGGAAGTTCCCTTCCAGCCTTGACCTTCGTTGAAAGACAGTCCCACCGCACCTACACTGGCTTCAGCGATGAAAGCTCTGCCCCTGAACGCTGCAAGTGACACTGTCATCTCTCCCTCCCCGCTATGTCTGCTCAGAAAAAGACACGAGAGGCAGTGGCTGGGACAAAGGTGACTTGTTGATGTCTTTGTCAGCTGCAGTGTGTCTGCTCTCACAGCTCCTGGTCAGCGTGCGCACCACCACGTCCCAAAACGGTGGCCTGGCCCACCCTGGAGTGCGGTGGCCTGTATGCTGCAGACTCAGGGGCGGGGGAGGGCAAAGGGAAGCTGAAAACACTCGTGCTCTCTATGTTCTCAGGAAGCAATGTGGCTGTGTAAGGAGAGAAAACAAATCAGCAAAATTCACTTGCAAGAAAAAAAGTATGTCTACTTTCTAAGTACCGTGGAAGTATGGAGTTCTTTACCGAGGTAGTATCCAATAAGGATGCCCATGTGGCTATTTACATTTAAGTTAATTAAAACTAAAACTGAAAGTTCAGTTCCTGAGTCACACCGGCACACGTCGGGCGCTCAGCAGCCCCCTGTGGGGAGCGGGTACCACACCGATCTGCGCGGCTATAAAACATCCCCATCATCGCAGAAAATGCTGCTGGCGAAAGCCGCTCTGAAGGCCTGGACCGGCCGAAGAACAATAATCCATGTAACAACAAGGAGACGGCCTCCCGGGTCGCTTTTTACCTAAACAAAGTTTTAACTTTCACTCTTCATTGGCTCCTCCTCCACTTCTGTTTTCTTTCGCTTTGGTACTTGACTTCACAGCTTACATTCAGCTGCTAAGTGTCAAGGCCATAGCTTTGAGATGTGGGAGAAGTGCTTCCTCAGTGTCAGGCGCGTGTGTGGACGCCCCCACATCTTTACGACGACCCAGTTGACACCTAGGCATCGCTGCAGCTCCGCGCCTTCTGGGCTCCTCCAGCCGAGTCCTCACTTCTGTCCTTTTTTTTTTTTTTTTTTGGTAAGAAGATCAAGTCATCTGCTCTCACTGTCTCCAACTTCCACAGTTTAATTACCTCCCTCAGGTTTTCACCGATGAGTGACTCAGCAAAATGACTTTTTAAATGAGCTTTCACATTTAGCAATTTAGCCCACATGCAATCTGTGACTGGAACTAATTTTTTAAGTAAATAAACCAAGACTTATATATCACATTAGTGTTTTTATTCAAAATAATCACCCTAGCAGGTAACATACCTCTTCCAATTATACAGCCATTGCTCAAATCACAGCTAGAACATTTCTCGGGGGACTGGCTAGGGAGTGGACGTGTAAAGTGGGATTTTCTTTGAGGAGAGATGTGGGTAACTTCCTGCCCTCACTTCTTCAGGATGGCTCCTCAAAAATTAAGAGATCACAGAAGTTTTGATTTTGGAAAAGCAAGATCATACAACTCAACATCAGGAAGACAAACAACCCAATTAAAGAACGGGCAAAGGGCCTGAACAGATACTTTTCGAAGGAGGACATGCAGAGGGCCCATAAACACATGAGAAACTGCTCCGCATCACTGGCCACCAGAGAGATGCAAACTAAAACCACAATGAGATACCACCCCACACCTGCCAAAGTGGCCATTACAAAGAAATCAACAAACGAGTGCTGGCAGGGTTGTGGAGTAAAGGGAACCCTAGTGCACTGTTGATGGGAATGCAGGCTGGTGCAGCCACTGTGGAAAACAGTATGGAATTTCTATGAAAAACTAAACATGGAAATGCCTTTGGACCCAGTGATTCCACTGTTGGGGATACACCCAAAAAATCCCAAAGCACCAATTCAAAAGAGTTTATGCATCCCCATGTTCATAGCAGAGCTATTTACAATTGCCAAGTGCTGGAAACAGCCTAAGTGCCCATCAGTAGATGAGTGGATTAAAAAACTGTGGTACCGTTACACAACGGACTAGTACACTGCAGAGTGAAAGAAGGAATTCCTGCCTTTCACGACAGCATGGAAGGAACTGGAGACTGTTATGCTAAGTGAAATAAACCAGTCGGTGAAGACAAATACCATATGATCTCACTTATAAGAGGAATCTAATGAACAAAATAAACTAATGAGCAAATTAGAACAGGAGCCATAGAAACATGGAACAGACTGACAGCTATGAGAAGGGACATGGGAGGGGGAGACTGATTGAAAGAAGGCGAAAGTCACAGAAAGTCAGAGTCATATATGTTCTTTGATTAGTTGAAGAACATGTATGAAGGGCCCGTGGACATGGACGACAGTGTGGGGAGTGGTTAGGGAAGTGGGGGTGGGGTGGGGTGGGGTTGGGTGGAGCAGGGATGGGAGGGAAGCAGGACAACAGTAAGAGCATAAACAATAAAATCTTTTAAAAGGAAAAATAAATAAATAAAAAATAAAACAAAAAGCCGTCATAAGTCTTCTAACCCTTGCAATGGCGAGTGCACCCATCCAGAAGTAACAGAGTCTCTCGTGAGGTGCGCAGGAGACAGACACGAGGTGCATGTTCATTCGCCTCTCGTAGAGATCAGATATGTTAACTATTCTTCCTTGCATTTACTGTAAAAATGTGTGAGCGTTTCTGTCCAGACTTCACAATCACTTCTGTGCTATACATACATATAAATCCAAGAGTGCTTACCTAGTAATAGTTTCCCTGCTTCCTTGTTACACAGTGGTCTTCTGTTCGTAGGATTCCATTTGCTATAAACCGAATGGTTGTGTCCCCCCTACATTTGTTTGTTGAAATCTCATCCCCAAGGAGATGGCATTAGAAGATGAGGCCTGTGGGAGGTGATTAGGTCCTGAGGGTGGAAGCTTTATTAATGGGATTAGTGCCGTATTTAACACACACACACACACACACACACTCACAGACGAGAGACAGAGAAGAGAGATGATCCCTCTCTCCACCACGGGCAGACACAATGAGAAGACAGCCATCTGCAAACATGGAAGGGGACTGTCACCAGACACCAGATTTCCCAGGGCCTTGATCATGGAGTTCTCTGTCTCCAGAACTGTGAGAAATGAAATTCTGTTGGGTGAGCCACCTCATCTGTAGAATTTTGTTTCAGAAGCCAGAGCTCACTGAGGAAGTATTATTTCCCCGGTCTATGTTACACATACATTTAGATACTTTAAACTTACACAGGCAAATTTTATTCTTGGAATCCCTTCAAAAGTCAGCTGGAATTTTGAGTAATAAAATGAGCGATCATGAAGGATTATAAAGTTTGAAATAAAATATGAGGTAAGTTTTTGTTTGTTTCTTTTTTAAAATATGACTCACAAGTTAATTTCCAAGAGTACATCTTTGAGGAAGATTAAAACTTGGGTTCATTTGTTTAATAAAAGGAGTGGATGAACAGCCCCATTATTGATACATATACCATGTGTATGATACATACATGTATTCAAAAAACACAAGTAGATTCTTTTTCCACTAGCAGTAAATTATTTTTCCCTTATATTCATATATGTCCTTAAAGTAAACGAGCTACTTAATTAAAGATAGCAAAATTCCCTGCTGCCCAAGCTGGTGCGGCTCAGTTGGTGGGAGCGTCATACCATACACCACAAGGTCGTGGGTTTGATTCCTGGTCAAGGCACATGCCTAGGTTGTGGGTTCAATCCCCATTTGGGAAGCACATGAGAGGCAACTAATCAATGTTTCTCTCTCTCTCTCCTCCCCCCTCATTCCACAAGCAGTGAAATAATGTCCTTGGGTGAGGACATTTGTCCAAGGACTAAAGAGTGGGACCATTTTGTTTAGTCTACTTCTTCTACTGGAGAAAGTAATGAATCCCTAAATTTGTCCAATGGCTTCATTAAATCTATTTTCATTTTAAATGAGAAAAACGTGGTTTGTGAAATGGGATTTGCAAATGGGGTTTGCAAAACAACATTTTAAACTTGCATTTTAAACTTGAAAAATAAAAATTTTTTCCCAGAAGAAAAGGATGAGGACGAAGGTATGAAGGAAAAGAAATAGAACTCAATTCTGGCTGCACAGTAACCTTTGTTGCCCATGATCCCTGGAATACCATAACAGACAATCAGACAGATGACAACCAAGTGGACAGCAGCTGTGCCCCTTCTGATGCTAAATGACGGCTCCATTGGTTCTGTGTCAAATGGTGAGGTCCTTCAAGACCTTTGCGACACAGACTTACAGGGAAAGCAGGAAGAGGTAGGACAGACAACTCCAACCCAGCGCCAGCTTCCTGCTGTGGGCGTGGTCCATGAGTGGTCCATATCAGGGTGTGCAGAGGGGTCTGGCTGACCTGGGCTCAAACTCAGCCAATAGCTGCATCCAGGGAGGACCTGGACGAAGACCAAAGGGTAATATGATTCCCTAAATTGGTATACCCACTATACCCTTTAGGGTACTAAGAAGGCTTTTGAAAGCAGAAAATGAATCTGGATCTCGTAGAGGGAGATACTGTGGAGGCATCTCAATAAAAGATATTTTAAAAAAAAGAATGCAATGTCCAGATCTTTGGATGACACAATCAATCATTTGCTTTGGAACTCCATGCTTGCAAGTAATCCCAGGTTTCTACTGGTGCCTGAAATACAATCAATATCTGACCTTATTACTCCCGTTTTGCTTTCTAGTGATTTGAGGAATATTTGGATCATATACTCAGACCAACGGAGAAATAAATAGGCAGGAGCCACTTTGAGTGACTGCAAAAACCATAAAACTGGCCTGCACATGGAAACTGGCTGGGGTCGCTGGAGGTCGTTCTGAGAGGACGGCGGTGTCTGACTGCGCATGCGTGGTCTCGCTCTGAAGGCTGGACCAGCCAATGCCCTACATCAGATCTGGAAGCGATGTCCAGGGAGGCAGCCGATAGGTGACTCAGCTGCAGCTGAGACAGCACTTCCACTGATGCGCCTAGTATTCCTCTACCAACATTTTATCCTTTTTGTTAAATGTAATGCATGTCCTCCGGTTTAACTAGTACGTGGTATGCTTTTGGCAAAGCTTTAAAGAGAAAAAGTCAACATGTGTGATCCATGGAGAAGAAAGAAATTGGTCAATCACGTGTGGTAGGCAGTAGATGAGGGGAGGGCCCCACGCTCTGGATAAAGGCCCTTATGCAGGGCAGAGACAGAATGACAAATCCAAGCCAAGTACTGAAGGCATAAGGTGCAAGAACTAGCCCAGGGAGAGAAGCTGGTAAGAGCTACAGAGCGTATTCAATCTCCATCTAACTTCAGCTGAGGGCAAGACTCTGGTCCAAAAAACACACACACAAAAGGAGTCCAGTCATATATATAAACACGACAAAGATTCTTTGAAGGACTGAATTGAAGCACCGTGCGGGTACCCGGGGAACACCTCCAGGCAGGGAGCAGAAGTGACCAGCAGATGGCGCCATACACACTGCCTTTTCAGTGTCGCTCCGTGAAATTTGGCTACTGGACTTGGTAGTTAAAAGCATCAACACAATTGGCAATAGCTAGGGGAGAACAAATGGGGAACCTTTCAAGCCCTGAGGCTTGTCGCCTACTTTTCAGCCTTATTCTATTTTTTTTCCAAGGACAGCTCTGAGTGGACACTATTCAAGCAGCAGTATGGCCAAGGGAGATAGTTATATAAATGATCACATAGAAAATAAAGCATTTACTTTTCACAAGGAAGCCACTGCTCATTGTTCAACTTCACCCCACATCATCATCAATATCTTTACTAAAGATGGTGAGATTCGAGCCATTGGATTATTAAAAATTTAACATTCAGAATGATCAGTGACTAAAGGTAAGACAATAGACCAAAAATAGACAATTTGGGTCTCAAAAGAATTTCTAGGCCATAACAGTACTGGATATAACAGTGATATTGTCACTGGTATGTATATATATATATAAATAGAGTTGTTCTTGTACCATTATGTATAACCTCAAATGAGATTAGAATGTCGAATGAGACTAGAATGTCTACCGATGATGGTAAGTGTAAGATGTAAGAGGTGACTCACAATGGGTGACGTCAAACCACTTCTCAGCATGCTCAGAAGTACACAGCTCTATCCCCTTAGTTCCAGCCTATTTCCTCAGTCTCCTGCAACCACTTTGCATGACATTTCTGGGGCCTTGATTCCCGGCTTCAAGCTGAATGCAAATTCCCTCCTCCAAGATCACGGGAGAGAGCTGACTTCTTGGACGTGATCTCCTGGCACAGACGTGGACTGGGTGAAACAGCAGTGTCGTGACCCAGGAGCGGACAGGGAGGTTCAGAGTGTGTCGCGGAGCAAGGGGAAAGTGAGGTGCTGGGTTCAAGTATGTGCTGAAGTTATTTGCAAAGCACATCTCTAAACAAGAGCATCTATCCAGGATGTATAAAGACCTCTCCAAAGGCTACATTGTATATGCTTCCACTTACAAGATCATCTGGAATAGGCACAATTACAGGAACAACAACAACAAAAAAAAAGAGTCTGGTTGCAGCGGTTGGAGATGGTGCATAGGGGCAGTGTGAGGGGACCTTAGAAGGGAAAGAACTGTTCTGTATCTTCATGGTGAGGGTGGTTACATCACCAAGTGCATCTGTCTAAGTTTCTGATTCATGAGGTTTGAAGTGGGACCTGAGAATCTGAATTTTGAACAAGCTCCCAGGAGATCCTGATGCCCATGGTCTGGGGAACATGCTTGGAGAATCACCGCCCTACATATTGCAAGAGCTAAACAAGATAATACATGTAAAACTATTTCATAAGGTATAAATTGCTATATTAGTGTAAGGAACCTTTCCTTTAATCTTGTGCTTACACTGAATCCTTTAAAAAGGCTTCTTTGTCCCCCTAACGAGATTTTGAAAACCTACAGCATGTTGCACTTCCTTTCTGACGCTGCCAGGAGTCTAAGATTGAAGTAATTTTCATTCTGTTTTTATTCCGCCAACTAGACTTCACTGAGATCATTGAGGTTGTTCAATCCCCTGCCGTGCACGGCAGAGTGTCTTAGACACAATGGGGGTTCTGGGTAATAAGTTCTTAAACTGAGTAGAATATTCCTTATTAGAAGAATACTTCTTTACTTTCTGTGGCTGTAATGAAAACACAGAGGGAAGATATTACAAAGCACAATATGTTATTTTCCTGAATTGTATGTCTAAGATCCCATTGAAACTATTGTCTACCTGAACAAGTTATGGATGTTGGATAAATTGTATGCTGTATTTACTTAAGTGTTAGTTGCTAAATATAGCCCTTATGGGCATGCATTTTTAAAGTGGGAGATAAGTTTCTTGAACAATAGTGTGAATCTTCCACATATGACCTTTGTTTCATGAATGAGACTGGTTTCGGCCTCATTCCTTCCTCTCCGACTAGAGACTGCTACAGGTGTGAGAACAGTCGCTCCACTGCTCCACCCAAAGACCAAAGTCCCTACACAAATACACACGAGGGTGCTGGCTGCGGTGCTAAGGGGCCAGGCTTGCCCACCGTGAAGACACTGGACATGCCCACCCTTAGGGAAAAACAGAGCACTGATTTTAAGCCGCTAATGGCCACTAAGCATTAAAATGTTAAGTCACCCATTGTCCGTTGCATTTTAACAGCAATGGCTCATTTGTTCAAGGCAAAGGCACTGAGCCATAATTATGGAAATACAGCATCAGTGACCCCATGGCATCATATGCTAAGGGATGGAAAGACCTTTCAACACCCTGAAATGATGTCCTTGTTGACAGTTCCTTATTTTGCCCCAAATATAAAGCCAGCTCTATGGGGACTGGCCAAGTGGAAAAACAAAACTCTGAAGTGAACCCTGGCTCACTCATGAGTTCCTTGGTTGACACAGTAGTTCCCTCCTTATCCACAAGGGGGACGTTCCAAGACCCCAGTGGATGCTTGAAACCACAGACAGAGCCCAACCCTATACACACTGTCTTCTCCGCATTCAACCTTTTCATTTAAAGGACGCACTTCGAGGTTCCTCTTGGTCATATCCAACTTGCCGGCAGCACTGCTCTTGTGCTTTGGGGCCGTTCGTAAGTAAAGTCAGGGTGCCTGGAACGTGAGCTCTGTGACACTGTGGCTGTCACTCTGATAACCCAGACTGCTACTGCGTGACTAAGGGGTGAGGAGTGCCTGCCGCCTGGAGGCGCAGGACAAAGGGGTGATTCACACGCAGGGCAGGACAGAGCGGAGCCGCGGGTGGTTTCATCACGCAACTCAGAAGCAGGCAACTGAAAACTTAGGACTTGTTTACTTCTGGAATTTTCCATGTATTGCTTTTGAACCACAGTTCACCCTGGGGAGGGGAGGGGGGTGTAACAGAGACCATGGAAAGGCAACCTCAGACGAGGGGAGGCTACTGTGCTGTTCTTTAGACGTCACAACACACACCCTGAAGGAGGAAGTCAAAATCTCTGCCTGACTTATCTCAAAAGAGCCCTGGGCCCCCATCAGCTTGCAGGCGGGTGCATTTTCGGTATCTAAAAATAAACCGTCCCGAAACAGTTTCAAACAACAACAGAGTTACCAACTCCCGGTTTGCAGGTTGGGCTCAGCAGGGGTGCCTGTCTCTGCTCCAGGTTGTGTAAACTGAGGCAGCTCCACTGCCGGGAGGGCCCACTCACGTGGCTGGCGAGCTGGTGCTCATTGTTGCCGGGAGCTCAGCCAAGGCTGCTGGCCAGTGGCCTTGGCTCAAAGTGCGAGGCTCTCTGCTCAGGCGACCCCGCGGCATGGCAGCTGGCCCCAGAGCGGGGAAGCAGAAGATGCCAGTCACGTGAAAGCACCGCCTCCTCCGCCTTCTACTCATGAAGCAATCGCAGAACTGGTCCAGGTTAAAGGAGAGGAGAAATAACCCCTCTCTCAATGGGGCCAGCGACAAAGAATATGTGGCCATGTTGTTGTTGCAGATTTTCACTAAGACCAGACATTGCATCAGGGCAGAAGAAACCAAAGTCTTCCTTTAACCCTAAAACAACGCTTGACTTCAGTGCCTCCTGGTGTGTGGTCCCCAGACCAGCAGCATCACCCAAAGGCTTGTTGGAAATGCCAGTTCTCAGGTCCCACCCCAGCCTCACTGAATGAGGACGTCTGCTTTACTGTTGACAGTATTTTTCCCTGACGCTGAATTTTGCCGAACCAATTGGAGAAGGTAAAAAGGAATTTCGTTGTAGTAAACAGCTATGTTTACTTAGAAGGCAGAATAACAAATGAAGTGGAGGACCTGGGTTTACTTGAAGCGATACAGAATGTTTACATATGATTTAACATTATTTATTGAGGCTTCTACATAATAGATTTGTATCTTAATGGTAGTTAATCTTTAGTAAAGATGTTTTTTAGTGTCACGTGGTTTTTACTTATTATGCGCTGTCTTATTAAATTCCAATTAAACCCACATGTGACAACATCAATTTAAAGTGCTACCAGAAAGACTGACTACGAAATAAATTACCGCATGAAGCCCTCCCATTATTCAGAGAAAGATGGCAGCCTCCACTTGTTGGTACCAAAAGAAAAGCAATTAAAATGTTACACAGTCACCCAGCAGTCTGTAAACAATCTTTCAGATTGTATCTATGATTGTGTCTGTTTACAGAAAGGCACGAGTCCCGGCTGGTGTGGCTCAGCGGGACTGAGTGCCGGCCTTGGAACCAAAGTGTCGCTGGTTGGACTCCCAGCCAGGGCACATTACAGGCCAGGTCCCCAGTTGGGGGTGCTCCAGAGGCAACCACACACTGATGTTTCTCTCTCTCTTCTCCCTCCCATTCTCTCTCTCTAAAAATAAAATTAAGAAGGGCAAGGTAAGTAGGCCAATTCTGATTAAAACAATACTTCTTACAGTAAGTAATTTTCCATTACCATGCATAGCAACATGTGCCATGTAGATTTCTCTACCCATGCACACACAGAGACGTATTTGCACACTACACGGGGCATGGCTGTGGGGGAGCGAGAAACGCTGCAGAGAGCTCCCCCAGAGCCAGGTCTCCGCCTCTCCCTGAGCCACTGATGGGGAGACTCGACCGCCCTGAAACTTCGGTGCCTCAGAGAGACCCTCTCAGCATCACAGCCCCGAGGGACTTGCGTGGATGGAGGAGAATCTCGGTCCATAAGTGGCCCAGGAAAACGTGCAGTTATGTTTACTGTGCTGCTTTCAAGAGAAAGTGTTCCACGCATCTGAGAAACATTTCATCCAAAAACGACTGATGTTTTTTTGTTAGGTTGGCTCTTAAGAGACAAGTCATTATTCCATCTGGAAACACTGTCTCTCCTCCTGGTAGGTGAGGTGTACTTGTTGCAGTTTGATACAAATAAAGCTCCTCTAAGTCTCCTTATAGGTTCCCCTATGGGAGCTAACTGGCCCCTCTCTCTCGGAGGGTGTAGCTTTCTGTCCATGGAAGAGCAGAGCTCAGAACACAGAGCCCGGGCCTTCCTTCCATGGAGTGTGGAAGGAGCCCTCAGAACCTGCCTTGCTCAAAACGCTGGTGCCGGCTACACACAGACACTCAAAGGAAAGGAGACTGGAAAGGAGACGTCACATGAAACAGCGTCTCTGATTCCCCAAGGACAATAGAAGCCACAAAGCACCGAAGGCCTCAACTTGTTTTGTTTTGTTTTGTTTTTTCACATTTCCCAGCAGTTTTTTCTTCATTTCTTCCAACTTCTTTTCTCGCTCCTCTCTTGAAGGAGGACAAGATGCTTGACCCAAGGTGACTGTGGACTCTGCATTCCTTGCCCTGGAAGCCCCTCCAAGACCTCATTCCACAGGCCATTCTTTGATCACTACTAATCACCAGCAATGAGACGCCCCCACGGCGCAGGCACCAGCACCCTAAATTCCCAGGAAGGAAGAAGAAGAGCTAGCTATGGCAGGAGGGTGAGGAATCCTAGGAGACGCCAGGATAACTTAAGAAACCTGGAGGCACCTGGGAAAACGAAAACACATTATGGGACCCGGAAGCACCAAAGACACAGAGGCAGCCACAAATGGGCCAGAAGTCTAGGGGACCTCAGGTCCAGGTTCTGCAGCCCACTGGCTCTGACCTTGAGTCAGCCCCTCAGCCTCTCTACTCTTTTGCAGCTTCTGCTGGAAAATGGAGCTGGTAATACTTCCCTCACTTACATTGTAAGCAGCAAGTGGGACATGTGTGCACTGTGCCTTATCGAATGCCTGAGGGATAGCCAGGCCTTTTTAGGGTTGCACGGCCCCATGTGCACGAAGGACTGAGAACACTGAGGGAGGAAAAACCCTGCTCCTCCAAGAGCGGCACGTGAAAGGCAGCAACACGGCTGCAAGTACCTGCAGCAGCCAGGCCTCACCCACCTCCTCCCTTGTATCTGCCTCGGAGGCTCAAGGGACATGACGACACTCATCAGTTCCACCCTGGCGAAGTCTAGGGGTGCAACCTTCAGTCGTTTCAGTCTTTGTCTTAATTTCAGGGTGTCTGCTGTAGATCGCGTGGGAAAAACGGAGCACCCTCAATACTAATCAGTACATTAGAGATCTGCAAGGAGTGAGGGGGGTTGCCGCTCCGCCCCCTCCGTCTGCGGCTGTCCCCTTCCGGCCACCTGCCTGCGCTCAAAGGCCAGACAAGTGTTGCCCATGCTGAACACGGTGCAGGGAGCCATAATGTCACACGACTCCCTACTAGCAGCTGCCTAACTGAGAGTCATTACCGTTACCTGGCGCAGAAAGCCGCTCACTGCCTGTTCCAGGCGCAGAGGCTGAGGTAGGAAGGCAGGCGGGGAAAAGCAGCACGATAAATGAAGCTGACGAGGACTTGACATTTGTATTAAGTTGGGGTCTGGATTTCAGTCTCACTTGCATACTTGCCTGGGGGAACCCTGAGATGTTGAAAGAAGGCCCTGGAGGTTCCTGGGCATAATCCTTCTGAGTTCCAGGAGGCAGGACAGTAGGAGGGACTGGGATTTAATTACAGTCTCCATGTTCGGGCTAAGAGTCCCCTTGGGAATGCAGGTGTATGTGCCAGGTAAGGTTTTCGACTAATACCTTCTCCTTCCAGAGACACTTCCACTCAGTCAATGTGAAAAATTTACATTCTTTCTATTTCTTGTGCAATCATCAGCCTGGACTTACTATGTGTGAGGTTAACTCTCTGACCTCAGCAGGCCATGGCAACGAATGTCATGGCCAAAGTCAGTTCTTCCAACCTGGGCCTCACCTGGGAACCACTGGGGTGGGGAGCTTCTCAAAGCACTGGTGCCTGGGACCACCCCAGAGATGTGGAGTTAATGGGGTGGGGACAACCAAGGCGTCAAGAGGCTTAAACCTCCCCATGGGGGTTTAATGCACAGCCAAGGCAGAGAAGTCTCCACAGAACTCCATGTTTGGGGGTAAAGCTGGCTTAGGTTCATTCACCAGAAGAAGCCAAAGTGTTGGTAGGTGTTCCTTGAAAAAAAAATGTTGCCATGCCAACTGCATTCTGGGAATCTGGGTTGAATAATAAACACCTGTGTCCGCCCTCAAGGCCTCCAGGATGTTGAGGGACATTGTCTCCCTCCACGAGGGGGACCACACATCAGTGTTTCCCAAACTGACACAAAGATAAAGTTGGAAGTTTCAGTTTCCAGTTACAGTTGCACTCAGTAGTATTTTAGTTAAGTTCCAGGCGTACAGATAGTGGTGAGACGATCATATAACTTACAAAGCGATCCCCCTCCCCCAGTATTTCCGGTGCCCACCTGGCACCATACCCAGTCATTACACTGTTATTGACCATGTTCCTTGTGCTGTACTTGCCGCCCCAGGGCTGTTCTGTGGCTTCCAATGTGTCCTTCTTAATCCCTTGACCTTTTTTACCCAGACCCCGAACCCCCTCCCCGCCGGCAGCCATCAGTCTGGTCTCCGTGTCTGCGAGTCTAACACGGATGCTTCTTGAGCGTGGACCATCCAGGGAAACTGGCAATCTGAGGAGCACACTCAGGAAATCACTGAACTGACGGCAGTGCCAGGAACAGCTCGAGGTGCTGGGCGAGGTGGAGCCCGGGCAGCAGGTGTCTCCTGTGGCAGACCTTCCGTGGCAGAGACCGCAGCCCCAGGTGCCCCCACCACATCACTGGGAAGGAAGGGGTCACCCCGAAGGGACGCTGCCCGCTCCTGTCCGAGAGAAAAAGGCCACGTAACTCACGGGATCACAGCAGGCTCTGTCTCAGACTAATCTGCAAGCTTGAACAAGATGGGATTTCTGGAGAAAATTGAGTTCTGAATGTCCAGGAATAGGTATGACTTGGGAAGCTTTTCCAGGCTGATGGTTTGGTTAAAAGAGCCCCGGATGGGGGTCCAGAAAAATCCGTGTGACATTTGGAAAACTGCCTCAAGTCTCCGATTCAGTGTTTTTGTTAGTAAAGCTAAATTTGGGCCTAGAACTACTACACATTCCCTAATTTCCATGATTCGAGAGCATATGCTTTCCACTTCAACCTTATCTGACTTTATAATTATAACCATAGTGCTCCTGAATTTCCAAAAACGCTCATGTATATTACTTCACTGGGATCATGGAGCAGCTCTATCTGCTGGGTAGCACTAGGCAGCGAGTGCATCGATGTGTCTGGGATTTCAGAAGTCAGTGATGGATCTGAGCTGAAAGGAAGGACAGGTCTTCTTGCTGTGTCTTCTTTCCACTGTTCTGTGCCTGCTTCAGAGTCGCAGACTCAAGAGTTCTCCGTGGGATTGTGGGGGGGGGGGGGGGGGACTCCTTTCCCAGGCGGGCATGCAGGTTCCCACGTGAAAGGACGCCTCGCCCCCGCGCCTGCCACAGTAGCACTCCTGCCTCAGCCGGCACCAACTCGCTGCCCCCTATGGGAGGTGGGAAGGGTGACGTCACCAATTGGAAAGTCTGGGAGCAGAGGATGGCCGCCTGGTCTTGGCCCCTCCGTGCTCCGCCGTGGGCATCTGCCGCGTGTGCAGGCAGCATGGATTCTCTCCCTCTCCGGCACGAGGCAAGTGCCGGCCCGTGGTTTGGAAAGAAAAGTTGAATTCCTTGGAGGGTTGACAGGTTCTTTAGCTTCACGCTGAGCCATGCCCTCCAGTAGAGCTTCTATCACAACAAAACCTGTTTTGATCTCCACGGTGTGTAGTTCCAGAGCGGGGCTCTGTGACGACAGGTTCCGAACACAGTTAGGAAAATAGGGCACTATGGACTGAGTCCCCCAAACTCGAAACATCTTAGAGCTGAATCAAATCTTAAGGAATTTGGTCTACTTCTTTTAGAGATGGAGCATTTCAGTGACGGGTTTTGTTACTTGCCAAAAATCACACAGAGACAGCGCATACCTAAGCCACAGGGTCTCCTGACTTCCCAGGAAGGGCTGTTTTTGTCCACTGAATCATACATAGTTTCTTCAAGATTTCTCAAGAGGGAGACTGAGCTCATGCTTGGAGTACCTCATAACAAAAGGAGAAAACGAATTTTGGAAATAAATCCATATGAGGTGATTCCCAATAAGCCATCGAGGTAATCACTATGAGGGAGGGAAATTGTAAAGTTTTTGGCTATCCCTGAGCTTCGGTATAGTTCTTATGTTGAGTTGCATACATGGGGGCATCCGTCTGGTTTTGCTGCGCTAAGGACGCTATCACAACACGCATTTATTTCTTGCTTATACTTATCGTTGGCAATGATAGCTCACTGGCAGTGGTGCCGCCCAGCCCTGCTCCCCTGGGCTTCTGTCTCTGGGACCAAGGCTGAAGCAGGAATCCCTGCTGGGACACACTTTGTTTATGGAAGAGGGAGAAAGTCAAGAGAACCAGTGGAATCTATGGTGCCTCTTAGAATTTCTGTTCACGCAGGCACGCGGCACTCTGCCCACATTCCACTGGCCAAAGCCTGCCTCATGGCCAAGCAAGGGGGAGACATAGCCTGCGCCCACAGGAAAACCACAGATCATGTGGCCGTGGGCAGGCATGCATCTCCTTTTATAGGGAAGAAGGGAGCAAATACTTGGGAACAGTAATGTAATCACCATGCAGTGTATTTTAATGTACATAGTCTGTAGAATTTTTAACTCGTCCTGTGCTTGAAGTGAGAATATCACCTTTGCTGCACTCGGAAAGATCCCCCCGGGCGTCGGAAGGGAGGTTGAAGTGAAAGACAGTGAGGAGAAGAGGCAGATGGAGGAGCGCAGCTCTACAGAACGCGCTTTGCATAAAAGTTCGCTAAAGAGGAGCCCTTGGGCTTGCAGGTTCTTACTGTGCGGGAGGGCACGTGGGGCATGCAATGGCACAGGTAAAATAAAATGGGGCAATCCACAATCACTTAGATATGGCTACTCAACAATGCCTCGTGCAGGGTTTGCAGCCAGCCACGTCCCTCCTGATTGCACTTGGCTGAGATCAACTTGGAGAGTGGTGCACATGCCCCAGGCGCACAGTGGCAGGTGGGGAGAAGGTGATGCAAAGGACCACTGGGTGGGAGGCAGCTAGATATGGTGAGGTTGGCCCACAAAAGGGAATAATTCACAGACAGACCATGATAACCTCTCTCTCCCAGCTGACTTCTAAACCTCACACAGGGACTGAGGGACAGCAAATCTCTCGACACCATTCATTTCCTTCCCCATGTACTGATTCTGCCCCGGCCCCAGCTCTGTCTCCCAGGAAGCAGACTCAGGATTGGCCAGGAGGGGCTTCAGGCAAATTACAGCCTGCAGGAGGCTGCAGCCCCCGCTCATGTTTTTTTTTTTTTTTAATTCAGTCCTGTGCTAAGGAATGGTTGAAGACCTGTTGGTGGCAAATGTGCAGATACTACAGGGGGAGCCAAAAGTAATTAGGAGACATCCCTAATTATTGCAAATGGTGATAATGGTTTACAATTTTAAAGCACTTTGAATATTTTAAAGTGCTTTATAGCAGGTAGCCAGACCTGTAGAAACAGGGGCTCCTGTGGCCAAGAAGGTGTAAGGAGCCCCCTCCATCACCTCAGTCTGTTCCCAGAGATCTCAGTCAGCCCCACTTCCGAGCCTGGAGCAAGCAGCACACCCAGGCCTGGTGCGGTGCTGAGTCTAGGAGGGTGTGTCTGTGGGCTTGCAACTTTGGGAGACAGAACCCGACTGAAATAGTTCATCTATTGTCCCAGGAAGAAATCTAACAGAAAAAAAAATGCCAGTTCTTCTCTCCAGACAGTATTTTGCATTATCTTACTTTGTAGAAAAATAGTTCTAGAGAGACGGGATGGCTGAGCTGTTAAAAGCACAAATCCTTACACCACCTGGCGGGTACAAATCCTGGTTTCTCTTCTCAGTGGCTGTGCGACCTTGTGGAAGTTATCTGACTTCTGTGTGCCTCCGTTTCCCCGTCTAAAACATGGGTTGTTCTAAAACTTTAAAACATCCTGTTTTTAACAGCAACAATATCATTTACATGAGCATCCGCAAAATGAAATATTGAGATGTAAATCTAACAAAATATGTACAAGACCAACATGAGAAAAACTACAAACCTCTGAGGAGCAAAATCAAAGAACAACTAAGTAAATGCTGAGATATTCTGTGCTCATTGACAGGAAGATTCGTCATCGTCAAGATGTCCATTCTTTCCAAATTAATCTATAGGTTCAAAGCAACTTCTATCAAAATCCCAGTGAGTATTTTGTGAAGATCAACAAACTGATTCTCAAGTTCATGTGGAGAGGCAAAAGGACCAGAGAAGCCCACACAATAATGAAGGAGAGGAACAAAGGTGGAGGACTGACTCTACCTGGATTCAAGACTCACCACCAAGTCAGAGCGATTACTTCACTGTTTACTCTGTTACTCTAGTGATTAATCGAGACAGCGTGGTATCGGTGGAAGACTGGGCAAATATATCAATGGAACAGAAGAAAGAGCCCAGAAATAAACTCACATAAATACAGTCAATCGATCTTTGACAAAGGAACAAAGGCAATACAAGGGAGCAAAGATAGTTTTTCAACAAAGGGGGTTTGAAAGACTGGATATCTGTATGTCAAAAAAACAAATCTAGGTATGGACCTTACTCTCTTCCCAAAAGTTAACTCAAAATGGATTGTAGGCCTGTAATAACATAAAACTCCTAGGAGATAAAACAGAAGAAGATCTAAATGACCTTGGGTAGGTGATGCCTTGTACATACAACACTTTAGGGAGCACAGTTAATGAAAAAAATTAATAAGCTAGACTTCATTAAAAGTAAAAGTTTCTGCTCTATGAAAGATAACTTCAAAAGAGTAAGATAAGCTACAGGCTGGGAGAAATTATGTGCAAAAGACACATCTGATAAAGAACTGTTATCCATAATATGCAAAGAACTCTTAAAACTGAGCAATAAGAAAACAAATAATCCTATTTTAAAATGGGCAAAAGACCTTAACAGACACCTCTTTAAAGAAGGTGTACAGACAGCAAATAAACGATGAAAAAAGGCTCCACATCATAGGTCATCAGGGAAATGCCAACGCAAACAACAGTGATTTCATGATTGGGTGTCCGGGTGGTGGCAGCAGCAGGGGCCACTTGCTGACCACGGCTGGGAGGGTGTGGTCCTGAGACCATGCCCTCAGGGTCTGTCCAGGACTTCTTCCGCAGCTGCCTGTAGGTGGCTCTGGCAGTGAGAGGAGGCAGCCTGGGCTCCAGTCCCAGCCCCACCACTTGCTCCTTGTGTGATCTCAGGCATGCGGTCTACCTTCTTCAAGCATTGGTCTCCTTATCTGCAAAAAATGGGGCAAATAGGTAGCCGTCTTACAGAGTTCTTCTTGTGAGGGATAAAGGACTTAGTGAGAGTAAAGCATTTAGAATACAGCTGGGCAGTGAACACATTCATGTTAATCGTTCTATTTTTGTTGTTGCTGCTGCTGGATATTGTTGTTATAACTCTAACCACCTGGAGTGGATTTTCTTGTCTATAATGAAGAACACCGATTAATACAGAGAGCACATTCTTTGTACTGGAGTTTTCAGGTAAAGAAGTATTAACATGTTTATGGGTTTGTGTCAGAAAAGGCCAAACAAACTCAGGATAAAAATGGGCAGGAAATTGGCAGTATTTGGGAAGGTCACACAGTATTTAAAGCATAAAACTGAATGAAATAACCCCCCTGAAGTGGGTGGGGAAGGTGCTGACCTCAGCAATGCGGGAAATGAGCAGAGCTTGCCATTGAAGGAAGACATGCCTGTACATAAGCACTGGGTTCCTATGTTTTTTTACCAATTATTTTCTGTCTCATTCAAACATCAGTGACATGCATAATAAAAATTAATTCAATCATTTTTGTATTTTACCAAATTTCAGTAATACAAAAATTATAGCTTGACACATGCTTTAAATTTTTTTTATTATGAAGATGAGTTTGTCAAGGTAGGAGAATAGAATATATTTTAGCTACGTGCGTGTTCCCTTGCTTTCTATTTTTAAAATAACTGGATGCATGGCATGTGGGCTCTCGTGTTTACTGTTACCCTGGGTGCTGGCAATGTTGGGGTGAGTCTGGGGTCAAGGCCCGGGATTGTGAGTTCAGGCTTTAAATGTACATTCTCTTAAGAATGAAAGTTCATTGTACAGCTAACAGGAACATCTTTACTCATTCAATACATTTGCTCATTCACTCAACAAACATTAAGCTGAAGGTGAAGATAATCACTAACTAGTGGGAATAAGGATACCCAGCAGTAAGCACTGCATTCTAGCTGATAAAGTTTTCTTGCCACAGGAATATGAGTTAATTCTGAAACTATCATACCTGCGTACTGGATTTGAACAGTTAAGTAGAAGAATGGCAGATGGTGGGAGGCAGGTTTCTCACTGTGAATGTGAGAGATTACAGATAAGAAAGGGAGAAGTGCCCTGGCTGGTGTAGCTCAGTGGAATGAGTGCAGGCCTGCAAAACAAAGGGTTGCCAGTTCGATTCCCAATCAGGGCACATGTCTGGGTTGTGGGCCAGGTCCCCAGTTAGGGACACATGAGGGGCGACCACACACTGATGTTTCTCTCCCTCTCTTTATCTTTCCCTTCCCCTCTCTCTAAATAGATAAATAAAATCTTTTTTAAAAAAGGGAGAAGTCTAGAATGATCCATATGGTAATGAATTAGAATTGCAGACATCAGTATAAACTCATGTTTAGCTTAGTAAAGATACAGAGGGTTAAATATGTAACTATTTATAATTAGGTATATATACATGGGTCAGTGTAGGCCCAGAGAGGTAAAACCATTTGCTCAAGGTCATAGAGTGAGTTAGAAGCACTTGCAATACAGTCAGGCTGATAAAGCATAGCCAGAAACATAAAATATCCTCAGAATAGTTAGAAGCTAAAGACTTTCTGAACCAAATTCCCAAGCTCAAAAGATGTCCTCCTAAACTAGAAAGAGGTGAACACAAGCAAATCATCCTTGGCTGCCTAAGAAATACAGTTGGTTCTTCTCAAGGGTGAAAAACAAACTTGCTTTCTCCAAGCTTGCAGATGCAGTAGAAATATTGGTGCAAGACTTTCACAGTTCATTAACGGACACCCAGAGCAAGGAAGATTTGTGGCTGGCTGAAGGGGCCGTTAGGCAGGGGTGTCAGAAGCATGCCCATCGGCTTAACGTTTCAGCACCGGGCCACGTGACAGACCAGGAGGCCACCTGTATCCAAACATACATATGTCCGTCACTCTCAGAGTACATGTCTTTGAGTCTTCAAAGGAGAGGAAAATCGAGAAGCGTGTATGTTCAGAAGGCTTTTATATGCTTTCTGGTGGTTTCCACTTTAAATTCAATATTCGTGAACCACGTCTGCAAGACCTGTGTTGTTAGTATCAGATTCTATGAACGGAGTGTTGCGTGTGGCCGTCAGCCCCACAGTCCCAGCTCTTTCGGTTTCTAACCAGCGTTTCACACGTGCCAGAGTGAAGGACAAAAGCTGAGCGAAAATTGAGGCAGAAAAGAAAATGTAACACATTTATTCAATGGCCAAGCAAAGTATTATTTTGGTTTCAACAGAATTGCTTGGTATTCTGCCCATGGTGGTTTGTTTTCTCCAAAATAAATTTCAAAAGAATTGACTGATTTAGACCAGATTTATAACCCTGAAGGGCATGAAAACAAACGAACAAGCCTCTGGAATTTGATTTGGGGTCAGTCAGTCATAGTGAAAAGCCATGGTGACTGGAATTTCTCAAAGGGGCTCATCTTTGTCGTCGTACGGAGTGACGTTCCAGGCGACGGAATGAGGGTTTGGGCCACTGCGCGGCTCCTGCCCACAACGGTGGCTGTTTATCTGGGTGAAACAAAACAGTCTCCTGTGTCCACTTAAGTGATCCGTGCTGGACGTGGAATGATACTGTGTTAGATTTACTCGGAAGAAAATGAGAAGAGCCTGCATTTCACCGAGGGGCTAGAGACTGCTCCTATTTCTCCTTGCTGAGCACTGCCACCGAGGCGTATAGGCTGCCGTGTATGGGGACAAGCCGTGATCCTTCACAATGGGACTGAAAACAGAAGACCGACTGATGAATGGGCTCTCACTTATTCCTCCCCACTGTGGACATCACTAGCCCTTTTCAGTCCCGGAACATATTGAGAAAGAGTAGTATGTACATGTATGTCAGTGGGGTGGGGCGTGTACGCATGCACACCTGTGGGGTCAATAGAACATAACTCCACCCACTCTTTTTACTAAACATCAAATAATAGTGTCTATTGTTTAGCAAATGTGTATGACAAATGTTCTGAAAGTTTTAATCTAGAGCTAAGACTCATTACTAAGATTACTGCTGATAGGCTTTTTGCAGATAAGGTTACTACTCTAATTAACTTCTCATGAATACTATGCACATTATGATGGCACTCTTCTGAGAACATAAATATGTTGTCCATTGCCAATTATTAGATAGCTATTAATGTTGGATTCAAACTGGTACATAGGATGCTTACATTACTTTGAATAATACTTTATATATATATGTGTGTTATTGATTTTGACAGTTGTGTTTCAAAAACATCTTACATATATTTCCTTATGATCAATGGTAGATCTGTCAACCAGGAGGCAGTTGTAATATAGCTGCCTTTGCCTCCTTGTTCAAGAACTTGGTCATGAGTTCTATTCTTATTATATTAATTACAAATACTTTGTTTAGGCCTAAAATAAAAGGCAATTGTAATCAGAAACCATAGAAGCTTGCAGAACCTTTTTCTTTAATTTTTAGGTGGTCCAATTAACCAAACTTTTTAAGCAATTCGTGAGTATTGAAAAAAATTAGATGAGAAAGATGAGAAAGAACTTCCCCAAGTTAAGATTTAAACCGTTTCTGTATTTTACTTTGTATTTTCATGGTTTTATTTCTTATCCTTAAATCTTTGATCTGTTTGTAGTTTATCTTGGTTTTCTATCATTTTTCCCACTACTATTCTAAATTTGCTCATATTCATTTTAAGCTATTTCTGGGCTTTCAATTACTTTCCTGCAATCCATTCATCAATCATGTACTGGTATCCCAGTATTTTAATCATTGGAACTTAATAATAATGGTTTAACACATGGCAGAAGTATTTATACTTCACTTATCCCTTTTTTCAGAGCTTCTCCAACTGTACTTATTCTTTAGTTTCCCATATGAGCTTTAAAACACCTTACCAGTTTCAAAAAAAGTCATTTGTGATGTTGATTGCATTCCACTTAAACATGGGAGAACTGATACTTCAGAATGTCGAGTCTGCCTGTACAAAGACATGAGCGTGTCAAAGATGGTTCACTGCCCACCAAGACAGTGAGTTCCAAAGTTGCTACTGAAATGAGGCTGCCCAGTACGGACCACGACGCCCACCCACCCTGACATGTTGGGTGCTGGGCGAAAGTGAGCAGACAGAAGCCAATGGATGGGGAGCAGAGTGGTGTTACTTCCCCGCCAAAATATCTGTGAAGAGTGTGCTTTCACCAGGGCCTCCTTCCCCTTCTGAGGAGGGAAAGGAGGGCTGGTAGGATGACATCAGGGAGGTGGAAGGAGCTTGGGCCCCTAAAGTGCTTGTGGTTGGCCACCCTGCGAATACATCTGCCTCAGACGGAACGGGGCGGGGGTGGGGGGGGACCAGTTTGAACAGCCTTCACATGCTACAGGCTTACCTAAGTGTTGCACCATGATACTTTGACATGGGAACACTGTAGCAGAATTTGAGAACTGCCTAATTTTTATAGCTTTATATATGCTTTGATTTTTTTTGCCTGGATGCCCATAAAATGCTTTGAAATCTTTACATTTAGTAAGTTTATTTGACTGTCTCAGTACTGACCACCCTACATCGTTTCTAACTGCACAGCATGAATTTTGATATGGGTGTTTATGTCTTTTTTGTTTAAATAAAATTTCGTTCACTTGCATGTTTTAAATATTTTGTCTTTTCCATTTTTACTTTTATCTTTAGAGACTCCAGTTATGCAAATGTTGAATCCCTTTTGTCATTCCTGTCTAATTATAATGTTCTATCTAAACCTGCATCTATGTTTTACATTTTTTCTTTTATTTTATCATCATTGATTTTAGAGGTGGGGGGAGGGAGGGAGAGAAACATCAGTGTGATAAACATTGACCAGTTGCCTGTCACAGGCACCCCAGATGGGGACCGAACACCACACCAGAGCACGTGCCCTGACCGGGAATCAAACCTGCCACCTTTCGGTTTACAAGATGACGCTGCAACAACCGAGCCCCACCGGCCAGGGCTAACCCTGCATCAGTATCTTAGAGTTGCATTCGCTTTTATGACTTCTCACATTTCTTCCTCTCTGTGCACTCTTGTGTTTTCCGTGGGGTATGTTCTCCATTGACTGGGCTACTTACAATTTCATCTTCATTTCTGGTATGGCTGTTTCTTTTCTACTTCTCTCCTGAGTTCTGACCCTCCATGCTTACTCCTCTCTTATTACTTGGCCATCTCTTCTCCAAGTTCTTATATTTTTTTGTTAAATTCTTTCTCCGGAGAGGTTGGAAAGGTGAGATTCTTTATTTGCAGATCATTGCCTCCTGTGGGATTATCTTTTCCTTTGTGTGCCGTGAAATATGTGGTCACAATTTCCTTCTACTTTGTGAAAACATTTTTCTGGTAAATATCCTTTATTTGTTAATACATTTTGAAACTCTTTTGCTCCTTTTATTTTTAAATTACCTTTGTATTGATCTGGTACTTGCTCATCGTTTTGTTAGTCATCACCGAGTCCCTGGGCCAGCTATTTGCAGGAAGCGCCTGTACTGTGGGGAGTGCGGCGGGGAGTGTCCTTTATAGGAAAGGGGCAGGCCAGCAGGCCTTTACAACACAACCAGTGATGCCTGCCGTGGCTAAGACACACTCTGCAAATGTGGTGTGAGCTGGGTCAGGTCTTCACGGAGGCCCCGTCCTCTGGCTCTCTGTACCATACCCATTCTGTGACGCCTTCTGCTGACACCTCCGATCCGCCCAGTTCGCACACCATCGCTGCAAACCAGGGCTACAGTTTCTGCACTCAGAGTGTACCCCCTCTTCAGGAGATGTTGGTGCTTTCTGAAATCTTCTCTTCACTACTTCTTGCATCATTTCTCTCTGTTCCAACATCCTTGTGGTGAACCTCAACACATATTTTGGGATCAACAAATTATACATATCACATTTTTTAAATTTTGTATTGTATTGTATTGTCATTGTATTTCGTTCATTACCATTTAGTCCCCTTATACCACCACCCCCCAACAATCTCCACACTGTTGTCCATGCCCATGAGTCCTTTTTTCTTTTTACTCAATCCCTCCACCCCTTAACACCCGCCCCCCCACCCATTAGCTGTCATCCTGTCCTCTATCTAGAAGTCTGTCTCTATTTCGCTTGTTAGTTCAGAACAACTATGGGACATTTACACAATGGATACTACTCCAGCCATAAGAAAGAAGAAAATTTTACCCTTTGCAACAGCACGGATGGACCTAGAGAACATTATGCTAAGTGAAATGAGCCAGTCATAAAAAGACAAGTCCCATATGATTTTACATGTCTCTTAATTTCACCAAAAATAATTTCCAGGACTTGGTCTCTCTCATCTTCCTTTTGAAATGTTGAGGACTCCCAGAACGATGGGAATAAGTGCCAGTGTATGAAGCCACATTCTCCCCAGCGCTGAGAGGACAGCCTCTTACCCAGAGCCCTCCCTCCCCCGCCTCCCCCCGGCCAATCCGCCTCCTGTGTTGGTGGTAGGTGCTCATCAGTGGAAACACAGGTCTTTCAAAAGATCAGTCTGTCCGTCTACTCAAGAGTATACAATAACTTCCTGCTGAACTCACGTTCCTCACCCACCATGCAAGGCTGGCTGTCGTGTGGCCCAAACCTGAACTTTCAACATCCTTTCTCACTGTCCCACTTCTGTACCCATCCTGGATGGGTACATCCTGGATGTACCCATCCTGTCTTTTCCTTCCAACCTCCTTATTTTGTGCACGCCGCTTCCTCCATGCACAAGGTCCTTCTCCTTCTTCTATCTTTACATGAGCTTATACCACCACTGAACCCCTAGTGGAAAACAATCTTGTCTTACTCTTAACTCCTATAATATGTTTCTATTCTTACCTCCAGCACTATGTCTTTCTCTCTGACATTATAGTTATAATAGCAACATGTCCTGTCTTCCCTCCTAGCATGAGTGCTCCAAGGAAAACAACCCTGCCTGATGTATCTCGGTTTCTCACAGACCCAAGCACAATAAAAACGCTCCATACCTGTGTTGAATGAATGAGGCCACTGTCAGCACTTAATAAGAATGGGAATCAAGACTGCTTTAAAGATGAATAATTTTGCTGGGCTTCAAGGACATTCTCCTTCCATGTGGTAGGGGACTGGGAATTTACTGTGCTTTGGTCTTCTTGCAAAGCAGAATTTTTAAAGGGACCGTTTCTCATTGGAGGTGCCGACCCATTGAGCCCCACCTACCTGGGGTTCTGCAGGTCTCGGTCTCTGCTTCTCATGCAAGATCCCTCCCTTCTCCCCTGGGCGGCCCTCTCCCACGCTCTCTGTTGCCTTCCCCCTGGCAGGGCTCCCCCTGGCAGGGCCCACCTTCCCTGAAGGCCTCCCAACCTCCCAGGCCACAGGACAGGCTTCTTTATGAACGTTCAGAGCAAATTTGTTGGCCTGAAGCTCTTCACAAAGATTACCTTACTCCACTGATACTACGGGAGTGACTAAATTTCTCATCTTCCCAAGTAGGCTGGATTCTTTGAGGACAGTGACAGTATCTTCCATCTTTTCTCTTACACTCTAGTAATGGAGTCATATCCAGTAATATTACTCTGAGGTTTCTAAGAACCTTGGTCAGTTCAGCCCTCTGGTCCACTTCCCCAGAAAGGCCATATAAAAATGCAGTCACAACATCTGACACACCAGCTCCCTCAAACGCAAGTCTCCTGTCACCCCTTTCCCTGTGGCCTTTGGCCTTTAACACTCAAGGGTGAGCATTTTTGGAGGCTGCCAATCCAAGCCCTGACCACTACGTAATGGGCATGAATGCTGAAAGGTTGATCCTGTGCTGGGTTCTCGCAAAGCAAAGTGTGCCAGCTGCCCACCGCACGCTGACCTTGGAGAGGAATAGGGACAGGGCAGAGAGAAAGAGAATAAGAAAAACTGGAAAAGAAAAATTATGGCAGGATCTACCCCTATAACAGTTGTTGGGTGTGTGTGTGTGTGTGTGTGTGTGTGTGTGTGTGACAAAAAAGACCCTTCCCACTGAGGTTATAATGGCTATTCCCTTACCGCGTCCCTTGCCAAGGCCCCGGTAGAAAAGAATAAATTGTAATTGAACTGAAGACAGTAGAACCCAAAACATGACGGCACGTGAAATCAACACAGGAATTGAGAAGCCCGGGTCACGCGCTCCTCCACAGCGCCAGGAGGGGAAAACTGTTAACAGAAATGAAAACAAAGCTAAACTGCGAGTGCCACCTGGTGGAAAGGTCTGCCACTGCAACTGCCTCCTCCAATGCGAGAGGCGGGAGGAAAGCAGACTGGACGTGACCGTATGACCCTGTTCCTATCCCCCATCTCATCCATGTCATAAGGCCACTTCCTCAGCACACAAGGACCTGGGGTAGCTGCTCAAGAGCCACCCTCTTGAGGAGTTTTGCTTTGAGTAGTGGGTGATGCGAGGCAGTGACCCCAGGAGATGGAGGTAAGGGAGGGGGTGATGCCGTTAGCTGGCACAGCAGAAACAGCAGCTCTGATACTCACACTCCCATGTGTGTACACATTCACACGTACACGCACACGCACGGCACCCTAATGACCTTCCACCTTTCACCATCTCCTGAAAAGGGGACCCTTCGCACTCTCCCTTTCCCGACTTCATTACCCTCCCTCAGGATGTCCCTTTGTCCTTGCTGAACTGAAACGAGCGTTGTAAACCCTGGGGTGGCGGCTCCTAAAGCTCTGATGGATAGGAGCACCCAGTGTCACCAGTTTAGGCGAGGCTCGGAGGGGAAGTTGGCTATCTCATTTCGCTCCGGGCAAGGCAGGGACTCAGAGAGGTCGGACACCTCTGAACTGCTAGGCCAGGCTGCACAGAAGGCTGGGACTGGGCTCCTGGGCGCAATCTTCAAAGCGGTTCAGGCCAGCAGCTGCCGTTGGGACAGGCTCCTCGGCCAGGGCGTCAATGGGAGGGCATTCATCTTCTTGACAGCACGGCCGCCTGAGAGGCCCTTTGTTCTGGGGCTGCCACCCCAGCTGAGGGGCAGCGGGCTTGGATCCCGGCCCCACCTCAGTGACTTTGCCAAGGGGCTGACTTTCCTCGCCATATTGGGCAAGCTGAGGTCACAGTCGGGGCAGGAGCACTGGGGAGGCAGGTCCTGCCCCGAGCAGAGCGCTGCAGCTGTCGGCTGCCCTCCGTCTGCACTGCGGGAAGGGGCGGCTGTCTGTGCAGAGTGCGCCCTGGAGGGGAGGCAGGCAGACCCGGGTGGGACCCAGCCCCCCTACACACACACACCCAGCCACTAACCGACCCTGCCATTTGCGTTCAGCCACTTCACCTCTCCGGGTCTCGTGGTTTTCAGCCATTAAGTGGGTATCATAGTGCTCTCTTCAGGGGATTATTGTAAGAACTGGCGGATGCCACCAGTGTCTACAGCACCAGCAGACTCAATGTGAATCTCTTTTACACTTATTATCTCTGGAAAATAAGATAGTAACTGTTTAAGTCTGTGTGTGTGTGTGTTTCCAAACTTTTTTTTTTTGGCACATTCATTACAACACTAAAAGTGTATTTTTTTTTCTTTGGACATTGGAACTTCTTTAGGCAAAAATACAACAGCTGCTTGATTTTGGATTTACCTAAAATAATGAGCACAAAGCTGCAAGGTTTTCACAATTTTTTTTCTTTTAGTATTTTAAAGTGCTACTCCATAAGCCATAAATACAATTGGGTATTCATAAACTGGAAAATTGTTTTGCAACCAATCTTATCTAGATAATACTGCATGTGTAAAAAAAAAATTTGTCATTGATGTATTTCTCATTTTCTACAAAGCAGATTTTTTTTCTTAGTCATAGAAATATCTATCAAGCACTTAAATGTATTAGTAAGTGTTCTGGGGGTTTTTTGTGCGCATGTTTTCTCCACTTACTTGCAGCATGCGAACAGTGAACTTCACTGCTGTCGGTGTCCAGTCCTATGATGCAGGCAAATGCATGGAGCAAAAGTCCACCTCCACAGCTGACTCAGACCAGACCCATCGCGCCCCACATTCCTCCGGCCGCCCTTTGTGGTCAACCCCTTCCTCACTCTCAGCCCTTGGCAACCACGCTTTATGTTCCATCCCTGTAGTTTCACATGTTCCAGAATGCCATGTAAATGGATTCTCACCACAACGCATTTGCTTTTTTACTCACCATAATGCATTTGAGACCCATCGATGCTGTTGTGTGCATCAGAAGTTTATTCCTCGTCATTGCTGAGTGGTCATCAGGACTATCTTAAAAGACATACCTATGAGTTCTCCTCACCTTTCCTAGCTTGATATACAGGCAAGCGCATGCTGCACCCAAAAGAGATGTGTTTACACGGATGTCATACTGAGCATCTTTGGAAAATAGAAACAAAAGAAATGACCTTCAGCCTCAGAGAAGCTACCATCCCATTGGCTAGCTAGCAACAAACCAACTGAATCACTCAAGTAAGAGTCCCAGGCTTTCTCACGAGAGAAAAGATGAGTACAATGGCCGAAGACAAACATCGGGGTCTGGAAAAGGGACACTCCTTGTGGTGTCAAGGGAGTCATCACGGAGGACGTGAGTTTGGGTGAACCGTGGGCCGGTAGAAGGGAGCCGGGGGACCACAGTCTGAGCCTCCATTGGAGAGCAGGACAGGGAACTCCTGCCTGAGACAAGACAGAGTGTGGATGTCAAGGAAGGGAGGAAGGAAGGCGCAGCACAGTTAGTGAGGGGAGACGGCACTGAAGGAGACAAGGAAAGTGTCCAGAGACCAGAGGAAGGGGACCGCAAGGCCCCCCGTAAAGACTCCAGACCCCTCATGAGTGCAGGCGGGCTGCAGGAGGGTCCTGAGCCGAGGAGGGACCCTTTCTAACTAATATAGTAATAGGATCACTGTGGCTATTCTGCTGTGACATTCTGTAGGACTCAGGGGTCTCAGGGGACCAGGAGGAGGATTTTTTCCCAATGCAGGTGATAAATGCATTACCTGTGGTAGAGGTGGTGACCAGCAGTCAGAATCTGGATACATTTTGAAGGTAGACCCCCACTGAATTTGCTGCAATAAGCCACCAGGAGAATGGAACAGTCATTGCTAAAAAAAAAAAATAGGTTGCAGGAAGAGCCAGCCTGGGCTTATGTAAAATCAGTAGTTTGGTTGTGGATGCTTTAGGGTGAAGGTGCCTCTTAGACAGCCCTGTGGAGAGGCTGAGCAGAGTGCTGGGTGCATGCAGCAGGGGAGAGGCTGGGGCTGGGAATGGAAGTTGGGGCATCAGTGTGGGTGAGCCAGCACGGGTGCACAGAGGACGGGTCAGAGCAGCGGGGAGTGAAGGGGGAAAGCCACTAGGAAGCCAGCACGGTGGCCCAGGCAGATGGAGGTCTGGGCGCGGAGTAGAAGGAAAAGAGGCTCACAGGGATCGTTTAAAAGATGACTCCCTGGCCTTGGGGATGAAGACAAACAGTCCTTAAATCTTGGATGGCTTCAAAACTGGTGTCATCTTACTGGAAAGAGTGATTAATGGAGCTTGTTAAATTTTATTGCAGAAATATTTTTTACAACTAATGAGAGCATATGCTTCACATTATCAAAAATGAATTAGTTCAGGGTTGGTTTATTTTTGCCTCAGTAGAAAGAACTCAAAACTTTTGTGATATTTTATCATCAAACGGTAGTTTCTGTTTGACTCCTGTGCCTAAAAAGCTCCTCCTCCTTTTCCTGAAAAACATCTTCCCCCGAAAAGCCCCAGTCTGTAAACAACCCCAAATTGTTTCCAAAGCGGGCAGCATGCGGATCTGGAACAAATTCAAATTCAAATGCCCAAATTCACTTTCCTGCTTTAGTGAAAATAACTGAATGTCTCAGCCTTGGTAATGATTCACAAAGCCTCAAGGTCATCGTCCTAAATATCAGTGACCTCTGTCCTTCATGGGAGAGAGATGAGGGCCAAAGAGTGCTACCCGCTGAGCCCAGAATTTGCACTAACTATTGTGGGCAGCTGGTTTATATAGTTAAAAATTCCCTTTCATTTCTACAAGCCAGTTCTGTTGTTTAAAAGTTCCCTGAGGCGATACCAGTTCCTCCAATTAGGGTCTCTTTCTCCCAGTGGAGTTCTCTTCTCACGTTCCTCATCTCAGGGCACGGTCCCCTACCCACCCAGTCACGAGACTTGAGGTCCAAGAACTATCCTCTATCTCCCCCGTTATATCAATCATCCACCAGTTCTGCCACGTCCCCCTCCCCTCCCCAGTGGCCCTCGGGCCATCCCCTCCTGCCCATCAGCCCTCTTTGCCACGGTGCGTGCTGAGCCTCTCCCGACCAGCCTGCTGTCACAGAATCATAACTGGCCCCTGAGTCTCACCCCTGTCTTCTAACCCAGCCTCACTACCATCTCTCTGAGTGGGCTTACGAATGTGTACTGTCTTATTTACAATCCACAGCAATGTCCATCACTTTGCCAATAAGGTCCCAGCTCCTCCACACAGCCTGCCCGGAACCTCCGGGTGTGATCCGGTTTTCCTCCCCATCCTTTTCTCCCGCCAGAACCCCTGCATGCTGCAGACCGCCCAGCCGCCAAACTGCTCCCAGTCTCCCTAAGCAGCCTCCTCCCCTCTTGCTCTGTGTCTTTATATAAACGCTTCTTCTGCTTTGACCATGCTGTCTTCTCTCCCTTCAGAAATCATCGTCCTTTACAACCCAACTCGAGCCTCAGTGCCCTTGGCTTACCTCCCCAGCCATGCCTGCCAGCGCCGAGTTGGGAGCTTTTATCCTCCCTACTCCCTGAACACTCTCACCTGCTTCCCCCCAGCCCTCATCCCACTGAGTCACAACCGACGGGAAAGTGAGGACCACATCGCCAGGGCCTGGTTCTGTCTCATGTGTCGTAACGTCCCGCAATTCACGGGTGCACATGTGTGTGTAGGGGAAGGTGCACACAACAGAGACGCTGTCCTTCATTTCTTTTACCCCCTGCACCTAGCACAGTGCTGTCACAGAGCACGTGCACAAACTTTCTGTGTAAGGAATGACTTAATGAACTACGAGTTTCAGGTTGATTCGGCTCTGACGATTTGTGATGTTATTATGAGGAGCTAAATGCGTACAGAAATATATTTCCCCTTTAAGCCTTTAGGGGAACCATTCATTTTATTTTCCCTCTACAAAGGCCTTTCATTTAAAACTGGAACTTCATGAGAAGAGCCAGAACCCGTGGCAGAGGTGTGTCGACTCTGTGCATTGCCAACCAGTGGCACACACAGCTGGGTTTCATGATGTCACTTTGGACTCTTGGAACAAATCGGCTTCACTAGTCTTTAGGATTCAACCTACTCATAAGTAGCACATGCTAGCCTAACACATAATACCAGTCCAGAAGCCTCAAGGAGTGAGAGCTTTCCCAAAACCTTAATTTACCCCCTGGAACTACTGGAGAATGGAATACCAGTGCAGAGAAAGTGGAGCCAGAGGGTCAAGTTCACTTTGGCACAGAGCCTGCCCTACCCACAGGCTGAGAAGGGGCTTCCTCCTCAAAGTTACTGGGGATTTAGTCATATATGCAATATGACTTAGAGACTCTGGGAAAGTCAGCTTGCCCCCCAAATGTCTCCCTACCCAACAGCCACAATCCTTGACCTCCATCCACAGAAATATCTTAATTGGGGTTACACATTAGCTTTCTAATGGCAAGTATTTTAGAAAGAACAGTATGGCCAGCTTTTCTCAACACAACCCAGTGGCTGGCCCTGTTCCTCAAGACCAGAGGTCTTCAGAGCACGAAGAGAGCTTTGAATGGAGAGAACAGACTTAGAAAGGGAAGCAGGGCACCAAAGTCACACTTGCCTGACCTTCACAACCAACCCTGTCCCTTTTGCTCTCCATGGGTGTCCTCAGATTGGGGGACTTCTCTGCAATAGCCTTTCCATCCCCTGCTAAGCAAAAAGAACTGAAGACTTTTTTGACAGCCACAACTCGCCCATGACTTCTGCAGGGTCCTGGCCGAGGTCGGAGTCTGAACGAGATCTCAACACCATATGCATCAAACCTGGCTGAGGGGTTCCCCAGCCCGGCGGAAGTATGTGCATCAGATGGCGAATGAAAGAGCTGCATGATCCCTTTCAAAGGCGCAATTGTTCTCCGCAGTCCCACGAAAGTGTCATTTCCCCCCATGAAGCAGAGCATGCCACTCTTCAGGAAATGATACTGTGCGATGTTCAAGTGCACGGGCTTCTGCGGCAGTCTCTGGGGTGTCCAATAAGGCTGATTTGCACACTGATCTCCAAGAAGACCCATGAATAATACATGAATAATGCACATTTCAAACATGTCCCGAATAGAAATTGATGGTGTTATGTCATGTCGTCCAAGGAAGGGTTCAAAGGGCACAGCAAACAAATTAAACAGATGAAGAAAGCAGGGTGGGAGCAAGGGGCACTCATCAGGGAAATGGGGCATTAATGAAGGGATGTGCTCAGTGGAGACAGGCTCACGGTGGCTGAGGCAGTGGTTTTGTGAAAGGTGTTGACAGGAACGAGGTGCTACACGCATCAGCTGAAGCAGGCAGCTCCTGACAAGGCAGCATCCAGGGCAGAGGGGCAGCAACGGGGGCACGGGGAAGGCAGGTGCTACATCAGAAGGGATTGGATATGACCCCTGGGTGACTTTGGAACCCTGGGAAAAACCTTGCCAGCCACCTGACAGGGTGAGATTTCTTCCAACTGCTGGTAGAAGCCAGCGAAACCTGCTGAGTAGCTTGGATTATCAGAAGTGGCCTGTTTTTTCTCTCTGGATACACAGTCACTGCCTCTGGGGTAAGAGGAGCATGCAGAATCATCAAAATCACTAAAGCAGCAGAGCGTTCCCTCAGTAGATGGGTTTGCCCACTGCCACCTCCAGCCTTTGGCCTCAGCACGAACGTGTTAAATGCTTCTCAGGCACTGTGTTCAAGATGGGCATAAAGGATAGGCAAATAATAATAATCACAATAATTAAAAATAGTAAAGCAGATGACCAAAACAGATTAAGCCCCTTTCCTTTGGACTTTGATATCGGTGGACTTTTATATTGGACTTTGAAGTGTCAGTCACCTGTGATCAGACCAAGGTGACAGGGCGGAGTAGCAAGAAGACCCTAAGAGCCTACGCGTAAGTGGGCAGCCTCAGCCTAGAGCTGGCATACAGCCAGGCCCTGGGGGTGTGATCCTCGCTTGCCGCGGCCATGTTCCCTGCCCAGAAGCTCAGCCAAGCCCAGAATGGGGAGACAGTGGGCAAGTACGTGGGCCAGACACTCGTTCCAGGTAAGCAGGTGGCAGTAGACTATAAGATAAGCCTTCCGGGAGGCATGGTCCCTCAAACCCCAAAGGGGTGGGACCCCTTGACGTACACCAGGGTTTGATACCGAGCCGAAAAGGCTGACCTCTCTCTGTTGTAATTGAGGCCCCTGCTCAAGGTGCCTTGAGGCCCCTGGAGAAAGGCCGACCCCTCAGGACTCAGAGCTGGAGGTCGGGGCCAAGCAGAGAGACCTCCTCTGGAGACCTCACACAAGACCGGGAAGCCAAGGCTACTGCTGCGCGCTGTGGGCCAGCACGCCGCTCTGCTCGGGGCTGGAACACAGCGCTGTCGCTTAAGACTGAAAACTAGGTGAAAGAGACCAGAACAAAGTGACACTGACGACTGCCTCCCATTGCACAAAGTGACAGTGAGGACATGTAGCTGGGCTACGTGTGTGAGCCCCTCTGTCAGCCGGTCATGGTCCAAGACTGTTACTGCACAAGAACTCCAGTGCTGCCCCTTCATTCTCTCTCTCGTAATTGAAAAGGCTGGGTGGGGGAGGGGGGAGGGAGAGGGGGTCCCCCGTGAAATTTTCAAACTTAGCAATTGTAACAGAAGGTTTTTGCTTATCAATGCCAACTAAGAGAAATACACTCTAGAAACATCCTGAAAAAAAATCAGTGTTCCTCGAAACCCTTTGATTACGGGTTGTTATGACAATGGGTACTCAGACATCTCGAATGGTAACTGTCTCTTATACGGGGGTGAGCTGGCTTCTCTCCTGGCGGGGAGAGACGGTGACCAAGTCACTAATCTGTGGCCAAGTCACTAATCTGTGACCGTTTAGTACCCCCCCCCCACACAGCTCCTGCGTCAGCCAGTACAGACCCGCTGAAAAAGACTGTTTTAAACTACTTCTGAATGATGTGACCCACATTGTATACAACTGAGTTTTTAGAGCCCACATGTCTTATTATGGCAAGGTTTGAGTCCCTTTTTCCTGAGGAGGTATATCGTACTGGTAAGTACGAGTGTGAGAAATTAGTGTCGGCCCAACAGTATATATTGAACGTGGACTCTGTCGGGCACAAGGCTACGTACAGTCGTGAGCAAGACAGATCCTGACTGCCTGGAGGTCACAAGCCAGAGGGGCAGACAAGCATGAATACAGGCAGTGGGAAAGGGAAGCACGGGCTATATGGGGCAGCGTTTTGAAGGGTAAATAATATTAATCTACTATTAATCTATGTTTGATTTTTACTTAAAGAAAGGAAAGGAGTTGGAAGGAAGGGAGGAAAGAGGGAAAAAGAGAGAAAGAGGGAGAAAAAGAAAGAGGAGAAGGAGGAGGAGGAGGGAGAAAAGGAAGAAAGGATGGTAGGCGCGAGGGACAGCAGGAGGGAGGGGGAAGGAAGGGGCAAATATTTGAAAACAAGCACAAGGATAAGAGACAATTGACTCCAGCCTTCGGTACAGGGGTAATAGGGAGTGGTGAGGACTGTGGTAAACTCAGCTCTAAAGGAGCCTCCTCCAGCGAATTGCTTCCAAGTCCCATTGCAGGGCCATTATTTCCAAATTTACCACTCTTTAAAGTAAAGCAAAAAAGTCTGATATATTTTAGGTGAACTGTCCTGACTTTTAAATGTTGACTTGTATAAAAAATTAACACATTCCATACAGGCCAAACCAAAGGCCTCTGCCAGCGGGAGGCACCCCTTGAGAGGCCAATTTGCAACCTCTGACTTAAGTGGGCTCCTGGAAGGTTATGGATCTCAGCGCGCAGGGCCAGACAGAACCCATTTCCTCAGACCCTGGGCTTTCTCCGCAGCATGGCGAATGCCTCTCACCGATTTCACATTCCTCACATGTTTCTGCCTCCCAAACGGGTGTAGCATTTTTCCTTGGCTTTTGCTGAGCTGAAGAGTTGTCTTTTGAGTAGGGCATTGGACTAGGCGACCTCAAAGGTCACTTCTAAATCTAATCGACAACCCACGTCCAGAAATTCTGAGAGTGATGATAGCATAACAATGGTAAAGCCGATGAAGCATGAAGCACTTCCCATCCAGTGATTTCTTTGTGCTATCGGGTTTAAATTACTCAAAGTACTCAATCACCTCATTTAGGTGAGAAAAATTATCACTGCATTAGGCGCTATGGATAAAATATAAGCCAGACTGCTCATCGCTTCATCCATTCTCTCAGTGCTTCTGCTGGGGGTTATAGGCGTACCTAATAACCCACGGTGTTTTACTTTACTGACCGTGAATGGCACCCAGAGGGTGAGTACACACGGAACAAGCCAGACCGTAGGAAGAGATCATCAATTCGACTACAAGTTTCCCAGAGTAAGCTGGGCTGGCCGTCACTTCTCCAGAATCTGACACTCTAGCCAGAGAAAGAAGGGATCTTCCCACAGGAGCAGAAAAGTTCATGCTCATGGGAGAACAAGTTCAGCGGGAAGAGGGATGAGAGGTGTGGAGGGAGTTGGAGTATTTTCACAGCAGACGTAGACTGGGTTGGGCCCCTGGAGAAGGGAGCCATATTTGAAAATGCAAGGAGGAGGAGAGAGGGTGAAATGCAAGTTACTCTCCCCCTTCCATTCCCAGGGCTTGTCTCCATTTGGCAGCCTGGGAGAGGGACATGTGTGGGGAAAGGCAATGAAAGAGACAGGAGGAGGACCCAGGACACCCCATGTCCAAGTCCCATTTTCTGTCCCCACATGGGCCCTGGCACCTTTTACCTCCAGCCCAAACCACTGCAGCCAAGGCGTGACCCAGGCAACTTCAAGGTAGCAGATGGCAGCATCGGGCACACAGTACGGGGCCTCTGCTCTTTGTGTGGGTCCTGCCTGATTTGCATTTCTGTGGGCTTCAGGCTGGACAGCAGGTCTGCAGCAGGGCTTTGAAGACCTCCCTTGGAGGCACAGTCTGCAGTGGGCCTGCCTGGTGCACTGGGCGCCCGGCCAGGGCCTGGAGAGGAGGGGGAGTGAGCCGGGGAAGCAGAGGAGGCCTGGAAGGCCCCTCCCATTTGCCTGAAGGTCTGGGGCTCGCTTTCCTGAACCAGTTCAGACAAAATAATTAAAGCTGTCTGCAGGATGAGGAGGCCCTGTGGGGTGCATGGAGAGTCAGAATGGGGAGGCAGAATGGGGAAGGAAGGTGGGAGGAAAATCCCATTTGGAAATCAAGAGAAGGCTTTGAACTTGCAGATCTCTCCGAAACCCACTCATAACCAGCCCCAGCTGGGTGCCTAGGAGTCTGTGAACAAATGCGAGGGGGTGAGTGAGATGACAGCTCCCATCCTTAATGCATTCACCCCAAGGTGCTGCTGGGCATCTGTTCCATAATTAGCCAGGCTCTCCCATCCACCATCTTCCTCCTCCCTCTGCACTTCCCCCCCTGTGGTTGCTGAAACATTTGCCATAATTGCTCCCCAAGTCTCCAAGCAGCCCTCTGAAAGGGGCCTGCCGTCCCCCTGGCTCTTCCCGGTCTTCCAGCTCTGCCATCCTGGTCTGGGCGGCCGCTCTTGCTAGCCAGTGGGGGTCTGCGAGTGCCCAGGAACTTGGTGTAGTCCATCCTCCCGATTGTGATTCATCAACAGAGCATCTGTTCTCCCCTCTGTGAGACTCGTGAGACTTGACGGGCAGCAAGAAGGAAGGGGCAGCAGGGTGTCTGAGAGGGACATTTTCCATCAACTTATCAACAGTCCACACCATCATGTCTCATAGCACGATCTGATGTGCCCATGGGTTGAAAATCACTGCAGTAATGAAAACTGATGGGACCACATGACATGTGAAAAATGCTGAGGACTTTCCAATGATTATTAATAACAGCAACAGCAGTATCATTTATTCTAGGTAGAAGAGCAAGGAAAAGTATCTGTCTTATTTATTATTAATATATTCTCAGTATCTGTCACCATGTGCTGTACCTACTAGTTATTCAATATATATTTTTTCAAGAAAAGGATCACTGCTTTTTGTCACATACCCTGCAAACGCTTTCTTTGAATATCACGGCACTCACAAGATGTAGGTAATAGCATCTCCATTTTAAGGGGAAGAAAACTGAGGCACAGAGAGACTGAGCAAGTTGCCCAAGGCCAAACAGCAAGTAAGAGACAGAGTGCAGATTTGAACACTGATCTGCCATGCCTAGACCATGGTCTTTGTGCTTTGTCGTGCTGCTGGGTCACTTCCCTGCAAGAAACCCTTTAGTAGGTCCCCGAAAGTGGGTTTCCTGTCTCCTCTATTTATAATGTCCTTATCTGACAAACTCTCAGCCATGGTTTGAGCTTCAAGTCTCAGTGAAGATGCCCATTAATTTACTAATCTTTATTAGCATGAATTATATTTTCTTCAACTTGATAGAACTACTGCATTCCACAAATACCTAGCACATGGTAGGTTTTCAATAAATATTTGTTGAGTTTCTATGTTACAGGTAACACTCCTGAGATTTGGATAGGAAATTAGCTTACTCTAGGTTATACAGTAGGGAATAGAAGGACCACAGTCTGAATTGGAGCTCTGACTATGAGCTCAGGGACTTCTCCACCAGCCCATCTACGATGGAGCTCCATGATACATCATTTCACATTATATAACAACCAAAGTTCTATAATTGCTGTTATTCCCATTTTTTCTGACAGCTTCTTAATATATACTACCAACTAATAATCATAGACTTGAGTTATTTCATTTTTTACTATAATGAAAGTAATGCAAGCTTATTATAGAATATTAGAAGAGAACAAGAGAAAAGAAATTAAATCAATAATTCCAAAACACGTAAAATGATTATTTTCTTCGGATATGTCCATGTCTTTTTGCATAATTTATATTATATAGTATTTATAGAACTTGGGATCCTGTTTTTTCAAACGGAATATTATAAAGTAAACATTTTCCTATTTTAATAATTTCCCTATTTACTAGTTAAATAACTTAAAATGATCATTTTACATGCTCAATAATCATTTTTAATGACTAAACAATAATCCATTACATAGATTGTCAATTAAACATCCCCCCCATTGCTGGATAATTTTTCACTATTAAAAATAATAATACAGTAAACATCTATTTTTTTTTATTTCAGAACACTTTTTAGAGTCATTTTCTAGGAGAGAAATTTTTGAGTCAATGGGTATAAACATTTTCAAGGCTCTTGACATAGATTGCCAAATTACTTTCCAAATGAGTTGTGCTAATTTTGCCCCCGGTAATGTTGATTTGGATCTTCCCATCATTTTAAATTTGTTAATTTCTTTGAAACACATACACCCAACCACAATGTTTTGAATTGCAATGTGAAAGAAGTATTAGGGATGACTGAATCAGGCCTCCTCCTCTCTTTTTTATCCAGTAGGAAACTGAGGGCTAGCCAGTTCAATGTCTAGCCCGAGGTCACAGCAGGTTGGGGGATGAGCTGGAATGCAGCCAGGTCTGCTGACCCCCACTTACCCGGACTATCTCCCAGGGACCCAAAAACAATTTTGCAATCCATTTATCTGCTCAACTGCAGTGTTGCACAGTTGCCACCACTTGACATCTCAATTTTGATTATACCTTGAAGGCAAGCAGCTTTTGAAATATCTGGACCTGGCAAGTAACAAATTCCCCTCTACGATGAGAACAAGGTACTTCCTGATAAGACTCTTCTCTGTGCCAGGGTTCTGCAGGGAACCTCGTATCTGCTTATCGCTTCCTCTTCCTGGTGTCCATCCTGCTTGACACGCACCTTGGCAGCTCTCACTGCGGCCTCCTTGTGGGCCTCTGCTTCCCCATCCCTGCCCAGCACCATGGCAGCCTACCTCATTTTCAACCCCAGGCCAAGCACAAGTGTTACTCCTGCCCATCTGCCACGTTGGCCAGATTTCCCCAATTGTTAAGCAATTCCAGACTCGTCCCAGAATGGCCGAGTGAGCTGTGAGTTAAGCCTCTTCTCCAAGGCTCTGCCTTGACCTCAGTCGCTCTCAGGGCTGCAGTGCAGCCCACAGATGCGCTTCCCCCACCAGGACCCAGGCGGCCCATCGCTCACTCAGTGCGTGGCCCGCACGGTACGGCAGGGGGCAGAAAGCGCATCCCCACCATGGTCTCCTAGTAACACCCCAACATCAAGACTCTTCCCTGCAACATATGTTATATACAGGGCCGTGCAAATCATTCTACAAGATTGCTTCCATCAGTGTCTCTGCTCAGAAACCTATCTACGAGCACACTTTGAAAACAGCTTAGGGGAAGAAATTGAACCCAGAGTAGAGGCTGAAAGATTAGCTTGGAGGGAGGATAAACAACTTGCTCTAGAAAGAACAAAAATAAGCTTCAGTAAATGCATGTACTGAGATATCTTAAGAAAGGGAGTAACTTCAAACTTAGGCCAAATTCTCCCAAAGTCTTCATGAATGCTTGTCTAACAAATCAGCTATGTCAAGTATAAACCATGCATAACAACAACAACAAGAAAATGTTTGGCTTGGCTTTCAAGCCCCTCCCTGTATTTTAACACCTGCCTTCCACTAGTTACTCATTCAAGTTCATTGAATGCCAGCCTGGCTAGGAAAGGCTCCCAAAGGAAGGGGAGCCGCAGAATGAGAAAAGCGAGTTATCACTGCAAGGATATCATTGAGCTAGGGCAGGAAAGAGTGTACCTGAGGATTATAAGGGGCTTGTGATGTCTACTCCTCCTAGAATGTTCTTTCCCATTTACTCCCGGCAGACCACTCATCCTTCACAGCCCGCTTCATAAGCCATCTTTGAAGCCATCTGTAACCTGCTTTGCCTCCAAACCTCAATCTCTTTCCTCACCGGTCCTAAGACACTAGGTCCACATATCTGCTATGCCACTTCTCACACTGCACTGACATATAAAAATGCTTGATCCCCCCCCCCCACAACAAAGTGGGCCTATGTCTGTTCATCTTTTTTATCTAATACTTCCTTTGTACTTGGCGGATCATCAGAACATTTGTTGAAAGAATGAATACAACGTGTGAGGTAGACTTCATTCTAGACAGGACGAATCAATGAAGGAATAAATCACAGAGGCGTGCCTGCAGAGGAGCTACCCGGAAAGCTCTCCAGGTGACTGTGATAACTGTCACACCTGAGACGCACACACACCCGTTTGTCACACAAACTGGCCCTTTAAAGTGAGGGTGTGGACGTGCAGCTCTCTGACTGGGAGTTTTGCAGGACACTCGACGTGGGAAATTACCAACAGATATTGACCATAAACGAGCTTGATAGCTTTTCTCAGAATAGCCCCCAAAACTCAAACTGCAGAGCTGGAGCCCAGTAGTCAGAATGGTCCACCTGCCCTCGGCCCACCAGCAGCAATTCTACTCTTTTTCCCAGGGCCAAGGGCACCTCACGAGCCGTAGGTGGTCCCTGCCAGGTGCTGAACTCCCTAACCAGCTGTGTGTGTATTAAGGAGAGGAATATGTGAGAGCAGAGCTAACTGCTCAGTAGCCAAGAGGCTATTCAAAGTCTAAGATTCCGTACTTCCCTCGATCCCCAAAGAACCTGTCACCCCTGGAAGCATCGTGTCCGGCTGGGCGTCTGAAGAGGCAGCCCTGCGCACTGTGAGCTGAGGCTCTGTGGGAAGACACGAGAGCGTCGTTCACCCACAGTTCTCAGCTAGAGCAGAGTCCTCCTTGTCGCGTGCCCTCTAAGCTGTTGGTGCACATCAGGCAGTTTTTACCCGTCTCTTCTACATGATGTCTGTGTTTTGTAATTGAATCTAAATAAGGCATCGGGGCATTCTGGAAATCTAGATGTTGGAAATACGTGTTGGAAGAGGCCGGTTTACAGGCTGGGGGCTGGGCACTGGCCGTGGCTCAGGCGTCTGGGGGCCACGGCAGACCGAGGCTGCCCAGAGCAGGGCAACATGCGGAAGGCTGGGCTCGCTTTCGGAGCCTCTGCATCCGATGCTATAAGCTGGCAAATGGATAAGTCATTTTTTTTCACAGCCAGCAGTAAAATGAAACTTATGGAAACAATAAAGTAAATGTTCTGTCTAGCCAGTGAGTCAAATTATAGAACAGTAGATTTTTTCCAGCCAGGCTTAAAAAAAAAAAAATCAGTGTACGTTTGGTAGTTTAAGGACAGCCAGGAAGTGACTGGCGTTTCAGGTTCTGAGTTAACGATATGTATCAGGGGTGGGCACACTGTGGCCCGTGAGCCAAACCCAGCCCACTGGGTTGTTTTTATGGGTTCGCCGGAGAGGAATGGTTTTTACACTCTTAATGGATGGAGAAAAAGAACCAAAAGAAGAATAATACTTCATGACACATGAACATTGTGTATGTGAATGTCAGTGTCTCCACAAGGAAAGCTTTGTTGGAGCACAGCCACACCCCTCCATTCACGGAACGCCTGAGGCTGCTGCCTCCGTGCTGCGTGCCCGAGTGGAGTGGCTGCAGGAGGGACCCCCGAGCCTGCAAAGCCGCCCTTGAAACGTTCACTAAATACTACGGTCTGGCCCATTCCAGAAGTTTGCTGTACTTCCGTATACGTGGTCAGAGAAGGTTAGCTCAGGGCCCATTCCTGATGCGGCAAAGGCAACACGCTACACGGTACAAGGCACGACACCTGCTGTTGGAAGGGAGTCTGGAGGGCCCCTGGCCCAGCCCCCACTCCACAGGCTGAGCTGCAGGAGCCGTCCAGACCTAGAAATTCACAGTCAGCACGAAGCCCAGCCCTCTATGACATAACTCAACCCTGCCTCTTAGGTTTCTGACGCTGACTTAAACGATTTCACCCCCACCCCGGTACAGGCTTTCTTACCTATCCACTCCTTCTACATGAAGAGAATATTAACCACAGTCCTTGATTAAAGAGCAGACTCTTTCCATCTTTCATAGGTTAGCACATACACCCTCCCATTTGGCCTCCATGACATCTTCAGGGAATAGGCCTGTGTGATTGTTCCTGTTACAGGTTTGGAATTAACCAGGGTTGAGGTTATGGACTGAATCATGTTCCCCAAAATGCATATATATATTGAAGCCCTAACACCAATATGACTGTGTTTAGAGACAGGGTCTTTAGGGAGTTAACTAAGGTTATAAAAGGTCATAAGGCCAGGGTCTTAAACCAAAAGGACTGGCTGGTGTCCTGATAAGAAAAGGAAGAGATACTCAAGACCTTTCTCTAGATAGATAGATATAGATGATGTAGATATACATGATATAGATAGATAGATATAGAGACAGATGGTATAGGTAGATATAGACAGATGTGGATACAGATAAGATATCGATATACATATAGATGATATAAATAGATATATAGATAAAAATATGGATATAAATGATATAGATATATAGATAGATGTAGATAAGACATAAATGCAAATAGATACAGATATAGATATGGATATAGATAAATGCGCACAGAAGAGAGGCCACAGGAGGACAGAGAGAAGTCCTCACAGGAGGACATGAGGACAGTCACAAGTCAGGATGAGATCTTCACCAGAAACCAAGAGCTGCTCCAGAGAAATGTGTGTGCTGAGATATAAATCAGATGAGCTGACTTACTCAGGGTAGTCAAAGGAAGCCACTCCAAGACACAGCGGAACTGAAATCTGAAACATGAAGGTGAGGTTCCTAAGGGAAGGAGGAGGGCGGTGAACTTCCCGAGAGGCCGCATGTATAAGGAAGGACTCTACGGTAGCAAGAAGCCTGGGAGTGCAGCGTTCAAGGAGGTGAGAGAAGGCCAACGCAGCTGAAGGAGAAAGAGGTGCGGAGGGCCAGAGATGAGGCTGATCGGGCATGGATTGGCCAGACTTCTTATGGCCTTGTCGGTTGTTTTAAGTAACCACCTCTTCATTCGAAGAGAATTAGGAAGCATCCCAATGCTTTCAACATGAGCATGGCCGTTTAAGGTTTCTAATGAGAAACGATTGCTCTGGCTGCAGTGTGAGAGGCAAGATGGAAAAGGTCAAGGTTGCTGCGGAAGGACTAGTTCAGAGACGGTTGCCCTGGACAAAATGAGAGAGTCCTGTCGCTTGGATTCTCACAGTCTGCTCTGAAGACGCAGAGAAGGAGATAGTCACAAGAGCTATTTGCATCTCGAACTCACCAGGCCTGGTGACTAAGGTGGCATGGGGTTGAGAGGGCGTCAGGATCGCTGCACATTCTGTAGGAACACGCCTGCAACCGACCAAAGTCCGGCGTGCTGCCTCGTTGCAACAAGGGAGGAGGCACACATGGGACACGGTGGGGGACCTCAGTAGGAAGGGGTCAGAGGGGCATATTTCAGGACTTGGGCTTCTCTTGGGTAATTTGGGGACCATACAAGGAACAGGGTTTTTTCTCTACGTAGGATGCTGTCAGGAAGTGCCGTAATTCTATCATTGGACAACTTCGTAATTCTCACCTCAAAGCCCCTGAGGATGGAGTGAGAGACTGGTAAAGACAAATCAGATGTCTTATATGATCCAGGATGGGCGATGCTTGGTCATTTTTGTGGTAGGGACACGTTTATATTTTTGTCTGTGCTTGCATATCATTACGGAATGATCTTGGTGGTGTCTTGCAGAATGGCCTTGCCCAATGTTGGTGCTGTTTGAAATGATTTGTATTCAACAGAGGAACAGCCCAGCCTAGTCCTGAATGACTGGAAGCACCTAGCAACACCCCAACCCAACAGACAGGGCCTGGTGAGGTCCTGGTTTCAGGGATGCTTTCTCCTTTCTTAGTCCTCCCTTTTGGCCAACGGCTGATAAAGTCAAGCGGCAGGACAGTCATCTAGGATATGCAGATTGTCACCTCTGCTGCACTTTTGCTAATTACGAGGTTGAACAAAGGACAGACGTGTCTGTGGTGGAACTCAGGTTTGTAACTGCTGTTTCCTTTGTTGCAGGACAAGTTGCTGAACATCTGACAAGACAGCGGCTGCACAGTAACATTTATAACTCTGGACAAGACACGTCAGCCAACTGCAGCACAGGTAATTACTGAAACAAAACCCAAACTGGTCCCTCATTCTTGTAATAGACCCTGCAGACAGGGAGCTCAATTGCAAAACACAGGCACTGCAAGCATGTCCCAAATTCTACCTGTGTCTGCTATTTTTTTAGCATAATTATAGACTTATACTTAGGTGCAATAAAAAGTGTTTGCTATAGCATAAATTTCCTGTTGGCTAGCAAAGAAGAAATTAAGGACTATGTGATTATCCAGGCAGGACGTTAGTCAATGAATTTAAATTTAAATTATTTTTTTTGTGTGTTTCCAGAGCAGAAGCTCTATCATTTTTACTATCTGATAGGGTCAGAGATGAGAAGTTCCAAACCACCTTCTCCACGTGTATTATGCCCACTCTTGAAATTAATTACAGCTTGCATAGCAATTCAAGAAGAGGAAGTCAGTTATTCCCCTTGGGAGTTCTCCCAGGTAGCCTCAACTTGCCTCTTTTTGGAAGTTTCTGGGTATTCTTTTCAGAGAATCTCATAAATCCATGGCCTGGCACCTCATTTCCTCTGGCTGGGAAGGAGAGCAGGGCAAGTATTGGGGGGGAATTATCAGTGAGAAGAAGACCAGGCAGTGACCCTCTTGTTGGTGAGGGGCTGGCTGAAGCTGTTGCGGTTCAGGGTGAATTTTGCTAAGATTATCCCCTTTGAAATTATATATTCGAGTTCCGTGTTTCAAACCCCTGATTGATTGCTGAAGTAAGAGCTGTGATAACAGTGGTTGGTGTTGTTCAAGAGGCTGAAAATGCCAGTTCTCGGGAAAATGACAGTCCTTGGCGAAATAATCAAGTTCACTGCACATCTCTCTTCAATAGGAAGATTACCCCTGAGTTCACAAAATTACCTGTGATGGTCTTTGCCCCCAACACTGGAGGTCCTTCATACTGACTAGAGACCCTGTGAAAAAGGGGAAAGCATTTCATTTTAACTTTCTATTGTGGTCCAGTACCCTTTCACTAGCCGTTTCATCACCACAGATACTTTTCTTGAAGGACAAGTTGTTTAAATTCCTTCTGTGTGGTTTGCACATTCCTGGGAAGTAGAGGATTGGGCTAGATGATCTCCCAATGTCCCTTTGTATCCTTGGAATTCTGTGATTCCAGGATTCCTTCCTGATCTGGAGATAGTAAAAAATATATAATATGAGGCCATTTCTGTCACATAGGAAATTAAACAACATGGGTGGGAATAAGCACAGAGCAGAACGGTGGTGGTGACACTGGAGATGCTGTTGCCGATAATAGTGATAATGAAGGGTTCTACTTCCACTGGGGGGATCCTGGGTATAGGAATCATTTAAATTAAATCTCCAAAGAACCCGATGAACTTTGATTCCCCTCACTGGAAGTTGGAAATGAAAAATCACAAATTCAAGAGGGAGGTTAGTTGTCTATGTTTCGACAGTTGTAGAATAGGAATTATACTCAGGACCTAAGATACTGTATTTGAAGTCAGTTAAAGAACCAATAAACTTTTGACACCCCCCCCCAACACACACACACCAAAATGGTCATCTTACCCTCCCCAGGTTGAGGATGTGCTTGGTGAAAATGATTGGTGAGCCATTTTTAGGAGCCTGAAAGCTCAGACACTTACCATGTTCTTTAAGATAAGAACATTCACTTAGGAAATGAGCATTCATTTCCCCCAAAAACACAGGCCACGTCTATGTGACTAGGTTGACAATTACACTTGGGACCATATGGACATATTTATAATTGCTATAATGAGCAGGTCCTTGTTACAGGTATTAATGAACAAGATTATTTCAGTACATGATGAGCAAGTACAAGGACAGAGCTATCCAGCCAAGTGATGGAAATAAATTTAATAATAAGAACACACCAGAAGAAGCAACTGCTCATCTGAATTTCAAGGAAACTCTTCCTGCCATCTGTTGTTGTTAGCATTTTTATCCCATATTTGCCTGCTTTCTCCCCGAGCCCCGCACTGTGAAGTGCCCCGCACTGCGAAGCGCCCCACACAGAATAAGCTGCTAAGCAGGAGAGCAGAGCGGTTGGAGGGACGGGCGTGAAGGCAAAGGCACTTCGCCATCTCCTGGAGGCCCAGTGCGCTGACTCCGCCAGAAGAGTGGACACCAACAGGATAGGAATCAACGCTAGGCTTCTTCAGGGAAGCTTTCACTATGGGAGTGAAGGACAAACAGGGACAAAAGAAGGGGCAACCTGGGTGAGCCCAGAGATCACAAGGGCCATCAGGTAGAGCTGCTTGGGCACACCAGCAACCCACTGCCCCCCACCTCACCCCTCAATGCCATGCAACGTGAAACCCACACATGCAGAAAGGCATCGTGAGCAAATACTGTTGAGCCGTTCATAGACGTCCCAAAGCCTGGGACAGTATTAAAGGTTGTTAAAGAGGAAACAGGATTCTCATAAATGGAGAATCAGCATTGGTGGTGGTGGTCGTGGAGAATGAGGGTGATTTTGTTATTTATCAGTAGAAGAGCTCCAGAGACAAGATACTGAAATGATCGTGAGTCCAGGCGGATCCCACCCCACAAACTTAAAGAAAGTGAAATTAAGGGGACTGTGAGCACAGGCAGCGAGCAAGCTCTCCACCATCCCCCGGGAGCTGATGCGTTTGGACTGTGTTCGTGGTGAGAAGAAAAGGAAATCTTAGGCTGGGTTAAGTTCAGTGCCCAAGGGACTTGCACTGTGGCCAGATTCCCCAGGGAAAGAATAACCAGGCCAGCAGGGGCTCGGACCGTCCCCAGGACAGACAAGCCAGTCTCCTGTGGAGACACATTGATAAGCTCCCTGTGAAAAAAACAGAACTCCCAACAGTGGGCTGTAACAGACAACTTTCCACCCAGAGAAGACTTAATGGACCGCCATCTTTGAGTCATACAGTTTAGCTTCCGAGCCTGTGTGCTCAACAAGTACGTTCTCTACGACAGTATGTCGGTGCTCCCGCCCTACTCTTACCCATTGCAGCTTTCACTTACTCATGTAATGCTACCAAGTCACACACATATATTAGCGTATGTGCTGGAGCAATCATTTCCCAAAAGATCAAAAACATTATTCAGGCATGATAATAATGCCTACCACTTACTGAGCTAATGGCATTTTGCATGCTTTATTATTTTAAAAGCATCCCTGCAAAGTTGTTTAATAGAACCAATTTTTAGCCCTATGAGTCAGAAAGGTCAAGTAGTTTGTTCAAGATCACCAGCAGATCTGTGGAGATTTGAACCCATATCTGCCAAATTCAGAGGCCCTGACCCTTCCATCTAGGACTTGCAGTCTTCTTGCTAACTGCTAGGCACAGCCAGCCTTGGCCAGTCCAGTAAGCACGCTGATAAAGCAACTCTCATCACTGCAGAACTTCTAACAGCCAATGAAAGAAGAAAGCTTTGGCAATAATTAGACATAAATTCTAGACTTTAAGAAAAAAAAGTGGTTTCTAAAAGTCCAGAGAAAAAGTAGCTATGGCTCATAGGCCACACTATGAGCTTAAATTAGCTAAACAAGCAAAGAAAGTTCACAAAAAAAATTCTACCAATCACAAACGCCTTAGTCCTTTCAGGCTGCTATAACAAAATACCGCAGATTGAGTAGCTTGTAAACAATAAGAATTTATTTCTCACAATTCTGGAGGCTGGAAGTAGGAGATCAGCACGGCCTGGTTCTGGTAAGGACCCTCTTCCAACTGCAGACTGCCCACCCCACATGGTATCCTCACCCGGCGGAAAGAGAGCGAGCAAGCTCCCTGGCCTCTCCTCATAAAGGCGCTAATCCCATGCATGAGGGCTCCTAATCACCTCTCAAAGGCCTCATCTCAAATACCATCACACTGGGGATTAGATTTCGGCACATAAAAATTCCAGGGGAACACAAACATGTAGTTCATAACAACAAATGACATTGATCAAGAAGAAAAAAGGAAAGTGTCTTAAAAACCAACAAGAAAGCTATGCAGAGAGCTCTCTAATGATCTCAGATTGTAAAAGAAATGTCTGAAACAGGAAAGGAAGCACACGTAACCAAGGAATGCAAGCCAGTCTTAATGAGACCAGGAGAAACAGAGCCCAGACTGCAGCTTAAAAAGACAGTGGCAAGGCACTGAGAGGGGGCTTTGAACGGGGTTCAGCGCAGGCAGAACAACGAGGAATGGAGAGACCCAATACTTGGGCAAGTGCTATCCTGATGAAAGCTCACAACAAGACAGTACAGTTCAATATTCCTTTTTCTAACGAAGAAAGTGATCTTCCAATTGGGAACACTAGAACAAACATGGTTAGTAGAAAATTGAAACCCAAGATAGGCAAGGAAACTGAACGGTAAGAAAACGCCTCGCTACTCAAATGAGTTCAAGTCCGCAGGCCCAGGTGAGCAGCTTCAGACCACACAGAGGAGGCATAGGACACGGAGCGTGAGCGCGGGAGGACTGGGGGGAGGGGCGGGAGGACCCAGTGCGGGAGGACTGCTGGTGGTTAGAGCACAGAAATACGCTCCAAGTTTTAAAAAGAGCAAATGGGTGCATTAGAGAAAGGTGCAAATTATCAAGGCCTGGAAATATTTTTTATAAATATGCAGAGTTTTAACAGGGCCAACATTTTCATAATCGTAAAGATCTCTTGTAAACAAAAGAGAATATCTTTGTTATGCAGTAACCTAAAATGGAGTAAAAATTAGTAAAATTAATTTTAAATGAACATATTTCAGCATATAAATCAAGCCTTCTAAAATTGAACACTAAGACCTAATCACCTTATTTTCCAAATTAGAGTTACTAATAAGTAACATGAAAACATAATTAATACAGATGATGCTGTACTTTTCCAAAGTAAGGAAATATATTTGAGATAATACTTTTCCTGAATCACTTTTGATATCACAAAATAAATTAGAGTGGGCAAAAAAGTTGTTTAAAACTCTCAGAAAAAAAGGCATGATGAAAAGATACATATATGTAAATAATGTTAAAATATCATCACAAGGATGGAAATGTAACATCATTGGACTATAATAAAATATTAAAAAACAAAGGACTGTCAAAACACAGAAGAGTTTTTCTGAAACCAATAAAGGAAATCAAGATCGTGAGTAGTGGCAATGATTTCTAATGTGTCCCAGATACTGAAATGCCGTGGGGAAAATAAACACAGCTACCTCCTGAAGCGGTGGTGACAAAGGACAGAGGCGGCTTCCATAATTGCAAGGGACACAGCTGATTAACTCTCCATCTCCTCAAATGAAAGGGAGAATCTCTTGGGAGGATCTGAGCCCTTGGCCAACACGTCTTAGAGCAGTTAATGAAATGGTCCATATTTCAGTAGGAAACTGTTTCAACATTGAACGTGACGTGGGAGTCAGGAGCACGTTCTTGTGACCCTTGGTGGTTGGCATTTTCCCGAACAGCCACCGCAAGTCTGAGATTTTCTAGATATTGATGTCTCCCAGGTGCGTGACTGTCTGAACTCTCATTTCACCAAAGAACCTGAACTCTGTGGGGCACTTTATACTCTGGGTGGAAAAATCAAGTTAGTTTTTGGTGGCCTAATTCGCATGGGCATCAAGTGCCCTTTGAAATGCGTCTCCCACAGAGCTGGCCCACCAGGTTTCATTGGGGAAAGTAACCAGTTCGTCCACTCCCTTTGGAGATTTTTCTATTTTGCACCATGGTGGAAACTGCATAAGTAATCTCAAACTCTTGTTTATCAATGAGAGCCAAATTTAGAATGAGAAATGGCTCTTGGCAGTCCTGACTTTTATCCACGTCTTTCTAAACTTCAGTTCAATGAGCAAAACTTCTAAACACGAAACACCGTGTTCATTCTGCCTCCAAATTCTGCACTTCAGAATCCAACCAGCTCAGAGTGAGCTGCCCGAAGATAAATGTTTGTCTTAATGTTTTCCAGAAACTCATTTATCTTTGGGGGTTTAAGGCAGTAAGTATGAAATTCATAGACTATTTTATCACATTGCCCAGGGAACCCTCCCCCATAGCAAAAGATGAACAGACCCAAGGGGTGTGTGCTGCATGGCCAGACCCCTCACAGGATGAGCATGCTAGGGCTTCAAGGGCCAAGAGGGGCAGCCAGTAGGTGGTCTTTCTGGGTCTCCTCCTTGCATGGCTTCCCCACCGCAAGCCCAGGCTCTGGCCAAGTTTTAAAAGAGTAGGTATCTCTTAACAGTTAAAAGATAATTATTATCATGGGAGTAGAAGACAGAAAACTTTACTTGAATAACAATTAAAATAAAAAAAAATTTAAATAAAATTAAATTTAAAAAGATCATTATTATCAAGACAAGTATTAGATGTAACTACTAAACAAGGGAAGTCGACATGCCCCTTGGTGGGGATTCCAAGGAGACATTGTCAAGCTATCTCTATGGACAGTCGGCGGAAATGTGGACTGGGTGACAGCTGAGTGTCCGTAATTAGTGAAATAAATGGCTGGATATTCAGGGTCCAGCACCAATAATGCCCCTTTTTTAGTACAAAATCTCTTATTATCAAATTATAAGCATGTCATTCTGTAACATAACAGTATCACACTCAGGCACGCCATAGGACATCATAGGTGAAATGTTCAAATTAAAACTGTAAATTACACCCAGATTATTACCCCACCAACCACACTCCAGCAGGCCTTACTCCTGCCACACCCTGCACGTGCTGCCGATAAACACGTCTCTATCCACCTGGGAAGTCGTGTGCGCTGATGGTGCTCTTCTTGTAAGACCCGTGTATGGGGCGCATTTTTAATGAATCGTACGGATACATAGAAGTCAGTTACATGCTATTTTAATGCAAATGTTCTGAAGATATTTTGATAGCCCTGTAAAATAATTTAATTTTGAGGAATTTTTCTAAGTTGCCAATTAACATAACTACATACACACTCGCTTCCTGATCGCCCCATGTCTGAGTGAATTTTAGAGGTGCAGGAAGGTCAAAGCCATGCTTGGGATAAGGCCTTGAGATGTTTGTCGTTCACACCACTAGGAAATGGGGGGAAAAGAGGCTTTTACATATTCGTATGAAGAAATCAAAGGAGCCACCTCAAAATCTTTTTCCAGACCTGATCTTCATGCTTTCATCTGCATCACAGGTTTTGGAACTTCACAGCAATAAGGATAGACGTCTCCAGGGACGTGCGAGGCTGAACGCCAGGCTGGCAGGGATTCACATGCTTCTGATATCTGAGAGGACGGAGGGGTGGGGGCCTAGCGGGTGTGCTGGCTCTACAGCTGTGTCCGATAGGTCTCCTCCAAGCGAGGAGCCGTGTCTTCCTGCCGCACAGGGAGTACGGGTTGTAAGCAATAGAAATAGACCCTGACTAGCAACTACGGACGAAAGGGCTTTGTAGAAAGGACACTGGATAGCGTTTGCAACAGCAGGTGAGACACCCAAATATTTTGGGAAGGCCCAGAATCGGATTGATTCCAGGGATGTCAGGGGAGAACCCAAATATTGCTTCTGTGGGGAAGTGCCATCAACAGCCTCGGTTGCACCAGCCATCTGTCCCTCCGAGTCTCTGCCTGAGCTTCAAAGCCTGTCTCATGTGCCCTCCCCTGTGATCAGGGATGCTGGCTGGGGTCGTGTGATTGACAGCCCAGCCGCATGGGTAGAAGAGGGCAATTTCCTCAAGGGAGAAAGAAGGCACCATTGCCAAAAGAAAGTGACAGTGTGCTAGAAAATAAAAAAGCAATACATTCACTAGAGACCTGACTTTAAAAGCTTATTTTCAAAAACACAGGTTTGGCCTCACCTGCTTCCAAGTAAATAAAGGGTTTAACTGATTGCAAGCTCAACAAGAGTATCAACACGGCCTGGGTAGTCCCAGCCTCAGTAAGACGGTGCCCCTTGGGAGGTTCCAGGGCCAGCAGCGCAACAACCCCTTGCTGTGCCTGCACGGCCTGGACGTTGACCATCGTCTCCTGCCCTGGGGGGCCCTCCCCTCTGAACTGGGCTCTGGGGCACTCCCTCTCACCCCTTCTCCAGCTGCTTGCTGTAGTTACTAATGCTGGACCATCTCACACTTGCCTTTTTGCTCCCCCCGTCCTTCTATATCTGTGCAGGCAGCTCCTGTATTAATTCCCCTCTGTTGGAAATGTCGAGAGTGTCTCTCTCTTCTCTTCTGGGTCCTGAGTGATGCAAATGCTAAAACCCAGGTGCTGCCCACAGTAGGTGGTGGGGGTCTGATGCCATGCCATGCATGGAATGTCTTGTAGAAAGGAAGACATAGGAATGTTATAACCAGCTTCACCTATCTGCAGAGCTCTCATCTGAGAAGGGGATTACACTTGCCCTGTGTGGTTCCAGAGGGCAGTCCCAGGATTAGTGAGCAGAAGTTTCAAAGAAGCAGGTTTCAGCTCAAAATAAGGAACAGTCCTCTAAGCCCTTGAACTGCCCATGGTCAAATGCACTGGGCGACGCTTCTTGGGAGTTAGTCAAGCAGAGGATTGGTTTCCGTCCCTCAGAGACACTGGAGAGGCGCCCACCGGAGTGACAGGCTGCGCCTGAGGTCCCTACATCCCACCACCCCCCACCACCGCGCACAGGGTCCATAGGCCTTAATTAAAGAGTTGGTCATTTTCTACTGGACATCAAGGACAAATCTAGGATGCATAGCAACCTGCAAAAAACAATTATTCTCTAGGATTTATCTTGGCCCTCAGATAATTTTAAAACAATGACTCTTAGTCTAAGACTAAAGAAATTCACCCTGGCTGGCGTAGCTCAGTGGATTGAGCGCGGGCTGGGAACCAAAGTGTCCCAGGTTCAATTCCCAGCCAGGGTACATTCCTGGGTTGCAGGCCATAACCCCCAGCAACCGCACATTGATGTTTCTCTCTCTTTCTCTCTCTCTCTCTCTCTCTCTCTCTCTCTCTCTCTCTCTCTCTCTCTCTCTCCCCCTCCCTCTCTAAAAAATAAATAAATAAAAATATTAAAAAAAAAAAAAGAAAGAAATTCAACTTCCCACCATTCTACACCCAGCTGAAAGCTGACCGCCATGACCAGGAAAGTTCTCTTCATTTGCTCCCCCATCTGCTTCCATGGGGTCCACTCTGTGCACCTAGGATTTATGCCCAGAGGACCATTGAAAGTGCCAAAGATGGCCACAGCCTGCATGTCATGGAGGTGAGGATTCCAGTGTTCTGAGGAGAGTGGCTCATCCTTGTCAGTCTTGTCTGATGGATCCAAACCTCCGAATCCTTCTACCACAGGCTGAAGATTCCCACATCAGCCTTGAATTCACAAGGGATGTGCAGACAGTTATGAGGCAACCAGACAAGACATCAGAATCTTAATAAGATTATCTTCCTGTCACCTTGACAATCCCACCCCCCTTCTAATTCTTGCTACAGCTGTCAACACCTCGCGCACATCTGTACAGCACACCCTTCTGATGTTGGGGGCGCACGGGCTGAGTCTCAAAACATCTGTTCTCCATCCACTAGTCTTCTTTTCCTGGAACAAACCTGCCTTCCATCACACTGTGGCAGTTTGGAGGAGGGAGGGAGAACGCCATTTGCTCCTGAGCCCTGTTAAGCCAAACATAGTAACACAAAATTCTAATCTCTGATGTACTCAGGAAATGGTGGCTTCCGGCACACTGAAAGGAGCCTTCTCTCGCACGCTCCAAGGGGAACATGGAGGACAGAGGAGGCAGAACAACTCGCCCATGGTCACAGGACCAGATACTGAGCTAGAGTTCATCTGAGCGACTAGTCCAGGGACCTAGTCCCAGTCCCACACCACACCATCTTATTGCCTCCAGTGATCTTCCACTGCAAGAGAGAAAGCCACGGAATTAAGTGTCTCAGGGGCTCGACTTTTAAGCAAGTGAGGGTCAAAGCAGGGCGCCAGGGGCCTGGAGGGGGCCGCTTCTGCCCACACAATGCCTGTGGATAATTTTACTTTCCATTCTGCTCCCTCTTAATTTGTCTCCTTATTGTTCCCACTTGTCTCACGTCGTGGGGTGGTTGCCCAAACGTGGAAACAATGCCGAAGGAGCAGTGAGCAGAGCCTGGTGTGCATGTCAGCAACTGCTCAACTGCCACCGTTTAGGGACACCAGGGTGCAGAGCACCCTGACACACATACCGGCCTGGTGCCTAAACATGCAGGAGGAGCAAAGAATAGCTTTGAGCCTCTGTGCCATCCCACCCCCCAAACCAGGGCTCTCTGGCCACGTCCTCTCAATGAAACACTGTTGGTCAGCCCCTGGACTAGAGGAGCAAGGCTGGGCGGAGGGTGGAGCTGAGAGTAAAGCACAGGGCAGGAATATAGAGCCTCATGGTGTGGTAGGAGGTAGGAGGTAGGGAGTGGGGGGACAGGACGGGCCCGCCTATGGATCGACCTTCCTGCTGCAGGTCAGGAAGCCCTGGTCTTCCAGCTCACGTGGCGCTCATCCAACTCTGTTGTCTGTTTCTCCCCCTCTGACCCCGCTCTGACCACCCCTCACATCATTCCCCTCCTTGTCCCTTTCTGTCCCCCTCTCTGCCCACCCCCTCCAATCCAAGGCAGCCACCTGGGGACCCTGCTTGGCCGATAATTAGCCAGGGCAGCTGCACCATCGAACAAGCTCCAGAGATCTGCAGCTGGGAGAGCGGAGCCCTGCCTGGAAGAGGGGGAAGCCAGGGGGGCCCACTGAGTCTTCTCAGGTGGCCAGATGACGCTTAATTAGGCCCCCTGCTCCGGAGGCCTCACCAGATGGGCGAGTGCCCGGAAGCCTTGGGGAGCCAGCAAGACACTGCGGGAACTCCCAGTGTGTGGCTTCCTTTCCAGCTGCTTCCGGAGCTGGGGGGCAGGACAGCTAAAATAATAACTGGATCCTCCAGACAAGAGGCCTCCCTTTTCCCTGCCAGGAGGGGAGGCGACACTGTGCCATGCAGCCCCCCACTCACCTTCTCCACCAGCTGGGGTCTGCGTTGTTCATGCTGTGGACTGAGAATACTGTTCTGGGATTTTTTTTTCTAGATATCCACCAGAGGTGTTGGCACTGGGAACATCTTCCTAAACGTAAACAATTGTGTACACCAAGAATACACAAAAGGCAGGAATAAACCAGCAGCGAAACATGAAGAAAAAGCTTGGATTTCATTCTCTCGGTCTCCCCAGCCTGCCACACGGAGCTGGAAAGGGTGTGGCAGAGGGAGGGAGGAGCTGTTAATGACTTCATTGGGACAGGTCGCTGGTTCTGGGCAGGCAGAAGCCAGGAGTCAGACAAAAAGGGGAGGGAGCACTGTGCAAGATGCAGGTTTTACATTTCGGAGTGTGGCTAGTGCATGCAAGAGAGGACTGCCCGGCATGGTTCTTCTAACCACCCTGCCACTACCCCGCTCACTGCCCTTCGATATGGCCATGTCTGCAAGAAGAAAGGTCAAAAAGGGACAGACAGGGAAGCAGGACCCCTCCTTCCTCAAAGTTCTGCTATCCCTGAGGAGTTCACTTCTTGATTCCCCCGCTGAGCATCAGTGGGAATGATGATAATGAAGGTGAAGAACACTGAGGGAGGAACATGCTAGAAGCAGAGGAAGAATGGGCCAAACGGCCTCTTTGCCCTGCCCTCTTCCTGGCCCCCCAACCCTCTCCGTGTGCAGCAAAGAGCACCTTTGCCTCCGGATGAAGGGAGTGGTATCCTCCGTGTTTAAATTCTTACTATGGAAAAGTGAAGGTCAGGAGAACAGAAGCAATCTTGTCCGCCTGCCATCACGGCCCTTGCTCTCCCATTTGTGACACCCTGCGAGCACCCACGTGGATTCAGAGGAAGAGCCTGTGTATCTCACCTGGTGGCTCCCTGTCTCACACTGTTAGCAAGTGAGCTCCCACCAGAACTGGGTTTACCTTACAGTCACCATCAAGCCCCGCGGTCACTGTTTTATAACTAACATATTCAGAGAGAGGTCCAGAATAAAATGAAATAAGGCTGAGGAAATAAGCATACATAGCATTTATTATAATCTTCCTTATTTACCCTTGTCAGTAATGTCCCGTTTGTGGGACAAATTTGTGCATGGGATGGGCTGTGTATGATTACATTCTTGGCCAGCAGAGGACCAGGCTGGCGGCAGAATGTCTTTGAGCAATCTCCGCTCTCTGTAGTTTCTCGAGGATAACATATTTTCTGCAGGCTTTGGCTGATAACAGTGGACATTAATTGTTAATTCTCCTCCAAAAGCCAGCTGCTAAAACAGGCTCCGGGAAATCTGGGGAAACAGCGCCATCTAGCAGCCCTTGCTTTAAGCGCGTCGAAGCTGGGTTTACTGTTGCCTGGGCCAAGTGGGCACAATCTCTTTGCAACAGCTTGGAGTCTGTTTTTCTTCCGAGAGGTAGCTCAGCTTAAGGTTCAGGATGAATAAACAAGGTTTCACAAAATAGCATTAGCATAGCACAATTTATTTATAAGACACTTAGGAGCTACGGATTCAGCAGATGAGAAAACAGAGGCCAGGGAGAAAAGATGCCTACTCGGGGTCACACAGCTGGTTTGTGACTGAGTCAGACTCAGAAGCCGATCCCACTACTCCCCAGCTAGCCGGAGGTGAAAGTAGGAACCAGACACAGAAGTGATAGCATCCTTCAGTGAGAAAAAGTATGAGCCTCTTTCTGAATCTATTTAATGACAGGGATAGGACAAGGTGTATATTAGACACAGAGACAGATTCTGGCCCGTATCTAGGACACAGACAGACAAGGGGGACACATTTTTCAGCAGCCCCACAAAATACTGTTGACATGGCTGCAGCAAATATTTGGGCTGTTCAGCCCACACTCTTTGTGGTCTGGTCAGTCGAATTTCTCCCTTAAAGGAGAAACACTGCAGAGTTTAATTTTGGAAACAGGGGTCTGGGAGATTTCCTCCTCCAAAGGCCCTTTGGAGCTCTGCATTTAAATGTGCTGGCCTCTCTTTTCCTCTCTCAATGAGGGGCATTGTGGAGACTGGGCCTGTCCGGGCAGGATGGGACGTCCGTCCGCAATGAGCTCATCCAGTGGGGCACATCCTGAATGCATGCCTGCGGCCCTGGGGGTGCATTAACAACGGTAGCATTGCATCCCCACCCCAGGCCAACTCAATCAAAACCTCTAGCATAGGGCCTAAACATTAGCATTTAAATTCCTTAAGGGATTGCAATATGCAGCCAAGGTTGAAAATCACTGAGGTCTAGCCCAAACTTCCCTCTTAAAGATGAGAAAACCGAGGCTCAGAAAGGAAAAGTGACTTCCCCAGAGACACCCAGGGAGGTATTGACAGTTTTCTCCCCACTGACCGTCTCTGCCTGCTACCGTCTACCACATCATGTTTACTGTACAGCACACTGGGCCTCATGAGCAACTGGCCAGGCAGCCGAATGGTTGGCCCTGCAAACACGCCCCCAGAGACAGCTATCACAGACAGCTCTGAGCACTGAGCAAACTCAAAGAAGAGATGCTAAAGGATCCTCACCAATGCGGGGGAACTGCCAGCCCCTTGGTGAAATTTCGTTTCCAACTTTGATTTTTGGAACTGGAGAAATAGTCACAGAGTGGGTTTGGGGAGCTCCTGGACCAGAGCCAAACTCCACTGACCACCTGACTGGTGGGCTACACTGGCACTTTGAGTCTCCAGTGCCCACTGGCCCCCAAAGCCTGGTTACACCCCTCTCCCTAGTGCACAACCACCACCACAAGTAGTAGGGAGGAAGGTCTGGTGTCAGACGTGGACTGTGCAGCAAGGTTTTCAGGAGCAGATTGTCCTCTCCTCATTCGGGGGCTCTGGGTCTAAGCGCCGGCTCAGGTGTGGAAATTGGGTGAGGGGCTGTAACCTTCTATTGGGGTGATTCTATCCACCCAGATCTAGAGCCTTTCCATGTGTGCAAACCAAGTAAGCCTTGAGTGGCCTGCCTTGTATTTCTGCTCAAGGAATATCATGATCAACTAGTCTATGCAACGATCCCTGTAGGTCCTCCTATTCTGATGATCACGTCAGCTCTGCTGGCCCTTACAGGAACCACAGCCACCTTGACCTCGGCAATCAAATACCACATCGTGATTTCGGGTTCTATCATCCCCACTGGTGTCAGGGAGTCCAGTCTGATGGCAGCAATCCTCACTTTCACTCCCGGCTCTCAGAGAAGAGTCGCCACTGATCTCTTCAAAGATGATAGACAACCCTCACCCCCACCCACACCACCACCACCGCCACCACACACACAGATGCATCTTGCCCAGGCTTGGTGAAGGAAGGGAGTGTCCTCTGGACCTTGTGGGGACACAGGCAGGAGGTGGGTGAGTCAGTCTCACATGATAAATCTGCTCTAGCATCTCCATCTACCTTTAGATACCTCCCCCTGCCTCACTGAAGCACAGACCATCCTGCACCACCCTACCTATCATAAGCCTCTGGCCAAGAGCTCATTGCCTTATTGTCTTCATGACAAATAACCACCCCGGTGACTTCAACATCGAAAGTTTCCATTCAAACCACACATCTCCCAGGCTATTTCTCAAACTGTAGTACAGCTCAAAAATCATGTTGGAATGCCATGGGTTTTATAGAAATCACAGACCATGAGCCGTGAAATGATTAACTGCATGTGTACTGCAAGTTTAGAAGAGAGGAATGATTCGGGTTATCTTCACACGAGATTCCCTAGGATGAGGTCTGCTGTGGCCAGGAGTATCCCAGCAGGGCACTAATATGAACATCCCAGGCTGCCCTTCCCTGTCCCACTTCCCAGCTCCACAGTCTTCCTTCAATCAGTGATGCTAAAAAGGAGGGATGAAGAATCTTGACCTTGAGCCAAATGGGTTCCAGGGTTCACGTCGTCTTGCCCTTGGTTTAGCACGGCTGAGAGCAAAACACAGAAGTTTTAGAGAGTGATGGGTGTTGGCATCAGTCTTCCCACTATACCCTGGATGACTTTGCCTGCAAGCCCTTTTTTCTAATTTTAACATTTTGACCAAAACAACACAGGCTATCAAAGAATTCAATTCAGGAATCCTTTTACACTGTCAGCATATCATGTGACTTCTCTGTGAAACTGTGAACCCCCTAGATCGGCTTCATGTTTCACTCAGAATAGTTCACGGGGTCTTTCCAACGGGCACAAGCCCTGTGGGACCGGAACCCCCTTTCCTCTCTGGCTCATCTCCACTCCTCCCCCTGGCGCTCTGGGGCCCAGACACTTTGGTTTTCTGGTTCCTCTTCAGACATGCTTGGAACCCCCCCGGCCATTCCCTCTGCTCAGTATGTCCCCCCACCAGGGGGCCCCTTGACCTCCTTTAATCTTTGCCCCGGTGTAGCCTGGTTGCTACCCTAACAACCTCATTTTCTACTTCCTCTCCCTTCCCTTCCTCTACCTTTTTTCCATAGTTCATGTCCCCTTCTAACACACTGTGTACTTCATTTATTTTGGCGTTGCCTGCCTCCCCCACCAGAACGAAAGCTCCATGAGGGCAGATACGCATGTTGCTTCTGTTGCTGCTGGATCCCCAACCCCTAGGAAAATGGTTGGCACGTGGCAGGTAATCCACAAATGTTCTGTGAGTGAGTGAACAAGACGGCTCCATGCTTGGTACCGTGGCTGAGCCAATCACAGCTTCATAAAGGGAATCCGTGGAAGACCCTGATGGGGCCAGTTTCCCTGCTTTCCTTCCCTGCCAAAGTGGGACAGTCTCAGAGTGATCAATGCAATTAGTTGGAAATTGTCCGAACCTGACCAGGCATACAGACACAGCAATGAACATTTCTACATCGTTTCCTTCTCAAATTCTTTAAAAATTACACATGGGTGGTTAAAGTAAAATGGTTTCACCGTACGTGAGCTTGCCATATGTCTGTAGTTTAAAAAGTGAAATCTTGTCTCCCTAATGATGGGTTTCATCATTTTGCTTGGAGAAGGAGATTTCAAGTAAAAAGGGAAATCATAACTGCGACTCCTTTTACATTGCATTAATGACGACTTTACCAGAACAGCCTGTGTTTCACTGCCCAGATGTGCCTTGAGGGGGCTCCTGTCACCCCTGAGGGTAAACTGGCATCAGTTTATTACAAGAGGAGGCCACGCTCGTCAAGCCCATCTGAGTATTAATCCTTCGGCCAAATTCCTTTTCAGCCAATGCATTGCTTCGTTATTACAGTTTATGCTGAATCCAGACAGCTTTTTTATTATATTCTGGAAACTGATTGCCAAGCGGATGCATTCATCGTCCAAGGAATTCCTGGTTCATTCTTTCATTTGCTGAAGGTGCACTTAGAACCTCATAGGTATGTTGAGTATGCCAAGTAAAAAAACTCAAGACACTATAAAGGATGCGGGGACGTGGGCATGTGGTATTGAGGGAAAGGGGACCCAGGAAGACCTCACAGAGAACATGTCCTTGGACAAGCCCCGAATGGAGTGAGGAGGGAGCCAAGTGGATTTTGGAGGGAGAGCATGCCAGAGGGAGCTCACGCAAAGGCCCCAAGGCGGAAATGAACCAGATGGGTCAGGACACAGAAGACTCTCCTTCTGGCTTCTCTCCTTCTTCCCCTTGGCTAAAATCCCAATGCTCATCCCAGCCCGGAAGCCAGCAGCCCCTGCTCTGGCAGGCCCAGATTCTTTCCAGCCCTCAGTCGGAGTCAGACCTCTCAGAGTAGCCCCACCCCCAAAACTTTTACTGCCAGAGGCTCTGAGCTAAACAAAGCCCCTCTGTCCACCCACAGACAGGAAGTTTTAGATTCCTGGGCCTTTTAACTGCAGCATTTCTCTTGCTGACAAATCAAGTAGAGGTGTTGGCAAGACTCCTCTTGTCTGAGGGTGGAGCCCCTTCCCACCCACCCCCACACTCGCACAAAAGAGCTCAAAATGTGCAAGGTAAGGAAGAGCTGAGCTGCGCGCAGGCCAAGCTGGCAGTGCGCTCATTCCACCGCATTTCTTACAGGACTGACACACATCACCATCAGCGGGTGAGCTGAGCCCCCCACCGCGCCCCACCCTCAGCCTCCAGGGCAGAAGGGACTCAGCAGTGAGGAGGAGGAGGAGGAGGAGGGGTGTCACCGCACACACATCCAGAACCAGGCTGGGAATACGGATTGAGCCTGGGAATACGGGGCACACAGTCCAGGCCAGACCTTACTCGGGCAGCATCCCCCACCCTGGTGCAGGTCACCTTGCCCTGGTGGGAAGTCACAATTGGTTGTGGGGAGAAAGAGCGTGGCTGTGGGTTGAACAGCTTCTCCAGCCTCGGAGCACTGGTGCCGCACACACTGTACGGGCTGCCATTTCTCCTGAAATGGGTCCTGGTGTATCCATGTATTAATGTTTTCGTTATTATGTTCCATTTGTGTCAGCCTCATTTCCAGCAGTCCCCACTCCTATGCTTGTGAGCCATTTATTTAAACAGAAATGCTATATAAAGTAAATTGAAAGGATGCTAAAAAGGCAAAGGGGTCCAAAATGTGGTTGGATTATCCATTGCCTCCACACTGCAGTCTTTTTATACTGTGAGGTCATTGCGCCAGGTGCCTTCTATACATCAGCTCGTTTTACCGCACCAACAACATGAGGTGGGTCTTAGGGTTCCCATGTTTCAGACGGAAGAGCCTAGGCTCAGAAAGGTAGAGACACCCATCTAAGCTCACACAGCTAGAAAAGAGCCAGAGGTAGACACAGGTGTTCATGGTCCTGGAGTCCAAGGAGACTGCCCTTTCTGCAACTCCACTAAGTCACCTGGGAGAGCAATAACTATAGGCTAATTACTTGTGGGTGAGTTAAATTTTCTAATTCAGCCTCCTGGAAGGAGAAAACAGGGCATCCGGATCCCATTAAGTCCCTAGTACAAGGAGAAGCAACAGGGGAAGGAAGGTACAGAAAAAATGCAAACCCAGATGAAAGGTTGGCCGACTTCCTGTGTTTGTTTGCCCCAGCCTGCCAGAGCTGGCTTTTCTTCATAGGAACGAGGAGAGACACTTGCTTTAGTCAGCACCTTCTCTAGTCCAGCTCCCTCTCTTGCCTGGCAACAGGCTGGTCAGATACTTAAACAAAAGGGCGAGTCACCCAAGCAATGTGAAAGAAAGGGAGGCTACAGGCCCTCCCTCGAAAACCTCCCCACCCTCAGGCCTGAAAGTGCCCTCATTTCACAGACACAAACAGAGGCATGAAGGGTGGGCTGTTTGGTCTGGAAGGCATCACCAGTCAGGGCAGAATCAGAGCTGCAAAGAACTGAGCCACTCAGCCACACCGTCCATCCATCCAGTCATTCATTCATTCTTTCAAATGCCAAGTCCTTGCCCTCATGAAGCTGAGGTTCAAGTGAAGAAGACAGGCTATAAACCAGTAAATACTCAGTACGGCATAAGGGGATAAAGATGAATATGAAAGAGCTGGGGATGGCCTCCCTGGGGTTACCTTGAGCAGAGACCTAAAGGAAGCGAGGCGGTACATGCACAGTTACAGAGAATGGCACACATTTGGCATGTGCGACGATAGTGAGGAGTCCAGGGCACCCAGATTGAACTGAACAAGGAGCAGCAGGGTGGAAACTAGGTTGAGAGGCGACGATGCTAGGTCATAAAGCTTAAAGTGCCAGACACAGCGTTTTGAATATTTTTGTGTGTGCGATGCAAAGCCATGTGATCGCTGAAAAGAAAAGAACATCATGATCTCCGCAATATTTTTTTAAAGATTTTGTTTATTTTTATAGGGAGGGAGAAAGACAGAGAGGGAGGGAAACACCGGTGTGAAAGAGAAACATTGACCAGTTTCCCCCGTACACGCCCGCACCCCGGGACTGAACCAGCAACATGGACGGGTGCCCTGACAGGGAATCGAAGTGGCAACCCTTCGCTTCGTGGGATGACGCCCAGCCAACTGAGTCACACTGGTCGGTGCTCTCCTTTATATTTTTTAAAATTCACCCTTGCTACCATATGGAGGAAAAAGCACAGAGAAGGACAAATGGAAGGTGATGATGATGGCTTGAGTGGGAGGGGGAACAGTGAGGCTCCTGAGAAGGCACTGGGGAGAGGAAGTGTTGTGGAGGTGGAGGGGGCGTGATTTTTCGATGGGTTATATGAGGTCTGTCCAGAAGGTATCCGGCCATGTAATATGAAAGGCAGAGACATTTACCAAAGAAGATGCAAGACACAAGAAACACTGTGCACAGGACAATGTCACCTCAGTCCCCTTCAAAGGAGGCACCTTGGGACCTCACACAGTTCTCCCAATCACTATCAGCTGCCCTGTTGTATGTTCCTGAATCTCACCCACAGTCTGAAGTCTCTTCCCTTTCAAAGGTGATTTTAGTTTTGGGAAAAGCCAGAAGTTGCAGGGTGCCAAACCTGGACTGTACGGGGGGCTGAGTCACCTGGGTGATTTGATTTTTCAGCAAAAATCTCCGCATAAAAGGTGATGCATAAGCAGGTGTGTTATCGTGATGAAGCTGCCAATCACCAGTTGCCCATAGCTCTTGCAGCCTTCTGAATCATTCGAATACTTTCCACAGTGGAATGTACACACTTAACACAAAATCTGATGCAGATTCATCGCTCTACTCTCTCAGTCACTTTGAATGCGAGGGCCACACAGTACACATGCTCACTCACCGGCATCTACTGTCCCCACTGACTAGTACAGTGAAGCCATCACTGTTCACACACGCACATTCCACTCCACTCTCCTTGGCTGCCAGGTTACATCGAGGTCACACAATCCATTCTCGTTGTATTAACAATGGCTGGACTTTTTTCAGACAGACTTCGTATATATGTTTTTGAGAAAAATAGGTATTCCACAAATAACTACTGGTTTTCATCCTGAGCATGTGGTCAAACTGTGGCATTATTGATCAAATTGGAGTCTCATAGATGTCAGAATCTGTGTCAAATTTAGCTTCGGATCTCTAGTGCCCAGAACAGTAGATTCTCACATAGAAGATGTTTAATAAATTTAAGTGTGCAGGAAAATGCAGTGATTAATACATGCACATATATACAAACACATTTAACTACCCTGCTTCCTTTTGGCTTTTGCTGTGGTTTTTAAATTATCTTCACTCTTTCATTTTCAAATGAAATCTTAAGTAGAATATCAATAGGTGAACCAGATAAACTACAACATTTTATTAATGAATATTTATAATTTCAATTCAATTCAGACATTTGCTTATTGATAAAGTCAATCAGATAGACCAATGGTTCTGATAAAGACAGGCATTTGAAATTAGATGTTATGGATGACAGTTGCAAGTTTCTGTATGTTCTAACTTCCTATCTATTTCTATTTTGTTTGGTTGCACCTTCTGAAGAAGTGTTCATAAATGCCAAAAGTTTTAAATGTGTTGTGTGCCAGTTAATAATGCCTTTGGCTGCATGTAAAAAGAGAGTTAAATGTCATAAGGATGTTTGTTGTTGATTAACAAAATCCAGGAATACACAGAAGAATTCCAGTTACAAACTATGTCCTTAGAAGACCTGAACAAGAGCCCCAAAAGCAGGAGAAACTGAACTAGTTCGATAGTTCAACAGTGTCATAAGGGACCCAAATCTTCCCGCCCTTCCCTTCTGCCATCCCTTGGTTGTCCTTTCACCCTAGGAAGTCACTTCATGGTCTTGAGCCACCAAGAAACTACCCTCTCCATTTATCAGGCAAACATCTTTTCCAGGAGCCTCCAACAGAACTTCCTTACGTCTAACTGGCCGGATCTGGGCCACATGCCCTCTCAGACCTTTGCTAAGCTACAGAGCTTTCCACCTGTGAGCTGCACAAGACCAGGGAATCATTTCAAGAAACTCTTTAATAACCAGTCTGGAAGCTTGAAAGGCAAGTGGCAGAAACATTTTTATCAAGTGAAATAAATCATGGATACATCTAAAACTGGGACATCTCTTTCTGTTCTCAGAGGCAATATTGATCAGATCATTTCTAAATATTTCAGAAAGCAAAAAATAATGACATACACAAAATGCAAAAAGATGCTATTTTCATATTTATCTCCTTAGAATCCCACCCTCTGTGGCTGCTGCTCCCCCAGCATCTCTCTTCTCTTTCCCAGAAAGCCGCTGGAAAAACCTCATCTTCTGCTGCTTCCTCCCCTCCCCTCTTTCCTCGTGCCTGCTCCCTGCAACCCGGGGTCCAGTCTCTTCATTTCTCCATCTGTGCTCCCCCATTACTGTGATGAGTACGAAGAATCCTGCAGACAAACTCACCTCCTTGAAAGAGAGGAAGGGACAAGGCCATCGTACCAAGGCTTCAGTATGTTTACCTCTGTCCCATGATAATGTTGAACAACAATTTCTGTTTCCTTTTCTATATAGTAGAGTCAGACCAGAGTGCTTCAGATGTACAATGAGGGCAAAGAAGTTACTTACCATTCAACGTTATCAATATGCCACATAAGCTTACTTGGTATTCCCCTCGTGCCTCAGCAACATCACATGCACTGACTCTGAGCATCTTCTTCAGCGTGACCCCACACGTACTTTAGGGCTGAACTCTTGCATAATTTTCTGAGGCTGGTTAGAGGCAGGCCTGAGTTTTTTTTGTGAAGCTGATAATAATGTTTTTAGTTAGAAAATATGCTCGTGTGCTAGGAGGTGGTAGAAAGACATTTATGCTGAAGACTACACTCCCTACACCACACACACACACACAGAGTAAACCTCACCAACACAAAGATAGTAATCTCCAGCATTAAATTTAAAATGGAAAACATGTGGTGTGGGTCTTTCTTCGTAGTCCATAGTTTTCAGATGAGCCAAAGAAATGTTACTTAAAAAAAAAAAACTAATTTCATCCCATGGTAGAGTAAACATCAGTTTGAACAAATAGTTTTTGACATTATTTTTCCAAAGACCCCTGCAAACATATAAATGTATTAATCAAGAAAAGTATCAAGCCCTGGCTGGCATAGCTCTGTGGATTGAGCTCGGGCTGCAAACCAAAGTATTGCAGGTTCGATTCCCAGTCAGGGCACATGCCTGGGTTGCAGGCCACAGCCCCCAGCAACCGCACATTGATGTTTCTCTCTCTCTCTCTCTTTCTCCCTCCCTTCCCTCTCTAAAAATAAATAAATAAAATCTTTAAAAAAAGAAAAGTATCATGTTTATATGTTAGCAAGAAAAACAGTTCACCCAATAAACTCCCAACCCTGTCTGCATACAATGGCAATTCAGTCTTTGAACTCCCTGCACGTGTCCCCTCTATGACAGGGGTGTTGACCACTTCCCACTGTAAGAATTGTTAAAATGTAGGAATTCAGCAAAAAGGGACCTTTTGCTTGAAATGGACAAGACCACGACTCTAGCCAACAGAAGATCCCATTCCCTACCACGCACAGGCTGTTTTGAGAAAGGTATTTCCTGGGACCGTGGTTGTACCCCTTGAGGTCAAGGGCTGAGTCTCTTGACTCCCTCCAGCATGGAAGGGATAACCTAGTAATAACAATCATGGCAATAAGGTGGCTGTGGTTAACTACATAAGAGTCTCATTTTCAGTTCAATTAGCAGCATCAGAATTTCAAAATTATGGACAACCACCTCCCATGAAATTGAAAACTGAAAGACTACCTTTGATTTCAAACCAACCAGAAGTGAAATTCTCTGCCTTGGAGACTTTCCAGAAATTCTTTATGTACTTATGACTTGAAATGATGACTTCGTTTCAAAATAAAGCAGCTACAGAATTTGAAGTTGGCTTGCTCTTAATGACTGTGGGTTTTCCCATCGCAAAGCAGGAAAACTAGTCTGGCCCTAGTCACTGCACCACAGGAGGTAACGATGGCAGAGCCACCTCCTTCTTTGATACAGACAACTGATAGGAAGAAGCTTTGCCAAAGCAGTTACAAGTCCCATCCTGCCTGGAGCACTGAAGCCTCTCCTATAGGGAGAATCTGGAGCTCTACGCTCCAGTCCTGCCTTGGTCTCAGCCTTCTTAGCTAAGCCACTTGACCTCCCATAGAAACTCAGGCCTTAGTAAAGTCTCGAAAGCCCAATGGTTCTTCAGGTAGGGGAATGTATGGGTATGAACTTTCCCTCAAAATCTATAGTTGGTTTTGCTTGTCCTGTCCCCAAGGTCCTACTGAATTCACCTACAGTTACCTGAGTCCTGAGTAGTTCTATACCAAGAAATAGCAATATCGAGTTCGTATAATTTGTTCCACACTTTAGAAAGGTAAATGTGTCTCCTCCTTTTAGAATCATACATTCTAATGATTAAAGTTTATCAAGGAATTCTACCTTTCCTTATACTTTGGTTCTTAATTGAATGCCTTGTTTATTTAATTTTCTTAATATGAGTTCTTAGCCCAACAAAGAGCTACTAAAATGCAATATGATTTTAACAGATAGCATGCTTTAGGAAGTGAATAAGGGAAAACCTAATTCAAATGATTTGAACAGTGAAAAAAAGTTTTTGAATCCTATAACTAAACAATTGGAGTGAGATTAGGACCTTATTATAGCTCCCTTCTTTGAGGATATCTTTCTCCTCTCCATTCAGTTCAGCAAGTCAGATTGTAGCTGTCCTCATGGTCAGATGATGGCTGCCACAACTCCAGGTATCACAGCCCAACATCACAACATCCAGCAACAGCCGCAGGAGAGAAACTGTTACAATACCCCCAACCCCAGTTTCTTTTCATCAGCCAGAAAGTCTTTCACAGGAACTCCCAAGCTTATCCCCTCTCACTGTTTAGAATTGTGCCACACTCCCACATCTCAACCAGTCCCTCTGACAAAAGGGAAATGAGACTTCCTAGGTACTTTAATGTCCATGTTTATTTGTAGCATACTTTTCAAGAAAAAAAAACAACAGGAAAAAAGTGAAGCACTGAAAAATATCAAAGAATCAAACAAAGAAAGAAAGAAAGGGGAATTATTTGGGAAAACCCAGTGTTCTAAAAGTGATATTGGGGACCAAAATGTAAATAAAAGCTTATTCATCAATTTCTGTATCCCCAAAGCTGCTATTTAATACGTCCAGAGTTACTACTCAGAACCACCTTTAGAGTAAGGGCAGAAACGTCAACAGAGTCCTAAGAAATTCATTTACTACTGTTGGCAAACAGTAGTAGAAGTTTTATACACTACCTGAAAGCTTCCTGAAATCTGAGTGATTATTTCTCACCTAACAGAAAATCAGATTACCGTCTAGGACATTAGATACAGCTGAGCTCTGTTGTAAAGAGGTCCATAAATGCATTAGTGTTACCTAAAGATAAAAAAATAAATAAAGACTACTTGATTTCAATACTTACTCTGTAGCTAAAGTAATTAAGACAGTATTTTATTGGCGTAAGAGTAAGAAGATCAAAGGAAATTAATTTAAAAATCCTGAAATAGACCTACATGTATAGGCTGATTGATTTTCATCAAAGGGGAAAAGTATTAAACAGAGGGGAAAACAGGTTTGTTTGGGGTTTTTTTTCCCAACAAATAGGGCTGGAACCACTAGGTAATAATAGAGGAAAAAGTGAATGTTGACCCCTTCCTCACACTATATATAATTATTAATTTGAGATATATCATAGACACAAACATAAAAGAAAAAACAGCCCTGACTGGTGTGGCTCAGTGGGGTAGACGTCATCCCGCAAACTGAAAGGTCACTGGTTCGATTCTCAGGCAGAGCACATTCCTGGGTTCCGGGCCAGGTCCCCAGCTGAAGGCATGCAAGAGGCAACCGAGCGATGTATATTGATGTTTCTCTCCCATTCTCTTTCTTTCCATTCCCTTCTTTCTAAAAATAAATAAATAAAATCTTTTTTTAAAAAAAGAAAAAACAATAAATCCCCTAAAAGAAAATATAGGAATCAATTTTTATGACCCGCAATAAGTAAAGATGTCTTGGACAGGATACATATTTCAAGAAAACTGTGTGCAAGAATGTTGGCAGTTATTTTTTTATAAATAACTCCAAACTGGAAACAACCCAAATGTTCAACAGCAGGGAAATTAAAAAATAAATTGTGGCATATGAATAATATAAAAAGTTAACTAACAGTGCATCCAATAATTTGAATAATTATCAAAAACATAATGCTAAGTGAAGAAGCCAGACACGAGAGTATATATATCGCATTAGTGTATTTACAAGGTGTTCAAAGGCAAGCACGGGCAACCTAATAGGAGGCACTTAAGAACAGCTGGTTTCCTCTGGGAATCGGAAGTGGGCTGTTGACTAGGAAGGAACACAAGGAAACTGGAAGTGGCAACGGAAACGTTCTATGTCTTGACTGGAGTTATAATTATGTGAATGTATTCATGTAGCAAACTCACTGAATAGGACACTTACTATCTGTGAATTTTTGTTTATAAATTATACTTCAATGAAAACAATATGTAAACGCATGAATACACGAGGACAGAATTGTAAGTGCATTTTCCTTTTGTCTATATTTTAGGGTTTTCAAAGTGGCGATGTATCTCTTTTTATGGCCTCAAGAAATTTTCCAGCCATCTGGCAAGTTTCTTGAGAAAGAAATTTTTTAAAAAATGATGTCAAGATTTTATTATTTATTTATTGACTTATTTCATAAGCTATTTTCTGAAGTATAAAATATATGCAGAAATCTTAAATGTACAGCTTGATAATTTGTGCTAAGGTAACTGCCCCCATGTAGCTACCCCTGAGTCTCAGAGGTGAAGCATCGCCAGCCCCGTGGAAGCTTCCCCCGCCCTCTCATTTCTGGGCAGTATTCCACTGTATGGACCCACCACCGCTGACGGATTCTGTTATTAATGGAAACTGGATTGCTGCCAATTCTAGCTGTTACACATAAGGGCTGCCAAGAACAGCCTCGTACATTTTGGGTGCACACACACTTTTATTTATGGGTCAGAAGCACAGCTTTCTCACAGGGGTGCCCAGCCTGCAGCCCGCGGGCTGCATGCAGCCCAGGACGGGTGTGAATGTGGCCCACCACAAAGCCGTAAATTCACTTAAAACATTATGAGATTTTTGTGTGTGTGAGCACGTGTCGCAGTGTATTTAATGTGCGGCCCAAGACACTCTTCTCCTTCCAGCGTGGCCCAGAGGTGCCCAAAGGTTGGACACCTCTGGAACACTTTCCCAAAGTGGCTGTGCCTGGTTACAGCCCCTCCTGCGGGGCGTGAGAGCCACAGGGGCCCCGCACCCTTGCCCCAACTTGGTGTTGTCATCGTGGGCTTGAGCTTTTGTTTGGTTGGTTGTTTTCTGTTATAAACATGTGTGTGTGGGGGGGGGGGTGCTTTTTTCTATTCTGTTGGTATCTCATTAACCTGAAGTTAAATTTTAACTTGAATTCGGATCATCGATCATTTGGCTTAAAAATGTTTTCAAAAAGACTACATGTGAAGTAATCTTATGTCAGAGAGCAAAGAATCAGAGGAGCAGGAAATGTGGAGATGTCACAGTTCAGCGTTTTCTTGCACGGGAACCACCCAAGCACCATGCCCCACACAGGAAAGGACCAGAGAAAGAGGCGATAAAGTAATGTATGCCATTGAAACACACAGTGGGGTGGGGGGGGGCGGTGATCCTAGGAGAAGATCGCGTGTCACAATCCCAGATAATGCAGTTAAATGGGGTAGAATTTGCCAAGTCTTCATGACAACCCTTTGGGAGAGATATCACCATCTCTATTTTATAGATGAAAAAAATCAGTGATTAACAAAACTCAGGTTTGAACTTAGTTCCGATTCTAATTCCGGTGCTCTGTCCATATGACAGTTAAACAATATCAAAGAAACAAAGAAAACAACGTGCCCCTTGCCCACGGTAACCATCATCATTTGTAACTTGCAAACTCATTATCTCAGTAGAACACCTCTCTAACATTCTGTCCAGAGAGGGCAACGCAGAGGTAGACTCCTACTTTGCCGTGAAAAAGCTGAGAGACTGACCGCTCCCCACGGTCACAGAGCTGGTTAGAGTGGCAGAGCCATAGCCAGGTTGGGAATGCCCTGTCCCCCCCCAGGACAGGTCATTGTGTTCCACTGTCACGGAAGAAATTAGCCAAGCGCACCTGTCCTCCATCCTCTGGGCTTCCCCGCAAGCCTAAACTACGGGGGGGGGGGGGGGGAGTGGATACAAGGACTCTCAACCTCTGTCCCGCCACCACCCCCCCCCCCACTGCAGACTGCATTCTCCTCTCTCAAACAGCTAGCTTCACGTAATCTGGAAAAGAACATTCACTGTCACGATTTGGTATTTCCATTGGTTACTCCTTCCCTGCATACATGAATTTATCAAAGGGCATTGCTTACCCATCTACCGTCCAAAAATGTGCCACCAAGGATATCAAATTGTACTTAATGAGGAGCTGAAGAAGTACTTCGGAGGTGAGAGTCGTCTCGGGGCCCATACAGCAGGTGCTGCTTCGGTCTGGGCATTGCAGTGTCCAGCAAGCCAGCATCTCTGCCGAGCAGAGATTTCTTTGGACTAATTACTCATGATAAGGATAAAGACTTCCCAGCCCATTGACTAACAAAGATAAGTGTTTAAGTGGCCTAATTATGCCTGAAATGGCAAATCACCCTTACTAAAAAGCTAATGCTTTTCGCCAATACATCAACGATCCAATTCTTCCTTTGTCTTTATAATGATTGGGTTAATAGAGCAGGGAACTCCTTTCAAATTCAAGTTTGTGTACATTTGATTCACTGTCACTGTCTGACTTAGATACCTGTTTCCCAACTTCAGTGCGGTGGTTGCAGAGGGGGGAGGGCAGCGGTGGTGGTGGTGAGGTGGTTGGGAATTCTTAACACGTGGACAGCTAGCAAAATAGAACATATGTTTCAGGTACGTGATTTTTTAAAAGATTTTATTTATTTTTAGAGAAGGAAGGGAGGGAGAGAGAGAGAGAGAGACATCAATGTGAGGTTGCTGGTGGTCATGGCCTGCAACCCAGGCATGTGCCCTGACTGGGAATCGAACCTGCAACACTTTGTTTTGCAGCCTGCGCTCAATCCACTGAGCTATGCTAGCCAGGTCAGGTACGTGATTTTAAAAAATAACGTCCAAATATTTGCTTTCATTGGAGAACAATAATCTCTGCAAATAAGTGAGTCTCCAAGCTTCAAGCGACAATGGGAAAATGACCAAGGATGTTCTAGCAGAGAGCTTGTCTGTCACTGAACATGGGTTCCCAGGGGGTGGGGAAGTCTTCCTGGAGCCCCAAGGGAGTGGTGGGCGCAGAGCCGTAGCAGCGTGGGGGAGGAGGCGTGCCATTTCCAAGGCTGGACGCGCTGCAGCAATCCGCCAGTGTTCGATGGGGTGGGGGAAGGGAATCAAGGTCATAGTCTTAACTGAACGTGAACAGGGGCGTGGAAGAAAGCACTTTCAACGGCTAAGGTTACTAAAAGCCAAGAGGTGCTGTGGAATTTGGGGGAAATTGTGAGACCATTGAATTTCCTTCAGTGTCTACAGCTTTCTCATTAAGACAGACCCTGGGAGGAATCATTTTGCAAAGTGAAGAATTCTCCCTTTATGTGGATAGATTTCCTGTCTTGTTTAATGTTTTTTTATGTTTAGATTTTCATGTATTGACTTGAACATAAGGCTGTATTTCAGAAAATAACTGGGGAAAGTCATTGTATGGGGTGGGAGGAGTTGGTAGAAGTCCAAGAAACTTGCACCAAATCATGCAGAAGCGCCCTCTTTGATAAGTCCCTTGAGGGCTGGTCACAGATAATATTCTCTCCGGTGCGTAAAGTAGAAGGTTTCTGTTGGAAAACAGTGAAATAAATCCAGAGTGGCTTCCCGGAGAATGTAGATCCTTATTGGGACCCGGAGAGTATTGGGTTTGGTGGACATCCGACCCCTTCTTCCAAAAACAATTAGCACACTCTTTTGTGATGAGACGCATAGAGCTGAAGGAACACCGGTGAACACCCATGTCATAAGATGCTCCTCCGACAAACTCATTTTCAAAAAAAATTTGGTAAACCCTCCTCTTAACTGCCTCAGTACAGGGTCCAAAGCACGTCTGCGCAGTAGAGACTAGGAGCTCTATGGTAAAGAAAACGGCTCATGTCGTTCCGCGCACCACTCCATCCACACTTGGCCGTGCAACCCCCTTTTCCCACAACACCTAACGACGCCTCAAATGCAACGCCGTTTGGAAAATGTTGATCTAGCTGGAATGTGTTGAGACAGTTCAATTCCTTATTTATGTGGTAGGGAAAAGAGGGGAGAGGGATAACCCCACTCTGGGCCCAGCGCAGGGAAGGGAGTTTTCAAAGGTGACCCATCAGCTAGGACTGGGGACCTGGTCTAACTTCCAGCCGAGGTCTCTCCGCCCTGCATCATCCCGAAGGCCACACTCCTCCTAAAGGAAGCGGGCCTGGCCCTGCATCCCTGGCAAGCGGTAGCACAGCGGAGTATTCCGCAATGGCTCCGCTCCGGGAGGGAGACTCTGCGGACGTATCTTGCACTGCGGTGCATCTCGGGGCCTCGGCATGTCTGAGCCTCTCACGGGGGCGTCTCTCCCTGCGCCTCCCCATGTGGGTCTCCCAGAGTGGGTCAGCCGCAACTCTTCACAGGGAATTCTCAGCCTAAAAACCATGTTTTACCGAAATCCACAAGACCTGCAAAAATACTTAGATACCTGCTGGCATCTAAGTAAAAGCAATGTAGTGCTAGAAATCTCTTTAGTTTTTTATTGTCGTTGATGTTCTATTACAGTTGTCCCAATTTTTCCCCATTGTCCTCCCCTGCCCTGCCCACCCCCTGCTCCCACAGTCAATCCCCACCCTGTTGTCCAAGTCTGTGGGTCATTTGTACTCGTTCTTGAACTAGGCCCTTCCCCTTACTCCCGGGCTGATATGCTGGGAGAGGAAACTGAATTCACTGCCTCATCACCTTTGTCATGAATAAGTAAGGGAAGAGCGGCTTTCTGAGCCCACCGAGGAAGAGAGAGTGGTGTTCAGCTACATCAGTAATACTGTGGCGGGGGGGGGGTCCTGCAATCACACATTGTGAGTTGACTCCAGACTGAAGGCACCGTGACAACCCGTGAGGACACCAGCAGGAAGGCAGCATTCGGGCTTAAGTCCCCTCAGTCCCCTCCGTGGCGCTGTCCTCGCCCTCTCCCCTCCAACCCACTGTAAAGAAGGGGTGAAGCGTATCAGTTCACACTGGGGAGTAAGCGGTTGCTCAGATGATACATTACCTCCCCAGAAGTACCTGGGGTATCTGTTCACTGTCACTGCTTGTGGCGGTGGTCTCCTCTGGTAGCGCTTTCTGATGTAAGGAAACTTTAAACCAAACTTGGCGCCGAACAGAGCGGGGAGATCCAGTCCAGTTTTGTAAACTTACTTTCTGCATGGAATTCAGGAATAAGGGTAGTTTATATTCTCACAGTTATGATTCAAAAAGAGTATTTCCTGCCAAAACATCCGCCAGATTGAACAACTGTGGACTCCGACGAATCGCAAACAGCCAGAGGGAACAAAGCCACGGCACGCATCTTGAATTATGACAATGGTGTGACTTAAGATAGAAAAAAACATACACGTTTTAAATGCCTTTAGAATGATTCCACTGCTCAGAGATTGTCATGTTTTGGATTGCCAGAATCAGCGACAGGACGTGGGCCCCAGTGTCCGAGGCCAGGAACCAGCAGGACAGCATCTGGGCTGCACCACCCGCTGAGTGTGAAATGAGGATGCTTTTTCGGGAGAACCCTTGCCAGTCTCCCTTAGAGGCCTCCTCTGTTCTGGGCCAGCGAGGCCCACCAGTCCGTGCCACGACCTGGGTCATGGACACTCTCAGTCCCCAGCGATGGGAGCGCATGAGGTGTCGTCCCCAGATACTGCTGGTGTCGAGGAGGCCAGCCCTGGTGTGGGGCTCTGGTGTGAGGAAAACATGCCGAATATCGACCACTTTTCCCTCAGAGACATCGCTGTGCCCCTGGACTCTGGCACTCCAAATCGTGGTGGCTCTCTTTCACCGCTGGGCTGTAAAGTGCCCCCTGCCTGCAGCAGTAGAAGTCTACAGACACTCTCTCTCTCTCAGCCTTTGCAGCTCCTGTTACTACCTCTCTGGACTAATGCCATTCCTCCACAAAAATCTGAAATGTCAGTGTTCAAATCAAGCATCACTTACAAAGGACTCGGAGGGTGAACCTCTCGGCACCCAAGTTAACTTCCGCTGCCCCCACCCACCCATTCTAGTCTCAACAGGATGATTCTTCTCCCTTTTGAAAATAATTCAGATCAGATCATGACCGCCAGGGACATTCTTAGGATCAAAGGAGAAAGGAGAAAACCGGAAGGGAAGCAATGGCTAGGAAAGAGGGCGATGTTTCCCTGGGGCAACAGGGGAGAACACAGAGATAGAAGACTGACAGGCGTCAGCTCCCAGAGGAACCGAGAGAGGGTGGATGAACATGCCCTGTGTAGAAGCTCTTCCCCAGTAAAGTGAAAAATCCATTCACTTTAACTTGATCCCAACAGGAGACATCACAGGGCCACTTTCAGCAGATAGAAACATTCCACCCGCCTCAAGGACACACTGCAGCGTAAATAGCTACTGTTTCTCGGGTGCCTTGTGAATGTTTCCTGTACACGAACGTCCTGTGCAATTACACAGTGTGTTTCCTTCTGGGAGCTGCAGGCCCTTTATAAAGAGCTTAATGCTTTAGAAAGCAATTTCCTGGCTTCCTCCTTCCAGTACTGAAGAGGCTATCATGATCTAAAACGACCCATTCCTTGTCCTCCTCTGACAAATCAGGCATCTCTTGTGCCACATCCTTCTGGCTCTCCCGCTCCAGCCGTTGCGGGAAACCAGCATCTGGTGAATGTTGGTGGACAAGCCTTGCCCCAGCTGCACTGTCTCTTGCTCTCTACAACGGGCTTCTCTGGCAGGTACAAAGGGATGCACCAGTGCATGAGCAACCTGAAAGTAAAAGAAGTTACCCACCTGTGGCTTGACCACGGGAGGATGCAAGCTGAGTGGGAAATGCTCTCTCTGCAGAGCAGACCTCTGTTTTGCACAAGTGCATGTGTATAAGGATCTCCTGTGGAGTTCATTACACTACAATATCCTGGCCCACTTCCCACTGGGTATTCTGATTCAGGAGGCCAGGGTGGGGGCAGGGGCATGCATCTATAACACAGCAAGGTGATGCCAATGCCAGTACAGCAAGTTTGAGGGCACACTTGGAGAACACTTCTGCCATTATTCTACAAAGAGCCTCTGAGGCTCCCAGCCACCCACAGAAACTGCCAACTCTTCATGTGTTCCGCCTTATCCTCCCCGACCCCCCACCACTTCAGTCTCCCCAGTCCCTCACTCCAGTTTGCTGGGATCACTTCCCAAATACACTTCCCAACCTGTCCTTGCCTCGGGCTCCGCCTTCAGAGGAGACCTGGACAAAGGCAGGGGCCCTCAACTCCCACCTGCCCCCAACACTCCTGTTGGACCTCATCTGGCCTTGCAATTGCAAATCCTGCCTTCCTATTGCAGCAATAGAATGGGATCAGAACTAACAACTCGAGTTGGCTCTTCAAGCCACTAGGCTTCTCTGAGATCAAGTATTTAACGGGAGTTTGTGCTGTGGTTTTTCTCGCATGCAATTAAAGGACTTGGTTTGCTGACCTTTTTTTCTGGTACCTCGCTGTTGTCCACAAGCTTACCAAGGCTTTTCCAAATTCTCCAAAGGATCCCCCACAGCAGCAGAGAGGGACGGAGAGCTTCGATGTTGATACGTTAGGAGTCTACCCAGCAGTCCTACCTCTCTCCTAACTAACTGCACCTGTGCTCACACGGTGTCCCAGCCCCAGGGCACAAATCATCCTTGTCTGGTCCAATCACGACTCCAGTTCAGTGTGCCGTCGTCTGATGGCCACTCCCCTGACTTCCCGCTGTGAGCCTGCGTGTAGCATCCCTAATTCTGGCCAATCAGAAATAAAAGAGAACTTGAGAGCCCTCCTGAGGAGTAATTTTTATTTCCACTGAAAGAAGGATGAGTCATACGAGGACCTCTTCATGTTGCCTCCCTGGTCATCCCCACTGCTCTTGCCCTGGAAGGCAGGCATAGCGCCGAAAGCGATGACCTTGGTCTTGCAGCCGTGAGGGTCCGAGCACCAGCAGGAAAAACCACACTGCTGAGGCTGGCAGACCTGCTTCATGAGCCACACACTGCCTGGCTCCGGATCTTCCGTCTCGTCCGATCACTGACGTTATTGCTGAAGTCACCACTGGTCCTGCTATTTGCATTCAGAAGAAATCCTGGCTTGTATATGAAAAAGGATTTGTATCCAAAATATATAAAGAACTCCTACAAATCAGTAATGATGAGACAAACAACCCAATAAAAAGAGGCCAAAAAAAAAAAAACTTTAACGGGCATTTCACAAAAGAATAGCTGATAAACTATTTTTTTAAAAAGCTGCTCAAATAATTGCTATTGGGGAAATGTAAATTAAATCCACAGTAAGATACCACTACAAGTCTACCAGGAGGGAAGAGAGTCACAAAGATTTACGACTGGAGCGCCGGCAAGGATGGGAAATAAGTGGAACTCTCTCACACACACCGCTTGTGGGACAGTGAAACGGGGCAGCCACTTCAGAGGACCGATGGCCACGTCTAACAGAGCTGGGTGCCCGCCTGCACCGCAGGGTCATTTCAGCCAAGCCACAGCACCTCGCCCAGGTGACTCACTGCTTAGTGCCGGTCACACTCAGAGGTTCTGCCCCTCCCGGGAATTCCTCTACCCTCGAATCCTCCCCATTCGTGTGGGACTGCCTCCCCCGGTTGTATCCTTCCTCCTTTAGCCTTGCATGCTTGATATCCCCAAATGAATGCAAAGGCAGGTAGTTCATAAGTGACTTAACTATTTTTGAACCTAAAAGTAGTTGCTTAGGCTCACAGCGACTGACGCAATTTTGGAGATAGCTAGTAAATGTATTTTATATCAAAACTTCTCTGGATAATCTATGACTTGTGATAAGCACTTATATTTATGACCCCATTTCTCCTTACTAAATACATATTCATTTTATAGATTGTACATACATATCTGTTGATCTGAACTGGTTTTATAGTTAAGGGCTCAGAGAATAAATACTAAGATTTGTAGAGAAGTCTCTCCCATACCCACACACAGACACACATACAACCTCTGTCATTCCTGCCTTTCCATGTCAAAGCAGAAAGAAGAGAAAAGAAGGAGGAGGAGGGAAGGAAGAGGAAGAAGGAGAAGAAGACCCAACAGAGGGAAAGTGGTGATACTGCTGGAGTGCGAGAGAAAGGATTGCAAGAGCAGAAAACCAGCAGTCTCTGTCACAGCGTGACTGTGTGGCTTCTCTGCCCTTAATCTCAAGTTTGCCATTGGGCAGAGCCAGGGTTAAGGCTTTTCCAGGCAAGCAGGTCAGAGGGAACAGAGTAAAGGGAGCTGATGATGTAGACAAGGGAATGGTGGTAATAATCTACCGTGGACTTCGAGTCCAGAAGACAGTCACTTAGGTCATGAGGAGGGTGACAGTAACAAGGTGGTGCGGTGATGACACCGGAGGGCTTGCTGGACTCAGACAGCTGCTGGAGCAAGGTCCCGGGAAGAGTGACCTGGAAAGGGAATATGCAGTAGTTGGTGAGTGGGGCATCTTTTCTTAAATATAGATACTTGCTACCTGAAAATGGAAAATAGTTACTAGTAAAAGAAGGTCTAGGGTGTGACCACAGGAACGGCTGGCTGAGGTGGTGGAAGATAAGATCTTTGAAGGAATCAAGGGGCCAGTAGAAGAAGAGGAATCTATTTGGATATTGAAATCACCCAGAATATTGACAGGAGGAGCATTGGAAATTGAGACCGTATCAAGCAACGAGGGTCTGCAGGGGACCACCACACAGCCGCGGAGCCAGATGTCATGGTTTCCACTGGGCCTGGAGGGTCTGGAGACATTAAGAAATGATCTGGAAGTGGAACTGGGAAGCAGGGATGACAGGAAAGACAGATGCTCCCTTCTGAGGCTCCAAGGAATGAAGCACGTAGAAGGTAAGACAGTCACCGTGGGGTGCAAGTGAAGAACTGTACTCAGGAAGGAGCTTAATTTCAAAGCAAGAAGGTGAAGGGAACAATTGGAGAAGAGGCAGAGGCATACGGAATTTAACGTATGACCGAGGTGATCATATTATTCAAGGTAATAATTTAACAATCATTAACTTGTTAACTGGAACAATTCTGAAATCAAAGGGGGATGCTATCAATAATTACACGAGGCCACACAAGGCATAAACTGGGACCGTCCCAGGCAAACTGGGTTGTGTTGTCATCCTGCTTGTGACTGACGTACAGCGACACCCCTGCTACAGTTGAAGGGCAGAGATGCCAGCTTGCATGACCCCTGCTATCAGCCTCAGTGGCTTCCACCATCGCCTCTGCTTCCAGAGTGGACACTCTGCTGGCTCTTCCTGCATTTCGTGAGCAACGATGCAAAGTCTGGGCAGGGGGATCTGACTGACTGGGCCTCAGTCACATGCCAGTCTACCTGCAAGGGATGCTGGGAAAGTGTCGGGTTTTTTCAGCTTGCTACCCCGCCACCCTCTCTGCCTCCTACTACGACTCATCAGTGGCAGTGTCCTCAAACATAGGAGGGTGTTTCAGACTCTAAGCAGTAAAAAAAAAAAGCCCAAATATCCTCCAGAGTCACCACTGCCTCCTCCTTGGTTGAGGCCTTGAAAAGCAGCCAGCATCCTCTGGGTCTTCTACTTAATCTTGTAAGACATGATTAGGAGTTCAATTTCAGAACATTTGATTAATGATGTAGATTCAATCAGAGTGCATTTACTACTAATATCGCGGTAACTTCACATTGAAAGAGGTCGCTGCGAGCCATAAATCCAGTTTCCAAAAATGCCAATTTTACACAAATAAAATCGATTTGAAATTGATTAATTCACTGCCACTGACATTTTGTAATAAAATACAAATGATTTAAATTATCCTTAATCAATATTATAGAAGGATTGAAGGTCCCATGGTTTTTCCCATAAGCCACTTTGTGAGCTCATGCCTCACAGTGCTGGTAGGGCTCCACAGAGCTTGGGGCACGCCCGCAAATCAGTACACCCCGGTCCAGTGCGGCAGGTCTCCTGGAGCACGGAGATAACGTAGGGAGGCTTTTCCTAAATACAGATACTTGCTGCCTGAAAACAGACATGTCAAGGTTTATTTGGCACAACATTGGTGACGCAGAGCTCTTCTCAAATAACAGGATAACAATAATAATACTGGACCACACACTTCAGCCTGCATAAAAATCACCCCTCATCGTCTCTCTTCAATCTTTACCCAACCCGAAAGGTAAGGGCCCTAATAGGGTGTGGTAATTGGGGTCGGGGCAGACCGCGGTTTGCATTCTGGGCTTTTGCCATCAACTTACTGTGTGACCTGGGTTGAGTCAAGTAACCTCTCTGAGCCTTGCATTGAAAACAACTTTAGCTTCATTGTCCCTTCCCCAAATTTTGCACACGTAGAACAAAGCTCAATCCTTGTCAAACAAAAATATCTACATGCTCTGAACCTTCCCTCCAACAACTACATGTTTCTGGAGGGGAAACCACACACATATTATTATGTCAAGTCACCTTAATCTAATGACTCAGATCCCAAATAAGCACTCGACACTGCCCCACCATCCTACCAAAGGTCCCTAGTGACTTCCTGTCTGTACTCCCTGGACCTATTTGATATCTTTTCTCTATCTTTATCTCTCCAATGCATGCTCCCTGATCGGAACCCCCACTCCAGAACTTGATATCGCCAACAGACACTGAGTGAACTAAAGCAAACGCACGCACCTTCCACCAAGCAATCTGCTGGGCCTCCCACACATCCGCCCTGACTCTCTTCCTTCTTTCCTGACGCAATGAAAGGATTGTCCTTCCTCCCATGAAAGGCCAACTCCTCCGCCTGCTTCTTGTTAATCAGACCTTTGTCCCTGCAATTGGCCCCTCCTCTGCACTATTACTTGTTCCCTCTCTTCTGGATTATTCCCACTGACATACATGTATGCTCTCGTTCAGTCCATTAAAATTAAAAAGTAAATAAATATTCCTCTCCAGGTCCTACCCCCTTCATATATCCATCCAGTTCTCTGCTGAAATTCAAGGCACAGATACTCACAGTAGGGTTGGCCTTCCTCTGGCATTCAAGCTATGAGGTGTGTTTTTAGGAATAGAAAATCCTTGACACTCTACCCCTAAGTGCCCCTTACCTACTTGCAAAGTCAGAAATTTTACTCTTGAGTCCTTTGCCTTAAGGCTTTTGTTCCTGCTAAATATATACTACAAGACCCCTTCTTTAAGTTTCCTGTCACTTATCCCCTTGAGTAAATGAAGTATCCCATGCTCATGCTCAGGTGGGCGACAAAGAGGGAATGCATGAAAACCACTGCACTAACCAATAGAAAACCTCACCTTTGCTAAGACTGCAGTCTTTGGGGCATACACTTCCTAAGTCTCTTCGAGGCTAGTTCCAGCTGGGAAGCATCTTGGGGGTTTGCATGGGTTCTCTTCCCCAGGAGGTTGTGGGGAAGATCTGGGAATGGAAGACATGATTATTGAAGATTGAAGAACCAGCATCATCCAAAAGACAATTCGAAGTCAGGGTGCTAAATTTAGACATGTCCTTTCACCCCTTTGCCCTTCTGTGTTTTCTTCCCTCACACCCCTGCCCAACAGTTTTCTTTCATGGACTTATTTTGTGCCACAGGGAAAAAAATAGTATGCTGGGAAGGTAAACCTACTGTTCTTGGTTGACTCGCAAAGCAATGAAAAGCTGACCGAAGACCACCTGCACAGCAGAAGGTAGACAGGAGCCAAAGTAAGTGGCTCATCAAGGTCTGGCTCTTCCCCAGTGTCCATCTTTGTGCATCCTGAAAGATTTCAGTCAAAGGTGGAGATGATGTTTTCCATGGTGAACCACTGACCCATTGAAAAAATCAATGAAGGGCAGCAAACAACTAAAAAGCAGCCTAGTTACTTACTTCCCTTGGAGGCACATGAAGTATTCAATGCACATGCTTCCTAAATTATAAATAAGGAGGCCATGGAACAATTCGATAAAAGCAAAACAGCAAAAATAAAATAAGGAGAGACTTGTGAGAATTAGGAAAAGAAAGTCAGTCATCTCTTTTTAACACTTCCCTCCAAAACTCATCAGCTTACTAACTTTTTTGACCCTAACCTTTTAGCACAGGGTCCGTTAACCAGATGGTGCACCACAGGATTGCCTATGGAAAGCAGCAAAAATGCATGTCCCTGGGCCCACCACAGGATTTTGATTTATAGGTGATTCTCATGCCACATCCTCAGTGCAGACCTCAGGTTTATGCTCTCAGCAAGTCAGCCTTACCAGACACAAGTGGATAAAGAATTCTACATCTCTACCCCCATCGATATCATGTTCAGCCGTGTGACTTGATCTGGCCAATGAAATGTGGGGAAAGTAGCACGTGTCACATTAGGTAACAGAGCCGGCTCATGGTTCATTAGCCGTTTCCCTTCTGCCATCACGATCAGCACATTCCAGACAGAGGCTGCTCCATGCTCCCGAGTCCCACCGGGAAGACAAAGAAAGGTGTGGGGACCTGTAACGTGAACAAAAAAAATAAACCTTTGCCTTTGTAAGTCACTGAAATTTGGAGATTGTTTGTTACCACAGCACAATGTAGCCTACTCTGACTGATACATTACTACCCCCAAATAAAACATTATATCTCTTTCATATGCTAGAATATTCCTGACTCTGCTTTAAGTGAATGAAGGAACTGACACTTAGTGACTACTACTTACTTGGTGCTTTATATACAGTGTATTTTCAGAGATTTAACAGCCCTGTGAGGAAGAAAGTATTATCCCCCCTTTACACATAAGGAAGCTATGACTCAGAAAAGTTAAATAATTTGCCTAATAGTAGCAGGAAATGATTGATCCCGGCATTGGGCCCACTATCCATGCCTAGTTCTCAAGTCCATACTCTCTACCAAAGAAAAGTATTTGAAATACACCTACTTCTATCATTCTGTCTTTTATATTTTTCTTCTGCTCCACCAGGGTTTCCATTTGTGGTATTAGAAATGATAACTCATCATGAGAAGGAGAAGTAGGAGTGAATGCCTCAAGAAGGGAGAAAGGAGCTATTCACCCCAAGGCAGCCTCAGTGAGAAGCACTCACCCCATGCACCCATGATGAATCTCTTAGCATGCTTTCCGAACAGACAACTCTTGGGAGCATGTCTTACATGCTGGGGGGGGGGCGGGGGGAGCAAAGCTGATAATGAAAATGAAATCACAAATGCAAATTGCATTATATGTAACCTAGCTTACTTCAGAGAGTTGGAGGGTGCTAGTAACTGATTATAAAATATCCCAGAGGAGCTTGATTTCTTACCAAAGGAGTTACATACTTATATCCCCTTTAAAAAATAAACTGTCTTGCAAGTGTCATGCCGGCTTCTGAGTCTCCATTGCTCCCAAAATAAAGGTGGGAGTGCAGCCCAGAGCAAGCTGCAAAGTCCCCCATCACCCAGGAGCAGAGCCTTTCTCAAGATTATGCACAAAGCAGGCTAGAGGTCATAGCTGCCCTCCTACTCTGCAGCTCAGTCTGCTGGTCCCATTCATTTGCCGAGCCACGTCCTTGTGAACTAGACTGAGAACACACCCATCCGAATGTGACATTCTTCCCTGAGCATAGCATGACTCTAAGAGCAAAAAGTCACATAGTTCTTGAGGCTACAGGATGTACAACACACACACACACACACACACACACACACACACAGTGCATGAAATGTGATGTGCCTACCAATAAGTATTTACATTGGTTTCCAGAATATGTGTCGTCAGAGTTCCACATTGCAACACAGAAGGACATGGGTTTGTCAGGCACCCAACAGCCCTCCCCATACCACTAGCTCACTGGCAAGTAAAGTTGATACTTTGTCTCTGACTTGGCCTCATTCCTCTTTCTGAACTCATCCTCCCACTGCCTTCGACACCTACCCTTCACTCCTGGTAGTATTCATTTCATTCTAGTCCTCTGCTCACCTTACCGATCTGACCTTTGAGGGGTCTGATGTCACTCACGAGCATCGTAACATGAAAGAATGTGCCTCAAAGCCCCTCAGTCCAGGGACAGTCACATAAGCCATTTCATAAGCACTATTTCCTTGATCCAGTCTGAGCAGGCGAGGAAGGGGTTCAAGGAGAAAGGGGCCACTCTTGCTCCTGGGCGGCTCCCCTCTTGGCCGATGAAGAAGGCGGGTGCTGAAGCCTCTCTGCTTCCTTCACCCCCAGCCACCCAAACCTCCATTACCTAGAAGGTCTCGGATTCCCCAGACGCAAGCACTGCCTTGATTCAGTCCTGGGAGAAGCCAAGGGAACCTTGGCTTTAGAATTTCCCATTAGAACACCATACTTCCTAGAGTAGACCTGTGGAACTTTCTTAGCTGCACACCATTCCTTCCTATGAGAAACATCCTCTTCCCATTCTGAGGTGATTCTGCTCAATCCCCTGACTAGGAGGAGTTAGCCCCCTGCCCCCTGCCCCCCAGAATTGGGCAACAGACCCAAGTTGATTTAATTAGTGAAATTACTACCTCCCCAGTGAGTGGCTCTGGAATTAAGAGCATCCCAAACTCAGATCATTTCTGGAGCCATTGTCCAAGAGAGACACTGATCCCATATTGAAGGAGATAGGTATTTGAGCAGAAGAAAATGATCAGACAGAACTAGCGCATCGCTTTCTGGATAGCAATGTGAGAAGTAGGGTGGGGAGACCTCAGAAGGCCAGTTAGGCCCAGAAAGAGGTTGAATTGTCCTCAACACAGTCATGCAAGGGCTTAATAGTTTTCAACAGGTAAAGTAAAATCCGTGTTACTTCTAGGACCCCCCTTCTTCATGTGACATTAGACTGTTTTGTGTTTTAGAACTCTCATTTTGGCCAAAGATGCTTGCTTCTTAGATGAGCGAGGAGGAAAAGTGTTGTGGCTGTTGGGCCCAGAACACACTCTGCTCAGTCAACCTACTGCAGCTGATCCAAGCAGCACTTCCATTAGTATCTGACCAAAGAACAACGCTTTTTTATTAACAAGAAATGGAGGGACCGAGGATCCCACCTTTGCTTCTGAAGACAGGATGGGAAGGAGAAGACCTTACATGAAGTTGAGGGTGGAGAGATCGAGAATGATGAATTTTAAAGGAGGGGATGCATGAAAACAGGGAAGAGGCAGACCTAGGAGAGGGGACATTCTTGGGATATTCTCCATTCAAAGACCTAAGCTTGAGCCATCCCTGTGAAGTAGAAGTGTAGTATAGAGGAATTGTTCCTGCCGGAGGCAGGTCCGGTCTCTGGTTGTCTGACCCTCTAGGCACCTGATGCTGAGGATCCGTTGTATCTTCCCACAACGTATAGTGTTTGATCTGGTGAAGTCCGGTGAGGTGGTGGGTCCCACCTAGTCGTTTTAGGGTGTAGAGACGCTGTGGAAGACCTTGAGGCACACAGAGAGGGAGATTATATTTCCTGATTATTAAGTCCTCTCTACTGGGGTTGACACAGCCAACTTAGAGAAGGTGGCAGCGGGGAGGCAGTGCTAGATTCAGGGCACATGTGACAATGCCTGCCAATGACTATTCATCCCTGCTATTGATATTCAACCCATGACCGTCTAGTCAGAGCTGGAGGTTTATAGCCATATTAGTAATGTTCGTCAGAAATTCAGTTCTCTCCGAACAATTTCACTGAATTGTTTGGGATTTTCACTAAGCCCATTATAATATATTTACTGGGAAAACACGTATACCCCAGAGATAGTATATTCTTAATAGTCAGAAAATCATTGAAAGAAAGGAGGCCCAATGGTTTAGAAAGGTAAGAGTAAGGAGAAAAATATTCATTTAACATGTGGCATTTAGAGAATCTGAAATAGCACGTCCTTTAAAGCACTACTCTTTCCAGGAGAAAATGTACTGAGAGTCACATTTTATTAACGAGGTAGAATTAACCTCTCTGGAAACAACAAAATTCATTATATAAAGGTAACACTTTCACCATAATACTGAACAACAGCGCATTCAGGAAAATGACAGCTAGCCCAGAAGTCATACCCAACCACACCAGACATATGGGTCATTTAAAAGTCCCAACTTAGAAGCTATGGTTCTAGTGAGCTCAATTTTCAGTGCTTTCATAAGAAGAATTGTACAGCACACTGAACTACAAGTAAAAAGACTTAAGGTTTCATCTTATCTATGCTACTAATTACCTCTGTGGCCTTGAATAAGTCATTCACTGTCACCAGAAATAAAATATTATGATCTCCAAGGGACTTCTAATTCTAACCTTCTATGAGTAAGTGAATACTAATTTAGGTTAAAGAAAAAAATCTCTAACTTAAGGAAATTTTGAGTTTGACAGTAATGAGTTAACTGACAAAAAATTCACTGGCAATGATTTTGTTAAAATTAAAATAAAAGCTACTACTTAGTGAGCACTTATTCTACACTGAGTCTTTCATATATGTCATTTCCAATTATTACTAAACTTATAAAGAATATTCTTATTCTTATTTTACAAACCTGGAAATTGAAGCTCAGAAAATGCAGGTAAATTATCCAAAATTTACACAACTATTAAATGGCAGAGCCAGGTTTCAATTACAAGTCTTATGCAAATGTTTTGCTTCTTTTTTACTGCCAATTTTATTTTCTTTGTACAAAAATTCAAACAAAGAGTACAAGGAAATCTCCAAGACCCATGATGGGAACTTTCTGAGAACTATTTGAAGGAGGAGCATGACAGAGACGGACAGATGGCCCCAAAACCCGTGCCTGCCTGCAGGGGAAGTGCTGCCGGAAGGCGCACAGCCAGGTACCACGTTTCCTAGTGCAACCCCCAAGTGGCTCAAATGTAAGGCCACAGAGCTGTCTTTCCCACCGAATATGAAAAAATAAGTAGTATTTTTCGCTTAGAGACCATGCCTTTGAGAAGTACATGGGAGCTGCACAAACCCCCTTTTCTCAGCAGACGAGAGCACAGAACTCCAAGGCCACAGAGGATGTGAGTATGCCACACGGCAAAAGGAGCCGGGGTCCCTGAGTCACTCTGTGGAGGAGATCAGTGCGTGTTATGTTCGTGAGAAAGAACTTTTATTATGTGAGGCACTAACATGTTAGGGTTTGTTTGTTACACACCTAGCACTTCCCTAACTAAGACGGGGTATCAGATGAACTGTGCAGTAATCCTTTATCTCTTTGCCCTTGCATTCCTCTAACACAGCGTTTCTCAAACTGCATGTTGGGGAGAGGTGCAGGAGTTGGGGTGGGAGGATGGAGAGTTGCAATTTCATGCTCTAAGTGGGGGGTATGGAGAGTGTGCATCCAATTGCTCCAGCCCATTCACAAACACATCCCATCTTGGTGACTGTGGCACACACGCACATGGTCATTATGGTGTGTACCAACACACACACACTGCACCCACCTCTGCAACAGCCCAGGCACACATATCCGTTGAGAACCACTGCCCTAACCTTGAAGATCATCACACCTTCTACTCCCACCTGCAACCCATCTTTCTAACCAGTCCTACCCGCACACAGAGGGCATGTGACAGGGACCACACCACCTCAGGGGCTCCACATTATACTAACTTGGCTACTGTATTTGGTTCCTAAGCATGTGATACCCAATTACCACAAACTCGGTGACTTAAAACCAAACCAACCTATTCTCTTACATGGTTCTGGAGGGCCAAAGTCCAAAATCAAAGTGAGCTACTTCCCCCCAAGGACCACATGGGAGACTTTGTTTCGTGCGTCTCTCCTAGCTTCTCAAGGCCGCCGGCAATCAGCGTTCCTTAGTTAGTAGGCACAAGACTCCAATCTCGGCCTCCGTCTTCACACGGCCTCCCCTCCCTGAGCATTTGGTTCCGAATTACCCTCTTCGTACGAGGACAGCGGTCCTATCGGATTCCAGGCCCACGGTAGTCAAGTGGAACCCTGACTTGATTACACCTACAAAGTCTTCCCCTCCAACCAGGGTCATACTCACAGACACTGGGGTCCATCTTCAACATGTATTTTGGAGGGGGCACGATTCACTCCACAGCAGCTACTAAGGTGGTCCTCATAACCAGGTTCTTATACCTGGCCCACTGTGATCTAATCTAAAACTAAGCCTCGTTCAGCCAGGCTCGGGCAGAGGTTCAAGTCTCATTCCCTCGTGCACAGCTTCTAGCCCTGCCTTTCTCTCTCGTGTTCTCATTGGAACGGCTGTCCTGCCTCTGCCAGCCCCACCACAGCGTCCCTTCCTGCCTGCCCCCGAGTCACCGTGATACAGACTCCCTCTGTGTCTAGACATCAGCCTGCGCCCATTCGGACATCACCTGGAAGCTGACCCTGCACTCACCCACCTCGGGCATCAGTAGTGGACTGGATCCTCAGTCTCTGTCGGTCTGACAAACTATCCCCTCGGGCCCAGAAAATGTGCCTCTGATCTGGGGGAGGGAGTCAGGGGAGTATAAATGGGGTATTACACCCAGGAAGTCAGAGTAGGCAAAGCTCCCCAGGAGAGCCCAGAGTTGCTGCCGCCGTGGAACGCCGTGCGTGTGCTGAACAGCCTGTGCAGAGCGAGTGCGTGGAGCCAGGCCATCACAGACTCCCAGAGTCTGGCTCATGCACATGCAGGATATGCAGCCACCACAGGCCAAAGCCGCCCCAAGGTCTGATATCAAGGACAGCCAGGACAAGTTCAGGACAATGCAGGTATCTGTGTTCAGGCCAGGAAGGAGGTGGGAATCCCGGGAGAGCAATGGAGAGCACCACTCAGGTCTTCATGTCCAATCACGCCCGTAGCCAATCCGACATGAAGCAAGTTTCCTGCTCAACTTCCGCTGCACTGCGTGTTGGGGCAAATACCCATTCCAAGAGAGGTGCAGCCTTGAGCCATGGAAGAGAACATGTAGGTGAAAACAGTTAAAACAGAAACAATAGACTTTTTTAAAGCCAGGTGTTACTTGAGAGATTATCTTCACTTCCCTCGCTTTACAAATGAAGAACCAAGTTCCATTTGCCTGTTATAACTGAGACAGAGGGAGAAAGAGAGAATGAGAATTAAGTAAGTCAAGGCCTGCAGTTACTTCCCTGCCCGGTTGCCAACTGGAAGCCCTGTATAGGCAGAACAACAGGTCCACCTCACTGTCTTCCCAGACTTGAAGCAGCAGGCCTTGAAGCAAGGAGATGACCTTTGCTAGGAGCACCTCCACACCTGAGGCTTCCCAGGCGGCACTCAGGGACCCCCAGCTCGATCCCAGTTTGGAACACCCAGGCCTGAATGTTCAGGGTTTATGAAGCTGACTCTTACCCTTTCTCACTGGAAGGCGGCTTTGGCTGCAGCCCCTGCTGGAGGCAGAATCACCTCCGAACTGTGTAGAGAAGGTCTGGGAGCAACAACTGGGCTAAAAATATCTTGGCCTCTTTGATGCAGATCCTGCTGAGAACCCTGCACCTCTTCTAAGATGTGCTCGAAGCAGAGGAGTCCTCAGATTGGGGCAACAGGAGACACTTGAGGGGCTGGGCCGTTATCAGGCCCCATTCCTTAGCAAGCCCGACCCTTGGGGCAATCAGAGGGAGAAATCTCCATGCTGGCATGGCCCCTCGCCTGTCCCGTTTAATCAAACAGCACGGCAAGCTGGTGAGACTTGCCTTCGCAGCAGGGCCCTGAGCTGCCTGCCAAACAGCTCCTGTGAGGAGCTCTGAAAGACAGAGAGAGAGAGAGAGAGAGAGAGAGAGAGAGAGAGAGAAGCCAGCAAGCAGTGTCGGTGTGATGGGAAGCGGACGGACCCCAAGGGACTGGGGGCGGCTTTTCAGAGGAAGGACGGAGAGGCTGGGCCAAGCCTTGCACCTCAAGTCTGGCTGGGAGGGTCCCTAAGGCAACCTGTCATGGGCTCTTCAAAGAGGTGCGACATCCAAGCACAGAGCACCCTTCGGGGGAGGGGCAGGTAGCATATCTGAAGACTGGCTTCTTTGTACCATGGTCCAGTCTCTCCGCATCTTGCCCCCCCACCCTGTCCTTCCCGGATGGGACCAGCGGCTCCCCACCGTCAGACCCTCTCTCTCCCCCAGCTTCAGACTCCCCACCAATCTGAGCGTCCCCAAGAACTTCTGTGTTTAATGATCCTCAGTTTCTAGGAGGCGGTTTTAAATGGGTCACTCTCCCACTCCCTGCCCATCTGACTTCATCTTTAACAAGCTTCTTCGCTCCCAGAAGTTTTGTCAAGCAGGGTATCACGGCCAGAGAATGCACCGAGAGGGATCTTCGAGAGCGCCGAGTCCGCCCCATCACTCTTCCGAAGAGAAAGCTAGAGTGCTATAATAGCACTAAATATACAAAATGTGCCGGATGTATTATGCTATATAATAAAATGTTAAAAACTGTAACTTTGGGAACATTAAGAGTAGAGACCATAATAAAAGTCATATCGAGGCAGGTCGTGGCTGGAGCCACCTTACACACCTTGGTTATACAACAAGACAGTGTATTAGTTTGAAACAACAGAAATGTGTCCTCTCACAGCTCCGGAGGCCAGAAGTCGGAAATCCAGGTGTCGGCAGGGTTAGTCCCTCCCGAGGGCTGAGAGGGTGAATCCACCCCATGTCTCCCTCCTACACCCTGGTGACAGGGGCAGTCCTCGGCATGCCGTGACCCACAGAGGCATCCCTCCGATCGCTGCCTCCTCTTCCTCACGCACAGCCCGTACCTCTTCTCGTCATCCCCCTCTGTGCGTGTCTCCCTTCCTCTCCATAAAAGGGCCTCCAGAACATTAATTTAGGGCCCGCCCTAATCAACTGTGACTCTGTCTGAACTTGATCACATCTGCAAAGACCCTATTTCCAAACCAGGCCACATTACAGGCACCAGGGGTTAGGCCTTCAATATGTGTTTTGAGGGGATACAATTAATCCAACCCTTAACAAGCAATAATATCTTCCCCATCTACTTACTCTTGAGGGTAATAGACATTAAAGGGCTTTGAAACACATACAGTCTGTATACAAACTTTTAAGCTTCGTGAACCAGAAGTGTGTTTTTTAAAACCCTCTCACATCTATTTTCCTCAAAAGTAAAGGATGAAAAATATATATCCTTAGTTCCACTCCACTTCCTCCCTGTGCAGTATGAGTAGTATCTGCATTGCTTTTCTTCTTTTCCTTTTAATTTTTATGTATTGATTTTAGCGAGAGAGATGAAGAGAGAGGGAGAAAAAGAAAGAAAGGGAGAAACACAGATTTTTGTTGCACTTATTTGTGCATTCATTGGTTGGTTCTTGTGTGTGCCCTGACCAGAGATCGAACCCATGGCCTTGGTGTAGGGGTACAGTGCTCTAACCACCTGAGCTACCCGGCCAGAGCAACATGGCTTTTTCAAGAACCTAATCTCTATACATGGGACAATGAGTAATGACGAGGGAGCAGTGTTTCTTGGGCCACATTTGATTTCATATTCACCCATGCTGTCAGTGAAGATAACTGATATCCCACCCGAGCAGTAGTCCATGAGACGTGTGTGTGTGTGTGTGTGTGTGTGTGAAGGACTGGAGAGGAATCTGAAAAGGGCTGACAATGAACTTGGCTCCTTCCAAGGAATTTCCAAGACAGAAAGAGCCTTGCATCTGCACCCTTGGCACTTCCCCTTCTCTTCTGAGCCTCAGCTCCCTCGTTGGCCAATTCTTTCAGCACCCAAGTAACTCCTCGTGGCTCTGATGATGAGCTGGCTGAGGTTCGGGGGCCACCTCACCCGCTCACGATTACTCAAACACATATTGGCAAAAACCAGGGCCGGCACGTACAACATCCAATTTTGAAGTTCAGAGATTTTTAAAACCTGTTTCAGCTCTTCAGAGAACCGAGATGCTCAAATCCAATTAAAAAAGGTAGGGCCGGGGCAGCTTCTGGGTTTGGAGTTTAGATAAGAATGCCGACGTCTAGGGGAAAATTCAAAGGTGAATCCTGTGAGGGTTGCAATGAGTCTAGGAACTTTAAATGAGTTTTGGCTTTAGCTTCAGCCCGAGTGCCCATTAAAACGAAACTTTTCTTGGAGGAATCAGATCCTAAGTTCAGCTCATTACCGTTTCCTCGGAGTGAATGAAGGTCCATGGAAGCAGGTTTGACTGCAAGACGAGAAGGCCGTCTCGTGTCTCCCGGTCCATTCGCAATTACAAACCTCGGAGGCGCTCAGCCTCACCGTCTCCTGGGCCCTGTGCAGGGGATGAAAGCAGCCCGTGACCCTGCGTCTGCCCTCGCAGAGTTTAGAATATCATGGGAGAGCTGATTTGTGTATCTGAAACAAAGAATCTGAAATGATGGCATAAAATGCAGTGCTGAAGAAAATATAACCAAGGTCGCAATGCGCAGGGGAAGCCCCAGGCAGCCGGTGCACAGAGGGCTCCATACTGTGCGGAGCTGCAGAGCAAACTCCCTGGGGTCCCTCCGCGCAGGTCACAGCAGGCCTGGCTGCCGTTTCTGACAACCCTCCCTTTGCAGCTTCAGAACAATTCCAGCCATTATTCCAGTGTTTCTCCACTGTTTGACTACAACACACAGAAAGAAAAATACTTGCTATTGCAACTCGACGACTCACACAAACATCAAGAAATGGTACTGTTCTGGATTCATTTCTTTAGCTCTTCTAAATGCACTCGCCGCCGTTCCGCGACTAACGCGGATGGATCACAGCTACAGACTCTCTGGCCTCCAGCCAAAAGGTGGGTGTGGGCGACGGGAGGCACCAGCAGGAGGTGGAGGTGGCAGCCGGGCATTTGTTATTCCGGCTCCCCCCTGCCAGCTTACCGAGGGAGGTCCGCTTTCTTCTTCTGAAGATCAAGGCACCTGTCACTCACCCTCCCCTCAGAGTATTCTGGAAGCTCTCTTTCTCTGAACCTCTTCACTGTTAATATGATAAGGCCTCCCTTCTGTTATTAGGTGCACATACTTTGCCACCTCTGGAGGCTTTTGCCTTTGCAAATAGTCTTTTTATCAAACTCTCCTTAGATTATTCTATTTGAATGCCATCTCTTTCCTGACAGTATCTCATGATACAAATCCTTGCCCTCACTATGTGTGATGGAACCTGATAAGTCTTTACTGCATGCTTAAAAACAAACAAGCAAAAAGTCTTTTCTCTCACGTAATTCATTTCACAGCCAGCTAATGGGCAGTGACCCATAGTTTAGGAAACAATACTAATTTTCATTTTTAAAAAAATAACAGAGCTTGTTCTTTTAACATAAACCATATTCCCATCAGTGGGATGTTAGCAGATAATCTTATGGCCTGGATGAGCTCCTGGCCAGCCTGGCACTCCTTGATCTGTAGCTTCTATTTTACATCTGGCTCCGTGTTCAAGGTCTCATCCTATACCTGGGCTTCTCTCCGTCCTGGTACTGGTTTTGCCTTGTCCCTAGTGGGCCTGTGACCTGGCCCGAGTCTGAGCCACAGGGCCTGCTGTACCAGTTTCCTAGGGCTGCTATAACAGATGATCACAAACTTAAAACAACATAACTTCCTCCTCTCACAGTCCCGGAGGCCACAAATGGAAAATCAAGATGTCATCCCAGCCACATTTTCTGCAGAGGCTCCAGGAGAGACTCTCTTCTTTGTCTCACCCAGCGTCTCACAGCTGTAGGCATCCCTGGGCCTGTGGCGGCCTCACTCCAGTCTCTGCCCCTGTCTTCTCTGTGTCTTCTCTGGCCTCTCTGTGTCTTTTCCTCCGTGTGTCTCTTCTACAGCCTCGTCGTTGGAGTTAGAAACTCCCTGGATACTCCCATCTCAAGAGCCTTACCTTCATTACATCTGCAAGGAGGCTGTTTCCAAATAAGCTGACTTTCATAGGGTTCCCACAGCTTTCAGAGCCACGATTCAACCCACCACACCTGGTAACTTGCCAAACCGCCAGCTCCATGAAGAGCTCGTCCCAGCATATTCAGCCGGGACAGACCCTTGACACCAAAACACTGGCAGACGCCTGCCTAGAAGGACCACCCAGTTCAGAGACAGCTGGGTGTGACCCGAGCAGCAGGTCAGGCCCCGTGGACAGCAGTGCCAAGGAGAGCAGCTCTGGGCCCCTGTACTTTGGAGTTCTGGTCACACTGGTCGGCGGCTAATTACCTTGTTTGGCCTTTGCTTCTGCCCTGGCCATCCCAGCCACAACTTATTCTCTTCCCCACCAGTTGACCCAAGGGAGCACGAAACATTAAACCACAGAGCAGGGAAGATGGGCCCTGCAGGAGGAAAAAGGTGTCAGAAAGTGAGAGGAAGAGCGGTAACGTGCGGAGAAGAGCGTGAACAAAATCACAAGGTGGCCTTATTCTTTAATCCAGCGACAAACCTGACTTGAATCTCAGCGTCGCAGTAACATCTTTGAATTTCCGCCAGAGTGAAGGGAGCATCTTCCCTGCATGACTGTTAACGTGTTATGGGCACTAATTTCCCTTGGACACTGAAAAAAAAAAAATCTCCCTGCAAAAATGAAAATGTGCTACTGGCTTCTTCCAAAGATCATTTCACTCAATTGACTGTTTTATACGAGTCTGTCTCAGCCTTCCGTTCAGGACCACCGGAGCGCGTCCCCTCTCTGTCCCAGGTGCGGGCTCTACCCATCGGCATGCTGCGTGTCGCCGCGGTATCTGACTCTGTGAAGTGCAGCCTGGCATACGTGCACCTCGAGAGAAACTGCTGGCATTTTCATAAGCTTTTATTCTAGATCCCATTGTTTAAATCTAAGAATGAATGAATGAACCATAACCCCAATAATCCACTTTGCATGGAATATGCATGGAGCCCAGAAGGCCTCTGCTAAGGCATCCCGGCAGCCAGTGCTGAGTAAAGATAAGGGGAGACAGTCCTTAGCTGGGCCTCCCGAATGCTGGCAGTGGGAGAAAGCTGAGGCTTTCCTGTTGCTTGTCTCACCAGAAATGAGCACACTGGCCAAGCCCGAGGAGAAAGCCCTTCACCTTGTAGAATGCAGACTACCCAGCCCTGCCCCTGTGGGAACCAGCTCACCTGAAAACTGTTAAAGTAGATGAAAAGGATGGAACCATTTTCATGAACAAGGTGACACCCATCCCCAGGTTTTGAGCCACTTACATTAGCTTGATGTCGCCCTCTGTGAAAAGTATAAGTCACCTGCATTATTCCCCTTCAATGTACTTTTACCTGAATACCCAGGACTGGCCATTAGCAGCACGATAAGTGTCGCACGTACTGCAGTAGGAATAAAGTGGGCTTTGATGTCTGAAGGCATGGATTTGAACCTTGACCTTAACGTCTGCTGTGTAGTGAAACGGGGAGAGCCATTTATGACCCTCTGAGCCTTTGTTTCATTTTCTCTTTGGGATCTGGGAATAATAGGAATACTTCACTCAGGGGTTTGCTATACGAGCGAAGTGACAACATTCAACAAATATATACTGAGCAGCAGTTAAGTGCCAGACACGGTCCCAGACATTAGGGTACATCAGACAAAATGGACAATGAATCTCATCCTCTCTGAGATTACAATCTAGTGATAGAAGCTAGACAACAGACTATTACTTAAGTTTTTCCTGATTTTCTATTGAATATTCTGTACTTTTATTATTAACCTGCAGTAGCTTTAAGATACATTCTGCATACAAACCTTTCATTGACTATAGTTGATCTATAGGTACATTTGCCCATTCATGGCTTGTCTTCGTCTCTCATTGTCTTTTGGTGAGCAAAAATAATGTTAACTTAATGTAGTAAACTGTATCAATCCTGTATTTTATGGTTAGAATTTTTTAGTCTTTTTCCCCACACCCCAAAGTATTGAAGATATTTACCTATATTACCTTCTAAAAACTTTTATGATTGCCATTCACATTTTGTCCTGCATCTACCTGAAATCGTTTTTCATTTATAGTCTGAGAAAAGGCCCTGCCTTTTTTTTTTGTCTGTGTGAACATCCAATTACCCTAGCATTATTTACTGAGAAATGTTCTTTTTCTAGTAGTCTCTGGTCAGCTTCATCACAAATCAGGTGTCCACACATATGTTCATAAACACCTGGGTCATCTCTTCTATCCATTGGTCTATTTTCAACCTTTTTGTCAATGCCACTCTCTCTTAATTACTATAAATTTACAAGTCTCCATAGTGAGTGGGCCAAGTTTTTCCAAGTTTATTTTCTTCAAGAGTGTCTTGACTATTCTCAGTCTTTTAATTTAAGTACAGATTTTAGAATAAGCTTGTCAAGTTCTGAAAAATACCTAGTTGGTATTTTAGCTGTGACTGCAATGAACTATAGGTCCGTTGGAAAGAACCGACATCTTTGATATAAACTGTCTATGAATCAATAAATCTACATGTCTATGGTCATTTTCTGTAATATTCCATGTGGGCTTGAAAATTAATATACATTCTACTTGTCGGGTATAGTGTTCTATTTATGGGCATAGTTTTACTAGTAGTTTTATACGTTGTGTTGTTCAAGTCATCCATATAACTAATAAGTTTTATCTGCTCTTGTCGATTACTGAGATGTTTAATCACGTCCCATTGTGACTGCACATATGTCTATTTCTCTTTGTAGTTTTATTAATTTTTGATATAGATATAGATATAAAGAAAGAGAGAACATGTTTTTGGGAACACACAAATCAAAAGTGCAGATGAGGCCAAATTTTTAAAAACTCAGCAAGAAACTGGAGACTTAAAAAGTGACCACAGATTTAAAAAAAAAAAAGAAATCAGAATTGAAAAATAAAGCAATGACAAAAATTAAGAATTAAAGGGATGGCTTTAATCCCAAATGAGACACAGTTGAAAAGTTACTGACCTTAAAATTGGGTTAAGAGACTCCGTCGAGGTTAAGCCTGGACAGACAAGAAGACGGAGAGTACAGAGGCACAGGTAAGAGACATGGAATGTGCAATGAGAAGATGCAATACACAATTGCTTTTCCTGGAAGAGAAGCAAAAGCAACATTTGAGAATATAAGATGAAGAATTTTCCAAAACTGATTAATTTAACAAGCCTACGGGGCTTAAGTGGTCCGGGACCATTAATCCAATTTCAAGATGAGGTTTTGAGTCTACCCAGAGGACTGAAAGTCAAGCTGTGGTGCATGTGAGAACTGTTTCATTTCAGATTAACTCTTACCTACCAGGGCGAAATCCTATTCCAGTCCTGGGTACCTGCTGTTTTTCTCTCTAGTCCCAGGAGTCTGCCAAAGTGCAGCTCAGAAGCTCAGATGTTGTATCAGCTAGCCAGCAAGGAGAAAAGAGAAGCCACTCTAGAGGCACTCCTCATTTTATTACGCTTTGCTTTATTTCGCTTCATAGCTGTTGTATTTTTTCACAAAGTGAAGGCAAAACCCTCTGCCAGCAAAAAGATTACAACTTGCTTTAGTACAGTGGTCTGAAACAAAACTAGCAGTATCTCTGAGGGGTGCCTGTATATACTTCAAGCAGAGAGGCGTTAGTTACTATAACCAGAGAACTGGTTGTAACAATGTTGGAAGAACTTGCAGATAGCTGTCCTCCTGCTGCCTCTTCACATGGTCATCCTCTGTGGGCACACACCCCGGGGTCTCTTTTGGCGTCAAAACTTCCCCTATTTATAACAACACCAGTCATACTGAATTGGGGCCCATCCTAACAGCTTTATTTTCATTTAATTACCTCTTTAAAGGCCTTATCTCATCCTGAGATACTAGGGGTCAGAGCCTCAACACGTGAGTTTTGAGAGGACACAATTCAGCTCACAAGACCTCTCCTCTTCAGAACAGAGAGTGGTGTCATTAGGGAAGCTGATGAAATCATGGACCCCCAAATATAAATGGAGAACATTTTGCATGTAACCTCAGGAGGCCTGAATATTCCTTGAACCCCACCTTTTTCCCCTCTAAGTGTTATATCCATCTACTAAGTTCTCTAAGTTCCTCTTCAGGCTTTTAACAATTATGATTCCATGATTCTAGCTGTAAAGGAAGCACCCGAGAACTGTGATGATGGAAAGATAAAATATAATGAGGCCAGAGGCTTACGTCACAGTGTGAGCACTAGAAGATAAGACATGATTATGAGGTGGTGGTTTGGGGAGCCGGTGGCTTAAGCAACCTCAGACACTGTGCTCCTGGCATCGCATTCTTACCTTCACTACAAATTCTACCTGGGCAACAACTGTCAAGAGATAGGCCTCCTGGGTGAAGGAGAGACGGTACCAGCTAGCTTGTGGGCAAGAATATTTTGCCTGTGGAAAACCCTGATGCTGCCCTGAATAAGGGTGAGCTGAGGACACAGGGTATTTTTTCTATTAAGGTCACACTACTCAGTGTCCTTACATTCAGTGCAACCAGAGCTATATTTTTTCCAAGCTCTGCATCATTAAAATTGAATCCATATGTTTTCAACTCATGAACAATGGGCTCATTAATGAGTTGTATGGCGAGACAAGTTGACGTCCTCAAACTTTTCAGACTTTGCAGTGACTCTTGTTTCTCCAGTTATTTTCCTTAGAAACAAAAATGTGTTGTGTCAAAAACAATTCAAACACACTAACCACAGACTCGACAGTCTTACCCTGCCAAGCCCTGGAGGGAGCTTAGAGTGTCTGTGTGGAGGGGGAGAGTGTGGTGGCCTCAGACAGCCTGTGTTCCTCTCTTTATTGCATTGGAATTCTCTGCTGCCTTTGACATTCAATCCTGAACATTCCTCCAGGTCAGTGATGTTGAACTTCTTAACCAGTGTATTTTACAGTTTACAAAGGGTTTTCTCATCTACCACCTCCCTAGATCCTCAGGAACACCCCATGAAGTTGGCACCTCCAGCCAGCACTTTCCCATTTAACAGAGAGGAAGATGAGGCTCAGAGAAGTAATCTGTCCTGCTCAAGGGTTCAAGGTATGACAGCCAGGCTCCAAGATGGTCCCAATGGTCCCTGCTTCCCACCTCGTACTAGGAGTGGGCTGTGTGAACAGTAACAATAGCACTTGGTAGAAATAATATGTCACTTCCAAGAATAGGTGAGAAATACACTGTGATTTCAATCTTGAAATCTCTCTCCCTCTCCCTCTCTCCCTCTCCCTCTCTCCCTCTCCCTCTCCCCCTCTCCCCCCTCTCCCTCTCTCCCTCTCTCCCTCTCTCCCTCTCCCCCTCTCCCCCCTCCCCCTCCCCCTCCCTCCCCCCCCTCTCTCTCCCCCCCCCTCCCTCTCCCCTTCCCCATGCCCACAATCTGGATGAAGCCAGCTATCACATCACGAAGACAACCAGGCAACTTACGAGAGACCTAATGGTGAGGAACTGAAGCCTCCAGCCCAGCCAACAGCCAACAGGAAACTGAGACTTACCGAAAACCATGTGAGCGAGATGGGAAGTGGGTCCTTCAGCCCCAGTCCAGCTCTCAAATAACTGCAGCCCCAGCTCATTAGAGACCCGGAGCCAGAACCACTCAGCTCAGCCATTCTTGCACACTTCACTCACAGTAGTTGTGAGATAATAGTACTCATTGTGTTAAATGACTAAGTTTTAGGGTAATTTGTTACACAGCAATGGATAGCTGATACACAGGGTCCCATGCGTTCCATGCCAACATGACACAACAGTAATACTGTACATGTAAGTTTCCATCATCCCTAGGTGGTGAATCCTATATTCACTAACATAAGCAGCTTTTAAAATCAAGATACACCAGAGTCCTGGGTGATGGGAAACTTAGAGAAGAAATGTTTTGCATTTGGCAACAGAGAACACACTGTTGCTTCTATATTGCTCTTTTATTCTTAAAAGCTTATTGGCAACATTGTCTATTTGATCCCAAGAGAATAGCCTCAAGCTGGAAGCAACCCTGCCCTTTAAACTCTACTTTCTAGGTTATAAATACATCCACTGGCCAGTTCTCACCTGCTACCAGTGCCCCTACTCACCTTTAAGACTTCCTCCGGAGAGGTAGGATTAGAGATATCTTATCAGTGCTCACCTAAAGAGCCTCTAAATCACCTAAACATCAAAATGGTGGCAGGAAAATGAAGACAACTATACATGAACGACAATAAAATTAAAAATAAAAAATAAATATCAGTTCATTAAAAAAGCCCGGTCTACTGGAGTTTGTGGCAGACGGGGCCGTTGAGAGCATTTCTGAGTCTGGATGCTCAGTCCCCATCGTCTAGTCTGCCCAAGCAAGGAACTGGGTTGCCTTTTACCCACCCGATCAGTCATCCTTGGGACGGTTCTTATTTCCCAATACGGTGAGCCTTTGCTGCTCATTTGGCAAATCCTCTTCTGCAGAAGTGGCCTAATCTTTGTCCACAGATCTCTGCGTCTGGCTTCTGTGCCTTTTCATATTCTTGAAATCTGAGTGCAGTCTTCAGTCCTCCCTCCCCATCGTCTCTCTGAACTCTATCCACTACTCCAGGCTCAACAGAAACCTGAGATTCTCCCGACTCCAACCCTAGCCCCCAGGAGTTCTCTCTTCTTTGAAATCCAATGGTCCACCTCATTTTTCCTGTATCTTACTGGACAAAGGGAAACAAGTGGTCATTTTGTCTCCATGACAGGATGACATGACTGAAATTCCCTGAGAGGAGGGAGCCACCGATTGCGGAGCACACCGCCTGTGGCAGGCCCCACGCTAGGCACTCTGCGTAGATCACTGAGCACATGGGTGGCATCCCTCTGAGAGGGAGTTCGGTGAGCACTGCTGAGCACCCAGCGGACTAGGAGGCTCCTTAGTCTCTGCCCACCCTGATCTCGCCAATGTATTTTGATAAATGATACAAAGATCTTGCTAAAGCCCCAGAGCCCTACATTGGACTGTCCGTAGATCTCTAGTAAACGTGCCCACCCTTGTCTCACTGCCCCTTTTCCCTTTTAAAGAAAGAATCCTTAATAGGATTATCTCTGAGCACCTTCTGACCCCGGGCCACCGCTGACGGCACCAGGGATGGATGCCTGGACCAAACCAGGCCCTTTCTTCTTACGGCGGTAGAAGAAAGGGGTTTCTGAGGGTCTGAGGAAATTGGGTCACGGCAGACCTAGGTACTATTAGTTAAAGCTCATAGAGGTTAGTCAGCATTGGCATTGTGCCAAGACAACTCAGAATTGTAAGGAAGCAGAAAACCCAAAATTAAGTAGAAGAAACCGGTCTGCGAAAGGAACCAAGTGCCTGAATGGAGCAGCACTGAGGAACCTTGAGATCCGCTGAGACTGGAACCGGTTGGCTCAGCCCCTGATTTTCCCTGGTTCCCTTGCGGGCTGGCAGAACTCCACTTCCTGTTTTCCAGATGCCCTTAAGTTAGCCCCCGTAGTCCTTAATAACCCCCCATGACATCTGCACTAGTCTGGCGGACTTCCATCCCTTGCAATGAGCGAGGCCTGAGGAAAACAATGCCCAATATTTTTAAAGTGAAACAAGATAAAAGGGTGGGCAATACAGGTTCATTTGATTCTGAAATCTGAAAGCTCCCCTTTATGCCATAGCTCATACCTGCATTATTGATAGCCCCTAGTAAAAACTTTTCACTTTATAGATGAGGAAAATGATATCCAGAGAGAAGAAAGGACCTATTCCAGGTCTCACAGCAAAGGGTCGCACCTATTTATTGTCCAGCATCCTTTACTAGTCTGCCGCCATTGGGTCTGCCCTTCCCAATTACTGTGTTCTCCAGGGCAGGCGAAACAGGCCAAAATTAAAGAGAAGTCGCTAAGATCATTAGTGTCTCCCTACCTCTACCTCCCCAGTGGGTTCTGGGGAACTTTTGCTTAGATCTCAGGCGAGCGCAAGGAAAAGATGAGAGAGATGCTGATGCTGCACTTCTTTAAAGAGCTAGGTCAGAGGCGCAGATGGGAGAAATGAAATGAGGTTACGGGCTATCCACTTGAAAACACGATTCGTATGCATCTTAAGAGGATACCAAGAAGGAAAGTTTATCAATTTTCCCATAAAAACATGAGGTCAGTCTGTTAATAAGAGAAAAATATTGCAACTTCTTGGAGCAATTGTGCTGAGCAGGCTGAATTGTACTGAGTGCCCTTGTTACATACACCCTTACTATATTATATCCACTTGGTAATTTGGTGCTTGAAACAATCCATATTATTTTGTGTAGCAATGTTATTAGATTTCCAGTAATGGAAAAAGCAAAAAACATCTCCGCTGATCCCAGCTCCTCATGCATGGTAGTACCTTAAATATTTTAATATCATTGCAACCGTGAAAATGTTCTCAAAATATTTTTATGAAGATTTAAGTTACTTAAATGTCTCAAACAAGTGGAGTAAAGGTGAGTGAGGTAAGCCATTACAAAATGATAATTAGCCTGATAGATGGGCCAAGAGGATCCCAGGGAAAGGGAAATGGTTCTCTAATTAGCCCACAGCTGGTGATCAATAGGCCTAAATACCAACAGGAGCCACAGGTCACCCTGGATGAGAAAGAAGAGGACTCCCTTTCCAGACTTGGCTGTAGCAACCGTCTGTGCGAACGTTTATTAAGTCCTTTATATGCATAATTTCACATACTCCTCCCAAGGACCATGTTATGTAGGTAGCATTACTTTTTATTTCTCCCCATTTTGTAGGTTTAAAAACACAGAGCTTAGGAAAGTTAATCAACTTTACCCAGGTCTACTGTCTAGTAAGAGATCTCAGAGACTCGATGCCCCCAGCCCTTTCTCTCTACCTCTCATTTCTCTTCCATCCTTATTCTCCAGCATCATGAAACATGGGCAAGCGGTCAGGAGGCCGTGTGCATACACAAAGAGCAGGGCCGTGAGGGCAGACAGGGCCAAGTTCAGTGTCTGGCTGACACCTCCCACGCTCCCCTAGGCCAGGGTTTAACCTCTCAGGGGCTTGGTGAAGACTAAACATAGTAACATCTGAGACAACGACACAATCTTCCATAATGGGGTTAGAAATTAATCTGAATCACTAATTTGTTTTGCTTAAGGGGGCATAGGAGGAAGTATGAAACATTCGCACTTTCTACTAGCGAGTGAATTCTTGCCATAAACAATGAAATTAATCATGTCATTAACAGTGAGTTAGTCATCAGAGAGTACATTAAAATTGAGGTGAATTAATTCAAATTCTATGACTCTCTCTAATAAATTACATTTTCTTCTTGAACTTAAAATGAATAAGTACGAATCCTTAACAGCGGTATGTAAATTTTGCAACAATCATATGCATGTGGTTAAGAGCACATTCCTTAGCAGACAGCGATAAATATTTATACTTAAATGGCAGACCCTCCCAGGAGAGTTTACCTTTTCAACAAATAAAGTAATGAGAAATTTAATTTAATGATTCAGACTACGTATAGACATAATTTCAGGAGAACACTGGTCACACCTGGCTCCGGTCAGTTCTTGTTTGCCACTTTATGGTAATGTTTTTGGTAAGTGTTCTTCACCTCTTCTCTTTAAGAGGTGAGAATGATGAACTAGCCCGGGGCTTTCTAGCTTCACGGTCTCCTAGGTTCTGTCTTTTTTACTCCTCTGTCCTCTACATCAGTTGAGATTGGTAGCAATACTTCAGCCACAATTGTGACATGGTAAAATTGTGCATGGAAAATATGGCTTTTCGTTTTCTTTTCCCACATGTGGAAAGTGCCTAGCACAGCCCTCAGCGTGAAGACAGAGCTAGGGCGTGGGCAAAACGGGACTCGCCCGGCTTCCTGTCTGGCCTGTGCCCCTCTCGCCCGGGAGCCCTGGCGAGGAGTCCAGCGGCGTGAGCCCTGCCTCGTAACCTCTGTCACTTGGGCTCTCCGGTTCTTTCTGAATCTTAACCAGAAAGTGGAGGTGTGTTTGGGGCCAGTAATCTTGCGTGATAAACAACCATAAATCATACATGTAGAATATCTACATTCCCAGTAAAGACAAATAAATAATTCCTTCCGATTCCACTCACCTGGCTCCTGTTTGCTCTCACAGACTGGCTAAGATTCATCATAATACAAGTAGATGCAGCATGCGGTGAACTAGAAGGAAAACACCCAAAATGAGTACAGTACACCCCCAATTGCAAATACATGTAATTCTTTAAAGACAGAAAGTAAATTGGTGGTTGCTTAGGGCTCAGGGGCACAGTAGATACATAGCAACTGCTAAGCGTAAAGGGATTATTTATTTATTTATTTATTTGCTCAGAGAATGAAGAATTTCCTTATTCCTGGAAAGAGATTCCCGATGAAGAGGTATCTTTTGTATCTTTTGTTCAAACTTCATTAGACATGTATTTGAAGAATTCTTCCTGTGTAAGATCTTTGGGGGGAAATACAATATATAAGATCACATACGTGACAGGTACGTAAACGAGAATACAGTAATAAAACGGACAGGTTGTAGACCCAGCATCCACTTGAGAGTCGGAGTATCACCAAAATCATCGCATCTCTATGAGCTCTTTCCCTGTTTCATTCATTCCCCAGCTCCCTTCTCAATATATTTAGCTGTTCTTGTTTTTGAGCATTTTAAAATTAGTATAATTCTATGCTATGACTTTTTTATCAGTTGGCATTCAAATATTCATTCATAATGATACATTATTGTACCTTTCATTTATTCTTCACTGGTATATAATATTTCATTTACACAATGCTACCATGAACATTCTTTCATGTGCCTCTTTCCCCAGGATATGGAGATATAATCAAGAAATAAAAATTGTATGTATCTACAGTATATTCTGTGATGCTGTGATGCACATATAAATTGTGAAATGATGACCACAATAAAGTTAATTAACATATTCATCACCTCATATAGTTATCATTCTGTGTCTGTGCGGTGAGAACATTTCGATCTATTCTCTTAGCAAATCTCAAGTGTAAATGCACACACAGGACTATTGACTACGATCATCATGCTGCAGTTCTCCAGTTTCATTCATCACGTGGAACGACGTTTGTGCTCTTGAGCCAACATCTCCCCGTGTCTTCCACCCCTCAGCCCTTGGCAACCTCATTCTACTGTCCGCTTCGAGGAGTTACACTCTTTCAGGTCCCCAGAAAAGTGAGATCATGCAGTGTTTGTCTTTCTGTGCCCGGCGTATTTCACTTTGCGTAATGTCCTCCAGATTCATCCATGTTGTCACAAAAGACAATATTTCCTTCTCTTTTAAGCCTGAATAATATTCCACTATATATGTATATAATGTCATTAACCCATTCATTTGTGGATGAACACTTAGGTTGATTCCATATCCTGGCTCTTATAAATAATGCTGCAATGAACAAGAGAGTGCAAATATCTCTTTGAGGTGGTAATTTTATTTCCTTTGGATATATACTGAGAAGTGGAATTGCTTGATTATATGGTAGTTCTATTTTTCATTTGGGAGGGAACTTCCATACTGTTTTCCAGATTAGCTGTACCATTGCATGAGTCTCAGTATGCACATTTAGAGTATTTTTTTCATGATGCCTATGAGTGAAATCCCTCAGCTGTAGACTAATAAAATGTTGAGCTTTACAAGAGAATGAAAAATTGTTTTCTATAGTAGTTGTACCAACTTACACCCTTGTAAGGAGCGCATGAGGATCTCCATAGACCCACAGCCTCATCTACACTCAGTATTGCCAGGCTTTCAACTTTTAAGTTTTGATGTGTGCTGAACTTGCATTCTTCTGATGATTAATGATGTGTCTATTCTTATATCTATTTGTCATTTGTTTTCCTCTTCTATAAAACAGCTATAACCTTTTGTAAATGAACTAAATTATTATGCTCTTACCTTTTTCTTTCTGATGTTATTTTTACAAATTATATGCATTGCTGTGTGTGGCTTGTCTTTTCATATTTTTTGATGAAAACTTATTACTTTTTAATTTTAATATAATCTAATCTATTAATCTTTCCCTCTCTTTTAAAAAAATTTCTTTGCTACTCAAAGCTTCCAATGAAGTTTTAAATTTTTACCTTTCACATCTAAGCCTTTAGTACATTTAGGAGTTGATTTTTTGTGTGAGATAGGAAGCTAAATTAATCCCCCCCACCACCCTGTAGGGAATACCAACTTTCCCAGCGGCATTTCTTGACTACTCTTTTTTTCCTTAGTGATTTGCAATACTATCTATGTCAAATGTAGAATTCCCCAGTATGCTTAGAGCTGCTTCCGAACTCTCATTTTTCTTTCATTGGTCATTTTACTTACCACGTTAATGATACTGAATGGTTTTAATTATGGTAGCTTTATAATAAAGCATAATATGAAAGCAAATTCTCCCCATTCCCCCACCCTATTATTCCTCAGTACCATGTTGGTGATTCTTGGGCTTGACTATTTCATACAGTGGTCTAACTGGTCACATTGGCCTCGTGATAGGCTAGCTTATGTTCTAATAACAAACAACCCTTATATCTCAGTGGTTTAAAACAACCAAACAGAAAAGTTGATTTCTTGCTCATGTTACCTGATCCTTTATGTCCGCGTTTGTCCATGACACTGTCACTCTAGAAACCAGGCTCACAGGACAGCCACATATGGCTCGTCGCTGGTCCACAGCTCGAGGAAAGGGGCTCTGGAGGGTGGCACACAGTCAATGCGATGCTCTGAGAAGTCACGCACACACGCTTCCAAACACAGAAACTCATTGGCCACAACAGGTCACATGGTCTCACCAAATTGTAAGGAAGCCAGGAAGTGCAATCAACCACGTACGCTGGAAAACAGCCAACACATTTGCTGAACTAATGACTACCACATGCGCCATCGCCTCGAAGCCCTCGGCACCCTTCCAACAGGCTTATGAAACAGCACACGGATGGACAGAAACAGGGTGGTGGGTCAACAGCCTGAATTCAGGCTCTAAAGAAGCCCACCTTGTCATTCTGCCCAGGGTTTACTTTGTCACTTATTTTGTGGAATTTTAGATATAAACCAAGACATGAATCACAAAAACTCCTGGAAAGTGCTGTGAAAATAGAATGATGTGCCACCCCTTTGAGAGTGGAAACTATTACATCAGAAAACAGATTGACTTTGCTTATGTTAAAGGAAAATTACGAAGCAGATTACTTGGATCCCAAATTCCTTTGTTCCAATATGCTGTCGTAAATCCCTTCTCTTCGTTAGCTAAACAAAGAACTTCTCTGCTGGCTAATCACCTGGCAGAAGATGTTTTGAGTAAGACTGTGTCTGACTATTTCTAACTTTTATCACAAATTAGAAGTCATCTCTGTGTGTTTCTTAACCTTCCATGTAAAGAGAGATGCCTCCTACTGTTAAATTCGTTTAGTATGGATCTGTCCTTTACCATCCTGAAATATGGAATATCTTAGATAACCCTGGAAAGTGATAGGAAGTGACCTGCAATTGGTCATAAATGACACTTAAAGTTAATAAGTTAATCACTTCAGAAAAAAACAGAATGGGCAATGGCCTTACTCCATTGATTGTTTTTTTCTTTTCCCACTTATAGTTGAGTCCACCATTGCACAAAGTCTTAAAAAGGTCGATGTGACATGGTAGCATTTGAAATAGATAGAATTGCAATTTCCCTGCCACAGTTGTTTACGATCGTGTGAATTTTTAAAAGTGCGTCTAAATACAATACAGCCCTGGCTGGTGTGGTTCAGTGGTTTGAGCATCGGCCTGTGAACCAAGGGGTTGCTGGTTCAATTGCCAGTCAGGGCACATGTCTGGGTTGTGGGCCAGCTGCCCAGCTGGGGTCATGTGAGGGGCAACCAATCAATGTTCCTCTCCTTCTCTTTCTTCTTCCCTTCCCCTCTCTCTAAAAATAAACAAATAAAACCTTAAAAAATACATCAATACAGTACAAAGTCTCATTCTCATTTAAGTGCATGTAACTAGTTTATGCTGGGAAGTCCACAGTTCTGAGCAACAGGCTATGTGTTCTCACAACTTCCCTCTTTCCCCAAGCAGAAGAAGAGCTACCACTCAATTCAGCACGTCTGGTGTAAATCCGCATAAACACAGACAAAAGTATCAACACAGTGCACTGAAAAAGAATGAGGCCTTTGGGTCAGGCTACCTAAGTTTGCTCTCCATTTCTTTACCTCTTCACTGTGGGGACTGGGCAATGATAAAATACAGACTAAGGGCTTTGGTTCTGGAATTCGGTTTGCAGATTTTCTCTTTTGCTGGCTATGAGTCTGGGAAAGTTACTCACCCTAAGCCTCAGTTTCTTCCATCATAAAATGGGGATAACATTACACTTAACTCATAGTGTGATTGTAAATGTTTCACTGTTTTTAAAGTGCTTAGCATAGTGCCAAGCACATAGTAAGTGCTCAATAAATGATAGCTCTTCTTATGTAAGCAACGCTGATGTTATTATACAAAGGCACTTATATCCACTACAGGAAAAATGTCATTGTGTATGTCGTTACAGAATCCCACTTTGCATACATTGTCTTCACCTGCCAAAAATCACTTTTTTTTTTTCCTACTGGGCACCTTAGACTTTACTAGGAATATGAACATAGAACCCCAGGAATGGATTGCTTCTAAATATCCACAGGCATGGGTATCTGGAGGTACAACCCTCATGAGAAAGGCTTTAAATATACAGTGATATAAACCCGGAGGACAAGCAAGCTCTTTGCCTGACTGCTCCTGTCCCAGGTGCCTCCAGGCTGTCCCAGGAAACAAGTTGTTCCACAGGAACACAGCCTGCATTCCAAGAGACCAAAGCCCTTGATTGTTCTGTCCAAGAGCATGGTTGTGGCACAGTAGGAATGGTTAGGGGCATACAGATAGCCACCCCAAGTTCAAAGGGAAGATACACAGTGTGGGCTGAGGAAGGACTCTTATCCATGTCCCCACAGCACGCTGACTGCTTTGCTATGCTTCTGCTATATAAACATTCCCACCATCAACAGAAATTTTCAGACTTTCTATCCCAGTAAAACTTGGGTGTCCTGAGATTGAAGCTAAGGGCATCAAGGAATCTCATTTTTTATTAGGTGTTGTAGAACCTCCTGCTGGCTCTTTCCTCCCAGTGCTGAGAAATAGTAGGGGGCATTGGTGGCCGTGTTGAAGAGACTGAGACAATAACAAAATGAGTCTCGTCTAAGCCCAGGGGCACAGACACAGGTCTTCCCCATCGGAGGGCTCAGGGATGAGTGTAACACAGGACACCCATGACCTGTGGCCTGCTCTGCCTGTGGCTTTGCTCCAAGACCCGTACCAATTGGTGACAGGTCACAACTCTTCATTTCCTTCTCACTCACTGTCTGCAAGCATTGTTGGCCTTCTTGCTCACCTAGTTCGTGCTCATTTGTTCTGATGACAGATTTCCCTTCCGCTCTCGGGGGCTAGTCTGGCTCAGTTCTCCACAACTCCCACATTTCCTGCCCAGATGCCCTTTCATGAATAACCCCATTCTTCCCACGCTTGGGAGATATTGGCCAATCCGTAGGAGCTGATTAATGCAAAGGCCAACACTAGCTTCTTCCCAACAAAGCTACCCGTTTTCCTCGGACAGACTAGCCTACAAATGGGTGGGGGCCAGGAGGTGCGGTGTGGTTGAACACAACAACAAAGCCAAGGGTTTCTCATGTAGTTACCTGTTTGGTAACTCCTTGGGCAACTTCACCCCTTCCTCCCTTTTACTTGGTGATTGTTTGGATTATCTTCCTGTTTGGGGAAAATTCAGGGAATAACCAATTAAGAAGATTGTATCTGATTTCTATATCAAGAGAAACGGTAAATTTTACATTCCAAAAGGGCGTGTGGGTGATGTTAATTCCTGAAGGGATCTTAGCTTGTGGGAAATTCCCTCCTATCTATGTAAGTGATGATGAACCACAGAGATGGTGATGAATCGGAAAGACTACAGATTCCGGGGTGTGAGGGTGGGGTTGGGGGGGAATGCATCCAGTTGTTGTGTACGGAAAACCTCCATTATTAGAATTAAGACGACTTAATTTAACTTATCGATTTCATAGCAATTTTCAGCATTGTGTCAGTTGCTATTAAGAAACAAAAATGACCACACTGCCTTTGTTATTCTGGGCTCACAGTCTACGTGGGAAAGAAAAACATCTACAAAGAACTCCAGTTCAAAGGAGAATGCCTTGAAAGTACAAGTGCTGGGAGTTAACAGGAAGGGAAAGAGGCAAAGACCGGATGTGGATGAACATGAGCACGGCCTTGGAGGATGAGCAGGAATTAAACAGGGAGGGGCCCAAAGCCTGCTTTATGTGCCTTCATGATGCTAGTTGCGAGATGTTGTGTATCTACCTGTTTAGCTGCCTTCGGTCTCCCTACACCAGTGCCAGACGAACTCCATGAGGACAGAAGTTCGGTGGGTTCTTTGTACTGGCCCAGTGCCCAGAGCAGTGCCTGCCACCTAACAGGCCCCTGTCACAGGGTGAATGCTTGTGGATAAAGGAAGAAATGATTCCAGAGACATAGCACTCCAGGTAGAAGAAACAATGTAATCAAAGGCAGTCTGGACTAGAAGACTCACATTTATTGGCCATTTATTCTGTGTCAGGAATTCCATACAAACTTTCAGTGCATTCTCCTGAAGTGGGGGGGGGGGGGGGAATAGCCTTTTTACACCAAGGGCCAGATCGCACACACTGTAGGCTTTGAGGGCCATACAGTCTTTGTCACAACCAATCGGCTCTGCCATTGTAGTACAAAAGCAGCCAGTGATAATATGTGAAGAAATGAACACTGCTATGTTCCAATAAAACTTTATTTATCGAAATAAGCAGCTGGCCAAATTTGACCTGCAGGCTATATAGTCCGCCAATGCCTGGTGCTCATAAATCAAAGGCAAAGAAGTTACTGCACTATATGTTATTGATCAGATCATGTAAATGTGTGAGAAAAAGACATATTATCAATATTTGCAACATAAGTTGATTATCTGACTGTACATTTTAGACCCCAGGGTATCCTAAGGAGGAAGTTTTTATTGAGTCACAGATTTTTCTCGGCCTGAGTTCAGAACTTGACTCAGTTCCCCCTGGACCATTTTGAATAGTTATCAGTTATGACAAACAAACACCTAAGCACATGGCAGGGACCTGGAGTATATGTCCCCAGGAGAACTTCCCTTTCATGATTCAAATTTAAATTTATATTTGAAATACCTGGATGACTCATCACTCTTCTACAAACATGGGGTAGAATATGTATGCAAATATAGAGAGAATAAAAGGTTAAGCTCTTTTGTGGGGATTTCAGATAGAAAGCCCAACTATTAGCATATCATAGTCACATTGAGATGAAGATAACAACAAAATAATACTAATGAGAGTATAGCACCAGCCAGAATGTAGCTATTGAGGAGGTAACTGACTCAAACAACTTAGAGGGAAATTTTACACAGGTACAGCTAGAGGTGAAACAATTAGGCAGAGAAATTCAAGCTGATAAGAGGTGGAGTCCAAGAAAAATCAGCCGAGGTATAAAGGGCTGGGCAAGTCTCAATAGTGCGGCAAAGTCAGAGAAACAGTATAGGCGATATAACCAAGACTGGAAGATTCTATTGGCTCAGAGAAATCATAAAAGGCCATTGAAAGAGGAGAGGTGTGAGGCTGACCACTGCCCCTGTTGGCCACATACCAGAATATTTGGGGGTGAAGGCCTGCTAGCCTTTCCAATTCACACAAGTATTCTGTTTCACGCAGACTGCTGTGTTTTACGATCAATGAATGTTGGTAAGGAAGACTTTAAAAAGGCACGCTAAGGTTTTTTATCCAACTTCTGGTTAAATACATCAACTAAATCCAGTTAAATCAGAGGTCTGTTTTCTATTACCTTTATTAACCCCTATTTCTACCCTGCCTATGAAGGAGGTGCAGAAAAATCAATGAGTAAGTAGGAGTTATTCGGCAGACCCTCCCCCTTCCCCTGTACCTAGAGTGCCGATATATTAGCTCTCCCAGCCATCCTGTCAGCCATGTGGCTGAGTTCTGGCCAATGGGATGGGACCAGAAGATGATGTACTGCTTCCAACCCTGGCCCAGCAAAACTTTCCAAACATGCGTTTCCCTCCTCTTTTCCTCTTCCAGCTGGCTGGGATGGCAAAGACCCCCAGGGAAAACTAAATGTCAGGTGCATAACATACTAGGGTCAAGATTGAAGGAAACTGAGTTTCTGAATCACTGCATGGAGGAGAGCCAGCAGCCCAGCAGAACCACTGTTATGCTGTGATTTGAGTTACAAACGTCTTCATATTGGGGGCATCTCTACTATACCAGTGAGCGTTACCTTAACTAATGTGAGGAAGAGGAGCTTGCTTCAGTGACGGAAAATTTTTGCAAACATCGCCTAGCTTCATAGAGCCCAAGCACTGCAAAAATCAGTGTGAAAAAAAGGGCAAGAAGAAGTAAATGGAATTAGGTTAAAATAACATTTTTCCCATGTATATAAGGTTCTATCATATCTCCATGCATTTGGAAAATAACAAGTAAAGAAAACAGTCTCTGGAAATTAGGGGAGGGCTGGAGGGACCTAGACTGGTGTTAACGCCTGCAGTCCACTAAGAAAAGATGAAATTAAGGGACTTCCACAGATGACCACACAATGGAACGCATCCAGACACAAGACACCAAAGAACATTTGTTTTTTCCTTTCCTGTTGCCTTGAAATTTCCTGTAACTTTTTGTTCCTTCTTTTTTTTTTTTTCCTGTTCTCTGAGCCATCATAGTACACACACTGGTGCCTCCTAACACTTGGTTATGTCTCTTCTTATTTTTTTCATGCATATAACTCCAACTAGATTGCAAGTCTATGAGGGGAGGGATCAAGTTTTTAACATTTTTTGTTTTGTCTCTCAGAGGCCCAGAATGGAATCCATCAACTCAGAATATGAAATCACCATGGACTGACCCATTGCAAGTTCTAGTTTGGTTTGGTTTTATCCTCCTCTTCCGATATCACTTGCCCTTCCTTCAGCATAGACATTTGCTTCAGTCTATTTAATGCATTTCTATTCCATCTTTCACACTTCTATGTGGAAGTGTATTCAGCACTGAAAAACAGGTAGCATTGTTTTCTGTGTGCCTATTGTATATATAAATGGTATTTCTCTATCACTCTCATTCTGTACCTTACTTTTTTCATTCAGTCTTTTGTTTTTGAGATCCATCCACGTTGCAACATGTAAATCTAGCTCATTTTTTCCAACTCATGTTTCGTATTCTCTAGCACAATAATTGATTTTGAATCCATCAGCATGTTATAAAAATAAATATAAGTTTCTAGTTGGCCACCAATTGTCTGGATTAGTCTGGGACTTTATTAAATTTAACTATGGTTAAAAACCTAGAATCCTAATTGGCAGTGTGTTCATTTCATTCATAAATGATAATAGTTTTGGAGGACAACCCCCTTCGCCTGCTGTCTCTGTCATAATGGCCTCTGTCTTCAACTCGCTGCAAATTTGTGAGAAATTAACCATAGAAGCTTCCTGTTTGGCCCAATTTCTAGAGAACTGGGGCATGTTTGGACAACTCTTGGGAAAAGAGAAGCGACTCAATGGTGTTTTCATTGGAGTTGATTTGATTAAGATATCAAGAATACCATTATTATCTTCCCTCAACACTACACTCTTAAACTCTCCCTCTTCCATTCAAAAGATCTGCAGTTAGGATCTCCTGAAACAAAGCCCTTGTGCAGTGTTTTTTAAGGTATAGCACAGAGTTACATGGGCATTTGAATGCCTTAGGCATTTGCTAAAAATAAATATTCCAGAGCTCTTCCCAGCTGAATCAGAGTCTCTGGAGGCAGAGCCCAAGATCTGCATTTTTAATGACCTTCTTTGGTGATCTTTATGCACTTTAAGGTTTGAACCTCTCTGCCATAATCCTTGGTTAGTGAACCCATAAATGAACAATATTTGGTGTGCACAGATAGTAACAGACTTCATGGTTATAGAATGCTGACATGGGAGCTGTTTACCTGGCTTTACCTGCCCGGGCACCTGACCTTGATATTTATACCAAGAACGGTCCACCTAGTCCATGTATGTATGTGAAATAATGGCCCCCAAAATGGTTATTTCATTTGGGATTTTATAAAGATGATGGGTTAGCTCAAAACATTCTATATATAAAACCACATTTCATTTTCTTTTCTACAAAAGCAACTTACAGGTCCAGCCTGCATTGTCTTCTCCTACGACACAATCTCTCTACTGCGAGAAGTATGTATATTCACCGTTGTGTACATTTTCACCAACACTTGACTTAAGAAGATGGAGGGTAGGCTGGACAGAGGAGGGCAAAGCAAGAAATGTTGGGGAAACTGTAATAGAATAAATAAGAATAATAAAATAATAAATAAACAGAAGTTAAACATTAAAAGAAAAGAAAATAGAGGCGAGCCTATGCCTGAGTTCTCTCTTATTACAACTGGTAGAGTTCTTTTAAACTCACGGTCACAGGTAGAGATCCTTCCTATTGAAATCAAAGCAGAAGTGGGAGCCTTCCTTGCTCAGTATGCAGGAGCCCTGCTACTGTCACTTGGTGTACAACATCATTAAACACAACCCGGTGATGATGAGGTTCCTACTGGCGGGCTCACATGAGGAAGCAGGGTGAATGCATCTCTGCCTCCTGCTCCCAGGGCCACCTTTGGTGGGTAATGGGGGTGAGGGGAGGCAGCATTGTTACTGAAGCCCAGACACAGGTTCTTCAGGTTCAGCCCCATAGAAAGCCTCGGCACCCAGGTGTGCACCCAACCCCAGCTACAGGTTGGGCACCCAGTTGCCTCTGCCTACCACAAAGCATCTGGGCACTAAGCACCTAATGGCTCACAACTCAGTGAAGTAATTTGGGAACAGTGTCCTTCATAAAATCAAGGTTCAAATCAGGGCTTTATTTTTTGGATGACAGTGACGTCAAACAAAAGATTATAATCACCATTTCTGATTATCAACAAATTATTTGAAAATTATTAGAATGGTTTGATAAACATTTATACTTTGTTTTAAATCACTCAGTAAGCAATGCTTTAATACACATATGTTAAACATGTATTTTATATATGTGTGTTATATTACATTCTGAATGTTAAATATTTTGAATGTTACTTTTGAGTACAGCTGTATATGTTTACACACATTTGTGTCTGGTGGGGGAGCATAGTGAATTTTAGTGTTTAATTTCTTCATGCTCCGTTTTGTGTAAGAGAAACCTGAGTTTAGATAATGGAACCAAGTTCATATTTTGGTAGTGAGGTTCTCAGCCTGATCCAAATTAAAAAGATCAGCTGAGCTTTCAATTGCTTTTTTCAGTCCAAAGGTAGAAAGAGTGGTGCATCGTATTTCAGCTGATAACTCCTAGAAAAATTTTTGTTCATTCATCAAAATCCCACACAAGTCCTTATTGTCTGGGACATATTAACACATGTTTGAAGACACCCAAAGATTTATGTAAGTTCAAGAGAACCACTGAGAGAAGGTAGATCACACACATTGACCACTAGGAGCCACCAGCATCAGGCTCCAGTACAGTTCATCGCCCGACGCTCCATCCACATGCACCTTCACTCCGTCCTATGAAACCCTTGGGCCACTGCCTCCAAGTGTGCTTGCTCACATGTGTGCTTTCTTATCTCATCCCATATACCAATCTCTCGATCCTGTTCCAGACTGAATCACCTCCCCCATTCCGTTAGTTCTTCCAAACCCTGTCCATTCTTCAGGACCCCAACATTTCCCAAGCTGCATAACATTTGCGATCTTCTCCCAGGCCCCGCCTTCAACAATCTCCACGCCATCTGTGTCCTTGTAGCAGACACCATACACTCATTTTAGGTTTATCACGTACTATTGTAATGTTGCATATCGGTCCTGTTTTTGATTCGCCTGTTGCATGGCTCTTTTCAGATGCATGATGCCTTCCATGTCTATGTAGATTGTAAGCTCTTGAGGATGGGGCTGTGCTTTATTATTTTTAAAGTCAACAGCGGCTGTAGGGTTCAGGGCCCTGTGGAGAAACAGCTGGTCAAATCTTCTCATTGGATTTCCCTTGAAAGGCTTCCTGCTGCTTCACATCCTCTGTGTGTGAGCGGGTTTTCAGTATCGAATAACTTGCCTGCCTTTGTCATTTAACCTGTCATGCTCACACCATCATATCATGCTCAGCCTTCTCTCATCTAAATGCTTTCTTCTCATTCATGACTATGTTTTACGAGAAAAGATGTGAACTACATCACTTAAAAATAAATTTAATATAGCCTTTTTGAGACAGGGGAAAAATGGTTATTCTATATTTGGAAAAAATGACTACCTAGGGTCAAAGACTATGGATTGTAAACTCCACTAGAGATACTGAGCAATTTGAAGATAAATGGCACTCCCCAAAGTGATGTCTTTTAATTCATAACTCTTTCTTTTAAACTGGCAATATTCAATCTGTAGCAAAAGTGGCTTCCCTTTAAAAACAGGAGTTGAGCAAATCACTCTTAGTAATGCTCAGACTCACTCGTGTAGTTCAGGAATCCATGCCCGCTTCAGCCTGCCCTGGGACACACACATAGCCTCATGTGGAAGGCAAGCTTCTCGTTCACACTTCTCTTTATGCAAAGAGACTCGGAACAGAATGGTTGGGAGACAGTGGTTCTCTCTGTCTGACCCACCGAGGTGAGAAAAGGGAGATTTTGCTCCATTCAAATTGAGATTCTTAGTGTGATTTTGCAGAACATTATACCTCTAACTGGGATGGTAAGACACTAGCACAAGTCAACAGTTTTTCCATTCAATCCTGTTTTCATCACCTCCATTCTGAACATCTAATACTAAGACTGACTCATGGGGTTCTTGGGGTAATCCCAGAAGGAGTAAGTGTCAACAGCAGCTGGGGAATAGTTAATGCATCAGAGATTGAACTGTACAGCTTTTGAATTCACACTAGTTTGTAATATACTTTCCCTTGAACTACAGTATATGTTTCCTTGAAAGTTGATCTCTCAGGAAAACTCCCCCAGAGCCAATGTAAACTCTCTTCCAAACCCCAAATTAAATCACATCCTGGTACAATTCAGATGTCATAAAAGTAGATCAAATGAAAGTTGAGTGAATAAAGTTCTCCTTGGAGGGAAATGTAGTTTGATATTTTTTTTAACTTTGAGACATATGAGCGTCAGTTCTTATCACTGACACATCTGCACATCTACAAGATGTGCAGCCTGGAGATTTTCAAGAAAAGAGAAATGAAGAGAGAAAACGCATTTTAAAATCTTAACCATTGACTTGAGGGCCTGTGGGAACAATATTATCTGATCTTTTGTTGACTGCTGTATAACGAACCATTCTAAAACTTAGTGGCTTAAAAATAACACCCATTTTATTCCCTTATGATTCTATGGGTCAGTAATTTGACCTGGGCTCAGCAGGGTGGTTCTTCCGTTGGTCTCACTTAGGGTGTCTGGAGGTTCAGCTGCAGCTGTGCGGTGTGGGTGGCCTCACTCACTCGCTGGGTGCCTTTTATAGCTGTCAGCTGGGTCTGGAACCTCAAGCAGCTGTTCTGGGCTTCTCCACAGGGAAGCTGATTACCAAGGGGTGAGAACAGAAGCCTATTCCTAGACTTAGAACTTCCACAGTGTCCCTTCCACTACTGCCTATTACTCCAAGCAAACACAAGGTCAGTCTAAATCCAAGTGTAGGAAACCAGAGCCCACTCTCGGTGGAAGAAACTGCAAAGGATCTGTGGCCCTTTTAAATCAACCATACCATCTAACCGCCAAACTACTGAGGAGGAAGTCACTGAATATTCTGACCTCAGCAGAGCTTTTTTCTTCTTAGTTTTTTTACAGGAAAGGTACATTTATTTTGTGATAATATCAGGGCCACCAATATTAAAAAGACTCAGCATTAAGGTATACTCAATGTGGATTCAGAATATAAAAAATAAAATCAATTCTTCCTGAATTGAAAAGTCCAATAGCTGTAAGAAATATATATATACATATTATACTATATGATTCATGGTATGAATATAAATCTTAATGGTGATATGATGAAACCACCCTGATTCTTGACCACAGAAACACCTGGAAAGGTTCTACAAAACGTTCACATCCAAGCCTCATGCCAGATATACAGAATAAGGGAACCCTGGACTGGTGTTTCATCATTTATTTTTTTTAACATTTTATAATGGAAATTTCCCAAGATACACAAGCAGAATAACATTATGAATTCCTATGTACTTCTCATCCACCTTGAACAGTTTCACAACATTTGTCAATCTTCTTTTATATTTCAGTCCTCCACACTTTTTTACAGTATGTTAAAGCAAGTTTCAGACAATAGGGTATTTTATTTAATATGTGTATTTATCAAGGATTTCCCAAAGGACTGACCTGTAGGTGATGGTGACAGAAAGTTAGTGGTTGCCATGTCTTCCATAGGCTCCTCTCCCAGGCCCAGTGTTCTTTATACCTGTTGGGGCATGTCACTTGTTCTGGCCAATAGCTACTGGCAAAAATAAGTGGTATCCTTCCAGGTTGAGGCATTAAAAGCAGCTCTATGCTGGTTCCAGGAATGAAGCATGTGACTTAGGCATAGCCAATCAGAGAAACACAGCCTCCTGGCCACATGACTCCATCAGAGCCAATGAGATATAAGAATACTTTTGCCACAACTGTCAGAAATAGGCATGCTCAGTTTCCTGCTGGAGATACCAGGAACTAGCATACAAACTTAAGAGTTAAAACCAACAGAGTAGAGCCCAGCAATAGAGAGTAAAGCTTACTCTTAGTGACATCATATGAGCCCCTGAATTCATCTGTGCATGAAAATAGGCATTTCATGTGGAAATTAACAAATTCCAGTTTTGTTTAAACCAGACCATGTGGTTTCTGTGCTAATTGGCAGTGAGTTGTACATTACTGCTGTGTAGACAGGTCATAGATTCCCTTGCTTCCGAGCAGGAAGCTTTGGAGGTTTCCAGTACATTAGGTGGCTATAGGTGGTCACTGTTGCTGTGGCTGATACAGTTGGACACTGCCCAGAGATCTGAAGGGAGTGAGGTTGACACTGCATCACTCACCAGGCCCTAGCCCTGGAAGATGCCAGAAAAGACATGGGAAGGCAGAGGGCATACATACCTAGCGACATTCAAAAAGCTGGGAGAATGTAGTGGAAAACCGTTTACATCTGAAGCCAGTGAATAGGGAATCGAGAGACAGCCTGGAAGGAGAGAGGACCAGGGGCTAGCCCAGAGGACCACAGACTAAGAAGGGCAGGTTGAGACTTCTGGGTGTACCCTCTCTGCTCCCAGTGTCACTCTGCACTGCCTGACAGAGAGCTCCCATGCCACCCCTGGCCAGACAGAGCTACGCTGGGCCTCTCCTCCACAGTCAGAGACAGGATTGTGTCTCTTGGTCCCCAAAACACAGGGTCTTGGCACAACAGCCCACCTGCCTCAAGCCTCACCCCCCTCAAATAGCAGTGCCCCAGTGGAGGTTGGGGGAGTGTGAGCTGGGAACAGCAGTGCCAGCTGGATTCAGGGTGTCCCAGAGCCCCAAACCAATCTCACGTAAGAGATCAGGAGAGGTCCCCAAATGTAAGGCCCTTAAATGCAAGGCACAGCCTACCCAACCCCAAAATTAGGAAGAAAAACACAAGCGTGAGTAACAGCTTTTTTACTAGCACACACACACACACCCCTCACACCCCTCATGTGACAAGCAGAAGCAGCCAAGTCTCAAGGTCATACGGATGAGCCCCCAGTGAAATATCATGAGCCTGAACACTAAATAAGATATGAAACAAAATACCCTATACAGAACAATTAGAACTAACCAGATGGAAAAGGAAGTTAAAACCCAGCCATGATTATAGTCCCAGAGAGAGGAGAATGGATATTGAGAACACAAAGCAAGAGTAAGTGGTTGTATTTGGATGAATAATGCCCCCCACGGGCAGCTACATTCCAATCCCCAGAACTTGTGAATATGTTAAGGTACGTGGCAAGAGAGACTTTGCCAATACGATTAAGATTACAGATTTTGAGATGGGGAGAATGCTGTGCATTATCTAGGTGGGCTCATTATAATGAACCCTTAAAGCTGGCTGAAATCAGTAAGAGAGAGGTGAGGTGTGTGTGGTGAGGACTCAACCAGTGTTGCCGGCTTTGTGGACAAAGGTAGTCGTGAGCCAAGGCGTGTGAGTGGCCACTGCTGACAGAAGCCAGACATGAATAGGTGTTCGAACAACCACCTCGAAAAACCACAGTAGATGATCATCCTAAAAGCACTTAGAAATAGTCAGAAAAACATATTACATGACAAAGGAAATTCTGATTAATTCCAAAAGATCATCATAAAGTGACTAGGTACTCAGATTTTAAGTTAGAAATAACTAATAAAACCATAGCTGGATTACTGCATATACATGGAAACTCAAATAATGATTTTAGGCCAGTTGGCAAAAAGGGATATTGTAAAAGAGTTGTGAAAGACTAAAAAATGAATACCAAGGAAACTAATGTTGGACAAATAGTAGTGAAATATATCTGAGACAGATCAGTGCCTGGAGAGAGTTTCTAGACTGCTGGGGTAGGGAGAAAGAACCTGGATGGAGCCCGGCGCCCCTCCTGGGTTGGGAAGACAGGTAGAGCTTGGAGTCTAAGAGACGAAGGTGACTGTAGCTCACAGGGCAAAGTACCCGGCAATGCAGAGCTGGAAGGGGCGGGGGAGGCTCAAGAGACCAGCATGAAGTCTTCAGCCGAGTGCAGCTCAGTGCCCGCGAGTGAGGAAATTACCTAATGCTGGGAAAGAACCACCCAAAGGAGCGGAGGCAACAACTCTTGAAACTTACATAAAGCCAGAAATAGTATGTTTTCCCACTGACCAGAGAGGAAATCCTTGTCATTCATGGGGCATTTAACTCAAGTACACAATACACAGAACAGTATTGTTTCAGTCGTAGGGTAAAATTAGCCCTTCACTAAATGCTTTTGGAGTTCTGCCTAACAAAAGTTCAAAGCACGCCTCAAAAGAGACAAACCGTGTCCAAATTACTCATCTGCATCTTAGAACAACCTTCAAACTGCAGTATTTATAAAAATACAAAAATATCCAGCACCCCATAAGGTGAAATTCTGAATACATGGCATCAAATGAAAAAATCACTAAGCATGTGAAGAAACAGGTAAATATGAGCAATAATAGGGAGTACTACCCCATCAATGGAAACTGATCCACAAATAACACAGAATTATAGAATTAGTAACAAAATTTATATATATATATGTATAGTGAAGAATGTAGAGGAAAAATTGAGCATGTGATATAGAGATATGGAAAATATATTTAAAAAAATGGAAGACCCAGCTTGAAATTTTGGAAATAAAAAGTATGGCTGTGACAAAAAATACACTGGATGAAATTAATAGTATTTCAGAACTGAAGAAGAAAAGGTTTGTGAGCGTGAACACTTAGCAATAGGAACCGCCCAGAATGAAGCAGAGGGAGAAAAACGAGTGGAAAGAAAATGCCCAGAGCATCAGTGGGCGGCCTGGTAGACATGTGATTGAGGATCTTAAAGAAGAGGGAAATGTGTGAAAAATTATGGCTGACTTTCTTTAATTAGATGAAGAAAATAAACCCACATATTTTAGAATGTCAACCAACTAGATAGATAGATGGATAGATAGATAACAGATGGATAGATAGATAATACCACAACGGCCAGGAGAGAGAAATGAAAATATGCTGTCTAAGGTTATGTGACATGAGAAGCAGTATCATACCACTTTAAGGCAGATTGTTGAATGTTAAAGACGTATGTCATAAACCCTAAAGCTACAATTAAAAATAAAAAAGAGGAATAGCCAACAAGACAGCACAGGAGGTAAAATGGAAGCATAAGTTATACTCAATTAGTCCAAATAAAAACAAAGAGGAAAGAAGGGACAAATAACAGATGGGGAAAACAGGTAATAAATAGCAAAATGGTCAATTTAAACTCAACAACTAAATAATAACATGAAATATAAATGGTCTAAACACTCCATGAAAAGACAGATGGTCAGATTGGATAAAAAAAATCAAGACTTGTATCATGTAGTTAAAAACTTGTATAATTATCTCAACCTAGACCCTATCACTAATATACAGAAACACAAAGTGATTTTGCGTGATGGTCAGGAAAAAAATACTGTGTAAATCAACGGAAGAGTGTACTCTGATACTAGTTCAAACTTCATCTTAGAACTTCAACATTTTGCAAAGTAACATTGTCAACAGCAACGCTTCCCAGAGTTCGAGTCACCTATACTTAACCCTGTTGGATTCACAGTAATTCTCGAAATAGGCGCAAACATCTGATTATTTTATTTCTCCTTTGACATAGCCAATAACCAGTCATTTATATACTAAAAACACATGATGTTATGATTCATTACTTTCTTCTATTTCTCCTCTATATCACACCTAGGTTATTATGTAGATTTTTAAGAAGATATGTATCTGTGGCTTAGGTTATACATAAATTTTACTTTGGGACAACAAAGATAACGTTGAAGCTCAAGCATGTCAAAGAGGCATTCAAAATATTTACTAGTCAACGTCGTTCCATCTGTGTTAGAACTGGAAACCACCAGCATAGACCAGCTTCCATGAAGCACAGTCGAGGCACCTAAGGCCTGCAGAACACACATTACTCCTCCAAAGTCTCACAACTAAGTTCATGCTCACAGTGATCATGCGCACTGGATTGTCTAGGACAATCCTCAGTTTAATTATTACGTGTCAGAGCACCGAAGCAGATATATTACAACTCCTAGATTACCTGTTATAACCCGAAGGAGAGCTGAAAATCAGGACACATGGTCACCAGTCCTTTAGAAACACCAGGGAATGTTTTAAGCAGTAGTTTAAACCAATACAACTAAACACAGTAGGAAGACAGATACTCTCCTTCGTGGGCATTAAAAATCTCAGTGGGAATAGAAAGAGTGAGGAAAGAAGCCTGTCAATTGAAAATCATTTTTTGCTAAAATGTTATTTTCTATTTTAAAAAAATACCTTGTTTTGAAACTACAAAGTTTCACAAAAACATTATAGCTAGTGAAGATAGAGAATTTAAAAAAAAAAAAAAAAGGCAATGATTCACAGCCCGAAGTATGACCTGATAGGGTGAATATATCCATAATTCAGTACAGAGTGATAATGAGATTTTTGTCTTTATTAAAAGGATCTTTAGAAGTTTTAATAACACAGATATAAATTCTCTTTAGTAGTTCAATTGCTGAGTGCCCAGTTTGCCCGTCGCTGCACCCAACCCTGTGCCCCCAATATGTTACCAAGTCCCCAGTGGCCAAGACTGCCACCTGGTGGCAGTTTAGGTCCATTGAACCTTTCCCATCAAGAATGGGAATTCTCACTGGAATACACACTTATTCTGGACCTGCGTATGCTTTGCTGCTAAGCATTCTTCTGCAGACACCACCATCGTTAAACTGAATGCATATTTACCATCAGTACATCCCACAACGCTGCTTCTGATCAAGGAACTGATTTATAACAGACGTAAGATTTACTGGTCTTATGTATCTCATCTTCAGGAGCAACTGACCTTATGAAACAGTAGATTAGCCTGCTGAGGACACAGGCCACTGTCTTGGAGACAATTTCTTGCAAAGATGAGATACATAACCTGAAAGGATGAGGTGATGTGGAATGTGACCAGCAATAAATACATGGTGTTCTTGGTCTCACAGTAAGATCTGGGTTTAGAAACCCAAAGGTGAACTTGGAGTAGCATCTCTCTTCACTCTCCTACAGCTCGGATCTATGCTGGCTCAGTAGTAATGGCCCCCATGGGGACAATGCTGCCACCGTGGGACGTAACAAATAGTTCCACTGAACTGGAAGCTGGTGTTTTTCCAGTGTCCGGGAGCTTTGAGCTTTCTCTGTTATTTGGGGTTGTAGGTGCCTACTTTGGGGAGGCAACGTTGGCTTCAGAAAGTCAAAGTGGGGAGCAGAGGAAAGGAAAGAGATGCATCCTCGCTGGTCTGAGGGTTGAGAAGCGCTGTGGGGTTTCTCAAGCCCACCCCGCTCCCCCACCTTTCTGGGATTCCGTCTGGCTGACTCGTACTGCTCTGTTCCCTGTCGCTTGGATGTCTTCTCCTTCAGGAACCCTCGCATGACCACCCCCAACGCCCAGACTGCCTTTCCTGTAGGTGCATGTCCCTTCTTCCGCTGTCCGCTCTGCCTCCGCCTGTCTCCGCATCAACCACATTTGCATCACGTGCACTATTTGTGGCGGGTTCCCAATGAGCAACTTAAGGACAGGAAACGTCCTATTCCTCTTGGCACACAATAGGGAGTATCTGTAGGAGTAAATGACAAAGGAAATTGGACTTCTTTCCTCACTGTCACTGCAGCGAGTTTGCTCCCCCATCCCCCACAGTGAGTGTTTCACCGCTTGTTCACACCTCTCGTAATTCAGGCAGGTTTACCCAGCTCCTCGCTTTCAGAGACTCTCACCTCTGTCTCCATAAAGACACTGACCGAAGTCCAGAAGGAGATGCCTGCCTCTGCTCACTGCTACGTCTCCCGACTGGTGCGCCTCTCTGCCCACCTGCCCTTGGCTGCCTCCTGTTGTAAAAGCCCAGGGCAGCCCCTGGGTGCTGGGTCCCTCTCCTTCCCACCTTTTTGGGAACTGACTATTTCTTTATGGTTTCTCAGTCCTTTGAGTATCTTCATCCTGCCTTCTACCCAGATCCAAATAGGCTCTGTTCTCTGTAATCTGAACATGAAAACAAAGAGGTCAAAACTAAAAAACTAGAAGACTATTTTTCACCCAAGATTTGCCCTATTTCTCTACCTCCCTTAGCTGCTTAACTACTCAAAAGGATTGTCTATATACCCTCTCTTTAATTCTTCATTTTGCCCATATTCTGCCACCTACTCCTTCCTCCCACACAGGGGATAGTATTCTGCGAGGAAAAAGATTGAGTGCTGATAAATGCTAGGGCATAGATGAGCCAGATGCAAAAGCCACAACTGTGTGGTTCCATTTATCTGAAATGTCCAAAGTAGGAAATCTCTAGAGACAGAAGGCAGATTAGTAGTTGCCAGGGCGGGGCAAAGGGGTGATAAGGGGTACTAATGGGTACGAGGTTTCTTTGGGGGATGAAGGGAATGTTTGAAATGAGTAATAATGGCTGCACAATCCTATGGCTAGGCTGAACACCACTGAAATGTACTTGGTAAATGAATGCATTGTATGGTATATAAATTATATCTCAATAAAGATTCTCCAAAACAAAAAAACAAAAACAAAAGAACGCACTGTCCTTGCCTTGCCCTCAAAAGCTCACAGCGAAGATGCTGCACAAGCATAAAGCAAACATGGTAAAGTGTGTAGAGGGAAGGAACCACTGAGTCTCCAGGATGCTCAGGGTGACTCAGGCTCCTCTGGTCGCTGACGCCCTGCCCGTTGCTCAATTAGATTGGCACTCTAGGCCTGACCCAGAGATAAGCCTTTATTCTGGGGAGAAAGTAAAAGGCAGGCAAGATAGGGAAGCACTTTCCTTCCCCTCCTTCTGCTCTTCCCCTGGTCACTCCACAAACCTGGGAAGAGCCTTCCCTTAAATAAACAGACGCTTCTCTGCACGTGCACACTCCAATGGGACATCAGCTCACGAAGGGGGCGTCCAGCCCAGGGCACTGCCTCCAACCTCTATTTTCAGCCCAAAGTGAAGACTGACGCGTACATCAGGGGAACCCGGAGACCACAGGACTGCCAGTCAAACAGCCTGTAACCGGGAAGACTTCTCATCCACCTCTGAATGCCGGATACAAAGTTAGGTATGACCTGTTCCCTTCCTTACACAAGTGTGTGTCATTCCAGCTTTTCCCATGCAAGAATTTTATTTTAATATAATCATAATGTGTATAATTTTAAGTTCTCTATTTCTACATGACATTATAGCATGAGTGCTTAATACATTATTACCTACTTCCTTAAGCAATTATATGTTTATGATGTTCCATCAAAAAGATCTTTAACAGTTCTCTTAACTAATCCCTTGTGGTGAGACACTTAAGCGGCTTCCAATCTTTTGCTACTATGAAAATGTAGCAATAAACCCACTTGTACATAAAGCTGTTTCCATACTTAGCTTTATTTCACTAATATTCTCCAAAGTGGAATTTCTATTCCCATTTCTTCCCTTTATTTGTTTATGTTGGGTTAAGTTGAGTCATTTGATCAGATCTTACAACTAACTACCTGCTCCTCAGAGTGCAAAAGCAAAAATTAAAACACTGGAAGTGGTATTCACACTTTCTTCATACATTTAATGCAATTAAATGACATAGAGAAAAAAAGCACACTCCTTTGATACTTACACTGAACCTACAAAGCACACAACTAAGTGTTTTGAAAACATTGACTCATTTCATCTTCTCAGCAACTGGAAGAAGCTGTCACTATTGTTACACCTGTTCCCCAGCGAGGTCACCAGGCCAAGGTTGCAGAAGCAGGGAGTCATGGGGCCATGATCGTGGACCCTGTGGTCTGGCTCCTGAACCTGGGCTCAGGACCACTAGCCTGCATCCAAATTGGAAGTCAGAAGACCTGGGTTTAAGTTCCTGCTTCACTGCTCACTGACCTACGGGCAGGTCAGTAAACCACCCCAGTTGGTTTTATCAGCTGTCTTATTTAAACATAAGCACATGTGATTTTATGTAAATACATGTGTTATCATATCATGCATGTTTCATGTAGTCTTCATTTCCCTTTTTAGGTTAACTTTGCCCTTGTCCTCTTTCACCCCTTCACCTTGGGGGAGCTCACGTCCCTCCCCATGTTTCACGTTAACACCCTCGTACTGACCCTTCTGTGGTTTTCTCCATGATCACACAATCATGCACATGCAGAGAGAGCACACTGAGACTCATTTTGTATAGATCATCATTTTTTTGATACAGAAAGATCCTATTTGTTTCAGCCCGGACCCACTCAGAAAAAAGAAACCACTCTAAACTAATTAAAACTGAGAAAACCTCATACAGTAGATCAGCTATACGGGTGACAGGAGCACTAAGAAGCCAAACATGCACCAGTGAGTCAGCCCAGAGGTTTGCAAGAACAGCGCTACCAGCCCCGCACTGTAGGCGCAAAGGATGGAGGCACTGTTATCCCGTCCCAGGAGTTACGGTGCTCCGGTGGAAGTTGGCACCACGGCGAGGCTGTGGAGGGCAGAGGCAGAGCCATGGGAGAGAGACACCACTGCACTGATGCTGCCCACAGTGGGTGCCCTGGCTTCTTTCTTCCTAAAACCCCACAAAACTCCACCATGAGTCCAGCCCACTGGCTGAACTCAGCTGAAGCCACTGACACAGGAGACTGGAAAACCAAATCTTCAGGGGGTCTGCCCTTTGCAGAAGAGGGCATAGTGGGGGGAAGTGAGGAATGGACCAGGCACTGACCACCCAAATCACCGCTATAATGCTATGCACGCTGTCCCCTTTGTGCTGTTCTCAACCAATGTCACCTTGGGGAAGTCCCCCCAAAGAGACAGGTATGCCTCTGATATGTTCTTTTTGTGGCTGTTTCATTATGTATGTAACTATTCTGCTGTTGATGAGTATGAATGTTTTTGTGCCCTTAAATGGGAATGACATTACCTTTCCTACAATTATTACAAGCATCGTGTAAATGAATGGATATGAAGCTACTTTATAAACTAAAAGTATGAGGAGGAGGATGTAAGTTTTATTAGAATTAGTATGTCACTGTAAGGTAGTATGTAGGCCAATTGCTAAAAACCACATTAAAACACAGCCAGGGTGGAACTGACAATCTAACCAGAGGGGATGGATATATAGGGCACTAGGGAAATACCCAGTGCCAGGTACTTTCCACCTCGGAGAAGGTAGATCCTAAGGCCTCCCTCTGACTTCTCACCCCGCCCTGCTTCCCAAGGTGCTGTTTCTCCCCTCAGAACGCCAAGAGCCAAGATGGGATCCGTGGCTGAGAACTGCACCGTCCATGAGAACTTGCGGTGATGGGGGTGTCGTATACCTGCTCTGTGAATGTGGTAGCCACCAGCCACATGTGGCTAGCCTGACTGAGGAACTGTATTTTCAGTGTGACTTAACTCAAATCAATTTACATTTAAATTGCCACACACGACAAGCAGCTACTGCATTCAACAGTGCTGCTTTAGAACTTGACCATCAGGATCTCACAAGAGTAGTATTCTTAGCCAGAGTGACATGTGAGAATCAGACTGAAGCTTTTTCATAATTCATGTACGTAAGCCCGCTCCAGGTGGACTGACTTAGCACCGATGGAGCTTGGACCAGAAAGGAGTGTTAAGTTCCTTGCAGCACTAAAGTCCCTATAGGAAGGAGAAATGGAGAGAAGGTACCTGCATTGCGTTACCTAGAACTTTAATATATTAGCTCACCTACTCGTTAGCAGAGATTAAAATTTGGGGACTAATTTATTGCCTCTTCTGGCCACCTCGCTGAGGATAAGACCCTGAAGCAATGGAGAAAAAAAGGGAAGATGTGGTATAGGTTTTCACAGAGCAGAAGGCAGCCAAGAAAGTGCCAAGAATTTGGTAATGCCAAGCCTCTGGGTGTTCTGTGTCTGGCATCCCTGGGCAGCCCAGGGCCAGCAGGAAGGCACCAAAAAGAGAAGCAGACTGTAACCACCTTTTACCTACTTAAAATGTTTTCCAGGGTCACCCTGGCCACTCAGGGGGCAGTGCCAGGAGATCTGGAACTCAGCAGGCAACAGTATGAAGAAGAAAAGGCAGACCGTGCCAAGGCGTATCTGTGGCTAGTGAGGCAGCCAGCTGCTCTAATTGCGCCGTGGATGGATAACGGTGCTGCTGAAAGACAATGATGAGCTCCGGCACCTATTACGTGTAAACCTCGGGGTGAAGGTGAGGTGTTCATTTTCAAGGCAATAGACAGCCATCACGTCCTGTCACATAATTCATTGCACATTAAACTTATTATGGAAAATCATGTAGTCATGTCAACGATTCATCTCTATTCCTTAACAGCAAGGAAATTGATGGTGAACTAAAAGAAAAAGTTAGGCCCTGAAATTAGTACATGACTTGAGGATATAAAACTGAAGTGGGGAAGAGATAAAAAATTTGGAATGAAAGCTTGTAATACTATCTTGGGCACAATTGTTCATTGTTAGTAAGAAAGCATTAGCATGCCCTTCTCTGCCTTGGATTCTGCCGGCAGCAGGTGGGAAAGCTTTCTGCTCTTCATTATGATACTTTTCATAAGGGCAAGAGCAGATCGGTGGAGTCTTAGACACCCTCCCTCGCCCCATGCCCCTTGGAGAAAGGGTACAGCCTGATAAACAAATTAGGGTTGACAGGAACCACACTGGGCAGCTCACATTTCAAAGACAAGCTGAAGAATTTGCAGCTGTCTGGTTAAAGCCTCCTAACCAACAGCATAGACAAGTAGCCCATTTTATTGTATCTCAAACCTCACTTCCCCGAGTCCCAAACTGAAAACTTCGACTGTCTCTCCAGCGTCTGTAAGAGGAGCCTACCTCCTTAGCCTGACATCAGAGCCTTTATAAAACAGCCCCAACCTCACTTCCAGTCTAATGTCACCGAATAGAATTGCTCCCCTTTGTGAGCCTTCACAGAAAGCAGGTGGGAAAACACACTGGCTAGGTGAGCAACGGCAAGCGAACATTTAGGAACCGCTTCCCCATCTAGGAAATGAACTTGAACACCAAGGACACAATGGAATTGTGAACACTGAGTGAAGCACTTGCCACAGAGCCTGGCCTGTGAAATGCAGGCTCCCTCTGCCTTGCCCACAAGTCAGACTCGTCTTCTCCTTATTTCTAAAGCACACTAGCAAGTTCCTACTTCCCTTTATCCGGTCCTGACACCCCACCCCCACCATCGCCTCCACGCCCCTGACAGAATCCACACGGTCTCCTTCTCCCAGTTCTCCATGTAGACAGCCCCACTCTCTCTTTAGGATCCAGCCCCATCGACTCTTTTCCGTGAAGCCAGACTCGGTTTCTGCGTCGGGAGCCAGGCTTACGGCAATCTCAAGTACCTCTCCAACTCTGATACTCCAGGAGGCAAAGAATACAGGAATTTTTCTTTAAAGGTAGGACAAATGGAAACTTCAAATGCTCCAAAGAACATAAGATGACTTCCCCAACTGGTGGCAATGGAGAGAAAATGAAAATACTTTGTGAGCTATTTAAAAGTCCATACTACTGTAACTCATAGATGGAAAACAGATGACAGCTAGTGGGAAATGGGGAGGGGAGGGGATGGAGGGACTGAGCAAAAAGGAAAAAGGACTCACAGACATGGACAACAGCGTGGCGACTGCTGGAGAGCAGGGGGCGTAAGCAGACTAAATAGTAATGGAAAAAATAAGATAAAGACTATCTATTTTTTAAAAATTCATATTACTATAAATGGTTGTTATTTTAAAGTCTTGGGTAACTTGGGACTTATTTTGTATAAGATAACAGGCTCTACCATGTACGGACTCTTAATCTCCCCTACACAGTCAGTGTTATCACCCACAGTTTCAGAATGATCAGAACACTAAGGCTCAAGGTCATTCTCTTGAGAGTGGATTCCATGGGATCTAACCCATGAACTGTGACTGTGACCTTCTGTAGAATTCTGGGATCCCTCTTCCCGTTCCCCTTAACTTCCACAAACCCACCCATTTATCAAGGGCTATTGTTACATACACCAGCTATTGGGAGAGAGGAGCACTTACTTAGGTGTAAGATGTGCTTGCTTCTCTTACAGAGTTCAGACTCTGGAAGGAAAAGTAAGGCACAGCTATAAATAGAATACAGGGGAAAGTCACAGGATATGTTATACTGGCATAGTATTTGAAGGAAATCAAAGGATGTGGGGATCCCTTTCAACTAATGTGATCAAAGAGCTGTATCCAGTGATCTGACTTTCCAAAACCACATCTATCCTGCTCTAGAGAAAAGAAGGAAACTCTAAAAATTATACAAGCTCTTCAAAGAAAACCCCAGAAACCCTTTGTTTAACACTCCTTCAGGCTCGCCCTTTGGAAATCTGAAAATCTCCTCCCCAGCAATAACTCTTCCGTGATTTCTCAGTGGAAATATGCTCAAGCTAGAATATTAAATCAAAGCAATCACGCTGGATTATGTGACATCAGAGTGAGATGTAAAAGCTAATAATTCATCTTAAAATGACTATTATGTACAAGAGAAGATAAAACCTTTCCCCAAATGGACTGCAGGAATTCCTATCCATATTGAAAATTACTTTCGGTCCACTTTCTTGGCACCCAGAAATGAAGAAAGTAATAATTTTCCTCAAAACCCATGAACTGATGATCCTTTGTTTGTAACCCTACAGCGCATCTGTCAGAATCCCACATGACTTGTTAAAGTTCCGTATGAGCCACATCCACGCGCCAGCCTTGTCCCTTTACAGTCATGGCGTCTCTGCAAAAGTTGCCTCCGCGGATCAGAATTTTCTTTTACAACTAACAGAAATTTTAGATTTATCTTCACCTTGTTATGAAATATATCCTTAGAGCTGGTCACAGGAAAACATTTTGGGAGTGGGGCCAACTTGAGAATTTTACTTTTTTTTAATCCTCATCTGAGGATCTGCTTATTGACTTTAGAGAGAGGGGAAGGGAGGGAGAGAGAGGGAGAGAAACATCAGTCAGTTGCCTTTCCTACGCACCCCAACCAGGAGCCGAACCCGCCACCTACGCACATGCCCTCACCAGGAATCTAACCCGCATCCTTTTAGTTTACAGGATGATGCTCCAACCAACTGTGCTTTACCATCCAGGGCTAATTTCACTCATTTTGAAAAAGAATCAGAAAAATGCATAACAATAAAAATAATTTTAGGTTATATTTATTGAGTGCTCACTGGGTCCCCAGCATGTTGTAAGCACTTCATATGTTTTATATTCTTTAATAATATATTATTGAATGACATTTTACATTATTTAATCCTCATAAGTAACCCCATAGCATCAGTAATATCATGTTACTCATTATGCAAATAATAATGCAGAGTCCAAGGTCTCACAGAGATGCAGAGATCAGAGGTCGGACTTGAACCTGGTGCCCAGCTGTTAGCCACAGGGGACTGGTTCCGCCAGTCCTGGAGCAGGAGTGAAGAAGCCCTATCTGCTCAAATGCATCACACCAAGAAAAGGTTTCCTCTCCTACCTCCCACACTCACCACCTCAATCTCGGAAATAATTCCATAAGCCTTCCTGTCCTCCAGAGGGGAAAGAAAATGGTAGGTAATACGTGCTGATCTGAGCGAAGATAGATCTTTTGGGAAGTCAGGGACTGAGAACAACTATGAGTTAAGTAGCACAGAGAAGAGAGAGAGAGAAAGAGAGAATGCACACAGTACGCACATAATAGCTAGGCCTGAAGCACCGGGAGGAGTCCCGGCTCCTGTCGCTGGTGGGGGCTCTGTCATCTGGTCTGAACTGGCTCAGGAATTAGAGACGTTCCAAAAACCTGGGAGTGAAAAGCCTAAGGGTGCCTAGGTGTCGTGGCTAAGTGCCCATTACTGCTGAATACACGGTCAGACTTGCAGACCGACATAGACAGGAATGAGAGGGGCAGCGGAACAAGAGCCACATTTGCCGCCTGCTCCACCCGAGTGTTCTGGTGCTCAGAACTCTACGTGTAAGCACATGTGTTCCTTTGCTGGCTCTCATGCACCCATGTTTCTTCTCCATCTCTTTCTGGAGCTCTCTTGGTCTTCCTGTCTAACCCCACAACCGGCTGTCTGGCCAGTGGGCTTCAGTGCTTCTTAATGCAGATGTTTGTTAAGTGCCCAGTACACAGACAATAAAGGATCCAATCCCTGCTCTTAAAGAGCTCACACTACAGTGGCAGAGGCATTATAAATAGATTCTAGGGTAGTGAGTGATGTTTTGCATCACCGCATTAGCCAGAATTCTTTCCATTGTAGATGGTTGAAACCCAGCTCAGCACAGCCTAAAGAGAAGAAAGAGAGTCACCTGGCTAGACAAGATATGGGTAGCATCTATATAGAAGAATAAGCTGTAAGGACTAAGCGCCTGGGACTCACTCAGTAAATATTTCCTGAGCACTTACTATGGGGCACACACTGTGCTCACACAGGAAAAACAACGTAGCAAAATCAATGTTTCTCATCTTTCCCCTCCTTGGTTTCATTCTGCAGATGCCTCTCCTAATATGGCAGAAAAGATGGCTGCTACAGGTTCCAGATTCAGATCTTTTCAATTAATAAACAAAGCTAAAATAAAATTTCTTTCTCCCAGCATCCACAGATCAATTCCAAGGATGATGTCATTGGTTCACTTGGGTCATATGACCAATATGCTGAGGGAATGGGGTGTTCTGACCACCTCAGCTGGGTCACATGCCCACCCCTGTGGTGATTAGGGAGAGTCTAAGGAGGGGTCCCCAAAGGAAAGAGGATGTTGTAACTTGAATAAGAAAAGGAGCAAAGAGCAAAAACCACTGCAGTGAACTAGAATCATGCTTAGGATAAATGGTTAAAGAAGGAGAAATGGGCTCTTCTAACAGAGATCATGAATGACTTCATAAGAAGAGGTAGAAGTTTCACAAACATGACATCTCTGTCCAGTAGTTTAGGTTTCCATAATGCACTGTGATAGACACAACAATGACTCCTCAAAGAGGGCTACATCCCAATCCCTGGACGCTGTAATAAGTTACATGGAAAGGCCCTGGCCCGGTGCTCAGTTGGTTAGAGCATTGTCCAGACAAACCAAGGTTGCAGGTTTGATCCCCAGCTGGGGTTTCTTTCTTTCTTTTTCTGTCTTTCCTTCCTTCCTTCCTTCCTTTTGCTTTCTTCTTTCTTTCTCTCTCTCTCCCCACCTCCTGCTCCCTCCCTCCCTCCCTCCTTCCCTTTCTGCCACCCTCTCTCCCTCTCTCCTTCTCTTTTCCTTCCTCTGTCTCTCTAAAAATCAATATTTTTTTTTTAAAAAATTGTTTAAGGCAAAAGGGACTTTACAGATATAATTAAGGGTGCAGACCAGATGATAAGATTATCCAGGATGATCTAGCTGGTCAATCTAATCCAATGAGGCCTTAAAAGCACAGAGCTTTCTCTGGCTGGAGGCATGCAGATATGACAGGACAGAAAGGCAGAGCAATTCCAAACATTAGAAGGATCCATGCACCACTGCTGGTTCTGAGCTGCAGGTGACCACGGGGAAGGACCAGAGAAAGGCCTTGCAGAGCTAAGAACACCCACCAGATGAGCACCAGCGAGGAAGCGGGACCTCAGTCCTATAACCACAGGCACCAGATTCTGCCAACGACCTGAATGAGCGTGGAAGGAGAGGCTTCCCAGAGCCTTCCTGTAAGAGTCCAGCCAGGCCAACAACTTGACTTCAGCCTGTGAGACCCAGAGCGGAGAAACCTGCTGAGCCAATCTGGACTCCCAATATACAAAACTGGGAGATACTAAATGTGTGTTATTTTAATCTTATTAATTTGTGATAATTTATTATGGCAGCAGTATAAAACTAATACATGGCCCAAGACATCTCTGGAAAGAAAAAAAAAACAGTAATTCCACAAATTCTACAAGTTCCCTAAGGAACTGGGAAAAACTAAGACACAGCTAACCCACAGGAACAACAGTAACTCCAGCTCCTGTTCTGGGTGGGGCCACCCTGGCCTGATCTGAACTGGCTCGAGAAGAAGAGAAGTTCCAGAAAGGGAAGAGCCAGCGGTCCCTGGTGGTACCTGAAGGTTACAGCCGGTGCCCAACGCTGTGAGTTAAATCAGCAATTACAGGCCCAGTTGGGCCCACTCTGTTTTTGCACATCCCAAGAGCTGAGGATGATTTCTACATTTTAAAAATAGCTTTTAAAGAGCAAAAGATGAATAATATTTAGACACATGAAATTCAAATTTCAATGCCCATGATATAGCTTCATTGGAACAGCCACACTCATTCACGTAAACACACTCAACATGTAAATACAGGTTGCCGATGGCTGCATGTGTGCAACTATGACCGAGCTGAGTGGTTACAACAGAGACCCTGTGGTCTGCAAAACATAAATATTTACTAGCTGACCTTCTGAGGAAAAAGTGTGCCAACCCCTAATTAGAGAATGCTAAAGTATAAATATCTGTAAGAGCCTCAACACCCCTCAGCATGCATTTGTTGTGACTACTGGCACGGGAGGATGAAAAGAAATCAGAAGTGGGCAAGTCCTGAGAAGGCCTGGGGCCACCGGAGTGAGGGCTCTGAGGGACACAGGACAGACAGACAAAGTCTAGCCCTTCTGACTCCATAGTTGTGTCCGAGGTCGACTGAGAGACCCACACGCGGGGTTGTTCCCTCACCTCCTGCAGAAGACCCAGAGCTATGCACAGAGCCCAGGCAAGATGCAATCTTCCCTTTAGGGCAGACAGGTGGGAACTTCTGACTTTTGCCCCATTAGCCCTGCACTTGAACTAACTGGGGAGTAGTGAGACAGGCTGGCTTGGCGGAGTTCAGATGGTCCCAAGTGTGGTCCATACGTAGAGGGGCAAGAATTGCACAGTTTAGAATAACCAGAGTGAAAGGCAGAAATACTGGGCGCAAAACCAAGGTCTGAGATGACAGACACCCCTCCTCTGTCACCAGCCAGAAATAAGCATCGGACTATTAAATGGAAACACACAGATGAAGATAAACCTGTTTTTCAATAGGAACAGAATTTTTTGGCTGCAATAAGAGGATTTACCAAGCAAAGCCTTTTCGATATCCTAAATGTTGCAACTGGATATTCCCTGGCTTTCCACGGGGTCAGATTATCTAAACTTTGCTTCACTTTTTACCGCTTCCTCTTCACATTTCTTAGGCTTTCTTCCATCTCTCCCAAAATAGGAACCAAAGATAGAATAAGACTAGGCCCTTGTCAGTAGCTGAAAGACAGGGTTTGTTTTTTTTAAAGGAAGCTTTTGAAGAGATTAGAGAATCTGTCAAAATCACCAACAGTCGCCAAGCTGAACCCTAGTGCTTCCCAGCTTCATCGGCCCTTCAGTAAATCCCAGCAGGAGGACTGTGTGATCTGCACCACCGATCGTCTTGTGTTATCATTGGTGTAAACAGAATAATTTCACTATTGTCCAGCAGGTCGCCAGGGGTGGTAGCACTTTAGGGAAGATGGTGTTGTTGAAGAAGAGCAGCCAGGCCAAAGAAAGGCCCCCTATCCTCTCCACCGAGCCTGGCCTTACCTGAAACACAGTGACTCATCCTGGGACTTGAGTGACAGCAAAGGGTTTGGGTCTCCTGAGTGTCAGGTGAGAATGTTTAGACTATCAAGGAGAACACCACAGGGAGAGATGAATACTGACAAATGGTTTTTAAATCTGTGATATGAAAGAGAGACCAGAGCTACAGAAACCTAGATATGCGGGAGATGAAAAGAACTGATAGTCTGATGGAGACCCAAGAGGGGCCATTTCCAATGGTCTGGGAGAATCCAGGTCTCTGGATTCCTAAGCCTGTGTTCTTCGCACAATACCACAAGCTCTGCAGTGGGTTTTCCTGATGAGCTTCTGAGCCTGTCCTGGGGCTTTGTCTACAGAGAGCAAGCCAGAGCTATTTTCTTGGCTGAATTTCACCAGCCACAGCCATCCATGCCCGGCTGACCCAGCAACATGGCTTTCCAGGGCCAGCTTGGGTAGGCACTCCCCTCGGCCATGCTCGTCACCACAGACAAGAACGATGCTGAACATTCGTGGAATGGTTCGTCTAATTAACCCGCACGTTTCCCCTCCTGGCGTTCCTGGGAGCTCAGGCAGGATGGTGATGACTCCATAATGTGATGCTGAGCATCAATACTGCACAACACCCCGAAGTCAGAAGCTCCCTCCCTGGCTCAAGGTTTTTTGCCTTTAGAATGAAGGTTATATCACTCATCCACAGAAAGTCAATGTCAAGCTAGCGGTTTTAAAAAAGTAAAATTTATTATGGGAATCATGTTAGAAGCTAGGTAAAAAAAGGTAACTAAGCTCTGGAGGAGACAGAATAGAAGCGTGGAAGACTTCAGGGCTGAAAGACCACAGTTAAAATCCTGGTTCCTCTTACCAACAGTGTGCTTGATCCTTCTAAGCCTCTATCCTGATCTGCAAGATATGGGGATAATGTCCGTCCCCCAGGCTGAGAGAGCTGAACGAAGCAGCACCCAGAGCACTGCTCAGTGAAGGACGGTTAGTGGTATCTAAACATGAAGCAGGTGAGCATAACCAGGGAAGACCGCAGACTCATGGGTACTAACAGAGTCTAGTGCTTCTCGTGCCTCTACTCCTGCTTTGGCATGGACTACATCAGGAGTTGATTCTTTTGCCAGGTTTCTGCCTCCTCCCTCTCAGTTCTTCTGACCTAAGTCTGGGGGTGATTACCAAGGGAACACCAGCAAAGTAAATAGCGTATCAGTGAGTAACAGGCTTAACTCTGGTAGGGTTAGGTGCAAATCATTTGTGCCATCCAGTGAATTACTTGTCTCAGAATCCATTCAACCACGTAGCTGAGAGAGGCTCTGCTAGAAAGTTGCAGAGGAAATATAGTGTTTTGGCATCTGAACACTTCATGGGAAGGAAGGCTGACCAGGTAGACACAGCCACCTGGGCATCCAGACATCAGGGACGGCAGGAGTCAGGGAAGAACAGGAAGAAACCAGATATCAAGAAATGAAAGAGAGCTTGAAAAATGCAAGGAAAAGGGTCCAAGGGAAACCACAGCCTAATTTGTAAATTTGTAATTCTGCTAAGAGCCCTGGTGACCCTCCTTTGTAGTCCAGCATTGCTGTAGCAATGGTCTGGATTGACCTTGAGTCTAAGACGCCCTGTTCGGGCCATAGTGAGGTCACTGCTGGAATGGAAACCTCACGCAATTTCGAACAGGAAGATCCAGTTTTGACTACTGCTTCCATCTCTTGCTGGTTTTGTGACCCTGAGTAAGTTGTGATCCTTCCTTTACACCTCTGTTCTCATTTGTAAAAGGGGGGTTAGAGCAGGTGAGCTCAGACCTGTCTTCTGGCTCTGATTCTGAGAGTCCCCAGAGAGGGCACATGACTAGAAAGAAAAGCTTTGCTTCCACGCACAGGCTTCTGTGTTCCTTGTTTCTGTTTCTCTGAATAAGGGACCATGGTTTTCTCCAAAATTCTCACTGAGCCAAGAGAATGATGATGTACCTAAGAGCCTTGATGGCCAATAGACTCGGGTTATGAATTTGGTTCACACAGTCCCTGAACTGTAACTGTCTCTTCCGACTCTCAGTGGGTAGGTAGGTTTGCTTCTGCTGCCTTCGGATGCATGGAGGGGGGTGGGGGAGTCAGGAACCAGGCCAGCCCCACAGACACGGTCTAGCAGCTCGGTGCATCTATGTCCCTATGTGTCTGCAACATGTGCCTGCTCCAGGCTTGCCAATTTTTGCACCTTTTAGCATGCGTCCTTGATTCCTGGGCTGTTGTGCTGCTGGACTTTTCTCCCACAAGCTGCCTCAGAATGCACAGGCCTGATATCTATCCATCTTCCTCCCCACAGCTGCACTCTTCCCCCAGCAGGGCCCTGCCACTCAGCACACAGAGGCTGTGATGCCACTGTCCCTGATCCCTACCAGCTTGGAGCAGATTCTAGCTCCCCTTTTGTTCACTGCACACACACACCCAGTGATGGGGTCATGCAGCCTCTTTCTGCCTTCCTGCTCCCTGGGACACACTTCTTTTCACCTTGATTCTTCTTCCAAATGAGCTCGGTTTGGCTGTAAAACTAGAGGGACTGAATGTCTCCCTTCTATATAAATGGCAAGCCAGTGCCTTAACTCAACACAAATTTGTGATATGCCTACCATGCATCAAGCCTTGGGCTGGTTGGGATGAATGCAATGATGAATCCGACACAGTCCAGAGAGTGTTAAAGACCGAACCACTGATGGGTGAGACATCCAGAAGCTATTCCTTTAACCGAGTTAACCAATGCATTGAAGTTAATGGCCTTCTCAAAGAGTCTTGTCCATAATTCAGTTCTGCTGCTGTCTGAAATGCAAACATGCTCTCCAGAGCATTTCTTCCAAGCTTCTCTGTCCCGCTCCTCATCACTCTGAAGCTGCGGGAGGTGTGTAATGTGGGTGTCGGCCTGTGGTATTGGGGACAGGGCACTGTGGTGTTAGGAGCACTAGATCCTGGCCCCACCTCTTCCATTTAATGAGCTGTGTGACCTGGGAAAGTGCTCTCTCTGTGTCTCTGTGACCTAGGGCAATTGAAGCCCATTGTTTCCAGTGTCGCCATTAAGTATTGGCTCCATGCAATTCATTACAGAAAGTGAGAGAACCATAATTTGAGACCACCAAGCAGAGGAAATGACATAGGAAATGACTCTCATAAAAGGAAGAGAGGTCTGTGTTATTCAAAGTATACAAAAGGGACAAAGCCTCCCTAAGGAGAAGACTGGGAAGCAATTAAACCAGCAGGAAAATCTTGCCTGAGAAGCTTAGGTTAACATCAAGAACGACATCATCTTGCCCCATGAAAAGCGTAATGAGAATATAGCCTTTTGAAGACAGCAAATTAATGGTCTGTGTGTATGTGTGTGTGTGTGTACCTCTCCCTAACTGCGTCCCAGTGCAGGCTGCTACCCCAGTCCAAGCCAACACTATCCCCTTAAGGACTTTGTCTTTGATTCCTAATGTCCTGTGGTCTAATCTCCCATTATTTCTTCTCCCCTGTCCTCCCCTCCTCTTCTTTCCCTCTGTTCTTGTCCTTTCCCTCTCTCTCTTCCCTAAGAACAGATGTTTTTTTAATGAATTAATCAATTAATTAATTAATTTAATTAGCATAAAGCAGTAAAAGGTGAAACGTCTCCCTTTCCTCTCTCCTCTTGCCCCGTAGTTCTGCAGTTCCCCTCTTGGGAAACCATCACCACTACCACGGTCTTGCATCAACTTCAAAAGACATTCTCTGCACAAACCTGTACGTATGCATCCATAGCACCCCTTGTATACAAAGATTCTGCTTCAGTGTTTCTTTAAGTTTTGCAAGTTTTCTCAGTACAAGTGGACCTCGTTTATTCAGGGCACATGTACCCAGGCAGTTGCATAAATCTAAGTTTATTGTGATAGATATAAATAGAAAAAAAAGTTACTTAAAAAAGAAAAATTAGTGTCCCAGGTTCGATTCCCAGCCAGGGTACATGCCTGGGTTGCAGGCCATAACCCCCAGCAACTGCACATTGACGTTTCTCTCTCTCTCTCTATCTCCCTCCCTTCCCTCTCTAAAAATAAATAAATAAAATCTTTAAAAAATAAAAAAAATTAAAAAAAATAAAAATTGTGCTAGGCCTTATTAGCTAATTTAAAACTTGAAAAAAAATCTTTGCATTAATAAAACATTCTTTCTCCCCCACCACTACCACCATTTAATGAGCTGTATCTTTTCTTTGGTGTTGGGGGTTTCCTTAAAGTTGAGCATCCTGCGTTTGAAATGTTCTCATGAAAAAACAATACATTATGACTCTTTGGATGATGTACATTTTATAGCTTTCCATAATGAGCCATCAGTATTCAAACCCCGGCAGGATAGTGGTGGCCCAGAAAAGTGCATAGCAAGTGACCTAAATGAGAGGGTCAAGTTTAGACTGCATTATGCAATGCCGGGAAGAGATTCACAAGTAGTGAGTGCATGGCTCCCAGATGCTGGGCACTGCCTTAGGCAGGCTGAGAAATTCAGAAAGATGAGGTACTTGTACCTCAGGTAAAGACAAAGCTTGAATCAATTTTAAGGAAATCATAAAACAGATTGGAATTACTGGCTTAAAGTATGCATAATCATCCCATACTTCCAGCGTAGCTGGCATTCAGAGAAGAAAGACAGGGAGGTCCATGGGACCGGATGGGTTAGAAAGTCTTGCTAGAAGTGCTGGAAGCTAAGTAGGGCCTTCAAGAGCAAGTACCTCACGTTAGACCAAGGAGGAGGAGCAGTGTATCAGTTTGTGAGGGCTGCAAAAACAAAAGTCCCACAAACTGAGTGGCTTAAAACAACAGAAATTTATTCTTTCATAGTTGTAGAAGCTAAAGTCTGAAACTAGGCACCAGCTGAGTCACGCTCCCTCTGAAACCTGTAGAGGCAAGTCTTTCCTGCCCCTTTCTAGCCCCTGGTGATTGCTGGCAATCTTGGCGTTCCTTGGCTTACAGCTACCTCGCTCCAGTCTCTGCCTCTGTCACCATAGGTCTGTCTTCTTTCTTTCTGTGTATTTCTGTGTCTTCACATGGCAACATAGCATTCTCTTCTCTTATAACATGGACACCAGTCATACTGGATTAAGGACCTCTGCCCCTCCAGTTTGACCTCACCTTAATTAGTTACCTCTGCAGAAATCCTATTTCCAAAGAAAATCAGACTTCTGAGGCACTGGGAGTTAGGACTTCAACATACATTTTGGGGAGACACAATTCAATCCATAACAAGGGGCAGGGATTTTCTGTATGGCTCACTTCCAGTCCAGCCCACCTGCCACCACCACCCAGGCAAAGTCAATATGCACAGAACTCCGCTGCCTCTTCTCCAAGGCCCTCTGCTCTCCCCTCTGCTTCAGTACCCCATGTGCACAGCCTCACTGTGGAACTTCTCATCACCTGGAGCTTCTGCTTCTGCAGACTAGCAACTCTGGGGTGCACTCGTCTGAGCCCAGATTGCGGTACCTCCGGTGCCTCCTTTCTCCTTCCTCATAGCCCCAGTTGCCAAGTTCCTTTTCCTAGTCTGCTCCTCAGCCCCTCTGGACTCATCCCTTTTCACCACCCTGGACCCCACTAATTCACCTGTGCTCCTGGGGTTCTACAGTGTCCCTGCCCTCCTCATAGCCCATGGGCATGACTTGCATGAGGGCTGCCTCTTCCAGCCATGGGCCCATGCTGGAGGAAAAAAACAGGGAAAGCACATGCCTGTGCCTACTTACTTCTCCAAAACAATTGTAATTTCAGTCTCAGGTATGTCTTAGCATGAGCATTCTCTTTCCCATTGAGTCCTCTTCCCATTTCCCACATGGACTTCCCACACTCTCCTCACCCTTCTCCAGTTCAAACCTTGCCCCCATTTCCTTTCCTCCCTCTGGAAGTGACATTGTTGCATGAAATATGAGCTGTGTAACCTACTCCTTCTGTAGCTCAAATGCACACCCAGCTTTCCTCTCATGTCCTCCATAGCCCCATGGCATTTTTCATAAGGAAAAGGGAATTAATGTTTATTGGATCCCTCCCAAGTGCCAGGGACATATAGGTGTTTCCATATATTATCTCATTCATATTTCTACTACAACACTTATATTGTCCTAAACTTGCTTACTTACTGTTCCATCTGGTGCTCTGACTACAGTTTCTTGGGAAAATCTCTTGGATATCATTATTCACTCTGCGTTATTTCATGCAATCCTCTAGAACTTGATGAACTAAGTAGAGAGCAGCTATTTTTGCCAAGTTACAGGTGAGGAGACAGAAGCTTACTGAGGTGAAGCCCCTTGACCAGCCTTCCACCACCTGGAAGTAGCTGAGCCAGGATGCAGGCATGAGTCCGCCCGACTGTGAAGCCCTTACAGCAGCCACTACATGACCTTGAACAGGTGAGCAGCACAGTGCTAAGCAAGGCTGATACAGGACAGAGAATGAGGGCCTTCTCTTATTCGCTCTGCCAGAAACCACTCTGAAGGTCCAGAGTAGGAAGTATATGAGAATGATTCGAGCTCAGTAGGGCACCCTTTCATTCATTTGTCCAACAGATATTTAATGATTGCCCTGTGTGTGTGTGTGTGTCAAACCCTGTGCTAGAAGCTGTGGAGACAACTATGAGCACAACGGACCTGGGTCCTGACCCCCTCTCCACTGTCCTAGGACTTGCCTCTCCCAGAAAGTCTCAATTGACAGGCAGATGGTGGCTTTGCATCCTTAGCCATATGCAAAGCCTGTCCATGTGCTTTCATTTAGTTCAGGACATTTGGGCTCCATGGCAGCGATACATATCCCCCTTCACAGGGACCCAAGAAAATGGTGGGAAGGCAAGGTTGGATTTCATTTTCTCCTCCCTTCCTTAGAGGGAAAATGGAAAGTAGGGCTACTTTGCATTACAAAATTTATGGGTCACAACTGGAGCTCAAAACTGTTCCTGAGGTCCCTAACTCAGAATCCCACACCAGCCCTAGTGGTAGCCACTCACTTGTCCCACTACCCATGTAAGATAGGCTTCTGCTGAACAGATAATTCTTTGCTTCACAGGGCTGCCTTCTGCATTGTAGGATATCAGTGTCCATGGTTTCTACTCATTACATCTCAGTTGTAACACCACCAGCACCCCAGTTATGACAACCAAAAATGTCTTCAGACATTGCTTAATGTTCCCTGTGGCGTGGAGGTCCAAATCAGCTCCCTATCGAAAACCACTGCTCTATTGCATTGAAAATGGCTTGGATGATCTCCAAGCTACTAACTGGGGCCCCACATCACCCAAGTGCCAGAGAAAAGCCACTCTAAGGAGGAGACCCCAGCACAACCAGGAACCTCCCTAAGAAGGTGACTGAGGAGGTGAGTGTTGAAGCCAGCATCCACCAGCTCCCCTCAGACTCAACATGCCCAAGCTCACCTGGAGACCCAGAAAAGGCTTAACCATCAAAGTGTGTCCAGAGTCCCAGGACATTTGCAGCAGGGCCCACAGCAAGATAAATTAAAGTGGGTCCTCCCTGAGCTCTCTGATCTGATGGCTCAACCCTAGGCTTTATTCCCTAATCATTTTCTACCAGCCACCCAGTTGTCATCACTTCCTGAGATGCTTTTTCTACAGTATGGTCACTATTTTTTTCATGCCCTCTCCTTTAAAACAAGAAGCTCCCCAGGAGAGCACAGTAAATTACTAATATTTTATCTTGAATTAGCTGACAAATTCTTTGACCTTGAGGTCCTGTGGAAATTCGGCACAGGTCAGCCAGTTTTCCATGTCTCCCAGATCTCCCCAATAGGTGGCTGTGCAGCCATATCTTCTACACGCCAGGATGAAATTGGCTGAACTTGAGTGTGCCCATTCAAGAGAAGTTTTCTAATCCTGTTATGCAGCCCATGCAAAAGGCCTGCCTGCACAGGCTCCTCTGTGGGTACCAGGACTCCACACAAAGGAAGAAAACAAAAGCTGATGCAGCAAAGAACAGAGGAAGGGAAGGTAGAGACCCCTGCCCATTTGGTCTTTCCTACCTTCTTGCAAGAAAGCCTGACAGGGACGGTGATCTGCCGAAGTGGTTTCTTGAAGGGAAATCATTCAGTAAGTATCTATTGACAGTTGAGTTTGCACCAGACCTAATGGGATCGATTTGAACTGTCTTCCCCCACAGGCTTCGCCCTGAAGCAGAACTGGACCCAGTGGCTTCCGAGTAAGGGTTGGAGCATGTGCCATTAGGAAGCATGTCACCAAGAGATAGGGTCACGTGTCCTGCCCAAATCAGTTTAATTCTAACCAATTACACTGCATGGATTTGAGCTGAGATAAATGAGGTGAGGAAAGGCCAAAGAGACCCTGACCCTATTGGCTCCCCCCTAGCATTTCTGACCATAGCGAACAGCAGAGAAGTTCTGGAAATCACCTGGGCCTTTGAGCTTTTCTTCAGCAGACCCAGAGGCCCAGGCTGATACAAGTGAATGTACTTGTGCCTACCCATCCCTAGAACCCAAGCTGCTGGGGCAGCTGACAGCCACCCCTCAGGGTCTCTAGGACAAGGAAACAAAGCAGAATTAACATCCCACTCTCTGTGTTCGAGTTTCCCCTTCCCGAGTGACTACAGATGCTCAGAAGGTGGCATGGCCATACCTGCAGCCACATCCCAGTGTTTCTCAAAGTATGGTTCTTCAACCACCTGACCACCCACGGAGTGTGTTTAAAATGCGTGTAAAAGAAATCATAATCTGTGGGGGACAAGGACTGAGTATCTGATTTTTTTATGACACTAGTAGGTATCCTCATGCACATGAATTTAAGAATCATTGGCAAGGTGAAAAGAACAGACTTTGAAGCCACATTAACCTAGGTTCAAACCCTAGCGTGGCTACCTCTAGGGTATGTGACCCTACAGAAGCTATTTAGCCTCTTCTTCAACTATAAACTGGGGGAGGGAAAAACCTACCTAATAGGGTCTGGTGTGAGAATCAGTGTGACAATATATAAGAAGGGCTGAGTCCAGTGTATGGTCTTACACTGTGCTTGCACCATCATTACTGGCTGCCATCATTGTCACGATAGTTTTGTGGGATTAGCCAAGTGATGAAACCTACTGTCGGTCCCTAGACTATGCGGAATCTTTCTGGAACCTTCTGTCCACACCCTGGTGCAGATTACAACAGCCAAAAATGGGAGAGTCAAATTACCCAGGATCATTGTTACCCTCCACCAGACCTCTGAGGCAGGCTCTTTACAACACTGAAGCCCTAACCAAAAGCTCAGGGAGAAAAAGGGCAGACAGATCCTGCTAACCCATCCACTGCTTGTTAAATCCTCAAGCACCAGGACTCCGAAAGGCCCTGATCTCAGCAGCATATGGTATCACACAGAACTGGCCCTGCCCGCACTGTGCCAGGGCCCCGCTGTGCCAGGGCCAGCACCCACAATGCAACTGACAGGCACGGTGGGATAAGCAAGCTATTTTCTGAGTCTGCACCGGAATGTTTAATATCCCAGAGCTCATACAAATGGAAGAAGCTGCTAAACAGCAGTGTCGGAGAGTTCTGCATAAGCGCATTATGCATTTTGCAAGGAAATTATTTTTAAAAGCATTTCCACTGACAGTTTCTTCAAATACAATTGCTCCTTTTGGAAGTTCCATGTTCTAAAATAGATAAGCAGCTTTGGCCTGCTTATGGGGTGGCTAAGTGCTCTTTCACTCTCTTGTTTCTGCCCCGGCTTATCCCAAGCCCTCCCTCAGCCTCTCAGCGTCAGGCAAGAGACCTCCTGATCCCCCGGCTCTGAGCCGAAAGAACAAGACTCCATTTTAAAGAGGAGGTTGTATCAGTTAGGTGTTCTTGGGTCTAATCCTCCTTATTTCATAGCTCTCTCACCCATCACAGTCCTAATTCACCCAGGGGCCTACAGGGGCTAAACTCCTGCCATAGACTGAATGCTGATTATTCTCCAAATTCGTGTTGACACTCAATTGGTAATGTGAGGATACTAGAAGGGAGGACTGTCTGTAGGTGACTAGGTCATAAGGGTGGAACCCTCACAGATGGGATTACTGCTCTTATAAGAGACTCCCCAGAGCTCTCTCACTCCTCCGCCCCGGGAAACACAGCAAGGAGGCTGCATCTCTGAACCAGGGAATGGGCCTCCTCGGACACTGGATGATCTGCAGGCACCTTGATCTCAGACTTTCCAGCCTCCAGAACTGTGGGAAGTGATTTCTGTTGTTTATAAGCTACCCGGTCTCTGATATTGTGTGATAGCAGCCCAGAAAAAGATAGGTCCTGTATGAAATCTGCCCAGCTAAGCTATGATTTTTTAAAGGTTTTATTTATTTTTAGAGAGAGGGGAAGGGAGGGAGAAAGAGAGGGAGAGGCACATCAATGAGAAAGGAAAAACATTGATTGGTTGCCTCTTGCGCACCCCCCACCCCCAATCAGGGACCTGGCCCGCAACTCAGGTGTGTGCCCTGATGGGAAATCGAACTGGTAACCTTTCTGTTCATAGGCTGGTGCTCAATCCACTGAGCCACGCCAGCCAGGGCCCAGCTAGGGTATTTAAAGACAAGTTAATACTTACTGAAATGTCTCAAGAATGGTTACACAAGGGATTTCATCTGTGCTTTTTATTTTTGCTTCTTAATTTAGGTTAAAACAATCCACTTTATTATCCCTCATAAATTTTTAGTGCTTGAAATATTTCACTAAAAATAATGTCTCCAGATGTTCAATGAATATGCCCCAAGAAAGGTCTTGTCAGTGGCCCCTAATCAATGTGGTTGTCACCCAGCCTGTGACGTGTGTTCCTTCTGCTCCTTCTTCTTCGGTCATCTGATCACGTGGTGGCTCTGAACTCCGACCGGGCAACATCGTTTGAGAGCAGAGACCTTTGAATGTCCAACATACTGTACAGGGATATGACCGGACGCCAGACAATTCCTATCTATTGATTTTTTTTTTATTCATTCAGCTGTGGCCCCTCCTCTGGGAACCTTGCCCCTGGAACCACCATCTCTTCCCTCTCTCTTGTCCCCAGATGGGTTCTCACTGCATGATGGCTGAAGCCGTTCTAGTGCACACAGGACAGTGTGACGGAACCTCAACTGTTGTAATACGGGTATTATAAATTATGTGCATGTAAAGTCATCATTGGCAGCTTGGCATGAGTTTAAAGCACAGCTAGCTTCCCAAAGCTCGTTCAGTCCTCATGCCTTTCCAATTACTGCTTCAGTTTCATCTCTAGCCTAGACCCTGGAGTTATTTTTTTGTTCTTCCATTTCAAAAAGCATTCAAACTCTGGCCAGAGAAATGTTCTTCCTCCTGTTCATCACTGACAGCTTCCCCAAATACCCAGTCTCACCCAGAATTTTCTGAATTCCCCTCATGTCTCCTTTTTTCTTCTCCCCTTTCCTCAGCCCATGGATTCTTAGCAAGTCCGGGTTCCCTCACAGTGTCATTCCCCAGAGTCACCACCCGGAATTCCCCACTGCAAGCCCTTCCTACTCCTACACGTTCCGTCACCTGGAACCAGAGGCCACCTCTGGAATCTCACATCCAGGTAACTCTTCCCCCTACACTTTGCATCATCCACCTGTGGGTATAAATGAGCCGAACCAGGACTCTGGAGGGAAGCACTTCTCTCCTGACCTCCAGAGGCTTTGCTGTGAAAGGAGCCATCATGTTCCCACTGGCCCCCTCTCACCAGGCACAGTCGGTGATGCTCTTGAAAATCCGTAAGAACAATGCCCTTCCCTCTGACTTGTGCTGTGTTTAAAACGGAGTCTGTCACAGAAGTCTTGGTGGCACCCTATATGCTCCCAACTTCCACCATTCAACCTATACACAGTGAGGGTTGCTGGGCCCACAGGCTCCATGAGGGTAGCTGGGTAAAGACAGTTGAAATAACAACCCACCATAACCAACCACTGTACCCCTCTGCCCCACAGGCCTTGTTGCAGCATCTGGCTTACTCTTTGGAATAATGTCTTCATTGATAGCAAACCTGTAGGGGACACATTTTTACCTTCCTGCCACCTTGCTTGCCCAATGCCTCTACCTCTCCACACCCTATTATTCACCCACATCCAAAAAAAGAAAAAGAAAAGGGTCTATGTATGTATTTCTTCAGCCCAAATTGATGACAGTTTATGCTGTTGTAGTCAGTGTTGTTGTTGTCATTGTTTATTCAGAAAGCAACTCAGTGAATGTAAACAGATACTTGGAATTACGAAATGTCTCCTAACTGCCCCTCACATACACCTGGACCAAGCTGAGATGCCCTGTTAGGCTAACACTGGCCTTCCTGAGAGGTGAGAGGTGACTGTACATCACTTCTCAGTTATCTCTCAAGTCCCAGGACTCTGGCCTACGTAGATGTGTTCTCTACATCAAACGTTATCCAAGTAAATAGGTTTTATGCAACAGTGTGGATTAAAATCAACTTCAGAAATAATATCCTTAATCATCTGACTCTTAGTTGACCTGAGCCTGGGTAGTGTTCTTCAAGGACTAGGAATCAGAGCGAATTTTTCCTGGAAATACATTTACTGGCAGTTTTTCCCAATTTTGAGCCAGGGTGCCACACATTTGATCATTTTTCGTCCCAAGGAGAGCAAGCAATCTCAGTAAGGACTTAACGCCATAACTTTGCATCCTCCTCCTCCTCCACAGTGCCCGGCAGGGAAGTGCCCGTCACAAACCCTGCCTCCACGTGGGATCATGTCCACTGCCACGAGCAACGATCACGGTTTCCTTCCCGATGAGCTCTATCACCGTCAGACTGCTCTTTCATTAGGGTCCCCGGATCTTAAGAACCAGGGTCAAATCCCAACAAAAAAAAAAGGTCCAGTATCTGAATAAACAATAGCTGTATAATTGATAAACTCTTAAAATAATTAAAACAAATTTATGCCTAGTATGCAAGTAAAAAGGAACAACAGACTTATTCACTCCTAAATTCATTTTGTAACATCACGTGGTGCATATGACATTCACCACATTAAGTGATGAATATTCACCACATTATGTGGGGTGTTGGCATGCCAGCGCCTGAGTTTTCTCTTAGGGTTGCCCCAGGCCCCAGCTCTTACAGGCTCACCCCCCAACACCCCCCACCAGCCCAAGCCCAGGCCTGCGCCTCGCCACTATTCCCTTCCCATATCTGGGTTCTCATACCCCTTGGGAAGGGGGAACTCCCACAAAGCACAATACGAAAGCTTGACCCTCAGATCTGGGCTGACAGGCTGGGCAGAGGCGAGCCGGGAGCCACGAGAGTCACAGCAATATTTTTCCCAGACTAGGCCCGGTCAGTGCTGTCTCCCTCCCAGGGTCCAGACCAATGCCTTCCTGCCTCCTCCTGCCGTGCATCCCTGAGGACTCCCAGCCCCTGGCGCTTTCACTGCCATTTGGATTAAAGCTTGTTTTGTACCTATATTTAAAAAAAATAAAAACTGAACAGTGAATGAACATTAATGGAGTATAATATTCATTGATTAAGGATATGAATTCCCCAAAAGTTTTACCTGAACAAGTTGGGAATTGGAGTTGTCCATGTAGGAGAGGGAACAGAGGCTCATACTACCGGTCACTTTAAGTAATTAGTATCTGCAGGGCAGGAGGAGGGCTGGTGTCTTAGATTCAGTGCCTAGAAGCTGACCCTAAGATGAAGATTTATTAAGAAAGTGCTCCCAGGAAAAAATAAGTAAGAGGGTAGACTAGAACACTTATCTACTAAACCTAGATGATTTCAAATGTAAAAAATAATGATAATAATGTGCCTTAGAGCCTTGCTACTGTAAGTATGGTCTTTGGCTGACAGCATTGGAATTGCAGACTCTCAGGTCCCGCTCTAGACCTACTGAATCAAAATCTGCACTCTGTAAAGGTATCCAGGTAGTTCGAATACACACTGCAGTTTGAGAAGCATTTCCTTACGGAAAGCTGGGTTAGAGCCACAGTCAGTCAAAGAACAAGAGACACTAATGTCTACCACCAGAAAGTTCCATTAGCCAACTCATATGTCCAAATTTTTGTTTAAACTTGTTATTATTATTTGACTGTGGGATTGACTATGGGATTGGGGGATGGGATGGGCAAAGGAGGGCAAAGGGGGAGGGGGAATGGTGACAACCATGATAGAAAAACAGTTTAAAAATCTTAGAAAATAAAAAAGTAAAAATAAAAACCAACATACAAATATCATGCAATCTAACAATTCTATTCCAAGATATTTACTCACTAGAAATGACAATATACTGTCCACACAAAGGCTTTTACATACATGTTCATAACAGCTTTATTCCTAATAGTCAAAACATTACCAGTAGTAGAAAACTGACCATTATAAATCTGAATTTCTTATTTTCACTAACAAAGGGATGCAATCAACACTTTTCTTTGCAATCCAAACTTATTAGAAAAGTTCCACTCTCCCCAGTTTCTTGTTGGGTAAAGAAATTCTTCGAAGACAAGGACTGTGCCTCGTTTAGTTTTGCATGATTAGTACCTAGTCTAGCGCCCGCGCACAGTAAATACTGAACACGTTTGTGGGTCATGATATAATTTAGCACAGTGGAATAGTACACCTCAGAAAGAAAGAAGGAATTCCTACCATTTGCAACAGCATGGATGGAGCTGGAGACTATTATGCTGAGTGAAATAAGCCAGGTGGTGAAACACAAATACCATGCGATCTCGCTTATAAGAGAAATCTAATGAACAAAATAGAACCAGTGGCATAGAATCATGGAACAGACTGGCAGCTGAAAGGGGGGAGGGGGACGTGGGGACTGACTGAAAGAAGGTGAAGGGAGCAGTCAAAGAGCATTTGTGAAGGGCTCCCGGACATGGGCAACGGTGAGGGGACTGATTATGGAACGGGGTGATGGGCTGGGTGGAAGGGGGTGAACAGGGAAAAGTGGGACAACTGTAATAGCATAAACAATTTAAGAAAAGAAGTTTCAGGCACATTAAATTAACGAAAGAAAACTGCTTTGCAAGGAAGATGGATAGGATGGATTTTGATATGTCAGACTGACCCGGGTCCCTCCTTGTTATGTGACCTTATTGTGTGACAGCATCACTGAGCTTCTGTTTCCTCCTCCATGAAAACATTGTCGTTGGGATCGAATGATGATCGAGGTAAAGTAACACCCTGTGCCTGGTACATAGCTAACCCCTAATAAAGGTACCTGCAAGAGGACGAGGGAAGAAAGTCGGTCAAAGTGTAGAAAAATGAAGGAGGAAGTGGGAAAGGAGAGAAAATAGATAAAAATTAGGACACTTAGGAGGAACAGAAGTAGAGGGAGGATGTGAAACAAGACCACTCCATCGTGAAGTTCTGGAAATCAACCAAACATGCATATAACCTATGGCCAGCTCATCAAGGGGGCCCTGGTACCAGGACTTCAGAAACTATCCTTTGCTTCGTGGGTGTTAATAAATTAACAATGACTGGTATGATTTTTGCCCTTCCCTGACTTTCTAGTCCTTGAAAGATATTGGATAATTGTTATTTAATGGGATGGTAGGGAGAAATCACTAAACATTCAGGGCTTCAGCTCTTAAACAGGATTAGATGTCCGGGTATTTATTTCATCAGCACAGTTGTCCTACCAATCAGACAGTGATCCTTAAGGGGAATTTTTGTCTCTGTGTCCCTACTACCTGGCACCCAGGAAGTCTCAGTCAAGATTTCTTGAAATGAATAAGGCCAACATTCTGTAAGGCTCAGCGCTGAGCCACAAGAAAAGTTTAAAAATAGGTCTCCGTCCTCCAGGAATCAGTACTCTAGAGTTTGAAAGGGCAAGATTAGCATAAATAGGATCAATCTGGAAAGACTGCCGATATCCTCATCATGGGCAACCTGTAGATGAATCCTTGGTGGGGACAGAAGGGATCCAGGGAGTCTTAGTGGAAAATGCAATTACCTCCTAAAACTAACTCTCAGGAGTGAGGCTCCCAAAGGAAGCAGGTATGCAAGGAAGCTTGCAAAACCCTGGCCTAGAGAGAAGCACGGGGTGAGCCTCATAAACCTTAAAGGCTTTCTTGTCTAACCATTTTATTTTTCAGATGAGAACGTGAAAGTCTAGGCAGATGAGATGACTTCCCCAGAGGCGCACAGCAAGTTGGGACCTCAGGACCCCTCACTCGGGCTGTGCAGTGTGTGCCCTTCCGCGCAGTCTGTACGTGAAAGCTCGAGTGATTAAGTGGACACCTGCAGCCCGAGCTCTCCTGGTCCCTCCAGGTGCCACTGCGGATGATTTAAGGACTCCAGGTCCACCGCTCGTTTCCAAAGTACCTTCTCCCCCCAGGCCTTGGCGTCCGCACTTCCTTCCACATATAAGAAACAATGTTAATAACATTGCCACATTAATTATTTCAGCAGCAAGACATAAAACAGAGGAATGAGTGTGGCTTCTTCTTATTTTAGGAAAAGGTGTCTTTTTTGTTTTGTTTCTTTATTTTGATTTGTTTTGTTATCCCACATACCCAAACGCAGCACCTGATGCCCTGCCCCAGCCTGCCAGCCTCCCTCCCCCTAAACTACCCATGCACTTTTATCCATCGATCTTTGTTCCAGCCCTCTCCCTGGCCTGCAGAGGTCTACCCTGACTCCTACACCTCCCTTTCTTCGTCTACTCAAACATTAAGTTTCCATTTAAAAGCTTCATCTTATGAAACGCCTTTCAGACTATTCAAAATCATAACATATGTTTCTTTTCTCTGAGGCCCCAGGCCCTGGATAGGCAGCCTCCGCCTCTATGTCAGGTCTGAAATCCGGTCACCTTCCAGGTTGCAAACCTCCGGGAAGCAAGGATAAGATGCATCTTTTTTAAAATGTCTCACTAAACATCACAGAGTAGATGTTGAGTACACACTTAAATGAAGAGGCAAATAAAATATGTTGCCTAGTTAAATATTTCAGAATATTTAGTATGTCTGAGGAACTATGTAAATTACAATATTTTAACAATTTTATTAGTAAAGAAATAGAGGTTGGTAACAAAATACAACTCAAAAATAACTTTATTGTTACTTTGGGAAATAATATTACTTTGGGGAAATAACAGGTGAACTTTTTTTCAAATGAGAAAAATTTTTCAAGAAAGCTCAGCTAGGCCAACAAAGCAGCTGGGATGCACGGTTCTCGGGCTGAGAGTTCACGCTGCCGTGTGGGGAAGACGAAGTGGGCAGGGTGACCATCCTGATAGCACCATACGGCCATTGCATTGCAGACCCACAGCGCTGGGGAAGAAGCAAAAACACCAGGGAGAGGGCCGTGGGGGATTCTTGCTATAGGTTATACAGTCAGTGCTTTGTGAACACTTTTATTCAATATTTTCATCTCCACTTACTTCCAAATAAGGCTGGAGAACTCTAAAAGTAATAGCACAAGGAAGTGAGACGCATAATGGAGCAATAAAACCATTCTTCAAGTTCCTGCCGTTGCGTGTGAAGGATGAAGAGAAGTGCACAATGGGTACTTCCCACAGAAATAGTTTTTCAAAACACGTGGGTATCAGAGGAAAGGCAACAGCATCCAGAAATAACCCCACACACCTATGTCCATTACAAACAGTTAGCAGCAGCTAGGGAGCGGTTTCCTCGGAAGCAGAGGCGTCTGTGCCTGTAAGGGTGCCAAGCGCCTGGACCTTTGGTGGGAAGCTATAGACAAGGGGCCTCTCTGAAACCTCAAGTGATTGCAAATCATTACTTAAAATATTTATTAAGCATCAGATGAGTGTAAGGCACCAAAAAAAGGTGAGTTTCTAAAAGGGAATTTCTATAAAGGAGAAAAAAAGCATTCCCACACATACTATATGGCAACTCGGGAACTGTTGATTACACATGTACTACATCTTAGAATCTCCCTAAAACTGATGTTGGATACATAAGATGAGATGATCCCTGTCCCCAACACGCTTGTAACGGAGACAAGAAATGTCTGAAACAATTTGCAAACCATATAAATCATGTATAAGCAAGGATTTTAATCTGGTAGGATGGCAAATCAATTTAGAGAACAAAGACTTATTTACAGCCTAAGATAATCGGAGGAGCTCTGGGGGAGGAGAGGAAACCAAGGAACTGAGGTTAGTGTTAAAAGCTTTCCGAGAATCGGGATCAGGGGTCGAGACAAAAACACAACACAGCACACAGAGAAGACGCTCATGTGACTGACTTGGGGGAAAGAAGCCTGCCTGTGAGGAATAAAAGCCACATTTCAAGGCAGGATGAGGAAGGACTGTTTCAAGCATTGGAAATCCTATTTCAGAACTCTGTGTCCTCGATCGACTGTGTCAGTTACCTGTTGGCTTGCGGCTCCGTATCAACCCTGTACAAAACCAGCTCGATCCACCTGACCCCTGAGGCTAGGTCTTCCACCGCGGAAATGATCACAGATGTGCCAAGACTCTCTTCTCCGTGCCAAGACGTCAACTCCTTCATCCACCGCGGGAACGCAGGATTGACAGGACTGAACGAGCAGGCCCGCGCACACGGAAAGGTAAGCCGTAACACTGGTAGGCAGATGCTGAAATCGTGAGCAGCCCCGTCGGTGCCTTAGAAGTAATTCAGTGAAGCATTGGCTTTCCTCCCAACATTTCTTAGTGATCCTACCCAGCTTCGAAAATGAGGTCTTCCTTCTGTCTCATTTTTCACAATTTCACAATAAAAAGAAGAGAAACATTCAACTCTTTTGCAAACTGGAAAAAGAAATTTCTTCCCATTTGACAACAACTGAGGCAGCTAATGAGGTTTTCTTGCCTTCTGCGTGCTCCCACAAGCCATCCACTCCCTACCAGGTGGGGTCCGGCCTCAAAAATTTCCTCCCAATTTGTGGCTCTTCAGAGAGCTAGCAGAGGGACGAAAATGGTTCAGTAATAGGAGTTGCCATAAAATTTATAATCACAGAATTTCCTACAGGGAACATTGCAATGACATGTTGGTTTAAGTCAAATGCTCATTGATTCTCTTTGAAGATAAACGATGTCTTCTAGATCCCATTTCCCCTACACATGCTCAGAGAGTGTGTCTTCTGTCTTTCTTCCACACACCAGCTGGGCCGGCTACCGCAAGTAACTTCCGCTCCTCTCCGGAACCATCGAGACACTGAACAAGCCTAATCTCTATGCCCAGCACCGGCCAGGGACATAGTCAATGAAGACATTTTCATAAGATGTTCAAGGTGAGCAGACATCCTGTCTCGCCGAGAAGACAAGGACATGCCCAGAAACAAGCCAACCGAGCCCTGTGTGACCTTGACAAAATCCAACTTTTCACATCTGTAAGGTCAAGGAGTTGAATTACTGCATCTCTGAGGCCTGAATCCCCTAAGCTTCTATGACTCTAAATCAGAAGGAAAACTAGGATTAGCATGGAGCCCATACTCAAGTCCTTAGACAAAGCTGGCTCCAAAGAGTTGGTCCTTTCATGAATCTGCACCAAAGTCCAAGACAGAGAATTTCATGAAGGTGGCAGGGGCATTTCCTCGCAAAATCTCTCCTCTCCCTTCTCTGTTCCCTACTCTGCATTCTAGCTAATCATGAGAAACGCACCCAGGAGTTTGAAGACACTTATGAAAAGAGTAAGAATCAGTTTCCCTCTTCCTGTTCTTAGCCAATAGCCAATTGCCCCCACAGGACCAGGGGTGCTGAGAGGATTAATTAGTCTGTGTGAAGTGCTTTGCAGAGAAGGACTGCTATGCGTAGCAGGTGAGGAGCAGTAACACTGGACCAGTTTTCACACCAAAGAATAAAAGCCCTTGAATGAGAACACATTTCAAGATTTAAAGTAACTGAAAGCAGTGAACAAAATGGGGCAGAGACAGAATAGGGTGATCCTATTTGCCTCTTTTAGAAAGCAAAGAAACACAACCAAGAAAGATAGGACACTAATCGAAAAGATCGACAACAAAGCCCTTGAAAGAGCCTATGCTTTGAAAGAAGAAAGGGGAAAGGTCAGGCATAAGGTACCTGCAGCCGACAGCCTGGAAACTAGGTCCTGGGAAGGAGTGTGCCTGGGAGGCCAGCTCTTTCCTGAGGGCTGCGTGAAAGAACAGCTTTGTGTCCGGTCCACCAAAGCCTTGTGTGAATCTCTCTTTCCAAGAGCAATCTGCTCCCACAGACTAGCAATGCTGTGACCTGCAGCAAGAAAGGACATTTCCACAAGGGATTGCTCAAGTCTCAGGAGGAATTCCATGCCCCTGGAAAAATCCCAGGCCCATCAGAACCAAGGAACTCAAGTGGCTCCCTTCTGCTGGGAGAGACAAGTTTTCTTATCGGCAAACAGCTAAAGCTTAGACAAAGTCAAGTGGAAAACTGAGGCATTTATCCTACCAATTCAGACCATGAACACCAAAATATTGGCTGTTTTCATGAAGATATAGGAAAAAGCTAACACTGTTCCTTAGGACGGAAGAGGCAGCCCCACTTCTGCATCCCATGGATTGTCAAAGGCCCCAACCATGAAAGCTAAAATCCTGGTCAATGCTGCCATTAAGCCTGTAGGGGACTCAGTGTTGGCAACACACGCAGTCTTCACAGCAGCCTCTGCTGTTCTGAACCCCTGGTGTACAAATGAGGTTGTAAATTGCTGTTTCCTTTCACCCAGTGTTTGTGGATGGTTCACAAAGAGATCCTAAGTATTTAGACACTCTGTGGATATGTCAATCACCTCAAGTTCATCAAGGATCAGGTCAAAGAGTCTGTGTAGACACATCAACATATAAGATGAGTTGGGTGATTTAATCACTGAATGTCCCCTTTACAGGATACACATTGAAGGGTTGTCAGTATTTCAGGCTGAAGGAAACAGAGCGTAAGCCCAAGTACCTTCACCTTGACTTCCAGCTTTATACCTTTGAGAGGTTACCTAATCATCCCATGGCCTGAGGCTGTCATCTACAGAGTGGACATTATAATCAGCTTTACCTCGTGGGGTTGCAATTAGGTGGAATTAGGTGTGAAAAGCACTTAACCTAGCACTGGCACTCAATAATGTTCATTTTTATTCATAGTTGGGTGTTTTAAATTTACTGTTAATTCTATCTGTGTTAAAGAAGAAACGTGAAAATTTAGTTACAGTTCTCATCACACAACATGCAGAGGAGCCAGCATCACGGCAGCGTCCTCAGACCCGCCCTGCACAGCAGCCTCTTTATTTTTCCACGGTCCCTTCCGATGTGCATTTTTACATAGACACACATTACACATTTGTATTTACACTGTGGATAGAGCTTTTCTGTTTCCTATGGTAACTCAAACTGTGACATAAACACGTTCCATCCTGTTTCCCAGTCTCTAATTACAGCGTGTAAGCCCTCCCTGATGCTCGTGAACTACATTCCCAGGGGATCAGGATTGTGTGGGAAAGAGAACAGTGAACTTGGAGCCCGAAGACCTGGATTTCCCATGTCCACTTTCAAAGTACGTACACATTCGAGTACTTTGTTGTGGATCTTTTTCACCAAAGACCTATGTTTCTTGGTTGGGTGGCCCTGCTTTTTAAACTAAGCAAAACTTTCTAAATTCTACCACTCAATCAACTGTGCAACCTTTCAAAAAACAACAACAACAACAACAACAACAAAACACCACCTCTCTAAGCCTGTTCCCTCATTTATAAAATAAGAAGGACCAGCAAAAGGTAACCAGTTGGATTCCCAGTAAGGCCACATGCCTGGGTGCAACCCAGTCCCCATTTGGGGCGAGAATGAGAGGCAACAAATGTTTCTCTCGCACAACAATGTTTCTTTCCCTCTATTTCTCCCTCTCTTCCTGTCTTCCTAAAAATAAATAAAATCTTTTTTTAAGAAAGGAACAATAAAACCACCTCTCTGAGGGTTGTTTTGAAGATTAAATGAGATGTATGTGAAAAGGCCTTGTAAACTGTAAGTAAGTATACCCTGTAATGTTTTAAAAAATCAATGTATTTATAACACTATCATTATTATACAGAATTTCTTTGGTATCATTTCTTAAGGAGGAATTACTGTGTCCAAACATATGTCCATATTTATGGCTTATGATAGTTATGGCTAAATTGTTAAAACATATGGATAAATAAAAGCCCAGTCTATTAATGCAGCACTCTAAGCAACTATATCCAAAACATAGAGACATGTATGTATATGCATAAAGTGTAAGTGCACATGTATGTGGGTATGTACACATGTATATGTGTACACGTAATATATAATGGTTTGTTTTGAGGAGTGCCAAGCCTGATACTAGAGAGTTGGAGATGAAGACAGAATGTGAATGAAACCTTTCTGCTTACTGTTATTTTACCAGTACTGTTAATATCCACTCAAAGTCATGGCAATAAATATACATACACATGAGAAAAACAGCCTTTGCCATCCATGAAGAAAAGCCTTTGAATGCGAAGTGAATGCATACACACTCGCTCTGGCACCTGGAGCTGGAGGGGAGGGGCCTCCCACACCGAGAAGGGAAGGGAGACACTTCCAAGGGCAGGCTCAGAGTAGCATCCCTTAGACGGGACAGACATGAAGAAAAATGAGCTGTGCCAGCCAAGTCCCTCTGCGGCCAGAAATGCTCCTGCTAAATGCAACTCTTTCTATACCTTTCATCTTTTTAAAAAATCCTTTCCCCTTACTACAGGTTCTTTGGAAACTGTTCAGTCTCCCCTGAGGGAGTGGTTGGCGAGCTGAGGAAGAAGGGGATGGTAGGGGTCAGTGCGCCCCTAGTGGCCAGGTGTGTAGTGGTGGCCGCAGTATAAGGGCATGCCAGGCCCACAGGGGTGTGGCTTCAGGACCAAGTGGGCATCTGGAAGGACAAACATCTGAGGCCAGGTCCCCTGTGTGTTGGAGCACAGTGACAGGCAGGCAGGCAGCATCCACACCCACAGAAAGACTGAACTCATGGGTCCTCTTCGACATCACTCTAACACATACTCTAAATCACAAGGCAGGGCACCAACACCAAACCGTATGACCTGGGGCCCAAGGAACAATCTTTTCAATCTGGGCCTCATTTCTGCACCTGCATACACCCTATTTTACTCTCTGTGGAGCTGAGCAGTAGTTTAGGGTGCCCTCCTTATGAAGAGGAAGATGCATGGATCAAACAAGATTTACTTGAATCTCAACTGTGTTTGAGAAACTTTAGTCTAGTTCCTTAACCCTCATGACCCCTGATGGCCTCTTGTATAAAAGGATGCTAATTCAAACCTCCCTCCTCCAGTGCTCAAAGTTCCCTTAAACCATCAGAGTTATGGCAACAGACACATTCTCTAAAACCAGCGCTTCAAGCCTAAGAATGCAGTGCCTGTTTTATATTACCACTTAAATGATCTGAATGCTCATACATATTAAGTCAATAGCATAATAATACAATTTGGGCTTTCATTGTTCTTTCCAAGAAATCCCTAATTCAATTTAGTAGTACTGTGGACACAAGGAGTCAAGCTCTGGTCTCAATTACAGAAACACAACACTCAAATGGAGAGGGATGGTCTTCTGAAACCTACTTGAGCTCCAGAATGCAACAGCCCAGAACATCACCTCACTCTGTTTACAATATGAAACAGACACTATGAAGAAACTACTCTAAGTTGCTATTTTTTCCAGAGAATGGCTACAGCAAAATCACAAGAGTTTTTACGATCAATTTTGTATCTTATCTTATAGGTGATTTCAGTTCAGTGGAGAGTTGTCAAAATCCTTATCCCTCTACCTCTTTTCTCTTAATCCCAAGTATATGGGGGCAGTGCAGTGGGGGGTGGGGGGGGGGGCGGGGATCTACAAATAAATGTCAAGTTAACTCTCTGAGATCTACAGCCCATCCTCACAGGTTAATGTCCTTAAACCATTTGTACATTGTAGACAACTCTCTCCCTCTCTTAGTTCCTCTCATATTAAAGCATTGTACAAATGTCTCAGTCAATTTATGTGACCCAAGATTATGGGCAAAAGGGAACATTCTGGCCAGTGAAACATGAGGGGAAGCTTTGGGAAGGCCTTACATTTCTTCATAAAGGTCGATGTCAACCATTTCTCTTTCCTTTTCCTCCTTTCCACTACCTTCTTTTTCTTCCTTCCTTCCTTCCTTCCTTGAATACTAACCTGCTGGCTGGAGCTGCAGCAGCCCTCATGAGATCATGAAGGAAAAGCCCAGAAAATCAAAGAGACAGGGGCCTAACATGATAAAGCCAGTGAAATAAAGCTGGCAATTGCTATCTGACAACTTCTTCTTACATGAAAAATAAATCAGTCTTCATTTGTTGAAGTCACTGGATTTGGGTGTTCTCTCATACTCAAGTGTATAAAATTCAAACTGATACACTAGACAACTTTTCTCTTACTCAGAATGCTTCTAGAGCATGTGTCCTCCTTTACAGCTCCACGGGACAGGCTTCCACTCTTACACAGGCTCCTCTCATAGCAGGCCTCAGAGAATGACAGCAGCCACCTCACGTTACACCCCCTGTCTCCTTGGATCCTTACTGGCAACAACAGTGTGTGACATAAAGAACTATAAACTCACCAGCTAAAAATCTAGGTCTGTTCAAGTTAGATTAGGAAAAAGCAGTCAAAACAGTATCAGGAGTCTACTAGATGCAGTATTCTTAGAGCAAAACATGTATCTTCTACTTAGAAAAGAGAAAAAGGCAAAGAGAGAATGACAAGGAGTAACAAAAATATCTATTAAACCTCCATCTTTATCTTCAAAATTAATAGGCACCACAGCTGCACACAATTATTGCTGTTTACAAAGCTGATAGGAAAAGTTCGACAGAGAAAGCTTTTAAAGGTATATATCTTCGTAACTGCTTTTGCTTCTCTTCTCACTACGTGTGTGTGCCACTAGGGCCACCCACACCTCCTTCCCTCTCTTCTCTCTCCCTTCCCTCCTCCTCCACTGCCTTTCCCATCCTGGGCTACACAGAAAAACCCATCCTCTCAAACATTCCAGCCCCTCGATGCTATTCATCAGCCTAGAATCCTAGATTTTTTGAGTTGATTCTTTCAGTGGTCTTGTCATCCAGACTTAATTTAAGAACCCCTTCTACATCCCTCTTGAAATGTGGTCACTCTGCCTTTGTTCCAATAATTCCTGCCTCCTGTTTTACAGCTTGTCTTGTTAGAAACAATTTCCCTGAGTCAAAGTTTCAAGAAGTCAATTTCTTGTAACTGCCTCCAATCTCTCTCAGCCACCACTGGAGTGACGCAGAATAGCCCTAACACATTCATTGCAGAACAGGCCTCCATGGGGCCTTTGAAAATTATTGCTCCAAGTCCCATTTGCCTTCAATTCGCATACATCTTGATGTAATCCTAGGAGTATAAACACAATACGATCAAAGTACACGCTACTTTGTGCAAGTTCACCCCATGTCTACGTGCTAACCCAGGGAACATCATATGTGTAAACTTCCAGAGTTGATTTGTCCGAAATAGAGGAAAAACTTTTTTCTACCAGTAAGTCTATTTTTACTTCACTTACCAATTAAAAACTATAAAGAATATATGAGTCTATACAGGTAATAAGTGCTCATGGAATGCCATACACATACATGAATGTAAAACTGGTGAAATACAGGTGTGAAGACTGTGCAGATGTCAGTTTTCTGGTTTCAGTGTTGCCCTGTAGTTATGTAAAAGGTTACCACTGGGAAAAGTCTCAAGGAAAGGGTACATGACACCTTTCTCTGCTCCTTTTGCAAATTTCTGTAAGTCTATAAATAAAAAGTTTTCTTAAATGTTGAGTAGTCCAGAAAGGACCTAAGACCACACTGACTTTCTTGGTACTTACACCATTAACTCACACTAAATTGTATGGTTGTGATACTCTTTACATGAATATCTGGTACCCACGCCTTCCCCTCTGTTCCTGTATACTTGAACTTTTAGAAAAATACAAACCTTTGATTTTTCTCTCTTAAATTTGTCTTCTTGGTTTTACACTCATTCTTCTGGCCTGTCAAGATCTTCTTCAATCTTGATGTTTGTTTTCCAGGGGATTAAATATCCTATCTTGACCTTTCTTCTGTCTGAAAACAAAATGAGAGTTATGTCTCCTGTCTTCTTCACCAAGACCACGGGAATTCTGTTGGCATGGGCATGTTGGCATCAGCACTCCTCATGGACATTCACTAAATACACTATAAAGGCACTTCGATGTCTATCAACACCCAACTCTTGTTTCTCCATTTTGTCCACAAGGATATCATGACAAATTTTATAAAACACATGGATCAAGTCCTTATAAAACTGTTTTGTGTCATTTCACTAATCTACCAATCTAGAAACCCCATTTAGATTTTTAAAGTCATGAACCCAAAGCTGTAAAAGAAAAGCACAATAAGCCTGACTACATATTTTTTAAATGACTGTGACAAAACAAAAAGGCATAAGCAAAATTAGAGGACAGATCACAAACTGGAAAAATATTTGCAACATACAAAGAACAAAGGACAATTTTCTTTAATTTCTAAATATAATTCAAATCAATAATAAAAAGTTAAGCAACATATTAAGATGAACAAAGGACATAAGGAGGAGTTCATAAAAACAAAAATAAGAATGATGAACAAACTTTTGAAATCATGTTTCAGCTTGTTAATGAATAAATGCACATCAAAACACAACAGTATGATTTTTTTCCTATTAGATTGGCAGTTTTTTAATACTAAAAGCTAGTCTTCAGTAATGTAGAAGAAGAAGTATTTTCATGTCTTGCTTGTGTGAGTATAAAGTATATTGGAAGCACTGAGCAATACTAAAATACATGTATGTTCTGATTGAGTAACCCTGTCTATAGGACCTTATGGATATACCTGAAAGTATATGGAAACTATATGTGTACAACATTGCTTATTGCATCATTGCTAGCAACAGCAAAACAAACATAAATAACATCAATGGTTTTAAAATACCTATAGGACAGTTAAAAGGTAGGAAGGAAAGCTATACAACCATTAACAATAATGAGGCAGTTCTATGGCTGTTAACATGAAAAGATCTCTAATATATACGGTTAACATTTTTAAGGCAAAGTGCAGAACAGCATACTTGGAGAAGGAGAGAGCAATCGTTTCACATGTAAATTTTCTTTTCCAGAAGAATACAAGAAACTAGGAGAGCCTCGGTGGGCGAAGGAGAGGAGCTCAGTTATCTTGCTGTGGGATCACAGGCTGTCCTTGCTCTCTTCTCTGTACCTTCAATATGTGAGCATCAGGAACGTGCAGAAATAAAGCAGCACAAAGTCTGCTGGCAGTAGTTGGATAACTAAGGAACCTCGGGGCTTTTGACAATCAACTTGTACCGCTTCCCTTTTAGAATCTCCAGCCTTGTACATATTTCTGCCTTTCCTCTTGAACCCTGCTTTTCAAAAGTCTAGGGTGTGTGCCCACCTCATCCAAAAGTCCATCATTTGGCAGTTCGCAGTGTCATTTTCCCCCAAGGTTTCCTGCTAGTTCACTAACGAACACCCCTCTCTTTGGTAAGAATCCAGTTGGGCCAGCAGTTCCTTCAGTGTCTCCTCTCTCTTCCTACAGAGGACATGGTGCTGAATGAGGACTAGTCCAGGGCCGGTCGTGGAGAATTTGGGGAGAACATCAGGCTAACAGGCTCCCCATATATGCCTGTGTGCCCCGGGGATGGTTTGATGAGCTGCTCTGTGCAAGCATCTCCATATCCTCTGGTGCCCACACGAAGCCACCTGCAGAACAGTTTAGAGAATGCCTCAAGACAAAATTATAAGATAAATGTGTGTTGGTGTAAGCCTCTGTTTAAGACCCTCCTAGGTTTAAGAAAAGAAATTGGAAGGAAAAGTGTCAGCTGGAATAGGGCATGGGCCCGGGACCTGAGACATCAGCAGAGCCGTCCAGAACCAGGGGGTCAGTCAGTCTAAAGACATCCCCACAGGGTCTTTCTTCATTGAGTCTAGGTTAAGTTCCTGATGCTCCAGGAACAAATTACCAAAACTTAAAGGCTTAAACCAACAAGAATGTATTACTTATCACTCTGGAAGTCAGCTGTCTGAAATCCAGGTGTGGGTAGGCCTGCATTCCTCCTGGAGGCTTTGGCGGGAATCCATTCCCTCGCCTTTTCTAGCTTCTAGAGGCCGTTCCCATTTCTGGGGCACCCCACCCTTCTTCATAGGGCGCTTACCCCGGCTTCCACGTCACATCTCCTTCTGCCTATGGTCCTCCAGCTCCCCTCCCTCTTATAAAGGACCTTTGCGATCCTACTCGGCCCACCTGGATAATCCAAGCCACTCCCCCATCTCAAGACCCTTAATTTAGTCACATTTGCAAAGTCTCTTTTGCTATCTAAATTAATGTATTCCAGGGATTAGGATAGAGACAACCTTGGAGGGCCGTTTTCAGCCTCCCACAAGGCCCCAAAGTGAAACTCTGTGACTCAGGAGATGTACATCTCCCTCATTAGCAGGATAAGGGTAAAACAGGAAAAAAAAAAAATTTTGAGCTGGAAGAATCCATCAGAATTCCAAACATATACACACATATGCTTAACTAAAGCTCCAAAAGGTTAAATGACATCCTTGACATCACACAGCTAGACAATGCCAGACCTAGAAACCACAGATTTCCTGACCCAGACAAATTGTCACGTTCCCTTGCCTTGTTGTGCTGGCACTTTAACATAGGCCAAGGGCTTCAGCATTCTCGAGCAAGATGCTAGACCATCTAGGCGAGACTTGCAAAGGAACTGAACAAAAAACCAGGTCTGTTGCCATCTAGCACTAAAAAATCTGTTGGAGTAGTATTCCGTTGTGTAAATGTACCGTAGCTGTTTACTACTTGGCCATAAAAAAAAAAAAAAGAAAATTATACCCTTGGATGGATTATACTAAGTGAAATAAGCCAGTCAGAGAAAGACAAGTACCACATGATTGCACTCTTATGTGGAATCTAATGAACAAACTGGACGAACAAGCAAAATAGAGACAGGCTTGCAGAGGGAGAGCAGGCTGACAGCTCTGGGAAGGGCTGTGTGGAGGGTTGTGGGGGTGTGGAAGGAATTGAGCCAAGAAGAAAGAGAGAGAGAGAGAGAGAATTTGCGGACTTGAACAATAGTGTGGTAACTTGGGCCGGGGGGGAGTAGTGGGGAGGTAGAAGTGGAAGAAGTTACAAGGGGAATAAATGGTGATGGAAAAATAGGTAAGTACATAAATAAATACATTAAAAGAAAAAGAAAAAAGAATCTGTTGGAGGTATAATTTCCTTGGATAGTATTGCAGTTGGTGCACTGGGCATTCACACAGATACACACACAGGTTGGAAAAGGGCGGAGTCGGGGGTGTTGCCCAAGCTGAAAAGGAAGAGATGCTTTAAAGAATAACTCAAGAGATTGTACTATGTCTCCTGGAGTTTGGGAGACATAGGCCCTCGAATACAATTCAAATCCTGCAAAGTCTGAAGGAGTGCAGCTGGGGGGCAGGTGCCCTCGGGCCAGGACCCTGGGCGGGGGGGAGCAGGCCGTAAATGAGTGGAGGGGAAAGGAGATGAGGGCAGGTGAGGGAAGGAACTTGACCAGGGACCCAGAGCAGAAGGAAGCAAGATGAGCTTGTGAGCTGACGACAAAATCCGGGCTTTGCCACCAGAGAATCAACATGAGGCTGAAGGGTCGGGAAGCCGGTCCCTAAGAGCTAGAAGAGCTGACGGAGTTCAGCTCTGAGGCGGCAGCCCGGAGGGGAAGCAGTGAAGGGTGCCGAGGAAGGGGGCAGCCTGGATGAAACTGCTCGTTCGGGGACATTCCTCTAGAACTGGAGCTGGCCGTGGGGCCACAGTCCCCGGAGAGGAGGCTGGAACAGAGGGAGACACAAACACCATCTGACGGAGGACGCATGCCACAGAGGGACTGCGTACTCACTCTGGAGCAAGCAAGCAAAGCAGTTCAGGGCAGAAAGTCTCTGACCTGCTCCCCTGCCCTCTCCACCCCCCCCCCCACCCCAGCAGCCCATGCTTCCCCAGGAACATCATCGCAATTTTCCAATTTAATGAAATCTTGCTTTTCCCAGAGTTTTGAAATCACTGTTGAAATGTTGCCTAAGAGGTCCAAATTCTGCATAATATCGTTATTATTGTTACAGGTTTTTATTAAAAAATCAGAGGGAAGAAGTACAAGGATTAACACCCGCCTCGCAGAACAGAGAGAAGCAAATGGCATTATCTCGTGCCAAGCACGCCCCAGCGTCAGCATTCCAACCTCCCGCGGACGGCGACGACTCTCCGTTTAATTTACACGGAGAGCCGACGGGGCCGTCACGAAGGGCGGGTGGGTAGGTCTGATGCTGTTCTCTATCTGCACCCGCTGGTGCCCGATTGGTGTTCAAAATGATGATAATAATAGTAATTATTCCTTCCTGTCATGCTCAGTGCGGGTCACACCGCCATCCAGAATGGAATAATAAGCAGACACACAACCCCGTACTGAAATACGCAACCTTCAGAGAGCTGCGTGCAGTCAGGGACGGGGCGCCAGAAGGCGGTGTCCGCTGGGCTGCTCGGGCCTGCAGAGGCGGGACCGGACCTGCCAACAACAACCTGCTGAGGGCCTGGCAGGGAAGGGGGGTGAAAGGAGGCAGCAATTAGCTTCCCTCCCGGTGCCTCTCCCAGCAGGCGCCACGCACAGGCATTAAGCAGTTAGGTCACAGAAATACCTAGGACATCCCTGTCCCCTCGAGAAGTTTGCATGAGGCTGTCAGATGACAGTAGAAAGCTCCACCCTTCCTCTCAGGGACAGCTGCTGGCCTCCAAGTGGCAAGATTTCATGCAAAAGCTCCGGGATGGCTTTGGAAGGTGATTCTTCTAAGAATGGGCCTTTGTTGGGAGTACGAGGAGTGGCCTCGCCGGTGCAGGATAGATTCCATTACTGCGTGAAGAGAAAGCTGGAAGAAAGTGTGTATTCAGAGCAGCAGAGGTGTCAGGAACATGAGACCGAAGGGCCCGTGCCAAGAACCACAGCAGGTCAGAGCCAGCACAGCGTGCTTCCTGCTGGGGCGGCCTCTGCAAACACCGCTTCGGCGCAGGTTGCTAAGGACGCCCCTATCTCCTTGCTTTCTCATTATTCCCACAGCCCTCCAAGAAAGCAAGCTGGCATCATGGCCAAACAGATGCGCTCTGCAGCCAGATGGCCCGGGTTCAAACCCCTGCTCTTGGCGTGTGAACTTGAGGGTGAAACTTTGCATTTGACTCAGTGGTTTGAAATCCTGGAACAGCCCTTCAGCGTAATGCTGGCAGCCACCTTAAACAGCCCTGCGAGGCTGGCAGGGTGCTTGACCTGTCTGTACGTGGGTGATGAGGCTGTGAACTCTAAGATCTGGTGCATGGCACACTTGGCACCGTTCATGGCAAACCTCATCACCACAGAAACTCTTTCTCTCTCATGGTTCTTCTCGCCTCATAGTCTCATTCCATGACATTTCTGTTTTGTCCGCTCATGTTCCCTTAAACAAAAATGTGCATTTCTCCCATTCCCAGGGCCACATCTTATGAATGGACACATGCCAACACCCAGCACCCAGTGCCAAAGAAGGCACTCAGCTGGCAAGAAACGGATATTTAGTGAATTAATGAGTGCTCACAGTAATTGGGGACGATCAGCTGGGAAAAGAGAAAATAGGCAGGAAATAATGATGTTTCACAAATATAAAGGAAGGCTCTTGTTTGGAAGAGGAGAGGCAGCTAATTCTGGGATGTCCAGAGAGAAAAGCCAAGACCAGCGATAGAGAGTTACAAGGACATTCATGGGGCATCTGTATAAGGAAGAACTTTCTGAGGATTAGACAGGTGGAGAGAGCGGGGAGGCCAGAACACCGCCCCTCCGGCCTGGGAGCCCAGCTTCCTCAGCCTGGGAGGGTGATACCCAGGCCGCCCCCCTGCTGAGGTTCAATGCCTAACGGAGAAGTAGCAGCAGAGGGATCTTTTGTGGCCCCTGTTGAAGGGTTTCCACCCTGTTTCACTGCAAAGGTTTTATGAAAGATGTCCGCATGTGGGCAATGAACAGCAAAGCCAAAGACGGCCTGTGCCAGGGAGAGCAGAACGGCTGTGCCAAGGCATCGGACACTCTCCAAGGAGACGCGGCCTTGGGAAAGCGCTGCCCTCGGTGTCTGCCAAGGCCAGGCCCCTGTCTGCCAAGGCAGTGCCACTCCCCCAGGCTAGGGCTGCCCGGAGCCAGGGAAAGCCAGCCGTGAAGGACGTGTGCCCAGACAGATAAGTGATAGTCCAGGAATTCTAGAAGCCCTCATTCTAACATTAGCCACGCTGGCTCCCAGAGCCGTGCAGTCTGCGTGCTTAGAGCCAGGCAGCGCCGACGCTGACTTCACACGCCCACCTCCCGCAGGAGTTTCCACGGGCCGTTTGCACCCCCTGTTTCCGAGGTGGGCTCTGAACTCCCAGACCTCAGGGCAGGCAGCTTTCTAGGGTGGGTGCTAATTATAGCCAGGCCCCTCTCAATGCATTTCCTTTCCCACCAGCCGGAGCCGAGCTGGGCTGTGTACGCTACCTGCACTGGTTACAGCGGTTTCCTGTGACTCACTGCGCCTCTTGTCCTTAACTGTTACTTAGTTTGTCTGTTGGCTACTTACTTTCTGCCTTAAAGGCAGTCACATGTGTCCCTGGGCTGCATTTGACACAACCACTCACCTCCTTCTCTTTTTCCACTTTCTTTCCACGCTCCCACACTCTGTCTTCCTGCTCTTTTTCCATTCTTCCCTCCCTGAAGCTGTCCCTCTTCCTTCCCTACGGTTCAAACCTAGGCGCATCAGCTCTCCTGGTTATATCTGACAGTAGGAGGTGGCTGACCTCTACTTGCAGGATCTCATGTTTGTTTAAAGAAAATGATTCAAGAAGTCTATGGACCTGGCACGTAGATGTCACTTCCCTCAAGTCATTTTCACTCTCCTGCTTGCCCAGAATGCCACAAAGCGGGCACTGTCTATGCTCTCCGTCTGCTAGAAGAGCCTCTCAAAACACAGCACTGCCTCTGTGGGTTGGTCCCTTGCCCTCTCACCTTCTCGGGGACTTTGCCCCTGCTGCTGTCGTCTCTCCCTCTTCTTGACTCTTCCTATCACCCTGCAGGCATGCTTTAGGGTTTTCCCAATGGAAAAGGCAACACAGCCCGAACCCCACATCCACTTTGAACTGCAGGCCCTGTCACTGCTAAACTTGACAGTAAACCTCTCGAGAGAACGGTCCACGTGGTCTCCATTTTCGCACTTCCCATTGGCCCGCCACCCATTCCCTGGGGATGCCCACACCCTCCACTGAATTGCAGCTGCCTTTCCCCATCACAAACGACCTCCGCGATGCCAGATTCAGGGATCCCCTCTTTGTTCTCCGCCTACTCGGTCCTCCCAGCAGCAGCCGACAGAGAGGCCACTCCCGCTGGAAACCCTTTCCTCCCATACATTTCATGAGCCCTCACGAGGGGCTCCTGCCCTACCCGACCTCTAACTGCAGGAGCCCCCCACACACAGGCCGTCCTTCGCCTTCTTCTCTTTTCTCCTTTAAGGGGATCTCATCATCCTCATCTTTAAGCGCCTCCTCACATCTTTAAGTACCTTCTACGCCAACTTTTAGCTGGACGTGTGCACCTTTGATCACCTTACTGAACCCCACCTTGGTATCCAGCAGGAATCTCAAAAGTATTGTATCTAAGTTGTGATTTCCAAACCTCCTTTCCGAGTCTCTTCTTCCCCGATCTGATCAGGAAACAGCAGCTCCTCTCAGCGCACTGCTTGAGCCTTAAACCTCTGCCTTCTTTTCCTCCACCCCCACCCTGTCTAACCCGTCATCAAGCCCTCTTTGTGCGGCCTCCAAGATAGGGTCCAAACCTCCTCACCGTCTTCCCTGCCTCGGCTCCACTTAAGCTGCCTTCTTCTCCATCAAGACGAGTGCAACACATGTTCTCCTATTCTCCAGCATTTCATCTCGCCAGCCTCTAAGCCATCGCCACACAGAAAAGCAGAGGGATCGTTGTAACACATTTGGCTTCCCATTGTTCTTAGAACAGGACCTGACACATAGTAAGAGCTCGATAAATCGCTGTTGGATAAATGGGTGAATAGTGAACCCACAGCCTGGTTCGTGAGACCAAAGCACAAGAACAGATGGTTCTAAGTTGTCAAAAGGAGTTGCTTCTGTTGTTCTTTGCACATGTCCTGGTTTGATAATTACTTGATGGATCAATAACAGCCATCATTTTTCAAATGTGTCCGGTACTAAACTGTGAAGCTGGGTTCATCCAGCTCCCTTGTTTGCAGGAGAACACAGCTAGTCAGTGCCTGAGTTGGGATTTAAGCACAGGATGGTCAGATGCCAAGACCTACGCTTTCTGCACTCAATGCAGTCACTCATTCAACAAATGTTTATGGAGGACGAATTAACCTAGGCACCCTAGGCAAGGGACGGGGGAACAAGAGAGATGCGGTCCTTTTCTTCAGGGGCCTTACATTTTGAAGACCATCCTCTCACCGAGAGGGAATGGATAAAAGAACTAAGTCCACATTTTTGTAAAGCCTGCTACGTGCCAAGTGCCATGGAGGGCACCATATATGACAATTGTACCAGTGATTCCCTGCACTCACGAGGCTTTACTGACCAACCATCGACAGGTTCCCCTTGACCTGCCCATGTCTGACCAATCCTATCATCCCTACCCCTCCCCCTTCCATCCATCACCTTTAGATTATATTATAAATAATGTCAATATTGTTCCATCACTGTGTTGGTCACGTGAAGTGTCTAAAAATCAAGATACCTACTGCAAATAGTGTCATCTCTGCCCAAGTCAGAATGAGTTACCTTGGTTTATTATCAAGGACTCTCTTAAACTCCAAGGTTCTCTGGAGCAACCTGAACATGCTTATATTTGCAGGTGAGGCTCAAGGGATAACATTTGATCTGAAGCTTAGTGAATGAGTCAGATTCAAACATGGGGAGGGGTGGGGCAAGGGTGACATTATTCCAGGAGACAAGAAATGTAAACTATGATCTTTCAGGGGGTGATAAGATGGGGCGAAACTGAATGGGGTGTATAAGCTCTTGAACGTAAGACACTTTGTAACCAGAGTGTCCAACCTTCTGGTGTCTCTGTGCCACACTGGAAGAAAAAGAGATGTCTTGGGCCTCACATTAAATACATTGCAACATGCAATCACAAAAAAAAATCTGATTATGTTTTCAGCAAATTTACGATTTTGAGTTGGGCCGCACTCACAGCCATCCTGGGCCGGATGCAGCCTGCGGGCCGCAGGTTGGACACCCCGGTAACTTTCAAGTAGGAAACTCTGACCTTATCAGTTCCGAGCTCTTTAAGTCACTCAGGCCCAACTGCATGGCACCGAACAGACTTTCACGTACTTCCAACCTCATACTGTTAGCTTTCATGTAGTCATTAAATTGGCCATGTATGTTCACCTTTCTTCTCTCTCCTTTCTAATTATTTAAAAAGCTGAGACCGTGACTCTTTGTTTATTCCTTACGTACTTACTAAATATGTTCTACTCTGCCTGGAAGAGAACCTCAGAAGAACAAGGTCCTTAATAGATGCAAGTTCCTTAGTTGCTTGATTATTTTAAATCCCATAAAAATAAGTATCTGTTTAACACAGAGGCTACAAATTAACTGTGCAACTTGCTCTTGATATTTTTGTGAAAAGATGCCACGTTGTTCCTCGCAAACCTTTGAGAGCACCGTCATCCTTAATATGGGCAGCCTGCTGTCAGGGCTTACCTCCATGTAGTCAGAGGGAGCAGGGAGACCGTGACTAAGAAAGTTGGGCCGAACTTCGTTATCTTTTAGTTCATGTGCACGGCCTTTGTGCCCCCAAAGCACACCTTTCCACCCTCATCTTCCATTTGCGTGTGTATGTAGGGGAGAAGGAGTTGCTGAAAGACACAGATTTAAGTTTGAAGTTCTTGTAACGTGTCCACGTAATCACTTGCTTCTAGCTTTTTACTAGTGCATGAAAATGACAATATTTATAAATTCTTATTGATGTAGTAGGCTGATTAAATAGGGCTGCATACTCCAAGATCAAAAGTTTAGGACAAATGAGCCATCATTTCCCCAGGAAATGGCACCACACACTGAAAACATGAGAAAATGAATCAGGGAAACTTTAAGACTTCACCAATGATCCCTCCACTGTGAGTTATTAAGAGTCCCAGGTAGTGGTTGTATATGGGGACACTCTGAATCTTTTTGTCCAACAGCCTGCAGTCCAATGACTTCCCACAATGCTTAGCTCTGGGTCCCTATGGGACACAAGTCTGAACTTAGGTGAACCGTAGGAGGTGTCCTTGGATCGGCCTGGGAGAGGATGTCATCCATCTCAAACTCATGCATTAGAGAGAGCTGGGACTCAACGCTGTGTGTCCCCACGGGCCTGACAGTTGTTGGAAAGTACAGTGACAGACTGTCATTTCATAGCCTGTGTGTGTGTGCGTGTGTGTGCCCATCAGAATCAGAGGAGGGAGAAAAGCACGTCACATATACTGCCGCTGGGAGTGAGCACTGAGAAACCTCTAGGGAAGGGAATTTGGCAAAATTTATCAAAATCGCAAATGCACACTCCCTTTGATCTGGTGATTCCATCTGAGGAACTGATTCCAAAGGTCTGCTCTCGCGCGCATGAAATGACGCAGGTACAAAGTTATCGACTGCAATGATGCTTGTAAAAGCAAAAAAAAAAAATAGAAACACCCTAAACATCCTTCATTCACAGACTGGTCTTTGGCTTGGATGCCATAAGCAGAGGCATTGCTGGCTGAAGCCCGAACTCCTTGGGCCAGCTCCAGAGGCTCTCAGTCCGCCCCCCCATCTGAACCCCGAGCTCCTGAAAGGCAGAGACCCTAACTGAGGCAGCTCATGTTCTCGAAGGACACAGTGCTCAGCCCAGAGACTCCCATGTGGACTGAGCAGTCATTGCCTGTGGATGAACGGATGTGTGAATGATCAGCCCTGATGCCCTAACGGCACCGGCAAGTCCTTTCTCCACGCTGCCCCCTTCAGCCGGAGGGCTGTTCCTGGTCCTCCGGTGAAACCCTGCTCATTCCTGAAGCCCCAGTTTAGTGAACCTCCCCCGAGCCAATGTGCTTCGCTCTCATTCCCGTTCCCAGAGCCCTTGACCTCATCTCTATCACAAGGTCTGCTCCCTGTATACTCTCATCAGTGTCTGTCTGTGTGGCCCCTATAGTCAAACTATAAAATCCTTTACAGCACAGACTACACCATCTTTATATCCGCAAAGCCTGCTTCAGCTCCTGACGCATGGTCAGTACTCAGCAAATACTTTTTGTTGAATGCATTGTGGGGGAAAGAAGGAACTTGGAGAATCTTTGCTCGTCATCTCCTATTAACTCAGTAATACAAACCAGCATTTCAACTCAATTCATTGCTACCTTGTAAAGCCGAAATCTCATTCTTTGGGACTAAGATAAAGAAGCAAAAGTATTTTAAGGGGGAGGAGGATGCACAGAGTCCCTTAATCATTTCCAAAATCCACTTATTCTCTGAGATGGACTAGACTTCAGAGGGTTTTTCTTAGGGAGACATGGCTTTTGAACTCCATAGCTACTGAATCCCCCATGAGAAAACTTATCAAGTGAAGAAATTCAGGCAAAACAAAACAAAACGAAAAAACAGCCATCTAAGGAAGACCTGGAGCGGGGGCAGCTGCCCCAGTGGCCCTCACCACAGCGACTAAGCAATGAGCTGTTTCTGCCCTGCCCTCCCCTCCTTGGGCAAGCGGGGGGGGGTCCCCTTTCAGGGCAGACGCTGGTGAGCAGCAGCCACTAGCTGCACAGGAACCCCGATGCTGGAGCGATTGTCAGCAGCCGCCCACATCCAGCCAGGTGAGCACCAGAAACCTGCTCTGTTCAAGGCCAGATCTGCCTGGCTGGCTAGTGGCAGCAATTTAGCTGATTTATGTATGAAGAGCCCATAAGAACGTACTTCCTAAATCACTGCGAGTGACGCCAAGGTTGCAGTTCTAATGTTATCACTGCCTGCTCAGCCAGAGAGAGAGAGAGAGACTCCCCATCACTCATAAGGCTTCCAGTCCCAGAGATGCATCCCACTTTGATTTATGGCACCCCCCACTCCAGGGCGAGACAGAAGTGCTATTCCAGTGGGCCCCCTATTCGTTCATTCATTCTCTCATTCACTTGTGCAGCTACACTTACTGAGTACCCACCATTGCCAAGCACTGTGCCAACATTATGGCACACAAAAAAATTAAAAAGGTACATTCCTTGCCCTCAAGCAGCCCTTACAGTCCAGTAGGAAGGGTAAAATAGGTGCATAATTAACAAAAAATGCTTTGCGTGGTTTGAAAAACGGGAAGGGAGATTGGAGTGTGCAGAGTTCTCTCACGTCCAGGTCCATCTGTAAAAGGTTTGTGGAAGAGATGGCATGTGGACAACGCTATGAGGAAAACCTGCGCTTTTCCAAGTTTCTGGGTCAAGAAAGAAACTCAAGGAATCACAATGACACAATAAAAAGGCTGCCAGATTGGGATGGACGTGACCGAGGAGGCTGTCCTATATCTGTCACTGATGGGATCTCAGGCAATGCTGTCTGGGCGTCTGTGATTACCTCGTCGAGAAAGTGGAGGGGGAGGCAGATCATCTCAAGAGCCCATCCATCTCTGCATTCTGCGTGATCCCTCGAGCTCTCAGATCAGGAGGGGAAGCGTCGGAAAGAAAGGAAGGCGAGTAACGAGCCAACACTCAGCCGCATGCTTCTGAGCAGAGACACCACCATTGCCGAGCAACGTTTCGGGGTGTCTGTCGGTGCACACACATGGAGGCGCATCAGCATGATGCGGGCTGAGAGGCGTGTATGGGGCAGGCAGGAAGGGAAAAGGTCTGCTCAGATAGACATAGTTTTAATGGTTTCTCTGGGTAGGCATCTCTGGAAAGGTGATGTGTCAACTCCACCGCTGCAGAAGCTGGAACAGAGGGAAATTGAGAGGGGTTTGCTTCCAAGTTTCCCGCTTGTCCTAAACTGACATGACTGTTCGAGAACAGCGAGGGAGGGAAGCTGAGTGAACTGCAGCTGCGCTCCAAGAGCCCTAGGCCAGAGGCGTCAAGGAGAAAGCACAGCCCACAAATAAGAAAAACGAGGGCCATGAACACAGACAACAGTGTGGTGGTGGGTGGGGGGAGGTGGAAGAGGGTGTTAGGGGATAAGTAGTAATGAAAAACTACAATAAAAATTTAAAAGAAAAGAAGGGTAATAAGGGGACAGAAGGAAATAAGGGCTGCGCTCCAGAGAGTAGGAAGCACTGAAGTAACTCCCTTTCTTCAAAGACAGTAAAAACCTCCAGTAATGACCTTCATGCCCACTAATAAGCACGGTGATCAAAACCCAGGAAATGGTGGCCCCTCCCTTCTCTCTTCTTTTCTTTTTTAAAGCAGGATTTTATTGTGGATCCTCACACAATAGGCAAGCAACTTCCTGACAGTGTACCAGGGGCCCTCCACCATAAACCCATCACCTGCTCATCCTTCTAAGTAACCTCCCAGGCTGCATCTGTGAGAGCCAGGTGATCCACTGTTGCTGCGAATTCCACTCACAGGCACTCCGGGAAGAGGGCAGCCACGAGTCCTAATGTGGACGAGTTCATCTATTAACACCAGTCACAGACAGACAGAAGTCACGATTTAGACAGAGAAAGCTCCAGGCCATCCATGAGCAGCAGTGGGCCTAATCAGAGGGTCTGAGTGTTTGGGGAGGTGTGCAAACAACACTAATTTGATGGTGAAGGTTATCTGTGCATCGGTTTTGGAACAACCCAAATATAAAGTACTTGGGGAGACAAGAAAGTGACAGAGAACAGAATGGCTAGCAAGCACATTTGTTTTTCTCGGTGAGTAACAACACTGTTTCCCTAAAGTGGGTCTCTTTTGAAAACGTAATTATCAATATTCAGAAGTGTTTATTGCTCACTTTGCTTCAGATTTAGGCTGCCATCCTGCCTCTGGTCAACCCCCCTGGGGTCCACCTTTGACCTGTCATTGACGCAGCCTTCAGAGTCTGAGAGGCTGTCTATACAACAGACACATTCTATTTTTAAAGTGCTCGATCCGGAGTGCTATGTAAGTTTACATCCTGTTTTTCTCCCCTTAATGTTACATACAAATATTTCCATAGTGATCTTAGTACCGTATTTTTTGGACTATAAGATGCACTCCCCCCCCCCATTTGAGAGGAATAATGGTTGTTAATGATGCTGCTGAGTTCTGTTTACATTTACATTGGTGAAATATTATGTTATTTATGTTATTAAATATTTTACCACATTTTTTGCCTCAAAATTTTTTTCCCATTTTTCTCCTCTAAAACCTAGGAGCATCTTATGGTCCTAAAAATATAGTGATCACAGCCCTGGGTGGCGTAGCTCAGTAGATTGAGTGTGGGCTGAGAACCAAAGTGTTGCAGATTCAATTCCCAGTCGGGGCACATGCCTGGGTTACAGGCCATGGCCCCCAGCAACCGCACATTGATGTTTCTCTCTCTCTCTTTCTCCCTCCCTTCCCTCTCTAAAAATAAATAAATAAAATCTTTAAAAAAAAGAAATACTTGTAAAATATGGTGATCACCTTTGAAAAAATGACACGAGCATCTATCGAGTGGATGTGTTATAATTATCAGTATCCCCTTTGATTGACCATTTAGATGACTTGTCCATTTTTATTAAGAATAACATAGCACTGCACTGTGGGATATTGAGACTCTAGGTGGAATAAAAGCAATTTGTAGCCAGCATGGCAGAAAATCTCCTAGTGCCTTCCACCTAATCATGAACGCCTCTCTCGGAGTGGCACGATCACTATTTAATTGAGCACCTATTAAGTGCCGCAAAAAGAACCCTCCAAAACCTCCATTATTGAGGTTACTAAGCAAAAGTTATATGGACCAAAATCCTGTTTTGCATTTTCTTACCTGTCAGTTTTTATTTAAAGTGGTTTTAGAGCGAAAAGTTGTCTGAGGGAATGAGATTTTGCTGTGTTCCTGTTTTCATCTCCACTGTAACATAAACAATATTCAGAATGCCATCTATTGCTGTGGCATTAGTTCTATGTTTTTAAAGACAGCCGTGAAAAGGCGAGAACGCTTATTAAAACGTAAAATTGGCAAAATGGGATCCCGCACTCTCAAAGGCAGCAAAGCAAATGAGCCTGCTCTGTGCAGATAGCGCCAGGAGGCAGTGGAGAAGAGCCAGGCCAGAAAGCAGGACCCAGATATAAAGGGCTGAGTGGGAAGCACAGGATTCAGAAACGGCATCACAGCAGCCAGAGAAGCTCCAGATTTTGCATTTTAACAGAAGAAACCGGGAAACACAGATTTAATGGCAAACAGGCAGATACACAAGAAAGCTTGTGCGATGAAGTACGGGCAGCCTTCAAAGGCTTTGAACCGTTCACAGAAGGAAAGCTAAACTCCTGAGCAGAGCGAGCAAGCAGAGCGTACCTTACCCCTCCCCACGCGGCTTCCACTCCAACGTAGCCCACTCCTGGCTCTCTCCCCTTTCCTGCCCCGCCACCTGCATGCTTCTGCTCACCAGGTTTCCTCCACCACCAAGGCTCTGGCCCCTTCTCCCTGGCATCTGCTCAAAATCTTGCCTCATCCCTTAAAACCTGCAAGCCCAGTTACAAGTCACCCTCAGCTGAACAGGTCCCAGGCCCTCCCAGCTGGAAGCAATCTCTCCAGGGCTCCCCCATGCCGTCGTCCCTCTCCTGGCCGCCCCAGGCCTGGCCTCTCTCGCTGCAGTGTGTCTCCTTGGTCGGCTATGTTTTGCTCTCAGCACTAGGTCCAGAGCCTGCTCGGAATAGCCTCTCTGTAAAACGTTCACCTAATCTTCTTAAATCAAACCAAGGACCAAACAAAATAGCCATCTTGTTAATTGGGGTGAAGGTTGTTGCTGCCTTAAGGAGCCTGAAGAACTCACACTGGTTAAGAGAAAGGAGAAATATGGGGAAGGGTACTGGGGACAAGATGTGCCCAGGAGGGCTAAGGACACAGCGACTTTGCGAGAAAATTACAGCCGAGAAGTCACCACTTCCTCAGGAAAGGAAATTGGAGTTAGACAAACCACCTAAGCTCTTAGCGCCCCCTCCCCTTCCCCCTCCCTGGGAACCCTTGCCCTCCTTCTCCTGGGACAGATAACAGGAAACTGCCTCAGGCGCGTGCAAGAATCTGAAATTTTCTGATAAGGGGGATGTGGGTGGAGATTTCTCTTTCTTTCTTCTGCTTTTTTTTTTACATTCAATATGATTTTACATTAGTTTCAGGTGTACAGCACAGTGGCTACACAATCATATCCTTTACAAAGTGTCCCCACTGTTTCCAGGGCCCACCGGGCACCCATACGTAGCTATTACAATATTATTGCTGTACCTTCCATTGCACGACTGTTCTGTAACGACCAATTTGTACTTCTTAATCCCTTCACATTTGCATCCAGTCCCCCAGCCCCACCTCCCCTCCGGCAACCTTTCTTTTCTCTTCCTTTGTTCTTCTGTGTTTTGCTTCCAAGATCACAAAGTACATTCCTAAGGGAGAGTAGATGAAGCCAAAATCAAGTTGATTGTACCTTAAGAAGGTGCTTTCCACAAGACCAAGGGGTCTGGGGAAAAGACCAGGGCTGAAGCCATCTCAGAGACCAGGTGGGCTGAGGACGCGTCTGCTTGGGGGTCTCCAGATGACCGCCACACCAGAGTCTGCACTTCTTAAAGGTAGACGAGGAGCCCACACCACTTTCTCCTCTACTCACACCACTGGCTTCGTGTCCTCCCGTCTTCTCGGGAGAAACACCTGAACCTTATTCACATCACTTCCTGTTGGTTCCCTGCCAAACATCCCCTGGCGCTCAGGCAAACCTTTGTCCCCTGCTCAAACCTCCAGGCTAACCCCTTCCCACATCCCAGTAAGAAGAGGGCTTTGCTCTACATTCCTACATTCCTAAGATCAAAGTCACCTAACAGAACTCCTCCAAATCCCCCAGGGTATAGCTACTGTCTCCATCTCTCCCTCCTCAGGGGCGGGAGCCTCAGGGCACACCCTGGCTCCTCCCCCTCCTGGAGTTTCCTGCCCTCCTTTGGCTTTTTCTTTTGTTTTCTCTGTGCACTTTGTTTGTTTGTTTAATTATACGATTTATGTATACAGAGAATTCATTTGGATTAATATGTTTACCGTGTTTTGCAATTTTCATTTCTACCATCCAAACATAGTTCATATAATGTTCCACATGTACCTGAACTTCCCACTAATTACAAGTCAGCCAGGACCTGGGACATTTAGTCGGCTCCACTATTCCCCCTTTTTAGAGACTAGGATCTCACTGTTACTTTAACAGGAAATTATTACACTGTGATTCCACCCTTTCTGCACATCACTCAGGTAATATTTTGCAGTATTCGCCAGCATCTTTTCCTTCTTATGAATTAATCCGCCAAAACTGATCCAATGCTGTCAAATTTTCCATACATTTCCTTGTTTCTTCTTAAACCAATTATTTGCAGGTAGATAAATTTCACTTCCCCTCGAGCCTCCGACAACTTACTGTACACCCAAATTTGCTTTTACTCCCTTTGTTCACATTGTACCACAGGCTTTTTAAAGCAAAACCACCCTTTTTTTCCCTCCTTTTAACTTCTTGCCAGAAAATTTGCCTTCTCTCTTGCTCAGTCCATGCTAAAACTTGCAATGAATTTCTTAAGGCAGTTTCTTTCAACAGTCTAGATACAGTAAGTCATTTCACTTGTGTTCTTCACTCCAAAATGTTCCACTTTAAAAATTTCAGTTTTCCTAATTGCCTCAAAAACAGTATGACTTAGTTTCACTTGGTAAAGCTGATGGGATTAAATACACACATTTTTTTAATCAAGGAGGGAAAATATTTTAAGGACATGTCAATTTGAAAAGGCACCAACATTTTTTAAAAAGCAAAGACTTAAATCTACAATAAAAAATAATAATTGAAAGATTAAATGAGTGAAAAAATGAGGAAGGTGCAGTGAAAAACTAACATAAAGCTTTTCAGCTGATAAAATGGAAAACCTATTAACTTTATAGTCTGCTTCCAAATGTTAGTTATATTTTTCAAAGAAGTTGCATGAATTCTGAAACACTACAAACCTATAATTATGTATAATATAAGTGCCAGTGTTAAAACTTCAAATTTTACATGCTAGGATTCTCAAAGAAACACTAACAACAACCTAGTACTTGCAAAATTCTTACTTTTGGAAAACATTATAAATATCACAATTAGTTGGTATTGTAAAGTCATGATGAATGCAGAATGAGAAGAAAGTCCATTATATAAATATTTCATTTGACTAGAAATACCAGACTTGCATGTTCTAAATGAACTGAAAAAAAAAGTTTTTAATTAATTTGACATGATATGTATATCTTTGACTACCATAAAAAAATAAAATATAAAATAAAACAACAACAAAAACACCAAAACCATAGAAAACGCTAAGGCTCGAGTCAGTAGCCCAACAGTGCTCCCATGCTCACATTAGACCCCCACCCTTCGGCTCTGGGGCTGGGCTGCTACTCTCGATTTTCCATTAAAAAAAAAAATCCCTACCCCCAGCTCTTCCACTAACCCCCTTTCCTTTACTGATAATTTATAGGTGACTGTTCTGCGTGGTATGGGCCCAGCTCCCACTTGGAGATGCACAGGATCCATGCCCATGGATATTTCATTTTCCTGTGGGGAATCAGGCCTGCATTGTACCTAGACTGCTATGAGACTTGCTTTTGCTAAAATTCCCTCACCCTGATTTGAGGCAGCAAACGTTTACTGCACATCTTTAGAGTAACTTCCTAAAATCCATGCTAAACCTTCCAAGGACAAGTGTAACCAATTCAACCACTTTTCTCTTTGCATTTGCAAATATCCTTCTTCTGTGATATGATTAGCAGCATCCTCTCTTTTGTTTTCTGTAAAAGGTAACCACCTAAAGCGAACCTGTGCATAGTAGATGAGGACCATCATGTAATGTGCCCAGAAAAGCAATAAAAGCTTGTCAAGGCAAGGCCCAAGGCTTTTCTCCTCTTGAGAGAGAAGCCATGCCGTCCCTTTTCCTCCCCAGGACTCGGTAGTCCCTGGGAATTTGTCGTGTCTCGTCCACAATGCAGCAGACACTGCTTGCTGGTAACTGCATCACTACTTGTCTTCAAAGAGAAGCCTCCATTCACTAATCCCCATTCTCTGGTCAGTCTCTGATATTTTATTCTACCCCACCTCCTCCAGCGAATAGAAACTATATTCTAAACTAAAGGTTATGAATGGCTTGATATTAATTGTCCAAATCCAGTGATAATTCTTCAAAACACTGGACTCTGCAACTTCACAACAATGCCAGTCACTTCCTCCTCGACATTTTCTATTCCCTGTCCCTGTCTTGTAGTCTGACTCCTCTTCCTACTTTAAAAATATTTGTGAATGATCTCCATCTTTTTCTCTTCCAATTTCCAACCTTTCTTCCCTGTCTCAAGATTCCCCCTCTTTTCTCTTCTCCCAGTGAGCAGGCACTGGCTGGTCTTATGCCCTAAGATTCATCCCCCAGCATCAGCACCGCAATTCTTGAGACAATCATCCCCGTGCAATACAATTTGTGGAGTCATTGTTACTTGAGAATAATGCCATGGAGGGCAATGGGGAACGATACTGCTCTAGATTTAAAGCTTCACATCTAAGCCATTCCAAGCCTTAAAGCAATGACTCTCAAAGGTTAGAATGCCCAACAGCTGTTCTGGGACTTGGTATAAATGCATATCCCTGAATTCCACCCCTAGAAATTCTCATTCAGTGAATTTTAGGGGAGGCATAAGAACCTGCATTTTTGACACACTCAAGCAACTTTTACACAGGTGGTCCTCTGACTGGTAGGAGTCCCAGGTTTACAGAGTTCATGTGTCATTAGTGGTTCAGAGTCCTTTCACTCTGGCTGACACCCCATTCAGGCTGGTTGGGCCGCAGGACCCCATGCAAAAGATGGGGGTTGCTGGAAACTCTCCCCTTCCCTCCCCACCCAAATACCATGCACTCATCTACACAGAGTGGAAACAACTTGAATCAAGTTGCTGATTAAACTTTGGTCTGATTTCTCGGCTGAGGTCAAAATAAATTCATTTCCCTGTCCCTCATTCAATCATATAGGTCTGTGACTTGGCAAACCCTAGTGACCAGAAACCAGGTGAAATAAAATAACCGCCTTCCAGGACCCGAACATCTGTTAGGATGTGCAAGGCTCACACTTGCTTATTTTCTGCATGCGACGCCTGGCCTCTGACTGCCATTGGGCTGTGGGGGTCAAATGACATAGATGCTCTATGGTCACACGACACAACTGTGGTCTCTCCTTGAAGAGCATTTTCCTACCAGTGATCCCTCCTTTTGTCACTTCCTATAACCTCACCTTTCTCCTCCTGGGAAGCACTTCCTCCTGTCTCTCTCCCATGGCTCACCTTGACATCAGTGACCATCGACAGCCAAAGTGACTTCCTTGAAAGATGGGGAATTGCATTCATTCTCAGACACTCCCACTCAGACAGCTCCCACTACGGCATCTTTTGGCTTCCTTGTAACATCAGGCTGAAGAAACATCTTTGAAGGCAAAATTTCTAACTTCTCAATATTTTAACAGTAGAACGCTTTTTCTTTCTCAAACTCTATACGCCCTACCCCCCGCCCCATACACTTGTACGGAAACCACATGAGAGGAATGTCTATGGCTGAAGCAGAGTCTGGAGCTTAGAGCCCAGCAAGCTCTGCCTCCACCACCCTCAGCAGCGCTCCAAGGGAAACAGCTTGGTCAGCCCCATCCGGTGTGATAAGAGCCTGGCTCTTCCCAGCCTTGAGTCTTGTCACAGTGAATTCACTTGGTCCCTGTGTTCTACCTGAATGAGAAGCTTCAACATCTGAAGCCCTGCGCCTCCCACCTGACTGCAGACTCTAAAACTACACATTATGTAGACTCAGTGCTCAAGCCACCAGGTCCCAGATCCGAGACCTGTCCCAGCTGGGGTCAGCAGCACCTGTCTCTTGCACCTGCCCCGGGGGAACATGCCCTCTGGCTTGTCAGTAATCTGGTTCAGATCTCACTACCTGTCCTTGGCCCGTCAGATCCACCCCTTCCCTCTCCCCCTTCCCTAGACCTATATGCTTCTTTCTCTTCTCTTTGTCCTTCAGAGTTTTGCCCAAGCAGCCATTTCATACGTTAGTAAAAACAATCGATGTCAAGGTTTGTCTGCACATCAGGGAGAGAAAAGCAGCATAAAAAGGGGTCAAGAATCCCTACAAAACTTGCAGAATTTGTATAAACGCCAAGACTTCCTTTCTGCAGCACACACCCACACAGAGAAAGAGTAGAGGGAGGGGGCTGGGATTTTTTTCTTAGAGTTCATCTTTTATGTACACCGGAATAAACAAGAATATTTATAGTCGCACAAGTTCTCAGGTGTCAAGACCCAAAGCTTTTCTTCCAACGGAAAACAGGCAGATGTGATGTAACGAAGTCACGAGAGATGAGCTCTGCATTTCGGGAGTTTCTCCAGTACTGGGTGCGTGCACACCATGCTAAAGTACACATTTACAGAATAAAAATGTTCTGCATGCCTGGAATTTCTTTCTCTCTTCCATTTCCAATTACTTACTTCATGAGACTAAGCAGAATGAAATGAGAAAGAGGACCTATTCCTTCACACCAGTGAAACGTGGAGGAAAAAAAAAAACTGTGATCCATACAGGCACGTGCTATGTAATGCATTTGCTAATGAACAAAAAAAAAAACACCCACAAAATCGGTGATACATCATTAACGTGAACTGAGAACTTGAATTTGCTCATGCAAGACATCTTCAACTTATGTAAAATACCTACAGTGCTAAATATTAATAGCAGTTAATCTGGGTCATCATTATCCATTGAAAGCATGCTCCCAGAGATAGCTGACCACACTCCTGGACACTCTCAAGATGCTTTAGGTTCAGTGAGCATTCCCATATCTGAATATTTGCTGCCAAATATGTTGAAACATGGAATAGTGTGCTCTTCAGACTACATGGGAGGGCCAGGGATGTGGCTGGGCCTCAGAACTCAAGAGCAGATACGGCTTTCTCCACAGTACAGGCGCATGGAGGTCCAGAGCACAGGACGCTGGCGACAAAGCAAGTCCAGGGTCCGGAAGCCCCCTGCTGTGTCAGACGGTAACTCTTTTCTAAAAATTTTTCGGTTGCAGTTTACACTCAATGTTATTCTGTATTAGTTTCAGATTTACAGCATAGGAGTTAGGAGATCAGGTACATTGGAGAGTGGTCCCTCCGATGTTTCAGGTAGCTGCCCGGCCCTATACATGGTTATCACAATGTTAGTGACTGTATTCCTTATGCTGCAATCCACATCTCTCGACCGTTCTGTAACTACCAACTTGTACTTAACCCCTTCACCCTTTTCCCCCACCCTCAAGCCCTCTCTTCTCTAACAACTGGCCGTCTGTACCTATGGATTTGTTTCTATTTTCTTTGTTTTTTTCGTTCTTTAGATTCTACGTATAAGTGAAATCATAAGGTATTTGTCTTTTTCTCTCTGACTTATTTCACTGAGCACAATACCCTCCAGGTCCACCCATGTCATCACGAAAGGTAATATTTGATTATTTTTTATGGCCAAGTAGTATTCCATTGTATGTATGTACCACAATTTTTTTTATCCACTCATCTATTGATTGGCACTTGGGTTGCTTCCTGATCGTGCCCATTGTAAATAATGTGCAATGAACACCTCATACCTGGCAGAATGGCTATTACTGATATATCCACAAACAACAAGTGTTGCCAAGGGTGTGGAGAAGAGGGAACCCTCGTGCACTGTTGGTGGGAATGCAGACTGCTGCAACCACTATGGAAAACAGTGGAGGGCCCTCAAAAAATTAAAAATGAAACTGCTTTATGACCTAGCCATTCCACTTCAGGGAATATATCCTGAGAAATCTGAAACACGAGTTCAAAAGAATATACACAAACACTAACTGTTTAGTCGCCTGGTGGTATGTAGAGACAGAAATCTCAGAGGTGAGTCTGCGGGAGGAGGCTGGGGGCGGGGCAATGGCTATTTAGTTGTTGCATGTCATGATTTTAACAACTAGGATAGCCAGGGTTCTGGTGGGTTTCCCCTGGGTCCTAGCCCTGTTCCCATGGAAGACACACTGGAAATACCTGGTGTTAACAGAACATGCTATGACCTCTGAGGCTACATACAGCTGGGTAATATGAAGATCTAGCTTTCCGTGGGCCTGAAGGAGTTGGGAATGTTTGTGTCGACTAACCAGCAGTACTTACTAAACACAGAAGCAAGGAGCGGCCATCCTCGCCTACTGGACACCATCAAGTCAGTCAAAGCCTAGTTAATGGAGATTCTCAACAGAGTTAATCATCCTTGTACAGCAAAAGACCAATCCGTCTTGGGAACTTTACGACTTAGTGATTTGCCTGTGGAAGAGGGAAAGAGAGATCAGCCTCTGGAGCCAGACTGTCTGGGTTCAAAACACGGCCCAGTTTCTTGCCAGCTCTGCCTCGGTTTTCACATCTGTACAAGGGGGATCATGGTGTCTACCTCATAGGATTTTTCTGAGCATTAAATGAGCGACTGTATGTTCAATTCCTGAGACACAGCAGGTTTTCAATAAATGTTAGCCATTTATTGATTATGTTAGCCATGTCATTAATTATAAGGAAAAATCCACCAGAATTGAGGAATTTCTGGACAGAGAGGACAAGGAAGGGAATTATAATAATAACCCAGATAACTGGAGATTGAAATTGTCATCGCCACTCTGCTTAGGGTGTGCTATTTTCATCGCTGATATGAATCTCCTTGTCTTCCGTATACCCCGAGGGCCAAGGAGGTGTTGCTGAATGTCTAGCAACCTGGATGATCAGGCATTTTCTCCAACTCGAAAAATGAGGTGATTTCCAACCGTTTGACAGGGGGTTGTTGATGTAACGGATACATTTTACTTGTTACTAAATAAAGAAAAGAACCTAAAGAAAAGTTTAGAGGCAAGTAGCATTTTGACATTAGAAGTCAGGAGGGGAAGTTACATGATGGATGGGGTGAGATGGTTTCATCTCAAATGCAGGGTGCTTCTTTACAAGGCAAAAATCGTCCCAAATAAAAAAATTAAGTCTTTCTATCATTGTTGAGGGTGATATGCCCCAATGGATAATGTTTTAAAACCTATAATGGATTACAAGAATAAAACCAAACTCTAAAATAAAATAGACACTAATTTTTTTAAAGATTTGATTTATTTTTGGGAGAGGAGAAGGGAAGTAAAAAGAGGGGGAGAGAAAAATCGATGTGAAAGAAATATCGATCAGCTGCCTCTTGCACGCACCCCAAAAGGGGACCAGACTGCAACCCAGGCCTGTGCCCTGACCAGGAATTGAACCAGTGACCTTTCCCTTTGCAACACAATGCCCAACCAACTGGGCTATGCCCATCAGGGCTAGACACTCTAATTCTTAATAAGAGCATATCTGACATTTACAGGGAAGGAGGATTCTTGATGTGAGTTAGGCCTTGGCCACGGGCGCAATCTGCTGAAACCGCACACCCAACCCTTCTCTCCTAGGACTTTTCCTTCTTCGCTGCCACTGACGGCAGCAAAGAAGAGAATGGAACCAAGAAGAGAATGATGTGAAAAACGACCTAACTGAGGCCGAAAGACATTCCCATCCTTGATCCAAACAGACCATCAAACAGAGGCCACAGGATAGGCCGGAGCCCGGAGCAAAGGGAACCAGCCTCCGTTATCTGTCTTCAAACGTTCTTTCATCGGTCTCTTTATTCATTCTTTACGTCACGATCCACTCTCCCCTGGTACTCAAAACTGAATGAAGCTTCCTGCCTCTCCTCTCTGAGCTCCCTGGATTTATCTCAGCCAATTGTTTGGCATACCACCTGGTCACTGTCTGTCTCTACGTCTACACCCCCCCCGCCCCCCCGGCCCCCCCGCCCCCCGCCGGAGTCCAAGTCCCGCGGGAGCAGAGGCTCCGTCTGCACTGTCTGTCCATTGCGCCCTCACCGTGGGCACAGCTCTGGACACGCAGCAGGGATTCAGTGAGTGTTGCCCAAGTGATGAGTACCATTCACTCGCCCGCCCTCATGCTTGAGGAATCACGAGCACCTCCAGAATGTCTGCATGCTGCATTTGCCAGCAAATAGTCGCAAGACTTAATGTTGTATTCTCAAACATCACATTCATTCTTAGTTTATTTCAGAAGGGATTTTCTTTTACGTTAGTTCCCTGCAACTCCTTGGAGATCCTGAGCCCAAATATTAGAAGATACCTAGTTAAGCAACATTTTTCAATATACAATAAATTCTTGTCAGCCCTGAGTCCCTTCAAATGACTTTGAGAATACTTCCACTGCTATGAAGATCATAATTGTCATTTCATTTTCATACATTATGTATCCATGCAATTATGAAATGAATAAAATATCATATAAGAAATTAAGTTGTAATGTATTGCTTCTGGAGATTTCATGAATTACCAGAGCTACATTTCCTTCTGAAATGTCTAAAAGTTATGTCCCCGAGGGATTGATAGTTTACAAGGGGAATAACACAAACTTTGGGGGAAATTAGCTTTTTTCCTTCTGATTATAAAAAAGTAAAACATATTTATAGAAACTTTAAGGAAAAACAGTTATAAAAAAGGATATAAGATTGGATTAAAATAGTGAACTAAGAATATCTCCATTCTAATTCAAAATCCCTTGACATGGGAGAAATATACTATTTAAAAAAAAAAAACATTCATAGTGTTAGAAAACCAAAAGCATAACATCAAGAGATTAGAGAAGAAATCCTGCAAAACAGAAAGCATGAAACTCAGATTGGCAAAGGGGTGCACGGCCAAAAATGCAGGTCAGGAGAGAGCTACTGCAGAAATCAGGGCAGTTCCAGAAGCCAAACCAGCTCAACGTCCCCAGATTCTAAGAACAAGAAAAGACGTGTTTCCAAGACAACAGGCCAGTCCGTCCGGGAAGGGTGCCTGGTGTCAGGGTTGGAGGGAGAGGGAGAAAAAGACAGGTCTGCGGATGCCCGTGGAGGCCCACGAGAAATGCAGCAGGAAGAAGGCTGCGGTGGGGGGCGGGGTGCAGCCAGCGCATTCCAGCATGGACTGCTAAATTCACGCAAACAGCTGGGTCTTCGGACTCTGCAGCTGCCTCCTCAGACTCTTGCAGCTCTTCAACTATTTCCCTTCTGGGAACAAGACCTCCTATACCCAGGAGACAGGCTCCCTTCACAGACTACCCCAACAAAATCTGAAAGACACTTTCTTTCAAAATTATTGGCCATCGTATCATCAGATTTTAGTCAGGAAGCAGAAATCATACCATTTATTTGAACGCAGAATTTAATGTGTAAAGAGAATTGTTAACAAGATAGAGAGAACGTTTAAATGCACCTGAAAAAGTTAAAAAAAAAAAAAAGAGAGATCCCTAACCCAAGGGTCTATCGATGGACAAAAGGATAAATTAAATGTGGTATGTAGATACAATTGAATAGAATTTGTCCTTAAAAAGGAAGGAAATTCTGGCACTTGCTAGATAGAACATGGCTGAACCATGAGGACATTATGTGAAGATAAGCCAATCACAAAAAGACAAATACTGTATGTTTCTTCTTACGTGAGGTACCCAGTCCAATTCAGAGAGACAGAGGCAGAATGGTACTTTCGGGGCATGGGGGGAGGGAAGAGTGATTGTTTAATGGATACAGAGTTTCAGCTTTGCAAGATGATGGAGCTCTAGAGATCGGTTGCACAACAATGTGAATGTACTTAACACTACCGAAATGTATACTTGAAAATAGCTAATTTCATGTTACATATATTTTACAACAACTGTTATAATTTTTCATATTAAAAAACGTTTTTAGAGAACTCTAATGTCAGTGGAGGTAGCCAGTGCAGGAAACAGCCCCTAGGTCTTGGGGGGAAACAAAAGGAAGAGGTTGAAATTATAAGAACTTAGAAATAAGGAGGGCCCCAAGGGCCTGGGACCCAGGTCCCAAAAGAGGGGACCCCAGATGGCTTGTGCTGGTGCATCAGAGATGGGGCACCATGAGTCAGTTCTGTGGGTGTGGGAAGTCTGCACACTGACTTGGCTGGAAGGAAGTGTCCTCTCCAGGGTGCAGATGCCCGCGGCTACTGTCAGAGGAAGAGCAGGCAAACAGCAGGAGCGCTGTCCTTTCTCCTCCCGCCTTCCCAGCTCCAGCATCACAAAGCCAAATTCCAAAGAGCAGATCAGAAGCTGGGAAACACAGCTTCCTAAAGAATAACTCTTTGCAAAAGTGTAGGGGAGAGAAAACTTTCCTCTGGCCTGTTAAGTTCTATGTCTGGGACCTTCAAATTCCACCGACAGAAGACAGATTAATAGGAGAAAAGGCATACAAATCTTACCTGATGTTAATAGTATAATCTTTACATGCACAGAGGCCCTCCTATAGAAGAAGTGACAGCCTAAGGAAGCGTTAACTCTGGGGAGGTGGGGCGGTGGGGCAGTGTATACACCACTTTAACAAAGGGCAATTAATTGTAGAGAAGTGACAAGACAAAGGAAAGGGGTCTTGGACTCGTAGCAGTGATGACTTGTAGAAAAGCAACTGTGGGGGAGGGGAACTAAGGGAAACCAGAGTTATTTTAGTAAGACTCATCATGTAGCCCCATCTTGGTGCTGACTTTGCTTCCAATGATACAGGTTGTTACCCGCCTTTCTGGTACAGGAGAGGAGAGTGGCAGACGCCTTCACAAAAAGAAATGTGTGCCCTGCTTTTCCACACACTGGGAAGGCAAAGAGTTCTTTCTGCATTTGCCGCTTCTTAATTGCCTTCAGCTCAAAATAATCCTTAGGCCAAAGTGGCACCTTTTAGGGTGGCCTATTCTGATCCCCTTCCACACAGCAAGAAACACAGGCACCAAAATTACTTAGATTGTGATTTCCACCACCTTTTAAAGCAATAGCTACATTCATGCTATGTGTTTCTTAAGTTCTACTAAAATTTATCAATGCTCAGATTTTATAAAGAAAAACAAAAATATTATTATAATAACATATTGCTCAATTTTCTCATGTATATCTTCGCTTGTGACTATGACTTATCCACCATACTCAGAAAGTAGTCTCTATAGAAATTAGTTTCAAAAGCATTTGACACATAAATCTTACTTCTCACAGTCATGGAAAAGTTTTTGTTTCCTCGTTGTAATTTTCTTATTGCAACGTCATTTTTATTGCATATTTCTCACAGCATTTTTACTTAGGAAAATTATTTCCTCTATAGGTTTTTTCAATGCTCTTAAAGCGAACAACTAGCCCTGGCTGGTGTGGCTCAGTGGATTGAGCACCGGCCTGTGAACCAAAGGGTCTCCAGTTCAATTCCCAGTCAGGGCACGTGCCTGGGTTTCAGACCAGGTTCCCAGTGAGGGGCACATGAAAGGCAACCACACTTAATGTTTCTCTCCTCTTTCTCCCTCCCTCCCTTCCCCTCTCTAAAAATAAATTTTAAAAATCCTAAAGTAAACGACTAAACTTAGATTACTTTAAGCTTCTTGTAACCTTTTGCAAACATCTTACTAAATAGCAACCACATTACAAATCCAATATTAACTTCTTTTTCTGGCAAAGTTTTTAATTCACTCTATTTAAGAATCTTCTGCTGCTTTGCCTAACTCTTTAATTCATCTGGTATCATATCTAAATTAAATCTAATTGCTTTCACATTTCCCAATCAGATTATCTGAGTGCGGTTGCCAGCTCAAATTAGATAGGAGTTTCTTCCAAATAGGCCATCTTTGCACTATCCAGAGATTATCATACCTAATCTCTGAATTGTTCCCCGAAAACAGGATGGCAATTGGCACAGTTGAGACTACCTCTCCAAGTAATAAACTCTGACTATTCACAGTTAGAATTTAGTTAGGTACAAAGAGTGGTTCAGGATTTCAGACAAAATTCCAGCTTGTGTATCTTTTTCTTTACCAAGCATATCAGCGCCATTGCCCCAGGCTGCCCTCCTCTGTCTTTTAGGTTAATGCCTAAAGTCTAAAGAATTTTTAATTCTTCAGTTAATCTTTAAAAATGTACTCTTTGCAACAGGTGTAAAATCAATGCAATATTTACTCATTTCAACCTCTTGTTTTTCTATTCTGGTTCAACAACATGTACAAAATTTTAATTGTTCAACACAACTCTTATTCCCGCCACAATCTGGTTGAATTGAGTTGTATATAGCCTTTAAAATTTTTGAATGGTATTTTGTCCCACTTACTTACCTATTAAACCAATAATAGAATATTGAATCCTCCATTCTAGATCATTTATTTTATAGTTTCTTTTTCATCTTACCTGTTTGGCCATTCTAGCATTAAATTTTGAAATTATTTCTACAGAACTTAGAAATTTTTCTTTTTTCCCTGGAAAATACTGCACCACAAAAATCCTCTTTGTGCTTGGTTCGTAAGGACGTCGTGACAATGTTCTCCACCTTTGTCAGCGCTCTGCCCTTACCTGCCTTTGTGGACTACCACCCATTGTTTGCTATTTACTCAGCCTTTTTTCCATACCAGTAATTGCATGGGAGTCTTTCTGTGTGCAAGGGACATTTCGCGATCATGATTGAATCTTCATTCAGGGAAGAGCATGAGGTTGCAAGGATTGTTTTTGATCTGTTCAAGTTACAAATTTTAAGTAGAACAATGTTGTCTTCTAATTTTTTGACCAGTAGTGGAATCCCCATTAAACAAGCGATTTGTCGTGCCTGTTTGCAGATCTTCCCTGGGTCCCGTTCGCTAGCAACCTGCTCCTTTTGTTTTTCCAATTTACAAAAATGTAAGCACACTGTCTTTTTGAAAACTTTCTCTTTTTTTTCAGCTTTTCGCTTTTTCTGAGCTACACTTTGAGAGGACTGTCCATTTTAACTTCTGTACAATCCCAATGTCTATTTATTCTCAGCGACCTAGGAACTCCTGTGGCATACACCTTCCCTGGATTTGACACACCCTCTGTCTCTGACACTCCGTCCCAGGAGTTTGCAGTTGCCTTTTCCCCGCCGTGGACGCCCTTTGTTTATTTTTCCTTTTTATTGCAGTAAAATGCACATGACATACAATTAACATTTTACCATCTTCAGTGCCACGATTCCGTAGCATTAAGTACACTCACAAGGCTCTGCAATAATCAGCACTACCCACGTCCAGAACTTCCGCATCATCCAACCTGAAACCCTGTACCCATGAAACAGTGACTCCCAGCTCCCCCTTCCTCCCCCAGCCCCTAGCGGCCACCATTCTACTTTCTGTTTCTATAAATTTAGCTATTCTAAATTCCTAATATAAGAGGAATCACATGATATTTGTCCTTTTGTGACTGGCTTATTTCACTTAGCAAATGCCTTCAAAGTTTATCCGTGTTGTGGCATGTGTCAAAATGTCCCTCTTTTTTAAGGTCGAAGAGTAGCATGTTGTATTTATGTATCACATGTGTTTTTTTATGTTGATGGACACTTGGATTGTTTCCACTTTTCATTATCGTGGAATGAAAAGTGAACGCAGTTCACAAGCATCTGTTTGCATCCCTGTTTTCAATTTCTGGGATGACGCAGGAGTAGAATCTCTGGATCATATTGTAAACCTATGCCTACTTTTTTGAGGAATTCCTTGTTTCCTTTTACACATACATTTTCTTCTACTGCTGTTATAGTGGGTTGTTTTGAAAGGTTTTAAAACTTCTTCAGCCTACCTGGAATATTTTTCTGGGAGTGGTATGGGGGACACAGCTAACCATATTTTCATGGGAATGGATATTCAATCGTCCCAGGCCCATTTGTTACGTACTGTTTCCCGTGCCTCCCATGGCTTTGAAACTCTAGCTTTATCATGCACTGAGTGCATATCATCGTGGGTCTCTCTGGGATTCCTACTTTGTCCACTGAGCCGATGTCCATAGTCATGTGGTAATCCACATGGTTCTTTTTTTAGCTAGTCTTAGTTTTTCTCACACGTTTTCTTTTTCCTCTACATGAACTTTAGACTCAAGTTTGTAATGTTTAATTAATATTTTCTGGGAATTTTATTGGACTGTTATTGATTGCTAACTGAATAGGAGAAGAAAAGGCACTTCTACAATATTAAACCTTTGAACATAGGAACTTGATACTTCCTTCCATTTATTCGGGTCACTCTTTCCATCTTTCATTCAAGATCTTCTACAATCTCAGTCACATAATGTTAAAGTATTACTGCTGTTGTAAATGCGATGTAAGAATTTCTATGTTTATAATCTTCAAGGATAAGATCTACTCAGTAATAGCATACTATGCTTTAGTCATTCTTGTCTTTTTGGACATTTAAGCTTTTTTGACTTTTTGCTATTAAAACTTTAAAAAATATTATTATACAAGGTAAGGAACAAATAACACCCCTTTTATTACAAACATTTTTATTATCAAATCTTAAGCATGTAATTCTGTAACATGACTATGTTATATTCAAGCACACCATATGACATTTTAGGTGAAATGTTCAAATTAAAACTATAAATTATTACACCCATATTATTACCCTAACAACCACACTCAAGGGTTTACTTCCACCAAACCCTATATATAAATCTTTGACTACACTTCAGAATTTTTTCTCAAATCTTTAGAATGGATTCTACATATTTCTGACTCAAAGAGTAGGGACAGTTTTGATGTACTTGAGAACATATACTTGATACACTACTTTCCATTGCACAAAACGTGAAATTCAAACTCCTCACCATTGCCTACCCAGCCGTCCCTGGTCTGGCTCCCACCTCCCTGCCCAACAGAATCCCCTGCCACGTTCTCCCCAGCCCCGCAGAAGCCAACTCTTTTGGCTTTCTCGCTGTTTCTAGACCACACTGAGCTTATTGCCAGAATTTCAGTGGCCTAAAACCATAAAATCTAATCTCTTTTCTCGTAAATCCTCCAACTTGCTGTTGCAGCAGACAAAGCACAAATTCTGCAGGACTGCGGCGGGGCACAGAGCGGGCTGGGGGCGGTGCACTGGTTCTGATTGACGTCTGCTCTAGTCCACTACCCGGAACTGGTCACGTGACGCAGCCTCGCTGGAGAGAAAGCATGAAGATGTCCAGGAGGATGCGGAACCGCTGGCAAGCACTGTCTGTCTCTGCCACAGTGGCTTCCATTTGCCTTTCTATCATTTCTGTGGAAGTGAAGTATTCCTGCATATATTTAATAGCTATTAATGTCACATTTTCATGAATTGCTTGAGCATGTCCTTGACCCAGTTATCCGGAGGAGTCCTTGCTCTTCTCTGTCTGGAAGAGGTATCTGCACTTTCACGTTGGTGGCAGCGTCGTCCACACTAGCCAACACACAGAAATAGCCTAATTGTTCATCAGTGGGTGAATGGATTTTTTAAAAATGTATTTACATACAATGGAATATTGTTTAGCCATAAAAAGAAGGGAATCCTACCATTTGTAACAATACAGATGGACCTCAAGAGCATTATGCTAAGTGAAATAAATCAGAGAAAGATAAGTAGTGTATGATCTCATTTACATGCGGGCTCTATAAAAGCTGACTGACCTCATAGAAACAGAGGAGAATGGTGGTTGCACATTTTCTCCAATGTCAAGGGCAGTAACTCCCTGCCTGTCTTGCCAGGGAGAGAGGCAGTTGCCTCCAGAGACTGTATCTTTCCTGGAAGGAATCATTTGAACATTTCCAAGGGAGAAAAAAAAAACATAAGACAGTTGGCCCATAGTAGGACTTGTGGCCTTTAATAAGGCCTGGCCTGCCATCTATTTGGAGACAGCTGCCACATGGGAGAGATGGAACATTTGGGGCTACATAGTGGGGCGTGCGGGCAAGGGGGTACAGGAAGGTTCGCCCTGGTGCAACGTTTGGTTGTCTGTCTCCAGTGTTTGCGTAAGGTCCTTTTCCAATTCTTTTCCCAGGGGTTCATTTTAAGAAGGGCCACAGTGGGGAATATTTTTAAAGTGTTAGTTTTACCCGAGGGAGATAGTGGAAGAATACACAGCTGCTTGTCACCAGCGGTTTCCAGACCCACAGAGAAGGTGTTTATGCTAGGACAGCGTTTCTTAGCAATGCCCTCCTTGCCAGGAGAAAAAGTCATTTCAATTTAAAATTAATTTAAATTAATTAATAAATTTTAAATTAAATTTCTCCCTAATGAGAGAAATTAAGTACTAAAGGCTAGAGTTTCCAGTTTGGGCTGAGCTTTAGAAGGCCACAAACTGTTTTAATAGCTAAGGGTTTTTAACCCCCCCAAAAGCAATTTTCACCCCCTCAAAAACCATATCACCTCTGTTGAAAATGCATGCTCTAGAAGAGCAGAGTGAATTCTTGACCAGACCGAATAACATCCCACAGGACACTCCCATCACTTTCCCAGGCCCCAAGCTCCCCAGTGTGCAGGTGCCTTAGCATAGCCCTGAACACGTGAAACAGAGGAAGTAGCCCCCTGAAGGGTACCAGGGACCATTTGGCTGCAGATGTCTTGTAAGACTCTGCCTGAAATACTCCCTAATCTTAAATCAAACTACGAACACAGTAAAACAGCATCAGAGCCAGCAACGTAAAGAGTTTCCATGATGCAATTTAAGTTTAAGTGCCAGGTTGATGATTTGATATTTATTTTACACCTGTTCTGTGTGGCACACTGGAATGAGACATTCAGCTGGATGTGTGGACCTTAACTACGCCAAGCTTTCATCAGCCATTTCCAGCTAGAGTGCCAGGAAGTCCCACAAGCCTTGAGTTGGAGGTGGGGAGAGACTCCGTGGCCTTCACAAAGGAAGCCCTTCCCCTCTTCACGCGCAGCCACTCAGAATGGATCCAGCAATTCATCTCCCCAAAACAACTCACTTTGCAGCCCTGAAATGAAGACAGTCCTGGGGCAACAATGGCAGTGACCAAACTCCCTACACCAAACTCACCTTCCTTCCAGAAAAGTCTCACAGGAAATGAATCAAAAGGTGCGGCAGATCTTATTACATTTCTTTTGGAGCCTGGGTTTATGCTATTTTGTGTGGCTGAGCTAATAACATTCTGGTTTACAGGACCAAATATCCATGCTGCTTACACTGATTTGTCTCTTTATATAAATTATTTCTGGTCTGAAGTGTTGCTCCTTTGTCTTTTTGTCTTAGCCTGTCAGTGAAGTTTTATACTTTTGCCAAAGAGTTGATACTCAGGAGAATTAAAATCAACGGAGAAATTAATGGGCCGTATTCTTATGTAACTATGCAACTCTGCAGGAGAATTCTTCTGTGGAGAAAATTGGGCTCCTTGAGGATATAAATAAAAGTAAGTCAAATCCAGATGTGAGACAGAAAGAAAGATCAGGACAGCCACTCAGCACCAAATCTCCTGGTGGGAAGGGGGAGGAGAAAACTGCAGGAAAGCAAGTTATTAAGATGATAAATTCTTAAGTGTATTATGTCACCACATTCACCTTAACCACACCAAGTCTTTATCTCACATCATTGAGCAAAACAACTTTTAATTCATATGCAATGGAAAAATTGGGAGAAACGAGACCGCTACAATTATTCCACGTGGATCTCAAGTTTAGCAGTTAGGAATGAGGCAGGCAGCATTTCATTATCACAGTCAAGTGCATGTCAGACAATAGATTACATCTTTCAGTTGAGATTTCAGCTGTATTTTATTAGGAGCTGGGCAGAAATATGAGCTTGCACAGACCTGAGAGTTATTTAGCATCTTCAGCTAGCAGTTATTCAAAATGCCAGAGGGGAAACTATCAGGCATTTTTTCAAAAGGAGCAGAACAGCATATCGGGATATTGCAGATACTTGTACATTTGGAAAAGCTCAAAAATGCAACAAAGTATAAATTTAAGCATGCATTTATATATAGAGGGAAGCCATGAAGATTTATTTGCCATTTTTGTAGGACCATTTATAATAGGAGAAATAAATGTTATGTGGCTGGTTCTGAACCACGACTCAACAACCAAGACTCATGTGAAGCATTTGGATGCACTCTACTTTGCCTTCCTGGGGCACTTTCTGGCAGTGCCTCCGAATTCCTCCACAAGAAACCTTGAAATTATTTAATTTCATTGTTGGTGTTGCTCCTGTAGTTCCATCAACATTATCATTCAGATGGGAAAGAGAGATGGAAACTGTCAGATCAAATTCAGTTTTGTAATACACGCACCTGGAGTCGTAAACAACTGGAAAAGGATAATGTATCAGCCACTTTGGCTGTTTTGACACAATACCAAATGAAATGAATACTTTAAACAATTTGATTACTGTAGAAAGTCAGCCTGAATAATACTTGAATCAGGAGGTGTTTTTAAACTGAATAGTTTCTGGTCTACTTGTTTCAAATCAAGGAGACATTTCTCCACACCTCTCCTGCACTTGGTGTATTTCTAACACACTGCTATTTAACACCATCTCTCCAGTGGGGTCCATCCAAGGTGAAGTCAGGTAAATCCAGGGTGGGGGAAGGTAAAAAGATAACAACTGGCACGTGCCAACATTTATGAGTTAGGCTTACCAGGAAAGTCCTATAGGCTACATATGCTAGATTTTCCAAAACAGCTGGATTTTAAATCATTGTTTTTGGTATAGGTGATCCATATAATGTGTGTAACTGTGTAAAGTGCTACTTTAATTTTACATGTTTAGTTTATTATGACTTAAAGCATGTTTTATAAATATGAATGAGGAAGGGGTGCTTTATCAGACCGATGCCCTGGTTTTTGTTTTGGAAAACAGTTAATTCTTAAGTATTATGTAGACAGTTCAGGAAGCTGCAGCTGGAGTGGTTGGTGTCGTGGACTATGGCATGGGGTGTCATCGGGACATCTGGCAGGGCCTGGAGGCCCTCTGGACTGTCACACCCGGGTGGGGACTGAAGGTGCTGCAGGCACCTGGCAGGTAGAGGCCAGGGAGCTGCTACGGGTTCCGGAATGAACAGGACATCCCCCAGGACAAAGAATTACCTAGCCCAAAATGTCCATAGTGCCAAAGGCAAAAAACTCTGAATTATAACAAAGGAAACCAACTGGTTAGGTTCTTTTCGACCATAATCGTTGCAGGGGAACAGAATGGGCTCCCCCAACATGTGCCACTTTGGCATGTGGATTATTTTGAGCTAAAGACAATCAAGGCCTAAAAGGATCCGGAAGGGCTTTTACCTCCCTCTTAACTGCCCAAAAGAATTTAGATCGAGGCCCTGGTCCAAGAAGAGAACCATTGCCAGAGGTAACCACAGAGTATAGGGTAGGTGTGGTGGGCTTGGGGGGAGCTTAGCAGGGCCTGCTTCATCCAAGTCCTCTGGGTGTCCCATCGTCTCTGCATGGCGTTTCAAACAGTTACTTACCAAACATGTGCTCCCTCCAGTTTCCTGGGAATTCTCTTCCTTCCCTCTGGAGCCCCAGATCCCTGCGCCTTCTCCTCGGCTCAGGATGGCAGATGAGCCCCAACCACCTCACTGCCTTTGAGCCTTTCGTGTCTATGCGAGGACCCCCTACATACAAAATTAAATTTGTTTTTCTCACATGAAGCTGCCTTATGCCAATTTAATTATTAGGACAGCCAAAAGGACCTAGAAGAGCAGAGGAAATACTTTCCTCTACTGCGCCGATGAGTCTCAGAACATTCAGCCGTGGGAGCGGGGGGCGGCCAGAAGGAAAGGATAAGCACTGAACTGAGGATTGTGTGTGAGCTACTTCTAATCCCTGTTCTGTCAAAGTGGTAAACAAAGACTTGATGACCTAAATTTTTTTTTTAATTAACTTAAACAAGTCAAATGTTTATCAGAGTCTTGGTTTCCTCAGATGTGAAATAAGGACCCCTAACCTTTTCCTTTTCTAGAAGGTTTTCCAATTACACTTTTCCATTAAGCTAGAACTTGATTTCTTATAGTACTTTGCCACTTTTAAAATTCCTTTACATTTATCATTTCATTTGTTGAAATAACAACATACACCCTGACCGGTGTGGCTCAGCAGACTGGGCATTGCTCCTGCAAACTGAAAGGCTGGCGGCTCAATTCCCAGTCAGGGCATATGCCTGGGTTGCAGGCCAGGTCCCTGGTTGGAGGTGGGCAGAAGTCTCGATGTTTCTCTCACACATCGATATTTCTCCCCATCTCTTTCTCCCTCCTTTCCCCTCTCTCTATAAATAAATAAAATCTTTTTAAAAAAGGAAATAATGAACATATTAATTATTTAGCAATTAATTTCATTTGCATAATAAATTTGAGTTCTTTGAAGAAATTACAACCCTATCAATGCATAGAATTCTCCATGAGTTAAGTTGCCTCTCCATCCATCAAGAGGCAGAGGCCAAATCACTTCCCCTTGAGTCTGGGTTGGTCTTGCACCTTGTCTGGTCAATAGAATGAGTGCCAGGGCTATCCCAGCTCTGGGTCCAGGCCTAAGTGTCCTGGAAACTTTCACTTTCGCATTGTTAGAGCCAGCCATGATGCCATTAGGAAGTCCAGACCAGGCTACTGAAATGTTAGAGGCCAAATAAGAAAAGTCCTGGAGGATGAGAGGCCACTGTGGATGGTCAGCCCCAGCTGGACTCCCACCTGAATGCAGCTGCTGGAGGGACCCAGCCAACACCACACAGAGCAGAAGACCCATCCAGCTAAGCCCTGCCCCAATGCTTTTCCCGAAAAATGTGAGAAATCATGCATCATTATTTTAAGTTGTTATGTTTTAGAATTTTGTATTTTGCAGCAATAGGTAACTGAAACAGCCTTGCTGGCCACTTGGAGAAATGCTCATGATAGCCTCATCTACTAGCAACTTCGTATTCTTTCTCAGGGACAAAAATCCGAAGCACATCTCTGCTCCCAGGCTGCTCAGCACCCCATCAGGATCATCTTCCGTCTTAATCAAAAAGGTATCCAGTTGCAGCCAAGTACACCTTCCCCCTTCAGTTGCTCTGCTTAGCTTTGCTGAGGAAGCTCGTGTGATGTTGCTGGAGAACTCAGGGAACGAGGTGCTGGGCCAGGTCTCTGTCTTCCCGGCTCCGCCACAAGGCGAGCAGAGTTTTATCTGCTCCTTCTAATGCGCGCAAACCTCATCAACTCAACACTCAGTCAACTCAGTACGATCAGCTCACGAAATGGCTGAGCCCTGCCTGTGGCCCCTCGTTTTTGTTTCCATGTAAAACACAGGCAGCTAACTGCTGGGACACTCATGCCTTCAGACGGCTGTTGGCTTGGCTAATGCTGCGAAGGATCAAATCTGGAAATAAATGTGTAAGATTCCAGGTTCACTTTGGCTTCATTCAAGGGGTTCTATGTAGAAGTGTAAAACCCTCTGTACAGCTGGGCAGTGGGCAGGCCTTGAGGGGGACTCACCAGGCCATCCACCTTTCCACCGTGTTCTGCCTTTTGGTTTCCTGTTTCTCTCAGAAGACAACTTTGCCAGCTGGGCTGGTAAGCACCCACCCTAGCTCAGGGAGAACCCTCACTCTTGCCGGTCACTTACCTTTGCCCTTGCTTTCTCATCATTTTCCAAAGGAGAGTTTGCTGGGAATACGTAATAGTTGAAACACTGGGAAAGAAAGCCATTAGTCCCATCAAAAACAGGTCATCTGATAAAAAAAACTCAGAGGTAAATTAAATGGCCTGCCCCTAGGGTCCATGCAGCTCTTTGAACTAGCCCAGCACTATAACATCCCATACCCCACCGGCCCACCCTTGCATCCAAGCAGATTTTTTTCCTACATATTTTAAGGACATTCAAACACAGTATATTTAACACCTTGCACTTTTATTGTAAAAACACCCCTTTAGTGTGGCCAAATTGCTTTCTAAAAAAAGTACTTCAAGTTATGCTGCTACCAGTTTTGATGGAGTCCTACCAAGACAGAAAATAGTTGTTTTAATAACTAAGTCTGGTTTAACAGAGGAGAAATGATATTTGATTATTTTTAATTAGACTCTTTTTAGGGAGGTACAGAGTACTGACTGCATAGAAATCATCTCAGAATCAAATAATGTAGACACTGAATAGAACCAGTAATTAAGAGCAAAAGAAATCAAGATCCCCAAAATTGCCATACCTTTTCATTAATAGTTTTTATTCCTCACACAAGTAGAAATCTCTCCATATAAAATAATTTGAAAGAAAAAGTTATGAGGGCAGGCAAATAGCATATGATTTCACTCTTATGTGGAATCTGAATGAACACACAAAACAGGAACAGACTCATAGATACAGAGAACAAGCTGATGACTGCTGAGGGGAGGGGCGGAGGGGCCTGGGTGGAAAAGGTGAAGAGATTGAGAAGTATGGAATGGGAGTTACAAGACACTCATGGGGATGCCAAGTGCAGCATAGGAAATACAGTCAACAATACTGTAACAATTATGTGTGGTGCCCGTTAGGCACTGGAAACATCAAGAATACTTTGGAAAGTGTTTTTGTCTAATTGCTATGCTGAACACCTGAAACTAATGCAAAATGATATAGAGTGAAACTATAATTCACATTTTTTAAAATTGTAAAAATAGTTACGAGGGCAAAGAGGGTTGATTAATCCAGCATATAGTTTTGTAGTAAAGGCACTGAACATGTGAATAAGCCAGTCTTCACGCAAGTCTGTGACATGTCACAAGAGTTTAAAATTGACTAGTTTAGCTAATGGGCAAGTACAATATTACCAGGCAGAAATAAGGAAATTGCATACATTTGGAGACCAAAACCATACACATAGATGAGATTATGCAAAAAATTACACAAATGGAACCCGGCTCAAGGTTCAGCCAGCACTGATGAGAACACAGCACAGACTGTCTTTTCGAAGACGCTGAAAGGCCAGAGAGAGGCCTACAGGCAGGGCCAGGAGAGTACAGGGCCTTCTGAGCCCCCGCAAAAGAGTCTGGGGATGAGGTGGTGGCAAGGAAAAGACTCCCGGCCTTAACAAGCAGAGGAGTGAAGGGGCTGAAGGAGGGAGGAAAGCTCGTGGATGGAGTGTGGTGTATTACTGGCAGTGAGAAGTGGGAGGTGAGAGTTATTGGACGGTAGAGGCGGAGAATGATTACTGAACCTCAAATAATTCACCATGATTAGGGAGCAAGTCAAGGCCAGGCCAAGGTTGAGGACTCATAGCAGTAAGTGTTCTAAAGAGACAGAAGAGCAGAAGCCCGGTGGGCACGTGACGGTCCTAGGAAGTCGGACAGTGAGAGTCGGGTACAAATGGGGAGCAATGGGGAACAGTGAGGTGAACCTCCAGACCAGACTGCAGGGCCAGAGTTCTGGTCCCGCCCTCCTGGTTCCAGCCCTAGCAATGCCGGGCAGTCACAGCCCTTCTGGGGGGCCGGGGGAAGGAACCATCTCTGAGGTCATTCCTAACCCTAAAGTTCTGCGTCCTTAGGACAGAAGAGTTGCATGGGGGAACTGGAAGGTGGGGTTACATGGGCAAACAAATACATAAGCTGGTGAATTGAAAACCAAAACTAAAGAATAATGCAAACAGCCACTCAAATTGCCCCTGTGTCAACCACGATAATTAGGAAAGTGTTCCCCTCTTTCACATCTGCTTTTCTGGAGCACCACAGAGGAGGAGGATGCTGTTGAAAAAAAACTATAAAATAACTGATCCTCTAATGATGAGGTTGAAAGCTAGGGCCCACAGGTCAAGTCAGCCACTGTCTGTTTTTTGTAAATAAAGTTTTATTGTAACATAGCCACGCCCATTCATTACATATTGTCTGTGGCTGTTTTTCTGCTTCAGAGGCAAAGATGAGTAGTTACAAGAGACACAACATGGCCCCTCAAAATACAAATCCTTATTTTGTGGCAATTTTCAGGAAAAGTTTGCTAGGCTGACTACACATTGAAATCACATGGGGAACTCTGAAAAATAATGGTGGCCACCCTGGCTGGTGTGGCTCAGTGAGCACTGGCCGTCCTGTGAACCAAAAGGTCACCTGCTCAATTCCCAGTCAGGGTACATGCGTGGGTTGTACGCCATGTCCCCGATTGGGGGTGTGCAAGAGGCAACCCATCAACATTTGTCTCATACATTGATCTTTTCCCCCATTTCCCCTCTCTCTAATAAATACATTAAAAAATAAAATCTTTTTTTAAGAAATACTGGTGGCTGGATCCCAGCCCCAGAGATTTTGTTCATTTGGTCTGAGGAACAGCCTAGACATCAGGGTTCTTCAAAGGTGTCCCCACCTCCTTGAGTCTATACACAGCCAGAGTTGAAACCTCATTGCTTTGGGTTCCCTGGGGTGCACCCCATTAGACCTTCAGAAAGCAATATACCCACATCACATCTTAGTTCCCTGTGGGAATGAGTGGCAAGCTGGTGCTAGTATCCATCTCTCTGTCTCCACAGAGCAACGCTATCACAAGTGCGTACTTAAAAGAGCATTTCTCTCTCAAGCAACCAAAGCCAGGCATTGACTACTCCATTTTCCAACGGCTCTGGTGAAAGGACCCCTTCAATACCATCTTTACTGAACAGGTAGAGCTATAAACACCAAGGTCCTTCATGTTTTATCTTCACTGCCCAGAAGCGAATATGGAAGAAATTTGAATCAGTCCGGGTGTGTGGTAGATCTGTGTCTCGCATAACTTTGTTCATGTATTTTTTATTTTAGTCTGATTTTTCACTGTTCTTTTTGTTTTATAATTGATTAATTACACAGAACGTGTGTTTGTTTGTTTGTTTTTATCCTCATCAAGTTGTTTTTTTTATTGCTTTTAGGGAGAGAAAAACAAGAGGTGCGAGAGAGAAGCATCGAACTGTTGCCTCTTGTGCGCGCCTGGACTGGGGACCCACGTCCAGACCGCATCTGGGCCAGGGATCAAACCCACAACCTAGGTGTGTGCCCTGAACGGGAACCAAACCCACAACCTTTCTGTTATAGATAAGGCTCCAACCAATGGAGTCCTACTAACCAGGGCATCAGATCTTTTTTAAGGCAGAAATTAATAAAAACAGAAGTATATACATTTACTTTACAAAAATAATTTGGTGTGTTTTTTTTTTTAAATGGTCTGCAAGTGTTTTGACACTCTTGCCATGGAGGAGTGAGATCTATGTCTTTTCTTCTCAAATTCCGGCCAACTTTAATGACTGGTCAACTAACATAGCACTATGTTATGGGACGGACATTCAGCTTGTGTCTTGGGCAAGACCATGTACATTTTTGGAGGCTATGAGCAGCTGGCGGACCGCTTTTCCAATCACATTCACAAGCTGGACACCAGCACCATGACATGGACCCTTATCTGTACAAAGGGCAATCCCGCACACTGGAGGGACTTCCACTCAGCCACAATGCTGGGCAGTCACATGTATGTGACTAGTCATTAGTCATAACATAGCATAACATAACATAGTGTTATGTTAGTTGACCAGTCATTAGTCATAACATAGTGCTATGTTAGTGAAGCTGTGTGACTTCCAAAGCTAAGTTACAAAACGTGATGCCACTTCCACTTTATTTGCTGAGACCACATTGGAACTGTAAAAAAGTCCCTCCACCCTGAGGCCACCACACTGCGAGAAAGCTCAGGCTACTCCCCGCAGAGAGACTGCATGGAGAGACAGAGCTATCCTGCCAGCTCACAGGTCGTCCAGTTTCCTGCTTTCCCAGCTCTACCCCTGTCTGACAACAACCACCTGGGATACCCCAAATCAGAAGCACCCAGCCATGCACTTCCCAAAGCCCTGACCTACAGAGCCCATAAGAAGAGATTCAGTACTAGGGAGGAGGGGAATCAGCTAGAGAGCTCGGGTAGACAGCATTTCCAGAACCAGTGTAGTCCAGGCCCAGACATTCTCACCATCCCTCTGCCAGAAGCATCATTTTCCCTCCTCCTCCGGCTTGTTCTTATTCTCCTGTTCCCCCAGTCCTCCGCATCACAGCTTCTCTTTGCCCTCACAGCTGCCCTGGCCCCACTTCTCTCGCAGAATCTTTCAGCTTCAGTGCCCCTATCCCACTGGCAACCGTGTTGCTTAGTTCTGATTCACCACAACAAGAAGCAGATTGGCCCAGCTCATCCCTGCGCACCTTTGATCCGTCCAATCAGCTGTGACCACAGAGGAATTAGATAAAGAGAATTTTTTTTTAGTTTTTAATTGTTGCTGAGAGCTCAAAGGCTTTACATGGGTAAATTCTCAGTACAGGGTTGTTGGTGAGGCAGACAATAGCATCTCTAAAACATCCCCTTTTCTCTTCCATAGAGATTACTGTGAGCTGCAGGGAGATTTTGCAAGACTCTAAGGAAGATATTCATGGGTTTCTACATCTCTGCACAGGATCACTGTGTCCCACGAGATCATTGTCTTGTTCATTAATATAAGGTGGGAATATCTCAGATCACAGGGTTTACCTGTGACTTTGCCCTAAATTGAACACATACCTGAAAATAGAGGAGACTAGGAGACTAATCCTCTGCCTGGGTTTGAACAAATCAATTACAGACTTTTATTGAGCTCTAGTATTACCCTGCCTTGTGTGGCCAGTAAATACGTACCAAGAGAATGTCTGCTGTGTGCAGCACACTCTGCTAGGGGAGCACAGAGGCACACACAGAAGACAAAGCCTCTGAATGTCAGGAAATGACAGTGTCACTGGGTGATCGGATATATACACTCCAGCAAACATGAATAACTAAGCAATTTCACCTTATGAGAGCCGGCAGAGGTCAATGTGTGTTAAGTGTAAAGTGAGTGGCATGAGAGCAAAGAGAGGTCAGACAAGCTGCAAATTCAGATTAAAAGATTTCTGGAAGGCGTTTGGCCTTAAAGGACATACCTCAAAGTGAGGAGAACGACAAGACCCGATGCAAGAAGTGTGTCAGACAAGTCTGGAAACAGAGAGTGGATCAGGTTTTTTTTTTTAGACAAGAGGATTTTATTGAAGGCAAGTAGGAAGTCATTTTGAAAAGGTAGATGGAGACCAGGTGGCAGAGGAAGGGCCTTGAATGCCGGGACGATTTGTTTTGCCTTATGAGTAAGATTTTGGAGCCAGGAAGGGACAGGATGAGATCAGTGTTTTAGGAAGTGCTGGTGTCAGGGGTGGCTTGAGAAGCCAGAGATCTTTGCAATCTACAAAGCATCTCCACATATGAGTCATCTAATTTTCTCCTGGCAAATGGTTTCCTAGCAGGCCTTTAGGGACGGGTGCAAAGCAACGTTCAGATGTCTACACAGACGAGAGTTGTAGCAATTAAAAAAATACATTACTGGCGCCAGGATGGTCAGACAGATCGATGAAGCAGAATGGAACATCTGGAAACAAACCCAAATATTTATATTTATATGTAAGTTTAATATTTTATCATGGTGGCCTTTTAAGTCAGTGCAGAAAAGAGAACGATTTAATAAGTGGTTTTAAGACAATGGACTAATCATTTGCGGGGGGAAATGGTGAGACTCCTATCTTACAACTCACACTAATTTTTTGTGAATGGATAAAACTGTAGCGCTCAAGCTCTGGCACACGTTGAATCATGTGGAGAGTTTGGTGTCAAGGGAGGTTCGTGGAGATTCCGATTCAGCTGCTCTTAGAAGGGACCTGGAGACTGAGATCCCTAGGCCATATTTTGATAAAAACTTGCTTAAGGATTTACATATAAAAGATGAAACTATGAAATTACTAAAAAAGTAGATTAATGTTTATATCATTTTCAGAAGGGGCATATGACAGCAAAAAAAAAAGAATTTTACTCCAAAATAGTAAACACTCTTTGTAATATACTAACACCAATAAAGAGATCTGCAGCTTCCAAAATATATACTAGATGTCCTTTCCTTATCCCTCCTATTGAGTACAGTTAAAAACACTGGACATTATATATAAAACAAACATAAGAAGACTGAAAGATGGAAAGAAGAAGGCAGACTGGTTAGGGATCAGGGGTGAGTTTCCTGAGTTTTCTTTCTGCCACATGTATCTCCCACTAGGTAGTGGTGGAGAACCCAGCAACCCAGAAAAATAATGAGTGCAGACAAGAAAAAAACACACACACAGAAAAAAACTCACTCTCTCTCTCTAAGCAAAGGACCAGGAAAGGAGCAGCCGGCAAAACAGAAACTTTTGGGCAATAACTGCTCTATTCTTATTAACGCCATGGGCAAAGCTGCCAGCACAGGCTGAGTGGGGGGCCTCCACTTCCACCCCCACCTGATGGAAACAAGGCCCCCCTTCCCTCCCTGTTGTGTGGGGTCACAGGAGGCCTCATGGAGAGTCGGCCAGCTGCAGTGAGTTGTCCCCTCACGATGACATTGGAGGCCATGGAGAGAGCGCTCACAAGGCACCTCTGCTCCTCCCAACCAGGATGGAGGCCGCGGGCCTAATGAGACCCTGAACTCCCAGCCCAGACAGCAGGAATAAGGAGCCTCGCAGTCTCAGTGCCAAGAAAGGCCAGTGGGGAGTGTGGACCTGCAAGCGCACCTGGCAGTAACACAGTAGCAAGGTAGCGCTTTTCTTCCCTGCTGGGGCAGTGTCAACAACACAAAATAAAACAAAACAAAAAAAAACAACTCCTGCAACAGAGGATTTCACCAAGATCCAACGTCTCACAGCATAATATCCAAAATACCCAGGTTTAAATGGAAAATCACTTATCATACCAGAAACCAGGAAGATCTCAACTTGGATAAAAAAAGAAACTCAGCAGACACTGTTTCCAGAGCAAGACGGCAGAAGAGGAAATCCCAGCCCGCATTCTCCCACAGAAACGCTGATCTAACAACCATCCACAGACGAACAAACATGTATGAGGGCGCCGGAGTCCAACTGAGAGGTCCTAGCACATGTGAAGCACAAAATCCAAGAACATCTGTGTTGAAAAGAGTAAAAAGAACAGTTTCACTTTACCCCATCATTCCTCCCCAAGCCCAGCACAGCTCAGTGCCAAGAAAGACCTTCTGGGCCGACAATTTTTCCCACAGGGGAGGTGCGGGGAGGGGGTAGAGTAAAGTGAGGATCCAGCTTCCTTGGCCTTTTGGGACACTGCCCAAGGGTTCCACTTCCGTCTCTCTGACCCGGGACTCTGAGGGAACGGGCATGGCTGGATCATCTGGGAGCACCTAAGAACAAAGACAAGGGCCGGGGGCTCGCAGCCACCAGCTCTCAGACCTCGACAACAGCGTGCATGGGCCCCACCGGAACACACATGGAACATGATACAGGACAGACCCCCTGCTGGTCCCAACATAAGTCTTAACAAATTTCAAAAGTCTGAAGTCATCCCAAGTATCTTTTCTGACCACAGTGAAGTGAAAAGAGAAACCAATGACATAAGAAAAACAGAAGAAGTCACAAATACATGAATATTAAATAATACACTCTTGAACAAACATTGGATCAAAGAAGAAATCAAAAGGGAATTTTAAAAACACCTTGAGACAAATGAAAACAAAAATACAACATATCAAAACTTATGAACTCAGCAAAAGCAGTACTAAGGTGAAAGTTGATAGTGATAAACGCCTACATTTAAAAAAACTCTCAAATAGACAACTTAAATTCATACCTCAAGAAATTAGAAAAAGAATAAACTAAGCCCAAAGGTAGCAGAAGGGAAAAAAATAACAAAGATTAGAGCAGAAATAAATGAAATAGAAAACAGTAGAAAAAACAACAAAACTAAGAGTTGGAGAGATGTATTTTTAGAAAAAAAATAAACTCTTAGCTAGACTAAGGAAAAAGAGAACCAATTCAATAAATAAAATGAAATGAAAGAGGGGACATTACAATTCATGCCACAGAAATCTAAAAAGATCATAAGGGACTATTGTGAACAATTATACATCCAGAAATTAGACAACCTAGAAGAAATGGATAAATTCTCAGAAACATACAACCTACCAAGACTGAATCAAGAAGAAATGGAAAGCTTGAACACATGAATGACAAATAAGGAGAGTGAATCAATAATCAAAACTTCCCAACAAACAGAAGTCTGGGACTAGCTGGTTTCACAGGTAAATTCTACCGAATATTTAAAGACTTAACACCAATGTTTCTTAAACTCTTTCAAAAAAACACATGTATACACACACACACACACACACACACACACACACACATTTCTGTTCACTGCAGCACTAACATGCACAGTTTTTTGTGTGTTGATGATACCGCAATAAAGATAGTTTCAAAAAGAAACAGACAGTGCAGTAGCTGCAATAGTGGCTTCCAAAAAGATATATCCACACCCTAATACCTTCTTTTCCAAATAAGGTAATCCTGTGAATGCTACCTTAGCTGGAAAATAGGTCTTTGCAAAAGTAACTACATTAAAGACCTTGACATAAGACCATCCCACACATCAGATGGGTGCTAAATCCAATGATGTTTGTGCACACAGGAAAGCACATGAGCGCAGAGGAGCGGACGGCCGTGTGAAAACAGCGGCGGAGACTGGAGCTATGCAGCAACAAGCCTGGCAATGCCTGGAAGACGCAGGGCAAGCTTTTCCCCCGGGGCCTCCCCCGGGGCCTCCGAAGGGCCCTGCCAACGACTTAATTTTAGACTTCTGACCTCCAAAACGACAAGAGAATAAATTTCTGTTGTCTAAAGCCACCAAGCTTGTGATAATTTATTACAGTAGTTCTAGGAAACGAATACAGATGCTAAGGCACCAATGACCAAGATGGCACAGCTGTTAGAATGGCCTGACGAGGGTTATAGAACAGCCGTCCTACAAATGCCCCAGCAAGCCATTCAAATATGCCTGCAACAGCAACCGCGACAAAATAGAAAGGGTCTTCAGATGTGGTGACATCCAAGACCCTGGGCTTCTCGGCTGCTCTGCAATGGACCCCCAGGGAATGTCCTTGCACAGTGTCTGGTCTCACTGCTCATTCTCCATGGAGAACACTATCTAAAAATAACCAAAAGAGCACAAAACACATGTGTAGTTAAACAGTGGCTCAGCAGTGTTCGGACTTTTTTACCTCTTTCTTTCCCTTCGTAAAAAGAAGGCTATTCAGAGTTGGTTGGAGTGTTGTCCCATATACCAAGAGGCTGCAGGTTCGATCCCCAATCAGGTCACACACCTAAGTTTTGGGTTCAACCCAGTCAGGCTGTGCATATAGGGAGCAATCAATCAATGTTTTTCTTCATATTGATGTTTCTCTCTCTTTCTCTCTCTTCATCTCTCTCTAAAATCAGTAAGTATATCCTCAGGGGAAGATTTAAAAAAAATTTAAAAAGGCAGTTAAAACAATGAGGTCCTAATTATATAAAGATTTCTCAAGTCTAAATGCAGAGTAAAATAAATAACCCCAAAACACATCAGGAAAATACATGAGAAAGCAGACCAGCCCAATAGGACCAAGAAGAGCTTCCAGGATGCAGCTTGAAAGTCTCAGGATGCTGAGTGTTTTTTCCCAACACTGTTCGTCTGATGTGAAGAACTCATGTGAGGCATTTGATTTGAACTCAAAGTCAATTTGAACTTGAAGCACAAAGAGAGCGCCCCAATATTAACCACATAATTTATCCTCAGACTTGGGATGCGCAGACTTTGCATTGCCCAATCTCTTTCCCCAGAGCAATCCCCTGGCTTTTCCCTGGGGCACAGTAAGACAGCAATTAGCACGAGTGTACGAGGAATGAAGTTCTAGTGGATCAGACTTTCTGGTTAAAGCAAGGCTAGTTCCTAACAACTCTTTCTACCCCGGGCAGTTTGCAAAACATCAGAGTCCACTTCCCCAGATTACAAAGTGGATTCTAGAGGACAGAATGAACCTTTGTTTTAGGGTCCGGTCTTACTTGCATTTGGGGCTGGCTTCATTCTCATCACTGAGAGAAGTACAGTGGAGAGGAGACAGCACCCGCTGACAGACTTCTCTTCAAACCGCCAGGATGTCACTTACCAGCTCACTGACGGTACCCAAATCACTTAACCTCTCTGAGCCTGCCTTTTTTACTTGTGAAATGGGGTAATGATATCTACATCATATGTGTCTCATAGAGGTTCCATGTGTCTGATACATGTATGTAGGACACTCAGTAATGGCAGCATCATTGTTTAGGGCTTGTTGTTTGAGGGTGTGGAAGACAGAGAAGGTGCAGAGGCGAGTGCTGAATCAGTGTTGATGCCAGGGGACCCTCTAGGAATTTCTTTACAAAAAAATATTCTCCAATATTCCCCTATTTTTCTCTTACATGCCTCTTTCTAAACACACAGACACACAACCAGAGAACAGAGAGACTCCTTGGGTCTCACAAACTCGTGAATTTAAATGTCTTCATTGTCTCTCTGCTTACCATCTGTCTAGTACGCATTATACGTGTAGCAACAGAAAGCTCTTATAGGTGCAGAACCGACCAGAAAGCAGCTTCCACCCTGTGTGGCTTATGAGACATCGCAAGGCCCTGCCTGCTCAAATATACTCTCCCCCAGGCTTGTTACACGACTTGAATTTTTTCCATTAAAGTTACCCCTTTAGTTGCCTGGGAGAGTGGAGAGCAGTCTCTTCTTTCAAGAGATTTGCTCAAGAATGAGCTCATCAGGTTAACTAGTTACTATTCAGAGGTGCCTGAATAGTTGCCTGACCTCCCTTTAACTCGGCACTTTGGCATTCTCGTCCATGCCCAGGGCACGGATCACCAACCTCTAACTCCAGCCCAAGTTGTTCCGCCAAACCTCACACCCAGACAGCCAATGGCCTTTAACATTCTCATTCAGATGTCTTAAAAGCCCTTCATAATAATCAGGTCCACACTAATTGCACACCCGTCTTGCTTCAAGTTTCCTTATCTCAATGATCGGCACCATTAACCATCAAACCATGTAAGCCAGAGATCTAAGACATCCTTTATTAATACCTCTCCTTTACTTCCAAAGCACGAAGTCCTGTCGATTTTTCCCCCTGATGATTTTTTACACGCATCTACCTCTCTGAAACTACACTGCCATTTCTTAGCCCGATCAAACGTCATGTCCCAGCTAGATACTCACTGTCTGAATGATAACTCCCCAGATCTGCTCTGCACACTGGAGCCTAATGTTGTTCTTATAAAAACAAGACTAATTCATGTCTCTCCTTTATTCGGATCATTTTATGGCTTTCCATTGTTGTTAGGATCAAGTCCAAAACCCTTCACGTGGCATCCCTACAGGATGGATGGGGACTGCGCCTACCTCTCCAGCCACATTTCTCATTGTTCTTCCCCTTCTTTCTCTCAACTCGTCTTTCCATCATCGGTTTTCCTCCACGAGCCGTGCTCCCCCACGCAGAGGCCTTGGAAAAAGCTGTTTCCCAAGTTTGAGATACTTTCTTCAAACCCACTTTTCTTCATGGAGTTAATTCCTAGTTGAGCCCCCAAATTTAGCTCAAACTGTACTTCCTTAGAAAGTCTTCTGTGATCCCTGGAGCTGATCAGTGATTGGCTGAGGGGGTGAGGGGATGTATTGGAATCAACTGGAATTTTTCAAAACATGTTTCAAAAATGTATGTGCCTCCGAACTCTGCCCTACCACCTCTCTCTCTCACACACACAGGCACACACAAACACACACACCACCACCACCACCAAATTCTCATTTGATATTTACAAATGCCCCAGTTTAGATACCATTAATTATTACTAGCCATTATTATTCATAGGAGTGTGTTATGAGCCTCAGAAAAGTGGGAGTGAAAAAAGATCGAGAACTACTTTCCTAGACGGCCTGTAAGGTGAACTTCCAACTTCAGACCTGTAATTCTCTGACGTGCAAGGTGTTACGCCAGGACCCAGCAGCCTCCCCACGGGCTTTCTCTAGAAGTGCAGGGTATTGACACCTGGTAAAGCTGTATTCGCCAGGTGAAATACAGGATACCCATTAAATTTAAGTTTCAGATAAACAACAACTAACCTTTTAGTATAAGTATGTCCTGAATCTTGCATGGCCAATACTTATACTAAAACATTATTTGTCGCTTATCTGAAATTCAAATTTAACTGGTATCCTATATTTTTATTTCCTAAATCTGGCAACTCCAAATCTTTGCTAAAGGGCAAACAGGTGGTGATTAAATTCTTCTTCCTTCCCTAGGACTGTCCTGAGACATAATAGTTTGTAAAGTATGAAGTATCCCACAAGATCGGTAGGCGTCAAATAGTCCTGCAAAATCAAGCAATTGGCAGCCGTGGGCAGCGAGCAGCAGCCAGAATCCATACATCAGCTCCTCCTCTTTTCCTGACTCACTGAACTTTTCCTTTATGCCTGCTTCCCTGGGACCACACTCCTTAAGAAGCTTTGGTCTTACATTCTGCTTCCATCAAGAGGGAATGGAAAAATAAACTATGGTTTACTCGCATTACGGAATTGCGTATGATAATTAATATATATGAACCAAATGGATGTGTACACACAATAGATTTCAAAATGCATGTTAAGTAAAAATAGCAAGTTGCAAAGGATACATCCAGTATTTTATTGTTATCTGCTTTAATGCACAGAACAACATCTGTATTATTTATGGCATCATATATATGTAGTAAAATCTTAAAGTATGGATGAGAATAAAATAAGCCGACTGAAAGATGTTGGTTATCTCTGGTGAAGGAAAGAAGGAGAAGACACACGGCTGGGGCTCCATGTAGATAGAGTTGAACTGCCCCACGTTATTTCTTAAAGGAAAAGCTACCTGAACTAATACTGCAAAGTGCTATTATCTGTTAAGTGTAAATGATGGGTATATGGTGTATAATTCTCTGTGCTTCTCTGTATGATTGACATTTTACCATTTTTAAAAACTTAATTACATTTAAAATCAGCTGCTTCTAGCTTAGCAAAGGACAAAGCAGACAAATTGATTTCAGCTACACTGTCAAAGACAGAAGAAGCTGCGCCACACCAAACCTGAGTTACCCAGAGACAGAATAAGGAGCGTCCCCCTTTCAAACTCTCCGCCGACATCCAGGAAGCACCTCATATGTGTGAGGCATTGCAATGGCACTTTAGAAGAAATGTTTGTATACAAACAGTCCAATACAAAAGAGAGTTTAGTACTCTGGACGATCTTACTTGCAAAAGAATCGTATTCTAAATATTTATAAGTATGTTGCTTAGAATTCAAGCCTCAAGAAAGACTTTACCATAGAGGGAAAAAAATGTTATCAACTGTGGTTAAGTTCTTAAGTGAGCCCTCAAAAGGCCTATTTGTTCTATAATAAATTCCAGGGTTGCAAGGGATCTCAACGTAATTGAAATTCTGCACATTTGCAATGAAAAACAGTGGAAAACAACATATTTCAAAACTCGTAATGAAACAGCCCAGAAAAACAATAGAGTTGAATAAGAAACTGCTTTTTTCATCATCTTCACTGCTGAGGTTGGAGGAAAAGAAGAACAAATTAAAGGCAGATTGGAGAGCAAGGGAAGCTTGTAAAACCTGTGAGGGAGGGGTCATGGGCGTTTCAAGGGCTTCTGAGGTTGATGGCACTGATTTCCTTATTTATGATTTCTACGTTCACCTTCAAACAAAGAGCTTTTGCAATAGAGGCCCCTCCTTATCCACATGGGATATATTCCAAGACCCCTGTGGACGCCTGAAACTGCATTTGGTATCACACCCTGCGTATAGGATGTTTTTTTCCTATTCATACATACCTATGACAAAGTGTAATTTATAAATTAGAAACAGTAAGAGACTAATGACAATGGTAAAAATAAAATAGAATAATCATAATAACATACTGTAATAAAAGTTAAGTGAGTGTGACCTCTCTCTCTCTTTCTCTCTCAAAATATTTTATTGTACTGTATGGTAAGTCCTTACTTAACATCCTCCATAGGTTCTTTAAACAAAACAACATTTGGTGAAACCAATTTTACCTTAGGCTAAATGATATAAATAAGAGTTAAGTTCCTACAGCATATTTATGATCACAAAATCATCACCAAACTTCTAAAGAAAAACCCAAAACATTTCTGCTATTAAACATTGAAATAAATGTGATCTATATAAACATATAGGAAAAACTAATCCAACAACATAATTATTTTCCAACCTGCTTATTCCAGTTCAGGGTCACGGTAGCCAGAGCCTCTCCTGGCAGCCCGGGACTGAGGCGAGACCCACCCTGGACAGGGCGCCCTTCCACCACAGGGCCAGTCCCACCCGCACTCACTCAGATGGGACGACGGAGACACACCATTCACCTCACACGCACATCCTTGAAACGTGGGAGGGAACCGGAGGACGCAGAGAAAGCCTACACAGACACGGGGAGAACATACAGACTCTAGGAAGACTATGGTCCCAGCTGGCAATCGAATTTTCTTTTCTCATCAGTGTTGTACCAAACGACATTGACTGAAACAACGGTGTTGGGGGACCTGCTACTCTGTGGTCACCCTTCTTCTTCTAGTGATGCTGTGAGATGACAAAATGCCTGTGTGATGAGATGAAGGGAGGTGAACAACGTGGGCATTGTGACTAGTGTTACACTACTGTGAGGGTCCCTTGAAGGCAAGTACTGTGATACCACCGCAATGGAGCCGATAATCCAGAAGGCTACGTGGCTAAGGGTGCAAAGCAGATATAGCATGGAGACGCTGCAATAAGGGAAGAGTCGTGTCCCAGGTCCTCTAATTTCAGTACACTACTCAGAACAATGCATGATTTAAAACGTACTAATTGCTTAGTTCTGATATTGTACATGTAATATTTTCAGATCGTGGTTGGCCACAGGTAACTGAAATCTCAGAAAGCAAAACCACAGGTAAGGGGGAGCCATTGCACTCCCTTGATGTTATCACTGATTGTCTGCTATTCACTTATCTGCCATAATTAGATACTATGACTCAATGAATTGAGAACCATAAAAGAAAACGTGTATATGCCTTGGTTAAAGAGATTGCCTTAGGGGGTCTTAGCCAAGTTCTGAGTTCATTGGGAAAGGAAAGGAAAGCGGAAGCACATCACAGGCTTGGCGCAGTCCTCCTGAGTGAAGGGAAAAAATGAGAAACAAATGTGGATCGGACATGCTCTGCACTGGCCACCACATGTTGCTGACAAGAGACAGTGTGGCTACAGTCAGACCAGAAACGAAGTACAAAACACACACACATGCCTCCAAAAAACCAAACATGCAGTTACCATGTGATCCAGGAATTCCACTTTTGGGGTATTTACTCAAAAGAACTGAAGGCAGAGTCCCTAACAGTTATTCGTACACTCACGCTCACAGCAGCATTACTCACAACAGCCAAAAAAGTGGAAGCAACCCAAGTGTCCATCAGCTGATAAATAAATAAACAAGATGTGGTGTATATAGAGACAGTGGAATAATGGTACTCAGCCTCAAAAAGGAAGGAAATGCTAACACACGTGGATGACACTTGAGGACACCATGCTGAGTGAAATGAGCCCGTCACAAAAGGACAAATACTGTGTGATCCCACTGATATGCGGGGCTTATTGGAGTCAAATTCACGGAGACTGAAAACAGAATGGCGGTTACGGGGGCCTGGTGGGAAGGCGAGTGGGAGTTGTTGTTTAGTGGATTAGAGTGTCGCTTTTGCAAGAAAGGAAGAGCTCGGGAAATGGACGGAGGCGGTAGCTGCCCACCAATGTGAAGGTGCTTAACACTGCCGAACTGTACACCTAAAAATGACTAAGATGATCAATTTTGTCGTGTGTGTTTTACCACAGTTTACAATGAAAATGAAAATGTAACCCCAGTGAGGAAGGGGCATTGGTAGGGCCGATGGAGCGGCCTCAAGGTGGATGGAAAGGGGGCTCGGGAGCTGTGACAATGACACCAGTAAATCTTTGGCAGCACAGTCACTACTTCTGTTAACAGCTCTGGGTGCTCTCTCTCCTTCACACTGACCACCACTGTGATCAGATGTTGGCACGGCAACGTTTGGGTGTCTCTCTCCCCAGTCATTCGCAAGATCCGTGAAGGCAGGACACGCAGCTAACGGGCCCAGCACTCTGTCTCTCAGGCCAGCACATTGACTGACACCTCATGGGCACGTCATACTATCTGTGGAATGAATGAATGAATGAATGAATGAATTTGTAACCACAGGAATAATCATCTCTTAAAAGCCAAAGTGCAATGAAAAAAAGCAATTTCAAAAAATAGAATATAATTGAAAAACAGGAGCAATGAGACATATGCGTACCAAGGTAAGTGCCATCATTGTGTCTTGGCAAATTACGGGGTGTCATGGTGCCTTGGGAATCTGCATGGAAGAGGGGGGACCTGACCTGAGCCCTTCCCCTGCCCCTGCTCTGCTTTGCTGCGTGACACTCCCAGCGGGGCTGTGGACACTTCACTTCTAGCCCACACTGAATATAACCCACTTGCCACTAATTACAACAGATAGTTGTATTTTCAAGATCCTCTGATTTTATTTTCAAAGTTACTTTTTGGTCTTGCGGGTCTGTGATTACATAGGAGAAAGCTAGTGTGATTAAAAGCAACTTAAAATTCTGATTCTGCAAATGTCAATTTCTCTGAGCTGTAACTTCTTCCTCCTTAAAATTGGCTGGCCTTAATATTAAACTTTTTGGCATCCCAGGTCGGATGAACTCTTAATAAAATACATTAAAGTTCTTTCCAATGAAATTGTAATTTATATGTGTAATTTATATACAAAGAGAGGGAGAGGGGGAGGGGCCTTGTTCATTTACCAAAAGAGAGAAAAATAAAAACTCTCTTAGGGTGACAAATTGATAAATACAAGTAGTATTACTATCCTTGTCTATTGAGTGAATACAAGAAGCAAAGAAAGGTCACGCAGCCAAGGTCACTCTGGAAGTCGGCGATGAGGGAGAAAACAGAACCCAGGCTTCCAGGCTCCCGGCCTAATGCATTTCTCTCAGGCCATAAATTCCCAGACTGCTCTGGTCTCTAGATTCTCCAGATGTCGCCATCTCCTCAGTGTCCTTGCACCACCACCCAATGCTTTCACATTTTTTACCGTGTGAGATGAAAGTCTCCCTCCTCCTGACAGCTTTATTACCCCAAGAAACCATTAACTCCCTCTGACTCAGAGAGTTATACCCAATTGTTGGTGCAGTAACCAAACAGGAGTCAAAGACATTTCTATGATTGATGCACCCTTCAGTGAAAAACTGCTGAAAATATTACTGCTTCGATGTCCCCCCCCCACGTCTTTTTGCAGGCCTAAAGATTAATCAGTTGACACTGTCGCACAGAAAGTCTGTTTTAGAAGTCCAGCAATGGGGGGTTGGGAGGGAGGTGAACACACAATACAATATACAAATGATATATTACAGAATTGCTTCCCTGAAATCCACGTAATGTTATTAACCAATGTCACCCCAATAAATTCCATTTTAAAAATTAAATAAATAAACAATAAAATAAAAGGTCAACAGCAAAGAAACCATGTGAGTTGGAGAACTTGTCCCCAGGCCAGTAGGAGGTGCCAACTTCCAGAAGAGAAGTTTGAACCAATGGGGGAAATGTAAGAATGATCACGATCGTGGGTGGCTTGGCGGGACCCTGTGCAAGCTCAGAGGTCAAGTCTAAGCAGCACCAAGTGGGGCTAAAGTTGCTTTTCAGTGTGACCGTCAGCCTGAAGGGAAAGAACAGAACGTATATGGAAAAGACAGGAAAAGAAAAGACATAGAAAATGAAGAAAGAGGAAAGGGAGGAAGCAGAGACGTATAAAAAGGAAAGAGTAAAAGAGTGAAGTACATATTAATGATAACTAATAGTTATAGTACTTAGAGCTTAATTTCCCAAATATCTATCCATGTATGGTTCAAAATTCCCACATAGTGGGTAATATTATCTCAGTTTGATGAATGAGGCTCATATGCCAAAGATTAGAACGTTGGGAAATAGTAGACTCAAATATGTTCGCCATCTCCACCAAAGAAGCCTGTACTGTATAAGGGGGCACTGTTAAGGCTAGACGCTCACCGTGGCCCCTGGGCACTTTGTGAAGACCCTCAGATGTGTATGTAGCACAGTGTAAAGAACTTCGAGAGCCTTCCCTCCAGACTCTGCACAAAGTTCTACCTCCTCCAAGAAAAGAGGGGGCAGGAGAATGGCAGGGAAACCTGCTTCTTCAAGTATAAGAAGGATTGTAAGTGTTCTGCTTTCAGACAGAACAGCACATGCAAAGATACTGCGGCACAAAGTCACGTCCAACGTTACAGAATGCGGAAAATGATCAGCGTGGGTGAAGCAGGTGGTGAAACATGTGAAATGGACCGTCATACCAGTTGAGTGATCGGTCCTGAAGGGCCTTAGAAGCCACACTAAAGGGCATAAAGTTCGTCCTGTCATCAGCAGAGACACTTCAAAGGCTTAAAGACAAGAGGTGAGGTTGCAAACAACATGATCAGATCTATTTTGGAAAAATAACCCTGCCAGCCATGGGGAGGAAGGGAAAAGTGTCTATGAAACAAGATGTGGAGTAAAACTCAGGCATGGTCTAGAGGTAGCTTAGAAGTAGGATCACTAGGATAGAGCCCAGGAAAGACACTTCTTAGACTTCTGGCCTCCGTGATTGAGTAAGTTGTAATGAAATCCATCGAAGCTAATATATATGTTTTATTTAGGGCATATTGAATTTGGAGTATCTGTGGCCATACAGGTATATACGTCCACTAAGCTGATGGCAATACAATTCTAGAGCCCAAGAGGAAGTTAGTGCTAATGAGGCAGATTTAGGAATTATCAGGATCTAGATGACGGTAGAAGTCAGGGCAGTAGGAGCAAACATCAGCACCCAGCCTTCAAAGGGATCTTAGGCCAGGTAATAAGGAAATTGAACACGTCCACTAAATTATTAGATGTCATGGAATTATTTTCTAACTGGCTGCTAGACTCACCTACAGTTACTTTCACCCCTGCTCACGCTCTACCCTCCCTTCCGCACACTTCCGGGGCGGGGGGGCACACCACCTGACCCGCTTCCCAGGCTCCTCAGTTTTTTGCTTTGTTTCCCAAATGTCTCCTAACACTTCTCTCCAGCTGCAGGATCTCCAAGGAAGGATGATCCAGTGTCCGCCTCCACTGTCAGATGGCCCTGAGTGTCTGCACCTGTGCCCTCCTCCGGGACAGCACTGACCCACCACGGACACCCTAAAACTAAACGAGAGACTCTCCATAGTCAAGAGGTGGAAACAACCCAAATGTCCATCAACAAATTAATAGATAAGTAAAATGTGTTGCATATAAAAATGTGTTGCATATATAGAATGGAATACTATTCAGTCTTTAAAGTTCTGATGCATGCTACAAAAAGACAAGCTTAAGGACATTATTGCAAGTGCAAGAAGCCGGTTACCAAAGACTACTACTACATGCTTTCACTTCGATGAGGCACCTGGAATAGTCGAGTTCACGTAAGCAGAAAGCAGAATGGTGGCCAACAGGAGCCAGGGGAAGGGAAGTGGCGGGGGGTGGGGGCAGTGAATGTTCAATGAGTGCAGAGTCTCTATTCGGAAAGATGGAGAGTGGTAGCGGCTGTGCCAGATAGGAAACCCACTTAACGCCACTGAATTGTACGCTGAGAAATGGTTACAGTGGTACATTTTATATCATGTATGTTTCATCACAATTGTTTAAGTGGCAACCAAAGAAAGATACACAATATAAGAAGGTGATTGTTTCATATTTACAAAATGGAACACAACAGAGCGATGAAGAAGAACTACGGCTGTGTACAAAGACATAAATGACTCTTGGACACATAATGCGGAGCACAAGTGGCCAGGTGCCACAGTGCACTTTCTTTACACTTCTATTGATGTGACGTTCAAGATCAGGGAAAACCTGTGGTGACAGGAGTCAGAGCGGGGTTCCCCTGGAGGACCGGAGCTGAATGAAGAAAAAGGTCAGGAGAGAGCCTGCTCAGCGCTGTGGATGGCTGGCATCGGGATCCGGTGGCCTTGCACAGCTGTACACGGGCAAAACGTGTCAGGCTAAACACCTAGGGCTTGTGCACATGTCTTTGTTAAACGTCTCAATATTAAAAAGACACCCCCGAAAAAATTGTTTAAACATTTCCAAGTTTATTCAACAGCAAGCTGAAACCCACTGATGCATGTGAATGGATAAGAAATAGTTTGGGGGGAGGGGACCTATTAGGTTTTACAAAAGAAATTGCCCTCCCGGGGTTGGGGGTGAGGGTAAAGGGAGAACACACAGAAAAGGCGATGAAGAGGTTACCGTTTCATTGCAAAGTTCAGTTCAACAAAATCCAGTTAATAAATAATTCTTGAGCGCTTCGTGCCCAGCACAAGGCCGAGTCCTAGGGCACACAATTCCTCAAAAGCGGGCCAACCGCGTCAGAATCGTGGGCGCAGATTCTTTAAAGCGCAGATTCTTGGGCCCCACGCAGATCAACTGACTCCAAAACTCGGGACCGTGCCCAGGAATCTCTTTTCGACAGTCACCCCAAGTGACTCTGCAGAGATGAATAATATGTACTCTGCTCTGCACTAACCTCTCTGCCCTCAAGGCGGTTGCAGGATGGAAAAGCGATGTTTAACAGGTACTTCTCACACACTGTGGCAACTGGAGTATAATTGAGAGCGGCAGCGAGTGCCCAGGAACTTGGCGGAGTGTCTGAGGGCGGGAGAAGGAAGCGTAGGTCACATCAGGGGAGGTGACTGACGCCTGTGCCAAATGGAAAGGCTGCGGAGCCACTGGCAGAGCAGCAAACCGGGGAGGAAGAGAGTGGGAAGGTGATCGGTTCGCCAAGTGTGGGTCCCAGAAAGTGAAACCAGCATCACCTGGGAACTCGTTAGAAAGGCACGTCCTTAAGCCGCCGCACTCCAGGCCTACTGACTCAGGATTTCTGGGGGTGGCCCCAGCAGTCGGTGCCTCGGAGCCCTGCAGAGGACTGCCCACGCCGGGCAGACACCCGGAACCGGCAGGGAGGAGGCAGCGTGGAGCGGTTAGGATGCGGCTGCCCAGCCAGGCTGCCTGGGCCCAAAATCGGGCTCTGCCGCTCACTGGCCGCGTGAGCGACAGCGATGACCTCGCCCCTCCGGGCCTCAGTTTCTTCATGTCTATAATAATAGTACTTAGCTCATGATCATTCCACATCAAGTGCCTGGCGCGTAACAAGCACCGAGTAAGTGTGTTTTTGTTAGGAACAGTGTGGGCGCAGGGACCCGCGGAAACGGCTGTTTTCACAGGTAGCTGCTGTTCCAGCGTCCGGCCTGGATCCGGGTGCTACCAAGGGTGCTGGAGAGGTGAGCCAGGGTGGATCGTGGCATTCCGTATGGAAAGTGGAAAAAGAGAAGACACCTAGGAACGTTTGCTTTCAAAAAGATGGGACTACATGTACTTTGTTCTATTCCCCTCACTTCCTACGGCTAAAAACCCTGGACATGATCAATTAGATTTGCAAAGTGGAGAGAAGAAGGCAGAGCAGAGAGGGGTCCCAGGACCTCAAAAATGACACAGTAGTAAGTTAAATGGATTTTGGGGGGAGGGGTCACGTATCTCAGACTTGCAGCTGATGTGCCTGGCAACCCAGGAATGCCAACAGATGCAGAAAAAAAAAAAAAAAAAAAAGCCACAGCAAAAGCTTCTCTCTCTAGCCAAAGGACCAGGAAGGAGGCATCCAGAAAGACAGAAAACTTTGACATGACAACGGCTCTACTCCAGCCAGACTCTGGGCCCCATGCCACCCACGCCAGCAAAGGCAGGGCGAGGAGCCCAGATGCCACCCCCACCAGGCTGTGACCAGAAGCCCGATCCCCACACTGGGAGGTGCCAGAGAGATTGGGTGGAGAGGTAGGGTGTCACTGTCCGTCTGGAAATAACAAGTGCCTCTCCATGCTGCGAAAAGAGACTCCGTGGGGGGCCAGAACTCCCACCCCCACCCAGCAGCAAGGAGGGGCACCCACCCTTCTGATTTGCGATGCTGCACCCTAGGTTTGCAAGAGTTACCACTGGGGGAAACTAGGTAAAGGGTAGAGGGGCTCTCGCTGTATTATACCTTAAAATTGTGTATGCCCCTACAGCCAACCTCAAAACTTTTTAAATTTAACTTTAAAGAACTAACAAGAAAATGGAACCAAATCATATGGCAAAGCAGAGCTGTGGGTTTTAAGCAGAGTGAGAGATTAGATTTGTTCCATAATCAACCTTTTCTAAGTGCAGTTTCTCAGAGGGTGGGGCCCGGACAGCCCCTGAGCACCACTGAGATGCGCCTCAGAGGAGCTTTGGCTCACGCGCCGCAGTGGGCTGCCTGCTCTGGAGACACCCTCTCCCGTTTGGCATCCTCAGAATCCAGTGGCGCCCAAAGCACAATTTAAAGTTTCTGGGTTGCTGGGGTGATGGGCCTAACGCCTCCTGGGACGACTTGAGTGAATGGATCAGGAGAGTGATGGATGACATGACTAATGGAGAGCAAGACGTTGATTTGAGAGGCTCTTGTTTCTGACAGATAGGCTTGTGAAACTCCTCTGTTCACTCCAGGAGGATCTGGGAATCTGAAAGAGTAAGCACAAATCAGTATGATCATTGACCAGAGGAGACGGCGGGACACTTTCCCAACAAGAGAGATTTTTGAAAATGAAAATTCCTAAGACGCTCCTTGTGCAATCGGCGTGCTTCCACTTGTGCAACTCTGGCTCCATCACTCCGAGCCCTGCACCCGATAAGAGGGAGCTGTCCTGCCCAGCAACAGGGGCTGGAGGGCGCAGGGAGAGGAAGAGCAGCACTGGGGGATCGATAAACACTTGCAGAAACCCTACGGTGAAAACAAACTCTACTTGATGAAGAGCATTGAAGGGAAGATAAGGCAGAGTGCTTGAGCTCAAACAGGAAGGAGTTCATGACAGGCTGGAGAAGTCAAGACAGGCTTCTAGGAGGAGGTGGGACTTGTGATTAGTCCTGAGAGCTGACAGTACCCAGATAGAGCTCACCACACAAGGCCTTAGAGAGGGAGGAAGGGACCTGGGTGGGACGGAATTCCCAATAGGCGAGGCGTTTTGAACACAGTGCATTGTTAGATTCAGGCTCAACAGCTCAGTTAGCAAAAACATGAAGTTAACCAGGACAGAATTGCAACATGGATCTCTGAGATGACCTGTTTTGTGCAAAACAGATAAAAAAATAAAAGTGGTAAGTTAAAAGAAATAACCTGTTTATTTCTATGTATTAGGTATGTCAGCTACATCTTCTGGTCTTGAAAAAATGGTCTGGCCCTGGATGGTATAGCTCAGTGGATTGGGCTTGGGCTGTGAACCAAAGGGTCGCCAGTTCAATTCCCAGTCAGGGTATATGCCTGGCTTGCAGGTCAGGTCCCCAGTGGGGGCCAGGTGAGAGGCAACCACACATTGATGTTTTCCTCCCTCTCTTCCTCCCTCCCTTCCCCTCTCTCTAAATAAATCAATAAAATCTTCAAAAGAAAAGAAAAAAGAAAAAGTGGTCCACCTTGACTCTTCTACCTTCTGGAAGTGTTCTCAATATCCCAGACCCTTGATTTAGATCTTTTTTGCCTGCCCTGACCTGCACTCCATGTGTGAGTTTTCCTAACTTCTACATTTTTGCAGCCTGTTCTAGTCCCATCTATCTGACTTTTCAAGTTTAACAAGAATACTCAGGCCTCCAGTGGAGGCCTGTTTAGGGGATGATCATTTGTCAAGCCTGTAGCTATCCATGCCCCTACACTGCTCAAGGATCCAGTGCGCACCCTCTGAGCACTTACTAAGTTCTCCAAAGATAAAAGAAGCATTAGACTTGACCCTTGTCCTGCCACCAGGAGCTTCCAAATTGAAAAAGCCCTGTTTTCCATTTCTCCCAAAGGAATACTAGGTTCCATTTAACAGCTACTCTGGTAAATAGAAAGTTATATTCCATACACTGACATTCAATTTGCAGTGAATCAGAAAACCATAAAATACACCTGACACTAAAATTATTCTGTGCAGAAGTCAGTCATTTCCTGGAGAACTCATAAGACCCTTCAGGATCTTGCAGAGACTCTGGAATATCATTATGAATATCAATTATCATTCTGCTTGCAAAGCAGAGAAATGCCAATTAGCAGACATTTCCTATTGACAGAAAGCCAGCTAAGCCAGCTCTCACTTGGGGGAGAAGAAAAACATTAGCAAAATAGAGAAGCTAAGCAGGCAGGTAATTAATACATGGGGGCCAACTGAGCAGGCAGCAGTTGAAAGTAGGCACACACTTTTTACAAAAGCAAACTTTGAATTTTCCAGTCCCAACCTTAGGAAAAGGCAGGGGTGGGGAGCAGTTGGTATTCCCAGTAAGTGATGTGTCCTCACCAGACACCCATATTTCAAACTCGGAACTGAGATTCGGCTGGGGAGAACTCCCTAACTTTCTTTTTTTAGAACAAAGGCTGCTGGTTATTCGGAAAAGATGAAATCTTTCTCACACCCTCAAAGGGGAGCTGGGAAAGGTAATTATCCAAAAGAGATTTACGCTTCAGCATTGGAAACGCAGAAGCCACTCCGAAGAGAGATTTACATGCCACAATGAGACCAGAACCGTCTCACCAGTTGTCGATGGCACCCAACTGAGTTCTGGAAATATGTTTTGGAAGAACTTCCAAAAACCAGAGTGAAGAATTAGTCTTCCCACAGAATTATTTAAGACCTCTAATTTGTTGGGAAAGGAATTACTGGCTCAAGACTTTGCAGGGCCACAGTAATTAAACCAACAAATTAGAAGCACATTTATCTGGATAAAAGATATTCATCGCCCAGAGGGTGTGCCTGCCGTATCACAGTGGCTCAGCGTTCACAATTCTTCCCCACGGGGCACCAATTTACTTGGCAATGTCTGAACAGTTTGCTTAAAAAGGAAGGATTTCACCTGCAACACCCCTCACTCAGGTCCTGTGAATGACAAGCGCTGATTGACAGTCGCCAGGAAGAAGGCTTCAGGTTGCGGGGGAGAAGGAAAGGGAGAGGGAGGTCCTATCCATTTTAATGCCTGCAGCAGCAGGAAATTAAATCTCCACTATGCAAAGCTCTGTGGCCAGCATAAGATGGAAGAAATATCTAAGTGTAGTTATAAACAAGGAAGGTCAAAGGCTTATTTTTCTTCCTCACCTTTATGCAGTTTATTGGGAAACTGGCATATCATTACTCAAAGAGAGAGAAATGAGACCATAAGGGTTTCTTTTACTTTTCTGGCTGAGTCAAACTTTGCATTGCAGAGCAGTTCCTCATGGCAGGGTTGCAGGCCTTTATGCTGCCAAATTTGCCCAGGGGTGGGAATAAAAATGATGAAGTCTGGGCACCCTGTCTCCACTCCTAGATAATGATTTGCCTGTTATTTAATGATGTCCACAGTGTCACTGGGAAACCTGACAGGCTCACTTGCTAGTCTATCGTTCCCATCACTGAGAAAGTATTAAATAAGAGCTTCTATTTAATGTGTCCTTCGGGTTGGCCCGGAGTATCGAAAAGCTTCTTTTTAGCTGCAAACCTTTGATTGTCGGTTGCCTGATTCCCACGGCAGCGTATTCAAGGGCTTGATCTCGTTGGAACGAAACATTTCCCCAGCATTGGAATGGTCAACATTTGCCTACTCAGTTTCGGTTTGTTACCTGGTTAATCTTAGTTCTGAGCTTCAACCAAGATGCCTAGCCAGTCCAGGTTAGCTCTCCCGCCCCATGATTGCAGCCACTCAACCAATGCTGCACACGGGCGCCCCCGCTCACAGGGGCACCTTCCACTGGTTGGTTGGCATAATGAGCTGAATTGTATCTGCCCTTCCTGCACCCCTCCACCAATTCACATGTCGAAGTCCCAATCCCCAGTGCCTAAGAATGCAATTGTGTTTAGACATATGGTCTTTAAAGAGGTAAAATGGGGTCACAAGGTTGGGCCCTAGGCCAATATGACTGGTATCCTTATAAGAAGAAATTAGAGCATAGACATGCACTTGTGAAGATCCCATAAGAAGACTGCCTTCTACAAGCCAAGGGGAGAGGCCTTAGAAGAAACTAGTTCTGCCTACACCTTCATCTCGGACTCTCCAAAGCTGTGATAAAAATAAATGTGTGTCGTTTCAGCCTCTCAGTCTGTGGTACTTCGTTGTGGCAACCAGAGCAAACTAAGGAAGTTGGTTTTTTCTTCAGTGCGCCTAGACGAGTTTACCTCCACCAGACCACGCAATGCAAAAGTCATTCCTGGTCCAGAAGGGCAGGCAGATTAAATCAGCTTGGTCTGGAGGGGACCAGCACGGGGGTGATGTTCTGGGGTGATTCGGGAACCTGCGTCTTCAGCTTCTCCGGTGTCAGTACCTGCCAGGCAGGTTACGAGGAGAATCAGCAAGGCTGGCAGAAGGGACCTGATTCGGATCGCTTCAATGAGTACCTCGACCTCTACCCAAGAGCTAAAGGACTGAGGAAGGAGTGTCGAACAATCTTTGCTAATCGGTTGTTTCAAAAACTTGTATTCTTCATCAGCATGCACCATGACATGCTTATTTTAAAAACCTAATGAAATCTTGGGCTAAGCTAGTAAATAGGTAGTATATAGAATTAGGGAGGTGAAACAGAGTCCCATTACCTCAAAAATACTTTTCTTGGTTCAGTTCCAGGAACCTCATTTCAGCCAGATCATGAAACACTAGAGAAAAATAAGCATGGCAAAGGGTTTAGAAAACATGTATGTAAGAAGCAGTTTTGGGAAATTAATTTTCAGCCTAAAAGTAACATGACTTAAAGGGCACAAGACAGCTTCTTTAATGTTTGAAGGACTATTTTGTGGTTGTGGGATTAAATTGTTTATGTAATACCCACGGGGGAGGGAAATACCAAAAGGAAAACACAACTGAGAAGACTTCAAGAAGTTTTAACAGTAATATCCAGGAATTCTGGGGTTGAGTTAGTTTTTAAGTATGAGTGGATTTTCCCCAAATTAGGAGGTAATTTTGAAGCGAAAAAGTCAAACACTCAACCATGAAATATTTCCCAAGCATATGCCATATGCAGTGCTCTGGGCTGACATATGTGGAGGATTTCTGTGGTTTTCATCTTCCCACTCTCCCTATTCTGGGGGGAGAATTGCTCCTCCCATATTTCCACCAGTTACGGTGAGGCTGTCAGATAACAGTGCCCTAGCTCAGGACTGTGTACATGACAAAGTAGGGCACGTGACCCAGGCTGAACCAATCATAGCATCTCACACCCACAGCAAAAGTGAATGACCAAGGAGAATGAATCCTTTAATTCTAGGTCTAATAAGCAAGGCTCCTCCCTGCATTAGTTTATGGATGCGGGGGGACACACGCATACATTTGCACATGTGGCCATGCGCACACACTAGCTTTTTCTGAAAGGTTTGCTTAGCTGAAAACATGTAGACCTGTAGCTGTGAGTAGCCACTCTGCTACCAGAAACACGTGAGAGATGAAGGGCAGAAAAAGGCTGTCCGAAATATAGTTGGAGTGCCTAAATCCCACTGTGAATTCCCCACCACCAGTTGTTTTGCTTTTATACTGTCTTGAACTGGATTTCTGTTACTTTTAACCAGAAGAATCCTAACACAGGATGGTAATTGCTGAACAAATAAGTTGCTTTGGAGGAAACTAAGTAGTATAAGACGTGATCCTTATGTCAAGAATTTTATAAAATTGGCTCAATAAATCCTTATAAATTGAATAGGTGGATGGATAAATAGATAGATGCATTATTGGAATAGTAGACAGTAGGTGAAATAAGAGTTCAAAATAAATAGAAACCTCTGTAACCTGTAGTTGTTAGGATGGTTCCAGAGAGGAGGGAGAATCTGAAGATCCTTAAGGATACATAGGAGCTGAAGAGGCAGATGGAGGAGAAACTAGGGAAAGGAGGAGGTACTCCCTGACCCCCAGAATGGGAAATAGGGATGAGCAAAGGTCTGAGAAAGGATGGGGTGCATTTGCAGCTCAGAGAATAGACTAGGTGACTCTGGACTTAAAGATTCCTACGGAAGATAAATGGAAGACGGTATTAGAAAAGTAAATTGAACTAGATGCTGGAATTCCTCAAATACTAGAGTAATTTGGTTCTAAGCCACGGGAGATCCTGGAACAGGGAGTGGGATGGAAAGCAGAATTTGAAGAGGATGCAAGTGCACCATGTAAATTTGGAAGCACAGCTGGGAAGTGTAATTGTGCCCAGTCCAGGGACCTGGTTCTGAAGCCTCTGAGGGTGACGACGAAGACCTGAGCTGACCGAGGCTGAGCACAGAACAAGAGAGAACTTAAACCTGAGCTCGGTTCTCACAGGGCTTCTTGAAGACACATTGCTTTTAGTGACACAGAAAAGCCCAAAGACACACAAGGTAAACTTGTCTTTAGTCCCTTCTGCCCAAGAACAGATCAGATTTTGCTCATTGAGTTGTTCTAAATGGCATGCCACCAGCAGGGCATAACTCCCCGTCAACTCACACCGATTCCCAAATGTGTTAACATTTTTAATCAGGAAAAATCGATAAAGCATATTGGCCCCACAATTACGGATTGCATGTGCCTGTGCTTAGCAAATACCAAGTAACCTTCCCTGGAACCGTAGGGGGAAAAAACTTAAATATCGCTTTGGAATTACCATTTGAGGATGACAGTAAATCCCCATTATCAGCCAAAAGCCAGAGGAAATGCTATTTGGATACCACTCGAGGACTCAGGAGCTGATTCAGAGAGGAAGTCTTCTTCACTCAACCATTTAATAAGAAAACATCTGTGGAAGATTTACAGTGAGTTCCACTAAAATACTAGGAAATATTTACAGAGTAAAATACAGCTGCCGAAACCCATTGAAGTATTTCACCTGCTTTTACCCTTTCCATAATACCTTCAGGTAGACAGAGCTGATGTTGTTGCCTCAGTGTTTAGGCGAGGAAAACCTGAGGCTCTGAGAAGCCCTCGTAGGTGGTACTGAACCCAAAATTAGAATCCGAGCGGTCTGACTCTGAGTCCAGAGGAACTGATGCTACAACTCGACACGTCGGCGGGGGGTCAGGCCTCACTCCCAGCACCTACTGCAGGGCAGGGATGCATCCTCTACTGCAGAGAACAGAAATGCTGATGGTGGACTACACAAAGTAAAGCGCTAGCTCTGCGACTAACCAGCTATGTGACCTGAGGCAAGTCCTTTCCCTAGAGGCTAGTTCCTCATCTGGAAAAGGAGGTGACAAGTAGGGTACACGATAGCCCGAGGGTAACAGAATGGAGGACAGAATGCAAGTCAGTTGGAGAAGTAGGGGCTAGAGAGACCAGGGTGTCCACTTGTGAACCACATCAGTGTTCACCCTAAAATCACCAAGGACCCCCATGGGTAATCACTTACCCTAATGAAAGAGAGAGTCACAGTGCTGAGGAAGAAATTCGAGGGGACTATGGAGTCAGAGTATCACATACTGTCTATCTCAGAATGAGTCTCCAAGCCAAGTTCAGCCTTCTCCACCTTACGCCTAAGTCTACAGAGCAGATAATGAATAATAAGAAGAAAACACAAGAAGGCAGAAGGGGAAGAAGTGGTAGATTGAGTAAGACTGGAACCATTTTGTTCAAATCTCTATAAAACAGTGAGTACCAGTGTGGATATCAGACAAGCTCCTCACCCTCATTTTCTCACTGTAACATAGGATGGCTACCTTACCTACATACATACTAGGATTGCTAAGAATTAAAGGTGAGGATGCATAAAGCACTTGGCAAGATGTCTGGTACATGCTTCTTATATTTTATGATATTGTTGTTACTACATGGGGTCATTGCTTTGTAGCCTGATGACAAAGTATAGCACAAGTTGTCCCTATCTAGGATTTGTAGAAGACAGCTCTTGCTTTGGCCTAGCCAGTATCCCTTTTTCTAGTTACAGGCCCTCTCTTTCCTGTAGGAAAGCCATACTGGGTTTGGACGGGACAGCACAACCACCCTAAGCCACAGGGAAGCCATAAAAACAGATCTGACCAGTGAGCCCTTCCCATTCCCCTGGCCACAGCGATGAGTTCCAGAATGGGCAGGTGACCTTCATGAGGCTTGATATATGGATTCATGGAGAGAGAGAGAAGGTCCTTCTTTCCCCAAGACTGGAAGCTAAAATTATAATATGGGCTTGGAACAGCTCCAAGAGAAAAGTTTTGTGAGCAAGAAGCCAAAGAGAGTTCAGCCACAGCCCAGAAAGAGAGGTCAGGCTTGATGAACCCGAGGGTCAAGCTGCACAGGAATCTGGCTCCAATCTTTGGACTTTCCACTTAGGGGAGTCAATAAAGTCCCTCTTAGGCTAAAAGCAGCCAAGGTTATTTTCTGTCACTTGCAATCAAGAGCCCTAACGAATTCAGATGGTTGCTGGGTTAGGCTGGAGCTCACACAGACCTGGCAGCCTGGACATCTAGACAAACCTTTCCCATCTGGAACGGAGAATGCACAGAGGAGGACCGAGAAGGACTCGGCACCCGGCTGCGTCTGGCTGCGTCCACAGCACGTGTCAGCATGGCAAACAAGACCCGGAGAGGAGGAAAGGTCAGAGGCCAGGTGTCACTTGAAAGGACTATCTGCTAGAAGCCAAATTAAAAATATGTATTTTTTAAGTTTTTTTAAAGATTTTGTTTATTTATTTTGAAAAAGAGGGGAAAAGAAAGAGAAGGGGAGAAACAACAATGTGAGAGAGAAGCATCAACCAGTCGTCTCTCCAGCAACTGGAGCTCCAGCCTGGGACTGAATCTGCAATCTAGGCATGTGCTCTGACCAGGAATCAAACTGGCGAACTTTTGCTTTGTGGGACGATGCCCAACCAACTGAGCCACACTTTCAGGGCCAAATTAAAAGTATATTGGGGAAAAAAAGGGTTTTGTTCATTGTGTTCTTTTCTATAAAATACACCTTACTGTACCCTCTTGAATTTTCTTTCCACATTAGAAGAAGACATTTGATCCAGCTGGGTCTTGGTGTTAATTCCAAAGGAAAGAATGAAAGTGTCTTTTCTCCCTCCACCCCCATTCTCCATATGAACACTGGCACAGCATTTCCAAAAACCGAGCCTTTCTTACCCTTGAGGAGGAAGAAACAAAGTTTGTTTTCCTGATGATTTGGAGATGTGTCTATTGGGACATTATGGTCCTCTATGCTTCATCAAGAATCATGTGATAGGAGAGAGAGAGAGAAAGAGAGAGAGAGGAAGGAAGGAAGGAAGGAAGGAAGGAAGGAAGGAAGGAAGGAAGGAAGGAAGGAAGGAAGGAAGGAAGGAAGGAAGGAAAGGTTCACATGTCAGAAACAAAGAAAATCTGGCTGGGCTGGGACAAACTAGAGTAGGGAAAGGACAAATCAAAGAAGCTCCGGTTCAAAATCTAGAGCCTTTGCCTTTGTGTGTAGGTGTCCTCTCTGGAAAGAAACAGTTAGCAGTCAGGGAGAGAAACTGCTGGAAGGGAAATTATCCAAGAGCCTTGAAGCCAGACTGAGCCCAAGGCCTGATTCTGGCCACTTAGGTCAGGGACACTCACCGGTTACTGTCCAGGAATGGATGGGAGCGTCACTGCCTGCATCCCAGAGCTCACCAACTTCTAGGCCCACTGTGAGCGAGGTGCAGCTAAGCTCTGCCTGTGCCTCGGGTCTTCTCAAGCTACATAGTTTGACTTCTACGAAGATATTTCCCATAAGGCCTGAGCCCAAGGAAACCACTAGACACCTCTTGGAGCAGAGGATGTTAGGAAAGGAGTTCTTGCACCTATACCTTCAATGTCAAACCATGCCCCATACAAACCTTACCCTTACCTTACCTACCCTAAGGCACCCAGAGCAGGGAGAGCAGTGTGGACTAATAAGCGTTACGTGGTTATCCATAAAGCACGGAAAACACTCGCAGGCCACCCAGAGGACGAGCAGAAATCTACAAGTGGACTGCGCATTTACTTCCATTTCTCATCACCCAAAACAGCAGACTCCAAAATTTTGTAATCATAAACCCTTTCAGTGAAAATTTTGAACATGCATTCCCTATTTATATATATTTACTTATTTGTGAATTACATACATATACCATTATTTTATATTATAAAACACACACCCCAAAAAGATATTTTTAAAAGATACAAAACAAAGTAAATAATATTTCTACTGAATATCTTACTGAGTATATCACTGACCCATACACATTTAGAATAAGGTTTGACATTGATGACAGTGATACAAATTCATACTTTAAATAATTTTCTTGATTTCAATATTCTGGGCCAACCTCTTACTGGGTGATTACATTGTTACCTCATGTTGCGTTTGCAAAGAACTTGCACCAAAAGGAGAAGTGTTGGTTCTACCATCCGCCCGTGATTTGCTTGTTGTTTACAACATTAATGTCACCTTAAACCCACAGTTTCATTTCAGAACTGTTCAACTTTCTTGTCCATTTTGTGCAGGTTCAATGAGCTACAACTAAGAAATATAACCTGTAAGTCCACTTCATCAGGCAGTGGACAGAAAAATAATGAGAAACAAGCAAGGAAGTAGGGTCCCCACGGTCAGCGCCTCTGCCTGGTAGAGCCTCCACTTCGAAGTCCTGTAAGGCATGCAGACGCACGTTGTATGGACCAGGTGAGATGAGGGTCTAGTGTTGCTCCCTAGATGGGCACCAATAAATGCTTTATATGATTTTTAATTATTAATAAATGAAATAGAAATTCTGGTTTTCTAACAGCCTAGGGGACCATTTGCCACGGCCCCATCCCCCTGCAGACCCATTTACAATGATGGTGGTGGTGGCTACATCCCCTTCCAGCACTTCTCCCCCTTCTCACCCACCCTACACCTGGAGAAACACAGCTCCCACCACCAAATCCTCCCGCTACCCGTCAGATAAAGTCCAGAAACTTATGTGAAAGACTGAGGCACCTCTCGATCTCTATCCCTTTCTCTCCCTCCCACATAAACTCTATGGCCCACACTAGCAGTCACTTCTCTAACAGACCGGATTCTTTGGGATCTTTGCAATTGCTCTTTTCTCTGCCAGAAATGTCTCCCTTAGACTTTGCCTACTGACAAGTCTCCAATGCACCCTTCCAACCCCACATCACATGTCACCCACTGTTGTAACCCATGGAACGGCCTCCATCAGCTCCAGGCTCACAGCCAGTCACATGTTTGTTTGTTTTTTCCAAAAAATTACTTAAGTACTGATCTTTCTCTTGAGATTTCCTTTAATTTTTTTTAATAAGTCAAAAGTGCTTAATTCATCCCAAAATGGTCAATCCACTGCAGAAGCTTAGGAAGAATTGGAGCCTGATCCCCACTTCTGCTGTTACTTCTCCTTGCTCCATTGTGTTAACCTGGAAACCTTGGGTACTTGTTCATGCCATACACACTGCACAGCCACGTGTTCCCTGTACACGGCCCCATGGACAGCTGTCCACTCTGCCCTGATGGTCCACTCTTCCAGTTGGTCCAGGTTCCTTCACAGGCCCTGCGCTTGGACTCCAGGGCACCTTCTTCGGGTCCACACCCCACAGTCATCCACTGACCCCAAAGTTCAAACCCCCAAAAGGTGGTGAGTCCTGGAAGGCTTTCAATTTCAGTAACACCTGAGCTAAACCAGGCCTCTATCGAAACCACTTGACCCTTTGGGTTGAAAACTAGGCAGAAGTGTCCACAACTCCTTTCTTCAAAGTCTTTGTACTATCGGAGGCTGTTATTCATTCCTGCTGCCACCACCGATTTCCATGTCCCAGCAGCCTCCAGCTCATATATGCAGCGTCTGCCCTGACCACCCTCAACAGGCAGCCACAGAGTCTGCCACTGCATCTCCGCATGGTCGTGCATGAGCTCCACAGGAGCTCATGTTTTGGGTTTAATTGTGTTCCCCCAAAAGCTAATACGTGGAAGTCCTAATCCAAATGCCTCAGAATGTGACCATATTTGGAGACAGGCTTTACAGAGAAAATTAAGTAAACATGAGGTCATTAGCGTGGGCTCTAATCCAGTATGACTGGTGTCCTTCTAAGAAGAACTTTGGACACAGACTCACACCCAGAGAAGATGATGGGGAGACATAGGGAGAAGATGGTCATCTGAGAGTCAAGGAAACAGGCTTCGGGAGAAACCAACACTGCCAGCCTTGACCGTGGGTAGATTTGCAGCCCCCAGAGCCAGGAGAAAAATAGTTCTGTTGTTTAAGCCCCCCATTCTGTGCTTCCTTATTACTGCAGCCCCGGCACACTAATGCAGAGTAGATCAACTTTCTCTATTAGGGCGTGAACTCCTTGATTCATGGGTCTCAGTCATCTTCGTCATTTCGAGGGCCTTGCGCAGTCACTGCCCTAGTCGAAGTCAGACTAGAATGTTTCCTGATGGAAGGAGGAAAGGATTGGGTGGGAGAGGGGGAGGGATGATGGGGGCCTGAGCCCTGGAAAATTGCCAATTTATAATCTGTCTTCTAAGTTTTTTAAGCTGTGTTTCACTCATGCCAAGAAGATTCCCTTGGCAATTTATGTTATCATTCTTCCTCTTCTCTGGCTTGTGACCATGCTTGCATAAATCATGGCGGAGTCGGAACAGGGGAGGGCTTCCTGTGGGCAGAAAGTCACGGTAAGAAGTACAAGGGGCAGTGTCAGCAGGTCCTCGCAGTGCCGTCCAATGGAGATGCATGTATGCTACACAGTAAATTTTTCAATATCCATGTTAAATAATTTTTAAGAGAAATGCATAGGCCCTGGCTGGCATAGCTCAGTGAATTGAGCGCGGGCTGCGAACCAAAGTGTTGCAGGTTCAATTCCCAGTCAGGGCACATGCCTGGATTGCAGGCCACAGCCCCCAGCAACCACACATTGATGTCTCTCTCTCTCTCTCTTTCTCCCTCCCTTCTCACTCTAAAAATAAAAAAATAAAATCTTTAAAAAAGAGAGAAATGCATAAAATCAGTTTTAATATTATATAGTTATTTAACCCTATACGCCCAAAATATTATCAGTTCAATGCATAACCAATATTTTTAAAGTATTAATGATATTTTGCATTCCTTCTTTTGTTCAGTCTTCAAAATCCAGTAGTTATGTCACTCTCACAGCAAATTCTGTACCATAGGTCTGACCAGACACATTTCAAGTGCTAACTATTCGTGTGTGGCCAGGGGCTGCTGCATCGGACAGTGATGGAGAGTCAGTGGTTAAGGACGGAGACTTGAGAATAACATGAACACAGATTTGCATCCTGATCTGTCACTACCTAACTTGCCGTCTCTGTGTCTCAGTTTCTGCATCTCTAAAATGGGAGCTAGTACCTCATACTCCCCAGTGCTAATGAGAGGACCTAATGAAGTAATCCAAGTAGGGCCCTCAGCACAGTGTCTGTCTGACACAGCAGCGTCCTGGTCACCGTGTGCCAAGCTCTGCGCTCTGTAACCCACGTGGGTAATATTCAATAAACAGCATCGGTTATTATTCTCAGTGACTGACACTAAGGCGATGAGAACTGCAGCAATCTCTCCATCAGATGTCAGGTGAAAAATCTTCCTCTAGCTTGGTTTTTCAACCTATAAAATAGGAATAATAAATGACTCTACCACTAGAAATAAAAATGACTGCCCAATTTAAGTAGCATGATACCTCAAAATATTTACGTTAGTTTGAAAGTCTTCAGCTTATAGTACTCAGCCACAGCAAAAAAGCAAAAGTCATAGCCTTCTCTTCTTTGCATGTACTTTTTCATGACTTCACATCAGTACACCCCTAGGCAGAGAAATTGCTCTAGTCATTCAAATCCCTGAACTGATATGAGTCCTCTGGTGCTCATTTGTGTGTGTGTGTGTGTGTGTGTGTGTGTGTGTGTGTGTGTGTGTGTGAAGGCTTCTCCAAAAATCCATTAGTACTATTTCTAAATTATGAGTGTGAAAAAGAGATACACCTTTTTTTGTGAGGCCTCATAACTCACCCTCGCATAATGCAGGTGATAAATGCAAGCAGGTAGCTCTCTGTTAAAACATGTGTAACAGATATATTGCTGTATCTACTATATATTTTCATCTTGGCATGCAACGAGCTCTTCTTCACCTTGTGATAATAAGTTATATAACCTCAGCCATAAAATAACATTAATAACAGGACACAAATAAACCATTGTCATGATATTTTGTGCTTTGACACCACTTTCAATTTTAGATCTCAAAGCCCTTTACAAACACAAATTAACTAGCTCTAGCATTAGACGAGAGTAGCTCTTTTCATCTTTGAGGTATATTTCACAAACAAAAATGGTACATATTAAAGGTGTACAACATGATGTACATACGGATACATTGTGAAATCATTACCACAATCAAGCTAGTTAGTATATTCATCACTTCACATGGGTATGAGTTATTTTGCAGTGAGAATACTTATTTCAAGTACATGATACGGTGTTTTAACTATAGTTGCCATGCTGTACACTGCACCTTCAGAACTTACTCACCCCATGAAACTGAACCTTCGTGTCCTTTAACAAACATCTCCCCATTGCCGCACCTCCCAGCCCCCAGCAACCACCACTCTATTCTCTGCTTCTATGAGTTTAACCATTTTAGATTCCAAATACAAGTGAGCCCAAGCAGTATTTGCCTTTCTGTTTCTGGCTTAACCAGCTTGGCATAATGCCCTCCAGGTTCATCTATGTTGTCACAAACGTCAGTATCACCTTCTTTGTTAAGGCTGAAAAATACTCCTCTGTGTGTGTGTGTGTGTGTGTGTGTGTGTGTGTGTCACACTTTTTAAATCTATTCATCTGCTGATGGGCACTTAGGTTGTTTCAATATATTGGCAATTGTGCCTTAAAGCTAAAATGAGTGCCTTGTAGATGTGTTGTGTCTTGGTTGTTGTTGTTTTTAATCCTTTCAATCACTCTTTTGATTGCATAATTTAATCCATTTACACTTAAAGTAATTATTGATTACTTTTAAGGCAAAGACCCACTTTTCCCAATTGGCTAATTGCTTTCTGACTGTAGTTCCTTTCTTCCTCTCACTGTTCTTTTATCACTTAATTTTTTCATGATATTCTCTGATTCCTTTCTCTTTATATTTTACGTAACCCTTACCATGAGGCTTACGTAAAACATCTCATAGCAGCCTATTTTAAGCTGATAACGACTTCATTTGCATACAAAAATTCAAGACTTTTCCGACTCTTTTCCTATTTTCTGTAATTGATGTCACAATTTACATCTTTTTGTATAGTGTGTCCATTAACAATCATTGTAGCTGTAACTATTTGTGATATTTCTGTCTTTTAACTTTTATGCTAGTATTAATAGGAATTTACACACCGCTGCCTATAGTATTAAATTATTCCAAACTTGACTCTAGACTTACTTTTACCCATGAGTGTTACACTTTCATATGTTTTCATGTTACTAATCAGCATCTTTTCATTTCAACAGGAAGGGCTTCCTTTAGCATTTTTTTGTAAGGCAGGTCTAGTGATAAACTCCCTCAACTTTTTTTTTAATCTAAAAACATCTAAAGCAAATATGACAAAATATTAAATTAACCCTATTAAATTAACCAGGCATGTGTGTCTCTAGGCATTTGTCATATTATTCTTATGTGTCTTGATACATATGAAATATCTTCTTAGACAGCATGAATCAGCCAACATTCAAGGACACTCCATGCCTCAGGTAGCTGTGTCCTGGGGCAGAAAGGCATGACAAATTACTGTCTGTGAGTGGGATTTGGGTGGTGGGATAGCATGTCACTACCGAAATGGCTTTTTATTTACAAGAAGGCACAAATTGGTCTTCATAGACCTCTTGGTTTTCTGGTGAGGACACTCACTGCCTATAGCTGTACATGCTGTTACCTTGGGCAAGCCATCCAACCTCTTCGTCACTCGGGCTGCCCCACGAGACATGGGGATAATAACATGAAGACAATTAGTACCTCTCACAGTGTCAAGAGGATTAAACGGGATAATCCATGTGCAGTCATGGTTCTGCCGCCCTCCCACCCCCACATACAAATATCCAGGACATTTGGCAATGTCTGGAGATACTTTGGGTTGACACAAACTGGGGTGTGGAGTGCTATTGGCATCTAGGGAGCTGAGAACAGGGGTGCTATTGAACATCTTATAACGCATAGGACAGCCTCTCAGAGCAAAGAATTACCCGATCCCAAATGTCAATGGTGCCGAGGTGGAGAAACCCCCACACAGAACACTAGCCCAGTGCCTGGTGCATGGACCATGCTCTACGGCGCCATATTGCCATCGTTACTACTGCTGTAACGTATCACCAGAACAGACCTGTACCCACTGGTACCTGGATGTATCTCCTTTCATTGACATTGATGAGTGGGCCCGCCACGGTCAGTGCTACAGACGACTGGCTTTGCCAGGTGTGCCTTTAGGCTAGAAGAGGCATCATCTGTTACCACTCGGAGCCACTCTTCCCTCCCCCTCTGCTGTCATTCCTTATTTCCACTTTGTAACTGCATTCACTAGCCCTGGAAAGGGTTTCAGACACACATTGATAAAAAGGATGTTTGCTTGCAAAGATAAAGCTGTATTATTATCAAGCCTCCACTACATAGCTTGAGAAATCAGGCTTCAGAAGGAGTCACTCTGGGCAAATGGCAGTCAATTAGCCATTGTTAACCTTGGGTTGCCTTTAAAAAAAACACCTGAAAAGAAATTAAAAGTAAAGAAGATAAACAGTGGTCCGATAACTTCTGTACATACTAACAGGACCCAGCCTTTGCTGCTGAGGTCGTACCCACTGAAATGGTGGGTGAGTACGGGCACCTGATCAGTTTCCCCCTTTGCCATGAAGAGATGCATTTCTCTATAAAACAACAGCTGATCTTGCAAGCAAGCATGACACCTCCTCAAGGAAAAAAAGGCACAGTTTGAACTATAAATAAAATGAAGACCAATAATAATCTTAAGAGAATACAGTATTTCCCTTTCTTATTCTCTACCTTCTTTTCTTATAAACCAACAGCAAAGAGAAGCCCACAGGGCTCATACCTATGAATTTTTATTAGAGAATTTCCCACTAAGACAGAGGGAAGTATTACCATAGCCTGGGTTTTAAAAAACCAGCCATGAGATCACTTGAGTGTCTGCAACACTTTTAATTCTGTAACAAATTGCTTTTCTACAGTGAGCAGTCCGCATCTCAACCTCTTTCCTGCTTCTAGACCTGGATGTTAACAGAGGGTCCCTGGACAGAGGACAACTCCACCCTCAATCACTAGGAGAAAAAAAAATCCTGGAAGTAATATTCACATTTTTGTCCCCAGGGGAGAGGTCTGACCTAGAAAGAGGGGCTCAGAAATTCGACTCCTGAACGTTGAAGTGTAAAGGTGGGTTATGGGAAGAATCTGAATCCAGGTGCGGCCAACCCCAAAGTGGGCAATGTGCCTCGGTGATTGTGGGGTCTGCACGTCTGCCTTCCCATCAGCACTGGGGAGAACTGGTGACGACAGGGTGTTCCCTCGGCATTCATCGTCAAGGTGGCCGCCATAAAGAAGGGGTGAACAGATGTGGGGTTCTCTCTCCTTGGGAAGCAAGAGTGGAATGGACTCCACCCCACGCAGAGAGTAGAATGACCGTCTGGCACCTGTGTCCCTCCCTTTCTCTCATAAATATCCTCAGACCTCCTCTGCCCTGTCCCAATCGGATCCCTCCTTCCTGGCCTCTGGAACCACCGCATTTACGACAAGTGGGCTCTGCCTCTGCCCAGCCCCCAGCATGTTATTCTGATGGCTTTTGTTAGAACTCGATTGTAGTTGTCTTGGCAGCTGCTTATATAGTGACCACTATTGTTCTCTGATTACCTCTTGTCAGTAAAACTTGTCTTCTCACACATTTCCAGGTCAAGGATTATCTCTAAACTACTTTTTTTTTTATTCCCTAGGACACAGTGCTAGCTGAAACACTTAATAAACATTTGATAAATTGGATGGAATCAAATAAGTCAGGGGTCACATAGCCTGGATTTATCCCTCATCTTTCACTCGCGCTTGTCATATGTGTGGTCATAAGTGTGCCCAGATGTGCTCTAGGGGGACAAAGGAGAAGATGTAGACAATTTTCCAACTGGTGCCACAAACCCAGAAATGGTCAGATATTCATGCCAAGAATTAGGTTTGCCATTAAATTCCCCACTTCCGAAAATGAGGGGAAGACTGGTTATCAAAAGGAGTCAAAGGACATGGAAATAACCTAAGTATCCACTGCAGATGATTAGATAAAGACCTTCAGTTCTGTGCTTGTGAGTTATGCTTGTGAGGAAACATCTACTCCTCAGTCCACACTTGCCTGACTGTGCTGGGTGGTGGAGCCACGGCATGAGCCGGGCTAGGCCTCCGCCCCTCAAAAGCATTACACTGGATGGAAACCACACTGGAGAGAATCATCCTCCCCACTGGCTCAAAGCCACTGAGCATGCAGGTGCAGCAGAACCCCCATTTTCCAATTAACCTTTTAGCCCACCCAAGTTAAACAGTAAATTTATTTAGACTCAAAGTAGAAAATGATAGGCCTGTTTAATTAGACATTTTTGTATTACCTCCATTAAATCTATTCTTGCTGGAAAGAGCTATTAATGTAATCACTATTGCCCAATCACCACCAAGCACAGACTTCAATTGCTATAGACAGTTAAGCCCAGAGGAGAAGAGGAAAAATCTACAAGCCCATATATAATGACCAGTCCTGAGTGAGGTCAGTTAGCAAAGGAAGGATAGGATCTGACTAAATTAGGTGATAGATCCATGAAGTTCCATTGAGCTGATGCTGACAATCTAGGCAGCACTGAGACCTACGTGGATTTTATTAATACATGCCCTGTGGCTTGGTTCCTGAGCCTTGGAAGTCTGTGCTAAAGTGAGTTATTTCTACATGGTTTCTGAGCACTGGAGGTAATGCATCAGGGCCTTCCTAAACATCACAGTCTCTCACAGATGAAAGGGCCCAAAAGATCCCCTTGGACATGGAGAAAGCGGGTCCAAGGCAGTGAGCAACTTGCCAAAAGGCCAGGCATGCCCAGTGACAGGGCTGGGGTCAGAACTGGGGGCAAAGCTCTCCACTCCTCAGTTCCACCTCTCTATCCGCCCCTCACACACTTCACCTGCATGTTTTCGTAAGCATCCAACATCATATAATCCTATGCAAATCAGTGAGGAACAAACATTTGGTGTAATCATTCATCTACCATCCTCCATGAGTCGATTCACACCACTCAGGCCAGCTGCATGTGCCAGCAGGGACTCCCAGGCCACCTCTGCAGTGAGTCAGACACAGCTCTTCAGCTGCAGGGTCCCCTTAGGAACTAGACCTAATGATGGAAGAACTTTCTTCTAAAAAACATGAGACTACAGGATTTATTTTCCCATTTGGTTCAGGGGAAAGAAGGTTGCATGAATATAATGCCCTGCCTGGTGGTTACTTACTCATCTGTGAGGCAGGGAACCCTCGCCAGAACCCTCACGCCTCATCATCACAGAGCTGGAGGAACGGGGACAGGGACCATGGGCTTCCCCATAACACATGAGGCACCTTTATGAGCAGGTGCCTGATGGGAAGCCAGGACTGTCCAATGGTCAAGTCATTGCTTTTCTAGCCTTCATTTCAAAAGAGAGTTCTGAAGATAGTGAATAATTTCAGGAATCCACTATCCTGGGAATAGAACAGAGGTGTGTGTGTGTGTGTGTGTGTGTGTGTGTGAGAGAGAGAGAGAGAGAGAGAGAGACCGGGAGAGACAAGGAGTCAGAGAAACAGAGGGATCAAGGTGGTGGTTAAGATTTTTAAAAGCACACATAAGCACTAACTCACTGGCCTGAACCAAATGCTAGTAACCAAAGAGAATGCCATTAATGGGTGCTAAGCTCACAGAGTTCATCAGAAATGTAGAATTTAAGGTCTGTATAACAGCTCACTTACCACCCATTTCATGCCGCATTTTCAATGGCCCCTCAGGCAATTAACAATGCCATTGAAATGAAATGTGTGGGATTCAGGAGAGATTAATCCTAACACAGTGCACTAGCAAAGTTTGGCATTCAGAAGTTGCATGAGGTAGTGATGGAGAAGAAACTGTCCCAGCCCTTACTGAACCTGGCTATACAGTCTGTCCTGCATTGTCAAAAGCATACAGCTGTCAGAGCTGGCACGTAGAATAATAGATGCTTTCAGAAAGCCTGGGGCCTTAATCTTCTGGAAGAAGCTTGTTCTTCTCCCTTCTTCCTTTCTCCTCAGGTTTTCCCCTATCCTCCAGGAATGACAGGAAATGGTAACTCTCCACAAATATTAATATTTGGTTTTCTGGTTGGTTTTGGTGGAGCTGCTCACAAGATTGTTTTTTTCTCTCCCAAATTGTTCAGCTTTTTCCATACTCATTTTCTTTCTCAATTAGCAAACAGGTGTCTTTGATAAGGGCATATTTTTTAATCCTCGCCCAAGGATATTCTTTATCATTGATCAAAGGGAGAGAGAGACAAGACAGAAAGAAACATCAGCATGAGGAAGAAACATCTATTTGTTGCCTCTTGTACACCTCCTGACCAGTGATCACACACACAACCTAGGTATGTGCCCTGACCAAGAATCGAGCCCACAAACCTTTGTGGTGTATGAGACAATGCTCCAACCAACTGAGCCACCTGGCCAGGGTGAGACAACTATTTTTTTAATTAAAAAAAATGTACGGTGAGCCATCTTTAAGCAAAATGGACTTCTTGAAGTGGTACAGAATGCACATGTCAGAGACAAGGATTCTCTTCCAACTCAGCCCATCAAATAGGCTGGTGGGTCTTTCAAAAGTCACTTGGCTGTATTGCAGTTCTGCATTTATTCACACCAGCGATATTTGCTGCATACCTGTCATGGCAAAGAAGGCTCTGCTGCATTAGGCAGGCACAAGGATGCATAGAACAGGGCTCTTGTCCCCACAAAGGGCAAAATCTCCACGAGAAACTCCGTTGTGCCAAGTACCCAAAATCCAGAGCAAATGAAGTGCTATAGAGACTCAGAGAGAAGTCCCTTTGGCAGGAGGAGATCCTGAAAGACTGAGCAGAAGTGCCATACTCGGGTTGGACTTTGAAGGATAAGTGAATTGTACAGGCAAAAAAAAAGTGTGGAAGATCAAGAGCAAAACCTAATAAAAATGCATTGGGAAAGTAGAGGTCCAGTTCAGCCAAGCAGGCACAAAGGTAGAGCAAAACCAAATAGCAGGAGCCTTTCAAGACCAGGCTGTAGAGTTGAGACCCCACCCTCTATTATGCCTCATATTTGGTGCAGAATAAAAAGGAGAGAAGAGAGCAGGAGACCAGTTAGCAGGCTAATGGACGAGGTCAGATGTAAGCTAATAAGACACAAACTAGTGTGAAGACAGTGGAAACGGAAAGACATGGAGTAAAGCAAGACATTTGCCAACCAAAGACATTTCTTTCCAGTTCCAGATTTCAGCTCAGGAATAAGGAGGATATTAAAGATGTCTGAGGTTTTCAGGTAGGCATTCAGGGTAATGATGATAGTGACATTGAGAGTTTAAGCTGGTTCAAGAGGAATATTTTTCCATTTTAGAATGTTTGACATTTAGGTATTAGCCAAACTTCCAGGGGAGGCCAACAGGAATTTAAATGAAGGACTGCAGGTTGAGAGAAATTGGAGCTGCAACTCCTCACCTATAAACTGAAGGTTTCAACAAGATCAGTAAATTCTCGGTCCTAGGTGTGCATTAGGACATCCTGGAACTTTCTGAAAGTACTGAAGTCCAGGTTATACCCCAGACCAATTAAGACAGAATGGCTGAGTGGTGGGGTCTTGGTGGGCAGCCCCCAGTGGGTTGATGCACACAAGAAAACTTCCAGCCCTTTGATGACTCTGCTTTTCCACTTCTTTCTGAACAAGACTGTAGGTGGAGCAGGGAGCGGGGTGGAGTTCAATGGCTGGTACTCAAATTGGCAAAGATTTACCTCAAGAATACTCAACAAAGACAAATGCTTTTCTAAGTTTTTCCAAGTGAAAGCTGGTTTCTATGTTCTATAGCCCTACTGGCAGCATTTTTACCCCCCTGATAGAGAGCTCTAGAAGAAAAAGAGTTAAGAGAGAAAGGAACCTGAGGAAGTTAATGGGTTTGGGGGTTGACCAGAAGTCTGGATTCTTGGAGTTGCTGTGAGTTGGGTTAATTAAGATTTGTGCTGCCTGAACACTGTCATTTCTCCACTATGAACTTACTAATGATCTCACACATATTTTTATTCCTTATGGCTTCAAAATCTCTTTTCATCAATCTTCTCATATGATCCTACAACCACCCTCATCTAGACAGAACTGGCATTATTAACGCTCTTTTTACAGATGGGGGAAACAGGCCTAGAGATGGGAAGTAACCCTTGCTTATGTCCCCCAGCTAGCAAAGCCAGGACTGGAAAGGACACAGGCTACTGGCCAGGATTCTTCCCACCACATTCTGCTGCCTCCATGGAATGAGGCGCCTAGGAAAGCTCATGGAAATGTCAGTGAGAATTCAGAGGCAGTCTTCGTAATTAAACATCCTCTTGGCAATCTATAAACCTTGTCCTCCACCAAACTTAGAACTAGAACTCAAAATATAGAGCAAGACTGGCAGGTTTAAATTTTTACCCTGCCTCTCTTCCCTCTACCTAGAGACAGAAGTGCCTAAGCACAGTGAACTTGGAAAGTGCAATCACAGCAGATAGACAGAGAAGCGAGTAAGCTGGAAAATGGCAACTAGTAATTAGGACTCAGCTATGTAAAAACAGCTGATGAAAAGCTGTCTGTAGGTAGTGCTGGTGTATCCAATTATGTGATTCCCTCTGATACGCGGCAGGCCTCAAATATCTGCTGACCAAGAATCGGAGAGTCTACTCTGGAAACTTCATTCTATCTGGTCAAGGAAAACACAACTTCACTGTGACCAAAAAGTGGGGGGAATGACTTTCCATTGTATTCCATGTATATCAATTAACATGCCAAGTATAAGGTGATATATACTCCACACCCAGAGAGGGTCATATGATTAGAACCACTCAGGAATCAATGGATTTTGAGGAACAAAAATCCACTCAGCAAAAAAGGAATATGTTGTAGGATACACCGAAATTCCCACACTGGAAACAGACCTTGCCCCATCTCTTGGGAACTAGGCATTACCTCCCTGGTCTCTTCCTCTTCTCCATTTCTCTTTGGAGGATTCCTCTGCATTACGATATCCACAAGCCTATGTGCACTGGACCTTTCAGGACTGCTTCACTCTCTGGGTGCCCTGTTTCAAATTCTCAAAAGACTCAATCTGATTGGATGCTGTCAGCCAATGGATTGGCTGGACTTTGGTCAGGCATTCACCGCAGGCCCAGTCAGGGAAGGGGAGGACACTTGGTGCAAACATGGCCCCCTGGACCCCACCCTTCCTTCCACTGAGGCTATTGGTGGAGAAGAGAAACAGTTTCAAAAAGGAGGTTGTGGATAGGATGAGCATTCCAAAACATCTATTGTGATTATTATCCTATATAACTGTGCTAAGGAGTCATTTTAGCTAAATCACCCAAAGCAAAGGCCAAGTTTCTGAGTGTCCATGAATCTGCATACCACCTATCCAGGCACGAGCCTTATGATGTATCTCCCAATACAGATTAGGGAATGAACTTCTTTTTATTTTTTTTTATTAACCTTTTTTTAGATTTTATTTATTTATTTTTAGAGAGAGAGGAAGGGAGGGAGAAAGAAAGGGAGAGAAACATCAATATATGGTTGCCTCTCATGTGCCCCCTACTGGGGACCTGGCCTTCAGCCCAGGTAGGTATGTGCCCTGGCTGGGAATCGAACCAGTGACCATTTGTTTTGAAAGCCAGCACTCAATCCACTGAGCCACAGCAGCCAGGGCCATCTATTCAAAGCTATTATGTGTTTCAGATGAGTTAAAGCTTGAGTATTGGTGGTTTTAACTTTCAACATTTTTCCTTTGAAATAAATCTGTTTATTACTCACTATGTTAATTGATGTAAATGACACATGATCAGAGATTTGCTTTTCTGTCCCAAAACAGCCATGTTTTCCTTAATAGCACAGCAGCAAGAAGTGGGAGGTCCAAAGAAGAAGCCCTAAGTCTTGTCCAGAAAATGTTTGACTACCTACCATGCCCTGGCACCATGCCACCCTAGGTATGACAGCACTTCATCCTCACACCACCCCTCCAAGGAGGCATCACGACCTCCACTGAGCGAATCTTTGGCTCTGAGAGTTTAAGTGACCGATCTGGGAGAGAGAAGAAGGAGAAAGCATGGCCCCTCGCTACAAGGAGTTTCCACTTTAAAGAAGGCAGTTTCATATTGTGGTTCAGTGCAAACCAAACAGCTAGCTTTCCTGGGGCTGTGTTACTTTGAGCAAGTAACGAATATGATTTTGCCTCAGTTTCCTACTCTGTAACAAAGTGGCAATATCAGTGTCTGTCTCATACAGTTGCTGTAAGAATCAAGCAAGTCTGTTCTTACAGTGCTAAATGAAGAGCACTTAGAAGACACTCTGGAATACAGTAAATGCTCAAAATGCTACCAATTATCATGATTAATCTTACATATTCAGGCATTTAAGTGCTAAGTTAAATGCCATATCTGAAGGAGAGGAAAATAGGTGGTAGCAAATCCGTCTGGAAAGGCTTCACGAGAAAGTTGGGACTGGAGCTAAGCTAGGGCTTAAAAGACAGGGGCAGGTAGGTGGAGAGGAGGGGCAGCAAACCACCCTGAAGTCACCGAGGTGCAGCGGATGGACAGAGGGGAGGCAGGGCTGGCCAGATCCAGGCGCCCTCTGGGAATGCCTGGGTCTCTACGAGAGGGCGGGACAAACCAAATGCACAAGTGGGATGGGCCCCAAACGGGAAGTGAAGCTCCCTGGGAGCCACCACAAGTTCTAGAAGAGAGGAGAGGCCAATGGAGGGACTGTCTGAGAGAGAAGCATTGCACAGTATCATCAGAATGAAAGGAAGTGGGGCCTTCCTGCCTCCGGCATGGTTTCATGGGTCATACGAACAACCCCCCGCCCCAAAAGATTACCCGAACTGAAAGGCCGGGCCTTCCTTAGCTACACAGACTAGTCAGTCCCCTCTCTGAGCCTCAGTTTTCTTTTTTACAAAATGTGGAGGTGGGGACAGAGCAGGGGAGGACAGCAAGATCTGGGATGTTATGGGAAGTGGAATATTACTGTCTTCCTCCTTCCCTCACCATCTTTCACCCATTTGGGCACGTTTACAAAATAGTCTGAAAGCCTTCGGTAGAAGGCTCTAGAGAGAAAATGACCTTTCTCTCCTCAAAGTCTACCACCTTTTCTGTAAATTCCAGGCCTTTGTCAGAAGCTCTGGCTCCTCCTCTCAGCAACCTGAGGAATGTGAGCTCGCCCCTAAGCCTCAGGGCCTCGGCGTTGTCAGTCACAAAGGGGCATGAGAACACCTGAGCTGCTCCTCCTCAGAGGGCTGTGCGGATCACGTGAAACCGGAGAATCCCAAAAACAAGGGAAGTGCCACTCACGTGGGCTCTGGGGTCAGGAAAAAGGACAATGAAGTTTCAGTGGCATGTCCTGGGTTCAGGCTTCTCTCTCACATACAAGCTGTGTGACCTTGAAAAAGACACTATTATGCCTCCCTTTCCTTCCCTGTGAAATGGAGAAAAGACCTCAATCATAAAGATATTTGGCAATTCAAGAGGAGGACCACATTTATGATCGTTTCTAATGAAATGTAGACTCATCGTCAAACTTCAATTCATTCTTTCATTCTCGTATTTGTTCTTTAAAATTTTAAGTTGAAAAAATATCTGATTTAGGATTCAGACAGGATCTTGGAATGCAATTATAACATTAATTTTTTCAAAAGTGCAAATGGAAAAAATATATGTGGTTTAGGATTCTAGGAATCTCAGAGTGTGGGTAAAAAGGAATCTTGATTTCCTGGGCTCAGGGGGTGTCAGAAGCTGTTCTGCCCAGCTCACAGGCTGTGTAATGGAGAAGCTTCTCAAACAGCTCAGGAAGAGAGAGAAGTCTGCTGGGAAGAGTCAGGCGTGGGAGTTGTATGCGGCCTGGCAGCTGGAGGGACAGGTGGCCTTAAGGCAGCCCAAGGCCACAGGTGGAGAAGCACTAACACGCAGTGCTCGAGAGGCTGGCCCTGTCGTCAGAGGGCCAGGGTCTGTGCACAGACCACATGGTCGTATGAAGAGGCTGTAATGAGCCAATCCCTGCAAAAGCACTTAGCACTGCGCCTGAGTCAGAGAAAGCACTCAGCACACATTCGCCGTTGGTACTGCTTTGGTTCAGTAAGTACGCTGAGTACTGTGCCAGGAGCTGGAAAAAAAAGGTGACTAAACCTAGTCCCGGCCCTTGACAAAATAGGCACTTAAATTATTGAGGAACCCACGTGCACACAGACCTGCTCACAACCTTCTTGGCGTTCGGCCAACAGCCACAGGAGAGTTGTCAAGCCTCATCTACAAGCACCACATACGGAACACTCATCTCCAGTACGTGTAGTTGTAAAGCTGTAGGTTTCACTTCTGGAAAGCCCTTTAGACCATAGAAATACCACACACGAGGTATACTTTGTGCGACTGCTGGGATAAGCTTTTTTTAGAAGCCTCCTAAGTCTTCAATGCAAATATTAAGTCCAAATACTTAATATCAAAATCATCTTTAAAAAGTTGGCAGAATTTTTCAGCATGGTCTAGACTGAATGATGTCTCCGAAAATAGAAAATGCAATAAAGGTTAGATGACAGATAACCTCTATTCCTGCGCTGGAGCCAGAGTAAGCATTTTCTTCACTGTCCCCAGGATTTCACAGCGCGTTCAAAGTCAGGAGGCCAACCAGGGGGTCGCTAACACCGCTGAAAGAGTGTGAACTCTGTGCTGGGGAAGGGGCAGTTTCCTGAAAGATTTCTTCAGTGATCTGCTTTCACGGATGCTAAATGACATCTCCCACCTCTGGATGATTGTAGCTCCATGAATTACCTTTATTATTAACTCACTTGTCTCCATCGAGCAACTTGCTGGTCCACACAGCTGGGTATGTACCAGCTGGGCGTCTCCATTTCCCCACCTGTGCGATGGGGATAATCATAGAAGCGACATCAAGGGAGAATTTGGGGATTAGTGGAGCCATCGCACATGCAGTGTTCAGGACAGCGCGGCAGTCCCTCCGGGTCTGCGGGGCACGTGGTCCGAGACTCCCAGGGGACCCCTGAACCCGCGGACAGTCCCCAGCCCTACACGGGTTTGTCTCCCACACACATCCCTATGATAAAGTTCAATGTATAAATTAGGCGCAGTAAGTGGTGAACAACCATACCTAATAGAATAATTATACCAATAGACGGTAATAAAAGTTATGTGGATGCTGGTGGGACCACTATTAAGTAAAGTAAAGGTGACTTGAACACAAGCACTGCCGCCCTGCGACCGTCCGTCGGATCCCCGAGAGGACTCCTAAGTGACTCGTGGGCGGGGAGCATGCGCCGCGCAGACACTGGACAGAGGGGTGGTTCCCGTCTCAGGTGGGACGGAGCGGAACAGCAACACACTTCGTCACGCCACTCAGAATGCTGCGCAATTTAAAACTGACAGATTGTTTATTTCTCAAGTTTTCCATTTACTATTTCAGACCCTGGTTGGCCCCGGGTCTGAAAGTGAAATGGCAGGTAAAAGGGCAGTACTGTCCTTAGATAATGAGCGCTTACCGAGTGTTAGCGATTGTCATGATCGCTATCGCTGTTACGGTCAGTTCTTCAGTTTCTTTTTCCATCTGCACCTGCTGTTTCTTTCAAATACTTCACACAGTGCAGGAGGTTTTTCTAAAGCAAACAGACCATCCTTCCCTTGCTTCTGTGAAAAATGTCTTTCTTTGACATTTTACCAATCAGAAACAATTTTAAAGAGAAATTATCTCTTTGCCACAGTGTTTGCTTAATAAAAAGGCACAGGTAATTTTCCCGCTCGTGAAGCAGTTCGTTGAAAATGATGGCTGCGTTGAAAACCAGAGGAAGCCTTATCGTGGTCAGAAATGTCAGAAAACCAGAGGCGGCACGCAGGCGTGGGAGCAGCTGAGGGAGGCCAATGACCGAGAGGCCGCAGAGGGTCCTGTAGAACAGGGGCTCCCAGCCCAGGTGGAAAACCTGCAGAAGGGGAAAGAAGAGGGTGTGGTGGTATGACCAGGCATCAGCCTGGTGAAGAAGGAAAGAACGCAGTTCCAAATGGAAGGCTGAGCATCTGTGCATGGGTAGGGGGATGAAAAGCAAGATGACGAGGGGTTTGTGGGAGCTGAAATACGAGACCAGAGTCCTGGGAGATGAAGCAGACAGTCAGACGATGGGTCACAAGAGGTGCCACATGCTTTGATGAGGGCTTTAGAACAGACGTATCCTACACTGGAAGGCTTTGAAGAGTTTTAAAGAGCACACGGTTTGTGTATCAGAAAGATCCCTGTGTCGGCTACGGAGAATGGATTTGACAGGGATGAGATATAAGACAGGAGGACCAGTTACAAAGGTAATGAATTGTTTTCAATGAAGGCAAAGGGCCTAGATCAGGCTCATCGTATTGAAGTTAGAGAAAAGGGGGCAGGTTGCAGAACTGGCAGAGGAGAAAGAGGAAGGACTTGATGTAGGGAGGAAGGGACTTTACTAACAGGACCACTGAAGAGCAAGGGTAACCAGTTATAGAGAGAGAGTCCAGCATCCCGGGAAGAAGGGTTTTCAGAGTCCATGTAGCATGACCTCAGCTTGCCAGGGAGTTCGGGAGGAGGGGGAGCCACTGGGAAAGTATTTGACTCACCTAACAGGACACAGGTATCTCCCTGTATTCCCCCTTGACATATGCATGCTTTGTGCCCATTGGATTATCAGGCTGGGGCTGGTCCTTTCATGCTTGTATCCCAGCGCCTAGGCTGGTCCCTAGCACTCACCGAGCACTCACCCAATGTCTACGGGCTGAAGAGAGGAAGCGGAGGGCCAGCCCAGAAAGAAGTCGAGGGAGCCAGGCTCCCCCAACCAAACAGCAGCACCAACTCACCTACTTCTCAAACTGCAGTCTGCGAAGGACTCTTCCTGAAGCACTGATGCCCAGACTGAACCCGACCAGTGCTTTGCAAATGTCCATGTGCATCTCCATCATCTGCTGGGGGATCTAAGTAAAATGAGGATTCTGACTCCGTGGGGCCGGGCTGCGGGGTGGGTGCTGAGATTCTGGATTTCTGCTAATGGTGCTTTAGACATGCTTTAAGTCTCTAAGAGCTGCTTAGGAAGCAGATCTAGGACCTGTGGATCAGGCCATAGCAAATGGGATCATCTCAGAACTTCCCCCACAATGGTTATCTCTGTTCCTCTGGCTCATTTTCCTTAAGAGATTCAAGATAAGAGAAGATCAGAGCTGTGAGCAGATGGGAAGCTGAGGGGATGGCGTCCCACCTCTGAGCTGTGGAAGGTGTGGAGGCCAAAAATCAGACCCCTGTGTCTGAGGGAAACACTCAAGGGGTCCCTGGGGTGCAGGAGCAGCAGCAGAAGTTCACCTGCAGCAGGTGGTGTGCGGTTTCTGCCTGAGGCAGGACTTCTGGGTTCAGGAGGGTGTGGGGCTGGCCTTATTTCTACCCCGGCTCCCTGCCTTCAACAGCAGATGTTCTTGTTTTTCTGCTCTCTGAATTCCCCTCCATCTGCTGAAAACGGGAGAACAGCCTTTATCCCTGACATTTCTGGAACCTCTAATCTTGGAACTTGCGGGCTTCAGTCTGGCTTGCGGCAGCCAGAGACAGGGGTCTGATCGGAGAGGTTCCCAACTGCCCTCAGACAGGAATAGAATTTTTGGCCAGCATGAAGCATCCAGGGACTCCTTTCAGCACGCAGCTCCCCACGGCAGTTCTCCAAGTGAATTTCTGCTTGCAGCGCATCCAGGTGGGCTTCTGGCCAATCTCTTCTCTTGCAAGGTTTATAATATACCAGTGAGTTTCCTTCTTGCACTCGTGGAAAAGTACGTCAGTCTGTTCACCGTTGAGCTTTCAAGATCCTCCCTAACCTCATCTCCCACTCCATACCCAAGCTTAAGTTTATTGCTGTTGTTGTGGGGGTTTGGGGGAATTTTTTTGTTTGTTTATTCTTGCTTGGAATTCCCTCTCCCTGCCCATTCACTTTTCCAGGTGCAGCTCCCAGGCCTGCCCTGTCCAGGAAACTCCCCTGACCACCCTTTCTAGAGTCATCGTTCCCTCTGACCTCGTGCACTCAGCCAATGACACAGAACTTCAGAGTGCCCTGTGCTCAGAGAATTTCCTATCAGTCTGGAAGGTTTTATACTCCAACAAGACTATGAGTTCCTTGAAATCAAAAGTCCAGTCTTACTTCTTTTATATTCTGTACTGAGCCTAGTAGAGTAATGGCACATCAAGTGGCCAGTAAGTTTCCTCTCATTTATTCCATTATTCCTTGTTGGAATATTTTTTAGGTGGTAGATTTGGTGCAATCAATTTTTAGTGGCATGCAGTTTAGTGATTTGCAAGAACCAAGAGGCCCACAGGCAAAAATTTAAGAATCAGGCTCTAAACTCAAGTTGATTAGTGGATATTATGTCTCCTTACCCTCTCTCTCTCTCCTTCTTCCTTACACCCTAAGATAATAGAATTTGCCGCTGCAGACACAGTAGTAGCAGCAGCAGGTCCTGCCCATGGTGACCTTCCCGACCTCCCTCATCTACTATTCTCTGCCTTGCTCTCTGTACTCCTCACACTGCCCCCCGCCCCCCGTTGTTCTTTGGATATTCCAAGCGTGTTTCCACCTCAGGGCCTTGGAACTTGCTTTTTCATCAGCCTGGAAATCTTTCCCCCAAAGAGGCACACAGCTTATTCACTTGCCTTCTATAGGAGTTTGCTCAAAGGGAAACTTCTTGACCACTATACTTAAAATTTTAATCCACCCATCAGGCCCTCCTCCAATACTGCCTATCTCCTCTCCCTGCTTGATTTCTCATGATACGTACCACCATTTCAAATACAGTAAATTATATTTCTTTATTTTGTTTGTTATCTCTCCCTCCTGGTAGGACGTGAGCTCCATGAAGCAGGAATTTTTGTAGCTTGAATGTACTGCTGTATCTCCATTGCCTAGAACAGTGCCCATTACCTAGTAGGCACTCAGAAGTATTTATTACGTGAATGAAAAGAAGGACTTCCCAAAGTGTACTATGTGAACCATCGGGTGGTACTTAAGATGATTTTACGGGGCACGTGAACCAATTCTGTATGGTCATGTGTTTAATAATATGTCTACAAATTGAACTAGAACATCCAAAACAATTCCATAGATATAATTGCTCAATACAAGATTAAGTTTTTGTAAAGCAAATAGATTTTAAATTATAATCACACGTTAAATGAGAAAATGAAAGATAAAATTTCATGAGTTTGCTCAAGATATCACAGCTGGCAAGTGACCCGAACTTCAAAGCCAGGCAGTCTGACTTCAAAGCCTCATATGTCAACTGTGATGTCTTTGGTTTTCCATTAGGAGTGGAAAAGAATCAAACTTTAATGCTCTATTTTTTTTTAATTTTTTTAATCAAGTTTTGTATTTTTTTAAAGATTTTATTTATTTATTTTTAGAGAGGGAAGGGAGGGAGAGAGAGAGAGAGAGAGAGAGAGAGAGAGAGAGAGAGAGAGAGAGAAACATCAATGTGCAATTGCTGGGGGCCCGTGGCCTGCAACCTAGGCATGTGCCCTGACTGGGAATCGAACCTGCGATGCCTGGTTTGCAGCCCGCGCTCAATCTACTGAGCTACGCCAGCCAGGGCTAATGTTCTATTTTTTAAGGAAAACTATTGGCTACACATTAAGAATAAGATGAAATTAATGTATTTCTTCATACCAAATTTCTCTCCCCTTTATGGCCCAGGTGTTGTTGTTACAGCCCTTTCTTCTATTTTTTATTTTATATTTCATACTTTATCTGTACTCACATCCAGTTGCTTGAGCAGATTTAAATGACATCTTTGATCACCTGCTATGAAAAGTGAGATAATACACACACACACACACACACACACACACGATTGCCCACCTTCTAACTCTCTCTGCCATCTGATGTCGTTAATTATTTTTGCACATTGCATTCCTTTATAGCATTTACATGGCATTCTATAACGATTGCCATTACTGTTAGTTTTCTCATTGCATTTAGATAGATTCAATCTCCACTGCCGGTTCTCTTGCTGCAGCTTCTTCATTCACCTTTTAGGCAATTATGTCCTTTTTGTTTCACAAGGTCTTATGGGAACTGTGTTCGTGACTGCCGCCCACACCTGTGCGGGCTTCTCAGATTGCTTTATAGCTCATTCAGGGCGGCCCCCGGCAGAACACAGGTGTGGGCTGACATTGGCCTGCACCACCCAGGAAACCCCAGGGCCAGTGCACCCAGTGGAAAACTACAGACCGCATCTGAATGCCACCACCCTGCCCCTGCACAGCTGATCCTCCACAGAGGGCGGAGGTTGGTTGTAATTGGTCACAGCCAATCCTTGCAGCTGACTGGCCTGGGAAAATCCTTCGTATTGATCTGCCAATAGCAACCAAGGCTCAACTACAAGAAGAGGGTGTACTCAGCCCACACAAAAAATACTACAAGAAATAAAGCTTAATACCTAGAGATTGTTTTTTCTTTTGAATGAACTTCATTCCACAATGTACGTTCTACACATGCTACATGCAGGCACATTCTGGGACAACTGGCAGTGTCCGAGGCAGAGAAAATCTGTTAACTTCAGTTTTAGGAAGAGAATATGGCAGTCAGAGAAGACACTATTTGAGGATGGATTTCTGTATGTCACTTGTGCTATTTCCATAGCCTTTGCTGCATCTGGTGGTATTTTTCAATGCTTACTAGAAGGAGGGATCACAGGACCATATAGAAACAGGAGTAATTTTTTGTGTCCAGAAGAGAACCCTCATGTTTCTACAGAACTTAGTTTGGGTTCCAGAGCATCAGTTCGTAGGTGAGGAGTTCCTGGCAGAATTCTGGATTTGTCCCAAGTCTATCTTAAGTCATGGCTTTTTCGGCTCTTTCTCATGCCGGGTGCTGGCCCTCTCTGTTGGCTGTCGCCTGTGCCTTCACCCTCATTGTTTTGTTCCATAAAGGGGACATGTGGCTACACCCCGTAACGTCAAGTTCCACAGAGTCACTTGTACAAAACCTGGTGAGATTTTATTTATTTATTTTTATTTTTATTTTTTTAAAGATTTTATTCTTTTATTTTTACAGAGGAGAAGGGAGGGAGACAGAGAGGGAGAGAAACATCAATGTGTGGTTGCCTCTCAAGGGCCACCCGCCCCCCACACTAGGGACCTGGCCCACTACCCAGGCATGTGCCCTGACTGGGGATCAAACCAACAACCCTTTGCTTCACAGGCCAGCACTCAACCCACTGAGCCACCCCAGCCAGGGCCTTAGAGAGATTTTTATTGTACATAAAGGGAATGGTTTTCGGCATCTTCCCACAAGTTATTAACAGGGAAGAGGAATCATGTAGAAGTAGAATTTTGTTTAATATACAAAATGAGAACATTTGAAAAAAGAAACTCTAAGTTGCCAGATGTACTTTCATAATGCTACATATGAATGGAGCCCAGGAATAATAAAGTGTATAACTGCCTCCCGAAAGTAATCTTTCTTTCCCACAAGAATATTTGTGTATATAAAAAAAAAGTAGACACATTAGAAGTCACCAAAAATAAGTCCCTAATAAATAGTATCTCTGGGCAGAGCTTGGGAAGACCGAAGAATTCATGACTTTCTGCCTTATACATTTTGGCAGAAACTGGGCACCCCTCCTAGCCAGAAACTGAACACACGACTTCTCTCTGTTTACGAATGGTACACAGTCAGCAAGTATTTGCACGGGAAGGGGAACTACAGTGCTACCCACATAATCTTGTAATAATGAATTTTGAGACTTTCTAAGCCTTTATGTCCTGAGCTGTCAAATGGAAAAAAATTCTCACCATGTCTGACACATCACAAGCCCTCAATAAGGGTTCTCACTGACCTGTGAGAACACAAAAGACCGTTTACTTACATGCACAATTCCTTGAGTACATATACCACCAAGAGAAGTGGATGGGTGGGATTTTCTGGACTGTGGGAGAGAAAGAAGGAGATTGGGAAACATAAGGTGTAAGATAAAATTATTTTCAACACCCCATAGTATTAGCCGAAGTTAATTTTTCAATAAAAAGAAATTTGGCAGAATTTGGATTGTACATTTTATTGGCCAAGAAAGACATTTTTGAATGCTGTAAGGAATAGTGGAGGGAGGGGAGCTCCAAACGCCATCGGGATTCAGAGAGGTTTCTGTCCACATTAAAATGGACCCATTGCATGAGAAGAATTAGGTCACACATTTGCTTGTTATTTATAAAGTGATATATGCTCATTGTTAAAAATTCAAAAAATACCAAAACGTATAAGGCAGAAAGTCAAAATCCCCACCCTCAATTTGGTAAATCGGTATTTAAAAATGAAAGTAAATATTCCCCTCTAATTCTCTGGGCAGCCTTTAGTTCATGAACTAGAGAACCAGGGTTTCAGAGCTGGGGTTCCCCAAGGGGGAGCTTCAAATCCGCAGTATCAGCGACACCTGGGAACTCGTTAGAAACGTGAAGTGTTGTCCCTTCACCCCAGGACCACTTTCTGAGACTCACTTCCAGCATCCCCACACTAACAAGGAGCAATTCTAAGACACCAGCTGAGTGTCCCACCACTCCGCTCAATTCTGACACTCTCTGCCGGGAGACAGCCTCAGATACTAAGCAGCGGTGTCCCACCTGGGGCCTGCGGACCGCATGCTACCCAGGATAGCTGTGAATGCGGCCCAACACAAAATCATAAGTTTACTTAAAACATTATGAGACTTTTTTGTGGTTACGTGTCACAATGTATTTAATGTATGGCCCAAGACAACTCTTCTTCTTCCAGTGTGGCCCAGAGACGCCAGAAGTTCGGACACCCCTGGAGGGACAGGCTAAGAGCTCAGCACCGGAGACTGCCTCTCCACCACTTCAGATGCCACTCACAACTGTCCCCTGAGCCCCGACCGACTGGCCGTAAATCAGGAGTTCCCACGACCCTCCCCTTGGATTCGATTAATTTGCTAGAATGGCTCAGAGAACTCAGAAAAATGTTATGCTTACTAGACCACCAGTTTATTATAAAAGGATATAATTCACAGATGAAAGAAACACACAGGTCAAGGTGTGGGGAAGCGCATGGAGCTTCCGTGCCCTCTCCAATGCACACCACTCTCCTCCAAACCTCTGCTTGTTTGCCAGCTGGGACACTCTCCAAATCCCATCCTTTTGGGTTGTTATGGAAGCTTCATTACACGCTTGCCCTTTAAATCATTGGCCACTCGCAATCGATTCCATGTTCTGCCCCTCCCCCCTCCCCGGAGGTCAGAGGTCGGGGGTGAAGTGGTACTGAAAGCGCCAACCCTCCAACCACGTGATGACCTAAGACCATTTCAAAAGTCTGCACAAATAGTGATTGGACTAGTAATAAAATAAAATCAACACAACTAGATTAACAGGAGAAAAACCACCATCCTTACCGGCGTTCCAAAATTCACCTCATTACCATAACAAAAGACACCTTTACGTCTCTCATCGCTTAGGAAACGCCAAGGGGTGTAGGAGCCCAGTGCCAGGAATAGGACAAAGACCAAATATACACACTGCTTATCATCAGCCACAGCACCGCACAGTCTATGAAGCTCTGCAAACAGGGCCCGGAGATTGGCGCCTTAACAAGCCATCCAGTTCCATGCAGCTCATTCGAGAGCCACAGCCTTAGTTCCCATGAAGAGAGAGAGGACGATACAGGATGTGTTGAACACAGTCGCTAAGATTTGTGTGATGTTTTACAAGTTGAACATAACTTGCATGATAAACGAGCATGATCTGTGATATAATTAAAACACAGCTTTATCTTTCACTCTTTAAAATGCAGGAGTCAATTTCACCTGTCTATCCCTAGAAGAAAACATGGTCAGGGCTTACACCTCTCCTGCTCATTCTCAGATGACATCTTCTTCCATCTCAGAAATGGTAAGACGCCCTGAAAGATGAGACTTCTCCCCTGCTCTCCCAAATAGCTGGGAGGTGGCACGACGCCCCACAAGGGAAGAGGGGAGAGGTGAGGAGGGGCAAGGAGGTGTCCTTGTAGCTGAGAGCTTTCACAGCCACCCCCCTCCCAGAGGTGCTTTCTTGGGCTCACCGAAGGCCACTCTGCTGGACCTCTCTGGCCACACTCTTAAAACGTGGGCCCTGCCCTCTGTTTCTCGGGGGACCGCTCCCCATGACCCACGGCCCTCTGCAGTCCCCTCCACACTGCCTCTCTCAGGGCCTCCCTTGCTCTTCCCACTCACCGTCTCCAGGGGCAGGCAGGGTGCTAAATGGCTGCGGCCCATTTCTACCGCCTACCCACCTGCCCCCCTGGCCTCTGTGGCTTTCTCAGCCTTGAATGAGCTACCCCTCCCCCCACCCCCCGCCGGCTCTTCCCCCAACTGCAGGGACACACATAAGCTCTCTGAATGGTCCCCTTGAGTCACCTGCCCCCGCTGGACACTGGACTCCAGAGTGGGCAGGAATTTATATCATGGCAACGATTGTCTCAAGAAAATTTCCTCACGCACTCTCTGTCCTCTCTCCACTCATGTGATTATCTCAAATCAGGTGAAGAGTTCAAGTGATCTTCAACCAGTCTGGGGACATTTCCTTTGTAAATCGTCCGTCCATGTGGTGATTCGGTTTCAGAATATAACATGTGTCATGACTTGGTGTCTGTACAGAAACTTCCATTTTAACATCCCGTTATGGAAGGAGGTTTGCGTGTGATCCTGAACAAGCCGGTGAGTTGTGGAACATGCTTATCATCACTGTCCAACGTCATACATCTAAGTAGTAGCGAGGCGGCCCTGGCTGGTGTGGCTCAGTGGTAGAGTGCCAGCCTGGGAATCAAAGGGTCGCTGGTTCAATTCCCAGTCTAGGGAACATGTCTGGGTTGTGGGCCAGGTCCCCAGTAGGGGGCACACTAGAGGCAACCACACATTGATGTTTCTCTCCCTTTCTGTCTCTCCCTTCCCCTCTCTAAAAAATAAAATAAATAAATTTTTAAAAATAGTAGCAAGGCAGGGACGTGGACTTGGGTCTTCCAGCTCCAAGATGCGCTCTTCCAATGACCCTGTGGGATGGACAGAACCTGCTGAGAGAGAAGCTGGGGATGTCGAGACACGAAATGTGGGACCTCTTGTTAACGCTGAGGCCCAGCGTAAGCTGACAGCCCCAAGAGTCCAGAACCAGAAAGAGAGTTGCCCACAAACGTAGCCTAGAACCAGAAAATGTAAGTAAAACGGTACCTCGGTTCAGTTCCCTTTGGTTGCCAATAATAAAGACCAACTTAAGGCACTCCAAATAAACGTATGTGTCCACCATCGTGACCGTGGTGATGGCTATATGGGTTTATACCAGTGTCAAAACTTGTAAGCTGTCACTTTCAAGTATGTGTCATTTACTTTGTGTCAACTGTACCTCAGTACAATCATCTTTTTTTTTTACCTCTAACAGCAAAAATAAACAATAAAATGGGCAAGAGTGGGGCTTCAAAACACACCAGGGATAAAGACTGGGGACACGGGAATGCGGAAGGCCACGGGAAGAATTAGAAGCACAAGGTGCGTGCCGTAAACCACGAGGGTCATGAGGCGCGTGGGAGAGGGCAAAGCAGTCCGTGGTCAGCGTTCCTAACATATAGTCAGTGTCCGTGGACGTTTCATTGGCTTTGTTAGGCATGTGAGGCAGGCGGAGAATTCTCCGCCTCTACCCTTTTTCAGTGTTTATGGTTGGATGAGTAATAAAATAATAAAATTGACACAAGACTACATTAATGGGAGAAAAAAACAATTTAATGCGTGCACAGGGGAGAATCACAGTATGATGCTCAGATCATAAAATGAGACTTGAAGAAATGATCAAACTGGGTACCTTTTTATATTTTTTTAGATAAAGAAACAATAAATTTACGTGAAATTGACAGGACAAAGAAAGTTAGTGCTCATTAGAAAGGAATCTCAGCAAGGTGTGGGCGTTCGTCAGCGAGGGATCTCAGGTTGGGGCTGGGTAATAAATCAATGGTTTATAAAGGCTCTTTGGCCCTGGGTCTCCTACCTCTGGCGATAAGGTTGTCTCTCTCAGCCGTCCTGGAGTGGGCGGGGGCGGGGGGGGACAGGTTTCATGAGGCAGATTTATTTCCTGTGCTCAAGGAGACGAGGAAGGGTCAAGGTGCCCTTCTGGCACCAGCTGCTTGTTGCAAAGTAATCAAAGTAATCAATATGCCACTGTGGGATATTCTGGGGCATCATGTTTTGGGCCCAACCGGCAGTAGGAAAAAGAGATGTAAATTGTTCAGTATGAACTATTGAACTAGTATGAAACAGATTTTACAGTAAAATTTTTTTAAAGATCAAAGGAGATGAGGTATACATGAGCATTTGCATAGGCATAACTTGCTCAACACATATAAGTGGTTACAAAGAGCGTAAAATGTTAATATTTGTTCCTGGTTCATGAAGACTTTCCCCAGCAGACACCCGCCCTGTGTGACAGAGTATCACTCACACCGGACTCATGTACAAGTGGAGAGCTCTTCAAAACACAGTCTTCCCACAGACACGGTCCTGTGACTACACTGCCACACACCCCTTTAAGCCAGGGCCCTGGGCTGCCTTGCTCCCTGCATCTGCCACCAGCAACATCCCCGACTGACTGACGGGAACAGGGGCAAGGGGACGCCTCGTGCCACAGCTGTGTCTCGTTGGTTTAACTTGCCCAGCCATCTGTAACAGGGAAAACAAGCTTCCCACATGCACGTGCGAGTCTGCAGACGGAGGGCTGGGGATGGCTTGGGTCCTTGAGGGAGACGCGGGGCCTGCGTCCTCCCTCTTTGAGCAGTCCTTCAGAAGGGGTGCAGTCTGTTCAAATGCATTTTCCAGAAGTTCCCTGAACTCTTCATGAGCCACAAGCACACATCCCCTGCCTGGCTGCTTCCGAATAGGTGACACCCCTGGGAGACCCACGGTTCTTATGTGGCATCTAGTGACCATACTTGGCGTCCTGCTCAGTAGAGGAAGCAGAGAAGTCAGCCAGTGTCCTTAAACGCCTGGGACATTGTCTGACACAGACTGGGGACTCAAAAAGTATTAGAAGAGAAAAGGAAGGAAGGAGGGGAGGGAGGAAAAAAAGCAAGGAAGGAAGGCAGGTAGGAAGCAAGGAAAGAAGGAAGACATGAATAACTCCTTTGAAAAAGCCGGGGCCCCTGCAGAAGCGCTCCAACACAAATGTACCAGCACTCTGGGGAACGGGGAAGTTTCACAAGCCGTCCTTCACAAACTCGGACCGACTGCCTTGTGGGAACACAGACAATGGGAACACTCCATGGCTCTGAGGTCCGTTCGACATTGCACTAACAAAAGCCACAGACTACAAATGGCAAAGCAAGAGGAAAGATACAGGTTTCAGTCCCCGATAACATTGTGGGCACTTTGCGTCAGTTCTAGACTGCCTTCCTCCAGACTTCCTTTTAGACAAAAAAAAAAATAAAAAATAAAACTTCTATTTGGTTCATCACAGTCGGGTTTCTATTATAAACTGTCAGCTGTAACTGTAACTGATGAGTCAGAGACGCATGAACTGGCGCACACAGGCTCTCCTGGAAACCAACCCATGGTGGGGGGAGGAGAGGCGCAGCGGTGCTCTCCTCTGGGCACAGTCCCATGAGTTAGCGTCATTGTTGTAAATTGTTGTCTCTCAGCTTCCTAAGAAAGGGGACCGAAGAAAAAAACAGATGAGGTGCTGCCAGACCCCACTGAGGTCGCCCAGTCACCCACCCACCTGCCTGCAAACAGAATTGACACTATTGACAGGGTGGAGCTGCAGGATCACGGGCAGCAAGAAGACAGCTTTCCGAGGAGACGGTGCGAAGGGTGGAGCAAGCATCAGAGCCTCTGGTTAGACTGCCAGCAGACTGGCACTTGGGACGCAGGCTCTGGCCGACAGGGCACGTTGATGAGAGGTGATGGCAGGGGAGGGTGTGCCATGGGCTATAAGCAGGACCTCCTCATTCTGGCAACAGCTTCCACGCAAGAGAGGGAAAAAGCTCAGGTAGCCGAGGTGGATTTGTTGGACTTTTTGGACGTTGCTGTCAATGGCCTTGATCGGGTGTTTGGAGAACCAGACACTGGGGAGATATGGCTGCTCATGGTGTCCTATGCAACAAGCATTCCCTTGGCCATTCTTCCTGACTAAATAGCCCATTGCCCACCACATGGGGTCATTTCCTCAGTTCCCAGCTTCCCTTGCAGCTGGGGAATGAGCATATGACCCGACCCCGGCCCATGCATCCTAAGGAGAAGTCCAGTGAGGAGCTTCCGGGTGAGATTTGCCTCCTCAATAATGCATTCTTTGCTTGACAGAGGTTACGAATGAGACCGTGGATAAAATCAGTCTTGAATCCGGTTATAAGAGGGTTAGCAGGTGAATATAGTTCTGCTCCCTGGACTTTGTCCACCCTCCAGTCATCAGCAAACATTTTTTTTCAAGTCACCATTCTGTAAGACAATGGGCTCCAGGCTCCTCTGGTGTCTGGAGAACAGCAAACACCCTAAAAATCCTCCCACAAGTTTCTAGAGGTCAGGAGAGCAGCCAAGTGACTCACCTGTAGAACACGCAGGACCCACTTTACCTCCAGAGAATAGAACCAAGAGGAAGTGCAACTTCCAGGTTGTCCGGGGTGAACGCGTCTGCCGACAGTGTGTTCCCAGGGCCTGCCCGAAGGGGAACAGGGTTAGGGACCGCCCACTTCTCCCCGGGACCCCAGACTCACAGCTCCACGTGCAATTTCCACGTTCAGTTATTCCCTTCAAGGACCTGGGCCCCACCCCAGCAATAAGCCAACTTTACCAACTATTAAAAAATGATCCCCTCCAAGCCTGCTGCCTGGTGGACATCTTTGCAAGCTCCGCTCAGCTGCCACAGGGACGTTCTGGAGAGCAGAGGGGAGGGGCTGCAGGCAGGCCTTGCAGCTGCCAGCCGGGCCCTCCCCTCCCAGCTCCCTCACACCAGCATTCCTGGGGCCCCTCTCTGGCGTTCGCACCCCACAGGCCTCGGAGCCACCACCCTGTCCGCCCTCCCACACCGAGGGGGGCCAGCCTGGGGAACCTCTCTCGCACGTCCATGTCAGACCGAGATTTTGACGGGACCCCAGGCAGTACAGCCAGCTTTCTTTGTTCCCAGCATGGCAGTTAGGGGAATGTTTGTAAGTGTGCGAGTAATTTAACTACAAAGGGTCCATCAGTGAAAGTGGTTCGCTGTGCCGTGTGGATCTTAGTGGCAGGCTAGATGTCATTCTCAGCAGGCTGGCAGCCTCCCTGGCAAGAAGGATGTCAGAGTACAAGTGAGCTTGAGTTATTCTGTTATGTAACTATTCCTGAGGAGTAAAAAGGCGGTTATCTGTAAACCCAATGTAACTACTGTGAGTACCCCTCCCGCATCTATTAAGAACATCCTTAGAGAAAGAAACTCTTTCCATGGGCTGTCTTCATCGGACCCCAGGAACAGGAGGGACGCAGCCATTCCCTCCCTGCAGCTACATCAAGTCCCGTCAATTCACTGGACGTCTCCCCTCTGCTCAGCACCGGGAAATCTGCCGAGGGGGTTTTATGAGACGTGTCTGCCTCCAGTGGACCTGAAGTTTCTTTCATGCCAAGACTTTCAACCTCGAAAGGCACAAGAGTGCTTATAGGCAGTGTACAAGGTCCAGATGGAACACAATGAGTGTGTACCAAACCCCACTGACCCACAAAGCATCTCTGAGCACCCTGCACCAGCACCCACGTCCTCAGAGGCCTAGGGTAGACCAGCCCCCACAATGAGGCCATGCACTTTTCACTGCTCATTCTGCACCCTCAGTACAGCATGGTCCTCCTCTGCTTCTCTTTCTGGAAGATCCACCAGCCACCTCAATGGCCACCTCTTCCTGACATTTCCAGGTGCCCCAGTCCGAAAGAATGGCTTCTTCTGCCAGCCTCTTGCTGCGGGCCACTTACACCTCGAATCTGGAGTTCCTTACTATGGGTGAGTTGGCAGGAGAAGAGGAATCAGAGGTGAATCTCTCCAGAGCTCATTATCCTTTTTAAATTTTTATTACATAAGTAATGTGTGTGTGTGTGTGTGTGTGTGTGTGTGTATTTGCAGGAAAGAGAAAGAAAGAAACAAACAAAAGGAGGGAAGGAGAATAGGAAGGAAGAGATGAAGAAAAAGAAAGAAAGCAAAACTCTTAAATACTAATTAAACACAAATTTAAAATACCACATTTATACCCAGAAATGACAGGTGTAAACATTTTGATAAGCCTCTTTTCTAAATGCTTTTATACACATGTATAGGTAAAGATAGTAGGTGTAGATGCAGAAATAGATAACGCTTCCATGGGAAAAAACAACAAAATACTTACTGCACTCTGCTGTTTCATGAACTGCTTATTTCATTTGGCAAAGTATACTGAGCACCTTTCCATATTGAGAAATACTCTTCTAATGTCAGGCAGCTCAGTGATTCAGGCTAATGTCCTTGCCCTTTCCTCCATCCATTAGATACAGGAAAAGAAGCCACCAAAGACGAGACCAGTCTCCCTTCTGAGCTGTACCCTCCTGGGTGTGGCTGATCGTGCATCACCCCAAACAGGCAGCCGACCAGCTCTGCTCCAATGCACAGACCCAGCCCCTAAAATGCAGGCTTGAGAGCTTCAGTACACAGGCCCGCCCGTACCTTCCACTCATTCTGGTCTCGGCAAGGTTTGAATCATCAGGCAAGCATGGGACAGTCCCACAGGTGAAAGGTTCTGAGCCTCATTTCCGACTGCACGGAAGAGGGTCCTGGTGTGAACAGTAGATCATCTACACAAAATAGCCCTGAATCAAGGACCACAGTTTTAAAGAACACTGCCCCAAATCTTCAACATCATGTTTACGGACTTCAGCATATTCTATGGTGAGAATGGGTATTTACGTTTTTTCATTTAGTGTTTATTTATCCAGTTCCAAATATCATGCATTTAGGATTTTTAAAATTTTTTTAAAATGAATCCCTGCAAACATGTTTGCCAGGTCTTTGTGCATTAACATAAATAATTCTTAAAGATAAATTTCTAACAGTAGAATTGCTGGAACAAAGAGGATGTGCAATTTTTAGGCTTTTAAATTGGCCGAGACTATATCAGTTTTAGACTTGTGTTGTAAATGCACCAACAGGACAGCCTGTACCTCATCCTCATGCTCACCACCCCTGGACAAAAACAAGAGATGGGGAGGGGCAATCGACCCCATGGTCATCTTAATTCATAGTTCTTGGAGAATGACCATTTCTGCAAATAGCTGTAAGTTGTCTTTATCTCTTCGCTTTTTAAATGGTAATTCTTGACCTTTATTCCTGGACCCCTTGACATCCCACCACAAAGACACTTTGGGATGATACTAAGGAAACCTGGTTTTTCTCTATTCTCATGGCTTCACAAGAGTCAGAAGAGAAGTTCTCTGGTTCTCATGGGGTCCACCCCTACCCCAGCCCACGCCCCGAGCCTGCTACCCAAGTGTATAGAGGCACAGAAGCGTGGGTCGGGTCTGATGAAAAGGTGCCTGCTCCTTCAGTCTCCTGCTCTGGGACTTTGAAGCCACTCCACCTGATGACTAGTCTACGCAAATGCCAAACCCCATCCCAGCCACGTGCTAGCTCCCTCCCCTGCCCTTCATGTTGGAGTTGAGCCCCAGCAACCCCTAAATGCCCCCCAAATCATTTCACTCCTTCTGCCCCCATGTTGGGAACCGCCCTGCCTGGTTTTAGAAGCTGTAACCCCCGCCAAGGCTAAGGCTGAGGGAACAACCTTGAACCATAAGCCACTAAGGAGACAAAAGCTTATCTCCCTGGCTTAGGAGCCTCGCTTCTGCTCCTTTTACTTCATCCATAACTGGCCCCCAATGCTTGGTCAGTTAGACAATGACAGGTAAGATTCCCCAAAGGGGGGGATGATCTAACACAGGCACAATCACGTGGGAGGCCCCCAAGGAAGGACTTTGGGGGCTACAGCAAAAGGGGGTGATGGACCCTCACCCCTCTGCTTTGACAAAGCCTGAGGCCTCATTGTCTGTGAGAAATCTCCTAATTTCTTGGCTGCCTTACTTCCCTTGCTCCACCTAAGCCTGAAACAATGACAGAGGGTGGTGCAGCCCTGTGCTGGGAAGGGTGGGTTCCCCAGGAATCAGGCCTAAGAAAGAATATGTAAAATCCTGTGAAACCTGCTTTGTTTAGAATGCTCTCAACTAAATGATAAGCGTCCAAGCAAGAAGTAAGTTTGTTCCTCAAAGTTTTACAGCTCTTTAGCTATCTGACCCTGACTCAGAATAGGTCCTCAGAGTTCTTTGTTATCTATTGTTTGATCCTTACTGTCTGGCAATGATTAATGAGCTTTACATGAATTCTTGTGTAAACAAACCCAGTAAAAGCCCATTGAGGAACAGGCTCTTGGTCCTTCTCCTTTGAGAGATCGGCCACCTTTTCTCCCCAAGCAGATCATGTCTTGGTAGACTTATTCTCATCCATGGCAGCTCTGCATACAAAGCTCCCCCACACCCCCATATTCCCAGATCCTAGGAGACGAGACTGAAGGGGTGTGTGTGTGTGTGTGTGTGTGTGTGTGTGAGTTCAGCAGATGCTCTCAGCACCTGAGCAGGCAGGGCCCTTTGCCTGGTGCTATTAGAGACATGGAGATTAGTTAAGAAAAGGCACGGTCCTTGCCTTCAAGGAATTGGCAATCTCACACAGGAGACAACCTGTATTCAGATAATAGATAATAATGACAAATGCAACATCTTGTAGATCCTGTAACAAAAATAAGGCCAGTGTGCCATGGGAGGTCAACATCAGGTCTGGAAAATTGAGGAGGGCTTCCTGGAGGAAGTAGCATTCGAGCCTAGTGGAGATGGAGAAAGTCAGGTCAGGAAGAATGCCAGCCTGGGTAAAGGCACAGAGAGGGACAGTGCATTCAGGAGCTGCTCAGTCCTCTTAAGCAGGAGGAATAGAAGCTAATGTTGGGCAGGAGAGCTGAGGCCAAACTCTGGAGGCCCAAACACCAGGCCAAAGAACAGGGAGTTTCATCGCTAGCATCTGAGCAAGAATAATATAGTCTAGTGCAATCAATTATAAATTGCCCACATCTACCTGCTTATTAATCTGCTTATTCAGAGATCAGACAACTAACCAAAATAAGAAAACTGTAAATTGCCTATTGTGCTTGAAAAAAATAACACTAATTCTTGCCATGGATGTGGGCAGTCTTCTGTGTTTATGGATCATCATGCAGCATAACAATGGATATGCGTGCGGCCCCACACATGCCATCTCAATATGCGACTTGCTTACACCCCAGAAAACTTTATGTGTGCTTTATCTTCATAGCTTACTGGTGTGAGCTTGTCTCCTCCAAAATTTCCAGGCAGAAGGAAGAGCCTGTGTCCTTTCTGCACCCAGATCCTCAAATGCATCTGGGGAATTTCCACCCCCACATCCACCCCCCGGCTTCAACCACATAGGTGGGTCAAGCCAAAGCCCCTCCATGTTCTCCTCTCTCGATCTCCCACGCTCTTCCTCCCAGCCCAGGAAGAGTGCTTATTTCCATCCTGTGTATGGAAAACCACCCTCATATCACACCTCCCTAGTTCTTTCTTCCATTGTTCACCTGCATAAACTTGAAACTCAAGTCCTTCACTGTGGGCTCCCATCGAACCCATAAACCCCACCTCTCCCCAAGAAGCTGGCGCTACACATAAAAATCTTGCAAATGAAAATCACAGTTGTGACTCTAAGTGCACCTTGAGAACTTATCTTGGAAGTCAGGAGCAGAAATTGGTCTCTACTATTCAGTTAGATTCTGGAAAGAAGAAAAAAAAAAAGTCTGTATAGTAAAGAATTTAACTTTGCCCAAAGAAGTCTAACCTTTGTCATTGGTCCCTAGGGAAGTCATCTCTAAGCCCTTGGAATATCCTGCCTGATAAGAATGCCCTTGCTTTCCTGGGGGGGTTGGACCGCGCTAGAAAGTCTATCGGTATGATTTATGGTGGGGGCTCTGAGTCATATAGTATCAGTTCAACTTCTGATGAAGCTGTCAGTCCTAGGATCCCAACAAAAACTCTGGGCACTGAGGTTCTGACTGGCAGTGCCCCCTACACGTTAGTACACATCCTTGCTGGAAGGGTAACACCGTCCCTCGCAGTGGGAGAGGACGACAGGAAGCCCCACGCTTGGCACTTTCCTAGACTCTGCCCCGTGTCTCCCCCCTTGGCTGGTCTGTATCGTTTCCCTGTGATAAACCACAGCCACAAGTGTAACAGTTTCAGTGTGCTCCGCGAGTCCTTCGAGTGAATTATCAAACCTGAGAACGGTCTTCAGAACCCCTTGAACTTGCAACTGGTGTCAGAAGTGAGGGCAGAAGTGAGGGGCTGTCCCTAGAGGGGACAGTTCCCTCTAGGTCTGCAACCCCTGATTCGGTAGATGCCTCCCCCTCAGTGGGAAGGGAGGACTGCAGAGCAACAAAAATTATCAGCAATGACCATCACACCAGGTAGCACTTAAAAATGTCGTCTTATCACACGCGTATAAAACTAACAGTGCATAGCAGTATGCGGTAAATGCTGCTGGTGAGATGCGCTCTCTGACTGGCACTGAATTCAGAAGAGAGAGCAGGGACTGTGGGCAGGAGTGGTCAGGGAAGACTTCCTGGAAAAGGTGGGAACTGAGCTGGGATACTGAGGATGTAGAAAAACTAAACAGGCAGAGTGAGAAGAGCATCCCAGGTAGGAGGGAATGGTCTGTGTCAGCTTGCTGAATCGGCGCATCTTTGACAAGTGTAGGAAAGAAAGGCTACACCAGAGAAGGGAGGCGGTATTTGCCCTGAAAGCTTCCTGATGTTACTCATCTCCCTGAACTCCCTCATTCGCTGATCACTGTAAAAATCGTTTCAAAATACCAAGAATCACCTTGCTAATTTGGAAGACAGATGCAAGTGTCCTCGTCTTAATTCTTCTTTAATTTTGTCCACATCCCCTGCTAAATATATATATGCAAGAGTAAATTGGTCATGGGAAAAAAGACGTCGGTGAAGATTCTGGTGGCCTTCGCCCCCACAAGAAAGCCTTGATAATTCATTAACAAGGCTGCTGCACTGCCCACCTCTAGGAGGTGCCATGCACACAGAATGAAAGTGAGCAGTGCCCCCTAGAGTTGTGAGATGCAGCTGCTGGCCTCATAGGTGGGAAAAGTTTTCAGGCTACAGATCTGGTAGGAATTTGCTGACCCTGGGAAGAGGAATTACGAAGTATGGACACTCATGCTGAAGGCCAGAACATTGTTCCAGCTAAGGGGCTACACACACACGACAATTAGAGCCATTAGCCAATGCAACTTTCTGGGAGGAAGACGCACATGGTATCACAGACTCGTTTAGAGGAAGTCATCGGGGTAACAGGGTCAGAACACCGGAAGCAAGGAGGACACAGCGGCTCTCCTCGATTCGGCCTGCTGCTGGGAGCCACCAGCAGCCAGGACCCTCAGCTCTGGGTGACTCAAGGATTTGCAGGCAATAAATCCGAGCTCTCACATGTTTCCCCCTATCTTAGTTCAGGCTGCTACAACAGAATAGCATAGTTTATAAACAACGGAATTTTATTTCTCAAAGTTTTAGAGGCTGGGAAGTCCAAGAACAGGTGCCAGCAGATTGAATGTCTGGTGAGGGCCCACTTCTTGGCTCATAGATGGACAGACGTCTCCTGATTAGGTCCTCCCAGGGCAGAAGGGGCAGGAGAGCTCTCCAGAGCCTCTTGAATAAGGACACTAATCCCATTCATAAACTATGCCCTCATGACCTAATCACCTCCCAAAGGCTCCACCTCCTAACACCATCGCATTGAGGGTTAGGAGTCCAGCGTCTGAATTTGGGGGTCACATAAAGCCTCAGTGCGTTGTCCCATCCCACCTGGATATAGGGATGTTTTGCCATCCGTTTCCTCCAAGACACTGCAGAAGATAGCATTTCCACCTCTAACGTGGCTCGTGACATTCTTAGGGAGACCGTGACCCACAGTGAGAATTTAAGCGTAACCCAGAAACAGAGCTCTGGACACCCCCAAAACCCTCCTTCGCCACAGAACCAAATGTGACCCTGCTACTTGATGAGAGAAGTCCTCCTTGTTAACACTCAGCACTTCACCCCTCTGTCAGGAGCTTTTGCATATGAACGATGCCTTTGTGTTCATGCGGTAATTTACTGTAAACAGGCTTTGGTTTGAACTCTGCAATGTACAAATAGTGATTAGGTGATTAGTTAGCATAAGAAACACTGTAAGTGAGAATCTAAAGTTCAGAGGTGGCTACTAAGCCCCTTAAAAGTGGGTACTTAAATCCACTCCACGGGTTGGTTAAAGAGCAAAAAGGATGGTAAGAATAAATTATTTCTAATATAGTTAGTTGCTATACAAAATTATGCGGGCTCTTTGAAGACATTAAGGCTAACTGAAACACACCAGACAAAAAAGGACAAATACCGTGTGATTCCACTCATATAGGGTTCCTAAAGCAGGGAATTCTTACAGACGGAAAGTAGAATGGTGGTTGCCAGGGGCTGGGGGCCTGGGGGGAGTGTTTCACGGGACGGTTTCAGTTCAGATGATGAACAAGTTTTTGGAGCTGGATGGTGGTGTGGTTGCATGACAGTGTGAATGTACTTAACGCCACCAAATGTTGCATTTAAAAATGGTAGAAACTTTATGTTATATATTTTTTACCAAAATTTTACACAGGTCATCCAGGCCCTTCCATGCTAACATGAATGAAGTGTAAGCATCAGACAAGCCCAGGACCTACTGCCTGTGGAGAAACCTTCAGAGAAGCCCTGTCCCCACACTTCAGGGACACAATAAGCACCTTGTGGGGATGCAATGATCTATGATGATGAGGATGGCCAATCTTGACTCCCGTCACCAGAAATCATGGCATTCACCTGGAAGTAACACCGTCCTAAAATCAAGGAGAGGAACCTCCCCTGAGGTTCCGGGAACAGGTGACAGGACGGGATTTATGCTGGGGTACCTGGCAGAATATTGTCAAAGATTAGCTTTCATTGCAACTTCTCACCACTAGCCAGGTTGTCAGGGGCTGTGTTCCCCCCCATGATCGCCAGAAGCTGCTAGTCCCTTACCCAAGGAACCTGGCATTTGCTGAAATGGCCACATTTGCCAAAGCTACTCCCCAAGTCAGAAGAAGTTCGGGGCTTAATCTCCAGCCAAGAAAGCAGCAAAACAAACAGTAGCTCAGGCCCCGACCCTGGCCCCAGTGAGGCAGACAGCTGCCTGAGGGTTTACACCAAGGGGGAGATTGCCTGACTTTCAGAAAAGACACAGGATGGATAAATTCCTGTCTTATCTCCATCCAGATTCAGTAAGAGAAATTGTAGCCACACAAAAATGTTTTAGGTATGCTGTAATATTGTACCAACTACTGGAGAATGTGAGGAGAAAAACAAAAAATAAAATTTATTTAATTAAGGAGTTGACCCAACATTCATCATGAAACAAATGTGTACCACAATTTAAATAAGTACACACCTCTGATGTAAAGTGTTTGACTATCTCATAATTAAGCTAAAAGCTCATAAAAATTAGAGAATTGTTAATTCTCAAACTTCAGAAGTATTGTGTCCAAATATAGTATTGTACTGTACCGTAAGCCCTCACTTACCATCATCAATTGGTTTTTGAAACTGCAACTGCAAGCAAAATGACAGATAAGGAAGCCAGTTTGACCATAGACTCACTGATGCAAAAAAGAGTTACGTTCCTATGGCACAAAACCATCACCAAACTTCTAAATAGAGACCATAAACTCTTCTCATATCAAACACTGAAATACATGTAAGCCATCCATACATTTAAGAAAGATTAATAGAAACAAATCAGATAACTATTCTCCAACCTGCTCATTCCAGTTCAGGGTCACAGGTGGCCAGGTGCTCTCCTGGCAGCTCCCGGCACAAGGCAGGACCCACCCTGGACAGGGCACCCTTCCATCACAGGGCCAGCCCCACCCACACTCACTCAGATGGGACAATGGAGACATGCCATTCTCCTCACATGCACACCTTCAGGTCGGGATGGGGCAGGCAACCCGAGGACCCAGAGAAAACCTACACAGACGTGGGGAGAACGTGCAAACCCCACACAGATGGTGGCACCAGCTGGAAGCAATTTTTTTCCCTCCTCAGTGTTATACGGAAAACACATTGAAGCTCTATGCAAGGACCGGTTGTACCCACCCTTGCACTTGAAGGAAGCCCTTCACAGCCTCTCTGTGGCATATGCAAATTGCCAGCCTCACTACTCTTGCACTTTGGGGTAGTTATTAAATAAAGTAAGGGTTACTTGAACACAAGCACTGTGATGGCACAATGATAACCACTACTAAGTGGCTGAGGAGCAGGAAGCATCTACAGCATGGGAATGCCGGACAAAGGGATGAATCACGTGGCAGGCGGGACACAGACAGACGGTATGAGATGTCGTCCCACTCCTCAAAACGGTGTGCCACTTAAAACTTATGAACTGTTTATTACTGGAATTTTCTATCTAATAGTTTCAGGCTGCAGTTGACCACAGGTAACATACACCATGGATAAGGGAGCCCATTGTATATAGACTCAAGTCCCATTTGTCAGGGTCTGCTTTGGGAAGAATCCAACCTAAGACAAAAAGGTAGAAGTAAAGGTGGAGAGAACATTCCAGACTGGAGAAAAAACTTGTGCAAAGGCCCTGAAGGTGCACGGAGAGTTCAAGGAATTGAAAAATGATGGCTGTTACTGGTGTAAAAAAAATGAGTAAAATGTGGCGGTCGGGGGGTGGGGATGTTGGGGGTGGGGGTGCAGATGTATCAGGAGGAGGAGTGGGAGGAGGGGTGGGAAACAGAGGCCTGTAAAAGAGTTTTGCCTTTGTCCTCAGCAAGGTACAAAGCCATTGCAGGGTTTTACCATGGCGACTGATATAATCCAACTTGTGTTTTGAAATGGTGGCTCTTGTTTCAATGTAAACAAGACTGGAGGGGACCCGGGGGAAGATGTGCTTAGAGAGTTTAGAGTACATTGCTGTGGCCCAGGATGTGATCCAGGAGGCAGTGATGGGAACCTGGACTAAAGTTATCGATGGGGCTGGGCTTACGCAGTGGATCTGGAGGATGTTTAGGGGGCAAAGTGGACATGACTTGGAAATGAATTAAGTATCAAGCTGAGAGAAGGGGAAGCATCAAAGACAACACCTAGGTGCTGGCTTTTATGTTTGAATAGTTAATATATTTCTAGCCTGGAAGACGTGCCAGAAATAGGTTATTAAAGATTTTATCTTAAAGGCAAGGTAGACACAAGGGATGTTATTTCCTTGTTTCTCGGGACTAAACCTACACAGGCAGGTACGCCTGTTATTGTTTTTTCACACATTAGAGTTCTGCACAAGACGACAACTGTCAGGATAGGAAAGCAGAAGGAACAAAACCCAACAGTAGCTAAAATTAAAACTGGAAGCTAAAGATCATCTTATTTTAATACCAAATTGTACTGCCCCCTCCCCCAGCTTACATAACTGGAGGGTGGGGGTGTCACACGTGAACTTGGAACATGAGAGGGAAGCGATGTGACAACAAAGGCCCCGGCGGATCCTGTCTTTCTTCCTCAAGCCAGCCCTGTGCCACCCAGAGTTTAAACCCTGCTCAAAGTGTCTGCCTCTTAGACCTGCCCCAGATCTTGAGGAAACTGTGGAGGAAGAGGAAAGAGAATGAAAGCTGAGGAAGGGCAGACTACCAAAGGAGAAGGAAGAAATTAGATAAACGCTCCTGCTTCACACTTTCATCTAAGGCCCAAGCCACAGAGACAGTGAAGGGGAAATTGCAGTGATGGAAGGAGTCGTGGCATTTTACAGGTGCTGGGGACTTCGGCATTTGCTAGTCCAGGATTCTACAGCCTCAGTGCTGCAGACACCTTGGGGCTGCATAGCTCTTCGTGGGGGAGAAGGGAGGGTGCCTGTCCTGTGCATCGCAGGATATTTAGCAGAGTCCCAGGCCTCTCCAGTGACAGGCCAGGGATGACAACCAAAACCGTCTTCAGACACTACCAAAGGTCCACTGAAAGGCAAAATTGCCTTCATCAGGGACCACGGAACGAGTCTAACCTCTCCATTTTACAGATGAGGAAACCGAGGCCCACGGTGGGAGGGACTTGCCCTGGGGCTGCTCAGAGGCAGGATAAGAATCTAGATGTGCCCCAAAAGTCCAGTCATTCCATCAAAAAGACCGTGTTCGCAGTCAGAGACTTCTGTTTTGTATAAACCTAACTCTAATGAAAAACAGTAAAGGGATCTTTATGCAATATTGGTAATACATCAAAAGGTAAAGAGAGCCAGCCCTGGATGTGAGTGGGGACTAGGCCAATGTGCCCCAAGACTTTTTGCATGGGTGAAGGCACCATGGACTACCAACGGTGGCAGGAAAAGGTGTTGGACAAAATATGTGAATGTTAATTTTATTTGTATGAAACTCAGAAAAAATTCTAGAGTAGTATACAAGCCAAGGAATATTATATAGCCCTTAAAAAGAAGGAAAGTCTATCACGTACCGCAACATGCATGAAGCTTGAAGACGCTGTGCTAAGTGAAATAAGCCCCTCATGGGACAAATTCTGCATGCTTCCACTTATGTGAAGCTTCTGAAGCAGTCAAACTCATAAAATTGAAAAGTAGAATGGTAGATGCCAGGGGCTGGAGGCCAAGTGGCGAACAGGGAGTCGCAGTGCAGCGAGGATAAGTCACCATGGTGCATGATGAAAAAGTTCTAGAGACCCGCAGCACAATAGGTAACGATACTGCAGTAAACTTAAAATTTTTTGAAGAGGGTAGAGTTTATGTTATGCGTCTTGACCACAATTTAAAAAAAAAAAAAGAACACGAGTCAAAGACAGTTACTATGCTATCTCCTTGTTTCCTTCAGAGTGAGCTCCTATCCAGAAAAGTTCCCAACATTTGATTGCTGGGGAAACGCTGGTCCCACATCCCAGGAGTCACTTATAAAGCTCAAGTCACCACAGAGCTGCAGAATAAAAAAAGACTCTTGAATCTAGTGTGCGTTATCACCAAAGCAGCATATTTTCAAAAACAAGTACAAATGTCACTTTTTAAATTCTTTTTTTAAGTTTTAAAAAAAATCACAGAATGTTAATGCCTAGAGACCATATTTGTCAAATCCTCCTTCTCCGAGATAAGGGCCCTAAGATTCGAAGAAGTTGCTGTTTTGCCCAAGGTCACGCAGCCAGTTCACGATAAAGTCCCGCCTGGAAAGGCAGGTCTCCTGGAAGCCTGGGCCAAGCCGCCCTTCACGTTACCAGACTGCATTCCTGCCACTCCGAGGACCCCAAATCCCCCGCTTCCATTAACATGAGTTATTGAAACATCACTGCTGTCCCAGCCAGGAATGAAAGGAGACCTCGATAAGGAAACTGCGAGGAGGTGTCAAATAAAAAAAAAAAAAAGATGTGTGATGAAAAATAAATGAAAACCGCAAAATTTAAAAAAGGAAGAAGAAAGATAATTCAAAGGACTGGAGGAGAAAAATACCAGGGAATGAGAATCCGGCCCAAAAGAGACATTCACAAAGATAAGCTTCTAGTTATTCTCGGTGCCGGAGGAGTGTTTGGCGTGCTGCCAAAATTGCTTTTGACCTATATGGAGAATAAAAACTATTTTCTTTATCTATTGAGAGTCAAAGCAAATTTCTTGTTCAGAAGCATTAGTTTGAATGAGGTGAGATAGAATTTTAGGGAACAGGGGTATTAGCCATCCCTACTGTACCTGGAACACTCAAGAAGTGTGCGTTGTTGAAAAGAATATCTCAATTTTACTAATTTGTATTGGGATAACACTATACATGGAGTTCATTATTTCACTCTTACTTCTAAACAAATGTCCTCCTTGAGCCCCTACCCCAGTCTCCTACCTGTACACACTCACTCCCTGTTTCCTGGAGCTTTGTGCTTTTACACACACACACACACACACACACACACACACTGATCCTTGGCTTCGCCTCTCTCTCCATCATTCCCCTTCACACACACTCCAAGTTGAAATAAACCACAGAAAACCCCTGTTCTGACTCCCACGTCTATTTACTTAGTTATGTGTATTAGTGAAGGTGCTCCTGGCTACGAGAAAGCACAAACCCAAATAAAAGTGGCTTTGAACAACAAATACATTTATTTTTTCCCGGGGACAAGCAGTCCCGAGATAGCACCACAAAGCACAACAAATGTGTGCTGACTTGAATTGCCCTGCGGCGCCCACTCTGCAGAGGATTAAAAACATACATAAACCACTTCCAGTGCAGCAGTGGGAACACAAGTTCACAACCCCAGCACACGGCAGCAGGATGCGCGGACGGATGGGGGCAGACCGTGCGTGCACACTCCCGCAAGGGCTGAAAGGAAAGGGAGTTCTCGTGACTGCAGTGAGCAAGGATGACCTCGCAAAGGACATACATGAATGTGGGTGAGGGTTTCGAGGGTGAGAAGGATTTCAAGAGGTGGAGATGTCGACGTGAAGGAGCATTCGAGGTGGAAGAAACCTGTGCACTGGCAGAGAGGGGGGATCTTTGAAGCGTGCAAGGAAATGCGCCTGGTCATCCAGGCTCAGAGAGAGATGGGAAGTGGTAATGGTCCCCTCGGACCATGAAGACGAGTGTCAAAGCAATGAGAATCCCTCAATAGGGCGAAATTTGGGAGACCGTCCCCTCACGTGGGCAAGGAGACCGTTGAGTAGAGAGGCAGAGTGTCTCAGAGAGGAAGCTGAAGTCCTTCCTGGGGGGACCCCCTCCATCAAATCTGAATTGCGAGGTTAAAAAGAAAACAGGAACGCAAGGAGTGAAGTCATTGGCTAGAGGAGTCTGGACCCAGACAGAATGAGCTGTGGGTGTGGGTGCTGTGAGCAAGTCACAGGCACCAAGTTTCTCCTTCACTGGAAGCAGGAGTGATTAGGACTGGGGCTCACAAACATCTGGCCTGGGGGGGAGGGAGCAAGTCGGAAGTGAGGGAGGAAAGACTTGGGCTTCTCTGTGGTTTAACTCCTGCCTCCTTTTCCTGAGGAGTCAGCCGAAGGAGGGAGCTGTTGTTTCCTCCATGCCCGGTTTGATTAAGGAGCAGCTATTTTATTAGTCAGGATGCAAATAATGGTAAGCCCAGAGGACTGAGCTTTCTAAAGAGAGATTTATTCACAGATCTATTATTACAGAATACCTTTATATCTTCTATCACCGCAAATCCACTGTGGGAATTCCAGAGCTGGGTGGTTGAGTGGGCTCAGTAATGTCGGGCGGGGGGGGGGGGGTGTCGGCAGGGGGCAGAGGGTCAGCTTCTTTGTGATTCTTTTGGACTGCTCCCTCAGACTGCAAAGTGGCTGCAACAGCTTTAGTTACCATGGGCTCACGCTACGACCTCCAAAACAGGAAAGAAGATGGAAAAGCTGCTTTGTGTCCATCTCTCTGTTTAGAAGGAGAAAACTTTACCAGACCTGACCCTTTCCCCTCCCCTGCAAATTTCCACGGACTTCACCCCTTTGTCCAGCACTCGCTCACAGCCTAGGCTCTGGGTGCCAGGGTGCAGAGGAAGAGTCCGGGGGACTCCCACCCTCACTGGCTGGGGGTGGGCTCTGCCCGGCTGAAAGGGAGTACCTGGGATGAGCATGGGCAGGCAAGCACCGGTGCCCGGCCCAGCCCTGGCGGAGGAGGGGTGCGAGGGAAGGGCCGGGACAGGCTCCATCAAACAAGAAGGCCCTGCGGTACCTTTCTAAGGAGTTCAAGTTTGTTTCGCTGCAGGAGAAACCAGCACAAATCTCTCTGGTGACCTGGCCTGAGTCCTGGAGACAGAACTGGAGGCAAAGGTGCGAGAAGGTCAGAGTGGCGGGTAAAGTGGGCTGATTAGGACCCATGGGGGACTCCTGAGTGAAGCAGCAAGCTGCCCCTCAACTTGGGGACATTTCACTGGATTGCAGTAACCAGTGTGCACATACTTGGCAAAGAGCTGAGAAACTAGATTGTGGGCCCAGCTTTACCGTTAACTAGCTACAACACCCGGGAAGGTCACTACCTCAGTTTCCCTGAGCCTCAATTTCCACATCTCTAAAATGGACTCAATGCTCTCGTCATCCCTCCCTCCGCCAAAAGTCCAAGAATGGCTCTCTGTATGGACGTTTGCTTAGGCAGATGCTGTCCGTGTGCCTCACAGGCAAGGGAGCGGGGCTGAGCAGCACGGCCACCAGCAGAGCGGCGCTGCGCCTTTTCTCCCAAACATCTGTACCGTCATTAGTGACGCCTATGCTTCCAAATACGATGGGGCTTATTCTCAGTCATGATCATCGCTGTTATTGAAGAACCAGAGAACTTCCATCGCGTACTGAGACTTTGTTGCATGCTTCATATCAAACCTTTTTTCCCCCACACATCTTTGTTTCTCTTTAGAATGTAAAAGAAAAGACACCGTTGAGGGATGATATTTGGGGATGTAGTTCAATTCCGTGCGATATTCAGTCAATCACTGCCCCTCAGTGAACATCAGAGTGCACAGAGGAATACACTGAGTTCTCTCAGTGGTTCCTAACTGTGGGTGAGCCTCAAAACTCAAACAGGGCTTTTTCAGAAGGCAGATCCACGAACCCCAGTCCAGACCAAGAGAAATCTGTGCACCTAGGTGTGGATCTGGTGTGTGTATTTTAAAACTTCTACCCAGGAGATTATGATGGGCCTGCTAAATTTTCTTATTAATTTGGTCAACATAGTTATTCAGGAGCTGCTGTGGGTCAAGACTAAAAGACCTGTAGCATATAGAGAGAAAATTGTTACCTCTGCGTAGAAAGATAAGCATGAAAACAGACGTAGACTAAGTGCGATAATCCTTCAGAGCCAGAAGCACTGACGCATAGGGGAGCACCTGGGGGGCTCCCACTCGGCCTAAGGCGGCAGGGAGTCTTCCACTTTGTATATGACTGTGTAACCCCTATGCTGTACACCTGAAACTAATACAAAATATTATTTAATGCAAGCTGCACTTGAAAAATAAAATTTAAAAAATATCCCTAGCACACCCCATTGGGACTGTACATTTATTTTTCTGACTCCCCAAATAGGTCATGAGCAACTAAAGAGCTAACTCTATGTAATACTTACCATTGTCCCACAAAGCCAGGCATGGAACCCTACTGTACAGTCATAATAAAAACAGAGAGCATGTATTGAGTGCTTCCTATGTGCCAGGAACTGTTCAAAGTGCTTAGCATATTTTTCTTAACAGAATTATTCTTCAAAACAACCATAAAATGTAGGTACCACTATTATCTGCATTTTACAGATGAGAAAACTGAGGGTCCTACTAGAAAATAAACAAAAATAACCTAGGTTTAAAGCCTGCACTCTTAACCCACCATACTAATAGAGAGCTAATCAAAGTTTTTCTTGAATGAAGAAGGAAATAAATGACATTGCATCTCAGTGGAGACATCATCTAATGTACCAGGTCTTCCTACCTTAGGGGCCAGGTTGAAAAAGGATAAGAATCTTTGGGCTTTGTATTTGTCAGAGTCTCCAGAGAAATAAACTGAGTAGGATGCATGTATAGGGAGAGATGGGTTCATTTTAAGGAATTGACTCATGCGTTTGTGGAGGCTGGCAAGTCCAAAATTTGCCGACCAAGCCAGCAGGCTAGGGACCCAGGGAAGAATCGATGTCGCAGTCTTGAGTCTGAAGAAGGCTGTCTGTGGATAGGATTTCTTCCTACTCAGAAAATTTGGTCTTTTCTCTTAAGGCTTTTAGCTGATTAGATGAGCCTCATCCACATTATGGAGGGTAATTTGCTTTACCCAAAGTCTCCTAATTTTAATATTAATCACATCTAAAAAAATATCTTCACAGCAACATCTAGACTGGTGTTTGACCAAACAATTGGGTATCATAACCTTGCCAATTTTACACATCAAGTTAATTATCATGGGCTTGAAGACAGACAAACCAGGGACAAATAAAAACTGGTATATCCTACAGGATTCACTCCCTCTCCTGCACACAATAGAAATAATTGTCTATACTGTCCATTTGAGACGTATTATACAATGACTTGCTCTATCATGTATCCTTGATTCTATCTGTCTCATCTTTCCAACTAGACTAAAAATTCCTTTCAATAGTCAGGAATAAGACAATGCAGGGAGTGTGTTGTCTAACTCTTTGTACCCCCACAGTGCTTTATCCAGAGATAAGCACATAGCATGCACCCACAAGGTGTTAAATAAAAGAACTAGTTTAGGAAGGATGATAAAAATAAGTAAATTGAGAACTCCTGGGGATAAATGAATCAAGAGTGTTAAGGGAACGCCATCTGAGCACTGCCCAAGGACTCTTGTGTTAAACATAAAAGTAACCACCTTTATCTTCTGCCCTCTCCAGAATAAATCCCTGCCTTGCTAGAACTGCTGAAGTCTTTGAGCTTTGCCAAAGGGACGGTTCTATCCAGAGCATCTGAGAGGAGAAGCCCTATTGGATAGAGCAGAGAACTTGGAACTGGCTTGGGGCCCAACATTTATCAACAGAAAGAAGAGTGATGCAGACTGTGGTACAGAGAACACAGGGCCTCTAACCACAGAGCTGTCTAGGCCAAAGCAGCTTCCCTGGAATGGAAGGTTCTTGATAGAACATTTGAGCTCAAAGAATGACAAACAGGAGCGGAATCCTCCTTCTCAGGCCAAGTCCAAGACTCTGTCAGGTTTCTTCTAACCCTCCGGTCACATTTCGGGACCACCCTCCACTGTGCTTTCTGTCCGTTTGCATTTTATATGCACCATCTTCACGCTGTAACTGTCTGCTCACTTGTCTGAGTCCCTCACTCAACTGTAAATGTCTAGACTACAAAGACTCCCTGGCTGCTCTTCATAGCTCCCAACACCTTCACCGTGACTGACACGTTTTTGGTATTTAACATTTCTTTGTGGAAGTGGGAAGACTTGGAAGGAAGAACAAAACAGGGAACACACACAGGTGCACATGCGTGCAGATGTGAGAGAAGCGGCGGTGTGACACAAAGGGCAGAGGAGACCTGGGACCTCCTTTGGACGCTCCGGTGAGACAGAAAGTGGGCAGGGCATTTGAACTTCCTGGGCATCTGTTTCATCATCTATGAAACGAGGTATTTGGAGCTTTAGGGCTGTATATGCACTCAAGAAAGAAAATGCATAGTTTAGGAGTTGTGCGTGTGTTTTTTAATGTGCCAACACAAAAAATAAAGCTGTAGCTGGAGCAAAAATCTGATTATTTTGAAGGAGAGAAGGAAGGGAAAGAAGGGAGAGAGAGGAGTTGCAGCGATGTTATCTGAACTTTGAAGTTAATTGAAACTTGGCTGAAAAGAACGTATGGCGTGAGATGATTTATTCTTGGTAAGTCCCCAAATAATAGAGTCTAGCTTAACTTGGGGTGTGTAAATGAAAGACCATGTACATACATTTACAAAATACTTAGTATAACAAAATGAGGAATTTGAGGACCCAGAGATGACACTCATGAGAATGCACACGTGGCTATACGTCAAAGAAAGAATAAAGTCAGTACTACTGGGACTATCCCAGAGCATTTAAAAAAAAATGGGTGAGGGAATTCTGAATGATTTCTTGAAGCAAGCACAATGTGAAAACCAGGCCAAGCAAAGATGGCACGGCAAAGCTTCACACTAACCTCCCCTTCAGTGTCAATTCAAAACACCAACTATAATAAGTATAATAGCAACCAAAATTGGGCAACTCAGAGAAGAAGAAGAATACACCATGAATAAATAAGTGGGTTTTGTTTCAGGAATGCAAGGGTATTTCCCTATTAGGAAATTTAATATATCATTTACCATTCATTCCTGGAAATGAAAAGAGAAAATGCTCATATGATTACTTCCATGATTGCTGAAAATACATTTGCTAAAACTGTAATGCCTACTCTTAATAAAATCTCTTGCTAGATAAATACTTCCTTTAATTCAGTTAAAATATTTATTGAACACTCACTATACGCTAGGCACGGTTCTAGGCACTTGGGATATGGCAGAGAATAAAATAAACAAAAATCTCTGCCCTCATGAGGCTTACGTTTCAGTGGTGGAGACAGACAATAAATAATTAGCATAATGATTAAGTAAATGACTGGTATGTGAGGAGGCGGTGAGTGGTATGGAAAACAAAGCAGAACAGGAGAAGGAAGGTTAGGAGCTGGGAGGTGAGGCAACAGCAACTTTAAATAGAGTGGTCAGGGCAGACTCAATGAGATGGTGACCTTTGAACCAATTCTTAAAGGAGGTGAGGGGGCAAGCTATGCAGATCTGGGGGGTGGGGCAGGGAGGGAACAGGGGAGGTGTTCTGAGCAGAGGGAACCTTTCAGCTGAGTGGAAAAACAGCAAGGAGGCCAGTGTGGCTGGAATATATTTTAGTAGAAGGGGTGAGGTAGGGCGTGGGGTTGGAGGGACAACAACCTCACACTCACAGAACCACGTCCAAAGCCAGGAAGGGTGGTGTCTCCTGTCGTTTATGTTTATCACGGAGGAAATTATGTCCTGACACTCTATAGCAGACTTCATAACACTGCCGAATCTCCCTAAATTAATGTATCAACTTAACACCATTTCATTTTTAAAAACCAGCATAATTTTTTTAATGTACAAACTGAAACCCTCAAGTTCATGTAGGAAGCAAAAAGCAAGAATACACAAAAAAATTGCAAAAAAGAAGCACAAATAAGGAAAACAAACCTTATCAGCCAGTAAAATAACTGGCTAGCCATATGAAAGAAAATAAAGTTGATCCCTACGTCTTACTTCATATCAAAATAAAGTCCAGATTGATCAAAGAGGAAGATATGAAGTGATTAGAGAGAGTAATATATAGGAGACAAAATTTTCACTGTAAATAACTTTGTCTTTAAATGTTGTAGTGTATACATTGCATATTTAAAATTAATTAAATGCATCTAAAATGTACTCAGGTTCTTACATAAGTAGTATAGTACAGTAGAAAAACCACAGACCTGAGAATCTGGTGGTGTTTGGAATCCTGATTTGGCACTAATTAACTAGTAACTGTGGGCAGTCTTTTCTTCTTCACTTCATCTCAAAAGTGTTAATGACGGATCAGATGGATTTCAGATGGTATCTTCTAACTCTAAAACTCTGTAACACTGTAAGTTTAAGCTTCTAAACTGACCCAAGAGTACTTTTATCTGCTATACCCAATTTTGACAGTTCCCCCAATAAACAGCAGATGGTTTATTGTGGAATTTCAGCATGGAACATTATTCAGTGCCCACTGCATTCACACCATTGCAATTGAATAAAGACATTATGCAAAGTGCACATTAGGGCTCAGCCAGGAGTTTCTGGGCTGTTAGTCATGGAGGTGGTTGGTCCACCCACATACCAGGCAAATAGCTAAGGAAAGGATCGCCCCATGGGGTTGGATGCCTGGGATGGTGAGCCCTGTGACTCATGGGGGGGGGGATGGGGGGTGGGGGTGCCAAAAGGACTCTGCAGTCCACAGCTGATCAGTGGACCATGATTCAAAGGCTGATTGTCTCTTTGGGGGCTTATTTAGATCTTTAATCTTTTCTGTGACCCACCTTTTAGGCATCCTATAAAATACCTCCATCAAAAAAAGAGAGAGAGAGGAGAAGAAAACATAAATCAGTCTACTTGTTAACAACTTGACTAAATAATAGAGATTGTTAGCTATCTTAGCCAATAAGTAAGTCATTTTATGTGTTTCAAGGACTTGCTTAAAATATACAGAGAGTTCTGGACAAATTCAAGATAAAAATTCAAGTTTCTCGGCTCTTGGTTTGAAGTTGTTTCTGCCACTTTTGTCCTTCGATTACCTTCCAAACTACGCCGCAGTGTACTGCCAGCCACAAGTGTGTTTGGGTCCAACAATGGATTGGCTTTCTCCACTCCATCCAGACCCTGGTGGTCTTAGACCCGGGACCTCAGGAGTAGAGACTCTGAACAGCACACTGTGCGGGAGACTAAACAGAACACGGGCGTTCCAGCGGAGGTCTGTCCCTGTCTTACCCAACCCTCCCTTTATCATCAGCCTCCAATCACTTCCCCTGTAACACGTCATCTAGCACTTTTTAAAAATCTTCTGTCCCTTCACTTCCACTTCCACCCCCAGCCAGAATGATTCTTAGAACTTATAAGCTTCTCTCAGACACATGCCCAATTTAATTCTACCAAGGAAACAGCTGTCAGCAAATTTCCTCGGGGGTTTGTATTTCCCTTTTGCTTAAGTAGGTCATTGCTCTAAAAGAAGTGTAGAGATGGAATGAATGAAAATAAGCAGCTGGACTTGACTTGTGTGAGATCTATGAAAAGTGCAGGGAGATGGGCAAGTGACAGGCAGGGCCGGCAAAGGAAGTCCCCCTGTGAGTGTCCCCGTGACTAATGCCTCACAGCACTACTAGTCAGACAGGCACGGTGAACACTGGAGGGCCCTTAATCACAGAGACATGAAGTCACCCTCTTGCCTGTGTCCATACGCATTTTTCCTCATAGAGAAGAAGGTTCAACAGGGGACAAAAGATAAGCTCCCTGGGAGGATGCCACTTTTCAAGTTGAAAAGAGGTGTTCGGGGCTAAAAAGATGGCGGTGAGTGTGTGCTGGAATGCAGAGGACGGGTGAATTTCTTCCAATAAAAATCCGATGATTTGTCACCCCAACCAAGCTGTCCTATCTTCTTTGAAGAGTCCATGCTAAATCCTACTGTCCACAAAATAAGCACCTCCAGTTGGAGACAGGGTCTTGGGTAGGGGGGCCTCCTGTGGAATTGGGCAGAGGAAAATAACCAGGATGACCTTGTTGGAGAAAGGAAGGAGAGAGTCACGAAAAGGACTGGCAGAGAGTGGCCCTGGTTTATTCTTTTGCACAAGGTGCCAAAAGACTTGCTGGCACAGCTAACACTCACCTTCTTCTCTTGAAACCCCCTGGAAGCCTGCCTCCTGCCGAGGGCAGCACAGTCTGCTCCATCACTACCAGCACCGGAAAAGGCCTCATTTGCTGTTGCTATGACATGGCTACTCCACCTACCACCAGGACGTAGGCATCTTAACTTCCAGGAGACAGAAACATACTGAAACCTCATTAAATGTATAGATTGTATCATTGTTGCCCCTAAAAATTTGACTCTTCAGAGAAATAATGAGGCAAAGTAGAAATCTGTTGATACTCAAGGTGAAGAGCTCCCCATGGCTACTCTACACGCTGTTCCATTGATTCACTCATGAATTAAACATTTGTGGGGCGCCTTCTAAGAAGCAGTGGACAATGTGTTAAGGGATACAAGGATGAGAAAAATGCCCTCTTGAACGGAGAACTTACCAAGAGAAATAACAAGGTGAGCCACATAGATAATTCTAAATTTTCTAGTAGCCATATTTACAACAAGTAAAAAGAAACAGGCAAAATTGATTCCAATAATATATTTCATCTAATTCAGTAGATCCAAAACATTATCATTTCAACATGCAATCAATATCCTAAAATTATTAATGACATATTTTTGCACTGTTCTTTTTTGCACTGTCTTTGAAATTTGTGCACTTAGTGCACAAATTTAGTGATATTTTAGTGATATTTAGTGATATTTTACACTTAGAGCCATTTTCTATTCAGACCCTAAATTTTGATAAGAAAGATTTTAACTGTATCTAGATTTCATAAATTGTACAGTTGATAGATTCACGTGCCCAAGTTGTTCCAAACATGCCTAAAAGCCTTCTGCTAACTTTATTAATTAGAATGAAATAAAATTTAAAATTTCATTAGTCAGGTAAGCTATAGCCACATTTCAAGTGCTCAATAGCCACCTGTGGCTAGTGGCTACTATGTAGGACAATGCAGCTCTAGAAGGCAAGATAAATAATAATCTAATGAACTCATAAACATTACCTTAAGGCTAGAATTGTCATAAGTGACAGGGAGTATAGGTATATAGTGTTACAAGGCTGTATAATACTTGACTTTGTCTAGGGGAAGAAAAGACTTACTTGAGGAAGTGCTTTTTTAAGAATCTGAGCATTAGTACAAAAAGAGAGCACAGATCAGAAAAGGGGCTTTCCTGGCAAAGGCAGCAGCATGTACCAAGGTCCAGAGGCAGAAGGGAAAACAATGAGGTCTGTATTAGTCAGCATCCTGTGGGGAAGCAGATGGCCCTTTCCATCTGGGTAATTTTGGGAATGTTTAATAAAGAGACTATTTAACAAGATGTTGCCAGGGTATGGAGAAAATAGTGCAGGATAGTGCAACACCCTAGGCTAGCAACAGCGGGGAGACATTAACCAACACCACCACCTCTACTACTAGCGCCCCAGCTGAATGGGGCAGAGAAATAAAGTGATTATTAGAACCTGTAATAGGTAATTGTATGGTGAGACCATCTGACGAGAGCTGTAATCTTCCGTTGAAGGGGTGCAACCAGCCGACAGAGTGCGGCAGGGCAGCAGTAGAGGAAATGAACAGCCCAGCTTCACTTTCCTTCTGCCCTAGCTTCGTTTTGTACTGTACAAAGTCCCTGTGGCCATGCAAGGTACCATTCGATGGTTTTGGCGATTAGGACATGGACGTCTTTGTGGGGATGCATTGCTCTTTCCACCACGGTGTGCCAAGAAAGTGAAAGGAGGCCACCGTGGTGGATGTACAGGGCAAGACGGGGACAGGGAAAGTTAATGTGAGGAGCTATGTCAGCAAAGTTTTGTAGATCATGGTAGGGATGCTTGTCTTCATTTTGGCGAGGACTTCGAGGAAAGACAGTATCGATCTTTCATGCTGTCTTGAGACCTGAGGAGATAGTCTAAAACTCTGGCTACCATCTTGCTACTAAATAAAGTCTGGGACTAAAAGCAATGGTTGGCAAAAGAGAAAGATAGTGAGAAAAATATTTATGAGATCTTTTTAACCCCAATTCCAGTTGCTCCTGAAGGTTGGTCTAGCCACCTGTATAATTTTAACCTAAATGAGCCAATAAATTCCCTATTTGAATAAGCCAAGTAAGTGCAAATGTCATTTACAATGGAAATGATACTGAATTCTATGGGAGGATAAACAAAATGTAACCCATGACTAAGATCTTTAGAAGAAAAATAACTTATATATCAGGATGATCGGGGTGTTGACTAAAATTCTCATTGTAATCATAGAGTTTATGAACACAGGTAAGAGAATCTTGAGAGCAGAAAAATAAAAAAGAAATATCAGAAGAGTTTCTATGTTCATGAGCTTCAATTTAAGGTGAAACACTAAGAAATAAATAGGAATAGATGTAAAGAGAATTAAAAATTATAGTCCTCGACTGTTTTAAAGTAACTTCCTTATTGTGACCAGAAATCTGGTTCCAAGGTTATCTTGTTCTCCTTTGTCTTGAGTTTGTATCTTTCATGAGCCTTGAAGTGGCAATTTTACAGGTGCATGAATTATAATATTCATGATTTCCAGCATTGTAAATGTACTCGGTAATTATAATTTTCATTGGCACAAAAGTTACAGGCTCCTGGGATTTGCTCAGTAAAATCGTTGCTATGCACCTCACAGAAGTGATTATCCCCTTTGTGGGAACTGAGGAATCTGACCTTAAATAACTTACATTCAGAAGTCAAAATTTTCCGGCCTTGTCTTCTCTGAACCCATTTATTAAAAACTCACCAAAATGTGGGTTTTGACTCAAGAGAGAAGAATGGATCCAGTAGGAGAAAACCCAGAAACGGGCACCGAGTAGCCATGCACAAGACAACGTGCTGGCCACGCTCAGAGGCTGGAGGCATAGCTCCTGTTCTCACAGACCTTGGAACTTGGGGCAGAGATAGAACAAACCCATGAAGAGTTAAATATCAGTATGAAGCAGTATGTAATAAGGGGTTCAAAAAGTCGTGCACATGATAAGAATTGAGGTACTAGAAGAGCAAGAATTCAGTGTGGGGTGGAATGCCTTCAGGCTAAGTACAATGAATGGGCAGAAGAAGTGAAGGGCTCCATGGGCAGAGAGATCTGTGTAAACAAAAGATCAGAGGGGGGATGACATCTGTAGGTAACTATTATAGGATAGTCTGGCTGAAGCAACGATTCTTATATATTTGGGGATGGTGAAAAGGTAGGCAAGACATGAAATCATGACCTACGAAATTTAGGCTTTATCTTGCAGGAAACGAAATACTGAAGACTGTTGAAGATCAAGGCGATGGAAATAGACCACCTCTCTTCCTAATATCAAAGCTATCATAGCTACTGATACAAGAAACTAGACTTGGTTTGTATGTGAAGTAATAAGCTTTTTGTTGATGAATGCAGTGTCAAATGAAAGGTGTAGTGTGTAGACACTAGAGAGGGTGGGACTGGGCCATGGGAAACCGAGGCCTTTTCACTTATTGAGCTAGGTTTGCATTTTAGATATCTTACCATAGCTGCTATGTGGAGGATGGATTTAACAAAGATGAAACTGGAAGGAACCCAGGGAGAAGGCCATTGCAAAACCCCAGGCAAAAGCTCAAGAGGGCCTTTTAATAATAATGATGATAGAAACAGGGAGAAGGGAACAGGTTCAAGAAATATTTAGGGCAATGTCATGAGGACTTGGTGATTATCATTGACTGTCAGGGGTAATGGGAAAGGAGAATTCTGGAATGACTCCCAGGTTTCTGGGTGAGCAGAACCATTAACCAGGGTGCAGGAAGTACAACTTTGAGAGGGGAAGATGATGGGTTCAGTGTTGAACACTGTGTAAATTGAGACCCCCTTGGGTGTAAGTCATGGAAACCCCCATCGAACTACTGTAGATGACTTCATGGGTTCACAAAACCAGACAATGGAAAGGTAAGGGTGGGTAGCAAAGACTTCACGACTATACTCTAAAGTCATTGGGACTTTCCTTTCTCTCTGGTTTTGCCTCTCTTTCCCTCTTCATGTTCTCCCTTTCCACTGGCTTCTGCCTAAGATTAGGGTTCATTTTCTCAAGGCACTCCAAGACGCAAGGGACATGTCCGCCTACAGTTCTGGATCTAAGAAGAGCTACACATTCTACTGCCACTTTGAAAAATTCCAAGAAAGAGGCCCCAAGGGATAAAAAATGGAATGAGATGGTCTAAGTCGCTGCTGTTATAAAGGCAGAGAAACTTGAGGCCACCTGCCATGTCTCCAGAGGGCTGACCACAATCCAGGTGCTTAATAGGAGTTCAATAAATGTTTATTAAATCAAAGGATAGTTAAGGGGCACTGTACATGAGTAAGATCACTTGGTTGCATACATTTTTGCTTATTATATAGACTACCACAAGGCAGTCCTCCATCACCCCTTCCCCAACTCATGTGCCAAAACATCACACACAGGCTGAATTTTTTTTTGAGAGAGAGAGAGAGAAGCACCAATTTCTGCAGCCATACTCCACTCCCAATGCCTGGGAAAGCTCCTTCTGGCTATAGGAGCCAATGGCTAGACTATACACTTTGCCTCTCACCAAGAATTCCTTCCTGCCCACCACCATCACCACTGCCACCATTGTCACCATAGAGATTCTGCCAGCAACTCGCCCTCCACTTCATTACCCACCACACCCTCAGTTAGGAGAGAAGGCCCTGATCCCTAGCAGACCAATTCTAAAGACCACAAAACAAACTTTAAACTGTCACAGTAAAGGCTGGGTCTTCTTCATAGTTCTAGTAAGTTCCTCTGAAAGCAAAAACCGAATGGGCACCTGCAACAGTTTTAACAATAAATAACAAAGACTAAGCTCAGCTTCCAAACCTTACACAGTGTGTCCTCAGTAATGCAGCACATGATATTTGTTTGCCTTTTGCCTAAACCTCAATAGTTTTATTCTGTTTTATTTAATTTCATTTGCTTAGGCTGTCAGGAACATTTATTCGGAGCTACTTTATTATGCATGGTGCCATAGTAAACACCAAGCAATGTACAAAAGCAGCCAAGTTTTCCCAGAGCACAAAAAGCGGAGTGACAAGAGCAATCATTATTTAATAAATCTGGATCAGACCCCTGCATGGCAGTCTCTGCATCCCAGTGCCCCAGAACCCCTGTCTGATCGCAGAGGGGCCCCGCACAGACTCGTAAATGGCTATGATCATTCTCTGTCCTACTTTATGGCGGTTTTCACTTGCTCATCATTTCATAAAGGATCTTGCTCTCCCTGCTGCTACTGTCACACCTCCTGTTATCTATCAGCACGTTGATGTGGCCTTGGCTATAGCTACACATTTATTTTGTTCCAACAGAACAGTGGAACCATTCACACACACACACACACACACACACACACACACACACACACACACGTGATGTACTCTATTTCTGGGCCACAAAATAACTCTACCCCTGGCCTCCAATTCATAGAGAACTCTAAATATACAGTTCTTTGTTCCACTTGCTTTTGATTACAACCCTCCTGCCAACGACTCTGGCACAGGTCTATAGAAACTACCTTAATATAATACTGTTAAAATCTCTAGGGGCTGGGCCAAAAGACCTTCTGGAAACCTTCAACCCTACCATCTCTGAGCCCTTCTTTCTGCCCCAGCCATGGTCCTCACACCAAGTTCATGTGCACCCTCTCCCCACTCATGGCTGTTGTTTCCCTCTTGAGTGCTCACTCTAAGGGGGGTCCTGGTTTCTCTAACAGCTCAGAAGTCTTGGGCCTGGAGTTGGGGTAGAGTTGGCTGGGCCTTTCAAAGGGGCCCATACCTGTCTGGATTCTCAGCAGACGAAGAATTTAGGCCTATGACCCTGGGGCTCCCTCTACACAAGGAACTTATGGTCAACTGATTGCACCTCAGAGCTATATTCCCAAGGAAACAACTTAAAATGAGTAGGCAGGTGCCCAAAAGAACTCTCAGAAATCAGTTTGACTCCCATGCTTTGTCTGAAGTTCTAAATGAGCTCTAGAACCTACCTAACAATACACAATGGCTTACATGGTACATATGGGAAAAGGAGCTCTAAGTTCCAACTGAGAACATACCCCTGCCTCTGCCATCAGCAGGAACAGGCCACTTTCACTTTCTGCAGCCTGCCAGCCCAACGGTAGGGAACCACGGGGCCTAGAGTTGTATTTTTAAGAAAGGGGTGTGGGAGGGGGAAGGGTGTGATTCTAGGAGAGGAAACAGGCTGAAGAGTTCAGAGGGATTGGGGCTGGAGGAGCCCAGCTGCCTTCTGGGTTTTAGGCTCAGGCTTCTTCCCTGAGCTTCAACCCAGCAGACAGGCCTGGCCTGTACTACACCTGTGCTGCTGCAGAGAGCAGCAGAGTTAGGGGTTCCGGTGGAAGAGAGGGGGTGGGAACTAAGGAAGAGGGGGTGGGGACTAAGGAAACCGTGTTGGTGGGTTTTCATGGAACATGAAATAAGGAGTTAAAAAAACTTTAAAAACTAAACCTAGATCACTAGTGTGATCAGTACTGGTTTTGTTAATGAGGTCAAATCAAATTTAATGCACTATATCTCGGCCTTCTGAAAAACAGCTCACAGAAATAGCCCCACTGGGCGTGGTCCTTTCCTAGACTTGAGAGCATGCTTGACCTTTGTCTATGTCCAATCTCTCTTATTTGCATTTTCATTATTGGCTAGTGTGGAGTCCAGGTAAATTTACTTACAAATCAGAAAATTTAAGTGTGGCAAATCAAGTATGAGCCTCTTTTATTTCCTGGGATCTGTTCAGAAAGGTCAAGAAAAAAATGTTTTCCTAGGTGGTGGAGTAGCGAGAAGGGTGACAAGTTGTGTTTATTTTTGTTAACCTTTGTTCAGAGGCTCAAAAGTAGCTTTTAAATGACAATAGTCATATGAAAGTGTTTCCTTGCATTGCGTGTGCAATTGGATTTAAATAGGGGTTGTTTTCTTTCATCTAAATCCACTCTCTTAATCTACATTTCAGATATTGTGGTGTTAATTATTTCCACAGGTCCATATACCATAATGAAAAGAGAGAAAAGATGATTTAGAAAGTTCACCAGATTCAGGAGAGGAACCAATGGACTATTTTAAGTGCCAGAATCCTAGCAGTTTAGGCAATGAATTAACAGATTAAATAGTTTCATGATAGCTACTTAGATTCAACAATACGTCCTAAAACTATTATGTGCTAGACCAATGCAGCGTGGGGGCATACATACAACAGTACCCTGCTCGGTCACATCACTTGTGTAGTGTTATAAGCCTCTATCCAGTTTACATGTATGAAAAAGTAGAGAACTCTGACATGTAACCAACTCCCAAACCAAGTGCCTCCTGCTATCTGAAATGAATGAAGTGGTAGGAACCCAGGTGAGCTCCAGGAAATGCTTATGATTTGAATAGACTGAAAGGTCACTTTGGATGTTGGAAATTAGCAAGAGCCCGAGTAAGGTTAAACTCAGCCCTTTCAAGAAGGAAGTAACTGGCCTGATTGAAGCTGGGAGTTTGTTTGTGACAATCGGGAAGCGACCCACGAAAGGGTCCAGAGAGGACAGATTTGGGGAAGATAACTCTGTCACTGGTGTGGTGGTTCATAGGAGAAAAAAAAGTATTGATTATGAGTTCACTGCAGTCTTCTGAGGGGGAGGCGGCAGGGTCGGCGGTGGTATGGTACCACGAAAATGAACAGAGAGATACAAAGGCATTGCAACGGAAATGCAGAGGCAACCTGCAGCTCAGGAGACAAAGTAGGGGGTGATTCATTTCCCTTTTAAATTTTTATCTTGAGTCTTCTCTTTTCTCTAGAGACATTTCCTCTCCATCTTTTTTTTTGTCTTATTTTAAATTTTATTTTGGAAAATTGGAAAGATAACAGAAAAACATCAAGAAGGCACTATGCTGTCACCCCTCAGAGATGATTTCAGATAACAACTGATACATTTTTTCCCAACCTTGATGGATGCATTTAGGTGTGCTTATTAAACAGGACGGATTAGGTGGCGTGCAAAGGTGAGGCAGCTTTATTCTTCCCCACTGCTGCCCTCGAGCCTGCTGCTTTGGCCCTTCATTCTCCGGCCTTAGCCACCATCCAGGCAGAGCCCTCAGCTTTCCTGTCAGTTTCAGAGAGTGGAGCCCTTTCAAGAGCAGGAATGGAAAAGTCCAGCTCAATGGAGAGCAAAGCAATGCTTCTCTCTTCCCTAAGCCCAGGCCTTTCTGTAACTTACGGACTTGGAGAGAAGGAGGTGACAGGGGTCTGGGCTTTCATTCTCCTTGCCTCACGCCAATCACTCCACGGAAAAACCCACATACTGTCACCCAAAGGTGAAAGCGGCCCGTGTTCCACTGCTGCCTTCCCTCTGTCGCACGGTTGTGGGCTGCTCCAGCCCCAGGCCTCAGGGCAGCACCAAACACACACGCACTTTAAATACTCCTTTCTGAGGAATCTCCGGTGGTAACAGTGATTAGTCGGCTTCTTTTCTATTTTCCTTCCTCCCCAATAATTTCTAGTAAATATTGTGGGACAGGGTCTTAAACTCTTTCTTAAAAATGAATGTAAAAATACTTGTTATCAATTATTCTCAGGTTTGGGCTTTGGCCAAAACTTCAACACAATAGAAAAAGTCCCGTTTCACATTCTAATAGACGCACACACAAATAATAATTGGGACCATATCACTGAGCCAGATAAAAGACACGTCACCAGAGAGAAGAGCACGGTTAAGCCAAAGGAAACAGTGGGTTAAGGCACTGGGCAGACAGCAAAATAACACAGAAACAAAAAGCAAATTCCGCTAGAGTTTTTTTCCTTAGTACTCTCTTCTACTAGTTTGATGCTTCTTTCTTCACCCTGAAATCCATACATTTTCCTTCCAGACTTTATTGCCTACATTTGGCTCCGTGTTCACTAAATCCCTTCATCTCTCCCTCCTGAATTCACTTCATCACTTCTACTGGCTTGGCCATAACCCAGATGGTTAATGCAGGGATCCGTGTCTTTGTATGTGATTGAATGTGCTCATTTTTCCCATTCCGCTCACTGCCAACACACGCATGCTCCCCTTTATGGATTCATCCCGCATGCTATCACAAAATTAATATTCCCAAAACACTACATCCATCCCTTTAACGATGTCCTCTTCCTCTTCACAAGCCCTTACAGTAGCTTCAGGGCCCAGCCCATTTACCTGAGAGAAGCTAACATGATGATGAAAATGTTATTTCAGGCAGCCCTTACAACTCTGCTTAGTAGGTATAATCTCCATTAGATAGGGGGGAAACTGAGGTTGTATGAAATTAAATCACTAGTATATAACATAGGTGGTGGAGCTGGGATTTAATCCCTATTCAGCCTGAATCCTTATACAAGAAACCAGCCTCAAAATAGAGTCTAAATGCCTTATCCTTTTTCAGACTTCCAAGCTTTGCTTCCTCCCATTGCCGTACATCTATCTCTCACTTGCATGAAGTTCATCTGCTCACCTCCCAATCCTGCCAGCGCTCCTACAAGCCTGCGAGCTTCTCTTTTGCCTTCATTTCTGGGGGTATTTCTCACCAATGCCCTGCCTTCCCCCTTCTTTTCCCTGTTTAGAGTTCGCCTCCCCTATCTTTGCCTAATTTCACTTCCTCCACAAAGACTTTCCTGATGACCTCACAAAACTATTTCCTTTCAAAATGCAGAAAATATGCTTCTCTGATATCCATTTGATTATTAGATTATTGATTTCCAGGCCTATGTGTGTTTTAACTTTTGACCATCTTGCCAACTAGATTGTAAACATCTTGAAGTCAAGTCCACTATTTATATTTCCTTGTATTCTCACATGCTTAGTCCAAGGCTTTATAAGAAGAAATTAGTCAATACTTGTTGATTCATGTGTATCTTCTCCAATCTGCGGTATTAGGAGACACAATACTTAAAGAGATGTGCCCACCTCTTGGTAAAATGTTAATTCAATTTTAAGACTCTCAAATCTTTGGACTTTCCTATTAGGATCAGGAATTTTCATGAGTGAAGATAATATGAATTGTAAAATTCAGAGATACATTGGGAAGTTTTCACTCTCATATATGTAGCTCACCTTCTAATAATAATGCAGAGGGAACTTAGTACAATATTCCAAACTTGGGAGGTGTCACTGATATGATATTTAATAATAGTTCATAGCATCTAAAGAAACAAAAAATCTATTTTAGAGGACATTACATTAACCTTTTTAGCATTATTGTTCACTTTCTAGTAGATCTTACAATATTATTTGACATAATAAATAGAAGTTACTAAGAGGCCAATTGTTTTTAGAGAATGTGGAAAAATCATCTGAAGATTGTTTTATTTGGAGAGTTTAGAGCATCTGTTTCAACTGACATTGCTTTGAAAATTGCCCAGAACTTTGAAGATGATAAATGTTTATGATTTGCATCCACATTGTTACTAACACAATAGCCTGTTAAATCCCTTGCTATGAATATTAACAGACTGCAGGCCATTCACATTATTTATCAAGGGGGAAACAGACATTATACACAAATTTTAATCGCCCCTATGGCATCAACAGTCTGAAAATGAAACATAAAAAAAAATGTAGCCTTGGGGAAGTTTTGTGGTGCAATGACTTTAGTGCAAACCTGACCATAGGGACCAACCAGTTCCTCTATCACAGTTGCACAGGGCCCTAAATAAAATAATGGTTTCAACCCAGGTCCTCATGGACAGTTGGCATATTTTAAAACTCATTATATCCACTGTAAATTCAATAATTCCTACACATGACCCAAAATAGAGAAGTCAGACATTAGACTGATGTGGAAAGTATGTTTCATGCTTATCCCTAAGAGGAGTTTTCCCAGACAACGTTCAAATATTCTGCAAAAAACTAGAAGAAATGCTACCATATTCTATATACCTAGAGCAATTAACCCTCTAATATTGCAAAATGAGCATCAAATTCGCTTCTGAAAGTTAAATTATTGTAAAATGTAATTTTAAGAAAAAATTTTAAGAAAAAATTAATCTGATAAAAAAATTAAGAAGAATGAAGAATGAAAATATTAGGATTTTTTTTTTCTCAACTAGGAGTCCTTCCTGTTCTCTCAAGAACCAGTAACCTGAGGGAGAATATTTAGCAGGGAGATTTACAAATGATGGTCTGAGTAAGAGAAACCAGCCAATAGGATGCCTGGGAAATTAAGCTAAGACTAAGCAAGTTGCAAAACCGAAGAAGAGGACTGGCAGTAAGACTCATGAGAAAGACTAAACAAGAGAAGAAGCCTTCAGATTCAAGCCGCAACAGAGGCCACCAAAGATTATGAAACCCCAGAGTTATTTATTCTGACTTGCTCTGCTTGCAGCTCTCGCTGCCGATGGCATTACCTGGCTGCTCAGGTCAAAACTTTGGAGTAAGCTGGCACTGTCTTCAAAACTATGAGGTCTGTCTAGAAAGTATCCAGCCATATAATATGAAAAATAGAGACACTGAAGAAGATACAAAAATACAAGAAACATTGTACAGAGGACAATGACACCTCAGTCCCCTTCAAAGTACGCACCTTGGGACCTCACATGGTTCTCACAATTGCCATCAGCTGCCCCATCGTATTTTCCTGAATTTCATTGATGGTCTGAAATCTCTTCCCTTTCTAAGGTGATTTGAGTTTTGGGAAAAGCCAGAAGTTGCAGGGTGTCAAATCAGGGCTGTAGCGGGGCTGAGTCACCTGTAGCGGGGCTGAGTAACCTGGGTGATTTGAGGTTTTGCCAAAAAACTGCACAAGATGTGATGCATGAACAAGCACGTTGTCCTGATGAAGCTGCCAATCACTAGTTGCCCATAGCCGTGGCCTTCTGAATCATCCACATAGTTTCCATGCAGGAGTGTTCAAACTTAACACAAAATCTGATGCAGATTCATTGCTCTACTTGCTCAGTTATTTTGAATGTGACAGCCACAGAGTACTCATGCTCACTCAACAGCGTCTACAACCCCCACTGCCTAGTACAGTGAAGTTGTCATTGTTCACGCATGTGCATACTAGTCCACTCTCCTTAGCTTCCGGGTTACACTGATGTTGCACAAACCATTCTCATTATATTAACAATGGCTGGACATTTTCCGGAGACACTTCGTATGTCCCGAATCCTACAGCTTTTTATGACCCAGCTCCCATTCATGCTTCCTACAGTAAAAAATCTCAACACCTTCAAAAAATATCACTTCTTTGCCTAAAACCCAGCAATGGCTGCTCACTTCACACAGGGTAAAACTAAAGACCTCAAAATGGCCTACAAAGTTCTGCATGATCAGCTCCCAACTTAGGCCTTTGCTGCAGATACAACGCTCTTTCTGGACCTTGCTTCCCCCAAGTTTCCGCTTGACTTGCTCCTTAATCTCCAGTCTTTGCTCAGACACTACCTTCTCAGCCAAGCCTCCCCTGACCACCCTGTTTAAAACCGTACCATGCCCCAGGCTTCTGCAGTCCATACCCTCCTCACCCTTCTTGTTCCTTTTTTCAAAGCACTGTCACCTTCTAACATACCGTATAATTTACTTATATTTACTGATTGTGTGTGTCCCCTTGCTAGAACGTGTAAGTTCCACAGGAACAGAAATCTTTCCTTTGTTCACTAATATATTCCAGATACTTAAGACAGTGCCTGGGACAGAGTAGAAGTAAAATACTTACCTGCTGAATACATGAATCCCCATTTATCTGTGAAGAAACTGAGGCACAACAGGGTAAGCGATTTGTCAAGCTGAGAAGTAGCAAATTCCCCTTTGTTTCCCATTGTCTCCAGAAGACCTATGGTGTGGGTTAGAACTTAGTGAGATGCTGAGTTCTGAACTGATGAACCTCCAAATTTAGAAAAACCAACACTTCACAATGATTCAATTTTAAAGACAAGTAGACCATTAGAAATGGAGTAAAATCCAGCAGAGTAAAGAACCCCAAGTCATGTCACCCAGAATAAGGGCAGGTAGACCTTGACTGGGTGGCTCAGTTGGTGAAAGCATTGTCCAATATTCCAAGGTTGTTGGTGTAACCTCCTTGTATGTCAGGGCACATACAAGAAGCAACCAAGGAATGCCTAAGTAAGTGGAACAACAAATCAGTGCTTCTCTCTCTCCCTCTCTCTCTCTTTTTCTCAAGTCAATAAATAAAAAATGTTTAAGTAAATAAGGGCAGAAATTAAAGAATGTAATTACTTATGTTTATTAATCAAAATTTTTACATCCTTTATTGTTAAACACAAGCTTAAAATGTATTCAAAACATGTTGTTTATTTACAATGTATTATCAGATTTCCTATTTAATCTTATAAAGAGATTTTCTTTAGGCTGTCTACCAGCTATTTATTTACTTATTCCAGATTCATTTTATTATTTTTCTTTTTCCCTGTTTTCTATAATTTGCACTTCTTCAGTTTTTCTAGTTTCTTTTTAATCAATTTTTCCTGTTTTGTATATTTTATGTAGTATGTGCTATATAGCTTATCCTTCTGTGTCATTGAGCTTAACTCTCTATTTAGTCAATTAAATTCTTTCTTTCTTAACTTCTTGGTGCCTATGTATCACTTTTCTTGACTGTACTTTTTGTGATAAGTTACATTAAAGCATTTTAAATCAGTTCCATATAAATTTGGGGGACAATTCTGCTCATTTTTCTCCTTTTATGTTGAATTCTGAATTTTTTTTAATTGAGATTGCCTTCCCCTTTCTGTTTATGTTTGATTATTCCATGATTAGCAGAGGGATTTACAATTAAGGTCTAAGTAACAGGAACAAGCCATCTCTGTATCTTTTACTTCTTTTTCTTGCTTTATTTCTTTGATTAAAATTCCCAGTATTTTGATGATTTAGAGTGATAAGAATGGACATCTTTGCCTTGTTCCCAGTCTTAGGGGGAAAGCATTCACTCTTTTACCATTAAGTATAATGTCAGCTATAGATTTTTTTTGTAAATATTCTTTTTTATTTTAGTTTATTTTAATTGTTGTTCAAGTACAGTTTTCTGCCTTTTACCCCCACCCCAGCCCGACCCCCCGCCATGTAAATATTCTTTATCAAGTTGTGGAAGTTTCCTTCATTCCTAATTTTCTGGGAGCTTTTACCATGAATGGATATTGGATGTTGTGATGTGCTTTTTATGCATCAATTGATAGGAAATTATAATTTGTCTTCTTTAGACTGCTGATATGGGAGATTACATAGATTGAAATACTGAAATATAATTAACACACAATAAAAGTCACATTTTTTTTAAAGTGTGGAATTTCACAGTTAATGTATTCACTAGGTTTTGAACCATCGCCAGCATACTTTCATCACCCCCAGAATAAAATCTTCAGCAGTTACCTCCTTTCTCTTCACTCCCTAGTTCCTGGCAACCACTAATCTACTTTCTGATTTTTATATATTTGCCTATTTTGGATATTTATATAAATAAAGCCAAACAGCATAGGGCCTTTTATGACTGACTTCTTTTACTTAGCATAATGCTTTCAAGGTTCATCTTGGTTGTAACATATATCAGTATGTCATCCTTTCCATTGTAGTAATAAGTCATATTTTATTTATTCATTCATCAGTTGATAATTTTTAGGTTGTTTTCACTTTTTGGCCATTATGAATAATGCTGAAATGAACATAAGTTTTCTATTGATGGACATTTAAATATTGTACCAAGTTTAAATATAAGAAGGAAATACCACTTGATGATGTAAGATTCTTTTTACATGTTGCTAGATTCGATTTTTTTTTTTTTTTTTGTATTCTGGTGAGATTTTTGTGTTGAGGCTCATTAGAGATTTTGGTCCAATTTTTTGTTTCCTTTGTATTGTCCTTGGTTTTGGTATGTATACTAGCCTCATAATATGATTGCAAGGTATTCCCTCCTCTTCTGTTTTTCTGGAAAACATTGTATAAAATTGATCTTACCATTTAACTATTTAATGTAATTCTCCAGTGAAATCATAAAATTCTGGAGATTTCTTTTATATTTATGAGTTCAGTGTCCTTAATTGTTTTAGAAATATTCAAATTGTCTATTTCAGCTTTGTTGAACTTTGGTATTCTTGTAGTTTTTAACAAATTGATTATTTTCTTCCAAGTTTTTGAATTTATGAACATAAAATTGTAGTATTCTTCTTTTAATGGCTGAAGGATCTATCCTAGCTTGTTTCATTATTGATACTGGTGATTTCTGTGTTCTCTGTTAGTCTTGCTAACATATTATCCTTTTGTGCTGGCTGGTGTGGCTCAGCGGTTTGAGCACTGGCCTGTGAACCAAAAGGTCACCAGTTCAATTCCCAGTTAGGGTACATGTCTGGGTTGTGGGCCAGGTCCCCAGTTGGGGATGTGCGAGAGACAACTGATCAGTGTATCTCTCGCACATCCATGTTTCTCTCCCTCTCTTCCCCCCTCCCTAGCCCTCTCTAAAAGTAAATAAATAAATAAATAAAAATGTCCTTTAAAGGTTTATCAATTTTGTCGATTCTTTGTGAAAGAAGAGTTTCTTGCATTGATTTTCTTCTCTAATGCTTTCCTATTTTCAATGTCATTTATTTCTGCTGTATATTAGTTCCTTTTTTCTGCTAGTTAGGGTTTATTTTGCTCTTCTTTTTCTTTTCTTTTTGAGATAGGAAATTACATCATTGAGTTGAGACTTTTTATTTTATTAAATTTACTGAGGTGACATTGGTTAATAAAATTATATAAGCTTCAGGTGAAGAGTTCTATAATATATCATTTGTATATTGTATTGTGTATAAAGAAGACTTTTCTTCTTTTGTAATATGAGCATTTAGTGTCATAAATTACTCTCTCTACTCCGCTTTCACTGTGTCCCACAAATTTTGATGTTGCATTTTCATTTTTATTCAGTTTGATGTATTTTATTTTCCCTTGGGACTTTCTCACTTACCTGTAAATTGCTTAGAATTGTGTTGTTTAATTTCCAGGCATTTAGAGATTTTCTGTTCTCTTTCTGCTATTGATTTCCAGTTTGACTCTGTCATGGTCAGAAAGCATACTGCATATGATTTCAATTATTCTAAATTTGTTTTACATCTCAGGATACGGTCTATGTATGTGAATATTCCATGGGCACTTGAAAAGAATCTCTCTTCTGCTGTTCTGTGGAGAAGTTTATGAGTATCCGTTAGATTCTGTTAGCTGATGATATTATTAAGGTCTATATTTTTGCTGATTTCCTGTCTAATGGTCCCATCAATTACTGAGAAAGGGATGTTGGAGACCCCAACTATAATTGTGCATTTTTTATTTCTCGTATCAGCTTTATCAGTTTTTTGTTTTTTGGTTTGCTTTCCACATATTTTGAAGCCCTGTTGTTTGGTACATATACATTTAAGATTGCTGTGTCATTTTCGCAGACTGATCCTCATGTAAATAAACATTATCAGGCTCTGTGCTATGAAGTGAGATAGTCCCAGGCAGTCTGTGATCAGAGTATACATATAATTCTAACTAAATATTATAAATTTGTAAAAGAGGTTTTTCTGCTTTTTTTTAAGTAGACTATTTTTAAAAATCAGTTTTAGGTTCACAGCAAAACAGCAGAAAGTACAGGGAGTGCCGTTCTGTGCCTTGACTCCACCCATATGCACAGCCTCCCCCACTACCAACATCTTACACCAGGGAGGCACCATTGTCACAATCTATGAGGCTAAGTTAACACATCATTATCATCCAAAGCCTATAGTTTATAGCAGGGTTCACTCTTCGTACTGTATATTCTATGAGTGGACAAATATATATGGCATGTATCTACCATTACAGTTATATACAGAATAGTTTCACTGCCCTAAAAATCCTCTTTGACCCACCTGTTTATCCTTCCCTCCCCCTTAATCCCTGGCAACTGCTAATCATTTTATGGTTTCCTTACAAACCAGAGACTTTTTAAAAAATATATTGTATCGATTAAGCCATTAATGGTGTCCCAGTATTCCCCCTTTTGCCCCCTTCTACCCAGTACTCCCCTTCCCTCCAGCAATCTCCCCCCATCTTAGTTCATGTCCATGAGTCATGCATGTAAGTTCTTTGGCTCCTCCGTTTCCTATACTGTTCTTAACATCCCCATCTATTTTGTACCTACCAATTTATATTTCTCTCTTTCTTTTTTAGATTTTATTTATTTAGTTTCAGAGAGGGAAGGGAGGGAGAAAGAGAGAGAGAAACATCAATGTGCAGTTGCTGGGGGTCATGGCCTGCAACCCAGGCATGTACCCTGACTGGGAATCGAACCTGCAACACTTTGGTTTGCAGCCCGTGCTCAATCCACTGAGCTGTGCCAGCCAGGGCATATATTTCTTTTTTTAAAAGATTTCATTTATTTATTTATAGAAGGGAAGGGAGGGAGAAAGAGAGGAAGAGAAACATCAATGTGTGGTTGTCTCTCGTGCACTTCCCTAGTGGGGACCTGACCTGCAACCCAGGCAAGTGCCCTGACTGGAAATTGAACTGGTGACTCGTTGGTTCACAAGCTGGCACTCAATCCACTGAGCCATACCAGCCAGGGCCCAATTTATACTTCTTAATCATTACACCTTTTTCTCCATTCTCCCCTTTCCCCCTCCCAACTGATAACCCTCCAAATGATCTCTATATCTATGATTCTGTTTCTGTTCTGCTTGTTTGCTTAGTTTTTAGATACAGTTGTTGATAGTTGTGAATTTGTTGCCCTTTTAATGTTCATAGTTTTGATCTTCTTTTTCTTATGTAATCCCCTTTAACATTTCATATAATAACGGCTTGGTGATGATGAACTCCTTTAGTTTTATGTTGTCTAGGAAGCTCTTTATTGGCCCTTCCATTCTAAATGGTAGCTTTGGTGAATAATCTAGGTTGTAGGTCCTTGCTTTTCATCACTTTCAATACTTCTTGTCACTCCCTTCTGGCCTGCAAAATTTATTTTGAGAAATCAGCTGACAGACTTATGGGAACTCCTTTGTAGGTAACTACCCGCTTTTCTCTTGCTGCTTTTATAATTCTCTCTTTAAACTTTGGCATTTTAATAATTATGTGTCTTAGTGTGGTCTTCTTTGCATCCAACTTGTTTGGGACTCTCTGGGCTTCCTGGACTTGTATGTCTATTTCCTTTGCCAAATTAGGAAAGTTTTCTTTCATTATTTTTTCAAATAAATTTTGGATTTCTTGTACTTCCTTTTCTTTCTGGCACCTCTATAATTTGGATGTTGGTATGTTTGGAGATGTCCCAGAGGCACCTTGTACTATACTCGTTTTTTCAAATTCTTTTTTCCTCTTGCTGTTCTGATGGAATACATTTTTCTTCTTTATGTTCCAAATCATGGAGTTAATTCTCAGCTTCAACCCCTCCACTGTTGTTTGCCTGTAGATTTTTACTTCACTTAATGTAACCTTCATTTCTGCCTGGGTCTTTTTTATGTTATTGAAGTACCCAATGAGTTCCTGGAGCCTCCTGATAACCACAGTTTTGAACTCTGCATCTGATAGGTTGCTTCTCTCCATTTTTGTTTAGTTCTTTTTCTGGAGTTTTGTTCTGTTCTTTTACTTAGGCCATATTTCTTCGTCTCCTCATTTTGGCAGCCTCCGTGTGTTTGTTTCTGTGTATTACATAGAGCTGCTTTGACTCCCGGTCTTAGTAGCATGGCCTATTGTAGAAAAGCGCACCTGTAAGTTGTATGGGGTGAAACCTTAGGTAATCGCCAGGGTGGGACAACTCATGTCGCTGCTCTGTGGCTCTGTGTGGGGGAGGGCTTGGAAAGGGGGCAATGCCACTGCCTGGCCTCTGCAGTTTTGCTGAGGAAGCTGTCTCCCAGCACTGATGCCAGCCACTTCACTTTCTTCCCATATGCCACTGATGCCTTTTCAGCTGTTGACCTGGTGCTGAATCCCAAAGCCAGAGAGTCTGTGTGTTAAGTTCATTGCATGCCCTTTAATAGGACTCTCCTGTGAGTCCTGCAGTTTCTTCTGCCACCCCAACCTCCACTGGTGTTTACAGCCAGAAGTTAGGGGGACATAACTTCATGGCACTGGAACACTGGGCTGGGTGGTCTGTTCTAGGGCTGGGGTCTCTTGCTCCTGAGGTATCCCTCCTGATTTTTATCCGCCACACGTGCACGTGGGCCCACCCGTTCTGCATTCCCATGCCTCTCCATCTTTCTGCGCCTCTCGGCAGGCCTCCACCCTTCCCCACACGTCTCCGCCCCTCCCCCCATCTGGACGAATGTGGCTTCTTCAAATCCTTGGTTGCCGGACTTCCACACAGCTCGATTTTCTGACATTTCTGAGTGATGTTTGTCTTGTAGTCTAGTTGTGATTTGTCTGTAGTTGTGCAGAGACAAGGCATGTTTACCTACGTCTTCGTCTTAATTAGAAGAAAACCAGCTATTTTTAACCAAACATATTATATTAGTTAAGATAGATTAACTGCTATAATAAATGTACTCAAAAATATATAATACTTCAACTTGATAAAAATACTTTTGTCGTACAAAAAGTCTAGAACAGGTATATCCACACGGTCATTCGGGCTCCTGCCATCTTGTGGCTCTGCCATCTTTACCGTGTGGCTCCTGTGGTCATCACATTCATCCACATCACAGTCGGGGAAGGAATGTAGAAGAAAATGTGTAAGGGGTTTTTAAGGGTCGGGAATTGGTGTCAATTGGTAAAGCACAGTCTTATGGCTACTCCCAATTGCAATGTAGGCCAGGAAACGTAGTCTGGCTGTGCGCGCAGGAAGTAGATGAAAGGGGTTGGTGAACATGTAGCCGGTCTGTGTCACAGGTCTATGGAGCCAGACGGATCAATGGACAGACTTTAGTGGGCTGATTAGGCATTCAGAAGATACACGCAAAATGTTGCCCTCATGTGCGTTTTCCTGGGGAGAGGGAAAGAAGGACTAGCCCTGATTGTTGTATTGATTAGGAAAGTAGTATAGTGGCTGAAGTCACGTTTAAACTGAGGCTTTAAAATTGGTAGAGATGGTCAGGGTGGGGATAGAGGTTTGAATGGCTGCCGGAAGGCCTCTAGGGCCAAGGCCAGGAGTGCTTGAGGAAGAATGGCATAAAATGAGAGGCTAAAGAGGTACACAGGGCCCAGATACAGGAGACCTTTTAGAAGTTATGTTCAGAAATTGAGATGTCATCTAAGGACAAGAAAAGGGGTTTTAAGCAGGGAAGCGGAAGGAGTAAATTTGAATTAAAATGATTCCACCTGCAGAATGGAAAACAACTTGGAGGAGAGCAAGACTAGATGTAAGAATATTGTTTTGTGGGCTACCGTAATAGTTCACGGTCTGAGTGACAGGCCTAGACTATGGTCACGGTGGTAAAGAAGCAGAGCGGTACGTAGATTCGAGAGGCAGGACCCACAGGATTTAGTCTTTACAGGATATAGAGATGAAAGAAGTCCAGAATGTCTACCAGGCTTTTGGTTAAAGGAGTTGAATAGACAGTAGTGCTGTCTAATACTGAGCTAAAAAGCTAATTTTAACTGACGTTTCGGTTTGGAATGCTAAGCTCATATTGAGGTTTTATTTGAATGGCCAAGTGGAGCCATTCATAAAACACTGGGATTTATAGGTCTGGATGTCACTAGAGAGATCAGGAATGACAATGCAGATCTGGGAATTATTAACAAAGTAACAGAAATCTTGAGGATAGGTGAGATTTTTTAGGTCAGATAACTGTAATCTTAAAAATAGATAAGATTTTTAGGCCCAGAGTATAGAATAAACAGAAAGCAGAACCAAGGTAGATCCTTGATAAATACCCAGAGACAGAGACACTAAATTTGTCAAGGAGACTGAGGCACGCACTCGACTGTAGAAGTGGGAAGAAAAGCAGAGGGAAGGGCAAAGGAAGAGAGTGCTTGGAGGAGCAATCGGTTAAGCCGGATAAGGATAGAAAGTGCTCACTGGATTCAGCACAACAGGAGGATAACTCCAGCGAAGCGGCAAGAGCCCAGTGCACTGACAAGTGCAGTAAGGACAGCAGATGGCTATTGGAACAGACGATTTGGAGCACAGAAGAAATAGTGGTGACAAGGGGATATGTGCCATCAAGGAAGAGTTTCTGTTTGTTAATAAAGGAGGGATGTAAGTATGTTTATGTAACAATTTTGAGCACTTGGAAAAATGTTACCACAGTGTGGAAAGTCTGGAATTCTAGGTAGGAGACTTTTTTCTTATGCAATTGGGAGCCATTTCAAATGGAATGACATGTTTATTGTCATGCTGTAGGAAGACTTATCTTGGAGCTGGGAACTGTTGATCCCAGGGGACATCCTACCCCAGGGAAACTTAATCCTGCCTGAAAATGAAGCAGATGGTTAGCCTTGGGTTCTAGGTGAGGCTGTCAGCGGAAGCTTTCACCACGCTTTTCTAGCAGTCTTTATGGCTTTGCTTCAAACTTGCTGTCTAATTATCTCAGTTTTCTTACTAGGACAAACATTTGTTAAGCTTCGTTTAGTTTCCAATTGTTCCAACCTTAATATCATTACAATCAGTTTTAAAAGGCTAGTTCTGCAGTTAGCCTAGTAGTTGATAAAAATGTAGCTAATTCTGTAGCTAATGTGGTTTTCTGTTTTAACATACTTAAAGCAACCCTCCTGCCTCAGTGTATCAACCTAAACTATAAACAGCAAAATAGGAATGAAAGAGAAATCCCACTCAGGTGCAAATTATGTGTCATGTGGCTGGAGGAGGGCAGAAGGGATGGTGTTGTTTACTGGGTTTAAATGAAAGAATCCCAGTCATATATTTAGAGCAAAAGCAAATCTTAAATTTGCTCCATAAACAAGATTTAATACAAGACAGTGAACCCAAAGGGAAAGGTGTGCAAGCTTCAATATCTCCTGATTTGTTCAAAAATCACAATATTGATCAAATATATATTAATACATGAATGTATGCATTTGTATATGGAAACTTATGAAACCTCATTTATTATGTGAGAATGAAGCAGGAAACAATTTTTACATTATGAACAACTAAATCACACCATTTAGCATTTTTAAAAACCTTAGCTGAATAAATCTTATCTACATGATTCTATTCTTTACATCTCCCCCTCTCAAAAAAAAAATGTATAGTGAACTATCACTACACTATAGCTTTTGCTTTGGGTCCTTACAAAGAGAGCATAAGACCAAGGAGGGAACATTAATTGACAAGTCTCATGAAAAGAGATGAAGAAAGGACCATCTGAGATTTCATTTGTAATTCTACTACCCATTTCCTCCCGATGACCAACATATTCTAGAAGTGGCCACTGCACCTTTTTTTTCTCTTTCTCCCTGATTTGCTTTGCTAGATCTACCAGTCAAATAATGGTTATTGTTTAAACTGAAATATCAGACAGCAAGAGTATTTGTATATTCAATAAGTAAATGTCTAATTATATAAGCTAGTTGCTGGTACATTAAAAAAAGATTCAGTACCTTTATAAGACACCATGAAATATTATGTTCTTGAAGCAGAAATACTGTAGTAAAATTAGTAAAAACAAAAAAAATATGCCTAACTGGGAAGGGGGTGGGGACAACACTTTTCAGTAGAATTAATAGCAAGATTCCTTTTTAAACCCATAACTCAAACTCTGTGTTCTCAACCCTGAATAAGTTTTCAGAACCTGTGTAGCTTTTTAAAGACACGTACAGGTCCTCCCTCCACATCTACTAAATCCAGGGAATGCAGAGTTTCCTTCTCCAGGCTCTGCATTTATCTTTTCTACCGGCCCTTCTTCATCCTGATGTACAATCAGGGTTGAAATCACCGTTCCAGAGCCTATTGCTACAAATGAGTTGTTAGAGAAGAAACATACAGAATTTTATGAGGACCAGGACACTTAACAACAGGAAAGATTTTAGTGTTACCTAAATTTCTCTAGGCCTCTAATTGGAGGAGTAGCATAAGTTGTAGGGTTGGGAACACGGTCATGAAGGCGCGCACGCGCACACACACACACACACACACGACATAGTTAAGTCTTCTCTTGGGTATCCTAGACAATTCAGAAAATTGGTGCTCGTCCCAAGTTCACTCTAACTTTGAAGCAGCAAGACACAATAAATCCAAGGTAGAAAAAGTCCCAAATTACAACTCAAAAACCAAGAGGCTTGGAACTGCTAGAAGTTCTTCAGTACTTGATACTATGCCTAGAGTGAACCGAACTGAATTGAGATGTGTTGTGAGCGCATATAAGCATAAAGTACAGTTTTCAAAGACTTAGCTTGAAAAAAAACTATACGATGTCACTAATAATTTCATATTGATTGAACGTTAAAATATTTTGAATTATTGCACTATTTATTAAAAGTTTCTTTTCTCAATGAGGCCACTGGAAACCTTAACATTACACTATTTGCTCGTATTGTATCTAGAGTTAACACTAACCTGGGGAGACTACTTCCCTGGGCAGTACCATGGGAAGGATATCTAGAAGGAGGAAACGATTTAATTTTTTTTAATAGCCCCTAAGAACTGAAGTTAAGCATTTAAGGCTTCTGATGTACCAGCCGGCTTCACATTGGAAGCCCAGCCAGCTGGACGTGGGGGCGGGGCCCTGCCCCAAGGGAGGAGCGTTCACCGGTCGTGCAGGGAAGGCCCAGGAGCCACGCGGCTCAGGAAACCACCCCCGCGATTCCATAGGAGGACACCCCACTGGCCCTCCCTTGGACTCTCCTTAGACCCTTAAAATGAAAAAAGGAAATCTCTTCCTTAAACTAGGAAAACAACGCCCTCGGGCCAAGTCTACGCTCCATTCCAAGGCGGCTCCCTCAGTACGCTAAAAAAAAACCCCGACTCAGGTGGACCAGAGGCTGTTGGGGAGAGGAACCAAAGGAAGAAACCTTGGTCTCCGCTTCTACTGTACACGCCTGCGCAAAAATCCCCTACTTAGTCTCCAGTTTCAGCCTTAGCTACAGCGCTCCTTCGTCCCGCCTCCTTTCCCCGCCCCCACCTGGGGGCGTCACAAAGAGTGACGTGTAAATCGAACAATCACAGTCCCTCTCGTGAGCCAGTAAAGAAAGGGGAGGGAGGAGAGGGGGGAGGGGAGAGGACTTAAGGAGAAGCCTTAGGGGCGAGCTCTTCCCAGTCACCCAATCAGAGAGCTCCGGGGCGGAGCGGGGCGGGGCCCGAGAAGAGGGTTGGGGGGGTGGGGGCTAGGGAAAGGACTTAGAAGGCTGCGGGGAAGAGAGGGCGGACTCCCAGAGATTAAAAGCGCCCAATCAGACGCGCGGACTTCATTCTGAGAGCGGCGTGGGGCGTCGCCGCCGCCGCCGCGCGCGCCGGGGGCTGGTTAAGGCCATGAAACAAAAGAAACCCTGAGAGGGGAGCCGCTGCCACCTCCAGCAGCCCGCCCCGCTGCGGTCCCCACCCACCCACCCTAGTTACCTACCTCTACCTCCTACCCCAGCCCCTCCACCCCGCCCTCTCCGGTCTCCCGGCGGACCTGGCGCTCCCCAGCCCGGGTCGCCTGCCCTGCCACCTCCCCAGAGGAAAGGTGTTTGCGCGCTGAACAGGGCCCGGGCCCTGTCCGCCATGGGGCTCGCCGCCCGCCTCGCCTGACCCGGCCGCCGCCGCCGCCGCCGCCATTGACAGCGCGCCGCCGCGATGCCGAGCGGCAGCTCCGCGGCCCTGGCCCTGGCGGCGGCCCCGGCCCCCCTGCCGCAGCCGCCCCCGCCGCCGCCGCTGCCGCCGCCCGCGGGCGGCCCGGAACTCGAGGGGGACGGGCTTCTGCTAAGGGAGCACCTGGCCGCGCTAGGCCTCGACGACCCCAGCCCGGCGGAGCCTGGCGCTCCAGCGCTGAGGGCCGCGGCGGCGAAGGGCCAGGCCCGGCGGGCGGCGGGGCTGTCTCCGGAGGAGCGGACTCCGCCCGGCCGCCCCGGGGCCCCTGAGACGGCCGAGCTGGAGATAGAGGAGGACGAGGAGGGGGAGGAAGCGGAGCTGGACGGAGATCTTCTGGAGGAGGAGGAGCTGGAGGAGGCAGAGGAGGAGGATCGACCGTCGCTGCTCTTGCTGTCGCCGCCCGCGGCCGCCACCTCCCAAACTCAGCCGATCCCGGGCGGGTCCCTGGGGTCCGTTCTCCTGCCCGCCGCCGGCTTCGAAGCTCGGGAGGCGGCCGCGGCGGCGGGGGTGCTCTACGGAGGGGACGATGCCCAGGGCATGATGGCGGCGATGCTGTCCCACGCCTACGGCCCCGGCGGCTGCGGGGCGGCGGCGGCCGGCCTGAACGGGGAGCAGACGGCCCTGCTGCGGAGGAAGAGCGTCAACACCACTGAGTGCGTCCCGGTGCCCAGCTCCGAGCATGTCGCTGAGATTGTCGGTCGCCAGGGTGAGTGCGGGGAGAGGGCTTTATCTGGGCATGGCCCCGGGCGTGGGTGGAGAGGCAAAAGAGGAGAGCTGGGAACAAAAAGGCGAACCTGGAGAGTTCCCCAAGTCCGCTGCGAAGGGGTTGGGGAGGAACCGAGGGTCGACGAGAGGAGATGGGTCACCTTTCGAAAACCCTCGGTGTTCCTCTCGTTTTGCATGATAAAAGGTGTTAAGTTTCTCCAGCCACCCAGTCCAACCGTGTTCACTTTACTGGGGCTGTATTCGTGGAACACCAGACTGGCGTGGCACCAAAAACCTCAGTGAGGTGGTAAAAGGTCGGGTCGATTGTGCATTCGGTGTTGTGCACGCAAAGGGCGGAGATTGCAAGTTTACCCCCACAGTGTCTGTAAAAGCGCTCAGCTTCTTTTACAATAGCTTGTTCAGATGAAGAAATTGACAGAAATGGAGGTTTGTGGAAGAAAGAGTTCATTCGAGAGGATAGGGGATGTTCTAGTGGTGGGTTTCACCACCACCACCCCCGCCCCTCCGCTATTCAGAAACTTAGCTTTTAAAGTGCAGCCTAACTCTCGATTGATCTTACTGTATTTCTTCGATGCATTTTAACTCTCGAAAAGACGCGTTAGCTACCTTTTAGTACACTTTAATATACACGATGAAGAAAAATTGACCAGTAAGGTAATTGAGTTAAGGAACTTTATGCATTTATACCGTTTTTGTAAATTCTTTTCCACACTTGCCAGCACACCAGTACTGCAGACAGACTCCTCCCACATTGTTCAGACAAAGGACCTATGTCTCAGATTCCAGTAGATTTGTGAAGGTGGGGGAAGGGGATGCCCAGAGTACCTCTGTATCCGACATTTTTAGGGAAGGTCCGGTGCTGTAGTGCAGCTTTTTCCCCTTTATTAAATACTACTTGCAGCTGCCTTATTTCAGTATAGGTCGGGCTGGTCGATGCATGTTTCTTTGCTGTTAGGTTGAGAGCAGTGTTGGGGTCAAATAAAGAGAAATGATGGCGCTGCTGCTTAAATGATCTCATCTTTCCCAAGTGGTCTAAAGTACACATAAATAAGAGGTCTGTTGACTTCGTGGTTTCAGATATCAGAGCTGGCTTATTTCTTAGCTCCTGGATTTTAACAAGAAAAACCTATCTGAAATCTGGATAGAGGAGATAGCTTATTTCAGACCTCCTGATTGGTACTCAGAGGCATTATAGTTTGGTAAATAACTTTCGCATGCCTTGTTTGAGTTTTTGCAATACTTAAGTTACTAATCCAGGAGAGAACCGTTTCACCTTAAATAGAGTAAAATTATAACATCTCAATTTATGGATCCAGAATGAGTTGGCCACTCAGTTAAAAATATCGAGGAATTGCTATGTATCAAGCTTGAATTTTGCCAAGCATTGAGTTTATAGCAGATGAGGATGTAAGATTGGTTCAGAGTTGCTGCTTTTGAAAGCTAGTAGTCTAATAAACAGTGGAATGGCACTAAACTAATGTGCAGTTAGTGCCACTAACTGTAATGTGGGACAAACAAAAGTCATGCATCTGAGAACATCAACCCTGGGAGGCCTTAAAGCATGGACAGGACTTTGTCAAATGGAGGTGGAAGGAAGCCTGAGGAACAATGAGGAAAGGTGTGGAGGAATAGTCTCTAGGTATGATTGGAAAGTTGCCTTGATTTCGCGGTGGGAGGGGTTGTTTTTGATACTTAAGATCTATGAAGGGGAATGGAGAAAAGGGGCTGGGAATGTGTATGGTAAGGCAGAAAAAAAGAAATCCTTATCACCATAATAGGATGCCACTTCCTTAGCACAAGTTACAACAGTGTGCTTATGGCGACAGTTTAGGGTAACAAAGGAGAATATTTGCATGCCAGTTTGACTAAGGAACAAGGGAATGACATCTTTTGTGTATTTAGTTTAATACAAATTTTTCCTTTACTAGACCCTTTAGAGCACTATAAAATGGTCTTTAATTGCACGAACTATTATCTTTATACAAATCCATTACTTGAAAGTAAACTAAATTCATTCTGAGTTTTTATTTAGTACTATCTATTAAGTTGCAGGTAAAGTCTTCAGTTTTTCTTTTTATTGGTTATTAATTAATAAGGAAATGTGAATCTGTGTCTTTGGACATGGAGACAAATTGCTGACTGTTCTTTTGTGCTTACTATTTTCCCAGAATTCACAGTACTGTTAAAAGTATATCATTATCTTACCTTATCTTAAGAGCAGAAAGTCTTGCCCTTTGCTGTTCTGAACCATTTAACTAGTGGATCATTGACCCCTCTGCCACCCCCATTCCTCAGCAGCACCATAATAAAGCCTATAAAGTACTTTCCCACTCCTGCAGGAGAACTGAGCAACTTCTAATATTTGCATCCTTTTATAGTGTGGTAATTTCTCTTTCCCCCCAAGTGAATAAACAGGGCAGATCGTTTAATTTGTTTGCCTTAGATGAACTAAATTTTCATTCTTAGGAATTATCTATTCCTGCCATTTTATTCATTACCTGAAGTCATGTTTTCTGTTTGACATCTCTTAATTGGTTTTGGAAATAATTATGTCACAGATGGAGACATTTAAGACTTCAGCTCTAAAGCAAAGAGTAGGACAAATGGAATTCTGAGTCATATAGACTAGCAACACATTTAGGTGGCCTCTGGTTCCAGTGTCTTTCAAGAAAACAAACCACTGCATTTGCTAGTGATGAAAGTTGTCAGTGTTGACCTCATATTTATACTCCCCGCCTACCGTAGTGTATGGTTGTTTACACATGTTAAATTGGTCCAATTTTCTAGACTTTACATTTCATTTTTAAACCAACAATACTATAAAAGAAAGCCAGAAACTAAAGGAGCTTATTGATAATCAAAGAAGTTTTAGAATATAGGCATCAAAAATAAACCTAACAGATTTAAGACTTTTAAAAATATATAGTATTTGCAAGACACATTCACAGTGGTTAATAGATTTAAGTCAAGGGACTTGGTTCCAATTTGCAGTCAGTGATATCCCGCTAGTTAGACTAAAAAATGAATTAAAGTAAAACAGTACCACAAGGCATGTCCAAAAAGTATCCAGTCATGTAATCTAAAAAATGGAGACATTTATTGAAGAAGATGCAAGAAACATTGTACATAAGACAGTGACACCTCAGTCCCCTTCAAAGTAGGCACGTTGGGATCTCACACAGTTCTCCCAGTCATCATCAGCTGCCCTGTAGTAGTTTCCTGAATCTCCTCAAAGGTCAGAAATTTCTTCCCTTTCTAAGGTGATTCTAGTTTTGGGAAAAGCCAGAAGTCCCAGGGCGCCAAGTCTGGGCTGTAGGGGGGCTGAGTCACCTTGGTGATTTTTGATGTTTCACCAAAAAAACTGCATGAGATTGATACATGAACAGGCATGTTGTCCTGATGAAGCTGCCAATCATCGGTCGCTCATAGCTGCAGCCTTCTGATTCATCTGAATAGTTTCCACAGAGGAATGTTCAAGCTTAACACAAACTTCGGTGCAGATTCACTGTTCTACTGGCTTGGTCATTTTGAATGTGACGGCCACACAGTACTCATGCTCACTCAACGGTATCTACCACCCCCACTGACTAGTACAGTGAAGTCATCATTGTTCACGCATGTGTATTCCAGTCCACTCTCCTTGGCTGCCAGGTTACATCGATGTCACAAAAAGTGTTATTGTTAACAGTGGCTGGACTTTTTCCTGACAGGCCTCATATACCCATTTTTAGCCACATTATAAATAAATATCGGCATCATGAATATAGTTTTAAGACTTATAACCCAAGGTTTACTATCACTGTTTAAGAAAATAGTGTCTTCAACTACTTTCATTAGTGACTTTGTTATATGTGTGTTTTCTAGCTTCATAGTCTAGGAGAGTCATCTCCAGCATTCTTTCCTTGTACACTTTGTCAAAAGAATTTAAATTTGTACTCCCATTGTCTGATATTTATGTATGACTATTACATATGCTGATACATTATACATTATAAAACAAAACAATTTTGAAGAATGAGTTTCCATTGTTAAATGGAAATTGGAGTTCTATTTTTTTTTCTGCACTCCAATGGATTTCCTTGCACCCTACTTTGGTTGTCACTGAGACCCTTTTGGAAATGATTTTCTTTATTAAGCTACTGTCTCCAGTTTCACAGGGTAGAACCAAGTTCTAACACAACTGAAATAAAGTTTCAGCACAACTGAAAATGTGCATGTTTGTCCAAGAGAAAAAAAAAAGGTTAGTCTTGATATACACATACTCCCTATTCAAGAAAAAATACACGTTTCATGAGGAGAAAGTTTCAAAATAACGCTAAAGTCCCCCTGGCCATGGCTGGGCCTCATTCCGCCAGGGACAGGTCCCGATTCAATTTGCTGTCCGGGTGCCTGCCTGGGCTGTGGGTTCAGTCCCAGTCAGGCATGTGCAGGAGGCGGCAGCCAGTTGATGTTTCTTTCCCTCTCTTTTCCCCTTTCTTCCCCTCTTTCTGGAATCAATAAAAGAAAAAATAATTTAAAAAAGAATAATGCGAAAGCACAGTGTCTCTTTTGTGGAGGTGGAGGAGGGGGGATTGTTGGCCTTCTCCGTGTGCCAGGTATGTTAGATGCTTTGCTGGTGCCATTTAACCCTGCTGGGCCATTATCCCCCATTTTACAGATGTGGAAATTGAAGTTCTGAGAGGTAACCTGCTCTTTGATTGGTATGTTTGACTTTAGAGATAAAGGTCTCACTCTAGATTGTTGCCTCAGTACCGAAGCATCCTGCTCCAGAAGGTCAATAATAGGTTGGGTCGATATCTGACATAATCACGAGTAGGGATACCATGTTTTTAGTATGCATAACTTAAAATATCACTATCCAAGTTAACGTAATAAAATTTTGATACCTCTACTACTCAAATGTCAGAGTTATTATTCTAATATTCAAGGTCTATGTCTAAGTAAAAATGCACTGTCATTTTTAGTTCAGAGAGTTAATTTGTGTGTGTACATACTAGCTTTAGAAAATTAAATATTGCAACTTTCCTAGGCTTTAAATTTTAAACTTAGTTGATAATTGTATTAGCTCTAGGACCATTTGGAAAGGTTCAGTTATAATTGTTTTGCAAACTGGTGGGGTGTCTACTGCCTTCTCTTCCTGCTTTACTCTGCTAATGAACTATTTTGATTCACTAGGGAGGAAATGGAAAATCAAGTGGTAAATCAAGAGTGTATTTCTTACCTCCAGTTACCAACAACCTAAAAATGATCTAGGGAGTCGAGTGTTTGAGACATCTTATGGTTAGAGATTATTGTTTAGAAAAATTTTCAAAGTTTATGGGTTGGAATTTTAGGTAGCTCTTTTTTATTTATATCTTAAGTTTTCAAAGAAAGGTGCCATTAGTTATAAGCACGGTACTTAATATTTTGTGGGTTTGGTTTTTAATCAATTTGATATTTCTACAAATTAAAGAATATAAAAACTTTTCCTTAAACTGAATATGAAAATGTTTTAGAATGTATGTTTTAATGTAAAAACTCATATTGTATAAACTACTCCAAATTGCCCTTAACAATCTGCTCGTCTGTAGAATATTGGAAGGAGCCAGAAACCAGAAATTAAAATTCCTAAATTCTGATTACTCTGTGCCAGTAACTCTCTTCGTGATCTGGGAAGTCACTTAAAACTTAAACTCCACAGGCTTGAGATTCCTCTCCTTTAGCTGGGTATAATCAAGAGATTCTGAATGATGCACAAATCTATTGATACGTACAAGTAATAAGCACATACTGCTTTTGTTAAGTTAAATCTGAAATTAATTTGAGCCTCTATGTTTAATCCTGTTCAGTTTCACCCATTTTATTCTTCTCAGGAGATAGAACTAGAACCATCTGGTGTCTGAATTCTTGTTAGAGAGGTTGCGCACCTGTCCAGATAGGCTGAAATTATGCTGTGATAACAGAACCCCAACATCTCAGTGTTAAAACAACAAAGGTTTGTTTCTTAAAAAAAAAAGATTTTATTTATTTTTAGAGAGGGGAAGAGAGGGAGAGAAACATCCATCAGTTGCCTCTCCCTTGCCCCAGGCTGGGGACCTGGCTCGCAACCCAAGGCCTGTGCCTTGACCTGGAAGTGAGCCAGTCACATTTCCGGTTTTCGAACCGATGCCCAACCCACTAAGCCACACCTGTCAGGGCAACAAAGGTTTATTTCTTATTCACAAGGGCTCTGCTCATTTTAATCATTCAGGGACACAGGCCAGTGGAGCAACCACCATTTCAAGTGTTGGCTGGTCTTCCCCTGTGCCAGAGGGATAAGAAACAGTAACAGAGCACGTGCTAGTATTTAAATGTTAGCCCTGTCAATAACAATTACCAAATCTGTTCATATTTCATTAATCAGAGCGACTCATCTGGCCACACCTAACTTCAAGTGGTCAAAAAGGTGCATTACAACCCTGGCCCACAAGAGAGAGCCAGAATATTAGTGAACAGCTATGATAACTATCACAGTATTTTTTAATCTTTTTAAAAAATGTATTTATTTTTAGAGAGAGGGGAAGGGAGAGAGAAAGAGGGAGAGAAACATCAATGTCTGGTTGCGTCTCATGTGCCCCGCAAAGGGGACCTGGCCCACAACCCTGGCAGTGCCCTGACTAGGAATCGAACTGGCGACCCTTAGCTTTGTAGGCCCACACTCAATCCACTGAGCTATTCCAGCCAGGGCCACAGTATTATTTTTTAATCTATGGGAATGTTAAAGGATATTTTGACATGTAATTTATGCCATGTAGAATTTGTAATTTAAAATTCAACTCAAAATGGCCCTAGCTAGGTACTTCAGTTGGTTAAAGAGTCATCCTAATACACTAAGGTGTTGCAGGTTCAGTCTCTGGTCAGGGCACACACAAGAATCAACCAATGATGCATAAATGGGTGGAGCAACAGATGTCTGTCTGTCTCTCTCTCTTTCCACCCTCCTTCCCCTCGAAATCAATAAATAAAATTATTTGAAAAAATAAACTCAATAGAAAAAAACAGATAATGTTCATTAGATACTAAATAGGAAAGCTTAAAAACTTTGCAGTTTAAAAACTCCTTTAGGAAACTCTAGATAGATTATGGATAATCAACTTAAGAACTCCATTGATGTTCAGGTATCCTAAAGTGATGTTTTTATTAAACTGCATCTTAATGCTTTCCAAATGGTTTATATGGCTTAATTTGTGGGTTTACTTTTAACTTTTTCCCATGTTACCATTAGATACCATATAGACATTTGTAAAGATTAAATCTTAATATTTAAGCCTTTATAATAACTTTCTAATGCTGTATTACCAAACCCAACTATAAAATTGATTTATGCACAGACCAATGCTGTTTGAATAGAATTCAAGTTCAAGTCTTTATTTCATGACTCATTTTGAAAATTTTAAGTTACACGCCATAACTATAGCAACTCTTTCATACTAGTGTTTGGGACTTAAGAACGGTTCACTTGGGCATGGTTTGGTTGCCTTTGTTCAGTAAGCAAAGGCTACCATTTATTGTGTGCAGGGAAGCCTGATTTGACCATGTGCAAAGTTATATCATGAAATAATAAGACTGGGCCTTAAAATGATAGAATTCTCTAATGCAAACTGCTGCTGTAGTTGAAGATAAGCAGAAAGTGGTTAGTATGGTTAGTTAGAGGAGAGTGTGGGGGGAATTGTGCAAACAATTAGAGAATGTCCCCAAAAGATTACCAGTATAAATGTTTGTACTTTGGACTGACCTTATTTCTGTCCCGCTTTCTGTACCACTCTTCCCTTCCCCTTTAGCTTGTTTCTGCCTCTCCACCTACACCTTGTAGTATACTGCAGGAAAGGATACTGAACTTGCAGTTAGAAAACTGGGAGACCTGGTTTCACCATTTGTTGCTTTTGACCTTGAAGGAATCACTTAACCTCGCAGAGTCTGTTCTTACTCTTATGGGGGGGGGGGGGACCTGTTCCATCTGCTTGCTTTCCCCGGTTCCTGCTTTGCCCCGCCTGTGTGTTTGAGAAGAAGTCGTTATCACTATAGAATTGAAAGTATATGAGGCATAAGGTAAGGTTTATAATTTGTTTTTCTGCTAGATTTGTACTCGGAGCAGGTAACTAGTTGAAACCAAAAATTGTCAGTCAATAAGTTTGTCCCTGGCATACCACTAACTAAATTATCTACATTATATTAAAGTTTACAGTGTCTTCAAATGTATTTAAAATCAGCTTTTGAAATGTAAGTAGTAAAGAGCTAAGCTACTCTGGAAGAGAATTACTTAACAAATGAACCTGATTCATTATATGGTACTCAAACAGGTACTTCTGAAGTTTCTACTAGCACCCTCTAAAGGGCATAACCCTAATTTAAAAACCCCCAGGTAGGAAAATTGTTCTGCCTTTCATCCCTCTTCTGGTTGTTGCACCTTTAGTGAAAGAAAGGCAAAATATGAACCCTTTTAAAAATTATTCAATGCTCTTGTTAAACTAAAAAGGTAAAATAAAGAGGGGATTTTAGATTTAGCCTAACCTCCATTTTTAGAAATATCTTGTACATGCAGGGTATTCTGTACTCACAATGAGCTACGCAAGTAACGCAGGTTGAGAGAGTGGTGTATTTAGGAGTCATTAGTAACGTAGGCAATTCTGAGTTTCAGTTTTCTCTCATCTATAAAATGAGATTAAACTAGATCATCTCATGTAGTTCTTATTTTTGTCCACAAAGAGTTCCTAAAATCATGCAGAAGTGTCAGGTTTCAAATTACCAGTTAATCGACTTCAACGTATCTCCTCCCAGCTTTGTGAGGTTTAGAATATCTTAACATGAATTTCACAATTTAAGTAAGTTTTATCTCTAGGAGCTGTATTCTTTAAATGTTTTTAACTTCCTACAGAAAATTGATTCATTTTACTTTTTTAATAACAAGTGTTTAAGTGTGTCAGGCAGTGTATCATCTTATTTGATCTATCATTTCCACAGTACATGAGGAAACAGATCTATGGAGATAATAAGTAACTTGCTCAGAGTCTCAAGACTAATAGAATTAGAGACTTCAACATGCCTATCTTCAATAAGTGGTAGAGCAAGCAGACATAAAGTCAGCGAGGATATAGGAGAGTTTAACAACATCACCCACCAACAGTATAAAAAAATGATGACCAGTATCTGTACATGAACATGTGTAGACACCAAATCCTTTTGGTGTTTCAAGCTGATACAAGTCAGTGAGGGCAGAACTGGATCTTGGTCATTTTTGCATCCTTAATGTCAAAGTACCTAAAACAAAATAGATGCTTTCTGTTTGTTTCGTTGAACTGAATTGTTGGATTAGAAATTTACCATTTTATTATTTAATTTCCATATTGTGGTAATTGGGGTTTTCCTCTCTTGCTTTATCTCTAACCCTTTGCCTAAAGAGTCAGTCAACCTCAAGTTGTTTGGTACTTTTGTTTTAAGGGCAGTGGGTGCTAATTGATTTGAGGTATTAGATGAATACCGGTAATAATCAAAACTAAAATCACCTAAATGAAGCTGTTTAAGTGCTTTAATAGTGATACCTAAAGTGAGACAGTGTTCTTAACCAAAAAAAAATCAGAAAATTTTGACTAGAAGAGATACAGGATGTACACTTGATCCCTAGAAAGGAAAGCTATTATTTCTATATTGTGATTTAGGAATATACTGCATTGCTAATCTAAATTATTTATTTAAATGTTGGATTAATAATACTGAAATTGGGTTCCTTGTAAAGTTAAAGGAGCTTCTGGATAGTCTGTCTATACTATTCTAGGATGTAGAGGACCTAATTTTATATAAAATCATTAAGTAATATAACCCCACCTTCATTGATCCTAATATATCATGAAAAATGAAATAATGTGTTTCTTTACTGCTTTTAGAGAAAAATAGTATGCCTAATAAGAGGAGTATAGAATTCAGGCAGCTTGGGTTTGAGATCTGACTTTCAACTGGGAGATCTTGAGTAATTCAGTTAAGCTCTTTTCTGCTCTCCCTAAAGCACACTATTATAATTAAATGAGACTATAAGTAGGAGAGTTTGGAAAACTGAAACGTAAGGCTACAAATTTTTATTAGTTACAAGTTAAGCACATTGTCTCAGTCTACTGATGAAATAAATACCTGAAGTGATGGGGTTGGGTAGATAGTCTAAAAAGCTACCCTTCACTAGGCATTGTAGAATAATAAGCATTTTTAATACATTATTTTATTCATTCCTTGCAAACAGCCAAGTGAGAGTGTCTTTAATCATAATTCCTCACCCATGAAAGACAGAGATTCAGTGACCTCTTAAAGTTCACGAAGCTGGGTAGTGATGGTCTGTCCAAAATCTCGTGTTGCCAGCCACTACGCAACATACCTTTTCCTAAGGAAAGAAAGAGTAGATACATGTATGTGGAAAAGGGTGGTATCTTAAAGAAGAGGTGATTGGGTCAAAAAGTAAAGCATTGGAAAGGGCCTTGAAGTTGAATGCCCTAATGTATTGAAACCATGAGTAACTGGTGATAGATTTGAACCCAGTCCTGCAGATAATCAGTTTTGTGCTCCTTACTTTCTTTCCTTTAAAATGGACCTTGGAAGAGTCAACGGTGGTAGTGTGGTAATAAGAGTTATACCTATGTTTGTATCACTCTGGAGTTCACACATACAGTCTCATGTTTTCCAAATGGCTGTGTTTGTTACTTAGAAGATGTGAGGGGGTGGGGGTGCTAGGAGGGTGTTCCGGGTCATGTAGGGAAATACCTGAGCAGAGATAGAAGAGCAACAAGGCATGTGTGGGAGACGATGCAATCTGGGAGAAGGCAGGTTATGGCCACTAAATGGGGAGAAGGGAGGTGGGAGTTAATATTAGGCCAAGGAGTTTCACTCCCCTTCCTCATTTCTATTAAAGTGTGTGTGTGCATACATGTGTATACCCTGATTTCCTAATAGGATTCTTTCCCCTTCAAAACAAAACTGCTTGTGGGGGGGATTTTTGAAGAAAGGCATACCCAAAGGCTGACTCAACGTGAAAATACATAATGTGGTTTTGGTGTTTGTAAGAGTTTTTAGCTTTCTTCAGCCGCTTATGTACTGGGTGTGGCAAAAGTAGGTTTATAGTTCTGAGTATACAAAACAGTTTATTCTTGTATTTTTTCTTAATTATTATATTTTCTATACAAACAACTCTAAATCTACTTTGCCCCATCATGTAATAATATGTAGCTAATTTATGAAATGAGTTAAAAATACAATGAATTTAAACTCTGGAAAACAGTTTTGTGTTTTGTTTTGTTTGTCAAAAGTCAGCAACACTTCATAAAATATTTGGGGCTTCTTTCTTTAAAAAGGTAAATAAATCTGTGCATCTACAAGATAGAGTTTTAACCCTTGTTTGACCTTGAAGATGTTCACTTTGGGGCGCCTTCTCCCCTCCAGTCACTTGAAGTTCCCACAAGAGTGGGCCAGGTGTAGCATCCTGACTGCCATCTTGTACTCTTGAGTCCCTGCTTTGGCGCTTGAACCCCCCTCTGCTTCTTCCCACCTTTCTCTAAGCCTAAATTCAAATGCTTGTATAGCCTTCTTTCCTTTACTGTAAGCAATAAAGCATTCTCCTTTTCTGTGCTCCCACTCTATGTGTTTTCTTTAAAGCAATTATATCACTGTTGCTTACATGACTGTTTCCTCTCCTGATTATGAGCTTACATAATTCAAACCACTTTGAATTAGCACCTGCACCCTTCTAGGGAATTTAATATATGAATAGGTAAATTTAAGCATTAGGCTGCCTCTTGCACACCCTTAACTGGGGACCCAGCCCGCAACCCAGGCATATGCCCTTACTGGGACTGATCCATTTTCTCACAATTGGTGGATGTTTTTGGACTGGAGGAGGAATGGTTTAGTTAGGAACGGAGGCCAGTTTGCCACCCAATTTTTACTCGGCTCTCGCCATAAACTCTTTGTCAACACAGTGATTTATGTCTTTCTTCTTTACCTATATTTTGGTTTTTGGCTCAATCCCATCACTCTATTCTGATGTCTGTGATCCCCATACTTTTTCTGGCCCCCTATGTGTAGCCACTGCCCTGGGTTAGGGTTTAAATTTTCCATGGGCCAGATAGATACTTTCTTTGGTTCAAAAGCCAGGGACTTGGGAGGAAGGGAAAATAACTGGAGGAAAGGAAAATGGTAATGTAGCAGGCAGAATAAATTCCCTTCTCCCAAAGATGCGGACACCCTAGTCCTCCAGAAACAGAATGTGTATGTGGAGTATGGACCTTGAGATGGAGAGGACATTCGAGATCATCTGGGTGGGCCCTGTGTAATTACATGAGTCTTTAAAAGCAGAAACCCTTTCCCAGCTGAGTCAGAGATGTGAGAAGGGGGGAGATTTGGGCATGAGAACCTCTGTTGCTGTCTCTGAAGACTAGGGGAGAGGAGCACAAGTCAAGAATGCAGGTGGCCTCTAGAAGCTGGAAATGGCCTTCAGCTGACAGCAAGGAAGTAGGGAGCTCAGTCCTGTAACTATAAACTAAATTCTGCCAATAACCTTAAGGAGCAGGGAAATAGGTCCCCCGAAGCTTCCAGCAAAACAGGAACACAGTTGTGCCAGCATCTTGATTTTTAGCCTTGTTGAGCCCCATGTCACACTTGGAACCTACAGAATCATAAAATAAAAAATTTGGTATGTTGAAGCCATGTGGTAACTTGTTTGGCAGCACTAGGAAACTAAAGCAGGTAATAAGCAAATTAAAGAACAGAAAAAGATTTCTGGATTGAAGGCTCCATTTTCCATCTGGCTCTCAGCACATCTCTCTGACTACTGAGACCAGCTGAAGAAGACACCTTAAAGGACTCATGGTTAGGTCAGGCCCACCAAGGTAGTCTGGATAATCTTCCTATTTTTAGGTGAATTGATTTGGGCCATAATTACATCTACATTGCAGACTGCAATTCTATATCTGGTTCTTGTGTTATATGTACATCATTCCACATGTTGAAAGGATTCAAAAAGGGGCCTTCAAGAGGATCCAGCCCAGAGTTTTACACTTTTCTGATTGTGACCCCACCCCCCAAGCAAAAGAACATTTTACATTGAAGCCCATCATACACATATTTTACTGAAATATTTGTAACACATTGAGTTTTTGTTTTGGGGCTTTTGTTTGTTTCTTGTTTGTTTTTTTAATGATTTCAACCCATTAAGGTGACACTGCAAACCCACCGTAGTTTGAGAAACACTAAAGATGCAGATACCACCCTTCCAGCTCTTCCTTGCAGCTCCTCTCCCAGCAACAAAGGACCTCTCCTCTTAACCGCCAAGGCAGCTGGTGGGAGAAGCCCTCTTGCCATTGCAGAGGCAAGGCAGGGCCTTTGCCATGCCGGGAGTGAGAGGACCAGAATTCCAGCTGGAGCTGGAAGGTTTCAAGGTGAAACACAGCCCCAGCCAGAGTGTTTCCTGATTAGATTAGGAGTTCAAAAAACTCCTAATCTGAGTTTAGGCTACCATGTTAAAACTGTCCTATAAAATTTAGGAGAGAGAAGACATACTTCTGTTTTTGTTGGCAGTAGCTTAAAAGGAGTTGAGTTTGCTATCTTCCTGTTACCACTGTCCCCTGATGTGCAGAGCCTAAGCACATGACCCTTTTTTGGGTAGTGTGTAAGGCCTATCCTACTCCCCCATCCCAAAAGTAGTTACATGCTCATAACGCTCATTTTCTGTCTGCCTAAATGAGCCATATGTTAAATGCCTGTTTGTTAGACCCATCCATAGTCCAGATAGTGTTCTGTGCGCCTTTGGGCATATTTCCTTAGTTAATATTATGCCTACTAGGTATTAAACAGAAAGTATTTTACTAAGATGCAACTGACAGTTGATTATAGTCTCAGAAGTATTTATTTAGAAAAGTTTTAAAATTCAACTTCCTAATGATGAAGATGATTAGGAAGGGTGCAAAAGGCCAATCCTTGAGCTAATGATTTCTTCCTCTGTCCTTAATAGAAATTGCCTGGTGGTTTTTTTTGTGTGTGTGTGTGTGGTGCACTCTGTCAGGAATATGATTCTAGCAGACTGCCTTCTTGCCTTATTTGTAGCCCAGAGCATAAACGTATATATCCCAATAACAACAGTAACTCCCTTGAATGTCTGATGTGAGCACTTATCAGCTTCACATTCATATCACCCCTTTCAGAATTTCTTAGATGTCTTTCCATCAGTCACATACTGTCCAGTGGAAAGTGGTCTCTGTTTTTGGCCCCAAGCATCACCTACCGTGCTAAGATAAGTTTTTATTGTTCTAGTCTTCCAATTGACTTTATATCATGGAGCAAAAGCAGATATGGTATTTTCCTATACTCAAAAGTAGCACTATCAATTTAATCTTCTGGTAGTTCATTATAGATATAAATGTATAGCAGCACTCTTCATTGAAAAAACCTGTTTTACAGTAGCATATATTTGACGCATGGTAGTAATTTCTTCATAGCCCCCAAACTACCCCTCCCCTTGGCTCTTGTTACCTCTTCCAGGCACTGCACTAAAGTGGTTTCCTTGCAGTTTTACTTTCAGCCATTCTCCCCCCCCCCCCCCCTTAGTCTGTTCAAATGAATATAGTCTTCAGGGTAGAATAAACCTGACTCTTAAAGGGGTTCTCATGATAGGTACCTAGGACCCAGCAGTGAGAAAGCAGCCATTTATAAGTTCTAGTACAGTTTGTTGGAAAGAGGAACAAGATCTTCATTTGTGGTTGAGATCTGAAAGTTCCATGGTAGGTGGACTATGCTGTAATTGAAGTCAGAATAATAAACTCCTTTTGAAAAGGTTGGATTAGCAGTATGGGGCCAGAACATGCAAGTCTGGGAAAGCCCAGCACAAAAGCTTAGCTATAAAGCAGTATGTATAAGAAAGGCCCAATATTGTTATATAGAAAAACAGTGATCTTTGTTTCAACAGATGTTGGTGTGGCTACCCCATGACAGGTACTTTACAGTCAAACCACTCCTACAGGAGAGGAAGCCCATTAGAGGATGAGGCATCTAAACTAAAATCTTAAGGGCTAACAGGAGCTAAAGAGTCAGAACTGCAAGGTAAAGAGGCAAGGACAGAGGGGCATTTTAGTCATGGAAGCAAGGGCCCATGGGTACAAATTTAATAAGGGGGTGCACCCTGCAGAATTTAAGAAGTAAGAATGGGGAAAAAAGATAAAGCCAGAGAGAGGTACTCACTGGAGTGCCAGGTAAAGAGGGCCTTTTGTGTGCCTTATTTACCTTAAGGTAAAAGGGAGCCATTAAAACACTATGTAAAGAAGTGGTCATGTGATCTGTGCTTATTTAAAGAAAGCATCCTTTGATTAAAGGGAATGTAGAGAAGGGATTGAAGTGAGACAAGACTGGAGGCAAGGGGACCTATTGCGGAATGACTGTTGTAAGTTATGCAGGTTAAAAATGGTGTCTGTAAAGACTTAACTTTAGTACATTATCAGTGTACTGGGGCAGGGGGGTGGCGGGACAAAAAAAGAAGAAGGGAAAGTTAAGACCTGCCCAGATTGTGATGAGTATCTTCAACAGCATGTAACTTCTTTATCTGGAGGAACTAGGAATAGCATGATACATTCATGAGAATAAATCTATTCTAGTAAGCTTCATGTTAAGGTCTTTGAAAACTGTATACTGTGGTAGTATATTTTACATTTTAGGTTACAGTTTGAAGCCTTCTGATCTTACCCAGTTGGCACTGGTATGAGTGATTATTCCAGAGAATTACTCGACAATCATGTGTAGTTATACATATTGTCTTAGATGTTTTATTTTAACTTAAATATACTTAAGAGTTGTCCTTCGATAAGACCACATCCAATGCCCATATTCCATACAATCTCCAGTGTTTCTTTTGAATTTAGCCAGAATTTTACAGTGAGTGCAAAATAATTCTATGTTACTTTTTTAATCCTAGGCTTTCACAGTTGTCTCACCCATATATAGTTCAATGACACCTTTTTTTTCCTTTAAGGTACTCATCTGTATTGAAACTTTCAAAAATAATCAACTTAATTCTCATACAGATATAATGGTTTTATTCATATTTCACTTATTTATTCGTTTAGTTCACACACGAATACAGTTATCATAAACAGATGAGGAGAAACACAACTGATTCTTAGTAAGCTTAAAATTCAGCTGATATAAGCAAAAGTGAGATGACCTACTAGACGCGAGCACTTTGCCATTGTCGTCAATTGACCTTTACAAGGAAAGAGTAATGTTAAAATGATAAGACAGTTAAGTGGAAATCAGCTAAAGAACATTGGTCATATGGTGTAGTTGTATGAAATTTGAGGTTCTTGGACTAACAAAAAGATAGTAGATTTCAAGTCAATAGGTTTAACCTTGACTTTGCCACTTACTGTCTGTATAAAGTTAGACAAGTGATACAATTTTTCTGCACTTCATTTTCCTTCACAGTAAAAGGGGTATAATAGTCTAGTGCTTGAAGTTATTGTGTAGATTAAATGAGAAAATCAATGTTAAATGTCTGGCATGTACATTGATGGTTTTTCTTTGCCACCAATACCCGCAGAGTAGTAAACGCCTTCAGTTTTGAAGGTCAGACCCCTCATGGTATTAGCTTGCCTGTATAGAGCACTCTAGCTGCCCGGAAGCAGAGTTTAGCTTGAAAGGAGCACTTTGTGATTTGTTTATCAATATTGTTGAAGTAGATGTTGATTCTTATGACATATTTTCTTTCTAACAGGCTGTAAAATTAAAGCACTGAGAGCCAAGACAAACACGTATATCAAGACACCTGTTCGTGGTGAAGAGCCCATTTTTGTCGTCACTGGGCGGAAAGAAGATGTTGCCATGGCCAAAAGAGAAATCCTCTCAGCTGCAGAGCACTTCTCCATGATCCGTGCATCTCGGAACAAGAATGGCCCTGCCCTGGGAGGGTTGGCAAGTCCCAATCTGCCCGGCCAAACCACTGTTCAAGTGAGGGTCCCGTACCGTGTGGTAGGGCTAGTCGTTGGACCCAAAGGAGCAACTATTAAAAGAATTCAGCAGCAGACCCACACATACATAGTAACTCCGAGCAGAGATAAGGAGCCTGTCTTTGAAGTGACAGGGATGCCTGAAAATGTTGACCGAGCACGAGAAGAAATAGAAATGCATATTGCCATGCGTACAGGAAACTACATTGAGCTCAATGAAGAGAATGATTTCCATTACAACGGTACCGATGTAAGCTTTGAAAGTGGCACTCTTAGCTCTGCGTGGCTCTCCTCCAATCCAGTTCCTCCTAGCCGTGCAAGAATGATATCCAATTACCGAAATGATAGTTCCAGTTCTCTGGGAAGCGGTTCCACAGATTCCTACTTCGGAAGCAATAGGCTGGCTGACTTCAGTCCAACAAGCCCATTTAGCACAGGAAACTTTTGGTTTGGAGATACACTACCATCTGTAGGCTCCGAAGATCTTGCAGTTGATTCTCCTGCCTTTGACTCTTTACCAACATCCGCGCAAACTATCTGGACTCCATTTGAACCAGTTAACCCACTCTCTGGCTTTGGGAGTGATCCTTCTGGTAACATGAAGACTCAGCGCAGAGGAAGTCAGCCATCTACTCCTCGTCTGTCTCCTACATTTCCTGAGAGCATTGAACACCCACTTGCTCGGAGGGTTAGGAGCGACCCACCTAGTACAGGCAACCATGTTGGCCTTCCCATATACATCCCTGCTTTTTCTAATGGTACCAATAGTTACTCCTCTTCCAATGGTGGTTCCACCTCTAGCTCGCCTCCAGAATCAAGGCGAAAGCATGACTGTGTGATTTGTTTTGAGAATGAAGTTATTGCTGCCCTAGTTCCATGTGGCCACAACCTCTTCTGCATGGAATGTGCCAACAAGATCTGTGAAAAGAGAACGCCATCATGTCCAGTTTGCCAGACAGCTGTTACTCAGGCAATCCAGATTCACTCTTAACTATATATATATACATAAATACTATATCTCTATATGGACTCATAAAGGCATGGGTATAATGGTACCCCCAGTAAACTTCCTAATGAATTCTTATGACTGTTATCAGGCTTTATTGGGATTAGGCTAAAGTTGTTAGTAAACTTATAAAAGGCTGCTATGGTAACACTAAACCTAAGTGGTCTCTTGTCTATTAGTTTGGTTTGAGTTATTAATATTATCCTGTAGACCCAGAGACATAGCTTGTATAAGAATTGCTAAAGCTGAAGTTCAACTCTATGGAGTGAAGATAAACATAGGTTGTGTGAGCCTATGAGAAAAGTATATACGTCTAAGATTTCAAAACAATGGGTCCCAAAGCCTAACCACATTAAGAGTTTATGGAGGGTACTTGGCATTACAGATGATTCAGACACTTCCAGGGCTGCCTTCTTTTACACTGCCAGTTTTGACAAAACAGGTTTGTTTGTTTTTTTATTTTACAACAACTTACGCCTAATTCTGCAGGATTATAAGTAACTTTTTAATGCATTGTGAATTACTGGTAATAATAGGGCTGATGGCAGTTTACTCAATCACTGGTTATAATTTGGGACAAAAAACTGCTACATTGACCTTCATCTCGCCCAGCTGGTATGATCAGTGGATCAGGAATGCAATTGTGTTGATGGTGAATTCCAACCCATTGCCTCCCTCAGTGAATGTGGAAATGGCCACCTGGGTTTTCGCATTTCAGGAAGGGCTTTGGGGTTCACTTGTATTGGCTAATAATTGAGGATGTGAACATTCCATTCATTAGTCTAATCAAGCTATTGATTAATTTTTAGACTCTAGATCAAAATGTGAAACATTTTATGTTCAATCCATATCTGTCTTGCACATGATAAATATATTTTTATTTTTTAGTAATTTAGGGAAGGGGTAGGGAGAGAGGGATAATAATGCCCTTGGCATAATTCACAAAAGCAGCTGTGATGACCTCCAATCAGTTTACTTCATTTCAAAACTATTTCCAATCACAAGGAAAGATTTAAGATACACTTTTACATTTCACCTGTGGATGTCTATGACGTCATCCTGACTATGTTCCCAAATCTATGCTGGCATCGACAGGACAAAACATTATACTGGTGGGTTTTTCTACTAATTATTTTTTTGAAGCGTTATTTTCCCAACACAAAAGAGCTTTTTTTTCTCAGTATAACAAAAATTGAAATCCTATGTGTATTGAATAGTAAATAGACAAATTTTATTTTTTATTTCCACTTGAAGAGTTACATTTCGTATAAAAGTTTACAAATAACGGTTTTTATTTTGATTTTTTCAGTATACAAAAATTGCCTTGATGGCATATTATGATGTAATGCTAATTGCTTGTAGGATAGTTAAATGTCAGTATTGAAACCTAACCTTTAGCTGCCGTCTTGTAGATACGAACGAATGTTCACCAAGCATGTATTTTGTATTTTGTTGCATTGTACACTGCAACTAATAAGCCAAGGAATTGACATATATATTAGGTGCGTGTACTGTTTCTAAAACCACAAACTAAGAATGATAAATTATCAATATAGTTTAGTATTTGCTAATTTTACTACACTCTTTTGTTATGTATATGTAGGGAAGTCATAGGGATTATAAATTCAATTTGAGTAAAGTTTAAAACCATATATTTTATGATAAAGGGCCTTTAACTTAAGATGGCCAAAGCACTGATATTATATATTTGCTGTAAAGAGAATTATAAGAGTTTTATTTTTCTGATATTAAAAGTTACTTAATAAAGACTTGTTTCCATTAACTTAAATGTTTTCTCATTGGTGTTTTTCATGTGATCATTAGTTTAGACTGGAAGATACCTATATCCAAAATTGAGTATTTCCTTTTATTTTCTTTTACAAAGTTCTTCCTCCAGCTACCCGTGTTCCTTGTATTTTTTAGTGTGGTGTTAGTGTTGAATGTGCCACTTATGTGTCCCTATCCAAATTTAGCCTTTTCTTTAAATGGTGTTACATTATAGTAAAATTAGAGATTTATCTAGTTTTAGGTTTTTTCAGTTGCACGTTTGTATAGTTGGCCACAAATAATTACTATTAAGTTAATTATAAATAAAATAGAAAATGACTTTGTATAGGTTATGTTAACTAAAACCCTGAATTCAATTTAGACTCTAGTCTGTATCCTTTGTTGAAATCTTTTGTTTTGTTTTTAATCATCAAATATATGAAACTTCCCCCCCCAATATGTAGGTACACGTACAGGATGGGCCAGGGTAGGTTTATAGTAGTTAATGTGGAAAGGTACAGGGGTGAGCAAAAGTAGGTTTACAGTCGTTCGTGTGGAAGAAAAGACAACAAGGTCGTGATGATCGCAATAGCTGTGTTAACTGCTTCGAGTACTCACAACTGTAAACTACTTTTGCTCGTCCTCTGTATAATACAAGAATAACAGTTTCACACACTCACAACTGTAAACCTACTTTTGCCATTCCTGGATTTAATTTGCTAACTACCTTCTGAAAGGTTTTGTTGTTGACAAAAACACTACTCCATCGGTGAAATCGATTTGATGACGCTGGTTGGAGTAAATTATTGCTATTTGTTAATAAGCAAGAATAAAGGTATTTTTAAGATTGTTCTAAAGAAACAGAAATTCTATTCATTCTAAATACTTAGAGGTATTTATTACACACCCAGAATAAGCCTTTTTATTATTGGTTTTGGATAGATTCTTAGGCCCTGCTAGAAGACTGGAGTATATCGATTTGATGATGGGCAAGATCACTGCCCTAGAGTTATTTTGCCAGAATTATTTTGCTAATTTAGGATTAGCCTCCAAAAGTATCAAAGTCAAATGAATCGGGTGTGTTTTATACAATTCCAGCATAAATGAGTGACCAATAAATACGAATTTCTTAACTTTTACCCAGTATAAGGTCAAGATATTTCAGAGGACCTTGAAAATAATCTGCTTTGAAGGCTTTGGCAGAAGAAGCCAAAACTTTGTCTGAAACTAATGTTAGCCAAGATAAACACTTAGCGAATTCTAAGTCTGGATCTGCCTTTCCTGTAGTGCCCGAGTTAATTTTCTTGCTTATGGAAGCATCGAGTGGGAGGGGCTCTAGGAACTCTATGGACCTGCGTCTCCAGGGAATCAAAGCACCACACTGCATAATCTGCAATGGGAAAAATAAAAAATTAGGCAAACCTATTGAGAAGGACTCCACAATATTCCATTTTACAACCTTGTAGACGAGATGCTAACCTGAAAACATTTGGTTTGGCTAGCAGTTTAATTATGATATGTAATAAGTAATTCTTTCTATAAAGGGTTTTATTCAACAAAGGAACCCCCTTGCAAAATAAGTCTTTAGCAAGAGTAAAAAGGCTAGATACAATAATTAGGTTTAGAAATTGGTATAGGTATGTTACTACACTTCAAATTATTATCAGTGTATTTATAAAACACTGGTTCTCAATCTGCTACCTATTCCCCCGTCAAATTCCTATTTGTCTCATTTCAAAATTTTTTATAGTGAGGGTTGGGGCTGTTTATGATACATACTCCATAACATAATTTAGTGGTTGCAATAATACCATTTATAGCTATTTCATACCTTAACCATTTTCTGTTAGTGATTTAAGTAACAGCTCCACTAACATTGATGTAATAGGGACATTGAGAAACCTAATAAGGAGATTCCATTTAATAAAGAGTAGGAATAGCTATTCTCTTTAAACTATTATACTTTCCTACTTGGATATTTTAGAGTAATTATTTTCCATTATGTGTCTTCAGTTGACCTTGTGAAGTAATTGAGAATTATGAAAAAATGTTAAATTTTCCTGCCATTTGGGATATTCTGTGCTGCCTCTGCATTAGTGTGTATATGCTTTTACATTTTAAAGGTAGCATTTTCACACCTGTGCAGGAGAACGTCCATCTGGAGGAGGTGAGGGTAGATACTTGAAATAGTAAAAACAGTCCATTGGCTAATTCATACCTGGGGGTTGGGAAGCAAAAGAGAGAAATGGCTAACGAGAAACCAGGCCCTCCAGGTGTTTTTTTAGAGGTCTCTGGGAAAATGGAGAAGTTTGTAACCTGTTTCCCGAATGAGTTCCTGCTGCTTCTGCATTTCAAATTATAAATTTGCGATCTTCATAAGTGTATTTAAGCACCTTTTAAATTTGCAGTCTTTGTTGAGAGTGCACTTAAGTACGGTAAGCCTTAAAACGGAGCTATGATACACACAACAAACTGAAAAGACTGCCTCAGTAATAAGCTTGCTAGTTTAAGAAGACAGGACCGAGGTGTTATAAATCTTGTTCAGAGCCTATCAGCAACATCCTATGTATACTTTACTGCACATACTAATATTGAGCATCAAAATGGGGAAAGTCAGTGTCATGATCTCAGGGGCTGCACAAAAAAATCCCTCAAAAGTGTGGAGACAACCTGCATATGCCCCAGAGGTGTGGAGGTTCTGTCAGATTAGAAAGTTCACCAACAGGTTAACAGCCTCTATTCAAAACGAAAATTTGGGTTTTTTAAAAACATGATCCTAGAACTACAAGAATGTGGTATTATTTAAAACTGAAAAATATTCAAGCACCAAGACTTCATGTATTTCACGACAGATCCCAAGAGCAAAAGCAAACACAAGGGAAGTTTTGACGTAACCTATTCCTGCAGTTTCAGGGGAGTTACCAAGGCATAAGAAGAGGCTTCAATGGGGTAGTGGTTTCATGCCTACTTGAGTCACAGATGTAAACTACTGAAGTATGGAAACTAGGCATTGTACTTTAAAGATAAATCTAAAACTAGAGAGCTCAGACTTCAAAAAGGACTGAGGGAATGCTTGATAGCCTGTGGGTTTCACTAATGTCAACCATTTGTAAATTATGTCGATTTCAAGTCTTTGAGGTTTGCTATTAGGTGGCTTTTAAAAGAATTTGATAGTAGAGTTAACAAACAGCCATGCCTACTATTGAGAAATTACTGAGTACTGTCAGTGAAGTAAAACTTTTCTGAAAGGAGGACCGAAACCACAGAGGAGAACAAGGGATTAGCTAGTTAATTTCTTCCACGTTGCCGAAATCTACAACAAGAACTTAACTGGAAATAGTTTTAAGAATTGTGTATGTGTGAAAATAATTCTGTGAGTATCTAAAAGCAAGTCTTAAAGCTACTTAAAACAGTCTACTACCTCAGTGAAGGACCCCGCCCCCACCCCCTGATCTGGCTATCAATAAAAACCAAGAATGGGCTATGAGTGAGCTCTTGGTTGTGTTTGGATTAAATAGCAGTTTTCCTTCGTTGTTCTGTGTATTACAGAATCTTTACTTGGGAACTTTGCATATTCTTAAAGTCAACTAGCGGTGTTGTTCAGGACGTTTCTTTTTTGATTCTAGAAGCTCCAGATAGCTGCAGGCCAGACATGTCTTAGGTGTGTCTTTTCTGTACGTGAATGAAGGTTCTCAGGATTCATATTCTGAAAAGCTGCCATCTCATGTTTTCTCTTTCCAAGCAGGTACTTCCTAGTAGTTTTTTCAAAAATAGTCCTCACTTAAAAGATTCTATTTGTGGTCAAAGTTAATAGAAAAGGTCCTTTTACTTTCATTACTAGTGGGCAAGCCTTATCTTGACCTATTCCAGTTCCTCAACCTTGTTCTCGAACTTGCCCCCTATCTTTTTTTTTAACTTTCCCCAGGAATACGGCCTGCTGTCCCTCCCACCACCACCCTTTGGTGGGTGAGGAAACCCTTCCCAGTCAAAGATGGGATCGGCGGACTCCAGGTCTGTGTCCCTGAGGTCCTTAAACCCACGCAGAGCGCGGAAGGGGAACTGAGTGTGTCACCTTTTATAGTACCTCTGACATCTGACTTCTCAGTCACGTCCCTGGCTTTTTCCGGTCATTCAGTTTTGCAAAGCACTCCTGGGCCAGGCCTACAAAATTTATTTTCCAGCTTTGGAGTCTATTTCAGTACAAAGTTCCTTTAATGTCTGGCTTCAATAGAGGGCATCTAATCCTGTGCTTTGCAGATTATGTACTTTGAGTCTTATTTTCCTTATCTGTAAAATGGAAATAAAAACCTACAAGGACTGCACAAAAGTCAACTCAGATCGAGACCTAGAGATGCTGTAAAATAAATAACTTACTTTCCTAGGTAGCATCCCTCTTGTTCTGGTTCTTTTTCAAAACCCAGCATGACCCCAAAAAACACTGACAAACTACTGAAGAGCAATGGGAAGTAAAAGTAAAAAGACTGGGTTCTACCGGTTAACTCAGGTGCATAATCTTACTTAACCTTTACCCCAGCCTTGGGGGAGTAGGGACTATTATGTCCATTTTGCTGAGGGCAGGGGAAACAGGTTTCCTATCTCATTTCTACTGCATTTTCACGTCTTCCCCAAAAAGCGGTTTCAATCAGTGCACTGACCTGTGAGTTTCTCCGCATTCTGAGATCACAGTTTCAACGGGTACTGTGTTGGAGGTTTCAAAGGGTTCCCACACCACCAACTCAGACATAAGCAGGGTGTCCAAGAATTCAATTCAATTCTGACACTGTTGTTAAATAAAAAATTTAAATTCCATGGCCAAAAGTCATAAAGGAAAGTGTTTATTGAACCATTGCTGTGGGGCTGGAGGTTGGAGGGTTGGGAGACCGGGTCCTGGGCCTGGAGTCTAAACCACCAGCTGCAGCGCCCAGTGGAAAAGTCGACGAGCCCTCTGCCCTGGAGTTGGCAAGCATTTTTACACATCAGGTGGGGAAGATGTGAGTTGCTCTGCGTGCATTTACCTTATCTGTAGAGAAAGGGAGTGGGAGAAGGTGAAGCGGGACTAATAGTTCTGGGAAGGGAGCAGAGTCCCAAAGGAAGAGAAGCGTTTGCTCTTTGGGATTGGTTGTAGACAGCAATCCAGAAAACTCGTGTGTAAGCAAGAAGTGGGGTTCCTGGAGTTGGGTGGTGCCTAGCTATTAGATAGTTGCAGAAATAGCCACCTGGAAATTAATTCAAAGTTGCAACATATGTTCAGGAACGTGAGCAGCCGTGTGAGCTGGCCCACAGCAAATTGTTGAGAGGCTAATGCTCCAGCCCACTGTAATTTACAGCATCTCAGAAATACTCTCTTGTCACTGCGTGGTGACAGCATCAGATCCCACAGGTTAAGGGCTCAATCCTACAGCTCCCTCTCCCCCCTGTAAGTCAGGTTCCCACACCCTCTGCTAGTTGGATTAATTTGCTAGAGAGGCTCACAGAACTCGGCAAATATTTTACGTACTAGAACAATGCTTTATAATAAAAGGATAGAACAGGAACAGCCACATGGCTGTTCCTCTCCTCTCCACGCACGTCACTCCAAGTCTCCCTGTGTCCACCAACCCAGAAACTCCGAACCTTGTCCTCTTGGGTTTTACGGAGGCTTCATTGCGTGGTCATGATTCATTAAATACCTGGCCATTCATTAGAGATTGATTCAACCTCCAGTGCCCATTCTTAGATGAGGTCCAAAAGCCACGTCCTTAAGACACCTTTGTTGCTTAACATTTATCCATTCAGATGCCCATGAGCACTTACATTCTAACTGAGGTGCCACTCCAGATCCCTGAGTGTCGGGGCCCCTTCACAAAGCTGTCTCTTACACTGCCCAGGGGCTCTAGAGATCTCTGCTGCCAGCCCCCAGACCACTGTGCCCAGGGGCTGGCTTCATAGCTCACCAGGCCCTCCGGCTTCTGCGCTGGCCACCCTGGAATGTGTTTGGTGAAAGGTACTGTGTTTGTAGAACAATAAAGAACTAAGCTGCCCAAGGACCTGTGTTCTGGGTGCCAAGATGGTATCTGAGGACAGCACCTTTCTGGAAAGTCATTTTCAGTGGTTTTCCCATTTGACCCTGGTTCCCTGAAGGAACTGGAGGTCCGAAGCATCGCCCCAGACTTGGGGAGATGCTGGGGAGTGCTGTCTTTCTTTACCGGGCTTTGAGAGACCTCCTTATATGGTTTACTCTGCATTATCAAAAGATGCGGCGGCTGGATCGAAAAGGCCACCTACGTGTGAGTCCTTGGTCCTCTTCCAGGCCTGTACCCAGTGTGTCCCCACTGTGCAGTGCCAAAGCCACTGGGCGCTACCCCTGGTGGACTTCATCCTCCGGGGCCTGATGTTGACACTGGCTTAGTCCAGCAAAGCTCCAGGTGGGTCTGTCACTCTGCCTCTCAGATGATGAGCCGCCCAGAATCACTGGCTCGTCTACTCGGGGACCACACCCGCTTCAGACCTTTCCCCCTCCTCCTGTGAGTTTCAAGAACAAACACACCCTTGAGCCAGAGCTGCTCATTCTCCCCTGAACATTAGAGTCACTTGGGAGCGAGCTGGACACACTGGTGCTGGATCTGCCCCTTGAGGTCCTGACACGGTGACTCTTGAGAGGAGGTGCGGGTGTGGGTGTCAAGCTCTCCGAAGCCAGGCTTGTAGACTTAGCTGCAAGCCTGGAATTTCTTGAAAGCCTGCGTTTCAATCTGATCAGTGAACATTTTGCATTTTCTGAGCAACATCCATATTTGATACTGAGATAATCTTAAACAACTTAAGTCCTCACATAACCTGCTAAGAGTAAAGCTGATGCTCCATGTCGCACACCTCTGGTGTGCTTGCTTTTTCTCGGGCAGGTGGGATCCAGGCCGGAGACACCTTTCGTGCTCTCACCATGTGTGAAGCTTTGTCATAAGAGGAAATCCTCCAGCTTCACGACAGTTGATGGTTTTCCCTGGGCTTCTGGGAACCCCTTTCTCACTTGAATTGGTGCCTGGATTTCCCCAGTGTCAGGTTCAAGGGCTTCATAGGCTGCATAGTTTATTTGCTTCTAAACACAAGTAAAAGAGGAACTAAAAGCTCTGTGCTTGAGTGGCATTCTATTTTGACCAGGGGAAGAGGGCACAGATGGGCCGGGGAGACCTTGACAGAGTTCATCGGGGGATACACTGAGGCCCAGGCCAGGGAGAGAGTCCCCTCCTCCTGCACCTCCAGACTCCTCCGAAGTGAGGGCCTCTGGTGCTCTCACTCAATGCCACACTTTCTTGTTCATTTCCAAAAGGGCTCCTTACATTACCGTGTTTGAGCAGTCCTGGGGAGCAGGGCAGTTACCCAGTTCCGCAGACGGGGAGGGGAATGAGTTTGCCCACTGGGCGCCCAGAGGCTCTGGTGGCAGGACAAGGACTGGGGAGCTGAGCCCGCGCTGGCCACTCGGTTGCAACAACCTCGCCCCGTGCCAACCTGCTTAAAGCTCTCTGAGCGCACAGCTTGTATCACCTGTGGTAAAGAAAGATTTCATTCATAAATACTACGTGTCTATTCCGCGGTGTTCACAGTAATCAGAGTCTGATATTCTACACACTGTCCTACTATCAGCAAGGCCGGCCTGGCCCACTTAGCAGGTACAGAGCTGCGTGGGGCCTCTCTGGGTGTGGGCTTGATCCCACCTCTCTGCCTCCCCTCCCCCCACCCCACGACACACCCTGGAGGCCTTAGGAGGGACTCAGACTCAGAGAGGAGCCTCATCCCAACTGACACACCAGTATGATTCTGAGGAATGGCATCATTCAGAGCTGAGATGCAGTCTGGTGGTGCAGCCAGCTTCCGAAAAAAGCCATGCAGGGGGCTGGTCACGTGGAGGCGTCCGCATGCAGAGCATCCAGAGCATCCAGCCAGAGTTTAGAACGGGACCCACATGCCATTTCAGAAAGGAGGGGAGACTAGTAGAGGAACTAATGTACAAATTCTGAGAGTGACCAGGGGGAGACAGCAGAGATAAAGGGGACTTTCTGCCCAGGAAGCTAGAGCCTTGACTGGAAGACCAGTAAAGAGAGCAGCCTGGCTCCAAAAGATTTCTGGCCCAGGATGGGGGTTCTGGTAAGGACAGGGTGATGAGCGGGCCCACCTGCAGCCCTTTTTGCCAAGGACAGTTGGACCTGGCCAGGCGGAGGGGTGGGGCTCTGGAGGTGGCCACTGAAAACTCAGCCAGGATGCATCCTCTGGAGGTGCTTGCAGCCCCTGCTGTTCCCACGTCCCTCCCTGCTGCCCAGCCGCCCTTAGCTGTTTGCTCCCACCAGCATTTGTCAGCTGGGCCCCGCACTCAGCCTGGGGAAACAGACACATAAAAAGGACTGTCCTCAGCTAGTGGGGTCCTCCTTCCCACTCAGATCTCCCCTGGGGGTTAGGAAGCAGGACTTGGGTGCAATCTTCCAATGCTGATTGAATCCCTTCCATTTGGGCAACTTCGTGTGCCCTTGGCACCAAGGAGAAAAGGAACAGGACGGGTTTAAAATAGCGCACAACTGGCCAATGTGCACTGCCAACGGGGCTAGCTATTATAAATAAAAAAGTCCAGGTGATGCAATTTGTTGCAACTGCCTTTGGCATGTTGCGTTTGAGTGTGGCTTTGCATTTTTAAGAGCACATGTTCCGTCAGTGGAATGGAAATAAACATCAAGTAAAAGTTTGGTTGCAAGCTGTGGGACCACCGCAGGGTGTGGTTGCAATTCAGACAGCAATGTGCTTTGATGTCCAAAATGTGGTTGCCATCCGTCCATGGCCCTCAGGTAATTTGTGGTCGTCAGGTGCTGCTGAAATCGGCTATTTCTAGGAACCGGAAACGGAGACTGCAATAAAAGGAAACCACTTCTTGGGATTGCTCCTAAAGGTATGTATGTTAGTGCCTAGGAATGGCTGCCACAGGCCAGTCTTCTGATTGCAAATGAACACTTTACCGTGACTGTCGAGAGAGCCAACAAGCATGAACACAGAGCATTTATTTACAAAGGAAGCTTTTAATCTCTATTAGTTCCTACATCTTATAACAGAACAGCCAGCGGTCCTGGGGCAGGATGCTGGGCCATCTACTAGTTTTACTCGGTAGCCTGTGAGCAGCTCAGCTTTGTGCCTCAGCAAAATGACAGGCCTCTCAGGGACCTCCTGGGTGATGTGGGAATGACCTAAAATGTCACTTGCACAAGTGCCAAGGATCTTGACTTGGGTGACAATAGGGTCACTGCCCCTACAGCCACCTTTGTCATCTGGCCTTGCAAGGAAGAGTGGGCTTTATCGGGATGCTCTAGAATTGGCTTATTTTTGCATCTGAGACCCTTTCTTTAGGTCTTAAGGAATTTCACACTGCTGTCTTCCTATTTGAGGTCGAGAGGGCAGATCTTGGATGGCTGATAAAGCACCAGGACTTAAAAAACTTTTTTTTTAATTGTTCAAAATCACATAATTATTAGTTAGTTGGAGCAGGCATGCGAGACTCCAGTCTTCTCTTTTGCATCCTGCTCCTCTCTGTTCCCTGGCTCTAGTTTCCACCACGCCCTCCCCTGGAAAGTTCAGCCAGAGGAAGACTCCGTCATTGATAGATGCCTAAACTCCACCATTAGAGCTGCCTCTCTTTTGCTTAAGACAGGAGTGTGAAGTAAAGTCCAGATGCTCTTAGAAGGAACATTGCTCTAAGTCAGGGATGAGCAAACTTTCTGCAAAGGGCCAGATAACATCTCAGGTTTCCTAGAGCATACAATCTGTGTCGCAACTACACAACTCTGCCGATATAGCACAAAAGCAGCTGTAGACCACAAAACAAACGAACACACCACCATTTATAGGTACTGGCATTTAAACTTCATGTGATTTTCACATGCCACAAATTATCACGCTTCCTTTGAGAGGAATTTCACACAATTTAAAACATGAAAACCAGACTTCCGGCCAAGATGGAGGCATAGGTAGACACACTTTGCCTCCTCACACAACCAAAAGAAGGACAACAAATTTAAAAACAAAAAATAACCAGCACTGCCAGAAAATCGAACTATATGGAAGTCCAACAACCAAGGCGTTAAGGAAGAAACATTCATCCAGACTGATAGGAAGGGTGGAGATAGGCAGCTCAGCAGAGAGGACTCACAGCAAGGCGGTGGCTGGAGGACCAGGTGGGCGAGGCAGCAGCTGGCAGACCAGGGAGGCGGCAGCTGGCAGACTGGGCAGTCCCACGTTCGGATGCAGATAAACCGGGAGGAACAACTGGGGAGCAAGACAGACCCCGTAACCCAGAATTCCAGCATGGGAAATAAAGCCTCAAACCTCTGATTGAAAACACCTGTGGGGGGCGAGGCAGCAGCGGCAGAAACTCCCAGCCTCACTGGAGAGTTTGTTGGAGAGACCCACAGGGTCCTAGAACATACACAAGCCCACCCACACGGAATCAGCACCAGAAGGGTCCAATTTGCCTGCGGGAAGTGGGGAAAGTGACTGGAAGAGTGAGAGCGGAGCAAACACCACCGTTCCCTCTCAGACCCCTCCCCCACATACAGCGTCACAACACAGGGACGTGGGTTGCCCCGCCCCGGTGAACACCTAAGGCTCCTCACCTTACTGCATAACAGGTGCGCTGAAACAAACAAGCAAAAAAAAATGGCCCACATGAAAGAACAGATCAAAGCTCCAGGAAAAATACAACCAAGTGATCAAGAGACAGTCAACCTATCAGATGTACAGTCCAAAACACTGGTGATCAGGATGCTCACAGAATTGGTTGAACATGGTCGCAAATTAGATGAAAAACTGAAGGCTATGCTAATTGAAATAAATGAAAATGTACAGGGAACCAATAGTGATGGGAAGGAAACTGGGACTCAAATCAACAGTGTGGACCAGGAGGGAGAAAGAAATGTCTAATCAGAAAAGAATGAAGAAACAAGAATTCAAAAAAATGAGGAGAGGCTTAGGAACCTCTGGGACAACTTTAGACATTCCAACATCCAAATCAGAGGGGTGCCAGAAGGAAAAGAGGAAGAGCAAGAAATTGAAAACTTATTTGAAAGCATAATCAAGGAGAACTTCCCCAATCTGGCAAAGGAAACAGACTTCCAGGAAGTCCAGGAAGCTCAGAGTCCCAAAGAAGTTGGACCCAAGGAAGCAAATACCAAGGCACATCATAATTACATTAACCAAGATTAAAGAGAAGGAGAGAACCTTAAAAGCAGCAAGAGAAAAGGAGACAGTTACCTACAAAGGAATTCCCATAAGACTATCAACTGATTTCTCAAACCTTCCAGGCAAGAAGGGGCTGGAAAGAAGTATTTGAAGTCATGAAAGGCAGGGACCTACATCCAAGAGTACTCTATCCAGCAAAGCTATCATTTAGAATGGAAGGGCAGATAAAGTGCTTCCCAGATAAGGTCAAGTTAAAGGAGTTCATCAGCAAGGCTTTATTATATGAAATGTTAAAGGGACTTACCTAAGAAAAAAAGAAAAAATATGAACAGTAAAATGACAACAAACTCATAACTATCAACAACCAAACCTAAAAAAAAAAAATGAACTAAGCAAACAAGTAGAACAGGAACAGATTCACAGAAAATGGAGATCACATGGAGGGTTATCAGTGAGGAGGGGGAGAATGGGGGAAAAGGCACAGGGAATAAAAAGCATAATTAGTAGGTACAAAATAGACAGGAGGAGGGTAAGAACAGTATGGGAAATGGAGAAGCCAGGGAACTTATATGTATGACCCATGGACATGAACTAAGCGGGGGGAATGATGGTGGGAGGGGGTACAGGCTAGAGGGGACTGAAGGAGAGAAAACAATGGGACAACTGTAATAATGTAATTAAATGTATTTAAAAAGAAACCATGAAAACCATTCTCGGCTCACATACAGAAACGAAGGGCCAGACCTTTGCTGTAAGGGGTCCTCGGTCACAGGCTGTGCTTTGGGGGTAACGGCTCCGGTGAAAGGATTGGGTGGGGACCTGAGTAAGCAGAAGACCACCGTGGCCCCCAAGCAGGGAGGTGGGGGATGCAGACAGGTCACGGTCATCTGCAGTGTGGCCATTGCTGTCACAGCACAGTCCCCTCGGCCCACCTGAAACAGGGCAGATGCCACTGGATTGTTTGTGCAGCCACTGCATCTGCAGCAGCCACTGGGGCTGTTCAGACCTCACAGGAGCTGTGGCTTTAACCCTGCCGAACCCTGGCTGAGGGGGAACCAGATGTTCCCCATCCAGCTCACAGCTGCACCAATATTCAGCTCCTTTTCCTCCCCCCACATCCAGTTGTGAGGACCCCGCCTCACCGTAAGGAGGCTGGCAGGTCAGACGGCTCCATGCTACTCTTACATTCAGGGGTTTCGTTATGGATCCCTGGTCTGTAAGACGTGGAAGCCCATCTGAGGAGGTTGCCACCCTGTGGACCGCCACTTTGATCTGCCACATGGCAGACATGGGGTGCAAGATGCTGTGGACCTGAAAGCACTTCCTCTTACCATCTCACTTGGTTTTCCTGAGTGGAGTGAACAAGGAGATGCAACTTTCACCATTTTGCAGATGGGAAAAACTGAGGCTTGGAGAACTAAAATAACTTTCTCGGGGCACAGAAAGGGAGCAGCATTTGTATCCAGTTCTGTCTCCAAGGGCCTGACTCCGAAGCTTTTGGTGTACCGGGAAGACTTGAGGGGATAGGTATGCACAGAAGAAAGGGCTTCTTCTATAGGAACCAAGCAGGCTGGCACCTGCTCAGAGTGAGAAGGAGGAGTGGGCTGGCCCCTCCAGCATCCGCCTCCCCTCTGTCTCACGGTGGGCCCTCAGGCCTGCAGCAGCTCTGGTTCTTCTGCTGCCTTGTCTGGGGTAGAAATAAATGGGCTTCAAGCCACTGGCAGTGCCAGCTGCCTGCCCCTCTCAACATGCCCAGCAGCACCATCCCCAGGGACACCCACCAGAGCCCCGAGGCCCTTCTGCGTGAATGAATAGCCCTCCTGGCTTTTATCTCTATTTGCTCGTAGATATTTACTAGTTTATTGTCTGATGTGCAGTCAGCACTCAATATTTATTTGTTGCATGGATGAATGAGTGAGTTAATTCTCTTACCTTCAGATGCCCCAGGAAGGCCTGGATAAGATTCTCCAAGTTTAGCTTTCACAGGTGTTTTTGGAATTTTGTCAGATTGGATCAGCACATAGTAGGGCTACAAGGGAGCATGCATTGGGCACTTTGCACACACTGGCTTCCTTCTCATGGCCATACACTGTCAGTTCCCCATCACTCCGTTTTCCAGAACAAGGAACTGAGGCTGGGGGGTGGGGCGAGGATTTGGACCCATATCAGAGGCACCACAGCCCTTTCCAGGCCCTTAGTTGTGGTGGTAAAGGAGGCACCCTAACCCTGAAGACAAAGCTCGAGCCCAATAGAAGGAGTGCTGAGGAAGGAGGGAGCCTGCCCAGGGCCCCCGAGCCTGCCCAATCCCGTCAGCCCCAGGCACAGCCTGTGCCAGGGCCAGGCAGGGACCACTCACAGCTCCCTCCCCTCTCCCACCAGCTGCGTGCCTGGGACTGGAATTCTATTTGTCATGGGTTGCCAGCAGAGGCAGGTGCAGAAAACTGAGACCGCAGTAGGCCTTCCCTCAGAAGTAAGCGGCCTGCACGACCAGGGATGTGATCGGGGCCCCATATAAGGAACACTGAGTTTACTGCCCAGCCTGTGCTGGAAATCCCATTGAAACCTACATCCCTTGAGGTGTCACAGCTTCTGGCTTTCAGGTGTCTCCTCTAATCATGCATTTAAATGGAGAAGAAGAAACCTGGGTGTGAATGTATTCCGGAGGGAGCTTCAGAGCAGCAGAGCCCCCACCCCGGGCTGGCCCAAGACCTCTGTATTAGCCTTTGCCACTGGATGGGAGATGCTGGCCTCCGCCTCCCGTCCCTGCCCTGGGTGCTGATGTGTAGGGGACAGAAGAGCAGTGTGTGACCCATTCCCCGCTGTCCACAGCTTCTGCCTCACAGGACACTCCAGCTTCTCCAGGCTTACTCACCTGCCACCCCCCTGAGCCCACCTGCGGAGACCCGCCTTCTGAGAAGGCTGCAAGACAATGAGAAACATACGTTTTCTTTCCTGTAACATGCAATTTCCTACCGCACATGCACTGTTGAAGATTGGAGGCCCACAGCTGGTGAGCGGCTGCCCAGGGGCTCCATCAGGTCTCCTTGGCACCAAAGCCTGAGCGTTCCCAGCCCTGTGTCCTTTGTGCTGGGGGCGGGGGGGGGGAGGAGGACAGTAGAGGGACCGCAAGCCCCTCCTCCTCCCACCCCTGCTCCAGGCCCTCCCCTGGCCCATTCCTTAGCATTCCTTCTAGTTCCTCCCTTTCTGGACGTGATCGCAAAGCCAGGCCTAAGGCTCAGGGATCCATCTCCCAGGGCAACTGCCAGGCAGTGTGGAAGGCCGATCAGGGGAGTCGCTGGTCCTCAGGGGGCGCTTGTCTTCACTGAGATGCAGGCGGAGACAGCAGCCTGCTTCCCCTTGTGCTACGGTCGTTTCTACAGACCAGCAGTCTGGTCCCCCCGCCAGCAGCAGCATCACCTGCGAACCTGTGAGAAGTGCCCCTTGTCACGTCCCCTCCCAGACCTCCCGAAACAGAAACCCCGGGGCCGGGCCCCGTGACCTGCGCTTGAACACGACCTGCCCCGGTGGCCCCGAGGCATCTAGGTACGAGAGCCGCTGGCCCTGGAGCGCCGCCCGTGGCTTCCTGTGTCGCCCACCCCGACCGGGCTGTTCACACGGCCACACGTGTTCTGACTGTTTATCTCATTTTATACATTGTGTCTACGTGCTCTTGTTATACTATGTGCAATGTAAAACACCCGAAAAGAAGGTTTAAAAGGATGAGGTGAACACTATTTTTCACTGTCTCGTTGCCCCTGGGTAGTGGCACAGTACACCCTTCGGCATGGATGACCACAACTGCAGAGTCGTCTTTTAGTCCGTCCTCCGGACAATTTCAGTAGCGCCACTCCCGGTCGGATTTGTTTTAAAGCACAGTTGTCACTTCTACGCAGCGCGGCGGGCTACACCGGCCCGGAGCAGAGCGCGGCGGCCGGCGAGGTCCGCGTCCGTGCTGCCTCCGACCCAGGCTCCTCCTCTGCGGTGTTTTAAAGCCATTCGTTGTTTTTGTGACAGTTGTTTTTTTTTTTTTTAAGGATAATAGAATTTGTCAGTTCCCTTCCCTGGGCACCCACCCCGCACAGGCCGTCCTCCCGCGCGACGGTCTCGAGTAGCCAGCCTGCGCCAGCCTTCGCCGCGGCTAATGGTGCGCGGCTTCCTCTCTCCTCTTTGGAGCAAGACATTAAATGGAGGGGCTATTATTTTTTTTCCTTGACCTCGAGGACCGGCCACGCCCCCTGAGATGTGCGTGCCCCACTTTGGAGGCCCCACTTTGGAGGCCCCCGCCCCAGACCGAACACAGCTCCCCTCCTCCTGAAAGCTCCGTGGAGAACCCTCCTGAGACCTCATCCTTCACGAGGGTCGTGCAGCCGGTCAAAGGAAGACTCAGCGGGGCGGGTCGCACGGGCCGCCCGGCCCCCTCCCCTCCCCTCCCTGGGGTTCTCCCTGGGGACTGAGGAGCCTCTCGGAGGCCAGTCTGGCAGGGCCAGCAGCTGGACAGCCGCAGCCAGGCCGCGCTCAGCCCGGACGGACTGACCCGGAGCTGGCCCCTGGTCGCAGAGTCCCCGGGCAGGCCCCGGGGCTGGGGCTTTCCCGGGGTGGGGGGGGGGGGCCCAGCGGGCCGCCAGAAGCCGCGGCCAGACGGGGGAGGCTGCTGCTCCCCCAGCTTCACGGTGGCATTTCTGAAATCTCATTTCCTGTCACAACTCCGAGAGGCAGGTGTTTCTGTTTTTAAATGTCTGCCGTTGCTATTCCGGTCGTGTGAGTCGCTCGTTTTCCAAGGACCGAACTATTTTTTCCTCTGGTGGAGGCACAGCGAGCAGCCAGTGCACCCCAGCCGGGATCAGCTGGGCGGCCAGCGGCCCCTCCCGCTGCCAGCGCAGCCCGGGGACCTGGGGCCGCCCCGCAGACAGCTGGGGCCCGCGGGCCACGCGCGGCGTTCTCCCGGGCGGTTCTACAGCCCTCTGTGTTTGGGTTGTATCGCACAACCCAAGTGCACTGGGCCCCACGCGGGAAAAGCAGACAGCACAAGGCAAGTCCCTGCAGGCTCAGGGAGACCTCCGCCCACGGGGTGGAGAGGCCCTGGAGGTCAGTTCAGGCCGGAGAGAGAGTCTCGCGTGAAAGGCAGAACCTCAAATCCAGGCGTCCTACAACCGGGTCCCACGAACACCCTGAGAAGCACCAGCCAGAAGTCAGGGGCTCCGTGACCCCCTCTGTGAGAATGTTAACCTTCACGGGAACAAAAATCTCGAAAGTTTATTAAAACATGTTCCACCTCACATAGAAGAGACTTTCATACCTGTTTCTAGAGATTTCAGCACTACATAGTGTTCGTCTTTCAAACAAACGGAGGAGAAACTCGTATTCACGGACATCACGGCGTTCTGCGCCTGTGAAACGCGCGCCGTGCTTGCAGCGGAGACGAGACGTGGAAGAAGCGTGTCATCGCACCTCCGGGGCCAGCGCCACTGAGTCACTGTTCCGTGTGTGGGTTCAGGAGAACAACGTGGCAGTTCACAGTAAAGTAAGTGTGATTTCTTTTTAAGTCACTGTTTAAAAAAAATAAACAAACTTACGCAAGGTTATATGTCAATCGCCTCAATCTTTTAAAATCACTGTTAAATGTGCTCACTTGAGTTTCAGTGGTTTTGCAGGGACTTTTTGTATTTTATTTGTACACTGGTTTCAGTTTTAGACTTAGGTAAACACTACCAAGAACCCACAGTTTACATAATTTTGTTTTCCTACTTATTTCAGTAATATGATAAGCCAAATAATTTAAGTCAACCCTGGGAGAATCCTAAAACTTTTGGTTTCCTTTCTAAAAATCATCACTTCAGTGTTTGACGCGGGTGTCTAGAATGAAGGCTTCTGCTGGAAGAACTGTGGGACAGTCTCTCAGGGTTTGGGGCCAGAAGGAGAAGGTATGCACTTGACAGTAGGAGCTAAGTTTAAACAGACTGTGTATTACCAGCATCATTACTTGTGCCTGAAATCTTAGTCTCTAGCACTTTTTGGTCAGTAAGTAAAAAGTGAACTTCATGTATGTGCTGTTGTGGAATGAACCAAATGAAATGTGACTTGAACACACACAGTCTCCTGGGAGCAGCTGCGGGCAGGTGAGGTCATTGCCACAGTGTGGGGGCGGGGGGGGGGAAGCTGGCACCTTGCCTACTCCCGCCTCCTCTCTGGGTGACTGAAGCTCAGAGCACTCACTGACCTCTCTCACTGGCGGGGTTGTCGTGACCGTGACCGGGAGGACAAGGGCCACAGCTGGGACTGGGTTGTTTCTCAGACTTCCCAAGAGCCTCACTGTCCACAGGGGTAAAACAAGAAAGACAGCAGTGCAAGAAGCTTAGAGTTGGAAACAGTGGGTTCATGCAAGGCATGAACAAGCCTAGGATGCGGCAAGGTGTCCCCCGCTCTCTGCAGTGTGGGGACCCCACCCAGGAGCAGATCATCAACAGCCCTTCTGGTGCCCAGCAGAGCTGGGAACACTGGTGCCAGGCCCCCCTGGGGACAGAAACCCCAGAGACCTGGGCTCTCTGCCTTCTGAGACAGAAACCTGCTAGAATCCTCTCCTTTGGAAGGTGTTGTTCATTAAAGGAAGATAAAACAAGGGTGGTTAACAAGCCCAACACGAATGGAGCGCTGGGGAGTCATTTTCCAAAGCCAGATGCCTCGGGACCAGGTGGGGATGGGGGGAGGGGTGTTGTTTCCAGGAAAGACAGAGCTTCTTACCATCACCTCCCTGTCCCTGGACACGGTTGGACCTCACCCCAAGTGCACATGTTTGCTAGGCTGGCAAAAATAAAGTGCTACAGACTTGGAGGCTTAAATGAGGCATTTATTCTCTCACAGTTCTGCAGGCTAGAGGTCCAAGATCAAGGTGGCCTGTTTCTCCTGAGGCCCCTCTTCTTGACTTGCAGGGGGCCGTCTTCTTGCTGTGTCTTCACATCACCTTTTCTCTCGCCATATGGACCTCTGGTCCCTCTCTCTCCTCTTATAAGAACACCAGTCCTATTAGATTAGGGACCAGCCACATGGCCTCACTTAACCTCAGCTACTTCTTTAAAGACCCTGTCTTCACACACAGTCACATTCTGAGGGGATGCCTGGGATTAGGACTTCCACATACGAAGTTTAGGGAAACACAGTTCAGCCCCTAACACCAAGAACATAGCGTTGTGTGAGGTATGGGCGCTCCAGACCCAAGCTGTGTCCTTGCTGGTGAAGGTCAGGCAGATCCCCGCCTGCCACGGTGGCTTCCTTCATATTCACAAGTCTGTGCAGTAGCTCCAAGAATGGCCTGTCCCTCACCTTTGTTTCAGCCTCAGGCAGGATGGGCTGACTCTGACGGTTGGCCCAGACTCTTGTCTTTGAACTGCAGGCTGTTGAGCTAGCACTGAGCACTCCTTGTGTTCATGTCTGCGACGGTGGCACAAAGTGGCTGTTTTCATATGGACTGCAGAGGCCAGGTAGGCCCCAGTGACCCTGGGCCCCGGTCCAGTATCTTCTCAGGACAGCACAGGTCACCTCAGGTGTCCTTTGGGTTATGTTTACTCAGACAGCTAAGCAATACGTGCAGCTCCCAGGCCTGGCTGCCACACACGTCCGCCCCCAGTACCCCGTCACATGCCGGGCCTGTGAGTCAGCTTCCCCGGACACGCAAGGTGCTGAAGAGCCACGGGCTTTCGGCTTTATTAGCAGCACTACCTGCCCCCATATCTGCTCGATGGGTCTTCATCTTGTAGAGTATAAGTAATAGGACCAGACTTCCATTTCCATCTATGACGGAACAGGTGACTCAGACCAATTGTTCTTACCAAAAACAATGGGAAAAGCTGGACCAAATATAAAAATTATGGAAGGCAACAGAGAGCTAACATAAGAGTGAAAAATTACTGGGCCAAGATCCGACAGAGAGCAGAAACTCAGGTGCATAAGGCAGGTGTTCAGAGTCCGGGTGCATTTGCTGACCGGTGACCCAGAGAGCAGGGGGAGAGTCCACGCTGCTCGGGAAAGCCCCGTGGGCTGCTGGGCAAGTGGACACAACAGCAGCGCGAACACTGGAAGCGGAGTGAACGGACTCAGGGCTTTCCTGAGGTAGTCATATTGTCTAAGGAGAGGTGAGGGTACTCATTTGTTTTAGAATTTGATAACTCAAGGAAGTATTGTAATATCCATATTTGACCACAAAAATTATGTATTTATAAAAATATCATTTCCAAACTAAGAAAGGAAAAGATGAAATAATTTTAAAAGCAGTTAAAAAGATGAAAAAGAAATGGAAATAGGCTCATTGGGACACAAGAGCAAATAATAACATTTAAGCCCAAGTGAATCAGTAATTGTATTAAATATAAATGGACTAAATGCTCCAATTAAAAAGATAAAGATTGATGATAAAAGTAAAACCCAATTATATATGAGCTGCTTATAGGGAGCATGCCTAAAATAAAAAGATACAGAAAGGTTAAAAGTTAAAATATGGAAAAAGATGTAACAACCAAAAACTTTAAGAAAGTTGAGGTAACCATAGTAATATCAGAAAAATAGAATTGAAAGCAAAACACATTATTAGAGGTAAAGAGGTATTTTATAATAATAAGAGGTGTAATTGGCCAGAAAGACACAGCAAATCTAAATTTGTATGTGCATAATAAAATAGCCTCGAATATGCAGAAAAGAAAAATGTTGATAACCAAAAACAGAAAAGGCAAATCTGTAACTATGGTCGGAAGATAGTAACACATTTCTTCCAGAAACTTTGGGGAAAACCAACAAAAATTCTGAAAGGAATTGAAAGGACACACCACTTAACTGGAGAAATTGACCACAACGACCGATACCAAGACATAGTCTAGTAAAATATTGAACTTTAAAAATAAAAAGGAGAAAAATCCTTTGGACATCCAGACAAAAAGACCAAGTAACTTATAAGGGAGAGAAAATTCAATTCCTGAGAAACATCTTGATAGCAACATTTTTATGCTGGAAGAAAATGGGTAAGATATTTAAGATACGCAGAAAATAAGACGCAAGAACTTTCTAGTCAAACTGACTTTTGAATATAAATGTTTCGGACAGCAACAAGTGAAATTCAGGGAATGGTGATTCTATAGCCCTGGCTTGGGCAACTAGCAGGGAATGAAGCTGAGAGGACCCAGCTGACCACTCTGTGTGTGTGTGTGCACATCGCTCACCATTTCCCACTGAAAGAAGCCAGTGCTTCAAGGAGGAATGTCCGGGATGAGAACGGTACAGGATGGAGTCTCTTGTCACAGGGGATGGAAAAGAAGCTATCAAAGACACAGGGGCCCAGCAGAACTTCAGCTGGCCAAATACGGGACAATTTAAGTAGCAAGGATAATTACGGAAACGGATGATCCAACACAGCAACCGAATTCTGTTTTCTGCGCATGAGTTACATATATGTAATTTTTTCTATTTTTTATCCTCAGACAAGCAAACAAATGAGTACTCCCCAGATCTGGGGCGGGGGGTGGGGGGGCTCAAACAGAAACTACCCCAGACCCCACATAGCTTTTATTTTTCCATTTGCCGTGTTTTTGTTTCTTTGTTTGTTTTATCATATATTGAGTTGATTCAAAGGGCTCAGAGTCCAGTTGGGGGAGAGATGTATTTGCAAATAAAAAATTTAAGAATTCCTGGCAAGTGCATGCACTCAAAGGCATCACAGGTGTTAGCAGTTGAGGACAGAGTGTTGTTGTTTCTCAGAGCGGGAGCAGAAAGACTGTGGGCTCGTGACACAAAATTTGGGGTTACGTCTTGGCTCTGCGCGACCTTGGGGAGGTCCATTCCAGCTTTCTGAGTCCTTGTCAAAAGCCTCAAAGGCTCGCACTGGTGCTCTCTGTCAACGGAAAAGGCGTGTAGACTCCTTGGTCGGGGCGGCCCGGTTTCCATGCAGGCTGCTGGTGGCAGGGGAGGGGACAGAGGCCAAGGAGACACAGCAAAGGGGGAGGCAAAAAGCCAAAGAACTCACAGAAGAGCTCTGGGAAGTCAAACAGGGGCAGCCAGGACTTCCCCCTTCTCGGAAGGGGCCCTCTAGCTGCCTGGGCTCCCGCTGGCCAGCGGAATGGGGCCAGGTGACCCTGTGCCTGACAAATCGTGCCCCCTCTCCACCCCACCCGTGTGCCCACTCAGCCTTCCCTGTCAGCCTTCAGGAAGGAGGATGCAGTGGGTTCTACGTCCACGTGCTGGATCTAAGTACTCCAATGACAGTTCAAGTTTAATTAACCCTAACTCACCATCCAGCTTGGCAGGGTCTCCATATTGAAATCTGGACCGGAAGCCTGCGGTTCCAGACTTACAGCTGCACAGCCTGATGAGCCCAGCTACAACGCTGCCCTCGTAGTCCAAGGTGAGTGACTATAAAGGATCTTGTTTACTCATCAGCAAGAAGGCCTGGGAGAATGGAGGGAAGGGTATGTGCATGACGAGGAAGGACCAGAACTGGGCTGGAGAGACATCCTTAAGACACACGGTTCTAAAATCCCATCGGCTTGGCATCTCCTCCCTTTCTGTGTTTTTTTAATTGGAAAATTCGATTTTGAATTTATGGATTTTTTTAATTGATTGATTTTAGAGAGTGAGGGAGAAAAAGAGAGAGAGAGACATTGATTTATTGTTCCACTTACTTATGCGTTCATTGGTTGATTCTTGTATGTGACCAGACCAGGGATCGAACCTGCAACCTTGGTGTATGGGGACAATGCTCTAACCCCTGAGCTGCCTGGCCAGGGTGAACTTATGGTTTGAGTCCTAGCTGAGCTGCCAAGCAATGGCTCAGGCCACCACAAACTTCTGCTTCCTCATCTCCATCACGGGCCCCAAATGCCTGCTACTGTGTTATGGAGAGAGAAGAGCAAAGTCGTGTAAGGAAAGCACTTTGTAAACGCAAAAGAGTTCGACATTATCAGTCCTTTCCTCCAGAGCGTCCCTGCAGGACCGCCAAAGGAAGGGTTTGCTAACCAAATAAAGGGATGGGGGAGCACCTGTGTAGCAGTCGAGCCCCGAAAACTCCTCTCCCACACTTCAAAAGAAACATCTGACCTCCTCACAGACTAGTCTTAATTATTCTCCCAGGTCACCCAAGAAGGCCTGCCGGGCAAGGGCCACACTTCGCCGTGCGCCTGTTGGAGCGTCCCACAGCCGCACAGCGTTAGAAATGCGACCGCTGCTGGACTTCTGCAGGACCGGGCCGCGGCCGGGAGCCCCACCCCAGAGCCCTCCACGCGTTGGGCATTTTCTGGTTTGTACCCTCCGTGAGCCTGGTTGGCAGAAGCCCAATCACACAGCGGTCGCTGGACTGAGTCTGCTCACAACTCCCTGGCTGTGTGTCCTTGAGCAGGTCCCTTAGCAGCCACCTCGGCCGGTCTGTGCAGCAGGGAACTGATAATCCCTCCTCACAGGGCCTGCCTTGAGGATTAAAGAGTTCACGCAGAGCGCTGAACAATACCTAGGGAGCAGGAAGTCTTCAAAGCATATTAGCTAATTTGCTCAGAACTGAAAAGTCAAAACTGTAAGTGAAAGGCGTGTTTCTCAGAGAGGCGGAGCCGCCTGAGGAGGCCTCCTCCTTCCTGGGCTTCGGTGCCAGATACGAACTCAACACAGATAGTGGCTTTTCTCTCCTGAGCAACGGCCGTCAGACGCCCATCGGCCCAGGACTCAGGCTTGAGGGGCAAGTCCATCCACCCACACGGCCGGAGCTGCCCTGGAGCAGGCCAGCAAGGTCCCTTTCACACACATGCTGTTCCCCTAGCGCAGGTTTAACTATTATACCAGGTGTCCCACAGCACTTCGCGTGGAAGTGTGGCCCCCACCCCCACCCCCACCCCGCCACCCTGCCCCAGGCATGATTCAGTGTTCCAGCTTCTTTATGAGAGACCATGAGTTCATCTCAAAATGTCAAATGACCCTTGGGGACTAGTGGCCGCTGCTGTGCTCGGTATCTTCACAGGGGTCGTCCTGCGCCCCGAGGTCGTCTGCACTTCAGGATACCCATCTGGACGTCTTAAGGAGCTACTACCGTGTCACCCAATCAACCGAAAAGTCGGGGAGCCCACAGCCTGCTGGGTGAACACGGGGACCCTCAGCCCGAAGGCATGACCCCAGGATGGAGAAGGCGGTGGTCGGCAGAGGGACCATGGAAATCTGACCACCCGGAAACAGTAACTAGACAAGTGGGTCTCACGTGGTGTGCTTGGAAAACAATTTATTTTAGTTTTTGCCCATGACTTACCCACTGAGATATGCTCACGGGGCTAGCTCTGAGCCTACCCATGTGGCTCTCCTGTTCACTCCTAATTTTCAAAAGCCCTCTCGGTCACTGTTTAAAAACTTGTATGATGGAAATTTTTACACATGACCACAACGAAAGAAAACGGTGTAATAAACCCAAGCGTGAGCACTCACCCGGCTTCCACAGTTATCAGCCGTCATGCTTGTTTTCTCAAGTCCCACCTCTGCCGAAACACACACTCTTCTTTTTGCTGGGACATTTTAAAGCAAATCCTCTGATTACTTTGAGAAACAAAAATAGCCTTCATTTAGTGATGAAGAAGCCCAGCCCAGTGAGAGAATCCGGGACTTGCAAACTTCCAGTTAAATCTTGCTCTCCCTCCTCCGACTCCCTGCCTGGGCAGCTGCAGACTGGGAGCTTGTATTTGATAGGGCGTAGGGTGGGGTGTCTTTTCTGTTCCCTACCGCGAGTTCCTCCTCCTCCCCCTTGCAGCTGCCTCTGGCTCCCTCGGGGCTGGGGTGAGGGACAGGTGAGGTGTTCCCCCCAGCTCTCACAGGCTACGGGCAGGGCTCAGCTGCAAGTCCCAGTGGCCTCCTCATCTCCCCCCTGCAGGTCTTGCCTACTCAGAACTGTCCCCAGAGCTGAGGGAAGGAGAGTGGAAGCAGACACCTGTCAGATTACCTGGGCCAGACCGCAGTGCATGCTGGGTAATCTGAGCATGGTGTGGCCGCCCCTCACTGTGAAGACATTATTTCAGTGGAAAGAAAAATTTAGCGGGGGCAGAAAATATATGCACAGCCTTCACCCACTAGGTGAAAGGCAGGATTCTCGCTCCCATGCAGGTGACCTGGCCTGTCACTTGGGAATGGGGGAATCACCATCACTTCTTGCCTTGGAGCTGTGCTGTCCAGTATGGGAGCCACTAGCTGCGTGTGGCTACTGAGCATGTGAGATGTGCCATAAGTGTGAAACACACACTGGGTTCCCTCCAGGAACGTAAAATATCTCAATAGTTTCTATGCCGATGACCTGTTGAACAGATGTTTTTCTTTTTGCATTAAATCAAGTGTATGATTAAAATTAATTTTACCTATTCCTTTTTCACTTTTTCATATGGCTACTGGAAGACTTTAAGTGACGTCTGAAGCTGGCTGGCCCTAGAGCCTAGTTGGACCCCTTCATTTCACGGAGGGTAACACTGAGGCCCAGAGAGAATCAACTGGCTTGGCTCGGGGTCCCCGAGCGCCACAGCCGAGCATGGCAGCTGTTTCTGTTGCTCCCACGAAACAGCGCAGAATGAAGTCTCTCCGAGCCTGCTCGAACAACAGTGGGGAGTGAGGAGGGCAAGCGCACGGCCCCCCTGCTGCGGGCGCAAGGGCTGGGCAGGCGCCAGCAGACCGCACTTGCCCTGAGGAGGCCTGGCTGTGAGGTCAGCGCACTGGCAGCCCGCGGCTGAGATCTGGCCCTCACAGCTGTTTTGATTGGCCCGAGACGTCTTACAGTTTTTTGAATCACTTGCCAACATTTCAGCATTAGGAAACGGCAATAAAGATACAGGTTCCAACTTCTGAAAAATTGTATCTGGCCCCGTGGGCTTGTTTTCCTGCCTGGCAACAGCCCGCTGCCACCCCACAGCTGTGCCCCTTCCCATGCGGCATCAGACCCCTGGGTGCTCCCCAGCCTCGCCCTCCCCGGGGAGGCTCACAGCTCGATCTCTGCAGGTGAGAGGAAGGCGGCGCAGGGGTTCCCGTCACTCCCGTCGCCATCGCCAGGCGAAGCAGTGGAAGCTAAGCCCAGAGGGCTTCGGGCTCCAGAGGAAAAAACAGCATGTTTTTCCCCAGCTGCTCCACCCATTCACGTCACCTCCCTGCTCACCACGAGCCCTTGAGTTTGCCATTTGATCAAATTTGTTTCTTCTGCATCCCGTGACAAGAGGGAAGGTGGCACTTTACCCATTTTTGTAAGGAAACTGAGGCTCCGAGAGGCCGCCCTCCACTGAATACAAGGAGGGGGCTCTAGAGTGGGGGCCCTGAGGCTGGGGGCTGCCCTCTAGCTCTCCAACATAAGCCGCCAGGATCCGTGGGCCGGGGCCGAGGGCGCTCCCGCCCCAAGGGCCGATGGTGTGTCTCAGGGGCACCATCTGGTATGGGCGTGGGCAGGCTGTCTGGCTTCTCCCAGGGGCCACATCCAGGCACAGGAAGGAAACCCAAATTGGGCCATACTGAGGGCAGGAAGCCACCAAGGGGGCAGTCACCGCTGGTGAGACGGTTGGCTTGTCACTTCTGCTACTTTCCCAGCTATCGGGCCATCCTCTCTCTGTCCCTGATGGCCTCCTGCCTTCGGTGCTCCGGAACCCAGCCTTGTCCCCCAGGATGCGTGGAGCCCGCCATACCCAGGCACCTCAAGAGTTCAGAAGTGAAGCCCCGGACCAGGCCTGCCTGCTGGGGCTGCACCCCAACTGGAAGGGGGCAGCCCCCAAGCCAGGGGCCCTCTCAGCTCCCCCACTGAAGGGCTTGGAAGCTCTTCCCTGTCCCAGGAGACCTATGGGGTGTTTCTTGCAGCCAAATGAGCAGGCAGGAGAGGGCAGGCTGCCTGGGGAGGGAAGGGGGGAGAATTGGGCTTTAGTTATAAACAAACTTATTTCACATTGTTACAAATTAGTCTACCGGGTGAGGGGTGTGGGCAAGATCATAAGTGACAAGTGCACAGCAGGTGATGCCCAGCAGCTGGCAGACGCCCATCCCCAAAACTGATGAACCAACATGGAGACAGACACTTGCCCAGTTGCCTGGACTGGAGTGCAATGCCTGCTGGGTAAATGGCCAAGGGTGTGAGTCCTGTGTTCACCGGGGAGTGAGGGGAGAGGAAGGCCTGGCTGCTCTGACCAACCAGGTGCGTCCTAGACGCAGACTGCTCATGCGCTTGCTCCTTTGGCAACGGGGTCATTCACACTTGTGCTTGTTCGTTTATTTCCCTTTCTTTGTTTGTTCAGGCGGGGAAGCCCATGCAGGGATATGGAAAGATGGCTAAGTGGAAAAAAAGGAAGGGAAACCGTGCACTTGGAATGCTACCTTTATGGTGGAATGAGGAACGTAAGAATATTACTCAGGCTTGCTTGGATCTGCACGAAGGAAATATGAAAGGAGGATGCACAAGAAGCTAATGACATGGTTGCTGAGAGACAAAGTAGGAGGAATGTATCTCGAAGTATACATTATAAAAATAAAACACAATTTCACATAAATAAAAATACCACAAACAACTTCATAACTAGTTAAAAAGGCAGAGGTGGATGACCCGCCCTGACCTCACCGCCGTGAAAACGTAGGTATATCCAGTTGCGCTTGTTCCCTTCCCGTTTTAATCCAGGTGCTTTCCCCCCAGTTTTATTGAGAAGTAACTGACACATGTCACTGTATTATCCGTATGTTTGATATTTTATATATGAATACAATCACAGGGCTCATAAAATTGTCTCCTATTTTTTCTCCTTGAACATCGTAAGTGTTCCCCAGATTGCCACGTTGAATACATAAAATGCCACCAATCTTGTTTCCAAAGATCTGCGGTCTTCATTTCTTCACTCCTAAGGGTAAGCAGGTCAGTCAGCTCCAGAGCTCATCACCCAGCAGTCCTGGGCGCCGCCGGAGTGCAGGGAGGGACAAAGACATTTAGTACACAGCAGAAAAACAGAGCCAGGACCCGGCCTTTCCCCCAACTCAACTGTGATCATTCACTGGCCTAACACAGCCAGGGCACCCACACAGAGATTTATCTCCCCTCTGAGCTAAGAGTCCTTTAAGATCTGTTTACTTGTTACTTGTAAATAATTGTGGACTCACAGGGGGTTGCAAACACAGGACAGAGAGGTCCCACGCACCCTTCACCGGGTTCCCCCATGACTACGTCTCTGGTAATGCAGTGCAGCGTCAGAGCCAGGAAATCGACACTGACACAACGCATGCAGAGCTACGTCATTTCGTCCGGAGTACCGAACCAGTAACAGTCTCCCCGCTCCAGGGAGGGAACTAATCCAGCCCCGCAAAGTTGCCCTCCCGGCACCCCGTCTGCTAGCCCCGCCCCCAACCCTGGCAGCCGGGAGTCCCTTCTCCAGCCCTCCGGCTTCTTCATTTCAAGAACGTTGTATAAATGGAATCACACAGTACGTGACATTTTGAAATTGCCTTTTGGGCGACTATTCCAAATAAACTGTTATGAACATCGTGTACAGAATTGTGTGTGGACATAAGCTTCCATTTTCCCTGGGATAAATGTGCCACGGCTGAGTCACAGGGTGTCTGCTTAGTTTTTGGAGAAATCGCCTGTTTTCAGGGTGTCTGGCCCATTTCACGTTTCTATCAACAGCGCATGAGGTTCAGGCTGTCCACGTCCTCGCCGGCATGTGGGGGTGAGCGGATCACACAAGTGGGCCGAACAGAGCTTCTCCCGGGCATGGGCTGAAGATGCTGAGACACAAACTCTTGACTGTGACTACTAGTTGTGAGGTGTATTCATTTTTTAAAATTTCTGCATTTCTGATGCTTTGACGTCTGAGGCCTTGCCAGCTATGGAAGGACTGGCTTCGCAGAGTGAGCCAATTCCTGGAAGAAGCAAATAATTCTACTGCAAGCAGGGCCTTCATTTGCAAACTAACCTGTCCAGAGCCTGTATCTCCCCCTTACCTCTTCTGTCCGCTCTGAGACTCCAGGCCACTGTCTCCCTGCCCTCGCTGCCCCGGGGCCGGATATCAGACACCTAGGTGCAGACCCCAGATTGCTCTGAAAAATTCCAACCTAGCAGTCCAAAGCGTACTCACGCTGTTGGCCCATTCCTTCCCACAAAACCCATACAAAAGCCTCTGGCCCATGTTTTCACGCTGCACACTCCACCTCCCCACCAAGCCTGGGGCTTCCCTGTGTGGCCCTGCATGGCCAAGTCCCCACCTCTTGGGAACTGGGAGCACCATACTGTCTTTTCAGTGTCTATTGCCTCCTGATCTGCTGGCCTCTCCATACCTGAATAATAATAAAACCTACCTCTCAAAATATTAGCATAATGTATGCTTGTAGTTGCAGGGGGCGGGGGGGGCACCCTTACCCGCCATGAGGAGAGCCTACCTGAGAGTGAAGCGCATCTAAAGAAACACAATGGAGAGACGGAGCATCCTGATGGAATCATTTCAGGCCCTGGGTCCACCTGTGTCTGCCGAGCACCCCAGACTTTCTGGCTTCCTGGTTACATAAGCAATTTCCTGTTTGTTTTCTTCCTTTGCTTAACCTATTTGAGGTTGGATTGTCCGTCCCTGGCGCCCTAACTGGTGCAGACAGGCCACGGCGCCCTTACCCAGGGCTGTGCTACAGTCAGACCAAGACTTCCAGGAATTCTGCGGAAATAGTCCTTCCTGTGCTGCATCCTGGCAAAGAAAGAAATCATCAGGTGGTGGGCACAAGGCCCAGGCTGGAGCATCTGCTCAGTGCTGGCAGGCACCGCGGCTCTCCGGGCTCCGTGTCTTCACCTGTACAAGAATGGTTAGGCGGGCCCTGGCTGGTGTGGCTCCGTTGGAGCGCTGTACTGTAAAACCGTTCCGCTCCTGATCAGGGCACACGCCTAGTTTGCGAGTTCGGTCCCCAGTCGGGGAGCAAGCAAGTAAGAGGCGACTGATCGATGTTTCTCGGGTGAGAATTTTAAAAAGTAAAAGAATGTTTAGGTGGGATGTATCCATGGGCCCTCCCTGTTTGCCTCCCTCAGCTCACAGAGCATTCACTGCAAGTCGGGCACTTGGCTGAGTGATTCATGTACGTGAATCACTGAACCCTTTTAACAGCCCTGTGAGGGAGCACGATCCCCATTCTCCGGATGAGGAGCATGAGGCCCAGACGGGTGAAGGTGGAAGAGCTGGGATTAGACTCAAGCCGTCTAGCCTTGGGGTTCTCACTGATGACTACTGCTGAGCCCCTCACCTCCACCTGCGAATGGTCCACCTGTAAGAAGTTCTGTGTCTAACTTGAGTCCTCACTGTTTTCCTTCCTTCCTTTCTATAGTTTTTTTCTTTCCCAGACTTCCCTCAAAAGTATTAGTCCCTGTATTTTAAACATTTTCCTTTCTCTCTAAATTCCCTCCCACATTCCCCTTCATGTGGGATCGATAATCCCAAACTGGACATGCAGCAGGGGGGAGGGGGCCTTTGTTCTGGGCCCCACGTGAGGCAAAGGCCTGTGGCACCTTATGGACAGTGCCCCCAAATGCCAAGCAGAAGGGCTTGGGGACCAGAGGCACTGGGCAGGGCCCAAAGCTGAACCTTGCCATGGACACCTCTTCCTGAAGATTCAGGGGCCTGTCCCGTGTTTGTGAAATGTAACAGGCCGTTCCTTTCATCTTCCCCACACCCCACGATGTACTTTTCCCTCCCCACCATCGCCACCACCACTGCTTTATAGATGAGGAAATTTTACATCCAGGCCTGACTTCAAAGCTCGTGTTCTTTCTTTTACGTCATTGAAAAGAGTTCTTTTAAACACCTCCCAGCACACAGCACTGCGTTGTTTGTGGCTGTCAGGGAGCGTGGGGACGGCCCCCAATAGGGGCAGCTTCTTTCTTTGGAAAGAAGCGGAAGTCAACATGGGGGTGAGGACCAGGCCGGGCAGCACATGGCCACCAGAACAGTGGCCTGAGACAGGGCACCTGTGACCAGGAGCTGGCAATCCAACTGGGGCACCCGACTCTCCTGTCACTGTAGCCTTGAAGGTCCCTGCCCCCTGCATTCTCAAACAGAAGTGTCCCCCAACAGCCACCTGCTGACCCAAAAGGGCAGTGCCAGGGCTCCAGTGGCCGTGCACCAAGGCCATTCTCACGCCCGAGGCAGCAGTTGGTGGCAGCTTGAGCTCTTATTGCAAAGGCGGCTCTTAAGCAGGGTAGACACCATTGCCAGCCCTCCTCTGGTTGCCCAGGGATCCTCCCCACCCAGGCAAGTGTCTGATGAACTCACCGGTCAGGGGCCATTAGATGCCCTCCCGCTGTGGAACCAGGGCTCTAAGCCTGGAAGGAAGTTACTGGGGGAGCAGGAGAGCTTCCCTGGAAGAATTTTCTAAATTCAGAGCCGGGCAAAACCACTGCTTCCCTTACCAGCCCCTCCCAACCTCGCCTCCACCACACCACACACCACACACTACAGCTGCCGGCACAATCACCTATTGGGGGGACCCTCATGGGCCTTTTCAATGATGTGAAAGAAAGATAGGACGGTAGGTCCCCTCCAGCTTCGTGTCTAGTTGCCCCTGGCCCACATCATGGGGGGCGGGGGGCCGCTCTCTCACTCTGAGTAGGAAGGGAGTGTTCCCATCATCCGGGCGGGGACACATTTCTCCCAGGGAGGTGGCATTGCCAGCCCTCCCCATCAGGGGGCGCAGTAAGCACGTTCTTTCCCAGACTTCACCTCATTAGAAGCCATTTCCTCTAGTTTTGTCCAGCAGTTTCTCTAATGCTCTGGTCCCATTGCAGCATATACAAAAAAAAAAATAAATAAATTTTCCTGGTGCCACCCCTATACTCTGCTACTTACTCACCATGACATGTCCTGCTTATTTCAGTGAAATAATTTGTAAGTAACAGGATGGCGGGGGGAGGAGGGTGGCGATCTTCCTGATTCTTTAAGACCATTCACAGGAAGCATTTTCCTCCCAAACTGTTGAATTTTCAGGCATCTGAGTCCCGGAGAGACAAGATCCCTGTGCCTCACTTTCCTCACCAGCAGAACAGTGATAATATTCCCTTATAAACTTTCCTAGAGGATTACGACACCTGCCTGTCACACAGTAAGTGCTCACTAAACGATGGTGGTCATTTTCATGCCTCCTGGGCCAGGCTCCAGAATTTCCTCTTTGGCCTGGAGCTCCCCCTGCTGGGAGGGGCGCCCCCCCGCCCCCCCTCCCTTTCAGGAACAGGAGCTTAGGAGAGCTGAGACTGGGGAGTGGCGGGGGGGGGGGGGGGGGGTGGGGGGGGGGTGGCGGTTGAGGGGGGTAGGTTAACAAAACAACTTTCCTACCAGATGCTCTGAAAGCACAGCCACCAGCACCAACCAGAGGCCTCTGGTCCCTTTGAGCCCACTTGGGCCCCAGGAGGTCAAGGGGCTCAGGAGGCCCTCAGACCTCCAGGTTGGACCGGGCCCAGCCAGCGGGGCCCTGGCTCAGATTCCGCCACCTTCCTGATTCCGGGCCAGCGAGGGCCTGGCTTAACGTCACTGCAAGACCCAGGCTCTTGTGGACTAAAATGACAATTGTCTACCTCGGAGGAGTCCTTGCAACATCGAATTAAAGATCCTTAATAGGGTGAAGTCTAGGTGTCAGGAGACTCCGTGTCACTCCGCGCAGACCTTCGCCCGCCAGCGGGCTTTGTTTCCTCTGGGAGAGAGACTCGGGCAGGGGACCCGGCTGGGCCGTCTTTGCACCTGGACGACTAACCCCGGCGGTGCTGCTGCGGACCGGAGGGAGAAAGGCGGAGCCGCGAAGGGCTGATGCTCCAGACCTTCGCGGGACCACGGCGACCCCTGGTGGTCATCGCGGGAAGTGGCCAGCCAGCCGCGGTGCCTCCCCCTTCCTCTCCAGGTTCCCTTGCCTCCTCCTTCCTGCTTCGGTCGCCTCTATCCCTAACCCTAATCCGGCCGCTCAGCTGTCCGCGGCTCGGGGACCTCTGTCCTCCTCCAGCTCGCCCACAGCGCCGCGTCCAAGCGCTTCCGACTCTTCTAGGGACAAACCCGGCCCAGGTCACCCGCCAGCTGAATGCCCCGGACGCACCACCCCTCTGACGCCAGTCTCCCCGCAGGACACTTGTCCCCTGGCTCCTGTACGATTCCCAGTAAAGGCCACTCCTGCCAGCCTCCTCGCACCGGCTGCTGTTGGCGGCTCTGCGGGAATTCGGAGCCGGTGCTGAAAAAGAGCCGCCCCAGGGGACGGAGATATCCTCTGCCCCATGCTGTCACCGGGCAAAGGGTTTGCTTACCCTGCACCTGAAATCCAGCTGCGGCTGCCCCAGACACGCCGGGCAAGGGGGGCATGGGGGGTTGTTCAGGAATGAGGAGAGAAGGTCACCAGCGCCCAAATGAGGATGAAACACAGGCCCCCTCCTCTGAGCACACTGATAGCCAGGCTGGTGCATTTCAAAGGTAAGGGGCATCCCCCAAACACCGGTTTTCCATGAACGGTCTGACGATGATGATGGTGATGATGATGACGATAGCTAAGCTTTATTAACCCCTTCTGGTACACCAGGCACACTGGAAGTACTTCACACACGTTTCTCTCAGTTTATCCCCACATCAACCCTAACGTGTTGCGTGCCTGCCCAAGTTTTATAGATAAGGAAACAGAAGCTTAACGAAGTTCCAGAAGTTGTCGAAGGTGCGACCAACGACGAGGAACTTCCTGTCTTAGAACGCGGAGACTCTCCAGCCCCCCAGACCCAGGCCTCCAGGTGCTGTCAGCTACTAGACTAGTGTACAGGTTGCTCGTTTTTGCACCCAGTGGAGGACTTCAGGTTACCCTCTTCCTGTGTGACTAGTCCTGTCTGTTGCTCCTCCACGTGCGGAGGAAAGGCGCCTCCAGGAGCCCAGGAGGTGACGGGCAAATCCTCCCGTCCTAGCTCTGCCTGTCCTGGGAGAGTTCCCAGGCTCACTCTCAACCCGCCGCCAGTGTCCGTCCACACCGAGGCTCCCGTTCTCAAAGGGTTTGCCCCTGTAGGAACACTGCGGCCTGGCCTGGCCCCAAATGAACTTCTTAGAGAACCCAGCCTGCCGCGGCCCGAAGCCACCCCCTGCACCCGTCCTGTGCTGCCCCCCCCCCCCCCGCCTGCGGTGAGTGGGGCCACCAGCACGGAGCCCCGTGCAGTGCGCACGCGGTTAAATAATGAATGAATGAATGAACGCGCAAATAAATGTTGGGTTAATTTCCTAGAGCTGCCCTAGCAAAGCGCCACAGACCACGTGGCTGAAAACAGCAACTTCTCTCACGATTTTGGAGGCCAGAAGTCCAAAAGCAAGGTGTCCCAGGGCAGTGCGCCCCCTGAAACTTGCAATTCCCGTTTATGCTGGTAGCTGGCAATCTTGGCGCGCCTCGGCGGTGCCTCACCGCAGCCTCTGCCCCAGTCTTCACAGGCCCCTCTCCCTGCGCGTCAGCCTGTGTCTCTTCTCTTCTCTTCTCATGAGGACACCTGTCTTGTTACTGCATTAGGCCCACCCTAGTGACTTCATCTTGACTACATCTGCAAAGACGCTGTTTCCAAGTAAGGTCACATTCACGGGTATCAGGGGTTAGGATTTCAACATACCTTGTTTGGAGGACACAATTCAACCCATAACCGTGGTCAAGGCCAGTTTGCTGATGGTCTTATTCTCAGTTCAACTAAGGCTCTCAGGGTTTGGTTTGTCACTGCAAGGAAAAGGTCAGCAGCGTTTAGGAGGCGATGTTGCGGCAGGGATGTGTTGGTTTCACCCTGGATTCCTCTCCCTTTTAATTAGTCCATCGGGGATACTTTTGTGGTCAGGGTAATGACTGTGTTTACTCCAAGAGTAAGTGCTTGTGTTATTTTTCTCTCTCTCTCCTTCATGTTAGGTGTTAAAATAAAACATTAACTTGGAATACAGTCTCTCCCTCCTGGGCAATAATAGAAACATTCTAACTTAAAGTCAGTCAAACTGACCTCACCACGTTACTGAAGTCCAAAGTCCTCTGCATGGTCCTTAAGCCTCATTACTGTCCAGCCCCAACCCTCCTTTCCTGCTCTTGCTGCTGCTTCTCCTTCATTCACTTACTCCTGGGGCTCCGTGGCCCCAGCTGCTTGCCCTTCCCGGAAATGCCCCACAGACTTCCACATCCATGCCCTTGCTGTGTCATTCCTGGAACTCCCTTCCCGTAGTCAGCTCTTCCTGTTGAAATTCTCCCCAGTCTTCAAGGCCAAGTTTGAAGGCCACCTCCTCCAGGAAGTCTTCCAAATTCCTCCTCACAAGGCTAGTGGCCCTGGTTGGCCTTCATCTAAGGCACTGATCACATGCTGCTTTGATCTGGAGTAAATTTACATTTTTTTTATTTTATTTTAATCATTGTTCAAATACAGTTTTCTCCTTTTTACTCCCAATCCAGCCCCCCCTCCCACCCCTCCCCACTTCCCTCCCATTACCACCCTCCCCTTAGTTTTTGACCATGTTCTTTAAGTTTGTTCCCGTGAACCCTTTCCAATGTCCCCTGAAATTCCCTCTACTCTCCCCTGTGGGCACTGTCAGCCTGTCCTCTATTTCAGTGTCTTTGGTTGTATTTTGCTTGTTTCTTTGTTTTGTTGTTTAGGTTCCTGTTAAAGGTGAGATCATATGGTATTTGTCTTTCACCACCTGGCTTATTCCAGCTCCATCCATGCTGTTGCAAAGGGTAGGAGCTCCTTCTTTCTTTCTGCTGCATAGAATTCCATTGTGTAAATGTACCATAGTTTTTTGATCCATTCATTTACTGATGGGCACCTTGGTTGCTTCCAGCACTTGACTATTGTAAATTGTGCTGCTATGAACATTGGGGTGCAAAGGTTCTTTTGGATTGGTGTTTCAGGGTTCTTAGGATATAGTTCCAGCAGTGGAATTGCAGGGTCAAAAGGTAGATCCATTTTTAGTTTTCTGAGGAAGTTCCATACTGTTTTCCATAGTGGTTGTATCAGTCTGCAGTCCCACCAGCAGTGCACTAGGGTCCCCTTTTCTCCACAACCTTTCCAACACTTGTTGTTTGTTGCTTTGTTTATGATGGCCATTCTGACTGGTGTGAAGTGGTATCTCATTGTGGTTTTAATTTGCATCTCTCTGATAGCCAGCGATATTGAACATCGTTTCATGTGTCTTTGGATTTTCTGTATGTCCTCCTTGGAGAAGTGTCTGTTCAAGTCCTTTGCCCACTTTTTAATTGGATTCCTTGTCTTCTTAGAGTGCAGTCGTGTAAGTTCTTATATATATTTTGGAGATTAAACCCTTGTCTGAGGTATCATTGGCAATAAATTTACATCTTTATTCCTGAGAAGCAGGAATGGAGCAAAGTCTAGAGGCCTGTTCATGTAAGAAGCAGCTGAGGTTGCTGACGATGTTCACTTGGAAGACAGAAGACTTCGGGGCAGTTATGTGTCCCATGCTTCTTTCAACTGGTAAGAGTCTACCCGACTAGAAGCCCCTTGTGGAAGCTATACCTGGGCTTCTTTGAGGTCCTTCACACACACACCCTGTGCCCAGCACAGGGCAGTGCTGAACACCTTCCTGAGATTTTGATAGGAACTGCATTAAACCTGTTTCAATCCGAATTGACAGCTCTATGCTGAGTGTTCCAATCCATGAGCACATGGCATGTTTCCCCATTCATTTAGATCTTTATTTCACCAGTATTTGTAGTTTGAAGCATGCAAGTCCTATGCTTGTTTTGTTTCATTTACACTTGTCTTTTTTAAGTGATTGTAAATAGTATTGTACTTTCAGTGTCCACATGCTCATGGCTCATAATAAAACAATAGACTTTGTGTGTAAATCTTGTATTCAATGATGTCACTGAACTCACTATTAGTTCTAGTTTTTAAAAATACATTCCTTGGGACTTTCTATGAAGACGAGCATGTCATCTGCACATACTCTTTTATTTCTTCCTTTCCAATCTGTATTCCTTTTAATGCATTATTACACAGGCGAGAATTTCCAGAGCTATGTGCTGAGTAAGAGCAGTGAAAGCAGCCCTGGCTGGTGTGGCTCAGTGGGTTGAGTGCCAGCCTGTGAACCAAAAGGTTGCTGGTTTGATTCCCAGTCAGGGCACGTGCCTGAGTTGCGGGACAGGTCCCCACCTGGTGGCGTGCAAGAGGCAACCAATCAATGTCTGTCTCACACATTGATAGCTCTCTCCCTTGCCCTCTCTAAAAACAGATAAATCTTTTTTTAAAAAATAGAGCAGGCATCCTTGACTTGTTCCCAATCTTAAGTGGAAAGCATCCAGATTTTCACCATTAAGCACAATGCTAGCTGTAGGTTTTTTCCCTATTTTTCTGAGTTTTTATGATAAATTGGTGTTGCATTTTGTCACATGCTTTGTGTCGATTGCTACAATTAGACATTTCTTCTTTGTTCTGCTAAAATAATTAGGTTAATTTTCAAACATTTAACCATCTTGACACTCCTAGAATAAACCCTACTTGGTCACTGTGTATATTTTTATGTCACTGGTCTTGTTTGGTGATATTTTAAGGAATTTTGTGTATATATTTATGAGAGATACTGGTCTTTTTTCTTTTTTTGGTATATTGCCTTTGTCTGATTTTGCATCGGGTTGAGTAGCTTCATAAAATAAACTGGGAAGTATTCTCTTCTATTTTCTGGATAAGACTGTGGTGGTTGGTATGAATTCTTCTTCAATGTGCCAGAATCTCTGGTGAAACCACCTGGGACTGCAGATTCCTTTTGTGGAATTTTAAAATTAACTCGATGTCCTTAACAGCTATAGTGCTGTTCAAATCATCTCCTTCATGTGGGATGAATCATGGTATTCTTTCAACAACTAGTCAATTTTATCTGACTTGTCAAATTTACGTATTTGTTGGTAGCGTTCCCTTACCCTTTCGATGGCTCCAGTCAGCAGCGATATTAACTCATTCTCCACATTGGTGGTTTGTCTTCTTTTTTTAATTTTGTCAATTTTACTGATCTTTCCAAAGAACCAGCTCTCTGTTTCACTGATTTTCTCATTTTTGTTTCAGTTTTATTGATACCTGTTCCAACTTTCCTTCCTTCCCTCCTCTAGCTTTGGGTTTCTCTAGGTGTTTGAAGTGAAAGCTTATGGTATCGGTTTGAGATTTTTCTTCTCTTCAAACGTTTACAATTAATGCTAGAAATTTCCCTTTCCGCGCTGCATTAGCTGTATCCCACAGATGTTGGCGTATTTTCACTTCTCATTCATTTTAGTGTATTTTTTTAGATTTCCATTCAGACTTCTTCTTTGACTCATGAATCATTCAGAAACAGGTTTTGTTTCTGAGTGTTTGGAGATTTTGCTGTTATACTACTGATTTCCGGTTTCATTCTGCTGTGGAGAATATTCTGTAGGATTTCAATTCTCTTAAATTTATTGATTTTTAGGCCAATTTAAGGTAAAGTCTATCTTGAAATACATGTTGTATTTGAACTTGAGAAGCATATGTATTTTGCGGCTGCTGGATGTCTTGTTCTAGAAATGTCAGTTAGATGTACTGGTTGATGGAGGTGTTGAGTTTGAACCGGTATAAAATCCCCAACTACAACCGTCATTTCTCCACTCAGTTCTATCATTTCTGCTCATATTTTGTTCTGTTATCTGGTGTATACACATTTAGAATTATTATACCTTCTTGATGCACTGAACTTTTGATCATTATATTATGTCCCTGTCTCTGGTAATTTTCTTTGAACTGAAATCTGCTTTATCTAAAATTGACATAGCCACTCCTGCTTTTCTTTGTTTACATGACACGTATTTTTCCATACTTTTTCTTTCAGCTTGCCTATAGTTTGAAGTGAATTCCTTGAAGACAGTATACAGTTTAGTCATGTTTTTTTAATCCATTCTGCCAGTATCTGTCTTTTAATTGGTATATTTAAGCCATTTACATTTAATGTAATTATTGACATTAGAGCTTAAGTCTGTCATTTTATTTTTTCTTCCTTCTATTTTTTGCTTGTTTTTTTCATGCTTATGTGTTACTTGAATACTTTTTAGAATTCCATTTTTATTTGTCTGTAGTACTTATTTCCTTGTGTATCTTTTTCAGTAGTTTTAAATATTTCCTCTGTATATTTAGAATCACCTTAGGCAGTGTTACAATTGTTGCTTCAACTATCAAGACACAATTTAGAAAACTCAAGATGGGAAGAAAAGTCTATGGTACATACCCACATTTTTGCTTATCATGCTTTAAATTTCTTCTGATGGCCCAACTTTTCCTCTTTTATCATCTCCTTTCTAAGTAGGGGACTTCCTTTAACCTTTTCTAGGGTAGATCTGATGACGACAAGGTCTCTGGTCTCCCTGAACCCATCTTGTCTATCTGAAACTGGGGGGGGGGGGGGGCACCAATACAACATCAAAGTATAGTGGTGGATGCCACCCCCAAAAGTAGGGCCAGAACTAAAAGAATTATTCTTTAATAACAGAGAGGGCTAAGGGCAAAGGGCACTGCAACCTATTGCAGTGAGAAGATGGGGGTGGGAAGTCTGAAGGGGAGGTGGAAATGTCTTAACTTTTGAGGTTGCCATTGGTGGGAGTTGTGATGAGGCGGGAGATGGAATAAAGCACAAAGCATCAAGGGTCAAAGCAGAGGGCAGAGAGAGAACACACAGAAGCATTCACACAACTGCCCTTTTTGCTGGTGCTGCACAAAGTCATGGCTTTTCCCCAAGAGAATGCCAATCTGCTCCCCTCTTCAAGTTTTAGCCTGAAAATACTGTCAACTTTAGGTGGTGGGAAGGGGTCTCTTGGCCTCATAAACATCTCTGGAAGTCATGCCTGCGAGATAAGAAAGACGATATTGACATGCTCATGCTTTTTGTACGTCCCTGCCACAGATCACCTTACCTGACACGTGGCTCTCCACGCTGACGGACCCCCATCTCCAACGAGAGGCAGCTGGGGGAAAATAACCTTCCTTAACCCTCAGATAGGCAATGACAGGGTCTCTGATTTCCAACTGCCAACTCTCCTTTAAATATCTTGGTTCTCATAATCCCTGAGCATCTCCATTTCCTCCAACCACCATGACCCCACTCCCCACTTTTGGAAGCGAGAAAGAAGTGGGGACTCTTCTTCCATGGGCACATTTTGAAATGCCCTATTTCCCATTTCAGTCGTCACAGAGCAATGAAGGGAAATGTTCTTCTCAAGTCTGGGGATTCTCTAAGCGGTTAAGGAACGCTTTCCAGATCCAAAACATCCACAAGCTTAAGAAAAAGAATGAGCACATAATGATTTAATTGCCTTTCTCTTTTAATCAAAAACATAGTTCATTACAGAGTTCTCAGGAAAGGTTCAATGATTTTTTAGCCACAGACTTCAACCAGGAAAAAGTATACAGAAAGCCACAAAGGAACTACCGGAACTTTAGCTGACCAGTTTCCCCAAAAGCAGAAGCTAAGAGTGGCTCTTCTCTGAGTTGAGTGCTGGTGTGGCTGCATTCCTCCGAGTTCAGGGCAGGAGACAGAGTTGGGAAATACACCAGCAAATCTGTCCCAACCCCCATGGCTTCCTCCACAGGGTTCTGCAGCCCACCAAATTTGCATCATCAACGGGCATTCACACGTTTCCTGTAAATCATGTCCCAAAGCATTGGCCAGAACCTAGGACCCAGAGGAAGTTCGCCAACTCCATGTTTAGCCTTTTGGCCAATCCAAGCCCATGAGTCCTTCTATCAATGACAAGCAGCCATAGCAACAGCAGCTGGTTACAGCCCTTCCTCTCCAGCTACCAGAGCTGGCCTCTACCAGGACTCCCCAAAACCCCACCCTCGACCCAACCCCAGTGAAGGCTCTCAAGGTCCTTATAAAAGCCAAGTGCATCCAAAGATAGGCTGGAAGAGAACTCTGAAAAAATGCTCCAGCCAAAAGTCTTCTAATCAAATGGACTAAAAAGAGCCAACAATAAAGTGAATGATCATCCACTATGTATATTCTTGAGTTGTATAAACCATTTTCATTAATACAGCTCAAAGGAATTTCCCTGTGTTGAGCAAAGAGTTAAGAAACCAAAGACCCAAAGTAATGTCCTCTAATATCATCAGGCATTTACAGTAAGTTTTCAATCCATTTCAGTTGAACAAAAAAAAATCATCAGCACACAGCACTTAAGGGGACGGTGTCACACGTGCCAACCCAAAAGTCAGAAGGTCGTGACTCAAAAAAGTCTTAATAAACCTTCAATAGAGATGATGGGAAAATAAAATGAAGGCTTTTCCCCCTCTCGTTTTCTAAAAGTATTTATTGCAGCCCCCAAGGTGGTGCTAGGCCTTTGGTTGAATTTAAGTCTTAAGAACATATTATGTAACTTCTTGTCCATAGGAGAAGAGTAATAAAATCTCAAGCCTAGTCTCATTCGAATAATGTGGAAATAAGTAAAAAAGCCCCCTCAAACAGCAGAGCAAAGGTAAGGAAGAAATCAAAAACTGCTGCAAGGTAGGCAAGGTCACTTAAACTTCAGAGCTGGAGAAGCCCACCCAGTCCAACTCCCTCATTTTACAGATGAGGCAACTGAGGCCCAGAGAAAGCAGGCGTTTACAACGACTTGCCCAAGGTCACACATCCAATCAGTGGCAGAGCACAAACTAGACAGTACACATGTCTGGTCCCAGACCCAAGCCACCAGTTTCAGGTTGAACAAGAGCACTGGCTCTGAGACCTACTGAGAAAGCATCTTAAATAAATGGAAAACTATGCACACACTGATAGAGAGAAATGATTGTCTTCACCAGAGTTTTCTCCTCAATCCTTCCTAGTTAAAAAAAAAAAAAAGGTTCATTCTTTCGCTCAAGTCTGATGTTAAAATCCCTGAAAACATCAGCAATTACTTCAGCTACTCCGTGGGGCAGGATATCAAACCCTCAATTCTCATAAAGGCACCTATAGGTCAAAAATATCTGTAGAGGAGAAAGGCCAGAACATAGGGCTCAAAAGGGGACACCCAGAAGTGATCCTCTTGCCCTGGCTGGGTGGCTCAGTTGGTTGGAGCATCGTTCCATACACCAAAAGTTTGCGGGTTTGACCCCTGCTCAGGGCACAAACCTAGGTTGCGGGTTTGATCCCTAGTTGAGGCACATACGTGAGGCAACCAATTGATGTTTCAGCTCACATTGATGTTTCTCTCTCCCTCTTCCTCCCTCTCTAAAATCAATAAACATATCATCAGGTGAGGATGAAAAAAAAATGATTCATTCCCCAAGATTTGTTTTTATGGTTGTTTTGTCTTTTTGCTGGTGTCCTCTAGACAAGGGTATTGCCTCTGGCTATCGATATCTAATTTAATAATCCTTGCAACCCCAATTTTTATGTGAGCAGCAGGCAAATGGAAGCAATGAAACTTTTCAAGATCTTGCAAAGGGGGAAAATATGAATATGACTCACTTCTCTCTACCGCAACTACCTGAAACCGAGCAAGATTCAGGAAGCACTCTAAGCAGTCAAATGCCAAAGCACTACAGTCCCTTTCAATACATTACAGGAAAGTCTCCTGCGTCCTGTCCCAGTTTGCCCTTGTATTCAAAGAAAGTATTAATAAGTTTGGTTATCTGGTTTCCTTGCACAAGCCGCTGGAAAAAATGAATCAGAAAGGGAAGAAGAACCAACTAACAGGAGGTACACTAACGACACACAGGAAGTGGTCACTGTCAGAAAGGGAGAAGATGGGGGGCCGGAGGGGTGAAAAAGCTCAACATCCAGACCCACAGCAGTCTGCAACTATTCAGTGAGGGCAAGCAGTCCTACCTGTCTAAGTCACCCCTGGAGTCGAGGAAGAATGCCAGGTACACACAAAAAAATAACATATCCGGTATGTTCTCTGACATACACATTAAATAATTCCATCAAAGAAATGGCTAAAATAAAAAAGTTTTACTGCTTAAATAAGGCAAGTTTGGATTAGGTCAAAAAAAAACAAAAACCCCAATCCACAGTGATACAAGGTAAACAACCTGATAACACTGGGCCAGGTGCTAGGGACAGGGCTGGGCCTGAGGATGCTATGAATAAGGCCACTAACTTTTTACATCCTTACTGATACGTCTTTAGAGAAATCACCTAGCTGTCAGGAAAAAACGGGGGTTCGGGGGGTGGAAAGGCTTACACAATAGATTCTCATAGCCCATTTTCTATAATCATACAAAGGAAGATTTAGGCGATTACTTACAGACAGCCAACTGCAAGAAGATGGGTTCTGCCTTCAGAAGAAAAAGCTACACGAGACTCGACTTGGGGTGAACAGGAACAAGGCAGTGCATAGACGGCGTGTTGTAAAACTGCGCACCTGACACCTGTATACTTCTGTTTAACCAGTGTCACCCCAACGAATTTAATGAAAATGGGGGGAAGAGAAGGAATAAGAATGTATTTCTTCATTCTATTATGTGCCAGTCTTTGCCAAGCCCCATCTACAAGAGCTGTTAACTGACTTTCCAGGGAAACGCTTTCATTTACTCATTTACCTCAGTGATCTAAATTGACCATTTCCCCAATTTGCTGTCATTAAATAAAATGCCAGTGAGTGACTTAATGATAAAATTAAACTATAAAAACTATGAACAAAAAGAATTCTGCCCTACTCTAGATAAAATAGCTTCTTCCAAAAGACTCAAAAATGACCTGAACTGATCTAATTTCGCATAACAGATGACGCGTGACAGGCACTGACCAGGCCCCACCAAACCAGGAACAGGCACGTTCACCGTACGTTCTGCAACCTCCACAGACACGAAGGAGAACCTTGGGAAAAGGTAAAACTTCCCTTGTCCACATGGGCACAATCAAAAAGATAGCTGAATGAACTTTTAAAATAAGGTATCTACCATCTGGAAGACAGGACGTTATATTTTGCCTTCAAAGCTTCTGTTACAAACACCTCTCTTTACACCACACCCTTCCCTGCAAAAATGGATTTTAACTCAGCTAACATGTGTTCAGCTGACTCGAATGTTTCAAGCATGGGTATCCTTAAGCCAGACCACCCAACCTGTAACCCCGCAACGTTTATACGAGAAAGGGGGCAAGCCACCCATTTAGTGGTTAAGTCAATACAAACGCGCTCTGCTTCTGGAAACACAAGGTTATATGGCAGTGATTTATTGTCATTATCTTTGCATACCAGGTGTAGTATACTTTAACAAATGAGACAATATCCCACAAAAGAATCTACTTCCTGGAAGATCAAGGCAACACCGTGAAGGATTCCCTTTGATGGCACACTGAAAGGCACTGGACGAACGTGGAAGAGGCCTCGTGATGGACTGACTACAAAGGTGCGTACTTGGTTCATTTGTCGCTCAGCTTTCACTGAAATTCAACATTTTGAAAGTCTCTGAGATATGAATGAGCTGAGAAAACCCACCCAGAACCAGAGCCTCATAATTATCAGATTGAGAACTGCAGAAACTATTCTACCTTTAAAGTAGCCATAAAATTTTAAACCTAGTGACTCTTTAGTCTTACTCATTAAAGATGACTACATTTAAGAAATGGAATTACCATTTAACAACTAAGTTCTCAGGAATAACTGATCACAACGCACTAGATGTTTTCTCAAAACCATGTGGCTGCATCTAGCTGCAAACATAAAGCAATCAATAACTAGAAGCACTTCTATGTACTTTTATGGCTCTTAGCAGAAAGCAACCAAGACCGGTGGCTTAGCCTCAAAGATAGACTTCTTAGCAAATACTTTCCACATATTTTCCCCAGATGACTACTCAGATCTCATGTTTCATTAAACACGAAAACCTTTCTTAAAGTAGAAAAGGAGGCAATAGATTATATCATAGCATGCTTATGGTTCTAATCAAATAATCTGGATTTTAAATATCTGTCATTCTAAAACTCTCTCCTCTCATTCCTACTCTGTTCACAGTAAAATTGACCTAAAGTCAGTAATTTCTACAGAATAAAGATATCTTTTTAAAAACCTGCCAATAAAGCTTAAATCATCAAACTTTTACAGATTGAAATGAGGTCTTTAACAAAAGTATTTGTAAGTACATAAGAGTACAAATAAATTGGTAGAGAAGTTATTTTAAAAACAAAAGCCTTGTAGCTTGGATCAAGATCTATGTATAAATCACAGCAATAAACAAACTCAGTGGTTTCTAGGGTGGTTATACGAAGACCCTCTGAGCAAGAATGTGAGGACCTGCTCATCCAGGTCGACATAAGGATGACTATCGTGTATAAGTGCTTCTGCAACATATAACACACCTTAGAATCTTATTATGCTTATGAAGGCCCTCCAAGCGAAAAGCAGAAGCATCTGAAAGATAATCCTCGATTTTATTTCACACTACTTATCCTGCAGACAATCTATTTCTCTTATAGACCATCGGGCCTGTGTTTACTATAGTGAAATAAAAGTTCAACAGGCAAGAACTCTACACTTGACACACAGCGCACACGGGGAAGTCCCAGTAGAGTGTGAGGGGAAACCACAGCTGCCGTCCTGGCTGTTGCCTGTCATTTACTAGAAGGTGTCTCACCATGGGTTGGACTCAAAAGTGCAAAAGAAAAAGCTTAAAAATCAAACCTAGAATTCAACTTGGTATGTTGAGATTCGGTTTTATTTATGCTACCGGCTACGAAAAAAGCATACATATTGTGTCTGTGGTACAGTCATTACATTTTCAACTTTTCTACTTAAATTCTCTATACAAAGTCACTGCCAACCGATATGATCATTGATGGGCAAAGGGCTTAGAATAACCAAAAGGTATAAAAAGTTTGCAGTCTTGCCCCAAGATACAAAAACTGAATTTTAAACAATATTATAACATACATGATTTAACAGTATATGGAAAAAAAGTCACACATCAAATCAAGTACAAAAATACCCAAACTACCTATTATGAACTGCAGTGTGTCCGTTACTCTGCACAGTATTTAACACGGAATTTAGCAGTTTCCAAAATGCTCATCGTTCAGGTTATGCACTGCCACCTCTGCAGACGGTGCGATGTTAGGTGGAGTGACGCTGCTTTTAGTGTTTTAAAAAATACGAAACCTTTCCCTATGAATTAATGAAGGAAAGAAATTCCTCTTCTGGGCTTCTTAGTAACCAACCCTGTGGCTAGAAATCTAGAGAAAGAGGTCTGCTCTTTAACAGGCCAGAGTTATACTGCTCAATAAATAGTTATCCAACGGGGACAACAAGTGTCGTTTTAAATGGTATTTCTTTGATAATTTTAAGGAATTCTCAGTATACACAGAGGTTAGTGTTTTGCCTTGGCGAAAATAAAACTGAAGTCACAAGACAATCTGCATGGAAATCATCTTCACTAGTTTAACTTGCAAAAAATATTTTGGATAAAAGATTATAATACATTACTATCTTATTTTTAAACACAGAGGAAAGTTGCTCTTGGTAAAATTAACTCACCCACATGGCACAGCATTTTGGAGTAAGGGATGCTCAACAACAACAACTCACACACAAAGTAACAGGTGAATTAACTTTGAGAACTTCTCTGCCTTTAAAATCAGCAATATTGAATTTATTCTGTAGAATAACACACATACCAATGTTCTGCATATAAAAGAGTCTAAGACATTTTAAAGGGCTAAATTTTCCAGCACTGGAATGATTCCTTCATACATAACTGGTGAAGATATAGTAAGAATGTATTTTTCCTGATCTTCAAGCTCTGAGCCATGCCTGAAAAGTTCTAAATAGGATAAAAAAAAATTTGTTTTAATCCAGTTTCTGTCTGCTAGGAGCAAGGCAGCAAACATCCTTTTTCAACCCTTTATGAAAAGATAAAGCAGAACAAAAGTGAAATATATCTTCAGATTATAAACAGGATTGTACTTTATAGTCCACCATCCTGACAGCGAACATTACAGGCCCCAGGAGTAGAAGACCTCAGTCTAGAGGCTGTGGGTCGGCGATAGGCATGGTGTGGAGCACTTCGTCTAGGAGCTGCAGGGCCCGGTGTAAGTGAATCTCAATCCAGCAAGGCGTCTCTTTGATGCTCTGTCTCGGGTAATCCGGCCCCCAGCCTTTCACAAAACTCATCCGGAGTATGCATAAGCGACGAAGGTCATCGACACCAATTCCAGCGGCAGCTGACAAACCTAACAGAAAAGATTTGAAAGACATCAGGGGGACAGGCTGATCTCTTCCCATTCTCCCTACATCTTACATTAATAATGTGAACAGCCTTCTTCACTTCACTCTCCTCAGAATATAATTCTCTGTCAAAGTGCCAAGAAGTTAAGTACAGATCTAAACTTTATCAACAGGGACTGAAAATTTTTGATTAAGACAATTTACATTCCACATGGGTAGTCTAGCTACCACCAATTATAAAGTAAATTACTATACTCTACCAACACCCCTCCGATTTTTCTCATTAGAAGTGGAGGTGAAGGGATAAGAAACAACTCGTTTTTAAGAGGTCGTCTATGCCCACAGAGTGGTTTCTAGAGCCCTCCCGCCTGTCTGCACAGCCTAGTTAGAGCAAGACATGACTAGAATGGGACAGCAATGGTCCTGGGTCCATAAACCTTCTTGGATGACCCGATAATGTCTCTCATTTCACAGTGTGATAGATAATATGCAATTACTCAATAAGGGCAGTAGTGACAATGAGAAGAAATTTAGTATTTCTGGATTCTTTAGTAAAAACCTGTTTATAATATCAAAACTAGCAATTAATGGTTTAGATGCCCGAATTTTTTTTTTAAAAATCGGATTCTTCAAATGAATATGCCTTATCTACCTTTAAATTGTGAACTCCTGAACATCAGTCACAATGGAGACTCTACATCTAATCTTCCAGTAAGAACACACAGTCATATGTCAACCTGCATTCATCAATATTACAATGAAACTAATGGGAGGAATTTGCATGTACTGTAGAGAAACCTGCAGGGCCACTGCAGTTTTCTTAGCCAGTGTGATTTGCTTACCACACTGAAGAGGTTAAGAACAGGGGTTGAATGAATCACTAGTTATGCCTTCAGACGTGGAAGATGGGTGCCACGTGTTTCCATCATAAAAGTCTATAGTCAGGAGTTTAACTCTGCAGTAAAAAATTCCCCATCAGTGTGAAACCTGGCACACAGTTCAATTTTACCCTAAAATTGAAAAAAAGTCTACAAGTTATCAAAATACCACCCTCACTTAGTTTTCTCTGCATATTTAGCATACTTTAAAAAGAACCTGGAGGTACCTAGTTCTGAAGCTGAAATATGCTTTCCTTGTAAAATAAAGCCAAGCATATCAGTGATAACAACCCACCCTGGCTGGTGAGGCAGGAATTAAAAGCATCAACCAAAAAGGGGAGATGACCAATAATATAACAATAACCCCTTTTCTTCTGTATCCCATACTCCCTTTTTGACACAAAAAGAATGAAAACAGGGTCACAGACAAAGGGCAAATATTACCAAAGAAGTTTTTTTTTTAACAAATTCAAAAATGTTATTATCCCAGTAAAGAGAACTTTAATTTGTATTATTACTTAACGTAGCTAATCAAATGAGTGAATCAAGATAAAACAACAACAAAACCAAAAGCGTACTTACTGATCGCTGGAGCTATCCCACCCACTGATCCGGGGCCAGGGATGTTTCCTGCCACAGCTGCAGCCTGAGCAGCTGCTGCCGCTTGTGCAGTGGCCGCCTGCTGCTGCATCTGCCGATGACACTGACGCAAGTCAAAGACCTTTTAAAAAAAGTGTAAGTTTAATGCTGTGAGTCCATCAGAAAAGATTCCATACATCAATAATCAATGCACCATTTATTCATAACTCACAGCTTCATTTAGCTTTCAAAAAAATTAATTAAAATTCCTAAGTTTTTATGTATACCGTAATTGGTAGTTAGGCAAGGTGGCCAAGAGGCACATTTCAGCATCAGGACAGCTGTGGTGGCCACGCGCCTGTATCCTTTATCTAATTCAGCGTGGGTCAGCATTACTGTCCCTGTGAATAACAACCCATTTGTGTAAAATAAACAGTGAATAAATCACCCCTGCCCTTTCAAAACTAATTGCTTTGAGTTTTCTTTAGGATGAATTAATGACTTTAGTCATATGATCAACTTCTTTTCTTTATCATTCTAGCTATTTGGAGGAGTGTAATAAATGCCATTGTCACTATACAAGGAAACATCTGTATTTTTAAGAGATGCAAACTTCACTGCATAGAAGCAAAATAACATGCAACCTAGGACTTGTTTTAAAATATGTAAGAAACAAAGAAAATACATTTAAACTCAATTTTAAAAAGAAAAAAATACAAAGAAAAAAGAACAGATCAACCAAATGTAAAATCTTAACTAATGAATCTCAGTGATGGGTAATGGGATTTTATTAAACTAGTTTCTTTCTAGTTTTCTCTATGTTTAAAAATGCTAATCATTTTTTAAAAGCTGAGCTTTGAATACTATACTAATATCTGCTGATTACATGGGTTCTTTATTTACCTCTCTGGAACCTCACTTTTCTTACCTATGAAATAGGAATACTATGTGCACACGATTTTTCATGGAGTTGTTGTAAACTTGGCATAGTATATAGCAAATTGTCAATAAATGTTGCTCATTTTGTTTTTGGCCTCCCCTGCAGCCATTTCCCTTTCAGGACGAGTTAAGGAATTCATAAATAATGTCAGTGTTCTTTATCAGCTATGCGAAGGGCTGGCACAGTAAAAAAGGGATTGCCGTTTATATCCTTAGCCTCATGGAAGTACTGGAATGTTCTTTTGGTAGCCAACTGAAATTATGGATGATAAATCACACCACCCCTTTTCTAGGGAAAACCCAACTTCCTAAAATAATGTGTTTGCTGGTATCTGCCTTACAGGAAGCACTGGAATATTGCGCTGGCAGAGTGCTCGTCTGTAAGAGTGGTAGGAAAGAACAAGGACAGAGGGGAAGGAGGCTGCTTGAGGCAAACTTTTTACACCATGTGACCATACTCCTTATTCAAACAGTAAATTAATTTTTTTAAAAAAACCCTCTCCTGCCCTGGCTGGTATAGCTCAGTGGATTGAGCGCGGGCTGCGAACCAAGCATCGCAGGTTTGATTCCCAGTCAGGGCACATGCCTGGGTTGCAGGCCATGGCCCCCAGCAACCGCACACTGATGTGTGTGTGTGTGTCTCTCTATCTCTCTCCCTTCCCTCTCTAAAAATAAATAAATAAAATCTTTTAAAAAAACCCTCTCCTTGTATGCATAAAACCCAAATATAAGCAAGTATGCTTATCCTTGACAATAACAAAATTCAAAGAATGAACACTACTTTACCAGATAAACAACAGGTTTGAAATCCAAACCATTAATTTTCAGATGCCTCGAAACTTCTGTCTTTATCCATGATACTCACACAGACCATAAGAGCATACAACAGTAAAGAAAATGGCCTTCTCCAATTAGCAAATCACATCCCTACTTTCTCACCCATATTTTCCGGACCATAAGACGCACCCAGGTTTTAGAGGAAAAAAAATTTTGAAGCAAAAAAATGTGGTAAAATATTTAATAATAACATAAAATTTCACCAATGTAAATGTAAACAGAATTCAACAGCAGCATTAACAACCATTATTCCTTCCAAATTGGGGGGGAGGGGGTAGTGAACCTTACAGCCTGAAAAATACGGTATGTCTCTACTCAATGTTTGTCTTCTAACATCAGCAGATAACAAAATTTAGACTATCTCATTCTCTTTAAGAGAGGAATTTACCAAATATGTATGTATGTATGTATGTATGTATGTATTACCTGGCCAAATTACTACACCTAAAAGACTTCAGGGCAGCAGAAAACATGACAGAGCCAGATCTAGAAACCAGAAATTCCACAATGCCCAGAACAGAAACCACTGGTTTTTCAAGATTCCCCAGGAGTCCATCAGATTCTGAACCTTTGCATCAGGCTACGGCTTCTTGGAAGGCATTACATGGCATAAACACAAAAGTGATTCAAATATCTGAAAAGCTGAATAGCTCTACAACCACTTTTTTAAAGAAGAAAATTAATTAACTTTACCTTTTTAGAGCAGTTTTAGGTTCACAGTAAAACTGAGCAGAAAGTAAAGTACAATCTCCCCATTCAATTACCCCTGCCCCCACTACTGATAACCCGCACCACGAGGATACATTTGTTACAATCAAGGAACCTACGCTGACATGTCATTATCACCCCAAGTCACAGTGGATGTTAGGGTTCACTCCAGGTTTTGTACACTCTATGAGTTTGGACAAATGTATAATGACATGCACCCAACAATGAAGTACCATACAGAGTAGCCTCACTGTCCTAAAATTCCTCTGTGCTCTGCCCATGCGCCCTTTCCTCCTCCTTATCCCTCATCACCCATCTTTTTACTATCTCCATAGTTTTGCCTTCTCCAAAATGTTACAGAATTGGAATCAGACATTTAGCAATATGGGATAAGGTTCCTCCATGTCTTTCAGTGGCTTCATAGCTCATTTCTTGTTAGTGCTGTTAATATTCTACTGTGTCAATATACTATAGTTTATTCATCCATTCACCTACTGAAGGACAATCTTGGTTGCTTCCAAATGTTGGCAATTATAAATATAGCTCTATAAACATCCATGTGCAGGGGTCTGTGTAGACTTAAGTTTTCAGTCCACTTGGGTAAATGCCAAGGAACACAACTGATGGATTACATGGTAACAGTATGTTTAGCTATGTAAGAAACAACCAAACTGTCCCTTCAAACTGGCTGTACCATTCTGCCTTCCCACCAGCAATGATGAGAGTGCCTGTTGCTCCATGTCCTTGTCAGCATTTGGTTTTATCTGTGTTTTGGATTTTGGCCATTCTACTAGGTATGTAGTGGTATCTCATTGTTGTTTTAATTTGCAATTCCCTAATGACATATGATGTTGAACATCTTTTCATATGCTTACTTGCTATTGCTATATCTTTTCAGTGAAGTGTGTGTTCAAGATTTTTGCCCATTTTTTAATCAGGTTGTTTGTTTTCTTACTGCCTAGTTTAAGAGTTTTCTCTATTTCAGGTAACAGTCCTTTATCAGATGTGTCTTTTGTATTTTCTCCCAGTCTGTGGCTTATTGTCTCATTTTCTTGACACTTTCACAAAACAAAAGTTTTACATTTTAAAAAAAGATTTGATTTATTCACCTTCAGAGAGAGGGGAAAGAAGGGAGAACAAAAGGGATAGACACATCAATGTGAAAAAGAAACATCAACTGACTGCCTCTCACATGTACCCCGACCGGGGACTTAACCTGCAACCCAGGCATGTGCCCTGACTGGGGAGTGAACTGGTGACCCCCTCAACTCATGGGATGACACCCAAACAACTGAGCCACATCAGCCAGGGAAGAAGTTTTACATTTTAACGAAGTCCAGCCTATCATTTCTTTCATGGACTGTGCCTTTGGTGTTGTACCTAAAAAGTCATCGCCATACCCAAGGTAATCTGTGCTTTTTCCTATGTTATCTTTAGAATTTGAAGACATACATTCACACAAAAACTTATAATGTTCATAGCAGTATTGTTCACAATACAATCAAAAAAGTGTAAACCCCTATGTCCATTACTTGATGAATGGATAAACAAAAAGTGGTACCTGAAGTATTAATGAACCATAAAAAGGAATGAAGTACACACAGATGCTACACAGAAGCTTGAAAACATGCTTAATGAAAAGAAGCTACAGAAGGCCACATTAGGGTTGCATTTATTGAAATACTCTCAATGGGCAAATCCATATGGAAAGTGCATCAGTGGTTGTCTGGGACTGGGGCACTTGGGGGAGGCACAGGGTTTCTTTCTGGTGTGATGAAAATGTCCTAAAAGTGACTGTGGTGATGGCTGCACAACTCTGTGAATATACTAAAGATCACTGAATTATACACTTTAAATGGGTGAATAATATGATACACACATTTTATCCATCTCAATAAAGCTGTTAAAAAACCTAACTGCCCAGTACTAAACAACGCTAAACAAAATAGGTCTTACCTACTTTTGAAAGCAAAAGAGCAAGGCCACTAAAAAGGAATTCATACATTCACTTCATTTAAAGCTTGTAAAATGCCATTTCATTAAATCAGACTTTCATAAATATGAGATGACTACTCTGTCATGAAAGAAGCAGGGAAAAGAATCAACATCTTAGAAGAAAATATCCACAATTCAGTTCTAACTTCTAGGTTTATAAAATGAGAATCGCTTTCCAAATCCATGCTTTTCTCAGTTTAATTAAAAAGGGAAAAATGTACTTGTGTGTATACTGGAGTTGAGGGTTGTATTTCCAATGCTGTGCTCATTCCTTCTGGGGGTTCATACTACCTGCATACCACTCACCTCAGTACTATCATCTTCGGTGAGAAGAGATCTGACAACCTGAACACATTTAGTTACAGCTGCCCCAAAAATTAGCAAATGAAGAAAATGCCAGTGTTAGATTTAGCATGTCCCTGCATCTCTTTCTTTGTGGCTAATAAGACGACTCTTCTGAAGAACAGTAATATACTTGGCAAACAAATTATTTTTTTACTTTAAGACAGTCACTATGACAAAAATGAGATTTTTTTTTTACTCCACTAAAATGTCCCCCGAGATAGTTCTTTATTTTTCCTAGCAAAGGTCTAAGATTACCTAAAAATCTATCCATAACAGGATAGATCAAGTAATGACATGTCTCATACACCTTGGGGGCTTTTCACAGGTCATTCGTACCAAAGTAGAGATGTTACACTTATGTTTTAAACACTAACTCATATCTGATAAGTTCAAAACTACCATCTGGCACACAGTATATATTCAACACTATAGTGCTCTGTTTATTCACTTCAAATTATACAAGTAACCCAGACACTTCCACTCAAGATCTGTGAGTAGGTATACATAACTACCTTCTCTCTCTGCTTCAAATACATGCAAAACACAGAAAAAAAATATTAAAAATGGATAGCCTCCAAGCCAATCAATTAACTCATATGGAAATACAAAGGGGTGTCAATAGCCAAAACAATCTTGAAAAAGAACGAAGTTGGAGAACTCATACTTCCCAATTTCAAAACTTACTACAAAGCTACAGTAATTAAGGCAGAGTAGTGCTGCCATAAGCATAAATATATGGATTAATAAAACGGAATTCATAGTCCAGAAATAAACCTTTACATTTAAGGTCAACTGAATTTCAACATGGGTGTCAAGATAACTTGATAAAGGAAAGAAGAGTCTTTTCAACAAATGGTTGCTGGAACAACTGAATATTCCCATGCAAGCTGGATCAATCATCTTAAACTATACACGTAAACTAACTAAAAGATATCATAAATGTAAAGGCTAAAACTATAAAATTCTTTAGGAAAAAACACAGGAGTAACTCTTTGTGACCTTGGATTAAGAATGGTTTCTTATGCCCTGGCTAGTGTAGCTCAGTGGATTGAGCTCGGGCTGCGAACCAAAGTGTCACAGGTTTGATTCCCAGTCAGGGTACATGCCTGGGTTGCAGGCCACAGCCCCCAGCAACCACACATTGATGTTTCTGTCTTTCTCCCTCCATTCCTTCTCTAAAAATAAATAAAATCTTTTTTTTTAAAAAGAATGGTTTCTTACATATGACATCAAAAGCACAAGCATTCAAAAAACAGATAAACTGGATGACATCAATATTAACGATTTCTGTACTACAAATCATATCAAGAAAGTGAAAGACAAGTCAAAGAACAGATGAAAATATTTGCAAGTTATATGTCTGATAAGGGACTGATACCCAGAATATATAAAGAACTCTTACCACTCAATAAAAAAAGACAACCAGCCCCGGCTGGTGTAGCTCAGTGGATTGAGCTCGGGCTGCAAACCAAAGTGTCGCAGGTTCGATTCCCAGTCAGGGTACATGCCTGGGTTGCAGGCCATGACCCCCCAGCAACCGCACACTGACATGTCTCTCTCTCTCCCTCCCTCCCTCTCTCTCTCCCCCCCTCCCCCCTTCCTTCCCTCTCTAAAAATAAATAAATAAATAAAATCTTAAAAAAAAAAAAAAAAAAAAGAACCCAGTTGCCCTGGCTGGCATTGCTCAATTGGTTGGCGTGTTGTCCCATAAACCAAAAGATCATGGGTCTGATTCCCAGTCAGGGCACATGCCGAGCTTGTGGGTTCAGTCCTGGTAGGGATGTGTACTCAAGGTAACCCAATCAATGTTTTTCTCTCACATTGATGTCTCTCCCTTTTTCTCCCTCCTTTCCCCTCTCCCCAAAATCAATTTAAAAAAATTTTTAAGATAATAAAAACCCTGGCTGGTGTGGCTCAGTGGATTGAGCACCATCCTGCAAACCTGGAGGACACTGGTTTAATTCCCAGGCAGGGCCCACGCCTGGGTCAAGGGCCAGGTCCTCAGTTGGGGGCATGTGAGAGGCAACCAATCGATGTTTCTCTTGAGTATCTGTGTTTCTCCCTCCCCCTCCCCCTCCTCTTTCCCTTCTCTCTAAAAATAAATAAATATTAAAATAAAAAAATTTTTTAAAGAAATAAAACAACCAATTTTAAAAATGAGCAAAAAATCTAAATAGACATTTCTCCAAAGATACACAAATGGCCAATAAGCACATGGAAAGATGTTCAACGTTATTTGCCATTAGGGAAATGCAAATCAAAAATCACAATGAGATACCACTTCACATTCACAAGGAAGACAAAATAAAAAATACAGATAACAACACGTGTTGATGAGAATATAGAAAAACTGAAACCCTCATGTATACATTGCAGGTAGAAATGTAAAATGGTATCACCACTTTGAAAAACAGTCTGGCAGTCCCTCAAAAAGTTAAGCATAGAGTTACCTGTGATGCAGCACCTCTACTCCTAGTTACATGTCCAGGAAAATGAAAACATACCTCTACCTAAAAGCTTCTGTATGAATGTCCAGAGCAGTACTACTCATAACAGACAGTAAGTGAAACAACCTTTATGCCCATCTACTGATGATGGATAAACAAAATCCACAGTGGAGAGCAAGGACTAAAAAGAGGAAGTAGTTGGCATACAAGGACCAAAAACAGAAGGTGCAGAGGACAGAAATTCAACTTCTTGGAGTAATATGAAAAGAAACAACGGCCAGGCTCCCTAAGGGCTACAACAGGCCACCTGCCCATGAATCAAGTGTGGTAAAATACCTTGACAGCTAATTCAAAAATGTAGCAAGGCATAAAATTCTTGACTGTTGTAGAGATAAGAATCAAAAAAACCTATGCAACTGGAATTAAGCCCTCAATATATATTGGATTGGACCCCAACTTCCTCAAGGGACAAAATTCCTCCTCTAACTTCTAAATATAAGAATTGGAGGGTTTTCAGGAACTACTATAAAGGACACATGGACAAAACCAAGGGGGAGGGTGGAAGCAAGAGGGGGGATGGGTTTGGAGGGTGTGTGGGGGAGCAGTGGGGAGAAAATACAGGCAACTGTAACTGAACAACAATAAAACAATGTAAATTTTAAAAAAACACTGAGGAAAAACAGCTTTTGTTTTTGTTTTATATACTGGTTTCTTCCAAAATGCAATCAAATAAAACTTTTTGTAAATGCTTAAAAAAAAAAAAAAAAAGAACTGGTTCTAAAATGTGAATCTCTAGGTGCCAGACTAAGGAGACACAATGACAGTGATTAAAAAAAGAAATTAAATAAAATGAATTCTCTCAAGGCAAACTTGCCAACAAATACAAAATACATTACAAAGTATATGAGAAAATCCAACATCATTGAAAAATAATTACAAAGCACGAAGAACTAAAATTGCTGATGGAAAAACTGGAAAACACACACACAAAAATTATAATTCCACACCATTACAGACTCGTGTGTGTAGCGTAAAATGCAGGACTTCTGGTCAGGATGGTGACTCTGGTGCACATGGTACTTGCCTCCTCACACAACCACATCAAAATTACAACTAAGGTCCAGAACCACCACCGTTAAGAACCTCCAGTAACAGAGCTGAATGGAAGTCCTACAACTATGGAATTAAAGAAGAAATCACATCCAGACTGAAAGGAGGGGCAGAGATGCTGAACACGGTGGTTCCACACACACGTGGTAGATAAACAATGGGAAGGATATTTCGGGAGCAAGGGGACCCAGCCTCACAGTGCAAGAAACAGAAGTCCTCATAATTTCTGGCTGTAAAAACCAGTGGGGATTTAGGCTAAGGAAGATAGAAACTTCTAGAGTCCCAGGCAGTTCCTCTTAAATGGCCCATGCAAGGACTTACTCAAACTCACTCTCCCTGAGGTCAAGCGCAGGGGCAGCAACAGCTGGAAAGGCACCAGAGACATAATGGGAGGAACTGAAGTATCAGCTTCAGGGAGAGAGCTGGGGAGCAGCTTTCTCCCAGACAGAAGTGCTAGCAGACGCCACTGTTCCTTTGATGAGCTCTACCCCCACAGAACTGGCAGGCGGGCACCATATCTAAGACTCCATCAACCTGGCTCACACTATATGCCCCACCCTGGTGATTCCCACACCACCCAACTTTTGGGCCCAACCAGGCTGTTTCCAGTGGCTTTTCTATACGAATGGCCTGTCTTGGCTCATGCTTCAGATTATCCTAAATTCTCTCAAACAAGCAGCATCTGGCCTCAGCAAGCTCTGTACTTCTAAGTGGCCTCAGGCCTGGCACTAGCAGCAGCCAGCCTTGTTTCACAGTATGGCCATGCCTGGGCACCTCCAACCTAGCACAAGTAACAGCCATCTGCAGATTGCTCTGCTATGCTAGGTGGCCCCAGGCAGAACACAGGCAGTAGCTGACCCTGACCTGCACCTCCTGAGAGGGCCCAGAGCCAGCACACCCAGTGGACAGCTTTAGACCATATGTGAGCACCACTACCCAACCACCTCCTCAAGTGACACACCCAAGGGGCAGACTCAGTGGCACAGAGCCCCACTGAAGTAAGTCCTGCTCTGTGGAGTGGGCCCCTACACAGCTGACACTCCACAGTGGCCAGAGGTTGGTGGTCAATAGTCACAACCAGTCATTGAAACTAACTGGCCTGGGTAAATCCCTCCCATTGACATGCCAACAGCAATCAAAGCTGAACTACTAGAGGAGGGTGTATGCAGCCTACATGATGGGCACACCTTGTACACCCAGCTTGGGTGACAGGGAGGCTGTGCCACTGGACTCTACAAAATACCTACTAAATTAGGCCAGTCTACTAAGCCTGGAAGACATATGTAGCAGGTTTACCTAACACACAGAAACAAACACAGGGTGGCTGCCAAAATGATGACACAAAGAAACATGCCCCAAATGAAAGAAAAAGAACTAGTAGCAGAGTTCAAAACACTGGTTATAAGGATGCTCATTGAACCTAGAACTTCAACAGCATTAAAAAAAAAAAGCCAGTCAGAAATGAAGGATATAATAATTAAAATAAAGAATAGTTTACAGGAACTCAACAGTTGCAGTAGAGTGGATGAAGCCAAGAATCAAATCAGAAATTTGGAATATAAGGAAGAAAAAAAACACCCTATTAGAACAGCAAGAAAAAAGAATCCAAAGAAATGAGGATAGTGTAAGCAGCCTCTGAGGAAACTTCAAGCATACCAACATTCACATCATGGGGGTGCCAGAACAAGAAGAGAGAAAGTAAGAAATCAAAAACCTAATTGAAGAAATAATGACCGAAAACTTCCCTAACCTGGTGAAGGAAACATACAAATCCAAGAAGCCAGAGAGTCCCAATCAAGATGAACCCAAAGAGGCCCACACCAACACATATCATGAAATGCCAAAGGTAAAAAACAAAGACAGAGTCTTTCTTAAAAGTAGTGAAAGAGCCTTGGCTGGTGTCGCTCAGTGGACTGAGCAATGACCTGCAAACCAGAGGGTCACTGGTTCGATTCCCAGTCAGGGCATGCCTGGGTTGCAGGCCAGGTCTCCAGTGTGGGGCGCACAAGAGGCAACCAAACATTGATGTTTCTCTCCCTCTCTTTCTCCCTCCTGTATCCCCTCTCTCTAAAAGTAAATAAAATCTTAAAAAAAAAAACATAGTAAAAGAAAAGCAGTTGGTTACCTATTAGGGAACTCCCATTAAGACTGTCAACTGATTTCTCAAAAGAAACTTTGCAGGCCAGAAGGAACTGGCAAGAAATACTCAAAGTGATGAAAGCAAGGACCTACAGCCAAGACTGCTGTATCCAGAAAAGCTACTATTTAGAATCAAAGGAGAGATAAGAGATTCCCAGACAAAAATAAAAGAAGTTCATCATCACCAAACCATTATTATGTGAAATGTTAAAGGAACTTATTTAAGAAAAAGATCAAAACTATGAACAATAAAATGGCAGTAAGTACATATCAACAAACTGAATTAAAAAAAAAAACAAAGTAAGTATTCAGAACAGAAATAGAATCATAGGTACAGAGAATGTTTTGATAGTTGCCAGATGGGAGAGGCACTGGGGAATGGAAAAAGTGAAAACATTGAGAAGTACAAATTGGCAGTTGCAGAACAGTCATTGGGATGTGAAGTACAGCGTAGAGAATATAGTCAGTAACAGTCTAATAACTATGTATGGTATCAGATGGGTGCAAGATTTATCAGGATGATCACTTACTAAGTTATGTAATGTCTGATCACTGGGGTGTACACATGAAACTAATACATATGTCAGTTGTAAATGAAAATTAAAAATGATAAAAAGATATACAAATACCCACATCTTTAACAAAAATGGATATTCTGTATATTGTTTATAACTTTTTCCACACCATGATAACCTACCAATAAATATAATGTAATATTTTACTATTCTATTCTATGTGATTGTTCCAACAGCTCAAAACTATAAATGGTCCTCTGTTGCCAAAACCTTTATTAGGGAATTACTGTTAATTTGCTAGGTGCGATAAGTAACATTGTGATTGCTTTTTAGAAATATTTATAAATTGGTGATTCATACTTTGGTATATTTTAATGAGTGAACTAATATAATGTTTGGAATTGCCTTTAATTACTATGGGAAAAAATAGAGAAAGAAACACATTAAAAGATTAAAGCACATTAAAATGCTGACAATTGTTAAAAGCTGGATGATGGATACATGGGAGTTTATTATGTTCTTTAGACTTGATATATTTGAAAGTTTCATTTTTAAAAAGATCTCTGCCCTGAACGATGTGGCTCAGTTGCTTGGGCATCATCCCACAAAGTGAAAGGCAGTCAGCTTAACTCCCAGTCAGGGCACACGCCTAGGTTGCCAGTTTGATCCCCGATCAGGGCACAAGAGGCAACCAACTGATGTTTCTCTCCCTTTCATTCTCCCTCCCTTCCCCTCTCTATAAAAATAAAATAAATAAAATCTTTAACAAGATCCGTATATCCTTTAACTGACCTGTAGTGACTGAAAATGAGAGACTGTTGTGAAGCAATCAAGTAATTCCATTTTTGTAGACACTGTGTGGCTATGTTATCTGTATGCTAAACAATTTCCTGGAAATAAGTGAGTATGAAATAGTTTATTCCACTAATTTACAATAGCCAATAACAAAGATGTTTAGGAAGACTGTGAAAACTCTGATATTAAAAATGTTTAGACTATCTAATTACAACTATATTTCTCTTTCAAACAGTATCATAAAATTAAAATGAGTTGAATGTGTAATACTCTGAGTTGAATTTGCATATTAATACAAATACCTTAGACTTAATTAGAAAAATAATATAATAAATACAACTCATTTAATGCACAAAATAACCAACCTGAATAAAACCTTGTGTTGAATTTTTCATTTCATAGGTTCTTAATTCAAAAAGCTATTAATTTTAGAATTCCTTTTCATAAAATCCTAAAGATTGGCCAAGACAGAATTCCAAAATTTTACACAATTTAATATCAAAGGAATGTTTGGTTGGTTCACTCAGTATTTTCAAAAACCTATGTGTTACTCTAAAACAGTTAACAAACTTGCTAATAAAATAACTGGACATGAATTTGTGACCACAAAACTAAATAACTAGTCATGTCAGCAAATGCCCCAAGGAAGTATGTTTTATAAATGAACAACTTCTGAGATTTAATGCAGAGACATTTTTCTACCCTTCCGACCCCCATCTCAAATCTTTCAAGAACAAATAGTTTTCCAAGTCTAAAACATTTAAGTGAAACTCTCACTAACCTTTATATATGCACTTGGGTAGATCTTATGAACAGCATCTCCAGGTGCACGCCCAGCTTCTCTGTCTAAGTAGTAACTCTGCACAAAGACTGCGTGGTCACTAAGGCACCTGACCCAAACATCACCTTCACCTTTACATTCCAACTGCACACCTTTGCCTATGTGCAACCTTAGGGAAAAAAAGGGAAATTATATTTTATTTTGATATTTTTTAAAATGTAGTTCAGGTTATTGGAGGGAAGGACCCAAAAACACTGGAATTTATAAAAAACTGTGTATTTATTCTTACATGTTTAAACTTCAGTCACCTTCAAAGAACACTCTCCATTTCATGTAATAACACCTATCAGGATGTTTTTCCACTGCTCAAAGCAGACTTTGAACTCATCGATTTGGACACCTTTTCATGCGCCTGCCATTTTTTGTTTCCTCTTCCACATTGGCAAAACACTTCCCTTTGAGGATTTTTTTTTCCACCAGAGAAATAAAAAAAGCTGATTGGGAAGAGATCGGGTGAATAAGGAGGGTGGGACATGGGAGTCATGCTGTTTTTGGTCAACAACTGCTTAACACTCAGCACAGATGCACTTGTAAATCACCCGTCATGAAATGGACAAACACATTCGAGTCCTCAAAAAAATTTCACTGAAGCCAAATGCGGTCTCTTGCAACAACACCAGCTAATTATAGTGATACAGATGGGTTCCTAGAACACTCACCTAGCAGGTGAAGCCTGTACTACAAGGGACCAACCCTCCAGAAGATAATTCCAGGTGTTTTTGGGTCCCCTCCCGTGCTTACTATGTGTCAGGAATGTTTACCATAAATTCTTACTGACCTTCACAATTCAATGAGCTAAGTATTATTATTTCCATTCTATAAATAACAAAACCAAGGCTTATAGGTACACTGTCCAAACTGATAGTAGATAAAAGTGGCTATTTAAATTAATTAAAAATAATTTAAAAATTCAGTTAATCACATGTCCATATTTTAAGTATTCAATAGCTATATGTGGCTAGCAGCTACAGTACTGGACAACACAGATATAAACCATTTCCTTCCTCACAGGAAATTCTATTAGCACTGACTCAGAGAGTAGGTAATTTGCCAGAGACACAGCTTTGATAGAGCCCAGATGATGTATTTACACACACATTTTCTTAAAGAGCTAAGATTACACAGTACCTAAAATTGTGTTTTCCCATATTTCATCTTAAGCATTTACATTTGATTATATAAACTTCTTATCTATGTTTTAATGACAAAAAGAAAGTTTATCAAAATTTACTTAACCATTCTTTTATTATTTTCCAACATTATAAATAACATATGCAGAAAGATGTCTTCAGTTATTATTTCCTTTAAATATGTGTAGAAATAATATATGATCAGGGGAAATAAAAATTAGTTCTTAAACTGGATTCCAAAAGGTCTTGTTACTATTCAACCATAGAAACTTCATTTACACACAAATACACACAAAATCTTCAAGATGTGGCATACATATACAATGGAATATTATGTACACTAATACAAAATAAAATCTTGCCATTTGTGACAACATGGGTATTATGCCAAGCGAAATAAGTCAGGCAGAGAAAGACAAATACCATGTGGTTTCACTTATACGTGGAACCAAAAACACAAAACAAACCAGACTCATAGAAACAGAGACCAAAGTGATAGTTATCAGAAGGGAGGGAGTGGGAAGGACAGGTGAACAGGGGAAGGGGAATTTAGTTAATAACATTGTGATAAGCATACATAGTGACAGATAATTGATTCTAGATTAGGGTGATCACATTGTACGGCATAAAAATGTCAAATCACTGTACTGTACATCTGAAACTAGAAACTAATATAGCCAACATAAGATTGTATGCCAACTCTATGTAAATAAAAAAATAAACTTAAAAAAGACAGCCTTTTATCATATTTTAAATGGCAAACAGCTACAATTCAAGTGGAATGCTTACTGACTCTGAATTTGCAAGATGACCTTTGTTTTTTCCCTATTCTAACACTTAAATAATCTACACTGAGAAATATAACTTTGAATAAAAGACAGTGTGCTATGTTCAACTTTTAAAATAACTATACAATCAATACCTTGCTCTCTCAATGGCTTCTGTCCTATGGACATTGGAGAGTTGACCCAAGCAAAAGCGATCTCCTCCAGAAGGGTCCACATATCCATCAACAGTAACAATAGGGCAGCTTGAAGGAACCTTAAATGTCTCTCCTACTTGAACATCCATTTCAAAGTAAGCGATGGAGCACCAATACTCAGGAGCTACAGGAAATAAGTGAGAGCGAACATCACTCAGCAGAACAAAACTCTTCCTACAAGGAAGGGTGAAGGGATGGAGAGGCATCTGAAAAGCACCCAAAAGAATATGAGTAAAATGACAACACATTTAAAAAGTAGGCATTTTTCATGTCTTCTATTTTTTCAGCTCAGTCACTAGCATTCTTGAAACTCCAGTAGTCATTTTTAAAATCTCTGAGGTAAGAATTTGGTTCTTACCTCAAAGAATCCAATCAACTAAGAATTTAAAGAATGGAAATAAGAAACTAAAATAAATTATTTTACCATAATATTTCATTTTACTGCACATATTTTCTACGTAGTCTGAACTTTTTTTTTAAGATTTTATTTATTTATTTTTAGAGAGGGAAGGGAGAGAGATAGAGAAAAAAAAAAAAAACATCAATGTGCGGTTGCTGGGGGTCATGGCCTGCAACCCAGGCATGTACCCTGACTGGGAATCGAACCTGCGACACTTTGGTTGGCAGCCCGCACTCAATCCAGTGAGCTACGCCAGCCAGGGCTGAACGTTTTTTTTAAACATATTGACTCAAGACATACTCCAAGTAAGTATTCCTGAAACATCAATGCATATTGTATTTTTCTAGTTTCCTAATTGAGAGTAAGGGCATAAGCTATTCTGCCATTCATTCAGACCAGAGTCAAGGTTAATTACACTACAACTACATAGTTGCCATGAGTATGAATTCTCAATTGTCTCTTGGGTGAAAGGTCATTGTTCTATCTCTTAGTGAAGTTAATTCATATTAACTACTACAATTTTATCTTTGAGGACATATTTAGTATATTCATTTGAACAACAGTAAATGGTTTAAAATAACTTTAAATGATTGGAAAAAATGAGGCACTATGTGGTTTGATTTGTAACGATTTCTGCTTATAAACAAATTTTTTACCTGTACCTCAATGTACCCTTTATGAACTCTGACTGGAGTAGCATTTGAAGCAATAAAACTTTCAACAATCTGAATAGTTAGAATAATCAAAACAATAGATCTTTCCAAACACCCCCCAAAATCTTAAAATGCAGTATAACTGATGCTTAAAATACATTTTTTAAAAACTTTGTAAAGTCTTTGGTATCTAATTGATTTTCAAAATGTTATCAAGTTGGAAAGTACTTTCCAATAAAGAATTAATAAAACAGACCATGAAGACTGGGTGATGCAAGAACAAAATTTCAAATGTTTTATCACAGAGATCAAATCAACTAATGATGAATGCAAACATTACTTTAAATATATTTAAATCATCTGTAGGACATGAAAACTAGTGCTACAGTAAAGTGCCTTATGAAAAAGCCAGTTCTGAAATATTTATGAAGTTATTCCTTATAACAAAACTCTTTATTAAAGACATCACATTATACTATGAACAAGAAGCTTCAGCAAACAACGGGCAGGTATGCTGCTTGAAGCTAAACTAAAGAGGTGGTCTAACACATGATAACAATTATCCAAAGTTTTGGCAGCAAAAAAACAGTAACAGCACTTAAAGAGGTCTTTACACAATCAGTCCAAAAAGTAAATTTTGTTACAAACAACGCCCCTGAAGTCATGAATGTTTACAATGCTGAGTTAAAAAATGAGGTGCAAGTATATGCATTTCCTAGTTCACACTGAAGTAGTTTCATGGTGAGCAATCTTTTTTCCCTGAGAGTTAGCTGAAGAGTGGAGGGGTGGAGGAGTTGTACAATCACGTTTAAACAAAAATAATACATTTGTCATCAACTACAACCTACTCTTACCTCCAGCCAAGATGGAGGCGTAGATAGACATGCTGTGCATCCTTCCACAACCAAAATAAGGACAGTAATTTAAAAACACAAAACCAGAACCGACAGAAAACTGAACTGTATATAAGTCTGACAACCAAGGAGTTAAAGTAGACACATTCATCCAGACCAGTAAGAGGGGCGGAGTCCGGCGGGGTGGGGGGGGCAGGGGGAAGGGTGGGGGGAGGACATGGCAAATCGGTGGCCAAGGCACCTGAGTGTCCAAGGAAGCAGCTAGCAGAGGCTGGTGGACCCAGCAAAGTGGTGGGTTGTGGAGGGGCACGGCACTCAGGGTAGCTGTCAGATGGGCGGTCCCACGTTCATGTGCAGACAACCAGGCAAAACTGGGGAGCGAGACAGACCACGCAACCCAGGGCCCCGGCGCCGGGAAATAAAACTCCAAACCACCAATTAAAAACACCTGTGGGGGTTGAGGCAGCAGTGGCAGAAACTCCCAGCCTCACAGAAGAGTTCGTTGGAGAGACACACGGGGTCCTAGAACATGCACAAACCCACCTGTAAAGGGTGCAGCCAAGAGGGGAGCCCCAAATAGGGATTTGTAATAGGGTCCAGAAGAGCTTGGAAATAATTGGCTGCACACCTCAGGGCTACACCTGCCGGAAAGCCGGCAGCTGTGGCCAACTGTGGCAGGAGCCAGAAATGAGGCTGCAGAAGGAGACTGGTGCTGGGATTTAAATGGGGACGCGGCAGCCCTTGGGCGTCTCTCTTTTTGGGATCACAGGTCTGTTTAGAACCACGCGGCTTTGGAAGTGCTCCCATTTGCCACGTGGAGGGTACCAGGAGGACTGTGTGCACTTGTGGGGAACTTTAGTTTATATTATTTCAAATAAATAATAAATTCCTTTCCTTTTCACTGATCTCTGGTATTAAGTGACGTATTTCCTCAGGCAGCGGGCAACAGGAACCCAGCAGGTGTGAAGGAATCCCCGGAAAAAAAGGGGGTCTTTTATATTGTTCAGTGCCACCCACTCCGGTCTGTTCTGTAACACACCCACACAGGACTCAGCACCAGAAGGGCCCAACTTGCTTGTGGGAAGCGGGAGAAGTAACTGAAATCCAGCAGAGAGTGGAGCAAGTGCCTTTGTTCCGCCTGGAACCCCTGCCCCACAAACAGCATCACAACCCTGCGACTGGGTTGCCCCACCCTGGTGAACACCTAAGGCTACGCCCCTCACCGCTTCCTTACAGGCCAGAAAAAAAAAAAATGGCCACGGCCCAAACAAAAGAACAGATCAAAGCTCCAGAAAAAAAACAACTAAGTGACGAAGAGGTAGCCAACCTATCAGATGCACAGTTCAAAACACTGGTAATCAGGATCCTCACAGAATTGGTTGAATTTGATTGCAAATTAGGTGAAAAAATGAAGGCTCTGCTAAGTGAAATAAAGGAAAATGTGCAGGAAGTCAATAATGATGGGCAGGAAACTGGGACTCAAATCAGTCGAGTGGACCAGAAGGAAGGAAGAAACATCCAATCAGAAAAGAATGAAGAAACAAGAATTCAAAAAAATGAGGAGAGGCTTAGGAACCTCCAGGACATCTTTAAGTGTTCCAACATCTGAATTATAGGGGTACCAGAAGGAGAAGAGGAAGAGCAACAAGTGGAAAAGATACGTGAACAAATAATAAAGGAGAATCTGACAAAGGAAATAGACAAGCTGGACCCAAGGAGGAACACACCAAGGCACATCATAATTACATTAGCCAAGGTAAAAATGAAGGAGAGAACCCTAGAAGCAGCAGGAGATAAGGGGACAGTAACTTACAAAGGAGTTCCCATGAGACTGTCAGCTGATTTCTCAAGAGACCTTGCAGGCAAGAAGGGGCTGGAAAGAAGTATTCCAAGTCATGAAAGACAAGGACCTACATCCCAGATTGCTCTATCCAGCAAAGCTTTCATTTAGAATGGAAGGGTAGATAAAGTGCTTCTCAGATAAAGTCAAGTTAAAGGAGTTCATCATCACCAAGCCCTTATTATATGAAATAGTAAAGGGACTTATCTAGAAAAAGGAAGATAAAAAACATGTACAGTGGAATGACAGCAAACTCACAATAATTAACCACACCTAAAACAAAAACAAAAGCAAACTAATCAAACAACTAGAGCAGAAACAGACCCACGGAAATGGAGATCACATGGAGGGTTAACAACAGGGGAGCGGGAGGGGGAGAAAGAGGGAAAAGGTACAGAGAATAAGTAGCATAGATGATGGTAGGCAGAAAATAAGACGGGGAGGGTAAGAATAGTATGAGAAATGTAGAAGCTAAAGAACTTATAAGTATGACACATGGACATAAACTAAAGGGGGGGAATGTGGGTGGGAGGGGGAGTGCAGGGTGGAGGGAAGTGAAGGGGGGAAATGGGACAACTGTAATAGCATAATCAATAAAATATATTAAAAAAGAAATAATACAGAAGTCAATAAAATGCACCCCTCTAAAAAAATTACAACCTGCACTTAAACCTTATTTTTTTATTTTCCAGTCACCAAGGGATTTTCTGTTTGATTCTTTCTGTAATATTTCAGGCACCATGCAACAGTGATGGTTACATAAAGCTACATCTCTGAATAGGTTTAGAATGAGCTGACCTGCTGGCACTAGGAAGAAGAGTTTAAAGACACGCGAGGATTAAAAAAGCTGGTATCAGAGTTGTGTCAGAAACCAGGGATGAAAAATGACCATCTATTAAGAGGTTATTAATCCTAGGAAAGTAGAGGGAAGGGGGTTACTATCTGTGAGCACAGAGAGGATCAGTGGGAATCTAAGTGGTTTCTAGACAACTGGGCACTGTTGGGATATAAAACACCATGTGTTCAACTTTTCTACTGCACTCTAAATTTGACAGCCAAACAAGAGGGAACATTCTTATTTCTAAAACAGGAGCAGGTAATACGAATTCATTAAGTTCATTTAGCCTTTCTGGATCTCTCTTTGCTCTTTTGCTCCAAGAACCAAATACCATGTAAGTGACAAGCCTGCAGCTTCTCAAAACTAACATGACAGCAGAATGAAATTACTCAGTTCAGAGAGTTTTGATGCCCCAATTCATCTTAAAGGAAGTGGGATTGTTACATGTGCTTGCTGACAGTTGATACTTTTAGTTCTTGTTCCTAAATTACTGAAGTTGAGCTGCTCTCATGGAGCCTACACTGGACGCTCATCACTCGCCAGGAAAAAGGTTTAAAAGACTAAGTTTAAGGCCTAAACTTAGTTTAAAAGGTTAAAAAGACATGAAAAAAAATGTTAACAATGTTAAGTATGTAGCTAAATATGTTTTGTAATGGGAAACCATATTATAAAGCAGTTTTTTATCAAATAAATTTTGTTTAATTATAATGGAAAATGAAAGTCTCCACGACATTATCTTTAATTTCTGAAATAAAATTCATTTAAGAAAATTTAATTTGCTTAACTTTCTTAAAAATTAAAAATTTGAATAAAGCCCTTAAGAGACTCATTATAGCCCTGGTTGATGTGGCTCAGTGGATTGAGTGCCAGCCTGCAAACCAAAGGGTCACCGGTTCGATTCCCAGTCAGGGCACACACTTAGGTTGCAGGCCACGTCCCCAGTAGGGGGCATGTGAGACGCAACCACACATTGATGTTTACTTCTTTCTCTCCCTTCCCCTCTCTCTAAAAATAAATAAAGTCTTAGAAAAAGAGCAAGACTCATAAATTATCGTTTTTATTATTTAGATTTCAGTGAGATGCACTCTGAGAATCTTTTATGAACACATAAAGGAGCTCTCTTAAATGGATGAATAGCTCCAATGCACTAAAACACAATCTGAATTTGGAAATTTGTATATTTTGAATCCATTTTTGAATTACCAAAACAACCTCAAAGACACTGAGGGAACTCTTCACTTTAATATGAAAGCAACACTTAATTTAATGACTATATCTCAGTTTTAAGAAGCAAAAACAATTTGGATGCCTTGTATTTCTTCTTGTCTGATTGCTGTGGCTAGGACTTCCAGTACTATGATGAATAAGAATGGTGAAAGCAGACATCCCTATCTTGTTCCTGATCTTAACGGGAATGCTTGTAGTTTTTGCCTGTTGAGCATGATGCTGGCAGTGGGTTTGTCACATATGGCCTTTATTATGTTTAGGTACGTCCCCTCTTTTCCCACTTTGCTGCGAGATTTTATCATAAATGAGTGCTGAATTTTATCATGTGCTTTTCCTGAATCCAGTGATATGATCATGTGGCTTTTTAAAAATTTATTTTTTTAAAGACTTTATTTATTAATTTTTAAAGAGAGACGAAGGGAAGGAGAAAGAGAGGGAGAGAAATATCAATGTGTGGATGCCTCTCACATGCCCCCTACTGGGGACCTGGCCTGCAACCCAGGCATGTGCGCTGGACCCTTTTGGTTCGCAGGCTGCCCTCAATCTGCTGAGCCACACCAGCCAGGACTGATCATGTGGTTTTTATCCTTCATTTTGTTTATGTGGAATCACATTTAGTGATTTGTGCATGCTGTACCAACCTTGCATTCCTGGAATAAACACCACTTGATCATGATGTATGATCTTTTTGATGCATTGCTGTATGCAGTTTGCTAATATTTTGTTGAGGATTTTTGTGTCTATGTTCTTCAGGGATATTGGCCTATATCTTTCTTTCTTTGTAGTTTTTATCTGGTTTTGGAATTAGGATAATGCAGGCCTTGTAAAATGAGACTGGGGGCCTTCCCTCCTCTTGAATTTTATGAAATAGTTTGAGGAGAGGTGTTATTTCTTCTCCAAATGTTTGGTAAAATTCATCCATGAAGCCAGTCCAGAGCTTTTGTTTATTGGGAGTTTTTTGATGACTGTTTCAATTTCACTAGGTGTAATCTGTCTGTTCAGACTCTCTGATTCTTCCTGATTTAGTTTTGGAAGATTGTATATTTCTAGGAATTTATTCATTTCATCCAGTCTTTTGGCATCATATGTTGCCATGTGTAACGCACACCCACGTTTTTGGCCCAAACTTTCTGGAAAAAAATCTTTCACTTTAATTTTTAATTCAATTATTTATTTATTTATATATATGTACTTGGGGGTTTTTTGTATTATAAAGGAATTTTATATTTTTAAATTTTATTTATTTATTTTTAGAGAGGGGAAGGGAGGGAAACACCAATATGTGGTTACCTCTTGCATGCCCCCCACTGGGGACCTGGCCCACACCTAGGCATGTGACCTGACTGGGAATAGAACCAGCAACCCTTTGCTTCACAGGCCAGCACTCAATTCACTGAGCCACACCAGCCAGGGCAAGGAATTTTAGCATTTATTTTTGAATATATTATGTTGTAAGAAATTTTATGTAACAAATTATTACAAAACATAGGAACAGATACAAGGTATTTCAGGTACTATCCAGGTATAATGTGTATCCTTATTTTTCCCCTCTAAAATTTGGGCAAAAAAGTGTGCATGATACATGGCAAAAAAACAGGTAGTTGTTCATTATATTTTCTTACAATCTTTTGTATTTCTTTGGTGTCAGTTGTTATTTCTCTTCTTTTATTTCTGATTTTATTTATTTGGGTCCTCTCTTTTTTTCTTGATGAGCCTGGTTAAAGGTTTGTCAATCTTGTTTATCTTTCCAGAGAACCAGCTCTTGGATTCACTGATCTTTTCTATATTTTTTAGATTCTATTTCATTTGTTTCTGCTATGATCTTTATTATTTCCTGCCTTTTGCTCACTTTGGGCTTTTTTGCTTGTTCCTTTTCAAGTTCCTTTAAGTGTGAAGTTAGATTGTTTAAATTTGAGCTTTTTCTTATTTTTCAACAGGCCTGGAATGCTATGCATTTCCCTCTGAGGACTGCTTTCCCTGTGTCCACAGGTTTTGGATTGTGTTGGGTCATCATATTTGTTTCAAAATATCTTTATTTCTTCCTTGATCTTGTTGTTGATTCATATTGTTTAATAACACGTTATTTAGCTTCCATGTCTTTGTTGTTTTTCAGTGTTCTTCTTGTGACTGACTGATTTCCAGTTTCATAGCATTCTGGTCAGAGAAGATGGCTGGTATGATTTCAATCTTAAATTTGCTGAGACTTGTTTTGTGTCCTAACACGTGGTCTATCATAGAAAATGCTCCATGTGCACTTGAAATGTATGTATATTCTGCTGGTTTGGTATGAAAAGCTCTGAAGATATTAATTAAATCCATTTGATCTAGTGTGTTGTTTAAAGCTGCTGGCTCCTTGTTGATTTTCTGCCTGGAAGATCCATGGAAGTGAATGGGGTGTTAATATCCCCAACTATAAGTGTATCTGCCCATGTCTCCCTTTATGTCCATCAAGATGTGCTTCACATATTTAGGTGCTCCTATACAGGGTATGTGAATGTTTATTAGGATTACATCCTCTTATCATTATCATTATGTAGTGTCCTTCTTTGTCTCTTACTATAGTAAGAGACAAGCCTTGCTTGCTTTATAGCCTTGCTTTTAAAGTCTATTTTGTTGGATATAAGTACTTCTATGCCAGCATTTTTTCCCCTTTCCATTTGCATGAAATATCTTTTTCCATCCCTTTATTTTTAGACTGTGTGTATCTTTCGATCTGATATGGGTCTCTTGAAGGCAGCATATACATGGGTCTTGTTTTCTTATCCATTCAGCTACCCTATGTCACTTGGTTGGAGTTTAAGCCACGTACAGGCAGCCAAGTTGGAAAGGCATCCAAATTAGAAAGGAAGAAGTAAAACTGTCATTATTTGAAGATGACATGATACTGTACATAGAGAAACCCAAAGATTCCACCAAGCAACTACTAGAATTGATTTAGTAGCAGGATACAAAATTAATGTCCAGAAATCAGCTGTATTTTTATATCTCAATAACAAACTAACAGAAAGAGAAATTAAGAAAACAACCCCATTCACAATTGTTACAAAAAGGAAAACTTCCTAGGAATAAACCTAACTAAGGATATAAAACTGCCTGTACTCAGAATAATTACAAGACACTGAAAAAAAAAAAAAGAAGAAGATATAAATAAGTGGAAGCACACATACCGGGAACAGGCATAGATAGTTCATGGACAGGAAGAGTTAACATCATTAAAATGTCCATACTATCCAGAGCAATCTATAGATTCAATGCAATTCCTATCAAGATTCCAATGATGTATTTCACAGAACTAGAACAAATATTTCAAATATTTACATGGAACCACAAAAGGCCGCACATAGCAATAGTGATCCTGAGAAAAAATAATAAAGCTGAAGGAATCATGCTGCCTAATATCAGACCATCCTCTTACGCCACAGTAATCAAAACAGTATGGTATTGGCATAAAAAGAGACACATAGATGGATGGAACGGAATAGAGAGACAAGAGATAAACTCACACCTTTATAGTTAATTAATAATACTCAACAGAGGAAACAAGAATATATAATGGGTCAAAGATAATTTATTCACTAAATGGTGTCGGGAAAACTAGACAGGTATATGCAAAAAAATGAAACTACATCACCTTCTAATACCACACACAAGAATAAGTTCAAAATGGATCAAAGACTTAAATGTTAGACCCAAAACCATAAAAATTGTAGAAGAAAACACAGGCAGCAAAATCTCAGACCTTGCTCATAGCAACATCTTATCAGGTCCATCTCCTCAGGCAAGGAAAACAAAAGAAAAAATAAACAAATGGGACTACATCAAACTAAAAAGTTTTTGCACAGCAAAGTAAATCATCAACAAAATTAAAAGACCTACAGGATGGGAGATCATATTCATCAATACATCTGATAAGGGACCAATACCCAAAATTTAGAAAGAACTTACAAAATTCAACACCAAAAACACAGCCCAATTAAAAAATGGGCAAAGGACCTGAACAGACATTTCTTCAAAGAGGACATACAGACGGCCAACAGATATGAAAAGATGCTCATCATCATTGATCATCAGAGAAATGCAAATTAAAACCACAATGAAATACACTACCTCAGAATGGCTACACCTGAGTGAAATACAGAATGAAATACACCTGTCAGAATGGCTATCATCAATAAATCAACAAACAAATGCTGGCGAGGATGTAGAGAAAGGGGAAGGAATCCTTTTGCACTGTTGGTGGGAATGCAGATTGGTGCAGCCACAGTGGAAAGCAATATGGAGATACCTCGAAAAATTAAAAATGGATCTGCTTTTTGACCCAGCAATCACACTTATGGGAATATATCCAAAGAAACCCAAAACACTAATGTGAAAGAACATAAGGACCCCTATGTTCACTGCAGCATTATTTACAATTGCCAAAATATGGAAGCAGCCCAAGTGTCCATCAGTAGATGAGGGGATAAAATAACTATGAGATATTTACACAATGTAATACTACTCAGCCATAAAAAAAGAAAAAAATTTACCCTTTGTGATAGTATGTATGGACCTGGAGAACATTATGCTAAGTGAAATAAGCTCGTCAGAGAAAGGCAAGTACCATATGACTTCACTCATATGGGGAATCTAATGAACAAACGGAACTAACATGGTAAATGGGGACGGACTCACAGAGGAAAAGCAGGGTAACAGCTGTGGGGAGAAGGGAAGGTGAGGAGACAGAGGGCTTGAACAACAAGGAAAGAGGACTCATAGACACCGACAGCAGTGCAGTGACTGCTGTTGAGAGAGGGGTATAAGGGGACTAAATGGTAATGGAAAAAAAATAAGATTAAATTTTTTAAAAAAGTGAAAACAGAACCCATAAGAAAAGAAGTGAAATGGTGACCTTTTCTAAAACTATTTTTCAACTAGTTATCCAAGTCAAAGCACAGAAATCACCAAGTATAGGGCCTGTCCAAAATCTTTAACACCAAGGTAGCAACCAATACTAATTATATTCATCTTCTACAATTTATATTACCTATTTTCCTAAAACATTTATGCAACAATCTTCAAAAATAACTTCCCAAAATAGATTCACTACATATTATTGATGATTATTAATTACTTAAAATATTTTACATATTGAAAGGTATATGCATATTTCCTGTCTAAATGGTCCTCAGTCTGTAGTAGAATATTTTAGCATTTCTTAATTAGACCTTAAGGGACTGCATTAACCATATACCTAACACAAATATTTCACTTTGGTTTCTTTTCTATTTATTCATGAAACACAACAGCAGCTATGTAAGCTAATAACTGTAATTTAGTAGAGTTAGACAGTACTAGAGCAGCGGACACAGAGGGGATCAGGAAAGGCTTCCCAACTGTGGTTCCCTTAAGCTGGATCTTAAGTGTTCGCCGTGTTCAGTACATCAGGGAAGCCCAGTACGGGCATCCAGCTGTCTCCAGCGATTCTCACTTCCTGCTACTCGCATCCTTGTGTAGTCCCCTCCCTACAACACAGAATTTGATGGAAATGGTGTAACTTTTGAGGCTAAGTCTGAAAGACACCAAGGCTCTGTCTCACTTTCTCTTGATCACTGACCCTGGCAGAAGCTAGCTGTCATGTGAAAACACTCCAGAAGCTCTAGAGAGGTCTACACAGAGAGAAACTGCAGTTTCCTGCCAACCATAACACTAACTTGCCAGGTGTGTTGGTAAGTCACCCTGAGAGTGAATCCCCCAACTTCAGAAAAGCCTTCAGATGATGGCAACCCAAGCCAACAACTTGACTGCAACTTCATGAGCCTGAGCCAGGGCAAACCAGCTAAGCCACTCCCAGACCCACAGAAATGAAGTAAGATAAATTGTCATTGATGTTTCAATCTGTTAAATTTGGGGAGTAATTTGTTGCAGAATAACAGATTTAATTTTATGTATACATAGAGCATAAGACATAAGAGGACAACAGCACATGAAAAAAAAAGCACAGAGGGATGATACAGCCGAGCAAGCCTGGGTACAGAGAGCTCAGGATGGTTAAAGCACAGAGAGATGAGGCCAGCGAAATAAGCAGACAAGGATCAGAGACTCTTTTTTTCCTTTTCTTTTTTGCTTAGGTAAGGAATTTGGACTTGATCCTATGGCCAAACAATAAGCAGGAAAATCAATGCAAGATCTTTTTAATAGAGAAATAACAACTAGATCCTAATTTTAAAAGAAATACTGTCCTAGCTGGCATGGCTCAGTGGATTGAGTGCCAGCCTGTGAACCAAAGGGTGGCTGGTTTGATTCCCAGTCAGGGCACATGCCTGGAGTGCGGGCCAGGTCCCCAGTAGGGGCACATGAGAGGCAACCACATACTGATGTTTCTCTCCCTTTCTTTTTCCCTCCTTTCCTCCCTCTAAAAATAAATAAAATCTTTAAAAAAATAAAAGAAATATTGAATATAGTACATATTAAATGGCAGAGAGGAGAGCAATGTGACTGGAAGCTCTCAATAGAGAGATCAGTTAAAATATTCTTTTAACAGTACAAGAGAAAAACTAATGGTAGTGAGGTAAAAGAACTGTTCTTGAGCCCATTAGTATTCATAGCCAAAGAGTTCACAGACATCTGGGTTCCAACTAGCTGACTATATTTAAGGTGCATGTGCAGAGTGGATCCCCTCCAGCAACCACTGGAAAGAAACCTTTCAAGATCATCCTAACCATTAAGTTACTTCCTATTCTGCTCAAAGACAGAAGCTTTAATGCCCATGCAGGATGCTACAGACGCATATCCTCATAACTAGTGTATGCTATTCCCTAACTACCAGAAGCTATTAGGCCTTAACATAAGTTCTATCCTAAGAAGAATGAAATAAACCTATCATAAGGCCAAAAGCAACTGCAGAATCTAAAATTGAGTCCAAATAACTAGCTAAATGCCACCACTCCCAACCCCACTCCACCATTCCATCCAGGGTAGGTCTTTCTTCAGAGCCCTGACTACTGTCATTCCTGCAGATCACCTTCCTCTAAGACTTAGGGAGACTGAGAACTACCCACTGCCCCATGAAGTTGCCAGGGGCCACTAATGACTCTCAATGATGCTGCCTTAAAGCCAGCAAAAAGTCTCATTCTTAAGATTCTAGATTTTCCCCTCTTATCACAATATATTTATTTACAAACAAAATTAAGATTCTGATACAATGATTTCAATTACATCATTTCAAATGCAAGTAAAACCAAACTACAAAACTAGATTAAGGATGCATCATCATTTTCAAAGAGCAGAAAAACAGTATCCATAAAAAGCAGGATAGTGGTTATCTCTGGGGAAAGGAGAGGGAAAGTTTTTGACTGAGACAAATGCATGAAGTAGGAAGGTTTCTGTGGGGAGGGTAATAATTTAGTTTTCAATCTGGGTGGCATTCAATACAGGTGTTGGCTTTAACATTATTGATTAGACTGTATGTATACGTATTTTATGTACTTTTCTGTATTTTACATTTCTCAATAAAAATGTTGCCCTCGCTGGTGTGGCTAAGTGGATTGAGTGCTGGCCTGTGAACCACAAGGTTGCTGGTTTAGTTCCCAGTTGGGGCACATGCCTGGGTTGCCAGTCAGGTCCCCAGTAGGGGGGCACATGAGAGGCAACCACACATTGATGTTTCTCTCCCTCTCTTTCTCCCTCCCTTCCCCCTCTCTAAAAATAAATAAATAAAATAAAAAAAAAGAGTTATAAGCATAAAGATGTCACCTTCAATGTTTTGTTTAATAAGACAGAAGAAAAAAATGGAGCCAACATAAACAACAAATAGCAAAACACTGTTTAAGAAAATTATGTAGATTTATTTGAGGAATTAGAAAGTATCCTTTGAATTGATCATATAATTACCACAGTCACATTTTTTAAAAAAATCTTTATTGGAAACATATACTTAGATACTTACATATAAAATGAACACACAGAATTTCCTTCAAAATAAAAGGCAAGGGTATGAATGAAAAGTAAGTGAGGGGCCCTGGCTGGTGTGGCTCAGTTGGTTGGAGCGGCATCCCTTAATTGAAAGTTCGGGCGCATACTATGCCCAGTCGGCGCACATACAAGAGGCAACCAATTGAAGCTTCTCTCTTACATGGATATTTCTCTCTCTAAAAGTAATAAAAAACTTACCTAGGGCGAGGATTTAAAAAACACACAAAAACTTTATGGACTTTTGTCATAGATAACATTTAGTTGGGGGGGGAAGTACATAAGAGTATGAATGAAAAAGGATTGGCCATTAGTTGTTAATAGCTACACCAAGGGATGAGTACAGTGAAGGAGGGATCTTCCATACTAATATGGCATTTGGTATATGCTTAAAATTCTTATGATAAAACGTATTTTGAATTAGGGTAAAAAGGTGATGAGCTGAAATTATATATTTATATCTTTTTATGATAAGAAAAAAGATATGAAGGGATAGAAGAAAGGAAAACAAATCAAAATCCTATGCTTATGTTAAGAAGCCTTTGGTACCTTATTTCTAAACTTTGTTGTATTACTTCTATATTTTAAGAAGTTAATATTCAAACTATGAACTGGAAAATCTACTTAGCCATTTACTCTTTGAGCATAATTTAATCAGTCCCTAAATTACAATTAGCCAGAGATTCCTGAACTTATCATCTAAGAAAGAGTGAATTATTTTTCTTTTCAGCATCTACTTCAGATCCTTCTCTAGCTTTTTAAGCTACAATTTTACATCAGTTCTGTTTTGAAACCTAGTTTTCTCTTGCTGCATATTTATGTATTCATTGCTAAAATCAGCATTTTGGTACTTTATACCTTAACTGAAGATAGTTATTTTCTTTCAGAGGCAGTTAAAAAGAGTCAAATATAAACAGTTTATGTGTGATTACATTGGTTACTAATTAATGCCATAATGAGAACTGTACTTATCCAAACATTAAATTACTTTGTAATTATATTAAAGCCTGTTTATGTGTTTCTACTACCATAAAGAAAATCTAAATAGGGACTCAATTTGGAAATACACTTACCAGGATGATTGGAAATGGGAGGCTGGAATGCAAGCTCATTGTGAACTGGCCCTAAAGAAAACACAATAAAAATCCCAATTTTATTTATTAAAAGTTCACCAATGCTAAAATGTTTAATAAGGCTTACTTAAAAATAACTACCATACCTTAGGAGCGGCTTGGGTCAGGCTTATGCAACATTTGAGAACGTAAAAGCTTAGTTTAGACTATAATTATAGTAAGCAAATACTCCTGAATTACTTTTGTAGATATTTAATAAGTAACATTTTTGTGCTATGTGCCAAGTGCTATTAAGAAATTTACAACAGTTGTACATGCAAAATGTATTGTAAATTAAAAATAAATTATTCACATAACATATAATGTGGCATAATTTATAATGTAATATATAATAATAATTCAAATCATTAGGTCCATTCTAAAATCAAGTGTGTATGGTTTATTTAATTAAGGACACTTCCATAATGGAACAATAGCTAATATAACTGAGAGATTATTATGTGTTAAGACACTATGCTAAACATCTCACATGAATTATTACATTTACTTCTTACAACATTGAAATGGATACTACTATTATTACTCTTAAGGCATTGAAGGATTAAAGAACTTGCTAATGGTCACACAGCCAGTTAAGGGTCCAAGTTCAGCAACTTTAACCACTATGCTGGCCCAGGCAGCCATTAAAAATTATATTCTTTTAAAACATGGAAAAATAGTAACACAACTGGAAAACAATATACACAGTAAGATCTCCCCCCCACTCCCCAAATCTATATATACCCATTTCTATGACTGGAAGGAAAACATGCCAAAGTATTAAAAGTAGACTCTCTGAGTCACAGAATTCTAGGTAATTTTTATTTTCTTATTTATACTTTTCTGTATTTTCTAAGTTTCTTTGGTACTATTAATCTTATATTAGAGGGAAAAAAGACTCAATATATATGAAAGACTTATACTCTAGATTTTACTATGCCAAATGAACAGTGTTCCTACTGTGCCTGAACTACAAGCTATGTTCATCAGAAGGGTATCCCTCCCAATCACACCTGCGCAGAGTAATGAAGGATTCAACATCTGAATGTCTATGGTATGCTAAGTAATACAGGGAGGGAAACCTTGAGGTTTTGATACTCAAGGGGTTTCCATCAACTTGGGGTGGATATACACATACATATGAGATCTAAGAACATACACAAAGCAAACAAACAAATGAATGGAAATCAATGTGGTGTTAATGAAACATTAGCAAGAGAAAAATAAATGTATTTAGTAAACATCACTCCTCTAAAAGGTATGACAACATAATTATAAAAAATAAATAATACTGTTTACCAAAAATAGTGAAAAACACTATTTAATAAAACTAAATTGTTAGATGAATAGAAGATGTAAAAACATTTTTTTCAAATGAAAAAAAAACAAACAACAAAAAAAAACAAAGTCCTCAAAAAGAAAAGGCCCCTACAACAAAAACAAGAGCTTACAGTAATGTCCGGGATGGGGCGGCATAGGCGGGTGGTGCTGAAGATGGCCGTTTTGGTGGTGAGGCAAATTAGGTGTGTATGGTGCGGTCCTACTTCCAGTCCAGGTGGTAGTGCTGTCTAAAAATTAAGGCCCACATGGATTAATTTGCTTTTATAAAGTCTGCCTATTTTTTTCTCGTCTACTTAAAAGATTTTAAAAAGCATGTACATACTATGATGGTAAGTAGCTGGCTGCCCAGTAAATCCATTCTGCTGCTGTCCTGGCTGAGGCCCTGAAGCTATCTGCAACAATCCTTCACTATGGCTGCCTGCCAGTATACTGGCAGGCTGACCTAGAGGAACAAGAAGGCATTAATATGGTACATGTACAGATGCAATCCTATGGTTTTATACAGCAAAGGAAGGACTAAATTATATCTGATAGTCACCATAAAAATAGGCAAAAAGTGGAACTCATTCATGGCCTATCAAATAAAAAATTCTCAAGTCCACTATAAAGGCAAAACTTGGAGGAGTTCAAAACTATTTTATCTTAAGTAATGTCTAGCTAATTTTAGTGGCCTATTTATTCACAATATTCTTCAAAATGTCAGCAAAATCCCTATCATAACAACTTGAAGCACATCAGCTCACCCCAGGCCATTCCATCCAGCTCTGGACTTTTCTGATTCAGACTTCAAAAGTCCATTATTATCAGCTCTGATACCAGTAATAATATAATGCTAGGGTTTGATAAAAGAAAAGAAAAGCAGGCAAATATATTAAATGGAATGTGATGGGTAAGGTGAGTAAATTAAAAAAAAAATTTTTTTCAAGCTCCACTGTCCAGTCATATAGCATTTTCAAGTTAAAAACAAAAACAAACAAAAAAACCCACTATCAGACTATCGGTCTACTTTGAAATTTTTTTCATGTGCTTTTAAAAACCAAGAATCACTTCTTACCAAGAACATTTCCTGTAAATTCTAAATTTACAGGAAATTACTTGCCCTCTCTATATGTAATATAGAGGACTAAGCCTCCTCTAGCTTCTATTCCATTCAAAACCATTCTGATATTGCTTACTGGCCTACATTTTTTAGGGGTTTTTTTAAGTGGAAAAAACTTGATTTCTCCAAGCAAGCATTAATTAAGTGAATTATTTATCTCATTTGGAAAGCACTGACATTTCATAACTGTTATCTGTTACTGGCATATCTCCATTTTTTCTTATCTGAATGAGAGTCTAATCAGAGAGAAGGGGAGTAAAAGACCACTGCTCAAAGTATCAAGGAAAAGGAACATTCTTCTCTCTACAAATCACATTTCCCTAAGACTAAAAACTACAGAAAGTATTTAAATACTCCCCAAATTATTTATTTTTAAAGACAATGTTTTTATTAATTTCATTTCCTACTCACCCACTGAAATTTTTGCAAGCTATCTTGTGATTTTAATTTACAGATGTTTAGAAAGAGACTCTGAAGACACACAGGTGCCACATGAACATAAAGTGTAAAGGAGCTCAATGCAGTTATCTGTACTGAATATTTCTACTATACAATCTCAAGTACATATAATGAAATTCAACAATACAAGTAAATCAGCTCATGTAAAAGTCTTCCAATTCCTCCATTTTAATCCAATTTTTCTTTTAATTTCCTCCAAGTGACTATATATAAATATCGATATGCTTTTTGAGATGTAATGCACAAAAATTTGCAACAAACTCTAAAACTTAACGCAATTATTACTCAATTATGAAAATACATCCAAAAGATATCAAGACAAAAGTATCTGCATTTCATTCATATCACTTTTTCTAGTCGTCATAGGGAATAGGACAGTTAAAATGAAGCCAATTCTGCACGCATCAACAAAGGTGTACAAATTCAACCTCAAGATAATACCAACAAAGGTTGGGTGACTGTGCTCTAGCACTAATAATCTATGCTGGAGACTAATTTATTCTCCATCACTACCCACTCTCTTCGTGAACAATATTACCCAAATTAGTACATAAAGAATACACAGTTAACAGAAGCATCAAGTGATTAAGGGTCCAGGTTCTAAAGTAAGTGCTTAACCGATATGACCTTCTTAGAATATGTGAGACTATTCTCACATATTTTCGCATAGAGATTACATGAGTCTATTTGATGAGACTGTCATCTCATGCAGCAAATCCAAATGATAATTGCTTTGAAGAGGTGAAATGACTTAAAGAGTGGGAAAGTTGGCATGCTTCACTCAAAAACTCAATTATATAAATCAGTCCTCCATTTATTTCCAAAGATCAACTTTCTAAACTGAATCTGATTTGATATTAAAGTAAAAAGAATAATGTTCCCTTTGTTTAGCAGCTAACAAAGTATCAGTCCAGATCTATCAACACCCAGTGCTGATGTGGGCTTATATACAATATCCTTAGCAACGAGGAGCAAATAACACCATTCACATGCCAATACCCCACTCTGTGATTAGTCTATAAAAGCTACTCCATGCAAATTGTCCAATATTTGGTGATTGGGAAATAAATAAAAGCACTAACAGAACCAAGTCATTAAAGCCTTGATCAGCCCCCTAAGAAAAGCTGAACCTAATAGCCCTGGGGCAGGGAAGGTGGCCCCTCTATTATGGGAAAAACCTTTTTGAAATTAGACTTATTTGAAAAAAACATCTGAGTTAGATACACAGAATTAACTTTATTTTGCAACTGACTAAAATACTTAATGTTTATCTTGAGGGATATCAAGTTATAAACAAGTTTGTCAAGATCCCTTCTAAGTTTGCACAACAGGAGACTAAAATGACTTATGACGTAATATCCTGATAAATCAAAATAAAAACACTGATTAAGAGAAAGCTCACAATTCCATCTACACAGAGTTTTGTAAACATGTTGGTTTAAAATTACTTGTTAACCACTTAACTATTTCTCTAAAATGTATCTGAAAGCTCAAGAGGCTTTTCACTTCTGCATGTAAGAGTGATAAAGTACAAATCAGACCATTAATTTAAATCAATATTATAATCAAAGTAATTAATTAAATTCCAAGTGACTATACATCAGCATAAAAATATTTAAATAAACTACAAACCATTTTTTCCAGGACCAACACAAAAATCTATTTAATACTTGTTTACGAATGAAAGATATCCTAGTACTTTTACTTTCTAGGAGTTTTCCTCCAAGTGACTACATATAAAGATTTTATAGTTAGAGAAATTCAGCTTGTGACTGCATCTCATTCTACAACTCACTTGTGGAAGCCACAGGAATGTTGGGAAAGTTGGTGGTGCTGGCAGCATTCGACTCCGATGGAGCTAACAGAGCCGGGGTGCTGTATGTCTCCGTCGATGCACGATTACTTGGTGGATGCTGAATGGTTTGAATAGAATGCCCTTCAGTGGATAACGATGGCTGTCCCTCAAAGTCATGAACATATTCATCCTTCACCAACATACTTGGTGGAGCTATACAGAAAATTAAACATTTTTAAATCTTTTAAGCTTCTACTCCCGGAAAAAAATCTTGTAAGCAATATAACACCTAAAATCAACTACAGTGTAAAGGACAGAATTTTTCCACAATATTTTTAAAGCATATTACTTTATCAGCAAAAGCTGTTTATTTAGAGGTAGTAGTGTCAGATATATTTTATCATAAATTTGAATGACTCCTTGAAATTTGAAGCTAGACTATATTCCAACAATTTCCACAACGGTTCTGAACAGGTATTCCTTAGTTTCTTGATTAACCTAGAAATAATAATCACCTTAAATACATAACATGAGGCAGACAAAAACCAAATGGCTGGGGAAAATATTCACCCAGATGAGAAGATGAATTGAGACTGAGTACTTAGCTATCTCTTTTTGCTAATTTCACACACTGTAGACGTATGAGTGGGATCTGATAACTATCCAATTCCAGGATCTAGAATTAGTTAAATAACACAGTCTTTGAAAGTGAAGTATATTGAATGTCCCTGAAGGGTTAAGAACCACACAGAAAAATCCTAAATGTTTCATCAAACTGAAACTTCCTTCTAGAAAAGCAACCAAATTTATCAAATGATGTTTGATAAATATGTGACGTGAAAAAACTTAATAATCAACATCTGTCACCTGTATGCTTACACGTTAATAAGCAAAGCTAGACTGTAACTAATGTAACATAATACCTTTCCTTGAACAAACCAGGGAATAGGGTTTGTTGTGAGGAAAAAAGAAAACTCAAACTGTATTTATAAATGTTAATTGTTCTCTATCCAGAATCTCCACGCATATTTGTTTTGGGGCTACTGTTTTGGGGTGTGCTTTTATCTTTAGCAAAAAACCACTTACTGCTTCTGAACTAACACTACCCCAGAATTTTACAATCTGTTGAATTCTAATACTAGGTTCTTTTCTTAGAACAGTTAATAAGTCCATGAAGACATTCTCTTTTCCATTAAGAACCAGCATACTGAGCTCTTTATCTTTCCCTGTCAATCTTTGAAAAAACCTTACACATAGCCCTGGCTGGCATAGCTCAGTGGATTGAGTGCGGGCTGCGAACCAAAGCATCGCAGGTTCAATTCCCAGTCAGGGCACATGCCTGGGTTGCAGGCCATGGCCCCCAGCAACCACACATTGACGTTTCTCTCTCTCTTTCTCCCTCCCTTCCCTCTCTGAAAATAAATAAAATCTTAAAAAAAATAAAAAAAAAAACCTTACAAATAAATACCAATTATTTGAGTGGCTATTTTTTTCATTAAACTGAGAATATTTCAACACAGCAAGAACAATTCACTGTTCAAATTTCTATGCACAATCTTTTAAAGGTTCTTTATGAATCAAGTCATGAAGACATTAATATTTTTAAGACACATAAATTTCACTCCCAAGAGTTTCTCTTTAGAAAATTCTACAAAAACAGAAAGATAACCAAAAGGATGCTTAACACATCATAATACATCAGGGAAAATAAAAAAATAAAAATAATAATGAAAAAAAGAACCCAACCACTCATCACTAATATTGACCAAATTATAAAAATATGAAGAAAAAACATCATTTGGGGCATAAAGTAGGAATGGCTGTATATATTCAATCTGTTCTTTAAATTACACTCTTCAACAAAGTTCTGTGATTTTCTTCATATAGATCCTGATGTCTCTACTTAATTTCTGGACATTTTAGGGGTTACTTTTGCTGTTATAGTGACTAGGATCTAATCACCTAGATACCAGTATTACTACTACACAAGGAAAAAGCTATTGATTTCAGAATATAGTTGGTCAAACTGATACTCACTGCTTCTGCTTTTCTGTTGACTCTCCAGCTTAATATGCAATCATAACAACTGAATTCTGCTTTCAAAAAAGTATGTCTCGTAACTTTTTCTTGCCCAATATGTTGGCTAAACTTTCCCAAAGGTAAGTTTGAGACTTCTACCAGTCTACAGGGTCTATAAATCAAGTAACTAAAAACATCTGTTTCTTAGGTAAAATTGTAGGCATCAACAAGATAGATGTCTGCTGTATATTTTTGCCAAGAGAAAAAAAGTAGATTACAAAACACTATTGTACAGTATGATCATATGCATGTTTAAAAAAATCATACACTGTAAGTAAAAAAGCAAGGTCCAGAAAAGTGCACAATATACTTTTTGTGTAATAAAGGAGGGAAATGGTACATGTATTTCTGCATATAGAAACCCTGGAAGGAAACACCAGAAACTAATAAAAGTGATTACCTGAGGTGGGGGGGAATGGGGACAAGGGTGGGAGCACTTCTGTTCACTGTATACCTTTTTATAGTATTTTGATTTATGGATCATGTATTGCCTATTCAAAAAAATAAAATTAAAAAAACATATAGTATATATTTTTTAAAGTCTAGAAAAACAGACACCAAACTGTTAAGTATTTCTCTTTATGGATGAGCATTCAACAAATTCATTCGCTAAAAAAATATTTATTGAGCACCTATGTTCCAGGTACTGTTCTAGCACTTGGGATACATCAATAAACAAAAGAAAGATCTCTATCTTCATGGAGCTTACAGTATTCTATAGTACTTTTCTACCATTTAAATACCTAACAGTGAGCAAACATTGCCCCAGCTCCTGCTAGCTATCTAATCTCAGACAAGTTCCTTGACCTCTCTGGGCACCAGTCTCTTCATCCTTGATAAAGTGTGGATAATGCCACCTACCACGAGGGGCACTGTGAGAATGATGACACGATACTTGTAAATCACTTAGCTCAGTACCTGATACAAAACGAGCACTTAGCGTCAGCTATTATGAGTTAACCATATTTTCAGAGCAGTCATACAGTTATTGCAGAATGTTCGATGAGCGGTAAGGAGTGCACAGGAAACAGAAAAGTTGAAGCCACTGGGCTTGTTCTAGCTCTGTACTCTCTATCACCACCAGCAGGTAGGCCTCATACTTGTCTGATGGGACTGTCGCTGCCTTACTTACTTTTTCTTTCCTCCTAGACTAGACTCTGAGCTCCCTAGGTAAAGAAAACATACCTTATTTGTCCTATTGTCCCTGGAACCTAACACAGTACCAGGCAATACATGCTCATTAAATATTTGTTAAAGTGAATATACAAGTGGATGTGGTCATGGAAAGCTTCATAGAAGAGATGAGACAGGCTAGAAATGATTACTACCACCACAATCCTAACTCAAAAGTGAAGGAATTAACCTGTTGTATTAACTTTTAGTTACCTGGTCTTGTATTATTTCTTTGACCAAATCTAGAAAGAGCTGTGAAAAACACCTTTTGTTTTCTGAGGAAATAAGCCTTTGAAGCCATCTTTTACATACATAACCACCTCTACAAGGCTGAAGACAGCCCTGGAGCCACTAAAGAGAGGCTATATTAACCTACACGATCCCATCAAAAACGGCAATATTTTAGGGTAGGGAAGGAGTGTAATGACTCTTCAGAACTGGATCCCCTCACAACCACCACCCTATGGAGATCTTGAGATAGTTACCACTACAGTCTCCTAAACCCCTAACAACCCCCGAGCTAAATGCTTTACTTCGCCGAAAACATGGATGGAGAATAGTGAAGATGGGAACTGACATGACATCAGCATCTGTCATGACAGGGCTTTAACCAATCTTACAGCTGCTCTTCCCAGACTACCACAGCACCTTCCATTACTAACCCTTGTTGTCAGAAGCCTACTGACCACAAACAAGTACCAGGACTAGGCACTAAGACTAGGATCTTCTATTACTAGTGACATGAAACAAAAGTGGAGAATAAAAACAAGCAGACCTCCATGCTCCTCCTAAATTTTCAGATATTTCTGACCCGCCTCTAATATTCTGCAACAGAAGAGGTGCTGAGCCACTAATTCCCCCCACAATAATAACACACCTTTCTAAGATGATAGTGGCTCTTTATCAATTTCTCTGCAAATTAACTAGTTCTTACAGAATTTCGAGCTTATCAACATGTTCTAAGTACCAGAGCTAAAGTTTTAACAGATCTCTGTTCTTAAATATTACACTAAAAAATAAAACAAAGAACACACACAGCATTTGATGCATTTCCCCACCTCCACTTTCTCCTTTTTAAAACAGGATTAGATCCTCTGTGACCAGCATGCACAGTGCCCTTTGTTTTATCTACTCAAAATGTAACAAGACTGAAAAATATTAATATATGTAGTTTTAGATCATTCTTAAAATTATCTATCATAAAAATAAAAATGTTAGATTGAAATGAAGAAAATCTAGAATACTGGCATCTTAAAAATGTTATACATGATTCCAAATTACCAAACATTACAGGTATTTATACCCATTTAAACTAGCTCTGTGAGATTTTCTTCCAAAATAACCAGTTTTAACTGATTTAAAAAATATTCTTCCTTTGTATGTTTTATATTCTCCTGTCATACTTTTAGACTACTTTAGCTCACAAATAGCAGTTCAAATCCAAAGAGGCAACAGCTTATTTAATCATTTTAAATGCTGATGCATGCACACACCCCAAAATCTACATTTCCAAAGTGGTAAACTTTTTCTTGTAAATGTTATCAGTATCCACAAAATTTCTAAGTGAATAAAAAATAGAGGGGAAAGAATAAAAGAAAACAGAGAAAGTTACAAGAAACAGATTACCTACCATTACTCTGCAGTGTTAATCCTGAGAGATCTTCATTTTTTAAAGGGGAAAAGAAAATGAAACATTAATCATTACCATGAAAATATTTTCCACTGCATTTAAAAATCACAGAACAGAAATATAAGCTATAGTCAAAATTTCATGAGCCATTTTAATTCAAGAATAGAAATGTAAATGCTATCTGACAATACATGAACTATTTAATTTTACCACATTTTCCATCTTCTTTTTCAAAAATATTCTAAATGGGCAAAAGCACCAACTATTTGATTTTAGCAGTAAAAATACAAGTTTGTTCCAAAGTTGAAATTTAAATATTTTTATTGCATTAAAAATGTTTTATTATTTAGCATTAGTTGCACCCTTGGGCCTCTTCCAAATTTATAATTTAACTTAGAAAAATTAAAACACTATAAGATCTTTTCCCTTTGTGCTTCCAAGGATAAAGGCAAAATCTACTTACCAATTCCAGGTGATACAACTCGTTCATAGTGATATGGATTCACACAGACACTATCACATTTTAAGTCAAACGCATACTGACAATATTTAACATGTTTTAGTTCATTTTTGTGAAGATCAGGCCACCTCCAGAGACGGGCATAGATCACATGAGGAAATCCTTTCCGACCTGCCACCTAGGAAAAATAAAGGACCACTTGTTAAGCATCAGTTATACATCACACATTAACAAGACACTTCAAACACATTCTGATCTAACCCTCAGAACCCTACAAGTCAGCACTATGACCCTCATCTCACAAATGAGAAAACTGAAGCTCAAAGTAACTTACTCAGCCATGGTCACAGTGAGGTGAGCTCAGGTGTGATTTCAAGGCCTGTGCTCAGGTTTTAAAAATGCAAAAAAAAGTATGAGTTTGTTCTAGAAATTATGCCTAAAATCTAGAAATAAAATTATTTTTTAATCTGAAGACTTAGGGTTTCTTTAAAAAAATTCAGCACATACGTATTTGTAGTTCCACATGAAAAATGAGACTTGTTAAAATGAAAGGTAAAGAGCATTTGTAAAATATAAGCTTTTTAACTCAAGTTTTAAAGATAAGCTTGAATTCTAGATTGTTTTTTATATAAAAGTACCAAACATACAATATCAAAATTCTAAATTACATGAGAACCAAGTATAACTCAGGTTTTTTAAAATGTGCATATAATACCAAAAAGGAAAAAAAAAAGCTACAAGGATGAATACCAAAGTGCTAAAGGTGTGGATTTTCTTCTTTTATTTTTATGTTCCAAATTTTCTACATTTGTCTTTTAGGTCAGAACATTAAACAATTTTAAAAATATATCTTTATTATGTGGAATACACAGACTTCCATATGATTCTATAATGTGTACTAGTACAAGATGTACAATATCTAAAGAGATGGAGCAAGGATTAAATCACCCCAAAAAAACTTAAGAGAAAACAAGATGTTTTTTAAGCCTGCCACTACAAGAGTTATAAGGAAACTTTAGTACCAAACTAACCTGAAGCCTTCCATCCAATGTTCTCTGTATGGTAACACATTTGCTAGGATGAGCTCCATTTGTAGTAATGGCTGTTATTAAAGAATCCAATTCATCTTTTTTCTCCTTCAGCTTCTTTACCAAACTTTCAATTGCTCTTTTTGCAAATGTTTCACTCTCTCCACCTTGTCTATGGCACATCAAACTATGTACAATGCTCAGACAGGCATCATTACTTGTTGGTGTATTCGTAATAGACATACTGTCCATTTGTTAAAGTTATTTCTTTTAAATCAAATATGTCTCCAACTTCCAGAGCAATTTTGATCTTTTGGTGGCAGTAAAAAAATACTGGCTAACGTTGCAAGGAAAACTGTTAGACATGTGGTATTCAGGATAATCTAAAAAAAAAAATAAAGAAAGAACACAGATATTAGAACACATTTTACAAAGTAGAGTCAATTACTTGGGAAAAGACGGCATTGCTCCAGTTAAGTCAAAAACTCAATGCTCATAATTAAAATTTGGTGCTTAGATTTTTAAATGACTTAAAATGTTGCTGTTTTTGACATTCCAAAAATATTAAAGTTAGGCCTTCTCCTTATAAAGGCATGCTCAATCAAGTCTTGTTGATTGTATTAGTCACCCTAAAGTAAAATCTTATAACTTTAAAATGAAATACTTATTAAGACCAGCACTTTAAAATATTCTTGATCAACTAGTTAAACCTAATAGTCTGTCACTAACACACATGAAAATTTCACTATCACCTAGTATCAAATGCTGTTTATCAGTCAACACCATTAACACCACCCATCTTTGTTAAAAGAGACTACTGACAACAGTAAAAAGGTAAGTAACAATTTTCAAATGGGCATAGGATTCTAATACTCATTTCTACAAAGAATGGCCATAAAGCACATGAAAAATGCTCAACATCATTAGTCATTAGAGAAATGAAAATCAAAATCACAAAAAGATGTCACATCACATCCACTAGCTGGATAAATCAAAAGGATGTACTGAGAAAGACAAATACCCTACAATTTCACTTATATGTGGAATTTAATGAATAAAACAAAAAAAAATAGAAAGACTCATAAATATAGAAAACAGATTGATAGCTGATAGAGGGCTGGGCGGTTAGGGAGCTAGGTGAAAATGATGAAAGGATTAGACCAGGCTGGTGTTGCTCAGTAGACCGAGCGCCAGCCTGCGAACCAGAAGGTCGCCAGTTCGATTCCCTGTCAGGGCCCAGGGAGGAATAAACATCTCACCAGAACTGAATGAAGAAACAAGAATTGAAAAAAAAAAAAAAATGAGGAGAGGCTGAAGAACCTCTGGGACAATTTTAAATGCTCTAACATCCAAATCATAGGGGTGCCAGATGGAGAAGAACAAGAACAAGAACAAGAAGCTGGAAACTTATTTAAAAACATAATGAAAGAAAACTTCCCCAGTCTGGCAAAGGAAATATACTGCCAGGAAGTCAAGGAATCCCAGAGAGTCCCAAAGAAATTGGCCCAAAAAGGAACACACCAAAGCACATCATCATTCAGTTACCCAAGATTAAAGGTAGGAGAGAATCTTAAAAGCAGCAAGAGAAAAGGAGACAGTTACCTACAAAGGAATTCCCATAAGACTATCAGCTGAATTCTCAAAAGAAACCTTATGGGCAAGAAGGGGCTGGAAAGAAGTATTTGAAGTCATGAAAGGCAGGGACCTACATCCAAGAGTACTCAATCCAACAAAGCTATCATTTAGAATGGAGGGGCAGATAAAGTGCTTCCCAGATAAGGTCGAGTTAAAGGAGTTCATAATTACCAAGAACTTATTATATGAAATGTTAAAGAGATTTACCTAAGAAAAAGAAGATCAAAAACTATGAACAATAAAATGACACCAAACTCACAACTATCAACAAGTGAACCCACAAAAATGAAAACAAAAACTAAGCAAACAACTAGAACAGGAACAGGAACAGAATCAGAGAAATGGAGATCATGTGGAGGGTTATCAGTGGGGAGGGGGAGAATGGGGGAGAAGGCACAGAGAATGAGAAACGTAATTGGTAGGCAGGAAACAGACAGGGGGAGGTTAAGAATAGTATAGGAAACAGAGAAGTCAAAGAACTTATGTGTACAGCCCATGGACATGAACTAAGGGTGGGAATGCTGGAGGGTTGGGGATGCAGGACAGAAGGGGGACAAAGAAGGGAAAAATTGGGAAAACTAGTAACATAATCAATAAACTATTGTTAAAAAAGATTTCACATGGAATAAGAAAAGGTCATCAGTTTAGGAATAAATAACAAAGTTGGAGTGGAGATTGTACTTTGCATGCTGGGTTGTTTTTGTTTGTTTGCTGATGTTGTTGCATTCCATGCTTATTTTGCTTTTATTTTCTTTTGCTATTTACTTACAATTTTTAAAAATCTGCCCCCCCACATCAAAGAAATAAAACTAACTCATCAGTCTAGAGTAAAACCTGTTCCTCTTCTGATGACCTTTAATTCTAAAGCACTACATCCATTCCATTACCCAACACTGGAAAGCCTCATAAAGCATCTTTGACCTTCCTCTCTTTTTCACTACCCCCATATTTTCTCACAAAGTTACATGATTCTTTACCTTAGTCCGCTCCTTTCTACTCTCCCGGACACTGTTGGAATATGGGGCGTCTTTAGAATGTATATCAATCACTTGGTATCTACCACATGTTTCCCATTATTGTTATCTGTTTTACACAGGTAAATGCCTGTCTCTGCAACTAATTACAAGCTCCATGCAGAAAAGAAGCATTTTTTCCTCAAATCTTTAAATACTCAGCACATGCATACATTCAGTAAATATTTTAAGGTACACTTTTCAAATAACCAAAAATTATCTAAACGGGGAAGGAAGAATTTGGAGTCAGAGTCAACAGTCCACAAAGTCAAGGCACATGCCTGAGTCACAGGCCAGGTCCCCAGTGGGGGGCATGTGAGAGGCAACCACACATTGATGTTTCTCTCCCTCTCTTTCTCCTCCTTTCCTCTCTCTCTAAAAATAAGTAAATAAAATCTTTTTTAAAAAATTCCAGGCAAAAGCTTGTGGATTGACTATAGCTTTTTATTCTGTGGCTTTTCCTTGCAACAAGTTTTGAAGAGTGCAAATACTTCTTTGTTGAACTCATTTTTTATATTAAATTTCAAAAGATTAGTACCAATTTACAATGTAATTAAAGTGTGAGATAACTATTTCACCATAATCTCACCATCAGATGTTATCATTTCTAAAATTTAAGCAGTCTTTGTGCCCAATGACATCTCAAAAACAGTTTTAATTGCACATGTCTCTGAAAGCTAATTAAAATATCCTTGCTTTCTTAAATAGGGCTCTGTCATATGTGTTTATCTTTGCTGTGTTCCTAGGACCACAAGTACCTGAAACATTATTTAAAAGTTTCCTGTATAAAAAATAATTATCAATAGGGGTATATCGATGTTTTCCTACATTAAAGAACTCTACATTATAATTTTTTAAAAAGAGTTGTATGTAATGATAGTAGATAAGGGCACCAGACTGGTGCAAATAAAATTTATTTATGTTCTAATTAAAGCTCTAGCAACATGACTGAAGTAAATTAACATCTTTCAATTTTTTCATCTATAAAATGGGAGCAATACATGCCTTGCCAACTTTACAGACTTGCTGTGGTAATCAAATGCAACAGAGTACAAAAAAGCAATGTGGAACCACAAATTGACCAATCCAACAAACACTGTATCTACCCTGTGCAAATCACTACAGACACAAAACAAGTAGTGCATAATTAGAAAGTGGTTCTCAACTCTATCAAACATCACATTTTGTAACAAATAATTTCTATCACCCTGTTAGGTGTCTTGAAACAAAAACCTATTTACACCTATTTTTAAAATTTCAACAATACCCTAATTGTTATACAAAGGAAAAGATTTATAAAACATGTATTTTAATAAAAATGCCCTGGCATATTAACAAATTTAGAAAAAATGATAGATGCCTGCACTTATGTGTAGAATCACCATAAATATGACAGCTACAAATTCAAACCTTCCAATACAGGTGTGTTGTTTTGGCAATTCAAATAGCACAATGGCACTGCAATTGGTGACATAGATTTTCCAAAATGATGAATTCCTGATAAAGTTCCAAACAAAACAACTTCAATTACAAACCCAAATTATTTCATTTCTGAAAAAATGAGTACATATTAAATGGAATTGGGCTCTAGGTTAATTGTATGTTTCCTCCTACATGAATTTCTGGGGCATCTGAAAGTGTGGTGGGATGCAAGATAATTCTTCAAAGTTATCTCCACCAAAACTCCTCCAACTAATTTTCACAACATCCCTCAAGGAGCAGTACTTAATCCTCTGAGAAGCACTGATCTAGAAGATCCAAATACATTACACTAAGTAATAGATGCTATATAGGTAGTTGTTAAAGTGATTTGGGACTATAAATGAGAAAGCATGGAAAGTTCACAGGTAAACTAAATCATAGCATGATGTAGCGGTGACAATCAACCCCAAAATATCAATAACATAAGTCACAGGTGTATTTTCTGCATAAACTGGGAGCACTGCTCACTGTTACCTCTCAAAGATTAGGCCAACAAAGACTCCATCTCCACATATGTCTTTAAATGGTGGGTTTTCATGTACTATGTACTATGTTTTATGTACTATGTACTATGTTTTAAAGGTTGTACTATGTTTTAAAGGTTGACCATCCCTTCTGCTCACATTTGATTGGCCAAAGTCATATGGCCATGTCAGTGGTTCTTAACCAGAGCAATTTTGTCCAGCAGGGGACATTTGGCAATGTCTAAAGAAATTTTTGATTTTCACAATTGAATGGGGAAGTGGGAGGCAGAGCACTACTGGCATCTAGTGGGTAAAGGCCAGGGCTGCTGCCAAACATCCTTCAATGCAGAGGACAGTTTCCCACAACAAAAATTTATCCAGCCCAAAATGTCAGTAGTGCCAAGTTTGAGAAACCCTGGACCATGCCTATTTTCAAGTGGGGGAGGGAGACAGAGAAGTGCAATATTACTATGTGCCAAAAGAGAGCCATCAGATTATTGGTGGAACTGTACCAATGACTACCACATGTGATTAAGAATTTGCCAGATTAAAGGAAAATAACAAGGAAAAGCAGAGAGGCAAGAGTATAGATGTTTTGTCTACAGTAAATTTATGATAGGAAAGGGGGGAGAAACAGCGTTAGATATCCATTAGAAAAACTATAGTGAGAAGATAAAGAATAGCTTTTGAAAGCGAAACAGAAAAGTTAGGAGACAGTAATCAGAAGAGTGATAGGGCCTAGATTAGAGGCATGGGCAATGAAAACAAAGGAGGAACCAATGAAATATTTCTAGGTAGAACATACTAGATTTTAATCAACTAAGTTATAAGGGATGAAAAGAAGGGCCACTCAAAAGATATCCCCTTTCCTGGATAAGTTAATTCAATGATGACAAAATAAAATTTAAGACGCATGCTGTGTTTTAAAGCGCTCAGTAGAGAAAAGCCTATCTGCAAGTCTCTAACATACAGGTATTAGATAAAGTCACTGTGACAGAATAAATAATCCCATGGTGACAAGGGCAATGGGAGGCAGAAAGTCAGTGAAAGGGACAAAGCATTCTTCTTTTATCTATCATCTATCAATCATGTGTTTGTCTCTAACCGTGTTTTAATACTACTGTCACCTGATGTTGACCACAGGTCTAACAGCTACTCTATGGACTACAAAGCCAGATAACCAAGCTAATTAAGTTACCCTCTAATACTAAAAAGTCTGAGTGCCAGCCTAAAGGGCTCTCATGGAATTCATAAACTTTAGTTAATCAATGTTTACATGTTTTTACTTCTCAGATGTTTGTTTGCTTTTGAATTACAGCCTGTATTATACATGAAACAAACATGTACATTTTCTAGAAGTTACAGGTATTTTTTAGAAGTTTCTTGATTCATGATTAATAAACTATTAATATGGGAATATTTGAGAAAAGCGCTTAAGTTAATTTTTAAAAGCTTGACCTGGTGAAGTAGCACTAGGAAGAAATTCTAATCACAGGCTTACAGGCAGGAGGAAAAGGGTGTGCAGGCTTAGTTCAAAAGGCTGTAGCCTAGATCCTGAACAGGAACATCCAAAAGTTGAGGTTCATCACACTGAGGGCAGCTGGAGGGAACCTCCAAAACACAAAGGATTATATACACAGGTATTAATAATTATAAAAACCTGAGATGGGAATAATACAATCAGAATGCTTTTGTGATGATTTTTAAGATGAACTACACAGAACAAATTTAGAGATGTGCTTGTTTACCCATAGGTCTTAGATTTAAATGTCGTATTACAAGAGTGTGGTGACTGCCAGATGGAAAGGGATTAGGAGGACATAGAAAAGAGCGAAGGGGCAATAGACAGTGACAGCTTTGGGTGCTGAACACACAATATACAGATGGTGTATTACACAACTGTACACCTGAAACCTATAATTTTATTAAGTATTGTCACCCCAATAAGTTCAATAAAAATTAAAATTAATAAATGTAATAGTACAGCAGCTTCACCTTAAATAATCTTATTTAAAAATTACCATGCTCTTAATATGTTACAGAGATTGTTAAAAGAAGAATCAACCAAGTCCATCTGTTTTTGTCCTGCCAGCATGTATTCCCCCTTCTGTAACAGTAATCTGATCTTCTAAGGAGAACCTCCCCATCTGGGCAGGTGGAACAATCCCCAGCCTGACTAACCAAAGTCACCACCTTGCCACATCAGTTGTTTCAAAGATAGGACAGGACCCAAGACAGGCCAATGACACAGCTCAAGGACTTATGATGGAACTGCAGAAAGAAAGAAAAAAAAAAGGTTCTCTGCTGGACCTGAAGCTGGGAGGAGTTACACAGGAGCCTTACTAAGACTAAAACTAAAAGAAATAAAACCAAAGCCAAGAGAGAGTCCTGATGATCCTGGCTGGTTGTGACGCTGATCCAGCACTCTGAGGCCAGCCGTATTTCCAGACCAAGCCAGTGAAATTTCTCTTTTCTTAAATTTGACTTCTAAATGTTTCCCAGTATGTAATAACTGAACAAAAATTAATGACATTCTCAGAAATGGAATATAATACAAACCACATAAACAATGGAACCAAGCAGGAATCTAGTCAATAATACAAACAACTATGTAACTAGTTACTTTTCTTTATCAATTTAGAAACAGAGACAGAAACATCGATTTGTTGTTCTAATTATTTATGCATTCATTGGTTGCTTCTTGTATGTGCCCTGACCAGAGATCAAACCTGCAACTTGGCATATCAGGACAATGCTCTAGCCAAACTAAGCTACCCAGCCAGGCCAATGACTACTTACTTTCTTTAAAGTATATTTTACTGATTATGCTATTACAGTTGTTCTAACTTTTTCTCCCCTTTCTCCCCCTTCTCCCTGCGCCATCCCACCCTCCAGCATTCCCACCCTACTAGTTCATGTCCATGGGCTGTACACATAAGTTCTTTGACTTCTCTGTTTCCTATACTATTCTTAACCTCCCCCTGTCTGTTTCCTGCCTACCAATTACGTTTCTCATTCTCTGTGCCTTCTCCCCCATTCTCCCCCTCCCCACTGATAACCCTCCACATGATCTCCATTTCTCTGATTCTGTTCCTGTTCCTGTTCTAGTTGTTTGCTTAGTTTTTTGTTTTTCATTTTTGTGGGTTCACTTGTTGATAGTTGTGAGTTTGGTGTCATTTTATTGTTCATAGTTTTTGATCTTCTTTTTCTTAGGTAAATCTCTTTAACATTTCATATAATAAGTTCTTGGTAATTATGAACTCCTTTAACTCGACCTTATCTGGGAAGCACTTTATCTGCCCCTCCATTCTAAATGATAGCTTTGTTGGATTGAGTACTCTTGGATGTAGGTCCCTGCCTTTCATGACTTCAAATACTTCTTTCCAGCCCCTTCTTGCCCATAAGGTTTCTTTTGAGAATTCAGCTGATAGTCTTATGGGAATTCCTTTGTAGGTAACTGTCTCCTTTTCTCTTGCTGCTTTTAAGATTCTCTCCTACCTTTAATCTTGGGTAACTGGATGATGATGTGCTTTGGTGTGTTCCTTTTTGGGCCAATTTCTTTGGGACTCTCTGGGATTCCTTGACTTCCTGGCAGTATATTTCCTTTGCCAGACTGGGGAAGTTTTCTTTCATTATGTTTTTAAATAAGTTTCCAGCTTCTTGTTCTTGTTCTTCTCCATCTGGCACCCCTATGATTTGGATGTTGGAACATTTAAAATTGTCCCAGGGATTTCTCAGCCTCTCCTCATTTTTGGAATAATTATTTCTTCATTCCGTTCTAGTTGGATGTCTATTTCTTCCTTCTGCTCCAAACTGTTTAAGTCCTGGTTTCCTTCTCTTCACTGTTGATTCCCTGTATATTTTCCTTTATTTCACTTTATATAGCCTTCATTTCTTCCTTCATTTTGAGACTAAACTCAGTAAGTTCTGTGAGCATCCTGATCACCAGTGTTTTGACCTCTGCATCTGACAGGTTGTCTATCTCCTTGTCACTTAGTTCTTTTTCTGGAGTTCTGATGTGTTCTTTTATTTGGGCCATATTTCTTTGTCTCAGTGTGCCTATTCTGTTTTAAGGGGCCATAACTTGTTACTTTAAAATAGAAGTTGTCCAACTACCTGGTCTCAGGTCCCCTTATTTACATTCCTAATTATTGAGAATTCCAAACAGCCTATGTTTATGTGAGTTACATCTATTGACACTAAGCATATTACTAATTAAAACTAAAAAATGTTTAAATATTAATTAAATCAATTTAAAATAATAAGCCAATTATGTATTAATATGTCTTATGAAAAACAACTATGTTCCAAAACACACAAAGAAGTCAGTATTCAGAGTGATTTTTGTTTTCCATTTTTTCAAATTTCTCTAATGTCTAGCTTAAGAGAAGATAGCTGGACTGTCATCTGCTTCTGCATTCAATCTGCTGTGATATGTTGTTTTGGTTAGAGTATATGAAGAAAGTATGGCCCTGGCCAGTGTGGCTCAGTTGGCTGGAGGTCACAGGTTTGATTCCTAGTCAGGGCTCATGCCTGGGTTGTGGGTTCAGTCCCTTCTTGGGGTACATATGAGAGGCAGCCAATTGAGGTGTGTGTGTCTGTCTCTCACATCTATGTTTCTCTCCCTCTCTCCCCTTCACTCTAAAATCAATAAGCATGTCCTCAGGTGAGGATTTTTTTTTTAAAGGCCTATTGCTAAATGAAAACCTAAAAGTAAAAAATATATTAAAAAAGAAAGAAAATGTGCCTCAGACAAATAAGTAATTGGAATATTTTAATGACCTTTTAACATACTAGGTATTCAGCGTTTATTTAACACCAAATGCAACAAAGGGCAATTCTTAAAGGTTAGTTGCAAAATGAAATCTGAATCCCTATCAGTGAACTTTTTGGCTGTGCTTTTTAAAAATCCATTGATCTATATTATATTTTGAATGGATCTCCTACCTATGTATGATTTTATAACATCATGCATTGGTCATTTGGAAAAACCTTAGTTTAATGAGTTATACAGATCTTCCGAATGTTGAAACATTTTCTTATTTTATATACATAAAATAAGATTTTATATGATATATATGATTTAAATCACATACCTTAATATCACCACTAATCTCTTCACTCATTTCCAAGGACACACCTGCCAAATATCCATATCTGCGTAACTATGGTTTATCAGTCATTCTTTTATGTAAAAATAAAAATAGCGTTCCATTTAAAAAGCAGCTAGTTTAGCCCTGGCTTGAGTGGCTCAGTTGGTTGGAGCATGGTTCTATAAACCAAAACCAATCCCAGCTGGGGCACCTATGGGAGGCAACCAATTGATGTTTCTCTCACATCGGGGGTGGGGTGGGGGGGGTGGGGTGGGGTGTGTGTGTGTGTGTGTGTGTGTGTGTGTGTCTCCTGGTTTATCTTACTCCATTAAGTACTACTTCTGATCATCATTCCTCTAGATGACTGAACTACAATGACTGCCATCTACTGATATCAAATACTCTAGAATTCACCAGTAGTATCCTTAAATATATATCCTTAATGCAGTTTTACATTTATGAACATATTTTGACTTGAAAAAGAAATGAATTGCATATACATTCATCCACATTAAGATACAGAAGACATACATACCTTTCTACAAAAACCAGTATTCAATAACAATCTTTTTATTCAAATCATAAATAAGATTTACATTTTAAACATGCAAATTAAGGTTTGATGAATTTTAAGTAAATTACTCCAGTATACCAATGATTGTAAAATAAAGCCCTGTACTGTATTAAAACAAATGAAGCAGTAGTATAAGTATACTAAAATATCCAAAGCCTTTAAAATAAAAAGGTACTTTTTTTATATACAGATTCCCATGCCCCCTTTACTCTATTCCCAATTCTGAATCTATGTGTGTTGGGATGGGGCATGGGAAGGAAAAAAATAATATTTTGTTCTATTTTTTTTTAAATAGCTCTTCCAGAGACAGAGATGCAACTGTACTTAAACTGGCACTTCAGGAAATATAGATGGAGAACTGAAGCTACAAGCATAAGTGATCTCTAAAGAACTACCAACTAGTTGGGCTCGTTGAGCAACTTTCTCACAGTATTTAAGTTAAACCCTGACAGCAAAAGCTAAATCCATGTGACCCTGACTGGTGTGGCTCAGTGGGTTAGGCATTGTCCAGAAAACCAAGAGTTGGTTCACCAGTTCGATTCCCAGTCAGAGCACATGCCTGAGTTTCATGCCAAGTCCCCAGTTGGAGGCATGCTAGAGCCAACCAATGGTATTTCTCACATCGATGTTTCTCTCCCTCTCTTTCCCCTCATTTCCCCCCTCTCTAAAGTTGAATAAATAAAATACTTTTTCAAAAAAAGCTAGATCAATGTAACTTGCATCTCACGAACCAATGAAGTGGCCAGTTAATTGGTACCTAGAATATTTTATTGTTTCCAAAGAAACTATCCCCTATGAAAACCAAGTTCCTTTGGGAATTTACACGTTAATTTTGGCACCTAAATAAATTGCCAAAGTAAGCTCCTCTAAAAGAAGCCCAAGTAAGCATTTTATTTTAGAGAGTACTTTAAGAGATCAATGTTCTAGTTAGGATAGTGATGATACTAGTATACCAATAGCTTCCTAAAACTTGCCATCAGACAGTTCAAACAAATTGAAAAATGAAAAGGAGAAAATGAGGGAGAGAAGGAGAGAAGAAGGGACAGACCTGGAAGCAAAACATATATGACAATATCTTCCAGGGACTCATTAAGTTAGATGTGAGATGATTATATTGTGTATATGTATATCACTGTATTAAAAACTGTAAAGCTCCTGGCTGGCGTAGCTCTGTAGATTGAGCGTGGGCTGCGAACCAAAGTGTCACAGGTTCAATTCCCAGTAAGGGCACATGCCTGGGTTGCAGGCCACGGCCCCCAGCAACCGCACATTGATGTTTCTCTCTCTCTCTTTCTCCCTCCCTTCCCTCTCTAAAAATAAATAAATAAAAATCTTACCAAAAAAACTGTAAAGCCGACACAAGTGAAATTTTAAAAAGTTAGAGGACCCTAATAGCTCAACCACTTTGGAACTCTGATGTGGCTATACCCCAAGCCAAGTGAATCACTATTTCTGGGGGTGGGATCCAGCCATTAGAGTTTCATAAAGCTCCCCAACGAATTTCAAAGTGCATCCAAGGTTGAGAACCACTGCCCTAAACCTATGAATAAAAACATAAATAACTATTAAAAAGATGAACCCAACACAATTATAAATCCTCCAGATTGAAAACAATTTTCATTTAAAATGTAAATACTAAGCCCTGGCTGGTGTGGCTCGGTGGATTGAGCACCAGCCTGCAAACCAAAGGGTCGCTAGTTCAATTCCCAGTCAGGGCACATGCCAGACTTGTGGGCCAGGTCCCCAGTGGGAGGCGCATGAGAAGCAGCCACACATTGATGTGTCTCTCCCTCTTTCTCCCTCCCTTCCTGTCTCTAAAAATACACAAATAAAATCATTTTAAAAATAAAATAAAATGTAATCACTGAAGTATAGTTCTTGATCCTAAGGCATTTACAATTATCACCAACTTGAAATTAAGTCCCTGGCCAGATAGTAATTGGTTAGAGCATTATCCTAATACACCAAGGATGCAAGTTCGATCTCTGGTCAGAGTATATACACAAAACACTGCATAAATAGGTGGAACTGCAAACTGATGTCTCTGTCTCTATCTTTCTCTCTCAAATCAATATATAAAAAAATTTTAAGATGCAGTAATAGAAACTAGCTATAATCGGCCTCTGGTAGCTTTCTATCTTACCTATGATATAATTTGCAGTAGCAAATAATCAAGACTTAAATTATAAGATCCTGACCACCTATTATCCTGGTTTTACATAGGTAAGCACTACCCTCATTTTTAACCACTCTCATGATTAAAATAAATTTTCCTGGATGCCAATCACACCACGTAACAGTGTGAAAGTGACACAACCCAAAATACCTTGTTCCTGAGAAACAGAAATTCAGCCATATTTCCCATCACCAGAATTACACATTTTAGAATTTTAAAAAATCTAAAAATTCCAAATCTGACCCATTATCAAGCATATGTTTTGGCATATTATAATGCAAATAGTATACACTGAAAGCCATTCAAATGACAATCTAGACATACTTGTTAACTGTTTGAATTTCTTTTTAAATTGAATCTTCATTAACTGTTGAGCAAAAAGACCAGAATTTGATAATTTAACAAAAATTAAATTGTGTATGCTAACCTAACTCCTTTAACTTTCATTTAATGTAGAAAATAATGAAACTACTGAAACTGACTAATTTTATACATGATTAAACGTGAGAGTCACCTTTAATCATCACTTAAGCAAAAAAACGCTGCCTCACTACACAATCTTTTAGGGGGAAGAAAGAGAAGGATATCCAAACAATGAGCCCTCAAATGATTAATATTTTTAAAAAATCACTCTAAAATCACTGAATGAAAATGAAAAAAGTAATGAGCTGAAGAGAACGAAATAAAATTGAAATGTTTCAACATAAGAAAAATAATGCATATTCTCACCAAAAGAGGCAAAATTTTAGGCAACACTAAATATACATTTTAAATATAATGAACAAAGCTGATCTGTAAGGTTAACTGCCCTAGAAGAAGCCTCAGCAATTTAGAGCTCAATTAGAATAGTGCCTAATGATGTTACTATAACACCAACTCACTCAGGAAAAAACAGCTTTCAAGCCAGAGAGCTGGAGTGTGACTGGGCAACATAAATTAGTTTTATACTTGTTCTTTAATTGGGGGTTTGGAATCTGAAGGGATATGCCAGAGAGAGAGAGAGAAGGGGGTGGGGGGGGGGATCGTGCACGTGAGCATGAGAATTCACACACAAATGAAAAAAATAGCTCAACTAAAATGTAGTTTAAGAAAGTGAAGCATAGGTTTTTACAAAGATTTGCTATTTCCTAGTATAAGCAGAATTGCTTCAAGCTGCAAAGCCATCAAAAAAGGCCAATGATCCACATTAAACTTATCATGAAAAATTTCAAAGGTACTTTCGCAGCACAAATTTTCATTAAACCTGAAACTGATTTGAAGGTTTATCGTCGTCGTCGTCGTCGTCCCCCCCCCCCCCGCCCCCCCGCCCTCACACACACACCCCAAGCCCAAGATTTACAATGAAGGCACTTAGCTAAACAGAAGTTTCTACTTGGGCACTCCCACTTCAAAAATAAAACAAGATGCAATACCTCTTTAAAGCAACCTTCCCAAAAACCTGGAAAGCAAAGAAAAGGCCACTTCTATTAACAGACTCACAAAATGGCATATCAATTTTGTCTAGAAAGCTTTTAGTTTTAACTCCAACTTAAACCTACATAATTCATCACCACTTTTAGACCTAAAAATACTCCAAATCTTAAAGGTTTGGCCTGAATGAATTACATCTGTTCTGTAGTAAACCCAAATAACAAAAAACAAAAATCATGACGTTATCAAAGGGACATTATGGTATCATAAGAAACCATACTTTTAAATGTTAATTATAGCAATCATTTACAACTTGACGTGTCATGTACTAACTTTCCAAAAGAGTAAATCCTTGGCAGAAAAGGTACATGCTAGAACTTTGTATGCTATGTTTCAACTGAAATATATTTAGTTTTTTGCAACATGGCAAAGGCAATTTATAAAATCCACAATAAAAATAGTTCAAATGCAATGTTCCAAATAATATTACTTTATGAACGTATGTATTTTCTATTAAGAAAAGTACTCAACCTACTTTTTAAACACCCGGACAAACTGCTACTGAGACTAAAAGGATGCTAATTCTGTCAAAAGACAAAGGTTGTTAAACAAAAATTAACCAAGACTACAAGCCTTCACAAAGGCAATTCGGAGTAATTAAGTTGATTCCACATTATCTCATATTTATTATTCCTAAATGTCGCCAGCAGTTTCACCTGAAACTATGGTGCAAAAACGGAAGGAATTAAGAAACTAAATTGAAAATAAATAAATAACAAATTATTCGCTTAAAAAATTTACTGGGTTTTCAAGGGAAAAATAACTACCAACCTTCAACAGCGTTTTTAAAACCCACAAAGAAACGTTCATGTTAACTAAACACACCCATTTCTTTGAAAATCTAGCTTGGGGAAGGGGTGGGGCCACAGCCCTCCATCCTCCACCAATTTCACACCCAGTATTTGGAGTCCTGAGCAATAAGGTACACTATGTCTTTTATTTTTTATTAGGGACTGGGGGAGGTATGGTCAGGTGCTAAGATCGTTTCCTGCATGCCACCATCAACCACAGTATTCAAATGCAAGTAAACAAATCAAAGCCAGAACATAAACTAGAATGACACAACCAAGAAAAGAAAATAAGGGACAAAGAGTAAACAAAAATTTGCTTGAGAAAAGAAATGAACACAAACCACTTACAACTTGCGTTTAGCCACCTAAGGCAGCCTCTGCAGCCGACCCAGGGAGTCGGCCCCAGCGGACAGTGAAACTACTCAAGAACAACAAAGAGGAGCGGCGGCCGCGGCGGGAGTCCCTCTTCGAGTTTAACTCCATTCTGAAACAAACTGTGACGGGAGCTCGGGACCGGAGGACCAACCTCCGAGCCGAGGGACGCAAAGCACAGCGGCCCGACAAGGGACCACGCTGGCTCTCCGCGCGGACCGCTGGCCTCCCGTGCGCTCCCCGCCGCCGCCGCCGCGGGGAGCCCGCCCCGGGGCGGGGAAGCCGCGGGAGGGGTTCGCGGGCCCGGCCAAGGGAAGGGGAGGGGACGTGGCTCGTTACCTGGGCGCGGGCGTTGGCGAGGGGAGTTCGCTCTCCCGCCGGGGTTACTCCGCGAGGGCACCCGGCCTGTCGCTCCCCCGGCGGCCCGGAGCGCTCCTCGGCCCCCGCCCCAAGGCGTCCGGGCCAGGCCGCCCTTCCTCGGCGCCGCGCCGCTGCCCGCGCGGGCCGGGCCGCCTCGAGCTCCCGGACCGCCCCACCGCGGGGGCGCCTCTCTCGCGGGGCGCCCGGCTCCCCTCACCCGCTCCAGTCCCCTGGGCGGCCGCGGAGCCGAGCGGAAGACAGGAAGGGGCTCCGGAGGAGAGCAGGAGGGTGCGAACGCGGGCTCCGCCACCCGAGCCGCTCCGTTACCGCAGCGGCGACGACGACCAGGGCCGAGGTGTTGCTGCCAACTTGTCGAGAGGACACTGAGCATGCGCGCTCGGAGACCACATCCGGGTAATTTCAGGGTTTGGCCCTGTTTCCCCCGCAGTTTTCCTTTCTCCCGGCTGCCCCCGCCTCCTACCCCTGAGTGACGGGAGGGTCGCTGTGCGCAGGCGCCAGCGGAGAAGCAGCGGTAGGTGCGCCGCCCTGAGTCCCGGCTTGGGGTTCCGCAAGGCTCCACAAAGCCGCTTGGAGGATATGGTCTCAAGAGAAATGGGCATCCCTTTGCAAAAAAAAAATGTACGCAAGCAGCGCGGGAGACCTCGGCATAAAACGGACTGCCAGTAAGAGTTTATAAATAGCGATAAGCCGGGCCTTGTTTTTGAGGACCTCTGTAGGCACAAAAATTAAATTCTAACAGCTAGCGGTTTACTTTGAGAAGAAACTGGCCATGACTGTTCCTTCCTTCCTTTCTGCCAACCCTGGATCACTAGATTCAAAGGTTTTTGAATTCGGGAGACTCCCCCTTGGGTTAAAGAGATGCACAGGATAGTCAAGGAATCACATTTGAGAGACTGGCTAAGTATTTATAAAAGTGGTTCTTGTTGGAAGAGATTTAGGCAGAGTTGGAAGGGACATTTGAGGATCTACCACACAGCTGTTAACTAGGTACCTGTTGGGTAGGGAAAGGTGTAAACTCTGCTGTTGACTTTATACTTCTATTTGAAATTTTTACAAGAAGCATGTACTTCTTTTATATTTAAAAAGTTTCAGAAAATACATACTAAATATATATATAATTTCCACCAACCAGAAAATACGCTGTTCTAAAGTCATTTCTCTTCCATCTGGAGAATATAACTACTGTTACCAGGTTTCTGACCTTTCAGGGGGCCAAAGCAGCCCTGCCCAGGTTCTTTCTTGCTGCTAAGTTTTTTGGAGCCAAAACTTCTATTTCCTTTTCACTACTCATTAACGGTCTCTAAAGCTTTTAAGGAGAGTCTCAACAGGTCTTCTTACTTGGCATTTAGAACCTTCCATCTTCTTTCCTGTCTTCTTAGAAGTTGTCAAAAGCAAATTAGGGAAATCTTATGCTTTCTCTACAATAATTAGTAATCCAAATTATGTGTATAATCTTTTTGTGTTCAGTCTTCATGTGTGTGGTCTTTACTTGATATGTGTTTGTGTATTACATGTGGTGCGTTTCCTGCCTCCAGATGGCATAATTAGTGTGTAATATTTATGGACCTGAAGATATTAAGCACTTATATAAAATAAGCAGGATCCTATGTTATAGGCAAAATTTTTTAATATTAAAACCAGTTTTAACTTTGAGTAATGTCTTTTAAGGTTATTACCAAAAATGTATTGTTTTTACAAAAATTTATATTATAATCTTTTGGTTAAGTATATTTAACAACCTTCCCAAAGTTTAAGTTTTAAAAACTGAGAAATGACTTTGAGTTATTCCAATGGGCCCCTGGAATACCTCAAGATTTGTTCTCTCTCCTTAAAAAAGAGAAATTTTCTAACTAATTAGGCCTATTTAATATGCTTGAAATTAGATGGAGAACTTTTCTAAACAAAATAATAACTATTTTATTTGTATACACATATTTTTTTTAAATATTTTATTTATTTATTTTTTAGAGAGGGAAGGGGGAGAGAGAGAGAGAGAGAGAGAGAGAGAGAGAGACATCAATGTGTGGTTGCTGGGGGTTATGACTTGCAACCCAGGAATGTACCCTGGCTGGGAATCGAACCTGGGACACTTTGGTTCCCAGCCCGCGCTCAATCCACTGAGCTACACCAGCCAGGGCTTGTATACACATATTTTTATCAAAATAGTTTTTCTAGAAATTTCAATCTGCCCCAGGAAGGAACTTGCAAAGATTCAGAGTCAAGTTCAAACAGGCAGCTCTCAGGGGTAACAGGTGTCCTGTCAATGACACTGGAGAAGTCAAGATTGATAGATCCCTCTGAGGACTTCAAGCAGTGTTACTCTGGGTATTTTTAACCCACACATTGGGAATTTATGAATTGTTTCCAATGCTCAATGCACACTTCCAATAAGTCCTATACAACATTTTAAAACCTTGCATACTATTTGGTCTTTATATATACTAAGATTGTGTGTTAAATCTAAAAATATGGGCTTTATATTTTTCTTTTATGTTATTTCATAATAATTATCAAGATATTGTTATCTTGAAATATTATATCTTACAAAAAAGCAAACTTGTCAATTGCATTTTAATCAAATCTACAACCATGTTATTTTAAATTTGGTCATTTATAAACAGTCATTTTACTCTAATGCATTTGGAAGTACATCTTTGGATAGGTTCATGAAAAGGACTCTGACTTGGTCTAAATTACAGGTATCTAAGCAGGTCATATCTTTAAAGTAAAGATTTATAAAATCCTAAGAAATAACTGGATTCATGAAAATACTGGCAAATAATCAAGAAAAACAAAATTGGTTGAATGGGACTAAATGAACTAAAGATAATTGTTATTCTTATGACTTTGTTCAAAATATACTAATTTTAAATCTTTTTGTTTTTCAGATATAAAGAAACTTGTTTTTTTCCCCTAGGACCATTTGCAAATTTTATGCTCATAAGCAATATTGAAACATTTATATTTTTTTCTTCCTACCAAACTCCTTCAGAATTTGGCAACTTTTAATGAGTGAGTATTATTTTCATGACAACATATTTATTTGCACAAACCCAATATGAATCTGTACTCTTTATAATAGCACCAGTTTCCAAATGTGGTTTTATTAACCAAGTCTTTGTCTGCATGTCATGATCAAAAGCATCATGCCTGGACTCTGGATATCACCAGAAAGCTTTAAGGAATTAAGATTGAATTTTGAAGCCAATAAGAGCCCCTTAGAGAAATGGCCTTATACCTTGCTTTGTCACGTAGTTCATGGCAGTCTTTGCATGTAAGGAATGAAGGCTACATTCCTGAAAGATGGCAAGAAAAGAATCTAAAGACATTTTGGAGACCTCAAGAACTTGAGGAATCCACCCAAACCTATAGGTATTGCAGGCAAAGCCAAATGGCAACTGTGTAGCTTGACTTGTGTGCCCTGAAGGGCTGACTAAAGCTCAATATGAAGGTTCTTTGTGAAAATTCCAGCAAAGCAGATTTGAAAGAGCCTATATGAGCAATTAATATTCTTGTTGTGTTCATGCAAATAATCTGGCCAAATTGAAACTGGACTTAATGTAGTCTCTTTGATAAAATGAAGGTGATTTTAGGGAGAGAAACTGTGTTCCAATGGAAATTACAATGTTCAGTTGTCACCCACAAACTAAATCCTAATTTTTCTAGTTTTCTTCCAAGCTAATGTTTCATTTTTTTTCTTTCATCCTTTGACTTGGAATTATTGAGAACTACTCATGCAATGTCAGCCATACAGAATTTACCTACTATTCTGCCTCTCCCTTTCTGGGATCTTAAGGCCAATATCTGGTCCTGGTCTTCCTGGCTAACTCCCTTCCTAGGACAATCTATAGCTGACTTTTTCTTTATTTTTATTTTTAGGCCACATCTCCTCAAATATCTCATATTCTTCATTCAAAGGAGCATCCACGCTCTGGGAGATTCCCTCCACAAACTGTATCCAGCTACAGTCTTGCTTTCTGGGCTGTCCTATTTCACCTTTTTCCCCTTAATGACCCATACTCTGACCCACAGGCAGGAACAGCTCTACATCCCTAGCCTGCCTGAAGTAGTTACAGAAGAAGAGATCTTCATCCCTACTCCCCAAAACCAAAACTGGCCCAAGTCATTAAGAATAAATCCATTTTAAAACCAAAGTAGGGAATGAAAGGATAAATCCAGACCCATTTGCTATTGTGGCACCATTTGCAGAGCAGGCCTATGACCTTGTTAAATATGACTTCCATTTTACTCTTCTGAGCTTATGTCCCCAGGACTAGAAATTACTGGAAAGCAAGAACAGAACGTAGCTAACTGTCCCACCATAGGCACAGGCAAGAGATAACATTGGAGCAAACTGCATCTTATACAAAACCACCCAAAACCTCCTGTGTTGCAATGCCCCCAGTAGCCCAAGGGCCACACATCAGCAACCCCTCCCCACTCTTCTATAATCCAGTTATAATCCAATAAAAGCTCAAAGCCCCCATCCCCTCAGTGCTGGTGTATCTCTCCACATCATACCCCTCTCCTCTCTTGGAGAGTGAATGAAAACTTTACTCCCTAAAGAAAAAAAAAAGAGTAACTTTTTAAAATTATATTTCATTGTTTATACTATTACAGGTGTCCCAGTTTTTCTCCCTTTGCCCCCCTCCAGTCAGGGGCCCCCACTCCCTCAGGCTACTCTGTTCCCTATTCTGTACTTTATATTCCCATGACTATTCTGTCACTACCAATTTTTACATCTTAACCCCTTCACCTTTTTGGCCCATCCTCCCTGTGCCCCCATCTAACAACCATCAAAATGTTCTCTGTATCTATGATTCTGTTTCTGTTCTGCTTGAATGTTTATTTTGTTTTTTAGATTCAACTGTTAATAGCTTGTTAAAGTTACTTCTTATGCCTTATGGCCCAGAAACTCTCAAGTCCCCCCCTTTTTCACACAGTGCCTCACCCCTCGCCTCATGCTGTCCTTGCCATCATAGCCTGGGCTCGTCCCTCTTCTACCAGGAATCCTCTAAAACTTTCATCTTCACTGGTGTTCCCTTACCCCTGGGGTTCAGGAAGCCTTTCCAAGACTAGTTTTAAGGGAATCCATTTCTAGATCTCCCATTGCTATCTGTACTATTTTCTAAAATATCTCAGCTTAAGAAAGCACCTGAAGACACAGCATCCCCTTTCAATACTGACCTTCTCCCACCTTAGAAAAAAGTCAAAATTCTCACCCATTATTAAGGTGCATGGACCCAACATGTAAAGACCTCAAGGGAAATTCAAAGGGACAATTCAGAAGCTGGTGTCTGTGCCAAGAAAGTAAACTACCTGAATTAAATGGTTATAAATTCTTTTGCAAGTCAGGTGGTTTCCAGTTCTTTGCTATTAACAAATTTGAAGGAAGATCTAAGTAGGTGATTTGATAATAAAACAACATGATTCTTACAAACCTCAGTTGGGGTTAAAAATATTGAATAACATTGCTACAATGAAATTTCGTCATTTCCATCTATATTAGTTAATCTATTACTACGTATCAGTATTACCACAGTAGCTTAAAACAACATCGACTGGCTCACAGTTTCTGTGGGTCAGGAGTCCACCCATGGCTTAGCCGGGTCCCCTGCAAGGTCACAGGGGATGCCTGACTGGGGAAGGATCTGCTTCCAAGCTTCTGTGGTTGTTAGCAGCATCCAGGTCCCTGCAGGCTGCAGGAGCCAAGGGCCTTAGTCGCGAGATGACTGTTGGCTCCTTCAGTTCTGTGACATGTGACCCTCTCCGTAGGGAAGCTCACAATACAGCAGCTGGCTTCTTCAAAGCCACAGATGGGGAGAGTCTCAGTATAAGACATTGGTTACAGCCTTATGTGACATAATCACCTACACATAATCACATACATCCTGTCACCTTTGTGTACTCTGCTGGCCAGAAGCAAATCGTAAGTCCCACCCTTACTCAAGGAAAACTACACGAGGGCATGAACAGGAGGTGGGGATCAAAGAGGGCCACATTAGAGTCTATCCACCACAGCTATTTGTTTATGCAAATGACAGTCCCTGTGAGCTTCACCTCAGAATTTTGCCTCAGGTTCCCTTCACCTTCTTGCTAAAGGAAACCCGACTTACACCAGGGACACTGCTTCCCCTTCTTCCTCTCAAGTAGTGGCAACTTGTATTTTTAACCACAGCCCCTTAGACCGTGCCTAGGTGTGTGGGTGTCCTCCGTGCTCCTCAACATTGCTTCCTGATCATCCCCCTCTCTCCTCCCTCCTAACCCAAAGCTTTAAATCTCGTTACCCCATGCTCCTCATCTTGCTGTCATTCCCCTTCATTTTTTCACCGTTGGCTCCTATCAGTCACTCCAATACCACTTCTGTCCCAATCCTAGGTGGTTACAGTGTGTACTTAGATGATTTTCTCATTACTCCAACCTCTCAGTTCCTTGACTTCTTCTCCAAGGATCTTGTCCTACCCTAACTCAGCCACTTCTTCATATTCACAGTTTCAAATATGTCGTACTCTGAACACCACTCATAGTTCCATATTTCCCTGTAGCCCTCTAATTCCAAAAGTTCTTCAACCCACGTACCTACTTCCTCCCATCCTTACAATAGCCAATCATTGCAATCACTCCCTTGCACACACTCTCAAACCCTTTACTCTCTCTCCCCTTTGTCATGCTTGCTGGGCAAAACCACAGTCCTGGTTCTGGCCAGCTCTCCACCCACTCCACACCAGCACCCATGCACCTGAATGTGGCTGGAGACAAACACACCACTCTGACTGTTTTCACTTTCATTTCATTACTGAGAACCTCCGGTGGGCCCTTAGTGCTACCCAGGAATCCTGCTCCCCTCCTCCATCCTGGATTTCATACCTTTTCCATCCTCTAACCTACACCTCTTTGCATCTTCATTCTCAGTTAATAACCTTGCTTCCTATCTCACTGAGAAAATCGAAGCCATGAGATGAAAACTTTCACAGAATCCCGCTACCTCATCTACCCATAGCCACAGACCAGCATGTATAACCTCTTCTTCACCTTTCCCTCCTGTACAGTGTGAATTTTCCAGGCTCCCAGAGCCAGTCCCTCTGCTAAGGCAGTCGCTCCGCTGAGGCAGTAGATCCCAATCTTGCCTTGCCTGATCGAGATCATCACCCTCACTCCAGCAGTTATACCCCCTTTTCTGTGTTATCAAAGTCTTGCTCTCTACTGGGTCACTCCCATGAGCTTACAAGTAGTTGTTATTTCTCCAACCTTAAAAAATCCTCTCTTTGATCCACTTCCACTGTCAGCTACTGCCCCATTTCTCTGTTTCCTTTGCTACAAAACTTCTAAAAGAGTTTTCCATACTTCTGTTTCTACTTCTCCCATTCTGTGGCAGCAGAATATGTACCACATGATACATTTATATAAAGCTTAAAAACATGCCAAATAAAATACAGTAAGACCGCATACACATATAATCAAATCATAACAACACACAAGGTTACAAGTGGTGGATTTTAGGTTTTCGGCAGAGAGGCTCTCCCGCCCCCTGGAAAACCCATTCCATTTATGCTTTCCTTAGCACTCCAAGGAAACTACTGTTGTCAAGGTCAGCATGAACTTCACATTGCCTAAATCCAATGATTTAACCTCAACTCTTCTTAATCGACCTGTGTGTAAGAGCTGACACAACTACTCCCTTGATTCACCTTTTTTTTTATTTTAACCAGGCTCTTGGTTTTTCTCCATCATCACTGGTCCCTCCCTTCCTGTCTCATTTCTCCCTTGTTGATTCTATCTCTTTGTCCATTGTTTAACCTTGTAATGGCCCAGGGCTCATTTCTGGGATTTCTTCTCTTTTCTGTCTATACTGATTTACTTGTGATCTCATCAAGTCTCCTGATTTTCAGCAACATCCAAGATACGTGATATCATAATATATGATGACAACTCCTAATTTATATCTTCAGCTCACACCTCTCATCCGCACTCTAGATTCTGACACTCAGCAAGTCTACTGGACACCTCAAACTTAACACACCACAAACTGAACAATATCCCTCCTCAAACATGTTCAATCCACCGGCTGTCCTACATCAGTTGGTAACAAGTCCATTCCTCAAGTTGCTCAGACCCAAACCCCTGGAGTCCTGCTGGACTTCCTCTTCCTTCTTCATCTCACACCTAGGCCAGAGTTAGAGTATCCCTCACCTGCTACTACGCCTGGTCTGAGCCACCATCATTGTATGCTGGGATGAGTCTTCTAAAAGCTCTTCTGGCTCTCAGACTTGCTCCTTGGAGTCTATTTTCAGCCAAACAGACTGACCCTCCTAAAATACGTCAGATTGTCCTGGTTAGTCAACCAGAACAAGTGGAACAGGGAAACTGAGACAAGTTAAATGGTGGAGCAGTTTACAGCCATCTAGTAAATCGCAAAATCCTATCTTCCCTAACCAAGGACACCTAAGAGTAAATGGTTCACACTTATCCTTCCCACCAGAGGATACATAGTTTAAATCACCCTACTCAGGAACATAACAAATCCAATGTGTAGTGTGATTTGTGCCAACCACACCCAAGGATGGATGAAGTCAGGGGAATAAACCTCATTTGGTACATCAGCATAAAGCTGATGGCTACTGTACTGAGATCCTCCCCTAAAACCTCCCCTAAAATTCCTTCCTTTAGCATACAGATGAGAGCCCTCCAGCTGGTGTGGCTTAATGGATTGAGTGCAGGCCTGTGAACCAAAGGGTCACCAGTTCGATTCCCAGTCAGGGCACATGCATGGGTTGTGAACCAGGTCCCTGGTAGGAGGGCGTGTGAGAGGCAACCACATATTGACGTTTCTCTTTCTTTCTCCCTCCCTCCCCTGCTCTCTAAAAATAAATAAGTAAAATCTTTAAGAAAAAGAAAACAGATAAGAACCCTTAAGACAAAGACCCAGCAAGGGCTCCTCTCCCTGGAGTACACCCATACCTTTCTTCTCTCTCAGGTGTGCCTCTTTTTCCCTCCTAAATGCTAAGGTCCCCACGAGACTTGCAACCGGGGAGCAGCGGGCAGTGACAGCTCTTCCCACCCTAACTCCCTGAACCTGTCTCCAGGCCTCCTTTTCTCTGACTTCTCAGTGAGCTAACAGCTGCCCGCCCTGGCTCACTCTGTCACTGTGACTTGAACTTCTCAGTGAATTCAGGCAGCCCAGAGCGGCTCACTTCTTTCCTATAACACTCGTAGGGAGCCCAAGCAGAGCCCCGCCTGGGCGCTCTCCTGTTGCTTCTTCTACCTTAGGCCCTCCCGTGTTCCACTGTCCCCAGCTCTAAAAATCACCTGGACTCGCGTTGTAAACTCTTTCCTACATGAAGTCAGGAACCCACACATTACCTGCCAGCCCTAGGCAGGCCCACTTGGGGCCCGATCCCTTTCCTGTGACAAGATCATGTCCCTCCTCAAACCCTGCCATGGCTGCTCACTTCACTCAGAGTAAAAGCCTACGTCCTTCACGACAGTCTATAGGGTTCTACAAGGTCTGCATCGCCGCCCCGCCCTGATCATTCATTTTCCTGGAGATTCCACTGCAGCCCTGCTGCCCTCCTTGGTGAGTCCTGGAAGACACCAGCCATGCTCCCAAGTTAGGGTCTTTGGGTTCCCCCCAGATATCTGCTTTACTAATTCCCTCACCTTACGTCTATCAAACGTCACCTTCTCAGTGAGGTCCGCCCAGACCTTGTTAAAACCACAACCCATTCTAAACCCTCTTTCCATGCCCCAGATCCCCCTTACCCTGTCCTGTCTTTTCCTATAGCTCTTTTCATATGCTCTATCATCTACTTGCATGTTATGTTTATAGCTTATTGTCTACAGCCCTCTCTAGAATGTAAGCTTCACGAGTGCAAGGATTTATCCGTAGTGTTTACTAACACATCCCGAGTGCCTAGAGTAGCTAGTGACACAAATATTTGTTGAATGAATGAAAGTGTTTCATGCTTTTATCCATAAAATGAAAACCAGGAATAGATTTGACTCTGAACCCTAATTCCAATAAAAATATTCTGGGCTTTAATTTTAATAGTTCATCAAAATTTGTAATATTTTATGTTGTTTAAATCAATTAGATATCTAAAACTGTATCAATAATAAAATCAGGATGAGTTTTTTTTAATTTAAAAAAATGTTGTAGGGAAATATGATAGTCCGATCAATAAAATTTTCCAGCCTAAGTCGGGGTGGGGGGATAGGCAGAAAGAGTGATGTAAAATTTTGTTTAAAGAAAAGCTTGTTCATGTATTTTTAAAAATAGATGATAGATGCATTATGACATTTAGATTCCATTGGATACACTTAAAAATGATGTAACAATCTTGTTTCAAAATGCCAATACTTATGTGCCAGAAATAACAAGCTTTGCTATTATTTAAAACTAAGATGAAACATTTTCATCTTAGTTTTGACCTTTGAAGTACAAGAAGAAACATAGTTTCTCCAATTTCTTTGAAGAGGTAAGCAAGCAAGACATTTGGAAAACCAGTCCCAAAGCTCTCCAAGGTGGAGCTAAGATACCACCTCTCCTGAGACCTCTCCAGGATAAACATCTCAATTCCTATATCCATCTCTGACCTGGGCAGGTAAAGGCCCAGAAGCTTGCTTTCCCTTTTGCTTCCTTGGATGGCTCCATCTCCTGTGCATCAAGCTTCCCAAGAGTGAGGAGGATACAGAGCTTTCACCTTTTCATCCCAGGGGTGGAGAGAGAGCTCTCACCTCCAGCATGACCCACCTAAGAAGGAGCGGAATAACATGTTAACACAAAAATAACATAGCAATTGACAGTTCCAGGCACATATCAACATCACGACATTTTAGAGTTAACACAATGTTTTCAAAAATAATTCAAGTTGCCCTTGAAAGTCACTTAGCATTGATTCACCTGCACATGATAAGTGTTTCCCACATTCCTGAAAGCACTATAGTAAACCAGCATCTCCATAGGCTCACAGCATGGGACGTGGTGTTTGAGGGCGGCTGATGTGCATTTGACTGTCAAGTGACTTATTTTTTCAGCGTCACAGGAGGCCGAAGACTTGACGAGGAAGAGAGGAGATGGGTGGAGCCAACGCTCCATTTCATTTCTTCCTTTCTTTTCTAAAAAGCCACAATAGCTGCTCTCCACGCCAGACGCAGCAAGGGCCACAGGGGCAGCTGTGGACAGAATCCCAAGGGGGGAAAGGGGTGGAGGCTGGCAGGAAGGAATCAGGTGGGTGGGGAAGGGAAATCACAGCCCACCTTTGTCTGGCATCAGTCCTCTATTAACAGAGGCTGGAGACAGCTGAAAGTGAGGGACGGGGCAGCGCCACACCCCCACGTCAGCCCCAACCATGCAACGGACATTTTACCGAATACTTCCAATACACGTGCCAACTCCTAAGGGTTTCGGAGATGAAACTATGGTAGTGCATGCCCTTGAGTAGCGGCCAGTCTGCTGGGGGAAGAGTAGAGTGTTAATCAAAGATTCTGACGACGTGGGAATGGAATACTGGGAGAGAGCAGGAGCAGCCTCCTGGTGCCTCAGGGAATTCAGGAGGCGTCACGGGAGAGGAGAAGTGGAGCTGGATCTCCAGGTAAAAAGTAGGAGTCTGCCAGTAGAAAAAGATTCCGTGGGGATTTCCAAGGCAGAGAAAACAGCCCAGAGATGCGAGAGTTGCTGGTGTATTTGTGGAGTGCTAACAAATAAATACATAAACCCAGTATGTAGCCATAGATATATTTACCACATCAAAACAAAACATAAAGCACCACTTATCAGAGGTCACATCATGCAATCAGCACCACAGTCAAGTTTCAGGACGTCGCTACCACTCCAAAAATTCCCCTGCAAAGCACCTTTGCATCGGCCCCACCCCCATGCTCCTGGCCTTAGGAAACCACTGACATGCGTCCTACTGCTAAGGTCTTTGTTCTGTAGAATTTCATGGAAAACAGCAATGGAATCTTACAGTATGAGTTGTTTTTAAATCTGGATTCTCTCACTCACACAATGTTTTTGGGATCCAGCATGTTATTGTGTGCCTCAGCAGTTGGTTCCTCTTTGCTAGTGTCCAGTGGTGTTCCATCGTGCGTGTGTGCAAATCCAGAGAGACAGGAAGGAGACTAGTGGTTGTCAGGGGCAGGAGAAGGGGGACTCGGGAGATACAGGGTTTCTTTTTGGGGCGATGGAAATGTTCTAGAATGAGATGGTGTTGACGGTTGCACAACATTGCGAATATACTAAAATGCACTGAACTGTGTGCTTTAAAATGGTTAAGACTGATAAAACAAAGCGATGGTTGCTAGAGGCTGGAGGGTCGGGGGATGGGGAGATGGTGGTCAAAGGGCACAGATCTCCACTTACCAGATGGATGAGTTCTGGGGGTCTAGTACATAGAGTGGAGACTGTTGTTAACAACACTGTATTATGTACCTGAAAGTTGCTAAGGGGATAGGTGTGAAACCTTTTCACCATAAAAGAAATTGTCATTCTATGAGATGATGGATGTGTCAACTAACCTAATATTAGTAATTAGTTTGCATTATATACCTGTATTAAATCTTTAAGTTGTACACCTTAAGCTTATACAATGTTCTATGATGTCAATTATATCTCAATAAAGCTAGGGGGGGAAATAAAATTATTAAAATGGTGAATTTTATGCTATGTAAATTTTATCTTAAAGATGTACATTTTCGGTAAGCATCATCAGCATGGTTACTAAGCAAATGGTCCTCGAAGGCAGACTGACTCAGTTCGGGTCCCCACTTCCCTCCTTTCCAGCTGTGAGGCCTTGGACCAGTTACTCCAAGTCTCAGTTCCTTCAGCTGTGAAAGGGGGCCAAGTAGAGCCTGTGTCACAGAGCTGTAGGGAGGACTCAATGAGATAATGCTATCACTTACTTCTGATGTTACTGACAAGCATCTAATCAGTGTTAGCTACTTTTTAATCCCCCTACACCTGCCATATGTCAAGTCTATTATGTCTTAGCTTATTTGATTCAGCATGAAGCAGGAATTCATCTCAGTCTATAGGAGGTGAAAATGAACCACCAAGAGATGAAGAATAATCTGTTCCCACATTGAGAGACTTTCTTTTCTTTCAAATAGTATTTATTTGTTTTTAGAGAGAGGGAAGGTAGGGAGAAAGAGAGGGAGAAAAACATGGATATACAAGAGATACATCAATCAATCAGTTGTCTCTCGCCACCCCTACCAACTGGGGACCTGGCCTGCAACCCTGGCTTGTGCCCTGGCTGGGAATCGAACTGGCAACCCTTCAGTTCACAGGCCGGCACTCAATCTACTGAGACACCGGCCAGGGCAGAGGGATTTTCCATAAAATCTGTGTTTTTAAAAAAATGTCAATGTCTTGGAAGGCAAAGAAAGACTGAAGAACCATTCCAGTCTGGAGGAAACTCCCTAGATATGAGCACTGAATGCTATGCATGATCCTAAACTGGGTATGGAAAATTTGCTCTCGTGGACTTATTGGGCCAGCGGACAACACTGAAATAGGGACAGTAGATTAGACAACAGTATCGGATCGGTGTGGGGCTTCCTGGCTTTGATAACTGTGGTGTGCAGGGCCCAGACTAGGGGGCAGCAAGTGAGGCTCCTAGAGTGTGAAATCTAAGGAAGCCCTCACGGGGCCACTCACGGTCAGGCCGTGCTCCCCTCCCCCTAGACCTGGCCCTGGGGTGGTGATGGCAGAAGAGAATGTCCTTGTCCTTAGGAAGTGTGCACTGGAGTATGGAAAGGAAAGCAAACCAAAGTATGCAACTAACCCTCTAATAGTTCTGAAATGATAACATGTAAGTAGAGAGAGAGGCTGTTAAAGCATGTGTAGCAAAATCTTAATAATGGTGAGTCTGGCTAAAGGGTATATAGAAGTTCTTTGTACTGTTCTTGCAAGTCTCCTGCAGGATTGAATGTAAAACAAACTTAAGTCACTTGTCAGTGTGATGAATCTCCCTTAGCAGCAGAGCTGGAATTTGAACCCCTGTTGTCTCCAGCCGTCTCCACGTTGTTCGGTGTGGAGCCGCCCTGCCACCCACACAGCTGTGACCCGTGGCCAGGGTCCAGGAGAGCCTGCTGCCCCGGAGCCTCCGGAAGGAAGTGGCCTGGGTGCGATGGAGCCGTGTTTCTCCAACTGTAACCTCTTGGGGATCTTGTCAAAATGCAGATTCTGATTCCACGCCTCTGAGGTGGGGCTGGGGAGTCTACATTTCTCACAAGTCCCCAGATGCAGTGGCTACTGCTGGTCCCTGGATACAAGTTCCAGAGACAAGGGCCTAGACCTCTAGGGCCTAAAATTCAAAACTGGGGGCGGGGTGGGGGCGGGTAGGAATAATGGAGAAGAACACTAAATGACTTAGGAGACAGCCCACCCTTGTGCCTCTGTGTACCTCAAATGCTTTTCAATGGGTGTTCAGCTGTTTTTTCAAACATCCTTTCATTTAATAAACATGCAGAGTGAGCCTATTGGGTGCTGTACTTTGGAGTGAGGAATTGACAGTGATGGACGTGAACTGAAACAGGTATAATTTACCCAGTCTTTCCCTTCCCCCAGGAGACTCCAAATCCAGACAGTTTTCAGTCCAAGTGAACTTGGCATCTGACAGTCTCACTCAGTGTCACAGGTACAAGAGGGAACATTGCAGGCAGGGAGTGCTGGAAATGACGATCTCATCAAAAGCAAACAACACACAACATTTTTAAAAAGACAGAGTTGGCATTTGTGCTGTGACATCGTTTTAGTTATAAGGAATTTTATAATGAATATTTATGTGAAGGGCTTTTAGCTTTCAGCTCTGAAGGGGAAAATACCATGACATCACCAAAATATCTTCTTATTTTTCAAAACATTTTTCTTGGGAGACCTTGAGGAAAATAATTCACTTTACCTTGAACCAAATTACAGTCACTAGTGTTTTAAAGACTCGAGGACAGTCCAGTGCCACCTTTTAGAGGTGGGAATGAGGTATCTGAAGGAGAACTCACATCTCAGGAGCCAGCTATGCCAAGGAAAAGACCAGTTTGTTCCAAGTCTCAGCTTGTTCAGGCCCCATCCTCCAAGAAGATGTGGCAAGCAGGGCCCTCGCTTCTCTGAGGCTCCCAGGACACTTGCAGCTCTGAGATTTTTCTTTCCCTTTCTCCCAGTGGCTGCTGCTTCTGCTTCTTCCCCTTTCCCTGGCTGACTTTCACTTCCCGGCATTTCTGACAAACTGCGCCCAGCTGCTGCCCTCTAACTCTCCCACCACTTCCTGCACTTCCTGCCCTCGGTGCTCCCTCCTGCCTGTGACAACAGCTAGCAGCCTGCAGAGCGGGCCCTGCACAGCCCGGCGGCGGCGGAGAAACCCTGCAGGATCTGCTTCCGGCGTATGCTGGGGCCACAGCCCTTTCTGGGGCCCCGCCGGCCCCCTGCAACACTTGGGTACCTGGACATCCACGCACATTTAATCAGCAAGGAAATGAGAGCTCAGTGCCTGGCCCACAGGATCATGTTTGTCTCGGTCTCTCCTCTCTGGTGGTGGTGGCTGTTTCCCTCCCTTCTCCATTTTGGGGGTGCTGGTTTTCAGGTCAGCTCCCGCCTGGTTTAACGGTAACACTGATTCTCTCTGAGGAAGACGCCCTGGCTCAGAAGCCCCTCTCCAGCCTGGACCCCCGACTGCCCTCCCCAGCACGCAGATGACTGGGAGCTCCTCTGAGCTGGCCCGAGGCGGCACAGGTCAGTTACAGTTCTGGTCCTGACGCAGATCCTAACTAACCACAGTCCACAAAGGCTCCTGGAAAGAGTTCTTTAAAAAAAATTTTTTAGTGAATTAATTATTTTTTAAAAGATCTACTTATTTATTTATTTTTAGAGAGAGTGGAAGGGAGGGAGAAGGGGAGAGAAACACTGATCAGTTGCCTTTCACATGCCCCCAAGCCTCCAGCCTGGGACCTGGCCTGAAACCCAGGCGTGTGTCCTGACTGGAACTCGAACCAGCGACCTTTTGGTTCACAGACAGGCATTCAACTTACTGAGCCACAGCAGAAAGGGTTCATTGGAGGTTTGACCCAAAGGCCCAAGAATGCAAGCTTACATTGTCCTCCCCTGTGCCCTGCCCTCCATCCTCCCCCAGAGGCAAACTGGAATTGATCCTTCAGCCCAGGAAAATGCCCCTGTGGACGGTCAGACCCAGGCCAAGGTCTGCTCTCCCCACTCCATCTCCCCACTCCACCTTTCTCTCATCCCTTCCCTAAAGCCCACCCCACCTCCTACCGACGACTGCACCCCAGCTGGCCTCGTCCTTGATTTCCTACTATCGTGTGTGCTTACGCCTACTTCATTAGAAGACTAGCACGGAGGTGGAGACTGTGGGTGGGCTTTGGAGTCAGGGACAAGGGTCAACCCCTGGCTCTCTCACTGTGTGCTTCTGGACAAGCGGCTGAGCCTTTCTCAGCGTTAGTTACTTCATCCGTAAAAGTAGCTATCATTACACTTGGTTAAATTTTTTTCCCTGAGGTTTAAATGAAAATTCTATTATCCAACGAAAATAATACAGACAAAAGTGGGTGACACAGACAATAACCATGGAACCAAAGGAATAATAAAGCATTAAACAGTATTAACTGCTGGCTTTAAAAAGACCATAGGGAGTGAATGGATTTGAAGAGGGAGTGGAATACGATTTCATAGCGGGTAATAGGGAAAGCTGTCTGAGGAGGCGACATTCGAGTAGGGACCTTTATTCAAACCTGGCACCGCGGGATTGTGACTATTGCACTTATCAAGATTGAAAATGTGAATTGCTTTTCATAAATCAATTTCTTTAATATCCATATGTTATAATGAGTTAGGAATTATGCACAGGCTCATGAACAGAGTAGCATCAAATCTGGAACATCAGTGAAGATATCACTGTATGCAAATGGTTGAAGATTCAAAGTATGGATGCTCATAACAATGTAAAGAGATGCTACAAATTTCTGCAAAACATGCCTAAAAATGGTCTTCAGCAGATGCTTCTAAACTCTCTCCAGATTACAGCTTTTGAACAAAACAAAATCCCAATGTATTTGGACCAGAGATGTCTAAAACCTCCTCCACCCCCACAGCTGTCTTTATTTAGTACTAAATTTAGAGCAGATGGAGAAGCCAGTGAGCAAGACAATGCCTGCATCTGCTAATAGATTAATACTGCTGAGCCAAGCAAGTAGAAAAGCCTGCGGTGGTCGCTACATGCTAGCTGAGCCACAAAGAAGGCAAGGCCTCCTGCTTTTGAAGAGCTTGTAATCTCTACAGTTCAGACATAATATTGTGCGCTAACATTTACTGAGGGCTCACTCTGTGCAGGGCACTATTCCAAGCATTATATCGACTCATTTAATCTTCCCAACAATCCTGTGAAATAAATATTTTTCTATCACCCAGTTTGCAGAGGAGGACACTAAATCTCAAAGAGATTAAGCGACTTTGCCCAAGGTCACATGGCTACTGACAGCGCTGGGGTTCTACAGCCACCACGCTAAAGTGCTCCTAGAACGAAACAGAAAGGAATAGACTGTCCCTATGACTTCATTTTATATTTACCATGCATTCTTTGTTATTTTTTAGGAGTACACCTACCCCTCTTAGAATGTCCTACAGGGCCATATCATAGCACTTATGCTGAGCCTTGCATATAGTAGGTGCTCAGTTGGTATTTATTGATTTGATCATGGGCAACATTATTTTGGATACTTAGGTTGCATGGAACATAAACTCATCATAAGAACTTAAGGAAGCTGACCAACGCCATGAGGGATGTGTCAGAGCCTTGATTCTGCCAAGTCCTTCACCCTTTATGTATGAGTATGTTCATATAGCATTGCAAGTCACTTGTTCCCCTCCCTGTCTCTCTCTGGAGGCTGGAAGCAACTTCAGGTTAAGCATACTGTCCAAGTCATTATTGCATCCTCAGTGACCAGTCCAGGGCCTGAGGGAGCATTTAATTGTAAGTGACAGGAACCCAGTTGACATTTGTTAAAGCAGAAAATGATGCCTTGGGCCCTGGCTGGTGTGGTTCAGTGGATTGAGTGCTGGCCTGAGAACCAAAGAGTTACCAGTTCAACTCCCAGTCAGGGCACATGCCTGGTTTGTGGGCCAGGTCCCCAATACAGTGTGCTTGAGAGGCAACCACACATCAATGTTTGTTTCCCTCTCTTTCTCCCTCCCTTCCCCTCTCTCTAAAAATAAATAAATAAAATCTTTAAAAAAAAAGAAAAAAAGAAAGTGATGTGTTGGAAGGTGCTCAGGGAGCTCATGGGTTGAAGGAAGAGTAAAAAGCTGCTGCTGCCTGGGGAAGACACGTCCCCCAGAGCCGTGAATTCACAGACTTCTAGCTGAAGGCTGTGACACAACAGTAAGGGGCGACATCTGCTCCTCCAGCTCCACGGAGAAGGATCTTGAGGAAGATGCAGGAGGGCCGAGTATGCGCCCTGTGCTCACCTCCGGCTCCCATTGTCCACTCCTGGAATGTCCCTTGTCCCTGGGGGCTGGGCCACCAAGCAGAAGCTGAGTGTGAGACTGAGGGAAGGACGATATGGAGGCATGGCAGGTCGTCAGAACAAGAGCTCCCACACGCCTTGTATGTTGGAAATGTTGAGGATTGAGGAAATGGGCTGGGCGTGCGTAGTGAGTTATTTCTTTGAAGAACTGATTCCATGTTAAAAAAGGGTAGGTCTTCCCTGTTAATCACTTTATAGCATTCTGTAACTCAACAAATATTTTATGAGTGTCTATCAAGGGCCAGGACTGTTCTAGGTGCTGGATATTCCTGTCAGAATCCAAAGTCCCTGTCCTAAATTTTCCATCCTAAAGGAAGGAGACAGATAATTAACACATGAACTCATAAACAGTCTGCATACAGTATCAGCCGGTGATCAGTGGCATCTCAATTAAAACCAGGGTAAAGAGAATGGCAAAAGCAGGAGGGGGTAGGGGGTGGGTTTTATAAGATGGTCAGGCTAGGCTACTCTGATGAGATAACATTTCAGCAAAGACCTGAAAGAAATGAGAGGATGAACTCTGACTAGCTAAGGATGGAAAGTTTCAAGATCCAGAAATAGTGAGTGGAAAAGCCCTCTGGTGTGAGGAACAGAGGGAAGTGGGAAGAGTGGGGAGGGGAGGCCAGAGCAGAGGGAGAGATTTACCCAGAAGCCAATGACATTTGCCTGGACCACGGTTCTTCAGGGAAATTGCGGGTGTGTTAGCGTTCTAAGTATGGTAGCAGAACCAGGCTGAAATCTGGAAGCCTTTCTATGTAAGCATATCTGGTAAATTACTTAAAAAGAAATCAAAAGAGTTTTCTGCTTAGAGTCTCACAAGTCTAAAACGAAGGCTTTAGAACGGCTGGGCTCTTATCTGGAAGCTCTGGGGAGGGGTATGCTTTGTGCATCTTCTTGGCAGAATGTAGTTCTTGGTAGCTGTAGGACTGAAGTACCTACTTTCTAGCCAGCTGCTGGCTGGGCACCCCTCTCAGCAACTAGAGGCCACCCGCAGGTCCCTGAATGGGACCCTGTCCCTCCTCAAAGCCAGCAATGGACTGTCAACTTTTTTTTTCATGCTTCAAACCTTTCTAACTTACCCTTCTACTACTGGCCAGAGAAAGTTCTCTGCTTGTAAACTGCACCCCTATTAGGTCAGGTCCACCCAGAAAATTTCCATATCTTAAGGTCAAGATATGACTTGGCACTTTAATTATATTTGGGAAATACATTCACAGCAGTATCTAGATTGGTGCTTGATTGAATAACTAGGAAATAAGAATCTTTAGAATTCTGTCTATAATTTTTCATAAAAAATATTCTCATTTTCCCCCAGCTTTGAGATATAATTGAAATATAACTTTAAAATGTTGTGGAATCAACTTCTCATTGATGTACGCATATAACCCAAATCACAACTGAATATTTGATTATTTTCAGATTGTGAACATACCTGTGTAACCCCCACCAAGATGAAGACATTTAAGGGTTTTTGAACATGTATTCTTCAGGTAGACATCAGCTAGGATGGCCCCGCAATCGCCCTGCCTCCTGGTATTTATCCCCTTGTGTGACCCCGTTCCCCTTGAGTGTGAACTGGACTTACTGATTCACTTCTAATGAATAAAATGCAGAAGAAGCCATGGAATGGCACTTTCAATGTTAAGTTATAAAAAGACTGCGGCTTCTGTTTTGAGTGCTCACTTTGTCTTGCTTGTCCGAGGGGACTCCAGCTGCCGTGTCATGAGGCAGCCCCATGGAGAGGCCCACATGGCAAGGCACCAAGGTCTGCCAACAATTACATGAGAAAGCCTCGAAGGGGATCCCTTCAGCTGAGTCTTTAGATGAATTCACAGCTCCAGCTGGCAGCTCGACCAAAACCTCGTGAAAGGTCTAGAGCCAGAATCACCCAGCTAAGCTGTGTCCAGAGTCCTGACCTAACAAAGCTACGAGATAATTAATCACTATATTTTGTGGTAACTTGTTATGCAGCAACAGGTAACTATTGTTGAATTCTAGATCCGCATCCTTTATCCGTATTGCAAATATGTTCTACCATTCTGTGGCTTGCCTACTCACTCTAATGCCAGTATCTTTTATGAATAAAAGTTCCTAAATTCAATGTTCAATTTAACAACTTTTTCCTTTATTGTTAGTATTCTGTTTAAGAAATCTGCCCTTACCCCAAATCAAGGAATTTTTCTATATTATCTTTACATGTACATATAAAGTCATCTGAAGTTGATTTTTGTGTATTAAGGTAGGAACCAAGCTAATTATTTTTCATTATGGTCATCTGATCGACCCTCCATTTACTGAGAAGACAATCCTTTTACTATTGCACAGGAATTTCATATTTTTCATACATAAAATATTATATATGTGTGGGTTTATTTTTTCCTGGACTTTATTCTGCTCCCTTGTGTATTCCTTACAAGAATATCCCACTGTCTTAGTGACTGCAGTTCTATAAAAAGTCTTGGTGTCTGGTAGTGAAGAAGAAGTTCTGTCCAGAACAGAATGTCCAGATTTTCCTGGCTCTTTTCAGCCCTTTGCACATCCACGTAAACTTGAGAAACAGCTTATCAATATCCTCATCTATACCCACATAAAAACCTGCAGAGCTATTGATTGGGGTTGAAATTGAAACTACAGATAAATTTAGGAATAAATAACATATTTCCAATATTAAATCTTCCAAATTTATTAACATGGTGTACTACTGGTCTGTGTATTTGAGTCTTATGTAATATATACCAATATTTTATAGTTTTCAATATGGAGGTTTTACATATTTTTCTTTAGATTTATTCCTAAATTTTTTATGGTTTCAATGTTCCCGTAAATGGTGTCATTTAAAATTTTTCAGTGTTTGTTGTTGGACTATAGAAACAAAATTGATTTTCTTTATTCTAATTGAATATCCAGCAACCTTGCTAAATTCACTTGTTAATCATAACAGGTTATCTGCTTATTCATTTGGATTTTCTATGTACATAATCATATCATCTGCTAACAATGACAGTTTTATTTCTTCTTTTTAAACCCAATACCTTTCATTAGTTTTTCTTGCCTTATTAGACTGGCCACAACGTCCCAAGCACTGGGACAGAAGTGGTACTCAGTGGGCATCCTCATCTGCTTCTCGCCCAGGGGGAAGCTTTCAATATTTTGTTACTAAATATGTGTGATATTTACTGTATTTTTTGCAGATAATATTTCTCAGATTAAGGGCATTTCCTCCTGTTTTTAAAAAATATTTATTGATTGATTTTTAGAGAAACATTTGTTGTTCCACTTATTTATGCATTAATTGGTTGATTCTTGTATATGCCCTGAGAGTCAAACCCACACTCTGTGTATTGGGACAATGTTCTAACTAACTGAGCTACCCAGCCAGGGTCCTCCTGTTCTTAATATGTAAGAGTCCTTTTGTTTTTTAATTAAATTTTTAAAATTTTATTTATTTTTAGCAAGAGGGGAAGGAAGGGGCAGAGGGAGAGAAACATCAATGTGTGGTTGCCTCCCGCACACCCCTTACTGGGTACCTGGCCTGCAACCCAGGCATGCACCCTGACTGGGAATCGAACCAATGACCCTTTGGTTTGCAGGCTGGCACTCAATCCACTGAGCCACACCAGCCAGGGCAATATGCAAGAGTTCTTATAATTGAGCAATAAATTTTATCAAAAAATGTAACTATATATATCATTTTACCACTTTTTCCCCATTAATTTTGTTAATGCAGCAAATAATATTGACTTTCAAATGTTAAACAAAACTTCCATTCCTGGAATAAATTCCTTTCACCAAGATGTCTCACTCTTTATACATTACTAGATTCAATTAGCTAATTACTTTCTTTAGATTTTATATGAGAGAAATTAGTCTGTAATTTTCCTTTCTTTTAATATCCTTAAGTTTTGGCATACAGGTTATGCTGACCTCATAAAATGAGTTGGGAAGTTTCCCTCTTTTTCTATTTTCTGGAAGAGTTTGTGGAATAGAGGTATATTTCTTCCTAAATTGTTTGGAATGAGTCATTAGCAAAACCATCTGGGCCTGGAGATGGTTTTTTTGTTTTAATCACAATTTTACTTTCTTTAATAAATCAAAAATCTGAATAGTCACCAATTTTTTCCTTGTGTCAATTCTGGTAAATTGTGTGCATTTTTTAAAAAAGCTATTTTAGTAATTTTATCTAAAATTAAAGTTACTTATAGTATCTTCTTTTAACTTATTTATAAGATCTGTAGCAGTCTCTCCTTTTTCATTCTTAGTATAGGTGTATTGTAAATAATCTATCGTTGGATTGACTGATGAATAGATAAACAAAACATGACATAGCCGTACAATGTAATATTGGGCTATAAAAAGGAATGAAGGACTGATATAAGCTATATAGACTTGGATACATCTTGGAAGCATTGTGCGAAGTGAAAGAAGCAAGTCACAAAGGACCACCTACTGTATCATTCCACTTATACGAAATACCCAGAACAGGCAAAATCTATAGAGGCAGAAAGCAAATTAGTGGTCAGAAAATAAATAGCTTAGGGTTGGAGAGGTTGGGAGGAAAGTGGGAGTTTCTTTGGGGGATATAGGGTTTCTTCAGGGGGTAATGAAAATGTTCTAAAATTGATAGTGGTGGTGAGTACACAACTCTGTGAAAATATGAAAACCCATTGAATGTATGGTATGTGAATTATATCTCAATAAAGATTTTTAAAAGATCTATCACTGGACAGATGAGATACTCCTTGATCTGGATTTGATTAGATCCTCCTTCAATTTTGTTCAAAGCAACAAATTGGAACCCACCCAACTTGCAAAGGAATTTATCCAATCATTTATATTTCAACTCCAAGGCCAGTATTTTAATTACCTGCTTCTTTGGTCTCCCAGATGCTTGTCATCCTGGAGCACCGTGCCTTGGAACCAGCAAGACACTTTGACTATATTCACTCTCAGGAAGATCGACTTTTAGGGAATATTTCATATGAAAGTATGCAAAAAAACCTTTGCTCATCCCCACGGGTACAGATCCCTCGTTTGAAGTCCCCTGCAGTAGATTGTGCTGCCTTCCAGTAAAGGCATGTGGGGGAGGAAATAGATCGGGTTCCAGTGCCGTCTAGCTGGGTGAAGATGTTCCATGGCGAGGCCCTGGTGAGCCAGTGAAGATCAGCGTTCTAGTGACTTACCTGGACACGGGTATTTCTACAAGGCCAACTCCAGTTCGGGATGTTTGGCAAATGGTCTCACTTGGACAAGCCTATGGCCTCCGAAAGGCACAACCACGTAGAGAAACACCTACACAAAAAAACCCTGGTTTCACTTTGGTGACCCTGAATTAAATGTGGCTCAGCTCTCCACCTAAGGCTGCCTGAACACTTTCTGGAAGTTGCAGGGGGATTTATTAGCTGGGAAACTTGATCCCTCGCCCTCCCCCTTTCACTTTTTTGTGGGTGAATTTAATCTTTGTACCTGCCAAGTCTGCTGGGTGTATAATTAGCACGCTGACATCTGAGCAACAGTGTTTCTCTGCTAGCTTTATTTAGGAGTGGGAATATTCTTTTTCTTCTTACTTTGGATAAACTTAAGAACCCTCCTCAGCTTCCTTGTTATCCTGGACACAACAGCTTTTTAATCCTTAGAATGTCCATCTGGACACAGAAATACCTGGGTCCACAGGTTATCTGGAGGTACTCTGTCCTCTAAGGTATATACAAAGCTGGCTCACGCCCTCCCTTGCGTCCCCATTCTATGGGTTACTTAAAGGTCAGCGTCCCCCTTTCACTTTTCTAAAATTCCTGGGAGACCTAAGTCTCGAGGTCTCCTCTGACTCTTGTTCCTGTGAACTGTCTTAGTTCCAAATGGCCTCCCTCTCTCCCTCCTGCTGATCCTTTTCCCCGTCAACCCAGCTACAGAATTCAGCACTTGTTCTTGTTCAGTGGTGTTCAGGGTTGGGAAGGAATCCCCAAATGCAATGCGTCCAGCTGACTTCAAAGAAAGTTTGGGGGAAATAGAAGGAATTACCTCAAAAACAATGCAGCCACGGTAAAATTAGTATCCGATTCTCCCACCATTCCCTGCCCTGCATGGGACTCCAGACTCCCACACTGGGCTCGTTCCCTCCCTCTGGCTCCCACCTCCTACGCGTAGCCAAAGCCGGCGTCCTAGTCTCTCAGAGAGAGAAACTCCTTTTCCAGCCCTTTCCCTGATTCTGGATAACTGTCCTCGCATCTTAGGATACCACACTAAAGCTTTAGAATTAGAATTTATAAGCATTTGTCTCATTAAGATCCCAGGTAACCAATACTCTTTCTCCCCAGTGTTAGGTCAGAGGGTGGGGATTTCTGTTTGTTTTTAATATTAATTGGGAAAAACTCCCTGGGAGAACGAGGTGTTGCATGTTAATAGAATAAAGGATGTCAAGGAAAATTGAACCAGTCACCACTATTTATTGAGTGACTAATATATTCCAGGCGCTGAGCTAGGAGCTAGGGCACCAAGGAAAACAAATCAGACACAGTTCTGTTCTTGTGAAGCTTACAGTTCTAGTGGGAAAGAGAAATATACACCAAACAGTGACACAAGCAAAATGAAAGTATACAATGACAAGTGCCAGGAAGGTGGGGTGCAGGTGCTGGGAGAGGAATCTCCTACCGAGAGGGAAAGACTGGGCGGATCTCCAGAAGGACGTGACCACAGAGCTGTGATCCTAAGGCCCCGTGGGGGTTAACTTGGGGAGAGGAGGAAGAGCAGTCCAGGTCCAGGGAGCAGAGGGGGCAGCCCACACGACGCTGCGCACCGACAGAAACCTCTGGCAGACCACGAGAAGGCCTGCCGGGCTGGGGCTGTGAAAACGAGAGGTGCTGTGGGAAAAGATGAGACTGGGAGGGCTGAGCATTAAAAAGCTTCAAGAGGAGGTGGGGGTGGGTGCTGGGCTCAGATCTGCATTTTGAAAAAACTGGAGACCAGCAATTAATATGATTATTCATAGTAGTAGTGTCCTACCGATGTGTGTGTGTTTTATGGTAATTTTTAAACTAATTGAATACACACACACACACACAAGTAGTTCAAACTATCACACAGTGCTAGTACTATTGGACTTAAAAAAATAGTGCTCCTCTGCCTATCCCTCCCCTGACCCCTTGTGCCTTTCACTAAGGACCCCTTCCTCCACTCTTAACTATTCATCTGGTGTTCACTACCTGCCCCCTTTAACATAAGGTGCTTAAAGTGCTATTTACTTTCCAGTTCTAAATATTGTTCACTTCCTACTGTGGAAGAAAAGAACTTCTTGATTTTATTTCACGTCCCGCCCCACTCCCCTTAATTCATTTCTTATCCTGCCAACAGCAAACAATCAAAGCATTGCCAGCGTTTCCTTTTTATTCTTCCCATATAAGAAAAAATACACGGACTCATCACCTGAAAACCCCGTCCATCGGGAAGGCCAGAACCGGCACATTCCACTATAAATGTACACCTTTGTGAAGACAAAACTACCTTCGCTGCACATCCGTCGTGAACATATTTGTAGCAGTATGGATTTTTATCCTTTTGAGTAGAAACTGCTAAATTTTTAAGCTGGCATAAGAATATTCAAGAAAATCAGTTGAATTGTATGTGCTGGTTTAGAGACATAGTAAACTTACTTATCCTGGGAGGCAAAAATAATGTTTGTAAGACAGTGTCTTGGAAGAGGCATGTAAGAAAGGTCATTTGTTGAGGATGCTCCGTATCATCTGTTGATGGAGTAACAAGACAGGCCTCTCACGCTGCTGGGAGTGTGAGCCAGAAACCAAGTGAGATCTCTTTCTACTTCGGCATCCTTGTCCACCTAGATACTACTCTGAGTAACACTGACTCACCCTTTAGTCCGAGGACCACTGGATCAGAAGTGGTGGCTCTCTGGGTGGTGGAATTAGGAGTAGTTGTCTTCCTTTTTTGAATCTTTAAAAAAAAATTCTCTACCAAGCTATATGCTTTTATGATTAAAAGTTCATTAAAAGTATCTTAATGAGGCATGAGTATTAGAAAACAGAACTGACTTGGGGTCTCCTTAGGTAAGTCTAAACACCTTTTGAGAACTGGAAAGTGCATATTTTTTTAAGCTAAAATAAAGTGGGTACTTGTGGACAATCAAAGTCAGTTTAGTGGGATGGGAGTAAAAGATAGAAAATTGTACTGCAACAACAATTTAAATAAAATTTTTAAAAAGTCAGTTTAGGACAAAGAAAATACTCTACTAAGTGTAGATAAGTAATTCATTACCTCAATAATTGTGCGGGGTAAAAACCAGAATTATAATAATTTTGAGAAGTATTAAGGAACAGCATTTCTCAGTGTTCCAAGATGTTCCTTGGCAAAAGAGGATTCAGTGATGGAATACACTCGAGCATCATACTTACTCTAATCCTCACAGAGTTACACAACCATAAACAGATTACAGGCTCCGGGAAGTCCAATATAAGCTTCGTTCTTAATCCTGGCTCCACAAATTCTTGAGTGTATCCTACCACTAAGAACAAATTCTAGGCCAGCAGAGAGTCCAAGAAAAAAATCTCAACTGTGGATGTCCTACACTTGGTCCAACAGATCAGTTCACTCCCAAGTTCCCGTGGTCTCTGAGGGCGTGGCCCACGTACATTAGCAGCTTGATTCCAAGAGCACAGCTCGGAGGAACAGCAAGACCAAGCACCAGGCTCCACACACAGAACTTGTGTAGGAACTCTGTATTTACAGGTGTTTACTTACCTGTCTCTGCTTCTTAGACTGTGAGCCTAGCCTGGAAATATCTTCTATTCATTTACCTCCTCCCAATACAGTAAAGCCTGGCACTCGGCTGGTCCTCAGTAAATGGTGCACCACCAAACCTGGTCATTAAAGTTTTTTTGGACAAACACAGTAACAAATGGACGAGGCACAGGTCCTTAGCTTTAAGTCCTAAAGTTTGCCCAGTCATGATGTCAGTGGGTGTTTCTAAGAATGTGGAGGCAACTAAGACAGTCTTCCCCCTCGAGAGCTCCGTGCAGCGGAGGTACCAGTGTTAGCCGTTCCTGCTGTACAGATCCGGCCGCACAGCAAGTGTCTAATAAATGCTTGTTTGAGTGGAGCTCAGACACCAAGTTACACTTGCAGTCCGGTCAGACTCGGGTACTTTGGCAGGCCGACAGCCCCGAGCAGGGCAGAATCAGGCCCTTCTGAAGTCTGCTTCCGAATGACTGAGGTCTTGAGTACTAGACCCATTTTGATTATCAATACTCTAAGGACTCCAGGACCGTCCAGGAGTCAGAATTTTCTACTAGAGAAGCCCCAGAACCCACAGGAATTTAGCAGTTTACGCCACGGCAATATTTCTAAACATGCACTGGCAACGCTCTAGGTTCTTGTGGTGGGTGGCAGCAGGGAGAGCACGGCGGCGACGGGAGACTGAGGAGGGGGCTGGGCAGGGTCGGCAGGCCTCGGCGCCGTGAGACTTCTCAGCGCCGTGAAGCCACGCGCCACGCTCCCGTGACGCAGTCTCAATCTTCACAAGGATCTCGTGAGGTAGGTACTATTTTTCCCACTTTATTTATTTACTTTTTATTTGTCCCATTTTAGCGATGAGCAAGCAGAAGGTCGGCGAGAGTCAAGTAATCTGCTCCAGACTACACAGCTACCACCGGAAGGTACACAATAGGACCCTGAAATGAGGTCTTTCGGGCACCACAGACTGGTTCATGACTGTTTTTAATATGCACATGTATATATATATCACTGGGCACCAGGACACTGCCACAGAACACACAGCATAAAAGGTTTCCCAAACTGATCTGATGAGGGAACACTGTTGAATGAATCAGCACTTGAGACTATCTTTCCATGTAACCCACTTTGAGAAATATTGTGGGGCAAATGAGTCAGAGGTACCCCAGGGAAGAAGGGAGGAAGCAGGCAGCTCAGAAGGAAAAGCTACTCTAGAAAGAACATTTATTAAAACTGTGCTCAAAGAACTATTGATAGGAACATGTAAATTAAACTCTGTTGAATAAATATAATTTCTTTACCTACAGATTCATAAGCTCCAGCTCATGGCTCATTTCTCTCAAATAATATTGGATACCAATCAAAGATAACCTTTTTATTCTTTCTTTAAAACTTGCAGATCCATGTGATACTCCAGTTCCAACTCATTCACTTCGCTAGTTCTTTAGGATTTGCTGTAGAATTCGATTTATCTAATAGTTCAATGCATTATGTCATTCGACTTTGATAAAGTGTATTCACACTGGGGGTATAAGTTTTAATTTGCTATGTATCTCAACAGGCCTGCCACGTGTCCTCTGGGGTGAGACCACTCTCCATCGCAGCAGAAGGCTGACCCCAGCTCTACAGGACCCAGCATCCCTGGCTCCTAGTGGCTACTAAATACCAGCAGTGCTCTCTCCCCACCTCCCAGTCATTTTGGCAAAAAATATCCCCACAATTTCTTTTTTTCCTTTTTCTTTTTACAAAAATATGGACTGCTTCATGAATTTACACGTCACTCTTAGGCAGGGGCCATGCTAGTCTCTGTATCATTCCGATTTCTGTAAATGTGCCGTTGAAGCAGACCGTCCTCGCAATTTCAGAACTCCAACCACGGGAGTAGAATCACCCTCAGCTGAGAACCACAGGTTTGAAGCAAACCAGAAAGTCCAATAACACACTCATTAAAGGATAAACATGTAGCCGGACCCTGCAGTCAGTATTCCAGCAAAGAATTCAAGATTCAACACGCTGGCTTCAATCGTGCATGGCCAGCGTCTCATTATACTTCTCTCTGTTCTGTTAATAACATGAACAGATTCAACACAAACTGCCAAAATACCGTTTTTAGCCAAGAGGGCTAAGTCCAGCGCACTTTTGCCAATAGCAGCAATAAAGCTGGACGGAAGCTAAGCCCAGGATTGCATGGGGCACATCTGAGGCAGCAGCCACAGAACACGAAGTACAAGCGTACCTGAATAGTCTATCGTCTTGTCAAATATGGACTTAAAAAGGATGCTAGCTTTTTTCTTTGTAAAATGATTTATTATCAAAAAGCTTGCTCCCTTTCAATCCTGAGTCAGTTCAGCAGCGAAGCTCCATCATCACCCTTTTTAGGATTGTTGGGACCCAAATAATTTTAAACTAAAACAACAACAAACTTGACAGCTAGTTCAGTAACATATTCAAAGACACGTCAGTGTGCATTTGGGAACACTAGTTCATTTTTTGATCGGAATGCCAATCACCATAAAATCTTCTGCTAGAGTCACTTCTTGGAAGTCGAACACTGATTCGGCTTGCTTTTTCAGTTCTATAATCCCATCTGCTTCTCCTTCTCTGGCCAAGGCAACCGGTTTGTACCTCTGACTGAAGTGAGTCAGAACGAGCCTCTTTGCCTGGCACAGCTTTGCAAACGCCGCTGCCATCCGCGGCGTGCTGTGGCCGTGCTCCTTCGCCTTGTCCATCTGGGCGTCATCCAGGGTGGCTTCGTGGATCAGCAGGTCGGCCTCAAAGCACAGCTTCACTCCTCCGTCACCCACCACCCCGGAGCAGTCACCCAAAATGCAGATCTTTCTTCCAACAATAGGCTTTTTTAAGACATCTTGAGGAGAAATCGTAACTCCATTTTCCAGAACGACAGACATCCCATTTTTCAGCTTCCCGTAGGCAGGACCCGGAGGAACACCTGGTGATGGAGGCAGATAACATCGAGTCACGGGAAGGGGATTTACGACTTGTTACCAGAGTCTGTTTCAACAGCACAGCAAACAGCAAATGGAAAAGGCATCTAATTCTTTTTATAATTTTTATGAATATTTTACTATTTGTGGAAAACCGGAGTATTTATACATTGTTAAAAGTTCCACGCTGGCAATGCTGCAGCACCGAACACACTCCCCAGGCACGTGGGTCAGGCGGGTTTTAAGCGCCTCAGTCCCACAGCATCGTCCCAGTCCAGACAGCGGCCTCGCTGCACTGCGGGGCGCGGGCAGAACAGACGTTCAGAGTGCTGAATATAATATGTTCATCTTTGGGCAAAATTTAAGAATCCACTTAAATAATGACAAGGGACCTACAAACTGAGTAACTTAATAAAAAATTGTTAGAGAGGACTGTTTGGATCACAAGGTCAAGGAGAGTTTCAGGCAGTCATACATAATCAATCTGCATGCATGGAGCAGTTCCACATTTACCAAACTGGGCTTAAATCTCATATTAATCTAGAATAGTACCTGATTATCACTCTGGACAATACCTACAAACAAATAGAAAGTGCTTACTAATTCCAACATAGATCATATTTAAAGTTTCTCAATATAAGAATATTTCCACAGGTTTTCATTTATTTTTTTTAAAGATCATATTTATTTACTCTAAGAGAGAAGGGAAAGGAGAAAGAGGGGGAAACATCGACATGTGACATTGATCAGTTGCCTTTCGCACAACTCTTAACCGGGAACCTGGCCTGCAACCCGGGCATGTGCCCTGACCAGGAACCGAACCAGTAACCTTTTGGTTTGCAGGCCAGCACTCAATCCACTGAGCCACACCAGCCAGGGCTCCACAGGTTTTCAGATAACCTTTGGCCTCCGTTACTTTTCCTCATTATTTTGCTTTTTGTTTTAGTGGGGAAAGGAGGAAGAGGTCGAGTAAATCAGGAAACAACCACACAGAGGACACCATCATGATTTTTAGAGGCCCTGTGCCGGCCATGCCGAGGAAGGCGGTGACTCTGGAGAGCTAGACGCTGCTTCCAGAGGGACGCTGAGGAGCCCCCAGGCATGAAGGCCTAGCAAGGAGGAGGCATGAAGCCGGGGGGGGGGGGGTGGAGGCCAAGCCCCACTTTGTGTGCTTGCTTCCTGTGGTGAAAACTCAGGTATGTAAATGGTTGAGGTGAAGAATTTTGAACACCAAATTAACTTAAGGTAGAGAAGGAAAACCCTGAAAGTAATTGGTTGCAGTTGCAAGATTAAGATATGGCAAAAATTCTCAGGCTAAAGATGTTACTGAAAACATACTTCAGGAGGAAGACATGAAAAAATAAAAGCCTAGACCTAAGACGACCACCACCACCCTGTCAAACAGGAGAGTGCACGCTGAGGACAGGACAGACTACAAATATGAATCGGGGGAGCTGCAGAAAGGGGGCTTCAAACACACGCTTGGGTTTTGCTTGAACAGCACCTTTCAGTCCCAGGAACTTCCCTCAATAAGCAAACTTTGGGCGAAAGAAGTAAGTGGAGAAAACGTCAGTTTTAGGCCTGGGAGACAGGATAGGCAGGTTACTGACACTTATAAGAGCTCCAGTTAACAACGGCTTGACTGGTGAGAAGAGAAAACAACACTTACCGAGGTCTTTCAGTTTCTGTGCATTGAGTTTACCTGGGCGCTTCTTCTCCACGACTGAAAACCCGAAGGAGGGAACTCGGTGAAAGAGGCGAAATGCTTTTACGACAAACTGCTCATCATCGACCAGGAGGTACGAGTTTTCTTCTGAGTCCAAGAGGATAGTTCTCCCTAGCCCCTCTTTGGGAGAGCTGTCTGCGCCCTCCGTGGGGGCCAAGTCTTTCAGCTCTTCTGGCGGACACTGATCTGCTGTGGGCACCAGCTCGTGGACCACGTAGGGGAAGACCAGCTCCGTGTGGGAGAGCTCCATGATTCGCCAGATAAAGTCCCGAAGCCCTGCTGGGCCGTAGATCTCAATGGGCTGCTTGGTGACTGCGGAGCCACTCTGCAGGCTGATGGTGCAGAGGAGGCCGGGGAGGCCGAAGAAGTGGTCTCCATGGAGATGCGTGATGAAGATCTTAGTAATTCTCCCTTGCAGTTGAGGGAGAAAAATAAAATTGGGAATTTTTCAGAAACAGAGATCCATACAAAGCTACTGGAAACATACATAACAACTTTCATAGAAAGCAGTAAAATGAGTTTAGAGTTTTACTTACCACCATAAACTTATTTTAAAAAATATTTTTCTATATTATTCCAGAAGAAATAAAGACAGACTTTATTTTACTTGATGATTTCAATAAGACAACTTTTTTCATAAAACATCTTCAAATTACACAGTGTTACAATATTCAGGGTATTTTTCTATATATCCTCTTGGAAAATAAAAAAGTTACAATAAGGAAGTGCACCAAAATAGTTACTGAAGTAACTAGATAGGCCTCAAGTCTGAAAAGCATCTGACAGTCACACTGCCCCCTACTGCTCCCTCTGAGAATAGCAAATACGTATTTCTAACAAAACAAGTTCCCCTGGCTCCAAAGGACTGGACCAGTGCCTGAACCCAAAACTGCCATTTAAGGAATCTCTGCACTGGACAGAGACTAACCAAGTGAGAGCCTGCATGTCTGAGTGAGGCTCACCGAGGAGGAGGAAAAGGAGGATGATGAGGGAGGGAGGGGCAAGTGAAGAGAGAGAAAGGGAGGTCAGAGACCACACGAGTGAAGAACGGAGAGGGAGGAGGTGGGCAACAGACACTGCAGTGCAGGTCCGAGGGCGGCCCCCCTGCAGTGCTGTGTGGAGGCACGAGGGCAGCCCCTCCCCACCCCCCGCTTCACTCGGAACACAGCAGCTCTTTAGCGCACACTGGGTTAGGCTGGGACCTGACTCACCTGGTGGTGAGTCGACTTTACTGCTGGTATGTGGCAGGGTGCCACATCAGCATTTTTTTGAGATGCACCACAAGGCATTTTAAAAGTAACGATCACAGGGACACATGCTTAGTTTAACAGAGGCTTCTGGTCCAAGCCCATGGACACCTACTTCAAACACCTGCTACCATGAAAGGACAGGACAGTTTACCGACACCGCAAAGGAACAGGGAGAGTTTACTGTAATGCAATCTGTCCCGTGATCTCAGGGCAAAAGTGTTCTCCAAACGAGTCTTCCAGGTACTGCACCAAGCCCGGGCCCATGGCAGAGAATTGGGCAGAGGCTGATTCTGGACCTTGAAAACCCCCAGGAGGCATTCTAGAAGTTTCCTCCATGTGTTCCTTTTTATTTTCTCTTTTCAGTGCTTGTTTTTGCAGTTTTTTGTGTGTGTTTTTTTTTTTTTACTTTTAGAACCCTTGCGATTTCTCTTCCTTCTGCCCGAGCTGACAAGTGTGACTTGAGGTCTCTTCAGGCGGAAGAACTACAAAGGTTGTTGAGTCCTGATCTCCGGGGGCCTTGAAGGGCCATGCCCGACGCTCTGGGCCCCTCCCTCCCTCCTGCTGAACAGGGCCAGACTGAACACCAGGGCACTCTGTGAGCCCAAAGTAAGGGAGACAAAGTACGTAAGAAATTCTTCCCACAGTAGTCACAGTTTCAGGTGAGACAAACATTTCATTTCTCAAGAAACTTGATTTCAGAGGGAGAAGGAATGGAAGGCACGATCATCAAAGGCAAGAGGAAGCTACCAAATGAATAAAAATGCGTGAGTCCCTTTCACTCGAGAACAGGAAGGCACAGGGGACTGTGTCACCGCTGACGGAGTGTAACACTAAGCATCCTCTAAATGGCGATGCAGTTATACGTACCGCCCGAGGAAAGTGTCTGCAACACAGTCTTGTATATGTTGTTCAGTTGAAAAAAAGCAGGTCACACAAAGTAATTTTGCACTTATGCAAAATTATACACACACCTACACACGAATACACCTACCATTATCGCATCTATATGTACAGAAATTTCACCTATGAGACATGGATTTAGGCTTTTCTTATTTATACTTTCCTGCTCTGTTTGAATTTTTACAACGAGCATGTATACTCTTTATAATTATTTTTAAGGAAAAAAAGGAAGGCTATGCTCAGTCTTCAAAACTATGACAGAAATAGACATGGCAAACCTATACTTATTTATCAGACACTTACATATTAGGACCTTGAAAGAAGTATGTTTGGATACACACAAAGTACCTCCTTACGAAACTCATAACACATTATTATCCTAGGGGGCAGTATAAGCTGAAAAGGTTTCAGTGAATCAAATAGTGATAGGTCCATATTGGATTATTGAGAGAAACCAGTAACCTGCTGGTGTTCAAGTCCTTCTGTAAGTCCTTCCCCTTGAGTGTGAGTGGGGCTTGCGATTGGCTTCTAACCAGTAAAAGGTGGCACAGAGATGCAATGTGATTATGTGATGTTCGAAGACCCCACCTTGCCAGCAGACTTCCTCTCGAGTTTCTTTCTCCCTGCTGGTACCACTCCAGGCTCCCAAGAAACAGAAAACCGCATGACCAGGAGGCCGCTAGGAGCTGAGGGCAGCGTCCGGCCTATAATTCTAAGGGTTCTGCTAACAGCCTGCATGAGCTCTGGAGCAGATGCTTCCCCACTTGAGCCTCTGGTGAGCCCTCGGCCCCAGCCCATGCTGAGATTACAGTTCAGTGAGACCCTGAAGCGGAAACGCCAGGTAAACCAGGCCTGAACTCCCTGACCCACAGAAATGATCAGGTAATACATGCAAACAGGACACTAAATTTATCGTCTGTTTTGCAGCATTACTAACTGACACAATGTTAATAAAAAGAAAGACTTACCCCCATACCCAAACCTCTAGCACCCAAACGTAACAGTTTCTTGCTTCTACTTTACTCACCCTGACACCTCAAAGCCTACTCTCTAAACAGCTGAATGTCACAGCCTTGTCTGGTCTGTGCCTGCCCTGAGAGTTCTCGTGAACAGAACACCTGTGTGACCCAAGGGACTGAAGCACAGCACCTCCCCCCACTTCCAGGTTTCAGCACCAGAGGAATATAATTAGGGTTGAACTGTGTATGCCTCAAGGCCACGTGTCCCAAGTGATATTCATTTGTTCATTCCTCCAACTGCTCTTTTCATGACTCCCAGGTCTAGGATGGAAGCATCTGTGACTTGTAACAATCCTTCGCTTCTTTACACCCTAGACATTCACCCCGTCGCCACCTCCTGCAGGCTCTGCAAGTGTTTCTTAGAGTAAGACTCTCTTCTTCGTCCTCGTCCCTACTTCCTGCTTCAACACCCCCACCTCTCTCTCCTTTCAGATGAGTGCAGCTGCCTTGAAACTAGTCTCCCTGATGCTATTCTCTTTCTGCCAATACATCTGCCACAGGAAAACTCCAACCTAAAACCCAAATCGGACCATGTCACCCTTGCTTAAAAACTCTTAACGGTTCCTTATTGCCAATAGAATAGGAAGGTCGAAATACCTTAACATACCACAGAAGACTTCACAGTCTGCCCTCATTACTTTCAGCACTCTTATCTCTCTACCCGAGCCAAGTACTCAGTGCTCTGAATGGCTTAATATCCCCAACACGGCTAGAATCTCCCTTACTGGTTGCTCAGTTGGTTCTGTGTTCCTTGAACGTCCAACCCTGCTTCTCTCCCCAGAGGAACTTTTATTCATCTCTTAGATCCTAGCTCAGCTGTCACCATCTCTGGAATGCTTTCTCTGAACACACAGACACAGACAATGTCCCTCTCTTTCATACTCCAAAATACTTAGAAAACACCTCCATTATTCCACTTATCATAGCACATTATGACTGTCTGCATGTCGGTTTCCACCAACATACCCAGAGGTCCTTGGATGCTAGAACTATCTTTCTTTCAGTCATCAAATGCCATGCAGTGTGTCAAGTCAGAGGAACGGTAACTTCAGTCACCACCACTTGTCAAGACCCAGCGAGAGTGAGGCACAACACCAGCTGCTGAACATGTTATTCCTGCATTTACTGAGCAGGTATTTTCCAGGCAGCGCACAACTGATTGCTGAGCTTAGTGCAGGGAGACAGTGCATCTAAAAACAACCATTTAAATAACACCATTTGAGATACTGATGATGCTAAAAAGGTAACAAAATAGGATGAAGCTGTAGAAAGCCTGGGGTGAGGGGGACTACGTAACCCCGGAGGTGCAGGAAAAGCCTCCGAGGAAACGGCATCTGAGCTGAGAAGTAACTGATGAGAAGGACACAGCCATACAGAGAAGGGATTATTGTATGAAATTCTCATGACATGCCTGTAAGTCGAGTTTTTACCCCCGTTTTCAAGATGAGGAAAGTAAAGTTCGAGTGTGCTGATCTGCTGAGGTCACAAACTGAGACACAGCGGGGACTGGAACCCAGGTCTGCCCGCCTCTGGCCTAAGGCCTCCCATCACTGCACCCCTCAGTCTCAGTGCCTCGGGGCCTGTGCTCAGTCCACTCCCTCCGGCCGAAATGCCCTCCTCCCCAGCCCAGGGCATCCCTTCTCTTCCTTCAGCAAGCCACCGGTCACCCTCTCTGAGATGCCTACCCTGATGACCAGGCGGAAAAGGGCATCCCCTCCTCTGAACACTGTCTACTGCCCTTTGCGTTCTCCATGACACTCACCTCTCCTGGGGGACATGAGTGTGTACGCCGTGCCTTGGCTTGGGCAGTATCTACCCACTACGCCTGATGGACCTCACTCCATCCTTTACTCTGAGCCTCTATCAATCTTTACTCTTAAAACTTACAGGACGAAGGAAAAGTAAATACATGAACGAATAAGGGTCAGTTGGGTGCACCAGAGGACTGAGGGTCTCGCGAACCTTGCCAGGATTCTAGCGCTGAAGTGAGACGCAGCTGCCAGAGCTGCTCCAGAACGGAGGCCCAAGGAAAGCCAAGAAAAGGAAGAACGAGAGATGGCCTTAATGAGAGAGCCGAATGCACACTGACCTGCTTTAAGCTGGCTTTTCATGAGCTGTGTCTGGGTTCCCTCCCCACAGTCAAAGAGCCAGCACTCGCCTTCACACCGAAGCACCAGAGCAGAGGCACCCCGGGTCGGGGACGGGTACGCTGCGCCTGTCCCCAGAAACGTCACATCCATGGACATCTTCCACCCTGCAATGGAAAACCACCTGGGGATTATTTCACATCACCACTCGAAATCGCCAAAGACAGGTTGCTGAGAGGTTTACTGTTATTTAGGGCAATGGAACTAGTCTGCATGTGCAGTAGAGATAGACACATTATACATTGGTCCAAACCCACAGAATGTACAACACAAAGAGTGAATGAATCCTAATGCATACTTGAGTTAATAATGTATCAATATTGGCTCGTCAACCATAACAAAGATACCACACTACGGGAAGATGTTAACAATAGGAGCAAAGGGGTGAGGGAGCGCCCAGGAACTCTGGACTTTCCAAGCATCACTTTTTTCTCTAAGTCCTTCTAATAAACACTGAACAGCAATAACCACTCCATTTGAGGTTCCAAGCTCTGCAGGGCAGTGCTCCGCAGCACTGCAGTACTGCCAAGTGACCGCCTCCCTCCCCTGAATGGCAGGCTCCATCACTGGTTAGGATCTGGGTTTCTGCTATTATAAGGGATCAGCAATAACCTGTTGAGTGTGTAGATTTCTGCCAACTCCTGGCATCTCTCTCTTTCCTTTCTCTGTTTCAGGGAACATCTGCTATGTGCAATATACTTCTACAGTGGGAAAGTGTGGCAATATAGAATACATGAGAATAAACTCAAACTTACACATTAACAATTATAGATTATCCACACTAGGGCTGGGTGGAAAACAAAAATAAGTCATTTTAATAAAAATGCTAAATGTTAAATAAAAATACTAAGATAAGACAAACTGACAGAGAGCAGGATAAATACACAAAATTGCCAATAACTGCTCAGTTCTAGTAATAACAAGATAAAAATAGAAATGGGAAAATTCATAATACAAAAAAACCCCAACAAAAACCCTGATACAACAGAACAATGGGTATATACAAGAAATTCAATGAAGAATTCAAATGTTCAATAAGCATGAAAAGTGCTCAGCCTCTAGGCAGTGAGAGGAAATGCAAATTAAAGAAACAAACACCATTTTCCACACATCAGCTGGCAAATATCAGTGAAAACCAGTGCTAACCAGAACAAGAGAAAATGGATACTCATATGTTACTAATGGTGGAGGTGTGAATTGCTATTATATTTTGGGAGAGTAATCTGGCAATATATGTTACCAATAATAATGATGCTGTTAATAACACACTTTAATCTAGCATTCCCATTTTTGGGAATCTACCCTACAAAAATAAAGGATCTATGTACAATGATGTTGATTGTTGTAGTTTTAAGGTGGCTAAAATTTGGAAGCAATCTGAAAAAAAAACAGGAAAACAATTGAATATTTCATTATACATTCATACCATAAACTACTTATTCTGTGGCTAAGTCAGGTCTGTAACTCTTCTCCTGGAGAGAAGACAGTGAGAAAAGTTACAGATGGCTACGGCATGATCTCATCTTTATAACAGAGTCCAAAACCCCTGGGTTTATATGAGACAGAGAAAGTCTGGTGTGGAAGATACACAGCATATTGTCAACAATGGTTGTCTCACAGGTGATTAAAATGGTGGGAAGGGGGGCTATTTTTTCTTTTAAACTTTGAAATGTTTTGTGGTTGCAAAAAAAACCCAGCATTTATTTAATTTTATATTTCTTTAACATCAGTGACTTTTAAAAATGTGTCAGAAGGCTGAGCATGCTTTTCTAAATACTAATACAATTCACCTAATCTTCCTTTCCACCGGGGATGCAGTCAGCTCCCCAGCCCCCTCACATCAAACCTTCCTTTAATAATTAAGTAGTTTAATCTGCAGAGGTTTCTTATGGGATCGCAGTTTGCAAGGTAAATGAGAATAAACAAAAAGAAAATTAAAAATATTAAAAACTAATAAATGCAGAAGGAATTATAGGATATAATTACTTTGTAATCCCTAACAAATAATGGACCTAGGCCAGTGGTTCATAACCCTGGAGCATATTAGAATCAGCTTTTAAAACATATCAATGATTGGGCTCCATCCCAGAACAATTAATCAGGAAATTCTGCTAGTGAGACATGTGTTGTAGTAGGCTGAAAAAAAAAAATCCTTCTCCTGGGACCCTAATATGCAGTCAGATTTGAGAAACACTTAGTGAAAGGATAATGGAGAACAGAACTATAATGGATAGATCAGGCTGACTTGAACCCACTAGTCAATGAGTCCATCTTTAAAAAAAAAACAAAAACCTTTTTAGTATGTCAAACACGTAGGAAAGTAGAGATCAGTACACTGTATTGCCACATGCCCATCACTGAGCTTCAGTAATTATCAGCTAACTCATGGCCAACCTTATGTTGGCCATCTATGTCCCCTACCCGTCACCCAAGAATACCGGATGAGAGGTACTGGGTACATCCATCAGGAAGCAGGTGCTGTCTGGCTGCCTCTCTCTTTCTGATGTAAACAGCCACTAACGATCCTTGCCAGGATCCATTATTTCATTAGACATTGCCAAAAAGTGGTATTCTCTCATTCCTTTTGCAGTAATTAGCTGGCACCCTTCCGTAATTCCCGGGTCAATTATTTAGTTACCCTGTGGTGCAATTTGTACAGAAGAGGTCCATTGAGCAATCTTAACACCACAAGACAGGCAAGACCTTATCTAACTCCTGATGTGAGACAATGTGAAGGGCACAGAAACCCTTTCAGGTTCTCTTGCCAAAAAGTTCAACCTGAATCTTTTAAAGCTGTTATCTAAATACCATTATATTAAAGGATACGGCTGGGGGAAAAGAGCCAAATCCAGTATGTAGGAAATTTTCCAGGACAAAGGACTCGATTTAGTCAACAAGTACGAGACTGGGGGGGGCGGGAGGCGGGGGCCGGGGAGGTAGTTGGGGGTTGGAATCAAGTGGGAGGGGATCAAGAGATGTTTGGATCCTGATTTGGAGAAACTGATAATAGGGAGAAAAAGAGATTTGGGAAATGGTAAAGTGTAAATGCTGAGTGGGTAGAAAATAACATGAAATGCTTATTAGACTGCTACTGGCTTTCTGTTTAAAAAATGAGTTGTATTTTAAAAACAAACTAACAGATGAAGTGGTACCTTTAGATTTGCTTCAAGTAATCCAGTGAGGGTGGGGTGGGGAGGGTAACAGATAAAACAAGATTGATCATGACCTAGGGATGCAGTACCACTACCTTATTTTCCTCTTATGTTTGAAAACTTCTATAATAAAAAGTTACAAACGAAATAATAACAAACCACATAATCAAAACCCCTCCACTAGGTCAGGAAGTAATCAGAAATTAATTTATTTCATCGATGGTGCATGTTTTGTGACATGTACCATTCTAGGCACTAGTTATTAAAAGGAACCAAACCAGATTTGGTCTTGATCGTCTTGGACAGAAAAACAGGGCTGGCTTTCTCAAGACTACGATCCACCGAGGACCAAGTGCACCTTCCGTCGGGAACACAGCACACGACAACACTGTGCCCCTCTGGGTCAGTGGTTCTCAGTCCTGGCTGCATATCACAACTACCTGGTGATTCTGGGGCCTGAGCATTTGGAAGGCTTCCCAAATGAGTCTAAGGACTGCCGGGTTGAGAACAGGTGCCCACCCTGCGACCCCCAGGGTGCAGGTGGGGCGGATCCTGCCATCCCCCATTTTAGAGACGAAAAGAACCGTGGCCTGGAGAGACTGGGTGGCCAAGGCAGAGTCAGGACCAGGGGCCGGGTCTCCGGCCACTAGTGAGCCCAGGCTCTCTTCCAAGTCCGCATCAGAGTCCCTAGAGGATGGGTGGGCGGCGGCAGGAGCGCGGGGGAGAGGAGGCTCCCGCCTGCGGGGGTGCTCGAGGCGCCTCTTCGCTCCCGGGCGCTCCCCGGGCCTGGGCGCTGAGCGCGGGGCCGGGCCGCGAGTCGGAAGGCAGCGCGCGCGCCTGCCTGCTTGCGCGGCCCAGCCCACACGGCGGCCGCGTGGGAGGCCGCGGCGGCGCAGACCCCGGCCCGACCCCCTCCGGCGCGCCCCGCCCCACTCACCCACTCCCCGGGGCCCGCGGCGAGAGCCGAGGGAGGCACAGGCCCACAGCGAGGCCCAGCTGTCCACGGGGCGGCGATGGGCGCGGGCGGAAGTGCGCCGCCGGCCGTGTCCGCGCGCGTCCGCTCTAGGACGCGCCGGAGGTCCACGCTCGGTGGCGCCCACCCGTTTCTTTGGCGCGGGGAGTCTATATTTGATGCTGAGAGTATCTTAAAAATATGTCGTAGTCCCTGGTTCGGGGAGCACACACTGAAGTTGGGATAAGCTGTATCAGGGAACAATCAGCTAACAATATAAGGGAACAAATGAAACGGCAGAAGGAGGGATAAGAATACGCAAAAAGGGGATCCGTAGCCATGAGATGAGGTAAGAAAGGTAGGACCTGAGCTGGGTCTTGTAGGATGGTTGAGACTTAATGTTATAGTAAAGGAAAAATAAGGTGGATTTGGTCACAATGGGTCTGATTTAGCACAGTAATAAACACCGGATGTCACAAAGAACTTGAACTTTATCCTGATACTTCTTAGCTAAGAAGTGCTCTAAAGGACACAGATCATCCCACAGCTAAATCTTGATAACAACTCATCTTGGGGTTCCCCTCAGCAATACCCTCCGCAGATCTGCCCCTTCCAGAGGTTCATCGCTTGTTCCTGCCCACCCACCAAAGCTTAAGAGTTATTATATCTTCAGAGAATAGTGGATAGAACGTTTGTTCATTTTTACAATTTTTCATTATGGTAAGTTTTGTATGGTGAAAAACATACACAAAAGTTGAGAAAATGTTTAGTGAACCTTTACATACAATCATCACTCACCTTTAATACTTAGTAACACGTGGTCCATCTTCTTTCACCTAGAACCCAAGCCCCTCCAAAAGCAACGAAACCCTGGATTGCTTTAAAGAAAATTCTAGATACAATATCATTGTATTTATAAACAATTCTGTACATGTTTATGGATTCTTTTTTAAAAATTTCATCACTACATAATGATGGTAGGCAGTTCAGTGCATAAATATAAAAGAACTTAAAAATACAACCATAGTATCATTATCATAAAAAGACAATGTCATCAAATCCAGTCACTGTTCAGATTTTCCTGATCAACTCAGAGCTTTAAAAATGTTTTTATTTTTTGGTTTTAGAGAGAGAAGAAAGGCGAGTGAGAGAGAAACATCAGTTTGTTGTTCCACTTCTTTACACACCCACTGGTTGTCTCTCGTATGTGCCCTGACTAGGGTATCAGCACAACACAACGCTCTAACCAACTGAACTACCCAGCCAGGGCCAATCCACTCATCACCTTAAAGCCTATAAAATTTAGGCTTTTAAAATATAAAATTTAAAATTTAAAATATAAAATATAAAATTTATATTTTATATAAATATAAAATTTAAAATATAAAATTTAAAACATTAAAAAGCTCTTAAAATTTAATTACAATATTATTGTCTCACCTGAAAGTTAACAGTTCCTTAATATAATATTGTCTAATTTGTTATGCCATCCTTATTTATTAATATCATCTAATAACTGCTTAATGTTCAAATTTCCCTAATTATTCCCCAAATATCTCATATGTAGTGGGTTTGTTTGAATCAGGATCCAGAGGAGGTTTACAAATTGCATTTGGTAGAAGTCTCTTTTTAAGTTTAATGGTTTCTTTTTTTTTTTCTTTTTTCTTGCCATTTATTTGTGGAAGAAATGGGGTCATTTGTCCTGGAAAATTTCCCATATTCTGGACTTGGCTGATTGCTCTTCCATATCATTTAACATGTTCCTCTCTTCTCTGTGTTTCTTATCATGTGGAACTTAGATGTAGTGGCCTGTTCTGATTCAGGGTCTTTTTTCAAATTGGCTTCACAGGTGATACCGAGTAAATTTTGACTAGGTATTCTAACTGTTCCTGATTTAATATTCTAATATTATGATCTTGGAATGTGTCTGTGCTGGGGGTGTGGGGGAGAGAAGAGGTGAGAAATAATTCCTTTACTGCTATGATTAAACTCAATAAGGAGAGGGATCGAATAGAAAGCTGAACAAAAGGAAATATAAATTGAGAAGCAAAACTAGTGCTCCACTTACGAATTTAAGTCTAACAATATACTCCCAAGGGATCAAGTATTCTGGGGTGTGTGTGCGTGTGTGTGTTTTAAGGTTTAATAATACCTAGTTTTCCCCTGGCTGGTGTGGCTCCGTGGATTGAGTGCTGGCCTGTGAACGGAAAGATCGCTGGTTCGATTCCCAGTCAGGGCATATGCCTGGGTTCCTGGCCAGGTCCCCGGTTAGGGGACGTGTGAGAGGCAACTGACGTATCTCTCACACAGCAATGATTGTCTTCCTCTCTTTATCCCACCCTTCCCCTCTCTGTAAAAATAAATAAATAGCATCTTAAAAAAATAATAGTAATCCCAAGTTCTAAAAGTGCCCTATATATAGCAGCCTTTAAAAACAAGGTCATGGGGTGGTGAACATATAATATACAGGTGATGTATTATGGAATTGTACACCTGAAACCTACATAATTTTATTACCCAACATCACCCCAATAAATTCAATAAAAAAGAAAAAATAAACCAGTGATGTTTTAAAAAGCTAAAAAACAAAAACAAACTCATAGTGCATTTTTTATGTAATGCAAAATTTTATATTAAGAAAATACACACATCTCATTATAATATATTACAAAAGAGAAAAATATAACATCATTATGAAGTTTAGACTGGTTTTTGGAACCACCCATAACATGTGTATCTTATATAATATATTCGATACAAAACATTTCCTTTAAACCAGCATTCCCATGAGCAATTACTGCAAGAGTATTTCCACTCTGTAAATTAAACACAAAAGTGAGAAAGGCTAGGCAGTGACTTCTGCAACATGTGGTTTCCTTGATGACAATAATTAATGTTTGGGATGTTGTCGAAGGGAACACAATATCAATTGCAAAAATAAGGTTTTAATTTCAGTTCACTTGAAAGGTCATTAGGCAAAATATAATTTATTAAATTATTAGGTAGAAATTTTACTTTGTCAAATATTTAGCTAAAATAGGTCTCAGAAATTCATTCCACACATGCCCATTACTACTTTCTAACTGTTCTCACCTTTTAATGGAAGAAGTCATATACATACATATGATTCAATAGATAGCATTTAAAATATATCTTACAATTCACATTCACATGGATGGGGGCAGATTCTTAAAACCGACTTGCCCAGAAATGATGACAGTTTGTGGTTCTGTGAAGATGACCGAAGCAAAAGATGTTAGTGAGCTGGCTGCTGAGAATCTGTTGTAATTTATCGTATTCAAGAACAAATCCTTTATGTTTATATCCCATACTCAAAGTGCTGAAGGCTAATGAATCAAATAGGTTTATATTTGAATTATCGGTGGGAACAAAGTAAAAAAAACAAATGACCGGGTAAAATGCATTAAGAAGGACCCAAGACTAATCTTACAAGAACAGGTGGAGGTTTTCATCTGAATTAATGATTCCTGCAGATGAGGTACTTGGGATCCAGATAAAATCACCTGTCTCAGGGGCCCCTCTTCCCCAGAGAGGCTGAGGCGCACAGCCTGTGCTCTGCCTCTCACCAGCTGGGAGCAAGGGGGGCGGGGGGCGGCGCAAGGGGTTTAGCCTCTGGCCTGGAGCCCTTGCTTGCTCTAACCCAGCAGTGGGGGAGGGGGTGACAGAGGTGACCGTGAAGATCAATTGTAATGATGCATGTAGGAAACTTAGAACAATGCCTGGCACAGAGTAGGTGCTATCCATAAAGTCTATTTGTCATTATTTGCTAGCTATACATACCTAACATGATGATATTTCAGTGATTATATAGGAATCAATGATTTGCTAGAACATACACTTAAAATTAGGAAAAGAAAAACAATTTTTCTAGAAAATACTGAAAACTGGGGAATAGATTTCCCCCTAGTGTTAAGACTTTAAAAAGTGCACTGAATGTAGGGATAACTTCCCAAACAACAAAGTGGCAAGTAAGTTTTTATTTTGGAAAAAAAACAAGATTAAATAGTCATATGAAAAGTTTATTGGCAAAAATCTGTTACAGATACTGTACAAAGCATCCAAAAGTCATTTACCTTAATTTGTATTATTTTACGCAACTGAACTGTGAACATTTCCGTATCATACCCCGACTTTTCTCTTTCAGAGGTACAATTTTCCTTGTCCAAGAAAGAAAAATAATTATTGCCTTAAAGTGTAATCACTAGTTTATCTCAGTAACTCCTGGCAAGGATTAAGGGAGCTAGGCAATAAAAGTTATGACTTAATTAGGCCCAGCTGAATTGACTTTTTCTTTGCTTGCACAGACACATCCTGACTTCAGATGACGAGGAAGTTTTCTGCAGTTGAATTATCTTGAATATTTTAAATACTAAGGACGTTACTTTATGTAGCTTGTCTGTAGAGGATTTTTCATTCTAACATTTAGATGCCCATCAAAGTGCAAATCTCAAATCGGTTGAGAGCCAAAGCAGACAATGAATCTACTCCATTTCCCATGAAGTCACGATGTGCCTGCACCTGAACACAGGTGATCTTGTCTGGGAAGGAAATGTGACCTTCGTTCTGTTTCATTCTTTGGGTCAGTCCTTTTAAACGGAGGCCCAGGAGAGAGCTTTGAGATTTACATTAATGTTCTCAAGTATTATGCATGCTCTACAGAGCTGACTGCACTTTGGTGAATTCAACAGAACACTGTTGCTGTTCAACTGCATGAAGAAATTATCTCTGAGGGATACTGAATGGGTTTAGGAAATAGGCTGGAGGAGCATTTGGATGAAGTACTTTTTCCAAGGCAAATCCTTTCCTAATCCCCTACCATCCCCGTTGGGCTTTCTTAGTTATCTGAGAGAAGTAAATAAATGCTCCACACCCCTTAATGATTACTATGCTTTGGTGTTAATTTGTTAGCTAATCCTTTGCAAAAAAGAATGTAGAATTTTATTTCTCCAGAGGCTGACAATTTAAAGAAAAGACAAAGGATAGGGTTAAGTCATATCAAGAGTCAACCAAGAACAGAGAAGCAAATATCTATTTGATAGCTAATCTTTTATAAACGAAAACTGGCTGTTGGGTTTTACTTGATAAATACATTTAAAATCAATAATTTAGAATTGAAGAGTATTCTAGTCGTGCACTTTCAGAAAAATTTGCTTTAAAGTTCTGTATTAATTTTTGTTGTTGTAAACATCTGTTGAAAACTGTACATATCAAAAATAGATGGAGCCAGTTCTTTGTGAGAACATTTCAGTTCTCTCTCTTCATAGACAGTACATACCCCATGAGCACTGAACTTAAACTGCACACCACTGGGTACTCTGAAGCAACGCCATTCCGTGTGTTCTCTGTACCAGCAGCGTGGGCATCACCTGGGAGCTTGTCAAAAATGCCGAATCTCAGGCTCCACCCAGACCCTCTGCATCAGCAGGAGGCACAGGTAGCTCTCCACGTGATTCAGATACCTGCTTTAAAGCAGCGTTTGGGAGAGTCGGGGAAGTGGGTGCTGAGAAGACTCCTGCTAGCGCTCTGCCGCAGGCGGTCCAGGGGGCCTGGATGAAGGGGGCAGAGGCCTCCGCATTTTAAAGGAGGTTCGTGGTGATTTTGAGGCAAACTTCTGGTAAAAATCCATTCTTCAGAAAGGCTTTAGCCAAAATCTTCAACACTTTTCCCCTTATTGTCAATATACCAAAATAAATAAAATCATTATTTATCCAACTTGTCTTACACCACAGGTGTTTGTACCAGGTTAGAAAAACAGGTAGTCTCACTTTTCCCTAAGAAATGATTTCTGACAGACTAATCTGCAACATTTCTTTGTTCAAAAGAATTAAAATGACTCTCCATTCCTGCTTTTCAAAATAAATTACCTTGCTAGGTAAACATTTCCATAGAAATTCAAATGTGTCCATTTCTTTTCCAATTTGGTGCATTATCCCCCCTCCCCGGCCCCCCCCCCCGCCCACCGTCTACCACCATACTAATTCCTTCCTGTATTCTTAGCTTTAATATTATTTTCCTTTCACTTACCTACATTCATTGTTACTTGTTAAAATACTGGTTGGTAAATAAGACAGAATGAGAGTAAGTAGCTTTTAATATATATGCATATAATCTTTCTCTTATTCAAATAAGCTATATGGTATTTGACCTTGTTTTTTTCCTTGAAATATTTATGATTTCCATGAGAACCGTACTAGACACGTTAATAAGCAAACATCTTGTAAAATTATGAAGTAAAATTCAGCATATGTCCCAACCATCAATAAGCATCAAGCCAAAATCAGGTTTGTAGTTATCATACTATTATTACTTGTAACGTTAAACTAAAATCAAGATTTCAGAGAATATTTTTGGGAGTAATTGTGTTTTGACAAAGGCAATATGAAACACATAAACCTTTCATATTTAATTAAAAGAAACAAATTGTGACCTAGCTGCTTACTTTATGAAATAGATTTATGTAACAGACTTCTGACTTTACTCATCTGTTAAATGAATTAACCAATAGCGTTTTCCCACACTCTGAATGGCAATGCCATTTTGAGCATTTTTTTAAAAAGATTGTACTTATTTATTTTGAGAGAGTGGGGAAGGGAGGGAGAAAGAGAGGGAGAGAAACATCCACGTGCAAGAGATACATCAATTGTTTGCCTCTCACAGGTTCGTACTGGGGACCTGACCCACAACCCAGGCATTTGCCCTGACTGGGAATCGAACCAGCAACCTTTCGGTTCATAGGCTGGCACTTAATCCACTGAGCCACACCAGCCAGGACCATTTTGAGCATTCTTAAAAGGCTGAATTATACTAAAAAATATTGTGACTTATTTTCTGCCTATAGGTAGAAGAAAAGATGAAACTAAAAACAGAGCCCCACTATTTTCCCTACAGAATATTCTATCTAACATATCAAGGACTGTGGAGAGAAATGTCAGGTAATGTGCATGCTGATATGTAGCTGTGAATAATTTTTTTGCAGTTAGCATTTAAAAATGTTATTCCCTCAAAGCAACTAAGTTAGGCATATATAGAGAGATAGTACTACTTCTCAAAATGATTTTGGATCTTCCTTTAGAACTCTCCATATGGAAGCCACATAAAAAACTGGTTTCACTAACCAGTTACCACCCATTTTACTGGGATGAAAAATGGCACGAAAATGGACTAACAAAAAAGATCTGAATATGTTATTCATCCCCATTTAGCTCTAAATTAATTTGGGTGGTTTCAAAAAATTAAATCTGTCTTTAATGGAGAAAGAATTGTCACTAATGATACTCAAAGGAATGTCCTGTAGGACTATCCCCAAATGATCTCAAGTATTGGAGCATCACCATTGGAATCAGGGTACGACCTCTTCACTTAACTATGACTCAGATGTGAAACAATCGCTAACGTCTTAAAAGTCATATGACATCAGTCATAAGTTATGCATTAGGCATCCTATACCCCCTCCTCAGAATCATCTAGAAAATAAGAAGATAAAAATATGTGTTTCTCCTAATAAACAAAGCTAAATTTCTACTTGGGCAATAAAAAGTATAACCAAAGCAATTAAATTTAAGTTATTACCTTTATTAAATAAAAAAGTTACACTGATTTTTATACACTGTCGAAATGATATTATTTAATTCATCTAAAGGCAGCAGGAGTTCCCATTTCTCTCTCACAATGCCGTAGTTAAGCCTTAATTCAGTCTAACAAATAAATAATAGGGTAGATTTTTCATTATTTCTCTGGATCTTTACACCAGAAAGGAATTTCAGGGCATGAAGAACAAACAAAAGAACATTTTCGATAGACAATTTGTCCTTAGAATTTGGTTAGATTTGGCTTTTTCTCAAAGTTCTCTGCTCTTCTCCACAGAAGTTCGTACTTTGGTAGCCCTAGAAGGATGGGGTGAGAGGTTATTGCCGACAACAGTAAAGAGCGAACGTTTTGGCAAGTGTGAACAAGAGCACAGGTGAAGACATCTGCAAATACATTTGTAACATCCCTTTCACGTGGTACGAGCTACAAATCGGAATGCAAGCATTGTGACTATCTGACAGCAGGGTGCTGGTGGGCGCTAACAATGTGCTCAACACATCCGCCCCCTACAGAAGATTCATGGGGGAAAAACAAGTCAAACAAAGCAGTGGGGGAGAATAAAACACAGAAAAAACCCCACACATTTGAGAACATTATATTTTTGTCTGAAAAAAGGGGTTTCCTGAAGCCTGGACAGTATTTATGGGTGGCCGCTTCTATTCGGCTAGTGGGGGAGGGCTTGCCGAGGACGGCCATTCGTACACGTCGGGCAGCATGGAGTCGTATTCACTTCGCCATATTCTCTCTCTAACGTACTTGGCCTTGTCCTCGGGTTCTGGGTATCGGAAGGCCATTTTGTTAGCATACAGGTATTCTGTAACCTGAAAAGGAAATAAGATTACTGGGTGGACTCTGAGCATTAACCTATTTGAGAGAAAAAGGACTATTAAAACACAGATAAATGAACTTAAAAGAACGGCATTTTTCTTTTTTCACAATAAAACATGACATTACTCTGACTCATTTCAAACCATGTGGAGACGATCAAAAGTTTTTAAAAGATGAAGTAAAGGTCATCTGCTATCTTACTGTAAGTTTGACGTGTTTAAAGTCACCTCCTCACCCTGAATTACTGGCACTGCCTTAACAGTCCAATCCAACAACACTGTTAAGCTACACTGTGTCGGTCAAGTGCACCCACTTGGATGACGTGTCCCGCCCATGTCCCTTCTCCCCAGGGTCCTGCTGAAACCGTGTGTAGGAGTCTACTTAATTGCAGCTCACTGGAATGGAGTGAAAACCTAACCCAAGTGCGCCTGATGTTTTTGCTCTCGAATTAGGAGAAAGAGACATAGAAACTATCGTAGATCAAGTCTGGACACTAGAACTACAGGGTCGCAGAAAGGCAGGCCTGACACCCACGCACGGCAGCTCCCCACCATCCCTGAGCGCCGGGCACGTTCCGTGTGCTTCACAGGAACCCAGCGACGTAAGTGCTATTATTATTCTTCCACTGTACATGAGGGCACCAAAGTATAAGGAGTTTAAGCAACTTGCCAAAGGTATTATAGTTACGTGGGCTGTGTTTTCAACCCAAAACATTCTGAATTTAGATCCTGGACTCTAAGCAGTTAAGCTAGGCCATTTCCCACGTAAATGAATTTCTGATCTTTGCGACCAAGCTGCAGACCACGGCAGCTGGTGAGCGCAAACCCACTGAGCCTCCGTTTTAGCGTAAGATGAGGTGGAAGGAACAGGCTCCTCACAGGGTAGCACGGCGCTTGTCTGTCATCCAGTACGCCCCCGTTATGACTTTATTTTAACTTTAAAGGTGTAGCCACACATTGTAGAGACATCCAAACAAGCATGTCTTTCTCCTCCTCCTCCTCCTCCTCCTCCAATTCCCATTCCAAATGGTGACCACTATTAAAGTTTATTTCAGCTTCCTAAAAGAAAAACTTAACCAAAAAATGGTGGTTATTAAAAATAACCCTTGGTCCCAGGAGCTCAGGGTCACTGAATTTTGTGATGGGAAATGGTTCAGTTATTTTCTAGACTACTGCTGGGAACATACTTGCATCCACCAGAAAGACTGGAGGCAGGCACGGGCTCAGAGCTCTCCTTGGTGATGCGGGCGAGCAGGAGGTGACTGGCAGCTCTCAGAAAATGCCCAGTGGCTGTGGGTTGGGGTTGGGGGCGCGGATACAAAGCACTGCTTACTCTCCTGATTCCTGGCTCTTAGGAAGGAAAGCCTTGAACCAATGGAGAAGGACTCTCTACCCTGGGACAGGGGAACAGACGTGATCCTGGGGCTCTGCGCCTATCCCAGCCCCGAACACCCATCTCCTTCCTCATGCAGTACCTTTCATCTGGACACACCAGCAAACCTCTGAATGGACTGGTATCTTCTAAACTCTGTCATGCCTGTAATATCGCTCTTAAGTCCTAAAGTTGAACTCCACTCATGCTAGATCTGGGCTCTAAAATCTTCGGTTGTTTTGCAACAGTAAGGTATTCAGTCAGACTCTGAAGTCTGGCATTTGGGTGTTTACACAAGTTTAAGATAACATTCAGATCTTATCTGAGGCCATTTTCCTACCTATACTGTAAGACTCCAATTCGACTGGTTTGGTTACTATTTCCTAAATATATCATCCTTTACTCCATCCCAGTCTTTGCTTAGTTTATAAGTATCAAATTAAGAGTCAAAGGGGTAAAATCTTATGGTCATCGGTGTAAAAGCTGAAAATGCAGTTGATGAATTTATCTAATCCTAATGTTTAAGAAAATCTTAGTAAACTAGAGATAAAAGCTTACTTCTTTAAAAAGATTAAAAAATGTTTATTGCCCTGGCTGGTGTGGCTCAGTGTGCCAGCCTGCAGACTGAAAGGTTGCCGGTTCAATTCCCAGTCAGGGCTTATGCCTGAGGTGTGAGCCAGCTCCCCAGTTGGGGGCATACAAGAGGTAACCAACTGAAGTTTCTCTTGTACACCAATGTTTCTCTCACTCTCCTCTCTCCTTTCCCCTCTCTCTAAAAATAAACATGTAAAGTATTTAAAAAATATTTATTCAATGAGAACTAGCATCACATATGATATTAAGGAATACCCATATCAACCCAATTGCTTAAAACTGCTCAAGTATTAACTAATTTAGCAAGACAGGGGAAGAAAAGAGCTATACATATTTTTAAACTGATTTTATTTTTAAGAGAGAGAAAGAAACATCAATCTGTTATTCCACTTACTGATGCATTCATTGGTTGATTCTTATGTGTGGCCTGACCGGCGACTGAACTTGCATCCCTGGTGTATCGGGATGATGCTCCAACCAACTGAGCTACTCGGCCAGGGCAAGTTATATGTATTTTTTTTAAACAAGAAATTATTTGCAGATAGTTCAAAACTCAACAATTCCAAAAAATAACTGAGAAACCATTAAAAGAGTTGAGATTGTTCAACAAAGAAACTAGTTATCAGGTAAGTTTATAAAAATTAATACCTTCCCTATATATCAGAAATGACCAGTGAGGTCATGAATATATATGATAACCCCAAATTTTATTTTTTAAGAGACTTTATTTATTTATTTATTTTTTAGAGAGAGGGGAAGGGAAGGAGAAAGAGAGGGAGAGAAATATCAATGTATGGTTGCCTCTTGAGCGCCCCCAAACTGGGGACCTAGTCCATAACCAGGCATGTACCCTGACTGGGAATCAAACCAGCAACCCTTTGGTTCTCAGGCTAGCATTCAATCCACTGAGCCAAACCGGCCAGGGCCAAGAATAACAAAGAAATAACAAAGAAGTTTTACATATCTAGGAAAATAAGTAATGAGACATGCTGCATTTAGATGAAGAAAACAGCAGAATTATACTGAAAGACTTAAACCCACAAAAACACTAAGTAGAGAGAGGTACTGAGTGGGAGAGAGTCAATACTGAAAGACTCGATTTCACCTATTTGATTCATACGACCTACTTTTATACATAATTGCAGGACTTTCTAATTGAAAAAACTGAAAAACCGTAATGATGGAAAACACATAGTATCAAATAATACACTTTATACATATTACCATAATAATTCAAACAGTACCTAATGATAGACAAACACAGTCAAGAACAGACTCCCAGTAACAGATTCAAAGACGTTATGCTCATACGCATAAAAGGAATGTATTCTCAATCAACCGGTGGTGAGGCAACTGGTTAAGTACTCAGGAAGTTTCTCTGTCTCACATCATACTCTAAAGTAAATCTCAGAGGGCTTAAAAAGTTGTATGTTATGAGAAGATGCAGGTAGATATTTATATAATTTTGGAGTGGGAGAAGGCATTAACATTCATAAAAGGTGAGAAACAACCCATAAAATTGACAGACAATTTCATGAAAGAATATTTGAAAAAAATGCCACATCAAACAATTCCAAGAGTTAAAGTAATTGACAAACAGGGCAATACTTCCACCATGGCAAACAGAAGAATCATTTCTCTTAATAAAGAGCTCTTATAAATCAGTATTAGAAAGTAGAAAGGCAGCCCTAGCTACTGTGGCTCAGTTGGTTGGAGCACTGTCCTGTAGACCAAAAGGTCATGAGTTCGATTCCTGGTCAGGACACATACTCCGGTTGTGAGTTTGATCCCCAGTTGGGACACATACAAGAAGGCAACCAATCAGTGTTTCTCACATTGCCATCTCTCTCTCTCTCTCTCTCTCATCAAAAAGCAATGGAAACAAATGTTTTTGGGTAAGAATAAAAAATAATAATAAAAGAAAGTAGAAAGACATATAAAAACAAGCAAAGGTCATGAATAGGCTATTCATGGAAGAAATATAATTGTTCAATAAACACAAAATATCTCCAATGTTATAATAAAATGAGTATTTTAAATAAAAATCAGATTCATTTTTCGCCTATTAAATACATAAGATTTTCCCTGGCTGGTGTGGCTCAGTGGACTGAGCACGAGTCTGTGAACCAAAGGGTCGCCAGTTCAATTCCCAGCCAAGACGTATGCCTGGGTTGCAGGCCAGGTCCCCAGGTGGGGGTGTGTGAGAGGCAATCAATCTATGTTTCTCTTGCATGTCCATGTTTCTCTCCCTCTCTTTCTCCCTCCTTTCCCCTCTCTCTAAAAATAAACACAATCTTTTAAAAAATACAATATTTTAAAAATAATAATTCTTAAGTATTGGCAAAGTGTGGGGAAAACAAATACACTCATATCAAACAGGTACAATGTAAGTCAATACTTTTTTCCAGAGAAATATTTGGCAATATATATCAGCAGTCTTAGCATGTTAATAACTGTTGTCCTTATGATTAGCAATTTATCTTAAGGAAAAACAATCACAAATGCACATGAAGTCTTATGTATGGATGTCCACTACGATAAATCATTTCTACCAAAATGAAAAACACCTAAATGTCCAAACAGAAATGGTTAAACTAATTATGATGTAATGAGAATTACAAGCAGCATTCATGATCACACATGAGAATTACTATTGATTTATGTGGGAAAAGGCTTACAACACAGTAAGTGGAAAAAAGTGCAGTGAGAAACCAGTTACAAAAACAAGTACAGGTGATGGGCCCGTGTGCACTCACTGTATGTGTTTATGAAGGAAAAAGACTAGAAGGCAACAAGCCCAAAATAATGATGGGGCTATATTTTGGTAGAATATGGGTGGCCTAAAATTTCTTCTTTGCAACCTTAGTGTTTCAAATTTTTCTCTAATAAGCTTGTGTTACATCAGAAAACGCCATGAGAACGTACATGAAGAGGTATAAGCTATTACTTACTTTAATAGCAATGTTAATAGAAACTTTCTGAATATTAGCAAGAGGTGGGTAAAGTCTCCCTTGAGCCAGCTCTTCATCCGTCAGTTGATTCGTCAGTGCCTAAAGAGAAACACAGCACTTCCGTTTGTTCATGTAACACAGGATAATGAAGACGTTATGAAACGGAAAAGGGCTGGGGGAGCAGAGAACAATACAGGTAATATAATTCTCCTCCTTCTAGCAGGAATGCACTTATACCACTGCAGAAATTAATACTGTTCTCACCACCAGACAATGAAAAAATAACCACATTTAATGACGTCCTGACATTTGACTTAACTTACAGAGTTTGGCATAATTATAACAGTTCCCATGATAATGGACATCAACATTTGTATTAAAGTGAGTTATTCAAAACTTGTGTTGCCAAGTTTGGAGCTCCAATTACTCAAATAAATCAGTAATTGTCATTAAGAGCTCACAAGGAGTTGTACTTTACCTATGCTGTCACAATGTTGCCGTCCCATACATGTAATATAGGTACAGTAGATGTGTTGCAAACATGAAAGGATTCATAGGTTACCATCAAACATTTGAAAAACCATGATAAAAAATTTTATGCAAAAGTAGACGGGCAAATCAAAAAAGCAATGGATGAGTCACTTCCTTTCCATTCATAAGGCAGATTTAACCCATTCTCTTTTTCTTTCTGCTTTTAATCTTTATAATTCATCTTTTATAAAATAACCAAACAATATTTAAAACATTTACCTTTGCAGCTTCTAGGAAAACATGGTCACTAATATGCCGGGTGTTGCAGAGAATAACAGCTAAAGCCACACCTAGAATACATTTTAAACAGTTTATTTAGCAAGTTAACTTTTCAAATTGTGAAAGGAGCGGAATAAATTCCCAGACTGAAAGCAAGTCACCGGTAACTCCCCCTTACCCCAAACACTACCCCGCTAAAATGCAAAGCAGCCAAGAAAAAACAGAAGTGTTGTATAAAAGTTATCAACTGCCAATTTCCTTATTAGTCAAATATGCTATAAAAAATGGCTGTGTTAAATCGGCAAAGTATTTTTTCCATGCCCTTATGCCTTTGTGCCAAAGAAAGGTTGTTGGATAGAACAGATCAATTTGAACACTATCAAGTTCTAGAAAGAGACTGTCAGTGATGGAACAGTTTCTATCACAGATGATAGGTCTCAGGAGACCAGCAGGGTAGAACTCTACACAACCACAACTGCATGGAAGGAAGGAGAAAAGCTGACATACAAAAGCACTCAGATATTCGCAGGCAAGAATCTTTTTGAACTGCGATTACAGCACGCTTACCCGGTGACAGCTACACACGCAGTGAGTCTATCTGTCCTAGAACCTGAACGAGAGCCTGCTGGCAGCTACTCCAGGAGAGGCCAGCGAGGAGGAAGACGTAAGCACAGGGGGAACTTGTGTCATCCCTGCTTTACTCAACAGAGTCTTTCACTAAAACAAGCAACTAAGAATCACCAGAAATTTATGGAAAATAAACACCACGAAGGAAGAAATACTGCAAAGAATCTTAACTCTTAGACATTTGAAAGAATACTGCAACTTTTTAAAAAGATAAAAGCTTTTATTAAAAAGAGTGATTCTAGGATGAAAAGGGTGTTGGGAATTTAAAAAATTGCTGGACTGAATTGAGGACATGATATTAAGCAATTCTTATTAATTTCCTTTGATATGAAACCACTAATATGGTTATGTTTAATAAAAATTACTTTTATAAAGCTACATACTGAAGTAGGTTTGAATGAAATTATGTGATGTCTCTGACCTGCTTTAAAACAACCCAGTGAAGGTCAAGTATGGGAGATATGACAGGCTACCTGTTGAAAACTGCTAAAAAGTGGGACATGAGAACATGGGACTTCATCCCTCCCTCTGATTTTGTATATGATTAATATTTTCCATAATAAAAGGAAAAAAACTGAAACAAAACACACCTAGAGGTGCTAGAAAACTGAACAGATACAGATGAGTAAATGAATACTACAGAAATCCCCCGTATTAAGTGATAAAACAGGCAGAGGGGAAGGCGTGAAATGAAATTTACAAGTCGAGGACAATGGAGGGATGGGACCCCAGTCTAACACATGTTCCACATGGAAAACACAGAAACAATGGAAGAAATGAGGGGGGATAAAAGTTTGAAAGAATCCTTTGGAGGAGAAGACAGCGTAAACTGGCCCGCCCACAGACACGCACGATAACTGGCAAGAAGCCCAAACCGGAATGCATCCCCATGAACCTTTCAGAAATTTAAAGAGAGACAGAAGTTTTCAACATTACAGGGAGATAAAGCTGGTACGTATAAAAGAATGAGAATCTCACTGATACCAGATTTCTCATTAGCAATACTGGCCACTAAAGGTGGAAGGAGGAAATGCTTTTAAAAGTCTGCAGAAAATGACTGTGAAGCTACATCTCTCTCTCTACCCAACGAACAGGACAAAATAAAGATATTTTCAGAGAAGTGAAAACTCACAAAATTTTTTCCATGCTTTTATAAAAAAACTTTTATATAAAGATGCATCCCAGAAAAAAAAAACCCAAAAGGAGACTAATTCGGAGAGAAATAGCATCAAGACAGAGAGAACAGTGCACACGTACAAAACAGAGAACGAGGAAGCGTGGGACCCGGGAATACTTTGTCGCGGAGTAGCACCCAGTAAAAAGGAAGCAAACTGGGAAGAAATGAAAGAATCCACCATATCTGACCCTTGAAAGATTAAGTATTAAAATTTTGTGATAGAGAATCCCATACTCTATAATATTTATCAAATTACACTCTGGTTTAGATGTGAATAAAATTTACATAATCATTGAATTTCAGAGCCAATCCACAGACGAACATGGAAGACAGCGTCACACAACACACAAGTCTAAAAAGCTCTCTACCATGAGCAGCACTAACTAACCAAAAGTGAGGGATGAAATGCGAAACACAGGTTTTTTGCATTTCCACTGTGGCAAGCTAAAGTTGTTCACAAAACCTCTTTGACTATGGTCCATAAAGATAAAGGTAGCTACTAGGAAAACTGAAAGCTGTGATGATACAAATTAGTGGTAGAGAGAGGAAGCCAAGTATGAGAACATCTGTGTGTACTGTTACTTGTGTTTCCTCACCAGCAGTGGTTACAGCTGAGAGCGGAGGTAAGGTGGTACCAAGGGGAAATAAGGAGGGTTCCAGCATTTTATGCCATTCTGTTTCTTCTGCATTTTTATGAGCCATGTACTACATTATTTCTATAATAAGAACAAGTTTAACAAACAATATGAATAAATTTTCAGGGGAAGCAGAGCAAGATGGGTTTGCTGAGTTCCTTGGGCTTCCCTGTACAGTGGTCATACCAGAATCCTATGAATACTCTGGTCCATTCTAACCTTAGGTTCTAAAGAATTTCACGAAGTACTTATGTGTCATCAATTACTACTCTGCAACATACATAACAGTGACATTTACCTGGAAAAATATACACGTTGTTTCCTTGACCTGGCGTGAAGAGCTGCCCATCACTCAGCTGCACCGGCCCAAACGGGCTGCCGCTGGCAAACAGACACCTTCCCTGTTAAGAAATAATGTCACCTCGATTTTGTTACTCTGCATGTTCTAAAACATGGGGGTTAACTTAAACAAGAATAAATCCTGTGGTAAAGTAGAGCAACATGTCGTTTGCAAACAGGAACAATTTATTATATAACACAATCACATCATAAAAATCCTTATTAGAATGAAGTATATTTTATGCAAGTTGAAAAAAATGTCCATTGATAATTGTTGAAAAGCCCTTTACTTCCATTTCCTTTAAAACAACTTTAAAATGTACACGGCCCGTGTGTAAGTATCTCTGAATGAAGTGGAAAGCATCCAACTTTAAACTGCTACTGTTCACTGGACATCTGCTGTCTTTGGCTTGGTACCAGGGGCCCTCTGAGTGTTAACTCGGTTCAGTGAGCCTGCATAAAACCTCAGGAGACCATCGCTACCTTGATTTCACTGATAAAATAAAATCAGAAAACTAAGGCTTAGCCACTTCCAAGTACTCTGTAAAAAGTCACACATTACAGCTGTAGCAGTCAAACTGGAATCTAGAGATTTAGAACTTCAAAGTCACGGTCTTTCTCTGTTATGCCACAATGCTCCCAAAGTAAGCCAGTTTAGACAAGAGGCATTGATACAACCATACTATCAATCCAAGAAAAAAAGGCATGCTGCCTTGTTAAAACAAAAACGTCTCCAAATGTGTTGTAATCATTGATTTAGGTAGTGTGTTCTATAATGGCATATAATAAATGTCACTGGCACTCTGTAGTTTGCAGAGAAGTCTATGCCTGTGAAAAGTATCTGAACACTATTTTATAAAACAAACTCCTTTATATAATTTCCCCCCAGTGAACTCCATCACCCCTGCCTTTCCCTGGCAAAAAGTAACATAAAGGTGAAGAAGAAAACAACAGTTCTCTAACAGGGTACCCCCTTACAATAATATGTAACATATAGACATCATGTTTAAACAGCTTCTTGGATTAAGTTAAGAGATGATTTACAAAAAAATCACCTGAACTATGTCCACATGGAAGGATGGACAAACTGCCATGGAAACTTGAATGTTCAACAGAATTGTCTAGCAATCTAAAATACAAATTATACCAAAAGTGTAATGCCTCAGTATCACCACTTGATATAGCAGGCCCTGGCATTCGTGCATTTAACACTCAAGAATTTGGCCCGTGGGATGACCTGAAGGTCCACAATGTACGGTAATTACAACTTTTACAGGACATGCTTTCAATTTCAAAATGATACAAGATTTAGGTGTTGAGGCAAGTTAGCTACATGCTTAGTGGTGGGCTTGGGGGACTAGTTTGGAGCAGCAACTATATTGTTTTCTACAGACAATTCTTATCATTCTCTCTTTTTTTAATCCTCACCTTAAGACTTTCTTTTTGTGTGTTTGTTTTTAGAGAGAGGAGAGAGAAAGAGAGAGAGGGAGAGAGAAGGAGAGAGAGGGAGAGAGAGGGAGAGAGGAAGACACTGATGTGAGAGAAAAACATCAACCGGTAGCCTTCTTGTACACGCCCCAACCAAAGATCGAACAGGCAACCTAGGCATGTGCCTTGACCAGGAATCGAACCTGCAACCTTTTGGTCTATAGGACAATGCTCCAACCAACTGAGCTACCTAGCCAGGGCTTACAACTTCTCTAGGCATAGCTCTACTTGTGACAAAAATTTTGTTTCTTTGAACATTAACATTAGTTCGTGGTTAATGCCATACATGTTACCACAACAATAATAATGTATATAATAATAAAGATTATGGTGGTACCATTAATTTTAATAGCTTCATAAAGTGAATTATTCAATATAGTACTTCATGGGAAAAGTGGTATGTCCCCATGATACCAGTAAATTGGGAGATTTAGAAAGATTTTGGGGATGTTCTCTAGAATGTCAATATTCTACAGCAGTTCATTTTCTCCAAGCTGTTGATTTTTGTTTTGTTTTGTTTTTGTCATAATGCACCTATTGCTTAGATGTGGCCAGATCTGAATGAAAACAGCATTCCCAATCCGAGGGCCGAGCTGGCCTGTCTGTCCTCTGGCCGCCGCGGCTCTCACAGAGCAGCGGGAGTGTCGGAGTGACACCATGACGTCTCCCCACTGAGAACAAGAGGAGGCTAAAAACGTAAGAGGGCACTGCCAATGCTCAAATACGTGTCATTATTTTATGTAACACTAAGACAGAAATTACATAAAACTAAGCTATGATGAAATGTTTTTTCAAAAATTTAATCTTTATTGTATTTTTCCCCATTACCATTTAGTCCCCTTATACTCCCTCCTCCAATGAAATGCTTTTTATAATTTTTAAGAGATAACACAATTTCAAAGTTATAAAAGCTGTGAAAAAAGTGTTCTTTCAAAGCAGTACATGAAACAGTACTCGTCTCCTTGGGGAGTTTTCATTCATTCCAATAATGTGTATCTAGTAAAACAATATTTATTCTTTCAAAAAATAAAATTCTTAAATGGCTGAACAATCTTCTAGTGACTTACTACTACTGCTCAAAACATTTAAAGTTTTTGTGTTTTGGAAATGCCAGAGTCGTGCTACGTTGAGTGTATTTATCCAATAGTCACTGTATAAGACCAAGATGTAATTGGGGGGTGGGGTGCGGGAGCAGTAACCAGTAGTCTTAAGTAGTAAAGACCAGTGAACAGGATGAGCCATCAAGTTCAAAGTAATACCATGCTTTGGTAAAAGGTAAGACTATACTAAAGAGACTGACTTTTATTTTAATATCTATATGCTGACTTTGAGGAAGATTTCAAAAGAAAAGATTTCAATACTGATTATAACTGTTGGAAACGAATATTTAAGAGATTTCATTTTGACTAACACAGGGTGGCGATAGAGAAGCAAAGAAATTTTGGGAGAAGAGGTGTCAAAATAAAATGTTTAACAGGGAGAAAAAGAGAATGCCGATTATCAGGTGCATGAATATTAAGTTCAGCAAGTTCTGAGGGCGAGTTCCACTTTGGCAAGTTCTTCTAGGTTGTTTCACACCAACTCTCCCTCTGGTAACAATGAGAAAAACTGAAAAAAAAAGTATTAAAAGTATTTTTCAAGGAAGTGGGAGTGCTACCAAGATAGTGAGAGTCTGGAGGTGGGAAACATTTAAGATCCAAAAGAAGTTAAAAGCAAGATGGGAAAGCACAGCATCTGAAGCCTTCCCCTTCAAGGTGACTACTGATTTTGAAAACAAAACCTGTGGCTGAGAGTCTAGGTGACAAAGCAACAAAGCTATCAGGAGTCTCACGAGGTCAGAGAGAGAAAAAGTAAAGGTCAGGGATGGCTGGGGATGAGGGGTGCCGATAAATACTAAAGGCTTTTGGCTCCTCCCCACAGGGGTGCGCATTGGGAGAAAGGGTAAACTGTGAAAACAGACTAGGCCTCCAGGACTGTGTCTGTCTGTCCGTCCGTCCGTCCGTCCGTCCGTCCGATGGGATTGGGAGGAGCTGTCCCTGACTTACAGCCCCCAGAGGAAAAGTTAGAGTCCCTCTGAAGGAAGATAATTTCATTCAGAGACTCAATTATTGCAACAATTCTTCATCTAGAACTCAATAAACAAAAAATAAAAATAAAACTAGGCTTACAAAAAGAGAACTGGGTAACTAAGAGAAAAAAAGAATGATGATACAAATGAACTGACGGAGAATTAGATATTTATTACTACCAGGCTTTAACTTTAATTATGATTCATATATTTAAGAAATTAAATGGCAAGATAGAAAATTTTAGCATGGAACTGTAAGTCAAACAAAAGGACCATATAAGTTTTAAAAGATTACTGTTAAAATTGTAAGGTATGATAATGATACTGTGGTTATGTTTTTTTAAAAATCCTTAACTTTTGAGAGATATAATATTTATAATGAAGTTATATGATGTCCGTGATCTGCTTCAAAATAATTTGGAGTGGGTACAATGTATAAGAAACAAAATTGTTGAATATTTGATTACTTTTGAAGCTAGGTGTTGGTATGAGTTAATTATACTATTCTCTCTACTTCTATATGCCTTTGAAATTTTCTATAAAAATTTTTTTAATAGGGCGGAGACAAAAACATTTATAACAATTTATTAATTATTCCCAGGGGCATTAGGTAACAATGATGACTACAGGATACCATTGTAAACAAGCCTTTAAAAATCACTTCCTAGAGCCACTTAAAGATCACCAACAGCCCTGGCTGGTGTAGCTCAGTGGCTTGAGCATGGGCCTGCAAACCAAAGTGTCACTGGTTCAATTCCTAGTCAGGGCACATGCCTGGGTTGTAGGCCAGGTTCCCAGTAGGGGGCGTGAGAGGCAACCACACACTGATGTTTCTCTCCCTCTCTGTCTCCTTCCCTTCCCCTCTCTCTAAAAATAAATAAATAAAGTCTTTAAAAAACAGATCACCAACAAGAAAAATACAGAAAGTGATTACATGGTAGAGATGACAAACATATTCTACAGAATAGTAGGAAAAAAGCCAACTGTCCTAATGGTCCATAAGCAGATACTTATAACTGGGATAGAACCCAACGAGCAGATGTGCCAAAGAATTGAAAAGAACTAAATCTTAAACAACTTGGATGAAATTAAAAATTTGTTCCAGACAGCTGTTAGATGATTAAAAAAAAAGAAAGAAAGAAAAAGGCTGTCATAAAGACAAACACTAATGAAGAAATAAGAGGATAAGAAGAATTATATCATGAAATGTGTGGGCAAGAAAGCAGTATTTGTAAATTGATTATTTCTCTAATATGCAATTTTAAGCCTGTCATTAAACAAATTACTATAAAAATAGTGAAATGCTAATTCTGCAAATGAAAAAATACAATAAAATTAAGAACCTAACCACAGATTAGCACAGCTAAAAAGAGAAAATGCAAACTGGGAGGTAAGTACAAAGAAGATCGCCAGACTGAGATGTATGAGCAAGCAGGGTGGGACACAGAGAAAACAGGGTGAGAGATGTATGGCGTAAGGCAAAGTCCAACATTCACATTATCGGATGGAGCGACACAAGAGGGGGGAGAATGTGGCCGGAGCAGAGAGATTGCCAAAGGAACACTTTCCCCCAAAGGACATCGGTCCACAGATCCAGAAGCTCTCCATCCTCAGGTGGAATACACACAAAGACAACCACGCCTAGGTCCATTGTACTAAACTGCTTAAACCCAAGATGAAATGATGTATCCAAAAAGAGCAGAAGTCAGAAAACAACGGAATATCTTCAAAGTGCTGAAATAAAGTATTTACCAGCGTTTACTTTTATGTGCACTGAAATAAGGCAAAATAGAGACCTTATCAAGAAAATTCATCAGACAAATACGAAGGAAAGCTCCGCTCGGAGGTTTTTTCGCTCAGTGATCCTAGACCGAGACACGGAAGTGCAGGGAAAGCAAATGGGAACAGAAAACATTAAAATACAGGTACATCCAAGCCCTGGCTGGCGTAGCTCAGTGGATTGAGCGCGGGCTGGGAACCAAAGTGTCGCAGGTTCGATTCCCAGCCAGGGTACATTCCTGGGTTGCAGGCCATAACCCCCAGCAACCGCACATTGATGTCTCTCTCTCTCTCTCTCTCTCTCTCTCTCTCTCTCTCTCTCTCTGTCTCTCTCTCTCGCTTCTCTCCCTAAAAATAAAAATAAATAAAAATCTTAAAAAAAAATACAGGTACATCCAAATAAATAATTTTTGTTTAAAATGGACAATTACAATGTACAACAACATCACAAAAGGGATGAAGGTGCTAAAAAAGAAATGAGGCGATCACTTTCTGAAATTGTTGTCAGCAATAATTAACATCGGAATCTGATGGTCCGTAGACACATGCTGTGATCTCCAGAGTAACCATGAACAGTTTGCAAGAATGTGTAACTAAGAGGCTAACAAAGGGAACTAACAGACACAACCAATTCATTCTGTTATCATTGATTAAGTACCTGTGTAAGGGTATACGCTTCTTCGGCCGTGCACTCAGCCTTTGCTGTAGGGTTACTTAATGCAAATATTATAGGCCTTTCGTTGATATCAGCCATGGCTTTGATTACACCAGGAGTGAACAGTCGGCCAGCTCCTGCAACTCCTGTGATAAATAAGAGGAAAACCAGCCAAGTTCATTAGGAGTAAAATACAGCAAGTCTTACCAACAACATTTCTACAATAGGTTTAACATAACAAAAGCACAGGTTAACTCCCATTACAAAGACAGATTTTGCATTGCTTGAGATAATGCTATCGGAAAAAACGATCTCAAATGGGAAAAGGCTAAGAGTCCCAAAACACCAGTTCAAAAGAACCCATGCACCCCTATGTTTGCAGCTGCACTATTCACGATAGCCAAGTGCTGAAAACAGCCTAAGTGCCCATCAGTAGATGAGTGGATCAAAAAACCAGTACAATCACACAATGGAGTACTACACAGCAGAGAGAAATAAAGAATTCCTACCTTTTGCGACAGCGTGGATGGAACTGGAGACTATTATGCTAAGTGTAAGCTAGCTGGTGAAAGACAAATGCCATATGATCTCACTTATAAGAGGAATCTAATCAACAAAATAAACTAACGAGCAAAACAGAAGCAGAGATATGGAACAGACTGACAGCAGCCAGAGAAGAGGGGGAGGCAGGTAATGGTGGGAAGAAAGGGAAGGGCCTGGTAAAAGAGCATGCATAAATGACCCATGGACATGGACAGCAGTGCGGGGACTGACCGTGACAGTGGGGTGGAGAGGCGGGGGGCTGGGCTGGGCCGAGGAGGGCAACAGGGGAAAATTGGGACAACTGTAATAGGACAACAATACAAAATAATAAAGATATGAAAAGGAACACAATAAAATACAGAGTTCTCACTTCAAATATTTATTGTCCACACTAGCTATAGTAAATTGTGAGAGAGAAAAAGTGTGAGACTACCTCCATCACTATGTGTAATTAAGACAGAGCTTGCTACAACATGGATGAACTTGAGGATATAATGCTAAGTAAAATGAACCAGTCACAGAAAGACCCACACTGGATAATTCCAATTACATGAAGTACCTAAAATAGTCAAGTTCATAGATACAGAAAGTGGAACGGGGGGCAGGGGCTGGAGTAAGGTGGCTGCTGTTTACCGGGGGTGCGGAGTTTCGGTTTTTCAAGATGAAAAGCGTTCTGGAGACGGCTGTACAACAGTGTGCACGCACCGAGCACCACTGAACCGTACATTCGGGAATCAGTAAGATGGCCAACTTTAAGTTAAGCATATTTTACAATGAAAAAGTCTTAAAAAGATGATGAAAAACTGGCAATTCAAATTGTGAAAATCTGTGGTCCACGTTACAAAATAATAGGAATTCAGAAGGACTGAATAGTAGGAATTCATCTTGACTAAAGCAATCCACTCTCTCTTTTTTTTTTTTTTCAGGGACTCCTGGGACTCCTCCACTCTCTTGATACAGTTCAATTTGCTGTCTTTCCTAAGCACCTACAATGCCTCAGACATTGTATCAGGCCATCAGGACATAAGAATGAGTACACCGCAGGCAGCTTCAGCTTAGCGTTGAGAGGAAAACAACAAAGTAAACAATCAGAAAACTGGTACCGCGCCTAGAGTGCAGCGTTAAAGGAAGCACAATGGCGTGCAGGAAGGAGACTTAACCCACGGTGGGAGTCTGGGGATGACTCAGTGACGCCTCCACAAAGCTCTGACCCAGTTCATCCAGCGAGAAGCCTGACATTCAACAGTCAAAATAATTCACTTTAATTCTGTTTTACATGTAACACAGAATAATACTGATCTGGCTGGAGACCAGTTTTAATGTTTGCTGTCACTCCTAGCTTTCTGAAATAGTCACAAACCTTCAGCAGTTTGCTCAGTATCTCCATGCCTGCTTTTCTTGTGTAAAAAAGGAATCTATACTCAGTGTTTCTCCACGTGGAGGTTCATAGACACATTCTTAGGAGTTCACAATTACATTCTTTCTTGTTGTTTCCTTGACCCTCCAGGGATGGAGTCAATGGACAGGTTCTCAGACTGGACAACCTTTAAGATTTCTTCTTGCTCTAAAGATTATGAGTTGTAATCAACGGAAAAACTGACATACTTTTCCTTGACGGTTTGTGACTGTTTTGCTATTTAGCATTCAATAGGGCTCCTACATAAAACAGATGAAATTAAAAGAAAAATTGTGCATTCAAACCTTACAGCTACACTGGAAATGAAATAGCTCCCCTTTTAAAGACTGTCCCATTTTCCGCCGTGAACTTACTGCCGTGTTGGCAGAGTCTCACGTCAGCTATGCAATGCCTGACTCAAAACGTACTCAAAGCTTTCAGCTTTGTTGCCAATGAAAACCCTTGACTCTGCATAGAATTCTCTGGGTACAGTGTGTCAAATGTGCTTGGTCTCTTTAGGATTTGACCCATCAGTCATACGAACTCTAAAAGCAAAACACGACCTATCCCACAGCTTCTCGCACTTAAAAACACCAACAACATGCATTAACTGAACTTTCTTTACACACTATAATCGAAAAGCTAGTGCAGAAAACATAAATGCTAAAAGCTAGGTAAAATCTATCACTTCATTTTTAATAACCCTGTCTGTAAGTTATGACTGGCAACATACAGTTAAGTAAGGTCAGCAACTTTACTTACCGATTATAGCTGAAGGTTTAAGTACATTCACTGCATCTTCAAAAGTATCAGGTAGGTTCTCAGGGGCCGAGTGAGCATATGGTTCCTGATGACTCTCTATTTTAGCTTTTCGCCCCTGAATTTTTACATAAAATACAGTATTTTTGGTAAATGCGTGTTGAGGATTAACTGATAAGACGTTATTATGAGTCACATATTGCTTCTACAATAGGAATGCATTTTCCTTTCCTTTTCTCTTCACCCCATACCTTCAAATCTACTTCCATTGTGTCCGTAAATCCAAACATGAAACATAAATCAAATCCTCTTACGGCCAGAAACTTCGTAATCCCTCTAAAAACGCTGTGAAGTCCTCCTACATTCAGTATGACAGAAAGTCCTACAATCCCTTTACTGGGCTTGACGCGTTTTGGAATTCAGAATTTTTCATATTTTAGAAATTATTATGGTAATAGATCACATATTACAAATAGTTCCCAACGGGTTCTCCACAACGGAAGCAAACTCATGAACAGTCACCCCAAGTGCACATGGTTAGACTGAAAACAGACTCTCCAGTTTGGTTAGCAGAGAAGCTGAGGTCAGTCAGATCTGTTACTGAGTAAGTTTCAGAAAACACTTTTGGATTTCAGAGCTTTTAGAATTTCTGAATTGTGCGTGTACTGCCAAGGGCTCAGCAACAAGAGAAACAGGGAATTCTGGTTCAGTATGGCTCAATGAAGAAACATGCTTTCCTCCCCAAATCTCAAGTCAAAAACCATAAAAAACAAATCCTTAGTACAAGAGAGGTACTGATGACCAATTAGAACAATGAAATATTTCTCAGCATATTAAATGCATAAACTAACCAGGCTGAGAAATCCATATTCTTATTTTGGCAAAAGAGAAGCTGTCCCCTGCAAAGGCGAATTTTTCCATCAGAGCTGCAGAGTAACCCCAGATAAAAACCAGCAGGGGCTGGGCAAAGCTGCACGCCACCATCGGCTGGCTGGGAAGGTAACTACAGGACTGAAATACAGCCTCACCAGATCGAGGTTCTCAAAACAACAGCGTCTCATGCTTGTCTGCAGGAGTCTCCAATACAGTGGGGTTCAACAGGAAGGTCTCAAAAAGCAGGGCAGTGTTTCGGGTCACCAGGAGAGACTGGAAGCCTAGAATCTATAGGCCAAGCTACTTACAGACTAAAAGGAAAATTCACTCTGAAATCTGCAGGTAAACGGGATTCTCACTAGCGCTAACCAATACTATGTTCATTGTAACCTGACCGATTACAAATATCGTAAAGAATCACAAAACATTTGTGAAAACCAACATCACAAAAAGAAACACCAAACTACTTGTGTACCAATAAAAATACACACCCTCCCAATGGCCTTCTGAAGTAGGTCTCACGGTCCCTGCGCCTTCTATACAAATACAGCAGTTACAGCTCGCCAAGAGGGAACTCGGCGGAAACGTGAAGAGCACAGGCTTCACGGGTACCTCGGAATCAATCCTACCTCCGTCACTTAGAAGCTGATCACCTTAGAAAAGTCACCTGACTGACCTTTTTCAACCTCAGTTTCCTCTTTTGTAAAATTCCATAGGGTTTTTGAGAAGTTTGATGAAATGACAAATGCAAAGTTTTAGCACAATGTCTGGTATGTTTTAAATAACTATTATTTTATATTATGTATAATTGAAGAACTCAAGATTTTTCACTCACACACTTTAACTTTTTCATTTTCTCTTTTGTGCTAACATTGCTACTAATTAGGAAGAAAAGATTTCAGAGCTGGAGCAAAGTACATTTGATCCAGAGATATAAATGACAAGTAACTGCCATAGAAGATATGCTTGCTCCGGAGATGTAAATGACAACTGCTGTATTATCACCTAACGCAAAAATGCAACAGCACCGTGGACAGGGATGGGTCCGGTTATGAAGCAGTTTACCTATGTTCTCTGTGTGAGAGGAGAAGCTGTAAGGCATTTCTTTTTTTTTTTTTTAAAGTATTGTTTTTGGGTTTTTGTTTTTTAAGATTTTATTTATTTATTTTTAGAGAGGGAAGGGAAGAAGATAGAGAGAGAGAAACATCTATGTGCGGTTGCTGGGGGTTATGGCCTGCAATCCAGGCATGTACCCTGGCTGGGAATTAAACCTGCGACACTTTGGTTCGCAGCCCACACTCAATCCACTGAACTATACCAGCCAGGGCTGCTGTAAGGCATTTCTTAAGGTAATAAAAAGGCAATCAGTGCTAGGGAGGCAGGCGTGTCCAAAGGACACTACATCAGTCTGAGATAGAAGCTCTTCATTATCCATGAAGGCTTTAAGGTTACGTGCCCTTTTCTGGGGAAAGTGTGCACAGATTTCTGTTAGATTCGTAAGAGCATTATGACTGCCAAGAGGATTATGATTGCCAAAGGGTTAACAATTTTTTGCTCAAATATCAGATGTCCTGGTAACAGGTGAATTACAATCTTCTGAGTTCCCACTGAAAACCCAATATTAGAAGGGTCAAGGACAATGTCATCTGCACGATTATTTGATCTCTGAAGAATCAAAGGTGGAAGCAAGAAAGAACAGGCTTGGTGCCAGCACAGAGATTATGATGTGAAGGTGAAGCAAGAGGCTTTCTGAAAGACAGAAGTTCGAGACTGCAAGATTTCTGTCAAGAATATATGGGAAGGTCCCCAGCTAGTACAATCTGGAGAGTCCACTGAGAGACCATTTAAAAAATTGATAATGTTTTCAAAATCAAACTGAAAACGTCGTTATGACAACGTTCTTTTCTGCGGAGGGCCAAGCAGGACAAGGCGTGACAAGGGAGCGGGACGCGGGCCTCGGGCCCGGCACCACTGCCCCAGGCCGCGGAGGGATGCCTGGCAGACTGTTGCAAGAAAAGAACGCCTTGGCTGCCTGCTATAGCACCGCCAAGGAGGAGCAGCACATGTTCTTAAAAAATACCATGTGCCTAGACTCACGGCTTGTCTTTCTCACGCTCTGCTTCAAAGCTGGCTCAATATGTCCAGCCTGACTTCACCAGTGAGCAGTCCCCTCCTCTGCACCCCAGAGAAGGCACTCCACCAGACCCCGCTTTGACACCATCTCTTTATTTCTCAATCCCCCAGCGCCTTCCCTCGGGACCTGACCTATCCCGCCGCGCCAGTCGCGGTGCTTTTCCTCTCCAAGGTTTAAACAGCTTACCTTAAATAATAAACCGAACTTGTCAACCATCCAAATTTTCTTTTTTGCCTCTTCTTCTGAGATGCCACTTTCTACCATAGCCATGACGATAAGATTGGCAATTCCAAGAGCAGCCTGTCCAACGGATCAAAGATTTAAAAAGTAAAGACTAGAGTATGTTGCAATGCTTGACTTACTTTACATGTTAATATTTGAGAAATATTTGGTTTATTCTTCCCTTACAAATCACACAAAAGTTGATTCTTTGTGATATTCTCTAAGCATATTTTAAACTACTTTACAGCAGAGGTCTTGAATTATAAGATCTCCCCACCTATCTCAACAAAATTAGAAGCTCATTATGCCCCATTTTGCAATTCTAAAGAAGAATGGGGGTTTTAAGTTCAAAAAGCTTATAAAAACTTACCTCTCCCGCACCAAGAAATAAGATTTTGTGTTCTGAAATTGATTTACCAATAACTTTTTGCGCTGCAAGAAGACCAGATAGCGCTACTGCAGCTGTCCCTACAAGAAACAGAAAGATTTCAAAAAGTAAGAAATGGTCACATAAAAAGGGTTTAAAAAGTAGAAGTCAAAAACTCTCAAGTTCTCTTTTTGCTTTACCTTGAATATCATCATTGAAGGTACAGTATTTTTCCCGATATTTTCTCAAGAACCTGAAGGCATTGTGATTTCCAAAGTCTTCAAACTGAATAAGTGTGTTCCGCCCATATCTAAAAAAATAGCAACATCTATAATGGCTGTGTTGAAAAGCTACTACTAAAAAGCTTTCCTGTCTAATATTCCTTATGATAGCATTAAAAAATACACTGGGAGTTCATTTAAGGCCACCTGGCAATTTTTAGAGTCTGTGAAAGACTAAATTCAAAATGTAGAAATCTACTTCTCATTTCAAAAATTTTGGGGGTGCTTAAAATAAATGTATATTTATTCTTTTTCAGACCCATGGTGGGTCTGTGAATATCAGACCCACCATCAGACCCACCATGGTACCACCGCATAAACTATTTCCACGTGCCTAGGAGGGTGTTCAGCGCATGTAAGCACTAAAGAACTTCCTAAAGAAATTTTTGTCTCTGAGTCTCAAAAAAGTATATATTGGCTATGTATATTCTCATTTCACTAGCAGTTAAACAGCAACACATGAAGGACACAAATAAAAGGTTAAAAAATGATTCCCGTATGAGTTCATGGGCATTTAGAATAAGACGTCAACCATCTTAGTGAGATGGGATAATAGGCGAAGGGTTGAAAAGGAGGCGGGACTTTATTTGGGCCCTGAAAGAAAAACAGTCAAGAGGTAGGAAGAAAATCAGGGTCTATTTAGGTGACCCTAAATTTTCAATAATCTGGCTATGTGTTTCAGAGCGTATATAAAAAGATAAGGAGAAATCGGTTAAGGTAAGTTGGGGTCAGATAAGGGAGACTCTTGAATGCCAATTTAGGGAATGGGGACTTTATTCTGTATCTGATGCAGAATCAGTGACGGCTTCAGAAGAGGGAAGCATTCACCTAAGACTCCCGCTAGAAACAAAAAGCCTGCCACTGATGCGTAGCACGTATTGGTGTGGGGTGAGACGAGAGGGGCAGGAGAGGCAGCCAGGAGGCTACTGCAGCATGAGGACAAAAAGATCTGAAGCAGAAGCTACGCGAAGTAAGAGGCAATTATGAGACATTGGAATAAATAAACAGAACCTGATGATGAGGACCAATGGGGAAGTAAGGAAAAAGTTTATTAAAACACCAAGGCAACCTGGATCACTAAGAAGATACCATGTGACAGTCTACGGGAGAAAGTGGGACCCTGGCTGGCTGGCTCCGTGGATTGAATGCCCCCTGTGAACTGAAAGGTCGCTGGTTTGAGATTCCCAGTAATGGCACGTGCCTGGGTCGTGGGCCAGCCAGGTCCTCCGTTGGGGGCATGTGAGAGGCAACCAACTGATGTATCTCAAGCACATCAATGTTTCTGTCTTTCTCCCTCCCTTCCCCCCTCTCTAAAAATCAATAAATAAAATCTTTAAAAAAAGTGAGGGAGATGGCAATTTCTAGGATGATGAAAAGTTTAGTTTTAGATATGTCAACTTGGACTCTGAAAAGAAATTAATTTTTAATTTCTTCTACGTATCAGTAACTTAAGAAGTAGGGAAGGGCTAGGTCGTAAAAGTAGAGTTTGCACTTTACCCTAATGGCAATAGAAAACAAATGAGAGACTTCAAGCAAAAAAAGACATAATGAAGTACATACACGTTTAAAAAAATTAATCTAACATGGAGATGAACTGGAGAAGAGAGAAATAGGAAAAAGCTTTAGAAAATTCCAGAAGAGAGATGAGAATCTGCAGAAAGGCTGTGGCAATGGAAAAGAGAACTATTTCTGAGGCACTTAAGCGGTTCCACCAGTTGGATCTGAGGACTGGAGAAGGAGGAAGAGTCAAAAATAACACCAAGATCAAAGGTTTGGCAACCGGGTCAATGTCACTGCATTAATAGAGGCTGCACACACAGAAGATAAGCAGTTTAGAAGATAAGCAGTTGAGAAGAGTTTTGGACATGAACATGGCAGAGAATGTCTGGATGGGGAATTCCAGGTGTTGGAAAGACGGGCATCAGAGTGAGTGAGACTACACAGGTGGGTTTCCACGGGGCTAGGAGTCACATGCATAAAGGTCGTAGCTTACATGACTCGAAGAGAAGAGAACCATGTACTCATTCACATTTAATAAAACTGAGCAAGAACCAGTGAGGATGGCTAAAGAAAAGAAAAGGTGGGTGAAAAGAGCAAGTGAGGAAAATCTTAGTATTCAAGAGAAGAGGGAATCTCCAGGATGCGGGAGTGGAAAACCTGGTCAGATGCTGCAGACAGGCAGAGAGAGAGGAGGACTGAATGGTGAGTGAATTTACAATGTGAAAGCGGCGCAAGAACTTCACTGGAATGGTGGGAGCGAGCCTGATGCCGAGGGCTGAGCGAGCTGGACACTGAGGTCAAGACGGATGCAGTGAACGCAGGCTGCCCCCGAGATGTCTGGACAACTCAGGGAGATAGCAGGGCAGACTAGCCATCGCCACGTATCAGCGCATCCGATCCGCAGGAAAGAACCCAAGTTCTTAAAAATGTAATCTCCTTATGTAATCTCCTACCTATCTTCATAAGAGACAAAGGAATAAAACAAAACTGTGATTTGTTATAAAAAAAAAAGAAATCAATTGGCTGCCTCCTGCACGCCCCCCAACCAAGGACCTGGCCCACAGCCCAGGCAGGTGCTTTGACGAGGAATCGAACCACGACCTTTCTCAATGTTCAATCCACCGAGCCACACCAGCCAGGGCTGTTTTATACATTAAAGATGCCTTTATATACTTGAACTTAAAAAAAAAATACCTGTCAGTAATGGCTTTCATAAACTCATCAATCAGATCATCATAACGTTGTGATCTATCTCTTTCCTGATACAGGCCCATGTAAAATGGATCTTTTAACAGTGCCTATAAAATAGATCAAATGCAGAAATAAAATTATTTTGTTCATAATCAGTTTAAATATAATCTTTAAAACAAAAATTACAAAATAAAAAAATTACTGACATAGTCTTTTAAACCTTATTGCCCTTCTTTAAGAAATCTTTAATAGGTTTCATTTACTACTATTTACATAAATATTAAAAGCAGAGTTTAAGACAAAGACCAACATCTAATCACAAACATTTCCCTCCTTGTATTGTCCTCACAAGAGGAATGTAATAAGAAACAGTTTTTAGTGCGGGAGGAGGATCAGAGTGGGAAACGGCCTTACTCACCGGGTTGTCGGTCCCCACGTCAATGCACACGGGCAGGCACCTGTCAGGCCGTATTCCTGCACAGGCAGTGTACAGACAGAGTTTGCCCACTGGGATGCCCATGCCATAGACACCCAGGTCTCCGAGACCCAGAATCCTCTCTCCATCAGTCACCACCACAGCCTTGATTACAAAAAAATAAATAAATAAAAATAATCAATTAATTAAAAGTAAAAAAATGGGATATTAAAGAAAAGCATTTTACAAAGATTTTCTTGATAGTTTTATTTTCACTTTTTAAAAATAAAATTACTTCTTGACTAACTTCCAAAATAAACAAGCCAAGCATACTTAAAATTCTAGGATTTCTAGAATGTAGATGTCAAAACCAGAATGAACTAGATTTGATTTCCTGTCTTTGGTTTAGGAAAAGAATGCTCCTGACTGGAGAATCAACTTAAACATCTCACAGAGAATAAACAGGCGGGCAGAGAACAAACTTCTGATAGATTAACTATAAGAGAAAAAATAAGAGTTTAAACATAAACATGCTACTCCAACATAATAATCTAGGCCAAACAAGAAAAACCTTAGCAATGATGAAAGAGAAAAAGATCTAGAATAAAAAATACACCTGTCTATAAGGTCTGAATACTGTGAGTTTAATTATTTGGCCAAATTTTTTCTAGATTATTAGAACTAATGATTATTCATCAAAGATTATTTAGGTGAGGAAGATAAAATAAAGGCAAGTAAGATTACTGCATGTAGTAAACACTAAAGCCTAACAGAAGATCTTAAGTCATTAGATTTTATTTTATGAAAGACAGCCAGATTGACCAACATATTTGCTAAATTTGAAATGCCAAGTGTTTTATATTTGCTTAAGGATTTAAATCTATCAGACTTAGAAGAAAAAAGGCCCAATGAATCCTCTCCACTGCTCACCAAATAAAAGTTTTATGTCATTTTAATAATGTAGTATTATTAATTGGTTCATATTAATTAAAATAGAAAATATTAATACAAATCCAAGTAGAAAAGAAATAGAGAAACGGCAGGAGATACCAGTGGTAATGACAGCGAGCAGGCTCATCTTGTGTAGTAGCTCCAATTTCTTTCCCAAAGTCAAACTCTGTACCAGTAACCCAGTTTGTAATTATTACCATCATGGTCTCAGAGCACTAAGTCTTCATGTATATAAGTGCAAAATACATCAGAGCAACAATGAAAAACTGTTCTTGGAAATTTAGAGGTAACTTACAAGGAAAGAAATAACATTGTGAAAAGGAAGGTTGTGCTATTAGTACCTTAACATGATTTTCTGGCCAGTTATCCACAATTGATCTAACATGACCTCTGTCTGAGATTGAAATAAATAATCCCCTGCAACAGAACAAAAACACCTTTGCATTTCACAGGAGTTTTTTTGTTTTTTCTAAGTCTTTGTTCATAACTGGAATAGTTAGATATTTTAATAAAACATCAAGACACAGTATAATTTCCAGGCAGATTTAGCAAAGTCACACTGGTTTATTTTCAAACACTTTCAACTACTTCAAACTGTAATTGCATTGCTCACACAGTAGTTGCAACAAAGATTATTAGTAAATGATGTGATTATTTTACACAAGGAAAAAATGTATCCGCATGTCATTTTCAAACAAACCAAATATACCCCCAATAAAAAGGCAACATAAAAATTAACACCAATGCAGCATAATAAGGCTAAATAAACTACTGCTAAAACTCACTGAAACTGAAAAAATTAAAATTTGAAAGAACAGGAAAGAAAACTACAGTAGTTTCACATAAAAGTTGCCATCCTTGACGCATCAGGAGAAAGTGGGGTTATTTTAAACACACAGCATACTGTTATCCAACTATAATTGATCCAGACTTCAGAAAAGGAAACGAGGGAGGGAAACAAAACAAAACATATAGGTTCTAAGAAGTAGGTCCGGGTAGAGATGAGGACCAACAGCTTTGCCGAGGGCCTCCAAACTGATTCTTACACCTACCTCTCCTCATTGGTATCTTAACTTTGGCATCACTGTCCTAGCTCAGATCAGTTTATAAACAGTTTCTCAACCACAGCTGCTTAACAGAATCATCTGATGAGCTTTTTAAAAATGCTGGGGTCCCACCCCCACAGATCCTGATTTAACTTGCCTGGGGTGAGTTTTAGATCGGACTTACCGACCAACAGAAAACCACTGCAGCAGCACACTACAATGATAGGTGACGGTTCTGTCCTCACCCAAAAGCCATGCGCCTTATGTGTCATGCCAGTCCCCGACTCCGGGTGCACCCCAGAATCACCCCAGGAGCTTCTGTGAAACGCCGGTGCTTGGGCCCAACTCTAGACTAACTAAATCAGGGTCTCTGCACGTGAGGCCCAGGCACCACTGTTTTTTAGTTTCCCTCTGGCCTCTGGTCTGGATTGAGAACCACTGCTCTCCATGAAAAAGGAACTATGAAAGAGCCAAACAGCTGGATAATGTCACAGAAATGTTTCAGACACATCAACCGATGGCAGCACACAGGACAGAACCGTGTTCTCAGAGAGTCTCTGAGGGAACCCCTACGACACGGCCACCAGTGGTGGTCGTAAAATCCGGACCTCTGACCTTTCTCCTTTCATCAGCATCTCGGGAATGAAAAGGAGAGAAAGCTGGCGGGGATCGACACTTCAGTGAGTCCCACAGGCGCTTGCTGTCTGACAGCCCCTAGGCTAGACGAGGGGGGACTGAAGACAAATGCTCTCACACACTGTCTGAAGTCCTGAAGTTGTATCCACATGCAAGGAGGGCATGGGAAAGACATCAGGATCGAGGAAAACAACAGGTTAAAGCAACAAGATCAGAAAACTCAAATTAAGTAAAAAGAGCATTTAAATAATGCTTGTAACGTGACAAACAACCATCAGTCACATCAGTTTCCTCGTCTGACCTTCTCATCAGCTCTTCGACGGGCGCTGGTCTTGCTACTTTATGAGGAGAAAACAGGTTCGGGGGGATAAAGCCACTAAATGCAAAGACTTGGGTCAATGCTCATTTCGGTCTCTTTCCACTTAAACCATCTGGAGGTGCCAGAATTATGCAAAGTTAAAATTTATAGAAGTTCATAAAATTGACAAACAACAGAAATGAAAGCTGACAAAAAGTGAGAATCGACTTCTTCCCAACTTTTTAAACTGATTTTAGAGGAACGAAGGGGGCTTGGGGAGGGAGAGAGAGACAAACATCAATCTGTTGTCCCACTTATTTACGCATTCATCAGTTGCTTCTTGTGTGTGCTGTAATCGGGGATCGAACCTGCGGCCCTGGTGTACCGTGGCTATCCGGTCAGGGCTAGAATCAATCTCTTAATTTGTCCAGGTTGTCAAAAACATTAATGGTAATTCTGGAGACTCTGCCATCAGTTTTAAAAATAAGAGAGAGAACTTTTACTTTTGGCACAAAAATGCAAATTTCCTCCAACGACCGGAATTTAATGAAGGTTAGAAAGAATGACGCTTGCGCTAACAGAGGTGGCTCAGTTGGTTGGGTGTCGTTCGGCACAATGCAGAGTCCCTGGTTTGATGCCCAGTCAGGGCACCCGCCTCCTGGTTCACAGGTTTGGTCCCCAGTCCAGGTGTGTGCAAGGGGTAACTGATCAATGCTTCTCTCTCATATCGATGTTTCTCTCCCTCCCTTCTCCCTTCTCTGAAAATAAATAAAGAATGATGCTATTTCTACAAAAATAAAAGATAAAAATGTGTTGGGTTTTCATTAATCCCTTTTTGTTCAAAGTAAGCTTTTGTGAGGTGGGAAATGTGGTTGAGATTAAGACTGCAACAAATAAAACAGAAATGTAATCGATGTCATGGAATGATGTTTTTTCCTGCGCAATAATCATTTTCAAATATATTTTCTAAAAAATAAGCCTTACTTAGGTCTTCTAAAGATATGTCCATACTGGGAGCAGGCAAGACCAACTGTGGGTGTGTACACGATTGGCAACAGGTTTTCGATATCGTCTTGCAGTATTCTATAAAACAGTTTTTCATTTCTTTCTTGTATTCCCATTACATAGATGAATCTGAAATTAAGCACAGTAAGCAATGTCTGCATCAGCCAGGATCACAAAGTTTTGTCCTTCAAAAGTTAAATGTAACTATCTAAAATTGAGGACTACCCCCTCCTGGAAAGCAAAACCCTAAATTACCATTATTTAATAATACTTAGGGGTAAAAAGTAACAAATTGAAATGTACTTAAATGGTAGATGATAACGACAACGATTGAGAGAGTAACTATAGAAACTGTGGCTAACTTTTGCTGAGTCCTTGCCGCGAGTGAGGCTCTGGGCCAGGCACTGGCAGCGCAAAGATCACCACCAGCACCCAACCTCAAGGAACTAACCTGGGAGGTGACTGACATGTAAATAAGGAAGCAAAATAAAGTGGCATCCACTCGGGTATTTACTAAACACTAACTATGCGTCAGGCACTATTTTAACGCCAGGCATGCAGGAAGGGACCCCTGTCCCCAGGGAATTCCAACATTATCAGGTCTAGATAGAGCACGAAGGAGACAGCGGTCAATTCATAAATATTGAAATGACAGCTTCTAAAGAATAAAGCTTAGAAAACGGGGAAATGTCGGCTTGAAAAATCAGTAATTATCTTGAGTTAAATATGTCTATAACTGACTCATTACTCTTTTCCCCCAACCGGATTCTCCTACTGTTGTCATCTGAACAAATGGGAATTGCAAAGTCCATTCGGTTTCCTCCCTGCCCCCCCTCCCTACTCCATCTAGTAAACCATCTAGTCCTACAGAGTCTACCGGCTAAAGATCTTTCAAACATATCTATTTCCTTCCTCCAATCCCACCCAGTCCAAGCCACCGCCATTTCTCACCTAGACTGCCACAGGAACTTTCTTTATACACACAATCTATTCTTCCCCAGTCTACTGTAACATAATTCTAACCATTTCTATTCTCCTTGAATAATTTCTGAACATTAGTTAAATAGGCTTAGGCTCCTAAAATAGTTATTGAGATCTCTACTTTTCACCCTTATTTTCATAATGAATTTACTTCAGGTCCTCAGTGCATCACAACTCCTGCTTCGCAGTTGCCTGGAGTCACACCCTGTAGTCACACACAGTCCTACTTTCATGCTCTCTAAAAGCAGCCAGGGTAGAATGCTCTCTGTCTCTGCCCCGTCACTGGGTTCACACTCAGGCAGGAACGCTGCTCTTACTTCTCTACTCAGGGCTGCACAGAGTGCTTGCTGCTACCTGATTTCTCCCCTCTCCCAAAACCCCCAGTGAGCCCTGGGCTGCCTCCAGGGCTCCCCAGCCCACCCTCACTCTGATGGCCCACCTTCAGATGTTACAATGTGCAGATCTGCCAGATGTGTTTGTGCTGAGTAGGAAAGTTTGTTGAATTGCAGATGCTCAATTTGTAACTACAAGGGGAGAGACCGGGGGCGCCTCTCACAGGGCCATGCTTCTGTCCTCACTCCCAACAGACATTTTAAAGCCTATACTTAAACTGATCCTTCTACCCTCAAGACCTTGCCCCTCTTTCTCAGTTTGCTGGAAAGCTGTAACATATTATTAAAACTCAGCTAGGCATCACGTCCTCCGGGAAGCTGTCACTGATTCTCCAAGTTGGATTCGGTGCCCATCTTTGAGCTTTCACAATATCCTCTGCATGTAGCTTTGGCTCACCGCCCTGCATACTGCAGGATTCAGTGCAACAATGGACACAGCACACTCCAGTGTGCCTGGGCCAGGTTCAGCTACTCCTCTTTCACTTCCCAAAGTGCCCTGGACTAAATGATACAGTATATGGCCACCCAGTATATGGCCACCCTATTATCCACTTTCCATCCTCAGTGGCTAGGATGGCGGCACACACAAAGTAAGTGACCCATAAAAGCTGTTGAAGTGAATGGGTGCAAATTAGATGACAGCTTTTCCTTCTAACACTCCAATCAAACCTGAAATGCTCTGTGATTTTAAGCATAACAACCTGATTTCCGCTAAACTTTACAACAGGGGAAACAAGCGAAGTATTCCCTGTGGTGAAGAAGGCATCATCACTACAAAAGTAACAGCTGGCTGACTGCAGCACAAACTTCATTACGAGGCTGTAAGATTCTCAGGTTGTAATAACCACACGCTCCCCATTTTCCTGGTCAGAACACCAGTGAAAAGTACACATCTAATTAATCCTTACTTTTCCAAAGGGGAACTTAATTTTTTCATGTTTCGATGGAACCGTAAGGCTTGAATGTCTTGGGTCTCGATTTTGGGAGGCAGAAGTCCTTGAAGACCAAGCATCTGTCGTTCTTGTAATGTAAATGCCATTCCCTAAAAAGGAGGGTTAAAAAGATGAAAAAGTGTTACTAGGGTAGCAGGAGGGACGTCCCAGAAGATGTAACTTAAACATATACATGTTTTAAAAAACCAGTGAGGTATCACTTTCGCCCACACTGTCAAAAACTTGTAAGACTGATCATGTCTAGTATTGGAGAAGACGCGGTCAAGAGTTACTTTCACATACCATTTCTGGAAATGTAAGCAGATTTAGGCTTTTGGGAAGGCAATTCTAAAGTAATCTTAACCTTTTAAATTTACCTACTCTATAATAAAGCAATTCTACCCTAGAGAGCCATCCTAGATAAATATTCATACACAGAGTAAAGACACGTATACAGAGAAATTTGTTCCAGCACTGTTTCCGGTTCTCCTGGCTATTACAAACTACCACTCCTTCACTTATGGAACAGTTTAGGAATCTATGGTATCTCTATACCATGAAATACCATCACAGCTAAACATCTGTGTGTCACAGAAAGATCTCCCAGACACGCAGTTAAGAAAAAAAAGGCAGGACCCCACCCTGGCCTCTCTTGGAGCTCTGAACTTGCCGTGGAAGGAGTTGGCTTTGACCGTCACACCTGGAGAGTAGGGACTGTGGCAAGGGAAAAGGGTTCAGGAGGATCCCAGGGCCTCCTCACAGACAGAGTAACAGGTATGCCTTGAGTAGATGGTGATTACAGACATAACATTTAAAAGAATTAGGAATTCTTTACTACCTTTAATCACTATTTTATTAATAACAGCAGCAGCATACTCTTAAAACAGTATTTATAAACATTTAAAAAATTGTTAATTTAGTCTACAATGTTTGGAACACGACAAACCTGACTTCTTTACATGAAAGTCCCCAAGGAGTTCATGACCCTGCAACTGGGAATCACTAGTCTGTGTTCCTCCTTAAACATACAACCACAGCAAAATGCTTAAGGGATTTCCAACAGTGGTCCTTCAGTGAGGTAGCCAAACAGATGCTCTTCAACCTTAGAGATTTCGGAAGGCCGGGCATTAGATTTTTATTAAAAAAAAATACTGTAATGCATCTAGACTATCCTCCTCCTTAAAGTTCATTTCCCACAATATACTTTATAAATTTCTTATAACCCCCACAAAGTAGGTTTTATACAGTTTCTATAATAAAATAAAACCAACATATTTTTATCAAAGGTTTACTATACCCATGGCATTATAAAAGAGACAAAGAAATTTTTAATGGTCCCTGCCCAAAAGGAACTGGAAATACAGTTAAAAGAAATATCAAGTCATGAAAATGTAAATGCCATTATTTCAATGGCAGCTGAAGACAGGAAAAAAGAAGCATGAAGCAACACAGACTACCTGCCACAGGGAGAGGAAGATAAAAGCTGCTACAGGCTTTCGGAGAAGGGAGCAATTATTCCCGTCAATGGTGGTGTGAAAAGGCTCTATAGAACTGGAGTTTGAGTGAGCTGCACCTTGAAGAGCAGGTAAGATTTATGGAGACGAGGTAGAAATAAGAGAGAGTGAGAATATCCCCTCATTCAGCTTCATCTCCCTCACCGACTGCTTGCTGAATTCCCATTCCGACCAGGTACCAAAAGTGCAAAGACAGGGTGCTCCATGTGACCCTCGGTCCAGTTCCCCTTTCTAGGCCTGAAACCCCTCAAAACATATCACGTTATCCAACTCCTGTATTTATCCCCCCACCCCATAATGGGATAAATAAATGGGATTGGCACATTTTTTACTGTGGTTTTAAAATAAGCTACACCTTCACCTGAATGCACCATTCTCAAAAGGTAAACTTCATGTATTGTAATAAACCTGAGTATCCTCTTGCAAGCTTCCTGTAAGAAATCTCTTTCCACAACTGTGTTTACTTACTGCTGCTCCTAAAGAACACAGATGGACTGCCCACTGAACCCGGCACGGACAAGGAGAGTAAAGGCACAAGTAATAAAGGCACAGGAATAAAGGCTCAGTGTTGTCCATCGCCTCTGCCCCAAGACTGCACCAAGGGTCAGAGGTCTCTCTCTTCTGAAGCAGTAGTGTGATTAATGGGCACAATTAACTGCATGTATTGATTTGTGCCCAAAAAGCTGCGCGGAGCTGGGGTGGGCCTCAGATTAACTGTCATTTTACACTTTTGACCTCATCTTCCAAGGGCCCAACTGATTGGTCCGCGCTGAGCAGCTGATCTGAGCAGGGCCAATCGAAATACTCCACACCTGGCCAGAAGTCCTGGCCAGAAGTCCTGGCCAGACCGCTATCCTGTGGATTTTCCTGAGCTAGAACTAGGAAACACAGCCAGCCCCTTCCTGGTGGCAGACAATTGTCAGGGGCAAAATTTGAGAGCTATAAAGCAGCCATGACTCTCGCCATATGGAGAAAAGTGACAAGTTCATGCAGAAAAAGCAAACACCAGTGAATAGTTTTAGTATAAAGCCACAAAACAGGAAAGTTCACTTCATCAGCCTAAAATACATCAAACCAAACCACTACCAGGGCAAGAGAAAAGGCGTGTTGGCTGTAATGTCACTCACCTTGTTTGTGCGTGGGTTCAACATGAGCGGCTTGCCCTTCTCCCTCGTGTGGACGTGGCGGCGCGCCAGAGCGCAGGGAGCGGCGACCGCTCTTAGCCGGGACAGCATCTTTCCTCTCGCCTGGGAGGAGCGAAGCAAAGAAACCACTGCTGAGAGAACTGCATGCACATCGGATGTCAGCTGCCAAAGGCAGATTTAGAAAGCTTCATTTCGCACACATGAGAAATCTTTTCAAAGCACATCCGTGTTCTGCAGACTGTGACAGTGACTGAAGGGTGACAACGAAGCAAAGGCAAAGACTGACTTTTCCTGACCAGACTCTAGGTCCTTGGTGACCACCACTGCCTCTCTGAGGTCTCTGCTGCAGCGCACTCAACGAACACTTCCCTTTTTCTAATCCGCGGGAGTGTGGCAGGATGTGCATCTCCCACCGATGCAGGAAAGGAATCGAGAAAGGCAACGTCTAGTAAAGAGTGACGTGAGTTCCGGGTAAGTGACTGTGGGAGTTCAGCTTGAAGCTGGCAAAGTAAACAACAGGAAAACCTGGAATCTGCCTGTGCAGAGGGAGACAAGCTATCTAGATTTCCCCTAGACTTAGAATTTTAACATGCTGTAGTTCATGTCCAAATGTAACGTAGTGAAGTTCTCCTGTTTTTAGAAAACTTTTTTAGTATTCAAAAAAATCATCCAAACTTGATAGAAAACATATTTTTGTCTTTTCACATCCATCCCAAACTTGGGAATTTTTCAAAATAGAAAACTGTACATAATACATTAAACCTTAAATATTCACTGATGGGAATATATAGGTTTTCTGTCATATCAATTCTCCCATCAAAAATCAATCTGCAATTCCTTAGAAATCATTGCAATTGTCATACAATAAGTTTATTTTTAAAGATTTTATTTATTTTTAGAGAGAGGGGAAGGAAAGGAGAAAGAGAGGGGGAGAAATATCAATGTGTGGTTGTCTCTCCCACACCCGCAACTGGGGACCTGGCCTGCAACCCAGGCATGTGCCCTGACTGGGAATCGAACCAGCGACCCTTCAGTCTGCATAGGCTAGCACTCAATCCACTGAGCTACACCAGCCACAGTGCAATAAGTTTTTAAATGGAATTTCTATCTGCTGAGAAATCTATGGTCTGTATGTGGGGGTGCAGCAAGCAAAGCCATTTAAACACTGGGATTTTCCTAAGTTAATTATTAGGTGAAATTCATATAACATAAAAATAACCAGTTTGAAGTGAAGAATTCAGAGGCATCTAGAAAATCTGTAAGGCTGTGCAACTGTAATGGGGTAGGTCGGAGCAGAGCAGACCAGGCAGACGCCGGGCCCCCCAGGAGCTCAGACCCCGCATAGATGGGAGCCCACCCCTGAAGGCAGGGTCCCACGCTGGGACACGTGCCTCCCTGGGCCCCAGCCTCTGGGGTACTGTGCAGGGCACATGGTTTTTGCAATACTACATGAAGACTGGGAGCGGCACACCCAGGTCCTGAAAGAGAGCTGCTGAGAGAGGATGTCAGCTCTGAAACCCACAAGTGCACGTGCCAGAGAGGATGAGGATCTGTTTGCATGACCAGCTTAAAGACAGATTAGGAAATGGGGAACTTCTGGGCCTGGTTTCAGCTTGCAGTCTTTTGAGAAGCAAGGGGAAGTTCTGGGTCTTGTGGGAGAGAAGGGCTCTGAGCAGGAGTGCTCTCAGCCCCCTGAAGGTTGGAACCCTGTTAATAAAAACCTGTTTCCTTTAACACAAATTGTCAGGTCATATAGAAGGGCGACAAAGCCCAGGATGCACGGTTCCACAACCGCCACTTCTATGTAGTTCCAAAATATTTTCATCATCCCAGGAGCACACACCCTACCCATTAAACAGTTTTTCTCCCTCCCCCAGCACCGGTGACCACCAATCTTCTTTCTGTCTTTATGGATTTAACCATGCTGGATATTTCATGTAAATGTGATACCCAAATATGGCCACAAAAGCAAGTAATCATAAGCACACAAAGAATCACAAGAAATGGGGACAGGGGGGTAAGGAATAGGTCAGATGTGGTTTAAGGGTAGAAACTTGCAACAAGCAGTAAACCAGAGAGCTAATGCACAGTACAGTGAATACAGACAACAATACTGTATTGCAATCATCAAACTTGCAAAAACACTATAACTTAATTATTCCAACCACTAAAATGAAATGGTATTTATGCAATGTGACAGAGATACTAATTATTGCTATAATTGTAATCATATTATATAAATGTATTAAATTAACAGGTAGCACACTTTATATTTACACAATGTTGTTTGTCAAATATTATTTCAATAGTAACAATAAAAGAGTCATGAGACATACCACAAAATAACTGCCTTTCTTCAAAAAATGTTAATGTCATGAAGGACATGCTAAAAAAACAAAAATTCAACAGAGTAAATCTGAAGATTCCGAATGGCTTCAGTAATTGCTTCAATAATCAGGCAGCATCTCAGCCAGCAAACAGAAAGGTTCTGAGGAGTGTACAAAGCTGTGGGGGGTGGGGGGAGTTTGAGGCAGAAAGCGGGTGGGACAAGGAAGTGGTAGAGAAAGGGCGCTGACTGGTGTGGCTCAGCGGGTTGGGCACTGTTCCTCAAAGTGAAAGGTCACCGGTTCAATTCCGAGTTCAGGGCACGTGCCTTCTTCGTGGGTTCATTCAGGTTGGGGCGCATACAACAGGCAACTGATTGGTGTTTCTCTATCCCATGAGTATTTCTCTCCCTCTCCTCTTCCCTCGCCACCCCTCTCTAAAAATAAATAAATATAATCTAAATAAGAAAAGAAAGGATTACTTTAGGCAAGGTCACCTTCCTTTGGGGAAAGGGCAGGAGGTCTACCATGCAGACCACCTCACTAATGCGAATTGGGAAATGCCATATTGACTAATTAGAGGTCATGTTCCCAGAAAAGACTGAAACTGCAACTAAATCTTAGTTTGTTGTCCTGGGGGCAAGTGAATGGAGTCACTTTGCTTATGTAAGGGTCTCTTTGTTTATGTATTTTTTAACAATTTCTCCCATTCTGATCAGAGTCTCAGCCTGAGAAATGTGATTAAAATTTAAGGCATTTGGAGATTTCTGGCCAAGATGGAGGCATAGGTAGACACACTTTGCTCCTCGAACAACCCAAAGAAAAACAACAACAATTTACAAACAAAAAAACCCAGAATTGACAGAAAATTAAACTGTATGAAGTCCGACAACCAAGGAGTCAAAGAAGACACATTCATCCAGACCGGTAGGGGGGGTGGAGCCAGGCAGCCGGGCAGAGAGGACTCATGGCAGGGCGGTGGCTGGCGGACCCAGCGAGGTGGCAGATGGTGGAGCAGGGCGCACAAGGCTGCAGCTGGTCAGCAAGGCAGCACTGCGGACCCAGCAGTCCCACATTCGAGTGCAGATAAACCAGGAAGGAAAACTGGGACGGACTACACAACCCAGGGCCCCATCTCAGGTAAATAAAGGCTCAAACCACCAACTGAAAACACCTGTGGGGGCTGAGGTGTCGGGAGAGACTCCCAGTCTCACAGGAGAGTTCATTGGAGAGACCCACAGGGTCCTAGAACATGCACAAGCCCACCCACATGGGAATCAGCACCAGAAGGGCCCAACTTGCTTGTGGGAAGTGGGGGAAGTGACTGAAATCTCGCAGAAAGCAGAGCAAACACCATCGTTCCCTCTCAGACCCTGCCCCCACATACAGAGTCACAACCCAGCTACTTGGGTTACCCCACCCTGGTGAACACCTAAGGCTCTGCCCCTCATACATAACAGGCAAGACAAGACCAAAAAAAAAAAAATGGCTCAAATGGAAGAACAGATCAAAGCTCCAGAAAAAATACAACTAAGCAACAAAGACATAGCCAACCTATCAGATGCACAGTTCAAAGCACTGGTGATCAGGATGCTCACAGAACTGGCTGAATTTGGTCGAAAATTAGATGAAAAAATGAAGGCTATGCTAAGTGAAATAAAGGAAAATGTACAGGAAACCAACAGTGAGGGGAAGGAAGCTGGGACTCAGATCAACAGTGTGGACCAGAAGGAAGGAAAAACATCCAATCAGAAAAGAATGAAGAAACAAGAATTCAAAAAAATGAGGAGAGGCTTAGGGACCTCCAGGATATCTTTAAACGTACCAACATCCAAATTATAGGGGTACCAGAAGGAGAAGAGGAAGAGCAACAAGTGGAAAAGTTATTTGAACAAATAATAAAGGAGAACTTCCCCAATCTGGCAAAGGAAATAGACTTCCAGGAAGTCCAGGAAGCTCAGAGAGTCCCAAAGAAGTTGGACCCATGGAGGAACACACCAAGGCACATCATAATTACATTAGCCAAGATGAAAATGAAGGAGAGAATCAGGGGACAGTTACCTACAAAGGAGTTCCCATCAGACTGTCAGCTGATTTCTCAAAAGAAATCTTGCAGGCAAGAAGGGGCTGGAAAGAAGTATTCCAAGTCATGAAAAGCAAGGACCTCCATCCAAGATTGCTCTATCCAGCAAAGCTCTCATTTAGAATGGAAGGGCAGATAAAGTGCTTCTCAGATAAGGTCAAGTTAAAGGAGTTCATCATCACCAAGCCCTTATTATATGAAATGTTAAAGGGATTTATCTAAGAAAAAGAAGATAAAAAATATGAACAGTAAAATGACAACAAACTCACAATCATTAACAACCACACCTAAAACAAAAACAAAACCAAACTAATCAAACAAATAGAACAGGAAAGGGACCACAGAAATGGAGATCACATGGAGGTTAATAACAGGGGAATGGATTGGGGAGAGAGGAGGAAAAGGTACAGAGAATAAGTAACATACATGATAGGTAGAAAATAGAAAGCAGGGGCTACGAATAGTACAGGAAATGTAGAAGCCAAAGAACTTATATGTACAACCCATGGACATGAACTAAAGGGGAGAAATGTGGGTGGGGGGGCTGTGCAGGGCAGAGGGGAATGAAGGGAAGATGGGACAAGTGTAATAGCATAATCAATAAAATATATTTTTAAAAAATGTAAGGCACTTGCCCCACTCTCAGTGACCACTCTGAGAGTTCTCAAAGCTTTTACTGGTTCTTTGTGTGTGTGTGTGTTCTTTTCTTTTTTTGCTGATTCTCTAGCACGGGTGGCAAACACAAGGCCCGCAGGCCGAATCCGGACCTCCACCTTGTTTTATCCAGCCTGATACCTTGTTTCTACCTGGCAGCAGCGCCTATACAGCCCTAAAATTACATTGGGCTCTTTAAAGGCAACCTCGAGGCTGATGTGGCCCCCAGTGAAAATGAGTTTCACATCCAGGGTCACGCTCATGACTTCAGGTTCATGATTTTTAAGTCAGTCATTCTCTTCAATCCTTTTCTGATGCTACAGTCTTAGGAAGATCACCTGCTTGGTGGTGAGCCTCTGAGAACATGCAGTAAAGCCTTTGCAGGAATGCAGAGTGCCAGGATGGTTACTAGGAGCAGAGTAGCTCCCGCTCTCTGGAGTGCACTTTGGAGCCACATCACAGCCAGATGAAACCAGGAGAATTCAGGATACAGCCCAGTTTGCAGGTATATAACAAAACCTCAAAGATAATCAACGCGATTAGAAACTAGTATCTACAAAGGTGCAAACATAATTTTTCTTTCTACAAGCACCCCCATTTTTTAGCAATGATAATCACAATAAAACTAATTTGCGTGCATTAAACTTGGCTTAAATAGTTAATATAAGTGCAGCAAAAATAGTGATTGACCATATACTGTATTTTGCCGTGTATATTGCACTCCTGTGTACAATGCGCACCCAAGGTTTTGTGCCCATTATACACAGGATTATTATACCCATGGCATGTAATCATTATACCCACATATAATATGCATCCTTATTTTTCTTTCAAAAATTTGGGCAAAAAAGTAAACATTATACACAGCAAAATACAGTAATCTCTTCCTGAGACTGCTTTCTGGATCCTTTCATAAGGAATCTCAGTGAACTCTTAAAGTCAATGACTGGCCACCAGATTTTACCTGCGATACCGTTTCAGTCAAAGCCTTGGTAATGCAGCTGTATTTCTTCTGGATCTCAAATAAATGTTGCTGCTCAGAACTAGTTTCCTAGAATTTTTTGGTGACTTGAAACTTTCAAGTTTACTGGCTAAATTGAACAATGGAAATTTACTGAATATTTAGATCATTTCCAAATAAAATAAAGTCCTGAAACATTAATTGCGCAATAAAGTCTACCTACTGTTTGGCTTCTTAGACAATCTAAAAGATAAATTTGGATTGAAAGCCTGGACTATTAAAAAGGGAACATGTTTCTGAAAATTATGAAACATATTTGCAGTAAAAGAACCCATGTTTCTAGAGGTTCTGAAATGTATTAACTTGCCAATCTAAAAAAATTCTGATATAACAGTTTATAATTACTTACTTTTCAAAAGAAATGGAGACTTTTGAGAGTTAAAAATTTCTATATTGAATCGCCAATTAAAAATACTAGGAATTTTTGCTAGTCGAGTCGCCCTGGTTGCGTGGCTCAGCTTGGCTGGAATGTCATCCTGTTCACCAAAAAGGTTGTGGGTTTAATTCCCAGTTGGGGTGGGTACAGGAGGCAACCAAATGATGCTTCTCTTTCCCTCCTGCCCCTCCACACCATTTTCACTTCTATGGTGCCTGTGCCTGCCTCCCCCGGTTCCACCCCCATCTGGTAATCTGGCGAGGCAGAGGGGGTCTATCAATCATCTTGCTAGGTTTTCCCACGCTCAGTGTTGAGAACCTCCTCCTGCCATCAGCTTGGCCACTGCAGGAGACCCCTCAGGACTCTGACCTACTATTTTATAACACATAAAATCAAACCTCAATATTATTTCATCTGCTAAAAAGGACAAAGTTTTCCTGTACAACTGATATGCTATTAATAAGAGACTAAAAAGAGAAAGCAAAAATTTTGTTTTATAAAAATGATTTCCCGTGCTTTTATCATCAAATCTTTGATTGCTTAGGTAAACCAAGTCTTAAATCAAAAGAGTAAAACTGCTTACAACTATTTAACTTTCTATATTTGCCAGTGAGGTCTTTGTCATCATGATAATTAAGTACTGTTTCACAGTAACCTATGATGCTACTTGATCAAGTTTCCTAAAACTTTTATATGTTCAACAAATTCAAAAATTAGTCTTTTTCTTAACTCCTGCCCCATTTCAAAAGAGATCTCTCTCCCCCTCTCCCTAAGGGGAAATTACTGTTATTACAATAAATCTTTCAGAAATTACATATAATTTCTGAAAATCCAAAATGTCCTGATATAATGTTTTCATTTATAATTCTAGGGGCTATTTTAAAATGGCCTTTTAGTTTTAGATTAACAGTTGTTCTTTTAGAATAAACTGGTACCATAAGTAAAGTGTATCCCTGCATTCTGGAAGCCATGTTAGCAAATTACCCCAGCTGAGGAGGGTGCGGTGGGAAGCCCTGACTCAGAGCTGGTGGGCTGGAAGCATCGACCGCGAGCAGGGACTTGCGATTGGCATCTGAAGTGAGGGAATCTGTGGAGACTGAGCTCTTAACCTGTAGAATCTGAAGCTATCTCCAGATAGAAAGTGTTGGAATTAAGTTAAATTGTAGCACACCCTGCCAGTGTCTGCTGAGAACTAAAGAGTTATTAGATGTGGGGAAAACACCCATATGTGGTGGGTAGGGAGAATTTAAGTAAATTAAATCACCATTCTGAGATATGAAATCTTCCATTTTCAGCTCTGCTTAAAATTTTGTTTCTATCGAATACTGAATTTAGCCTGTAAAATAAAGATAACCCTACCTGTCAAATCTACCTCATAACTGTAATGATAGAATGAAAGAATATATGCAAAAAAGTAACAGAATTAAAGGCAAAGAGCACTGTTATATCGTTCAAATTATTACTTTATTAGTAAGTGATAGAAAGCAAAATAACATATAAAAGTACAGATGATGCTTGAACAAACTTATCTAAATCCATGATGGCTTTTATAACTGGACCCACATGGTTGAAACCTGAGTTGTTCAAGCAAGGGTCAACTGTTATTTTTGACTTGTGGTTGAAAACCTGCTTCTGTGAAGTTTAAGTTACACATGGATACTCAGCTGTGTGGGTGGTCCACCCCCCCAAGTCATTCAAGAATCAACTATAATTTTAAAAACTTATTATTACTTTTTATCCTCACCAGAGGACATGTTCACTGATTTTTACAGAGGAAGGAAGAGAGAGGGAGGGAGGAGAGAGAGACAGACAGGCATCAAGGTGAGAGAAATATCTACCTATCGGTTGCCTCTCATAAGCACTATGACCAGGGATCGAACCCACCATCTAGGCATGTGCCCTCACCAGGAATCGAACTTGGCACCTTTTTGGTGTACGGGACGACGCTCCAACTGATCCACCCAGCCACGGCAGGGTCAACTGTAATTTTATGTGTCTTTAAAACAAGCAGGCATAACCAAAAACAAATAACTTAAGGCAAAAGCCAATCCCTGCCAAAATCAGAACCAACAACTGAGACAGACAGGCTTAAGACTAGATAGAGGAATAAGATAAAAGATAAAATGGGGCGGCGGGGGGGGGAGGCAGGAAACTACACCTAATTCCTTATGTTATACAGATATATGATGTAAAAAGAACTGTGAAAATAAATGATGTAAGCACAAGAAACAAAAGAAGGCGGGGCTTCTAATTTTGAATAAGTAAGTAAAGTCTAGCTGCTTCCTTGAGCATGTGTTGGATGTTGAGACATACCTGTAGTTTCTCCCCCCACCTGTAGTGACTCCGGGTGCCTTGCCCTGGGAAGCAGCAGAACTTACTCTCCAGGTGCTGTTTATGAATGGGACTGGGACTGACTCTGCTAGGCCACTGTCTGCGGGAGGCTATCTCCCTGCCCCCTACCTGAGGGTGAAGGAAGAAGGTCAATGCACTGGAAAGCCAACTTAGAGAGAGGTCATGAACTGTTCCAATGAGCACAAACTCTGCAGTCAGAAAGACCTGAATTTGAATCTGCACTCAGGTAATTGCCAGTCTGGAATCAGCGGTGCCACCCAGGCATTCCCAAACACTTTCTGAATTGGTGTGCATCTGGAATACGTGTTTTACTGGTCTGTGACCAAATGAGAAAAGCTAGGACAATAGAATATAGTTTTTCATAAGACTAAATATGCCTTTGTTTTCATGTTGTAATTATGATGTTCCTACTTTTTTGGGTGGTAAAAATGTCCCTTCTTTTACAAAACGATGGGGGTGATAAATTGTTAGTTGTTTTAAAAATTTTAATAGAATTAAGTTAGTAGTCTTATGTCTGGTCACAACAGCTCCCTATACACAGACTTTTTTCTTTTAACTTGCCCATGAAGTCCAAAAGTCTGGGCACTACTGACTCAGAAGTTTCATTTTTCTCATCAATAAAACAGGAGAGGGGAAACTCTTTTGCAGAGTTGGTGTGTAGTGCCGATGATACATATAAAGCCTCAAGCCTTGCAGGGGTGTCCATATTTCTGGTGCCCCTGGGCCACACTGGAAGAACAAGAGTTGTCTTGGGCCACATATTAAATACATTGCGACACATAGTCACAAAAAAATCTCATAATGTTTTTAAGTAAATTTACGATTTTGTGTTGGCTGCATTCACAGCCATCCTGGGCTGCACACGGCCTGTGGGCTGTAGGTTGGACACCCCTGCTTACAGCTTTGTCATCATGATAGGAAGCCTGACCACTTGACTTGAAGATGCATTCAATAAAATCCATATCCAGGCAGTTTAGCACAATCATTAAAAGCAAGCTATGGAATCAGACTGATCTATTTAAACCCTGGCTTTGCCACTGCTAGCTCGGTGAGCTTGAGTAAATCAGAGTCAGTCACAATCTCATCGCTCATTTGAGGATGATAAATGACAGAACCGATTAACTATGGCTTTTTTAGGATTTAAACTAGATTACATATGTAAAATACTTATCAAGGCATGCTCTAAGTGCTCTATAAATGTTATCTAAGCACTATTGTTATTAGTAATAGACTAAGGTGGTCAGAAGTGCATTCAATGCCTGTTACTTTCTGCATTAACACCTTTTAATGCAAAATACTTATTAGGAGGCTATGAGGATTTATTCAAACTATTTCAAATTAAATCGGTAAGTCAAGAATGAAAATTTGGATGACATACCGATCCAGGCACCATCAAATGTCATCCTAAACAATATCGATGTTTTTCATTACTTTTGAAATCTGTACATATTGATGAAAGGAGGTATGATATACAGTCATATAATCAAAATAGTGACTTTCAAATTAAAAAGTTACCTTTTATAAAATCAAATGTAATTTTTGTATTTAGTATCAATTTATTCCTCCAACACTGATCCTTAGTAAACAAACTATAGGTTTTAGTGTTAATTATGTTTTAAACTATGGCTGTTAAGTTTTTCTGAAATTCACCAACATAGAGTTGATTTTAGTTTATATAATAAGAGTTAATTTACAAAAAAAATTCTCAAATAATAAATGACATTTTCCTTTATGAATGTTAATGTGCTTTCATAACAAATATTTAAACAAAGACATTATACATAAACACCTTCTATGGGTGAAATCCATAAGCAGTTCTTTCTCAGGAATAACTATTGAGCAAAGTATGTTTTAATTCTCAAAAGAATGAAGAACTTCTATGAAAGCATAGCCCAACATTTCCTACTAACTCATGACAAAGGTTCTATCAGCATTTCTGGTCTTTAAGTCTAACTCCGAAGTCTTTGACTACCAGAAAACTGTCAGATACAGGTCACAAATCAAAGCTCACTGATTTTTAAATGTCCAGTATTAGAAAATATAGTTAAACTGTTTTCTTTATGTATTCCTGAAAACCATGTAACATAGCAACATGAAACTCAAGTAGTTACACAATAAATAATGTTTATCTACCTTTTGTGTAACTACTATAACTAGTGTGTGTGTATGTGTGTGTGTATATGAAACCATATATATATATATGAATGTTTTCTCTAACTTCCAGAACGCTTGGCAACTAAAGAGCAAAACTTATGAGTACAACATTGCTGTTAGCTTTATGGGGTTAAGAGGGGGCTGGGTCTGAATGCAGGCTTTGCCATTTAAAACCTGTGATCTTGGACAAGTCACTTAACCTTTCTAAGCTTTAGTTTCTTCATTTGTAAACTGGATAGAATAACAGTACTATCTCCAAGCATAACTTGGAGACAATTTATGCATTGAACAGTACCCGGCCCATAATTAACAATATGCGCTTCTAATTGTTATCATCATCAACTGCAACACTAGAAGTAACAATGCTGTTAAATTCTCTGCTTAAAAGTGACTGTCCCAAGTATTAGAAAGGTATAAATCAGACATGAAATAATTTCCATAAGAAGGCACTTCTGCTGAGATTTAATATTTTAATAAGCTTCTCATCAAAGAGCAATACATATTTTCTAGAATTATATTCGGAACCAAGAAAAAAAAGTCAAATTCAAGACCTCGAGTGCGACAACACACAAGCAGAGATGCACGGTTACCATCAGCGTCAAACACCTGCCAATCCTGGTCCACAGATGCCATTTCATATGAAAGGGCAGAACCGTTCCCATCTTAGAACTTTCTAGCCTGCAACAAACTTCTTTTAAGCGAGAATGAACACAAACACACCAAATGCCTCTCATGATCAATTCATCCCTGCAGAAAAGGAGATCTGTTTGCCAAAGGGGTTTGGAGCCACAAAATCAGTCTGTAAAGGGGAGGGAAAAGGGGGAAAGAAGAGGTGCTCGCATTTCGGAGGCCACAGGGCCTCCATACGGGACTGGAAAGGGGTTGCCCTGGGACAAGCGAGAGGACAAACGGAGAAGTCGCGCCCCAAACCGGTCGCCGGGGTAGAGCCTCGAACGGTCGAAATGGGGTTCCACGACGTGTCCAGCTCCCCACCCTCAGTGAGCCCCTTCCCTTCACTCCGTTGCCGCATCCATCAAGCGAGGAGCTGCCCGGCCGCACGCGCGGACTCCCGCAGCAGGTCTGCGCTCGGTGCCCGGGGCCAAGTGGCAGAAGGCCGACTCCCGCTCTCTTTCCAGGGCTCCCGTTCGGGCCCCGCTGCAAGGAGCCTTACCCCAGGTCTCACTCCGCGACAGGTGGTGCTGCTGGCAAAGAAGCCGAGGACCTGCCGTTCTACCAGGCAATGATCAGCTCTCGTCCGGCCCGGCCCTCCCCTTGTTGGAGCTTCTCGGAGCCAGCGCCAGCTCAGGATCGGACTAGCAGGAGCAGCTAGCTAGTCGCCAGCGACGCTGGCAGTAAAGCAACGTAGTGAGAGGGTGGGATCCGAGGGCAGAGGGGTCGCGAGGAAACCCGGCAGGACCCAGGGGCGGAGACTGACGGGCACGCGAGCCAATACGGAGGCAGGAAGTTGGCCCTGAGGGGCGGGGCTCCACCTCTGAGCTTCCAGCCCGCGTGTTCTAGTCCTGAATCGCAGACCTTTCTTCCGTCCGGATCGTTCAAGTTACTGTTTGCAGGGCCAACACGCTCCCCTGTGTACGCGATCCCCAGGAATGTGAGAGGGGTCATGTAGAACCAGAGTTGGCTTACAGCGGACCTCGCCTCCCTGGGACTGGAGGGGTTGTCGCTGGTGATGGCTGCACATTCGCGCGAGAAGTTCTGCGCAGGCGCGGGTGGGGCGGGAGAGAAGGCGGTGGCGGGTACCAGTCTCCCAGCCCAGCGGGAGTAGGGCTGGGAGTTTGGGACCATCCTGGACAGCCAGTAGAGGTTGGGAGAGGATGGCGGACAGATTTAGCAGCTGGATAAGGTCAGAGAATGGAGAGGCAGAAGAGGGAGGACCCCGGAAATGCGAGGCTTCCGCCCTTTAGGAACGCTTTCTGCTCCTGAGCTATTTTTGTGTCTAGGATTGCTCTTCTGCATAATCCTTCGCCAACCTCCACTGTTGCTGGCACAGTTAATGGCCGGCAGGGAATTCACTAATGATCCCTACCATCACAGCCACCATGAATAGGCATTCAGTGGTCTCTCTCAGGGAAGCAATAGAACACTAAATTGTCATCTTCAAAGAAGCAGGGACCGTAACAACATTTGGTTGAAAAAAGTTTGTTTAGTGTTTTCTGGATGATGGTCTAGTAGTGCTTAGTTGTCATTAACTTCATCTGAAACAATTTTGTTAGATTATATTGTGACAGCTGTTATATCTGCGCGCATTTAAAAAATATCAAAATTGGTGGACTTTTGTGCAGCCATTCTAATATTTAAGATGGAAGAAATGCGACATCATTGGTGTATTATGCTTGAGTATTTCAAGAAAGGTAAAAATGTAATGGAAACACAGAAAGATTTGTGCGGTGTATGGAGACTGTGCTGTAACTGATCAAATGTGTCAAAAGTGGTTTGTGAAGTTTCTTGGTACCATTGACATTTTGGCCAAGTAATTCTTTGCTGTGGGGCTGTCTTATGTGTGGAAGATGTTTAGCAGCACCCCTGGCCTCCACCCACTAGAAGCCAATAGTGGGAGTTAGCCAACACACTCAAAATATCCAGATCAATAAAGTTACTGGTGAAAATGAAAACTTTAAAAAAATATTTTATTTATTTATTTTTAGAGAGGGGGGAAGGGAAGGAGAAAGAGAGGGAGAGAAACATCGGTGTGTGGTTGCCTCTCACACATCCCCCACTGGGAACATAGCCTGTAACCCAGGTGTGTGCCCTGACTGGGAGTCAAACCAGTGACCCTTTGGTTTGCAACCTGGCAATCAATCCACGGAGCCACACCAGCCAGGGCGAAAAATGTGTCTTTCATTTTATGGACAAAACTGAACAGACTTTTTGGCCAACCCAATATAATACATTTATACCCACCCACGGTTATGATATTGGAGGCTATTTCTTTGCTTTTTTTTTTTTTTTTTTTCAGAAAAATATTATCACCGAAAATTCTTTAACCAAGTTTGTATACTCTTAATGTATGGTGATGATAATTTAAATATGAACATGTAAAGGATAAAAGAGAGGTAAAGTAAATGGAATAAGAAAATTGAAAGTGATGAAAATATAAGATAAAATCAAGTGGAGGTAGAGAAAAGGGAATTGCCCCCTCCTAAACACTTTGACAATTATGTAAAATCTGAAGCAACAGTGCTGGCCTGAGAATGGAAGGGCAGGGCATGTTGGTGAACACTGTAATTAGATGATAAATGATAGGTATGGCCGCTATAACCACTGCAGTAAAAGAGGGACTATAAATAAGCGTGACCTACAATAACCTTGCAGGCTAGAAATTGTCAAGATGCAGCAGGCTGAGTGAAGGAGACTTCAAATACTACACTATAAATGCATCATTAATAGAGGTAAAAGTATTTTGCCTTTGAAAGACAGTTTATCCTACATTAGAATAATTCCAGCTTGAAGGGTTGTAGAGAGCTATGGTGGATGGGATTTATTTTGGTGAAATTGAGGTCAATTCATTCCTTAAATGAAGTATCTGTTAATGTCAAAGGGGCAGATGCTGCTATTTGGCTGATCCACCCCATTCACTTTATTCTTAGTCACTTTGGTGGTCGGTCTGATTGGTTCAGTGACCAAACCTGATGCCTCTTTCTCCCCCCACCCCAGTTTTCTGGTGATTTGACCTTGATACCTTGTTTTACATGATCCCTTCCATGTAGTTCATCCTTTCAGGAAGAGCTTGGGTCTTCTTTCTGGCTCAGCATTGTTTGTATTGTCTGCCTGGCCTGGGGAGCTATTATGCATTCTGGGCAGCCAGGAATGGTCCCCCTTTTTCTGAGCTGGTCCAAAGGAGGGCATTAAGGGAGAAGCCTATAAGGAAGTCATTGGATCTACAACTGTTTCAGGGCCATTTACTGAAAAAAAAAAAAAAAACCCAAACAAACAAAACAACAACAAAAACACTAGCAATGCACAATGCAAACAGTTTATTTTATAAATGGATTGGGATGGATGAATTCATGCAGAGAGATGTGCAAAGTACCTCATTCAGCTTGATGATATTTTACATACGCACACACCTGTGTAGTCATTGCCCAGAGGGAGATACAAAAAATTCCTTGTGCCTCTTTTTACCCACCCGTTCCCCCTTAACTAATTACTTTACTGACTAATGCTGGGAGCTCTGGGGAAGGATGTCAGTATGGATCAGTTTGTGTGAGTCCTGCACTGTTGAGAGTTGAGGCTGCCATCTCAGGTTTTGTCTACATTTTGGCTGGCTCACCTGTGAAGTGGGAGGATCCTTGAATGGAGTGCTGCTGGCGCACACCTGGCCACGTGACTTCCCTGTAAAACTCTTCAATGAGCAGAGTTTAAAGTGATGTGTATGCCAGTTAGCTCCGATGGGCACACGTTCACGCACCTTTCTCGAACTCAAAGGAAGATACTTGGAAAAACTTTCATATCAGTTGCCATGAAAATAGAGCAGCTTTATACCATCCAAACACCACAATGTTTCCTTAAGGAAAGTCCATATTATTGAGCTTCAGAGAATTGTGGGAGGTCATTCTCTTTCTAATGAGAGTGCCCATGAGTAAGTAGGATCACTGGCTTGAGGCCCACACATCATCTATAGCAAAAGCAGAGAGGTTGTGCTAATCGCATGCTTAGATTTATACAACTCCATCTGCCTGAGAATAGAAAACATCAATAATGCATGCTGACTGCGCCGCTGGGAATTGCCCTCCAATAAGTTAGGGTCGTTAAAAATGCAAACTCTTTAAAAATACAGGAGAAAGGAAACAGTATATCTAAGGGCATTTGTGCTGAGCTGCAGAAGCAAACTTCCTGTCAGCCTCATGTGCAAGTGACACATAAAGGCATCTGGTGTAGGTTAGTACTATCATTAAGAAACAATAATGTTTTCGTTCTTCCCGAAATACAATGAAGCGCTAATAATGATAATTACATCCAAAAAGTACTAACAATTCCTTATATAATTAAAATAAATATAACTTTTCAGGCTATCTAACAGTGTAAACTAATACCACAATAAGCCATGTCTTCATTGGCAAGTATTTTAAGGAAAGTTCTAGAAATTTTTGTGAAGAACAAAGAAGTTAATTTCATAGATTTGTTAACAGTAGAACATTGACTCCCCAGGGGAAACTAACACTTTGGTATTTGTAGATCTTACTGTATACCACACTTGATTTTTCTGCAGGACTTTTAGGTAACCTGGAAAGAGTTAAGGCGAACAGCACCCAACCACCGAGCCACACCAGCCAAGGCGGTGTTGGTCATTTTAAATCTTAGTTCTGGCTCCATCGTTATCGATAAGAGAAGACTCTTATCTTTAAGAGAAGACTCAAGGAACATCAGCATTGGCATCGTTAGCAGCAATGTTGGACTTTGGTTCAAGAGTTTGGCAAAGAAAGAATTTAGAGCCAAGAACTCTAGCGCAAGAGGAAGTTTATGTAGCAAGAAAAGCAAAAGTACACTCAAAGAGAGTATTTGAGTGGGCTGCTTGGAGAGCTGTCTTGGCCTTTTAGAGACCTGAGGAAGAGTTGAGCTTAGGCATGCTGCCTCGGCTCTTTAAAAAGAAGGTCACAGAGGCAGAAGCCATGAGTCAGCTGGGCTGCGTGAACTCAGGAAACAACTTACAGAGGCAACAGGAGGGCCCATGGAGATAGGTTCTAGGGGTTGGCCCAGGATGAGCCGCTCCCCTGGCTTTAAGTCTAGGAACTGTTAGAGCTTAGGAGAAAGAAAAGCAAAGATACGCACAGGGGGTGGGGGCGGGGGGGTTGTAGCAGGGGCTAGGTGTGTTCCAGGGAGAATGTACACTAGGTCCTTTGTCTTAATGCTTAAGGGAGGGGGTCTTGCACGAGAGAAGAGGCAGGTGACACAGCGTGCTGGATGGGGCCAGTTTGAATCAGCCACCTGTCTGTTTCCTCCCTCCACTTGCCAAGGAATTTTCCTAGCTTCTTACTGTCCCACCTCAGCATTACCTGGGAGCTTGTTAGAAAAATGAAATCTGGATCCCAACTCCAGACCTACTACATTAGAATCCACCATACCCAGGGGTTCCATGCCCATAAACTTTTGAGAAGCTTGGAGGAACCCTAAAGTTCTAGATGCTGTGAACTCATGCTTCTGAGAATGGGTTTTTGCATATAGATATAGAATAATAGGAATCCCATGATACTTTATTTACTTTCAAAAAATCCCTGTGCCAAGGCAAACACAATTGTTCCTTCCTTTCCACACTGAGAATGTTATGCTTAAACCATGAGCAATAATTTTATCATTCATTCACTGCATGTGTCATTATGATTTAGACACCGGATAGAACGTCTGCACCAAATGGAATGGATGCAAAGTCTCTGGCTGATGCCTGGGGAAGAAAAACTCCCAAGAATGTTTGCCTTGATCATCCAACTAGAGTTTCTGCTATCTTGAGCAGAACTGAACATATAGGCCCTTAATAGACCCTGCGGGCTCCCTAGTTCTCAGACCACATGTTTCTAAGACTGTGTAAGCTACCCCTGAGATTCTGTCTCTTGGGGGAAGTACAAGGGCATTTTTCTATAAAGTGTTCAAGATTTCTCTGCCAAGAGAATAGCTATAATTGATACAGTAATTTAAGGGAACTAAGTTGAAACATTGGCTTAGGTTATCCAACATATTTTCCTACTGAGCAATACATGAGAGGTTCTCTGGTATACATGAGGTATCCGAATCCTAAAAAGAGCTTTAGTTGAAAATTTCAGATCCTTTACATCAAGGAGACATGGTCTAACCACAAAGGAAATCTCACAGATGTGCTTTTCCTCCCAATACTGTTTGACTTTAGACTTGCTAGCATCCTGAAACACTTTCCAAAGTGAATCATGTCCCACACCAAGCTGCACCTCTGGGCTGGGAATTCTTCCAGATATGCTTTCTGTGGCCATTGGTTTCCTTAGGAATGTCTAGGGACCTCCAGCCCCTACCAGGTGGGTTTCTTTGTTTGTTTGTTTGTTTTAGAGAGAAAGGAAGAGAGAGAAACATCAAATTGTTGTTCCACTCATTCATGCATTCTTTGGTTGATTCTTCTATGTGGCCTGACCAGGACTGAACCCAACCTTAGCACATTGGGACGACAATCTAACCAACTCAGCTACACAGCTAGGGCCCCCCTGGAAGTTTGACTCAGCTCCAGTGGTTCACATGAGGACCTGGCCATCTTGGAGTCTGCACCAGCTACAGCGATTAATCAGGAACATTCTGTGTTAAGAGGCACCCAAAAGGAAGTAGAATACCTTTACTTCCTTACACCTGAAACAAAATTATACTGCACACACGTGGAGTAAATGATTAGTCCTAAACAACACAACCTTTCAAAAATTACATATGGATTCCAACTTATTAAAGGTACCAAATGGTGCAGACAGAATCTGTTATCTATATGCATATCTTTATGCCTGCAAGTAGAAATGATAACCATGAGCTTTGTTTATAAAATACCAGATCGAGGCTCCTTCATCTTTTTTGTGCGATGGACACCATTGACAGTCTGGTAAAGACTACGGGCTGGCTTTTTAAGGGCATAGAACAGCATACACAGAATACCCGATGAATCCAATTGTAATGAAATGATGTTATCCAAATATTTTTGAACCCCAAACATCTGCTATACTAATGCACGTGCTACTTTGCAATGCATGAAATCAAATTCTAATGGTGGATACACTAACTAGCAATGATAAGCATAAACGCTATTTCAAAGTTTCTGCCACCACCATGAGGTGATAAGAAAAATTCGTGATTTCAGTTAATTCTAGAGATTTGTTGCCTACATTCATGATCAAAGAAAAATGCTAAATTCCCTTTAGGGATTAATGAATATAAATATGTTTTTCTCAATCCAAGTTCACCTACTCCCTGTCCTAGGCTATCTGTTTTTATCTAAGTTCAGATAAGAACCTGGGTCTACCTATCAGCAATTTATGAGTTCAGCTTTTGATACTGAAACGTTTGGTCAGATCTCTATATTTAAGGTTAGGTGGAGACATTCTCTGGCATCAGGTCTTTTGCGACTCCCAGTAAATTCTACTCGGCTTCAACTTAACGGAGCTTTGCTTGGGGCAGCGTTACCTGGGCTTTCCTGTCACCCGGTGACTCAGTGTTCTGACACAAATGCAAGTTTGCGGGTTAGCATTGCAGAGGTTGCTTTCAAATTGACAGTGGGCCAGATTTCCCAGCCTCCAAGGTTTATGATTCAGGAAATCTCTCTTCTTTACCTCAGTTCCTTGTTAAGAGGAATTCGTTGGTGACTTTCCTTGTGCCAGGGGCAGATACTGTTAGACATGGTAGGAAAGCAGTGTCTTACACAGCATTCTGACTCTTGAAGTATTTGCTGTAGAATACATTTTGAAAGCTTACCATGAGGATTTTTTTAAGTTATTTTATACTTTTTCTTGGTAGAATAATGTACAAGGTCTGGTACAAATAACGGCCCTTTTTATTACAAAATCTTTTATTACAAAATCATAAGCATGTAATGCTGTAACATAGCAATATCACACTCAAGCACACCATATGACATTTTAGGTGAAATGTTCAAGTTAAAACTATAAACTATTATACCCATGCTATTACCCTACCAACCACGCTCCAGCAGGACTTAACTTCTGCCCGACCCTGTATTTTAACTCATGAAGAAAAATGCCTTTGTATTTTTATATTTCATTTACATTCTCTGAATAGGCATGAAAAGCAACAGTGATCTTTGTGTAAGTTTGAGGAAGGAATGGAGTTTTATTTCATGCCAGCTGTGAAATTACATTCAAAAAGCATTATGCTAACAGTGAGAAAATGACAATTGAAGTGTTCCGTCACAATTTTAGCCCATTTTGTTTTTATTAGGGCAGAGAGGAGAAGTGAGCAGAAAATACGAGAAGGAACATTCTGGAGCTCTTTTCACTCTGCCCAACGGGAGAGCTTGACTCACCTCCCAGTTTACACGCGCTTCGGACACAGAGCCTGCAGCTGGGTCTCTGCCGGGAAACCAGCCCCTCCCTCCTCTTGTCCGACTTGGCTTCCAACTCCACAACCTCATCAAAACTGTGCAAACCTTCCTCTTTGTTGGTGGAATTTAAACCTTTTGTCAGTCCCCAACTTCCTTATTCTTTGAGCAAAATTTGCCACAACTGACCTTCTCCTGCTCCCTGAAATGCTTCCTGCCGTGTCCCTGCACACTTCTCCGGATCCCTGTCCTCGCCTGGGACATCTCCTCTCCCTCCTGCCCCATAATGAAGGGCGAGCCCCACGGTCCAGCCCTAGACGTGATCCTCTGAAACGTTTGATAGTCTCTGCCTGTGCTGTAAACCCTGACGGTTTTTTTTCTTTTTTTGTAATGCAAGTGCCTGACTTAAGCTGTGGCATCCACTTCAAGGGTGGCTACCTGGATAAACACATCACCAGCGGCACAGCCAGGTAAAGAGCCAAGGCCGCCTCTCCCACCGAGGCTGCTCTGTTTTAGAGATCTTGGTTGATTTCAGTAACTGGCCATTTGGGCCATTTATCCGCCTGCCACACTTGACATACCCACTCTTGTGTTTTAAATGCATCAGTAAAGAGTGAGCCTGGGAAATCATAGGCTCCCAACCTCTTTATTTATTCAAAGTTTCTATATGGTGAATGCTGAAGGGCATTTCACAATCTTAATGCGAACCACCAGGGCTGGTCCAGCCACATTGGTTATTTATAGAAAGAGACTGGCACAACATACTGCACTCAAGGAATGTTCGGGTGGTGGAGAGGCTGCAGGTAAAGGAGTGAAGAGTGGTGGGAGGCAGATGCTTCTACAAACGATTAAGTCAGTGCAACAACAGAGGTGAGAACTGCAATGCATTATGGGGCTGTAGAGAAGAGACACCAAACTGATCTGGGTTGGGAGTGGGGAAACTCATTAACTTTAATTCAACAAACATTAATTAATGTTCATGCAACAAACAGTAGCGAGGACCTATTATTATGTACTAGTTTTAAGCCAGGCTCTAAGACTGTAAGAGTGCCTAGAGGGGCCTTGTTCTTGCCTCCACGGAGCTTACAGTCTACTGCACGGGAGAAACAGGCATTAAATGAGTCACACAGTTTTATAATTGTGGTACGTGCCACAAAGACATTCGCACAAAGTGCCAGACAGGGTGTAATAAATAGAGAGATCTCATGGGGACTGGGAATCACTGAAGGCTTTCTTAAAGAAATGTCACTGGCCCTGGCTGGCATAGCTCAGTGGATTGAGCGAGGGCTGCGAACCAAAGTGTTGCAGGTTCGATTCCCAGTCAGGGTACATGCCTGGGTTGCAGGCCATGGCCCCCAGCAACCTCACATTGATGTCTCTCTCTCTTTCTCTCTCTCCCTCCCTTCCCTCTCTAAAAATAAATAAATAAATAAAATCTTAAAAAAAAAAAAAGAAATGTCGCGGAAGCCGAGCTCCGAAGCTGCAATGAGAGTGGACCAGGTGAGGAAAGACCGTGACTCAGAGGATGGAGGAGTTAACCAGGGCCTGTCTGATTGGTGCTAAGATAGGGAGGTGAGAGGGGATAGGCAAAAGGTGATTTACAGAGCCTTGTAATTAAATAATTTAGCCTTTATCTTAAAAACAAAGACCAACCGTCCAACAGTTTTTAAACAGGTGGTCAACAAGATTGTACTTCCACCCAGAAAAGGTCAGTTTGGCTACAGGGAGATGACAGCTTGGAGAATGGGCAGGAGCCGGTGAGGAGAGAGCTACTGCAATCCTCTAGATGAAAGTTAAGGATGGCTTGGTCTTGGGGCACCATAGAGATGGGAGAAGTGGAAAGACTTGAGAAATGTGAGGAGGGAGACTCTGCGGGGCCTGGTGATTGGATGTCGGTGGTGAGGGAGGGGTGTAAATAGGAAATCTCAGAAGCTGCTTTTAGAAGAAGGTAGAGGAACAGCGATTGAGAAGTGCCATTGGGGGTAGAGTGGTGTGTGTTCAGGCTGCAGGACTGACTACAGGGAGTCCAGGGGTGGCTGTGGCTGTGACCGTGGTGGTGGAGTAGCCTGGAGACCAGTGGCTTGAGGGCTGGAGGTACGGCTCTGCACGCCTTGCCCCTTGTCCTACCTTGTGATGTGAGGATCTGTTATCTGAGTGTTGAGAAGCTGTTGAGGGGGAGGCATCGGACCTGAGTCTTAAAGGATGAGTAGGGTTAACTCAGAGTGGGTGTGAAGACAGAAAGGTTTTCCAGTCAGAGGGGACAGAATGTGAGAAGTAACATAGCTCAAGCAATTCAGAATTGCTGGAGCTGGGGACAGGCAGGGAGGGGCAAGGGATGAACCTGGAGAGGAGGCAGGGCCAGAGGAGGGAACGACAGGAGGAAGCTACTAAAGGGTTTATTCAAGCAAGGGAGGGACATGGCCATTTCTGGATTTTGAGGAGGTCCCTTGGGCAGCTGTGTGAGTTTAAGGGGGCCAAGAAGAAAGTCCAAGAGAACACTGAGGAGGCTGTGGGGTATACGGGGGAACTGCATAAAGGCCTATATCGGGGCTCCACTGATGGAGCAAGGGGAGGGGACACTGGAGAGCAATTTGGGAGGTGAAGGAGCCAGTGAAATGAGGAGACATCCAGGCTTCTAGATTAGCTAATCGGCGTAGCTGAAGCCACCAGCTGAGACAGAGCACGGAGCAGTAGAAGCAGTTTGAAAAGGAAAGATGACAGGTGCGCTTCGAAGCTTGTTTAATTCAAGGGCCACCAGGGTGGAGGTTTCTAGCAGGCAGCTGAAGAAAAAAGTGCACCTGAAGTTCGGATGAGAGGTCCGCATGGGATGGGTGGCTGTGGATGTCACAGACGTAGGTCGTGGTCAGAGCCATGAGGGTTTACTCCTAGAAAACTGAGGCCACTCCCAGAGCGCGTGTTCAGGGAAAATAGTGGACCCAGGACAGAGTCCTGCGTGGGTCACTTGCACAGTGTCTCTCAGCACCGAGCCCACCCTTCCAGGTGGGCCCTGCCCTTTGAGAATATGGCCGGGTTTGCAAGCTGCTTTCCTATCTCTCCTTTACCACCCGGATTCCTGCTGGCATCTGCCAACTAGAGCCACTTAAGAGAGACGGGAAGGCATGAAGAAGGCAGAATGGACTTTCTTTCTGCTTCTAATTGTTAAGATTGTCACTCGAGCCACAGAAGATGCCACAGCGCCAGTGTTGACCTTCTGCATTCCCTGGCAGCACCGGCCTAGGTACCTCCCTCAGAGCCACCAGCACCAGCCAGCTGAGCACCCTGGGTGAGGGGTGGGGGTCCAAGTAGCAGCTGTGCAGAGGGGGAGGGGCTCTCTGAGAACCTGTCACTCCCTAGATCTCACTCTTCCTTTGTTCCCGAGCCCTGGGGTGGGAATGGCTTCCTGTGGTTATTGACCTGAGCTACCGCAACGTTCCCTTTCATATTTTTTCAGTTTTCCAATGTTGGTATAACCACCTCTTTGCATCAGACATCCTTTCTTTGAAAGGTCGTTTCTGTCCTGGCCAGGTAGTTCAGTTGGTTAAAGCATCACCTCCAAACACCAAGGTTGTAGGTTCAATCCCTGGTCCGGGCACATAGAAGAAGCAACCAATGAATGAACAAATCAATAAGCAGAACAACAAACTGATGTCTCTCTCTCTCACTCTCTCTCTCTCAAATCAATAATGTAAAAAAGAGAACAAACAAAAAAGGCAGTTCCTGTCTTTCTGGTTGGACCTTGACTGAAGCAGACCCCCAGGGCTGACAGAGGGAGGCAGGGAAGGAGGGGCACTGAGAGCTGGGAGTGAAAGCGAGGACAGCGCCTCAGGGACCAGTGGAGCAGAGAGCAGAGAAGGAGGAGACGACAGACCGCGGAAAACTGAGCGGGTGGTGTTACCCAGCAGTGCCGCTTCTGGGTGAGGGTCCAACAGAGCTGAAAGCAGGGTCGCAAAGGGCAGCACTGTTCACAATAGCCAAAGGTGGAAGCAACCCCGATGGCCATCGACAGACAAATGGATAAACAAAAATGTGGTATATACACACAAAAAAAATATTACTCAGCCTTAAAAAAAGGAAATTCTGACTCGGGCCACAACGTGGACGAACCTCGAAGACATTGCGCTAGGTGAAACACGCCAGTCACACAAAGATGGCTACTGTATCACTTCCCTTGTAGAAGGTTTCCAGAGCGGTCAGACTCCTAGAGACAGAAAGTGGAATGCTGGTTGCGGTGCTGAGGGGCGTGGGGAGCCGCTCCATGGGCACCAAGGCTCCGTTCTGTAACGTGGTTGCACAGCAACGTGAATATGCTTAACACTATTGAACTACAAACACTACTTTTTATGTGGTGCCTATTTTACCACAATTAAAAGTACAAATAGAGCAGAGAGGTCCAGGAAGGTAAGAATTGTGCATGTCCTTTAGCAGGGCATTTAAGGTCTTAGGAGCATAGTTTCACTAGCTGGTGGGGAGGCAGACTGCAGCGGGCTGAGGGGCAAGTGTGAGGCGAGGAAGCAGAGACTGAGTCTGTTCTGAGAAGTCCGGATAAGCAGAGAATAAGTCGGGCAAGGGCTCAGGGGCAGGGAGGTCTGGGAGGAGGGGCTGGAGCACATTCAGAGGTTGAAAGAGGAGCCTGGGGAGGAGGAGAGACGGCCTATTTGCCATGAAGGAGCAGAGCCCTGAACAGGCAGAGGACGGCGGGGCCTGGCCTTGGGTGGAAGGGACGCTGATTTCCCACTGTGGGAGGGTGTCAGTACTGTTACATATCAGGGGGTGATGGGGAGAGTGTGTAGGATGATCTCAAGCTTTTCTCCGTGATACAGGAGGCAAAAGAGAGGGACCCCGAAGGAAAGGACTGAGGGAGGTGCCGAGGGCCTCAGCGAGGTGGGAGATCACGGATTTGTAAGTGTTCTCTACGAGGCTGACAACGTTTTCTCTGGCAACTAAGTGAGCGTGAGGATGGATGATAACACTGAGCCAGGCCTGGGGTGTTGTTGGAGAGATGCCACAGAGTGTGGGGCGCGAGGGGACCAAAGGTGCCGGTAAGAGCAGGACTTGGAAGGTCAGCCAAGGAGTCTAGGGGCACTGGGGGAGGTGGGGAAACCTGGAAGAACTAATAAAAATATTGGAAGAAAGTAAAAAGATAGAGGGGCTGATGTTTCTAAGACATCAAAGGTGAATGACGTAAGGGGAAGGAGAGAACCGGAGACCCGGGCGGCTGGGCGTTGTGGACAGGAAGGTGGGCGCCAGGTGAATCAGTTTCCCTCGATGGCAGGACAGTGTGACCCAGAAGGAGAAGCACACTGCAGGTGACGCCGGAGGTCACAGGCTCTGTGGAGGGGCTGCGTCCTCATGCACTGGGATGGAAAGAGACTGTGAGCCAGGTCAGTACAGAATGTCCCCAGTCGGATGTCCCACCATAGTTCACATTTGTGGGACCCAAATCAAACTCAGCAGATTTCCCCTTTGTGGGCCACTCCTCCCAAATGTGCCATTTCTGGATGCACCTCATCTCTGGATCCACGATGTCATGAAGAGGACACAGGACTGGGAGTCAGGACACTCAGACTCAAATTCTGCTTGATCATTCTCTCAATCTTTCTTTTCTTCCTCCGAGAAGTTAAATAATAACAAGTACATTGTTATTTTAGCAGGTGATGTGAGTATATTATTCATTAATTATTTTGAAGATTGAAAAGTCTTATTATATCCAGTTTTTTTGCTAGGCTCAGTTACTCACTGAGCCTAGCAAAAAATGTTACAAGTCTCACTGTCACCACTGTAATAAAATGACCGCGACAGAAGCATAACCTGTGTCTCAGTGCAGCCACATGAACAATTTTGGGACACCACGTACAAAAACAGTGCCCATTTTCATCAATATTTCTTATCAAACTTATCTCTGCTGGGTTATTCTGAAGACCACAGTGAACATGTGTACGCTCCCAAGCACACAAGCAGGAATATAGCAACTGCTCAGTAGATATTGATGGAATCCAAATGTGATTTTTCCTTTCCTTCTCTATTCTGAATTTATCACCAAGTCCTAATTTTTGTCCTGTATGTTGCCAATTCTCACTGTTTATTAATCAGCACCTTTGTGGGATGACTCATCAACTCCGAGGACCGAGGACCGGCACCCCTGGGATCTCAGCTCAAACCTTTCTCTCAACTTTGCAAATCTAATCTCCGCCCTCATTTCCTGGGACCTTGAAAGTGTTCCTTGCTCATCTGGTTTCATTTTCTCCCGTGATTCACAGGGAATACAAAAGAGTTGGCTCTTGTGTAAAGTGCCTGGTAGGCACTGCACTGTTATCTCGAATAGAACTCATTTGGATTTACAATTAAATCTCACCCTGCATAGATTAACCTCTGGACTGGGAGTATAGTTATAATATGTGATAAATGATTAACATAATTTCCTGGAAAAAATGTACCTCAAAAATTTATAGGTTGAGGTTGAAGTTCTCTAGTCAACAAAAGTTGTTGACTAAACTTACCACTAGCATATTAATGGAGTTCCTAAAAGACTAACTGAGGGGTTTTTTTTTTTTTCAACTTAATTTGACTTTGGTGGCAACCCTTGGATGAAGGGATAACTCCGGCTTCATCCCTGGAGTTCGCAGCAAAGACGGGAGGAAATGCCAGCATCTGAGCTGGCCCAGGAAAGAAAGAGCCCTTGGGGCCGGGTGGTAGAAAGGTCATGCGGATTCCTGAACCTGGAAGGTAGATTGTGTTTATCAAGGATTGAGGAACCATGCAGAAAAGCAGCCTTGGCACGTGGAAAGCTGAAGGGTTCCATTCTGAGGTGCTGGCTCCAGGAAGACAGCCTGGTCATGGGAAACCAGATCTGTACTGATGGGGCTCAATGGTCGAGACCAACCCAACGTCCAGTGAAAATAATATCTAAGTTGGGAAGGATGGTCGGATAGACAGCATGTGGGTGACATGACCTTTCAACCAATCAGAGGCAGAAGGTTCTGCCCCCTGCCCCTGCTGACTCAGGCTATTTTGTCAGGACAGTGTCCTGGGTGAGGGTGAAACACTCTGGCATAGTGAGCCCCGGTGTCGGTTTCTTGAAGAAAAAATTTGGTTGAACAAGATATTTTGGTGATTTAGTTGTAGGACCAAATCTGCTCACTTGCAGTGGAGAAATTTCAGCACTGACTCATCTGGTTGCTCTCAGAGAGACCATGCTCACGTTCTAAGAAAGAAATTACAGTAAGTTAGTTTGCTTCTGAGAACGTGAGCCTGCCTGTGGTTGTGGCCTATGCCTGCTCTGACTTCTCTAAGGATAGTGAGTGAACCGTTCAGCTGGATCGGGAGAGCAACAGGTGAGGAAAGGAAAGTCAGGCTGTGAAGTCAGGTATCACCCATAAAGATAATATGATCCTTTGCCCTTTTTAAATGGGATTGTTTATCCTCCTGGTGTTGAGCTGTGTAAGTTCTTTGTACGTTTTGGAGATTAACCCCTTACATACATTGTTATTTTGGCAGGTTATTTTGGCAGATGTATCACTGGCAAATAAGTTCTCCTACATAGTGGGTTCCCTTTTCATTTTGTTGATGGTTTCCTTTTCATGCAGAAGCTTTTTAGTTTGATGTGGTCCCATTTGTTTATTTTTTCCTTTATTGCCATTGCCCTAGGAGACATATTGGCAAAACTATGGCTTTGAAAGATGTCTGAGATTGCACTGCCTATGCTTTCTTCTAAGATGTTTTTTTTTTTTTGTATTGTGACTTACATTTAGGTCTTTTATCCATTTTTAGTTTATTCTTGTGTAGGGTGTAAGTTGGTGGTCTAGTTTCATTTTTTTTTGCATGTCTCTGTCCAATTTTCCCAACACCATTTATTGAAGAGACTGTCTTAACCCCATTTTATGTTTTTGCCTCCTTTGTCGCGTATTAATTGACCATGCAGGCGTGGATTTACTTCTGGGCTCTCTGTTCCATTCCAATGATCTACATGCCTGTTCTTATGCCAGTGCCAGGCTGTTTTGATCACAGCAGCCTTGTAGTATAGTTTAGTATCAGGTATTATGATGCCTCCAACTTTGTTCTTCTTTCTCAAAATTGCTGAGGCTGTTTGGGGTCCTTTTTGTTTCCATGTAAATTTTTTGGAATATTTGTTCTAGATCTGTGAAATACATCATTGGTATTTTAATAGGAATTGCATGGAATCTATAGATTGCTTTAGGTAGTATGGACATTTTAATGATGTTTATTCTTCCAATGCATGAACATGGTATATGCTTTCACTTATTTGTATCTTCCTCAATTTATTTCTTCAATGTCCTACAGTTTTCCATCAATAAATCAACAAACAAAAAGTGCTGGTGAGGTTGTGGAGAAAAGGAAGCCTTAGTGTACTATTGGTGGGAATGCAGGCTGGTGCAGCCACTGTGGAAAACGGTATGAACGTTTCCTCAAAAAATTAAAAATGAAACTGCCTTGTGACCCAGTGATTCCACTTCTGGGAATATATCCTTAGAACCCCAAAACACCGATTCGAAAGAATATATGCAGTCCTATGTTCATAGCAGCGTTATTTACAATAGCCAAGATCTGGAAACAGCCCAAGTGCCCATCAGTAGATGATTAGATAAAAAAGCTGTGGTGCATTTATTTACTCAATGGAGTATTACGCGGCAATAAGAAGGAAGGAAATCATACCTTTTGCAACAGCATGGATGGACCTGGAGATTATTAAGCTAAGTGAAATAAGCCAGTCAGAGAAAGACAAGTACCATATGATCTCACCCTTATGTGGAATCTAATGAACAAAACGAACAAAATAGAAACAGAGACATGGATACATGGCACAGACTGACAGCAGTCGGAGGGGCGGGGGGAGGAAGGGACTGGATGAAAGAAGGTGACGGGATGAGTTGAAGAACACACACATGTAACCCATGGACACGGACAACACTGTGGTGACGGCCAGAGGGGAGGGAGAGCAGGGCCTGGGAGGAGGGGACAGATGGAGGTGAAATTCGGATATCTGCAATAGTTCCAAAAATAAAAATGAACAAAAAAGAAAGAGAAGAAAAAAAAAGATGACATGATCCCAGGCCCATCTATCTTTGTCCTCTATCTGCTCCTTATTTGTTCAGACTAATCCCTTGGCTTTTGACTCATTTCAGGGACTTTTCCTTCAGGACTTCTCCCTGAAGGAAGGCCGCTCCTTTATGTAACAGCCTCCTTTTTCCTCCTGCCCTTGCTTCATTCTCCCCTGTGCTTACTGAGAGTCTGGTTCCTGAGGGATACCTGGCTAAATGTGCCTGTCTGCACATGACGTCCAAAGACAGTTCCTGACTCCAAGGACTTTACAATTCAGTAAAGGAAATAAGATTGTACATATTTTATTGTAACACAAACATGGAAGAAACTGGAAAGTGCAACAGGATAGAGTCAAACAATACTGAGGAAGTTCAAAAGGAGGCAGATTGCTTCTGGGTAGGCAAGTGGGGAAGGCTTCCTGGAGGAGGAGACATTTGCATCGAGCCTTGAATAATGAAGACTATTTAAACATGCAGAAATGGAGCATTATATCAGTATTACATCAAATGTACCCAGTTAGCCACATGCATGTCTCATTGTAGAGTGTGTAAGGTACTGATACGGGTCTGTAAAGGGAAGCTGGTGGAAAATAAGCATTTTTAAGCGCAGCCAGCTGCTGTTGTTCCAGCCCCCACCTTCGGAGTCAGAGATCTGCCAGTGACAGCTGTCAGTTTGGATAACGGATGGCGAGGTGGGAGAAAGAATGCAAATATCTTTCTGATATCCCTGCTTCTATTTAATATACCTTCCAATGCAGAAATTTTAGATTTCATATTTAGGGATGATGAACTGGTGGGTTTCCTGGTGTCCCTGTGTTACACAGACAGAAGCTGGGTTTACTGCCTCCTGGTTCACACAGAGGGAAACAAGTGGTGAGTCAGCATGACAGCGGATGTCATCAGTCTGTGACAACGTTTACACTGGTCTGTGGTAGAATGAGAAAAACGAGATGGCTGCAATAATTTTCTACTTTTCTACTAAACTAAATGTATTAAACATAGAGATTTCCTTTTATCTACAGATTAAATCTCTGGTGTTCAAATGGCTTGTTAAAATGGCATAATGGTAATGGTTGGGAGGAGGGTGGTATTACACAAAACAACCTTTTTCATTTTCAAAAAGAAAGATTTCTAACCCTATGAAGATCCCACAGAAGAACACTGGAGATGAGGAAAGTTTGCTGGCCTATGAAAGCTTACAAGTAAATGCTCAAACTAGTATATTTTGTGGTTTAAGGAGTAGAGGGTACTTTTTGGATACAGAGTAAAATAATGCCAGAAATGAAGGGAACACAGAGATTACCTGGTTTGTGCAGTTCTTCATTTTACAGGTGAGGAATTGGAGGCCCAGATATCTCAGGTGCTTGCTCAAAACCACCTGTCCTTTTATTTTTATATTTTCAAGTGATCTTATTTATAGTGTTTCTGATTTTTGAGTAAACATACATGATCCAAAAACAAAATTCAGCGAGCCCTTATGAGACAGGGTATTCATCATAACCTCAAATTTATGCGTGGCAAACTTTAAGAAAGTTTTACATCAATGCCTCTGAGTCTGTGTTACTACTTATAAGTTCTCATAAAATAATTGTGTTTCATTGTTTTGCACTCAAGAAGTGTGAGCAGTGAAACAGCACCAGAATGTAACTGGACCTCATTTCAGCAACCTTGGTACTTGAGTTCAGCAAAGAAAGAATTCAGAGCCAAGAAACTCAATTTATAAGAGAAAGTTTATCTAGAAGGTCACAGAGGTAGAAAAGGTGAGCCAGCTGGGCTGCGTGGGCTCAGAAAACAAGTTACAAAAGCAAAAGAAGGGCCGTTGGAGCTTAGGAAAGAGGAGTGCAGAGAGGACAAGACTGGAGGGAGAAGAAGAAAGCCGCGGTGTGCTCCAGAGAGACGCGTCTTGCCCCTTGGGGAAAGAAGGGGGTGGGGTCGCTCAAGAGAGAGGAAGAGCATGCACTGAGCCCTTTGTCTTGAGGGTTTTTATTGGGAGGTCTCAGAGGAGGTTCTCAATAGAACATTCATCAGCTTCCCAGATGTGTCCCTGCAGGGTCTCCACTGACCAGGGCACAGGGTCATTGGTCATTGCATCTGGTCCGGATGTCAGCCACGCATGGCATTACTCATCTGGTTTGGCTGCTTTTTTGGGCCTGGAGCTGAAACACAGCTGAGGCCTAGATCTTATCTCTGGTTTGACCAGAACTCTGTGGCTGTCTGTGGTCGGCAGACTGGAGGCTTTGCTCCTAAGATCATTTGATGCGGGTCAGAACCTCAGTGTCTTGAGGGCTTAATACTTAAGGCAGTGGACATGCAGGGGCTTATATGGGAGTCATATGAGGCTGTTCTCCAGCTGTTTTTCCTTCTCGCTGCTAGGGGATGAAAGGTCATCCTGGGGGTGAGGTCCTTGTTTTCCCAGTGTTGCCCATTGCTAGGTACGCGGGGCTTTCCGCTCTGGTGGCATTCCATACCAGGCCTGTTGTTCCTATTCTGCCCATGCCTGTCTCATGCCTACTACCGAAGGATCTCAAGACCTTGCAAGATCAGGCAAAGCACTGATGCATCAAAATACCCTTCTTATGCTCTCACCTGTATAAAAGCAAAACACTTTTACCACTCATTAACTACTCCATTCCAGTGCTTATAAACCAAATGGCGATATGAGCTGTTCTGTGGGCTTCAAGGTGCGTCGGTTCATTTGGTGTGAATTTACTCCCTGGCCACTCCATGTTACACATGGTGCCGGCTAACAATGGGAGTTCAGCAAGACCAGCCTGGCCGTCCAGGAGGTAAAGGCCTAATGGAGGAATCTGGAATTACAGTGGGATATTGATTGCTGTTGGAAGTGGGGGGTTGGGGGAGGCTGCCATTCTGTGTGTCTGCACTGAAGGATGTCCCCAAGGACATGGCATTGCAGAGATATCTGTGAGGATGTGCCAAGCAGGTGGGGAGGGGGAAGCCTAGAGTAAGAGCTGTAATAAATGTGTGGTTACGGACCACCTGCCCTACCTGAGAACAGAAGAAAGAAGGACCTGAGACATTTCAGGGACATAAAGCCCAGAAATGGATGAACAATGGGGCAAAGGAGACAAAAAAGGAGTGAGTCCAAGAGTCTCCTCCAAGTTTCAGGATATTAAATGACTGAGAAACTGGTGATGGCATTAGACAAAGCTAAACTGAGGGGAAGAAACTGTTGGGGTCCCAGTATTTCTTGCTTCTTCTCCTTATTGACAGGAATCTGCCTGTACTTTCAGGGTTCTATATTTCAGTGAGTTCATCTGAAAGCCAGCTAATGCTGTTCATGGTGGCTTCTTATTTTGTTACTAACAGGTGAGTGTATCACAGAGAAGCGAAAATATTATATGTATGTAAATTCTGGATTATCCGTTTAGGTCGCTGCAAGAATAGACAGGTTCTGTGTTTGTTTGAGCTGGTGGGAGAGGTATGCCACCTGGGCAGAGGCCCCTGCCTTTGCGGCACTCCTATCTTTTTCCAGAATGAGGGCGGTTCACATCTCTGGTTCTATTCTTGGACCTTAAGAGCTAGAGATTTGGGTGTGGACTGATTCATCAAGCCAGAAAGGGCATGAATTGAAACAGGGCTGTGAAAACAACTCTGTGCTCTGGCCTTTGCCTCAAGAAGTACTGGGCCTGTTCCCAGATTTCAGGCCTGGAATATTTTCCTTGCGCTGCAAAGTACAGCAAAGTGGAGCTACGAGCCTCTCTCACGGCTTAATGTATTTGACCTTGGTTACTGGGCTACAAATTTGAATGCAGCCTTCACACCACGGGTGATTCTGAGTTTACTAGGTAATTCTGCAACCCTTTGATGTGTCTTAAATGTTCTAATATAGTTGAAGAAAGGACAAAAACGCATAGCTGCATTTATAACATTGCAGGATCTATCGTTCCTAATTTTTGAGGTCACTGAATTTAGTAAACTAGGCTCCCCCCACAAAAAATCCAAAACACATTAGTTCAGCTGACAGGGGCCTGCCTTCATTTTCACCAGTGTCCAGCCTACCGTGATGTGGGGTGAACAGTGTTTTCAGGGTAAGTAAGACTAATGGGCTTGTCTCTTCCAAGTGGGGATACTGTGGAGGCATCTCTGAACAATTAGCCTTATGGTTCTTTGCCAACGTTCATGTTGCAACCTGAACCTTAGGGGTGTGAGTAAAGACTTAATGATTTTTCACTTGGGCGGCTGTTCATTCCCCAACAAGGGCACTTTGTGCCTGCTGCCAAGGGGGCATGACATGCTGATGACCCAGAGGAGAAGCAGCAAATATCTAGCAGCACAATCATACAGTTGGGCTAGCCATGGGATGGATGGATGGATTGATTTTTAGAGAGAGGGGAAAGAAAGGGGAAGGGGAGGGAGAGAAACATCAGTGTGAGAGAGAAACATTGATTGGTTTGCCTCTTGCAAACACCAAACTGACCAGGGACAGAGCCTGCAACCCAGGCCCAGGCCCAGGCCCAGGACATCAGAATACGGTGGGACATTGTGACACCACTTATAGGACAAAACACAAGGCAAATCACATCTACTACAGTGAGTAGATCTCAGCAAACAACACAGCTTCTGGTGCAGCTGCTAAGGTTGCTCCCTGGTGTATGTGTGGCAAAGGAGTTTCCTCTTCCTACCCACTCGATTTTTCTGTCATTTTCAATTATTCTTCCACTTATTCAGCTAGCAAGCCTGTACTGCATGCCAGCTATAGCCAAGGACAGCTCTCAATACTAGACAGTGAAAAACAACCACAATAGACTCACTTCAAACAACCTTGCCAACTACAGCAGGGGCGGCTCTGCGGTCCCACGTGACAAAGGCTCCCAAGGGCGAGCCAAGAGAGTTGTCTGTGCACACGGGAAGGGCTGCCAGCCCCTGGGAGAGGGGGATGAGATGAGGCTTTTAAAATCCTCAGCACAATCCTGCAACTTAATTATTGTCCCATTCTATAGAGGAGTAAAGTGAGGTTCAGAGAGACTAAGTCATTTGCCCAAATGTCTCAGGAAGCGGAAGAAAGGGCTCCGAGCACAGTCTGTTCCCCGAACTCTGTGCTGCTGTGCTCTGTGTCTCTAGTCCGTGGGCCTGTGAACAAGCAAATGAGTGGAACACGTTGAAGTGTAAGCAAAATAAAAAGAAATTTAATTTTTATTTTGAAGTAAGGACCCAGCTCTATAAATGCTATATCATTTGTCTGTCTTAATTACCTTATCTGACTTTCACCCATCCTCATAATTGCTAGTATAATAATAGTAACAAGTTAACATTTATTGTTTCCTTTATGTCAGATGCTCTATATTCTGTGCTTAATGTAGTTTCTCCCAATCAATCCTTGTAACAGCCTCATGGGTTGGCTGTGAAATCATCCTCACTTTGTAGATGGAGAAATTGAGGCCTAGAGAGTTAAATGATGTTAAGGAGCAAAGCTGGGATTTGATCCCAGATCTGATTCCAAAGACAAGTTTTTAACCATTTTGCTACAGAGCTAAAACCCAGACCACTGACAGCCTAAAAACTCTGTGTAGGTTGCTGGATTTTCTTTAATCAGAAGAAAATTCTGGAATGCAATCATCTTTCTGATCACCCAGGAACAACCACACATTTCCCTTTAGTTTCTGAGGAGGTGCTCCTTAGCGGCGTTCCAGCAATTCCGTTCCATCCGGAAGACTGCTGTGCGCTGTGTTTACGAGCTGTCCACACCGACGGAGGTTCTGGAGCTCTGGTTTGCTCCGAGAGGCAGACAGACACCAGGCTGGTGGGATGTTTGGCTTTGGACCAAAGCTACCAAGATGGATCCCTTTGCAGACTGGGTAGCCTTCCAGCCCACCAAGCACTTTGGCTCTCCACTCTCCCTCCCTGACCACAGAAATCTGGAGGCCCCCCAAGGGCTGGAGTTTACAAAACAAACCAGTCAGGGTCCACTGGAGAGAGTTTGTAAGGACGGAAGGAAGGACAAGCTGTACTTCCTTAGACAGTTCAGCCCTGGCTGCCTGGTGACTGGGACTCTCGTTGCCTGACTCAGGATCAGAAAGAAGGTGAAGGGAGAGGCAGGCAACAGAGGTCCCTGAGGTCCCTGGGGCTCCCAGGACGGCCAGGCAGAGAGGAGGAAGGAGAACCAGCCCACAGCCAAAGCTCCGATGCGGAGCAAGATGAGAAACACCCGAGAACCCACTCACTTTCAGCGTAAGGTAGATCAAGTTCAGGACAGAGGAAAAGGTGACTTGGGGCATGTTAATTGCTGACACCTTTGCCCGTTTGCCTGCTGCCTGTCTGAAGTTCGGAAATCTCTGGATGAATGCGGTGGATGTGGTCTGGAGCCCATCTGACCCAGGCTGGATTTTCAAAGGTCACCTGAGTTTCAGAGCTCAGGTGTTATGAACACGTCTCACCTTCAGGGGCTGGGACAGGGACCTGATAAACCCCTGCTTCAGGGAGCACGGGCACGCGCCCTGTGGCAGACTGTGAAACCCCTCGCAGTCCGGTCCTGCACCTGGTCCCTGCTAATGCGGCCCCTGCTAATGTGCAAAGAGAATGCACATTCTCTTTGAGAGTAGGGAGGGTGAGAGAGGAGCGGTCTCGGAGACCCTGCCCAACCCCCTGGTTGCTCCCATATCTGCAGATCAGCACTGTGCCCAGACCTCTACAGGGGCTGCGAGGAGTAGTAGGTCGGAGGCTGTCTTGTGATCACTGCACCGTTGACTGAACGCCCCTGTCACAGCTTGGCCTCCTGGTGCAAGGCCAGCGGAGCACTCAGGAATGCATGGGAGGATCTGGTGCACGCAGGCAGGGAGAAGGGGGAGCCGACAGCAGAGGCAACTTTAGGCTGGGCCCAGATCTGGCACGTTGCAGTCCCTGGGCACAGCACGGGACCCTTGCGGGCGTAGGTTGGGTACTAAGAACTGTGATGGCTCTGGACAGTGGGGAGCTCTGCACCCTGAGGGACGGTGACAACGTATGTGGCTTCCAGGAGGAGCAAAGCCCCTGGTGGCAGGGCTGGTAGGGTGGGGGTCGTTTTGGCCCTGAAAAAGGAGCACTAGGGCCTGGGAGCTGTGGCGGCACCTGCGCTGGAGGCAGGGACACGGTGGGGATCTGCTCTGAGGGCTGTGAAGGGGGTTGGGCCAGAGGAGGCTCTTCTTGCTAGCCCTTTGCAACTCACGGCTTCATAAATTTTTTTTCTGGACACCATTTAGCGGTCTTAGGGTCTATTTTACACAGCAGGTGGGAATTAAGCCAGATTAGAGATTATGAAGCCGTCCAGTAAATGGGATGGTTTATCCCTGAAAAGCAACATTTACTGGATCTATTAAGATTTTGAGAGCCCGCTGGTGTCCTGCAATTTCACGAAATGTAAATGAGGGGCCGCCCTGGTCGTGTACACACTGAGACTTAATAAATATTTGCTGAGTAAATCCACAAACACATCAAATCCATTCAGTTCAACAAATATTTGCTAGAAGGCTAATCAGTGTCCTCATGGGGATGAGACAGTTCAGCGGCTTAGCTTTCTCACTGCGGGTAAACCAGCGCTTTATTGGGGTGTAAATGGCACAATAAGCTGCACACCTCTGAGGTACAAACAGACAGGTCTGGACATAAGTATACACCGTGAGGTTACACATGTGTATACACACCAGCTGGCGAGGACACGCATGTCGCCCACCAAAGGCTGCTGGTGCCCATTTATGTTCAGTGCGGTAAAAAGGCTGATTAAGTTCCCTTTTTATAGCTGCTTGAGTTTCTCTCATCACTTGCAAAATTGAAAGGAAGTAACTATGTGGATAGTTTGGGCCAAAAATGTATAAGAAGTGTGGCGAGGGACTTCTGGTAAGGATTTTGCTTTCCTGATGAGAGAAAGATGTGGCTGGTGCTATCCTTTGCCATTCATGCAAACTTGAGTGTGGAAAGATGCCTGGACAGGTGGTAACAATCTCAGGCCAGCAGGATGCAGTGTTGGTACACTGACAATGGCGGAGGAAGTAAAGAGAGTAACAGAACAGAGGTCCTTGATGCCACCCCCAGCGGATGAAGCCATGCCAAGTAAACTCTATCTCTGGATTGGATGCCTTGTTACTTGCCGCTAAAAGCATCCCTAATTGCTATGGGATACATGAATGACCAGTAAAACTTACTAGAACTAATGGAAAAACAATTGGATTTATTTTAATAAAATGCTAATATGGGGATTCTGGTTTTACAAAAGTAACTCATACCCAAAATGAAGCTATAATACCAAAATATCCATCTAAAGACATACACAGGCCATCCTTCGTGAATCACTGAGAAAGGAGGTGAGGAAAAAGAAACCGGTGTTTACTGAGTGTTTTACCAGTGGCCTGGCTCTCTACCGGATGCCATCACATTAAATCCTCGCAGATCTCACAAGAGGTATTATTTTTTCCATTTTATAGATGACATGCCTGAGCCTTACAGATGTTAAAATAACTTGCCCAAAGTCACACAGTGAACTTTAGAGCCAAGTGTTAGGCATAGAAAATTATTTTAATGATGTCTAAATGAGTAGTCTTCAAATGAACAGTGTCTTCATTATTATGAAATGAATTCATTTGCACTAAATTGAAGGGGATCTAAATTAAAGAAAAAGTTAAATTATATCATATGTAAGGGAAATGGTATTTCATTATTTTGAAGTATGTACAGTATCTCAATTAATAAAAATATTAGATTACCTTATAAATCTTGCCTTAATAAATACATAAGATTTGTTTCTAATTAGCACACCAGTCTTCTTTTTGTGTGTGTGAAAAGGATATTCCTAAATACTAGAAGTTGCTTTAAAAATCTTTGATTCTTTAAGATATTTGAACATTTCCCCCATTAATTTGCATATATATTAATTGCTGCTATTTGTCAGAAAAGCCAAACTTCAAATTAACCCTGTCTGCATAAATTCCAAATTATGAGAATCAGTAAAGTTTTATTACTGTCGATGGAGGAAACGTTCAAACCTGCAGGGGTGTCAAACTCGTTCTTACCAGGGGCCACATCAACCTTGAGATTGCCTTCAAAGGGTCGAATGTAATTTCAAGTCCTTAAAAGTTAAGGAGTAGTTACACTTACACAGCCCTCAAATTATTTCGGCTGAAAAATTCCCTACAGAATTTTTGTAAGTTTATTTGAGCCAAACTGATGACACAAGGCCGGGAGCAAGATCTCAGATGCAGCCTGAGAGACTGGGACACCCACCACATGCACAGCGCTGGGCCGATGCCCCAGCCTTGGAGGCAGGTCCCACCGAGACACAGGCTGTGTTGTGCTTTGTGGGCTCACAGCCAAGGGCCGGAGAGATAGCCTGCTACGCAGTAATCATCTGAATACAAAGTGGCTGCTGATCAGGGCCATCGAAGGAGGGCCTAGTGCCCTGGGAGACACTGATAAAGCCGCTAGGTCTAGAGGGACCTTTCCGTGTGGGGTTCGAACAAGGCCTGGAAGACGTGATTACAAGGAGGGTCTCGTACTCCCAGGCCTGGAAAACAGACACTGAGCGTAGCTGTTTTTGGAGAAGAGACAGGAGCTGATGGGGACGAGAGCTGATGGGGATGAGACAGTGCGTTCGTGAGTTGGGAGTGAGGTGGCTGAAGGGAGGAGGAGGCCGCGAGGAGAGGACAGGCAGCAGGGTGGCCAGGTGAGGGCACGGGCCAGCCAGGATGGGGGGGGCGCTGGGAGCCCCAGAGCTCAACACGGACCGAGGCCCCCATGCGTGGGTGCCCACCCTGCACCGGCACGACCCCGAGAGCGAGTGCCTCGGACCCAGAGCATGCTCCCTGCGAGAGCCGCACGGAGCCGCTGAAGCGGAACAGTGGTTTCAGCACTCCTGAAAGAAGCCCCCCGAAGTAACGCGTTGCTGGCTCAGGAAAAGGAGTCAGCTCGGGGATTTCCGTAGGGATGCCCGGGGGGGCCAGCCCTGGAGCAGAGGTAGGGAGGGGAAGAGGCTCCATTCCTGACGGAGGATGGAAAATACATAACCGGCAGCAAAGAGGAACAGTGAAGAGCAAGTGGCCTCCAAGCCACACGATGGAGGTGCTACTGCGTTTGATACTGCGAGGGCTCATTTTATGCATCAGCTTGGCTGGGCCGTGGTGCCCAGCTGTTTGGTCAAACACTATCCTGGATGTTTATTATTTATTTGTTTGTTTGTTTGTGTAAGATTAAACCTCAAATGGGTGCACTTGGAGTAAGGCTAATTGCCCTCCAAAATGTTTGGTGGGCCTCACTCAATCAGTTGAAGGCCATAATACACAGGTGGCAAACACAAGACACACTGGCCGAATCCGGCCCTCCACCTTGTTTATCCGGCCCGGCACCTTGTTTCTACCCAGCAGCAGCGCCGAGCAATCTCACTTAACTGTTAAGGAGTAGATACATTTACACAGTCCTAAAATTACATTCGGCCCTTTGAAGGCAACCCCGAGGCTGGCGTGGCCCCCCGTGCAAATGAGTTTGACAACCCTGCATCACAGAACAAGGACTGACTTCCCCTAAGCCAGCAGGAATTCTGCTGGGAGACTGCCTTTGGGTTTCAACTCTCCCCTCAGCCTCCAGTCTGCCAGCAAGCCCATCAGATTTTGAAATCACCAGCCTCCTCCATTGTGAGCCAGTTCCTTAAAATAAATAAGTCTCTAACTCTCTCTCTCTCTACACACACACACACACACACACACACACACGGTTCTGCTTCTCTGAGACTAATGCACATAGAATCACTAAAGAAGTGGGAGCCATTGTTTTAGGCTGAGGGCCGGCTTCTGCCACGTGATGTCCACGTATTCTTAATTAAGTCTCTCCGAGTCTCTGTTTTGTCTCTTGTGAAATGACGCAGAACGATCTTGCTCTGCCTGCTGTGAAAACTGCCGCACTCGGGGCCAGGGGAGGGCGGAGCTAGGGGCCTTGTTGCTCAGCGTGTCCGGAGACCCTCACTCCCAGGGCCCACCCACGTGGCACGCCCCCCGATGGCGTCTCCTGAAACGGTGTCCCTCTGGTCTTCCGTTAGCCCTGGCCCTGGCCCTGGCCCTGACCGCACAGAGTGAACGTGTAGGCGCTGGGCACAGGAACTCGAGATCTTCCCGGAGGCAGGAAGCCAGTAGTTTTTATCTGCACTTTTATCTTTATATCCCCGACGCCCTAGCCCTGGGCAAAGAGCCTGGCACTGAGCAGATGCAATAAATGTTTATTGAATGAGTGAATATTTATTTAATGACCTGGTCAGGGCAAGCCAGGCAAATGCGGTCAGCAAATAAATAGTGGGGCTCTAAGTAATCAGTCACCAAACAGAAAACTCGGCAAGGTATAAAAGAGCGTTTGTTACGTTAACAGCTTCAGAGAAGACCTTGCCCAGAAATGAATTCACTATTTAACACCTATTTGCAACGTGCAGCAGAACGGGATCCACGGGACCCAATCCAAATGTGTACGACTTGTAGTCAAAATCAGGGTCCGGTACCCTTGACCCTAGAACAAATGCCTGATTCACACTGTGAAACCCCGAGGAACAAAACATTCTGTAAAATTCATAACTTTTAGAATACTCTCCTCCTACATCCCTTCCTGAAGGGATTTTTTTTAAAGAAATACAAATAGTTACTTTAAAAAAAAAGATATAAAAGTCACTCTATTGCTAGATTTGGGGTTGCTATGCTACTTAAGTATATTAAATGTCATTTCTCCTCATCCAAGAAAAATCTTTTCACCATCTTTTTTTTTTTGAATAATGTATCTATAGCCTAAAAAGTGTTCATTCGGGGAAATAAATTATTCGCACAAAATTTGTAATAAGGAATTCAGCTTTACTTTTATTCTTACAGAGGTTTAAATTTCAGAAACAATGGAAAGCTGGAATTCTCTGTTCTCTCGGGACCAAAATCAAAGAGGGAACGCCAGCTACCCTCTTTCCTCTGTGCTGTCGCCCCCCACCCCCAGACCCCTCAAACGAAGGAGCCACACAGTTGGTAGCTTTCTGACTGGTCCCTGGCTTTTAAAAGGAAGGCAGCACTCTGGGGGCGCTGACTCCCCACTCAAACAGGAGCGCATTAACAAAAGAAAGTGAGGCTGACGACACTCCTGTTTCAGAATTAAATGTATTCGTTGTCCAGTAGATGCATAGAGTTAGCACTTGGTTTCAGAAGCGAGAACGGAGAGGTAAAAGTGCCCCAGAGAACAGAGGTGGCGAGGACTCGGCCTCTCTGCTTCACGCCCCACCCCACCCCCCTCTTCCCCTCCTCAGCCCCATTGCTGTACAGCAAAACAAAACAAGCAAACAAAGCATTCTTGAATCTATTTTTAAAATATATTCTGGGGGGGATGTACACAGCAATTAAAAACACTTCTCTGATTTTTTTTTTATGCTTAAAAGTGTAAGAAAAACAAAGACCTCTAGCTGTGTATTCCAGTAATCCCTGTTGGTTTTTTAAATGGAAAGCAATAAATGCTTTTGGTAGAAAATTCAAACAACACATAAATGTATACATTTGAACTAAAAGCTTTCTTCCTCATCCAATTACTCTCCTCAAGGGAAACTCCTTTTAATGATTGCTTGAGATTCTTTTCAGAAAATAAAATTGGCTATCTTAGCATATATTTCTTTAAAAAAATTTACATGCATTGAATGATAATATATTCTCCTTTAAACCCTGCTTTTTCCACTTAATTATATACCTTGAACATCCCTTTGTATCAGCATATCTACTGTATTCTTTTTATCATGCTCCCTGGTACTCGTTGTGTGAGGGTACCCCAATTTATTCATCTAACCTGTCCTCGGCTGCTGGACATTCCCAACACGGTTTTACTGTGGCCAACAGTGTTTCAGTGAGCACCTTACTACGTTTATCTGGATGCAGCCCTTCACGTGTGTTCATAAGTTACCTGGGGCCAACCCGCACAGTCGCGCAGGCTGTGGGAGGCACAAAGACGTGTGTCTCTCGGTGGGATGCTGCAGGTTAGGTCCAGGGGAAGGCACGTGCTAGGTAACGTCCACCACAAACTTAAGCAGAGACGAGGATGGTGGGGGAGAGGGGCGGAGGTGAGAACAAGGTGAGAAAAGAGAGAGGGGTAAGAGAAAGGAAGGCCGTGGGGCACACGGGTGGCCATTAGAGCAAGCGGCAGAGCCCACAGAAGGACTCCAGCTGGTCAAAGCAGGAGAGGAAGCAGCGCCCAGTCTCCTGTGCTCCTGTCCCCCCGCCCCAGACTCCCTGCCCGTCGGAGAGGCATGGGAGGTGACCAAGCAGCGTGAGAATGCTTTGGGGTGTCAGAAGCAGGGACGAAGTGACACAAGGCCGTGCCTGGGGGGCTGATCCGATTCTCTGCCACCACAGAGCACGTGCAGCTGCCTCCACGGGCGCTGCAGCATCAGGAAAGTAACGTGAGAACCTTTCAAGTTGGCAACACCGCCTGGTGTGTGTAATGTATCTGCAGCAATTATCAGGGACAGATAGCCAGGAACAGTCTTGTTCTGTGTTTCCCTCTTGTGATGAAACTAATCTGCTCTATGTTTCATCTTCAAGGGCAACATGCAGCTTGCCACCCTCCCCAGCGCGTTTAAAGGACAGTGCCGTTCCCGGGGCTGGTCACTCGTGCCTTCCTGCAGGATGTGTTCTGAGCCTGGGGCCAGCGGGCCGCCCTCCTCTCGGCTCGGCCCAGGTAAGAAAGCCCGCAGCACGCCGGGGTTCATCCGAGTTCTTTTCAACCTTGCAGTTCCACGCAGTTTGTTGGTTGCTATAGCTTTAACCAGTCGGGCTGAACATGTTCACCTAACTTTATGACTATTTTTTTGGAAGTGCCGGTGTTGGTGATGGCTTGAGAGTAATTAACGTCTCAGGTAGGAAAGGTGTTTATTTGCACTTATTTTATGCTGATTTTATTCCTAAGCCATATGCTTTTGTTTCTTCAGTTTCTTGGGGGGATATCTTTTCCTTCTGGGCAGCAAACTGCTCTTGTTCAGAAAGGACCACCTATTTCAATGTGGCAGGAGGGGTTCATGTTAGGGGTTAATCCGACCATGACCTCTATCAGTCTGCAGGCGCGTCCCAGGGGCTTTGTTCACCTGGATGAGCTAAGACCGAAGAGCTGACGCCTAAACTCTGACGCACAGCATTTCTCTGCATTTTAAACGGGTGCAGCAATGACTCTGCACTCTATGGGGGCTGTCCCCCTTGGGTCCTGCCCCACTGTTTGCCTGGGGCTTCCAGCTCTGTAATAAGGGTAGAACGTCAGGCACTGCTTCTGTAAAGTGACATCTTTCAGGGACTTGGTGGCTTTTCAGCTCTGCCTGTCTCTGGTGGACTGGGCAGTGTCGCGGATGTTCATAAAGTAAATGTGGAGATTTGAACCTCTTGACTTGTGGGGTTTTCTGGGTCAAGTGAGTAGCAAACCGCTCTCAGAGATCGTTCCAGGCTCTGCATGTGAGAGAACTCGAGCTCATTCTTGCATTCTGGTGCTAATCATGACAGTCAAGGAGTAAAGTCTGGAGAATATGGAAGGCAGGACAGCCAGAAGGAGGGCTGGACAAGGACAGGGCCGAGAGCAGCTTTTTGTTCAGAGAGCTGGCAGAACTGGAGAGCTTTCCGTCTGCTCCCCCATCGCATCTGGGCATCAGGAGGCGGGGCCCCAGGAGGCTCCTCCTTCCCCCTGCCAGGGGGTGTCTGGAACTAAGAGATACACCAGGTGCTTCTCCACATGGCATCTACTTCCTGCAAAGACTTGAGGGAAAAGACCATTGCTTTTCTGTGGAAACCAGCCAGATGTGTAGTGGAGTGGGGAACAAACAGGGATGTCAGCTCGCAGCAGGCAGCCCTGCGCTCTGCCGTCCGCAGCACAGGCGGCTGGTGGGAGAACTCAGGGAGCCTCAGGTTGCCTGGCTCACAGGTCATCGGCTGGGCCCCGCAGCTGTCCCATGCCTGCCTCCTCGAGCACCTTCTGTCTCCATCTCTCCCTGCCGAGCTGTCTTTGAAAAGCCCAGGTACAGGTGCTCTTTCCTTCCCTGGTGGACCACCTGTTGCCCTGACCCTCTGTCAGCTCCTCTCTGTGGCACTTGTCCATCCCTACGGACACACGAGACCACGTTTCAACACCTGTCCTGGCCAGTTCTGCAGGGGGCAGGGCCCGAGTGTGGTCCCAGCTGACAAGCACTCTGTCTTGTTGAAACCTGGATCTCAATAAACACTGAAAGAATGAAGAACGAATGAGCGAGAGGCTGGCACTCCTAATTTGTGGCTGAGGAGGCACTGATTTTATTTTGTTTTGGAAGTAAAGATCAAGAGAGGGTGTGGCCTGGCTGGGGGTATACCCTGAACGAAGATTGGAGGGAGAAACTAAAACCATCCCTTTTCGACAAGTTCCCCAATGAGACGATGCAGGATCACGGAAGGAGGGCCTTCTGACAATTCTAACACAGGAGAGAAACCATTTTCACGGGTGACTGTCATTTGTCTTTCTCTCCCAAGTCTAAATTGAAAGTGAATCATTGATTGGTTGACTTCTGCCACTTTCACAAGGAATGTAAATGAAATCATCTCCCTTCCTGACTTTTCCAGTTGCATCAGCCACCCTGTATTTCTGACCGAAAGAAAATGCTAATTGAAGATGAAAAGAGTTGTTAAACAATCGAATGCATAATTGCGGTGTGTCGAAGGGTGTCATGTCATCTGTAGGTCAATATGTTGCAATTGCGTCATCCAAGGAACTCCCCTCTAATTCCCAGAAGAACTCCCTGAGGCTACATTAGAAGAGGTTTTGTTCTCTGAGCCGTCAGGTCCTGGTTTGGATGATTCCCGAGTTTGTGTGGTGCCTGGGCGTCTCTGGGCCGTTAGCTCCGTCCATGGCCTTCCTGGGAAGTGTTTAATTGAGGTGAAGTCGGGTCAGAGAGGCTTCCAAGTACCAGTTCTGGTTCTGCCCCTGCTTTTCTTTGTGGCTTTAAGCAACACAGGAAGGCTTGTTTGTACTTTAGTTTTCCCATTCGGCAACGGAGAAAAAGACTATTTTTCTGTCAAATGCCTCAACACCAGACTATAAAGAAGCTTCAGACACAAGGGGTGATTCATTGTGAATGTGTTACTCCCACTCTTGGCAGAAAATCCACCTCTGGTTTTGCTGAAAAGATAAAGGCTAATTTGATGCCTTGCTCATCTTTCTCAGTTTCTGTTGACACGACTCCGTCTCTGCGTCTGTCTGTCTGCCGGCTGCAGACAGAAAGGACGGAAGCAGCCTTCTTCCTCTCCAGAGCGAACCCTTTCTCAGCCCCTTGGTCCCGCCCTTGGCCTCTCCCTGCTTCACTCCTCACTGCTTGCCCCACCACAGCTCAGGTTTCCCTTCAAGGGGGTTTCTAACAGGCCCCAGCTGCGTTCTGTCTGAGAAAGCGCACGAGAAAACCCAAGTGCCTTTGCTTGACCTTGCTGCCTCTTCGCCTCTATTTATTGCTTTCCTTTCGCAGCAAGACATCTCAATTTCCTCTTTCGACTCAGCCCCTTGGGTTTGCTAGCTTCCTTTGTCCCTCGCTGTTGAAATTGCATTCACAGAGGTCGGGCGGGGGTGGGGCAGCCTTGTGGGCCCAGTCCAAAGGGGCATTTTTTCTTCCTCATTCTTGTTTTCGCTGGAGCATTAGTTTTCTTTCTGTCCACTTTTTTCCTCCAGCCTTCCCTCCCGATGCACGTGTTACCTGGTTGGGTTTCCCAAACTTGCCCCTGTGTGGCACTGTGGCTAGGGGTCTGAGCTCTGACGTTGGCCAGCCCATGGATGGGTTCTGACTCTGCTGGTGGCAAAATGCATGGCCTGTGGGTCTCGGTTTCCCCATCCTTAAAATGGAGTCATAATAAGAGTGCTTACCTCGGGTTTGATGTAGGAATCAAAGAAGGTAGTCTATGTAATATTTATTCCAATGTTTGGCACATAGAAATATTTAATAAATATTATCTGTTAGCACAACAACATACTCTAGAGCTTTGAAAGTGTAATTTTTTATCCTTTTAGGACATACTGCCCCCTTTATCCCAAACAGGGCCAGACAATAGATAATAATTGATAAATGGATTTGTGCACATTGTGGGAACATCCAGAGAAGGAGGAATGATGGGGCAGAGGGATGCTCCCAAATTCTGCACGTACCATGACCTAAGTTCAGGTTTTTTGGTTTGATTTGTTTTACCAATAACTCATTCACATTGTTGAGAGTTTAAATGCGTCCTTTCCAGTCCTGTGTTTGTGAGCAGCAAGGGGCATCGAGAGTTAAAGCTCTAGTTGTCGGTGCTCCAATCAGCCACAAAGAGGCCGCCTGGCCCGGGAACACAGTGTCCCATCCTTAGATTAGATGCTGCTCTAACAGGATTAAGGAAGAAAGCGGCCCAGCGGCGGCTTTGTGCCCAGGCTGCCTGGAACCCGTCCATTGAGTGATGCCGCCATCTAGTGGCGGCACGGGGGAACGGTACTGGGCAGAGCCGTTTGGGGAAGAGCCTCGGAATTGCCGTCCATTCTTTAGAAAAAGTGGGTGAGCCCCGGGACGAGGGGAAGAATGTGGGGGGAAACACAGCAAGGGGGCGGAGGGAAAACACTTCAGCACAGGCTTGGAGAAGTAAAGGGCACAAGGGACGGCTGTGTCCACCTAGAACAACCTTGTTGGTATCACATGGCAATTCCTCCCCCCATCCCAACACCAGCTAAACTTTGATTTTTTTTCCCCTTTACTTTCCAACACCCTGTGGCGACCTGTTGTCCTGAACAGACCCTGCTTCACCTTCTCATTTCTCTTTTTCTGTGTTAGGAATGCAGGGCTAGGAAAATTGAGCCGAGTCATCTCATCTGGCCACCACCCCAGGAACAGCGGCCCCCAGGACCAGCACCCCACCTGCCCACGCCGGCACCTCCCCACGTGACAGCCGCAGGTAAGGGGCAGCTGAGACTGCGGCAGGACGGGGCTCCGGTCCACTGGGGCTCCCCAACCCTCTCAGGACTGTCATTCTGGTCACTGATAGCAGAGCGCGTTGACATTCCGTGTGTGAAACTGAAGTGGGCGATGTTGACCATGCAGCCTTCCCCACCCTTTGTTTCTTTTCACACGCTCTTCTAACCCGATCGTTACCAATCTGCCTATGATCAATACACGGACTGTAGGTCATTGTAGTAAGTCAGCACAGCGCTCTAGGATGGAGGGGACTGAAGGGAAGACACCGATGCTGCAAACTGGAGTGTGTGGTAGGGGGTCGGCACACTGGACGCACTAAGAGCTCACCACGACTTAGAACGCAGTGACGGCAAGGATCGATTCTGGGGCTTCGCTCTGCCACCACTAGCTATTTGACTTTGGGTGAGTTGTTAATGCTGCTCAAAGCCCCCACTACCCTTCTCTGAAGTGGGCAGCATTACACCTACTCCTCAAGGTCATCGTGAAAATTAAATGGCGTACAGAAAAGGCCTCACATTTCAGAGATCGAGACTGGATTTTAGAGCATTCATGAAAGAAGTTGGTTAAAGGAGAGAATGATAAGAGATGATACCTCAATTTATTTTACCTTAAAAGATAGAATTTCCCAATCTTTTTTAAAAAATAGTTTATTTGTTTATTTTTAGACAGAGGGGAAGGGAGGAGAGAAACATCAATGTGTGGTTGCCTCTTGCATGCCCCACACTGGGGACCTGGCCCACAACCCAGGCACGTGCCGTGACTGGGAACCAAACCAGTGCCCCTGTGGTTCCTAGGCCAGCACTCAACCCACTGAGCCTCACCAGCCAGGGCAGAATTTCCCAATGTTTAATGCAGGAACATAGCCTCTTCTTTGCATATGAATCCACTCATTGGTGTGTTCTGAGTTGTCCTTTTTGCATAAGCCACACACATAATATTGCATTTATAAGTTCTGGTTTCTTTCAGTGTCATGAGAATGTAAAGACATCTGGGAAGACGCTGATAAAATCACTTTCTGCAAAATCATTCTAATTTCAATAATCATTCCAGATTATTAAAACTTTTGCAAAACTTTTAGTGTCCATACCTCATTATATAGCAATTTTTTTAACAGCATCCCATTGGTGAATCTTTCCAAAACATTCCACCTTGCTTTCATAGAAACAACTTTCTTTGTATGCACATATTTCATGAGTTTCTGTAGCATTTAAATTTCACAGTTACAATAACAAGCCCAGCTGTCATAACCTGATTCCTAGTAAGCTACGCATATAAGGATGAGTGCAGTAGAAGTTGGGAGTGAGTACTGTCCACCACAAAACTTTTTGGTTCCATTCACAGGGGGCCTGGAACCTGGCTCGTTGGTTAAGCAGAGGTCAGCAAAAGCAGCTTCTCCTGCAGTGTATGCAAAATGCTAAATATAGTACTCAGCATATACAAATGTGCGACAAATCGTGCAATAAATATCATTATTGTCACCATCAATATGTTCAGAGTTGACAGGATTGTTAGTAATTGCATGGTTTCTTCCCCTCCTTTTACAGATAAGATCAAAGTGTTTTGTAATTTTGACCTTTATAGTGTACCTTAGGAAAGTTTGAATCATGAGCCAAAATGGGCTATTTGAATGGAAAAGCCACTGGAAAGAGGCAAAGTTGTGGGGGCCAGGGCCTCAGGGAATCTCCAGGGTTGGGTGAACAGTGTGAGCCAGGTTGATGGAGTCTCAGATATGGCGCCCACCTGCCAGCTCTGTGGAGGAGGGCTCAGCAGAGGAACAATGGCATCTACCAGCATTTCCTTCTGGGAGAAAGCTGCCCCTGTGGCTCTCTCCCTGAAACCGGACAATTTAGTTCCTCCCCGTAGGTCCCTAGTGCCTTTCGAGCTGCTGCCCCAATGCTGGGGCTCAGAGCAAGCGAGTCTGAGTAAGTCTATGTGCTGGCCCTTTAAGAGGAATATCCGGACTCCAGAAGCCTCGGTCTCACTCAGTCACAGTCCCCTCTGGTTTTTACAGCCAGATGTTGTATGGACTTCTCTTCCCGGCACTGGGACCTTGGGCTGGGGACCCTGGTGTGGGGCTGGGACCTCTTGCTTTTCACGGGACACTTACATCCTTAGTTGTACGGCTTCAGTTCAACTAGATTCCAGGCTGCTCTAAATGATGGTTGTTCTGTAGTTTAGTTGTAACTTTGATGTGGTTTGGGGAAGATGTAAGAACTTCATTTACCGACTCCACCATCTGGACCAGAAGCCATTTTGTTTGATTTTTTTAAAGGAAACTTTTTATTTAAGAATAGCATCCAAGAAGAGTGTATAAATCATGTCTGTACAGCTCAATGTAATTTTCGTTTTATTTTGAAAGTGAAATTCACTGTGCTTCACAAACACATGCCTTCAATCCCTTGTTCTCTGCAAAGGCCCTGGTGCTCTGCCCTGGCTTACCCTGGGTAGGCGGAGCTGCTCCTCTGACCCCGCCCCCTGCCCCCCTTGCCTGGCCTCGGGTTAATGGAGTGTTCCAGTTCTGCGGTTACTCCATTTCCAGGGCCGAGGTTCCAGACACCAGCATGTGTGTAGCATCACTGGGCACCTTGTAAAAACGTGCATTGTGCAGGCCCTGAGCTTCCTGTGATTCAAATCCAATCGTTATGGGCCGGGCCTGCAGTTTATAACAAGCACCCCAGGGCCTCTGGAATAGGAGGTCCAGGCGACTGTGAGAAATGCTCTCCCTGCGCCCAAGATCAAGATGAGCCTGGCAACCTGTGAGATGGAACCAGATCAGATTTAAACTTATGATGGAGAGGTGGGGTGGCGGGGAGGCAGGGAGGTGAGAAGGTGGGGAGGCCGGGAGGCGGGGAGCTGGGGAGGTGTTTGCTAGCGGAGGTGGGGAGCTAGCCACGTGCTGAATCTGCCCTGCAGAACACTCAGCTCTTCTTTACTTTGTCCTGCTTGACAGCTTTTTGTGACATTAGATTCTAGATGTGCCATTAAGAAGTGACAAGGCTGGATGCTTGGTGGCTGCTGCTTCTTTTTCTTCTTTGACTGTCAGTGACATTTTATGTAGGAAATTGCTATGTATTACACAGGTATTAACTTCCTTTCATCACTTCCCCTAAATAAATCAGAAAGATGAAGAAAAAACATATAAACTCTTAGTTTCTCTAAAGTCTTAGGTTTTAAAAAAACTTCAGTGGTGCTTCTCCTTTATGAAGATACTGCATTTTAAGGGGAACTCACAGTGTGTCCTTATGCTCACTACGGACTTCTGCTCCTTCCTGGGGTAAAAATGGTCAACGTTCCTGCTTCCTTCTAACAAATCCACTTCGTGATTATGATACATTATCATTCCCCACTTGACACCTGCTAAGAAACTTGATTGTTGGGTGCATTTTTCATGTGGCAAAAATCCACGGTGGCTTTGTGTGGGCTGCCCAAGTGTCAGAAACAGCAGTGTCGATGTTCTGGTTTTGAGAGGGAAAATATACATGGACATGCGGACACTCCGGGGAAGAACAGACAGAGGAGGGTGTAGTGGGGTGTGCACAGAGTTCGGGAGGATGACGGACACTACTTGGTTTTGAGTTCTGTGGCCAGCAGCCCCCGAAGGCTGGAGTGTAGGCCAGCAGAAAACTCTTCGCAGAAAGAAGTGTGGTGCGACCCTGCGGAATGACGGAGCTGGCTTCATTCTGTTCCGAGCAGATGCAGGGAAGGAGGAGCTGCATGGGTTGTCTGCAGTGAGTGGGACCCTGCGTGTGGGCACGTGTGGGCACTTCCGCAAATGCTCCGTCAGCCCAGGCTCAGGGAGAAGCGAAAAGAAGCATCCTGTTAAAATACACTTCCACCTCTAACTCACCCAAGACCCCGGGCTTCTTTAGCTCCATGATTTGCAAGGTCAAAGGGAAGTTCAGAGTTCTGTGTTGCTGGACTGTCTCAAAAGACCTAGTGGTGCTAAGACAGCAGCAAGACCACTCAGAAGAAGGTGTATGCCTTGATGATGTTCATGTTGTCCACAGGGCAGTCCTGGGAGTTTGCTCCCATCGTTGCTACGCGAGTCACCAATCCTACACCTGGTGCTCACAGCCCAAAATGGTGTGTTTGCTGTCAAGCCGCTGGGTGCGAGCTGGGCCCCAAAGAACTGGCTGCCGTTACTATCTGGCCCTGCATGGGTCACTGCAGGAATTCCAGCCCCCATGAACTTCAAGTCTGGATGAAATTCATCTTCAATTTGCTTGCCCTAGATAGATGCACCACCTCGACCTGTTCCTGTTGGGTCCCTTCCCAGGATCACGAAGTCTTTGATGATTCTGTGGGATTTGGTGCCATTGCAGTAACCCTGATGCGCCAACTTAGCAAAGTGCTTACAGGTCTTTGGAGCGCGCTTGCCCTACAGCTCCAGCACAATGACCCCATGCTGGGATCCACATATTCCCTGGCCGCTGGCTGCGGGGAGTCCGGAGAGATCGCTGCCACGCTGGAGACAGCAGGCTCTTTCTTCCTGGATGCACGGTCTGGGTGCTTGGCTTCTGACGTGGGGAAGTCAGCCTTGGCTCTGCTGACCCTACGAGAGGAGTTGTGTACAAAGGACCAAGTTTGCTGTCATCCCAAGGGGGACAAGCTTCAAGCATGACTTTCTTATGTCTCAGAACAGAGAGCAAGGCCTGTGTTCTCCTTGGTGAGCAGCCCTCAGCCTGAGGAAGCTCTGCTGCCTTTATTTTATTTTTTTTAAGATTCTTATTTATTTATTTTTAGAGAGAGGGAGGGAAGGAGAGAGGAAAAGAAACATCGATGTGGGAGAGAAACATCAACTGGTTGCCTCTTGCAAGCCCCCAACTGGGAACCCAGCCCACAACCCAGGCATGTGCCTTGAGCAGGAATCGAACCAGCGACCTTTCGGTTTGTAGTCCAATGCTCAGTCCACTGAGCAACACCAGCCAGGGCAGTTCTGCTTCTTTCAGACTTTCCATGTTCATTGTCAGGCTCCTGTCAACTCTGATCCCGAGCATTCGGCCTGAAGAGCGGCAGGTTCAACTGAAACAGAAGGTTGCATGCAGAAAACCCCTGGAAAGAAATCTCCATGCATGGTTTGTTGCTGTTGTTGTAGTGTTTTGTTTTTTGCTCTAGTATGCACTTTTAATGCCTTGATTCTAGAGAGAAATGGTGTTGCAACACCAGTTTCATCCTCTTCATGCGTTGCTTCTCAAAGTGCAATCCCTGCCTCCCAGGATTGGCCACCCGGGAGCTTGTTAGAATGTGAACCTCAGGCCCTGCTCCAGACGTACAGAATCCAGGCTTCTGGGGAATCTGTGTTTCAACAAGTCTCCCAGGTGATTCTGGTGCACACTCAGATATGAGAACCACGGGCCGAATGGAGAGCTTATGGGAATGCCTTTACTCAAACAAACAAAGTATCTTGTGAATTGGTGGGGCTGCAGTCTCCTGGGGTTTTATTTGGGTCCCTTGTTGCAGCAGCGAGAGGAGGTCTGATGACCAGGGAGGAAGGAGAAGCAGGGCTGGGGGCTGGGGGAGAAGAGGCACCTCCATGGACCTCTCAGTGTCTTCCGCCCGTGAGAGCATTACCAAAACCAGCTGGGGGGTGGGAGGCGAAGACGGTGGACAAACCAAATGTCCATGTACCTCCAGGTCAACCAGAGCCGAAGGCCCAGAGCGTGGCTGTGTAACAGGGCTGCGCTCTACCAGCTTCCTGCATTTAAATAAGCTCAGGACTCAGGGACATGGGCAACAGTGTGGTGAGTGAGGAGATGGGCAGTATAAAGGAGATAAATGGTAATAAAAAAATACAATAAAAAAATAAAAAATGAAAAAAAAGAATAATCAGTAGGGTGGCCACACACCATATACAAAAACGGACTCAAAATGGATCAACAATTTAAATATACCCAATGCTATAAAAATTCTAGAAGAAAACCTAAGGGTGAATCTTTATGATCTTGGACTTGACAATGGATTCCTAGATACACCACTAAAACCATGAACGACAACACTGAAAACAGATAAATTAGACTTCGTCAAAACTAAAAACTACTGTGTATCCAAAGACATTAAGAAAGTAAAAAGACAACCTACAGAGGGAAAACTATTTTTGGGTCATCTATTTAATAATGGCCTACTATCCAGAAGAAATAAAGAACTCTACAACTCAAAAGCAAAAAGAAGAACCATCCACTAAAAAATGGGCAAAGGACTTGAACAGACACTTCTTTGAAAAAGGCACACGAGCCACCAACAAGCACACAGAAAGGTGCCATTCGTCGTTAGGGAAGCACAGGCCAAACCCACAATGACATGTCACTTCGTACCCACAAGAGTGGATATAACAATAGTTCAAAGACCTGGAAAATAACAACTTCCAGTGATGTAGAGAAACTGGAATCCTTGCACATTGCTGATGGAAATGTCGAATGTGCAGCCCCTGTGGAGAACAGCTTGGCGGTCCCTCAAAAAGATAAACACAGAGTCGCCATCGGAGTCAGCAGCTCCTCTCCCAGGTGTCCACCCCGGAGAACTGAAAGCAGATACCCAAACAAATCCTTGTATGCCGGTGCGCACAGCAGCACCACTCACAATAACCAGAGCATGGAAACAACCCAAGTGCCTGTCAGCAGACAGAGGGATAAACAAATGTGGTATGTCCGTGTAATGGAATATTACCCCGACATGAAAAGGCATGAAGCACCAGTACATGATCCAGCATGGAGGAACCTCAGAAAAATTATGTGATGAGAAAAAAGCCAGTCATAAAAGGTCACAATGTTGAATGACTCCATTTATAAAGAATATCCAGAACAGGTAAATTCATAGAGACAGAAAGCAGATTAATGGTTGCTGGGGAGAGGGCAGAATGGGGAGTAACTTCTTAATGGGTATGGGGTTTCCTTGTGGAAAGTTTAGGACTAAATAGAGGTGGTGGTCATACGACACTGTTAATATGGTTGATTGTATGTTGTGGGGATTTTACCCCAGTGAAAAAAAATGAATGGTGTACTCTTATCTACAAAAGACAATTGAAACTAAACTCGAGTGGTCAAAGTCCTTCCCAGCAGGTCTTTACTGCCTGCAGCCTCACCTGTCACCGCTCTCCGAGTTTGATCCTGTTCACAAATCCCACTGGAATCCCAGCGTGTCCAATATGCTCTGTGTCTCCCTAAAGCTCACTCATGAGCCCTGGGAAGCCTCTGCCAGCTGCTGCAGCTGCCGTCCTCTTGATTCTTGTAGCTCTTAACTGTTCACCCTCACACTCGAAGTGTGGTCCTGGGGCCAGCTGCCTTGGTGTCCCCTCGGAGCTTATCAGAAAGGCACAATCTGGGGCCCCCACCCCAGACCCACTGAGTCCAAATCTGCATTTTTTAAAAAGATTTTATCTATTTATTTTTAGAGGGGGAAGGGAGGGAGAAAGAGAGAGAGAGACAGAGAGACAGAGACAGAGAGAAAAACATCAATGTGAGGTTGCTGGGGGCCGTGGTCTGCAACCCAAGCATGTGCCCTGACTGGGAATCAAACCTGCGATGCTTTGGTTCGCAGCCCAAGCTCAATCCACTGAGCTACACCAGCCAGAGCTTGAATCTGCATTTTAACAAGACCTTCTGACCATTCAAATGCCCCTTAAAGTCTGAGAAGCGCTGGTTTCTACCAGGGGCCTGCAGTTAGGCTGGAGGCCAGAATCACTCTTCAAGCTGTGTTTATTGATAATACACATTTTAAATAGTATATACACTTGGTAGAGTGACAGACTCTAAGTATAGATATATGTATGTGTGTGTATATATATATATATATATATATATATATATATATATATATATATATGTAATTTTTAAGTAGTAAAAAAATAAGCCTCGCTTCTGCCTCAGTTGCTCAGATTTCTTACCCAGAGACAGCTTTTGTCCAAGTTTCCTGGCTACTCTTCCGTGTTCTGCGCATGTGCAAGCAAACACGTACCGACTGATTTCCCTCCCCTGCTCCGTGTCTGTATGGATGGCGGCACACTTACACACTGAGTTGTCCTTCTCACTCCACCATTCACTGTGGAGATCGTTTTAGCACGCAGATGGCACAACACTTTTTTAACGGCTGTAAAGTGGCCGTCTGTGGTTGTATAGTCATTGTACACGTGTGTAATTTCTCTATGGTACAACTGTTAAAGGCCATTAGGCTGTTCCTTGCAAAGCTTTGCTGCCTCTCCTTCAGGAATATCTTTGAGCACAGGACGTGTCTGTGTATGAAAGAGTCACTGAAAGATATGTGCATTTTAACATTGTAAGAGACATAAAAATCTCCTCTAAAAGGCAGAAAGAGTTTATCTTCTTGGGAAGCCTTAAAGGATTTTTCAGGCTACTTTTTTATTTCAACTCTCTGTGGGTGGGACCCAGTATCTGTTTTTTGTTTGTTTGTTTGTTTGTTTTTTGGTGACTTTGATATAGGAAGGTTGTGGGATGGACCGGAAACCAGGGGCACACGGACCCTGTACTGTGATTCCTCCTGGGCCACCCAGAATTGCTCTTTATCTTTTCATGTGGCCACTTAATCTCCTCACCAAGGTGACAGATTCCTAAGGACAGGCCTTGGGGAGGTTGTTTCTTTATATTTCTGCCTTGTCACAATGCTTTGTAGGATGATGCTGGTGGTTGATGAGGTTGATGATGAGACTTTGATGAGTATTTGTGGCTCATATGATGGTTTTTTTGGTTTTGGCGGGGTTTTTTTTTCAGCTCCAAGGACAAAACACAGAGAAGAATGTTGGGCCAGCCCCTTCCCATCCCCACCACCCAGCCCAAGAAGAAAAGGACATGGATGACATCTTTCTTTTCCAAGGTCTGACACAAAATATTGTCAACGAACGTCCCTCCCCAGCAGCCACCTTGTGACCCAGGTGCTTGCCTGGTCTGCATCCATTCAGCTGAAGCCCCTTCTTCTACACAATGTCTGATGACAGCTCTTTAAACACAGACAGGGTATTTATAGAATCACAAGAAGATGAATTAGGATGAATGTAGCTGTCTGTGAAATTCATAATGAAAAGATAGACGGAATCGCAGTGAATACTTAGAGATAACAATGAGACTCAATAATCACTCAAACACCAAGTGGGGCTGCCGCTCCGGTCTCCGGCTCCCCACCCTATAACTGAGGATGGCGAAGAGGTGGCCTTTTCTGGGAGGTTATCTGCATCTGTGTCATCTGGCCCTGGGCCCGGGGCACACGGCCATGCCCTGTGCTGTGCAGAACCTCAGGGCCTTCCGGAATCAGGGCCCGTGCATGAGCACACCGCGGAGATAACCCAGCTCTTACCCTGCGGTTCTCGGCGACCAGGCCTCCACGTGCAGGGTTCTGGGTTGCCACACAGCACTGCCCAATTGTGTCCTTCTTCTGCATTTCTTCTCCTAGTCTTAGTTAGGAAATTAACTATGTAGGTCAAATTAATATACAGGATGGGGGGCGGGAGTAGGTTTACTGCTGTGAGTATGCAAAACACAGTTTATTGTTGTATTGTTATTTATTAATTCTTGTATTATTTTCCAAATGAACAGCTGTAAACCTACTTTTGCCCCACCCTGTATTCCCAACAAAAAAATCCGGTGACTTTCGATGGAGAGTGTGCAGAAGGAATGTGTACAGTTGAGCTGGCCACACAGGATCCTGTCTTGAGGGAGGGATGGTGGTTGGGGCTGGGAATGACTCTGGACACTCCCAAATCAACACATTTTTGACTCCCCACCCAGGTCGCATGGAAACTGAGGTTCCGGAAGTGGGAGCCTCTGAGGAATGTGTTTTTCATCCTGGCACAAAGGGCCCGGGACCCCAGTGCTAAAAAGCGTCGCATGGCCATGAGAGGCCTGGGGACCATAGCCCGTGAGAAACCCCACAAGGTAGGCCGGGGAGGTGGCCTGCCGTCCCCAGGGCTGGGCTCTGGAGCCTCAGGTACCAGTCGTCATTGCCGTGCAACTGCTCACCCAGACCTGGCAGGAGCCCAGGTACGGCACAGCTGGGTCCCCTGCTCAGGGTCCCTCGAGGCTGCTGTCAAGGTGTGGGCCAGATTACATTCCTTCCTGAGCTCGGGGTCCTCATTCTGGCTCACATGGCTGCTGGAAGAATTCAGTGCCTTCCAGCTGTAGGACCGAGGGCCTTGTGTCCAGGCTGGCCATCAGTCGGCGAGGGGGCACTCTTAGCTCCTAGGGGCTGCCCACTCACAGTATGGTAGCTTACTTCTTCAAGGTCAGCAGAAGAGTGTCCCCTGCCTCTCTGCTCAGAAGGGAACATAATGTAAGTAACCATGGGAATGACCTCCATGAATGTCGTCATGTTCAATAGGCTAGATGCAAGTCAGCGGTTCCTCCCACCCTCTGGGGAAGGAGACTGCACAAGGATGTGACTCATTTGGGGTCATCTTAGGGTCATCACACCTCAGTATTATCAGCTTTGGGAAATAGAGTTGCTGGCAGGATTAGCGCACAGCTGGACGTAATCCTCTTTGGTAAATTCAATTTATTTTCTAATAACTTATGCTTGTTTAGTAAAAATGTTCCCCCCACTTCCTCCTTTGGCATCTGTCAACTTCAGTGACCATTTCTTCTTGTCCCCAGTATGCCTCAGAAACCTAGATTATCCAGCCCACCACCCTCCTTCACGCACCCCCCCTACCCTTGTCCGGCCATGGATGGGCCATGCTTCCACATCGCTCTCTGCTCTCCCTCTAACACTGACTTGGGCTCCTGGGTCAGGTTCACGGAAGTGCTTGTCTTCTGATGGGAGTTGTGGTGGCAGATCCCAAAGAAAACCATAATCTCTTAGTTCAAGTCCTAGGTGGTTGGACAATTAGAAGTAGAGTTGCTTTTCAACGCATGGGGAGCAATTCTTGTGAAACTCATGCTTTTGCAATCTTGATCACAGGTGAGAAAGTATAAGAAAATTGTGCTAGACCTGCTGGTCCACGGATTGTACGATCCCATGAGCTGTGACGTCATCCAGGAGAGCATGAAGTCGCTGACCGTCATCCTGGGCAAGACCCAAGGGAAAGGCTTGGGCTCCTTCTTCGTAGACATCACTCTTCAGACCAGGACTCTACTAGATGACGTAAGTGAGGCGGCTCAGAAAAACCACTGGTTACAGAAATCCGAGTGCATGATTAGACATGTGAGCCTGGGTGGTGTGGTGCTCAGGGAACAAGATGCCTATTATTATTTTTTTATTAACAAATCTTTTTAACAAATTAAATGTATTGGGGTGAAATGCTTAAAATGTCCATATTACCCCAAGCAATATATAGATTTAGTGCAATCTCCATCGAAATCCCAAAGACATTTTAAAAATGAATAAAACAAAAAAGTCAGATTTGCATGGAACCCCAAATGTTACAGAACAGACCTGGGGGGAGGTGAACGATACACTATTACCAAATGGACCCACCCTTGTGCTCCGGGGGTCCCCCACCCCATACTAGGTTCACCTTGCCCACTGCCAGGGAAAGATGTCTCTCAATGCCAGAGTTTGGTGAAAAGGAACAGGATTACTTATTTAAAGAATTATACAAATTTAAGAGTAATGACTTAATGTCTTCATTGAGATCCCAAAGTCCTTCAGAATACCCATAAATGCACAGTTCTTCCTTCCCCCTCTGCCTAGTCCAGGGTACCATATCTCAGAAAAAGAAATAGAAGAAGTCCGTGGTTCTTCTCTGCCCAAGCCACATGGTCCCAAAAAGAAGCCCCATGGCTGTTATGCCCGGGTTTAAATCCCAGCGCCAATCTTCCTCTGCCACACCATTTCTGACTCCTCCCACAATTGGCCACACACAGCTGCCAGCATTCCCGTATTCTTTCAGCTTTACTGGGCTGCCACAGTAAATCTGGGCAGGTGTGGCCATGTGGTGTGGAGCCAATCATCTCCAAGCTCTCACGCAGGCTCTATAATGAGGAGGAGTTGCCTACTCCCATCCCCCTGGCTCAGAGCATGGCCACAGCTGTTTAACATATCTATGAAACCGGTTAAAGGTTATAGATATGTTAAACGACCATTGTAGAGGTTAGCTGCAAAACTGTTGCTATGCAAAACAACTTTCAATGGCCCTGCTCCCTGCATCCCATCGCTCAACTCAGACTTGTTGGGGTGAGGACCTCCTGTATATATATATATATTTTTTTTTCTAATATTTCCTGGATGCCGAGTTCTGGACCCCATTACAAATCCCTATTTGGGGCCCTGCCTTGGCTACACCCTGTTACACAAAGACCCCAAACAGTCAAAGCAATCCTGAAAAAAAAAAAAAAGAATAGAGTTGCAGGTATTACACTACCTGACTTCAGATTATGCTACAGAGCAATAATAATTAGAACAGCATGGTACTGGAAGTACAACACACTCACGGACCAATGGAACAGAACTGGGAGCCCAGACATAAAACCACATGTATACGGGCAAATAATTTTTGACAAAGGTGCCAAAAACATACAGTGGAGAAAAGAAACCCTCTTTAGTAGATGGTGCTGGGAGAATTGAAAAGCCACATGCAAAAGAATGAAACTAGACTACAGTTTGTCTCCATGTACAAAAATTAATTCAAAATCAAAGACCTAAATATAAGATCTAAATAAGTTACACAGAAGAAAACATAGGTACTAAACTTATAGCCGTTCATCTTAGAGAAGATTTTATGACTTTGACCCCCAAGGCAAGGGAAGTAAAGACAAAACTAAATGAATGGGACTGTATCAAACAGATCTTACTGAGAGACTGGGACTGCACTGAGGGAAGACATAAAGAAGAATAGGATTCAAGCCCTGGCTGGCGTAGCTCAGTGGATTGAGCACAGGCTGCGAACCAAAGTGTCGCAGGTTCGATTCCCAGCCAGGGTACATGCCTGGGTTGCAGGCCATAACCCCCAGCAACCACTCATTGATGTTTCTCTCTCTATCTCCCTCCCTTCCCTCTCTAAAAATAAATAAATAAATAAATAAATAAAATCTTTAAAAAAAAAAGAAGAACAGGATTCCAAAAACGCCCCCCAAGTTGCCATTGTAAGAGAGAAGTGGATATATGTACACCGATGATGAGGATGGCGGCCACACCAGCATGTAGTCAATGCTCTCTTATAAACGTAGCAATAACAACAGTTGGTATCTCAGGAGCCTATACTGTGTGCCAGGCATGGTGCTCGGCAATTGACATGGATTACGTCACATAATCTTCACAATAACCCTGGGAGGTGGGCATTCTTACTATCTTCACTTTGTAGATGAAGAAATTAAGGCACAGAGAGCTTAGGTAACTTGTGGAAGGTTCACAGAACCAGTAAGTGGATATGAAACCAGGCTTGCTGACTCCAGGCTACTGTACTCTTAACTGCCAGGTGACAAGACACGCTAAGCAAAAAGGGCACTGATGAAACTGTTAGGGCTCTGAGATACCTTCCTTCTAAACTAACCTGTAAGCCCACTGCAGTAACATACACACACACACACACACACACACAGCAGTGGAGAACTTGCAACATAAACACAATTTCTGGATACGTCACATGGGCTAAACAATATTTTAAATATTTCACCAAATCATCAGTGGTCTTCAGTCTCAGCACATTGCTGTGACTCCCAGTCCTAGGTTGCTCCTTTACCCCGAGGAGCCTCCTCCCAGTCCTGTCCCCTCTGCTTCACCTGGAGCTGGACAGAACCAGGAAACACTGACATAAAAGCCCCTGCACCAAGAGTCAGGTGACTTCTCCGTTACCTGACGATGTGACCCTGGCCCTCAGTTTCCTCACCTGGGAAGGGAGATACTTTGGATCAGACAGCTCACCTTGGACAGGAAGAAAGGGCTGAACCTGCCGACATGCACTCAGGGACAAACCAGCTGGTCAGATTCACAGCAGAGAGGGAGAGTTGTCTGAGTATTGGGGAACAAACGTAACTGTTCTTTCTATCACCGATGGGAGAAATTCAGACCAAAGGTAAGAGAGATGACCTGGCAAAAATGCTGGGAGGAATAAACAGAGAACAGGTCAAATGCATTATGGAGCAGACAAAAAAAACCTCCAAAATAAAAAACAATTCATGTATCTATTGACTTAGAAAGAGCTCCCAGCTATATTGTTTGATGGAAAAAATGAAGGTGCAGAGCATTGGCATGGGATGCTTTTACTTTTGTAAAAACATTGCAAAGGACTGTCTAATACCTGCTTTTTCTTAGTTTTCTGGAGGGATACACACAAAATCCACTCTATTAGCTTGTGGGGAGGAACATTTCATGGCAGGTTGAGAGGGGTAGGAAAAAGACTGACTTTTAGAGATAAACCCTTATGGTTATTTTGAATTTTGAACCACATTAACATATTTTATCTCCAGAACAGTAAGTAATGAAGAAAAAATGTGGGGATCTGGAGGGAGCACTAGGGATCCCCAAGTTGAATCCTCTTCTCTGCTGGTGAAGAGGTTCATTGAAGACTCAGCCCCTCTCTCCCTCTCTGTCCCATCCCCCACCCCAGCCAGCCACGTGTGTGGCTGGATCTGAGCCCCATGGGCCCCAACCCGCTGTGGTTTCCTCCCATGCACTTGTCTGTTTGTAATGGCTTGGGTTTTGTTGTTTTGTTCCCCGGGGAACCGCAGGAGAATGACAGCCTGAGACACTCGGCCTTTGTCTTGTTTGGGCAGTTGGCTGCCTTCGCTGGGCGGAAATGGAAGAAATTTTTCACCTACCAAGTTAAGCAGACTCAGGATTCCCTCCTGATCCATTTAAAGGATAGAAATGCCCAGGTTGCCAAGGTAAGTCCCCGACTCTCCAACCACCTGCCAGAAACCTCTGTGCCGTGGACCAAGGGAGTTTCAGTGCAGCCCTGTAGGGTCCAGACACCGGGCTCTCAGCTCCAGCCAGTTCAGCTACAAACAGTAAAGCAGCACACCATGTGAATCCTGGAGAAAGTGCCCCCTCGCTGTGGGATCGCTCTCGGAGAAGGCGTGTTGCTTCCCACCTGCGCCTGCCCCTCCTGCCCAGTCCCAGCCCCTGGCGGTGCTGGAGGGGTTCAGGTCAGTGGAGATGGCACAGGAAGCTCAGGTTTAAACCAAGGGGCAGCCGTCCACATACCGAGGATATTTATTCCGGCCTGTTAGCTTTTGTCGGTGCATCTAGTGTAGACTTCCTGTTCCTGGCCACTCAATTTCCTATGGATCCTTCGTTTTATTATTGGAGAAAATGTGTCCTAACAGGGTCGGATCAACCTCAGGGCTGCTTTGGACTGGGACTGGGTGGTGGTTTCAAAACCATTGGGAACAAATGGTTTCACCAAACCACTTGTCTTCTTTAAATTGGAGTGGGGAGAGAGAGATAGAGATGGAGATAGAGATGAAGAGAGAAAGAGAGAGAGAGAGGGAGAGAGATTAGGGAGGTTAGCTTTAGGAATCCAGTACTACTTTGGATGGGACAATAAATGTCCTTCCCACCAGCCCCAAATTATAGACACGGTTCAAGTTTTCAAATTTCCTGCAGACCCTTTCACACTCTCAGTGGCCTCCAGACCCCAGATCGGGTGCCGTCCTCTTCCTTGGCTGGGATTATAGAATTCTCTGGTAAAGCATATGATTGTCTAACCACTATGCTGTACACCTGAAAGTAATACAAAGTAATAGCAAATGTAAACTCTAACTGAAAACAAATAGAAAGAATTCTCTGATGTTTTTGACAATAAGATGGCAATATTATTTTTCTCAGGCTTGCAAAACCACGTTTCGAGCCTGTTCTCCCTATCTGAGACAGAGGAGGGAACGCGGCTTCCAGAGTGGAGGAGATCAAGGGAACCCCAAGCTCTGCTGGCAGCTGGTGAGTGAGCCAGGGTGGGGGGATCCTCTCAGAGGTCACTGCCGTCCCGGTATTAATGCAGAGGGTGGCAGGGCACCAAGGAGTTTGCCCTTCCCCCCATAAAGGACTCCGATCAATTATGTTTCAATTGTAATTGGCCCATAATGCTGAGTAAGTGACAAAACACCTGGAAGATTAGGAACAAGATATACTGACAGTTACATTCCACATCATCTGATGGCCCAGGCAATGACGCCTCTGACTCTGAGGATGTACAGGTCACTGGTCCTCATGCTCTGCATTGGATGATTGTCTGCATTCTGTAGTCAGGGCAGGGTGGGGTTCGTTGACTCCCTGCCTCACCTGTGCCTTCACTAATCTCTTTCAGAGCCACTGCCATCCAGAGCTCCTGCAGTACTTCTACGCCAATAAAATTCTGTGAACGCAGAGCCGCAGGGGAATGCTTCCACGTGAGCGCTTTGCAGGGGGTGGGGGGCTGCTGTTGCCCTCTTCTAACTCTTCAGATGTTTCTGCTTGCCTCTTGCAATTGTAACAGAAAAGGGGGTGCTGGGAGAGCAGCTAGTGGCAAAAATAACACTGCAGAATTGTACGATTATATCCAAAGTAAGTCTGAATTACTTCCACATGTCAGTTCCTCCCATACACGTTTGATGAGAAGGAACGTGCTTTCTTCAAAACATGTAAAGTCTGTGTTGATTCCGTGCTTGCATCTCCGCTTTTTCCTCATGTTCAACACGGTCACTTCTATTCTCCGTTTTATTTTAATTTTTGAGGCTTAGAAGAATAACATGCATCTTAAGTAATTTATTAACCTGCTATTGATACATTGCTATTTGCTCCTGATACATTTTTTTGGTAAGACCCATTTAAAGTTGGTGAAGGTCCCAGGAGGTGGTTTGGAGGGGTGTCTTCAGTTTCTCATGATCTTCACCTGCCATCGCCTCCAGCATTCCTAACAAGAATTAATGAAGGGAAAATATCTATACAGCACATGTTGAAAAACCTCAGGCTGATGCTAACACATGGAATAATATGAAGTAACCTTTATTGAGAATGTTTATAATTTATCCAGCACTAAGTTTTATTTAATAAAACAACACGATGAGAAAGGTACTGTTATTATCTTTATTTTGTGGATCGAAAACCAAGGCATGAGGATACAAAATAACTTGCCCAAGATGACCCAATAAATGATGGAGCCAGAATTCAAACCCATGTGGTCTGACCTTTGGAGCCAACATTCAACCGTCATGCGGTACTGCCTTGTTATGGAATAACTGATGGATGGTTGGACATGTGAAAAAATAAAAATTAATAAAAACCCCCACAGCACCTGTGCTTCTCTTTAACTCAGCTAACTTTTTTAAATGTAATAAGTACATGTTTTTATTAAGTTAATTTGTGAGTTAAGTATATATTTTTATTAATTACCTCTTAGCTATTATGTCAATTTTTTGGTGATCAATCCTAGTTACATAAGAAGTCACGGCACTCTTATAGAAGGTTACAAGAAAAATCTCTTTGTCCCTCCCACCTTCCCTCCAACCAGATTGCTCCCAGAACTTCTATAGAAAGTCAGGTATTACCACTGAACTTGGCATTCAGGTCATACCCTGAACTATGTCCATGTTGAAAATGGAAAACACAAGAGAGTCATAGACGCTACAGAGGGATCTTGATGTCATTCTTAGAACGAGGAGCTCAGTTTTCAGCGCCAGGTCTCTAGAGACAGGACCGAGTGACACAGATGAGGGGTGAGGTGTGTCCTGGGAGAGAGAAGGTTGTGGGTGGTGACGGAAGGGGCAGCAGGAGCCAGGAATGAATGGGTTTTCTTTCTTCTTGTTTTGCGCTGGGGGCTCCCAGGTGTAAATCTGGCCTTGCCACTTACCAGTGTGAATCTGGGTAAGTTATCTCACCAGGCCTCAGTTTGCTGACCTGTGGAAGGGACATAATAACCCAACTCGTAGATTTGCTCTGCTACAAAAATTCATTTGATCGCACGGAACACTTGGCACAGTTCTTGGCACCTGGAAGATACTCACTTTTTTCTCCTCACTTCTAGTATGCTTTTCAGATATTGCTTCTTCTCTTCTCGGAATTGCCCGGGTCTTCTGAGAGGTCCACTCTGGCTTACACCATGGGGATTTCAGGATTACCTTGGTTCTCCCCAAGGAATGATTGTATCAATAGTGCTAAGGGCAGCCCTGCATCCTGCTTCTCACCAGAACCCCAAGAGTGTAGCTTTGACTTTACGGGATTGCAAACAGATGCCAGTGCCTTGACCAAGCATGAGTCTGTCTCCTCATAGGTTTGGGAATGACTCAATACATTTAAATAAGTGCGAGAGTCATAACTGAATGCATATAGCATGTTGCTCTCTCCCACTGCGCTCTTGTAGGGGTGCTGTGAATGCTCAGGGCAGGAGCAGTGCCTTTTATGCTCCCCAAATTGCCAAAATGGCTCACAAGCTCCATTCATTCTGTCCTGAGGGCCCCAACAGCTCCAATAATAGTTCTCCTTGGTATCTTTTGGGTGATCTGGTTAACAATTAATGGCCCCACCTTCTGTTTTCAAGTGTGACCCCTGCAATCATGTTCCTCTCAAGCTAATGAATTTCCTGCAGCAATGGGCAAACGTTAACCAGGTAATGGCCCAAGTGTCCCTCTGCAAGAAGAAAATGTTTTTGAGAAGTGTAGATCAGAGAGTTAAAATGTGATTTCCTAAGCCATGCTGCTCGAGGCACGTGCCTCTGTCATAACAGAAATGCGGTTGGAAATTCAAAGCTCTTCAACATCTCGCATTGGCTGCACCCGCAGATGCAGCCTCTGTGGAGGGGAGAAGCTCAGTTCCCAGATGTGACCTTGTGCGTGCCAGAAGGACACGTGACTTGGCACAGAAAACCTGGCTTTGCACCCTGACATCATCTCTTAACTTGCTGGTTACCTTCAGCAAGTCACATAACCTCTCAGAGCCTCCGTTTTTTCATCCGCAAAATGGGAGGGTAACCCGCCACGCAAGATATTCCCATGACTGAATGAGACAGGCTGAGTAAACGGCAAAATGTTACCCCAGGAAATGAGGTGTCTCTATTTACGTGGCAGCCACCCATTATTGGAGCCTATCTGTACAAGGCAAAGGGTGAGAAGAATGAAATATAATACTGACACAGACCCCAATTTAAAAGCAGCAATCAACATGTGAGAATCTGCCCTGGCTGGCGTAGCTCAGTGGATTGAGCGCGGGCTGCAAACCAAAGCATCGCAGGTTTGATTCTCAGTCAGGGCACATGCCTGGGTTGCAGGCCACGGCCCCCAGCAACTGCACATTGATGTTTCTCTCTCTTTCTCCCTCCCTTCCCTCTCTAAAAATAAATAAATAAATAAAATTGTAATAATCTTAAAAATGTAAAAATGGTAGAATTTGGTATACAGCCCATTGTTTTACAGAAAGATGTTCCTCTGGATAACAAGTACCCCCGTGACAATGTGGAATAGAATTCAGTTTTCAGACTTAACAGGTATCTATTTTGTACCGTTTAGTTATGCCCAAACTCTCCAATATGCTAGGAAGAGGAACATTCAGAAATTGCGGAAAACCTGGTTCTCTTCCTTGGGATTGCTCTAATACGGAAATCAAACTTGACTGCAAATGCGTATGATTTTGTTAGGGAAGAGTAAGTGTTCACGTGTTTGGATTTAAAACAGTTTATTTACTGGACTCGCATAAGAATGGGCAGAGTGAGCCAGGGAATCCGCACCATGTGCAGAGGGCTGGATTAAATTAACCCAAAGCCAGTGAGCTCATTTTACGATTTGAGTGAGCAAATTCAATTTCCTGAACTAAAAATTTTATGATTTGAGGGGGAAAACACTATTCCTTGGATTAAACATGGTTTGCTTGTTTGCGTGGCTAACCTGTGTCATCCGTGGTGCTTCTCGTTAACTAGCAGTCAACAAAGACAGACTTTTATTATGAAGGCAATGGGAGATGCACACTGAGATCTGTTTAATCTTAAAAGACTGTTGCCCTACCTGGATCTGTGTTTATACCTGGACCTAACTACATATCGATTAGCCTCCTTGCTCTTATCTTTCTCCAGAAAAAGAACGGGTGGCCCAGCATTTTGGATTTCACAAAGCTTCTTATCAAAGCCAATCTGAGAGGTGGGCAAGGGGAAGGGAGATGAGAGACACTTGTCATAGTGTCAACGATAAACATTTTTAAAAAATAAAGATAATTTTCATTTACATGTCAACAAATGAAGTTTGCCTGAGCAATCAAAGGCTATAATGCCTGGCTTCCACAGCGCTGACGCAAAGGTTGTCCCAGCCGGCTCCCGGGAAGGCACTGCCCCCTCAGAGTGCAGAATGAGGAGGCGTCTGAGGGGGAAGATTGGGTTGGGCCCTCTTATGGGGCCTTCCTCCAGTTTCACCCTTCTTGAACCAAACTAAAATGGAGTCACTTGTGTCAAGGACAAAATAGAGACAGTCGACAGAGGCACATAAAGGAAACTTGACCTGCCCTTACAGAAATTTACAGCGAGGCTCAGAAACCTGCAGGGCGCACCAGCCAGTCCTCAAAGACCAAGTTCACACCACCTCTGGACTTCCTTGTTTCCCTGACTCAGCTACCCTGATGCAAATAAGGAAGAAGACCACTAGGCGACCAATCAGCTGAAAAAGTCAAATTATTTTCTTATTTATCACATAAAAATTCCTTAATCTGTGAGCAACTTGTAACTCATTGTTCCTACACCCTCGAGTCTCCCAACTTGCAGGTCAAAAGCCTTGCAATAAACCAGGCAGGTGGGGAGGGGGCTTTGAGCCAGGGATCCCCCAGAAAGCACACTGTTTGTGATGCTCACTCGCTCCTCTAAGAATAAGGGTCCCTCTGATGGGATCTGAGCTAATTTGCAGTGTCCTGTCTGGAGGCAAGCAAGGAGGGAGGAGAAGGGGGTAAAGGAAGAAGCTAGCCCTTGGCAGGGCCAGACCTCCTGCACCTGCACGGACAGTCATAGTCCTGGCTTATGGGGACCCTCAAGGGCTGGGAGCTCAGGCTGCCAGGCAAGGAGAGGCCCACAAGGTCGGTTACTGTGTCCCTCTGCCTCGGAGGAAATGCCAGCTATGCCCGTTTGGCACCTGGGACAGGCTGGGGCTTTAGTGCCCCTGGCAACAGCTCTGAGATCTTGGATGAGTGACTTGGCTTCATTTTGCTGATTGCAAATGGAGGGAGGCGTTCATCCAGGCCCCTTGATTCTGCAGTCATTGTTCTCCCCCCACTCACAAGTTCAACACCCTAGATGGTGTTCCCCTCCAGGCACAGTGGCCAGTCACCCCAGTCTGCCTGGGCTGAAGAGGTTTCCTGGGTCACAAGACTGGCAGGGCTAAATAGGGACAGTCCGGTAAACTGGGGCGGTTGGTCTCCTTGCCCCTGGGGCCCAGCTCAGACTAGAAACCGAGTAGCTACTGCCTGGTGAGTGTGTGAGAAGTGAAGGGGGCTTGCCTGGGAGAGGATGAGAGGGGGAGCCAGGGGCTGAGACCACCCCCTCATCTTCTGCCAGCCGCAGCAGGCCCTGGAATGACTGGGGGCCCAGGAGTGGGAGCTGTTGTAGAGGCGGGGTTGGGGGTGGGGTGTGGGAGGCCCTCACCAGGGCAGCCGAGATCTGCCGGAGCGCCTGCAGCCTCCGCTCATTCGCCCATTCGTGCGGGATCACAGGACATGGAGCGTCCGCTCCTGTATCCTCCCTCCCTCCCTCCACAGTTTGGGTCCTAGGATCTAAGCTATTTTAGGCAAGTGTGCAAATGGTCATTATCACTGTAAAAAACATAGGCACTTTTCTTCTCCGCCCTCTCTCCTTAAATAGCAATTTTTTCCTGTGCCGTTTCCACAGTTCCCCCTGGGGACGTCCCCCTCACATGTCAATCACTGCAGCTGGGTACAGGCTGTGTGCTGAGTTCCCAGCATCACAGGCAGAGCCTGGTCTGGTAGACAGCTTTCCAGAAGTCATGGGTTCGATTCCTGGTCCTGGCACACACCCAGGTTTCGGTTTGGTCTCTGGTTGGAGGGCACACGAAGGGCAACCGATCGATGTTTCTCTCCTTCTCTCCCCCTCCGTTCCCCTCTCTCTGAAACCAATAAGCATGTCCCCGGGTGAGGATAAAAAACAAAACTAAACAAAACCCAGGTGCATGCTGCTCTGCACACCTGTGACATCAGGCTTCCTGGAGGGAAGACCCAGGCATCAGTATGTTTAAAAAAGCTCCCCAGGTGCATTTAAAAGACATAAAAGGGTATTGATGAAGACATTGTGCAAAGTGATACAAGCTAGGGGTAAAAAGGACAAATGCTCTATGATTCAACTTGCACCTGGTACCTGGTGCAGTCACACTCCCAGGGGCTGGGGGAGGGGGCAGTGGAGAGCTAGTGCTGAGTGGGTGCAGGGCTCCGGTTTGGGAAGATGGGAAGTTCCTGGAGGCAGACCACGGTGATGGGTCCTCAACAGTGTGAAGGTGCTTGGTGTCACTGAGATGAACACTTAAACCTGGCTGAAATGGTAAATTTTACATTACATGTATTTTTGCCACAATGAAAAGGGGGATATTGAGTATAAAATGTGCCTTTCTCTTCCTTCTCCCCTTGTTGTCCTTCCCATAAAAAGCCTGTTACCAGTTTATGGAGTTTCCTTCCAGACAGCCTCAGCATTTACAAACAAGAATATACGTCCTTTTCCCACGCAAATGGAAACATTGCACTGTTCTACATGCTACAATTCTTACTAAACAATAAACCTTGGGGATATTTTCCTATTACAACATACAACCCCATTTTACAAAATTCATAGTGTTTGTGTAGTATTACTATGATTTACGTAACCAGTCTTCTACTATATATATATGTATATATATGTATTTCCCCATCTTTTGTTATTAAAGCTGTGTTGCAATAAACATTCTTGTCATCTCATCCACGCAGAAGTCCACCTATAGGAGAAATACTTAGGAGGCGGGTAATTGAGGGAGAGCATCAGTGCAATTAAAGTTTTGACGGGTAGTGCCATGTGGCTCTTGGCAGTGGCTGCACCAGCCGGCCCCTCCGTGTGCCGTGAGTAGGGAGGTGCCTGGGCTTGCCCACTCCCTCCCAACACAGTGGATCTCTGCCAATCTGGTACTGAAAAGTGACATCTCGTTGCAGTTCTCCTTTGCGTTTCTCATCAGTCGTGAGACTGAGCATCTTTCTGATGGTCTGTGGGTACTTCAAGGCAAAGTGATGAGCTGGTAAGGGAAGTGCCTTTGGGTGGCAAGCTCTTTACGGTCTTGCCAGCCACCCTGAACAGGCAGCTCTTTATCCACATACAAGGCCAGCCCATCTCCGATCCAGGAGGCAGGGTGGAAGTTCCAGTGTGCTGGGCAGCACCCCAGTGAGTCTTCACGAATGGAATTGGGCCACCTGAGACAAAGGGGCACCTGTTCCCAGTTGGGTCTTTATCACTGGCTCGGGAAGAAGAGCCTTGGGGTGAGGGTCCCCTCTGTCCCTCACTGTGTCTGGGAAAATTGTAGGGGAGGACGTTGGAGAGGTCCCTCCCCAGGAATGAAAGCCCAGGTAGAAGCCCAGTTTATCCCTTGAAAAGAGGAAGACGGACATTATAAAAGGGGAGTATTATGGCTTTAAAATTTCTGCAGGTCCTTGGTAGGGTTTGGCAATGAACCTCTTGCATGGAAAGGGCATGAACTTGTCCCACAAGCAATGAGCCAAGGGGTGTGGGTGTCAGGAGGGTCGTATGGGAGAGAGGGCAGGCTGGGGCCCAGGAGCCAGGTGCATGGGAGGAAGGAGGGTGCAGGACACCAGTGTGTGTGAAGGGGGAGGGGACAGCGAAGGGTGTGCTCCCTTCAGGACCCCTGGTGCCTCGGCTCCCGAACCTCGCAAGCCTCCAGTCCAGCACCGCAGCAAGGCGAGACTGCCCAGCCAGCCCCACTGTGGCCAGCAGCAGATGGTCTCGCCTTAGCAAGCCGGAGGGAGAAAAACCAAAGCTGCCCAGTGACCAGAGGAGGGCGACAACGTCCTGTCTTTCGCCTTCTAACAGCCCTTCTCCAGGCAGGGCAAAGAACCGTTTAGGATTTCCAGGCAACACTTGGAATTCTCACGGTGAGAAAGGCTTTATACTCTGCTTCAGCCAGGAAACACTCTTAAACAGCAAGGGCAGGAAATTTCTCTCATTCCTGTACCTCCAGCCTTTCAATAGAAATGTGATGAAGGCTTTTTTGTGCTTAGCTGGTAATTGCTGGAGGGTCACTCCGCCTTGTTCTGTGAGAGCCACCGGTGTGCCTCTGGGCTGTGGAGCTGCCCTGCCCTGCCCACTCCCCTTGTCCTGGGCTGCCCCAGGGGAAGCATCTCTGTCTCTTCATGCATCCAGGACCCCTCTCTTTTTGGGGGGTGGGGTGGCAAAATTCATATAACACAAAACTCACCATTTTAATCGTCTGCATCCAATCAGTGGCATCTAGTGCACTCACGATGTTGTGCAGTCATCACCACTGTCTAGTTCCAGGACTTCGTCATCACTCCCCAGAACAACAAAAGAATAAACCAGCTGCGGTGCATCTGGACAGTGAAACGCTACTCAGCAGTGAAAAGAAAGGAACAGTGAAGCCACAAGCAAACATGCAAGAAACTTCCATGCATATTACTAAGTGAAAGAAACCCATCTGAAGAGCCATATACCGTAGGACTCCAAATACACGACATTCTGGGAAAGGCCGGTCTGTGGGGGCGGCTGTAAGCTGAGGGGCTGGAGGGGAGGGAGGGAGAGGTGGGCTGGTGGAGCCTGGGGCATCACAGGATGTGAAGCTATCCTGTATGGTACTGCAATGGAGGCCACGGGTCATTACACATCGTGAAAACCCAGAGAACTGTACAGAACAAAGAGCGAAGCTAATGTAAACTATGGACTTTAGTTAATAAAAATGCATCAGTATTGGTTCATCGATGTTAACAAATATGCCACACCAATGCACGATGTTTATAACAGGGGAGACTGGTATGAGTAGGGAATATATGGGAACTTTGGGTCCTCTGTAAACTTAAAACTGCTCTAGGAGAAACAGTCTATTAATTTAAAAACCTCAACACCCACCCCGCAAAGCAAAGGTGACCCGGAACATCTGTGCTGATGTTCCCGTTATGTCTATTTGATGCTTTTACGTGTGGGTGGGAGGCTGACTGTTGTATCTGTCTCAGGACCATGAGGGCATAAGTCAGAACAACATCCAACACCCTGGAGTGAAGAGTAAAGAAAAGAAAAGAAAAGAAAATACTGTCTTTCAAGACATGGAAGGGTAAAATGAACTAACCCAGAAACTACCCCGTCTCCAGATTTCTGTGGTAAGAAAATAAATCTCTCGTTATTCCTTTTCACTGGTCTTCATTTGCGTGCGGTTAGAAACACCCTGAATCATGTGTGAGGGACAACCAGCCCATTTCTCACAGAAGTAAACTGAGAGGAGGGGGCGCTCAGCTCCTCGTCCAGGAGCACAGAGCTGGCAAGCAGCAGGGCTGGGATTCTGCTGGTTTTCCTACCTCGTGGCGCTCCTCAATCTTTCAGCTTCCTGTGTGCTTCCCTCGAGCATGGGTGGGACGTCTATTTCTAGGCAATAGAACCTGGCGAAGGTGTTAGAGAGACTCTCGCTGAGATGAGGTTTTGATGGGATAGAGCAGCCGTGCTGGAGAAGCAAGAAACCGCCGGGGGTCTCCAAGACCCGAGGGTGGCCTCCAGCGGATAGCAAGCAAAAACCGGGGCGACTTCAGGCATAGAGCTCAAGGAAACTAATTCTGGCAACAAATGAACTTGGAGACAAAACCTTCCCCAGTCAAGCCTCTCTGAAATGCAACCCAGGTACTAGTCTGATTACAGCCATGGGACCTTAAGCAGGGGACCCAGCTAAGCTGTGCCTGAACTCCTGACTCCGGACCCATAGGGATGCTGAGGTAATCAAGGGATGATTTTCAAGCTATTAAGTGTGTGGTAATCCGTTGTGCAGCGATGGAAAAGTAATACGCCAGCCCCTGCATGAACCATGTTTTGATTCTCCGCAATTACCTAAGTTGTGTTTGACAAATCTTGACATTGCTACAAATGTAGACTTCTATTTCAGATGGATAAACACTGATTCTGGAATGAAACAAGTTGCTAGCACGAGGTCTTATCTTTTTGTTTTGAATTGCAGGAAAACAAAGAGCAATGCCTGTGGTTTGAGCGCAGCGTAATTAAATTGTCTTTCTGGAGACCTTGTGTCAATCTGATTAGCGAGCAAAGGATTTTTTCCCTTTGACTCCCAGGTTGTAAATATTCTCTAGCTTCTAAGTCCTTTTTCCAGAAGGGATTTATGACACTGAACAGCAAAGTCTTTTCAGGTCCAAATGATTTGTTTTATAGATTCTCTTTCAAGGGAAAGCTTATCCCATTTTTAAAAAGACCCATGCATCTGATTTTCCTCTTATTTCTCTTTCTAAAATAGGGACTTATATATAGCTCAACGACACAGCACTCATGTAAGTAATTTCTGTTAATGGTTCTCTTCCAGGCAAAGGATATAGTCTCTTTTCTCATGGGCTTGTATCTGAGACGCAGCCTGAGGGGAGGACCATAATTTCCTGGCCTGCTCCACCCCCCCCCCCCCCGCCAGGTTTGACTTACAAAGATGAGAAGGCTGTTAAACTGAGGGTCAGGGGGTGGACAGAACTCCAAGGCCAAGACCAGGCCCACTTCTATACCACAATACCCAAACTGGCCAAGAGCTCCATTTTTGGGTTACTAGCATGTAGGATTGACTAGACGTCTACTACATTTTCAGGAAGCTTCATTGCCGAAGACGTCCCAGAGCTGGCAGACAGTCCCTAGGTCAATCTCCAGTTGCTGGCAGAGAGGGATAGGGCTGCTAGCCCTGTCGGATCCCCGGAGAGGACATGCTTTCCAGAGCCCCCCTGACACATCGCGGTGGAAGACAGGCTTCACGGGGGAGTGCCTCGGGGAGCAGCAGAACTACGGGCAGCCCCTGGGCGGGGCTGACTCCAGGGGAGAGAGCCCTTGCTGTTTCTACTCCAGGGGCCCCTGTGCGTGGTTCTCCATTCTCCCTTCCTTGAAACCAGGGTTCGTGTTGCAGTTATGCTGTCTCTTCGCCCCGGTCTTCAGGCATGCTGGGGTAGGCAGCTCGTTCTGTAGCCTTTGCTCGCAGACCTGCTCCATCAAGGCCTGGTGAGGGAGGTCCTGTCTCAGAGATCCTGGACTTGGAGGTGGATGGACCAACAAGTTCAGCCTTTACTTGTTCAAGGGCTGTCATATCTATCGGTTTCCCCAGCCCTGGCCCACTCCCGGGCGTACAGTCATCCTCATCCCATGTTGTTTATTGAGAGAATTAACCGCAGCAATTTTTAATTGTCCGGGTTTTGCAGGGCAGGAGACAGAGGCAGCGGGAGGATGCGAGGCCTGACCTGAGCTCTGAGGGACAGGGAATGTTCCAGACCAGCACTTGCTGCTGAATGGCCGCTGGGCTCTTGGCCTCCCGATGTCCCCAGTTTTACTGTGGACTGGGCTGGAACGGTGAGGCCCCTGAATCCCATTCAAACTGCAGTGGCAAGAGAGTGCAACCTTTTAACTCAGCACCTCTCTCTTTCCCTCCTAAACCCGATCAGTTCCTGCTCATTTAACTTCTTCCCTGATTCTGAGGGAAGTTTGGCTCCAGCTGCTGGGTCTGCAAGTCGGGGCCTTGGCGGCACGGCGGCTGTGTCTGGCCTCATCGTGCAGGGAAGGGCAGAGACCAGCCCGCCGCGGAAAGCGCTGACGTGGGAGATGATGGGCGCAGATGTCCCCTGCAGGGGCCTAATGCCAAGGGCATGAAAGGGTCCCTCCCCAGCTCTCTTGTGTCCTCTGGTTTTCCCGCTCGGTGGTGGGTGCGTTCTGCACGTGTCCAGATAAATGTCTGTTCTCAGCCTCCAGAAGGGCAGGTGGTGCGTGGGGGGAGCTGGCAGGGAGTGAGCTGTTAGAGACGCTCATTAGAACAAATATCGAATGAGGGTAAGTACACAAAAGCCGAACTGAGTAAGATTCTGATCCGAATGAAAACAAGCCCCCGGCGGCTCGTGCCAGATGAGGGGAGTGGAAAAACATGATGTCAGCGCTCAGGCAGGAGTCTCCCTCTCGGGCCCCATCCTCCCCCACCCCCTCCCTGTGTCTTCTCTCTCTGTCACCTCCTCTTGCCCCCCTCTTCTTGCTCCCCCTCCACTCCTTCAACCTCAGCGTCAGCCTCCCTCCTTGCCCTTCCCCTCCATCACCTGGGGATGTCTTATACCCTTCCCCTTCTGACAAGGCCAATGGGGGGTGTCTCCTGCCTTTAAAGTAAACTCATTAACGGGAAGGTGCCAACAACTGATAAGCCCTGAGGTCTTTGGTCTGCAAGGGCTCTGTGTTGGTCTATTGGCGGTGACAAGGGGGAAGGGGTCTTCAATAGGGGACCTTCCTCCCCCACCCGCCTCCTTCGGAGTCCTTGGAATCGTGTCATAGACCTCCGAGGCTGGTGGATTCAGAATTCAGCAGAGAAGAAGCCCTGGAGAGGCAGGAAAGGAAGGGACATGGTTACCTGGGCCCAGAGCCAGTCTGGCCGGTGTTGCAGGCCTGCGGGACACTGCCAGTCCCCTTCCAGCCTGGAACAGGTGGTCAGCAGACACCGGCCAGGTGGCTCCCCCAGCCTGTTCCTTTGTCTCCACGCAGTCACATCAGATCGCATTACGCTCCCCTCCAGGGCTCCCCAGCTCTGTGGAGCTGACTGCTTGCTCCTCAGTTCTTCCCTGTTCCCGTCTGCTGCCTCCATCCGCCCCCTCCCCACGCCCCCAGTACTCTTGGCACTTCCTGGTAATTCCATCACCAGACATTTGATCCAATTTGGGGTCCACAGCTTCCGAGAGTGGCAGATGGACTGCATGAGTCCCCAAGTGCAAAGTTGGCTTGGGACTTCGCCTGGCTCAGATGGGCGACGCTGGAAGCTTAGAGGCAGCCGCAAATTCCTGACTCCCCTTGCCCAGCTGTGAGGTCCTTTAGGGCACCCGTGGGTGGGTCTTATTTGTGCTGCCTCTCCAGCCCTAAGCACGGAGCCTGGCCCACAGTGGACACTTCATCAGTGGTGTTGTGTTAGTCATATTCAATCCTGCTGGGGCTTTTGTAGCCATGGAGACGCACCCAAAGGACTGCTCTTGTGGGAGCTAGAGCCCTTCAACCAGGTGTGTGCCCACCTTAATGCCCCCCTTTTAGAAAACCCTTCAGACTGTAGTATGTATGTGCAGGACTTCATAACACGTTGCCCTTCCAGAGCCATTATCTCATCAGAGCATCTCAGTCCTGTGATGCAGGCAGGGCGGGGTCCGCACGGCCCATGCTGCCTGCTGGCCTGGAGACCTTTTCACCCCCCACCCCCACCTCCAGGCTGGTTAGGAACAGAATGGCAGCTAAGGCAGAGGCTGTGGTTCCCTTGACAATGGTCACTGCTTCCTCCCCTTACCCCCTCTTCCTCCCAGACCCAGCAGAAGGGACCTGGGAGTCTGGTGGGAGGAGGGGCAGGTTCCAGGCAGGCTGAGGATGCTCTGGGCAGGCGAGGGCACGGTGGGAACAGGTGCTCCTGGCAGAGATCTGGAGTGACCGCTCAGGGTGGGGGGTGGGGGGCTGCTTCCCCCCAGGAGTGGTAGCTGAACGCTTTTCTCTGGTTCTCGTGAAGGAGATCAGACACGCCGCCCTCGAGCACTCCACTCTGGCACAAAGGTTATTTTGAGCTAAAGGCAAATGAGAATCAGACGATGCAGAGAGAACCTTCTTGGGGCTTTCCTTATCTGACTAAAAGAGGCAAGTTCTGGGCAATGAGGCGGCCATAAATTCCTTTTCCAGGGGAGGCTTCCCAAGAAGGGAGAATGTGAATAAAATCTGCCCGTTCCCTTCTCCAGGCCCCGAAGGAGCGGGAGAGTTCCCTCATACCGTCCAGGCAGATGTTGTCATAAACCTTATTTCTTGGTTGTTCTAAAATCCATTTATTTTTCCTAAAGCTCATAAAAGCATTTTATTTCCCCTCCCTTTCCCCTACTAAAGTAGGACTATAATCTTCTGACTTCAACTATTTAACGAGCCAGTGACTGTTTTTGTTGGTTCCCATGTGTATATAAATGAGCCTTTTCTCTTGTTAAGCTGTCGTTTGTCAGTGTAATTCCCAGGCCCCAGGTGTAGAACCTAAGAGAGGAAAAATTTCCCTCCCCAGTGGCTACATGTCACCGTGTGCAGAGTGACAGCCAGTACCCTGGATTCCGGTCTGAGCGAGTCCATCTTTGCCTGTAGTGGGAGTCTTTCCCTGACCACCCCCCCCTTAGAGACACCCCCTCACACTCTCTGGACACGGCAGATTGTTTTAGCTCGTCAGAGCACAGTTCTGCTCCGCCGGTTTCCTCAGCTCCCAGAGCAAATGTACTTGCCTCTCATCTTCAGTGGTACGCAGAGGTGGATTTAGACAGAACACAAAAAAGTCTTTCTGCTTTATAATCTTCTCACACAACAATTCATATTCACAATCATTATTTCCCCCGGCATCCCTACTACACTGGAAGCACAGCTATTAAATTCGAGGCCTCTGACCAGGGCGAGTTTGTCACCAAATCCCACTCTGATGGTTTGTAACCCATCACTTGTTCGGTTCTCATTAGACCCCTGTAGAGCTGCGAGGCACGTGGGCAGACAGTTAAAAGGAAGTGTCACACATCGTGCAGAAGGTCAAGGGTTGGCCTCTCCATAGTGGAGTGGGGGTGGCCTTGGGAGGGTGAGGGTCTGGGGCAGTGGGCAACCTCTGGCTCCTGATTCTTTCCTCTGTCACTGTGCTTCTTGCCTTTGGTTCAAGAAAGACCATTCGCAGTACAAAGCAGGGGCTTGGGAAGTGAACTGTGTGGTGGGATGACTCCAGGACTAGTGACCGAATAATAAACTCCCTCAGGTGGAGATCCCTGCGGGGTGCTTGGGTTCTGATCTCGCCTCATGCACACATCCCTGTGGCAGTCCTCCTGGGTTCTGTATCTTGCGGTGGTATTAAGTCCACAGTGAAAGCCCCAGCATTCTTGGGCAAGCCCGCCTCACCAGGGCACCTGCCAGGATTGGCAGGTGAAACTGGTTTGATGAAGGTAGGGCTGAGTCAGCACTTCTGAGCTTGATTCTCACCCACCCGCCCAGCTACCCAGGAACCCTCCCCCTAGAAGAGTCAGTTCCTGAGATTTCAGACCCAGATTATTGATGGCCCATCTGTCACCCCTGCTGGTTTGTGCAAACAAAATGTCTCCCTCCCCCCAGGCTGGGCTGAAGCAGGTGAGAGAGTAAGTGATGGGAAAAAAATGAGGTGATTGATTTGGGCCAGTGGCCCCACGTGAGGGAAGGGAAAACAAAAGCCAACACAAAGCAACCTGGAGGTGTTACCAGGGACAGTTCTCTGCTGGGAACGGGCTTGGGCATGGGGACCGGGCTCCTGCTTGGTCTTTCCCAAGCCCAGCGGTGTGGGGGAGGCCGGAGCAGGTGGGAAACAGCTGGTGGGCTGTGACATAATCGACCTCACAGCTAGGCCCATGTTCATAGAACTTGAATAGTGGCTTCACAGAGCCTAACCCTATAACCCTAGCAGGTGTTCCCCTCCCCCCATTTATAAGTCAATAGACTTTCTTTCCAGAAGAGAGGAACCATGGTGTGACCTGTTCGTCACCCACACAGCAGAGACTCCGGCTAGAGCCTGAGAGAGGGAGGCAGGTCTGCGCCTGCTCAGAGGCTGGTGGCAAGGGCCAGGCTAGGAGCCAGCTGCTTCAGGGAACTGAGCTCTCTCCCGTCCCCCTCCCTCCCTCTGAGGAAGAGAATCTTGAAACAGGGGGAAGAGGAAGCCACAGGAGGGGGCTTTGAGTAGGGCTTTGCCATAAGTTCTCTGAAGCTTCTGTTGCCCTGGCAGCTGCTGCTTGTGTATTAGGTTCCTTTGGTCTTCAGAGCAAACCTGGCCTTTCAGAGCTCGAGCTGAAGAGGCAGGTCACGGTAGGTGTCACAGGTGGCCAGGATGGTTTCTTCGGCGCACACGTGGGGAAGAAATTGGCGAAGGCTGCAAGTCCTGCCTCATCAGGCTAGAGACGAGACAAAGAAATGTCCCTGTTGTTCTCACTGCCATGAGGCTAGTTTAGCTCTCAGGCTACTTGGGCTGAGAAATGGGGTAATACAGTTTTTAGAAGGAGAAATGGTCAACTAAGGCTTCGCTACCAAGGAAAGAGCCATGACAGGGCTCTAGACTGGTAACCAGGCCAACCGGGGAAGGCAGCCTCGGCAGCACTCTGCTCCCCCTGCGGAAGAGAGGCAGGCCAAGCTCCAGGGCTCCACGACTCTTGGGGCTTCTGATCTGAAGGCTCCTCCTTCCTCAGCCCCTCCCATTCGTAGTCTCCGCCTCCTGTGGGGGTCCGCCTCAAGGCAGGGCCTGCTCCTGGCCTGACCTGGTTTTCCCTTCTAAGGGAGGGACTTCAGATTATCTGTCCAGAGCAAAACTTCCCCCAGAGAGCCTTTCTCTGCCCTCCCCTGTGGCATCCCCCTGCCAGTCTCAGTCCAGTTCACCCTCCCACTCCTTCTCCAAGTGGCCCCTGATTCTTCTACCTGGTTTTCATCTCTCCTTCTTGGAAGGTTCTCATAGAGAGGAAGCAAAAATTGACCTCCACCCAATCTCAGGTTTTCAGTCGGGACTCTAACAAAAAGGCAGATGAACATGAGAAAACAAACAGTTTATTACCTGGTGCAGCACACCCTACGGGAAAAACCTAGCACAAAGAGTAACTCAAAGGGGTGGCTTAGAACTCTGGCCCAATGTCAACAGCGGACAGCACATCTGCAGAGAAACGGCAGGACAGAGGAAAGCGGGTTCAGGCAAACGGTGGGGAGGTAAACGTATGGGAGGAAACTGAGGAGGATGGTTTGTTCATAGATTCCTCTGGCGCCCTCTCTGGGCTGGTGAGAGCCTGTCTCCAGTAAGAGGGACATTGTATCCTGCGCCTTGAAAAAGAAAAGAGGAAAGGTAGAGAGAGTACTTCCTGCATTTGTTGCTTCTTTATGGCCTTCAGCTCAAAAGAATTTTTATGCCAAAGTGGCTTACATCGGGGCAGCATGTCCTACCACCCTTCATTCTGTTGCAGGCTCACACCTGTCATGCTCGCCTCATTTGAACTGTTATAACTTCAGTCCCTTTCTCGTGGGCCTTGCTCTCAGTCTAGCTGAGCTGGTGAAGGGCCTCCCGCTAGTGCAAGGTGTGGTTCCTTCCAGGTTGCGTTTGATGAGGGAATGGCTGTGATGGGACAGACTGGGGTAGGAGGGGGGAGGGGTCTTCTCCACGGAGCTTGGTTCACTCCATTTGGGGGCCAGCTGCCACTGTCACGAGAGGTCTGGCCATGGCTGCTTTTTTATCTGACCAGGTTCTGTGAGATTTTTTTAAGGGGTGAAATTTTGTTTCCACAATCCTCCATATATACAGATCTTTGTAATTATGAGTTATTGTAAAGGTTTCCCATCTTTAGACCTGATTTTGCAAGCAGAAACCTGAGGTCCCTGAGAGTGAGGAGGCTCGCCCCCCTTTAAATCAGGAGCCATCTTTGGGAGCAGCTCCTTGCGCTTTCAGATTCAGACCAAAATCTCTTCTGCATGCACAAGGCAGACTCGTCTCATTGTCAAGTCTAATGAATAAACTCCAGCTGAGAGGCATGGGGCCCAAATGTAAAATGCAGTGTCTGGCACCAGTGGAGGTAAAATAAATGACCTGTAATCTGGTGAGCAGGTCATCTTGATCCTCTACTCTGTTCGGGCAACTTCAGTGATTGATTTTGCTAAATTCGGATGAAGCAGAAGGATGTCCGGGTTCTGGGCTTCAAGCAACATGAGAGCAGCGGGGCTGAGATCAGATAATAAGACCCTTTGCAAAGGGAGGCGAAAAGAAGAAAAATCTCGATTCTTGGCTTCTCAAGGGCATCGTGTTTAGTCCCTCTTGAGGCTTGATTCTGTTTCTTGCCTTCAGATTTTGAAAGACTCTGTTGTGTCTGCTTAATAAACACTTCTTTTTGTGTATAGTGCAGTTTAAGTGGGTTTGCAAACAGCCTTTAAGACAAGAGGCACATGCTTTTATGATTCAACTTGATTTGGAAGATGCTTGCTCCACAGAGACTGCATGGATCCCGGAGTTCTTCTGGGAAGGTCACTTTTTTTTTTTTAGTTTGAGAAGATGAAGACCTTGCTAAAATAAAATATTACTATAAAAGGATTAAGGCCTTAATCAGCTCATAGCCTGCTAGAACTGTGCTGACAACTAGAAGTATAATGTGAGTCACCTATGTAATTTAAAACTTTTGTATTAGCCAGGCACACTTAAAGAAAAAGTAAAAAGAGATAGGTGAAGTTAGTTTTAATATATTTTACTTAATATATGAAAATGTTATAATTTTACTATGTAATCAATATAAATAATTATGAGTAAGATATTTTACATTCTTTTTGGGGGGTACTAAGTCTTTGCACTCTGGTGTGTATTCGACACAGGACATTTCAATTCTGACTGGCCACATTTCAAGTTCTCAGGTTTTTAGCCTCTAGGCTGGGAGCTAGACATGCTATTGGAAAGGCTATTGGAAGTGGCTTTTGAATAGTCGACCACAGTGAATGCCTCTGGTACCAGGGTAAGACATGCTGCTGTTCAAGGAAGAGCAGTCGATTATGAGCCAGGGGCCATCAGCTTGTCGCCTGACCTCTCTGAATTTATAACCTTCTTTCTCGGGTGGGGGTTGGGTGCATTAGAACGTCTTTTTGTGCTCTAATACCTGTGATTGTATTTAAACTCCTTGAGGGCATTGAATGAGCCTTCCAGTGGTAATGTAATTAATTTAATGTGATCCATTTGGTAAAAACAGCTGTGGCCCTTCTCCTTCCTATGGTCAGGGACATTTGCTGGCTGGAAAACCCTCATGTTCACAGATTCTGATGGAAGTTTAATTACACAATAACCTGGTGTCCTTGGTCTCCGGATGTCCGTTCCCAGTGAGAGCGTCAGACGTGCTAAGCTAAAGGGGCTTCTCTTGGCACTGACTGGCCTCTGCCCTGCTCGGATCGGGTCAACCCCAGGCAGAACTGTGGAGGAGATGAGGTGGGCCCTCCGGGTCCCTCCACACCCTCCCCTCCCACCTGGCATTAATTTCTCTCCCGTGGTTGGGTTCATCCATCACTGGCCCAGATGTGGCTTTTGTCTAAAACCTTCCGAGAGCCCTTGCCCTCATGGAACTACTCAGCTTCCTCCCTTTTCTCAAAGCGCTGCTCACAGGGGCTGCCGTGCTGGGCTGCCTGTGCAAAGTGTCCCTGTATACAGGGCGGGGGAGGGGGTATAGCTCCTCCCCTGTCCAGGTCAGCACAGGGCTCCTTCCGGTTAGGCCAGGCCAGGCCACAGGTCAGCAGCTGAGTCAGGCTCTGCTTGGTTGCAAGTAACAGAACCCACTGAAGGGAGAGGCACATACAGGGGAGTTATAGTAAGGTCAGCAGGTATCTGATGAGCACCAAGGGCCTGAGGGGCAGCCTGGGCCCTGCAATAAATTAAAACAGAAAGAAACCCAACCAGGAGCACTAGGGCAGGCAGGCTCCCTCTCTCTCTGTCTCTCTCTCTCCCCTTTATTTTCCTCCCTCTGTGAATCAGGACACAAGAAACTTGGTCACTCCACAGTTCTGAGGTTGGCTTGTCCTCAGTGCAAGCAATAGCAAAGACTGGCAAGCATCGCTGCATCATAAACCTACATTCCCAGGAGGGAGAGTTCTTCTGATCAGCCTAACTTGGGGCAGGTGTCCACCCTGGTCCAGCCGCTCTGGTCAGGGTGAGAGGTGTGAGGGACGAAGGCCACCCTGGCACAACCTGGGCGCAGGGGCCTTGCCTGTGGGAGAGAGAACACACTTCTCGGAGAAGGGATGGTGGGGGCTGGGCAAGTCCTCGGAAGCCTGGTATTTTTGTTGTTGGTTTGGGAAGGGTGTTTTCCACATTTCCGATGTGGAGAAATGTAAAAACCCCAGAGAACAGACTGTTAAAAGCGTTAGTAGGCCTGCATTCTATATCCATTATTTACTATTAGTATAATCTTGTTTATTTGAATTATTTATCAGATCTTATAGTATAACATTTTCTTTTTTTTAAGATAATGCTCCTTTTTTATTGAAGATTTTATTTACTTATTTTTAGAGAGAAGATGAGGGAGGGGAAAGAAAGGGAGGGAAACATCGATGTGAGAGAGAATGGTTGCCTCTCCTATGCTCCCCGATGGGGATCAAACCCGCAACCCAGGCATGTGCCCTGACCGGGAATTGTGCTGGAGAACTTTCATTTCACAGAATGATGCCCAACCAACTGAGCCACACTGGCGAGGGTGCCCGAGGATTAATAACCATGCCGACAAAATGAGCAGTGAGCTAGTCTGCAAATCTATCGACAACCTTGGCTTTCATGGGCAGACCATGATTCAATTAAGAAAAGGCATCTCAGGTGTGAGATTGCCTAAAATCTGCCTCAGCAGGTATGCTTTTATTATTTTTATTATTATATTTTAATAATGCTGCACGTTCTTAAAAATATGTAGGCATGTTCTACCAAATAACAAAGCTGTGTTGTCTCAGCTTTGCTGTAATGTTCACATGAGACACAAATTTGCACACAGCTTTGGAATTACAGGAGACACAGCTGTATTCAGAGTCAGCAGAGCGTTAACTCAGCAGGCCCTCGTTCCTAAACCTTGTACATTCTGAAGGAAGGCCCGCATTCAGAGGCTTGGCCCTTCACTGGCTCCCAGGAGATAACCTCTGAGCCCTTGTAATATCCTGCCTGGTAAGAGTGTTTTTGCAAGTGTGAGGCCCTGGGCCATGCCGGACCACTTTGATCTCTGAGGGACTGCAGAGCCAAGTAACACAGATCAGTCTCAGGGTCCGACATGGCTGATCCCCAATAAAAATGCTGGGCACCAGAGCTCAGGTGAGGTTCCCTGGTTGGTAACATATGTCGTCACATGTTGCTGCTGGGAGAATTACGTCCCTGGGCGACTCCTGTCGGGGGAGACAGGTTCTGGTGCTGTTTGCCGTTGGGGCTTCCCAACTCCTTCTGCCTTGAACCCCGTTTTCTGCATTCTAGCAATCCGAGGCCCCAGGGCTGCTCAAATATAAAGTTTCACCAGACTCTGCCTGGCCCTGGGCCACTGTCTGTATTCACATCTTCCCAGCTGGGAGACAGTGACTGTCAGCTGACACTTTGGAGGGAATCCCAACTGGCTCACGGGACGCTCCTCTTGGCTTGGATGCTCTTCCACAGCAGAAAGTTCCTTTAGTCAAAATGTCTTTCAGAGAAGTTGAACGAAACAGAAACAAAATTAAAAAATCCTCTCTATTGTCTATATCGACATTTGTGAAATAAGAAATGAAGTTTGGGCTAATGTTTGGACACAGGTATTACAAAAGGGTGAACTTCAGATGGGTGGAAACCCAGGCCTCTGTAAGGTGTGGCTCAGGCAGGTATTTTCGGGCCCGTGGCTCCCCCAGCACCCACGATGTCGGCACCTTCTGTGACGGGAGGAAAGGGGAGCCTTGGTCAGCAGGTTTGGAGCTGGCCCCTGCATATGGTTTGAAATCTGCAGGATAAACACCAGGCCAGACCCACATGATTCTGGAGTCACTTTCCCGACCACCAATCTGTGCAGATTCTCACCTCCCCTCCTTCCTGACGGCCGCCCCTCACTCCCCTGGCCTTCGTGGGTGCTGGGAGAAGCCAGCGGCTCCGATCCATCACCCACCGCTAACGACAAGAGCAGATGACACGTAAACGAATGAGATAATAAGTGAACGAACGAATGCATGTTCCAATAAAACTTTATTTGGCCCGTCCGGATCAAGTTTAATAACGCTTAATAGATTTTTTTAAAATATGAGTAGTAATAACAATTCCTCTGTAATAACAATTATATACGAACTTCTGGGCAAGGTCAGCAGCTTGTTCCTTCACTGAAAACGGAAAGCCGCCCTCTGAGGACAAATGGCACATGAGGAGCAGGGTACCTTTCCTTTTCTTTGAAATAAAAACCAAACCAAATACTTCATATTGACGTAGTCTCCATTTAAAACTCGGTCAGTGTGATTAATTGCGTTTTTAAATAGAAGTTTCTAATCTGTTGCAGGTTCCGATGTACAAATCCTAGTTAGCTGATTAGATTTAAGGTGCTGTTGCAGTGAAGGTGGACACAGCTAAGACCAAGACCGGGGGACCCTCTGCCTAGTGTGGCTAGACTTCCCATGGGTATCTTTGGGTTGTGGTGGGGGTGGGGGTGGGGCTGAACACCAGCGGTGGCAATAGCACGGCATTCCAGGTCCCGGGACTCTGCTTCTGCAGAGGGGCTGCTGTGCCCTCACACCATCACCCCAGGCTCTGCGTGGGGGGTGCCCCTCTGGCTGCGCATGTTCCGTATTCACCCTGGCCTAAACCAGGAGGGGCGTGGTTGCTTGGAGTCCCTTCTGCTGTCATGAGGTCTCCATGCTGCTGCCTGACCCCTGAGTGCCCTCGCTGTTGGCACCTCACCTCTCACATCTTCCTGCCTTCCTGGATTCCTCGTCCCCCAGGCCACTTGCTCTCCAATGAACTTCTTTTAGGGCCTGCTCTTTGCCAGGGCTAAATAGTTGATCAAAATTAAGGGCAATATTCATGATACCTGATAGGGCCCTTCTGAACTCTTCCCTCCTAACACATTTGCTCCATGGTAAGCACCTCATTAGGTGTGGGAGCTCTGGAGGGGCTCCCTATCCCTCCACCTCACCCGTGTATGACACCCCTTGGGGAGCCAGAGCTGTCACCATGTCTGCACCTGTGTCAGAAAAGTGTGCAAGAAGTGTAGAGGAGGTGGGTGCACAGGCCTAGGAGAATGAGTTCTCTTACCCACAGACCCCAAACTGGCCTGATCTAAACAAAGATTTCAGATCATGCAGGGGGGAAGGCAAACGCAGGGGCACGGCAAATGAGGATGTTTATGCACTAGAGGCACCAGAAAAAATATGCTTGCAGAGGGAAAAGACCCTGGCTCAGTTTTCAATTTTGGAACACAAGAAACATTGTTCCAAATAAAAGAAAATGGCATGGGTCAGATGGTCACGGACAGGGAAGATGCTCTCGGACTAACTTCTCTGACTGAAACGCCAGCGCCACCCAGCAGAGGGAGGCGTTCTACAGAGCACAGACACTGGCTGAGGGCCAGGAGACCAGGGTTCAAGGCGTGCCCAAGCACTGGCTAGACATTGCTTCTCTGCTTCTCCCTGTCTTCCCTCATCTGTCAGTTGAAGCTTTTTGGGCCAGATGGTTTCAACACCAGGCCTGCAAGATTCCTGTGTCCACCCACCCAGACAGGGCCTGAGGACTGGGTCTAAGACACGTTTCTTCCCTGCACGCCACCACTTAGAAAATGCAAGGGCCTCCTCTTCGCTGGGACAGTGATCAACCCAAACTAGGCTCCTGTTCAAACCCGCTCCCAGAGGTTAAAGGCTAGTTATTAAGGCAGTTTAAGAAATGGACATTCCTCTCGCTCCTCGGATCCTTCCTGTGTTCTGCTAACCCCCAGGCAGCAGAGAGGGGCGGATGGGGCGGTGGAGGTGCCAGGGAGCTGGCCTCCTGCCACCAGGCCCTGCTTTCCTAGGTGGCCCTTCTGGGTGGGGATGGGGGTTGTGCTGGAGCGCCCCCTCAGCCCTCACCACCTTTCTTTGGAGAAAGCCTCCGTCTGCACGAGATCTCCAGGGTGCTCGGAGATGCATGTGCCATTGAGATCGCCCAGTTTATTGTCTGGTAGGTCTTCGGGCTTGGTGCAGAGTTTCAGCGCGCGGGAGATGAACACGTCCAGGTCGAACTGGGGGCTGGCGCCGCCGTCTTTGGCGGCAGGGTGGCTGGGCGGGGAGGCAGACAAGCGGTGCTCAGGGCCAGACAAGCGGTGCTCAGGCCCCTCTGGGGGTGGGCTGGCGCGCTCTGGGCCACTCTGCGTGCTCTTGACCCACTGCGCGATCTCCAGGAAGAGGCTGGCCTGCTCGTCCTCGTCCTCGCGCGCCCCTGCGTCTGCGGCCACGGCGGCAGTCGGGGGCGCGCCAGCCGCCTGTTTCCAGTGCGACAGGTCCAGGATGAGCTTGGGCTCCGAGTAGTGGTGCGGCTTGTTGTCGCGCCACAGCAGCTTGTCCAGGTAGGACGGCGACCCCACCTTGTAGTCGCAGGAGTGCCCGTAGTCGGCCTCGAAGGCGCGCTCCATGGACGAGTGCGACTGCTCCAGGAAGCGCTCGGAGCTGCTGTGCGAGTCCTTGCGTGGATCCACCTGCACGTCCTCTGCCAGCGGGGCCGAGCCGGCGCGCGGGTCGCGCTGCACCTCGCTGGCGTCCAGGCAGCGGTCGGGCCGCCACTCCAGGTCCGATGACAGGCTCACAGGGTACCTGCAAGTGTACAGATGGAACAGTGATTGGATCCCCAGCCTAGTCCCTCCAGCTCCGGTCCCCACCTCGCTCCAAGGTGGGAGGGTGATGGGACAAGGTGATGGTGAGCTTCCAGGGCTCAGGTAGAGGGACTGTTTGACTTAACCCTTGTATAGTCCTTTTACATTCATTCAATACCCTGCAGGTATTTCTCAGCATCTGCTCTGTACCAGGCGCTGTTCTAATCATTACCAGACACCACAGTGAACAAAACAATAAAATCCCTGTTCTCATGGAAGTTACTTTCTGGTGAATGCACCTAGGCAGTGCCCCTTGACCTTTGATGTGCTCGTAAGTTGCCGTGTTAACACTTCCGTGCAGTAGATCTCCGTGCAGTCGATCCGAGCTGGGGCCTTGGGTTCTGAGTCCTAGGAGGCTCCCAATGATGCTGTGGGTCTGGGGACCGCACTTTGAGTAGCAGGGCCCTAATGAGTGCTTCTCAGCCCTGGCTCAGATCAGAACACCTGTGGGAATACAAAGTAACATCCCATGGTGCCCTACACCCCCCAATTCTGATCCAGTAGGCCCAGGGTGGGGTCCTGCATCAGCATGGTTTTCAAACCTCCCCAAGTGATTCTAAGGTACAGCCAGGGCTGAGAACTCCTGCCCTAGTGGATTGTGTTCGATGCCCTGCAGCACCGTGCCTGGATGCAGAGCAGGTGGGGCCTGCAGAAAGATTATGGGCTCCTCAGGAGAGGCCAGACACCCTTGGAACTCGGCCCTGTGTTAACTGCTCTGCAGCCATAGAAAGTGAAGGCAGCCAGCCAAGAGCAAATGAAGGGCAGGCAGGTGGGAGAGCCAGCCGTCAGCTCAGGCTGAGCCCTCCCTTCCCTGGGCCAGGTGCTCTCTGCAGAACCTTTGGGGGGAGGGGTGGGTCAGGCAGGGAGCACAGAGGAGGTATCAGCCAGCAGCCAGCTGCTCCTGAAACAAGGGACCTACTGCTCACACAGGAAAACCCAAAACGCCAAGGGCAAGCAGGTCTGTGTGAAAGTACAGATTGCAGGGGCAGTCCCTTCGGTTTGAGAGGTGCAGGAAGGCCCCAATACTGCCTCCCCTCCCAGTGACATGGGTAGGACCAGGGTCTCCCAGTGGTGAACATGGCCTTCTCCCACAAGGGTCCTCAAAATCGCAAATGTTTCCAGCAGGAAGAATTGACGAAGACCCTAACCCTTGGCTGCTATACACCAAGGGCCAAACGGAAGTTGTAGCCTTCATAGCAGCCTGGACTGTGGACTCAGCGTTATCGCCACCGCAGGTGAGGACACAGGTGTTCAGAGGTTAAGCAGTTTGTCCAGAGCAGCTGGGCCTGCAGGAGGGGGTTTGCCACCACCTTGGTCCTTCACCTCCCCCACACAGGCATGATGGGAAAGGTTGGGAGCAGAGGTGTACCAGCTTTAGAAGTGGTCAGAGTTGATGGGCAGAAACCCGGCTATAGGTTTTCCTGGCACCAACCCCATGCCAAAGCCATGATTAGCATGGGATGAACCTCGCTGAGCCCCAAATGCTGTGGAGTGGAGTGGGAGGGGCTGCAGGGACCACAGTCAAGGGCAGGCCAAGCACAGGGGGTGGCTCAGGAGAGAGTCCTTATCAATCTCCATTTGTTGGCAACTCTTGATAACAATAATTGATATGGACAAGCCAATACACCTGTCCAGTAATAGCAATGTGGCCCTGACCCGCCATCGGTGGTACCTTCTTAATCCGAAACCCATCGAATGATGGAAAAGGAGGAAGTGCTCATCTGTCACATGTGTAACTAGCTGTCACATCCCCACAACAGCAGGGCTCCCACTTAGGCCCCTCGGGGTCCTGGCTGCTGAGCCCTCGACTGTATTTCTAAATTGAGCAGCTAGGGCTGTCCCTCCTGGAGTAGCAGATGGTGATTCCCAAACGTTTAGCTGCGTGCTCTAAGAGCATCAGAATAGGAAAGAGCCTAAGAGATCATTATGTGCCTTGCCCACGTGGAGGCTGTTAAAAGTATCTTCTTTAAAAGTATCTTCTACCCAACTCCGATTCATCAGTAGTGACGTCTGGACACTCTGTGTTGAGAGGGATTCTGATGCCCAGCCCAGTGTAGCAGGAAAGAGTCCTGTGATTGCTTAGCCGTGTCTGACAAGGATGCAGATTGGGGAGGACCCCGGATGGGCCAGATACGGGCTGTGTGACACAATGCCAACCTCTAACCTCTCTGAGCTGCAGCCGCCTCGGGTGCCAATGGGCAACACCAATAACAGCACTTCCCCTAGTGGCACTCTGTGGAGCTGAACATGCCAATGGGTGGTACAGTGGTAAATTTCGCACCGTTCTCTTGCCTTGCATTGCTGCAGTTTACTTTTCCAGGGCAAATTCCCAGCCTGGCAGAAGTCAGCTGATCACTCACTAATGCTTGCGGAACATTGCCCTGAGCTCCGAGTGCGCCGGGTGGGGAGGAGACTGGCAGTGGCCGTGCTACACGGAGGAAAGCCCCTGACCTGTGCACAGGTGAGCGACAGGCTGGGCGTGTCCGGGGACAGGAGAGACAAAAGCAGGAACGTAAGTTGGAGAAAGCACCCCTGGGCTATACAATGTGGAAAATGGGGGAAAGGTCACATAGGATCACAGCAATGTGGGCTCTAGACTCCAGGGCTGGAAACTTCTGGAAACACACCTGTCCCAGTTGGAGAGCTGGCTCTGGCTGGCGGCCATCAGCAGGATGTCGTCAATCTCGTCCTCGATGTGGAAGGGGTGCTGTGAGGTGGGCTCGTCCTCGGGGCACGAGTACGGGCTCATGTAGGGGTGCTGCAGCCCCATCTCGGCTGTCAGGCGATCCATGGGGTTAAAGGTCAGGATCTTCTCCAGGAAGTCGATGGCTGTGGGGAGCAGAACAGGACATGAAGGTCATTGGTTGCCGCTGCCACCCTGAGAAGGAGACCTCTCAGTATGGTGACATTCCCAGGGGTTTGTACTTTTCCATTTGTAAAAAGGTTTTCAGCCATTTTCTTTCTCACGATCCTCACCACAGTCCAGCGGCAAATTCAGAGCAGATGCTGCTTATCTGACTTCACACATCTACATAATAGAGGCACGGTGGGGGGAGTGTTGGGGGGCGGGGCTTGCTCAGGGTCATGGTTGGTTACAGGAGGTCTAGGGCTAGAACTCTGCCTTAGGCTGGATTTCTCCAGAGACGAGGATTGGGGTGTAGGTGGTTATGTGGCGGTGTCCCACAGAAGCGCACTGGGTGGGGTGGGGTGGGGGAAGGAGCCAGTCGGGGACGTGCCGATCAGCAGGTTCCTCCTGTGGGCACCTGGGGCTTCCTGGGGTCCTCCTGGAGACAGTGTGGGACGCACCTTGGAGGCAGCTTTGCTTAGGGGGCACTGACAAGGCATCATCACCATTATCATCGTTATTTAAAAAGCCCCATCGAAACCTGAAGTGGGACAGCGCCCACCCCGAAGGCCACTCCACTGACTCTACCAAGGATGAGTCTCCTCTTTCCTCCCCCTGACAGCTGGTCCTTTAGCTAGTGCCAGACACTTCTAGGAAGCCCTAATTCTAGAAATCCTTCCTCTGTCAAACCTGTGTCTGTCGCCTCTGACCTCCACCCCTCAGCCTAGCTCTGCCCTTTGTGGTCCCCCGACATCAGCGCGGTCTCTCTTCCTCGTGCCTGCCTGGACACACTGGCTGGTGTCTCCCAGCAGCCCCTGCGGTTAGATGTGGCTGCGTGACAGGGGCCACGCAATGGGGCAGAACTGACGTGTGTACCCCACTTCCAGGCCTGACCCATAAAAACCTCCTGCAAGAGTCTCTGCTCTCTCTTCCCTTGGCCTCAGCTGGAAGTTGGTGCCCAGGGGTGCTTTGAAAGCTATGTGTTGAAGATGGCAGCTGGCAGCCGCCCTGACAGCCGGGGTGCCCGGCAGACCGTCCAACCCTGCCCCCCGCTGTCCCACCAGGCTGTCTGGACTTGAGGTCCATGGTGAATGCACTACTACAGGGTAAGCCGTAGAGATTTCAGATTTTCTTCTATGGCGCTGGCTTACCCTTAACTCATGAACCACCACACCCTCCCTCCCCCAACTCCTTCTTTCCTGGGCTCAACTTCCCCAGGTGTTTTAAAGTATGTCTAATATAATGAGGCTTCTGTACCATCCTGCCACCCTCCTGTGGCCCAGTGGCTTCTCAGCTAGACTTCTCAGCACTGAAGAGGCTCTGAAAGGATTCTTGGGGGCGTCCCTGGCAATTGGGAGGCAAGTGGGCAAGGTTCTCAAGCCCTCGACCCTGATTCATCCAGAGTCTTCCTTCCACCTGTTTTGTATATTAGGTTTCCTTGTCCGATTTGTCACTTGTGGTGTCTTTACTTCTGGTAGCAAATGGAGCTCAGAACCGTGGGGTCTCAGGGCCTGCCTCCCTTGTGCTGCATCTGTGGCATGATGGCTGTGTCAGCTGCTGGGGGACACGGTCAGCTAGACAGTGTCCTTTGGGCCTCTGAGGGCTACAGCAGAGAGGCCCCTGCCTCTTCCCACATCTGCGGGGCCTCAGAAGCATGGCAGAGGGAGCGAACCAAGGGTCACCAACTGGTCTCCTAGCCAGATGGGCTTGAGTACCCTTCCCCCACTGATATTCCATGTTCCCTGTCAGTGCTGCCTCATTACCCGAGGGCCAGAGGCTGAATGGGGTTACTTTTCAAGGCCAGAGAGAATTTTGGATGAACGTGGCATGATGGGACGGGGTAGCAAGCTGGCTTTAGGGGACATCTGTGCAGCTGCAGGACTGAGTCCAAATCCATCAGCCAGGCGTTCAAAGCCCTGTGGCTCTCAGTCCTTCTCACGTCTCCAGTTCCGTGGTTTGCGACTCACCCCGCCGATCGGGGCCCTCACCACCCACTCTTCTGGGCCAGCCTCTGTCCCTCTCAGCACTTGGTGGCTCTTTGCCCTTCCCACATGCCCAGAGCTCTCCCTAGCCCTGTAGAATGTGCTCCTTAATCTCCATCCTCATCTCTGACGGGATTCCCTGTCTCCCCAGCTAGACCAGCTCTTGTGTCCATTTGGATTCCCATTCCTGGCGGTGCTCCAGCCACGGCGGGTCAGTAAATGTGGGCTGAGGCTGCTGATGACTGAGAGGAGCTTCATCATGTTCGATCAGGCACCGGTTCTGACTTCGCTGAGACCAGGCCCACCACTCTCAGAACCAGGTCACCAAGGGCTGCAGTGTGTGTGGTTGCTTGGGGGAGGGGACATGGGTGACCCACTCTTGATCCAGAATTCCTGAGAGGTGACCGCACCTCTTGACACATGGTGGGGTTTCCACAGCAGCCTCAGAATCAAGATAGACAGGGATGGCTGAGCCTTAATTTGTGGTGCATCAAATAACCCCTCCTCCCTTTTAATGATGGGGAAACTGAGACAGTTCACTGATTGAATGGGAATCATGGCCAAAGGCATTGTGAGTCCAAGTTCTTGGTTTCCTGATGGGGAGGAGTGTGGCAGAGACTGCTAGGTTGTACCCCGTGTCTGTTCTCCCCTTTCATAGTTATGGACACAAAGTGTCACGGAGTGAAATACCCACTTCACAGCCTCCACTGCAGTGAGGTGGGGCCCTGTGACTCAGTTCTGGCCACCAGGGCATGCGTGGAGGTGAGGTGTGCCATTTCTGGCTCGTGACCTGAAAGGCCAGGGGACACACCCTCCTTCCTGTCTTTCCTCCAGGGACTGAGGGCAGCACCGTAAGGGGCAGAACAAGACAGAAGGGCCATGCGCCCCTGGATGACTGTGGAGCAGGTCCACCTATGGGCCCTGGACTGCCTGCTTTTGGATTGTTATATAAAAGGGAAATAAACGTCTTCATTTCTTTTTTCTTAAATAAGCATGAACTCTTATTTGAGCCATTGCGAATCTGGGTCCCTCTCACAATTGGCTGAGCCTATATCCTACTTACACAGGAGCTTCCTAAGGAAACCTCCGACAGGGATGGGGCCCAGTGATGACGTAATATCCGAGGTGACAGAGCCACTCTCCTATGCCCAGGGCACTACAAATCCTATGTTACTTACTCGTCACAACAACCCGTCCAGTACATATTATTAGGAGTTAAGGAAATTGAGATGCAGAGAAGTCAAGAAACTTGCCCAGGGCCAAATAGCTGGGCACCATGGAGCTGGGAATTGAGCCTGGCTTTGGCTCGCAAGCAGATAAAGCTCATCATGTTCTCTGCACCACATCATACCTTCTAAGGAGGAGGAAGTAAAGGGGATGAAGGGGGGAGACAAGCAGGAAAGACCAGAAAGAAAAGGAAGCAAACCAGGGGCGGAATGTGGAGGACCACCAAAGACTACAGTCAGGGTTGTCTGCTGGCCAGACTCCAGGGCGCCATCCTTCTCAGTCTGGAAGCAGCCAGGGCAAAGGCCGCCTGCTGGCAGGCTCAGTTGTATGGCTAGGGACTGTGCTTGGTCCTTTTGGAAGGAGGCCACCCGCCCCTGCACCCCAGGTGATGCCCCGGGGATGCTGGCCTGGCTGTCCGGCTCAGGTACCTTCACTGTTCACTTCAGGGAGCAGCTTGCGCAGGGGCCGCTTCACCTCCCAGGTGCTGTTGACGAAGGAAGGCATCACCCTGAGCAGCTCGTCCTTGTCCTCCTCCCGGATCACAGGGATGGTGTCTAGTATGAGCTGCATCTGCTCCAGCTCGTGAGCCCCTGGGGAGGCAAATGCCAGGTGGTTAAGTGAGCTGCCCAAGTGGCTGGGCGTGCGGAAGCCCCACAGCTGCTCCAGAAGGCCTGCGGGGGGGGGGGGGGGGGCGGGCAACACAGGACAGTGGGAACAGCACGAGGCTGGGAGCTAGGTGTCCTGGGGTCTGGCCTTCATTCTGCCACTAACCTGCTATGTGACTATGAGCAGATTGCCTGTGGCCTCTGGGGCTCGGCTTTGTGAAATGTCTCTGCCTGTGAATGGAGCAGTCTGATGCAGACTGAGTCAGCCATCACCGAAGGGACGGGAGCAGCCTGGCCCAGGGCCTTCCAAGTGCTCCTTCCCATATGCCTCTCCGTATGTTCTTCACCAGGCTGGGGAAGGAAGTGATTTCAAGCCTAGGACTGAGCCTTAGCCTTTGGCTTCTGATTAGGAGGATTCCAGTTAGGAGGGAAAAAGAATCGGGACTAGCAAATTGGGTTTGGGCTGTGTCCTGAGAGCACTGCCCCCGTGCCCCTTTGGGCAGAGGGAGCAAGATACGTTCTGCCCGTCTGTGGTCAGGGTGGACCACAAACATTCACTCAGCCAACAAGTCATTATTTATTGAGCACCTTCTCTCTGCCAGGCACGGTGCCAGGTGCTGGAAATGAATACCTTTCTCATCTGTAAGGAGCATCAGTCTTTATGCATCTCAGAAACTCGTCTTCTATACCCAGGCAACACTGGCGCCTGCATAGGGGCTTTGGCCCTGCTGGTATGGGTCAGGTCTGTCTCCCTGCGGTCCGCTCTGACCTCCATGCAGCAACTGCTTTCATCATTTCTGTTTTTCCTTTTTGCATGAGTAGCCTTTCCACTTCCTCTACCGGGGTGAACCCTCAACTAAGCCTCTTTCCTGGAGGAGTCCCCCCGGCTCGTCCCCACTGCACAGTGGACCCTCCCCTTACCACCTGTTCCCATGGGATTCCAGGCTGTCAGAGGCTGGTGGCCCAGGACAGGCCTTTCCATGTCCCCTCACAATGCCCTGGGTGGCACTAATCATATGCAAATGCTGTCAATGCCCACCCAGAAAGTGCAGACAGCATCAGGGTCTGCTCCCAAGGAGACCCTTTTGGCCTCTCCCTCCAGGGGGCTCATGGAGGGTTGGTTCAGGGACTCTGGGAGCCCTGTGTGGGGTGCCCTTTCCAAATGAGCACTACAGACTAACAACTGCTCAGAGTGGCAGGGAGACGTGAGGAAGGGGCTGGAAATGGAGGGCGGGTGTTTCTAGAGGTCAATCTCAAGGTGTTTAAATACAAGTGGTTACTTGATTCTGAAAGTTCTGTCCTCGGATATTATTTTGAGTCTAGTATTTTGCCTGAAATGATAGTAAGGTGCCTCCAAGTAGTGCCATAAAAACCACAGAGGTTATTTCAAAGAGAAAGTTAGCATGTTTTGTGCACTCAGTTCTTCCTTCTTCTCGAACATCACCAAAAGAAAAAAAAAACAGAAGGGAAAACACAAGCAAACAAAAATAAAAAAAGGAGAAGAAACAGGAAAAAACAAACAGAATGACACCGGAAGAGAAGGAAGGCGGTGTGGGTAGCAGCTTACCTGCAAAGAGCATTCTCCCCGTGAGCATCTCGGCCAGGATGCAGCCCGCGGCCCACATGTCGATGGCTTTGGTGTAGTTGTTAGGGGAGAGGAGCAGGCGTGGTGAGCGGTACCACTTCGTTACCAAGCCTTCCGACAGATAACCCTGCAAGACAAAATCCCCATGTCCATTCATCCACCATGCAGATTCCCACGCCTCCACTCGTTTCTCTTCCCTCTACCCTGTCCTGTTGATCTGGAAGGAGCTTTGGGGAACAGAGGTCTGATTATCAGAGTTCAGATTCGTTTGTGGGGCTCAAATGTGGGAGAATCTCAGGAGGCCCTTGGAGTTCTCCTGTGTAGAAAGGGACTCAGGATACCATTATTTTAGAAGTATTCTACACCAGCCTGATGCAACTGTGCAAAACAAATCTGCCCTCATCCAGTAAGAAGGTGGATAAACAAGAGCCATACTGGAGTTCATTACTGCCACTAACAGAATAACGATGAGACAACGGAGATTCATTTATCTAGTAGCTAAATCTCAGAAACAGCCATACATTTGAAATCAAGCCAGCTGCTTTGGTGCTAAAGGTTAGAATTAATGCAGCTACAATGCCAGAGCCAAGCCCCCGCTGAGTATGGGTAAGGCGAGCTTCATAATGGATGCCGATGAAGGGCCTATGAAAGCAGACCTAAATGGCAAAGTGGACACAGCTTTTGCCCAGAGGATTCTGTGATCAGATAGTGTCTTTTGGGGGGATAGATATTCTAGTTGATTTCAGCCATTTCTCAATAATGTGGTCTGTGATGGAATCCCTCCCTGTAAGGTGCAATGATGACCTAAGTGGTTTCAACACAGATAAGAAAATATAGCCAGGCAATTTGGAAATTGTTCTCTACATAATTCAGAAGGCTGGCCTGACAGAGAAACATGGGAAATGTCCATCCGGATTAACTGAACAATCTCTCCAAAGTGGGCACATGGACTCATTGCGGATTCAAGGTGAGACCATTCAGATTGAGGGGCTCCAATGAGAGATTCTAGGGATGATCTTGTTATTTGATGACGTCATGCCCTGTTTGGCATTTGACTTTGCCTTTTTGCTGATGTAAAAAGTATCGCAGACCCAAGTGAAAATGTATGAAAAGTTTAGAAGCCCAAGTACCCGGGCACTTCGGATCAGTTAAATCTGAAACCTTTTCAGTTGTTGAGCAAAGATTTGTTGTCTAAAACCTTCTCAGGGCCCTGGAGCATGACAGCAGCTTTCTCTCCTCTGCGGCACAGATTTCTTCTGAGTGGGGCTCAAACTGGTGGGGGAAAGGGGAAAAGAGGAAAGCACCCCTGAGCCGGAGGTGACTACAGCAAAGCGGTTCCTGGCCTCAAAGCTCCCACCGGAATGAACACCGTAGTTTGTTAACGTATCCCCCTTTCTCTCCCTGGGCATCTACACGTGTGCCTTCTGCCGGCAGAGGTCCTGGCACCCACTGCCCTACCTGGCCGACGCACTCTCAGGCTGGCTTCCTCTCAGAAGCCTCCCCATTCGCTGGGATGAGGTGGATGCCCCTCCCAGGAGCTCCAGGGTCCCTGTTTGGCTACTTTTTCTCCACTTCTATCAAGTCCCTCACTTTCTGACCACTAGACTCTACGCCCCTCATGAGCAGCAGCTATATCTCGTTCCACAGCCATTTCTGCATTGTCTAGCCCCCAAGTCGGCCTCTTAGGAAGTGTTCAATCAACACTATTGAACAAAGGAATGAATAAATGAATGAATCAATAAGGAATGCCTCCTATGATCTGATCTGAATCCCCTTCAAAACAAGGCATGTTTTGCAGGGATCACTGACCCTTTTCTTTGACATACCTGACTGTCCACAGAGTTCCAGTTCCTATTTTCTTTTTTTTTTAAGATTTTATTTATTTATTTTTAGAGAGGGAAGGGAGGGAGAAAGAGAGAGAGAGAGAAACATCAATGTGCGGTTGCTGGGGGTCATGGCCTGCAACCCAGGCATGTACCCTGACTGGGAATCGAACCTGCGACGCTTTGGTTCACAGCCCTCGCTCAATCCACTGAGCTACGCCAGCCAGGGCTTTCCAGTTCCTACTTTCAAAGGTGGGTAAGAAGTTGACAAAAGTTGACAGTCATTTGTGCCTTGCCTTGTTTCAAGAAGGATTGGAAAATATAAGTCATTTTTTAAAGGTTAGGTGTATCAAGGTATGATTTACATACAGTAAGTAAAATTTGCCCGTTTTAGTGTATAGTTCTAAGTTTTGACAAAAGCCTGGAATCACATAACCACCATCACGATCAAGATAACAATTTCATCATCTCAAACAAGTCCCTGTGTCCCCTTCTTGTCACTCCAGTTTGGCCTTGGTTCTGAATGCCATGTAAATGGAATCACAGTCTTTTGAGTCTGAATCCCTTCACCGAGCATGACGAATTTAGACTCAGCCAGGTTCTGTGCATGGTAGTTTGTGAGGGGCTGAGGCTGGATTCTAAAAATTACAGAGACAAGCCAAGCTGTCTGTACGAGGTCACTTCCGAGTGGGTGGGTTATAAGGAAAGGATGGTCTGATTTTGTTTTCCAGCCAGAGGCTGTGACTGTCAGAGGAAGACTAAAGCAGGGATGGGATCGCCCAGATGGGAGGCTAGGTGAGGAAAGTTTTCCTTGATATGCAAATAAACAGTCTTTTAGGGAATGGAATTCCCCATAATTAACACCTGCCTCTCTGCAGCGTCTGGGGCTGAAGAGAAGTGAGGACCTGGGGTGGGAGGGACTTCCTTCCGAAACATCTGCTCTCAAGTGAAGGAAAGATGTTCATTTGGGCAGAGCTGCCTGTGGGCCAGAATTATGGGCTTGGGCCTTGATAGCAGTTGGGGAAGTTAACCCCTGCTTCTTGCTTACCTTTGAAACCTGCTGGATTTTTCTTAATGACTAGCTACTTCCTGATGCTTACTTGTCCCTCAAGCCCTTTGCAAGCACAGAGTATTCACTGACGTGTTTCTGGAGCCATGGGACAGAGAAGAATTTGGGAAAGTACAGTGTCTTCTGCCTGGCTCCGAAGCAAGAGGACCCTGGGGAAGGGGGATGAGAACAAACAGGGGCCCCCTTCCCCGGGGTGGGGGAGTGGGCAGGCCCAGGAGGCCCGCTGAGCCCTGGGCGTCTGAGCAGGGGACACTGGGGGTCCATGATGTGATACTGGTGATCTAAGTTCAAGAGAGGAGTTTCAGCTGAGTAGATGGGATGAAAGTCAGAACTTTCTAGAATAAAAAGAATTCTTTAATGAATACTAAGGAGTGGAGACTCAATTTGATCAGCAGGGCTCATACATCAGTAAGTGTATTGGCTCACGGAAACCCCTAAGCAGCTTTGCTGCTGAGCCTGCAGAGAGGAGAGGGTGGGCTCCCCTTGAGGTGGAGGCCCCTGTCCTCAGTGATCAGACCGGGTCTCCAGGGGGCTCCCCCGTGGGCAGGCTGACTGAGGGGGGGCGAGTGGGACAGCAGGCACACACCTCACACACTGCCCTGTGAGCTCCAACACAGCACTGCTCTGAGGAGACACGGAGCCAACATCCTGTAATTCTCCGAGGCCCCCTCTCAGCAGATGACAGGCAAAACCGGAACAGGGCTGTCCCTTTCCTTCTGCCACTTGGTCCCTTGGCATTCCTGGAGAGAGGCTGACTCTGGGGGCACCACTGGGAGGCAGTTGGAGACAGTTTCCTGCCGTGGGGGCCTTCGGGGTTCCTCCAGCTGTTGCTCCTACCAGCCCACTTTGCTGTCCTTGTAGAGTCCTGGACAGCCAATGGGAAGCTGTGACTTTGAAAGCTTCAGAGGTGTTTGAGAAATAGTACTCTAGCAGCAGCTGCCCCGAGTGAGGGTAATGAGGGGCCCGCAGCCGGCCCAGAGGGAAGGCGCCATCAGAGCTCTGAGCATTCCTTTGTCGGAAGAAGCAGGGGAGTGTGGACTCAGTCCCAGATGCCTGCCAGGAAGTTCGGGACAGCCTTGCTCAAACTCACCCTGGAAGGGTGGGCACCCATCTCCTGTCCTGACCAGCCAGCGCTGCGTGGGCTCCTGTTCTGTGTGGCTTGCCCTGTCTATGTCTCCACCACCTGGGGCCCGAGCTCGAGGGTCTGGGCGTGGGAAGGCTGGGGGAGGAGCTATGACCCCATGGGCCTCCGACTTTATGTGTTAATGACAGTGTAACTTCCAGCCTCTCACAAGGATGGGAAGAATTTAAATGGGGACAACATTCTCCCAAGAAATAAAATCCAGTCAACTCTCCCTCTCCCTCTCTGAATGCAGCGGTGGGGTGATAGGGTGGGAAGAGGAGCTCCCCCCTCGTACTGAATGGATGCTTCTGGCCGGGATGGTGGGAGCCTGAGAGCCTCGCTTTCCCACCCTGCATTATCCTCCAGCACGTGTCCTGGGAGCGGGTGTCCCTTCCTGTGACCCAGAAGTGAAGACGAGTAAGATCCTCCCTGATCTCAAAGAGCGTACAACATGGTTAGAGGGACGAAAAGATGATCGGAAGGACCAGGAAGTGAACTCGGTCAACTCCCAGTAAGGTGGGACTTGCTCTGTGCTGGACACTGTGTTTGCATTTTACACGAATTCATTCAGCAGTCCTTCCATCAGCCTCCTGACGCAGGCTCTCCGTGGGGTAGGAACACGACATGCCCAAGTCCAGAGCCCGCACTCCACTCTGTGTGCGGCTGGGCCTCACCACCACGCACACTAGGCGGGGTCGATGATAAGCAGCAAGGGCTAGAGGCTAGAGGCGTGCTCAGAGTGCAGAGGGGTGATACTTTGTCCCGAGGCGGGTCAGGGAAGGCTTCATGGGCGTGAGGTTCGAGTTGATCTTGATGGATGGGGACATCTTAGATGGCTGTGCTAGGGAACCTTCCAGGTGGTGATGCAGAGCCTGTGTGAATGCGGGTGATGGGGTAGGAAGACCTAGAATGTGCTCAGGGGCCAGAGAAACTTCTGGACAAATGGGGTATGGGGCAGGGACTTAGTCAGTGGTCCCCAAGGACCCCCTGCATCAGAATCAGGGGAATTGCTTGTGAGATGTACAGACTGCCCGAAGCTACTGGTCTCCACTTCAGTGAGCCCCCTCCCAGTTTGAGAACCCCAGGAAGAACAAACGGAGCGGGGAGGGTTGCAGAGTGGGGGGCAGAGGGGTGGTGGGCATGTTGGGAGTTTCAGTGCTCACTGTGGTAGGGCCCTTGCCGCCTTAACAGTGGGAGGGGCACTGAAGCAGGGAGCTGCTAGCAAAGATGCTGCTTTCTGGATAGCAGGGGATTAATGGGCTCAGGACTGCCCCTGGGCACCACATTTCCTTGGAAGAGGTTAGGGATGCCTACACACACCCCTGTATGATCAAGAAGAAACTGGGTCAAGTAAAAAAGAAATCAGCTGTGGAAAAGTAAACCTCGTAGCCTTAGGGGTAAGTGGGGGCTGTCCCACGGGGCTGTGATTCTCGTGGCAAAGTCCTGATGGATGTGTTGTGGCAGTCAAGGGCACACCACACAGATGCTGAAGGTTGGACACTTTGACCCTGGAGAACGTGGGCAGGGGCCTGGAGAGCTGCCTTTAGCCGTCTGCAAGGCTATCTATCATGCAGACAAGGAGTTAAGTTTGTTCTCAAAGGCTCTGGGGACAGACAAAGGCAAAGTATGAGATGGATATCTATGCGTTATAATACTAACAGCTAACATTTATTGAGCTTCTCAAACTGCTCTAACTGCTTTGTATGGATTGACTCACATCATCCTTGCAACAACCCCCTGAGGCAGAGACGCTCTCATTACAGTCATTTTACAGTAAAAAAACGGAGGCACAGAGAGGATAAACAACCTACCTGAGGTCACACAGCAGACTCCACCCCAGGCTGCGTGGATGCAGCACCTTTGATCTGAATATGGGGCTCTACTCCCTTTCACCTAAGAGAGCCCTCTAACGCCATCAGAGCTCCCCAAGACGGGGACTGGACCCTAGACAGACAGAGACGCCCGATCACAGAATGGACAACCTTGTGGGGAGGCGCGCCAGCACCCACCCTCCCGGTGGACGCCAGAGCACAGGTCCTCAGACTCCGGGGTGCCCTGGAACAGTCAGGGACTTGGGTGAAATGCAGATTCCATTTCACCTGACAAAGGAGGTGATACGCATTTGCACCAGCAGGGCCCCGGGCGATCTGTAATGCCCTACCCCATGGAGCTCTGATTGCCTCCCTCACGGGCTGGGCCGGGCAGGTTTCTCCAGCCCAGCAGTAGCCTGACCTGTAGCAGGGGTTGATTCTTTGTGTTACAGACACCCATCAACATGTCATTTAGAAAAACACCACCATCCCAGAGGCCCAGTTTAAGGAGAAATATCTGGCCTCCTTTTCCACGGCCTTCTCCCTCTGAATGTATAATTCTTACGTGTGCCGGTATCCATATCGGGCATGTTAGAAGCCTTTTTAAAGAGAAAGAACACTGCAGCCAAACAGCCCTTCTAATTGCTGACTCCAAACACATTCTATTAAACTCATTTCCATGAAAATATGCAGCGGGACTCTCAAGCTGAGGGAAGGAATGCACAATCTCAAAAGCCCAGCAGAGTCATTTGTAAGTCATCTGGTACATTCTGTTTATGCAGCTAAAATACACACAGGTGAAGAAATAGCACCATTAAATCAGCTGCACTGACTTTTCATTAACTTTTAAGGGGCCCTAAATGCTGATCAGCTGCCCCTCCTTCTCACTCCGAGCTCCGGGGACTCTGCCCCCTGCAATTCACCAGCACCCAGGTTTCCATGGAAATCAACCACAAGGCCAGTTAGGTTCCTGCAGCCCCCATGCATTCATTTTTGCTTAAAAAAATGATGATAGCATTGCTTTTTAAAAAATAATTTATTTTTAAATGTGGTAAAATGCACAGAACACAGCATTCACCATCTTAACCATTTTCAAAAGTGCAGCTCCGTGTCATTAAGCACACTCGAGTTGTGCAACCCTGCCGCCATCACCAGACTCCTCATCTTGCAAAACGGAGTCTGTATCCGAGAAACAACACCCCACAGTCCTTGCCCTCAGGCCCCTCACAAGGGCCCTATTACTCTGTCTCTGTGAATTTGATTGTCCTAGGTACCTCATGCAAATGGTATCCTACAGTATTTGTCCTTTGGTGACAGGCTTACGTCACTCAGCATAACACACCTCTCCTTTTCAGCACCAGGAAGGTGGGAGCCATGGAGTTGGGCCACTTTTTAAAAAGCGCTTTCTTGAAATGGGGTCGTCTTCTAATTCACTTAGAGCTCACCATTACAGACAGAAGCTTCGGACCTTGTCCTCATGGGGTCCAAATCATGAACTCTGAGTTCTATGACAGTGCAAAGACAGGACAATATGTTTTGTTTGCTCGGAGCTGTACCAAGACCGCCAGCTTTGACCCCGCCATCCTCGCCAGGACCAGCTGCTGGGTTGATTCGAGGGGAGAGTGAAGGGGAGGCTGGGTTCAGCTGCCTCAGCCTCTGTTTCCCCATCTGCTCATGCTGCTGGCCTCCCAGCTGTCCTCTGTGGGGCACTGGAGTCCCAGGAAGCTGCACTGCACTCAACAGCCATCTTTAGGCAACAGCCCTGCTGGGCTGAAATGATTAATTTTTAATGGGCCGGTTGGTTTGTGAGCAAATGGCTCCTTCTAGGAAGACGCATTAACTGCCAGGCTGTGTGTAAGCAGACATGTGTCTCGCCGACTTTCACGGGGGAATCTGGCGGCACCCTGGAGCAGCGGCTCCCAGCCCTGCTGCACCATGGAAGCGTCTGGGGAACTTAAGACAATTCTGATGCTCAGGACGCCTGCTGTAAAGATTACCTTGGAATCTCTGGGGCACATGCAGGCATCAGTAATTTTTAAATCTCCCCAGGCAATCCCAATGTGTAGCCATACTTAAGAACCAGTGTCCTAGAGATCTTTTAGTCCACCTGCTTTGGAAAGGCACGCCATGTTTTCATGGTTCCCCAGTTACTGCAGGCTTCTATTTCTAGCTCCATTCAAGATGAGACAAACCCTGGAATAGGCAGAGGGCTTCCCCAGATGGCTGACCCATGGGAAGTAAAAATTTACTGGATTATAACCGACAGTAACAATAGCCGGCATTTACTGAGTATGATACACCAGGTACAGTGCCAAGAACTGCTTTATTATTAGTGCATTTAATGATCAAGATGACCTGATTAAAAAAAAATAGGCCAAATCAGGTATTAATTGGCAGGGCTGAGATTTGATCCTGACAAATCTAGTGACTACAACCAGGTGCCTGTCGCCATGGGGCATACAGCTTAGTGGGGAAAACAGCTGACTGCATACATGTAACAATATGTCTGGTGGAGACAGGGCTAGGAATGAAAATGAAGAGGGTGAGGAGACAGAGTGGTGGATTGAGTGGGGAGTCTCAAAGGCCTCTCTGACAAGGGGACATGAGCAGAGTGAACCAGGGGAGCGATCCGTGTGTAGGAACATCAGAGGAGTTGACCTCTGAGCCCAAGTCTTCCTGCTCTGCCCCTCCCCCCTGCCCCACGTGACAGCAGCACTCTCCTCGTCCTCCTCCCACCTGGCCAGCCTTCCTCTCCGACCCCTCATCAACATTCAGGAATAAATAACTGAGAACACCTTCGAGTGGAGGGAGGAATCCAATATTGGATGAGCATTATGCACAAGAGATTTTGCCAGCTTTAACTCAGCTGACTTCGTGACAAGCCTGTAAGATAGGTCTTTATTTTTTCATTGTAAATCTGGAGAGATTAATGCAGGCCCTTCCCCTCTGCCTGGTTTAGCCGATGAACACCCCTGTGTTCCTAGATCCCTTCATTTCCAAATTCACTGCTCTGCAGTAGGGGAGGCCCTGAAGTCAGGGACCACCTGCTTTCCCTCTACCTGCAGTGAGCAGGTGGGTGCTCACTTTAAACATGGGGTGCAAACGGGATAAAAACCTGAAGCTGAAGGAATGATTGATACGCCCATGGTGCAATTTCAGGAACTGACCACCTGTCAAGAGGAGATTATTTTAAAGTTTCTTGGCCATGTTAAAATCATAGGACAAAGGTAGTCACCGTGTTCGAGTCCAGCCCTTGGAAATCCAGGAGCTCCCTCGGGTGGGAGCAGCTGTGGATTTCTCTTTGACATGACCTTGATGCCGTGGGGGTGTAGTTGGGCCCCTTGGCCTGCTAGTCTGGCCAGGGGGCAGCCTGGAGGTCAGACACAGCACTTTAGAGAAGAAAGAGGATATTAATCCCACAGCACTTCTGAGTAATAGGTATAATAATAATGTGCAGTTGCCAGCGCTGACCATGTGCAAGGCACCTGAGCTCACTCAGCGTTCCTTCATTTGGTTCCCATGACGCTGTTGCAAGGTGGGCACTGTTACTACCTCTGCTCTAGGGGAGGCCGGTGGGGGGGCGTTGGAGGGTGGGCTGAGACAGGAAGGTCAAGGACACAGTAGCAAGGTCGCCAAGTCCCCCAGCAGACAGTTCAGTCCCCAAATTTCTCCTGCCACCATCCACCCTATTTGTGCTCTTCCCAGGGCTTGCACCCCCTCCCTTCACCAGAAGATAAGCATTCCCCACCCCCCCACCCCGCTTTCACTTTGCAGAGCATGCTCAGAAGAATAAAAGGAACTTCCTTGGGCTCCCCTTTCTCCGAAGGCTCTGGGGTCTAAACCATCAGCTTCGTTGAAGGTAACTAAGATGGAATTAATAGACGAAGGAAAGTAAGAGATATGTTGGCAGGGTCTTGCTCCTTCCCATTCACGCAGGATCAGGTGGAACTTAGAAGGTGGGGCTGATTTCAGAGCCTCCAGGTGGCTTCAGTGCTTAAGTATACAGACGGCTGTGGGGAGGGCCTGCCGCTGGGCCCAAAAGAGCTTACCCACAGGTGCTGGAAGTTCCTCTCTCACAGGGTCCTGCGAAGGAAGGGGGCCAGGCCTGTGCGGGGCTCCTGCAGCAGGGAGGCCCTGACCAGGCCCAGCCTGTGTGTGGGAAGGAAGTAGCTACCTGTGGAACGTGGCTGAAGGAGCCAGAAAAGCCCTGCTACCTCTGAACTTGGCTACCTGCCTGTCCTGGTGTTGAAAAGTCTGGTCCCTAGCACCAGAAGTCACTGCTGTTATTTAAAATGGGATTTTCCAAAATGGGCTCACACCCCAGAGATGCTAAAGGGAAAGGTAAAAGCGTGTAGCCAGATGCCCTTAGGACAGGTTGGCAACACCCAGGAAGTTTGTTTATGGAGTCTCAGGACCTCCTAGATGGGGATTTAGGATGCCAACACTCGCCACACCTCTTTGTCCACATAACCACTTTTTTTAGGTGCTTCTTGGGGACCAGTGTTTCTCAGGACACTCAGGAAACACTGAGTCAGGTCCCCGTGAGCACATTTACCTGGAAGAGAAAACATATTGACCTAGTAGCCCCCATCTCCCACTGCACCGGCAAGAGTAATGGCACCGTGAATCCTGCCGCGTGGGCTCCACCAGATGGGAAACTCACACTGCCTCCCCCACTTATCTCTGAGCCCCTGTGGGCAGGGACCATGGGACTCGCTGCGCCTACTGAGACCTGAAGGCAGGGTGGCTGCAGGTTACAAAAGCCATGAGAGATGTGGGGAGTGCAGGCCTTCAGGGGGAGAAGCATGGAGCCTCCCCCACCCCTTTGGAGGAGGAGGGCTGTGGGGAGGGGCAGGGGGGTGGCAGAAAGCCCTGAGATCCACTCCAGCCCCCTCTCCAACACTGCTTCTGTCAGGGTCCAAAGACAGCTGTCTGACCCTGACCTTGAGAAGGGGCTCTTCTCCGTGGTGACGAGTCAGCCTACTCAGATCACATCATCAACCAGGGACCACATCTTCTCTCGGCAGAAACAGTTCTCTTCCTAGAAACGCTGCAGGTCCCAGAGCTCGTCCACTTGGGAGGTTGCCCCAGGTGCTGAAAGGATGCCAGGCCCTCTGCTCAGGGACTTTGGGTCTAGCCCCATTCCAGAGGCTTTGCTGACGGGTGTTTAGTAAGTGTTTCCAGCGGGTCTGGCTCTGTGTGTGGCGCTCTGAGTCCAGGGACTGTCTTCAGGGAGCTGTCCACCTGGTCTGGGCAGAGTTTGCTGGTTCAACCGCAAAGTCCATCCTTAAATCCGGGGCAGTCACCCCTGGGTGGGGGAGGGAGGACGGAGCGGTCACAGGGGAAGATGAAGCAGAGAGAGGGCCAGGGTGCAACCAGGTTTGGCGTGGCTTCTTCAAAAATACAAAATCGTGAACCCAAAATTAGGTACAAAAAGTGATATTTATTGTTTAGTTGGAAAATTGCGGCAAGTTTTAAAAAGCTGGCAAACACCACAAACATCTCAAAATTTGTAAAAATAACATTTTTTTTTTTACTAATTGGCTTCTTGGCAAACTGCAGATAGCGACCACGTGAACATCCCGCATAGTCTCTCATCGTCTCTTCTGTGGCAATTCCGTAATACGACCGTATTCAGGGGACCGTATGCGACCATAACACAGACCGTATTCAGGGGCAGGATTTAAAGCGAATTCAGTCTTTGAATGATAACTGAAAAGATAACTTAGCCTTTCCTGCAATATGGTTGATACTTTAGTACAGCTGGTATTCTAGAAACTTCTCTTCAAAACTAGTTATTGGCAATGTCATATAAATTTGCAAGATTATTGTCACATTTGGGGGGAAAACTCTAGTAGGTATTGTTTCATATAGTATATGAGGTGTAAGTAAGATTGGGGGCCTTTCCTGTTTCCTTATGTGATGGCTGAGCTTATTCTTTGAACTGATGATGCTCATTCACCAGGCTGTCCGTGGTGCCCTAGCTGGAGTCTTAGGAGCGGTAGGGTGGGCCAAAGAGAGATTTCTAGAAGTTGTTCCTACACCGAGACAGCTGGCGATGACTTCGTTGTATGTAGAAGTAACTGCAAACCATGTAACCGTAACCCACTGAACCCGAACTAAATGTATCCTTAGCTCAACCTCTGCCTAGTCAGACCCCCCAAGGCGCAGTCACACCACTGCCACCCAGCACTAGGGGAAGTGTGGGGGCGGGCCAGTCAGGATGGAAACGGACTACTCCCTAACACATCACTGCCAAAGCATCTTGCTTGGGAAACATCGCAACAATGCCTGACCACGTGTACACATTGTCGGGGGTCCCTCCCAGGGCGTCGGGAGGGGCTTGCAAGCGAGGGGCCCTGGGTTGGCTTTGTGAACTCCCTGCTCGGTGGGCTCTCTCCAGGAGAGTGCACAGAGTGCATAGGGTCAAAGAACAGGTGACTGGCCGAGGAAGACAGGGAGGCATCTTGCCAGGACTTTCAAGGTGGAAGAGCAGGGACACATTCTAGAAACCCTCCTTGAGGCAAAGCAAGGTGGGGCCTATCCTCTCACAGACGGAGAGAAACTGTCTGAAGAGCGGTCATCCGAGTTCGTGCAGGGCCCAGGGAGGGGCGTGCGTGTAGGGGCTGCGTACAGAGGAGGCCAGCGTGGTCCTGAAGGATGTTTCTTTCCTTCCGCACACCAACAAGCTCACGGGATTTTTGGCCACCAGAAAAGGTCTCTCAGATCCCATCCCTTTGTACCTTGCTTCCTTACATTCCTTCACCAGTGGCCCAAATCCTTAGTTTCATTTTGAGAGAAACAGCTGAAAAAGCAAATTTCTTGCCTCCCTCAAGAGAATATGCAGTGATTTTATTCTCTACACTCAGTAATGCATCTTAAAACTTTGGGGGGCCGCAAGGGAGGCAGGAAAATGCAAGAGCCCATGACACTTAGAAGGAGGCGGGGCTCTGAGGTGGGAAAGGCGTGTGAGAGGTGGGAGTGGGCCCCGAAGATCAAGTCTGCCTTCTTCCCAAGTCCCCATGACCCCCCTTGGTGGGTCCTGCCCACCCTGGGCAGATGGCTCTGCGGAAGAGTGGCGGGCTCGGCTTCACTATTTATGACAAAGCACTGCAAGTGATTTCAATCTGCAGAACTGCCATGCACGTGTGAACCTCTTGTTTATTCATTTTCACAGCTGTGTAGCATTCCAGTGTGGCTGCAGAGGGAGTGTGTGAAGAGGTGCTGGTGTCCTTCTGTTAGACTTACTCCTAGCTATGCAGTGTATAATAAATAATTCGGCTGGTCTTTGCTCCTGGTTCCTGGGAGGGAGCCTCTCACCCCTCGGCATTTCCTGAATGATATGAGTGTCTCTGTTCATCGTGGTGGGTTCCTGGACAGTTCTGAGACGGGCCCAGCCATGTCCCAAGGCCAACCATGGGATTCGAGCGTCGGAGGGCTAGAGGTTGGCTTCATTTAGGTGGCCAAGGATTCGCTCACCCTGCCTGCAGAAGGAAGCCCCAGTAAAGACCCTGGACCCTGCAGGCTGAGTGAGTGTCCCTGGCTAGTGATACACTTCAACATGCTGAGAGGGTGACAAAGGAAGCTCGACTTTGGGACCTGCCAAGACTTTGCTGTGTGGGTCTTGTGGCTGGTCACGATCTGTATCCTTTATAATAACATTGCAGTCTTACGTACACAGCTCTCCTGTGTTCTACGAGTTGTTCCAGTGGAGGGGTATGGGAACCCCAAATTTGTAGCCAGTTCGTGAAACAGGCAGGTGGCCTGGGTACCCCTAAGCTCACAGCTGATGGCCAAAGTGAAGAAAGTCCTGTGGAGGGAATGCCCTTAACCTATGAACTTTGTCCTAACTCCAGGTCAGACCTGAATCGCCAAATGACCAAATACTGTTCAGTTGTTACTATAAATGATATATTATTTAAAATTACGTTTTCATCCAGTGTGAAAATGAAATCGAACTTTGTGTGCTGATCTTACATTTGGCAACACTGCTAAAGTCTTTTTACTACATCTATTAATTTTCCTATAAATTGAGGTTTTGTTTAGACAGTCAAACTACCTGTGAAAAATAACTTTGTCTTACTTTGCTTGCCAGGACCAGCACAATCAAGGGCACAGGTGAGCCAGGTGAGTGTGGTGGGAGACTGCGGCGCTTTCCAAGTTTTAAAGAAAAAGCTTTAACATTTCACTGTTGAGTGTAGCATTGTTAAGGGTTTGGGGTAGAAACCATTTTAGAGATCGTTAGTATGAGTTTTTCTCAGCCAGCTAATTTTCTAGACTGCTTCTAGGCATCTACTGAGATGATCATAAGCTCTTTTTTCCTTCCTTTAATTGGTTTCTGGTGATTCAAAGTAATAGATTTTTCTAATGTTAAGCCAACTTTAAATTTGGGGGGTGAATTCAGTTTTGACACGGTACATGTTTTATATACTGCTGAATTTGGTTTGCTCAGAGTTTTTGTAACTATGTTCATAAATGAAATGAGCCTTTAATTTTTCCTTTCCCCTAATATACTTGTCTGGTTTGGGTAGCAAGGTTATAACATAGAGGAGTAGTTTTTCTTTTTCTATTCTCTAGAAGAGTTTGATAAGATCAGATTTATGTTATTTAAAAGTTGGGTGGAACTTGCCTAAGAAGCTATTGGGTCTGAGGTTCTCGTTGCAAGAAAACTTTAAACTACTGAGTCTGTTTCTTTCTAGTTTTTGTATTATTCAGGGATTCTATCTTTTTGAGTCAAATTTCATAAAATTATATTTTTCCAAGAATTCATTTAGATAATTATTTAATAAAAATAAAGCACATTTTATTGTATATATTGTTTAATAAATAGATGCAATGTATATATTTGCATTATCTGATAACTATATATTTACTGTATATAATTGTACATTTATTTAATAATGAACATCTGTGGGCATAAGCTCACAGCACTCTCTTAGTTTTGACTCTTCCTCGCACCTATGGTTACGTTTCTTGGTGATGCAGAATGTCTGAATGGCCGGGTCCAGAAGCCAACTAGCATCTCTGCAAGGCTGACACCCTGAAGCTTGCCGACTCGCTGCGTGGTCAGGTTCGACTTCATGCTGATCACAGACGCACCGCCAGTAGGAGTGCGTGGGGCAAGGCCCAAGAAATGTCACCTGGGCCACGACTGCGTTTCTTCGTGAGAATGAAAACCACGAGCAGCTGTCATTTTTTGGTTCCCGGGAGAAAGGGGTGTCCCCGTTGCTTCAGGCGCTGATGTGTGCGCTCCTCCTACAGGACGGTGTTGTTTACGGTGACAGGGGAATGCGGGTGATCTCCTGTAACTGACGTGAGTAAAGGGGCCTTGCCAAGCCCACCCCACAAGGCAGCTCTGGAAAACCGCCCCCTGCGCAGGGTGCACCGGCCCCTGAACTGCAGGCTGTCTGCCCCGGAAGGGCCTCCTGCTGGGGGACTTGGACTCAGCTGATAGGAAGGGCTCAGGCCTGTGAAGCAGCCACCTGCCCAGGGGACCCTCCGTCACTGTCTACATGACTGAGGGTCGCTCTGTACTTCGTGGGTCCAAGGCCCACAGGTGACTGATATTATCCTCCTTCCTCTGTGGACCCCCATTTAGACATTCACAGAGGCTGTGGATCTGATCTTCTGTCTCCTCCTTTAAGAGACATTATAAGTAATTTCAATCAAGTCTCTCTTTTGCAGAAGAGGAACTCCTCATCACCCTCACCATTATCAATAAACAGCCGTGATTACAAGCATTCACTACATGCCTGCCAAGCACTGTATCAATACTTCACATAAAGAACTTCAATGAGGGCTACACAATAGCCCCATTAAATTATTAATATAGCAAATATCTACCGAGCGTCTGCTACACTGCAGCTACTTTTCCGGGTGCCAGGGCAGAGTGGTGAGCAAAGCTCCCACCCCGTAGCATCTACATGCTATGCCTACAGAGTGTTTTTCTTCCTATTTTACACAGGAGTGAAGTAAGGCTCCGAAAAAAATATGGTGACCCAGCTAGTTAATTGCTGCAGCTGTGAATGCCCCCAGGTCTCACTTTGAACAGCTATACTTCGCTCTACATCAGCAGTTCTCACACTGAAGTCCACAGCAGCCACCTGGAGAGCTTGTGAAAACTCAGATGGCTGAGCCCCATCCTCAGAGCTCCTGATTCAGTAAGTCTGGGCTGGGGCGAGATAATTTGCATGTCTAATAAGTTCCCAGGTGACAATGCTGGTCTGGGGACCACACTTTGAGGACCAGTGTTCTGTGTAGAGAACCAAGTGCTGGAGCCTTGAGTAAGGCTTTCACAGTGCATTTGTCTCTCCTCTGTGTGTGTGTGCAAGGGACCCTGCACCAGACCAGCTCCCTGCGTGACCCTGAGACTCTGCCCCAGCCCCGCCAGCAAGCACTGATGTTTTCCGCAGTCACCATCTGCGTCTACGTGTATAATTACCCTAATTAAACAGGCTCTCACTTACAATCCATGTAAACACGTTTTGCTGCTAAAAGGGCACCTGATTTGGGGAGGTGTGCTATGGACAACACATCTAACTCACACCAGCAGAGGCTGGCTGCTTTGGCTGTCAGCCAGGTGATGACGGAGTTCTCTGGATCCAGAAAAGACCCAACACAGTCTTCCTGGGTGGGTGCCACTGAGTCCTGATCATTCAGGTCTGTGGGTGCTGCTGAATGTCCCCTGTGTCTCCCCTGGGCAGTGCCCCCCTGCCCCATTGCTCATTAAGCAGCCGCTCTGGTTGGATAGAGGGAGCATCTGGTTCAATGTCAGGGAGCATCATCCCATAACCCTCTCTTGGCTCTCAGGTGTCTGAGCCTCCTTCTGTCTCGCTATCAGGACCTCACCAGCTGTGTTCCCCAACCTGCTCTGCTTGGCGAGTCCATGGGGACAGGCAAAGCCCCCTAGAGGCCCTTAGGACTGGCACCATCATGGTACCCCTCTCCTGTGTTCAATTAAAAAAAACCCATACAAACTATAAAATAACTGCAAGGACACCTGTTTTGGGTCAGATTGTGTCCTCCAAAATTTGTATGTTGAAGCCTTAACTCCCAGTACCTTAGAATGCGAGCTTATTTGGAAATAGGGTCATTGCAGATGTAAAAAGGTAAGATGAGGTCATGAGGGTGGATGTTAATCCAGCCTGACTGCTGTCCTCATGAAAAGGGAGAATTTGGACACAGACACACGTAGAGCATGCCACGTGCAGATGCGGGCAGAGATCAGAGCGATGCACCTGCAACACAAGGAACAGCAAACCAGAGAAGCCCGAGGGAAGGCGGGGGCATGCTCTCCCTCAAAACCCTCAGAAGAAACCTAACCTGGTGACCCCTTGATCTTGACTTCCAGCCTCCAGGACTGCGAGACTGTAGGTTTCCCACAGGTTTCTGTGGTTTGAGGCCCTCAGTTTGCAGTCTTTGTCACAGCAGCCCTAGCAGACTAATACAAAGTCCACTGGTGGTCTGCTTTTCTTCCTGCAATGATTTGATTCTTCTTTAACTAGCAAAAATCAAGCTCTTTACAAAACTTTTGGGTGTCCCTGTTCTGCTGGTGTCCTCGCTCTTGGTGTGCCCTGAAACATTGTTGGGTTTCCTTAGTGGGAGGACCTGGCTCTGGTCTTACCCAGGGCAGCCTGAGATTCCCTGCCAGACAAAGATTGCTCGAGGCTGTGTATCCGTGTTGAAAACATGACCTTTCCTTCTAGGCCAGCGACTTACTTGCTGGTGACTTGGAGCTACCTTCCTAACCTCGCTGAGCCTCAGGCTCCTCACCTGCAAAATGGAGATAATGCTTCATCAGGCTGCCGTCAGGATTAAATAGAAAACCACCAAGGAGCACCCTACTCTGGAGAGGTGCTGCTCTGCCCTCCCTGTCTGCATCTCCATTCCGATGGAGACCTTAAGGCTTCCCTTGGGCTCGCCATGAGGTCCAGACGCACCAGTCTAATTCCCGAGATTCCTCCTGCCCTCCTCTGGCTCCCAGTCTTCTCACTCCCTTCTCCCCTGGGGTCACACTGTACTGTGTGGGACATGTCCACCACCTTCGCCTTGCCTCAGCGCCTCCTCCCTCCCTTCCAGTCTAGATCTCAACGTCCCACAAGGCTCACTTCGTGCCTCGCCTCTGCAGGATGTCATCTTTCCAGACGACCCCTACCTCAGAGGAAGAAATGGGGCCAGAAAAGGAGGAAAGGAGGGACAGAAGGCCCTATCTGCATCACTCATTCCCACGGATATGTGGCAGCGCATCTGATTTGCGGAGGTTTTAGACCGTGTTCCGTCTTTCCAGTCGGGCTGCCCCCGGCAGGCAGGGAGCAGCGGAGCAGTCAACACGGCCGCCTGTCCAGCACATTGGACTCAGGCTGATGGCTCAGAGTGGCCAGAAGAAGTAGTACAATTTCCCTCCCACAGTGTTCAGCCAAGAGTTCCACCTTCAGTAAGTGTCTGGTGATGCTGACGGTGGTGATGTTCATGACCATCATGTGGATGCCACTTTCACACTCGTCCTCATCTCTCAGTGGGGGGGGGGGGGGGTGCGGAGTGGAGGAGGGAGCAGAGCCAGGGGTCGGCAATGAGGAGAGAGGGGCCAGGCCTTCCTGGGTGGCTCAGGAGCCACCTGTAGGCTACACCGAAACCATCTCTATACAAATAAGTCTTCCTGGGAGTCTGTGGTGGGAGCCGATTTCCCACCTTCAGAATAAGTTCTGTGGGGTGATACTCTGGGTGTGCAGGAGGCCACTGTTAAAATGCAGAGGGACACTTGCCATTCATTCAGTGAGTACGCAGTGTTCACGGTTGGGGGCACACAAACAGACATGAGCCCCCTTTAGAGTTTACGACAGGGCTCTGCTGGACCAAGAGGCCACCATGTGAAATGTGCTTTTTTTGTTGCATGTCATTCAAGAGCTAGCCAGTTGTCTGTCATTCGGACTTTGAAGAAATAGGACACCAGAGGTGTGGAGGAGGGACATGCATGGCCCATGGATAGAGATGGTAAAGGACACCAGTGGCCCTGGGTGGCCTGCGGACCCGGAGTACATGTGGTGCGGGGAGCTCCAGGAACTCAATTGGAAAACGTCTTCAGTGGAAAGAGCTTTGGACCTCAAGTCCTGGAGTAAAGCCCAGATTTACCACTCACTAGTTCTATGAGTCCAGGCCAGTTCCGCTACGCCTTAGTTTCCTCATCTAGAAAACGGAGACAATAGTACAAGTCCTATGGATATCACAGGACCATCATGGAATCAAAGGATGAATGGTCAAACCCATGGAAAGCAAATGCAGGTGAAGGATATGCACACTTAAAAGAACAATAGAACCCTGTCATTCACTTTACACACACAACTGGCTCCTTAAAATACACTGAAGGTGACTTCACATCTTTCTGCAGGGTCCAGACGAGGAGCACCGTGATTCTGAGTCATCACCCGCACACTCCCAGAAATGACAGGGGGGCAGAGCCTCCTCTCCAGAGTCCAATGGCTGTGACTCTTCATTAATTCGCTGTCTGCCTTCATGTTCTCTGTCTCTTCCTTGTCAGACTACAGCTGTCACTTCCCTCTGCTCTAAGGGGGCCTGTCTCGTCCCTTTGTGGATTTGACAACCAGATAATACAGTCTGTGAGCAGCATCATGTGTCAAGTGAGGGCACCCTGGCTCAGGTAGGGCACAGACGCATCGCCCTTGGGCTGTCTGCCTCCACTTTGCAGTGCAGGGTCTGTTCGACTTCCCACTCACCTGCGGCTCAGATGGATGTGGCCAGAAATCAGAGGGACTGCTGTTCTCACAAGTCCAAAACTTGTACTCACTTGGGAGCCACCAGCCACCCCTACTACCCAGTGCTGTCCCACTGAGGCCTTCCCCAGACAACAAGGAAAGGTTCCCTCTAGAGGACAGAGGGGAGGCCACCGGGCGTGGGGGAAGCCCCGCACTGAGGCTGCAGGTGAGGATGCCCAAGCCCTGGCGACAGGTGGTGTGGCATCTGGAGCCATGGGAAGGCTGCTTGGAAAATGCTGCCTCCACCTGCTGGTAAAGCCTGAAAAATTCTCTTCTCAGGAACCAACCCAAAGGAAACGAGGACCTATGTCCGCACAAAAACTTGTCTGTGAATAGTCGTACCACACACGGATGCATCTCCCCCTCTCCTCCCTTCCTTCCCTTCTCTCTAAAAATAAATAAATATTTTAAATAGAGGGGAAGGGAGGGAGGAGAGGGAGAGGAACATCAATGTGTGAGAGATTCATCGATCGGCTGCCTCTCACACATCCCCGACTGAGGACCTGGCCTGCAACCCAGGCATGTGCCCTGACTGGGAATCGAACCAGCCACCTTTGGGTTCACAGGCTGTCACTCAGTCCACTGAGCAACACCAGCTAGGGCAAAAAAAATTTTTTTTAAGAGTTTAAGGCAAATATAAACCATTATTCTACTGAAAGGAATCCCTTAGCTGGCAACCTTTTCCCAACCGGCCGTGCACTGAGGTAGGAGCTCTTGGCCCCTCAGCAGGAACCTGTGTCCCCAGGAAGAAGGCCCTGGGCCTCAGTAAGTTTCCAGTGGGCGGGAAGGAAGGAGAGGGCCCTGTGTGCGGGAGTGATGGAGAGGACAGCGGGAGGGACCCGGGAAGCCGGGGACACTGCGGGAAGGTGTGAGACTGTGTGGGGACCCACAGAGAGGCGGAAGGGCCCAGGACACAGAGATTATACTTTCCCCGTCCTGGGCCCAGGGGGTCAGGGAAGGTCACAGAAGGCCTCTGTTCTCCAGCTTTCCTCGTGACTCTCCCTTTCTCATCACAAAAGGCACCAGGGATCCTCCAGGCCTGGAGCCGAGCCCAGTTCTGTCAGCTGCTCCCGGCCCCTGGGACGCAGCTCTGGTCTCGCTCTGCCCCTCTCATTAGCAGCGGGGCCTTAGCTAAGCTCTAATCCCAGGGGCTCCCTAGTCCTCAGCTATCAAGTGAGGACAATCGTTAACCTGTTCTGCCACCTTCAGAGAGTTCGTGTGAGGATCCAGCGTTAGCACGAGTGGGAAGAACTCTCAGGGTGCGTTATTGCGAACTGAAGGAAAAATGTCAGGGTAGACATGACGGCATTGATCCCTCACCTACAGAAATTGCTGGCTGTTCACACTCTTTTGGTAGCTTCTGACCCACACAGCATTTGCAGACTGGTTGGGGTCAGGTTGAAGGCATCTGGTGACCACAGAACAGAGCTAATACCTAACAGGCCTTCAGAGAAGCAGATGCACAACTCGGTCCTCCTGCCTCGGGCTCCTCCGAGCTCAGCTTGTGAGCTACTGACCACCTCCTCCCCACACGGTGACTCCTCAGGCCTGTGACACCAGGCCAGGCAGGCCATTCTGTGCTCCTGGGCTTGCTCTCCTGCACAAGGTACGGCGACTCCAGTTTCAAAACAAAAGGTGTGGGGGTCAAAAATGGGAAAAATCCACCCCTAAGAAGAAGAGTCCTGCAAATATGAGCTCACTGCTGTGAGGATGCATGGTTTCTGCAGACGGCTTCTGTGTGGAAGATACTGTGGTGACATCTGCATGGCCGCACCATACAGTGCCCACACCCCAGAAACCTGCCGTCCGGGTGACCTGGGGACTCAGGAGGGGTGGCATGGTGCAGGAGGGGCACAAGGACGGCTCCTCTTTTCCTGCTGACGCAGACAACAGGGGGTCTTGTCGGGTGCGTGATGGACAGTCAAGGGCAAACATGCTGTCATGGAAGAGGAGAAGGAAGCAAGGATAACAGCATTGAGGCAGCTGGGGGGCGAGGGCCTGCCTCTCCCCAAACTGGCTGGGCCAGGGCAGGCCTCTCGGTGCTGCTCCACGTGCCTGGACGTGGAAGTGGCTGGAGGACTTTGGCCTCCATCCAGAAGTCTGTCTAAAGAGCACGTCTGGGGAGCCTGGGCGCTGCTGGCTCTCCAGTCTCTGCAGGGTGAAGGGGGAGGAGAGGGGTGGCGGGTGCTCAAACAGGGACCCACTCTGATTGGTCACCACTGATGTCTATCCTATTGGCTGGCCTCAAAGCTTACCAACTGTTAAATACTTTGAATTGCACCCCTAGTGTGTGACCTCAGTACCAGAACTAGTCTTTCCAAATGGCAAAAGGGTCAAAATTTAGTGGGCCTCCCTATTCTGGTTTCCTTTGGGTTAAACACACTCCCCCAAGCCCAGTACTTCCAGATAAATTCATTTGGACAAGTTCGTTCAAATAAAGGTTTTCTAACTTGTTCCCACTCTTCTTCATGCCTTCGGTTTGTCCCTTAGAAGAGAAACTAAAACACGGTCAACTGCCTCAATAAAATTTACTGCTAGAGGTGGAATTTCAGAACAGAGACAGTGTCCCCAATAGTGATCAAGAACCGTAGTAAAAAAAAAAAAAAAGCTAATATTTACCAAGCACTTCCCAGACGCTGGACACAATGCTGAGCATTCCACACACATGCCATCTACTCCTCGCACAGCCCTGTGAGGTAGGATCCATTATTATGAGTGGACAGAGGCAGCCCAATGCAGGCTAAGTAACTTCCTGGGGGTCACACGACCCCAGTCGGCACCTGCCCACCTCTGTGAAGAGGGGCCGCAGCACACCCAGGCAAGCCTGTCCCATGGTCCCCATGGAGGCAGCAGCCAAGGTGGGGCTGCCCCTCTGGGGGGAGGTAAGACCCACATCGACACGGTGGACACCACCAGGTAGAATGCAGTCGAGGGGCAGCACACACGGCTCCCGGCCCAGATGCTGTGGAGTCCGACCCTCGTCTCGTGGGAGCCGAGAGGCTCAGGCTAACCATGTTTCACTGTGTAACAAACACGTTCCCGGCGAACTCTCCTCCCGGCAGCTTCCAGAGCAAGCTCACTGTGATACAACAGCGCGGGTTCATGCTGCACATTTTTAGGAATTATGGGAAAATAGAAAGGGGAACAAGTCACGCATTGTCCAATCATTGTTAGCATTGTGGAGTTCTTCCCTTCTGATGTATTCTGATCTATTTTTTATAGGTCATTTTTTTCTCCTTGTTTTAAACTGTTATGATCATACCATCTATACAATTCTGTATCTTGCTTTTTAAACCTAATTACTATTACATACACATTTTCTGTTATTGTAGACTCTTCAAAAACGCCACTGAAAATAGTCACATACCATTCTACTTGGTGGACGAGCCACAGTTTAGTTTAACTATGACCTAAACTCCAACATGAATTCATTAAGGTCAGATTCTCGTGTATCAGCTTTTCTGTAACTGAAGTGGGGGGTGTTTGCCAATATCCGAGTTCTGTGTATCTAGGAATTATGGTGTCACAGCTGGTCGGGCAGTTTGAATTAGGCTTTTTAAACTTCAGGATGAGTTTAAAATTGTATTGCGGCAGAATAAGAAGATTCTATAGACAATGTCCCTGCATGTCAATGAGGTGTTTCACTAAATCTCTTGGGACGTCTGTGAGGGCCATGAAGAAACATGGGTGGGCCAGACAACTATCTAATTACACAAATTCACAACCGGTTAGACAAACAAACCCGAAGAATGCTAGCTTCCGGTCAGTGTCACCCTGGAAGGAGGTGTCTAGTAACCCCAAGGCTAAGCCTTTCTCGTAATCTCTTCACACAATGTTTTAATCAGCGATATGGGTGAAGTCCTAGAAGACAGGCTTAAAGGTAGAAAGCTGTAAGGGATAAGATTATGGGACACCACAGAGACCCAAAAAGATCTCATCAGGATGGAATATTTGCCTGAAGACGGTAAGATGAAATCTATCAGGGAGAAGCACAGAGCCTTGTACTTGGGTGAAAAAAGGAGGAAAGAAAATTAACAGTGTAACTGTAAAATAGAGAATACTGAGCTTCATGGAAGTTAATTGGCTATGAGCACAGTATCAGCTAGTGGTGCGACGTGCCTGCACTGGGAACAGAGGTCGTTTATGGAGCAGAGAGGCCGCACTGCCCACCAAGTCTACAGGTCAAACTACATGGCATCTGCTCTGGAAGGGACGTTGTGAGAAAGGGTCTGACCAGCAGGAGGAGGTGAGTGAAAGGACAGTCAGGGTGGTGTGGCTCTGGGGACACTCTCCTCTGAATATCCAACGAGGCAGGGGGGCTCAGTGGCTAGAAGCGTGGCCCCTGAAGGGACTGCTGGTCTTTGAAACCCAACTCCGCCATTTACTAGCTGGGTGACATTGGACAAGTACTCTCTGTGCCTCAGTGTCTTCCTCTGTGAAATGGGACAACACACCACCTATTATATTAGGTTTGTTATGAGGGTTAGGTAGGTTAATACTGCTCAAGCACTCACAACAGTGCCTAAATATTACTGTGTGAAGATGGAAGAGGTTTGCACTATGGAGATTGAAAAGGGCATGATAGGTGGCTTCCAGTATTTGAAAGTTTTATCCTGAGAAGCTCCTTCTGCTCTTAAGTATCACTCTCCACTCAGTGTAAAGGCAGAGGCTTGGCTCCTTCACTCAGTGAGCATTTCATGGGCATGCATTATGGGTCAGACACTGTGCTAGGTGCTAGGAACAGAGATGAATAAAATCTAAAGTCTTTCCTAAGGGCCCCACTGTCTCTCAGGGGAGAGGCATGTAAACAGAAAATCACAGTAATGTGAGGATAACTGCTTTGGGCAACCAAAGGGAGATGTCATTAACTCTCCCCCGGGGAGCTGGGTGAAGCTTTGCAGAGGTGGGGCTTTTGAGCGGGATCTGCAGGGATAAGTGGGAATTTCTGTGGGAGCAGCGAGAACAACGTGTGGGACCAGAGCTGTCAGGGAGTGTGTTTTCCAGGGAATGGTAATAAGTCAGTGACTGCACAGCACAAGATGAGTGGCAGCTGCGGATGAAGGCAGAGATAAGAGCCGGTCTCTCCCAGATCAGAGTGCGGTACTGACGTGGAAGGTAGCTGGAGAAGTCAGGATAATCACAGCAATCCGATACTCTCCCCGAGCCTTCTGTTCCTGCAGTACTACTGTCTTCTCAACAGGCAACACAGCAAAGGGTGAATAAAGAAACCACATTTCAGGAGAAACTTGGAACGGATTTGATTCCATTTCCTAATCATCCTTCTTCAGCATAAACACAGGAATATCTGTCTACAGAATAAGACAGTGTCGTGTTCCTGAGACATTTACAACCTGGAGGATATCCGAGTAGAGATTCCGTGGAGTAAGGACTGAAGGTTGGGACTCTTCCCATCAAAACGAGATATTATCTAAAAGGGAATTCCCTTACCAGCAAATCCAGTTGGTACAAAGGGAAGGAGGAGGACATTATTTAACATTTATCCCCCAGACTCTCCCACTTAATTCCACTTAATAGTATTCATTAAGGATGCTAGAGGGGATATACAGATAAGTTATTAACACTTCCTTCAAGATGCTTAAAATCTAGCAGTAAAAGGTAATTAGCTACATAGAGCACTACCTCATTAGATGTTAGGGCTGGCCACTTCTGGTCACGATGGAGTAACTTGTACTGGATTTGCCCTCCCGTTGTAAGCTACTATAAAACTGGACAGCCACACACAGCAGGTGTTTTCAGGCATTGCACAACGGGCTATGCAGGATCCCTGACATAAAGGAAGGGAACACATATGGTGAACTTCATGTCTACCTGGTACTCTGCGTGGGTAGTCTTCCCAACCATAGCACAGGGTGGTGGAGCAAAGTAGAACATTGTTGTCTACTGAGCTGAGGAAGTAGAGACTGGAGTCTGGGGCTGCTCAAGCATCTGGAGCTGGCAGAAGATACTGGAAAGGAAGGAGTTTCATCCCAGAAGTTTGCTGCTGGTGGGGGGGGTGGGTTCCTCCAGAGATCTCTGGCTGAAGGCTGTGCTACATATACACAGCGTGAGATTCTGGCAAGGTCTAGCAAAGAACAACTATTTGGGAACTAAAGGAAAACCAGGGATATTAATGGTTGCAAAGGCATTGGATCCATAGAAGTTCCAGACCCACCAGAGGGGGAAAACCTTGTTAACATTTCAGGCACTCAGGTGAGACAACAGAAAGGCCATGCCCTAAGAGCAAGGACCATGCTCTAACACAAGAGTTGGGCCTGCCCTATCAAAGACTAACAACAAGCCTTAACAGGATCACGGAGAACCATCAGTAAATTGACTGCTTGCCAGAACAAAATCCAACACTCATTCAAGGACAACAGTATAATTCAGAGTCCTTTTAGAGCAGGGGTGTCCAAACTTTTGGTGTCTCTGGGCCACACTGGAAGAAGAGTTGTCTTGGGCTATACATTAAATACATTGTGACATGTAATCACAAAAAAAAATCTCATCATGTTTTCAGTAAATTTACGATTTTGTGTTGGGCCGCATTCATAGCCATCACAGGCCACATTCGGTCTGAGGGCCACAGGTTGGACACCCCTGTTTTAGAGTTTCAACTTCAGTGTCTACAAACAATCAAACATTGCTAGAAATGTGGAGGAGCAAAAAAAATGTGACCCCAATTCAAGAAAAAAAAGTAGTCAACAGAAAAACAGGCTTTGAAGTGTCCCAGATGTTGGGATTATCAAAGACTTTAAAGCAGCTACTATAAATATGCTCAAATATTTAAAGGAAAATATGTTCTCAATGAATGAAAAGATAGGGAATTTCAGCACATAAATGAAAACTGTAAAAAAGAACCAAATAGAAGACACATGGATGGCCAATAGACATATGAAAAGATGCTCAATGACACTAATCATTAGAGAAATACAAATTAAAATCACAATGAGATATCACCTCACACCTGTCAGAATGGCTATCCTCAATAAATCAATAAGCAACAAGTGCTGGCAAGGATGTAGAGAAAAGGGAATCCTCGTGCACTGTTGGTGGGAATGCAGACTGGTGCAGCCACTGTGGAAAACAGTATGGAGTGTCTTCAGTAAGTAAAAAATGGAACTGCCTTATGACCCAGCGATTCCACTTCTGGCTATATATCCCAAGAAAACCAAAACACGAATTCAAAAGAATATATGCACCTCTATGTTCATAGCAGCAATATTTACAATAGCCAAGATTTAGAAGCAGCCCAAGTGCCCATCAGTAGATGAGTGGGGAAAAAAGCTGTGGACATTTACACAATGGAATTCTATGTGGGTGTAAAAAAGAAGTAAATCTTACCTTTTGTGACAGCATGGATGGGCTTGGAGAATATTATGCTAAATGAAATTAGCCAGTCAGAGAAAGGCAAATACCATATAATTTACTTATATGTGGAATCTAATGAACAAAATAAACAAGCAAAATGGAAATAGACTTACTGATACAGAAAACAGACTGACAACTGCCAGAGGGGAAGAGAGTTGGGGAGCTGGGTGAAAAAGGTGAAGAGATTAAGCAAAAAAAAAAAATCCTTATAGACGCAGATAACAGCATGGTGATTAATCACCAGATGGAAAGGGGGACTGGGGAGTAGAAGAGGGTAAAGCAGAGATAAATGGTGATGGATGGTGAACACATAATACAATATACAGATGATGTATTATAGACTTGTACACTTGAAACCTACATAATTTTATTAAAAAATGTCACCCCTATGAATTCAATAAAAATTAAACACACACACATACACACACACATACACAGAACCAAATAAAAATTCTAGGAGGGAAAAGTATATTATCCAAAATCAAAAATTCACCTAATGGAAACAAATTAGACATGGAAGAAGAAAGTGTCAGTGAAACTGAAGACAGAGACATAGAATTTATTCATTCTGGAAAAAGCAGAGAAAAAGGATTGGATGATCTTTTGTGTCGATACCAAGCTGAGTTCACATACATGTAATCAGAGCCCAGAGGAGAAGAAGGAGAAAGTGAGGCAGGAAAAAAATAACCATCCTTGCTCCAGTTTCTTTACCTAGGTCCTCCCAAGGTGGGACCATCTCAGGAACATGACACTGTCCTACTCTATAGATAGATATTCCTGTGTTTATACTCTAATTTTATAAAGGGAAAAAAAATCAACTTACAGATCCAAGAAACTCAACGAACCCCAAAGATGATACAGAGAAAGCCACACCTGGGCACTGCATGGGCAAGCTGCTGAAGGTGAAGATCTGTTTCATCAACCGCTCTATCTAATCAACCACTCTCTCCCAGTACAGAACCAGATCCACAGGCACATTCAAAAGGGCCAGCTTTGACATGGAGAAGGCAGAAAAAGCATGGCTGGTAAATAGCCACTGCTCCAAACCCCTGATTTCCTCACTCATCCATCACCTTGGCTTCATTCGCAGATACTCCCAGGCTTCCCTATGATCTGGCAATAAAGGGTCAATTCCTGGCAAGCAGGGCATCTGCAGGATACTGCCCTGGGGCTCCGGCCGGATTCCTTTGTGATTGGTTGGTGCCTGGGCTAGGCTGCTTGTTAAAGTTCTATAATACGCCCCTGGCGCTAAGTGGGGTTGCTTCCAACAAAGGGAGGCCTGGATGTTGTGTTCTGGGAGTGGACAGCAGTGGACACCTGGAGGCCAAGGGACAGCATGAAAACCCCACTCCTGGGGATGGGGCTACAGTGAGAAGGGGAAGGGAGGCACTGAAAGCCCACAGAATTAGCTTTCCAAGTCCGCCTGAGTGTTCAGGGACACTTGATCTCCAGTACAACCTCTGTTCTAATCCCTTAGGTCAAATTTTCTCTTTTAAAAAGGGATATTTCATAGCCTTTTAAATAAATCTTTTCAGCTCCACTGATTTGGAATAACACGCTTAGCGGCTTAAGGACTTCTAACTGGGCCCCCAGCAGGCTGTCCTTCCACAAGTCCATTTTCTCATGAATCCCTGAGCTCTGAGCATGGCTGGCCCTCTTTCAGGGCCAGCACTGTGGGCTCCAGCCTATTCTGGGATCCTGGGAAGCCCTTTCTCACTCCTTACACCTTGAGGTTTTCCACCTGCAATGTAGAGACCATCCAAAATATAAGCACAAGGCCCTGGCTGGTGTGGATCAGTGGGTTGAGTGCTGGCCTGAAAATCAAAAGGTCATTGGTTCTATTCCCAGTCAGGGCACATGCCTGGGTCACGGGCCATGTCCCTGGTTGGGGCTGTGCAAGAGGCAACTGATCGATGTTTCTTTCACACATCAGTGTTTCTCTCCCTCTCCTTCTCCCTCCCTTCCCCTCTCTATAGAAATGAATAAATAAAATATTTTTTAAAATAAGCACATAGAACACCAAATGGACACTACAGTGACCATTATCAAAGACCCTGTTTCAGCGGCAGAAAAGAGCACTCCTCCCTTCGGGTTCAGTGTCAAGGCTGAGTGGTCAGGAGAGGGGGGGAAGGAGGTAAGGCTGCTCAACGTAATGAAACCAGCATAAACGCTGCCAACCGAAACTCCACACCAAGCACCAAGCCTTCGGAGGCTGGCTGTATGTGTTCAGCATCATGTACCGCTTTGCCTCCTGTGGGACCTTGAGTTGAACCGCAAGCCTTAACAAACTGCAGTGTCTGGCTGAGCCCTCAATCAAATACTCAGTCTCACTAAACTATGAAAGTCAATGCCTCTGTTTTTAAATCACATCCAGTGAAGTGGTTTACAGCAGAATCAATAGTATATGTTTTCTAAAATAACTGTTCATATCACCTAACTCTTGTTAAAATCACACCTAAACGGAACCACCACTCCCTTTGGTTGAGGTCCCTGGAGTGTGTAGCTTCCCACCAATCTTGAGCGATGGCTGACCAGCCTGGAAGTCTGTAGTGTAAGTGGAGTCCTAAAAGTCATCCTACCCAAAACAACCCTCACAGTTCCCTGCCACAGCGCCTGAGAGCCCCACCTTTGACTACCCCTTTTAGTTAAGGTGCCTGTGTTATCTGGAGGGGTGGTGTTCTTAGTCTTCCTCATTGCACGGAAGTTTGAGAGCCACAGCTTTAAGCACCAGCAAACACCCAAGGGGCACCAGCTTTCTGTCCACCCACAGCCTGCTCCGTGTGTTCAGAGCCGTGGTTCTGAAAAGTTCGGTATTGGAATCTCACAGCTTGCCAGGCCCCGTCCTGAGCTCCTGAGTCAGCAGGCCTCTGACGGAACCTGGGAATGTGCATCTCGATCAAGTTCCCAGGTGAAGTGGGCACGGCTGGCCCAACACCCACTTTGACAACCCTGCACTGGTTAATTTCTAAGGAATCTGCACGAGACACGAAGGCCAAGTGGGAAAGCATTCTGATCGTGACTGATGTAAGAAAGCAGAGAGCTCCGGAGTGGAGAGGGGTCAGGGTCAGGACCCAAAGGCAGGCCGGCCAAGCAGAAAACTTAGATTTTGTGGAATGGTCCACCAAAACGCAAGAGCCTCTGGTTGCCCGAATTCTGATGAGCCTCCAACCTTGCTTTCTCCCCTGGGTATTTCTGTCTACTGCCCCCAGGAAAGGCAAGTCTGCTGGCAGCCTCCTGGCCACGGCCGAAAGGGCGAAAGGCAGCGCCCTCCCCTGGCGGAATGTGGCCCCTTCCGGAGGGGAGCTAATGAGGCTGTCAACGCGCTACTCAGCCCTCTGCAGTTTCCCCGGGGCTCCTGACATTTCTTAGAATTTACACAGGGCTCAGTGAAGTCTTAAACAACATTCTTCCCTCTCTTTTGAGATCATTGACTTCCTAATAGGATAAATTCAAAGGAAAACATGCTCCGTGGGGGGCCACCCTTCATGCCAGGCCTCCCACCTTTGGTCATGTCAGGAGCAGGTTCCATATTTCAGTTGGGGGTGTGAGGGTGGGGTTGAGGGCTGGAGAGAACGGACATCTGTGTGTCTGTTGTTTCCCCCATCCTGTAACGTGGCACTTATTGGGCAAATAGTTCTGTTAGTGATTTAGCTTACATCTGAAAGTACTTTGACATCCACACTTGCATTCGACTCTAACATGAATCCCGTAAAGCGAGGAGGACCCTGTCCGGTCCGCAAGACCATGGAGCAGAGGGGCCAGGAAAGTCGGTGGACACGGAGCTGAACCACGGGCGTTGCACTCCTGGCCCAGCCACTCATCGTGTGACCTTGAGTGGGTCTCTCTTCCTTTCCAGGCCTCGGTTTTACCATCTGCGAAGTGAAGGAAATGCCTGAGATGCCTGGGAGGTCTTACTGACCTCTTACTCTCAGAATCAGCTACACAAGGAAAAGGACTCGCCTGGAGTCACGCAGGTAGCGAGGTGAGCACTAACGACGCAAATGAGACCAGTGCTCCCCAAGCTGCCTCTGGTGATAGACAGCCACCAGAGCACCCCCACTGCCACCACCGCCATCTCACTCACAGTGTGAGCTCCTGGGGCCTCTAGTTGCCCTGTGGACCTCACGAAGACCAAGGCCACCAGGGGCGGTGTGGCAGGGGACACGTGCCCAGACTTGGACTGGAGCCCTGGTGCTCCCAGCTGCTCCTTAGAAAAGAGAAACAGCTTTTGTTGGCAGCAGACAAACACAGTGGCCCCCCGCCCTGTGCTGAACTTCGTGCTAGAGGAGGGGACCTAAAGGTTTAGGAGACGTACTGTCCACCCGTAGGGAAGGCATGGTGTGGGCGGTGAGATCCCAGCTGCTGCTGACTGCTAGGTGGGTTGTGCCGGGCCAGGGGCTGCGTCCAGCCCCTGGCTGCATCACGAAGCCTGTCCCCAGCACTGAATTAAATCAGCCTAGAAAAAAGGGTCACCTTACCTTTTGGTAACTTCATCCCAGGTGGGCACAGGCACTTCAAAACAGAATCCAAAAAAGCTTAGGAGAGGGTCAAATTCAGGGCAGTTCACGTGTAAACGTCCCCTCCACGCACACCAGCGAGAGCAGACACACACATCTGACCCCAAGCAATCCACTGACTGGAAGAATTACGTGCTCTCTTTTTCTTCCTCCTCTGATTCTATTAGAATTGTGTTACATGTTAGCTCTCATCATACATGCATAAATTGCACATTAATTTTCATCTATTTAAGTTTTGAAGGTATACATTTTGTTTTATTTATAGATTGGAGAGAGAGAGAAACACTGATTTGTGGTTCCACTAATTTATGCATTCGTTGGTTGACTCTTGTTTGTGTGCTCTCTGGGGATGGGACCAGCCACCTTGGCCTGGAGGGACGATGCTCTAACTAACTGAGCTACCTGGCCAGGGCAAAGGTACACATTTTAATGTCTCTCCCTTGTATATGCTCTTTTTCAAAGCTTCTAACCACATGGGATCAATAAACTCTACTAGCTTCCTATCTGCAATGAGTTGGTAAGTGACTAGTCTTCCAGCTCCTTGAGACAGCCGACCAGATCAACTGGGCCAGGTCTCAGGTACAGTGTTTAGACTCCCCGGAGGAAACCAAGACCAACATGAGACAACCTGCAAAGAGCCAAGGGGCTCCCAGCTGAGGAGAGCACAAGAAGCACGTGCCCATAGGACAGAGCAGAGCATGGTCGTCAGTGCTAGACGATCCAGGTTACGGAAGCGGGGGGAAAGTGACTGGAAATTCAGAGGAAGGAAAGATTAATTCCGACTGGGGATTCAGAAAGCCTTCCTGAAGGAGATGGGGCACTGAAAGACCACCCACCAAGACCCAAGAAGGCCCAAGCTCCAGTGCCCCTGTGGCCACCACTGGTCAAGTAATCTGGAGAAAGCCAGTCCTGTGTTTCAGAATGGACCAGTTTCCCCAAGTGCCTCCCGGCATTATGAGGATTTAGTGAGAACTGATTTCGATGTACTTTGGGTAAAGAAAAGCACCAAATATACCCCTTCCGTCATCACTCAGGGAAGAGAAGGGAGGAAGCTAACTAAAAGCAGAAGGTAGATGAGAAAGGAAGTGGAAGAGGCAGGTGGCACCTGCCAAACACAGGGTTCATGCGGACACCTACAGGGTTTGTGACCAGCTCCAGTGGTTTTGTTTTAACCTCCAAGAGCTAGTACTGAACAGAGCCCAAGGCGAGGAAGTCAGAGCACTGAAACTCCTCTGCATCAGGAAAATGAAAGTCCCCTTTGAAGGAGTGGCTTCCTGCCCTGAGTAAAGGGGTAGCAGCCGCTCACAGTGGGTGGTCAGTGAACCTCCGAGGCTCCCAGCACTTGGCCTGAGCCCCGCATGCACTAAAAAAAACTCTCAAGAAATGAATGGATGGGGTCCTCGCTACTTTCCAAGCGGCTTTACATTCATGCTCCACTTTGACTCATAACCACAGCCAGTGGGACGGACGGGGCTTGTATTATCATCCCTGTCAAAGGTGGGGAAACCGAGGCTCCCGGATGGGGCGCGTCTGTGTCCCGAGCTAGCTCCAGCAGAGTGTCTCTGCCTCCTCACACCACATACCTCCTAGGATTTATTTCTACAGCCAGTCCTCGCCCCAGAAATCACCTTTGCTGTTTGTTTCCCAAACAACTGTTCTGAGCATTTCCCCTATAATACAAAACTTCATTAATTAGACTCTGTAATCAAGGAAGGTCCTGTGATTGTTCCCAGTGTACCAGTTTCATCCCATTCAGAAGGTGGTTTTGCGCATCCCAGAAATAGGAGTGTCATGGGCTCCCTTAAGATTACCAAATAGAAACCGGTTTGAGTTAAAATGTTGGTTCAGTTGCTTGGAGTCATTGCTCCTGAGAGGAAAGAGAAGGTAGAAGCAGCACAGGGCACTAGGACAGCAGGAAGCCTTGTGTGTGTGTGTGTATACATGGGTGTGTTTTTGTTTGTGCTTGTTCGTTTGCCATAGACATTCCTGCCTAAGGAGTCAGCTGTCAGCTCTGACGGATGTGGCCTGGGAAGCAGAGGGCAATCTCACAGGGAAGGTGGCATCAGGGAGTGAGAGCCGGCTGAGCTGATCTGGGCTCTGAAATCTGGGCTGGAGTCCAAGCTCCAGCCAGTGAAGGTGGGACAGGGAGCACCGCCTCCCTCTGCCCCGCACACCCTCCCACTGCAGCTGCGCCAGGGAGGTCAGCGCCGTTCTGTGCATCTGCGACCTTCTGGCTGTGGGCAAATAGTGTGCTGGAGCGTGCTCAAGATCAGAGCTACCATTCCCTTTCATAGCCCACACCAGCCCCTTGGCTGGTGATAGTTTGTGGTGCACATACCTACTAGGGGATGTTTTCATTCTAATAAACATTTGTGGCACAAAGGTTTTTGCAGGAGGCTGGAGATGACCTCCACCCTCCAGCTCTGGTCAAGGGTACCTGGTGACATGTGTGCAGGCTGAGCTACTCAGAGGCTCCCCCAAAGTAGCAGGAACCATGGGGTGAGGGGAACAGATTTCCAGAGGACTCCCAGCTCCTGAGAGGAGCAGTGCATTTGGGTCAGAAGTGGTCTGGGGGTATGTCACTATCTCCACCAGTATACTGGAGGTCAGCTCTGATCCCTGAGCACTCTGGTGGGACATTTAGCCACCCACCACGTGGGGTCTCAGTAGTACCATCCAGACCCCCGTAGCTTTATCACACCCAGGGGCCGGGGCATCGTGGGGCCTGAGAGGGCTGAGCCATGTGCTCGATAATGAATGGACCCTGAGGACGAGTTGATCATATTAACTGTTCGTGCCCCTTGCCCACTGACAGAGAGAATGGGACCGAGAGTGGGCAAGCTTTGACAGAAGGAGGAGGCAAGATGAACCAGAGCATGTGCGGTGAGAAGCCTCATCAGGAGGCCTGAGCAGGCAATAGGGGGAAGAGGTGGTTGGAGGATCCTAGGGGCAAATTCACCAACTGCACAATTTTAAAGCCATAGAGTTTGGAGCCGGGAGAAATCTTAGAAGCAATCTAGTCCAATGCCCTCTTGCACAGCCAGGAGTTATTATTTGTGGCATTGGGCAGAGCCAAGATCAAGAACTTGAGCCTCCCCTTACCACATCTTTTCAGGCCAGTGGTCTTTTCAGCACGCTCCCACCACCCCCAGACACAGCCCCCAGCCCCCTGACTCCCACGGAGCTAGCACTGCACTCTCAATACACTCCGAAACATCGCGAGCAGGCTGGAGGACCCCATGGGCCCCCCCATCAGCCATTCCAGCCAGACATACCTTGTGCGAATAGTGCTGATCGACGATCCTCGCCAACCCGAAGTCCCCGATCTTGAGCACGAGGTCCTCCGTGCTGATGAAGATGTTGGCGGGCTTCAGGTCCCTGTGCAGCACGTTGGCCGAGTGGATGTACTTGAGCCCGCGGAGCAGCTGGTACATGAACAGCTTCGCGTGCTCCTCGGTCAGGGTGCCCTGCTCCAGCAGGCGGGCCAGGTCGGTCTCCATGTACTCCTGCACGATGTAGGCCACGCTGAACTTGAACAGCTCGCCCTGCAGGCTGGCCCCCTTGGGCCCCAGCACCTCGTACACCTTCACGATGTTGTCGTGGTCCAGGCGCCGGATGATTTTGATCTCCCGGAGCGCGTGCTTCATGCTGCGGGCGTCGCTCAGGGTGATCTTCTTCACGGCCACCTTCCGGCAGGTCCTGCTGTCCATGGCCGACAGCACCAGCCCATTGACGCCAAAGCCCAGGGGCCGGAAGTCAACGAAGCGCCCACCGAGGTCATACCCGTAGACACTAGCAAGGCAGTCACCCTTCTCGGCCATCGTTGGCTCAGTGGTGGTCAGGGGCTGCCCGTGGGACAGAGGGGCAGTCAGGAAAGGCCAAGTCCCGGCCAGTGGCTTCCCCAGCACACCTCATTCTGTCAAGTTCCAGAGCAAAGGGATGCTTTTTCTTGTGGTGATGTCACTGCCACCAACTCTCTGGAGACAAGAGTGGCACATGTCCATGCTTGCTGAGCTGCAGAAGCCGGAGGCTCACGCTGCTTTGTTAACCTGCCCTGGGAGGGCTGTCCACCAACTCCTGGGGATCCCAAGCCCTCCTCCACACTTACAATGGCTCATGTTTCTTTCAAGGGTAGCATCTTGGAAAGAAAAACCAGGCTCATTATCCACGTGAGTGTCAAGTTGTCTATCAGAATGGACCACAAAGTGAAAATGCAGAAACTCTCCCCTTTAAATCCTTTGTTAAGAGAGATTCCTTGGGGCTGCAATGCCTTTGCTGAGCTGCGTTTCTTTACTGACACTGGTCCAAAGCTCGGTGGTATCACAGCCCCAGGCAGCTTGGTAGCTTGGTCTCTGTGTCCTGAGCAGAATGAAGGGATTCCAACAACGGATTCTGGAGGCTTCTAGGGGCTTCTTTCCACCTTGACCAGCTCCCCTTTCTACCAGCTCACCTTGGATGCTGCAACCCAGACCAGCCTGGTGAGTGCCAGTGAGGAAAGCTGGAGAGATTCAAGCACTGTGTGCATGAGCTCTACACCAAGTTACACCTGAAGTCCCGAATCCCAGGGGTGCTCAGCTGCCAGGCCAGGCTTCTCTGGAGGCTTCAGCGGGGGCAGCATCCTCTGTCGCCCCCTCACCCATGCCACCTCGAACGAGGCTGTGCTCCGCTGGACTCAGAGCCGCTGCAGGAACTCGGCATCTTTCAGAGTCTCCTTCCCTGTCAAAGAAAAAACGTTGGGTAAATTTCCACACTCTGGCTTCCAACACCTTCCCGCTTGCCTGTCTTTTGTTAACCAGCCCCAGTGTTATTTGATCTGTCCAGCCAGCTGAAACACTGCTTGCTCAGGGGATTCCAGGCTTTGCATTGCCCAGCCACCCCTCCTGCTGTGTGCAGCACTCCCCTGGAAGAGAGAAGAGGGATTGATTTGATAAGATCATCAAATGGTGTGCCTTTTATGTAAATACTTGCTTCCCTAAGGTTAGCATACACGGATTGTAGGTGGGAGTGATGGGCTCTGACCTTTGGGAAATTCTCTAAGCTCTCCAAACACCCATCGGCACCAGCTGGGAAGGCTGAGAGTAAAAAGGAACGAGGTGCAGATAGAAGAATAAAGGATCAATAATCTCGTTTCTTCACTTGGACCCCTTTTCTTCTTTCTTTTGCTAATGTCTTTGAATATTTTAATAACTTAATATTCAAATTAGAAATTTAATTACAATTGCATCTCTTGCTTCCCATGTAGGTGGCATAAGCACACACACCAAATTAGAAGGAAATTATATTGCCACTCTAATCAAGGGGCTCTGCCCAGGAAACCAGGGCACAGACTTTTTTTTTTAATCTTCACCTGAGGATATGTTTTTATTGATTTTAGAGAGAGAGGAAGGGGGAGAGAGAGAGAAAGAAACACAAGGGATTGCCTCCTGTACATGCCCTGACCAGGAATTGGACCCATAACCTTTTGGTGCAGAGATGATACTCCAACCAGCTGAACCACCGGGGCAGGGCACCAGGGCACAGACGTCTTAGCATGGCACCAGGACTAGCACAGTATTCTTTCCCATGGTGAGGACCTAGCTCTTCAAAGCAATGGGTCAAATCCGGTCTTGACTGCCCCCTGGTGGCTGCCCACTCCAATTACAGGCATAGGACCCAAGCTTGGGGGGGAAAACCTGCAAAACTAGCAATGTACATTGAGGCCTCTGAGGTAAAGGCAATAATATCATAGCTTCTAAGGAAGTGGCAGGTTTCATGAGTTTATTAAGTCTATGCACACATGAGGAACAAACACTGCATCCAGGACAAAGGAGTGAATCTAGCTAGGGCTCCTTCTCTATTCCCATCACACTGCAGGGTCCCCTGCAGGGAATGCTTTCATATCGGTGCTCTGCACATTTCTGCGAATAATAAATGGAGCAAAACAACAGTCGATGCTCTGGAATTAAGAAGGCAAATTAGAGGACACAGATGACACGAAGTAGTAAGTAATCAGATCCCCTTTAAAAACTTCTAATGAAAGAAATCTGCCATGGGTCTAGAACATAGCACTTGCTCAACAGATGTCACCTATTGTTGCTACTGTTGGAAGTTCCCTTACACTTAAATAAGATGCACCTACCGTTCTGGTTTTTCATCAGATCTTCAGCAATTTCACTTTGCAGGTTTGTGTTGGGCCCAGCAGCAAAATAATCATAGACTGGCAGAATTTCAGACTGGGGAGCAATTGTAGCAAACAGAGCCAATGGTCCTTCACTGGGGATGGCCCTGCCCTCCTCGGCTCATCTGAAGAGGGGTCACTACTGGCCTTTGATGGGCAGGGCCAGATTGGCTTACCATCCTGCCAAGCTCCTTCGTCAGTGAATAGCCCATACCCACCCCCAAATGCCAGCACCTCCACTGAGAGACAAGGTTCTCACCTTGCACACGAGGGCACCGAGGCTCAGCGAATACCAGCTCAGTGCTTCTAGCACAGACAGGGCCGATAAACACTTGATGAAGTGATACATGAATACCATTCGCTCTGTTAGGGGATTCCTGGCCAATGGGAGTCCGTGCTGGGGCCACCCACCGAGCGGCAGTCTAACATCTGTGCCAGTGAAGTCCACCTGGATGTCAAGTGCAGGGGAACAACAGAGCGCCCGGGGCCCCATTCCGTCCCTCCTCTGGCCCCTGCTGCCCAAGTCGGGTAACAGAAAGTAACTTGGAGCTTCTGTCACCCTCTACCCACAGGCCCGGTCTGGTTTTCAAGGGCACAGCCACCAGAGGCAATGATCTGTTTTGCTTTCCGAGGAGGGACTTAAGCCTTCTTCCCTTTCCAGCGCTCACAGGGTTGTAAACAGAGATGGGAGCACGCACATAAGCAGTGAGATGACATCACCAGCACCAGCGGGCTGAAAGCAGGGTTTGTTGGGGATCAGCTGCAATGCAGATAATCTGTGAATAATTAAGAGGTGCTTTATGTATTTTTAAAAACTCTCTCTTTGCCCTCTCACACGGTGGAGGGACCATCTTCCCTGCATGTGCAGTGTGTCTGAGTGAGTGTGTGGTCTTTCCAACACGTTGTCACCGTCCGTGGGCAGGAGCCACGTCACCTGGCACAGCTTCTCTGCCTTCCTCGTGGGCCTCCAGATATGCTCTGTCCATCCCTGCCTTGCTTCTCTGCTTGCACCTTCCCAGGTCCTGAAGTGTTCTCCTTCTTCCTCCCCACTTGCTGAAATCCTGTCCATCATTCAGAATCCAGATGAGGTCTCACTTTCTTGGTGATGCATCCATCCCGGTTGGTCCTCAGGGCCATGTCTCCCCTTCCCAAACTCCTATAGCCTTCGTGTGTCTATCATTTGGGAAGTTATGTAAATTCCATTCATGTGTACCTCTCAACTAGACTTCAAGCTTAAGTCCAGGGCTCGAAGTATAGAAAACAACTGTGGACCGGGGTCCCCAAGGAGCCTTGGCTGCGTCTCTGCCATCGTGATGCCCACACCCTAGACAGCCAGCCTGGCCTCGCTGGCGTGCTGCTGCAGGGCGACGGCTTCAGCAGGCTCTTCCCATGGCAAGCCCCGACCGCTCAGACGAGCCATCATCCCTGAACCTTCGCCCGCTTCGCATCATCTTCTGCTTTGATGCTGCCTCTCTGAGTTCCAGCACTAACCAGGAGGCCCTTGTCCGACCACGTCTCTGTTCCTATTCGAGTTTGCTGTGACACCTCTCTAATCAAATCTCTTTATTTTCTAAGTTTCTCTCTATAAATCCTCTACAATTTCTACTGTCAAAACTTTGTGTTTTTCCACAGGTGGACTGATTACAAAACACCTATTACCTAAGAAGTCTCAGATTAGTGATTTGTTGCTTGTGTGATATACCAAGAGCTATGGGCCCATCAGCCCTGCAGAGGGGCAGACCTGGCATCTGATGTTCCCACCTGGGCAGGGGATTGAGTGTGGCAGCTCTTGGCATGATGCAGCTTCAGGGGGCAGCACATCCAGCCCCCATTTGGAGCTGGTGGCTCAGAGCTGCTCTAAATCATAACTGACTTCCAACCAGGGACCTGGCATTCACCTGGAGAGAAAGGAAGGTCATGGGTTCAGCTGTGCTCCAATAACGCCCAGCAAGAAGAATGTACGTAATTCTTTCCAGGGTACCCCAGCCTCGCATGATTTCATGGTGACTGTCGTAAGCAAACACAGGAGAAGAAATATCTATCCCAGGTCTCCTAACAATGGAGCTTCATCTCCCCATTGGCTTCTCCCTGACTCTCCCGGAACATCTTATTTAAGGCCAATTAATTATCTGCTCACGCATCCAACCTTCGAACATGTGGAGGCAAACCAGAGACGAGATGGTGTGTGCCAGCTGTCCCTCTCTGGGCTTCCTGGGGCTCTGGTTTACAAAGCAGCTCTGGAAAGTCTAAATTTAGACTCACCCCCTCTGCCTGCTCAGGTCCCCCCAGACTTCATGCTGTTGACTCCCAGCGGGAACGATGGCCTCCGGTGAGATGCTGGCATTTTCAAGACGCTGCTTCCTTCCCTCTGTAGCACCCCCAAACTGGCAGGAAACCCTCCTCGGGCAGGGCAGGCAACTGTTCACGGTGGAACAGGCCACACACTGCACAATTCTAGATGACCCCCTGCGTCTCACGGTCAAGCCGGTCTGACTCTAAGGTTTGTGACCCCAGCCACTGCCGCCCATGCGCGTGAGGCCCCCTGGACCAGAGAGCAGCACTTTTTTTCTATAAGGGGCCAGAGGATAAAATAGCTTAGGCTTTGCAGGATATAGTAGTCTCTTTTTTGACTACTCAACCCAACCACTCAACCCTGCCTTTGTAGCACAAAAGCAGCCACAGACCACACCCAAGGGAAGGGCATGATCACATTTTAATAAAACTTTATTATTTATCTTTACAAAGATAGGCAGAGGGTCAGATTTGGCCCAGGGGCTGCAGTTTGCCAACCCCTGTTCTAGATTGTGTAGGAACTGCCTCTAGTTTATTCCTGAGTAGACGCTGCAATGTAGCGTAACCTGGGCCCCCTTCCAATCTCACTGCAACAATTCCTCCGTCCTGGCTTCAGTCCTCCTGTTGCCCCTCACGGTGGCACGGTCCCAGGACTTTCCCTCCAGGAGGTACCCCGGGCTCGGGACCCCAGACTTGGTGAAGGTTTCCTGGCTCAGGGCCCAGCTCTCTGCCCTTCACAAGCTACCTTCTAGTTCTGCAGTTTGATGGTACCAATGAGGCACCTCGCCCCTAACCCGCACTTGGACTTCCACAGAGGCTTTCCGGAGAGGTGGCGAAGATGACACGCTGGAGATGGGGTGAGTACACTAACTGGGGGGTTACCATGGGCCAGGGGCTTTGTCTGATTGTTTCCACTGGGTCTCACACGAACCCCATGAGTTGCTGTCATTCTCCCATGAAGGCTTCAGTGGGAAGCAACTTGCCCAAAATCCCACCACTAGCTGGGACGTAAACTCAGGTGTGTCTGATGCCAAAGCCCACACTTCTCATCATCCTAACACGTGACCTGAGCCCAGGTGAGCAACTCTCACCACGAGCCGTCGAGACCCAGTGTGACTTCCCAGGCCTAGCACAGGACAGTTGGGGTGGGCACACCTCGTGGTACTGCTCAAATTAAAGCAAGAAGCAGCCAGCTTTCAGCACGTATTCAGCTCCAGGGTACTGAGCTCACTTTATGGAAAGAAACTGAGAAATAGAACATTGAAATAAGAGTAAGAGTTGAGAAAAAATAAAACAGATAACACCAAGTACAAACACCCATATCCTTGCCTTCCACCTGTTTCTGGACTTCTCCAGCCGCCAACCTCAGGTACACAGGAGGCTGTGACTGCAGACACCAGCCGTTCTGGACGTGAGCTGAGCTGAGCATTCGCCCAGCTGGCTGATGCACGAAGGCCTCAGGCTGACACTAGCCACCAGCCCAGGAACCATTCCCACTTCCTCTGAACAAACAAAGCCCAGGTCCGGGTCAGCCACTGAGCAGCTGAGCCCAACTCAGGGATGACTCTGATGGGTCTGCACCAGGGTTTTTCAGCCTCAGCACGGTCGCCAGTTTGAGCAAGGTCATTCTCAGCTGTGAGACTAGAATGTGCACCGTAGAATGTTCAGCAGCCTCCCTGGCCTCTACCTATTTGATGCCAGTAGCAACCCCTAGTTGTGATGACCAAAACGTCTCCAAACTTTGAAAACCGCCACCGGTGGAGGAGGCGCTGCATCATCCTTGGTTGAGAACCACTGATCTAAGTCAGCAGCTTCCAGCAAAGACAATCTTGACCTCCGAGCGGAAGAGAAATTGGTTTTGCGGAGCTGCCTAGCACACGCTTGTTGAAAGTTTAAGCAGCCCAGCCCTGACCTGCTAAACGCCAACAGCACTTCCTGGTGGCTGTGACAGCCTCACACGTTTCCCAAACCCTAGAGGCCAATGGTATCCTCCACACCCATCTCTGTTGAGGGCTGTGAGTCGAAGCCACGGTAATTAGATTCCTGGTTGGCAGAGGCTGGCGTGGGGGCAGTCAGTTGATCCAGTTCTGAACAATAAGTCTGAAGGGACCGGGCCCTGGGAGGCTTAGGGGAAAGTTTTCCTCCTCTCCTCCCTGTCTTTGTGGGAGGAGGTGGTGCTGGTGCCACAGCCAACCTTGAGGCCAAGCGGGGACAGTCCGGGGGACAAAGGCCAGCACAGTGGAGGTGGCAGGTGAGCCTGGGGCCTTGTTGCCATTGTTGAGTGGCGGAGTGGAGCCTGGAAATGCCTACCTCCAGCTCTCTTGTTAAGGGAGATCATCAAGCCCAACTCTTAAAGACATTTTTACTGTGTTATGCATTTTGGTTTTTTTAAACTTAAGGCTGAATTATCTAATGACAGAAACTAGCGAGGGTACAAGGGTGGTTTAAGGGAGAAATAAAGAGATGGAGGGCACGTGGCTCCGACCTCTAGGAGCTTCTGTTCCTACAGGGAGAGAAGAGCCAGGCCAATCACAGCTACAGAAGCAGGACTGTTCAGGAGCCGCGGCACGACCCCGCTGTGGCGGGGCAGCGTGAGGACGAGGCGAGCCAGTCAGGGAAACCCCCGCAGGACGGGGAAGGCAGCTTCTGCGATGCCCACCGGTGATCGTCCGTCCTGGCTCCGGACACGGGTGGGTTCTTCCCCTTAAGGAATGCTGGACTTCGCGACTCACTTCTAGGGAACAGACTATGCAGAAGTAGCGGGGTGTTGCTTCTGAAATGGGGTGAGCACAGGACAGTGGCTTCCATCTTGGGTGAGCCCTCTCAGGGGAGCTGGCGGCCCTGTCGCGAACGAGGCAGCCCTACGGGAAGACCTGTGGGAGTCCTTGGAAGCGGATCTTCTGAGGCTCGCGGCCACCACACGGGTGAGCTCGGAAGCAGATCGTGGGCCTTGGGAGGACTAGAGCCCTGGCCACAGCCCGACTGAGGTCTCACTAGAGACTTTACATCAGTCAGAGGCACCGGGCGAAGCTGTGCCCGGATTCCTGCGCCATGGAAACGATGTGACAATAAAGGCTGTGTAAGCCATTGAATTGGGGGTTACGTGGCAGTAGATCACTAATGGGGAGGAAGGGCTCAGAGACCTGTAGTTTTTGATGGCTCCAAAATGGCAAAGTGGCAAACTAGGACTGAGACCTTGGAAAGTCACTGGGCTGGGGTCCTGGGTCCAACCTGGCTTGGATCTCATCAGATTCCACAGCCAGACAGAACCTCCGGAAGGGGAGGCACCTTATCTCTCTTCTTCTCACGGATGCAGTCCCGGGGTCTAGCCCGTGGAATGGCTACGTGTCTGCAGTTAACATTTCAGTTACGACCAAGTATGAGCCACATGGAGGAGACACTGCAGTGTGTTCCTGTGGTCTGGAAGGGAAAGCTTTTGACTCTCCCAGGGTGGGTGGAGGTTGGAGGGGGTTCCGAAAGGATGTCACACAGGCCCCCCAAAAGCATAGCGACTGGAAGGTGTTTCCTCGCCAAGCAAGGAACTGCTGGTCCTGAGGCCATTAGCATTGTGTTAGGTCTGATATTCAGTACTAATACCCAGGAATAACAGCTCTTCCTGGTCTTCCAGCTTTTGAAAGGAAGTACCATCCCCTCCACCCAGGAGGGGAGTTGATGGAGGTCATGCAAAGTGACCTGCCTGTGACTGGAAGCTTTTTCTTTCTGTGAAAATGCAGATGCACAGGCAGATGGCTTCTCCTCACGTGCTCAGATGGTACTGCCTGTGCCCCGTGCCTCTGATGCCCAGCACCCCTCCCCGCAGAGGTCCTGGGTAACCCTTCACCCACCAGCCGGGAGGACAGCAACGCACCGAAGCCAAAAGCACTGCTTAATCTCCAACAGAGGTCTCAAGCAGGGAGCCACGGACAGGTACTGATCCCCAAGGCCCGCAAGAGCATCCTCCCCCAGGGTGTGCCAACATCTTAACATCCCTGCCAGGCAGTGGTACCAGCCGCCCTGGCTTGTTTTCCTTCTACGTTTCCTCCAGAACATGCTGGCGGGATGATGCTTCAGGGCAAGAAACAGGAGGGAACCCTGTTGCTTTGATCCCCCCATGAGGGGATGAGAGGAGAGGTACTGAAGGCGGGAAGAAAACGTGAGCAGAAGGAATATCAGGCCCTGGAGAGGGGGTGTTAACTCCTCCCCCAAAAGCAAACTCTGGGAGCCTTCACTTCAGACTTTGCTCTGCCTTTTTTCTTGAAAGTTACATAACCAGCCAGGGAGAACAAAGACTTCCCAGGCCTCCCGACAGGACTGAAATAGCACAGAGAAATTCCGGCAGCCTCATTGGAGCTCCATGCTCACGGCAGTGCGGAGCTGGGGAGACAGGGCAGCCTGGGTCCCTGCGTGTGAAGTATGGGGGTGCTGGTTGCCACGGGAACAGCACGGCGGTAGAGGCTGCACCTGCCCAGGCTTGAGCCTGGGTGTCAGACCTCCAGATCACAGGTGTGCGAGGGAGTTTGTGTGTGCCAGCACTTCAGACAGCTCCTGCGTTTGACCTTTGTGGATTCAAGGGGAAACGTCTCATTCTCTCTCTTTTAAGGAAGGAGACCTGGGATCGCAGAAGATGTTGGCTGCTTTCAGAATCCAAATCAGGACAGTTACGACTTTATTGGATAAATGAGGTGGGGCTTGCCTTGTCTGGGCTGTGTTCTGAAGGGCAAAGATCGCAGCCAGGGGCTAAACGTCTCAAAAGCAGAGCTCACACCTTTCATTTCTTCTCCGTTGCATGGTGGATGGTGCCCACAGGCCTCTGTGCCCCCCTTGGATTTAGAGGTTCCTCTCCGTGAGCCCAGATTTAGTAAGCTCTCATGGGAAAGCACATAGCTGCTGACCCTTGCAGACCTCTGCGTTTAGACCTGACCTTTCCTGCCAAACTTTGGGGTCCTTACAAGGGACCACTTACTCCCTACCTGCAAGGTGAGCCCATGGCAGAGACACTAAAAGATCCCAGCTTTGCAGCTAAAAGACACAGCATTAAGTTATCTTGCTTGTAGACCAGAGATGGCAAATATGTGTCATAAGTACTACTATTGACCCATCTTGTACCCACGGCAAACAATCTTCACCCTTACTTTCCTGGTGAACAGGAAAACCAGAAGCCTTTGCAAACAGCAACCCCAGAGCCTCTGCCAGTCACCTGGAGCTGGCACTCGGGGCGAAGCCTATTTGCGTCCACAGCATGGCTCTCGCTGACCTCACATTTCCCTTGCTACAACTGGGCTCTTGCCTGGCTCCAGGGACCAAGCACCCACCTTTTTTTTTTTTTTAGGCAAGTAGTCCAACTCAGCTGGCACTCACTGAGGGCCAACTGTGTGGCTGGGCATGGTCACAAACGCTCAACAATGTTTGACTTCAGTTTCACAACACCGAAAGGTAGGGGTGACAATTCCTCCCTGTGAATGAACACAGCACGGGGAACGGTAGGCACCCGCTTCCTCCTTGTTCTTCCATTCTGCAGAATTGCAGTGACTTCCTCAAGATCATACCCAGGAGGGGTAGAGCCAGGTCCCAATCCGGCCTTGGTCCCAACACCAGTTCACTCTCTGTCATCTCCTATGGGGGCTTCCTCTTGTAGACCCCACCCCCCTCACTCACACTTGAGTGCCAGCGTTTGTTTTCTTGAGTTTTCCCAGTGCTTCGGAGAAGGATTTACTTTGCTCCCTTAAGTCATCTTGGGAACTGACATCCTTTCTAAACTTCTGCGGCCTCTTATCTCATGGTTTCCTAGACTCTACTCACCAGCCATCCAAAATGTCTCTCAGCCACTGAAAATGTCATGTTCTCCCTCGCCTCTGGACCTCCACACATGCTGTTCCCTCTCCTCTTCCCCTGGCTAGTTCTCACTTATCCTTTGGGTCTAAGTTTAAGTGCCCCTTCATCCAGGGAGGCTTCCTTGATGGTCCTTTCCCTCGCCAGACTAGCTTATCTGTCAGGCTGTGTCTCCCTGTCCTCCCATCTCCTGTCACTCTCCTCCCTTTTTGATCAGCGTTAATTGCTTGTCTCAGTGATTGACTTGGAAGGGACTCTGGTAAGGACAGGGACTCCTTCACCATCTACATCAGTACAGACCCAGTGCCTAATTCCTAACCTACTAACAATAGTAAGTAATCATCTCTGGGCAGAACAAATGCATTCTGAGAAGTACCATGCTCCAGACCATTGTTCACAAATCCAAATTTGTAATACACTGGCCCTGGCCAGTATAGCTCACTTGGTTGGAGCATCGTTCCATAAACCAAAAGGGCAAAGATTCAATTCCCAGTCAGGGCACACACCTAGGTTGAGGGTTCGTCCCCAGTCTGGGCGCATGTAAGAGGCAACCGACTGATGTTTCTCCCTCACAAAAATGTTTCTTTTCCTCTCTCTCTCGCCCTCCCTTCCTCTCTCTCTAAACTCAATAAGTATGTCCTTGGGTGAGGATTAAAAAACAAAAAAACAAAGGTGTAACACACTGTACTTGCTTCTTTCCTCCCTTTGAGAGATGCCAACCAGACGTGAGGATTTCACGGATCTTGTTGGGTTCCGACCTGGCATTCAGTCTCTGTAAATTTCATGGAGTCCTGGACGTACTTTCGCCAGCCCTGCTCCTCACCATCGCCCGGCCCATTATCCGGGGAACGTGTGCCCGGCCCCCTCCCTACTATTCCCATGGAGGCTAATCATTCACAGGGGCTCTGCTCGGAGGCATAAAGAAATCATCTGCAGGGTAGGGGAGAAGGTAAAAGTCCCTCTCCTGGCAACTGCATCTCCCTGTTCCCAAATGACAGAAGTGGTATTTCAACAGCTCAGGTGACAGCAACAACCCCTGGACCCCATGTTACGGCCAGGGAAGAAAGCCTTGGGCTGGGAGTCAGGAGGCCTGGGTTCTAGTCCTGCACTGCCTGTGGGCCCTTGGGCAAGAAGTGTCAAATCTGGGAAGTGGGAATAACCACCCTGGCCCAGTTACCCACGGGATCAACAGTCAGAGGCTGGCGATACAGACACACTTTAAAAAGTGTAAAGCTCAGATGGGTGGTAATTCATGACCACAACCCAATTATACTAAAATTAACCATTTTAAAATTAGCATAGTGGTGTTCACTAGGCTCTAGGGGGCTGGAAGTGTCACCCTCCCTCATCTCTCAGGCTTGTCCCTTTCCATCCCTCTAACAGTGAGTGGCCTCCGCCTGGAGGGCGAGTATTGGCCCACCGGCCATCACACATGTGTCTCAAATCTTTTTTAGTGGGGAAGCAGGGGGAAGGAGTGGGGGAACGTCAGGCTAAGTCATCCCTGTCGAGTCAGTGATGAGGTTGGGGCTCTCCTGAGTGAGATCAGTGCCCTGTAACAGCGACCCCAGGCAGCTCGCGCCCCCTTTCTGCCCTGTGAGGACACAGTGAGAAGCCAGCTGTCTGCAACCCAGAAGAGAGCCCTCACCAGAACTCGACCACGCTGGCACCCTGACCTTAGACTTTCCAGCCTTCAGAAGCAAAAGGAATGAATTTCTGTCATTTATATAGCAGCACCCAGTCTACTCTGTCACTACTGCCCAAACTAAGACACTGACCATGCCCATCACAGCAAGGCCATCGCCTGATCTGACTTTCTGGACTTTGCTGCCACGTGTCCAATGACCTCTCTCTTCTGCTCACCCCAGGGGCACCTCCTTCACCAAAGGGCTATCAGACCCTGAGCGTCAGAACTACGAGCTACAGAGACCAGAGACCACACCACAGGGACTTGACCCACTGGAGAGGCAATGTGGGCTGTTGGGGGGTTGCCTGTTCACTTTCCTTCCTGCTCTAGGAGGGATACAGGGAGTGTCTCTGGATCCCAGGCAAGGCTGTGAGGGATTCCACACACAAATAAGTTTCTTATGTGTTGATGGTCAGAGGCCCATGGGAGGCCACCAAACCCCACTGGACGTAGAAGAGGGAGGAAGGAGGTGATCAGCCTTCAGCTGACGAGATGCCCAGAGAAGAAGACGGACGGCCCCACTGCCGGGGAGGGCAGCGCAGGAAGATTGGGGAGAAAAGCAATAGAAGCAACACAGGAGGAGGAACCAGGGAGGTGGGCAATGGACTGAGGAGCTTGCCCCTCGCTCACCCTGGGATGCTTAGATGAATGAGAACCGGAGCCTATAATGGAGACAGATGCTGGCTTTCCACCAGCTGGCAGGTGCGCTCTTAGCTGGTTTTGATTCCCTTTGGAGAAAGGTGACCCTCCTGGCCTTCGGGTGGCAGATCAGTCCCAGGTCCATTCATACTAATTGCAATAAGGACCGACACTCCCTCCACTGCCAGATGAGGAAACTGAGGCCCAGAAAAGGGAAATGACTCTTCTAAGGTCCCTCGGACAGGTGGGGACCAGGCCTTGTGGAGTGCCCAGGCTGCCATTGGTTGTATTGTGGTTGTTTTGTTTCATTTTGTTTTGGAACAGGCCCTTCCAGGTGTTTCCTGGGCCTAAGGGGGACCCTGTGGATCGCCCAGCCCCCTCCCCCCGCCTCCATCCAATGAGCAAGGGGGTCCTGACCCAGCTGGCAAAGGAACAGCGCTTCCTCCTTGAATAATTAAATCATTGTTCTGTATCAGGAACAAAATGTCACATATGGACCATGTGGCAGCAGCTACCAGCCTTCCCAGCTGGAAAGCTGTCCCTTCACTGAGAGCAGAGCTGGGAGCCAGGCTGCCTGAGGGTTGGAGAAAGGAGGGGGTGGTTACTCCATCCCTGTCCTCACTGAGGATGCGTGGAGCTGGTGCCTAGTGCCGTGCCCGGCCTCTGAGGGGCTGAGCCAGCATTCGCTGCACAAGGAAAGCTCCAATTTCATTTAGTCTGAGGAGAGCAAGGCCCCTCTGAGCCCAGGAGCAAGAGCCACCTCTGTCCATTCAGGTGTAACAAAGACAATAAATGGATCACAGGGATGTGGACAGTTTTATGGTTATACTCAGTGGGAAACCAAATACTCGGAATCCCAAGGGTACAAGGCAAGGTCTGGGCCCCTGGTGGGGGAGCAGGGTTGAAGAGGAGGAGCTGAGGGGAGAGAGAGAGTTGGGAAAAAAGAGGGACCTCACCTTCACTCCCAGAGGCAAGTCCCTGCCTTGCTCTTTGAGCTGCTCAGCTATTGTTAGCACTTGGCGCACACAGACCATCCTCATTGCCCAGGAGCCTTAGCCACATGCATTGATAAAGTCCTCATTGCAGAAAATGCTGGCACCTTGACAACAACAGCGACATGACCAACACAATACAGTGCATTAGCCTGACAAATGTAATCGTGCCAGCAGCCAAGAACTCCACAGTTCTCCCAGGCACGGGGCATCCCTGGTCGGGAACTGGATTTTACCTGCACGGAGTAGTTAGCCGGAATCCTGGATCCGGGCTGGTGCCCCAGCCAACACAGTGGGATGCAGTAAACATTCCTTTGCCTCTCCCTTTCTCTACACACTGCAGATAAAGGGACCTCAGGGTTTAAAGAGCTCTGAAAAAACCAGCTGGAACCAGGCTCTGTCACCTTTTTGTGACCTGGATTTCTCGTGTGCCTAGAACAAGCAGGACGTCAATGGGTCTGTACAGAGGGCTGCCCAGGAAAGTCTCAGCCACTCCCAGGCTTATATGTAGGCCAGTCTCCAAGTCAGCCTTTGGGATGAAGACTGCTTGATAGATAGTGCCATCAGCATCTATCAAGGCCACGGGGCCAGGGCAAGTTGGGGCTTGAGGGAGTTGGTAAGGCAGTTGACTGGCTATGCATCATGGACTGGGCGGCCCTCTAGAACATGCAGGAGGAGGTAAAGGCTGGGTAATAAGAAGGGGTGGATGGAAGGAGTTGCCTCATCCTGCACTGGTCACTTCCTGCTTGTAGTAAGCTGAGACAGACTACTGCTCACAAAGGATGGCGGGAGGGGACAGACCCCCTGCCCTTACAGTGACGACCTTCTTGGAAAAAAGGTTGCTTCTAGAGTAAGGCTTTATATTGCCATGACAGAAGCATTTTCTTTTTTCATGTTGCAGTGTAAATTGTTTTTAGCTCAACCTGTTTCAACTGCCCAAGCTGCAAATGAGGATGCCGAGTATGGGCAGATACAGAGTCTTGGGACAGTTCAGGAGGCTCGGCCTCAGACAGCTAAAGAGAAGTACAAGGTGTGTCTCACGAGGACTGAGCCGAGAGTTCCTGCAAAGGTTCTGATCAACCAGAGCTGAGGTGGAGGGTCTGGGACCCACAGCCTGTGCCTTATCCCCTTGTTCAGTTTTATAAGGCCAACATTTCTTTGAAACAAAACAAAAAGCAAAACAAAACACTGACTCCAACAGGGATCTCTTTTGACTCCGTGGATCAATCTGTTCTGTCTTTCTCCAACACAGCAGCAGAAAGGGGTGAGGGGCCAGCTTCCACACTGCACTCACGGATACAAGATTTGAATTCCCAGAAAAGGCGACTGGGACTAAACCCCAGGAAAATTTTGATGACCTCTCACCCCCTGTGCCTGTGCTGACCATGTTCTCTCTGGCTGGACTTGTTCCTTCTCTTCACCCCTTGCCAAGGCCCCACTGAGATCAGGTCCCGGGGGAACTGTGGTGAGGGCTGTGACCAAAATGAGCAGGGTCAAGCCCTGGCTGGCGTAGCTCAGTAGATTGAGCTTGGGCTGCAAACCAAAGCATCGCAGGTTCGATTCCCAGTAAGGGCACATGCCTGGGTTGCAGGCCATGGCCCCCAGCAACCACACATTGATGTTTCTCTCTCTCTCTCTCTTTCTCCCTCCCTTCCCTCTCTAAAAATAAATAAATTAAATTAAAAAAAAATGAGAAGGGTCAAGGTGCTTATATGGGAAGGAGGTAAGACTCTGTCCTAGAAGTGCAGTCTATCCCCTTTTCTTTACCCATGCCACCTTAGATTAGGTCCTGGGTATCCGTACATGTCCAGAGACTGCATGCTCCTAGCCCCACTGCAGCAGCAGGGGAGAGAACCATGACGTCTGTGGCATAACTCAATTAACACACTTGGAAGGAAGGGAGGGAGGGAGGGAGGGAGGGAGGGAGGGAGGAAGGAAGGACCAACAGCCTTCAATGCTCTTGCTGCCACCTTCCTGCACCTTCTCCAATCCATCCTTTTCCCAGTGTTTCTAAAACATCTGATCATTTCATTCTCCTGTCTTAAAAACATTTTTTAAAAATCCTCACCCCAGGATATATGTTTGTTGACTTGAGAGAGAGAGAAACATCAGTTGGCTGCCTCCTGTGCACACCCAGCTAGGGATCCAACCTGCGGCCTCGGTATGTGCCCTGACTGGAGATCAAACCCGCAAACTTTTGGTGTATGAGACAATCCTCCAACCAAGTGAGCCCCCTGGCCAGGGCAAAAACATTTCTTAGTAGCTCTCCACTGCTCAGAGATTAAAGCCCAAGCTCCTCACACAGCCCCCACATCAGACCTGCTTCTATCTTTCCCCCTCTTGTCCGACGACTCCCATCAACTGCACCCCATACTGCGGCCTCACAGATTGGGGTGACCACCCAATTCACCACATTCCCAGCCCATGCACCCGTCTGCTGGTAATGCTGTCCTCCGGGTTCCTGGAGCAACCCCACCCAGGCTGTGCCCAAACACCACCCTGTCCTCTTCAGAGTGAACTCCTCTCCAAGCTCACAGAGCACCGTGCGTGCACCTACAGCAGCCATGTCACGGGCTGCACCTCTCTGCGAGTCCTTCTTCCCACTCAGCTGGGAAACCCAAGAGCAGAAGCACAGTCAGGGGCTGATTCAGCCTATATTCCCAGCCTTATACAGTTCCTGGCATACGGTAGGTGCCCAATAAAAAGCGGATGAACAAATGAAGAGACGGGGTAGGAATGGGGCCAGTGGAAAATGTTTGGAAGAGGTGCCTGGGGGAAGGGATCCATAAGTGCGTTTCCCTGGAGGGGTGACCTGCTGGCGGAAGCAGGGTCAGCTCCCCAGGACAAGAGCAGGATGTTTTGGGGAGCGACACAAGGAAGCTGTAGAGCGGGTGGGCCCTGCAGACCAGGCTGGGCCTGCAGAGAGCAGAGGGACTGCCCCCAGGAATGGCGGCAAAGGGGTGGATGACAGTGAGGTGCAGTGGGAGCTGAGCAGAGGTGCGGAAGCAGATTCAGTGAAAGTGCCAGAGACAGACCAGCAGAACCGACAGGAGCTGGGATCAGAGAAGGGGTTTTTCTTGTGGAACCCCGGGAACTGCACGCTCTCTCAAGCACACGCCGAAGGCAGGTGCTATCCATGCAGAGGGGGGTAACAGGACAGCTTAAGCAAAAATAAACCCAGAGAGCGCCTGCATGCCAGTCCCTTGGGTGGGTATTTTATTTTATTTTCACCTCCCAGCTTTCATTCCAATCATCACACTGACAATCTCAGGCTTGTTTATCCAGACTGAGTCCAAGCTCCCTGCTCAGGCTCACTTGTCTACTTCTGTCCCTCAGGGATAGCCGCACTGCAAGGTTCCACGTAACCTAGATGACTTCTTTTTTTTAAGACTTTATTTATTTATTTTCAGAGAGAGGGGAAGGGAGGGAGAAAGAGAGTTAAAGAAACATCAATGTGTGGTTGCCTCTCCACGTGGCTCCCACTGGGGACCTGGCCCAGAACCCAGGCATGTGCCCTGACTGGGAATTGAACTGGTGACCCTTTGGTTCACAGCCCATGCTCGATCCACTGAGCTATACCAGCCAGGGCCCTAGACGACTTCTTCTGACCCTCGTTGCCTGACTGTTCTGGATGCCTCAGCTTCCATAGACATTTCCTTTATTATTAGGTAGCCCCATGAGTTGCAATAAAATTAAAGAAAGTCACATTTGCAAAGCAACTTTCCACTGGCTGAAGGACTTGCATGCAGTATTATTTAATATTTAATACTTTCAGGTAATGTTTACTGAGTGTAATTATGTACCGGGCCATGGGGACCCAGGAGCCAATAAAGCAGGCACAGTCCCTGGTCCCGCTCAGCTTATGACCCAGGGGCGAAAAGGCAGATGTGACACAAACAATTGCCCAAATAGCACCCATGTATGATGACAACTGTGATAAAGGTATGACAGCAAAGTACAGGATGCTATAAGCAGAGGAGACAAGAAAATGATTACTTTGGGGAAAAAATGGCAGATTCCCTGGAGGAGTGACATTTAGGTCGAGACATGGACAGTGAATGGAGGCTGCGCAGGAGGAGGGGTGGGGGGGTGGAGAGCCTTCCGGGCAGGGGGAACCGAACCATGAGGGCTTTGAGGGGTCTGGCGCTGGAGGAAGAGAGACAGTCGGTGGGGTGGGTCCTGCTCGAGGAAAATGAGGCCGGAGCGGAAGGTGAGGCTGGACTGGGAGCACCTTCCATCCCCTCCACGAGAGCTTGGGCAGCAGGTGTCGTTTTCATCTGCCCCAGGAGCAGGAAGAGACCCCAGGGCTTCTCCCAAGGGCTGCCTGGTCCACAGAGGCTGGGCAGCCTGGGGACAGGGGCCCACTGCAGGTCCTCTGACGGGCCCACAGTTCTACCTTGTCTATGCTTGGGTGGTCCGAGCCGAGCCCACCTGCTCCACTCCCTGCTCCTGTTGGGACCCTGCACTCCGACCAGCCAGGTGTGCAGGATGCAGGCGCAGAGCAGAACACAGTCACCCCAGCCCCCAGAGAACAGGCATCAGCTGTGATGAAGCCTCATGTAATTTGTTGGGAGCTGCTGGGAGGAGGCAGTCTCCCACGGAGGGAGGATTCAGGGGCCGCCTGGGCGTTGGATGGGGAACGGAAACTCTGGAGAAGGTGACCATGAGGTGCAGTGGGGTGGAGAACCTTGGCATATGAAAACACTGGGTTCAAGTCTGACCCCTGCCAGGAATAGCTTATGTGAACACGTGCCTCAGTTTCCACATCTGTTAATGGGAATATTCATGCCCTCCGTGCTTACCTCCCAGGGTTTTTGTGCGAGTGCAAACCAGCGTCATGGAGGCAGTGTGGAAAGTAAAAGTATCACATAAAAGACTGCTGACATAGCGATCACATCAGTGCTATTTACCTTTCCACACTAAATAATAGCAGGTAACGATGTACTTGATCTCATTTAATTTCATAGTGACATTCCTAGGAACACATTAGTATCACCTCCTGTTACAAGTGGGAAATCGAGGCACAGATTGGTGGAGGGACTGGCCCAAGCTTACCCAGCCAAGAAGCACCAGAGCTGGGTCTCAAAACCCCAGCAGCCTGGCTCCAGACCCCAGGCCCTTTGCATTAGGCGGCCTGAGGGAATTAAATGCCCAGGACACTTCGTGCCAAGAGCTGTCCCAGTCATCAGACTACGGAGCTGGTGTGCTAAGCAACACCACTCAGTTGTCAGTAGCCTGCCGAGTGCCCCGTTGACAAGGGGCTGCCTTTCTCTTGCTTCTGGTTTCTTCTGTGACCCAGGACAGCAACTGGGCTGACGGGCTCATCGTGGGAGACCCCAGGAACGAGACCTGGCTCCTGCTGCTCGCACCAGCTGCCTGCACACACACCGTGTTTAACAGTCGCATGTGGCGGGATTCTGCGTGGATTCTCTCCTCCCAGCTGGCAAAAGCTTCTGCCAACTCTGAAAGCATGCAGTGTCTGCCAGATTCGAGGGCCATTTTGAACGGGGTGTCGGCCTTCTTCCCTCATCTTTAATCTTGTAGCTTTAAGTTTTCTCTGTGGAACACTCACTAAACTTTCGGACTAAGGCGGGGGGTTGTTTTTGTTTTTGTTTTTGTTTTTTGCCATATCCCACCATCCCTCTTCTCTCTCTCCCACTCTTTCCCGGGTACCCCATTTCATCCCTGAGCAACCTTCCCTCCTGCTGTCCCCCACCCCGCCCTCTCTCTCCAGATGGTTCTCCCTGCTGACCCTCAAACAGTCCCCTTTTCTCCACTGCAACTCCAACAACGGCCCCTCACAGCCCATCTGCACCAATGGTGGAGAAACCTCTGTCTCGGTGGTTCCGAAGCCACTTCTTGCTCCCTTGCTTTCCTGGCAGGGTCCTCTCCGCCTTTGCAAATACTCATACTCTTCCCTGTTAGTGCCTGTGTGAGGCCTTGACTCCAGCCGTCTGTCTACACATCTGTGTGACCAAGACCCCGGGCCCCCTCTCCCAGGGGATCTGCACTTAAGCTTTATCTCTAACTGTGGAATGACAGCCTGTGCCCTGGTTAGAAGAGGGTAGATGGCACCTGGCTATTTGAGGGAATTGGACATTGACACAATGGAGATCATTTCCTGGGATGCTGAGAAAAGGAGAAGAGAGGGTCAAGGAGGCCCTCAAAGCAGGGGGTGGAGAGGGTGTCAAGGATAATGTACCTAAAGCAGTGCCCCACCCCCAAAAGCACTGCTGTCTGTTCTCCCTGCTCAAGGAACTCCCAAGTCTTCTGCTTGCATGACTGAACAGGTCTGGGGCCCTCCAGAGAGCACCGACAAGGGTGACTTTGTTCCCAGCCACCAAGCTGACCCCAGCCACTGAACGGTTCCAATCTGGTGATGACCTTCCCTCCGACCATCAGCTCCCTGGTCAGACCAGCTGACAGAAGCTTCCTGCCCCCCACCCTCCCCAGGTGTTTGTTACTTACAGTGGGAGGCTGTTACCCCTGAGTCCAATGTGGACATTATTTTACACTATCGTATTCTGTCCTCCCCTTCCTTCTCCCCAACCTTCTCTACCCAGATGAAAAGGGAGCTAAGCAAGTTCTCCTCCCCTATGCCAAAATCCCAAATCTTCTTGTATTCAAGTCTCACTGGGAGGCAGCTGCCAAAGAGAAGGGGAGGAGACTCAGATGCTGTATTAAGGTGCAGACCAAGCAGGCTTCTCCTTAGATGGCATTGAAATGAGAGCAAGGGGGCCTCTGAACCGACATAAACCCACGACAATGAAGAGAACAGGAGGGGAACAACCGGGAGACAAAGGATTCCAACACATTTCCGAAAGGCTGAGAATTTGGAAGCCTCAGCCCAGGATGCACAGTGAAGGTGGGGGTCAGGGGCAGGGGGCAGCTGAGGAGGATCCTTGTGGCTTCACTGACACCCGCAGAGGCCCCAGGTTGAGGTCAACAAGCACGTGGGAGGGGAAGGACTTGAAGGTTCGCGTGTGAAACGACTGGGCACCCTTCCCCGCAGCCGCCGCCGCCACGTCTGCACGTACGACAGCAGGCAGTTCCCGCCTCTGCCCCCTCCCGTCCCGCTTTTTACCCCCACGTTCTTAAACCCTTAAATCTCTTCCTAGCCCCAAATTCTGAAGGGGCATGTTGAGAGTGGCGTGGAGAGTAAGGGACGGGGTGAGAGGTAGTGACAGGGGAAAGTTTTTTTTCCCTAGTTTTGTTTTTCACAAATTCATAAAGTGCTATTTAGTCATTTTCAACTTTTAGAATTCATTGATAGAAAAAATGTCACAAACGAAATGTAAATGTCATCTACTTGGACACGTAAAGAAAAGATCCGGTGGAATGAAACTGTTGGGGAGCTGGAAGAGAAGCCGGAGGGAATGAAAGGAGCAACACTCTCGCACTGAGTTGTCAGCTACCGCTGACAGTGGACAGGACAAGGAAGTGAATGAATGAATAGAAGCACTTCAGGCTAAAGGAGAGTAGATATAAACTCTTTGAAGACTGATAATTCCTATTAAAATAAATAAAAATACTGACCACGATGCTCACATCCCAGTGAAAGAGGTATTAAGGAGTCACCAAAAAATAAATAACACGACAACGTCAGATGGTTTAATGGGCAGGCAAGCAGATTGGACCTTTCTGTTTAAATCGCTCCTTTATCTCTCTTGTTCTTTTCTTCTCAACAACAAAAACAAACAACAACAAAAAGCACCGATAAGCAGGTAAAGAATATTATTGAGAGATATGGAACTAACCAACAAAACAACTAAAGAAAGAAATGCTTGAAAGTTTAGGATCAGGGATGGGAAAGGGATGATAGATTTTTATTATAAGCCTCTTTTGAACCCCTTTCAAAACCATGGCTTGCATTGATTAAAATTGGAAAGACTTGCAAGTCAATTTCTTGGTCACCAGGGCAACAAAGTGGGAAGGCTGCTCCAGAGACAGGAGGCTGACTGTGCCCCATGGAACAAGATGTTGGGAAGGACCCAGGTCCAGTCTGGTTGCTGGGGAAGAGAGAAGAAGGCACACAGTAACAGCTGCCTGGAGACAGCTGTGCAGAGCCTGTGGCTCAGATCAGTGACAGGGCTTCCCCCTCCGGGCCTGACCCATCCCCAGCCTTACCTCCTCCAGGTGCCCTTGATATTTTAGCCCATTGACTTGTAAACTCGGTGGCCATTAGAACCACTTGCGAAGTTTTAAGATAGCGATGCCTACAAAGAATAAGCCAGGGACTGGAAGAAAATACTTGCAAGAGATCTCTGAAAAAGGACTGTTGTCCAAAACATTCAAAGAACTCTCAAAACTCAGCAACAAGAAAACAAATAACTCAATTAGAAAAGGAGCCAAAGACTTTAACAGCCACCGCACCAAAGACACACAGAGGGCAAATCCGGGATGTTGGTAACGGGGAAGGCTATGCACACACGGAGGCTGAGGGCGTGTGGGGAATCTCTGTACCTTCCTCCCAGTTTTGCTGTAAACCTAAAACTGCTCTACAGAAATCTTAAATAACCCCAATGCACAGGCTGCACCCTGATCATCGAATCAGAGTTTCCAGGGAGTGGGGATCCCCAGGCCATTCCAATGTGCAGCCGAGTTTGAAGACCACAGCAGAAGGTGAAGACTGGCTTGCACAATGGCTACCCTCCCAAATAGCACATAATGAGAGGAACTACCCTTTCACTGTTGTAGACAATCAGAGTGCCCTGGGCGATGCACGTGTGTGTGTGTGTGTGTGTGTGTGTAATGCTCCTTTGGCAAGATCACCCAAATCTCTTTTTGAAGCAGGAAGAGGACTGTACAGAATCAGACCCAAATGAAGTAAGGGTCTAAACTCAAGCGTCCGGTTGGCATGACATCACAGAAGTCCTCGGACTTGGGCCCTGAATGGCCAGTCTGTGCACTGGAGTCCCAGGGAGCGGTGCTCAAACTTGGGTGAGCAGCAGGATTACCTGAGAGGCTCATCCACACACCGATGACTGGCTCCACCCCCAGAGGGACCCATTCAAGAGGTCTGGGGTGAGATTTGAAATCTGATTTCTACCAATTTCTCAGGTCATTGCTGATGCTATGGGTGCTGAGACCAGACTTGGAGAACCACTGGCCTAGAGAGACTTGAAGGAAAGGTAGATGCAGGCACCCCCTTTCCCAAGGCACAAGGGCAGCCATCAAGGGGACAATGGCACAACAGCCCCTCTAGTCTCACTGGCAAGGCTCAACACTGAGGCTGATTGATTAACAACAACCCCCTGCAGGGTGTTAATCCCAGAGGGACCGCTGGGCTTTAAACGCTGTATGTTGAACCAAGTTACAATGTTTTCTGTTCGGATAATGTGATGTTAGATCATGTGCCCAGAATCATTTGACTGCTAAAAATAGGTAACCATCTGAGGGGCATCTGTTTTGTCCAGAGATGCCAGCCTTAAAAAGAAATCTACTAACGCTTCCCTGTACTGACAGCACAGCGCAAAGGTGATCTTGAAAACAACTTCCTGATAGTCCTGACTGCTTGGGGTTAGGCAATTTCTTGAAGTTTTTTTTCACTAAATATATTGGGTGGTTGTTTTATAAAATAAGATTAAAAGAAGGAAGGCAAAATGCATATACCAGCAAACTTGATCTTTATAAACCAACATTTGGAGTCAGTACTTTGTAATTTAATTTAGAATGAACAATTGAGCAATCAACCCAAACCTGTTCCCCCAAATCCCCTGGGTGGAATTCTTGCGATCTGGTGCGTAGGCCAGCCTTGCAGGCTTCAAGTAAATTTCCTCTTCCCAAACACGCAATATTGTGTGTGTTTCAGCTGACAACCAAACAGCAGCCAAACAGTAGGGGAAATAATTAGCAAATTCATTTATTAGGACACCGCTTACACTTCTTTGGTAATGGTTATCACAATAATTAGATTTTAATTAACTATCCTAATCCCCTGCTATCTATTAAAACCGTTAAAGGTCACTAGTATACACTATTATATTTGGGGTAGGGGGCACAAGTATATTTTGTTTTATGGGTAAAAATGTAATTGGTATAGAATGTCGGGTCAGAAGTGTTCACAGAGGTAATGCTGCAGAACATTTAAAACAAAATCTTACAGGAAACCAAATGCCTCCAATGGAGAACCCAGAACAGTGGCTGGACACTGACTACAGGATAGGCACCGGGCAAGGCCACTTAAGTTGCTCAATTTTAGTGCAAATTCTAACCATTTAATTACAGACAGCGAAAACATTAAACCTGATTCTTATATAATACTTCAGTTTACTTTTAGTTAAATTTTGTTTAACTGTATGTATATTATTGAGAAAATCCTGATTCATACAGATAAGCTATGGCAAATATCTAAGAGCTTTTTAAAAATAGTTCACATATTTTTTGTTATAATTCTTAAAAGAAATTAAAACTATATTTTAAAAGAGGTTCAACTCAAACATCAATGGAACGCAGAAGCACCGGTCAAACACAAGTTAAAAACGACTACAAGTCTGCATGAACTTTTTTTTTATAGGTGAGGAACTCGAGGCCCAAGAAAGGAGGGGTGGCTCGTCCAAACCCCACAGTTAGTGCAGAGTCAGCGACAGGGTGAGAATCACACCAGCTCCTCCTGGCAACACTGCCAGCCACTTTTGATGTTCCGTGTTTCAGAGAGGGGACGCCGTAAGGGTTTTCTTTTTTTTTTTTTTTAAGGAAAAGTCGCTCTTCTAGGTCTTCAGTGAACTAGTGAGAAGCCAGAGAATGGAGGCCTGGTTTTGTGTGCCACAAACTACACATGTCACCCAACCAACATTAGCTTTCAGCAGGCTGCTTGCATGGTTGCCCTGAAATTGGCAAATAATGAACTCGGGCAGTTGCGAAGGTGAAGAACACAATCCTGATGGGTGACTTTGTGAATCATTTTTGTTCGCTACAGAACATGAGTGTTTTTTCTTGGTTTTTTAGATACATTCATAGAAGGCCGCTTCCTCAGTCTGTAACTTGTCCCTTCTTCTCCTCCCCTGGCTGCTCAGCCACTAACACATCTGTGTGTGTGCGTGTGTGTGTGTGTGCATGCACGTGTGCATGTGTGTGTTAAGGCCAATGAACAGGATGAAGATAGCCACAGTTCCTGTTCCTATGGCAAGATCATTCACGTGACTGTTTTGTAGGCAGAAAGAAAAATGTCCTGGGACCAGAATCAATGGAGATTGGGTACAAACCCAAGTCTCCTTGGCGCAACAGCCCTGAAGGGCCATGCTGCCCATGTGGAGCCCCAGGGGGCAGAAGCCCATGATGCAGCATGTCTCTGATCACCCGTGTCCTTCCAAACACGTCCTTTCTGCAAGAACTGCTCTATTCCCGGGGTGGTGGGTTCGGCTACTTGCCCTTCAGTTTTTACACACATATGTATGTAAAGGTCATGCACATGTGTGAATGCATATAAATGACACGGGGCTGTGCCCAGTGTTCCCAAGGTGCATCATCTTTCTCTAATATTCGCCCCAGGAATAAAAGGCTTGTGACACATTTAAGCCGTTTCTGTTGGGAGGAAGAAAGAATGTGAGGTGGCTCTAAACACTACACACAGACACTAGGTCAGACCGCTGTTAGTTGATATGATATGTAACTATTAACAGAGTGAACTATATATAAATAGCATGGATTTCCCAAAATAGACACCCTGTTCTGCTGCTGGGAGTTTCCTAATGGGGTGTCCCACCAGGGAAGCTAATCAAGGCCAGGAACACTCGACCGTCCCCATGCCCGACAGGGAAGGATTAATTAGTTTATGGTATAGTACCCAGTGGGGGAGAGAAAGTTCTGTTTGAAAAGGGTATTTAAAGATACTGGGAAACATGCATGACACAGACAAAGAGATAAAAGGTTATGAAGCGATGAAAATTATGATCTCTTGTTTTGTTTCAAAATTATATAGAAAAGAGACTGGGAGGGTAGTCTATTAAAATGTTGATGGTTATCTTCAAGTGGTAGATCCCAGAAATTTTTTTCCTTGATAATTTGTGTTTTTCTCCCAAATTTTCTACAATGACCATAACTTTACAACCAGAAAAATTTTTTTTTAAGATTTTATTTATTTATTTTTAGAGAGGGAAGGGAGGGAGAAAGAGAGAGGGAGAGAGAAACATCAATGTGCGGTTGCTGGGGGCCGTGGCCTGCAACCCAGGCATGTGCCCTGACTGGGAATCGACACTGCGATACCTTGGTTTCGCAGCCCAAGCTCAATCCACTGAGCTATGCCAGCCAGGGCAAAAAAAAATTTTTGAATAAAGCAAGAGTGGTTTGACATTCAGGTTACAGCTTGTTCCCAGTCCCTCCCCATCTCCCTTCCTAGAACACCAAACCCTCGGAGTGAGCAACTGTGGAACAGAGAGCGTCCTTTCAGGGTGCAAACCACACACAGAAAAAGCAGACGACAAGTTTCTGTCTTAGAACGTAGCTAATTTGGCTCTAGCGTAAAAGTTTCTGCTTTCCAGGTTCATTCCCATTCCCAGTGTTCGTGCTTGGCGCCAGCCCTAAGAAAATTAATTTCTCCAACGCTGCTCACTTCTGCCCAGAGGCAGAGGTGGAGGTGTTTTTACTCCATTCCCAGGCATCTGAAGAGCAAGGTCACGTGAGGTCTGGGCTCCAGGACACTGTTTTCTGATTGAGGTGACCGCTGTTCTCCCCCATCCACCTGCGTCACCTACATGGCTTTCCCAGGTTGTGCCCAGGGGAGCCCCTGAGTGGGGAGTTGTTTAGCATCACTGAGCCTCCGTTCCCCTCTGAAGATCAGAGATCATTAAACCTACTCTCGGGGATGCATAAAGGTTGGAGATAGGGTAGGGCACCCACAGAGCTCTGCCCAGTGCCTGGCATGTAACAGACACCTGGGCAACAGCAGCTCCTATTAGGGTAATGCTGTGGCTGCTGACTCTCAGCTCTCCCTTCCAGAATGGGATCGTCCTCTAAAGAGGCTCCCACGTTTCTTTCCATGTTCACCTCACCACGCTAGAGCATCCTCCTGAGCTCAAGCGCTAAATTATAGTTCCACTCTCCTGGCTCGTGTTGGGAAGTTCACCTGTGATCTGCTGTGACGTTGGACAGGTGGGCTCCCAGGAGGGAAAGTGAGGCCAGAAGGAAACACAGGAGTGTTCGGGGCACGGCAGCCCTTGGCAGCTCCGAGATGCCTGTTGTTGTTGGTATGCAAAGTGCTAATGCCTCAGCTATGCAGCTGCGAGGGGAAGGAGACGCTGCCTTCCTTGGGGCAGGAGGAGAAATCCACATTTGGAAAGGCGAGCTAACGTCCTTGGATAAAATGTCATGCAAGTTGGAAGGACTGGGATTCATCATAATATTTTTCTAAGACTTTAAGGTCTCCAGTGTTAACTTGGGGACTGTGAACCATGCCATGAGGGGTATAAAATGAAGGAGAGAGACTTTTTTCCACTCTAGAAGTAGCTGCCAGACAGAGTCCACCCAATGCGCAATCGCATGCCGCCAACGGAGCATGGGATCTCACTGTGACCCGGGGGGAAGGGATGGATATGGAGCCAGGAGTGGCAGAGAGAGGGGGCGGACCCGGCATTAACTGAGTGCCTGCGCTGGGTCAGGCACTTCACCCAACACGATGTCCTTGAAGGTGCCCCAAACTCCCTTGTTATGAGCTGAATTGTGTCCCCCCACCTCCAGTTTATATGTCGAAGTCCTAACTCCCAGTATCTCAGAATGTGCCTATGTTTGGAGTTAATGATAGATAAGTCTTTAAAGAGTTGATTAAGGCAAAATGAGATCCTATGGGGGAGGGGGCCCTAATGCAACATGACTGTGTCCTTATAAGAAGAGATTAGGACACAGACATGCATGAGCACAGAGGAAGGACCCTGTGAGGACAACAGAGAGAATCCATCTGCAAGCCAAGGGGAGAAACCAAACCTACTGACATGCTGATCTTAAACTTCATGCCTCCAGATCTGTGAGAAAAAAAATGTCTGTTGTTTAAGCCCCCCATTCTGTGGTATTTTGTTACAGCAGCCTTAGCAAACTGATACACCCTCATGCAGGTATTATCCTGACTTCACAAATGGGCAAGCAGGTGCACAGAAGTGGCCTGGCCAGGGTCACGCAGCTGGTGAGTGGCAGAGTCAGTCCTGAAACCAGGTCTGTTTGACTCTAGAGCCCAGTCTCTGTCTTATACACTAGCTATGTAAGAATAGGGGGCTCTGGAGCCGGTGTCCCTGGGTTTGAAGTCCAGCTCTGCCACTTCCTGGCTCTGTAGCTATGAGCAAGGTGCTTACTTTCACTGTGCCCGAGTTTCCACATCTGTAAAATGGAGCCACCAAAATTCCTACTTTATCTGCTTGTACAGGGGATCAATGAATTTAAAAATGAGCTTGTATATATAAAGTGTACACTTGGCCCTTGAATAATGCAGGCATTCAGGGTACCAATCCCCCACACAGTCAAAAATCCTGGTACAACTTAAGTTGGCCCCTTGCATAGGTGGATTCCCAACTGGGAACTGAAAACACTATATGACCTATGGTTCCTGCTAATATTTGGTCTTTGATCCTGGTTCGTGAGAGAGAACTCCTAGAAGACTTGTGAGTTCCTGAGTGAGAGGGGTGTCTGACACAGCTGCTGGTCATTTGGCATTTCCTGGGTGACAGAAGCCTCTTTTGTTGTAAAGAGGTGACTCTTGGTGGGCTCCTGGATGGGGGCTGGTCACCAGCCAGACAGAGCCACAGTTGGAAGCTTTCAGTCCCACCTCCCAGTCTCTGGAGAAGGGAGAGGGACCAGTAGTGGAGTTAGCTATTGATCACACCTACGTGATTCAGCCTCTGCAAAAAATCTCAAAAGTATGGATGAAGTTCAGAGAGCTCCAGGTTGGAGAACAAGAATGTATCCATGTGTTGGGGGCGTCGCACCCCAAATTCCAAGGGACAGAAGTTCCTGTGCTCAGGACCCTTCTGGACCTCACTCTGTGTATCTCTTCTCTGGTTATTCACTCACATCCTTCAATATCCTTTGTAAGACACAAGTAATTTAGTGAGTAAACTGTTTTTCTGGATTCCGTGAGCCCCTGTAGCAAGTTAATTAAACCTGAGTAGGGGGTGGTGGGAATCTCTCATTTATGGCCAGTCAGTCAGAAGCACAGGTAACAAGCTGGACTCACCACTGGCATCCCAGGTGGAGACGGGTGCCAGTTTTGCGGGACTGAGCCCTTGACCTGTGGGCTCTGAAGCTAACTCCAGGTAGGTAGTGTCAGAACTGAATCAAACTGTAGGGCACTCAATTCTGTGTCGCAGAAATGGTCAGCGGGAGGGAAGAGCCCCCAGGCGTTTGGTGTCCGAAGTGTTGTGGGTGAGAATAGAGGAAAACACTGCGTTTTCCTGGACAATGAAAAGTACTTTGTGCCTGACACACGGTGACTGCCCAATAGACACTAGCTGGTATTCTTACTGCTGGTTATTATTTCTATCATTATGATTCCTGAGGATCCTGAATAATCTGGTCCAAACATCTCATTTTCCCAGAGTGGAGAAATGTTTTAGAAGGTCTGAAAACCAGGCCATTAAGGTCTGGTCCGAAGTTCCGTCTGTTGTTTTGGGGAGGCTCAAAGACAGAAAGGTGTGAATGTGGAGTTTTGTTCCTGGTAGCTCTTAAGATGAGGGGAGAGTGTGCAGTGAAGTCAGGTGGGGAGCTGGGAGATGAGATGCTGTACCTACGTCTTCACACTTTCCACTCACAGACTCTGCAAAGGCAGAGTCTCCACTCTGCAAAAGGCAGCCATCACGGTGAGGCCACAGACGCCGGTACGCAGAAGCACCTGGATGACGTAGAACGCCGTGCCACGGCGTGCAAAACAGAAGAGAGCAGCTCCTGAAAATCCTTGTTTGCCGAAGGGCAGGACACAGGATACTCCTCAGGTCAAGACCCCAAAAATTAAAACTCAGGAACATTCTAAGGGGATTAAGAAACATCAAAAGATTCCCATAAGAAAGCAACTGATGGATGTGGATATTAATAGGTCTTTAGGAGGCTGCTGAAAATAGGGCAGAGCAGACATGTCATGTGGGATGTTTTATATAACTATGCTGCTAGAAACCAGCACGGGGGTCTTGGGCCAGAGAGGCAGCCCCCACCTCGGAGAAGAGGGGAAATGAGAGGCCCGCAGCTGCACCTGGTCACGGAGCTCCAGGACCAAAGAAGTCTGCCGCTGTTTGGCAAAAGCATCCAGGTGTTTGGTCAACACGTATTTACTGAGCACTTCCTGGGTGCTCTGCCTTTGCTCGACACTGGGGAAAAAATGAGTAAGTTAGACACAGCCCTGCCCCTGGGGACCTCAGGCGGGCAGAGAGACGTGGGGCAAACACTCACCCAGCTGGAAGGGCAGCGGCAGACTAAGGCAACCCCCTACAGGGAAGCAGGCCTGCTACTGGAAGAGCCCAGGGCATAGGAGTTGTGGAGTGGGGCCTGAGAAGCCTTCACCAAATAAGGGCACTTAAGCTGAGAACTGAAGCATCAGCGGCAATCAACAAGGCAAAGAGAGAGGGGGAGATGGGGAGAGTATTTCAGACCAAGGGAAACTCACGTGCAAAGGCCCCAAGGCCAGAGGGGACATGGAAGTCAAGGAAATGAAAGAAAGCTGGAGGAGCTGGAGGGGCTGGAGTGCAAAAAATGTGTAAGAGAGCAGAGTGGATTCAGACTGAGAATGTAGGTCGGGCCCCAGGGCCTGTGGACCGGACCGTGAGGCCTTGTCAACCAGATTAAGAAGTCTGGCCTCCTAACAGCAGTGGGAGGTCATTGAGGGGTTTTAATCAACAGATCCCGAGATCGTGTTTGTATTTGTAAAGGTGATTCTGACTGGGGTGCAGAGGATGGGTTGGTGGGGCAGGGCTGCACACAGGCAGCCTGGCCAGGGAGCTTTGGAGGAAGTTCCGGGGGGATTCATGATAGTAGCTTAAATGAGGATGATGCAGGTAAGTATGGAAACAAATGCCCAGATATGAGAGATATTTATATGTAAAGTCACCACACATATTGAAGGCCTAGCCCTGGATGGTTGGCTCAGTGGACTGAGTGCTGGCCTGCGAACCGAGAGGTTGCTGCTTCGATTCCCAGTCAGGGCACATGCCTCGGTTGCAACCTAGGTCTCCAGCTGGGGGCATGCGAGAGGCAATCAATCAATGTTTCTTGATCTGCTGCTCTCTCCCTCTTTTACCTTCTCTCTAAAATAAACACAAATAAATAAACATAGTGAAGGCCTAAAGTGTGGGGAAGGGGGGGAGGGAAGAAGAGATTGCAGATGAGTCCTGAGCCTGATAGACATGAAGACACCGAGGCAGGGGGCCCCGGGAGAGAGACAGACAGGCTCCGGGCTTGATCTCAGAATCACGTTGTGCGAAGTTATGTGACATCCACGAGGAGGCGTTGATAGGAGGCATAGACATTTGCTGAACATTCACTCTGTGCCAAGTACTCTATGAGGCCCTGGAGAGAAATGATTAATAAAACAGATTCCCTGTCCTCAAATAGCTCATGCTCAGCCTTGACTGCATATGGGAATCACCTGGGAATCTGACAGCTACTGATCCCGCCCACAGGGAGTCTCCGTTAATTGGGCATCAGGGTGTTTAGGGGCTCCCTGGGCAATTCTGAGAGCAGCCAGGGTGGAGAATCACAGCTTCAGAGCATTCAAGATGCTGCGTCTAATCACACAGAAAGACAAAGTAGCAAAACAACTCATGCTCTTAGGCCTTAAGGATTTAGAACAGAAATACTAAAGCACATGGGTGTAATGGGAATAATATCATTTGGATATTAAACCAATATATTTTCATCCTCAGTAGTTCCTGGTTCCTAGTCATCCCTGGCTCCCTTATTAAGGACAGAGCTTGGCTGTCTCGGATTGTAGCTGCTCCCGTGACATGCAGAAATGCCTCTTACGCTGATGGGGGAGTGAAAGCTAGATGACAGCTGACCCCTCCTCTAAAAGTTGATGCTCCTGCACGAGACGCAAGTTAAACATAGCACAAGCAGGATGCGATCCATGCCAAGGACCAAGGAACAAGACCAAACTACAATGGACCACTCGGGTTTCTCATTCCTGGAACTGAACTCACTTCGCCTTTGACCTCACTCTGAGAGCATACGTTTCTCAGTTTTCCTGGAAAGAAAGAAACCCGACAGCCAGGCTGAAGAAAAGGCCGCATGTGCCAGGCAAACAACACTCCGACTGTACTGTGCCAGGCGTTCGCCCCGCGCCCGCGCTGCTCCCCCTCACGCTCGCTGCGGGCTGATGGGAAGGGAGTCGCCGGTTTTCATTAAGCCCATTTGGGAAGGGGCGAGATGAAGCACCTGAGAGATGTAAAACGTTGTGTCTGGGAGCAGCAGGGACCTAGAAAAAATAGAATCCTGAACTTCAACCTCCGACTAAACTACGGCTCTCCCACCCCCTGCCCCAAACTCACACTGTGTGTTTACTGCCCCGTGTTCCCCAAATTCTTCCGAACACCCCTCACCTAATTATCAGCAATGAAACAGCCAGAATGTGGCGGGCTGTGCTTCCTACCTGAGGATGTAGAACTGGCTGACAACATAGTAGTCTCACAATTCTCCGGAAGTGGCCACAGACAAAAATCAAACCAACACTTCGCATACCATCCCTGGCCATATCAGCTGTCCTGAGGAGAGCAGGAAGGAGTATCAGATGGAGCTCCTGATCTCAGGGACTGCAGGATAAGATTGAAGGAGCTTGGATTTTGTCCCTTAGTCGGTATAAGCTGTTTAGGATCAAGGCGTTGTAGCGATGTTAATCTGGCAGCACCCTGCCCAGAGGCTTGGCCTGGTGAGCCACTAAACAAAGGGAGGCCACTGATAGGAATCAAACCTCCAGAAGCCCAGATTGTTGTCACATATGCTAGAGATGCACTAGAACATTCCCTGAGCCAGCGTTATGTTGCATCAATGAGGGTGCCTGCTCAAGACTACAGGCAGCAGGGTATCCTGGGGCTTTTCTGCCATAAGAGCTCGAACCAGACTGTGAAGGGGCCCAGCGGTGGCTGCAGGAGAACAGGCCGGCCCTTGTTTCCAGGCAACCATTCTGGGCAGATGGAGGCCACTCTCTCCTAAAGATTTCTGGTGGAAGGGATCGCCCAGTGCTCTCGAGGAACTTCCAGACCTGAGGAGGACCTTCCTGTGTTCTTCCCACCTCTGCCCTGCCACAACCGGCCTCTTCGCTCACCACAGAATGGAGAAGCGCTGGACAATTCTTCCCTGTCACACAGACACCTGGGACAGGTGAGGACTGAGAGTCAGACACACCCATCTCATTATTGCCCCTGGGACCCAGATGTGGAAGCTTAACCTTCCTGAAGGCTTTCATTAAATTGCTCCATCAGTTCAACAGATAGTCATACATCTATGACATTCTGGGCATTGTACTAGGCACAGTGGTGCATGTAAAAGAACAATCCAGACAGAGTCTCCATCTTCAAGGGATGATTCAAGTCCAGAAGGCGCTTAATACTATTGACAAAGATCCATAATGAGAGACAGAATATGACAGAATGTGAAAGAATCCAAGAGAAACAGTTGAGGAAGGTGCCACAGGCAGGCGGGACACTAAAGGGACACATTCCAAAGGGAAAGATTGGGGTGGCAGATTCTGACAACATACAAAGAAAAACCTTGCCAATCTAATTACCCAGAAGTGAAGAGAAGAAACACAGGCGCATGCACTCTGCAGTGCCCTGCCCCGCCCCCCACCACCACGGCCACGTACTACATCTCAAGTACCCTCCCAGTAACTGGGAGCAGAGCCCCCACCCCCTGCCACTCCAGGCTGTATGGGGGCTGACTGAGAAATATATGGCCTGTGCCCTAGGGGAGGTAGTCCCAGCAGGCAGATGCCGGAGGACATCTGACTCAGGGTCTTCTGAAATCACGTTCCTCCCTCCCAACGTGAAATCCTTGGCAGGTTTGATACCGTGGGGCCCTGCCTACAAAAGTGCCGAGTAAGCCTTTCCCAGCCGCGCTGGGCCCCCTCGGCCTAGAGAGCACGGGCAGCCCGCCTGGTGGTCCCTTCCTCAGGGCCACCCACGGATGTCAATGGCGAAGAACATCTAGCGCTCACGTGGCACCTTCAAAGTTCACTTTGTGCTTTTGAAAACATCTCTGATCCTCACCACGTCCCTGAGGGGTAGGCACTCTGGAGTTTTCTTGCTGATAGAGGTTCCGTTGTACTATTTCCTACTGTGTCTAGCCTCTATCCACCAGCACATTCCATTCTAATGATTGCTTTGGCTTCGGTATTCCTTCATTGTCCACCTCCACGGGAAGGACACTTGTGAGGCCCAGTGGTTTTTTGCCCTAAGAGGACTTGCTGTCCATTTGGGGGGGTCACACCTGGAGAGTTAAAATAACAACCAAGGAGCATCAGGAGGCAGCATTTAAGTGTGCATCAAATAGTAGGCAGACATTGATGGAAAATGAGCTCAGAGCAGAGAGAGAAGCAGTGGCCTGGACCAAACAGGGAGCCACAGAGTCCCAGAGGAGTTTGCCTGATGTCTGACATTTAGTAGAAATTCAACTTTTTGGGGGAGGAGGGTACAGTTTGATCCTCAATATCTGTGGGAGATATGTTCTATAAACTCGCCATGAACACTGAATTAGCGACTACCGAACCATGGTTCCCAGGGCAAATACAGGGTTACGATCCTTGCAGCTTCTGGTCAAAACAATGGAGTAGCCTCAAATACATTTTGATGAATTTCCTCTTTCCTGGGATGCACCAGATTGTTGATTCATTAACACTGAACTCATAGTCAACAGCACTACAACCCATGCCTGGCTGAAGCTTTTTTAACACGCCTGTTTCCCCACAAGGCACATCATGGCCTTCTTGTGCTCAGGAACGCTAGACAGCACTTCAGCCCTACACTCGGGGGGATTTTAAACAGAGAAATCATCGACAAAAAGCACTAAAATGCACAGAAGTGGCATTAAATAGACTCCAGAAAGGATGCTTGTTTATAGTATGACAGCTGAAACCAGAAGCAGAGCATGGCCTCCTTGGGTCTTGGCTGGGAATGTGCAAGTGGGGTGACTCGATTTTTTTGGCTGTTCCATCTGCATGTGTCAGTGAATAGCAGTGAAAACACCATGAGGGTTGATGGGGGAGTTAAAAATAAATATTAGTGGGTAGGCAAATTGGCAAAGATGGAAGCCGTGAATAATGAGAATTGACTGTACTTTGCTCCAGAAGGGGTGTAAGGAGGAGCACTCGGGCTATGTCTGTGGAATTGAATTGAAACTCAGAGACAGGTGGAGAAAATGAATGTGGAGGCTGACAGGGTCAGGGGGCGAAGCTGGTTACGTGTAACGAAGTGATGGAGGAGGCCTGGCTGGCAAGGAAGGTGTAGGAAGACGGGGGAAGGCTGTGGATATCAGGATAAGGGAGTATGGGCTCCACCCAGCAGATTGCTGAGAACCTAGCAAGTGCACAAACAGAGAAAAGTAGAATTTCAGCACCTTGAAGCGTGGATCTGGAGAGGACACTATGCATAGAGAGTTCCCTACATCCAGGGCAATCCTGCATCCCCAGGATGGTGGTAAGAGGCTGGTGTATAGGGAGCAAGAAGAGGGAATGGCTTTGTGGTATACGATTCCCAAGTCCCAGTATCCATCCATAAGGAACAGAGCCAGGATCCAGGCAGAACAAATGCTCCAAGGCCATTCTCCACCCCACTCACCCGCTCCCCCCCGTGCACCCCAGGGCCATTTACTTGCTTCTTTACTAGCATTCACTGAAGCCCTTGATGTGCCCACACTTGCACATACCTGTAATGTCTTAGTCCTCACAACAGAGGTGGGCATTATTTACAGAGAGGAAACAGGCAAGGTTAGGTGGAGCTCTCAAAGTTCTGTGGGAGCTGACAGTCTGAGGCCTGAGCCTTCAGCCACAAGCACGGACCTGGCAGCTCCTGCTTGCTCACTGCTGAATCCCTGCACTTGGAACAGAGTTGGGCATCTAAGTGACTCCAAAATATAAGCCAAATGACGTTTAGCTCTTGCCTTCCAGGCAACTGGCATTCAATGCAACAAGAACCCCATAGAACTAAGCTCATATCTTCCTTTCTACAACGGCTTCAACCAGGGCCACCTTCAAGGGCATATGAACTATGCAGTCCCACAGCGCCCCGCCATGCTCAGGAAGACCTTGTACTTGGTAATGCTCTGCTGTGGCCATCCTGAAATTCCTCATTATTTTCAAACAAGGAGCCCACATCTTCATCTTGCATTGGGCCTCTCAAGTTCCGCAGCCAGTCCTGCTCCCGACTCCCAGTCTCCTCTCCCACAGAGTGCTTTGCTGTTGGCCAAACCTGAGGACCAGAGACAAGTCTGTGCAAGCAGCCACTGCTTTGCTGAAAACTTTCCATCCCAAATTAACACGTACATTTCTGTTCTGGTTACGGAGCCAACAAATGGGCATAACTTAATCAGACTGTTATTTGCTCAATCTCGCTGTAAACCATGTAAACACCATGTGAACGGCATCCTCCCAGGAGCTTTCGCTGCTGGTAGGGAAATTGACAGCACACGTCGAACGCCTGTGTGACTCGCTCAGGGTTCTGCTCTCGTTTCCGCCCTCAGAGCGTCTAACGCCGAGCGTGCTGCCTTCGGCCCTGAGTGATGCTGTCCCTTAAATTACTTAGGGTAAGGACCTGCTCTAAAAAGCCCCCACAGATCAAAAAGAACGAAGCCAAACCATGAAACTCTGATCACATGTTGCTCTGCCCTTCCGCAGCAGACTTACCCCTAAAATCTCTTTCCATAAAGTGTTTCCAGAAAGATGTTTAAAAAAAAAGATCCTTTTATCCTGCCTAGTTTAATCTGAATATAAAATGAAATCAGCAGAGAATTATCTGTAAGCCTTAGCTTATTAATCAAACAAATGGGTTGAACAATTTATTTACATTTAATTCCATGGAAAACAAAACAGCAGGTGGCTGTTAACCACGAGAACCGTGAGATACAAATATCTAGCACCGTTGAGAAACACGGCGGGGCCCAAAGGAAGAACATGGGTGGGAGAGAGGCTGGAGGGATTGTAGGGAGACCCTGGTTCTTGCCCTAGTTCTGCTACTCATTAGCTTCTAGAATTGGGTTTACATCAATTCACTCTCTGGGCCTTGGTTTCCTCCTTTGAAAAAAAATGCTGACAAAAATGTTTGGTGATAGTGAGATTAAATAAAGCCATAGATCCAAAAAAAAAAAACCCAAAAAAACCAACAACCCCACTTTCTTCTAAAATATAAGTTTTAGAAGTTTTCTTATGAAGTTTTCTTCTAAAATATAAGATGTTCCATGTTGCACGCACTTAATGGGCCTTCAGAAGGTCCAGGTTTGATTCCAGCAGCTGCCACAGAAACTGCCAGGACCCTGGAAGGGTTGCAGGAGCCCAGGCGCCAGGGAGGCAAAATCACAATGCAATGGAAAGAATTTCCACTCCCCACAGCCTGCCAGCCCTCGGCCTCCTAAAGGGATCAGATGCTGGATTTGGAAACAGCCAACCCGATCAAATTCTTCACACTTCTAATTATTCCATGATTTGTACACATTTTGGCGGTTGCTTCAAGGCTGTTTTATTAATTCACAGATTTTCACTATTTTTGCCTCTCTTTTTCTTGCCAATTAGCTGAGCTAGCTGCAACCTGGCATCTGGGGAGAGCTACAGTGGGGACCAGCCCTCCCTCCTCCCCAGCCCCCACCACCGGGGACCTTATCTCAGAGTGAGACTCAGAATCACCACGGGAGACAGATGGATGGGGGTGGCCGGGTGGAAGCTTATTCCCCAGTGACTAAATGTCTGTTTGCTCTGCTTTGAGAGAACACGCCAGATCACCGCTCCCGTATCTAATGCTGACACCGCACATACTCACAGCCCTGTAGCTCGCACTCAGAATCTGACACCTCGGGGGGAAGGCTGCTGTCCCCAGACCTGGTTCACTAACCCAGCGAAGATCCTTCCACGAAGCCTCAGAATATCGGAAGAGAGCATCCAATGTGGCCAGGTCTCTGGTGTGGCCTGTAAACACCATCCAAACTCACGGCCAAGTGAGCCCCCCCCCTCCCAAACTGGCAAGGACTGGGTTCAAGTCCTGGTACTCGGGGGCCTCACCTCACCTCTCTAGAATGGGGAGGGTGACAGGGTCTGTCCTCCTCATCAGGTTACATGACAAAGAGTGATAAGTGCTCTAAGTGCTAAATATAGGCAAGGGACCGTGGCAGACAGACAAATTTGATTCAAGGGACCGTGACAAGCAGACGAATTTGGTGTGAATACACCCCCATAGTATGGTGTTTTGGCTCCATTTTCAAATCAGAAGGATCTCAAGGCCGGGTTTTGACACGGAGTAGAAAACATAGCTGAGGCCTTCCCTTTCCTCGGGCCCAGGCTGACTCTGAAGCTAGCAGTAGGAAGCAGTAGGGAATGTTCTGGAAGGGAGTGTCGGTGGTCCTACTAGGTCATTGCTCACCATTGTATCCCCCTCAGATGATTTTTGTCAGCTTGTTGCTTTCAGAATCTCCCTTCAGAGGGAGGTCAGGGCGGGATCCAGCCAAGGAAACAGAACAGGAATTGAAATGGAGGCCATTTGGCCAAGGCCAAGGCAGAAAACACTTAAGTGCTGAGCTGGGATAGTAATGTTCTGCCTCCCTCCCTTAGTTACAGGGCTAATGAAAACACCCATTTGTCTGACAGATTGATGGGAGCCTGGGAATAGCCAGGAGGCTGGTTTCCCTGTGCACGGAGTGCAGAGAAGCTCCTTCAAAGCATAAATTACACCTACATGATGAACGACATCACGCGCCGAGTAACATTAGCAAAGAGCCGCTGGGGCGCAGGGTCAGGGAAGACAGGAAAGGACAGGACATCGCTGAGACCTAGTGTGTGAGCAGCACCATGGACCGAGGCTGGGGTTCAGTCTGTGAATTTGGAATGAAGCACATTTTCTGGAGCCTCTTGGGACCTCCAGTGAGACCGACAGACCTTGTCCTGCCTGATGTTTAAACTGATGGAGGAGGGCAAAGACAGGGAAAGTGAGAGGAGGAGACAAGGGAGGGGAAAGAGGACAAGGAAAAGGAAAACAGGTTCCGGTGGTGAGACAGTGTGGGGATGAGCAGGCCAAAAGTAATGGCCTTGATGGCCACTTGGAACGAAGACCATTAACCCATCAGCCATTCCAGAATCCTGCCAGCTTCTGGTGAGGCACCTGGTAGAGGGCATTGGGACACAGGCTCTGTAGTCTCTCTTGTGACTTAACATGCAAGAACAGTGGGCACCATGAGGCCCAATCTATCCGCCAACACTGGTTCAAGTCCATCTGTCACAAGAAGACTTTTCTGACTACTTGGTCTACTCACTAACCTCCTATGCAGAGGAGGATTTACCAGCCGTGATGGTTAATTTTGTATCAACTTGGCTTAGGCATGATCCCTAGATATTTGGTCAAACATGATTCTGGATATTTCAGTGAGGGTGTTTTGGGGTGAGATTTTAACTCAGTAAACTTTAAGCACGGCAGATTGCCCTCCATAATGTGGGTGGGCCTTATGCGATCAGTTGAAGACTTCAATAGAACAGGCTGACCTCTGAGCAAGAGAACATTCTGCCAGGAGATAGCCTGTGGACTTTGACTACAACACTGGCTCTTCCCAGGGTTCGAGCCTACCAGACCCTCCCTGCAGATTTTGAAGTTGCCAGCTTCTATAATTCTGTGAGTCAATTCTTTAAAACAAATTATATATGTGTGTGTATTATACACACACACACACACACACACACACACACACACATTATATTTATTTTGTTTCTCTTGAGAACACTGACTAATACACCAGGACACTAATGAAGCTTAAGCTGAGAGCTCCTCACTTGCAAGAGCTTCTTCCAGAATCCTTGGAGGGGCCCTAGCAGTTCTGTATTTCTTCTTTTTAAGAGAGCTTCCAATATGCTATAAACTTCAGCCCTCAGCAGTCCTGGATGCGGCTCCGTGCCCACCCCGGTGTCCCTGCCTTATACTTGTCTTGCCCTCAACAGCCCACCGCCCTGCTCTAATTCAAGGGGGAGCTCTACGAAGGAGGAGACTCCCCTTCTACTCCTTGGCCTCTCCTGCCGTCTCTATCGCACATGTGTTCGCAGAATGTTGGCTCTGGACTCCTGAGGGTCTCGGGGGAAGGAGGCTAGATAGGGGCTCTCCAAGAACAATGCTGGGGGCCCAGGAGAGGTGGAAATTTGGAGGCAAGGGTGAAGCAAAGAAGGAGGAAAAAACTAGCCACAGTTCATGCCCAGCATCTTTGCTCTCCCCTAGCATCTGGGATTCTGGTCACCTGAGGCTCGGTGTTCTGAGGTCCCGGAGGCCAGCCACCGCTGATGCAGACCATGCTCCCTCGCCAGCGTCTTCCCCTGCCCCAACTCAGCCCAGGGAAGCACAAAGCGGGCTGAGTTTTCAGAACAGCCTACTTCAGCTTCTCATGCGGGTGCACCGGAGCAAGTGCAAATCAACTAGAATGTGAACCTCAGTTCCAGATATTTCCCATCGTCCAGGTACCCCAGAGAGTGGATTGGAATAGAATCCAGTGCCACAGACCAAGGGAGACGCATTCTGAATACATCAAGTTCTCTGAAGACCCTCAGGCAGCCAAAACTTCCCAGGAGGGTGCCCCCGGCAAGGCCTCCAGGAAGGACACCTGCATATCTTGGAAGAGATTTGTCTTAAAAGAGTATCACCACCAATGCCATTACCGCCACCCCCTCCACCACCACTGCCACCTCCACCAAACTTCTAGCTCAGAGCTTATTTTGAAAAAGCAACTAAACCAAGATATAAAAAGTTAGATTTAGACAAAAGTCAAAGATGGTACTTATTCTTTACTTCATAAAAGGTAATATTTAAAAAGAAGAGCAATTGCTGCTTTTTTTTTTAAAGTACAAATCTACTGTATCAAAATCGGATAATAAAGATAAGAAAAACAAACCAGAAAGAATAGCCCTAACTTCCCAAATAATCCTCGCTAACACTTTGGTAACACCCTTCCAGCTTTTGCTGAATGTGTATAAAAACACCTCATGGGAAGAGAAACAGGACCGTGTAGTACATACTGTTTTACAAGCAATATTCTATAAAAAAGCCTGTGAATGAGAAGACTGCCACACCATTTACTAGCTCCATGACATAATGTTACAATTTACTTACATGTTGACTTCCTTTAAAGAGTGTATTCTTCTAGAACCTTCAATAAAATATTTGCAAATTTAAAAAAAATGTACCAATCTTTAGGATTGTCATTAAGACATGGTGACTTGGCTGGTGCTCTTATATTCTGTTTTCACTTGTACGATAGGCCTGTAAAAGCCCGTATACACATTATAATCATTCATTCTTCCACCACATGCTGGCTACACACCTAACAGAGATAAATGATGTGACCGCCATCTCTCAGGGCAGAGGATCATCTCAGCTAGAAGCCCTCTCTGAAAAGATGTCATTTGGGCTTGGACCTGAAAGATAAGAAGGAGCCATCTGTGTAAACTGCTGGAGGAAGAGCGATCCAGGCAGAGCAAACAGCGAGTGCAAAGGTCCTGGGGCAGGAAAGAGCTCGGTATATTCGAGAAAGAGACTAGTGAGGCTGAAGCAAGAAGAGCAGTGAGGAAGGAGGTTGAACAGGCCCATCACGCAGAGGCTGACATGGAGCAGGGAGGAGTTTGAACTTGATTCCAGTGCACTGGGGAGCCATGAAGGGTTCCCAGTAGGGGAGTGATGTGATCCAATCAGCATGTCTACAAGTTCCCTCTGGCAGACCCATGACATGTGAAGAATGTATTGGGGCGGGGGTGGGGGGAGCAAGAGTGAAAACAGGGAGATCAGCGGGAAGGCTTCCACAGTGATCCAGGCGGGCAAGATGGTGGCTTGAACTTAGATGTCGGGGTCAAGGCGGAGGGGTGGAGAGAGATGCGAAATGCCTTCCGGAAGTGGAACTAATAAGATTTGCTGACAGATCAGCTGTAAGGAACGAGGACAGGAAAAATTAAAGGACGATTCCGCTTCTTTAGCTTAACTGACTCGGTATTTACGGTCCCGCGTACACAGGCGGGAAAGTCCAGGGCACGGGCAGATTTAGGAGGAGTCTAAGTGAGTTTGTTAAAACTCTACCCTGCAGCACAATGTCCATAATCCTTCTGAGGTCTATCCCCCCTCGTCCCGTCCCCCTCCCCCCCACTCCAAGGACATTCGTACTTTAGTCACTGAGAGCTGCTCATCCAGGGATTAGCCACTTCCTGACCTGAGACTTCTGGGAACTGACCTCACTCCATGGAGATTTTCCCCATCTCTGACCAAATAAATAGAATAAATGCCCCTTTATAACTCCTACAGCTCTCTCAAAGGCTGGGAAATGGTGCCCACAGAGCTATTTCAGCTCTCGGGAAGGAGACATACTATAAATTATTTTGTTTCCTTAGCTGTCTCCCAAATGAACTAAGAGTTGTGTACACTGGAGATATTTATCTTACTCCAAAGGTTTTGTCTCTGACAGAAATCTCCAGGGAACAGTGTCTGAAATGACAGCATTTATCTGACCGTACAGGTCGCTGATTCCTCCCCAGTGATCGTTAATTGGCTTGGGGATGACGCTGACCTTCACGCTCCTTATGAATGACGCACCTATTGGAAAGCCCAAACCCACCTACGTGACGATTTGTGGTGGTGGCTAGCTAAACCATTCACAAAACGGTCTTTCTTGGTCTGGAAAATTATTGTTCTTTAAACAAATTCTGCCATTCCAAACCTACCCTGCCTATGTCGCAGCCACAAGTCAGGAGCCCAGAGCCATCCGAGAGTGAGCTGTTCTCAGTAACACGTCAGCCTTTTCTGCACTGTCCAAGTCCCCCTTCAGGAATGAAGGACTTACTGCCATGGACCCAGGGGCGCCACCCTCACTAAGAACTGCCTTGGTGGAATAGAGGTGATACCCAAGGACGAAGTGACCTGAGGGCACAAAGGCAAGTTGGGGCAACTCTGAAGGACCATTTCAGCTGCCCAAGTCCGCCAGAGGGTCAGCCAAGGCTATTGCTGGGACAGCCTCACAGCCCAAATGTATCCTCAGTCCCGCTGCCCTCTTTCTCCTTTCCCGAGAGGTCTCTCTAACGAATGCTCTTCACACTGACCTTGTCACAGAGCCTGCTTCCCAGGGAGCCCCACTGGCCACTGCCTCTGCTGTGTGATGCGTGGGGCAGGCCCCCAGGGCAGATGGGGTTGGATCCTGCAGTTGGACCCTGGGCCCCTCCCACGGGCTACGGTGTAGGTAGGGAGAGACCTGCTTGGAGCACCCGAGCTACCCCATCTTGCATAACTCCAGTCCTTCTGGCAAAGCTTGCTTTCAGGGCCTGTCTTCTCTAGAAGACAAGTCCCTCACACCCCAGGCAACACCCAGGACTCATGGCCTCTCCATCCTCCTACTCTTTGGCTCACTTTTGATCCTTCTTCTTCATTTGTGGCCTCCCCTTATAGGAAAGTCCGCTGAGATCACAGTGAACTAGAAGGACTGTTAATTAGTATTATGCATGAGGCTTGTCTCCCCAAATAGGCTGTAAAGACCAGCAGCAGAGACTGAAGTATCTCTCATGCCTAGCCCAGCGCAGAGCATAAGATCTTAAATGTCAGTTGCCATCACTAACGGTGATGAGTAGCACACAAAACACTGCACATGTGCACACTAAGTGCCAAATGAATGGTGCCAAGTATCACGAAAACTTGGAAAAGGAAGAGATTGAAGAAACTCCAGGGAAATCATAAGCAAAACTTTTATAATAACTAACTCACCAGAGACGATGGAGATTTCATTTCTGGGGAAAATTTTGTTTTTGATAGCACCTCTATGCTGCCTTATTAACAGCTCAATTTTCCAGCTCATCATTCCCTTTTCCTGCTGTCTGTGGTCCTCTCTGTGCTAATTAACAGCTCTGGAGAGAAAGGAGCGTCAAATCTCAACTCTTGGTGGAGAGTCAGCCAAAATCGATGGCTTCACGGCCGATCTGGGCTCTCGGTGACTTCTCGTTTCACCGAGTTACTCCCTTGCCCCCAAGCCTACACCAGCTGCCTCTGCCATTAGGATACAGTCCATTTTCCTCCCCTGCAGTAAAGGTTTCCAGCTCACATAGATGTTTCCCTACTCTCACTCCCCACAGCACCATCTCTTTTCGACACACGTTTTAGAACTTAAGGACATGTTATTTTTGTCCTTCAGACGTGTCCTGTTTACATCCCTTTCTTCGTGGGGGTGAGGACCCAAAAGACAGACATCTTCTGTTTTTTTGTTCCCATGTCTGGAAGGCAGTGTGATGAGGAAGAACATACACTTCAAAGTTAGAGGATTTGAATCTCAGCTTTACTGCTTATGAACCAGGGAGCTCGGTTCGAGCTCCTTAGCCTTTCCAAGGCTCAGTTTTCTCATCGAGAAAGTGAGGATAATTGGACCTTCTTCATAAGGCTGATGTGATTCAATAGGTGAATGTGTATAAAACACCGAGTATAAGGCCCAGTGATGTAACCATTATTATGAAATACTTGATGAAATGCTACTAAGTACTATTTTTCCTCTTTCATAGTTTTTGAGGGCCCTTTTTCCTAGCAAATCAAATGATAAAAGAAATGGCTCCAAAGAAATAAAACTAAGGTCAAGTAATTATCAGGCTTATAGTTATCCAAACAGGTGGGTAACCTCTCCAAAGACAGAAGAGAAGGTAAACAGACAGCTTGGTGGGGGCTGGGCATTGGAAAAATAGTTTCCTTTCTGTGTATTACTATAATATTCTTTGTGCTGTGATTTTTAAATAAGCATATTCAATGATCTGCATATTTAACTGCATAGCCTCACTTCCTTCCCTCGGTGATTGTAGGCAGACAGGAAAGATCAATTACCCAGCGTGATCCAGTAAACGCAGGAATGTCAGACCCTGGGCCACAGGGAAGTGCAAGTTCAACAGGCAGGTTTCACCTCAGACTGAAGAGAGAAGACCTACAACTCTGCATTTTATTAACCAGTTCTTCAAGTAATGATATGCTCCCAAAAGTATGAGAAATTCTAGAAAGAACCCCAGATTTGGAACCAGAAGGTGCAAGTGTTAGTCTTAGCTCCGCGGCTATCTTTTAGCAAGTCACGTGTCCCCCAGGTCCCATTTGGCTTTTCTACTATAATACTTGCAACTGGATGATGGTTAAGGCCCCTTCTGAAAGGAGAAGGGGTCATCGCATTCCCCACTGGGAACCCCTGCCAAAGGGAAAAAGTTGGCCAGAGAGCCTGGATTCCTGAGGATAACTAAATAATCTTTGAGACAAATAAATATTCAGCAAGTGATCAGGCTCAGCAAAAGTGAAGGGCATGACTCCGGTTGCCAACCTAAATAAAGACGCTGCCCAGCCTGCATGTCCTTGGGAGAGTCAACACCCCGGTTCTGTTTGGGGGTGGTGACTCTGCAGCACAGTCTGGGGTCCGCTCACTCCAAGCTCCCCGTGGATGGCCCGGCCCGAGGTTGTGCCTCCTCTGTCACCAACAATGCAGGCAGAAAGGAGTGCAGAGGGGTCAGGGAGAGACACATCAATCTGGCTTACAGTTCTCAGCTTTGCTAAAAGGATGAAGTAGTTAAAAGTAATGCCTAAAGAAGGTTTCCTTGAGTCTGAGTATGTCATTGCCTGGGGGAAGGAAGGATTACTGAACACACCGAGAAGATGGGACATTCCTCAGTGACAACTGAGATCTGCTTGTCTTATTGGATGAGACAGGGATTTGAGGTCCATTTTCATATAAACTCCTGAATTTTGATGAGGCGGTTCATGTGCTGGGTAAATATCAGAGTGACTCATGGAAAAACAAATCACGGCTGGTCATTTCATTCTTCTGATGAAGGGGTGGCAGACATCGTAACTGCAGCCTGATTAGTATATGATACAGGATCTCACACACCTCTGGCTAGGACTCTCTGGCTGGATCCTGTTCTTCCAGGTTCTCAGAAATTGGAGTCTTCACATTAGATCCTTCGCATAATTCTTTCTTTTGCAGAGAGATGGCCAGGCAGGTCAGAGGCCCTGTGGTACATGGAGGATGATGAGAGAACTGAGAATGTTAAGACTGGAGTTGGAGGTGAGCTTGCCTCAAATATTTGAAAGGTTGCTGTGGGAGAGGGATCAAATTGACACGGGGTTGATCTGAAGGGTAAAAAGGGGAGATATGTATATATATATATATATATATATATATATATATATATATATATATATATATATAAATTATGCCTTTATATATATATATATATAAATTATGTCAGAAAAGCTAGCTTCAGGGCACAAGAGGAAACTTATCATGTATGTTGGCACCCTCCTCCAAAGGAAGGGCCAACTCCTGACAAAGCAGGGAGCTCCCTGTGTTGAGGAAGGAATAGCAACAACGGGTCAAGGATGACATGAGGAAGTCTGGCCCTGGATGAAGTCTGAGCATCACTTCAGTGTGAAGATGTGAGGATTCTACAAACAAGAGCAGTTACTGAGCTGGCGAACAAGACGAGTGAGGGGTGGTTAAAAAAAAGTCTATGGCTACCCGGTGGAGTAAAGATAACAGGACTGTTCTAGAGAGGATCTTAAATCATAAGATGAGTGAGTGGATCAGAAGTCCTGTCCCATTTCTTCCATTTGATTCTTGGGCTAACTACACACTGGCCCAGAAGGACACCGCAGTCATGATCCCCAAGCCTTCTCAGCGCCAGGACCATACGGTTCGGCAAGACAACTTCACTGGCTCTGCACTGGGCTTTGTAATAATAAGACCCCCTTACTCGGAACCACTAAGAGAAACTGCCTGGAGTTTGTCAAGGGTTTAACAAACTGGAATAAGTAGGAGTCTAAAATCAAAGGTGGTTTAATCCCTGGAAAGTCAAGATTGACAAAAAGTAATATCATGGGGTTTTCCATGGGCTTATCCCTCTCCTTAACTGTTTAAAGGGCTTTCAACTCTGTATTTTATTTCCTGCCATGTACAGCATCAAAAATGGAATCATGTGCTCCTTGATTTAAAAGAACTGAAGCTGTTTTCTCTGTGAGAAATGAGTTCTTTCGATGTTGCCTCTGAAATTACAGGAACTACATATTAGTTATGTTTAAATTGCTTTACCCAGAACGAGCTAACTCTAACATGCGTCGTCTTGAGAGAACCTGCAAAAATCCAGGAGCGAAGAGAAAAACCCACTGATACGCATTCACTTGACGAAAGAGCCCTTCAGCTGGCACGATGCACAGAAGCACAGAAGCACGGAGCCTCGGGGCTGAAGCCTGGGAGTTGAGGCTGATGCTGGGGACAATGACAGCAATCATCCCCACTAGTTAAACTTGCCTTTTACACTAGACTTGCCGATACAAGCTCTCCCAACTGTACTATCTCAGCCTAAAGACAACCCCAAGAGGTAAATAATAATAGCAATATTTTAAAAGAGGAAACAATATTCTAGAGATTAGGCTCCAGAAGGCTCAGTACCTTAGCCCAAGTCATCACAGAGGGTAAGCAACAGAGCTGAGGTTCAAAGCCAGGCAATCTGACTCCATGCACTGCCACCTCCATGCAGCACCACAGTGTCCAAGCATTTTCAGACTTTCTATTTAGCTGTAACGGTCCTCTTCCTCCCCCACACCCCACAACCAATAAAAATAGAGATAGTGTGACTAGTACATAGGCAAGAAGAGTTCAGAGCCAACGCTTACCCCCTGAAATGACGGTAAGGAACCCTAAGGAGCCTTGGACCCACTTCGTAAACCAGCAGTCTAGTAGCCCAAAGCCCTCATTTTACTAAAAGTGAACTGAGGCCAAGAGAATAATGTCACTGACTCAAGCTCGCTTTACTAGGCTGTGGCTGGTTGTGGATCTGAACCCAGGTCAGTTCCCCAACCACCTCTGCCAGGTGTCTTGAGAGAGTTAGGAACCTCAGCTAAATATTTCATGTAGCATCTGGCCTGCAATGTGCTTAAAACCATCCAAAGCTTTTTCCTACATGTCTGTCGTTCTGATGAATTACAACTACATGTGGGCAACCTCGTATCCTTGAATCTATATCCATGAATCTAAGCTGTCATCCCTCCTTCCAAACTCGTGTAAAAAATATATACCTGTGGCCGAGATCACTGGTTCTCACCCAAGTTAGGTTCTCCCTTTCTCGCATAGGAACGTTATTTTTAGTTGGGCGCGAAGACACCCAGGGGAAGAGCACATTTCTCAGCCGTCCGCAGACAGTGGGATGTGTGCGACCTCGAGGTCAGACCCCTCAGAAGAGGGGCCTTCCCTGCCTTGCAACCTTTCCCCTTCCTTCTGGCTGATGTGCAAATATGGGGGGCACCATCCCGAACCATTCAGATGAGAGCAACATCTTAGGGCAGGGGAGCAACACGGCAGAGGGAGCCGGGGCCACTGGCTGAGGAGCTGGCATGACTTCATGGACTACTTAGGCTTGCAAGGTCACGTGAGAAGGAAATGAACTTCTATACTGTTTAAGCCATTAACATTTGGGGCAACAACCACCACTTAGACTCAGGCAAGAAGGACATATGCATGGAGCCCCACTTCAGAAAGCCCTGGATTGTCACACACACAATTATTAAAGGATATTTGGGTCCTCTGGTCACTCAGGACCTGGGGCTGGGCACCAACGCAGTGCCACAGTACCTCGAACAGTACCTAGCATCACTTAAGCCCCAGGGAAACCTTTCTCAGCTCTTGCCTTAGTCCTCAAAGCAGAAGGTCACTGTGTCCAAATGCTGTGGAAGATAGGGGACTTTGCCATTGGCAGGATCAGAGACAGACACAGCTTCAGGGAGAAGGTGAGCAGTGCCAGCGCTTGCGTATTAACTCATCAAATCCTCCTTCTCAGATAGCATCAGCGTGACAGATTTCTGTATAATGAAGAAGCGTTATCTCCCAGAAGGGCAGAATACCCTTTTATTATTATTATTGTTATTGTTATTGTTATTATTATTATATTATTATTTTCCTTCTCTTCATTTTCCAACTCTCGGCTGCAGCAGTACCACTGGATTAGTGTGGTATTTACAAGAGCTGCATATGGAAGTGGAGAAATACTTTGCAATATTAAACAATTCATAGAAGGCTTATTTATACACATTTATGCAGGTCTAGAAGTAATATATGTGAATTGTGATCCCGATTCTTTACACTGGCAATTAGATGGACTTTAAAAGCTACAACTACAAAAAGTTTTATTTTTATAACAATGTTTAATAAGACTTTGAATTAAATGTTCAAGAAATTGAATAACATTTGAGCCTTATTTAAATTATTTAAATTTAAAATGTGATAGTCTATAGTTTACCTGGTCACATAGTGTATACATATGTAAAAAATTCACCAAGCTGTACATTTAAGATTCATGAGCTTTACTTTAGGTAACATGCTTCAATCTTTAAGAATCTAAATTAAAAAGAGAGGATGAGCCTGGCCAGGTGGCTCAGTTGGTTGGAGCATTGTCCTGTGCACCAAAAAGGCTGCAGGATTCCTGGTCAGGGCACATACCTAGGTTGTGGGTTCAATTCCCGTTGGGGGCACACAGAGGAGGCAACCAATTGATGTTTCCCACACCAACACTTCTCTCTCTCTCTCCATAAGCATACGAGTACTTGGGTGAAGATTTTAAAAAGAGAGGTTGAGGGGGCTACGCAGAGGCTCTGTCTGTGTAAAGAGCCCAGCCCCGTTCCAGCATAAGGAGTCAGTATTCTCATCAGGGGAAAGTGAGGTCAACCCTGTGATCATCTCAAAGGGTCCAGCATCAGAGTCCTCCCCCCGGCTTGTCGCTGAGGAATGCTAGCATTTCCTCTGGCCACTTTCCCCTTCTCTGCAGACCTTGAAGTTTAAGTGCTGCTTTACTAAAAGGTGTCCTGAAGTCTTCTTGGAGGGCAGGGAACAGAATCCCAGCTGTCAGAGAGATGTGCAGCTGTCTCTAGGGTAACATCGGCAAGGTTACACCCTGGTCCAGGCCTACATAAGGAGCTCAGTGGCAGCTGCCAGCAAAAGGTCAGCTCTGTTCACTCGCCTGGTGGAGGTGTGTGCGGATGCACTGAGGGCTGCTCCCAGGGGAGATTCTCTGTTGCAAACTTTCTGCAGTCACGGACGAGGAGCTCTGCTGGGTGTTCTCTCATCTCCACATTCATTTTTAAGATGTAGGAAGTTGCACATTACTAGGCTCACCTATGGGAAGACAATGCTGAGGAAGAGCACAACATCGGAGATGCCAGGTGCCAGAGCTGGCAGAATACACAGCTTCTCGCAAGCACACAAGCTGTTGGAGAAACTGGGTCTCCTGGTCAGTGCACGGGAGGCTGGTAAGAAACCACTCGTCTGGAAAGCCTCCTACTCCACGTAGTGTGGATTTCTCTCCCATCCCTGAACTCAAACTGGGAAGCATTGGTAAAAAGGGAAACAAAATTGCTTATGTAATTCTTATTTACTTACTTGCTTATTTATTTAATTCTCACCTGAGGACATGTTTATTGATTTTAGAGAGAGGAGGGTAAGGAGAGAGAGAAAGAAATATCGATGTGAGAAAGGATCATTGATCGATTGCCTTCTCATAAGCAACCAGACTGGGGACCAAACCTACAACCTTGGTACATGCCTTGACCGGAATCAAACCTGCGACCTTTCAGTTTACAGGACAATGCTCCAACCAACTGTGTCACACTGGCCAGGGCTGTAAGTCTCATTTTTGATTAGGGAGAGGCATCATTCTGATGAAAGAGAAAGTTTCCATGACACTAAATGAAGAAATTTAATTAAGTGGGACTATGGAATGATGCAATGGATAGTATCTGCAGGGGTAGTTCTTCAGAAGTCGCAAGAACACATTATGTGGCTTCTTATTAGTGGGTCAAATGGAGTCAGGCCATTGCAACACAGGAACAGTCGATTATCTGTGAAGCCATCAAAGATGACAGGCATAGCTTGTTCAGTGCTTTGCCAGGCCAGGAGGGGGAGTAACGCAATTTCTCAAGACAGTTCCAGAAGGTCAATGATTCCCTCCCTCCAGAGGATGTGACTGAGAATGGGAAGATGACAACATGCCTAGGAGACAACTAATGGTAATACGCAAAACCACGACGGAGAGTGACTTCTGAGATCCGCCTCCCTCCCAACTGGCCATCTTCCTGCGTGTGTCCGAACTGCCAACCCAATCCATCCCTCTGGCTGTTCCCATCAACCTCCTCCCTGGCTCAGACCAGCCCTTTTCTGGAAGCAACACTCTTTGTTCTTGCCCTGCCGACAGGGCCACTGGGGGTCATGTCAGAACAGCACCCGCGGCCAGGAGCAGCAATCAAAGGGGAGAAGGGATAAAAGAAAAACGCAACCCAAAGACCTAAGCCCAAGACGGTACACGGAGCTTTAGAACTCAGGATTCAGAATCAGAAGACGTGGGCTCCAGCGCCAGTTCCAGCCCTTGACCCTCCGTGAGATCGTGCGCAAGCCACCGCACCTCTCTAAACTTCCTCCCCTGTTTCTGGAAAAATGGCTGTAATAACAGTGGCCCGGCCCCGTGGCTGTGGGAAGGAGTTATTGCAACGACGTCGGTAAAGCCCTCCGCAGAGTGCTTGGCACAGAGTAAGTGTTGAGCAAATGTTTACTCTGGTGATGAGGGCGAAGAGAACGCGGAGAGGGAAGCTTTATCTGCATCGATGGCGCAGTCTCATTCAGCAGAGAGAGGTTCTGCTGCAGGAGGAAACGGCGTCAGAATCTCAGTGGCTTAACGCTGCCAAGTTTATCTCTTATTCATGCCTGTGCTCACTTGGGGTCCCGCGCTGGCAGAGGCTTCCCTTCCACATGCGCCTCCATGGTCACCACACACCACAATCGAAGCTTCTTTCTAAAAGTGTCACTTGTGCTCACAACACATTGGCCCGGGGCTCAGCAAACCATCACCAGCAGGCCAGCCGCCCGTTTTTCTGAATGAAGTGTCACTGGCACTCGGCTGCACTTTCTCCTCTCTGGGTCTCAACTTCAGCTCCTTGTGTAGTGAGCTGTGTGGTTTGGAATAAGTCACTTAACCTCTCTGAGCCTTGATCTTCTCATGATATAAAGTATCTACCCGGTAGGGTTGACGGCATCTGAGCTGAAGTGTTGATGTGTGCACAGTACCTGGCACACAGTAAGAGCTTAATAAATGGCAATGGCATGGCAGTAACACCAGACTGTAATTACCACCCTCCTCCCCCCCTTAATGGGGAAGCACGCACAGGAATTCAAGGCCCTGGCTCTTGTCAGATCATTTGTCACAGACCTTCGAATCCATTACCCATTTCCCAGCTATGTGTCTCCGCGAAAGACACAAATCGAAACCCAGGCTGGGTCACACCTGAGTCGTGGGTGGGGCAAAGCCCCCGCTCCAGGCCCCTCTCCCCTCAGGTCCGGCTGCTACCGAAAAGCCAAGGCAAGCCTGAACACAGACCCGGGTGGCAGTCTTTGCCACCCAAAGCGAGATAGTCCACAGGCCTTTCCCTGGTACCCCTAAAACACATCTGCTCCCCACTTAGCAAACATAACAGTGGCTGAGGCCCTCTAGGGCAAGGCAAGAAGCGGAAGTTAAAAACAGAATTCGAAGAGGGCTGCTTTCTAGACCGGCATCAGTCCCTTGCCCGGCTCCATTGTCCTCCGGGCTCTGCCGGTGCTCACGTGTGTCTGCAACCCTCCTTCAGCTCCAGCAGGGGTCAGGCGTGGGAGCTGTTTCCAACAGTGCGAGAGAGCCTGCCTCTCACGGACGGGGGTTATTTTACAAACATTAACTTCTGTAACCCTGTGAAGTGATGCCTCATTTATCCAGTACGATCTGGGTGCTGGGCATGTAAGATAAATTGCCCTCACAGATGACAGAAGGATGCTTTATCGCTCTCAGCACGGCGACTTTTACATTCGCCACATTGTGGGAAGTTCTAAAGCTTATCACATACTGTCCTGCCTCATTAACCAAAGCATGCTGAAAACCATTTAATCATCTCTCAGTAACTCAGGGCCATTATTAGAAGCATCAGCCATTACACCAGGCTTTTAAAACAATGTCACTATTCAAGAACTACTGAGGTATGGGACTATTTTTGTCTTTTTTTTTTCCCTTACCTAAATGGCCCAAGAAGTTAGAAGTTCTCTTGCCTGATTTTTACACTGATGACTTCCGTCACTATCAGCAGCCACTCCCTGCTGCTCTGAGTATGCCGGCCACAGATTCTTTCTAATTTGGTGTTTCTAATCTTCTGTGAAGTAAGAAAGCAAATCGAACTTATTAGAACTCCATGTAAACCAAGAGCAAGGAACCCTTACAGAAGGACTGAGGAGGCTCTTTTATGAGTAAAAAACTGAGTAAAGCACCCGTGTGATGAACCTGCCTGTTAGGACAAAGCTTTAATAATGAGAGAGCCCTGGCTGATGTGGCTCAGTGGACTGAGCGCTGGCTGGCGAACTAAAGGGTCACTGGTTCAATTCCCAGTCAGGGCATATGCCTGGGTTGCAGGCCAGGTCCCCAGTAGAGGGCATGAGAAAGGCAACCACACATTGATGTACCTCTCCCTTTCTTTCTTCCTCCCTTTTCTTCTCTCTAAATAAATAGAATCTTTTTAAAAATTAAGAAATAATGAGAGAGAAAGAGAAACGATGAATACTTAGTGCTCCCATGGTGCTGGGCAGTGTTCGAGGGCCTCTGCACGTACGAATGAGTGTCCTCCACGATAGGCCCATGGAAGGGACATGATCACCAGACCCACTCTGCAGGTCAGTCCCTGAGGCGCAGAGAAGGGAAGGCTAACCACAAGGGGCTGGCGCGGAAGGCTGGGTTCTGGAGGAGCAACAGCATGGAACTTGCTGGTACAGTCATGGGTCACAGCTCCTGCAAGAACCCTGGGACTGGAGGCAGCAGGGGGTGCAGGAGGATGAGGAGGCAGGGCACTGGCATGTGTTTGCCTAGCACCAAGGTCCCCTCTTTGCCGTGGCTGCAGGAGGAGGGCAGATGTGGGGGTCCCTTAACTGAAGGCCTTAGTTGCTAAGAAGCCCCCAGTGCAGCCACCTTTAGTCCATGGAACAGAGGGGAACAGAGGGGAGATGGGAAATAAAATCCCATTGAGCTGGCAGACCTCTGGGATGGCTGACAACTCCCTGCCTTGGTGGGCATCACTGTGAGAACAGGGAAGCCAGAGTGAAGACCGATCCCGCTGATGCTGCCTGCGGATGGTGGGGAAGGGGGTTTGGGGGTGGCTCTTGATCCCTCTGATTTATGGCCAAATTGACCATGTGGTTGTTCTGGGAACTATCAGCAGCCTCTGGTTTAGCTGAGGACTGACAGCCCCTCCCTGTGACCTCCCTGCCCACAGGTGTGTGACAGGATTTAAGCAATTCTTACATGAACTGCAGCCAACTGCCGAACGTTTATTAGCAAGCCTGCAAACACAGTCACAGGAGCAGTTCCTGTGTCTCAGGAAAGTCCCCGTCCTGGCCCTTCGACACCTCAGCCAGCACCTACTCCTGCTTCCAACACAGGCAGCAAGGGGTCCCAGGACCCCCAGGGCACCCAGCTGCCAGGGCTTGCAGATTCTTCTACCTGCTTCAAGCAGGAGGCGTCACCTGGACAATTGTTCTAACTGATCACTGACTGCCACTCGTTACACAAGGGAAAGTCATTTCTCACATACCCTATGCTAAGTAAGCCCCAGGTGCAGCCTTCAAGGACACCCACAAGGCTGCGTAACTGTCTCGGGAATGTTGGTTCCTGACGAGGCTGTATCAAATGCTAAGCACTTACCCTGGGGCATAAGGTGAAGTTAGGTTGTGTCTACCCTCCCGCTCAAACTTATATGGAAATATTTTTTAAGATTTTATTTATTTATCTTTAGAGAGAGGGGAAGGGAAGGAGAAAGAGAGGGAGAGAAACATCAGTGTGAGGGAGAAACACCTATTGGTTGCCTCTAGCACCCAACCAGGGACGGAACCCGCAAACCAGGGCATGTGCCCTGCCTGCGAATCGAACCTGTGGCCTTTTGTTTTGCAGAATGACCCCCAACCAAGTGAGCCACACTGGTCAGGACTATACAGAAATATCTTACAGCACACGATCACACAGACACTGCTGGGCACTAGGCTCAGGGGCAGGGCGGGTCGTTCTGGTACAAAAACAAGGGAGTGGAGTTCCGGGTGAGGAACCCCCAACATGGGGACTTGGAGGTGGCAAAGTGCAAACGTGGGTTCAGGGAGTTTTAAGTTCTCCTAGACGGGTTTCAGGCTACTGAGTAGACCTTGGGGCAAGGAGCGCAGAGGCGTAGGGAGAGCAGAGGTGGGGGGAGTTAGGATCAAATCAGTTAAACAGTTGTCTTTTGTCTTCGTACAGGGTTGTCAGGACCTGCATAGCGTGCTAAAAGGCACGGTGACTGGGGAGATCCGCAGCATTTTTCAAAGGACGCAGTCTATGGAATCCTTTTTCTGCAGAGCACCTTAAGGGACTCTATTATGAGAAAGATAATTGAAGAAACACAGTATTAAAAAATATAGGGGATAAAGCTAGATCACACCAGCTAAGAAATATTGCACTGTTGGCTGGAGAGAAAAAAAAAATTTTCTTACTAGGCTAAGGTTTAAGATTCTAAATTATTGGGTCTCTTCCTCAGGATGGTGGGAAAACTAACTGAAGTGTCCCTGGAAATGAAGAGAATGTTCTCCCACAAACCCTTCACACCGAGTGCCTGTGGGGGCAGCAGGGAGATGAGGAGGGTGTAGAAGTGATGGGAAAAGGCGAGAAACCATATTCCCGGGCTTGAATTCCCACAGGTGTCGGCATGCAGTCTTGCTAAGAAACAAAATCATCGTACGCTAATGTCGTAACGCAGTAAACAGGATCTCCAAGAAACAGGGGGGAGCTCAAGGGTGGACGCTGGCAGTGAAGGGGTTCGTCCTGTCCTGAAGACTCAGAGGCAGTCTGGGGCAGAGGCTACGCCTGCATCCGGAAGCCAGCTCGGGGCACACCCACCCGTATCACACGAAGACACCCCGAAGGAAGGGGAAGAGGCCCTGCCAGGTGGTCCCGCTGGTTGGAGGGACGTCCCAGCCACCAAAAGTCGTGAGTACGATCCCCCGGCAGGGTCCAGCTGGGAGCCAGTGGATCGCTGTCCATCTGTCTGTCTCTTTCTCTCCCTTCCTCCCTCTCTCAAATCAATTAGTATACTTTCGGGTGAGGATTTCAAAAACAAGAAGAAGAAAGAGGAAGAGAAGGGAAGCGGCAGTGGAAGGGTGGGAAGAACTGAGGCTCTGGAGGAGAGGGCGGCATGTGTTTCAGAGGAGGCGACCATCTGGGCGGCTTCGTGGCCCCAGGGTCCATGCCGTCGGCGCACCAGACCAGTCTACTGCACCCCGATTTTTTAGCCTTATATCCTCCAACCATGAACAGTACCAAATCTTAAAACACTTAGTGACTACGCTGATAAAAAAAGAAGTAGACAGGAATAAAAATAACCTATATATGCTTTAAAATTTTCCAACTGCTATGAAATTACTTTCCAAATCAAAGTGAACTAGAGCTTTTTCCTCCATTTTACTCTCTCCTTCCAAAGAGGCCCTTTGGCATAACATCAGTCAAAAATGCTTGGTGGCAATTCTGTCATTCAGGATGCCTTTGGCTGCAGGTAACCAGACACTTACCTCAAGTGCATTTATTGGCTTACACTATAAGTGCACTTACTGCTCCCCATACCTGGAAGCCACAGCCATCGCACTGAGATTCTCTGGGCCTCGTGCTCCACTGGAGGTAGGGAGCTCCTGCAGCTGCACAGGACACAGTCCATAGGCAGAGGGACCCCCTCACTTCTCCCTGTTGTTTTTTAAGATGAAGGGCACTTTTCTCAGAAGCTCCCAGCAAGGCCCCTCTCAGATGGGCTATTGGGGGTTCCCTGCACAGTCCTACGCTGCTCATAAGCAAGGGTGAGTGCCCGCAAACCAACCAGATCCACCCCTACAGCTAAGGGGAAGGGGGGCCAGTGTCTCCTGAGATACCTGGTGGAGGTGGGGAAGGAGGTTTCGAAATAAATTGGAATTCATTGAATAGAAGGAAAGATGCAAATGGATGTGGGACAGACAACCAGCCACAAATACTACAAATGCCACAAACTAGTCACTACAGGAGACAAAACTGTAAGTCACAGACTATTCTCTCAAAAACAATTAGAGTGTGGTTGGGGAAAAGCATATAAATGGAAAATAATTACAACATACAAGGCAGTGTGTACTAAGTACCAAATACGATGCATTCCACTGGACAGAATCCAAGACAGAGTCGTCTTAAACCAAACTCTGTTCTATTGGAAACTGAGTCGTGCGGGCAGACACTGGAGTTTCTGAGAACGCAGACATCTCCTAATTAAATATCGTAATCGGCTTTGCAGTCCTCAGAGAAATGTGTTCCAATTAGAGGTTGTATTGAAATATAATAAATAGATTAAAATCCAAGGCTATTTTTAACAAACATATTCTTTGAAATGATTTAGGATTGTGATCCACAGGAAAGCAGAAAATACAAAGTGAAATGTCTGTGGAAAGTCACTCACGCTGAGGCTCCGTAAATATGCTCTGTAGAAACACACCCGCAGGTGACAGACTTCACCGATGCCTCCACTCTCAGCTGCATACGTTTCCGCCTAGAAGTGAAGTGATGACTGAGGGGGTTTCGGGAAAGCTTCTCTTTACAGATCGGTGAAGTGAGAATTAGTGAGATTCGGCTATCATGTCTAATTAGGATTAATCAGCTGATGTTCTCAAAGCACGGAGCAAGGATGACATGCAGTACCAGGTTGGATTGTGCTGTCGTACAGAGGTTGAATATTAATTCTGTTCAAAAAAAGATTCATCCAAATAGGATATGTAGATAGATTTAGGGTATGGTAGACAGTGGAAAAATCTAGAAATCACCTCCTTGACCAAGTGGTCAAGGGTAATATAATCAATGATGTCTGCGGATGTCTTATATCCACTGAGGGGGTATCAGGAGAAGGACACTTCACCTCTGTGTTCTTTCTAAAAACCCCAGTCTGATCATGAGAACACCATCGTGCACACCCAGCTCAGGGGACATGCTACAGGACTAGACTGCCAAGGCCATGACTAAACGAGGAAAGACCAAGAAACTGTCACAGACCACAGGAGGCTGAGGGGACATGACAACCAAGTATGACATCATGCCCAGGAATGAATCCTGGAATAGAACAAGGACATTAAGTAAAAAATCCAAATAAAGGGTGGCATTTGTTTTTAAAAAAGAGTCAGCTTTTAAGGCATGAATTATGAAGATAAATGTGTGTGGCAATTTTTAAAACAAAAGCCATCCATAAATTGAGAACACAGTATCAAGTTTGCCTATGACTCTTTCAAAGGATGCGGTAATTCATTGATTTGTTTTTTGTCCCATCTGAGGAAGTCATGAAAGAATTCTTTCCTGGCTGGGCCACTGCTCACTGGGAGGGGAAACTCGGGAGGCATCACTTAACATGTGAAAGAGGGCAGAGACCGGACAAACTGAGACGACCTAAGAAGAAGACCAGTAGTGACGGTTGGGGAACGAGACAGGAAGGCACAGTTTGTGCGGGATTCTTGTCCTGAAGCGATGTGGCCAAGGTGTGAATTCCTGGAGGGCAGGAGCTATTTCCTACTCATTTTTACAACCTCCCCAGTGCTTGACACGCAGTAGATGTTTAACATGGAAGTCAGTGAACTCAGTTTAGAAGCTCAAGTTTCAAGGTCTAACCTTTCTCAGGAGGTTTCAGCCAGGAGGGGAGGGACCGTGAAGGATGGACAACTAGAGGTGAGTTTTCAAAAACAGAGGGACTGAAAAGGTTGATCTATGGTCCCAAACTCTACTACGTTTTTCTTTTTTCCCCATGAGCTCAGTTTCTCCAAGGAGTCGTAGTGATGGCCTTCACTAGCAATGCTCTCTAATGTCACACCACTTGCATACATTTTCACACTTCTGACTACTTAATATCTCACTTAACATTATCAATAATCTTGAGATAGAGAAACAGCATTCATCTAAATTTTCAGATGAGGACTTCCCAGCCCAAAGAAGTGTCTATACAGAGTCAGGCTCAGACAGAGTCCCAGGGCAACCTAGGTATGCCTTCTCAAACAAGCGTCTGTCTTAGGCTTTAGATGGCATCTTCATTAGTTTCTAACAGCTAAGTAGAATTGACACAGGTCTTAAGTATCTGACGTAAAGACCATGTTCACCTATGTAACCATCATCCCAATCAAGATACAGAATGTTTCTGTTACCCTAGAATGTCTTCTCATGCCCCCCTTCCAGTCCATTCCCATCCACTACTGCCAAAGGCAACCACTGTTCCAGTTTCTATCACCATATATTAGTTTTGTCTGTTCTTGAACTTCATACACATAGAATCACTTAGGAAGTATTCTTTTTTCCTGGGTCTTTTTCACTCACTAATATGTTTTTGAGATTCTATTGCATGGATCAGAATGTCGTTCCTTTTTTTTAAAAGATTTTATTTATTTATTTTTAGGGAGGGAAGGGTGGGAGATAGAAAAAGAGAGAGAGAGATCAATGTGCCGTTGCTGGGGGTTATGGCCTGCAACCCAGGAATGTACCCTGGCTGGGAATCGAACCTGGGACACTTTGGTTCCCAGCCCGTGCTCAATCCACTGAGCTACGCCAGCCAGGTCATTCCTTTTTTATTGCTGAGTACTCTTCCATCTTCCATGATCATATGACAATACACTTACCACCCCAGGTTGATGGGGTTGATTCCAGGTTAGGGCTATTATGAATCAAGCTGCTATGAACATTCTCATATGAGTCTTTTTATGGGCATATGTGTTCCCTTCTCTTGTGTAAGGATCTAAGAGTGAAATAGCATGGTGATAGGGCAGATGTATGCCTGAGTAAGAACTGCCAACAGTTCTCCAAGATGGTTGTATCACTTTACAATCCATCAGTATTGTATGAGCGTCCCAGAATATTCCATATTCTTGCCAACATTTGGTATTGCCAGTTGTTCTGATTTCAGCTATTCTAGTGATTGTGCATAGTTTCTCACTGTGGTTTTAACTTGCATTTCCCTTACGACAAATAATGTAAATCCCTTACTGGTAATTTGTATATTTTCTTTTGTCAGATATCTGTTCAAGTCTTTTGCCCCTGGTTTCCATTGGGTTGTTTGTCTTTTATTATTGATTTGTTGTAGGAGTCCTTTAACTATTGCATTTCAAGTCTTATTGAATCTCGTGTTACAGATATTTTCTCCCAGGCTGTAGAATGCCTACTCATTTTCTTCATCAACAGCATCTCTTCATGAATAGAAGGATCTGATATTGATAAAGTCAAATATATCCTATTTTGGTCAGTACTTTTTGTATCCTAACTGCTGACTAATCCAAAGTCTCCTATGTTTTCTTTTTGAAATTTTATGTTTAACTTTCACATTACATCTAACTCAAAATTAGTTTTGATGTGTACAGTGGAGCTGAGGTGGAGGGTTATCTTGTTTGCAAACAGATATTCATGTTTTTCTAGCACCATCTGTTCAAAACTCTTTCTTGTTGAATTAACTTCACATCTTTGTCAAAAAGCACTTAACTGTACACGTGTGGGTCTATTTCTAGATTCAGTTCTGTTTCATTGATCTATTCGCCTATCTTTTTGCCAGTATCAGACTGTCTTTGTTCCTACAGCTTTAAAGTAAATCTTGAAATCAGGTAGTATGAGTCCTCCAACTTGGTTTCTCATTTTCAATAATGTTTTGCTATTTTACAACCTTTAAATTTGCACTTTATTTTTAGATCACCTTGTCAACTTCTTCAATTAACCTGCTATGGTTTTGATTGGGATTTTTAAAGGTACAGGTCAATTTGGAGGGAATGAATACAGTTGTCATTGTAGCTAGTTACACAGTTTAAAACAAGAATAATAGTTAACCTTTATGGAGTTCACACTATGAATCTTGCCATTTGCTCATCTTTACAATGACCCGAGGAGCTTAGAATTAGTCCCATTTCACAAATGTAGGATCCTTTGCTTGAAAAACTGATAAAGTATCTGCTCAAGTATATACAGCTAGTGAGTAAAGAGGCTGAGATGCCAGCCCAGTTGGGTTTGACCTTAAATCTCAGGCACTTTCCACCGGGCTATCTGAAGTTGACATACAGCCAGGGGCATGGAAATCATGCCACGTGAGAAACATGTGAGCAAACTAAAGACTGCCATGCTGGGGAAGAAAAGTGTCAGGAAGACATGACAGTTTGTCTGAAAATACTTGATGAATCATTGTGTGAAGGACACCAGGGCAGAAACTGTAAGGGGCCAATTTTGATGCAAAATGAGAAAAAAAAACATTAATCACTAGAGATGTCTTCACAGAGAGGCAGCAAAGCTGGTGATTAAATGCATAGACTGTGGAATCAGGCTGCCTGGGTTCCAATCCCATCTCTGTCACTTACCAGCTCTGTGGCCTTGGGCAAGTTACTTAACCTCTCTGTGTCTGAACTTCTTCGTCTGTAAAATAGGGATCAAGGTCATGTTGGATCAATGACTAGTAACTGTAAAGGACTCACACAATGTATGTCTGGAACATAGCAGGTGCCATGTAAGGACTAATAGGTAAAAAAATTTAGAAATGGAGTGAGCAATCTCATGAGTAAGTACATTCCTCTCTTTGAAAGTGTTTCAAAAATGTCTGAATTGCCATCTCTGCACATAGCTGCAGAGAAGACTCCTGCCTCAAATGAAAAGTTGGACTGCACAGTCTCTGAAGTTCCTCTGTTCAGTTCGAAGATCCAATTATTCTAAGTCAGCTCTTTCAGAAGTTATGCAGAAAACAACAGGCATGGCAGCCTTCTTGCCTCCATCAATCAATCTACATTCTCACTTCGTTCAATCAATAAATCCCCAACTTGCTAGGAAACAAAAGACTCTAAGTGGAAGGAAACCTAAGTCAGACTGTGCCCCATTCATACACAGGTGATGGGAAAAAAAGAGAGAGAGAAAGAAAAGAAAGAAGACACCAAGAGGACTTAACAATTAATTTGCTCACAGCATGAGCTGGTTGCTTCCCCATCTGCGGGATCCGATGTTCGATCCTCCTGAGATCCGTCAAAGGAGGAACAGCATTATTCGACCTCAAAGGAAATGGGTATTTTTGTCCTTAGCTCCACATCAGGGACTGTTTCTTCTCCAGCGGAGGTCTTCATAGATTTGTACTTGTCTAAAACTTCTTAACCCTCAAACCCTCCTTGCTCCAAATAAAGAACAGAATGCATGTTCCCTACAGACAGAGCCATTTGCCATGTCTGTCTGACCCTTTTCTGGGCCTCCCAGCAAACGCTGCTAGTTTTCCCAGCAGCATTTCTCATTCATGACAGGCAGGGCCTGCAAACCTTAAAAAAAAACTTTCATTCCTAAGTCCTTTGCCCTTCTCCCAATGCCTTCTGTCCACTTGGCTCTACTTGAAAATGAGCTGCTTAATTAACTTCCCAGGCCCTTTCGGTCGATTAAAATCATCCATGCCCTAGAAGAGGCTGCTGCATTTCTCACCACAGTTGTGATCAGAGCTCATGCTTCTCTCTCTTCATAGAGGAGAATCAATCTCAGCCTCTCATGAGGTGCTCATTATGAACCCCCTGCCCTAGACTGAAAACCTGTCTCCCAAGTTTGGTAACATGCTGGAGACACTCTGAAATCAGTAATGAGGGGCCAGTGAAGGGCCACATATCAGAAATACTTGGGCTCTCAGTCACCCACTGCTGATGTGTCACCTTGAACACCCCACTTAATCTTTCTGAGCTTCTATCCTCTGTTAGGGAAAAAATGGTAACACCAAGACCGCTAACAGGTACCTGTGCCTTACACTTCCCGTGCATCAAAGAGATACTTCAAATGGATAAAATGCATTGCAGGCCAGAAAAGCACTAAACAAATAAAAGGCTTGCTTAATGAGGCGGCTCCTTGGCCACACTGAGTGAATAAACTAGGAACAATGCATGTCTTCGAGTAACCAAATTCTACATTGTCACCTAGGTCAGCATGCTACATCTTCACTAGTTTCACTGCGTCCCAAGCGTTACTGGGTGTTAAAAGAAACATCGTAAATGAGCATGGTTTGGGCCAGATGCAGCTGTTAGGATCACATACAAGAGGCAGGGTCAAGGGAAGGATGTAGAATCAAAAGGTGGGAAGCCTAGGTTCCAGTTTTTGTAGTTTTATTAATGAGCTGTGGGATTCTCCCTGTATATCTTGTTCCCCAGACTCTCCCACTGATCGGGGTTGCTATGAGATAAAGTCAGACGTGAGAAATGATGTGCTAACTTATAAATACAGTGGACAATATTATTGTGAAGATTTTACCAGTTCAGCCATGAAGAACCAAGGGCTCCTTTCACTATGAGGTCAACCAAACCCAAAGCTGGCAGAAGTCAGGCCACTGAGGGTGCCAATATGAATTTGAATAAGCATTATTACTTAAAAAAAGAGAACTTACTCAAAGAAAAGGCCCTGATTTGGATCTCTACTGTCAAGAGTAGGTTCATTAAAAGCATAAAACATAATCTGTGTGGTTATTTCTCTGCAGATGAGAAATAACCTACTCAGCACCCACTCAGTGCTGAGCTCCATGCTCTGGGGGACCATATAACTTTCCATCTAAACCTGGGCATTTATGACAGTAAAAGGAGACCTTAACGATTATGCAAGGACCACAAACTATACTGAGACTGTCCCTCACAAACCAGAACACATCATCCAAGAACTCCAAGGACAACAGAATGGCCAATCCACACTATAATTTTCCCATCTGATATAACATTATTATTCTACTCCAATGATATATCTGTGTTTACCTGTCAGCTCTAATTTTAGCACAGCAAGAAATCCCACTAGTTGCAATTGAGGAAATTTCCTCCTTAACTTCTGTGAGGTGCTCTGAGCTGGACTGACAGGTCCACATGACTGCTAATAGGACCCTACACTGCCCCTTATCCCTCCTACATGATGCTCAGGTCCATGAATGAATGAGCCCAAATGCCCTACAAAGAGAAAGCCTCTACCAGGGCTGGGCAAAAACACATTTCCTGGTGGTCCTTCCACTGGCTGCAAACAGCAAGGTTTCACACCACTAACTGGAATTCAAGTTAAAAAATGTATATCTTTGCATCTTAACTTCATGACCAAGGCCACTAGTAAGCTACTAACAGGTGCTTTAGTCCCAAGAATTGCTCCTTTCTCATCATGGCCAGCCACCCTTCTGTGGGCATTAGGGTAAGCATTTTACAAGCTGGAAGTGTGCAAAGGTAAAAACACTGATAGGACATAAGCTCTGGCTTTGCCACTGCTTGACCAAATTCTTCACATTCCTGGATTTCCGGTTCCTTCCTTCTACAAGAGAGCAATCTCACTCAGTGTTATCTTATGGAGTTGCCATGAAAATGAAATGTAATGATGCATCTGAAAGCTCTCTGAACAAAGAGCTCTACAAATATGTTGCCAATGCAGATTTGCAGGTGAGAGGACAACCACACAGAAAAATAGAAGCTCCAGCTGGGAGTTCTGGGTTAATTGCAATTTGAATGCCTGTGTACCCAGCTCTCTCAATGCATGCAGGCGCTCACAAAAGCTTGTTCAGGAAGTAAGAGTGTGGTTGAGTGGATGGACAGAAACTAAACGAGAGGACCATTTTCTAGCCGCAAGCGATGAAGAAGGGCCTATTTGACCATATCATTTGAATGTGAAACACATTTGGCTCCAAAAGGCTTTGGACACATCATTATTGTACAATTTAGAACTCGTGTTTTTCTATCATCTAATGGGCTAATTCTTGGGCCATTTCTTGAATTTGTTTTTCTCTATCCATAAATGTCTGTCTGAATTGAGTTTGGGTTGGATGCATAAAGTAATCTTCTGGACCAAGGCCATGATTCCTGGAGCTATGGACCATTCCAGAGAGGACCCCAAACCCCAAACAGGGTCTGGACTGTCAACAGGCAGAGGACCCATGTTCCACAACTGTCTCTCCACCTTATTCTCACACTGGGCTGAACGTTCTGTTCCTGAATTTTCACAAATGTTTCATGCATCCTTAGTGGATTTAACAAATAGTCTTCTTTGTATCTATAGATGGGAAATACTAGTAAAAATGTCTGGGTTTCACCCTGGCTGGGTGGTTCAGTTTGTTGGAGCATTATCCCAAACACTAAAAGGCTGCAGGTTCGATCCTTCATCACGACACATACCTAGGTTGCGTGTTTAATCCCCCCATCAGGGCACATACAGGAGCCAACCATTCAAAGTTTCTCTGTCACATTGATGTTTCTCTCTCTCTCTCTCTTTTTCTCTCTCTCTCTCTTCCCCCCACTCTCTCTCTCTCTCTCAAATCAATAAACACATCCTCAGGTGAGGATTTTAAAAAAATGTCTGAATTTCTCTCAGCAAGTAAACACATGAATGTTATTGCAGTAGGCAGACTCCACATTTGGCCACCACCAGCTCTGCCCACTGCACAGGCGAGCCACCCCACACATCTGGAAGTGGAGTCTCTGCATGCCTCCTGTCAGTCTGGGCTGGCCTGGTGACTCGCTTTGACCCAGAGAAGGTGGTGGAGATGACGTTCATTCTGAGACTCCTGAGTCTGGGTCTTAAGAGAACTGACAACTTCTGCTTACTCCCTCAGATGCCAGCCTCTGCATGAGAAGTTCATCTACCCAGAGACCATTGCACACAGAGGCACACGGAGGTGTGAAGCATGTGAGCAAAGCCTGGGACCTTCTGGCCTGGCCCAACCCAGCCAGCAGCTAAGAGCAGCCATATGAGGTATCCCATGTGCTGCCACACAGAGCAGGAGAATCACCCAGCCAAGCGCTACCCAGATTACACAATTATGAGAAAGAAACAGTCATCGTTGAGTTAAGACACCATGTTTTGGGGTGGTTTGTTATGCATCGGTAAGTAACTGGAATAGCTGTGACTCTTCATTCTACCACAAAAGAGTCCTCAGAAATACCAGTGTAAATGTCATCATCAGCCATCTAGACAGAGAACTCCAAACCCTTCTGTGTAGATAATAGCCCAAATCCTGCATTCGGCAGTAGTCTAGGCAAGTTCAATAGTCTCCAATGTGCTCCTACTTCCCACTGCCCCTGACAAACACTCTTTGAAAGCATCTACCACACCGTCAAGCAGGAGCCACCCCAAGCGGGAAGAAGAAAAGCGCTGGTGTGGACCTGGAAGCCTACGCTCCAGCTCTCGCTCACGCCCTTCTGACTCACTCCAGACTCTGGGCACGGCATTTAGTCTCTTCTGCCGGTTTCCCATCTATAAGATGGAAACAAAATCACCCTACTGACTGAAAAGAACACTGCAATGTAAGGATGCCACCACCAGATGGCTATGGTATGTAAACAGAGTCACCAAAATCCCAAAAGTAAAGATTACATTTAAAATGAAGATAAGTTTCTATTTCCACAAATATATAGAAGTACTTGCCTGGAGTGACTGTACTGAACATTGTGAGGCCTTTATAACATCCTGGTCGATAACAGTTGTCAGACTAAATTCTGTCACTGGGGATCCTTTTCCACCCTCAGCCCACAGGCTCATGGAGTTTCCCAGAGAGACCGGACCCCAAGGCCACCTGGGAAAGCAAGTCCTTAGTGGAGGGGGACTCAACCATCTCTGCTCATCCCTTTGGCCAGGCCCGGGAGCCATACTTTAAGTGATGTTTAAAATATGTTCACAATTTATCTGACACTCCCTTCCCTTTGAGTGTGGGCTGGACCTCATGACTCACTTCTAATAAACAGGGGGGGAAAGGGACTGATCGCATGCAGCTTCAGAGTCTAGGTCATCAAAGGCACTGCAAATTCCTGGTTGCTGTCTCTTGGACCACTTGCTCTGGGGGAGGCCAGGTGTCGTGTCACGTGGCCCTCTGGAGAGGTGGCCACACAGAGAGGAACTGAGGCCTACAGCTAACGGCCATAGGAGTGAACTCGGAAGCAGACTCCTCTGCCCAAGGCAAGCCTCCCGAGGTCTCTGGCCCTAGCCAACATCATGACTGTGGCCTCATGAAAGACCTCAAGCTAGAACCACCCAGCCAAGCTGCTTCCAAATGCCTGACCCCTAGAAACTGTAAGATAACAGCTGTTTGCTGGTTTAAGCATTTAAATTGTAGAATAGTTTATAACACAGTGATAGTGAAGTATTGTAATGCATCTTATTTCCTCACTTTTTAAGGAGAGACACTAATACAGCTTTGGAACATTGGGAAGACCCAGAGTGAATATGCAAAGTATAGCCCTTATTGCTCATGAGTGAAGGATGAATAATAAATGCATCTAATCATCCTACTGGGTGAGGATGAGGCGCAGGGCCCAGGAGCAGGACTTGATGGATACTGGAAAGGTAGATGTGTTCAGATAATGAGTTGACGCAGAGCCAAGGGAAATTTTGGCACTTCCATCAAGCATCCAGTTACACAACAGCTACTGCACAACAGTAAGCAAAACGGAAAGCCAGAGGGTGGTACAAAAGAAGTTCTGTAACCAGTTTCTCTTCCTGCCCTTAAGGTTTACTATGCATCCGCAGGAGACAAGACTAGCACAATCAATGCCATTCGAGAATAAGACAGTTTATATTCCTGCGCTGGTCCGTGGAGCAGGGCTGACAGAATACACCATGCAAGAGAGGGACAGGCAGGGGAGAGCCCCTCTCAGATGATCCAAGAACAGACTTCCGAGATGGTACCCACCATAGGGCACACTTCATTCAGAGACAAACAGCAGGCGGAATCAGGACAAAGGCAGCTCTGCGAGGCCAGCCACAAGCCAATACAGATTTCCTTGGACGTCTGGCCAAACGCTGTTAGAGACTCTCTGGCAAGAGAATTCCCATTGAGTCATTAGCCAAATCCCTGGGCAGCCCTCAGTGAGACATTCAGGCTGTGTCTCTTGGGACAGCATCTCTCCTCCCCTGACCAGCCACCAGGGCAAACATCGACAATGGATCATGTCCGTTACTTTCTGCTCTTACTCTTCCAACCCGAAGCAGGCAGCCGGCTGCCCCTCCTGCACCTCCCACACCTGCAGGTTTGAAGCAACAAAGCCACCTTGACATAGCTGACCTATCCATTCTTGCTGCCATTGCCTCACGGCAAAACCGCTCACAGACGCCGGCCATCAGCCTGTTCAGGGCTATGCCTGCCTCCCCAGCAGCAGCCCACTCAGGCTTTGGAGAAAGCCCCTACCGCGGCCACGGGTGGAACCCCACAGCCTGAAGGAGGAAGGGGCGCGACAGGGGACATGGAGCCCACAAAAATCCCCAGGAGGCTCTCTGGGTGCAGATGAGAACTGTAAGAATTGAATTCCTCAAGAGTCACTTGTTGGAAATGTATCAATTACAGGGTGATGAAGAGCCCTTGAAGGGGAAACCACAAATCACATTTCCATTACCAGGTGTAGTGAGAGGCACCACAAGTGAAATCCATCACTGTTGGGTATTTTTTTTTTAAAGATGGGCCAGGGACAGAGGAGAACTCACTCCCTCAATTCTTTTGCATTTGTACCATTAGCTCACTACAGCCCTGTTCACAATTTTTTCCACGCATGACTTGCTCACAACTGCCAGCAAAGGAGTGGGCTCTATCTGCTTTGGACATCCCTGTCCATCCATAATGCCCAGTACCGGAGCCACCTTGAGTGTGCCATGAACTTAAGAGACTGCCCTGGGCAAGAATGACCCCCACACTGAAGGGCTGGGGGGCAGGGAGATGGGGCTGCCAGCAGGTGGTGGGACCATGACTCAGGGGAGGAACAGGAGAAAAAAGCATGGCTCCCAGATAGAACTCAAAAATAAAAATAAGTAAATGTTAAAAATCAGAGCTATAATGGATACACCACACGCAGAGAACATCCCTCCCCAACCTCATCCAGGCTGAGTAGGTGGGCCGGCCCCACTCCCTCCTGCACAGGCCCCTCTTAGAGTTGCCTTTCTGAGGTTTGCCTGCTTCAAGGTTGCCCTTGACATTCATCTTCCCTTAATTATCCTGGAAAAATAATATCAGTGTAGGAGAAGCAAAGGAGTGATTGCCCGGTCCCACTCTGAAAGCACACACAGTAGATGCTCCAAAAGCTAGTCAACGCACCATTGGAGATGGCTTTGAAAAGCTTGCAATGCTGAGCAGAGACAGAGGGTGATGCAAGGGCAAGATGACGTGAAGGCCATGTCCCCTGTGGCCTCACCACTTCCCAAGGGGCTTCCAGTAACAGTCTACAGGGTCTCCTGTAGGAACAGGCTCCCTCTAGGCAAATCCAATCATGCTACTCACCTGCTTAAAATCCCGCCACGACTCTTCTTGCCTTTCAGATCAGTTCAGGCTCCTCTGCTCCCTCTCCCCATCAAACCCTTCACCCATCACCCTAAACCACGAGGGGCTCCCCGCACCAGGCTAGTTCATGTTACATTCTCTGCCACCTTCATCCATGCTACTCCTGGAGCACTGCCCACTCTCCTCCACTGGCAAACCCCTAGTCATTCTGCGAGATTTCACCCTGGCATCACCTGCTCCTGGAAGCCTTCCCAGAGCCACCATCCTTCCTGCCCACATGTGTCCCATGGAAGGCTGGGCGTTCCCTCTGCAGAGCACGAAGGGACTGGCACGGTGACTGTCCCTCTGCTGGTCCATCACCCCTCCACCCCCAGACTAGAAGCTTAGTGAGTAACGGTGTTTTCCTCCTCTTTATAGTACCAAAGTTTGCACAACCCCTAGTACATAATAGGTGTTTCATAACTTTTTTAAAAAATCAATCTATCAGTGTTATAGTTGTGTGGGAAGTCATTTCAGTTCCTGGCCTTGTGACCATTTGGTAGGTAGGTTTGCAGCAATTGGATAATGTCCTAAACAACATGGGCATCATCTGCATCCTTCCTCCTTGAGCAGTGGTTCTCAAAGGACAGTCTCTGGACCATCAGCATCAAGCATCACCCAGGACAGTATTAGACACGCAAATTTGGGGGCCCCATCCAACCCTACTGAATCAGAAATTCTGGATACTACCCCAGCAAGCTGTAGTTTAACACACCTCCAGGGGCTTCTGAGGCACACTCAGGTCTGAGGACCAGTGCCCTAGGTGCCTTCAAAGACCATTAGAAGCAGTTCAGATTCTGCTCCGAAAGCAGCTGCTGTGAACTCTCTGCCTGGCAATTTCCCCTTTCCAGGATGGTGGAGCCTCTCCACGGCTGAAAGCAGCTGCCTTCACTGGGCCAGATGCGGAAATGCTTCCCCTACCAGTACCCCTTGGAATAAACAAGAATCACCTAGGGAACAAAGGAAACTAGGCAACACTCGAGCTTCGTGCTCTAGGGAGTTCTCCCCGGGCAGTGGGAGGACTCTTGCAGAGGCTTGCTGCATAGGATGGAGTTCACCGCTTGCTAAAGCCATCTCCTTGATCTCACAGAAGCAGGTTCTGGTTCTTTTGCTCCAGAGGACAGTGTTGCACACATCCGAACTGTGACGGGCAGCTCTGCCATGCCTGCCACAGGTAGATACTGTACAAAGGAACAGAGCAACAGCCAAGGAAGGTCTCGGCTGTCAGGTCCGCGGAAGGTTCCACTGGTAGCCACAACTAAGGCAATGGTAGTGAGCCAAATTCATTAGGTTTTGTGGTGCACCCCACCCCAAATCACAGTGTATTTTCTGGCCAACGGAAGTGCACAAAGAACCAGCAATGTGCAACTTCCTAGCACTGACATTTCTTAGAAACACTTCCATCTAGCTTTCATTTCATACTTAATGTTTATTGAGCACCTATTATGTGCAAGATAAGCCAGGTTTCACTCACTTACCTGATGGATTACAACCTTGGCTGAGTATTAGAATCACATAAAGAGCTTTGAAAAAATTCTGATGCCCAGACCAGATCTCAGACTAATTAAACCAGAATTTCTGGAGCAGGACCCAGGCATCAGCATTTTTTAAACTCTCCAGATAATTCCAACATGCATCCAATTTTGGAAACAATGGTTTTAAATAATATCGATGTCTGGACCCCATCCCAAATGCCATAGATCAGTCTCTAGGACTAGAGCCTGGGCATGTGTGTATAACACACACATGTGCATGCATGTGGTATACATGTGCATATGTGTGCATGTGTGTATGTGCATACACATGCAAATATATACATATGCATATATATTTACATATGTTATATATAGTCTCCAGGTGATGCTAATATAGCCAAAGTTGAGAACCACTCCATAGACAATTGGTTTCCAAATTCATCTGCACTTTGGAATCATCTCTAAAATTCCAAAGCTCAGGCCAAATGTAAACCACCCAGCTCTGGGATGGTAGTGTGGGCACAGACGTCAGTGCTTGTTTTTTCTGACAGTCCCTCGATGATTCCGATGTGCAGAAAAGTATGGAAAGCGCTGCCCAGATGCCAAACTCCAGGACAGCCTTCTGCTCTCTTACTTGTTTACTTGTAACTGTCCTACGGCACCCACCTTACATACATTTACTAAACCAAATTGAATTTTTAGAGATACCCTTTACCACGATGTCCTTTACAGCCATGCCTACTGGATCCAACAGGGGTTGGTCCAAAAGGTACTTAATTCATGAGACTGCATTCTGCCTCCTCACCTGTGAATCCGATCCAGGACTCCCACTGTCCCCACACTTTGGGGACTGTCTTCCTCTTTGAAATGTGTTCTGTTGCTCTTTTGGGAGGCTTCAGACAAAACTACCTTCCCAGCTCCCTTCTCATCATGTTCGAAAAGTGGAAGCGGTGTTGGGGCACTCAGGTGGCCAGGAGTGAACTTAGAAATTGGAGGACTCTCCACTCCCCGCTGAAGAGGGAGGGACCGGCTCCTTCGCCAGACCAGACAAGGCTCACATTTTAAGAAGCCAGAGAGTAGCACAGAAAACATCGTTAATTCCTCATTTCACAGCTTTGATGCTGTGTACCTTGATTTGCCCAACAAGTGAGGATAATTTTACTCTATATCTCAAGTACACAGTTGAGATACTTCTCATCTAAAGGATTCCTCTATCTGCCCCTTGGCGGAAATGCTGACACTTACATAGCAAGTTTGCTTTAAAAAGAGGCACACCTGAAAAATCACTCATTAAAACTCAGAAAAATATGCTCAGGACCTCTTCTTCTCACAGTTGGAGTTTTAATTCAGTGTGACCAAGGCTTTGCCAGCATCGGCCGTTCATCTAAAGGTCTGATGGCCCCGAGACTTGTTCTCCGTAATGGTTTGTGCAGCAGGGGGAGGGCTGGGCTGCAAGTTAGGAGAACTGGGCTCCATGCACCAACGCCAGTCCCCTGTGTGATCCTGAGCACGCTATTTGATCTGTGGGTTCCTCATTTATAAAACAAGAGAATAAACACTTGCGAAGATGGTTTTCTTCCAGCTCAAACATCATGTGGTTCTAATTCTCTTGTGGGCAATGGCATTAGTCTTGTGGAAATGGCTAAGTTTATTAGTTTGTTTTCCTAAAAATGGATAATTATTTGGGAGAAAGTATCCCATTTCATAAAACAAAGAGTAAGTAACTAATATATGCACCATCACGTGCCAGACGAGGTAAGGACGCAAAGAGGAGAGAGACAGCCTATGCTGATAAAATTAATGAGGGAAGCAATTATATAGCTAACCATGATTTAAGACAGAATGAAACAGATGCCATGGCATGAAACCAGAGAAGAGGCAGCTTGGAGTGTTTAAAAAAGAATGTCCAGAATAAATAGTAAATTTCTTTCTATCAGGGCTAAAAGAGTCAAACTTGGAATTGAACGTGGGTTCTAGTTCTGGATATCCCAGGTAGTGACCATGTCATCTCGGACAAGCCACCTCTCTTCCCCAAGCTTAAGTGACCCCCCCCCAACTTCCTGTAAAATGAGAATCATCTAGCATATTGGACAATGCCACGGGGAGGCTCAAAGAAGACGTTGGCATCCTGCATAATATAAGTTCCATAAAGCCTTGGAGGATACACATAATGTATGCTAAACATGTGTTCCTATAGGTTTTGATCTGGGGATTTATAAAAACCAGAATTTCCACTGAGGAAGACATCCAGAAGTTAAATTCAGAGCTGCAGGACCTCATACAGAGTGGTTTCTTTTCTTCTTTTTCCACCTTCTTAATTTACCCCCCTTACTTATTAAATAAAAATATGTGCTTATTTTAAAAATAAGATAGTATAGAAAGGTATAAAATATAAAAAATCCTTTCCCCCACCTCCATAACCAGCGACTTCTTACTTCACCATTACTAACAATGTCCTATGTCCTTCCAGAAAAAAAAAGCTTATGATTACCCAAGAATCATAACTGTACACGTATATGCTCCTCTATCTACAGCTACATGACCTTCTTTTCCAGGTGTCCATTACTGGAGAGGAAAGATCTTGTTTCAAATAATCTCAGTTTAAGGCAGTATAGGTTTAGATTACTGAAATCTGACATTGCTTTCAGTGGTGATAGTTAAATAATAATGCTCTCATTATTTCTTACCAATAGGAAAGATGGAACAGAAAACAAGAGGTTATTTAATGTGGTATGGAAACCAAATCTGAATTCAGGAGTGTAGAGCAAAACACTGTATTGTTTGTTGGTTAAATAAGAGGAAAGTGGCTGTTAAAGGATGGATAGATCTTTGGTTCTGGGGATCTGCTTCTGAATAAATTGCAGAAAGAAGCCAAAGGACTTGGCTGCCTCTTGTTCCATAAATGCATTTCAAAATCACTTTCAAAGACTGCTCATAAAAAAGGGGGATTTTCAGGACTGACAAATTCACTCAGTGACTTCTGAAAAATGAAAGCATGCACAAACATTTGGAAACAAGACTTAACTCTTTTAACTGAAATGCTGTAATAAACTAAGAGCATTTTCATGTTGGGCTCTCACTCCCCATCATCCTTCACTCAGGGACCCCACAAAATAAGGATCTCAGTCTTTTACTTGCCTTTAGTCACCATTAAGCTCAAGAAAATGGTCAAGTATAGGAAAATGAACAGTTCTCTAGGTCACAACCTGCCCAGAACTATTTACCAGACATATTCTCACTCACAGTGTTAAAAAAATTGTTTCTCTCCTTTCTCCGTATGTCCTAGAGTGCTCTGTGACCTCTGGATGGCAGAAATTTCACTGGCTTTATTACACAGAAGATGGGTGTGCGTTATCAAAGCCCTCTTTGAGTCCTCTATAATGGATATTAGAACGCTGTTATAATTGGCCAAAACTTTTTCATTTTCTCTCCTCCAGTCTGGAAAGCTCAAAGCAGTTCACTGCAGTGACTCCATTGTGTTTCTCGCCTCCTCTCCCTCGGTGCTTTGCTGCATCTGCCTTACTTCCCTCTTCCAAACATAACCGCACCAGATTTCTGAACTTTGCCACCCCCTTTTTTCTTCTGTCGAATGAGCTGTAATACTTGACTGTTCTCAGTTCTCTGAGAAGTTCTGTAGACTTGGTAAGGAGTCTCCTTCCTGCCCCGTGCTGAAAGCAAAGTCCTGGTCTCTAAGTACAGGCATGAGCTCAGCCAACTTGGTCTGAACTCTCTGTGGCTCTCACAGGTTACCAAAATCACAGCACATTGTATCTTATTAGCAGACAAAGTGGTCCCCAAAGGACTGGAAAAACTTCAAATTCAAATTAATGGAAAATTTGCCAGTAGGAATATATAAATAGGCTTGATCTCAAAATAACTATAGCTCTTTAGAAAATTCAGCACAAGAGTCTAAGTTACTGATAAAGAAATATGACTTATACCTAAAGTGAATCACGCTGGAGGAATTCATTGTCTTTGTTTCAGGCTGAAGAGTTTTTACATATCATTGCCCATAAATTCTCATGGCTGCTGGGACTTTCTAGTAATTCAGCCTCCAAAAATAATCACATATTCTGGCAGAATAAAAAATTTGCTTCTTTGAAATTCATTAAGTCATTTATCAATTTATCATTTCTTCCAAAGGGATTGGTCACAATCTAGAACTGCCTGGAGTGGAGGGAGAGATAGGTGCCTTTCAGAACAGTACTTAAAACCTAACTGGAGGATTCCCATTTCTAGCGTACAAAGTTATATATAGTCTTTCCCATGTGTGCAATGTTGTAAAATTAAACAGAAGCTGGATACAGCATCATGGAATACACAAAAGTTTCCATGGCATGAGATAGTCTCCTGAAAGTTGGGGGGATGCCTCCCAAAAATCAAGCCCTTTCCAGGGGTTAGATCCCTGCTGCACACGCCTTCCTTCACTTTCCCCAGTGACCACACACCCAAAGGGCGACAGAAGACCTGTGGTTTCCCTGTGCAGACAGCAATTTTCTGAGAGGGCAGCTCTGAGATTTCCAGGCAGCAAGGTACCCTGAAATAAAAGGAAGAACCCCCTTCCAAAAAGCCAATGAAGGCCCTTGTAAGGTGGGCTTCCCACCACCCCATACCCCTTTCCCAACCTCTTCAAACTCAGCAAGTACATTTTTCTCATTGTAAATTTCTCTGGCTTTGTAGCAGTTGGGGGGAAACATCTCTGAGAGCTGCAGCAAGGCAGGAGAACGTACATTTGGCTGATGATCCTGAGAACGCCTGGATGGGCACGTGGCTTCTAAAAGCTGGGAAGGATCAGAAAGCTTCTTCTGAAACATTAAATTCAAGAAGAGTTCTCCAGAAAAGCCACCCTGGTTCCTGAGCTCGGACACAATGGTTCCATTTGCACAAGGGCCAGCCTTGGCTGTGGGTGAGAACTCTGCATTCCATATGAGAAGGCTGGGGGCCAACATGAGAATAAGAACAGAGGACAGAAGAAATGGACACATAAGTATTCCAGAAAGAAAATTTACCAGACACAAGATGTAAAACAACTACATTTACTACACTCCAGAAGATACATGTGGGGCTTAAAATTTTCAAAACAAGGAACCAGGAACTATATAAAGTAACATTAAAGATTTGAAAAAGAACTAGAAGTTCTAGAAGTGAAATTAAGAATGCAACAACAGATGGATTTAACTGCAGATCAGATACCGCTGAAGAGACACAGTGTGATTTAGAAGATAGGTCAAAAGAAACTATCAGAATGTCTGATAGTCAGAATATCAGAATGTCTGATAGTTTCTGCTACCATTTACCCAGAGACAGCACCAGTTTTCACAGGTTAAGTGTCAGTCCCACCAGACAGCCGACCCTTTGCTTCAGATGCCAATCTGAATATATTTCTATAGAATGTCTCTATATAAAGGAAGGGAAATCCAAAAGAGAGGGTAAGAGAAATAGAAGATGCAGAGAGGTCATTTAAGATAGTGAAATTAGCTCCTTTAGTTGGAGTGTTGTCCTGAAACCAAAAGGCTGTGGGTTGGATTCCCGGTCAGGGCACATACCTAGGTTGCAGGTTTGATCTCTGGTCTGGGCATGTATAGGAAGCAACCAATAGATGCTTCTCTTTTGCATCAATGTTTTTCTCTCTCCCTTCTTCCCTCCGTCTTTCTAAAAATGATGAAAAAACGTCCTCGGGTGAGGAATGAAAAAAATAGTAAAATTACCTACCACCGAGAAGTTCTCCCAGGAATGAGCAATATGGTTAAGAGGAAGATGCTAACATCCCTAACCCCAGCTCCCTCAAAGACCAACTACACAACCGAGGCAGGTCATTTTAGTGACTATCTAGAGGCAGTACAACAGTTAAAACTGTTACATTGTGATTTGTGAGAAATACGTACTTGGCCACTCAGACGAACAACATATATTTCTCATACATACTTGGTCTTCATCCATGACCACAGTTCCTGGCTCACAGCTCCCAAAATCCTTGGAATTTCCCCAGCGATAAGAGCAATTGGAGCATCTTTTGTCAAAATATTCACTCTCTTGTCCTCACTTCCTAAAACCACTTCAGAGCCCAAGAGGTGAAACGGGTGTCTTGCTATCCCTATCGAGGTCTGCTCCACCACACGTGGGTTCCGTTCATGAAGGTGACCTTTGGGAAGCGCCTGAGGATCGGGGCTGGTTGCAAGAGGAACCAAATGCAAATGGAGGGATGGACCTTTCGGTCCCATGCCGTGATGTCCAGGAAGGGGAGAGGGGCTGGAGGTTAAAAGCAATCACCAGTGGCTAATGAGTTCATTAATCATGCCTATGCAATGAAGCCGACCTAAAAACCCAAAAGGAGGGTGTTCAAAGGGCTTCCAGGTTGGGGAACTAGACGTTTCCACATGCTGGAACCCAGACTCTACCAGGACAGAAGCTCCTTTGTTAGGGACGAAGTATCTCTTCATCTCACTATTGATTTGAATGCTTTAGTATCCTTTGTAATAAATTGATAATCACCTGAGGACACGGGTTTTCCTGCATTCTGTGAGCCATTCTAGCAATTCCATCAAACCCACAGAGGAGGTTCTGGGCACCTCTGATTTTCAGCCAGTGGGTCAGAAGCACAGGTGACAGCATGGGCTTGTGATTGGCATCTGAAGTTAAGGAGTCGGCTATCTGGTGGGACGGACCTTAACCTGTGGAAACTGGTGCTGTCTCTGGGTAAAAGGTAGCAGAACTGAGTTGACTTGTAGGACATCCAGCTGGTGTCCAAGAGTCACGTTGGCACTGGTGACCAGAACCCTTTAAAAAGTATATGTGACTTTGGTGATTTCACCTTTCTGTGCATCCCTGTCCTGACATGTAGAGGGATAGAGTAAAACAGTACCCACTTCACAAACTGTGAAGCACTGAATGAGCCGTCACTGTAGTTTGGCTGATACCAAGGAGCCATGCTCCCTCTCCCACTAAACTTGCCTCGGGACTGAAGAGGCAGTCCCACTACTCTGAACAAAAGAAGTTTAGCCCGAAACACAGTATTGAAATGTTGGAACTCTGGAACATTAGGGTTGGATGGAACTCTTCATAAAATATCCATGAGAGCAGACATTTATTGTTTTTTCTTTAAAAAAAAATGAGTGGTCTCCATGCAGATCATTTTTTCAAAAACACTTAAATAGAAAAAATAGATCATTAACAAACAAATCTAAACAGAACAATCCTACAGAGAAATGTTTGGCTCTATTGGTAACCAAAAGGCAAATGAAAGCAACAATGATCCACTTTTCACCTTATCGAGTATTTTCGTTAAAAGGAAATACCCTGTGCTATGAATGATGTGGTGAAATTGCTTTCAGTTTTGGAACCAGTTTGTTAACATGGTGCATCCTACCCTTGGCTGAGTAATTTCACTATCCGGGGATGTAGACTAAAGAAACAATCCAAATTGTAAAGAACGTGGACACAAACTTGCTCAATGCAATGACACAGCCAAGAGAAACCAGAAAGAAACAATGTCTACTAACACCAGAATGTTGTCATATTGTTGTTGTGAGTTAACAGGCTTCCAAAGTCTTGCATTATGCAGTCACTAAAAATTGTGTTTACAGCCTGGCCACCGTGGCTCCATAGGTCATGGATTGTCCCGCAGAGCAAAAGGTTGCCAGTTTGATTCCAAGTTGGGGCCCATGCCTGGGTTGTGGGCCCGGCCCCCCAGAGTTTCTCTCTCACATAGACATTTCTCTCCTCTTTCTCCCTGTCTTCCTCTCTCCCTCTAAATACAGAAATAAAATCTTGTAAAAAAATGTTTAAATGTGTTTACAAAGACTTTGTAGTACCATGGAAATTGTCATAATATTAACTGAGAAAAGCAAGATAAAAGTTAATTAAATTGTGTTTTTAAATGAGCTGAGAAAAAAACACTAAAAATAAACATAGCAAAATATGATGGGGTCAACCAATCGCAGATAGGATTTTTGAATTCTTCTTTCTACTTTTCATAATGAATATGTATTGCTCTCCCAAATAGAGAAATAAGTGTTTTCATTCTCATTATTTAATGTAAAGACAATATAAAAAAGCATCAGAGAAAGGGGTTTTTTTTTCCATTTTTTATTGAGATATAACTGACGTATAACACTGTTAGTTTCAGGTGTACAACACAATGATTTGACATTTGTACATACAGTGTGGGTTCTGTGTTCCATGTACTCACAACTGTAAATCTACTTTTGCCCCACCCTGGATTGCAAAATAATCACCACAATAAGCATCCACCATCACACACAGTTATACATTTTTTCCTTGAGATAAGCAGTTTTAAGATCTACTCTCTTAGCCACTTTCAAATGTACAATGCAGTATTATTAGATAGAGTCACCATGCTGTACATGAGAAGTTCTATAAAACAATCTCATTCCACTAACCTAATTGTGTGTTTTCCCATGGCTCTTTTCGGTACCATGCACGTGCACACACACTTCTGACATAGATGTAATCAGTTTGAATTAATGATTAGTTCTGTCAAGATTCGCTGACCTAGAAATGAGTTATTTCATCAAACCCCTTTCCTGCCTGGACCTCCACCGACACGCATGCGGAAGATGGACAGGTGCCCCAGCAGCACGGAGGGAACCGGACAAACTCCCGACTCCTAGCCCCACCTCGGCACGGACCTTTGTGTAACCTTGGCAAGCCAGCTAACTTCCTTCAGCCTCAGTTTCCCCACTTACACAATGGGGCAAGGAGAGCTGCTCACTAATCTCCAAGACCCCTTGCAGGTCTGATCTCTGAGACTGGGTATCGATTTGCCCGCCCCCACATCTCCAAACTGCTCTCAACTCTTGGAAAGTTTTATAAAAATCAAATCAGTTTTAAACAAAAATGGAAAACTAGTTATTTTTTTAAATCCCACCTATAGCAAATCTTGTAGAGAGTCTTTTCATTTATGCTCAGTCTACACATTGGTATATTGACGGATCAGTCTCGGGCACAGCCAGACACACTCAGACTCTAAAGGAATAATCATAGCACTTTTCTTCATTGCAGATAGGTTAATTTAGACTAAGGAAACAGACTGTGAATGAATAAAACATCTGACAAACAGGTTTTTAAAATGTTTTATTACTTTAAGTGTTTAAGTCCTGGAATTACTTGCCCACCCTCAACCCCAACCCCAAATGTATTTCTTGTCTGTCCTACTTCAATGCAAGGAAAACCATCTCACCCCAGGCTTGGGTGCCTCAAAACAGAAATTTGAATCAATGAAATCTTATTGGAAACTTTTCAAATACCATTATAATGACCTGAATAAAGAGTTTCATTCACTTTCTGAAGCAACAATATGGGCATGGGGCCAATCTTGCCTACTGTGTGCAATCAGTTCCTTCTGTCCACTAGGGGACTCATGGATGCCCCTGAAGAACTTGAACTAACCTTGCTCCGCATTCCATCCTACAAAGATGCCACTGACATTGACGCTGATTTGGAGTTGCTGCAGATTCAGAAGTTCTCACTTTCGATGGCACATATTCACGGAAGCACAGACTACCGTGCATTTCACAATGCTACTTTGATCCATGCTCTCTATTTCAGTTAAGCCCTTGAGAAGCTTCTCTTAGCTCTTGTGAGAAGACCCTACTTTCTTCTTCCCACTTTTCTATTCCTGAAGCCACAGCTGCCCCCATCACTCCTCAAAACCTTTCCGACACGCAGCTTTACTTGAAGCTAATAAAACCTGAAAACTCAGAGCCCTTCTCTTGCACAGGACTCTTTCAGGCTGGAAGGACCCCCTAGCGATGTGTTCACCTGGTCATTTGGCCTTTTTCTTAAAAAAGACCTCTCAAGTCACATAGCATCCTGTGCCACCAGGACTGGGGGACCGGATTCTCCCCTGCCACCTCCCTCACTCACTGCTGCCCACCAGCCCCTGCCAAGGCAGCAGACTGAGATCACCCTGTGTTACATAAATCAGCCACATGCTGGGGGAAGGCTTCAAGAATTGTTCTTTTCTTTGTCTCAATAGATTGACTTAATATGATGACCAGATTAGAATATACGACCCCAAAAATGTTTATTCTGATTTAGGAAGTTATTCCTATGGAAAGTTTTACAATGTCAATAACACATTTATTACATCAACTTTATTAAAAAGAGCCAAGTTATATTAAATAAGACCTCTCCCAGAAAACTGGGACTAGTTATATAGCATTATAAATAACCAATACCCCTGAGAAGGATGGGTCTCAATCAGCAGTGGTTGTGCTCCCCAGGGGACACTTGGCAATAACTGGACACAGTTTTGATTGTCTTAATGTGGGGAGGGGTGTGGGGTGCTACTGGCATCTAGTGGGTAGAGGCTGGGGATGCTGCTAAACATTCCACAATGCACAGGACAGCTCCCCACGACAAAAAAAAAAATTATCCAGCCCACAACATCAGTATGGCCCATGTTGAGAATCCTTGCCTTAAAACAATGGACACATGTAGGTACAGACGCTGGGATTCTGTGTGGAAACCCATCCGCCTTTAAAGAGTAGAAGCCCAGGTTAACAGGTAGCTCATGCAGAGCTGCTGTGTCACATCAACAGCCACCACACCAGGCTGGAAAGCGATGAAGGTCCCTGACTTTCAGGGGTCATGGGACTGCCCGGACCCTTGTCAAGAGCGGCTACGTGAGGAGGTGGTAGCATAATTTCAGGAGCACTAGGAAAGGCACTTTGCCTCCCCAATTACCTCCAACACCCACTTGTCCATGCCTGAAATCCCCTCCTGACGGACAAAGCCCTTCATTTCATAATGAGGCTTAAAGTGCAAAGACACCCCAATGCCCCCACCACCCCCAGAGAAGAGAACAGTGACCTACTTTCGTATTCAAGAGGGAGTGACTGACAACAGATGGTTTTTTCCCTGAGTTTTCGTACAGTGAGAGTGTCTGGGCAGCTGAAAGTGGTGGAGAGGAAGGGAGGACAGGTCCCAGCGAGGTAGGGAAAAAGGGAAGAAATGGGCAATACAGGGTTCTGAAATAAACGTCGCCTACTCCACAGACTACACCTGAGCCTGCAGGGAAGGAAGGATGCAGAGAGGGAGGGGGAAAGTCACATTCTTGTCCTTCTAGGAAGTTAAAATCAAGCTCAGCTCAGGTGAAAAAAACTGCAAGAAGGCTTGAAAGAAAGAAGGGTAGGGACGAAGTGTTATCGTTGCAGCTGGAACAGGAGACAAGGGTCCTTACCAGCTGTGGGGATCACAGTGAATCCCAAACTGTGCTGGATGAAACCACTACCTGACACCTAAAAACATCATGGACACAGTAAAAGGCTCAGGCAGGACCTCTCAGTTGAATGAATGGCAGCTATTCCAGATGAAGCGCTTCAAAGATGATCTGCTTCTTCCTTCACACCTCTGCTTATACCATTTCCCTCCATTTGGGAAGGAGGCCTTTGTAGCCTTCTTTGACTAGCTGAATCTCATTCTCTCTTGCAAGGCTAGTTCATGGTTTCTCTGCATATTCCTGATTTGGGCCTCTGTTGTTTTTTTCTTCCCTCTTAGAAGTAAAGAGCCACCAAGTCATTCATCTGGTGCCTGTTGCATTTCCTATGTATCTTTCATAACAGGCCAACTTCCAGAAAAGATTTGATGGGGGATTTCAGGTTCATAACAAAAATAATAATAATAATAATAATAATAATAATAATAATAAGAAGAAGAAGAAGAAGAAGAAGAAGCTTTAAAAGAAATTAAAAGGGCTCTGGCTGGCATAGCTCAGTGGATTGAGCACAGGCTGCGAACCAAAGCATCGTAGGTTCAATTCCCAGTCAGGGCACATGCCTGGGTTGCAGGCCACGGCTCCCAGCAACTGCACATTGATGTTTCTCTCTCTCTCTTTCTCTCTCCTTTCCCTCTCTAAAAATAAAAAGAAATAAAATCTTAAAAAAAGCAGCAACTCAACTGAGTCTTAATTTAAATTTGTAAAAAAAAAAAAAATTAAAAGGGAGACCAGAAATAATTTCAGGGGAAAAAAAATCATTGTACCAAGAAGCCAGGATTAAATGGATACCAGGAGAGCCACAATTCCATGAAGACAGGAATTTCTTTCTGATGCTAAATTCTAGGAGGAATTTGCTCCTGGCTTTTCATGTATGCTGTGCAGTCACTGTATGTGTTTATCTCAAGAACTCTGTTAGATCCTTTGGGACAAAGCCCATGTCTCAGATGATATACCCTTGATAACAGCATATATATAACATTCTAAGTGCTTAAATATTTGCTGATAGACTAAGGACCCACAGTTCTCTTGCCAATCTGGATATTCCAGTGTGTCTCAGGATCACAAGACTATGAGAGTAACAGAGTCATCAAGTCTCTTGGCAGGAAGAACCTTCAGACAACTTCATTTTGCTTCTAGGTCCCCGGTCATTTTAACCATGATATTTAAAAAATATTCTTGCCCCAACCACTATCACCAGTTTGCAGCGAGGGGCTGAAAGGTCCCTACCAGCCCTGTCCTCACGCTTCCCCCTCTCCCCTCCTGATTTAGGTGATGGTTCTTTGCTTATATTTTCGTCCTCACCACAGATTCTCCATCCCTTTGAGTGGCCGAGCTTTGCCGTACTAACCTTTGATTCCCTGCAATGCTAGCACAGTGCTTTTTGTAGAATTGCCTTCTTTTTTAAAAGCTTCTTATTTATTTAGTTTTAGAGAGAGGGGAAGGGAGGGAGAGAAGGAAGAGAGACATTGATGTGAGAGAGAAACATTATCAATCAACCTCCACCTGCACACCCCTATCTGGGGACCTGGTCCACAACCCAGGCATGTGCCCTGACTGGGAATCAAACCAGTGACCTTTTGGGTTGCAGGCTGACACTCAATCCACTGAGCCACACCAGCCAAGGTTGAACCACCTTCTTTTTTTTCAATGTAAGGAAACTGAATTGGAAAGAGGTCCCAGAGTAGGTCCCTGTTCTGACCTGCTCCCCTCTGACAAACCCTAGTGCTGGAGTGGAAGCTCTTCCTACACCACATAAGCAGTCCAGAAAGGCTAAAATGCAGGTCACTAGTAGCCCTGGCTGGCTAGCTCAGTTGGTTAGTATCCTCCCCATACGCCACGGTTGTGTGTCCCATCCCCGTCAGGGCACATACAAGAAACAACCAATAAATGCACAAATCACTGGAATAACAAAGTGATGTTTCTCTCTCTCTCAAACCAGTAAATAAAAATTACTTTAAAAAGAAATGCAGGTCAATAAAGGAATTGAAGATTCAAGGGTTCAGAGATATGTTCTCTCATTCTTGTCTCCATTTGGCCCCCAAAAGTACACTAGGCGACCCTCAGAGAAAAAACAAACAAACAAACAAACAAACACCTGTACCTGGTAGGTGCTATTAAAATAAAGTAACAGGAAAGCTAGTTTGAACACAGTTGGTACTTAATAAATGTCTTTTAAATTGAAAAGCTAGTAACATCCACTTTGCACATAGTAGGTACTCGATAAATATCTTTGAAATTCAGATGATCATAGGGCTGCTGCCTTGCACATTTTAGGCCCTCTGTAATGCTTATTAAATCAAAGTGCAGCAGGCACTCTCTCCGGAGAGAACCCGGGCAGAGGTGACATTAATCAAATCCCAGGCACAGATCCATGAATGGAAATGCGCGTCTGGAGCTAGCGCTTTCGAGAGTGGAGAGGCGCGTGACAGTGCGCAGCGGAGGTGGACGCAGCGCTCTACCTGAGCCTCACACCACTGCCAGATCCTGGCATGGATTAGCTGTAGGGATCCATTCCCCACTCAGGTGGGAAACGGTCGCCGCCTCCAAATGGCACTTCGGGGCCGCACCTGGGGCTGCAGCCACGGCCCCCTGCTGGGGCAACCGCCCCTCTGGCTTTTCCTGGGATTCCGAAGAGTTGCGGGCAGAACAAAAGCAAAAGCCAGCCGGGCTTCCGAAGGCTTTCTGCTGGAGAGCAGCAGGGGCAGAAGCTCGAGAAGACGGCCGGGACCACGCAGGGATGTCAACCCTGATCTCTGCGGGCGGCCACCAGCCTTCCCCGGCAGATTCTGCCTCGGGGTTGCCCAGCCCGGGAAAGCGCCGGGGCTCCCTCTCTCCCCACTCTCTAGGGCCCCGGCCCCGAACCCCCGCCCTGGGTCCGAGGAGGGGGCGGAGTGGGCGACTCCGTCGGGTGAGGCGAGGGGGACACTGCATAAACCCTTGAACGAGACGGGATGGAGGTTGCAGGGGAGGAGTGGGGCAGACCCCACAACCGAGCTCCAAATCTGAAATCGCAGTGCGAGCCGCCCCTCGGCGCCCCCGAAACGCACTGAGCTGTCCCCGGGGGTGGGGTTCCCTCGTGGCGCCCAGTCCCTACATTCCCCTCCAGTAAACACTCCCCCAGGGAGCCCAGCCGCAACCTTCCCATCCTAGCCGCCGACCCGGGGACAGCACCCGCGCGCGGTCGCGGAGCAAGGGGTCACAGAGGGCGGCCTGGGCAGTCCCGCGGGAGACACCCACTGCTCGAAAACTCGCTACATTAGTATTTGCTTGTCTTTTTGCTTTGTTTTGTTTTGTTTTGTTTTTTAAAGATGAGGTGGGGGTTGCAGAAAGCGGGGAACTCCCCGGCTTCTCCGGAGCCGGTGGAACTCCGAGAGGGGCAGGCAGAGCGGAGAAGAAAGAAAGCGCAGGGGAAGCCACTCACCCGCGGCAGAGCTCCAGATCGCGGCGGCCGGGCGTGAGCGGCGCCTTTGTCTGAGGTCGCGGCGCCGGCGCGCTTGGCCAGGCGGGTCCCAGCGCCCGGGCGCGACGAGCTCCCGCGGGCTTTCGGACAGCCCCGCTCGCCGCTCGCGCTCCCGCTGCGGCTCTGGCTCGGGCCCCCGCCCGCACCGCCCCGCGCGTGCCGCGGCCGCGGCTCCGCCCTGAGCCCGGCCCCGCCCCCGGGCCTCCGGGCCCCCCACCTGCTGCGGCGGCGGGCGCGGAGGTGCCCAGCCCAGGGCGGCCGTTTTCCTCGCGCGCCTCTCTCCCCCTCCCCACTGCCTCCCGGCCGCTCGGCTGCGTGGTTCCGGGGCGGAGCGCCCGCAGTGTAGACTGGCTTCCCGACCCAGCCCCCTCGGAGTCCACCTCACCTGTTTTCTGAGTGGAGCCCCCAGTCCCGGGTAGCCTTGTTTTCCTGCCTGTGCGCACGCTTTCCAGAGAGACCTCTGTCTCCTTAGAAGCCCGTGCTCACTGCGGCCCGAAGAAGGAGACCCTTCGGGCTCGGGCTCGGTCCGGGCGGGGTTGGGGGGCGGGATTGAGGGGAGCGGGGGTCCTCCTCAGCCCGGGATGGAGCGGCCTCCCCGCCCAGCCAGCAACGCGCTGCTTCAGCGGCCGGGGGCGGAGGGCTCGGTAAGGAGAAGGAGCTGGAGCTGGCGGGGACTGGATGGCCGGTTTGGAACCAAGCCATCGCCCGCCAGTGTCCCGCGGGGAAAGACTCGGGTGGGCTGGAGGCGCGCACCGGGCAGAGGGGTTGAGCCGGCGCAGAACCCAAGTGCATGGACCCAGAGCCCGCCGCCTGGGCTGTGAATCTGTGATTATTCACATGGCCAGGATAATACTGACAGAAGGGAACCAACACTTTGGAAGCCAGAGAAAAGGAAGGCAGAAGCCACCAGCTCCGAAACACAGGTTATACATGGTGTTTAGGGGGTGACTTCCAGCAAATCCAAAGCGGTCCACACGGATTAGGTGCGCGCACCCCAGTGGAATGGTTAAGGAGATGGTTTTCTAGGCAGAGAAACATATGACAACCTAAATATTGTATAATGAGGTCATTATGGGTTTAGCTACGCATGAGCCCTACTTTCTCCCAACTCTAGAAACACTGGAAGAGAACCTCACTGTGGCACTGCATAGGGTCTGCCCTGTACTATGGTTATTTCTGCCTCATCCGCCCCGCCCCCAACATCACAACCTCCAGAGCCTCATACAATTCCAGGTGCATAATAGGTGCTCGATAACTGTTGAGAAAATTACCTGTGAATCCCATTACTGCGCTGATTATAACGTGGGCAAAAACATAAAAATTTTAAATTGTGGAACCATATACATCGAGTGGGTATTGTAGAACAGTAATGCCTATATGAAGGGCAATGAGTGTTAACTGTCATTATTACGTAAATACAATCGCTATTCATCATATCGTGTGGGTAGTAGTTTAAAGATTACGTGCTGAGTTAGAGATAGTTGTCTGAACCTTCAGGGGCCTACAAGAACGTGTAGGGATAAGGAGAGGGCGGGTGACACCAAATGTGTGTGCATCTGTGACTAAGGCGTTCCAATGCATCTTCCCTGAAGAGAATATTTTAACATTTTGCTTCTTTAATTTTCATTACAAGTAAGTATTATCAATTCAGTGAGTATGCATGCATACGAAATGTTCTGTGTTGATTTATTCATTCTTATCACATCTTTTCTAGGAAGAATAAGAGGTTTTATAACATCTTTTCTAGGAAGAAAGAATTAAGAGGCCCCAAGAATGATCAAAAAAATCATTCCAAAAAAGCCGGAAAGTCAAATGTCCCACCACATGAAGCCCACCAGAGTGGGGGTCTGGAGGCTCCAATGGAGGACATCAGGAAAGCTCTGATCTCCCCCCTGGGTGTTTTAGATCAGTGTCTTGGGTCTGAGAAGCTGCTCTTAGGAACAATGTTTTTGTCCATGTGAGATCATTTATCTCTCCCATTTGGCAACTGGGAAAAACGTAATTTCCCCCCTGTGATGAGCGTGAGTGAATGGCTCATGCACAGTGAATGTCCATCCTCTAAATTGTGGGACAGGGTGTGAAACGTGCATTCTGACACTGGCGTCCATTCCTGTATGATGCCAGGGCAATCAATGAACAGCACCCTCCATCACACGTGCAAGGCATGGGGTCAGTATCCTGTGGGTGCTACTGTCCGGAAATGAGCAGCTTATTTCTTATTTTTACCCCAAGGGGAGATTCTTAAAGAAACAGCTGGCCTAGGTTGGGGTCAGTCAGCAGAAAATGACCACACACAGCCCAGAGGTTGGGAAGGTCACCAGGTCATTTTAGGACTTTTTTTTTTCTGAGGGGGGAAATACACCAGCATTTCTCCACTGGGGTGACTTGACAGCACAGGCTGCACCTCGGCGGCGAGGCCAGGGGTGCCAACACCTGTGGTGGTCCTGGAGGGCACCAGGGCAGGGAGTCCCTGCCCTGAGCAGCAAAGTACCGTGCCTGCCTTGCTTGGGGCATTTAGATACAATTTTTTAAAATATTGTTGAAATAGTTGTGTCTCCCCAAAAGTCGTATGTTGAAACCTACCCCCCAATGTGATGGTATTTGGAAGTTGTGCCTTTGGGAGGTGGTTGTATTATTTGGGGTGCAGCTCTCAGGAATGGGGTTAGTGCCTTAGGGCAGGGCACAGTTGAAGACAGTGGTGTAAGGCAACCTGCCAGCACCTTGATCTTGAACTTCCCGGCCTCCAGAACTATGAGAAATAAACATGTGTGTGGCTCTGGGGATGCCTTTACTCACCAGCAGGGAGATGGGATCTAAGATGCAGGAATAGACTTGGGGCAGGGAGGAAGAGGACCTCTGGGTTGTTTGGTTTTAACCACAGGCCGGTGACTCCAAACCTACACGTTCACTAGAATCACCTAGTGTAACTGAAAGCGGGTCCAGCCCTGCCACTGCAAGAGGCAGGTGCTGTTGTAAAAGAAAGTGGTTTATTTTCCGGTGCTGACCACCTGGAAGATGGGGAACTCCCATCTCAAAGTTCATCCCCTGGGAAGATGGGGGACTCAGGTCTCAAAGCCCATCTCCACCTCTCAGTGGAGGCAGAGGTTTTTACGGGGAGGGAGAGGGGAACGGGAAAAGATCAAGGGAGGGGATTGGAAAGTTCTCTACATGCAGGTGAACACAGCCCATTCCGATAGGGCGAGTGGTGGTCCGTCCAGTGTGCAGCATCCTGGTTTAGTCATCCTGGCTTCCCATCATCCTGGCTTTCCGTCATCCTAGATCTATGGGTGAAGGTTAGCAAATCTCCCAGAGCTGGGGGCCCTGAAGGTTGGGGTTTGTATCTTTAGAAGGTAGTTCCTAGGATTCTTACACAAACATGCTGTTCATCTACAAGCCACATATTAATCAGAGTTAGCACTTAAAGAAACAATGTCAAAAAGAATAATGGGATGGGTTACAATTTCCCACCATACAAGTTTCCACTGTTCCACTAGGAAATCTTTAATTACACCGGGAAGAGGAAGCAATAGTTGACGACAGTGACCTGCTTACCAACGTCTGTCCTCATTTACTGTATTCTGCCTTTCCTCCCCCTGTGGTGGATACACTGTCCCTGCTCCATTGGAAGTCACCCTCCCCTTGTGTACAAGATCCCAGCCCCTCTCACTTACTCAAAGACATCACTCCATAAATGCTCTCCTTTCTCTTTGCTCATCAGTTTTTCCTCCTACGGGGTCATAAGCAGCAACTTTCAAATATGGCTTAATGTCTCTTCTCTTTAAAAAACAAAACAAAAACAATAAGGGGGATATATGGTAATGGGATAAATACAATAAAAGTAAGTTAAAAAGAAAAAGCCCCAGAAACTCTTGACTCCATTCTTCTCCAGCTTCTCTCCCAACTTTCTTCTCCTCGTTACTACAAACCTGCAAAACAAAACTTGCCTTTTCTCACTGTCTCCAATTCCTGTCCTCCATTCTCTCTGAAACCCATTCTAATCTTCTCTCTATGGAAACTGTTCTTGTTAAGGTCATTAGTGACCTCCATGTTCTTCAGGCTTTATCTACCTTGACCTATCCAGCATTCGACATAATTAACCACTCTTGCCTTCTTGAAATACTTTTTTCACTTGGCTCCCAGGATACTTCTGGCTTTTATTAAACCTTTCTGGCTCCTCAGGAAGCATTATAAATGCTCCTACTCAAAACAGAACAGCAAACAGCATACAAAATTGAATCATACTAAAGCCATTTTCTACCAAATTCAGAAATGAAGCAGAAATGCTTGCTATCATCACTATTATTAACATACTTTTAGAGGCTAAAATAAAGCAATAAGACATGAAAATGAAATAGTGGATACAAATCTTCTAAAGGATGATACAAAAAGTCTTTATGGATGCTACAACTGAAAACACTAGAACTCTAGATCTTTTTTCTTTTAAAAAACCTACTAAAATAACGAGAATGTGGTAAGGTAGCTGGAAGTAATAGAAAGAATAAGTAAAACCAAAAGGTGGTTCTTTGAAAAACAGTTTTTAAAAATGTGCAAACTCCTCAAAAGCCTGATTAAGGAAAAAAGAAAATAAATAAGTATTATCAATGAGATGGGTAATATAAGCATGGATTCAAGAGACAGCTTAAAAAATATCAAATAGAATAGAGTGCAATTCTTTAGTAAAACATTTAAATTAGTTGTTTTTATGTTTTATTACCCAACATGGAACTCATAATGCAGTGGGAAACTACATATTAAATGCAGTCATGTGCCACATAATGACATCTAGTTCAAGGACAGACCACATATACAAGGGCAGTCCCATAGATTACAATGGATCTGAAAACTTCCTACCACCTAGTGAGGCCACAACCATCATAATGTCATGAAGCAACCCATTGCATGTTTGTGGAGATGCTGGTATGAACAAATCTGCTGTGCAGCCAACTGTAGACAGTGCAGCACATGTAATTAATTACACAGTACAGAACACTTGATGATGATAATTAGTGACTATATTACTGATTTATGTATTTTCTATTCTATGCCTCTCATCATTGTTTTAGAGTGCACTCTTTCTAATGCCATAAAAATAGTTTGGTGTAACATAGCATGCCGTGTTATACAGGCAGCAGCTTCCTACATCTCATGTTTACCATATCTCTGGATGGCATCATTTTCTCTAGTGTTTGATTTAATCTCATGTTGTTTTGTGCAGTACTGTGATGTCCAGGCTTGTAGCCTAGGAGCAATAGGCTGTAATACAATGTAGCCTAGGTGTGTAGTAGGCTATAGCATCTAGGTTTGTGTACGTGTACTCTGTGATGTTCACGCAACAGTGAAATCACCTAGCCACTCATTTCTCAGAATGTGTCCTTGTCATTAAAGCGGTGCATGTCTGTACATGCTCACACAAATCATTGATTTTCCTCATATGAAAGGTCTAGCTGGCAGACCTAATCTCATCTGGGAGGGGGGCGGTGGTCGAGAAAGGCTTTGTGGGGAAGCAAAAATTAAATCGTGTGTGGAACAGCAGAAGAGTGGTTCAAGCAGAGTGAAAAGACCAAAAAAAGGTGGGAGCATTTGGAAATGTCACGGGCTGGAGGGCTGGGGGGGGGGCGGAAGGGAGAGCAGCCGGAGAGAGAGTCAGGGCTTTGCAACCCATGGCAAGAATTCCAGCCTTAATCCTAAGTGTCACAGGGAGCCCGCTCAGCATTTTAAACAGGGGAGAGCCGAGCCCCTACTGTGTAAATTGCTTTATCTGAAAGGTCTGCAAAAATTGTAACTGTGCAGCAAGGCAGCATTTTCTCCAGTCCCTGATCCCCAGCATCAGTCGCTGATACTGGCCACTGATACTCTCCTCTCCCTGTGACCCTTTAAGTGCTTCCTGTCTTAGAGGCTACATGGAAACTCTGCAGCACTTGCAAGGCAAGCCAATCCAGGTGTTAGGTATCAAGAGTGGCTTGGGAAGATCGTGCCTCTCACTTGATTCTCACAAACAGAGCCAACCTCTCCGCCTGCTAACTTCCCAGAAGTTTCTTGGCTGGTTTGGACCATCCCAGCATTCTCTTCTTTCAGCCTGTGATAAGACCTAACTGAAATTCGAACTACGTGTTCCTCGCTCTGTCCTTACCTCACCCAGTCGTATGTTTTTTTGAACTATAGGTCATAACCCATTATGGGCTGTGAAATCAATTTAGCAAAACTTGCCAGCCTTTTTCAGATGCTTGAGAAGAATAAAATAGAAAATATCAAAGTTCCTTGTATGTGATAAGAGTATCACTTGACTTTTATTACAGGTATGTGTGCATTTGTGTGGGATGAGGATATGTATGTGCACACGTGCCATAGATCACACCACGAAATGGTTTTCTTATTTATGGATTGTGATAAAAAACGTTTGAGCTTCACTGTTCCACTTCCTCCCACCTCTTGCTCTGTGTAGAAACTTGAACTTAGTAAGATCTGACTTTTCTGCCCTACCTTGTTCAATTTCTCCACGTAATTTTTATTCATCTCCTGATAGGTTAAAATATCCTCTCGTACAAACAACGCACTGTTAATAATTGTAATTTTAGGAACAAGTATAAAGGACACATGGACAAAAACTGGGGGGTGGAAATGGGACGGAGGGAGGGAGGGCTGGGGGTGGGCTAGGACAGGAGTAAAAGACAGAAAACTGTACTTGAACAACAATTAAAATAAAATAAAATAAAAATAAATAATTGTAATTTTTTAAATTTTCTCCTAATTGTAGAGCTTACCTCGAGTCTTTCTCCTCATCACCAATAGTGGCTTATAGTTTAAAAAGTGACCTATGGTGTGATGAGTAGCTCACACCCATACAACGTACCGATAGAGTCTAGCACAGGCCACACCAAGCTATCCCACAGTAGCATATTGGTTGTTTTGAATTAAAACCACTTGAGTGCAAGAAATAGAACCATCAAATATAGACAGTTCTTTCAAAAGCCTTGAACTGTTGCTGAGCTTTGACCTAGATTTTTCACTTCTGGAGATCTACCCAAAAAAAATAATAATTAGAGATACTGACAAAGAGTTAGGCACAAGGATGATAATTACAGCTTTCTCTATAATAGAGAAACATTGGCAACAATTTAAGTAACCAAACAATAGGTACTTAAATAAATTAGGGTATGTCGTCATGAGAGAATATTGTTCCAGCCAATAAACATGGTATTTTGAAAGAATTTTTTCATGGCACAAACTAATGTTCATAACGGACCAAGTAAAACACAGGCTATAAAAGTATGATTTATAAATTTATGTACAACACATTATTTATATGCAAAGAGAAAAGCAAGAAAGAAAATCATAAATTTTTCTTAAATTTTTGTTGATGTTTCAAAATTAGCATTCATTCTTTTTATAATCAGGACACTAAAAAAAAAAAAAACAATGAGATTTGCTCCGAAGGAAAAGAAGGAGAGCGGCGACTGTGGGGCTGGCACAGAAGGGCAGACACCCGAGGAACTAGCAGGTGTTTCTAATTTCCAAAAATGACCTCTGTGCAACTCATCGTGTTTCCCTCTGACCTCCGGCTGCCAGGAACCTCAGAAACAGAGTTGATGTTTAGTCACAGGTATATTCTTTTCTTTATGTACTTGGTTTATCCCCTTTTGGGGGGCCCAGTTTCCTCAACTGCAAAGATAAGAAGAGGCACATTGAATAATTTAGCCCAGTGGGAACCATCAAGTCCTCCCACCGTGGCCCAAAGCCCATTTGGCTGAGAGACACAAGTCATGTTGGGACAGCGAATATCCCTCCTGGCAAGGCTCAGATCAGAGACATTTGTGGGGACTGAAAACAACATACAGCAGATGGGCTAGTATCCCCATCTACTCAGGCCACATTGTACGATATCATACAGACTGGGGAGGCAGGACCCTGTCAGTAATGGTGACCTGGCGATGGCTCTTGTTACATCTGTGGCAGCATCATGACAGCCTGGCTGTGGAGGAGCAATGTGAATCTGTGAAACTTAGGACAAATCCGAGGGACAGACTCTTGGGCAACTCAGAACTGACGCCCTTTCCCTGTGACTGCCTCCTCTCTCGTCGCTCATGAAAATGTGAGGATGACCCCCTCAGAGTCCATGTCACAGAAGAGACACGATCTTGGTCTAGCAGAGCATGCATTTAATTCTAGCCTTTTATAGTTCCTGGCTGCAGTATAGGATTTTGTTCAAGGAGTTTTAAGTTCCTCAAAAGGCATACATTGCATTCTGAGTTGGTTTTCTACACCCTAGCCTGGCACTGTTCAATAGAACTTTCTGCAAAGACAGGACTTGCTGTGCATGATGGGAGCCATTGGCCACAAGCAGCAATTGAACACTTGAAATACGGCTCTTGTGACTGAAAGACGGAACTATCCATTTTTATTTCATTTTTATTCATCTAAATTTAAAATTTAAAAGCCCCCAATGTAGCAAATAGTTCCCATGTAGGACAATACAGGCCTAGTTCTTACAAATCCTAAAGAAGACCTTGAAAATCCTAATGTTAATCATGTCACAGCAACGTATATCCACCTCCCCAGCATTAATTCCAGAACTGTTTAAGGCAGACAAAAGCCATTTCATCAGCAAAATTAAACATTTCCTATGGGCATAGATAGAGTTTGTGCTTTCTTTTGACTCCTAAGCAGGGCCTACCACAGAGTTAGCCATGTAATTTTTAACCAATATTATTTATGAAGGAAGAAGTAAAGAAAAACATTTACTGTACTTTTCGGACTATAAGATGCACATTCCCCCCCCCCCAATTTGGGAGGAAAAATGGTTATTAATGCTGCTGTTGAGTTCTGTTTACATTTACATTGGTGAAATATTATGTTACTTATTAAATATTTTACCATATTTTTTGCTTCAAAATTTTTTCCCCAATTTTCCTCCTCTAAACCCTAGGTGCATCCTATGGCCTGAAAAATACGGTAATCAAAGTTAGCTCTTCCTATCTTCATTTTCCTCATCCCACCCATTGAGTCTGTACTCAGTAGATCTGCTCTCCTGTGCTCCAGGCACATCAGATGGACACTGCTAGTCTGGAAGAAGCCAATGACAATATTTAGCTTATCTGTCTCTGTGTTTCCCATCAACCATCACAAACTCTGCCAACACTCAAAGCCTGCAATTCTTTTAGGCAGACACACTGTTAAGATGCTTGTGAAGGGGTGGAGTAGGGAGCTCCAAGAGAGCATCCCCTCTGCGAAGACAATGAATAAACTGGCCAAATACATGTTATTGGAACCCTGGAAACTAGTCAAAGGTTTACAGCAACCAGATGACTACTTAATCAAGGGGGAGAAGAGGCTGCATCTCTGTGGGAAAGCACTGGGGCATTCTAGCTTGTCCTGGCCCCATTCTCACCTCCCTGAATCGGCACAGCCTTGAAGATGGAACCTGAATTGCTGGTGTGGGTTCCTGGTGCTGGAAAAAACAGCAGGCCTTGTTCTCAAAGGATTGTGGTTGTTGGGTTTGACCTGTCTGGTAGCTCCCCGAACTGGCACAAAGAGCTCACTTCTGTTTTGCTCAGCTTGGAGCTCTCACAGAGCAGAGAGACTGCTACCTAGGTGAGGGAGTAGCATTTTTTCAGAAACATTTAAAGGCAAATATATTAGCCACTGCTGCCAGAGCAAGGAATAACAGACAGGGCACGCAATACACACACCGAAACCTTGGGAGGGAAGGATGGGGAGTGAGATGCATTAGGAAGAAAGGCTCTGAAAAGCTCCTGCGTATTCCTGGGAACCTAGTAGGCCACTCACATGGCCAAGGCAGGGTATATGCTCAGAAAAGACCAGAAAAGGCTCTAAGCTTTCACCTCTGGCCGACCTTCAGGCTGCACAGGCAGGAAGTGAAGGCTAATGCAGAGTTGTAAACTGCCCAGCTGAGTGCTGAAGACACGCGACACACACACCATCTGCAGACTTGAATATTTTTATGAGTTTGGTTCCAAGCATTTCAGGAAATCTCTGTTGAATCACTAGCTGGCTATGAAGCGAATCAAACAGACACTTCAATGGCCACACATGACAAAGAATGCAGATATTTTCAATGAGTTCAAAAAAAGTCACCAAACAAACAGTAAACACAAACATCAATAACAAACTTTGAGGAAGGAGGAGCATCTAACTTTCAGAGTTCGGACTTTATAACATTCAGAATGTCTTGTTTTCAACAAAAATAAAGTTATGAAGCAAGCCAATAAACATGTGGGGAGAGGAAATATGGAGCGGCTGCTTAATGGGTACAGGATTTTTGGGGGTGATGAAATGTTCTGGAATTAGGCAGTGGTGATGGTTTTCCAACCAGGTGGACACAGTGGAAACTACTGTACACATTTCAATGGTCAAAATGGTGAGTTGGTCTTATATGAATTTTACCTCAAAAAAGAGAAGAAGACTTACTGCAAAATGGAGATTTAAGCACTATGCTGGGGCTTTGCCATGATAACAATTTTTTAAAAAGTCGTTTTTTCCCCTGGCTGGTGTGGCTCAGTTGGTTGGAGCATTGCGCCATACACAGGTTCACACTGGGGAGAATGGTAGGTCCATGTTTCTCTCTCACATCGATGTCTCTCTCTCTCTCTCCCCCTCTCCCTCTCTCTCTTTGTCTCCCTCACTCCCCAACCCTTCTCTCTCTAAAAGCAATGGAAAAAATGTCCTCGGGTCAGGAGGGAATAAAAAAGTCATTTTGCAACTTTCCCCAGCAATTTCTCCTTTGCCTTCAGACATACACCTCAGTAATTCCTGATCACCAAGTCCGTTATGGGAGCTGCAGTTGGAGGCCTCCTTTTGGGTGGCATTTGCCACAGGGACTGCTGGCAGGTTCAGATTGTCACATGAAGCACATGGTTTTTTCCAACATCCCCCAAACACAACGTGTCCAAAGCACGGCTCTGATTTCTTCCCACGCTGTCCCCTCTGTCACCCTACGTTAGCAAAGGGTATTTCCCCGTGCCATTTTGGACAGCTATATCCAATCAATCCCACATCCAGATATTTAACCTCGTAAGTGGCTTTCACATCTATTTACTTCTCTTCATTGTCACTGCCACCACCTTCGTTCACTCTGCCACCACGGTTTATCTGCACTGTTATAAGAGACTCCCAACTGGTCTCACTCACCACGTGCTCTCTTGACCCTTTCTAGTCTATTTTTTCATACTCAATCCATTTGCATTTTAAAAATGCAAATCTAATTACTTCACTCCCCCATGTAAAGCTTTTAATTAGCTTTCTATTTCTCTTAGAATAGAATGCTCAAGCATTGAAATGGTCTGCAAGGCCCTGCATGACCCGGCTCCTCTCCAGACTCCCCACTGACTCACGACACTACTGTCATGGAAGCTTTTCTCTGTTTCCCTCTACTTCAGGGCATTCGATACATGCTCATCTCTTTCTAGAACATTCTATGTTCTCTCTTCTCTGGACTTTCCCAGTTCTCCTCATTTTCAGAGCTTAGGTGAAATGTAACTTCCTGAAGGAAGTCTTCCTGGCTCTCCCAAGCTCACATAAGTTCCCCTGTGTGGACTAAGTGCCCAGAGCTCTCTTCCTCTTCCAATTTCTGTGATCTGTTGCTCAGTGTTTGCCTCCTGCACTACAATGTGAGACCCATGAGGGCAGGGTCTCTCTGGTTCAGTGCTCTAACCTTACTACCCATCTCATTGCCATGTGCAGAGCAGGCAGTTAATCCATATTTGTGGACTGAATACTATGAATGCCTTCAGGTCTCACAGATAGCACCTTACTAATCAGCTGGCACCTTAGTAAGAATGAGTTGACAGCCTGTCAGAGAAAGAATGCAGCCCAGTGTGCTTCAAGCTCCGGGCTCCTTATCACAGGAGCAGGGTGGGGAGACAGGAGTGGGGATGGTGCAGCCATCACAGAGGGGCCCTGTGCCTAGCCAGCCAAGTATATTCCAGATCCCGGAAGAACTACGTGTGATCAGTCCTTCACTCCTCATGTCAGCATCCTATTCCAACACAGCTGTCCCAGGACCGCAGAATTTAGCGAGTGAATTGTTCATTCTGGTTTAACTTGACCTTCCAGAGTGTTTGATCAATTCAAGGTCTTTTTTCTAGACTCTCAGGTGCCCCAAGTGAGGGTTTCTGAGAGTTAGAGAAACTTCTGATCCTGGATTCCTCCCTGTTTCTATCCTACCTCCTTTCCCACAGCCTGAGTCATTTTTAATTGCTTCATCCTTTCTATAGTCCCCACCCGCCCCAGTCCACCTCAGGGCCCCGTGTCTTCTGGTGGTAGATCGCCAGTTGTCAGTTGTCAATCATTCGGCTTCATCCACTTCAGCGCTCCGTGGAGTCCAGCAGTGAGGAGGGGAGAGGGAACAGGCCCGCATGTGATCTGACCTCAGGGAGGGAAATGGGTAAACAATCAGATTTTTCATCCTGCCAATGTTAACCACCTGCTAACTTTTTCTCTGGACGTTATTGTGCTAAAGAAACATCTGCTTTCTACTCTGCCTCTAGTCCTATTATCAAAGGCCTCCTCTGTTATTTTAGCTTCAGGGTGTGCCAGGCAGGACCCCCAAGGTGAGGCAGAAAACTTGTAGGGTCTGGGTATCAGAAAGAGTGGCAGCAGTGGGGAGCAGAGGGAGCTGTTACAGGAGAGGGAGGGAGGCTCAGGACAGCCTTCAACCTCACAGACTTTCTGAGAGTCTGACATAATTCTGTATGTCTGCAGAAAAGAGGTATCAGGAGGGATACTGCAAAACCATTTCTGTAAACTGTCTAAAACTAAGATAATGTGCCAGAAGTGATGATGATCAAAATAGACTCCTAAATCCTTCCCCTTGTGCTTTGGCTTTCTCCATCAGACTGCAAGCCTTGGAAGACAAAGAGCCGAGCACACCTGGGCCAGGCCCGGGGGGTCAGCAGTGAGTGAAGAGTACGTCTGAAAAGGGAGGAGTTGGTCCAAGTGCCTGAGCCTCCCAGCCTAGCTGGGCTGCATTGTGAGGGGATGAGAGGACCCGGGAACAAGATGCATTAACCCAGGCCACAACTTCAGAGGGACTTGGAGAAGGGCGGAGGCCCAAAGACTAGAAACAGGCTGAGTTCGATGTCAGTTCAAGTGATTAAGGTCACGGTTTGTGAGCATTAAATGTAAAGGAAGAAATGATCAGAGGACCTGTGTGGAAACCCCATTTCCTCCTGGGATTGTACAGCAGGGAGTGCATCTGGGTTTCTGTAAAGCATCGGACACTGTGAACACCTAAGAGCACCCACGCAAAAGCATCTGCACCAGCACTACTTGGAGACAGAGTTCCAGTGACATTCCACAGGTCTCTCACTTCAGCCTGTCCCTGTCCCCGAACTGTCACCAGGAAATTTGGTTGTCCTCGCCCTGAGCCCATATTTGTTTATATCTCCCAAAGGAAGATTCAACAGCGGTAAACATAAGGTCCTGTCCTTTGGTCTGGAAATCAGCCGCCTGTCTTTAACAAGAAAGATACGGTTCAGCCATGAATCTGTTAAGAGTTAATAATGATTTGCCTCATTCTGAAAGGATCCTCATAGCAAGTGCTGCTGTTGGCTGACTATCTCCACACTGCACAACATCTGGTCCCCTTTGATATGAATCTAATGATTTTATCTTTGGATATCAAGGGATCTGTGCCCTGATCTCTGTCTGTGCCGGGTACAGACTGTTTCCCTGAAAAGCTTCAAAGTGAGTTGATTTGCTCTCTCTTACGCATTGTCACCCGATGACTAACTCCAAGTTCAACAGCCAAGAATTCACACCACAGGGAACAATGGAGAGAAGTCACCTCTAAAGAAGCCCCTGGTATTCATAGCGTTCTTAAGAGTTTAAAAGCACTCTTCACCCGTCTCACTTGATCTTCTGCACAATCCTGAGATAAACCAGGCAGGTGTCTCCAGTTGACTGATGGGGAATCAAATAACCTGAGAGAAGCCAAGGCTCCCCCACTTCTCCGTGTCAGAGCTGGGCCCAGAAGCCAAGTTGCAACTTCAAGTTCAGCTCACGCAACATATAAAATCGTAGGGCATGTATGTGTGCATAAAGTGAATAGTTAAAAATCAGATTGTCCTATGAAAAAGAGTCCCTGGTATATTTGCTTAATTCAATAACCATTATCTATTAACATTTCACAACTGTTAACTTTGTAAAAGAACCTATTGTATGTAAATAACTGCTCCCATTGTGGTCGTAGGGGGAGGGGGAGGCAAGGTGTAAAAGTAGGAGTAATCTCAGCCTCTGCGGCCCTCGCTCGAGTAAGTCAGGAGCTCAGCCCATGACAGCAAGGGTGTGAGCTGAAGGTGGCAAATCCACCCGTGCATGGCAGAGCTGTGCTTAGACAAAGATTTAGTCTCCAACAATCTACTCTGGCTGATCTTGTTACAAGTTCAGAGGGAAGTGCCTCGAGGTTCTGTTGTTATTTTAAATAGAACATTAATACTGGCATTTCAGACACATGTGGCAAGGCCATGGAAGAAACCTCTGGTTTCAGGGCCCTTTCCCGGACTGCAGATGCATCAGCAGGTCTCGTGTGTCTGCCTGCTCTTCCTGGCCGGCCGCCTCTGGTCCTGCTCTCTCTGCTCCTGAGTTAGTTTGGGGTTTGGATTTCTTGGCTCCATCTTCCCCCAGCACTGTCCTGGTTTGTGACCTATTCTTATCCCTGCCCCCTCCCCCCTACCCAAGCCTAATTCTGGTCTTTCAGAGAATACTGATGTGCCAAGTTTGAAAAATAAAACTTCAAACTCTTCCTCACCATTGTTTTAGATCAGTGAGCCTCCGAGTGTTATCCCCAGAATAGCAACATTATGGTCATCTGGGAATGAGCTAGAAATGCAAATTCTCAGGCCCCAGCCTAGATCGACTGAATCAGAAAGTCTGGGGTTGGAGTTCAGAAATCTGTTGAAGGGTGGCAGAGTTTGCCACTCCAAAGATATGCCTCTTTGGGGTATTGATGACAGCAACCTGGTTCTTTTTAAGAAACAAAAGACTCAGAAAAAACCTTTGACTTTCCCCCTAATTGGAAAAAAGAATTTAGATAGAGGACCTCCTCCAGAAAGGGAGAATATCGTTGGAGACAACTGCAGTTTAACCCGAACGCGTGTGTGGTAGCCAGGGAAGACTCTGGGAAGGCCCCTGGATCAGACTCCTCTCTGTGCCCCGTTGTTAAAGATGGCTCACTAAGCACTTATTTACTGCACATTTGCTTTTCCACCTCCATGTGAATTGCCTTCCTTCCCTTTGAATTCCTGAGTCTGAATTCTCTCCCCATTCACCTTAGCTCAAAGTAGCATATTAAGCCTCAAATGACTGACGTGTCTGTCCTGCCATCCCATATTCTTGCAGAACCCCCTTACGTATATGTAACTAAATTGGATTGTTTTCTCCTGTTAATCTGCCTCATGTCAATTTGATTATCAAACCAGCCAGAAGTACAAAGGGGGGAAATTCCCTGCCCCAAAACACAGTTTTAACAAGTCCTCCAGGTGATTCTGATGCATGTTCCTGTTGAAGACCCACTGGTTTAGAGAATTAGAACATCAAGCGGAGTGACATGCTTTTCTTTGCCCATTTTCCTGACCCTTTCTTCAAAAGCCAGGTCACACGATGCCTCTTCTTGCCACTTGTCCTGCCTGCTTTCCTTGGCCTCCATATGCCACTCACAGGATTTGAACCTGCTTGTACTGATTTTTCTTCCTTTTCTCTGTGTTTGTCTTGGTTGTTGTAGCCAAAGCTACCTGGCTAGACACTGCTACTCCAGTATAAAAACCCAATGTTCAGCCTGCTCCCAGAACATCCAGCAGGAGCACATGTCACACAAACACACAAACACGCCACCTCCCTTTTCCGATGATGTCATCAGGTTACAGGGCACACTGAGGTTTTTCATAGCTCAAGACACGCCATCTGTTCCAAGAGTGCTCTTGTCTTAGCGAAGAGTCTCCTGGGAGTCTCGACTCTGCTCCTCCTCTGACTCGTCCTCCTTTCTGCCAAGGAAATGTTCATCATTCTCCTGCATATTGTAACCTTGGCAGGAAGCTCATCTTCCTGCTCTGTTTAAGGTACAGATTATTCCTGATCCTGCTGGAGGCGTCATCGCAGTGTATTACCTAACCACCTGGACCACATTTCCCAACCAAGTGTTCCAGCTACTTCTCTAATGACGTCCCTTTCTTACCTAGCTCACCCTCTGTTAATGTTTTATTCTATCTCCTGCCTCTGGCACAGTTCAAGATATGTATCCTGAACATGTACATATCCCATTATTTCAACCTGAATCCCTCCTTTTCTAGCAGTTCATGCCCTCCGCCCTTTCTGATCACCCTAGCAAGCCATTGATGATGGCAGATGTGTAATCAGCTGTGGTTAGTCTGTCCATTTCCCTTGTAATCTCCATCAAGTCAAATACAGTCTCCTATAGACCCAGGGTGCTTGGAAAATGATGCTGCCTAAGAGGTTCATATGCAGAAAATACCTATTCTGGACAAAACTCTATTATAAGAGCTTTGCATATAATATTTGAATAACATTGTATAACAACATTAAATAAGTAAATCTTACCCACATAGAATTTTTAAGGGCTACCATTTGCCTATTTGTATCTACCCCAGGCACAGTATTGTAACTGTAATAGGCTTCACCAAGTTCAGACAGCTCATAAAACATTCCTGAATGGTTTCTCTAACTTGAGGCTTAACATCAAGGACTGAGCACAGACTCTTTGAAGAGATTATATTTATGGATTGAAAGAGTAATATGTAGATTTTTATAGGCCGCATACAAAGCGACGATGAAGGGAACCACGAGTTCTGACCCCACCCTCCAGCTTTTTCTCAAAAGGAACTGTTCATAAGCTTTGATCGGCGTAGCCAGGACCCACTCCTTTTCGGCCCAGCCTGGGGACTCTCTGCTGTGTCTCATACTCTGTGTCTCTACTTCACTGCCATATTGAGATGCCTATTTCGTGCATTAGGCTGAGCACTCAATAGTGAATTTCCCACTAAAACATGTGACTACATTTCCCTGTAAGCTCAACCATTATCAACCGGTTTCCACAAAGGCTGTTGCCACCTGTAGCTCCTGGGAGATGCTGGCTGCCTGCTCCCATGGTAAACAAAATGCACAGTGCCTCTCTGGTTGTCTGATAGGAATGATTGGTGTCTCCGTGTTCTTTGCCGGCTGCGTCCTCTCTGCAGGCCCAGCATTTCTCTGCATGTGGCAGCAATGGGTCAAGTGTCTTTAATCTCTCTGGTGAAGAAGTACAATTTCCTGAGTTGGAGACGGATCTCCAATTAATCAATTCTGTGACACTTTCTTTGAAACACCATTGAATATCCTTAAAGGTAGCAATAGGACAACATTGTTTAATTACTACTTGCCGAATGTTCTAAGGATCTTATTGGATTCCTAAGAGGTATTAGTGACTCTATTAGAAGAACTAAAGATGTTATATGATATGTCCAAGAGGACCCAGCTCATGTGAGGCAGAGCAAGGTCTAATTCTAGGCTCCTCCTACTCAGACACACTTGCTCCGAGCCTTGGACAAGGGGAGGCATCGCGCTGCTTTCCCACCAGCTGAGCTCAAGCTCATCCTGACTGATACTCTTTGTCAGCCAGCCTCACCTAGACCATTTTCACCTGGACCTCACAAACCTCAGTGATCTTTCTACACCTGAGAATTCTCAGAGCAGACTTACTCATTGGGAGAGTTAGGGTAGCATAAAGGTTAAGTGCACAGAATGAAACCCAGCTCTGCAGGTTCAAATCCAATTTCTGCTATTTAGTGGCAGTGTGACCAAGCAATGTGACCTTGGGCAGGCTAATTGCCTTCTCTGTGCTTTGGTTTCCTTATTTGTAAAATGATGATAATAATTGACTGCCTATCTCCCTAAATTATGGAAAGTAAATACCTTATATAGTTAAAGCACTTAGAAGAGTGTTTGTTACGTAGATATATATGCTATTATTTATATTCATCATTTGCATTATTTGTCCCCCTTGCCTTCCTACCCTTTGTGCTATCTCTTCTGTTCTAGGTCACTCTATTTCCTTCTTCATGTGCTCTCTCATTTACCTGCTCAATCCATAATATCTTCAGCCCAACTACTCTTGAAAGGACTTGATTCTAATCCTCATCTTAATTTGAACCCAGGGACCAACTCCTTTCTCTTGCCTATTTTCTTCTGTACCAACATTCTTTGCTACATGACAGCAGAGTGGCATGGACCACCAATGGGATGAGAATACAGAGGACCTCAGTTCAAGTCTGAACTCTCCCATATAGAGCGGCTGAATCTCAGGTAAGGCATTTAACTTTCCCAGCCTCTGACCTCAGGAAGAAGTAAAAATGTCACGTTAACATGTGATGGGTTGCTCAGCCACTCTGTTCCAAAGCATTTCCTTCTTGCACATCAGTGTAACCAATTCACAGTGGCCTTCTGAATAGCATGCCTTGGCCCAGCTCCTCCCCATGAATGTATCTGCCCAGCTCCACGAAGCCTCTGAGACATGGCAGCGAGAAAGTCTGGGGGACCAGCCTGCCTCGCATTTCGCTGCTGTAATCCGGCCCGCCAAGGCTGCTTCTCACATGGCCTCATTTATTAGGAGTATATTACAATTCTTTATTCCTGACCTCCATCGGGCTCCCTGCAGGGAGTCACAGGCATGGTATTTGAGAGCTAGAGAGGAAACCAGAACCCCGTATTAAATTGCCTACCATGCTGATATCCCTGAAGGAGTTCATTCTAATTTCCATTTCCTTAATATCCAGCTAAAAATTGAAATCTGCTTTTATTGCACTTTCCATGGAGGTAAGGGGCTATTCTCGTTACCTGGAAGGGCCACTGGGCTGCAGTTAGGGAATCACTTCCTTTTGTTTTGAGCTCCTGACTTCCTGGGGCCACTTGCTTCTGCCTTCAGGCATGCCGGGAATGGGCTCCTGGGGCCCATAAGCTGTGAGCAGGGCCACTGTCTGCCTCGGCAGCTGGCTGGTGGAGCTTTCTCTCCTTTGCTCTGTATTTATTGCCTTGGATATTTTCCAACGAAGCTTCATCCATGGGATTACACCCTGGCCTCCCGAGTTTCCCCGTATACATGGCTCTTTCCTGGGAATGTATCTATCAGGCCCCTTGGTTTGAAGATGTAATTTGATATTTATATAGCATTTTCTGGTGACTTTAGAATTGAGCCATGCCATTTGGTGCAAGGTCAAATAATCGGTCACTGCATGCACGCATTGCTACACACACGGCATGAGGTAAGATACAGACACATGGACGTGACTCCTCTCAGCCTTGGCGCTCCGGGGCTACAGTGGGGCCAACTGAAGGAGGACAAGGATGAGAGGGGGGATTTGAACACTTCAGTTTGGTGGGTTTCCGCGGTAGTCAAGAGAGGTGTGACAATGTGGCCGTTGTTCAGGGACAGTATAGGAGGCGCAGTGACGGGCTAGGAGGAGGCACGGGGAATGAGAAGCTGTGTTGGAGCCTCCAGCTTTCACAAGTGGAAATAGGGCACCGAGTTCCCACAAAAGTAATCAAACAAAGGCCTCCAAACTTTGCATCTTGGCCTCAATAATCTCAACAAAATGTCTCATTCAGCGGCAATTAGCCACGTAACTGGACGGCTAAGTTGGGTGGATGGGGGGAATAAAAGGTATGAACCAGTCACAGAACATTCTGACTGCAGTGTATTTTCAAATTGTTCACATGGTTCCCCGTTGCTGAAACTAATTATTGTTCCTTATGCCCTTTTTCTTTCCCTGGCTAAATTTGTCTCATAATCATGTAATTCATTGCTGAAGTCCAATCTCACTGGTCTCAGCTCAACAAACTTAGACTCACTTTGCCCTCAAAAACAATGTCTTTAACAACACAGAGAATAAGATTTTGTATGACTGACAGACAATATTGCCCAAGACAAGCATTTTTTTAATGGTTTAATCAGGGAACTCATGCAGAAGGGGCACGACTGCATCAGTAAACCAGCAGCTTTCCAGTCTGCTTCCCAGAGCAGCAGCCTCAGCATCACCTGGGAACCTGGTGGAAATGCAAAGTCTGGGGCCCCACCCCAGACCTCCAGCATCAGAAACATTGAAGGTGGGACCCAGCCATCTATGAAACACTCCCAATGGCTGTGGTGCACACTGGAGCCCGAGGCCCCCTGTTTGGAGAGATCTTCAAAGTGTGCTCTGTTACACTAAGTTGTTTGGCAAATGGAAAGCCCTCACTGTGATGCTGCAGCCTAAGATAGGTGTGAGGGGCAATGACTGAACGGGGGACCCTCTCCGTAGAACTTCATTCTTCAAAGATACAGGTTGGGTTTTGCTTTGTGGTTGTTTTCTTAATGTCATGAAGGAAGGCGCTCTGACTGTGGTCTGTTAGAAGGGGCTCTGGGAGTCGTTCACTCAGAGCTGTAGTCTCAGGTTGGTCACCCAACAGCTATGGCACTCTGACCAAGTCACAGTGTCTCTCTGCTCATCAGTTCCTCACCTGTAACAGTCAGGGAATCGAAATGAAGCATCCTTTCTCATGCTAACACCCTTTTACTCTTCTCTCCTTTGAATGCAGGGCTGCCAGATCTTGCAAATAGGAGAACATCCAGTGTTTAAAAATATATGAAAATAATGTGTTAAAAATATATATGCCCAGTAAAAGTTGAATATTAGTGCAACAATTTTAGTGTACACGTATATACTAATAGATGTTATAAATATGTAAATGAACACCTTTTAGTATATATGTATCTGCACACACATGCATAGAGCATACTTATACTAAAAAATTTTTGTTGTTTATCTGATATTCAAATTTTACTGGACATCCTGTATTCGTATTTGCTAAATTGAGCAACACTATCTGAGTGCCAATTTTAATCAGAAATTACGTCAATTGAAAGAATTGAATCCAAATCTCTCCCAGGGTGGAAAGGACTCTGCAGCCTGTAGGAGGGGTGGCAGATGGAGCCCCGGGTGGGGGGGGGCAGGGAAAGACACAAGACCTTGGTCCTGACCCAGTCTCCAGTAGGTCGCTTCTCTTTGCTGGGACTCAGCTTTACTCCCTGCACAGGGAGAGACATTGGACTAAATTATCTCTGAAGTCCTGTCCAGCTCCGAATGTCTATGAGTATTATTTTTGGCTTTTTCCTTAGATTTGTGAAAGGCATTTCACCATCTTTCTTCTGATGCTTTAATTGTGGAAAAAATGGATTAATCACGTGAAATTTAAAAAAACAAGTCTTACTAATGAACACGTATGGCTTCATGAGGATGATGGACCCTAACTTGATATGTTAAAAGCCTTTAACAGATCTACTTTGAAAGCCTCATAATTTAGTTGTCAGAATTTAATACTTAATATCCAAACTAGTTTTAATATCATGAGTAATACTATAATGACCATTCTTATAGCTAAAGCTTTTCACACGTTCCAGATTATTTCCTTAGATAGATTCCTTGGAGTAGGGTTGCAGGGTCAAAGGTGAGGTCTCTGGGGGAAAAATACCTCTCTCCTTATCTCCCCACCCCACGCTCACACTCCTCTCATCCCACCCAAGGAAGACCAGGGAATCTGCATCCATCAGATTCCAGCTCACTGAGGGACCTTGTTTTTCGATTCAGCACTTAGGCTCAGGGTAGGATTAGAGGCTTCTGCTGTAGCAGCTTCTAGCCTGCTTTGGTTCAATGCCACTGAAACCCAGTTAAATTCAGAAAAAAGGATCACCCCATGCGATCCAGCACAGGTATGAGAGTTCTAACACTGGGTGGATCCAAAGCTCCTCCTAACAGCAAGCAGCCCCCTTGCCTTGCCTTGCCTCCCTTGTGAGTTTTTCTCCTGTGGGATGCGACGAGGAAGGAGTCTGGGCTGAGGCGACACTGGGCCCCACCTGGGTCCCCGGCCAGATGCACCATAGACATCTCCAACAAAAGGCTTTTAAGGCTGTTCATTTGCCAAGTTCTGTTTTGAACATTTATTATTTTATAAACAGAAAAAGTCGTTCTCTTAAAAAGACCATTATAATTACTTCCAACTATACATTTTTGGGGTAACCAGAATGCAACCCATTACTCCTTGGCTGACTTGCTTTGTGTAACAGATTGAAGGTATGATTAATAATTGGACTGATGATATTAGATAACAAAGATAAAAATGTGTAAATAGGTCATACTTGGTCTTCAAAGGAGTAGAAACAATAAAAAAAGAGGTAAGCCTGAGGAAAGGACACACCTAAGAAAAAAGTAAAGGAGGAACAAAAGTAGGGCCATGTTCTCAGGGAATGCATGGTGACAATGGTCAGTCACATGGTAACTGTTGGCTGGTCCAGAATAAGTGACTGGGAAACCAGGGAGGAGCTAAGAGCCTCCACGTGGCCCAGACCAGCCATCCCCCCAGAACACGTTAGTGCCTCAAAAGGTGGGCAAGGAGCTTGCTCTGAAATTGCTTTGCCTTTTTTGCTGTGATGTACCAACAACTTTGATTCCAGGCTTAGGCTGTGAGAGCATGTCTAAATACTAGCATTAAAAGCATATTTGCAGCCCTGGCTGGTGTAGCTCAGTGGATTGAGTGCAGGCTGCAAACCCAAGTGTCGAAGGTTCGATTCCCAGTCAGGGCACACGCCTGGGTTGCAGGCCACAGCCCCCAGCAACCACACATTGATGTTTCTCCCTCTCTCTCTTTCTCCCTCCCTTCCCTCTCTAAAAAATAAGTAAATAAAATCTTTTTTAAAAAGTGTATTTGCTTAGATTATTACAGTTTTGTTGGGGGTTTTGTAAGATTGCTTTTAGAACAGTTTCAGGTACACAGAAAAATTGAGAGGAAGATACAGAGATTTCCAATATACCGCCTGCCCCCATGGACAATATAGCCTCCCCCTCTATCACCACCGCCCACCAGAGTGGTTCATTTGTAACAGATGAGCCTATGCTGACACATCATAATCACCAATGCCTACAAGTTTCCTTAGGCTTTAGCCATTCTATGGATTTGGACAAATGTATAGTGACATGTACCCATCATGATAATATCATACAGAGTATTTTCCCTGTCCTAAAATTTACATTTTCACTGTGTCACAATATAGTGACTCTCTCCACGCTACCAGAAAAAGATCTGCCCCACTTACCTAAGTGTGAAAAATATGTGCTTGGTTGAGCCCTGGAGGCGAATTCAACTGCAGTGATGACAGCAGAGAAAGGTAACTGAAGGGGCGTGAACCAGCAGGAGGGCTAGAAGTCACTCTGGGTGAGCTGTTCCTGGTACTCAATTAAAGCACTGCAACCCTGGGGCTATTTAGTTGAGCTGGGCCCTCTCTCCAACTCCGGTTCTTGGTTTACAGAGGAAGTCTGCTGTTACATCAAGAGCCCCAGGGCTGAAGTAAGTTTGGCTGAAGTTCTCTGTGCGGAGTTTGTCCATCGGATAGAAACTGGAAGTTAGTTGCGTTGTTGGTTGCTTGAAAGAAAGGTAACAACTAAACATGTTTAAAGGGGTTTCCAATTTTGTGTTTATTTAGACCATTGGCAGATCACCCATTGAGAAATAAAGAATATGCAGGGTTCAGTAATTCTTTTCTCATGTACATTGCTAAATCAAGTAGTTCTTCACAAAGGAAAGACATTTCTTTATTGTCTAAGTATCATCGGCCCAATTATTAACACTTGTTTGCCTAATGCCGTACTCTGAATAATATCATTGGTATAAATTATCTCTTTGAATCTTCTCAATGGTCTTATAAGGTGAGTAATAAAGGTTTGTCGTCCTGGTTGTAGATAAGGAAAAGGAGGGTTCAAGGTTACACGTGAGTTAAGTGGCAGAGCTGAGACCCAAACAAGTAACGTCAGCCTCATGGTCCGGAGTCCTCTGTGTTGCTGAGAAGACCAAATCCAGGGTGCACTCAACTCTCGTAATGGCTAGAAGCATTGAATTTGGCTGGTATTTGTTTTAAACACAGCCTTACAAAAGAAATGTTATAATAGGAATAAATCAGAGAAGTTCAACTAAAATGCTTGTGGAGGCTGAAAGAACCACTTTCTTTCCAAGATAGACCAAAATAATAACTACTGAAGCTCAAAGGGAACAGATCGGAGGAGACTAATGAAGGAAACTGAGTTTTTATTTCAACATTAGAAACTGGAAGTGACTTCCCTGCAGTCTGAGCAACGTTGTTTTAGGAGGAGCACAGACAGCAGGGTCACGTGATTCCTGATTGGCCCAGGCAGCCCTGCCCCTTAAGACCTAAAGAAGGTTTTTCAAATGCTCACTCCACAACGTGTAGGAAGTCCAAGCTCTTACCCCAGATTTCTGCAACTTTACCCGGGGCTTGTGTTTTCCCATTCACTTCTGGCTCTAATTCCTTTCTTCTGATGAATGACTTGAGTTTATGAAGTTCCCAGTGTTCCATCCTGGATCCGCCCTGATAGGAAACTTCACCTGTTTCTTTGATTTCCTTCACCCTTCTCCTACCAAGAAAACAAGAAATAAACACAGCCTTACTATAAATACCTTCATATAGAAGTTTCTTGGGAAACCAAAATATTTACATTGCAGAACACAAACCATTTTACACCGTGTGTTAGGCGTCCCTCTCCCTGACAGCCCTTTCGGCCACAGTGCCGCCAGCTGTTTCGCTGGCCAGACTCTCTGCGCCAAAGCTTTGTGCCAACCAGCTGGCTCCCTCTTTCTCCTCCCGTCTTTTTTCCTTCGCCATCCCCCCCCATACTACCCCCAGAAACCACAAATTCTTGTTGTTTATTAAGACTGGCACTCCGATTCTCTTCAGCCCCTAGTCCTGAACCTGGCACCAGGTCCACGTCCAAAGTCATCATGACGCTCTGTTGGAAAATAAGGCTCATTAGCATGTCAGCCCGGGAGACTGGCAAAGACTCAGCTATGTCTGACTTTTAAGGCATCTACATTCCTTGCAGGCCGTTGTGATTTTGAACAGCATTCCCCCCCTTTCTTGCAATATTATATTTTGCAATATCAATTTCTCAAAATATCAAGGAGTACCAAAGGTTTTAGACTCAAATAGTTGGAAGTTATTGAGCACCTTGAGCATCCCTAAGGTTGCCAGGTTCACACATGGCACCCAGGATATGGCCCATGGAAGGTATTTCCAGAGGCTGCATCTGGGATCCGTGGGCCACAGGGTTATCTCAACACGGCTGCTTTATCCTAACCTTGTTATAGGACCTACCTGTGAGGGAGACAATGCAAAGTGAGTTTTTTTTTGCCTGGTTTGGCAAATGGTCCTCATATTGTATAATGAACTGTCCCAATCTACTGAGGACTGATCAGAAGTTTATTGTACATTGAGAAAGTATGTGTGAAAAGAGCCCAAAAGAGTGAAAAAAATTAGACCTCATATCCATTTATTACAGAAGTCACTTTGCTCTTTAATGTCATAATAGCACTTGAAAAGAAAATTTCTGTCATTTCGTTTTCTTTCTTTGTGCTGAGTTTGAGGGTGTGAGAATATTAATGAGAAAAAGGAAGAAATTATTTAATCAGGAATGCCAGGAATAAGCTGTCATCTAGAAATATTAAACCCAAGAAACTTAAGCTGCTAACTTGAGAATTTTTTTAAGTTTCCTAATTGCAGTCCAAGAACTTATTTATATGCTGTATTTGAGACATTAAATAAATATGTTAAATTGGGAGGCAAAGTCTTTCCTAAATCCACTCCATTCTTCCTGGTCAGGGTATACACTAACACAAATCACATCCGTATCATCAACTTCACTGTCTTTTATTAACTTTGTCAGTAAAAATTAGTAGAATATTTTTCTAACATTCTCTGCATGTGGTTACTTTGATTATCGCTGACTTGTTTGAGTACTTCCTAGGAAAAGAGGTAGATACTTTATACAGGCTGTATTTTTTAATTTTTTTAACTTTTCATTACGGAAAATTTCAAACACACTAATGTAGGACACCATCTTGTACAAAAACATCACATATCTATTATTCTTTTTTCATGTGTTCCCTTTAACACTTTTAATGAACTTATTTAAAGTAGATCCCAGACATCCTATTAGTTCATCTACAAATACTTCACTCTGTATCTCTAAAAGGTAAAGACTTTTGAAAAAGCCACCAAACCGTGTCACAGCCAGTGAAATTCACAGTAATTCCCCAGCATCATGTAATTCTCAGTCCATATGCAAGTGTGCCGGAGTGTGGCAGAATTGCCTTTCAGACATTTACTTTGTTCAAGGCAGGACCCAAATTAAGTCCCTACATTACATTTTGCCATCGTGTCTTAAGTCCCTTTTTATCCGCACTGGTTTCCTCTCATTTTTGTGTTGGCCACTTAATGTTTAATAAAGTGAGAAATCTGGGGTAGAACTTACAATTTTTCACTTTTGTCCTTTGATTGTCTTTGTGGCGTTGCTAAACATGTGCCACTATCTCCTGTGTCTCTCTGGCAGATCTAGAAGCACACTGAAGTTAGGCTCAACTTGGGAAGGGCAAGGACACTTCACAGGAAGTGCATTTCCTCTTATACCTATTTAGAAGACTCCTAATGACTAAATGTCCCACCTCTAGTAATGCTGACATTGATGAGTGGGTTCAGGGGAAGCCAGCCTGATTGCATCCTTTTGCACCCTTAAATCTTGAATCCATCTGTAACTTATTTAACTGCACAGTGCGAAGTGGGGATCTGATTTTAAACCATCACTGGTTAAGTAATCCATCCTTTTCCCAGTGATATGAAATGACATCTTATTATGTATTATTTGCATGAAATAAAGACATTTCAAGACTCAGAAAGTTTACCACCCACATACCCTCACCGAAAGAACTATCAGAGAATGTTCTCTATTAAGAAGGAAAGTGAACTCAGAAGGAAGTAAAGAGATGGAAGAAGTTGTGATACACAAACAAAATTCTTATAAAAATTATTTTTGCTCTAGCTGGTGTGGCTCAGTGGATTGAGTGCTGGCCTGTGACCCAAAGGGTCACTGGTTTGATTCCCAATCAGGGCACATGCCTGGGTTATAGGCCAGGTTCCCAGTAGGGGGTTCATGAGAGGCAACCACACATTGATGTTTCTCTCCTCTTTCTCCCTCCCTTCCACTCTCTCTAAACATAAATAAATAAAATCTTTAAAACATTATTTTAAATAATTAAGCCTAAAATTCCAGGTAATAACAACAAGGGTGGGTAGGTATCAGGTTGCAGGAGGCAGCAGGGGAGCAGGGGGAAGTAGAAGTACACTAGCTTCTTGTTATGTCCTGGGGAAACGATATGCTGATTAAGTTGGGAGTCTTTGAGAATAATACAAACTTACATACGCATGTGACAACTTTAAGCATAATCATAACTACCACACTGGCTAAAATTTAAAAGCCTGACAATACTAAGAGTTGGAAATTATGTGAAAGAACAAAAATGCTCAAACACTTTTAAGGGTAATGTACATTATTACAAATCACTTTGAAAAAACAATGTGTTATTATCTACTAAGATTGAAGATTTTTATACCCTGTGACTGAGCATTTTCACAGAGAAACTGAGTACATAAGCACCAAGACACATGTCTATGAAGGTTTTACAAGGAATGATCTTAATATTCAAAAGGTAGGCACACCAGAATAGTCAATAGCAAAGCAGAAAATACATCATGTTGTATTAAAACAATAGAGTGTTAAACAGCAATAAAGGTGAACTACAGCACCATGCTTACAGCATAGACAAATCTTAAAAACAGTTTTAAGCAAAAGAATCCAGGCATAAAAGAATATATGCTATTTCAGTCCATTTATATTAAATTCAAAAATAAGCAAAACAAAACTATCTTATTTAGACATACTAATCAAGTTCTAGGAGTTGATTACCATAACAGCGTGCATGGTAGCTGCCTTGGGGAGAGGAAGGAGGTGGTGATTAGGAAGGCATAAAACAAATGTAAAACATAACGCAGCATTTCAAAGGAAATGCCCTAATACCATGTGAAATAATGGAAAAATATTTATTGGTCTCTGCCCCCACTTCCTGACACAGAGCTCCTAAACCTCTTCGAATTTTCTGGGTAATAGGAGTGAATTTTGTTCTAATGAGGCAACTCTTGGTGGGCTCCTAAGTAGCTTCAGGATGGGGGCGGGTCACCAGGAAGATGGTCATGATTAAGCCCTTGGAACTTGCAGCCCTCCCACCGCCATTCTCTGGAAAAGGGGAGACGGGCTAGAGACTGAGCTGACGATTGATTGTGCCTGTGTGAGGAAGCCTCTATAAAGATCCCAAAAGAACAGCGTTTAGGGAGCTTCTGAGTGGGTGAACACATCCACACGATGGAGAAAGATGCACCCCAACTCTACGGAGGCAGGGCTCCTGCCCTGGGGACCCTTCCAGGTCTCACCCTACTTATCTTCGTTAGTCTGCTTATCTGTATCCTCTATCTACAGCCTTTATTAGATCAATATGATAAACGGTAAACATAAGTAAGTATTTCCTTGGGTTCTGTGTGCCATTCCAGTGAACAACTGAACCCAAGCAGGGGGTTGGGGGAACGCAGACTTATAACCAGTCTGGCAGAAGTGCAGATGACAACCTGGACCGTGCCTTTGGCATGTGAAGGAGGGAAGCAGTCTTGTGGGATGGAGCCCATCCCTGGTAGGGGCTGACACTAACTCCAGGTAGACAGTGTCAGAATCGAATTAAACTCCGCTGCCTGATGTGTGGAAAACCCGCGCACCTGATGTCAGAAGTGAAGTGTGGTAGCAGTGTGAGGGTAAAGGATAAACACCGAATTTTTCCCTATACACCAGCATCCAGGTCCACAATACAACATCGCCAGCACCCTGGAAACTCCCACATGCTTGCTTCCTGACCAAAGGAGTCCATAGAAAGAATTCCAAATGCATTAGTAATTTCCCAAAATATGAATGAGCTAAACTCATTTATTCAAATATATATCACTGGAGAGAGGACTGGCATCTTTATAACACTGAGTCTTCCTGTGTAAGAATTCGGTGTTTTTTCCCTTTAATCAAGTCTTCCTTATGATCTCCAGAACTCGAAAGTTTTCTTCTTCCTTCTCCACATCATTCTCATGGAGCTCCTCATCCTGTATTTGATTTTTGTTTGTTTGGTATTTTTTAAAAATGTCTAAGTGGAATAGTTGGCATTTAATGCTGATGGATCTCAAGCCCTTGATTTGATGCCAGCCTGCACTTGCTTCCTCTCCATCTCTATCTTCACACAAATCACGGATATAAAACTGGTGCCCAGGACACAGCTTCAGCCCCGCAGCGTGCTGCCAAAGACTCCCTTCCAGAGCATCACATGACCCACTCATCAAAAATATTTAAGGATAGTTGTATAAACATCTGTCACTTTATCTAACCACACTGTTTTGCCATCTGTATTTCTCCATGTGTCTTCAAGAATGTCATGGAAATAATTAAAGTGTCCCTCTAAAATCCAAGTAGAGTGTAACTACTGCGTTCCCTTGATTTACTTATAGTGTACATCTAAGGGAGAGAAAAAATCTGAAATTAGATTGACCTGATTTATCTTACTGATGTTGTGCTGGCTCCTTGGAGCCATCACGTTCTTTTCTAAGTACCCATGAACCGGTCATGCAATAATCTCTTCTGGGATAAACTGCAGATCAACTCCTCTGTATTTTCCATGATCAGCTCTCTGTGGTAGATTGGATTATTGTTACTGATTCTCCACTTACCTGTATTAGAATAATATATTGTTTTCTTTTGCTGTGTGACATTGCGGTATTCCCAGTGGAGCTGGCAGAGTCTACTTCCCTGCAGCATTGACATTGGCCATGGCCATGTGGTTGCTCTGGTCAATAAGAAGAAGGCAGGCAGAGGAGATTGTAGGTGCAGGTCCAGGCTCGAAAGGCATTTTATGTCTACCCACCGCTCAAGTACTGCCATTCACGGTGAAAACCACTTGTTCCAGGGATTGCTGGCCTGACAGAACGAAGGACACATGGAGCCAACCTGAACCAGACCAGCACAGTCGGGAACAGAGCTGGCCAGGGGACCCGCACATCTGGGAGTGAGACTAAGAAATGTTTGTTTTTGCGAGCCACTGAGACTTTGAGGTTGTTTGCCGTATTGCAAAAAGGAATACACTATACTCTTCTGTCTGAAAACTGGACAAAACTAGCCTATCTACAACCTTTCAGCATTTCCAGTGTTCTTCATGAATTCCTAAAGAGTACAAATAGTATGTCCATACAATGGACTGTTATTGATCCTTAAAAAGGAGTAAAATTCTTTTCAATAGTAGCCAACCTAATAGGTGGTATCTCATGGCGATTTTGATTTACATTTACCTGACTATTAGTGATGTTGACATCTTTTTATAGATCTCTTAGTCATTTGAACATAGTGGGGCTTTCTGAAGGGTGAAAATGTTCTACGCCTTGATTTACGGTGGCAGTTCCACAGCTGTGTCCAAGAGGAATGCAGCTCTGGTGCATGCAACAACATGGATGAGCCTGAAGGACATGACGGTAAAGGAGATAAGCCAGTCATAAGAACACAAATGTGGCATGATTCCACTTACATGGGGTGTCTGGAGGAGTCAAATTCATAGAGACGGAAAGTAGAATGGCGATTACCAGGGCTAGAAGGAGAGGGGAATTAAGGGGGGGGTGTTTAGTGGGTACATAGTTTCAGTTTGGGGAGGTAAAAAGGCTCTGGAGCCCTGGCTGGTGTGGTTCAGTGGATTGAGCACCATCCTGTGAACCCAAAGGTCACCAGCTGGATTCCCAGTCAGGGTACATGCCTGGGTTGCAGGCCAGGTCCCCAGTAGGGGGCGTTCAAGAGGCAACTGAATCTCTGGCACATTGCTGTTTCTCTCCCTCTCTTTCTCCCTCCCTTCCCCTCTCTCTAAAAGTAAATAAATAAAATAAAAAATCTTTAGGAAAAAAGTTCAGGAGATGGATGGTGCTGATGGTTACACATCTGAATGTACTTAATACCACTGAACTGGACACTTAAGTGGTTAAAACTACGTGATATATAATGCATTTTTAATCACATTTTAATACATAGTAGAGCATTAGTTTGGGTTCTCAGAAAAGCAGATTTCTGGGACAAGGACTTAAGTGTAGGTCATTTATTTGGGAGGCAAAGCCAGGGAGTTCCAGTGTGGAAGCAGAGAAAGCCAGTCGGGGAAAGCAGACTGACTGCCCATGCAAGGGTGCAGAGCAGGCTCCAGCTGCGGGCAGCCCTCGCTGACCCTGAGCCACTGTGTGAGTGTGACTGTCAAGCACTGCCCTGGAGGAGGGAAGGTTGCTGTCACTGACTCCCATTCTGCATCCGTTGAGACTTGCCTCTGGGCGCATTAACTCCCCTCCCACTTTCTCCGTTGTACCTGAGAGCAGTCTAGTAATGCCCAGCAGTGATGGAGAAAGCCATCACACAGAGAGAAAAGAGAGTTGGGTGCTTAAGCCCAGAGTGCAGCAGCATTCGGGAACCATCCACCTTAGCTGCAAACTCAGGTGGGTTGCTGGGATGGGGGCAGGACACTGACAGCATCCCATGATTGTACAGCAGTCTTAGCTGCCTGGCAGTAATCCAGCAGGACAGCTAGAATCTCTAACTTCGCCTCGCCTATCTTGGCCCTTAGGCACCAAGGTACTGTGTATTCCATTTGTTCCAATTTGATGTTCCCATCTCCTGGATAAGAACTGTGAAAAGGGGGAAGAGTGATGCCTTATTCCCAGCATTTGTTCATATGATGTCATCCACCTCGGGTAACTGGATGCTGTCCTCCCACTCCCTTCTGCTAGGAAGTTCGAAATGCTTTATATTTTTGTGGCTTTTCTTATTCCTCCCAATTTCACCACCCCATCACGGCCACTTGTTTCCAATAAGCAAGAGAGGCCATCTAGGAAGTTCGAGTTCCTAATTCCAGTCTGTTTTGGCAGCAACAGTCAAAGCCTTGGGGGTGTGTATGCCAGAAAATACTGAAAGTTCCTGAGAATCCTCAAGTGTTAGCATTAGACAGACTTAGCTTCGTTGAATTTTAAGATTTTGACCTCGGGTTCACTGATCTAGCGGGAGAGAGGAAGGTTCTCCTTCTGGAAGGCTGCTCTGGGGCTGCGCTCCTTTTGGGGGGCTCGTTTTGCAGGTGGGTCACCAATGGGGAAGGAGGTGGGACAAACATTTTATAATTAACCTCCCACAAGAACAACTTGTTCTTTAAATTCAGAAGCCAAGAAACTTTGAATAGAACCAGTTTAGAGGAACTGGGTTGTTGTTTTTTAAAAAAAAATCAAGTGGAGCGATTCTTATTCAGTCAGAACCAAAATCCTGTCTAACTTTATTTGCATCACACTTGTTGGCACAAACCGCCTGGTAATGAAAATAAAGGAGCCAGTGTAAAGGTCTGGGAATAAAAACAACACACCAAGGAGAAAAGGGAAAAGAAGAGCGGAAGGGAACAGCAAGGGGAAAGAGGGCGAGAGGGGGACATGGAGGAGGAAGGGAAAAGGGGGGAGGGGGAGAGAGTATCCTCAGAGAATACTTGCGTTGGAAGTTGCCTTACAGGTCAGTTTACTTAACCCTTATTTTCATGGTGAGGTCATCGAGACACAGAGAAGTGACCTTGCGTCCTGTCACCCAGATAGTTAATAGCAAAGCCTGTGGCCATCATCTCCCAACCCCTGTTCAGTTTTCTTTCCTTGCCCCCAACCCCAAACAGGGGTTCATTCATTTTTTTAACATTCATTAATTTTCTAAGATTTTATTTATTTATTTTTAGAGAGAGAAGGGAAGGAGAAAGAGAGAGAGAGAGAAACATCAATGTGTGGTTGCTGGGGACCATGGCCTGCAACTCAAGCACATGCCCTAACTGGGAATTGAACCTGCAATGGTTTGGTTCGCAGCCTGTGCTCAATCCACTGAGAACATTCATTAATTTTTTAATTGGGTTAACTCATGAGAACAGAAGCAACTGCCTCCTATAAAAGTCCAAGGGAAAGTTTGGATACATTTAGAAGACTAGGGGGAGAAAAACAGGAGATTTTCAGTCAAGCGTTTGACTGACATTTATTTGTCCAAACATGGTTATTTGCCTGCCTGAAAAACTAAACTCTGGGTTTTCTTCTGCTTGGAAACTGTCCCCCCAACACAGCCAATGTATCTAGCACAGAAAGTCCTTCAGGGCAGATTCCGAAGCTCTGTCCCGTCGCTCCCGAAACGGGTTGCACAGTCCTTTGCCATCCCGCCCTGACCCGTCCCAGCCTGGACCCCGAGGTGTGCCGGGATTTCCAGAAGGGAGAAGAGCGAAGCCGGCAGGGTTTCTGTCCTGATCTTCCCATCTCATGCTGAGGCACGCTTGGGTCAGCGCACACACACACACGCAGACTCACATAAAACACAACTTGCTCAAGGACTTGGGCCTTTTCGCCCTCTTCACCCACAGCTGCCTCTTGTACCAGTTAACACATGGTAGGGCAGGAGGAGAGCGGGTGCTGTTCTGGCTAGCGAGGAGTTGGAGGTCCCTGCCCTGAAGTTAAGGCCCATTTCTCAGAATTAGTCCAGAGGATGTTTCTGGTGTCTGTGACACCCTACGACAACAGGTGTTCAGAATCTGACTGGGTCTAACACATTACGCGCAGCCACACCCAGACATCCTTTTCCACCAGTTGTTATGCTTGGAGGTAATGGCTAGTCTGTGGAGACATGGGAAGCAGAAGTTCAAGGGGGAGATTGGAGGAGAGACAACCTTTGGGGTGCTGTTTTCATTAGGGAAAACAAGAAGTGTGGGGCACAAGCATTGCTGCTAAAGGGCCTAGGAGCCCGAGCCAGGGTAGATCTGGTTGGAGATTTCCACTGGGATACAGCATGGCTCTCCTAGAGCAAGGACGGAGATAGAAGGGAACACAGTCAGCCGTGCTGACAAAGTTCACAGGGCTCTGTGGCCCTTTGCCCAGAAAGCAGCAGCCTGGGGGTGAGGTGGGGTGGTCATTGCTCTTAGAAAGCAGCCCAGCAGCAACTGTGGTAACATACTGCCCTCAAGTGGCTCGTGGGCTGGGCATCCCAAAGAGAAGGCAATGGTCAACTTAGTCTGGAACATACCTGAGATGGCAATTAAATGAGACATATTGAAAATTCTAGGTCATGTTGGGGGCAACTGTGAGCTAGTTCGCTCATGTGTTAGTACTAGCATGGTATGCTCCCACAGTGGGGAGGCCGGGGAAGAGGCCAATCTCTCATTCCTGCCCCTACACCCACACGCCATCTCTCTCCAGTGCCCCCAATCCCCGCTCTGCAGATCAAAACCATCCTTTCCCCCAGCACTCCTGCTCCCTACAGTTGAACAAGGCACACACCACCCACAGTTGTGCAAGTGTACGTTACGCAGTTGCAGAGAACTAGTCACCTCATAGACATCACAGAGTCGTATCACCACTGTAAATATTTTGTAACAGGTGGCTGTGAAGTAACCTGAGGTCAGGAGCTTTTTCTAATTTGCACCAAGTTGCCCTATTGGCTAGTAGAGGGCTTCCCCAGAGTTTTTTTAGGGCAAACCCCTGTTCCAGGTGTGGTGGCCTGGGAGATATCCAGAGGGGTTGCCACAGAAGAGATCCCCCCAACCCTACCTAGGATTGGAGCTGAAATGGAGGGACTGTTAGACTCTCTGCATTATTACTTAGCTGTCTGGGTGAGGGAAAGTATGAAGACAAAAATGTGTGGATTCTTAGCAACTGACTGTCGAGTTATGAGATGACCTATAAAGACAGACATGCCTCATTCGGGCACTGGTTCTGGGTGACAGCTCCAAGGGCAGAACTTATATTCTATTCATCTGCTTCTGCAGACTCGACATAGTAAGTACCCAGATGCTTTTGAGTTGAATTATGTGGAATTACTGTTTCAATAATGGCGATCAATCAGCACATCAGTAGCAGACAAATGGAGCTTTACCACATTTCACTAGAATATAGTTCCCATATATAAATGACATATTATAGAATTGTATACCTGAAACCTACGTAATTTTATTAACCAATGTCACCCCAATAAAATCAATTTTAAAAAAGAATATAGTTCCAGGATGTAATACAAGCAGTTTGGGTCTGTCCTCTACATCACAGCTTGAGCGGAGTTGGAAGATGGTGGAAGACAGAGGGATGTGACAGGAAGAAAAATGAACATTTGTCAAGTACCTTCTAATGTTCTAAATATTCTACTCTCATTACCTTTGTTGAGGGTTTGGTGAAAGGTTAGAAGTTCTAGTCTGCCCTCCACTCTCTTCCTCCCTTGGGGCTACAAACAAGCAAATTTACTCACCAGGAACAGTAACCAAATGCCAAACAAAGAAATATTTTATAAATAGCAGCCTCCATCCTACATCAGTACTCAACAGGAGGTAGAGAATCAAACTTACAAAGAGGCCTCCTGGTCCTTCCTCTCCTGAATCTTAGGTGGTCAGTTCCCCAGAGCAGAGCAGACCTGATTTACCACTCAGTTCCCAGCAGAGATGCTGGAACACAGAGAGAATGTATGAGGTAGGCCTCGTACTTTATGAAGACGGGAAACAAAAAGAAAGAAATGGCTAAACTATCCAAAGGACCCAGGCCTCCCTTCTAAACCAACCTCATTGTATTAGTTATCTATTGTAAGTGTAAGAAATTATTCTAAAGCCTAGTGGCTTAAAACAGCAACATTTATTATCACACAGTGTGGGTAAGCCGGAATTCTGGGCATGCCACCCTGGCTGGTGTGGCTCAGTTGGTTGGAGCACCATCCCACAGACTAAAAGGTCGCAGGTTTGCTTCCTCATCAGGCACAAATGAGAGGCAACTGATGGCTATTTCTCTCTCACATGGAGATTTCTCTCCCTCACTCTCTCCTTTCCTTCCTGTCTCTCTAGAATCAATAAGCATGTCCTCGGGTAAGGATTAAAAGAAGAAGAAATCTGGGCGCTCCTCGACTGGGTCCTCTGGCTCAGGTGCTCTCACACGATGTAATTCAGTTCCCTGTGGGCTGTTGACCTGAGAGCCTCAGTCCCTTACCGGCTTGTTGGCCAGAGACGTCCCTCCCATTCCTGATGCATGGGCCTCTCTGTAGGGCAGGATGTAATGCTGTAGTTTGCTTCATTAGAGACAGCAAGAGCAAAAAGCCAAGTGCAAACAAGAAGTCACAGTTTTTTTTTAAACTCTAACCCCAGCAGTGATATTTTTTCAATTTTGCCATATTCTGTCCATTAGAATATGAAAAACACTTAGGAATTCAAAAATTTATGGGGGGAAAAACACTCCTAAATAAACAATGCAACTGAGTAAATCAGGGTTCTGTAGGGGGGAAAAAAGGTGAACAAAATGGCTACTGGGTAAGCAACCAGCCATGTTCACCATGCTATGCTATCCCTGGGGAGATAACATGAATAGCACATAGTCCCACGTGACTCAATGCAGACCTTTTTGTCTCTTGATTACAGACCCTCCCCTCTGGGTCAGACAGGACAAGATAAGTAGCACAACCCTGAGCAGCCAGCCATCGACCATTACTAATTTCGAGAAAGGGAAGTCGATTTGAACAGACTGGACTTCTGTGGTCATCCCATGGCAGGTGTGTATCCTCCCCCTTCATACTCACCCTTCCCCTCCTTTAGCACATTCTGCACTGAGAGGTCAGAGACGGCTTTCCAAAACCTAATCATAAGAGAGTGATAATGTCACCCTGCTTGAAACCATCCAAAGGCTAAAATATTATATGTTCCAGCTTCCTTACATATCCCAACTTCCTTACATGCACAGCTTCCCTTGCAGCTAGATATGACCATGTGACTAAGTTCTGGCCAATTACATTTAAGCAGAGTGTTATATGGTAGTTCTGGGAATTGTCCTTAGAAGGGGGAGCATGAAGCCCTCTTTGTTCCTCCTCCCTGCTTGCTAGGATTTGGACATTAAGACTGGAGCTGGGGCAGCCATCTTAGACCCCAAATTGCTGTGCCAAGGACAGTCGATCAGCATGCTACAAGGAGCCTGGATTTCTAATGACTGTGGAGCTACCATTTGAACTCTGGAGTGTTAACCCCCAGACTACATTTATTTATTTATTTATTTATTTTAAAGATTTTATTTATTTATTTTGAGACAGAGGGGAAGGGAGGGAGAGAGAGAGAAACAACAATGTGCGGTTGCCTCTCATACGCCCCCTATTGGGGACCTGGCCCACAAACCCAGGCATGTGCCCTGACTGGCAATCGAACTGGCAACCCTTTGGTTCACAGGCCGGTCAGTGCTCAATTCACTGAGCGACACCAGCCAGGGTCTGGACTACATTTAATGTATGAGAGAAATAAACTTCTATTTATTTAAGTCACTATTTTCTTTTTATTGCATGCAGCCAAACTTGATTATAATACAATATTGAATCATCTCCTTACACACAGTAGAATCTCAATAAACAGTTGTAGAAGGAAGGAAGGCAAGCACTGGTTGAGAACGACAAGTGCCACGTATGATAAGCATGTAAGCAAAAACCTGTGAGAGTCCAGAAGACAGAAAAATTGGCCCCAGCTAAAGTAATCTGAAAAATTCTTGCATTCGGACACGGTGACTTATGTTATTACTTGCATGACTCTCGGTCTGTATCTCTTTGATGGCACTGCCAGCCTGCATTGTTGTTGTTTTGTAACATATGTGATCTGTGCACATTGTGCAAAGAGTAATTTCTGAACATATGGAGGGTATAAAGTGGAAAGGCAAAACCTCCCTCCTTGCCTGTTTCCCCAAAGCCAAGCCTCCAGAAATAACCAGTTATCCTGTGCGCTTCCAGAAATGTTCTCTGCATATGCAATCACATGTCTTCTATTTCTCTGTAAGTATAAATAACTCCTGCTACTCACAAGGGATAGGTATTACTTGGGCTGATACCTGCCTTGCTTTTTATTCCTAACAGTGAGTCTCTGGCCACCTCCGGGCTGCTTCCAGTGATCTGTTTTGGAGTCTATCATGTACGAGACCACAAGCCCCATTAGAAATGAGTCCTGTGCTTGCTCATCTCTGAAGTTTTGGGAACTACAACAGCTGCTTGATAAAACTGTTGCTGAATGAATGCTGAGGAAATGTTTGAACTGGTCCTTGAAGCTGACTCAAGGCAAGTGGCAGAGGTGGAACTTCCCTCACTGCTCAGCTGTTCTTCTTAGAAAGACAGCGAGGGTCACACTGGGCAGGCATGTCATTGTTATGCTCCCTAGTCAGCATGGGACTTTTCAACAAGACGAAAGTGGATGCTTCAGAATGAGGGTGCGGGGTGCGGGGTCTGGAGTGTTCAATGAGCTAAATCCCTCAGTTGGAGCTCTGGGTGCTGCCCAAGACCCAGAAGGAAAAAATAATCATATGGAAGATCCAGGATCTTAAATCAAAGCGCTGTGCTGGCTCCTTGAACCCCCAAAGCCATCCCTTGGGGTCTCATTAAAATGCAGCTCTAGAGAAAGAGGAAGGAGAAGGCCTCTCCAGGGCAGTCTGAGGAAAACAACTGAGATTTGATTTTTTACTTTTTTTTTTTAACCCTGAACAGTGTGCTAAAAAACAAAAACTCATAGCAGATCTCAGACCTTTCACCTGCGAGCACTTCCACTGAGAAAATTTGTGTCTGGAAATAAAACTTGAGACAAAAAAAAAGAACACTATAGCTACTCCTAGTCCCCTTTTTCAAAATTCTTTATCATTTTTAGGCTTTACCCACTTTTGGTTTTCATTTATTGCTTAAAACCCAGTTTTGACAAACCCGACAGGTTTGCACCATGAAATGCACATAGGTTTGAACAGAAGCCCGTTACTACCCCAAACAACGGCAGTGCTTCTGACAACTTAGGGGTTCTCTCGCCTCCTCTGCGTGCCCCACCGCCACCCCTACCCTGCAGCGCTGAAACCAACCCTGCTCTTAGGAAGAATTGCACACATCTGTCCTCTCATTGTTGAACATAAAATCAACCCTGCCCTTTGATGTCCTATTTTTTGCCCAATTGCAGCTACCCTCTGAGAGAGGCAACTGGAGTTTGTTATGTTTTGGCTGAGTGCTACAGGAGATAAACAATAGCAATGCAAAATAATTTTTTGTCTATAGACATGTAAATGCAGTCCCGCCAGAAGCTCAGCTGACATTCAGTTGAACACACCCTTGTACTGCAAGCAGTGAGCGGGACTGCCCTCTGCTCGCTCGGGGGGATCCTCAAGGTGGCTTGGTACAAACACAGTCCCGAGAAATGCCCTTGCAATTTTGGCATACCCGGAACATCACGTAGGAGCACAAGAGACTCATGGAGCGCTCTCTCCCCCAGCCATGACATAGGATTGAGTAAAAGAAGCCCGCCATAGAGCTACATGGAAGGTAAATCCCATTTTTATAAACTCAGAGAATGTACAGGATCCAGCAGAAGTAATGCCTGTTTGAGTGTGGTTGGTAGGGTAATAATGTGGGTGTAGTAATTTATATATAGTTTTAATTGGAAAATTTCACCTAAAATGTCATATGGTGTGCTTGAGTGTGATATTGCTATGTTACAGAATTACATTAAGATTGTGATTACATTGCTTATGACTTTGTAATAAAAGATTTTGTAATAAAAAGGGGGCATTCTTTGTGCCAGACCCTGTATATATGCAAATGTCTGAAAGGATGTTTACCAAAAAGTTGACAGTGGTCATCCTGAGGGGTCATAGAAAGTCATATGATTTTTAGATTTTTCTCTTGGCATCTTTTTTATAAACTTTTTTAGTATCTTTTTGTTTAAACTCATTTCCATGGGAATATATAGTTTTTATAAAAAGCATACAGTTATTCTTTAAAAAACTGGGTGGGATCACAGTCCAGTGTGAATTGCAAGATTAATTCACACTCAGGAACTTAAGTTGATGACATGCAGAAGCAAACCAAAGAGACTGGACAACCACCAGAATGTGGGGATGAGAGGTGACCAGGAAGCTGGGAGCTGACACACATTTGCTGGTTATTATGCCAAAGATAAGAGAACGGTCAAGGCCGTGATCAAATTCCTTTTGACATTTGGGAAGCCTGACTCCACAGTGAAAATCCAGGAATAACCAAGTCCGTGTGGACCACGGCTCTGACATCATCTTAGCAGATCCTGTCCCTTCGAAATGACAAGTCCAAATCAAGCAGAGACAGAAGGATAAAATAGGGTTTTCCTCCTTAAGTCACTCTCTTTCTATATCTCTGGGCCAAATGCAGTCATTTTTCAAATATAGCACCACCCTGTGACAATACAGCTTGTTAGGGTATGCATGAGTTAAAACGTGAGCCGTGAGAGAGAATGGCAAAAAAGCACTGTGATTCCAGGCAAATGTGGGACTTTCACCGTAATATCTGATGCCTTTCAAATGGTATGAGGTTTACCCCAAAAATAAAAATCTGAATTGTAATCATTTGCATTGCTAGAGTAAGTTTTCCCACTTGAAAATGACATATTAAGTCAGTGGCATTCTGTTTTCAGAGTCCTGGCTTTTAGGAGACCAAAGCCGTTTCCCTGGTTGTCCCTGAGTGTGGTAATTGTCAATATAAATGTTCCAGAAGGCTCAGTCTCAGCCTTGTCCCAGAATGGTGATTGCTACTAACTCCCAGCTGGGGCACAAACAGAACCACCAGTGTGGTCAGCGGGGCTGGCGCTGGAGTCTGCCCTCCTGATTCTGAGCTACCAGATTTTGAGAAGAAGCAGCTAAAGTTGGAGTTGTCGAGAGAGTTATTGGTGGAGCGCTGGAAAGTAATCCAGTAGACGGGAACCAGAGGAAAGGAGGCAAGGAACCAGGAGGAGGAGCAGAAATGAGTGCAGGCTCCAGGAGCCAAGGTGCAGGTGCAAGTCCAAAGTGCAGGCAGAGGGGCAGCGCCCTCTGACAGGGACTGGGCCAGCCACGAGCTCTGGCCCTGGCCTGACAGCTCCTCCAGTGACCATGGGTCTGGCCGTACTGACTCAGTGAGCCCCTGGCCTTGTGAAAAAGCTCCCACACCCATCCAGCGGTCATTCTGTCACCGAGGCTCTCTCCATGAGCAGTCCCAGGAGCATCCCCAGGTCAGGGGCTGTGGCGTGGGATAGACCCTTGGCAGCTGCTACTCTGTGACCAGAACACCCACGACGGAGCCCCTCCACCAGGGAAATAACTGGAGCCAGTGGCTCCACTGCCCTTTCTGCTCGGCTGCTTCGTGAGGGAGGCCAGGCGTTTTGTTTGCATGGTTAACTGAAAAGCGCAAAATGTCCCATGAAAATCAAAGAAGTCCCAATTTTCTGTCTTTCCAGTCTTTGGGGTTTTTTTTTTGTTTATACCAGGAGAGCCCTATGTATACATTTCTTCTCACCATTACCCTGTTCTTTGACAAATGAATGTCTCCTTTGCAGGAGCAGTTCATCTCGTACAAAAACTGGTCCAAGAACACACAGCGCCTTCTGCTGGGCGAACACTCATGCCTGTTCTGTGGACTGAACAGTTGGAACATCCAGTATGTCTCGGTCAGAAGTACCTCCTTCTCCCTAGGGTGGCCAAGAAAGTTTCAAATTCTTAGACCACCCCTCTTCTGCAAGGAGGAAACACTGCCCGACAAACTGTGCTTGATTAAAAGCTAGACTTTCTTTGTCAAAAAAGAGAGAGAGAGAGAGAGAGAGAGAGAGAGAGAGAATATAATTTCAAATATTGTAGGTTCCTTAGGTAGGTAAAGGCATCCCACAGGGATAGATGGTTCTGTCTGGTCCTTATTTCTTAGATGCCACTGGCTTTCTCTGGGCATCATATGTAAGCGGGAGAGAACACACTGAAACTGTCCTGCACAGTAACAGAAAGAGCGTTTATGGGAAGATGGATTGGGACAGATTATGCTTTATTCACACACACACACACACACACACACACACACACACTCACATGTTTTCTCTTTTCTAGAGTGGCTTAACACCACGCAGCCTCTAAGAACTGTTTGCTTACTGAAAGGGCGTGTGTAAACGCATGTGCATTTGCCCTGCTGCATCAAAACGTTTTTCAGGTTTCACATTTTATTGAACTTCTGTCATGTTTGTGCCTTGTCTCCCCAGCTAGACTTTAGGAACCCTGAAAACAGGGTTGGGGTTAAATCTCTGATCCTCTATGGTCAAGTGGACAGAAATAAATAACAAATGGCAAAATAGAGTTAATCCTCCAAAACAGGTCCTGTTTTGCCTGCTCTGTTCTGACTAGAGCAACAGTCTGATTAGAGCAAAGGGTGTTCTTGCCAGGAGAGCTGGCCTTAGAGACGAACCACAGCGGCTGTTCCCAGTGAGCACCGGTTTGCCGCAGTCCAGTGGAGCCAGGAGGCAAAGGGAAGAGTCACAGTGTGTTTGACTCGTAGAAGCAGGGCAACTCAGAGGGCCCAATAAATCTTGCTTTTCTAACATTTCTTTCTAAATAAGATGAAAGGCAGCTAATTTTTCAAATCTTCTTTCTCATCTCTGGACCTAAGAGCACACATCTTCCCACTGTTTGGGACTCTCAATGAGTAGAGTGGGTACCTTTTGAGAGGCGTAGGCACATTATGAGAGGTAGGAGGCAGCATGGTCCCCTGCTGTGAAATTGCACTGAACCAGGGTCAGGAGACCTGGACTGGAATTTCAGCCTCATTTACCAGCTGTGACCTTGGGTAAATCACAAAGCACATTTGCTACTGGGTAATCCAAGGAGTGACCCAGTAAGTCACCACGTAATGCCGGCAGATCTCTGAATATGGAATCCTTGACCAGACGTTGGCAAACTACATTCAGCCCGTGCACCAAATCTAGCCCACCACCTGTTTTTATAAATAAGTTTAATTGGCCCCCAGCCATCCCTGACGTTTGCATGTTCTTTCATGCTACAATGGCAGAGTCGAGTAGTTGCTACAGAAACTATGTGACTCAAAAGCCAAACATATTTACTACTCAGCCTCTTATAGAAAAAAAGTTGGTGTACCCTGTTCTAGATTCATGCACTGACTCCTGCTGACCTTGAACTCCAGCTCCCACAAATGGTTTTCTTCATCAGCAAAGCCTGGGGTGCTACAGAGAATAATCATTAAATGCTTTTGGAACAGAATGCCATCTCACCCCAGGGCACCCAGGAGTTTCCTCCTACACAAAGCCCGCACTCTCTCAGCCTCCCGGAGTGTGCGCCTGCCCACAAGTCTGAATGTCCCTCATCTATTATTGATGTTACTGCAGAGCCAGCACCGAGGTAGCCTTCTCTGCCACCTGCGCTCGTCACTGTTTTATTCCTCTGGCACTGAAGACATCAGGCAATGTGATAATGTGCCCGAAGGGCGGCAAGTGTGCGAGGATCCCTCTAGTATTCATGGGAATGAGACGCTTTCTCTATGGGGCCCAAACAACTGGAAAAGATTTCTTTACCACTTCATGGCGTGTCAGTAAGAGCTGGAAGAGGCCTTGGGCCATTTCCAGGTTGAGCCCTCTCATTTTATAGATGAGGAACTGGAGAGGAGGGAAGCTGGGTGACTGGCTCAGGGTCACCCCATTGGTGAAGGACCGAGCCAGGTTAGAGTCAATTCTCTCACTTTCCAGGCCGGTGCTCTTTCCATTAGAGGAAGCAGGAGCTCCGAGCTCCCGCTGCCTCAGCCCCCAGTCTTGGTCCATTCTTTGAAGCCCACATGCACCAATCAGCTGCCGTGAAGCCACTGAGAAACCTCACAGAGCAGGCACCAGCCTCCCCCACCCGGACATGGCTCCCCTGCAAGCTGCCTCCCCAGGGATTTCAGGGTTCTGTGGGTGTTGATGAATTTAAGTTCAGATAATGACAGGGAACTGCGTGAATGTTCCTGATGATGGAAGCTCCTGCTGCTCGCCCACAGCTGCCTGCCTCCTGCAGCCTCAGCTAGCACCACAGGGCATCACCAGAGCCCTGAGGGCCCAGCCAGGCCTCCAGGGACCACCTCCTCCTGCCTGCTCGTTCCACAGCACCTGGCTTTGCCTCCCCATCATCTGGCACTTGCGGGACCTGTGCCAGTGACAGGGTGATGAGTCAGGTGCGGAGCCCCATTAGCTGTTTCCAAAAATATCTGCTCCCGTGTTTTGAATTTCTCTGGTACTTGTCATTCTCTCTGCTCATTTAGCTTATGGAGCCTGAAGTTTCTGAAGTTTTAGGTTCATTTCACAGCATCATATCATATCTCTCCAGCTAGACAGTAAACTCCTGGAGAAGCAAGCCAGTGTCACCTGGGTCATTTTTCTCCCGCAGAGGTCTGCACCCAGTGCTGCAAGGAGAGCAGGCCGTCACTACACCTTAGCTGGCCGAAGGCTTGCCTGGGCCTCCCAAAATTTTAAAATTCCCAGAATTGCAAACTGTCTCAATTACTCATATATCTTGGAATTGTTGTGGCTCAGGGGGACTTGGCCTCAAGATGCCCACGTTGAAGAGAGAAGGGAGAAGCCAGGAACAAGTAGGCCCATGGCCAGATGGGGCCCCAAGCATACCAGCAGCCCAAACTAGAGGACTGTGGGAAAGTGGAAGTCATTCTGGATAGTATTGACATCCAAGGGGGCAGGGGTCTCCAGCCAAGAATGACAAATGCCTTCGGTCTTGATGGTTAATGCTAATGATTAAGAGTGGCTACCTGGAGGAGAGTGTAGAAAAAGATCCCCAAGCTACAGCCAGGACAGCCGGAAAGGTTGCAGGCTCATTGGCACTGACTGCATGGGCCCAGGAGAGGGGAGCATGCATTGGCCATTCTCCTCTGGACAGTCCCGGCAGTGTAGGGATGGGTGGGTGGCAAAATTCATGATTCCAGAAGCTCCTTCTGTGAAGAGCAGAGACATGTGTGGAAGTGAAGGTGAAGAGGAACGGTCAGAACTTCATGCCAGAGAGAGCAGGCAGCTGGTCACCTAGTGGACAGCTCAGGACAGCTCTCCTTTGGGACACCTGGAGCACCTATGAGGAAACAGAGACAGTGGTGTGTACAATCATGGAGATGAGGTAAAGGGACGTGTGCCAGGGGAAGGCTTGAGTCTCTGGGTTCACCTCGCATAGCCCAGATACTAAGCTCTCGGCCCCCGGACCAACTCCAGACCCCACTCATTAGTGGAGCCGACCATTTTGATACCATGGCAGACTGTTTAGATGCGCAAGTGAGTTCTGGGCCTCGGTGAGAGGCAGTGCTGCCAAGGGTAAGAATTAAGAAGCATGGGTGTCCGGTGTGTATCTTTAACTTAGAGAGGTACAGTGGCCTCCCAGCCACCAGGTTTCTTCCACTCCAGTTCATTATCACTAGTGCTGCCAGAATGTCCTGTCTAAAGCATACATTAATTCCTTCTAGCCTCCTGTTAAGATTGTTCAATGAATCTTCTCCATCAACAGAATGAAATCTAAGATCCCTAGTGTGGCATGAGGGAACCTCCACAATATACATCTTCTGTTTACTTCTCTAGCCTGAAAAGATTGTCCTTGTTTACCTGGGGGATTGGGGCCATGCTGGGTAGTCTTGGCCGACAGTGTGATTTATGGCTGGGGGCTTTGGGTCACACAGTGTCAGCTCAACCTCTAGAGGGGCGGGAGCCTAAAGTCTGCCATGAAGGTGGTCAGCCATGTCTATGTGACCAAGCACCAGTAAAACTCTGGACACCAAAGTTCAGGTCCACTCCACCACCTGGCAATGTCCTATGCACGTTGTCCCATTGTTGTGGGGAGAAGTCGGTGCTGTTTGCAGTCCACCGATGAGCCGAGGGGAGAGCACCAGGAAACTGTGCTTGGCATCTCCAGGATGCTGCCCTGTGTGGCGCTCTCTGGGCTGATTGTCAGCTGTGTCCTTCTGCTGTGACCGATATAACTGTGACTATAATTGTGTCACTGAGTTCTGTGAGTCCTTCCAGCAAATCACTAAAATTGATGGTGGTCTTGAGGGGACGTTCAGGGACTGCATGTTCCCTGAACGTGCGGTTGGTATCAGGAGAGAGGGTAGAATTGGGGAGTGTTGAATTTGCAATTTTGCACTCTAATAAACGCTATAGCAAGAAGATCCTTATTTATACATGGGTTTCTTCAGGACAAATACCTATGAGTGTTTCTTCAGGATAAATACATAGAAGTTAGTCACTGAGTCCATGTGTTTTAAATGTCTTCAGCTATGAAAGGTAGCACTACACTGTCCCTGCGCCCCCAAATAGTCCATCCAGTCGGGACTTCCTCCTGCATATTGGGAGATCTTTTTAGCATGTTACCAATCTTTTCATCCCAATCTAATAGGAGTTTTTTCCTGAAAAGATAATCCACAAAATAACATCTATTATATTGAGTTTTTAAAATTATTAGTGAGGTTCGGTATCTTTTCATATTGATTTTTGACCACTGACATGTCTTTGGGGAATTTTTGATTCTTGTTCTTTCCATGTTTTTCTACTGCATTTCCGTTTTCATTGTAGTCATTGGTGAGAGCTCTGTGTTTAACAGGGATCTTAACCTTTTGTCTTTGACCTGAAGTGTTTAAAATCGGAAATCATACTTGCCTTTGGAGAACTGCTCTTTTCAAATGGCAAAGGGGTGCTTCTCCAGGATGAAAAGTTACAAGCACATTTCCCCAAAGGTAAGGCAGTATTTATGTTAGGTCTTAAAGCTCAAACTTGTGATGCCTAGTATGATTTAGATATACTGACGAGAAAAGTCAGTCATTCCGCCTGAGCTTAGGGAAAAATAATTTTAAGCCACATGGTAATTTAACAACTGAATTATTGCAGCAAAAATGAGGTCAAACCACAAAGCTCAACTTAAAGCCTTACTGTGGCTTCATCTAAATTCATCACGCCAAACTCACTTAAGTTGTCTTTTATAAAGAGGATAGTTTTAAAGTTATGTTTTCTGGTCCCAGAACAAGATTTGTGCTAGGCCATCCATCCCCAGTGTCCCTTGAGGCCAGTACTGCCCTTAGACCTGGAGGTGGGAGGAACGGGCAACCCTGGGCCTGTGCTTTCGAGGGCCCACAGATCACAGGCACAATCTAAATTGTGTGCCTCAGTCACTTAAAAGACGTAGCTTTACACATTGAGGGGTGGGGGTAAGGGATTCTGACACTGAACGTGGGTTTTTTGAAACACCATCCACCAACTCTCCGAGACCAAACCGATGTCCAATAATTCGATTCAATTCTGACATGAATATGCTGAGTCAGGATGGACCTCACAAGTTCAGGGCTCAGTCCACAAGACTGCCCCCACTTCAGTCACAAGTCACAGGGGTCACCTGTACTTCTGGCTGACCGGCTGCTAACTCAGGGTTCTCACAACACCTTCCTCCGGTTCTATAATGTGCTAGAGCAACTCATAGAATTCAGGGAAGCCCTTTCCTTACTATTACAGGTTTATGATGAAAGAACAGCCAATGGGAGAGGTGGGTGGGGCCAGGTATGGGAAGGGGAGCACGGAGCATCCATGCCCTCTCGAGGCAAGTTGCCCCACATCACAGCGTGTTCACCGACCCAGAAGCTTCTTGAAACCCATCATGTAGGGTTTTCATGGAGGCTTCATTACATAGGCATGAATGATTGGCTACGGGTGATTGAACTCAATCTCCAGCTCCCTTCTGCCCCGGAAGCTGGCAGATGGAGCTAAAAGTTTCAATGCTCTCATCGTGGCCTGATCTTTATGGCCACCAGCCCCTGTCCTGAAGTGTCTAGCACCCCCATCCACACTCCATCTCAGGAGCCATCTCGTTAGTATACAAAAGACAGTGAATTCTGAGGCTTCTGTGAGCCCTGTGCCAGGAACCTGGGGCCAAGACCAAATATTTATTCTCCTGATACCACACACATATTACTTAATGGCAGGGGTATGGAGGCGTATTTGTCAAGGCAGACAGAGAACACTTTCCATTTAACAATTTGTTAGCTGGATTTAGAACTTGCAAATATTTAGACATTAGGTCAGGTGGGACACCACTAGGAGCCTGTCCTAGGCCCAGTAAAAGTCAGGAGCCAGCCTGCCTGAGGCGCGTGGTCTCAGCTCCTGGGCTGGGTTAAGGGGGCAGAGCCTGTGTCTGTGTGTCTCTCCCAGTGACGCCCACTGTCGGGCTGAGCCACGGGATCCGCAGAAAGTGGTGGATGAGTAGCTTCAGAGTCAGACAGTCTGACTTCTGTCCTAGCTTTGCCACTCACATATTATATGACCTTGATCGAATTATTTTACCTCTCTGAGCTTCAAGCTCCTCACCTAAAACGAAAGTAATAGCCAACCCAGTGTAACCCTTAGAGGGCACCCAGGGGCCAGAGGTCCCGGTTTGGAAGACCCCGAGGCATCTGACAGGTCATGGAAGCCTGAGGCATCCTTTAGTGGTGCCAACATCTACCTCTGTAGGTAAAAGTCTATCAAGAACGCTGTAGAGAGACTCTGCAAGGGAACAGGATGACTATTTCTCATGGTGGAAGATCATTTTATTACACAGAAAGGTCGAAAGCATTAAAAAAAGCTCGGGAAATATAATAAGCATATCAAAAGTTTTCTGCATTTGAAAACTCTCCCCATTTAAGACCGGAAAGAGGGAAAAGCTGAGAGATGGGAGGAACTGACACTGCCTTATACAAGGCTCCTTAAAATGGAGCAGTGCGGGGAGATCTGGGCAGAGGCAGGGAGAGCTGAATTATGTCACCACCTTCCTGTGGAGGATGTGGGCAAGTCCCACCACCTCCTCAGACTGCAGCTTCTTTTCTTGTAAAATAACAGTTTTAAACTGAATAATTTCTAGGGATTCCTATAGCCACAGAAAGTTCCATGCCAAGTTATTTCACCCATCAGCTTCTTCCAGCCTTACACATACCTTGATGATAATAATACCTGAGAGAATACACTGAGCCTTTTACCATTTTAAGTCAAAGCCTAGCCCGCCTGAACATTATATCTATCAAGCCAGAGATCCAGAAGCCCGTATAAAGAAGCCCATTATGTGGGTCAGCGTTGTCAACCTTCTCCACCAAACCATATTTCATTTCCCATCCTGGAGACAAATAATTTTTAACTTCTCATTTCTGTATCATCTTGAATGTTTGACACACCTCCGGGTGACTATAACGTGTGGCTTCCACTCTTTTCCAGATCATAAATGAAAAGCATTCGGGCCAAAGAATAACTCTTCCAGCGCTCCGCAGGGTGCCACCAACCAGGCCACCATATGGTCTTGTGCCCTGAGTGTGGCCTTTCAGGCAGAGACATTATGTTTGGAGTTAACAGATTCTGAATGTCCAGTCTCGGTGCACTGAACCCCGTATTTTTCTGACTGCTTTCCTATTTTAATTAGACGCTATGATGCATATCTTCATCCTACACCCTAGGAACCCTTCTCACTATCTGGAAGGTAGTGGTGATGGATAACACTTCCTGAAGGTTTACGACACTCCCCGACCCCGGGCAGTATGCTGAGTATGTAGCAAATGCATCTGGCCTTGGTCATCAGTTCCTGGCACAGAGCTTCTCCAACCCTTGGAATGTCCTGAGTGATGAGTGTCTTGTGTTCTGAGTGTGTGTTCACAGGGTGGCTTAAGGTGGGGTCCCAGATAGCCTCAGGATGGGGCTGCTCACCATAAGGACCCACTGATTAGAGACCAGGAAACTTCAGCCCCACTCGCCAACCCCTGAGAAGGGGGAGGGGATGGAGATTGAACTCTGTGACAACTCCTGAACAAGATTCGGAGAACTCCCAGGGCGCCAAACACATCAGGATGCTGGGAAGGTGGTGTATCCCGAGAGGAAGTTCCATTCCCCGCCCCCTGTAATGGGCCCTGTGGGTCTCTTCCACTTGGCTGTCGCTTAGTTGTATCTTTTATAATAAGCCAGTAAATGTAAGTGAAGTATTTTCCATAAGTTCTGTGAGCTACATTGAGAAATTATTAAACCTGAAGAGGGCATTGTGGGAAGCCCCGATTTACAGCTGGGTGGTCAGCAGTGCCATGGCCTGAGCCTCGCCACTGGTGTCTGAGGTGAAGGCAGCCTGGTGGGACTGAACTCTGAAATCTGTGGTCATTAGTGTCAGAATTGAATTGGTAAGCACCCGTTTGATGTCCTGGAGAATTGTTTGTGGGTGTGACATTACACCCCAGAACAACACATGCATTTTTCCATCCGACCTCTCACGGTGACCTTGTGAGTTAGCTAAGGACTCTTATGCTCAGTGCACAGATGTGGACCCTAAAACCCACAGAGGTTAAACCCAAGAGGTTAAGTAACTTTCTCACGGTCACCCCAGAGGGTGGCATAGGCAGGACTCGGACTCCAGCCACCTGACGGTACCCCTCTTTGATGCCTTAAAGAGTGGAAGGAGCTTGGAATGCTCTCCAGGCCCGGGAGAGCTTGGTATCTCAACAGGAGGAAAAAAAAAGACTCAGTTGTTGAGTCAGTCGGCCTGTACCTGTTTATGAGACACACACTTGTGAAAAGTCTCCGTGTGCCTGATTGTGGGCGGCACTGTGAGAGCCTGCGGTGCCTGAGTCAGAGGCCCCGCACTCGAACCACTCACAGTCCCACAGCAGGAGCAACTACACACACATAAATTGTTACAAAGAAGGAACAGAACATGACACGGGCCACAGACGGTACAAAGTGTGGGGGATTTGAGCCAGCCAAGCATTTCAAGCTGGGGTGATGCACAAAAAATTCCAGGCTCTGCAAACACGTTTTCTTCCCCGGTTCACCTGAAACACTGACCCCGCTCTCCCTCAGTGCATCGTGTCTTTGCCTTTGTCTCTGTGTGTTTTAATAAGATGTGTGTGGAAAAGTCAAATCCCGCTACCTGTCGTGAGTGAATCAGCTGCTGTATGCATTCTCCATTCGGGCGGAGCCCAGCAAGTTCTACCCCCAGAGCAGGATCTGCTGTGTGACCATAGCACCTGGAGCCGATGACCTGAAGGTACAGCATCTTCCCCTCCCAGCAACAAAGGAGGCTCTCCACCCTCATGCTGCTGCTCACCGAGGCTGCCCTCCCAACAGTGAATCACAGCAGGGGACCCTGAGCACAAGCGCTGTGTTATTGTAACGCAGGGCTGCGACGCTCTTTCTAGGGAAATCCCGGTGAGCACACTGTCCTATTGTCCTGTGAGCCCTCTTGCTCGTCAGGCTCCGTCCTAATTGTAATTGTATGGAACGTGGTCGCTGGAAGCCTAATGAAGGATGCACTGACGTCAGAGTCAGGAACCTTGGGTCCTGGACCCAGCTCTGTGCTAACCCAGACGATCCCAGGTGAAAGACTTCATCCCTATCCTTGGAGCCTCGGCTTTCTCATCTGTAAGATGCGACAATTGGGCTGAGCTGAGCATGACTGCCTTTGTAGTCCAGACGACTCTTCTCGGGCAGAAATGTTCGTGTGTAACAGGATGTGTAACGCCCCCGAACCCCTGGGATCTGACTGCCGTTATACAGCCCCCCACCCCCAGTGATTATTAAAACCGAAATCACTTCCAAACATTTCCAACTGCCCATGGCTGGGGAGTGGGCAGGGTGGGGAAGAGTCCCTGAACTCGGTGATCTCTAAGAGGGCCTTCTAGCCACAGGTTCGAGCTGACAAATGTGAGGATGAAGAGCTGTATCCAGGCTCTTCCCCGCCCCACCCCAAGTATCTGAGGGGCGCTGTGCCAACAAGGGCTTGCAAGAGCTTTATCGAGAAAAACTCACTTGGTGGTCAGGTCTGCTGGCTTATCCTGTGTTTTAATGTTTGTCTTTTGTTCCATCCTCATGCCTGCAGAGGTATGGTGCATTGAATTGAAGTCGTTTAGGCCCCGGAGAAAAGGTTCTTAGTGACAATCAGCTCTTTCTTCCCACCTGACAGAAGAGCCATTCATGAGATAATGAGTTTGCTGCGGCTTCACCTTCTCCAGCAGGCTTGCTGTATCTAATTTGTATCTCCTCTGAGCTACCAAGTAAAGTTCAGACACTAAGACTTTGGCGTTTATTACCATGGATGGCTACACATTAAGAAAAACTCACAAATGGTCAAAACGTCTTCCCTGGGGCTGAGGAGGCCAACACTTCCTGTACCCGAGTTGGTCGCTCTGGCATTGGCCTTGACAGCCAACAGCCTCCTTGCAGGAGCTCTCCCAACCGCCAGCAGCTGTCAGAATTTGGGCTGCAAATGGCGCCCCAGTGCTGTTAATTGAATGAAGTGGCAGACTGTGTTTAAGAGACTTGAATGGCTGTGTGTATTTATGAAGCATGAATAAGTTATGACTCTCTGTCTAAGAATCTGCTTGGAAAACAGCTGCTCTGTGCTTCTGACCTCAGCTTAGTGGCTGCTCCTGGCCTATGGCTGTGCCTCAGTCAACACCTGGGATGGGCAGGTGATGATTTTGTCTTTTAAAATCTTTTCTTCCAGTGGAGGCTTCAGAAAGCATCCTATAAAATGGAATGCTTGTCACCTTTGGCCTTCTGACCCTTCCTCCTGAGCCACCTGTGTAGGACCTGGTGGCTGGAATCAACCCACGCCGACGGGGAGCTAAGCTGAGCGTGCAGGGAGCGCGGAGTTTAAATTGGCTTCTCTGTGTCTCGGGTCCCCTCTGCTCATGCCTGCAGCCTCCGGGGGTGTCTCTGCAGCAGTGACAGGCAAGATGAGCCAACGCAGAGGTGAGTGACAGGAAGCCAGCTGGAGCAGGATCCGGGACCTCAAACCCGCCCTGGGCTGACAAGCGCAGGCCAGGCACCAGTGCCCTGCCTGGCTGAGCTCAGGCAGGTGGAAACGTCGCCCTTGTTACTGGTGGCCCGTGGCAGTATTACTGCTAAGTTGACATGTTAGATACTCCACTGTGGAGAATCGATCTTACCAACACCTCTCCCCTGAAAAAGTCCACTGTGCGGAAAACAGAAGTACTTTTCGTTTTCACTCTCTTCGGCGGTTGCCATGTCACTCAGGTTTGTCCTTTATTTCCTCAGAAGGTCTGCAGACTCTCCTCTCTTGCCCCAGTGCTGTGCGACAGCCTGACCCAGACCCTCACTGACGCACAGCTCAACTACTAGCATCAGGAAACTCCGGGATCAACTCTGGGATCAGCTCGACTTGTACACTCTGGGATCCAAACAAAGTTAAGGGGGATAGTAAGTGTTCCCCTTACAGGCCCCCAACGAAGAGCATTTACTTCACTGATCATTGCTGTAGAACGAGTCTAAAGCTCTGGTTGTCTAGAATCGGTTGAACAGTCTCTGAGGAAGAGACAAGGGAAGGACCCCTAATCCTCTTCCACACCTCCACCACTAAGCCCCACTCACAGGGCCAGGGAGGAAGCGGTGAATGGAACTAAAGCGAAAGACACCCTCTCCCAGAATTCTCAGGCAGCCTCATTCAGTAGGCCTGCCATGAGGGTGCCTTTGCAAATATCCTATGGTCTACGGTACTTGTAAACTGTTCTTAGAAATCAAGTCTCATTATGCTGATACAGATCCTGCTATTGAAGGATGTAGATGAAAACCTTCAAAAATGCAACGTGGGAGCCCTGGCTGGTGTGGCTCAGTGGACTGAGTGCCGGTCTGCGAGCCAAAGGGTCACTGGTTTGATTGCCAGTCAGGGCACATGCCTGAGCTGCAGGCCAGGTCAGGTCCCCAGTAAGGGGTATTCGAGAAGCAACTGCACATTGATATTTCTCTCCCTCTTGTTCTCCTTCCCTTCCCTTCTGTCTAAAATTAATACATAAAATCTTTTGGAAAAAAAATCTTTACTCTAGAACAGGGTTAGGTGAACTACAGCCCTATAGGTCCACCACTTGTTTTAGGTGAATAAAATTTGACAGGACAATAGCCACACCCACTCATTTACATATTGTCTACTATTGGCTACTTTTGCTACAATAGCAGAGTTGAGTAACTGCAACAGAGACCATATTTCCCACAAAGACAAAATATTTTGCCATCTGGCCCTTGCCATCCCCTGCTCTAGAACTACCAAGAGACGGCTCATAAAAACCTGAATGTTCCTTCTGTGTGCAGGGCAAGTGTTCTGGGACATGGGCTTTGCCTTCAGACCAACTTAAATCCGGGGTCTGCCACTCACCAGCTGTGGGATGTGGTATAAATGGGCAGCCTTGTCTCCCTCTGCCCAGATTCCAGCCACAAGTAACATATATCCAAATTCAAGCAGGCTAAAAATGTCACACATGATGTCATCTCACATAACAGAGAGTGCAGAAGTACTCTGCACTCCAAAACAGCCTTCCAGGGTAAGTGGACTCAAAGACTCAGCCATGTCTCGAGGCACCAGGCTCCTGGAATCAATCTCTCTGTCACTCAGCGACGTCCACACGCCCAAGCTGATAGCGGGAGAGCTGCTGCAGCAGCATATCCAGACTGAGAGATTTCCAAAAGAATGGAAGAAACCATCCCTCCCTTCGGTTCTCTCTTGGGAGTAAGAGCAAACCTGCCAAAGCCCACCAGCTGGTAGTCTCTCATCTCTCACTGGCAGATATTGGGTACACAGCCATTCTGGAACCATCCACTGGAAAGAGGAGCAGAATTACCCTTATCCTAATCTGGTCCTGTCAGAATTAAAGGTGGGGTCAGCTTCCCCTGAGGCACAGAACTGCATAAGGAAAAGGTGGACATAGGACCAGATTGGAGTTTTGTTAAGGAAAGAGGGACACATGCTGAGAAACTAAACCAGCCATTAAAATCATCCCTCCAGACTCATTTCCAGAACCACTTTGCTCTGCCCCATGCACTCCCACCAAATGATCCCATTCATGCCTACTCTGTGAGTGAGCTGGGCTACCATAACTAAATACCACAGACTGGTGGCTTCAATAACAGAAATGTATTTTCTCATGTCTCTGGAGGCCGGAGGTCCAAGATCATGGTAGGCAGCTTTGGTTTCTCCAGAGGCCTCTCTCCTTGCCTTATAGATGGCTACCTTCTTGGCCCACCCTCATGTGGCTTTTCTTCTGTGTACCCACATCTCTGTGCCTCTTCCTCTTTTTGTGAAGAAACCAGGTCTGTGCCACCACACCAGCCTCTGGAGCTGATGTCGCAGAGGAATACTTGCTGATGGAATCTGTTGAGATAAGAGTGAAAGTCATGGTTGAGATCGTAGTCTGTCTGTAGAGCGAGGAGGGGAAGCAGTGGCCGCACTGAAAAAGTAGGACTGTCAACAGAGCCAGTAGAAGAGGTTACACCTCCTGATGGCAGCAGGGCCTGCCCGAGGCTGGGGCTGTAGCAGGATTTTCAATGCTACTCCTGGCTGTGCTTCTTCCATCTCCCTGGACAGTCTGGGAACTGCTCAATATGCATAATAAATTGTTTTAAATAAATTGTTTCTTAAATTGGGCCCTGGCTGGTGTGGCTCAATGGATTGAGTACCAGCCTGCAAACCAAAGGGTGGCCAGTTCGATTCCCAGTCAGGGCACATACCTGGGTTGTAGACCAGGTCCCCTGTATGGGGCACACCAGAGGCAACCACACACTGATGTTTCTCTCCCTCTCTTTTTCCTTCCCTTCCCCTCTCTCTACAAATAAAATCTTAAAAAAAAAACCCAGAACCTTAAATTGGCCAGAGTATACCTCTTTGCCTGAGATTAAAAACCCTGAGTTATAAGGAAGTTGGTTCCAGGAATGGTTGCAAGGAACAGACCCTTACAGTAATAGGGGAAATCCAGACTCGATTGTCTAGTATGATTATCTAGACTAGCATGAAGTCAGTAAAACCCAGCAAATTCACGCATTATGGGGTCCAGTGATTAAACTGGTAGTTAAATTATTACCCAGCTCAGCTGGAATGAAGTGTCCATTAAAGGCAGGGCTTTGGGGGACTAAATGGCACCTGCCACAGAACAGCTGTGAAAAGCACATGCAATTCAAGGAACCGGTGGTGAGGAGGTTGCTTCTTAACAACACGGAAGGGCTTCAAGAAATAAAAATAACAAGCTCGAAGTCCTATATTATCAAGTCAAGGCATGAACAGAAATGATGGCTACTGAAATAATTTGTCATCTTTTGAAGCCACGAGGCTGAAATACCCAAAAACTAAACTCTCAATTTGATCCTATGGGTGGCTGAATTACAACCTTAGCGCAATTCACACTTCATCCATTCTTATGTAAAAGTTTGGCTATCCATCAGGAAACAGTGGATTGGGGTGGAAGGGAATAAAATGGGAGGATGTGAGTGCCTCAGAAGCATCCACACCCAGCAGAAGGAGCCTTTCCCTCCCCTTCTGATGAGGTCATCCCCGCTTTGCCTGAAGGCCCCTAAAGATCCTGGCTGAGGCAAGTACCTTGCGAGGGAGTCCGTTCCCCTTCTGCTACTTGATTTGTTTCCAGACCTTTGAATAGGTTCCAGTTTCCAGCACCAGCACGGCTTGGAATGTGATTATGAAGACAAACTCAAGAGGAGACGTGCACACCAGGAGATATGCAAGGTATTGCTAGTTTTTATGTTCAAAAAGTTGCAGAATACGAGTGTGCGGTGTCTAACCTCTTGGCGTCTCTGGGCCACACTGGAAGAAGAAGAGTTGTCTCGGGCTACACATTAAATACACAAACACTAACGAAAACCGATGACCAAAAAAAGCTTTTAAGTAAAATTACTATTTTATGTTGGGCTACATTCATTGCCATCCTGGGCCGCATATGGCCCATGGGCCACAGGTTGGACCCCCCCTGGGTAGACTAAGGAGAAAGAGACAAACATTTTAGATCAGGCTGAACTGACTGCTCTTCCTGTGTCCCAGAAACTCGGAATGCAATATGCCAGGCTGAGCAGCTGGAAGTGATTTTCGCTGTGTTTTCAATTAGCTGACTGATACCTGGGCTCAGGGGTGGCCTGACTGCCAGATGCTGAGATGCCAGAAATCCGCTGGCATAGCTGTAGGCGAGTGCTGCTCAAACTGCAGTGTGAACGTGAACAGCGTGGAGGTCTTCTTGCAATTCTGATTCAGTAAGGTGTGGGGTAGGGTCCGAGATTCTGAAGTTCTAAAAAGCTCCCAGGTGATGCCAATGTTCTTGGTCCTCATACACTTTGAACGATAAGGGTGTAGAGACAGGATCCAATGCCTTGGGGGTGTGGGAATAATAAATTGGGTTCATAATGGGCATCCCACTCATCCATCATCTGTGTACCCCAAGAGAACCCGGAAGGCACTCTTCACCAAGCTCTTGAGAATTACACTGGTGGCAGTAGTGCATCATCTTCCAAAGAAATGGCAGGGCCTGTTCCTCATAGGCTGAGAATGCTGGTGGGGAAATCTGAAATGGAAATGAGTGTCCTGATTTCAATGACAATGCTGGAACACACCCGCCCCCCCACCCAGGTATTTAAAGTTAAGGAGCAGCCCTTGACTCCCAGAGGCAAGATCAAGGTTATGACTGACTAGGATGTGGGACCAAAGTCAGAGAATTGTCTGACCCCCAGGGATGTTTGGCAATGGTCACTGATCATGAGTTTCTTAGAACTGAAGTAGGTGGCCAGTACCCTTGGTTCCTCCTTGATTAATATAACAGACAAACAAAAGCTAAGTCTGAGCAACAGAGACCTGGGCCACCACAGTAGTAATGATTCCTGTCTTACTGAGGTCAAGTTCTTTGGAAGCAGAACCTGAAAGGAGGATTTCTATGCAAGTCGTTTACTGAGGAAGTGCTTCCGGGAGAAACCAGTAAGGAAAGAGGAAGCATGATGGAAAAGGAAAGAAACCAAGCAGGATATAATTTCAGGTGACGTCTCAGCCTCTGCCTGATCCCACGGGGATGTCTAGAATTGAAATTATACCTGAGTTTGTCCCGACTCCAGACAAGGAAGCTGAGCTTTCACACGAATGCTCCCATCAGTCATTGACTGGGAGCCCCAGCGCTTTCCGGCTCTCTGCGTGTGTCAGTGTCACGGGGAAGCTCATGCTCCAGTAAGCCTCTGCCCATCCCAATGACACCCCTCCCTCCACGGACGGGGAGTTTCCTAGGGAGTTAGCATTTCTAGAACATCCTGCATGTTAGGTACCAGTGGAATGATAAAACAGGCCATATAACAATGCAGAAGGGAATTTCTCCTAAAAAAAAGACAGAACTTGAAGCCGGGAACTGAAGCATTGTCTACTTTGCTCTCAAAGCCTGACTTATGGCCAGGGTATGGATGTGTAAATTAGGCCCTGCTGATTAGACACGACCAGAGCGGCTATAACTCAGCAACTAATGACAAAGATTTGGAATCCATTCTTTTGAGCACAGCAACAGTCGGAGTCACTGTGTCTGGTTTCCAAAAGTGGTTACAACACTGTCTGCTGTCCAGTATTGATGGTACCACTGATACCAGAAGAACTGGTATCTTCATGGCATGAATGCCATGGAATTATTTAGATCCTGTTCCTGGACTTGCTTCTCCAGCACTCTAGGATATTCTGTAATATTCTGTAAGCTACCCAATCTTTTAATAAACTGCATTTCAGCAAAAATTGACCAGCATTAACCTCTATTATTTTCAGTTAAGGACTCTGAGTAGTAGATTGGCTAGCATTTATTCCCTCATATCACTGCACTTCTTTCTGCTACAAGACGTTTGCACATGTTTTCTTCCATCTGCTTTCTTCTCACTTCATTCAGTTATTTCCTATTAATTCTTAGGTTTTCAGCTACAATAAATGGTACCTCTTCAGGAAGAGGATACCCCTTCTCTAATCCACCATTAAACATTCTCACAGTACCATTTACCTCTCCTTCCCATTATTTATTTCCTTTGCATGCCTATTTGATTAATATGCATATCCCCTCTAGTACATAAACTCCCTAAGAGCAAGGACCACATCTGTTTGGGCCATTCTATTTCCAGGGATGAGTCCTTTGGCTGGAATATAAGAAGCACACGATAAGCATTTGTTGATGCATACATTAAAGAAAGAGACTGAAATCTTTTCTCTAACTATTCAAGGGGTTGCTGTGAATAAAATGAGCATGTATGTAAAGCAGACATCAGAATTTCTGGCATATAGAGGCATATCAGTAGTAAATCATTCCATTCCTCCTAGCTCTTCTTCTTCCATTTCTTTTTTTTTAAGATTTTATTTATTTATTTTTAGAGAGGGAAGGGAGAGAGAGAGAGAGATAGATAGATAGAGATAGAGAGAGAGAGAGAGAGAGAGAGAGAAACATCAATGTACGGTTGCTGGGGGTTATGGCCTGCAACCCAGGCATGTACCCTGGCTGGGAATCGAACCTGGGACACTTTGGTTCCCAGCCCGCACTCCATCCACTGAGCTACGCCAGCCAGGGCCTCTTCTTCCATTTCCACACCTCACTTCCAGTCCCTTCTAGGTCTTCACCTCTATTATCTAAACAGGGTATTTTATAAATCCTCACAGCCTAGTTGATGGCGCATACTGAAGCAAAGAAATTGTAAAAACTTGAGTTGCTCTCCATCTTCTGTGATCAAAACTTGAATCACTCAATTGGAAAAGGCTTCTCGATTTTGTTCTACCTGAGGGAAGAATCCCAACCGCTCTGAAAGTTCCCGCTGGCTATAGCTCTTACTGTTCTTGACACTTCCACATAAACCACACGCCTGTAAAAGCTCCCAAGCTAAGAAGTACCTTTTTGTTCTTCGGTTCATTCATGCAGCGTAGGCTTGCACTTTTTCCATCCCCCTCACTGATACATTTATTTGGTTTCATTCCTTGTTCTTAGCTTGAAGTACCAATTAGAAGTTGCCTGCGGTAGCTGATAGAAGCATCTGTGACTTAATATATATAGTTACACGAGGATTTACAAGGAAGGGCGATCCACGCGGAATGGATGAGCACACACAGAGTGAACTTGCATGTTGGCACAGCCCCACCCGCCCACACACAGCTTCACAGAGATGTTGCCATGGCATTTCCTCCACAATGAGAAGGACTCCCTGCCTGGATGCTATTGTTCTTCCCCAGCACCTGCAAGGTCTGTTTAAATGTCAGACTCCTTAATTCTTGCCCTAACTGAACGCAGTGCCACCAGTTAAGGGCAGGGACTCATCAAAGGCTTCAGAGGGAGATACTTTCCATTCAGAGGACTTGAATGGCTAAGTTTTATTCATTCGCTCAATCCCCTTTGTTAATTCAAAAATGGCAGAGAGCTTTTTTTTAATCTGCCAATTTCTAATTCTCCATTCTGTTTCATTTTGAAGGCTATGAGTAGGCAGCAGGTCTAAGTTACCTTTGCAAGACAGCAGCTCAGTCCAAATCACATTTTGTGGAACTCAGCCAAATCAGATTGCAATGGTGCTCTGCAAGGAGCCCAGCCGCTTGGCTGGGGCGAGCACTGGTGTCCTCTCCCCCTTGCCTGCTGCAATGGGAGCTGACACCCATTCTTCTGTCACAAAAACCAGACACATAGTGTTCCATAAATTATTCTTCCTACCAGCGTGGGAGGAAAATATAATAAAAGGAAGTCATTTGTGCAGTAAAGAGCAATCTAGCAGCACTGAGATAACACTCGTCTAGACTCATCCTAATTCAGCTCCTTTATCCTGCAGGATCAGTGGGGATGCAGCGGACCTACCCCACCCCCTGACAGACCCAGGCAAGAAATGCAGGGTCTGTCCCCATGACAGCATCATAAAATAGTTGGATACTGGCCTCTCTGGGATGCTGCACTAAGATTTTATGTGTGGGGTGTTCTTTTTATAGCCACTTCATCTGTGATATGGATTCGCCACTGTGGGTCAAACCAGGACCTCACAGAACTGAGACCTAAAAACAGCAGGTTAATCAGCCTTGCTTCCAGGAAAACAAACACACTTTTCTTTTGGGGGGCAAAAAAAAGGATTTAGTTTCATTGAAATAAAGAGTGAATTGACTTTGAACTGGTATACGTGAGTTCTAGTCATAGTTGCATCCCTTATCCAGCTGAGTCCTTCAGCCAAATGACTTTCTCTCTCGTTTGCAGAATTAGAGTTGGATTAGGTCATCGCTAAATATTGGAAATCCGAGTGGAATTCTGTGAGGCCAAACCTAATAAACTTAGCCTATTTTAGTACAACGGGCACTGATCAGAGACACGACTCCAGGAAAGAAGTGAACAACAGAGATGACTAAGTGTCCTTTGCCAAACAGCAGAACAAAAATTTTTAGCAAAGATCTGCTTTGTGCTGGGCACTTTCATAAGTGGTTTGAGTTCAGCCTGTTTCCTTGGTGGCCCCGGGAAGGGCTCTGGACCCGAATTTTGCCTTTGGCACTAACTGCTGTTAAGCTACACAGGCCTGGCCCCTCCAGGGAGCCTTACCATGGGGTGGCTCTCCATCTACCACGCACTTTGTGAACAGGAGTCTCTGGGTTCAAGTGCCTTTTCTCGGGCTCTTGCTCTGGCTGGGCTCAGGTGTGCATCAGCCTAACTGCCTGAGGTGAGCTGGCCTTAGGGCACATGTTTTTTTAAAATATAAACAACCGATAAGGCCCATAATCTCATCAATCAGAATGAATACCATCTTGATGGCCTGACCGGTGCAAACAGCTGAAGGTCAGCCCTAAGTTTATGCTAACCTTCACGAAGAACAAAGCCCCAGGGCCTTTGCAAATGCTGTCTGCCCCGCCTGGAAGGATTTCTCTCCCCTCTTCACCAGCTGTTGCCTACCGACTCACTCAGATGAGGTGAATCCAATCAGCCTATGCAGTTAAGAGGACACAAATTGTTTGACTCCATTTATGTGACATTATGGGAGAGAGAAAACCATGGGGACAGAAGACAGACCAGGGCTGCCTAGGGACTGGGTACGAGGGAAGGCGATTGACTGCAGAGGGGCAGGAGGAAACCTGGGGCTGATAGAAGTGTTTTCTGTCTTGCTTATGGTGAATGTTACATAACTGTGTGTGTGTGTGTGTGTGTGTGTGTGTGTGTGTGTGTGTGTGTGTCAAAATTCAATGAAGTATGCACCTTAAAAGCAAGAATTTTGCCATATTTAATTTATATCTCAAAAAAGCCTGGCTTTCAAAAAAACACACACAATTAAAGATGAAATAAAACTCCAAAACTTAGGATGCAAGACTATTTCATGACTTTCTACATAGAACAGTGGCTGGCTGTGATGAAATTGTCCTTTCTTTTTGGTTGGCACAAGTGTCCCTAAGTTTAATAAGCAAGACACCTTATGTGACACTCCCTGCCAGGGCAGAGTCTGAGAAAGAGTGGGGTCTGGGAATGAGGGACATGTCCCCAAGGCCACATTGCTCTGTGGTCAGGCTGAATGTGCAGGGCAGAGATGCGGGAACAAATTCCGAGCTGAGCCGTGGGGAGCAGAGTAGTGGGGGCCAGGCTGGACAGACACACAGAGAGGTCCGCTGCCAAGCTGGAACAGGGACAGAAGCAGAGAAGTGGCGGGACAAACGAGAGGCTGGACACGTAACTGCGCTCTAAAGGTGCGGAAGCCAGGGCGTCCTGTCACTCTCAACAAATCCCTCCCCGTCAACTCTCCAGCACGTTAGATTCACCCCAACACACATGAGAGCGAGGGCAGGATCCACTTAACTCACTGCTGTGTCTTTGTCACTCACAATAGTCTCTGGCATATGTTAGCAACTCTGTGTACTTCTTAAAGGAATGAATCTTCTATACCATGTGCTGGGCATAAGTTCAGGAGTTACAAAGCATGGGTTTTGCAGTTAGCAAGAGCTGGGTTGAACTCCCAGCCATGTGTCCTTAGGCAATGTATGTAACTTGTCTTGGCCTCTGTTACCCACCTGTGCAATGAGGCTAATACATCCTGGGGGCGTGTTATAGACTGAAGTGGGAACTTGGGTGGGCAGGCAATAAGCACCCGTGAACCAAAGCTCACAAGTGAGCAGTCATTATAGCCCAAATGAAACCCACAGAAATGGGGATGGTCCACACAAAGATCTTTTGTTAAAATTACTTGAAATCCCATGATTAAAAAGTGAGATCTTTTACATAAATATCTGGATCTGGAACTTATCTTTAACACCAGGGCCTGCCTGCCTGCCTTTTGCCAGGGCAACCATGAGGGGGAATTCTCCCTTCACACACAACAAGTGTTGTCCAGTTCTCATGTTGTCCCAGACCACTTCCAGACCACTTCCGTGACTTCACCCACTCGGTCACTGTGGACGTGTGTGTTTGACCCAACAATAATGGTAGTAGAATGATTCAGGTGTTTCTGATTGGCACTTAAAAAACAGCGGCCGTTCCTTTTTGGGTTGCTCTTATTAAATTTTCCTGGCCACTAGAGGGCAATACAGACTCAATTTAAAAAAAAAAGCAGCAGTTATTTTTAAAAACATATTTTAAAATATGTGAATGGTTGTCATAACTACATGTTATATATTTATATGCACACATATACAGAGAGAAGATTTTTTAGAGGCTTTATTTATTTTTAGAGAGGGGAGAAAGGAGGGAGAGAAACATCAATGTGTGGTTGCCTTTTGCACACCCCCTAGTGGGGACCTGGTCCACAACTCAGGTATGTGCCCCGACTGGGAACCGAACCAGTGACCCTTTGGTTCACAGGCTGGCACTCAATCCACTGAGCCATACCAGCCAGGGCCAGAGAGATTTTTTAAAGTGAGTACAATGCTGATATATGACAGGCCACTTCTATCGTTCATGTTGTCAAATATAAAGAATAGATGACTTGCCACCTGCCCTTGGAGGAAAAACACAAAGAAATGGCTTCCTTCCCTGTGCTTCCAAACTCCTAGAGTGTGAATTCTGGCATTTACTCCCAAACCACAGGGTATGCATAAAGGTCAGCATAAGGGTTAAGAGCAGAAATATGGGGTATACTATCCAAGCTCAAATCCCTGCTATGTGATGGTTGGCTGGCTACTTCGCTTTGCATATCTGCAAAAGGAGGATTAAATGAATTAATATGTTCAGGGCCAGGTTCATGGGACCAGCGCAGTCTCACAGACCTTTTTCCCCTTCCTCAGAAAGGTCTCGTTCTTGGGGTATATGCCCCCTCCATCCCAAGCTTGAAATTCTTAACAATTTATCCTTGAGTTAGTGTTTTGAAAGTGAAAACTGACGGGACAGTGAAGCATAGGCCAGGGACTTGGAGCCGCAGCACACACAAGGTCCTGTCTCCAGCCGCGCCCCAGGATGGGTCTTTGGCCACCTGCTCCTGGGCCCCTGTTCCCCTAGGGCCTGATGACAGTGAGATAAGAGGAGAGTGTCCTGTGGGGACACTCATCACTGATAACCTGCCGAGCCTTCAGGGGATGGTCAAGCAGCTTCCATGCTGAATTCCGAACCACACATAGGGAGGTAGAAACAACTAGAGACCAGAGAGTGAGGAGTCCTGGTAAATCAGGCCAGAGAGGCCGGCCTGGAACTCGTCTCAGCCGGCTGTGGCTGCCCAGACAGCACGACTAACTCTGGCAAGAACAACTGTGGAACTACAAAAGGTTCGACACATCCCTCAAGAGTAAGCATGCTTGTAGTACATGGCTTCTTGGTGGCTGCTTCCAGATGACCAAAGGATCTGTGCTGTGAGAAATCACCTTTGATATAAGTACTAATGATCTCACGGTAGCATGAACTGCATCAGTTCTTGGGGGAACAGATTTAAGAGAAATTGAAAACCAGATGGACATAAGATGAAATTTTAGCTTTTTTTAATTAATAAAGGATTCATAAACCCCTACAACTTGACAGAGAATTCTCCAATGCCTATAAATGCATGTTTTTGTTGATAGTAATATAATGAAGAAAGCAGGGCCCTGGCTGGTGTGGCTCAGTGAACTAAGTGCTGGCCTGTGTGTGAACTGAAAGGTCACTGGTTCAATTCCCCATCAGGGCACATGCCTGGGTAGTGGGCCAGGTCTCCAGTCAGGGGTTTGCAAGAGGCCCCAGTATATCTCTTGCACATCAGTGTTTCTCTCTCTAACTTCCTCCCTTCCTTCCTCTAAAAATAAATACATTTTTTAAAAAGCAGTAATAAGTTTATATAGTTTAAAATGTTTTAAATAACCTAAACTGGGAAGAAACCCACCTTCCCTTGAATTTGCATGAATTATTAGTATTCTACCAAGTTCAATGATAAATTATGAAAGCAATTTTTAAAATTTCCTTGTATGTTTTGTGATGGTAAATATTTTAAGCAAACATTATAATTTTAGTTCTATAGCTAAAGCTAATATCCATGGCTTTTATCAACAAATGATAAAGTTATCATGGAAACATAAATTGAAAACCTTACCTATAATTACAAAAAAATTTCATAATGCTTCTTTCTCCTCTTGCTGCTTTAACAAATAAGATTTTTTCAAACAATTATTAAAAACTCCCTTTTTTGTATCACCTAACCAATGTATGAGGAGTAAATGTCAAATTCAACTAGAGAACCACTGTATAGAAGTTCCAAAGCTAGGAAAATTTAACTACATATTTTACAGACTTTTTTGACATATAATGGTTATAAACTTTGGAAGCACCTCCAATGCTTCCAAATAAAGAACTAATTACATAAGTCACTACATGAGAAAGTATGCAGTTATTTAAATAATGTGGAGTAGTACTTAAAGGCATGAGAAAATGTGTGATTTAGTAAATAAAAAGAACCAGCTATATATATGTTGCACAAGACTATTGTGATAAATTTAACACTATATAGCTGGGAAGAAAAAAAAGGGAGACTGAATCCCTCTCTTAAAGATGGTTACCTTTGGGAAGGGGATGCATTTTCCAATGAATTTTCTTGCTGTTTTATTAGTTTTATTAATTACTGTATGTAAGACTCTACATCTGGTACCTCAAACCATTTTAGAAGAGCATTTCTCAACTATAGATCATACCTGGACTCTTAGTTAACTGCCAATTTTCAAACACTTTATGATTTATCTTTTTAAAAAGCTAGAGCAGGTTCATATTTATCTCTACAATGACTTCACTGTTCATTTTGCATTCTGCGTACTCTTGGGCAGCGGAGGAAGGATGGGTATAGGATAGAGCTGGAGGTTGGGCATAACCCTGGGTTCTTCTTGGGCACATGTCATGCATGGGGATATTGGAGACTGTCCCTTCTGCTTGAATCCCCCTACCCCCAACCGCCCAGGTCTTGGTCTAGATATCTCTTCCCCCAGCAAACCTTCCTCGTTGCCTATACATTTCTGTTAGTGCCTTTGTGTGTCCCTACACGCACGTCAAAGCATTCATTGCACAAGCATTTTTTATTTACTTAGCTTTAATCCCTCCTCCAACATAAACTTGAAGGAAGCAAAAACTCTTGTCTTTTTTCATATCACTGATCTCCAGCCCCTCACACAGTGTCTCCATCAAAGTAGATGTTCAACAAATATTTGTCAAGTGGATAAACAGATCCACGCTGTCCATCAGAGTGGGGAGAAGGCGGAGGACCACCGTGTGAAAGTTTCTCCCAGGATCTTCCCCAGAAGCCACGCTGGCTGGAAGAGACACAAGGGAACATCTCTCCGGAGGCTAAAGGGTCAGACCACATGGAGCCAGGAGAGGCTGAAAATAGGGCTGGGTTTAAGAATAGATACAGGATGAGACCAAAAAAAAAAAATTGAATAAATGATTCAGAGATGGCCAAACTAGGAGAAAAATTAGTAGCTGAGAAAACTGGGGCTGTCACTTTCCATCCTTGTATCCCACAGGCTCTCCTGTGGCTGGGGAGAGACGTTTCACCATCGAAGGGTGCAGTCACCGGAGGAGGTTCTGTCGATACAATGTGAGATTTAACCCCTTGTAAAATTAAACATCATACTCCACCAAGGTTCTTGGGCACAGTCTCTTAATGTTGCAAACAAATATTTTAAAAACAAGAGGATTGTTTTTATCATTGTGTCTCTGCCCCAGGGGCATACACGGGCACAAAATCACATCTGACATGAATTCGCAGCCCGTGGGGTTAGAGCATTGCTGTTCGCTAATCTCAAAACTGTGCTCTTGGCTCCAGAAGCGGGAAATACGGCAGTTAACGTGGCGTGTAGTCTCTTCTGATGCAGAGCATGTCAGGGAGGCAGAAAAAGCAAATGCCCTTCTCAGTCCTCCCCCAAGACAGAAGTCAGCCCACACTCACAAGTGGCAGAGCTGTTTGTGCCTGCCATCTCGGAGTCCGGCCCCACCTCTGAGGAGAAACTCAGAACGGAACAGGACCGCCCACCTCCACACCCTGCCCACGGGCACAGCAGAGGCTGGGCATCCCAGTTAGGAAACCAATGACTGTGTGACTCACTGTAGTCTCCAACTCGGAGAGAAGGATTCCGGCTTGTTAATACCAAAGGCTGCTTCTGATAACACAAAGGTGCGGAACCCAGACAGCTGGCAGAGGTGTTTTGCTCACTTACTAGCTTTGACGATAAAAGTATAAACAGAAGAACAATTCTCTTAATATTCTTCCAACATGTGGAAACAGGTCAGAATTAAGTCTATACATAATTTATACAGTCTATACAGAATTAAGTCTATATATATGTGTGTGTCCTGCATGAAGAAAATCCTAAATTCAAAATACAAATGTCTAGAACATTAATGGGCCCTACAGGACACACAGCAGGCGTGTGACATTTCAGATTACCAGTGACCCAGGGAGATAAGGAGTAATATCTATATTCTAAAAAAATACTTTGTGGTTCTCATTAAAAAGGTCTGGAGATAGCCTCCTGGGTTCAGTCCCAGTAAGGGAGGAGCAGATTAAAATGGGCTGACTCTCCCACAGGTCACAACTGTAAACGATATTAAAAACATTGTAATAAACAACCATTTGAAGGCTCTGAAAAACGGCCAAAAGCAGGCAGAACTGGAGGGAACGTGCCTGTGGCAAGGAGGCAGTCGCACTGGGCAAGATCGACCTTTGGACAGGTTTTTCCCCTGAGGCTTTCCCCAGCTACATGCAGGTAAGTTAGAATTGCTTTGTTTATGATTAAAAGTAGAGAAGCCAGAAAAAGAGAGACTTAAAAAAATAAGCAGTGAAGAACAAATGCAGCAAATAGAAAACAGTAACAAATAAGGCAGATATGAATCCAAAAATATCAATAATCACTTCAAGTGTGAATTATCTAAATATATCAATTAAAAGACAGAGACTGACAGAGTAGACTTTAAAAAAGACCCAACTATATCATGTCTACAAGAAAACCATTTTAAATATAAAGACACAGAGGAATTAAAAGTAAAGGGATTGAGAAAGATACACCTTGCTAATACTAATGAGAACAAATCTAGCGTGGCCTTATTAATTTCAGACAAAGACAACTTCAGGACAAGGAAAAATATCAAGAATGAAGTAAGGAGGATGTTGAGGATTAAAAGGTCGATCCTCCAAGAAGACATAACAATCGTTAACATGCATGCACCTAACAACAGGACATCAAAGTACCTGAAGCAAAAACGGATGGAGCCGCAAGAAGCAGACAGAGACTGTTACAGCTGGAGAGCTCAGCCTGCACATCGGTAACCGACAGGTGCAGCAGGCATAAGATCCGGAAGGACATAGTTGAGCTCATCAGTCAATTCCATCAGTCAACTGGATTTAATTGATACTTGTAGAATACTTCATCCAACAAAATACCCTCTTCTGAAGCTCACATGGAATATGCACCAAGACAGGCCACATCCTAGGTTAAAAAGTCACACCTTAGCAAATAGAAAATTGAAATCATACAAAGTATGCTCTCCAACAACATAAACTTAGAACTAAAAATTAATAACAGAAAGATGGCTGGGAAATCCCAAAATGTCTAGAGGTTAAGCAACATACCTATAAACAATACATGGGTAAAACAGGAGTCTCGAGAGAAATTTTAAAGTATTTTTAAGGAAGAAAAATGAGACTGCACCTTATCAAAATTGGTGGGATTCAGTGAAAGCAGTGCTCAGGGGGAAACGTACGATGGTTTGGCAGTTTAAGACCAAGAACTAAACGTGCAACTACCACAGGATCCTGCCATCGCCCTCAGAGAATTGCAGTTCCAAAAAAAAGATTTCCATCCACACAAAAACCTGTACTCAGGTTTATAGCAGCTTAATGTCGGACACCCACAGACTGGAAACAATGCAGATGTACCTCCACAGGCGGAATGGTTAAACTGTGGTGGATTGTACAGCCATCCCACCCACACCACAGAGTACCACTCAGCAGCGAAACTGGCGCCACGTGCAACAATGGACGAATCTTCAGAGAATTATGCTGAGTGAAAAATAGCTGACCTCCCAAAGTTCCATCCTGTATCATTCCATTTACATAACATTCTTGAAATGACAAAATTGTAGGGTGGAGAACGGATGAGGGGTTGTCAGGGGCTAAGGAGGGGGTGGTGGTGGGAGGGAAGAGGGTGTGATGGGGGGGCATGAGGGATTTTTGTGATGATGGGAATGTTCTGCACCTTAACTGTATCAATGTCAGTACCCTGGTTGTGATAATAGAGGAAAAGAATAAAGGGTACAAGATCTGTCTCTGCATTTCTTTTTATGAAAGATTATATTCTATGTACTTTTAGAGAGAGGGGAAGGGAGGGAGAAAGAGAGGGAGAGGAACATTGATTGGTTGCCTGTGGCACCGGCCCCAACCCGTGACCCGCTGGCAACCCAGGCACGTGCCCTGACCAGGAAGTAGAACCGGGCGACCTTTCGCTTTGCGGAATGATGCCCAACCGACAAAGCCACACTGGTCAGAGATCTGCACAATTTATTACAACTGCACGTGAATCTACAGTTATTTAAAAATTGAAAGTTTAAGAAAAAAATGATAGGGGTGTGGGTTACACGGGTGTAAATTTAATCTAAAATTTTTAAAAAATGATATGGCTCTTACCCATTAATTTACTGCTTTTCAATAAACTAGGGCAAGAGTGATAAGAATTTGAACTAAAATTTTGCATATTGTACCATCCATAATTTCTCATAAATACTTCTTTTGTATGCTCCTTACAGACTTTCTTGAGTCAACTAAGAGTTCAATTCGTATTAAAGTCTTACTACTTTCTAGTCATATACAGTCTTGGCTCCAATTTGAGTAACATTGTTTGAAATATACTCAGGAAGATTCCTTAATAATATATTGAGTAACCCTTCTTTTTTTGCCACTTACATAATTCGATATAATTATGGAACAATGATAATGGCTTATTAGGAGATGGGATGTTTCATAAAGAAACCACTTAATATTATCAAACAAAACTGCATGCTACCACACAAACTTCTATTCAATGCAGTACCGTCATTTCATTTGCTCGGGTATAGCATTTATACATTGTGAAACTTGAAACTATACCTAGTAAGCAAAATAAATGAGAGAACTAAAGATGTTGGCTGAGCCCTGGCTGGTGTGGCTGAGTGGGTTGAGCAACGACCTGCAAATCAAAAGGTTTCTGGTTCAATCTCCAGTCAGGGCACATGCCTGAGGTGCGGGCCAGGTCCCCAGCTGGGCGCACGTGACAAGCAACTGATAGATATTTCTCTCCCTCTTTTACTCCTTCCTTTCCCCTTTCTCTGAAAATAAATAAAATGTTTTAACAAAAAGAATTGCACATTAAAAAAAAAGATGTTGGCTGAATTTTGTAAATGCTCCTTACTCAATGAAAGCTTCATTGAATTACTTAACTAATAATTTAAGTTTCATTATTTCTCAAAACTGAATACAGATTCTTTGCTTAAAAGATATTTCCAAAGCATTTGAGATCTTGCTCCTTGGCATATGTCATCAGCTTGGCTCAAATAAACTCTTACCAAAAAAATGAGCTTTCTATGTAATTATCAGAATCTTTTTTTTAAAGCCCAGGTTCTTCTTCTTTTTCAAAAAATATTTTATTTATTTTTTGAGAGAGGCGAAGGGAGGGAGAAAGAGAGGGAGAGAAACATCAGTGTATGGTTGCTTCTCACATGCCCCCACCTGGGGACCTGGCCCACAACCCAGGCATGTGCCCTGACTGGGAATCCAACCAGTGACCCTTTGGTTCTCAGGTCCGCACTCAATCCACTGAGCTACACCAGCCAGGGCCAGAATATCTTTTTACAATTTTTTATAACCCAGCCAGACAGAATATCTTTTAATTTCAACATGAATGACAACTGGGAATATCAGAATCATAGAATATTAAAACTAGAAGTTCTTAAGAAAAATTTCTGTTCAACTATCTCAATATACACAGAAGGAATCTGAGGCATGGAAAGGTGAAGCAGTCACCCAAGGACACAGTTTCAGTTAATGTGCATTTAATAAATATTTATTTACAGCGCCCCCTACTGAAAAGCCCTGTTAGATTGGCTGGGAACACAGCAGTGAATGAAAAGGGGAAAAAACTACTAACTTCCAGAGTTTATATACTAACGGGGGGAAAAAGGCAAATAAACAGATAAAGTATATAAACCACCAGAGAGACAGGTGGGCTATGAAGGAAAACGAAGCAGAAAGGGGCATGTGTTGCAGAAGGAAACTGCCGTTTTAAACATGAGGTCTGAGGACTTTATCAAATGACATTTGAGCAGCTACACCGGAGGTTAAGGTGAGGGGGGGTCACATGAGTCAAGGATGAGCTTCCTGGGCAGAGACAAGGGTCCACACAAAGGTCTGAGGGAGACTCCTTCTTGGCCTGTTCCAGAAACACCCTGAAGGCTGCAGTGGCTGGCCCAGAGCAGGGAAATGGAGTAGATGTTATCACCGAGTTGAAAATAGATGCATGAAGGGTCTCTCGGCCCTTTGTAAGGACTCAGCTTTTACTCTGTAACAAGTGGGGAGCTGAACAAACGGAGGAAGCTATGAATTAATCCAGGGAGAGATGATAGTTTGGGACCAGGGTGGTAGATACGTTGCTTGTGAGGAATTACATTTCTGAAGGAAGAACCAAGAGAGAGTAAATGGCAGAGCTAGGCCTAGGACCCAGGTTTTAGGTGCTTAAGTTTTCTTTTTCATACACTATGTTGCTGAATTACTTTTTAAAGTTTAAGAGCGCATTCCCAAGAAACAATTTGATTTCTGAGTTGCAGTTAGGGACTAGAGGTAGTTTTTAGTGCACAGTGGAGCACAGCTCACAAGGTCTGGTGACACACTGTCTCTGCTACAAGGATCAGCCTGCCCAGCAGAAGCACAGACACAGACTGTGACGGTTACCTTTGTGGCACCTCGATGGGCCTCGGGGTGCCCAGACTAAACGTTACTTCTGGCTGTGTCTGCGAGGGTGTTTCCAGATGAGACTGGTATTTGAATCGGCTGACTCAGTCAAGTGCTCTCCCCAGTTTGGAGGGCATCACCCAAACCACCTAGGGCCCGAACAGAACCAAAGGTGGAGGAAGGAGGAATTTGCCTTTTTTCCTGCCTGCCTATCTGAGCTGCAATGCCTCATCGCATCTTCTCTGGCCTGCCTGCCCCGGTCCTCAGTCCCTCAGACTCAGGTTGAATTGCACGCCCCCGTCCCCGGTTTTCCTGTCAGTTCTGTTTCTCTGGAGAACACTGCCTACAACATACACAAGACAGGCACCCAAGGGCAGAAGAAAAACAGCTAAATTTTACAACCCAACCACCCATTTTTCATGACCTGCTTACGGGTGTTATTTCATCATCTTTTTCATCTCAGTATACTTTTATTACAATTTCAAAACAACAGAAAGGAAGGCGAGACAATCGCATGGACCGGCTGCCTGCAGACCTGAAACTTGAGCCTGTAGACTGAAATGCCCTTGCAGGAATTTAGACCCTTAACGACCTTTAATGCCAGAGAAGCTGAGTGTCCTTGACCTTATCTCCTAGACCTTTCCCTTCCATTATCATGTCTGCACCCATCTTACTGGGGTCTGTGGCAGTGTCACTAAACAGAAAACAGACACATTTTTTTTTTTTTAGTTCTATTATATGCCTAGCACAGAGGCTCACAGGGTAGGTGGTTAAATATATGCTGCAAGGAGGTTTATTTTAGAATATACATGCTTTATTTTGAAAGAAGATTTATTTTTACAAGAGACAAGAAAAGATATATACAAATAATTACATAAGAACTATAGGAATTGCCTCTGTACTCCACCGCCAGCGGGTTCAGAAGCCCACACGGGCCTCAGGTGATGACGTACCGCGTGAGGCCGCCCCCGCGGACCTCTGACAGCCGCCGGCAGTGCCGCAGGATGTTCAGTATCACGTGGAACCGCTTGTCCACTTTCAAGGCTGTGAACTCCTTCACGTCGGCTTCCACTATAAAATAATGCCCTGCAAGTAAAGATATCAGCGCTCATTTTTTCGGGTGATTTCAATTTTTTTATTGATTTCCGATCTGATCTCGTTGCCTCATTGTTGCTTTCACCTCCTGTGGCTAGGGTCGCGGGCATACTAGGAACTGTAGAACTGCCCACCATGCCATTTTCTCGTTCTCTTGTGCTTTCTTTGTTAGCATTATTGTCAATAGTGCTAATTTCTATAAGGACAACTTTCGAGATGAGTCTTTAATGCATTACACAGTGACTATGAATGGCATTAATCATTTTTACTGTCATTATCCAGCCAAAGTAAGAAATTGTATTCTTACTAAAATATCAATAACTTTTCCTCCAGCTGAAGTTGCATAATGTTTACCGCAACATTTCAGTAATGTAGCCCTGCTTATATTATATCACTAGCTATCTGCTGGTATCTTTTGAATAATTCGCTTTTCAAGAGTTAATATGGGGTAGTGAACAACAGAATGAAACCCTCAGCATATTTACCGCTTCACTGGCTGACCCTGGACAAGTAATATAAGCTCTCTCTGCACAGTCTGCAAAATGGGGTTAGTGACAGGCTGTACCTCCCAAGGATGTTGGGAGGACTACAGCTCTTAGTACACCACCTGGCACACAGTCAGTGCTACATGAGAATGACCAACTGTTATCGTTACATTCTAATCCTGGAAACACTGGTTATAGTTCCATGATAACACCCAGCCTCGGCACCACAGACGTTGTGGGTTGGATCATTCTTTTCTGTGGGCGCTGTCTTGTGCGTCGTTGGGTACTTTAGCAGCATCCTTGGTCTCTAGGCACTGGATGCCAACCCAGCCCCAGCTGTAACAACTGAAAATGTCTCCAAAGATGGCCAAATGTTCCCTGGTGGGGAAATCATCCCGGGTCGAGAGCTGCTGCTCTAAATTTAGAACTTTCTAGAATTACTTTTGTTTCTTCTGATTTATTTACACTCCAAGCAGCTGACACACACACACACACACACACACGCTATTGTTTACCTTTGGTATCCTTTGTTTCTTCATCAAGGAATCTGTGGTAGAGATTTCTGGCCACAGAACTCATAGTGGACTTTTTTGGTTGATGTAGGATCTTATATTTACTAACTACTGCCTTGTTGATTTCTTTAATAACATCATTAATTTGACAATAGGTTAAGCGGGATTTCATGTACCTGTAAATAAGTATATGATTAATGTTTTTGAGAACTCATTATACAAAACATTTTCATTGAAAAGCATTTATGATGACTTCAAACAGTAACAAAGCTATTAGTACTCCTTATACAAAATGTTAAATCAACTTTCCAATAAACCAGACATGTTTCAACAGCTAAAACTTACATAGAGATCACAACATATTAGTGCTTATCTCCCCTAGTTATATCTGGATGCACCAATCTCTGTTCCCCACCTGCAGAATGAATGACCTGATTAAGCCAGATGTTTATTTGAACATTTTTATGTTTTGTCCCCTTGCAAGCAAGGGAACAAAAAATTGAAATGTTAGCAAATTATATAACTTATACCACTCTAGTTTTCTGCAAAAACTTGTGTGTCCAGAGAGAGCAAGGACAAAGGAGAAGAGGAAGGCAAGGGATAGCAGAAGGCCACGGCAAAGATGACGATGCCGGTGCAGACACAGACGGGCCGACAGTGCAGGGAGGGCTCTGCGGTGGAGCTGCCAGGGCAGAGCGCCAGCGCGGGCCCCGCTCTTTTCCGTCCCCTGGCTCAAGTTCCCTTCGAGTGCTGGCCCTTCACTCTACTCCACCCGCTCTCTTCAACCCGGATCCTCTCCCGGTCACCCCAGTGTACAAAAACAGGCCACTCTCTATTTTGAGTGGTTTGTACACGCCAAAAGCAAATCTTAATGATCCGCCTCTATTTTCCCCTTCAACAAACTCTAAATTCCGTATGTTAAACTCTGTCCTTCACCCCTATTCAAAGGGGAAGTTTTCTAAACAAAACTTCCTTAATGTAACATAATATAGAAATATGTTTAAAGACAAATGTTCACATTGCCCAAAAGCATTCATTTTGACTGTTCCCTTCTTTTCTAAGTTCATTTTTGCGGTTATTTTTTCTAACCACAATTTCCACAAAGTGTCGATACCACAGCTCTCCACAGCACAGTTCTGTTAAAGCTTCCTCACTGTAGCACCTTCACTTCCTCGACACCCTTTCCCTGCCTCTGCCAATACTGTCCACTGTATTTCCACCCTCAGCATTAACTTTTCTTTAATAAATAAAGAAAACACCCATGTTTGGAATACATTCTTCCTTATCCTAATCTTCAAATTTCCTTTATTTCCTAAATAATGACGTAGTTTAAAAACTCACACTCTAGCCCTGGCTAGGTGGCTCCGTTGGTTGGAGCATCATCCTCAGCACCAAAAGGCTGTGGTTCGATCCCCGGTCAGGTGCACGCAGGAGGCAACCGATCAATGTCTTTCTCTCTCAAATCAATGAGTATATCCTCCAGTGAGGATTAAAAAAAAATTAACACTCTACCATGACTATTTAACTTCCTTATTTTATCTCTTCATGACAGCATTTTCTAAATAAAAACCCTTCTGCCCCAGAGTTCCTCACTAGCATGTGCTCTTCCCCGTAGTTCGGCCAATGAACAATAACAATTTAAAAAACGGAATAGCATCAAACAGAATCTCCATGCAAATAAAGCTGTCAATAAAGGAAAAGACTGACTGACCCCCTAAGAACAGATTAAAGAGAAATGTCAGCCTCCCTACTAGTCCCAGAATTATCAAACAGCCAGGTGTTTTTTGAGTGGCTAATAAGCACGTGAAAAGATGTTCAACATCATTTGTCGTCATGAAACTGAAAATTACGCAATATCACTACGCACCTATTAGAAAAGAGAAAAAAATGACATAGCACCAGTGAGAATGGGAACAACGAGAACTCTCATTCATTGCTCGTGGGAATGCAAGATGGCACAGTAACTTCAGAAGACAGTTTGACAGCTTCTTACAAAGCCGAAGACACTCCTACCACAGGACCTAGCAACCTCACTCTTAAGTATTTGCCCAAATGAGTTGCCAATGTATGCCCACACAAAAACCTGCATGTGGATGTTCATAGAAGCTTTGTTCATAATTGCTCCAAACTGGAAGTAACCAAGGTGTCCTTCAGTAGGTGAATGGATGAACAAACTGTGGTACATCCAGACAATGGATATTAGTGATAAAAAGAAATGAACAACCAACCCATACAAAGACACAGGGGTCAAACACATGGTGGCAGAAGACTTGACTCTGGGTAGCAAGCACACAATGCAGTGCACAGATGATGTATCATAGCACTGTACACTTGAAACCCATATAATCTTATTAACCGATGTCACCCCAATAAATTTAATTTTTAAAATTTCTTAAGGTTGGGGAGGAGGTTTTCAGCATAGTAAAATGATTTTATATCCTTAAGTAAAATGTGCTCTCAAATTGTGTTTGTACCTATGGAAATCGAAAAATTAGACCATTTATTTTTTTCTTAGTTGTAATGGCCACAGGGAGATTCAACTAAAAGTTAAAACAAAAAAGACATGGGGGGAGTCTTAGATTCATATTACCAAGTAAAAGAAAAAGAAGCTGCCCTGGCTGGCATGGCTCAGTGGATTGAGCGCGGGCTTCAAACCAAAGCATCGCAGGTTCGATTCCCAGTCAGGGCACATGCCTGGGTTGCAGGCCACATCCCCAGTGGGGGCCACGTGAGAGGCAGCATTGATGCCTCTGATGTTTCTCTCTCTCTCTCTTAAAAAAAAAAAAAACAAAACAAAAAAAAACACATTGATGTTTCTCTCTCTCTTAAAAAAAAAAAGAAAAAAAAAGGAAAAAGAAGCCAATCGGAAAGGCTACACAGTGCGTGATTCCACCCATAGGACACCTGGAAGCCGCAGAGCCGTGGAGACAGAGAACAGGCTAGCGGCTGGTTGCCTGGACCTCCAGCAGAGAGATGCTCGGGTGAAGCACAGGGCACTTCGGGCCAGGGGAACTACTCTGTGTGACACTGGGATGGTGGACGCATGTCACTATGCATTTGTCAAAACCCACAGAAGGTACGACAGCAAGGGCGAATTCTACTGAGAACTGTGTGCTTTAGTTAGCGATGTGCCCGTATGGTTTATCGATTCTAGCAGATGTACCAGTGACGCCAGATGTCAGTAACAGGGGAAACTGTCTTCGGGTCTGAGAACACTCTGTGCTATCTGCTGAATTTTTGTGTAAACCTAAGACTGTTCTAACAAAGTTCATTAATTAAAAAACACCAACAAAAACTGGTATAGACAACTTCCAGGAAAGGAACATCATCACGCCCCTTGTCCCAGGGATTTTCCTCCCAGAACTCTCTATCTCAAGAAATGAAGAATTACAAAACAGACTTGCCTCAAAGAAATTTCACCGTACCATTATTTCTAAGAATGAAATCAACCCAAATATTTAATAAGGGAATGCTTAAATAACATACAGGGTAGCCACATGAGAAAATATTACACAACTATTAAAATCCAAGTTTACAGTAATAGTTGATGATAGGAAAATGCTCAAAAAGTAAGAATATTGTATTTACAGTATAATTACACTGTCGTAATAACCAGCAACAACCAATTATGTATATGAAATTAAATAAAATCTAGAAGGAAATATTCCACCTTACCTGAGAGGCAGAATTACAGATGCAGTATTTTCTGACAACAAGCATTTTCTAACACGTATTATAAAGAAGTAATAAACAACCATAACATAAAGCCGAGAGGTGACGCAAAGCCCTGGCATTAGAGAGTTTACAGACACGGATTTCCACCCTCGGTTCCCTACTGCTGCCATCCGTGAAGAGCAAAAGAGACCCACCTCCAGGGGGCGAGTTTTCTGTCATCTAACCCCTGCGTTCTCCTCAGGGACCCGGGCCCAGGGTAGAGCACAGACTCCAACCAGTGTGTGGTAGAAGCTAAGGGACAGATGTGTTAACACACACTCCCACAGCACCCTCCATTCTAATCTCACATCCACACAACACACTTTCTTTGCAATCACAGCAAAACTGAGGCTACTCAAGTGTAACGGGAGAAATCTAGCACAAGATGGTCCTGGACAGGACAAAGCAATAAACCGGTCCAGCTCTGTATCCATCTCTCCATGAAAAGAGGCCTCACTACTCAATAAAACACACGACTTGAAGCACCTTCAACAGAAGATTTCCTGCGTTTTCACAGCACAGTGGAAAACTATTGTAGAAAAGACTGACAATTGAACATTAGCATATTCTGAATATAATCAAGCTCTGTGATTTAAACAATCATGTATGTCACTTATTAACGAGCTGAATGTTAAAAGTACTTACGCAGGAATGCCATTAAACTCCTCAGAAGTTATAAAGGGCATTTCTTTAATGTTTCTTTGCTCTTTAGGGGGCTTCTTCTTTGTGGCCCCAGGCTCCTCACCTTTGACAGGTTCCTCACCTTTGACAGGCTCTTCAGGGTCGAGATCTGACACAGCGGCACTACAGAACAGAGCCGCACAGATGTACAGGTAATCGTCAGAACTGTGCAGCACGCCAGAAAGTTTTTTCAGTGGAAAATCATCAATATCAAACACATGATTTGTCTCATTATAATAATTTCATAGCCAACATTTTTCTTTTTTTTAATTATTTTTTTAATCATTGTTCAAATAGTTTTCTCCTTTTTACTCCCAATCCAGTCCCCCCTCCCACCCTCCCCACTTCCCTCCCATTCCCACCCTCCCCTTAGACTATGACCATGTGTCCTTTAAGTTTGTTCCTGTGAACCCTTCCCACTGTCCCCTTAAATTCCCTCTTCTCTCCCCTCCGGTCACCATCAGCCTGTCCTCTATTTCAGTGTCTTTGGTTATATTTTGCTTGTTTCTTTGTTTTGTTATTTAGGTTCCTGTTAAAGGTGAGATCATATGATATTTGTCTTTCACTGCCTGGCTTGTTTCACTTAGCATAATGTTTTCCAGCTCCATCCACGCTGTCACAAAGGGTAGGAGCTCCTTCTTTCTTTCTGCTGCATAGAATTCCATTGTGTAAATGTACCATAGTTTTTTGATCCACTCATTTACTGATGGGCATCTTGGTTGCTTCCAGCATCTAGCTATTAGCCAACATTTTTCTATCGCTACCCCTATTGTTCATGAAGATCTGAATAGTGAGAACACTGAAAAACTAGGTCCCCAAAACTTCAGTAATGTAATTGTATTTGCATACCCCAAAATGGAACCCATGGCACATATGCTAAACGTCTTCACCTGTTACCCCACTGGCCCCTCAAAGTCACTATGGGTGAAGTCTTATACTTCCTTTTTCTCATGTATCCCATTGGTTGCTGGCCTCAGTCTTTCTCTGCTGCGGAGTCATTTGCGTTGCCAGCAAGGAGCACGGGTCACCCTTCATTCAGTCCTGCCCAATGTTTGGAGTCAATGAGAAAGCTAATTCAGCTCCTACCCCACTAGCAAAGAAGTCTAGGAACAGACTAGCTTCCGGGTTAACTTCCTGGGGAGGAAAGGACCCCTGTTGCCAGTAGCAAATCAAGCCATACCAGCTCTACTGTTCCACGAAAGAAATGGGATGCGGGAAGGGCAGATCCAACCCAGGAGCCAGTGAGCTGCAAGGAAGACGGGGAGGCAAGATCGCGAGAGGACAGCTGAGCGCCAGGCACCGAGGGCAGGCGGGCCTGACCGAGGAGGTGGCCATGCTGGGGGCTGTCAGGATGAGGATGCCTAGTGCTATGGTACCATCGCCCTTGCATGAACCCTGACGTGAGACTCCACTGTGAGCCTGACTGGTACTTGCTGGTCTTGCCCGTGTGCTAAGGACACTCCTGATTCTCCTTCATGCCCTGCTGTGTGTATCAGCTGAAAAAATCACTTCAACCTACAATTAAGGCTCTGCTTTGACCCAACCCTGAAAACCAGAACCAAGCTATAGTGACGTTAGAAGAAAATTCCTCTACCCCAGGCCATATTCCTGCCACATGTCCACTGTCCAGCCCACACTATCTATCACCTTGGCAGATACCGTGTAATGACCTCGGTTTCTAGCATTCATTCATGATCTTGCCCACTAGTTTTCTCTTCTTGCAGGGAAACCCCAAGGTACCCAGGGACTCTGTCGAGCTGACTTCTGGAGGCCTTCAACTATCAGCAGTGATCTGGCTCTCTTCCTGCACAGCAGGGTTCGTGCCTTCCTCTCAGTTTTAAAAATTTAAGCAGTATTTTACTTATGGAAATGCATGCAAAAGTGTGATTACCATAAATGCCAGATAATTACTTCTGACAGAAGGAAGGTCTGCAACAGAAGTATTTCAAGTACTGGTAGTGTCTTATTTCTTAATCTGACTGGTAGATACACTGATGTTTATTATTATTTGATTTGCACAAATAATACTTTAATCCCTTTCTATATATATGATATACAGGGTCTGGCAGAAGTAATGCCTGCTTGAGTATGGTTGGTAGAGTAATAATGTGTGTGTAGTAATTTATAGTTTTATTTTGAACATTTTACCTAAAATGTCATACGGTGTGTTTGAGTATGATATTGTTATGTTTCAGAATTGCATGCTTATGATTTTGTAATAAAAAAGGGGCATTGTGCTGGACCCTGTATTTTAAAAATTAAAAAAGTTTAGGTTAGTCATGGAATGTTTTTACATATTTGAAGCCCCCTTTTAGAAATATAATTTTGGGGTCAAAGCACTGAGAGATGAGAGTAGAGAAATACTAGAAAGACAAATCACAGGAACTCCCAAATCACGAAGACCAAAGATGACAGAAGCGCTCATTCGGAGCCAGGGGGTGAGACCAGAAGGGAGGGAAGGGACAGACAAAACCCCGAGGAGGCAGACCCGACAGCTGATGGTCATAGTGATTCGGGCTGAAGATGCCACCCTCCTGTCTGCGTGACGGGAGGGTCACAGCAACAGGCACAGATGTAACAGGGTAACAGGGAACCAGCAAGTTCAGTCTCAGACACGCAAAGTTGGAGAGAGCAGCACATTCATCGGACCGCCAGCGAAACAGCAGAACTAGATGTCAAGTCAAGGCTAAAGCTGGACATTTGCGAGCATCAACAGTGGCAATGGGTAAGAGTGAGTAAAACAGCTTTAGGAGATACTTGTCACTTAAAGGAGGTGTGAGGCAAAGGAGGCAGCCAAGTCAGAGATGTGAGGTGTCAACTAAGAAACCACAGCAGTGGTACAGGCAACAGAATTTCAAAAACCAAGAAGGTGGACAACAAAATGCAACCTGAAAAGAAGAATCAGGGCCGAAGAGCGATTCCTGACGTCTTTATAACCTGCGACAATCAGTTTCCTGAGTGTGGGGGGTAATGACAGCCCCAGGCCGGGTTTCAGCTGCTCTGGGGAAGGTACAGACATGTGCCGGCTGACCAGACAGAGGCAGGGCAGGCATCTGAGGCAGAAGCAGAGCTGAGGTTTTTTGTTGTTGTTCCTTTGGCTGTTTTTATTTGTCTTTTTTAAAGGATACTTTTTTTAAAAAGATTTTATTTTCAGAGAAAGGGGGAGGGTGGGAGAAAGAGAGGGAGAGAACGTCGATCGGTTGCCTCTCTCATGCCCCGCACTGGGGACCTGGCCCACAACCCTGGCATGTGCCCTGGCCAGGAATCAAACCAGTGACCTTTCGGTTTGCAAATCGGTGACCTTTCAGTTTGCAGGCCAGCACTCAATGAATGCACTGAGCCACACCAGCCAGGGCGCTTCAGCTGTTTTTAAAATGGAAGCTCATTAAGGTTATTTTTACCCTAAGGCCGTGGTTCTCGAGGTCAGGGGAGCTTTGTTCCCCCAGCGGATATGGCCATGTTTGCAGACATTTTCACTGGGTGGAGGTGGGGGTGCAGGGGATCCAGGGTGCTACTGATATCTAGTTGGCAGAGAGATGTAACTAAACACCCTATTATCACAACAAAGAATTATCTGGCCCAAAATGACAAACTCTGCTCTAAGGGAAGGAAATTTGGGAAAAGCAGAGAAAGAGGCCCTAGAGGAGACTCACCCTTGGGAAAGAGGGGCATCACTTTTCTCAGAGAGAGCAGGATAAGAAAACTGGCAAAGGCAAGGGAAATATTATTTCTGGTGTAAGTAACAAAACAAACGAACAAACAAAAAGCCCAGACAATCACAAACAAAATTGCAGATACGGGGAAAAAGCAAAAAGATCTGAGGTGTTTGTTTTAATAGTTTTATAAACCCAGATGGCAAGAATAACTATAAATACACTTACGAGTTCTGAGTTACTGTTACTTGAGGCAAATGGGGAGGAATGTTCTCTTTGAGATGTTCCACATCTTTATAATCTTCTTCGAGAGAGGCACAGAGTTCCTAAAATTGAAGAAATGCTCACAAATAAGCATCCGTCCTGCCAGGGTGCGCACTAAGATGTCACAAACAGTGTGAAAGGTCCAGACACACAATCACAGTAATCCCAAGTGTTCAGGACTCGGAAGGGGTGAAAAAACACTGAATGCAGCAAATTTTAAAGAGCCCCTTGGATCCTAGAGCTGTTTTTGGATGGCGATATAATATTTTTCTCTACAGATTTTTAAAAAGACTTTATTTATTTATCCTGAGAGAGAGGAACAGAGAGAGAAAGAGAAACACTAACATGAGAAACATCGATCAGTTGTCTCTTGAATGCACCCCAACCGGGACCGAACCCGCAACCCAGGCATGTGCCCTAACTGGGAATCAAATCAGTGACCTTTTGAGGACACGTGCCAGGTCAGGACTCTATAAATTTTTTTTAAAGAACAACTGTTATAATCACATTACAAGAGGCAGGTTGGTGTTTCTAAACTACTCTAACCTTGAGAAGCAACTAGAAAAGCATGAAGGATGTATGCTTGCCATTCTGGTCAATCGCCTTTGTCGACTTAGTAAAGGTTCCCAGAGTTATTTATCTGGGCGACAGCTCCAGGGTAATCATGCGCCCCTGGAACTCGAGGACAAGAGGCCACTTGGAACGGCTTCCATTGCTGACATGCTCATACTCCAGCTTGACGAAAACTTCTGTGATTATAACAGCTTGTTCTGGTTTTCAGTTGTTTTTGTGTAACTGTCACCAGAGCCTGAGGCAATAAACTCATGCAAATTTAACAGGAAAAATATTCTGCGACTTTGGGTTCCTGCCTTCTGATATTCAATCACATTGTTAGCAAAATTTCCAGGCAGCTCTCAGTTCTGAGTTGAACATTCTCTGGGCCCACACCTAACCCTGAGCATTTTGGGGCAGGTTAGCACTGAAAGCAACACGGGTTTCTGTTTTAAATTTATAGGACATCTTTGTTTTAAAGATCTCAATGATGTCATAGATACTAATTTTATCTCAACTAGTAGTAAGATGGGCATAATCATGTCCACTCCTACAGCTGAAAAATCTTTACAGACCTTGAGGATCACAAGGTAGAAACGGACTGCAGAGGCGCTTTGTCCAATCCCATTGAACATGGCCATGGCTCTAAGAGGACAAGGTCGTTATGGTCCAGAATGAGTCTTTTACCATCAGGAAGTACACAAGCACCTTATTAGCTGAAGTCACTTAGGCTCATTGAGGACAAAATGTGCGTGTGAATATGGCTCAAGGTTCTCTTTATTTGAGAACCCTCACATGACATGTTACAGGGATTTGGAGATGCACAGCAGAAGGGTCTTAAGAAATAGTTCTTAACTATTTTCCATACAGTTAAATATGGAAAATGACCCATTATTTTCCAAAGGAGGACCCAGAGACCCCCAGAGGTAAAACGGCTTTCTCGGGGTGACAGAGGGGGCTCCGGGCAGCCAGGGTGAGCACCCACATCTCATCCCGGGGCAGATACTCCTTCCACACCAGCCTCCTGGGACATCATGGGTTTAAATCAAACCTATCAAGAATTATCTAGGAAATCTTCCTTTTTAGTCAAGTTCAATTCCATTGGCTACTAGCATGTAAAAAGGAATACAAGTGGAGTTCTGGAGTCCTTTATACTGGGAAAATAAAATGCAAATACACGCTCTACAATTAATAATAATTTACAAAGCTAAGAACATTATAAACTTACAGAACCCTTAAGAATTCCTGGTGATTAGAAAATTTGTATGTATTACCTTTTTATTTTGTTGCTTCACTCAGAAAACATTACCTTAAGTGTATTAGTAGTTTGTTCTTGATACTGAATTTCCAATTCCAATTTATTTAGAAGTTCATTTACTACCACGATCTCATCTCCGATTTTATTTAAGATAGTGTTCAAGGTGGGTTCTTGACCTTTTAAATAAAGATAAAAAGGAAAATAAAGTGTATACAACACCAGTAACGTATATATACCCAACAAAACTTTTGGAACAGAGCTTTACCTTAGAGAGACATTTGGAAGCAGAGAAAGAGCTACTGTTTCAGGCCCCAGGACCTGTCTGCATGGGTAAGCTTAGGACCTCATTTCTCAGTATCAGTATGGAAGAGAAGGGAGAGGCAAGTACAAATGTCTCCCAAGTCTTTTGTTTCTGGCAAACACCTCCACTATTAAAAAGAAACCCCTATAAATGCAAGATAAAATAAACACCCTCTACATACACAACCAAGCTTTCGTGAGAATAAGGTGAATGCCCAAGGGCTGCAACCGGAAGGGAGAACCACAACCCAGGCAGTGCATGAGATGATATGGCAGCAGCCCTAACCTGGGGGGAGAAGAGTAAAGCCAGAGAGCTTGACAGTCTCAGCTAATGTATTTGGGGTTTTTTTAAAAGACATTATTTATTTATTTTAGAGAAGGGAAGGGATGGAGAAAGAGAGGGAGGGAAACATCAATTGGCTGCCTCTTGCAAACCCCCAACGGGGGATCTGTCCTGCAACCCAGGCATGTGCCCTGACGGGGAACTGAACCAGAAACCTTTCGGTTTGCAGGATGAAACCCAACCCACTGAGCTACACCAGTCACAGCAAATAATATATTTGGTTTCAATGGGGACCAAGCCCACGTTTTGGAACTTCAAAGCACAGGGTGCTGGAAGTGAGAATCCCAGATGAAGCTAGGACCCCTCTGCATGGGGTATATCTGCAGTGAAAGCATAAAGCTAAAAAATTCTGATCACTGGCTAGGGAGATAGAAGCTTATGTTCTAGCCTGGCCCTTAGGTGTCTGTGGAAGGTTAGGGAGAGTACCACTTCAGAATTTGTAGGTGAGGTCTGGGATTCACATTTACGCTGTCCACATGATTAATGATCCCTAAGTGAAGAAAATAACAGAAAAAGTCACACGCCATTGGTAGCCCTAGAGTGCCAGACAGGAACAAACACTTTATAAAGTAGCATGCTCACTTACTCCCAACCCCAACTCCCTAGCTTCATAGATTTGAGGATGGGAAAACTGAAGTTTCCTCCTCTCTAGAAATAAAAAAAAGTAACAAAAAAAATTTTTTTAAGGGCAGATCTGAAGCACAAAAGAAAAACTGGCCTCATAATCAAATCTTTCCATCTTTACTTCTAGCAACCAAACAAATATGCATGAAGTAGCCCTGGCTGATGTGAGTCAGTGGATTGGGCGCCGCCGGTCTGTGAACCAGAAGGGTGCTGGTTCGATTCCCGGTCAGGACACAAGCCTGGGTTGTGGGCCAGGTGATGTTTCTCTCCCTCTCTTTCACCCTTCCTTCCCCTTTCTAAAAAAAAATAAATAAATTTTTAAAATCTTAAAAAAAAGTAAACCATGAACCATCAATTTGTGAAATATAAAAAAAATGCATAAGAGCACAGTTTTTATATCTATAAATTATGGAGATGGAATGAAATGGCTAGAAGCTCCAGGCCTAAATTCAGAAACATTAGTACCTACTTCGAGATTCCTGCAAAGGTAAGTGAGAAAGTACCTATAACACCGGCTTAGCATTGTGTCTGGAACCTGGTGAAACACTCAGTAAAAGCTAACTACTATTCCTCACCATCGTGAGAAGCAATATATTATTCTACCTAATGGAGCAGTGCTAATTGCATTTGACACTAAGTTCATAACAACAAAATCAAATTACGAAGTAAATGAGAGTATTGATGTCTTTACTGAGATTAATTTCAGGGGGTTAAATAACTAGTTGGATACATTCGTATTTTAAATAACTTTTAGTCACTTAAATTTTAGGGCCTTGTTTACTGATCTGTAGTAATGTTAAGAGCTGAGCAAATTCACGACTTTGGATAGTAGTGATCTAACAAATCACAGCAGCCAAAGTGGCAAACAAATCACTGGGTTTTATTATATGGGCTTTAGAAGCAAGCAAATTATTCTCCCCACACACAAAAGACGGTTACCCAGTGTGTTTGTGGAATCTACTAGGTTAGACTGCTTTGGCCACTCCCCATGCTTCGGTGGGGTCAGCTGAATGTAAGGTCTGATAGTTTTATAGGTCTCCAAATTATATCTTTTTACCCAATAGTAATCATGCCCTCTGAAAGAGAACGTTGTTTAGAATTAGTCTAAACAAGACTACTAAACATCTAAATATCCTTTTAAGATTTCTCCATAAAAGTGGCACAGAAGTAGAAAGAGAGCTAGACTGGGAATCAGGACACAGAAACTATAGTCCCAAATGATTATTCATGAGCTGGAGGACCTGGCAAGTCACCTGACCTCTGCGTCTCCATTGCCTCTGTGAAATGGGAGGGCTGGAGATGAACCCACAGCACTTTCAGCTTTAACTTTCTACAGCGGATGTTAACCACAAACCAGAAAATAGATGAGGCTCCTTGATTAGAGGTTCTCAACAAGAGATGGAAAATACCAAAGTGCCTAGGACATGTATAATTTGAAAGGGCATTCCAACATTATAATTTCATATTTTAATTTTTGAAAAATTATCAATTCATACCACAAGCTACAGGCAAGGTCAACACAATCTTCTCGGCAGATAGAATCCTGGCTATTGATAAATCTTCAGCTCTCCTAGGTAGGCTTGGGAGCACATCATTTTTGTAAACACCATTCTCCCAGGCTTGACAAGGGTCACTTATTTCTTTGCACCTAGGGTGCATCATCCCCTTTCAGCCCATCAAAATATTTTAGGAGATGGTTGCAACCTACAAGTTTCTGGCTATTTTAAAAAATGGATTTCATTTTCAATTAGTTGTTTCCTGGTGATATATAGTGATAAGCATCCTCTAAAGCAGGCTATCAGATGGGTTATGGGCTATTTGCTTCTTCTGCCCTAAGTCTTTCCCACTTCTATTTTTATTCCTTACCTTTAAGTATTTCCATTTAGCTCTAGAACCACAAATGCCAAATGACCTTCGAACCTTACTATTGTGCCTTGTATATCTCAGAAAAACATAATAAATCTAATTACCACCCAGTATCCTCTGCAATATTCAAAATATGGATGCCACAGTGCTTTTAAGTCACCATCTGAAACCTAAAATTACCTTTGCAAGATACATTCACTTAGCCAGGCATAAGATATCAAAGTGGAACAATAATCAAAATGCATTTTGTTTGTACAGTCAGTGGAATTTATTCTACTTACCACAGTTCCTTAGTGACAGACATGTTTTAATATTGCTAATCTTTTCATTAATATAAGAGCATATTTGTTCCAGCTCTGAAGAGGCCATCCTTTAAGCCTCTGAAAAAATATATATATAAACACAATTTCCAAAAACAAAAACCAAATTTCTGTTCACTTTCAAAATCCAAGAATGGTTAATATCCAGATCACATACCCTTGAAAAGAAAGTACAAAAAGTCAAGAACAATTTCTTTCAAATCTACAAAACTCGGTTTCTAACCAAAACCCAATATTGACATGGCTATTAGAGCCTTTTGTAGTCAATGCATCCCAAACCATGACACAGGGAATAAGCCTGCATCATCTCTTTAAGAACTTGGGGGGAGGGCAAATACACTATGAATAAAAACAACTTTGGCATTTTCCTTAAACACGCAAAATACATCTGAATTTTAAGGGGGGAAAAAAACAGCAAGCGGAAAGAAACGAGTGCAGGCAAGCGTTTCTCCACGCCGTGGGGGAGTGTTTGGGGGCGGTGAAGAGGCGGAGGAAAGCAATCAGTTACTGTGCACTCCGAAGGTAGCTGAGAATGTCTCCAGCGCCCACTCTAATCTAGGGAGCGGAGGACGGAGGAGCCCTGCTCCCTTGCCTGGCGCGATCCCGCATCCCACACCCCGCTCAAGCAATGCCTTTTGCCTGCTTCCTATACCAGGATCCCAAACTTCGCGCGGGTCTGGAGTCAAGGATCCATTCCGGACCGAGGGGCCCCAGCCACTCACTCTCGGGCTCAGCCGGAAGCCAGGGATCGCGCGAGAAATTCAAATTGCCCGCCGGAACCTGGCGCCGCGCAGGCGCGTTTCGGCGCTCGTAGTGCCGGCTCAGCGCCGCCAAAGGTTTCAGCCGGCCACTGCTGGGCTTTGGGCCCCAGCAAGGTTGAGGCGGCGGGAAAGGCGGAACTTGGTAAGGCGGGAGCCTTAGCATTTTTGAAAACACCCCAGATGGTTCCAAAAAGCAGCCACGTCTGTGAGCTGAAAGACCTATCTTGATGGAGTTTACAGCCTCTGTAATGGCAAATGCAGATTTACATTAAGAAAAAGTTTAGCTCTGGCCAGTGTGGCACAGTTGGTTGGGCGCAGTCCCGACCGAAAGGTCGCCGGTGCATTCCTGTGTGTTGGTTCCATTCTCGGGCGCTCACTTCCCCATGGCAACCTCCGGTACCTCCAGACTTAGACTCTCACAGGTTAGCAGTTCTTTCCGGGGGGATATAGCAAAAACCCCAGGGTTGCATCTCATTGGCCCAAGTTGGGCCACGCCCAAGTCAGTCAGTTTAGAGGGGTGGAATGGTCTTGGAGCTGGTGGCCAGGTCAGCTCTACCCAAAATAGCGGGGCTCAGACTGAAGCAGAGGTGGTTTCTCAAAGGAAAATCTAGCTGCTTTTACGAGATAAGGGGGACAGGGAGATGTGTTGGAGGCAGGTAAAAATGAAACAAAAACAAAAACCTGTCTTCTTCAGGGTTATAACTACATTTATAAAAAATGGGAAAAAATGAAAAGATCTAGAAGATGTAAGATATTGCAGAACTGTTCTTGCAAAAATATGAGCAAGGGTAAAAGTAACAAACTCTAGTCTTTAGGGAAAATAATAATACTAGTTAACATGTATTGGGTACCTCTAATCCTATTATTTTACATACATTAATATTACCCCATTTAATGTTTGTAATAAACTTATAAATACTTAAAATTATTATCCACATTTTACAAATGAGGAAACTGAGACTTATAATTCAGTAACTTGCCCAAGTCAATAAGTGGAAAAAATGGAATCCCTGACCTCAGAGCCTGTCTTCTGCCTCTCAGGAGCAGGGGGTCATTTGCTCCCTTATTTTGTGTTTCTGAACCTAAAGATTTCCATTGCTTAATTTCCTCGTGTAATTTACATCAACACATGAACAATTCTAAATTATTTATGAAACTCCAAGTTTTTGATACCCAACTGACTTTGACAGAAAAGACTTTGTCTGCACTTTTAGTACTTTTGTCTTTCTCTTGCCACTAGGTGTCAAGTTTAACTTCTGAATGTACCCAAGTCAGAATTAGCTAAGAGTCTCATTGTCGAATAATACAAGGATCTCTTTAAACAACAGGACCCTGCATTTCTGGGTAACTTGGGAAATATTTATTTCTCTCGTTTTGACCAGTGACTAGCAACCAGTTGGTCCCATAAGTTTGAGGGCAGTCCATACCTCTCTAGTACAGAAAAGGTCTTCCTTTCAGAAGAAGGAAGCCTGTTCCAAGAGATATAAAGAATCCAATAGATTAAAAGAATAGAGAAAGATATACAATGATAATACTAATCAAAAGAAAGCTGAAGTAGCTTATTTATTTTGGACAAAGTAGACTTCAAAACAAGGAAAATTATCAGGCGTAAACAGAGACACTACATAAGGGGTCATTTAGACCCCTTACCATTTCACCCACGGTGCTCAGTTTCAGAAAAATAGCCATTATACATTTTGAAGGAGGGGGGTTGTGGGTTGGGGCGTAGAGGGGTCATTTTCGAAGAAGACACACAATCCTAAACTTGTATGCACCCAACAATAGTGTCATCCCAATAAACTCAAAAAATATGTGAGACAAGAACTGATAGAAATAAAAGAAAAATAGACAAATCCAATATTATAGTTTGAGACTACAACCAATCGAAAATGTACCTAGAACACTGTATTTGTTGTCTTCAAACTTAAAACAGATTTTTACTTGATTGAAATGCTAGTTGGAAGACTCCCTGGCCACCTGGCCACTAGGTGGCAGAGCAGCACCATTCTCGAGAGTACCAGCAAAACAAATCACAAGACTCAGGGGGCTAAATGGCCACAGGTAGGAAGTCCACCTGCTCTAAAAGTTTAGGAAGTAAAATTTCACTATCTTCTTTTTAAGCATTCGTTTTTTTATTGTTAATGAAGAACATTTTAAGTTGAGAAGTTGAACAACACGGGAGAGTATAAAGAATAAAATGGAAACTCTCCTTATTCTACCTGTCAAGAGTAAACACAGGATCCGGGTCTTGCTTCTGAGGGTAAAAATGGCCGAGTGTGGACCGTGACCAGCATTCTCTGTAAACACCCCCTCCCCAGGGCTTCCTTCTCTCACTGAGTGTCGCCTAAACCTTATCCGAATCCCTGTTCCAATCCTAGCCCCAACCCACAACCCCCCTCCTTCAAAATGTATAATGGCTATTTTTCTGAAACTGAGCACCGTGGGTGAAATGGTAAGTTCACCATTCACAGTGCTCAGCACGAATACCAAATCTGTGACAAACGCAGCAGCAGGTACCAATCTAGGTAAACTTGATAAGCTCTGTCATTTTTAAATATAGGTAATGGCCTGAGTGGTGTGGCTCGGTGGATTGAGTGCCGGCCTGCAAACCGAAAAGGTCGCCAGTTTGATTCCCAGTCGGGGCACATGCCTGGGTTGTGGGCCAGGTCCCCAGTGGTGGGGGGTGTGAAAGTCAACCAATTGTTCCTCGCACATCAACATTCCTCTCCCTCTTTTCCTCCCTTCCCTCTCTGAAAACTAATTAAAATATAGGTAAAATACTAACACCTGAAAAGACATCACAGCAAAGTTAGAATCTGGTTAAAGAAACAAAACATGTCACCCCTGGTGGTCAGACATAGAAGGTTTACTTATTTTGGGTTACATTGTAAATTTATATTTTTTTCAATTAAAATGACCTTGTACAGGTTTAACAAATGTATTGATTGTGTAAGTACCATCACAAGTCAGGAGCCAGAAGAGCTGCATTACCTCCAAAGAGCTACTCTACTCCTTTATCATCACTCACGAAAGGCTAGTGATGTCGCATACCTTTTTGTGAGCTTACTGGTGAAATGTCTGTTCAGATCTGTAGCCTACTTTCAAGAATGAGTTTAGCTTCCTTACTGTTGAGTTTTAAGAGCTTTTCTAAATATATTTTATTGATCATGCTATTACAGTTGTCCCAATTTTTACCCCCTTTCCTCCAGCAATTTCTCCCTTAGTTTATGTCCATGGGTCGTGCATATAAGTTCTTTGGCTTCTCCATTTCCTATACTATTCTTGACATCCCTCTGCCTATTTTGTATCTACCAATTATGCTTCTGAATCACTGCACCTTTTCCACCATTCTCCCCGTCCCCCCTCCCAGCTAATAACCCTCCAAATGATCTCCATATCTATGATTCTGTTCCTGTTCTGATTGGTTTTTTTTTAGATTCAGTTGATAGTTGTGAATTTGTTGCCCTTTTAATGTTCATAGTTTTGATCTTTTTTTAAAATAAGTCCCTTTAACATTTCATGTAATAATAGCTTGGAGACAATGAATTCCTTTATCTTTATTTTGTCTGGGAGGCACTTTATCTGCCTTTCGATTCTAAATGATAGCTTTGCTGGATAGAGTAATCTAGGTTGTAGGTTCTTGCTTTTCATCACTTTGAATACTTCTTGCCAGTCCTTTCTAGCCTATAAAGTTTCTTTTGAGAAATCAGCTGACAGTCTTGTGGAAACTCCTTTGTAGGTAACTCTCTCTCCTTTTCTCTTGCTGCTTTTAAGATGACTTTCTCTTTATGTTTAACCTTTGGCATTTTCATTACGAAGTGTCTTGGTGTGGTCCCCTTTGGGTCCAGCTTATTCGGGACCCTGGGCTTCCTGGACTTGTATGTCTATTTCCTTCACCAAATTAGGGAAGTTTTCTTTCATTAATTTTTCAAATAAGTTTTCAATTTCTTGTTTTCTCTCTTCTTCTGGCACCCCTATGATTCGGATATGGATACATTTGGAGATGTCCCAGAGGCTGCTTATACTGTCCTCATTCCTTTTAATTTGTTTTTTTCTTCTTGCTGTTCTGGTTGAATGCTTATTTCTTCCTTATGCTCCAATTGTTGATTTGAATCCTGGCTTCATCCCCTCCACTGTTGTTCACTGTGGATTTTTCTATATTTCATGTAACTCTCATTTCTGCCTTGGTCTTTTTTATGCTGTTGCCATACTCAGTGAGTTCTTTGAGCATCCTGATCAGCAATGTTTTGAACTCTGCATCTGATAGGTTAGTTCACCTCAGTTTTGTTTAGTTATTTTTTGGGGGGGTTGTTCTGTTCTTTCATTTGGGCCATATTTCCTTGTCTCCTCATTTTGGCAGCCTCCCTGTGTTTGTTTCTATGCATTAGGTAGAGCTGCTTTGACTCCCTGTGGTAGTAGCATGGCCTGTTGTAGACGAGTGGATCTGTAAATTGAATGGGGTGGAGCCTTAGGTAATTGCCAGGGTGGGGAAACCCACTTCACCACTTTGTGGCTCTGTGTTGGGGGAGAGATGGGAGAGGGGACAGTGCTGCTCTCTGGCTTCTGGAGGTTTCCCTGGCACTCGATCTGTTTCCAGTCACTTCACTTGCTCCAGTATATGACTGTTGCCCTTCCAGCTGTTGCCCTGGTGAATGAATCCCAGAGGGTCTGCATACATTCTATGCCCGTGTGGACCCTTTAAGTGGAGTCTCCTGAAAATGGCAGTTTCTTCCACCACCCCAATGCTCACTGGTTTTTACAGTCAGAAGTTATGGGGATTTATTCTCCTGGAGCTGGAACCCTGGGCTGTGTGGTCTGGCCTGGGACTGGGATCCCTCGCTCCTAAGGTATCCCTCCCGATTTTTATCCACCACACGTGAATGTGGGACCACCCGTTCCATTACTGCCACCTCTCTGTGCTGCACCCCATCTCTGCACCTCTCTGCTCATCTCTACATCTCTGCCCCTCCTACCCGTCTGGATGAATGTGGCTTCTTTAAATCCTTGGCTGTTGCACTTCCATACAGCTTAATTTTCTGATGGCTCTGGGTGTTACTTGTTTTGAGGTAGTTGTAATCCTTTCTGTGGTTGCATGAGGAGGTGAAGCATGTTTACCTACGCCTCCATCTTGACCCAAAGTCAAGAGTTTTCTAGATAGTACACTAGACAGATTCCTTTGTTGGATGCATGCTTTTCAAATACAGGGTGGGCACAAGTAGCTTTACAGTAGTTCATGCAGAAAAAGAAATGTGGGTTGTGATTATTACAAGAGCTTTATTAACTCAAAAGAAGCTCACAATGCAATGGGAAACCTACTTTTGCCTGCCCATCCCCCCCACGTCATATATTCCCTGGGCCTTTGTCTTGTCTTTTCATTTTCTGAAGTGTCAGTCACAGGGAAAAAGGTTTGAATTTTGATAAAGTCTAATTTATCTATTTTTACCCTTGATGTATCATCCTCCTGTGTGATGTCTAAAACTCGTTACTTACCTCCAAGTCATTAAGCTTTTCTCCTATGTTTCCTTATAAAAGTTTTATAATGTCCATGAATGCAAAGAATGTAAAGGACTCTGCTGTTTCAACCCAACTGATCTTATGGAAATAAGGTATTTTAAAACTAGCAGTGGGGGAATGACAAGGGACTGAAGAGTTGGAAAATTTTAGTGAATAGTTAATAAGCCTGGTAGGTAATGCGTCTGTGAAAGCTATTTGTCTCAGGAACTGCAGGTAGGCCCCCACTCCCGGGAGACACAGCTGACCTCCTGGGGCACAGCTGGAGACATCCGAGCCTTTGTGTTCCAGGGAGAGAGACGCTGCCGCTGCTGCTGCCTGCCCGGGACAGCTAACTGCCCAGGGCAAGAATGCCACAGTTTTTTTTTTTAATCTAATTTTCCCTGAATTTCAAAACCCCTCACCGCACTTTATTCTCTGTTACGAAAAGGCTGGCTTGGAAGGAAATGTAAGGCAGTCTGCTAGGGTATAAACCTGCCGTCTTCTCAGATCACCAGCCATCTGAATAAAGTGACCATGAAGATTTTTTTTAAAAGTTTTATAATGTCATCTTTTAGGTATATGGTTCATTTTAGTAACTTTTGGTGCATGGGGTGAGGTTTGGGTTGAGATTCATTTTTGTTTTTCGCACGTGGATGTCCAACTGTTCCAACATCATTTGTTGAAAAATATCGTCTTCTCTGCATTGAATTGCCTTTGTTGTCTTTGAAAAAAATCAGTTGGCCGTATGTGAGTAAGTCCATTCTGTACTTTCTGTACTTCTGCATTGATGGATTTGTCTGTCCCTTCACTAATACCATACTGTTTTGCTTACTGTAGTCTTAAAGAAAGGCATGTGATGCTAAGTGAAATAAGACAGTCAGAGACAGACAAATACCATATGACTTCACTCATATGTGGAATCTAATGAATAAACGGAACTAACAAGGAAAACCAGGACAGAGTCGTAGATGGAGAGCAGGAAGACAGCTAGTGGGGTAAAGGGAAGTTAGGGGTGGGAAGACTGAGGAAAAAGGACTAGTGGACATGGGCAACAGTGTGGTGACTCGGGGGGTATAAGGGAACTAAATGGTAATGGAAAAAAATACAATAAAGATTAAATCAAAAAAGAAAGAAAGGCATGTGAATCCACCAAATGTCTTCTTTTAAAATTTGCTTTGGCTCTTCTGGTTCCTTTGTTCCCATAAAATTTAAAAATCAACTTGAGCATACATACACCAAAAATCCTGCTTACATTTTGAGTGGAATTGTGTTGAAGCTGTAGTTCATCTTGTGGATGATTGATATCTTAAATATATCGAGTCATCCCGTCTGTGGACCTGACACAGCTCTCCATTTAATTAGATCTTCTTTGATTTTTCTCATTAGTATTTTGTAGATTTATGCATACAGATACAGCACCTATTTTGTTAGAGTTATACCTAAATATTTCATTATTGTGGAGTTACTGTAGGTAATATTATTTAAAATTTTTTATTTCAAGTTGACATGATGTCCATATAGAACAAATGCTTAATTTTGTGTGTTGGTCCTTTATCCTGTGACATTACTAAACTGCTTATAAGTTCTAGGAGCTATTTTTTAAAAGATTCCTATATAGAAAATCTTGTTGCTTGTTGCTTGAGGTTGCTTTTTTTGCGGTGGTCTCATTTTACTGAATAGGACATACGTATTCTGTTGAACAGGGGCGGTGAGAACAGATGTCAGTCCAGTGACAGCTGTTGCCTAGGAGCAACATTTCTAGGACGTCAAGGCAATGTACTGTTTGTCGATGCTGGAGTAGCCAAAAAAGACGTGACTCATAGAGGCCCTGGGTGGAACAGGGCTTTGCTCACTCGGAGAAGAGACAGAGCAAGATCAGCCTCAGCAGTGACGTCTGTCCTCCCTGGCCAGAAGGGCTTGTCCCACAGCCAGTACTAGGAGATAGTCTACGCACACTCTTCTTGGCTGCAGTTAAAAGAACTCATTACCTCCCCTCCAGGAACAGATATAACAGTGAGGTTGGCCAGGTACTCTATGACACACGCAGAAGAAAGTAAAGAGCACACATTAAGCCTGGAGCAGGAAAAGATATTCCTGAAGAGATATGCCATCACAGGCTATGCGGGCTCTTTATCTCTTTGCAAGGAAATGTTCCAGGTGTAAGGCTACTCTTATGTAATCGTGCAAGGGACAAGAAGCTAACTATCTGGGTTTTGTGTTTTTTTTTTCACAGCAGACATCCTTGTCTTATTCCCAGTCTTAAGGAGAAAGCATTCAGTCTTTCTCTATTCAAGTGTAATATTAGCTATAGATTTTTTTTATAGATTTATCAGGTTAAAAGGGCAATCTTGGCCCTGGCTAGATACCTCAGTGGTTAGAGTATTGCCCCCACCCCCCCATAAGCCAAGGTTGCGTGTTCAATCCCCAGTCAGGATTCATAAAAGCAGCACCCAATGATGCATAAATAAGTGGAGCAACAAATCGATGTGTCTGTCTGTCTGTCTGTCTCTCTTTTTCCCCCACCCTCCTTCTCACCTTCCCTGTCTAAAATCAATAAATATTTTAAAACTTTTTTAAAAAGTTGATCTTCTACCTTGCAACTTTGCTGAATTTGTTTATTAACTCCAGTAGTTTTTTTAATTGTTGGGATTTTCTATATATAGGATTATATCATTTAAGAACAGAGATAGTTTTACTTCCTTCCTTCCAGTTGGGATGCCTTTTATTTCTTTTTCTTGCCTGACTGCTCCAGCTAGAACTTCCAGTAGGATGTTGAATACAAGTGTGAGAGCAGCCACTGTGTTCTTGCTCCTGATCAGTGTTCCACCATTTATGACGGCAGTATGATGTCAGCTGTGAGTTTTTCCTGAACGCCTTTGTGCTGAGGAAGTTTCCTTCTAGTCCCCGTTTTCTGGGTGTTTTTACCATGAACATATGTTAGATTTTGTCACACGTCTTTTCTTCATCAAATGAGCAGGTTTTTTCCCTTCATTCTATTAATGCGGTATATTACATTGGTTAATTTTCTTTTGTTGGTTTGTTACATTCCTTCTCACTTGGTCATGGTGTACAATTTTTTAAAATATGCTGTTTGATTCAGTTTGCTGGTATTTTGACGACAGTAATTTGCATGTGTGTTTATAAGGGATGTTGGTGTATAGTTTTCTTGCCTTGTGACGTTTTGTCTACTCTGGCCTCAGGTTGCCTGCCTGCGGGGACTGGTGGATGGGGACCCCTTGCTCCAGCCTGCAGCCCAGGAGGTGGGTTTTTTCAGCCTGTGCTCCCCTGTGTGTCACCACAATGGCCTTTCTGGCTTCCCTGAGGTCAACCCCTCCCCACCTAGTGACACTCCTCATTCCACCTGTCCCCAAATACGAGCTGACAGGGCCCTGCTCCACCATTTGCCTCTCCCCACATGGAGGTGGGAGTCCAGTCCTGTCGGGGAGGGATGGAAGCAGTTTGGCCAAGGGCTCCTCCCGCCACACTGATTTTTCTGAGGGCAAAGGGCAGCCCGTGGTCAGCTGCAGATCCCCATGGGAGAAGGCACGTGTCCTCTCGCAGGAACCCTAGTCTCTGCGGAAAGCCACCCCAAACGTGGGTGGTGCCTGCAGGGGTCTCCCTGGGATGGCGCTGGGCTCAGGGAAAGGTGGGTTTTCTGTCACTGAGCCTAGGCCCATCCTGTTCCGGGTGCATACTAGGGGGATTCAGGATCTCTGTTATTGGAAACCCAGCCTCCCAGTAGAAGCTCAGAGGTTGGACACTTTCCCATGGGGCTCAGGGACCCCACATAGGACCTAACTTTTGGGGGCTTCCTTTCCAGGATGCCAATTTCTTGGGTTGCCTATGGTCTCTGATCAGGGCCCTTCCCACCTGTGCCTCAGTGGAGGCACCCTGACCCCCACTCTCTCCCACCTGCTCGCAGAGGGGCACTCCTGCATGCCCAGCCCCATATAAGCTGGTACAATAAATAGCAAAATAACAAAAGTATCCTTGGGTGCTATGAAATCCCTGACTGCATTGTTTTTAAACTAGATACAATCTACCTAGCGTTTAAGGGTTCCTACTGTGTATAAACTACAGGTTATAAAGGATTGTAATAAGACCCTTGACTTTTCTTCTTCCGATTAAGAAGGCTCTGCCCCGCCTCACGGGCTGAAGTGGAGGAGGGAGGACAAGGTGAAGACCAGCAGAGTCAGCTCCTCCTCTCTGGTAAAAAGCCGTGAATTCCTCCGTGGTTGGTTCCCATGGTGACCCTGTGCCTTCCCTCTCCCTCTTGCAGGATACACACAACATGGCAACCAGACTGTCCTGTGCCATAAATGGATTCCCTAGGCTTCGCAGGTCGCTTCAGTCGTGGGAATCCTCCCCCTTCAAAGGGGACATGGGCAGCAGACCTCGGGAGGCAATGTGACCCTACCGTATGTGATGACTGTGGTAAGTGCAGGCGCGGCATGCTGTCCTGAGCCCCAGTTGGCCTCCAGCACCAGCCACGTCCAGTCCACCTGGACCTGCAGTTAGCATACACCCAAGGAAAGGGTATGGCCTGGAGAGCTGTGCTGAGATTTGGAATATGAGAAAATATAACAAGCATAATCATTGCCTCTCCCCACCACCACCTCCACCACCACCACACACACCACAAAATCTCCCTGCATTATTTAATCTACATTTATGAGGATATATATTTAAAGAATGATAATCTGGCATCTTAAACATCTTTATGACTGAGGACCCCTTGGAAAGGCACCCTAAGACGGGAACAGGTGTCACTGAAGGGCATTGTGGTGGGTCGGGAGATCTGGGTCCTGACCTGGCCATTGTGCAGCTGTGCACACAGCTCGGTGGGAGACCCGGCAGTGACTCCGGGAAACTGTGGGAGGCTTCCTCTTCAGGGGACCCACGACTCCTGCCTTCGGAAAGCTTATAATCTAATTGGGGAAACTTTCCTTGTGCATGAAATCATAACATATAACAGAGAAGATTTCAGAAGAGAGGAGAGAGAGAAGGAATAATTAAAGGGAAGTGAGTGGCCAACATAATAGTAGGAAATGGTTTTGTGATGCTCCCTTTTTTACTTAGCAGACCTCATTCAACATACAGACCTGCTCCCTCTTCTCTAGGTCCAAGGGCCTTAAAAAACCTGGAACTAGAAAGCAGTAGACTGGAGGCTTCCGCAGACTGTAGGATTCAAGGTGACATTTACAGACCGGCTTTATGAGAGACAACACTGATCCATCTACTCAGAGGCTGGACCAAAGAGCGATTGCCAGGGCTTGTGTAGAAGTCAGTAAGAACTGGAAAAACCCACCACCAAACCAGAGGAGCAGGCCTGTTCAGTCCTTTGAGCTTATAGAGGAAGCAAGAAAGTTGGTACATCTGCTCCAACTGGTGCAAATCCCAGAAGCCTGAGAGTGATAAGTTTGGATATTAGGGGTGGAGGAGCTGGGGTTGGGGATGGGGGATAGAATTAGAGCCACTGTAAAACAACCTGAACAAGCCATCTTCATAAATAATACTAAGTGGCTTCTGGGTGAGACCTGGCAGTGTCTCTAAACATTTCCTCAGGGAAACAGCGACTGAACATGTAATGTGAATAAATAAGGAAAGGAACTGCAGGTTGCCGAGTTCTTCCTTATGGACCCAGTACTTTATTTTACTGCTGTATTATTTCACTATGCACTACAGATGAGCCATTTAGCTGAACTTCTCTCACCGTCTGTGCTGATCTGCCCTCGTGGAAGGCTCACAGGTCAGTTGCTTGAAATATTCTGGGGATCTGCATATTTATTTCCATAGGAGATGAGCTTAATCACTTTGTCCAGCATGTTTGCTCTTGAACTCGTCTACTTCTCTCTGAAACAGAATGCAATATTCTAAGTCAGATTTATACCAGACAGCCTCCAGAATAAGGGCTTGGAAAGTAATGTCACCCACAGTTCAGCCACACTGGAGGGAAAGAAGTCACTTCTCTTCGTGGAGTTTCTGAATCTCTCTCGTCACTTCGGTGTTCCTGAGCGCATTCTCATACACTTGGAGCTGGATGAAGGGCGATGTCAGGGGCGCGGGTGTAGACCTTATCCACGTCTGACACACTCAGAGTCCGCTTCTCCTGAGCCCACTCCAGGGCCTTTTTTATTGTTAAATTCAAGGGACTCAAGCTGTTTTTTTCTGACCTGCTGCATACAGTTCCGGGAGACTGTCAAAATCTGTAGTCACTACTGGGGCTTCATTTTTCATCAGGTAGAGAACTGAATGAAGTAACTGTTTTCCATCTTTGACTTTAACAATACTTCATATAAACAGTTTTTGAAAAGCATGGGTTGAACATTACTAGTACAAGGAGAGAGTCTCTGAACAAGGGCACAGGCAACAGGAACAACATTCTTGTCTTCATGGAGACATTCCTGGAATGTTTTGCTCTCTGCATCATCTGGAAGATCAGTATCAATAGCGGCATCCTGTACGGTCTCACTTAACCTTCTCCAGGACGTCAGGCCTGGAATCTGAGGTGCAGCAATAGCACTAATGCCTGTTCCAAGCACCAGGGTTGCCTTAATTTTCAAGCGCCTAAGTATTACTGTCAGTATTTAGCTAGAAAAGGTGACCAAAGGGAACCAGACATTGGGCTGAAGAAATGGGGGAACATGAGCCTGCTCGCCAGCTAGGAAGCTACAGCTTCACACCCCAGGGTATCACGGCCATGTTCCACCAAAGGGGTCACCAGACCTCCTCCTCGACTCCGCAGGTGCTGGGCTGTGCACTTGAAGTGGGTGAATATTAGGACATGAATTATCTCTCAATAAAGCTGTTTCTTTTAAAAAAGAAAAAGAAAACATAGTGGGATAGCCATGACCAGTGTGGCTTAGTTGGTGGGGCATTGTCCTGCTGAGAGGTCACCAGTTCGGTTCTGGCTGGGGCACACGCCTGGGTGGCGGGTGTGGTGCTGGTTGGGGCTTGGCCGATCAGCGTTTCTCTCTCACATCAATGTTTCTCTCCCTCTCTTTCTCTCTCCCCGCCCCCCCCTCAAAAATAAATAAATAAAATCTTTTTTAAAAAATGCAATGGAATAAAATACATTGGCCATGAAACAGACCCTTGGAAGACTTTGAGAGTTTAAAAAAGTTAAACATACTCTTACCATATCACCCTGCAGTCCCACTTAGGCATTTACTGAAGAAAAATGAAGTAATTGTAAACAATTCTTTATAGTAGTTGTATTCATAACCACCCCAAACCACAAACAACCTAAATGCCTTTACACAGATGGATAAAACCCTGGCCAGTGGCTGTTGGTTGGAGTGTCATCCCGTACACCAAAAGTTGGCGGGTTTGATCTCTGGTCAGGGGCCTGTAGGAGGCAGCCAAGGCAACTGATCAGTATTTCTCTCTCTCCCTCTCTTTCTAAAAATCAATAAGCATATCCTTGGGTGAAGACTTAAAAAATTAAAATAGATAGATCGATAAAATACGGTACATTTACACAAAGAACACTACCATAGGTAAGAAGGAACTATTGATACATGCACTAACTCGGGTAAATTTCAAAAGCATTAATTCAAGTAAAAGAGGCCTACATAAAGTGTTCTTTTTTAAGTCCCAGGAGGATGCATACAATAAGGTAAGGGAACGTGGGGGGATGTCTAGATTGTGATGGTTGTTACATGACTGGAAGAGTTTGTTAAAATTCACGGAACCCTGCTGTGAAAGGGGTAACTTTTATTGTGTACAAAGTGTGATAAGTGAACGAAAAATCCATTCCGTTCCGACTGCGGGAAAGACTCCCATCTGTGTGAATGCAGAGCAGCAGTTTGGAGGCGCAGCCAGGGTGTCCAGCCGTCTTTCGATGTGAGTTCAGCTCGTGTGCGATGTGCAGGGAGGAGCGGGGAAGAGCCAGTGCAATGTGAACAGTGGTCAAGTTAGGCAGGAGCTGTCCGCCGTCTCAGAAAGTGGTCAGCAAAGGAGAACCCGGGACTTCCCCGGGACCAAGACACAGGCACAAATGCAGCAGCTTGAGAGGTGAGGCGGTCACTGCACAGGTGAGGAAGCTGCCATTTTCAGAAGTAACTAAGGAAGGGTGAGCCCAAAGGATACAATCACAAGAAAGACAAATGCCAAGTTTTTAAAATCCAGGTTATGAACTACGGAACAGATTACGGGGGCTCTTTATCCCTCCCCAAGGCTAATAGAAGAGATCTAGTTCCAGCTGTCTTCCCACCAAGAACTGCCTCCATTGCCCCCTTTGCCAGACTGAGGGACATATCGAACGCCAATCAGCAAAGTGCCTGTTGCATCTCAGAATGTGATCAGTAACATGCACGCAAGCTGCTGTTTCACTCGACAGTTGGGTAAAGTGCTTCGTCTGACACAATCCATGGAAGTTTTTACCTGGCACTTTCTGTGTCGCTCACTTTGATAAATAGTACAGTTATTAACATGTTCCATCAAGGGGTCTAAGCACCTGAAAAAGAAGGGTCTGGCCCGAAGATTCTTCCTGGGATCGAGGCAGCTGCTTGTGCCGTGCTGAGATTAAAATCAGTGGCCTTATTAAGGGAGAGTTGTAAGTAATATCGAAGTACTACAGTGGTAGAAAAAAATCAGAGACTTCCCTCTTCTCACATTTTTTGTTAGATGAAAGGAAAAACATGCATTCAAATGAAAATAGTAACCCTTATAGTTGCCATGCTTCTTTGTAGTGTTACAAATGATTTCTCAAAAAAAATCCTTTATATCAGAGCCAGGGGACACCTACCCTGACTGGCCACAGATTCCAGCCGCAGAGGAGGGTGGGGTTCTTGGCCTCCTGCTCCCCAGCTGTGTCGCCACCGTCTGAAGCCCACGGTGCCCTTCACGGCTTCTGTGAGATCGGCCTTCTTCCCATCTAGACACGCTTCTTCCACCTGCCCCTGGCCTTGAGCCAGCTGGCCCAGTGGGGTGATAGCTTCACCCCACTGGGGGCAGAGGGTTGAGTCCTTGAGGAGGGTGAGACTGGTTCGGTTCTAGGTTCTTTATAACACTATCCTCTGTGTTCAAATAACATCTGTTAGGTGGAGCACAGGGCGCTGCACGGGAAGCCCCCCTCCCAGCCCCCTTCCACAACAGACCACGAGAAAAACTGGGTTAGGAAAGCTGATTACTCCCAGGGCCTGGGGGAAGTGCCCTGCGTTCCTCCAGGGGCCACACCCGGAGGTCCAGGCAGAGGGAGAACAGAGGCAGGACTTAGGCTACTTGCCTTTATTAGGGACCCTGGGTAGAATACTTTGGGGTTACCTGGCTGGGGCTGGATTGGTCGATTCAAACCAAAAGATTGGGGTTTTCCTGTATCCCAGTGGGGTCTTAGATCTAAGATGTGCATAAGGCATACAGGCGCTGAGAGGCAGGGAAGACGTGGTTGTAAGTGCCGTTGGTGAAGTGTCGGGAATTTACATTTGCGACTCTGTGGCTGTTATCTTGGGCATGCCATTGGAAGAGGGGCGAGTATCAGTTTTAAGGGCGAACCACGTGGCGGAGCGACATGGACGCGGAGGCAGCAGGACCATGGAGTAGCTTAGCTCAGCTCTCCATACGCTGACACCGGTTTTGCAGGGGTGGGGGGTGAAGGGCGGCCGGCGGCCTGCTGCAGATCCGGCCACGGAGGGTGCGCGGCTCCCACCGGGCCTTCTCTGAGAGCCACCCTGGCTGCGGGCAGCGCCTGCAGGGCTCTCCCTGGCACTGGGCCTGGCTCATGGACACTCAGTTTCCCGTCGCTGTGTGCGGGCCCCTCCCGCTCCGGGGTACGCTGACCGCCCAGGGTTGGGGGATTTCTGTGAGGGAAGCCCACCCTCCGAGAAGCAGGTTCGGAGGCTGGACACATCTCCATGGGGCTGAGGGACCCCGTCGGACCCGACTTTTGAGGGGCTCCTTTGTGGGACGCTGAGCTCTTGGAGTGCCCACGGTTTCCGATTGGAGCGCCTCCTACCGGCGCTGTAGTGGAAGCGCCAACCGCGGCCGAAGGCACCCGGGAGGCGGGGTGCGGCGGCTGTGGGACCCAGCTGGCGGGGTAGGGGCCCCATGGCCGCCACCGTGAGTCCCGCCATCTCCCGCCTGGTCCGAGAAGGGCGTTCCTGCCCTCCCGCCTTTATTGAATCTGGTACAGTAAACAACAAAATAAGAGAAATCTTCAGAACTGCTAAGAAAGCCCCGCTACGCACCTTTGGAACCAGATGAGATCTAACCAGGACGTCATACCTACTATAAGATTCAATTAGCTGAATAATTTGTGGCTGTATTTAGACCTTACTGTTTCAAAAAGGAAAGACGTACCGGACTTGGCTTGCTTTCCGGACAGAACCTGGGAAATATCCAGCGAGGGTGGCCTGGACGGAGGAGAGGATCGCACAGTTTCAGTTTCTCAGCGCCACGGGGAAGTATTCTATCGCTAGCATAATCGGTCCCCACGATGATGATGCCAACTTCCAGCTGGGCACAAGCACACTGCCAACCTCCTACCCCCGCGCCTCCCCCCCTCCCCCGCGCCGCAGTGGGTAGCCCGTGGCAACCAGAACGCCACACCTTGAAGCAGTCCCGCTGGCCGCTGAGACTTGTGGGATATGGCTTATGTAACGGCAGCACCTGAGGCCCCGAAAATGTATAGACAACTTCCTGGCTTTGTGGGGCAGGAATTGGTGAAACGCTTCACCTTCCTTCTTAGCAAAGGTAACAGGTGAGGGGTTGGAGGAAAGTGGGAGGAGAAAGTGGAAAGAAGGGCGTTAATGACCTGGGTCCTAGACCCTGGGAATTTGGCCAGCTGCCCCATTGGTAGGGCCAGCCTAGGACCTGCAGTCAGGGCTGGTGTTAAGGGGAAAGGGTGACAGCCGTGTCTGTGGATTGGAAGGTTTCACATTGTTACCATGGCAGTGCCCCCCTAAATTGCTCTAGGGACTCAACAAAACTACCAGAGTCTCAGCCGACTTCCTTGCAAAATTAAACAAGCTCATCATAAAATATATATGGAAATTTAAGGAACTGAGAGTAGCCGAAACAATATTTAAAAAGAACAACAGCCCAGGCTGGTGTGGGTCGGTGGATTGAGGGCAGACCTCTGAACCAAAGTGTTACTGGTTCGATTCCCTGTCAGGCACATGCCTGGGCTGTGGGTCAGGTCCCCAGTAAGGGATGTGTGAGAGGCAACCGCATATTGATGTTTCTTTCTCCCTCCCTTCCCCTCTGTCTAAAAGAAATAAATAAAATCTTAAAAAAGAACAACAAAGTCAGAGGATTCACACTTCCTGATTTCAAAGCTCACTACAAAGTTACAGAGATTAAGACACAGATATGTAGTCCTGGCATGGGACACACCAATAAATCAATGGGATGGGGCTGAAAGTCCCAAAATGAACCCTCATGTTTATCGACAATTGACTTTTGACAAGGGTGCTGTAACTACTCATGGTCAACAAATTGCCGGGACAACTGGATACTTATATGCATAAAACTGAAGTTGGACCCCTACTTCACACCATGTAGAAAACTCAGAATAGATCTTTAAACTTGGAATGAACCAAAGACCTAAATGTAAGAGCATAAGCTATAAAACTCTTAGAAGAAAACATAGATGTGAATCTCTGGGACCTTGGATTTGGCAATGGTTTCTTAGATATGACACTAAAAGCACAAGTGGTAAAAGAAAAAAATAGATAAACCAGATATCATCAAAATTAAAACTTTTATGTGTCAAAGAACACCATCAAGAAAGTGAAGGAATGATCTACAGAATGGGAGAAAATATTTGCAAATCATATATCTGATAAGGGACACACAACCAGAATATTTTTAGAAATATTACATCCCTGGCTGGTGTGGCTCAGTGGATTGAACATTGGCCTGTGAACCTAAAGGTCACTGGTTCAATTCCTCATCAGGACACTTGCCTGGGTTGTTAGCCAGATTCCCAGTTAGGGGTGTGCCAGAGGCAACAAATTGATATTTCACACATTGATGTTTCTCTCCCTCTCTTTCTCTCTCCCTTCCCCTCTCTCTAAATCTTTAAAAAATATACTTTAAGAAGAAATACTACAAGTAAATAATAAGACCAAATAACACATTAAAAAAGGGCAAAGGATCTGATTGGAAAGAAGATATAAAAATGACCCATAAGCACCTGGGAAGATGTGGAACATCATTAGCATCCAAGGAAATGCAAATCAAAACCACGATGAGTTACCACTTCACACCCTCTAGCATGGCTGTACAACAAACAAAAGATAATACATGTTGGTGAGGATGTGGAAAAGCGAGAACCCTCATACACTGCTGGTGGGAATGTAAAATGGCACAGTCACTGCGGAAAACTGTTACACGTGGGGATGCCACGTGACCCAGCAATTCCACCCTTAGTTATATTCTCAACAGAAATGACATGCACGTCTGTCCTTATGTGCATGCTGGGCTGTGTGCACCCCTCCTGTGCTGCAGGTGAAGGGCTTTATTCTTGGTGGGATATGGTCATCTGCTCGGGGTGGCAGTCGGTCAAGTGCCACATGATGCACATGCTTTAAGCAGAACAAGGAAGGGCGTGTTGAGTCTGACACAAGAAACGTATCCCACACAAACGTGGACCAATGCCCATTATTGCAGCTGATCTTGCTTTGTCCCCTCTGTGTGGAGGTAAAGCATTATTCTATCCAGGGCCCCCTGTGCCATGTGTTTCTTGGTGACTCTAGCACCTACAAATGACAGAGCAGGCTGACATTCTGAGACTGCTCCTCCTGGTGACAGGCATTGCGGTGCTATTTTCAATCCTTCTTGTGGCGGGGGCTGCGGCCCTGGAGGTGGTAACAGAGGTCATTTCCTCTATGTCAGCAAACCACAGGATTCAATATGGTACAGTGATCCCTCACCTGTTGTGGGAGTCCCGTTCCAGAGACCCCTGAGATAGGGGAAAATCCACAAAGTAGCGGTGTTATATTTATGTTATTATTTATATATATTTTAAGGCTTTATAAACCCTTCCCACACTCCTATAAACCTTTCCCACACTCTTGTAAACACTTCATATGCTCTTAAACACTTTCTACACTCTTAGACCTATGTAATTTTAACAACATACAAAATTCTACGTGGGTACTCACCAGTGAAGTATACAGTCGTCCTTTGCTATATCGCGGTTCACTTAAAAAAAAAACAAAAACCCTGATACAGTGAAGCCGTAATAAGTGAACCGTGATATAGCGAGGCACGGCTGTAGTTACAGACCAGCTTTATGAGGGATGGAAGGCAACCCACTCGGGCTGGACTGAAGGTTGGCTTCTAGGGATTGTGTGGCAATCAGCAGTAAGAGGAGAAGTCTGCCACAAAACCAGAGGAGCAGGCCTTTGTGCTTTTAAGGGAGTAAGTGGGAACTATCATGACCTGAGCTTTTCTGTCTCGTTTTTCTGTATGTTGCCTCTAGTAGAACATTTGTATAAGCCATATAAAAGAGTATTAATCATTCCTTATGTACTTTCAGCAATCATATACAGTTGGACTCTATAGAAATCCCAAAGAACAAGTATAACCGTTATTATGACTAATATCATTAACAGAGAAGTAAAGATTCTCCGTCACCAAAGAATATGGCACCGAGTCCAGAGAGAGATTCCCAGACACTGTAGCAACCGCAGCGGCTTCCCCAAGCACAGGCCCTTCTCCGGGGCCCCTCTCTCAGGGGCACCCACTCCAGAGCACACTGCCTTCCTCCGTGGAGCTCCCACAGGCTTCTCTGGGGTCCACTGCTTTGCCACCCTGGGTGCCTTGTGGCTCCTCTCTCTGCCACTCTGGATTCGGGGATCTGAAACCACCGTCACCACACTGGCTATTTTGGAGCTAAAGAGAGTTCAGTCTCTTGGGAGCTTGCTGTAAAACGAAGCAGATGCCAAGGTGGCATCGCTCATTTAACCAGCAAAGGTTTTGTTCAGACTCTCAGTCGGTGTGACCTAATTAAAAAGCTGAAATTAAAAGCAACCACTCATTTTTTTTTCTCCTTTTCCTGAGTTATCTCAACCCTTACCCATTCTTCGAGGATTTTCTGAGAATGACAGCTCAGATGAAGTCAGGATCCACTACCTAAAGCAAGGGGGCTCAGAATTTCAAGTGAAAACCCACCAGATTTACCCAATGAAAAAGTGGGGAGTCGGTGGGACTCAGTGAGCCTTTTGCTTGTACCCGGCACCAGGCCCAGGGCCACAGGGCGGTCCTGGGTGGGCTGCTTCAGAACCCTGCTGACTACACCAAGTAAACGTCAGCATAAGAAACATCCAAACCTGTAGAGAACTTTTATGAGTTTATTTGTCCCAGACTGATGACAATTGCCAGGAAGCAAGATCTCAAATGTTTTGGTGAATGACAATTTTGAAGTTTCTTTTATGCATTTGAAACTAAGAAAGCAATGTAAGATTACATGAAGGTGGGAGAGAGCAAGGCAAGGGCTGAATTACGGAATATTTAACAAGACTGTGTGCCCTCGTGAGAGTGGTTAAGCTTATTTCAGAGGTGTATTAACACAGATGCACAATAGCAATGGACAGGGTTTGCTGAAGGTCAAGGTCAATGTTTCTTTCATACATCGGTGTTTCCCTCTCTTCCTTTCTAAAAAAATAAATAAAATCTTAAAAAATAAAATAAAATAAATAAAAGCAAATCAAACCCAAAACAGAAGGAAGTCATAATGAAGATTAAAGTGGGAATTAATGAAATAAAGATGAAAAAACAATGAAAGAATGCATTCTTTGAAAAGATTTAAAAATCTTTTTTAAAAATTTCTTTTTGAAGATCTAATTTGTTTTTAGAGAGAGGAGACAGTGGGAGAGAGGGAGAGGATAGCAATGTGAGAGAGAAATACTGATCGGTCACCTCTCGTGGGCCTGGACTGGGGACCTGCCAGGAAACCCAGGCATGTGCCCGGACCAGGAATGGAACCAGCAAACTTTTGTTTTGCAGGCCGACGCTCAATCCACTGAGCCACACCAGCCAGGACTAAAGACCCCCCCCCTTTTTTTTTTAAGAGGAGGAAGTCAAAGAACCTATGTCCTAACCCTGTGTCTCAGTGTCTGTGACAGTGTGAAGGGGACCATGAGAAAAAAATGTTTAGAAAAGGTGGGGCAGCAGAATCCTCAGCGCTAAATAAGTTGCTACTATGACCAGAGCCAGGAAGTACAGAAAGACTGTCAGTCAAGGGTGAAAAATCCCATTTCCCCCAGACCCACTTTCTCAACCCAAAATAAAGTCCTGCCTCTGAGTGTGGACATTCACTACAGCCACCACTCCCACAGCTACTTATTTTGGGGGCTTGGGGGGGTTGAGAGTGAGAATGAGGAGTGGGATAACAAGCCTTGCTTATGAAATAACTCTGACATGTTGTATCTCATTTAACCTCCATGGTCGCCCAGGTTAGATAGAGCATTACCCTGCGGGGCCATGGAACCCTGACTTGTACAGATTTTCTTTACTGTACATAATTTAAATTAAAAATAATAATATATTAACTTTTATATCGGAGAAATTGTTGGATATGTATGAAATGAGAACCGAAGTGGACATCACCAGGAACCAAGCAAATCTAAATTCTGGCGGCGGCGGCGGCCGCGGTGGTGATGCCTCTGCCGCCAGGGGAGGACTTGGTGAAGCTGGCTGTCAAAGCAGATTTCAAATCCACTTTGGTCCAGCCACTCCTCACCAGCAATGATCAGGCCACCATTGTTTATGGCCTCCCATGGTTGCTCTGGACTAATTCTCCGCGATGAGAGTGCTCTTGAAAAGGCCGAGGCTGAACCGTGCCAGGCCTGGCTGAGGAACTGCAAGGAATGAGAACGGGAAAGAGGGGCGGGAGGTGATGTCGGAGACACAATAGTGCGGCTCGTTTGCCTCACAGCGCAAGACTTTCTGCCAGAACACTATTAATAAGTGCGAAAGGGAAAAGTGATTAGAAAAATGAGTGCGACTAGATCTTGGTAGTGTTTCAGAAGCGGCCGCTATCCCTATGAACTCTGCAGCACAAGCTACTGGCGTCTGGAATCGACTCCCAACATAGCGTCGCCCTCGTGGAAGCCGCAAACTGGACGCTGCCAAGTGCTGCCTGTGAACACAGGAACTCGGCCATCTTACGGAATCAGATTCCAATATGATGGCGTCTGTATCGAAGTCCTGCTGTGGGTGCCGCCATATTGCCTTTAACTTCGAGTCCGTACAAGCGGCCACCCTACGGACTCAACCGATAAGGTGGCGGCTCCCTCAGAAAAGCAGCTATAAGGCGCGGCCATGTTTCCTGCGAACGTACGGAGGCCGGCGCCGTACGGCCCCGGTAGCCAAGATGGCGGCGCCTGAGAGACTGTCGGGGCTTTATCGGGGCGACCACTTGGTCGTCGCGGAGTTGACGCACTGAACCTGCGTAATAGGGGTACGGTGCCCGGGAGGCGCGACGAGAAGCGGAAGTAGTAGTGGGCACTTTTGCAACCGCCGCGGACGCTGTGGAGTGATCAGTGCAGGTTCACAGGTCGCTGGCGGGGGTCGCGAAGGGGTACGGCTGAAGTTGAGAGATGGTGAGTACCGCGTCCAAGGACAGCGTCGGCGGTAGAGGTTAGGGCAGTCGGTTATGGTAGGGTTCATCTGTAGACGCGTGGGGGTCTGTGTTAAACCCTAACGGGAGTCTGTGAGCAAAACTGTGAGGTCCTGTGGGGAGCCTTAATTGGACTCTGTGGACAGAATAATGCGGGTCTGGTGGTCCGGTTTTTTCCTGATGTGTGAACCACCTGGGAGGTCTGTGATGAGCCATTGTGGGAGTCCGTAATAGAAGTTTAGTGGGATCACTGATGGTAGTTCCTTGGGCGTCCGGATGAGGGATTCACTTGGTAGAGAGAGAGAAGGGGTGTGCGATGAGCCGTGCTGGGTAGCCTGTAGGGTGCCGTGGCGACTTGGAATCAAGGGATCCGTGGGGGAAGCCACGAGGGCGGCGGGGGGTGTGGGGTTAATGCCGGAGGAGCTGTTGGGAACTGGGATAGGAAGTCTGCGGATGAATTAGGTCGTGTTTGTGAGAACCTGTGACGGGGGTCTGTGAGGAGCCACGATACGGGCAGTGCGGGGTGAGTGGTAGGTGTTTGTAGTGAGCCTTCATGAGTGTGTAGGTAGAGTGATGGGGTGTCCGTGGGCTGAGTATGGGAGGTCTCGGGCAGAGCGATGGGGGGTTATAAGCAGAGTAATGGGGTGTCAGGGACGAGCGATGAGGCGGCATCTGTGGGGAGCATAGTGGGGAGATTTGTGAGGAGCGGGGATAGGAAGTTTTCTGGCAGGGTGTTGGGGTCTGCGTTGAGGCATGACGGGGGTTCCCTAAGGAGCCATAATGTGGGGTGCCCCACAGGAGGGGGACGGTTCGGACCCAGAGCCTCCAGATGCTGGGGAGGACAGCAAGTCGGAGAACGGGGAGAACGCGCCCATCTACTGCATCTGCCGCAAACCAGACATCAACTGCTTCATGATGTGAGCCGGGGAAAGGTGGGCGGGGCTGACGTCTGTCAAGGTTGGGAGAGGCCGGTGGGTCCGGCCCCTCACATCTCCGCCACTCGCCCCATCCTCTGCAGCGGGTGTGACAACTGCAATGAGTGGTTCCATGGGGACTGCATCCGGATCACTGAGAAGATGGCCAAGGCCATCCGGGAGTGGTACTGTCGGGAGTGCCGAGGTGAGGGGTGGAATGGACAGGGCAGGCAGGTGGGGCTTAGAGGGAGGAGGAGGAGCCATAATGGGAGGCCGGGTCGTGGGGAGCAGCGATAATATTCCGTTGGCCAAAAAGTTTGTTTGCTTTGGGGGGGGGGGGTGGTAAGAGCGCTCTAGTAGCGCTTAATTATCTTTAACTTCATTTGAAACAATTTTGTTAGATTGTGACAGCAATCAAGTCAGCATGCATTAAAAAAAAAAAAAAAAAACTGGCTGGTGTGGCTCAGTGGATTGAGCACCAGCCTGCAAACCAAAAGGGTCTCCGGTTTGATGCCCAGTCAGGGCGCATGCCTGGGTTGCGGCCAGGTGCCCAGTAGGGGGCGCCTGAGAGGCAGCCACACACTGATGTTTCCCTCCTTTCTCCCTTCACCTCTCTAAAAAATTCGTAAAACATCAAAATTGGTAAGTTTTGTGTAGCCATTTTAATATTAAAGATGGAAGAAAATATGCAACATTTTCAGCATATTATGCTTTATTCTTTTTCTTTTTAGATTTTATTTATTTTCAGAGAGAGGGGAAAAGAGGAAGAGAGAGGGAGAGAAACATTGATCAGTTGCGTCTCACACGCCCCCAACTGGGGACCTGGCCTGCAACCCAGGCATGTGCCCTGACTGGGAATCGAACCAGTGACCTTTTGATTCACAGGATAACACTCAATCCCCTGAGCCATACCAGCCAGAGCGCTTTATTATTTCAAGAAAGGTAAAAACGCAACTGAAACACACAAAAAAAGATTTGTGCTGCATATGGAAAGGTGCTGTGACTGATCAAATATGTCAAAGATGGTTTGTGAAGTTTCATGCGAGAGGTTTCTCTATGGATGATGCTCTGTAGTCAGGTAGACCAGTTGAAGTTGACAGTCATCATATCGAGACATTAATTGAGGACAATGAACGTTATACCATGTGGGAGATAGATGACATAATCAAAATATCCTAATCAATGAAGTTATTGGTGAAAATGAAAAATGTGTCTTTTATTTTACATAAAGACCTCAACGGACTTTTTGGCCAACCCAATATGTCTGTGGGCAGATTCTGTGGTGAGCCATAATAGAGGGTCCCATTGGAGGGGGCAGGCTCTGCCCTCGAGTAGGGGGGACTACAGCAATTGGGTGGGACAGAAAAAGAGAGAAGAGGAAGAAAGAGTTCTGGGACCATCCAAGTCCCCCAGTGCCAACCTCCTGTGGCCCACCCTGTACCCCACAGAGAAAGACCCCAAGCTGGAGATCCGCTATCGGCACAAGAAATCACGGGAACGGGACAGCAATGAGCGAGACGGCAGTGAGCCCCGGGATGAGGGTGGAGGGCGCAAGAGGCCTACCCCGGATCCAGACCTGCAGCGCCGGGCGGGGTCAGGGACAGGGGTTGGGGCCATGCTTGCTCGGGGCTCTGCTTCGCCCCACAAATCCTCTCCACAGCCCTTGGTGGCCACACCCAGCCAGGTGAGTGGCTGTGGTGGCTGGGATATGTAAGGTGGTCCCGTCTTAGGCCCTGCTTGGCTTTTTGATTTGTGTTCCGGGAACCTTCCCTCAGCATCACCAGCAGCAGCAGCAGATCAAACGGTCAGCCCGCATGTGCGGTGAGTGTGAGGCCTGCCGGCGCACTGAGGACTGTGGCCATTGCGACTTTTGCCGGGACATGAAGAAGTTTGGGGGCCCCAACAAGATCCGCCAGAAGTGCCGGCTGCGTCAGTGCCAGCTACGGGCCCGGGTGAGCATGGGCAGAGCAGGGCAGGGTCAAATTAGGGGGCCATTGTGTTCCAAGAAGACCTGACTGAGGCTAGGATTGGTGAGCCAGGTAGGGTGGTGCCTAATTACATATAGGTAGGTGGAAAGGAGCCTGGTCTGTCCAGATGAATGGGGCGTGACCAGGAGTGCTGGGCTGGCAGGGGTGCTGAGCCCCCCCAACCTCAGGTTGACAGGGTACGGCTAGTCAGGCATGTCAGGCAGGTAGGGCATGGCCAAGCATGTCTGGCTTTCAGGGTTGGTGCATGCAGATGTGCCTGGGGAGGCAAGGTAAGGTAAATTGGTGGGGCTGGGCACCCTCCATCTACCTGGGGCTGACCTGGGCCTTCCTCCTGCTGGCACAGGAATCGTACAAGTACTTCCCGTCCTCGGTGAGTCCAGCCTTCCAGGTGGGGCAGGGCATGCGGGCAGGTTGTTCAGGGCCAGTCCTGAGATTCTGCCCTGCAGCTCTCGCCAGTGACGCCTTCAGAGTCCCTGCCAAGGCCTCGCCGACCACTGCCCACCCAACAGCAGCCGCAGCCATCACAGAAGCTGGGACGCATGCGTGAGGATGAGGGAACAGTGGCATCATCAATAGTCAAGGATCCACCTGAGGCTACGGCCACACCTGAGCCACTCTCAGATGAGGATCTACCGCTGGACCCTGACCTGTATCAGGACTTCTGTACAGCGGCCTTTGATGACCACGGCCTGGTGAGCAGGCAGAGCATCCCATGGTGGAAGGGTGGAGGTTACAGAAGCAGAGTATCCATAATGAAAAGAGAGGAGGCAGAGGGTATGGAAGGCTAATTTGGGAACTGAGTAGGCGGTGGGGTAGTCATGAGTGGGGCAAGTGCATCAGTGTATGTCTCACTTGCAGCCCTGGATGAGCGACCCGGAGGAGTCCCCATTCCTGGACCCTGCGCTGCGAAAGAGGGCAGTGAAAGTGAAGCACGTGAAGCGTCGGGAAAAGAAGTCTGAGAAGAAGGTGCTGGAGAGGGTGAAATGGGTGTGGGAAGGCAGGGGCTGAGTGGGGCAAGAGCCAGAAAGGCGTGAGATGCAGGGGGAGACAGGGGTCTGGGGCTGACTTCAACTCTGCCCTGTCCTGACCTGCCACGTCCCATAGAAGGAGGAGAGATACAAACGGCATCGACAGAAGCAGAAGCACAAGGACAAATGGAAACACCCGGAGCGAGCTGACGTCAAGGATCCTGCATCCCTACCACAGTGCCTGGGACCTGGCTGTGTGCGCCCAGCACAGCCTGGCTCCAAGTATTGCTCAGATGACTGTGGCATGAAGCTGGCAGCCAAGTGAGTCATTCTTCGAGGGTTCAAGGGAGTCAGCGAGTACAGGATAGGGCTTGACAAGATCCCTCTGTACGTCTGTCAGTTACCTGTCCACCATTCAGTTAAACAAGGGCCCACCTATCTGTCCACCTGTCCGTCCACCACTCAGTTACTCATCCACCAACCCATTTCCATTCAGTCACCTATTTTCTTACCTTTTACCATTTAGTCATCCGTTCCATTCTGCCATTGTTGGCTTACCCCCCTTAATCATCTTGTTGCCTGCCACCTTTCTACCTGCACTCAAACGACTGCTTCCTGTAGCCGCATCTACGAGATCCTCCCCCAGCGCATCCAGCAGTGGCAGCAGAGCCCCTGCATTGCTGAGGAGCACGGCAAGAAGCTCCTTGAACGCATTCGCCGTGAGCAGCAAGGTGCCCGCACCCGCCTTCAGGAAATGGAGCGCAGATTCCATGAACTTGAGGCCATCATTGCACGCGCCAAGCAGCAGGCTGTGCGAGAGGATGAGGAGGTGAGCAAGCGTGGGCATGGCAGCGCGGGACCTGGAATCTGGTTTTGCCTGGCCTCATTCTTCCCATCCCATGCAGAGCAACGAGGGTGACAGTGATGACACGGACCTGCAAATCTTCTGCGTCTCCTGTGGGCACCCCATCAACCCACGTGTTGCCTTGCGCCACATGGAGCGCTGCTATGCCAAGGTCAGGGTGTCAGCCTGAGAGGGCAGATGGTGTGGGAACATCATTGGGTCCTTGGGGAACAGATGTGCTGTCTGGGTGCTGTCTCGGGAGGGCATGCAGCACACATCCACAGTTCCCTCCATTTGTGCTCATCCTTCCAGTATGAGAGCCAGACGTCCTTTGGGTCCATGTACCCCACACGCATTGAAGGGTGAGTGTGGGTAATGCGGAGCTGGAACAGGGAGGTTAAGGCTAGGGTCCGAAGTAGAATGTTGGGGCGGGATATTGTGATGGGCAAGGATAGGTGGGCCCCCTTCCATTTCTCCCTTCACTACCCTCTTTTTACTTCAAACCCCCAGGGCCACACGACTCTTCTGTGATGTCTACAATCCTCAGAGCAAGACATACTGTAAGCGGCTCCAGGTGTTGTGTCCGGAGCACTCACGGGACCCCAAAGTAAGGTTTCCCCTCAATTCCCCACATTCTGTCACTCCTCCCTTCCTCATGGCCCCACATTTATCTCTTCCTTTCCCCCTCCCCTCCTTCCTTCCCTTTCCCTGCCTGACCACTTTCATAACTCCTACGTTCCCTGCCTCATCACCCTTTGTTCATCTCATTTTTCCTGTCTTATCACCTCCTATTCCTCCTTTCCCTGCCTCTTTAGCCTCTACTCCTCCCCTTTTCCATTCCTCTCCACTGTCCCCTGAACTCTCCATTCCTTCCCTCCTCCCTCCCTTCCTAATTCCTCATTCTTTTTCTTTTTTTCTTGGAGAGTGGGAGGGAAGGGGGAAGAGAGGAAGAGGAACACTGATGTGAAAGGGAAACATCTATCAGTTGACTCTTGTGCCCATCCATGCTAACTGGGGACCAAACTCGCAACCTAGGCTTGTCCCCTGACCAAGAGTCCAACCCACAACCCTTTGGTTTACTGGACGATGCTCCAACCAACTGATCCACTCCAGCCAGGGCCCTGTCCCCATTCTTACCCTCCTTCCTTACCACACCCCATTAATGTCCATGTCCTCAATCCCTGCAGGTGCCAGCTGATGAGGTATGCGGGTGCCCCCTCGTGCGTGATGTTTTTGAGCTCACAGGTGAATTCTGCCGCCTGCCCAAGCGCCAGTGCAACCGCCATTACTGCTGGGAGAAGTTGCGGCGAGCGGAAGTGGACTTGGAGCGTGTGCGCGTGGTAGGTTTTGATGCTGGTAGAGGCCAGGGTGAGGCGGGTCGTCCAGAGCTCCATGTCATGGCTCCTTCTGCTCCCCTGGCAGTGGTACAAGCTGGATGAGCTGTTTGAGCAGGAACGCAATGTACGCACAGCCATGACAAACCGGGCAGGATTACTGGCCCTGATGCTGCACCAAACCATCCAGCATGACCCACTCACTACCGACCTGCGCTCCAGTGCTGACCGTTGAGCCTCATTGGCTCAGACATCCTCACACCCTGCATTCCTCCATTTGTCTTTCTCCGATGGTCCCTCAGTTTCTCATTGTGCCCATCCACCATTTGACGGCCCATCTGCCTTTACCAGATGGTCTCAAAATTTCCTCCTGTCTTTGTCTAGCCTTCTGTTTCTCCACCTCCATCCTCTGTGCCCGGGTGGAATGGTGCAGTCTGCCCACCCTTGCTTCATTTTCCCCTGGTTTTGTTAATAAAATTTTGAAGAACCAAACTTTGGTCTCCAAACTTTACTTAGTTGCATCTGAATTCTCAAACCCCTGGGGGTAGAAGGGCCAGTGTATGTGTAGGCTGTGAGTACACACAGCTGGCACCTGCTAGGTGCCGGTTCCTCCCGTGGGCTGTGGGGATATGACCTGCTGCGGGAGAGCCCAGTGGTCTACATTCACCGCCTCATTTTGAGACAGTGGGTATACAGTCAGCGTTCATGCAGTGTGGCTGACTTTCCACCCCTCGTGTGAACGTTGATGTTCTCCAGACCAGAAGTGTATTCAACGATAGGCACAAGGCCCCCTCTCTTCTCACAACCCCCTCTCTTGGGGCATATATGCAGCAGGAGTCCACTGACTTTGTCCTGGGACCTCCACCCGGCCGGCCGTGGTTGTCCCGGTCCTTGGACTGGCTCGCCCACAGCGGTTGGTTGCCGCGACCTGGCCTGTTTACTTCCAGCGCGGCACCGCCCCCTTCCCCAGTTCCCGCGGAAGGAGCGGGGGGCCAGCGCGCGCCGCCAATTGTCTCCGCGCGCTCCAGCAACTGTGCGGCGGGGTGGAGAGAGCGGGACACAATAGTCCTGGGGAAGAGTTTCCGCAGGGACTGGAGAGCACTGGCGCGCCCTAGGCGAGAGGTGGGAGAGGAGGGCTCCGGCACAGCCCCAATCTTCCTCGCTCCTACACCGCGTTACTCCTTCTGGAGACCGTCTAGGCAACCGTGAACGCAGGGCCATCCCCAACCGTCCACGCCCACTTCGGTTGAGGTCGGAGAGCGCAGGCGCAAACGAGGTGGGCGGAGTGGCGAGAACTAACTGGGTGGCGAAGCGAGAAGCGCTGGGGCTGCGGGTCTCCTATAGGGACGCGAAGGTAGTTGGGCTTCAGCACGCAAGCGCGGCAGGAACCAGCGAGGGGCGCGCGCCGCTGCGGAACGCAGCACGCAGGCGCGGGATCCTCCCTATTAAGGGCAAGCGCGAACCCGGCTTTAGCGCGCAGGCGTCTCTTTAGGAGCGGAACCCTGGGGGCGGGCCCCGGATTTCCGGTTACGGGTGCAACGAACGGCCGCGGCGGCGACAGCTACCGCTTGAGCGGCTGCAGAGGAGGAAGAAGAGCAGGGCAAGGCGGGAGTCGCAGGCGGGACCCTCGTCATGGGTCCACGAACCTAGAGCTACGAAAGCTACCGGCCCGGTGCCGAGCTGGTGAGACAGTCGTGGGGGTGGAAGTGGAGAGCGCTTAGGCGGAGGATAGTGGAGAAGTGAGGCTCAGAACGCTGACGGAGAGGGCCCTCAGGCCGACGAGTGGGAGGAATGGCGGCGTCGGAATATTGAACGGGAGGAATGGGGAGAGTTAGGCGGAGGACGGAGGGGACTGGGGCTCAGAATGCTGACAGGGGAAGTGTCGGGATCCTGGGCGAGAACTTAGAGGAATGAGGGAGGATCCGAATGCTGAGGGGAGACATCGGGACCTCTCAGGTTAAGGAGAGACAAATGGGTGTTCAGAACCTGGTGGGGATAAATGAGGACCTCTCAGGCAGATGACGGAAAGAAGTGGGGGCGTTGGGATGCTGAAAGGGAGGGACGGGGCCTCTTAGAGAGAACGAGGGAAAATAGGGTGTCAAAACACTGACAGGGATGCCATGGTCCTGGGACAAGAACAGAGGAGTGGGGGGGGGGGGGTTTAGAATGCCGAGGGGAGAAATCAGGGCCTTCGGACTGACGAGACGAATGGAGGATGAGGATGTTGAGAGGAAGGAGTTAAAAGAACTTTTCAGCTGCAGAGGAGAGGAATAGGAAGGTTCCAGCCCTGAGGTTGGGGAGGAATTATGGCTCAGAACACTAACGGAGAAAATAAGGCGGGAGGACTTCAGGCTGAGGAACAGAAGGGATGAAGGGCTGTTCAGGTCGGGGGTGTCCCGGAGGGGTGGACTCTGATAGAGAACACAGAGGAAATCGAGGCAACACTGTGGTAGCCGGATAAGAGGGCATCATACAGGGAAGGAATGGGAGGGTTAAAAGTCTGAAAGAAACTGGGGACTCCTGGGTTAAGAAAGGGAGCAAAAGGGCACCAGAACACTGACGCACAGTGCTGGGACCTCAGTCTGAGGACGAGAGGAATGGGGGCCTCCTGAGCTGAGGGTGGGGAGTTTGGAGGTCTCAGGATGACAAAGGAGAGGAGTAGGGGACCGGTAAATCAAAGGCAGAGGGTATCTTCTGGGCCAAGGACAGGGAGAAATGAGGAGGAAGAATGAAAGGTTCCTAGGTTGGCAGTAGGGAGAGATGATGGGCTTTCAGGCTGAGGATGGGGAGGAATAGGGGATCTGAACACTCGGAGTGAGGAAGGAGGACCCTTGGGTTGAGGATGGGGCTACCAGGTCAAGACCATTGGGAAGTTCAAGCTCCTGGGCCCAGGTCAGGGAAGAGCTGAGGAGAGTGGGGGTTTTCTCTTCCTTATATTGGCCAGTCGCATATAGCAGGCCTCGGGTCTTGGACAAGTATTAATAGATATCAGTGGTTTTTGTGGCCTGGGGCACAACATGTTACCTCCTACAGCCTCAGTTTCTCTCATTTTCCCCTCTGTGTTGCAGGCTGCTGCTCCTTCCTTTGTCCCCCATGGCTGAGGAGTGGCTGGATTGCCCAGCCCTGGGTCCGGGCTGGAAGCGCCGTGAGGTTTTTCGCAAGTCAGGTGCCACCTGTGGACGCTCAGACACCTATTACCAGAGGTACTGGTTGGGTTGTGGACAGAGTCAGCTTGGGCTGAGCCTGGTTAGGCAGAGTGAAATCGAGGTGTGTGTTTAGACTCACGGGTGCAGCCAAACTAAAATTAGGCGTATACATTTGATCCTCATTATTTGCAGAGTCCATTTTTGCAAATTCACCTACTCACTAAAATGTGTTTGTACCCCTAAAGTCATTACTCAGCTGTGCTTTCATGATCATTCGTGGACATGCACAGAGCAGCAAAAAAATTTAAGTCGCCTGATGCACACGTTCCCAGGTATAGAACAAGGCCTTCGTATTTCAGCACTTGTACTGTAAACAAGTCCTTTTCTGGTCTACTTGGTGTCATGTTTTTTGAATTCTTATGCTGTTTGCAGTGGCCCCCAAGCGTTGTGATGAAGTGCTATCTAGTGTTGTAAGTGCAAGAAGTCTCTGATGTGCTGTAGGAGAAAATACATGTTAAATAAGATTCGTTCAGGTGTGAGTTGCAGTGCTGTTGGCTGTGTCTTCAATATCGATGAATCGAAAATGTGGTACATCTAGAAAAAGAAGAGGAAATTTGCCAATATGCACATGAGGTTGCTTTAGAAAATGCTAAAGTAGCTTGCGATGAAGCTAAAGAAAAGGTGGAAAACTGGCTAAATTTGTGGATCAATGAGATGTTGACCAATAAAAGTGTAGTGTACAGCATTATGAGGCTGAAAGCTAAGGACATGGACACTCATGTTACCCAGGTTTAGGAAAATGGCAAACCTGTCTTGTGCTTTTTGAAAGGCGATACATTGTGAAAAATGTTAAATTTGCATGCAAGGCAGGTTCTGCAGATTAGGAGTCTGTGGAAGATTTTTAAAAATACCTGCTAAGTGTTATATGGGAAAACAGGTATGTAGAGGAGTAGATTTTCAACGCTGATGAAAATGGCTTGTTTTACAGTGACATCAGCAAAGAAACCTACCGTATTTTTCAGACTTTAAGACACACACCCCCAAATTTGGGAGGAAAGGGGGTGCGTCTTATAGTGCGAATGTAGCTTGCTTGGCTCACTGTGGGGGGGGCATGGAGCGGGGTCACAGGTTATTAAATATTTTACCACATTTTTTGCTTCAAAATTTGTTTTCCTATTTTCTCCTAAAACTTAGGTGCATCTTATGGTCCAGTGTGTCTTATAGTCCTAAAATATGGTATATAAGCAGACAGGCTCCAAAGCTTCTGGCTTTACATCATTCAAAGACCAAGCAGTTAATTATTTGTGAGAAGAATATATTAAGTGGGGTCTCTTTAAAGAGAAACACACATAAAACAAGGTCACCTAGGGTCAGTTTTCAAAAATGTTGTGATCCGAGGCCCATAGGAACCCAACCTGTCGCTCCACTAGGAGCACTGGTTCTGTATTCTCTAATCCAGTGTTGAAGGTGAATTTAAAACTACCCTGAATAATGGAACTTTGACTGTAACACATAAGCATACGTCTTTATAAACAATTTACACTTAAGGATTTAAGATATTTGAAGATATATTACCGATGTACTTGTTATTAAACTTTTTATACTCTTCCTGAACTTTGTCTAACTTGTTATTTTCCTGGATGAATATAATAAAATTACAAATATAATTATATTATTCATATCTAGTTGTACATTTATTCATATTTAGTTGTACATTTATTCACATATTTGTAATGTATAAAACTGGCCAGTGTTGCTCAGTTGGTTGGAGTGTCTTCCTGTAAACTGAAAGGCTATGGATTCAGTCCCAGGTCGGGGCACATACCTGGATTGCAAGTTCAATCCCTGGTCTGGTTGGGATGCATACAGGAGGCAGCCAATTGATGTTTCTCACATTAATGTTTCTTTCTCCCTCTCCCCCTTTCCTTTCCTGTCTGTCTAAAAGTAATGGGGGAAAAACGTCCTCAGATGAGAAAATAAAAACTTTCAACATTTACAAACTTAAGTGCAATTATCAAGAACTGTAAAAGATTAAGAGATTTTACCACAGCAGTATCCAGAATGATGTCATTTTTGTGCTCGTTCCCTGAGTATCAGTTCCCACATAGTGACATGAAGAGGACTACCTAGCACCTGTATATGTACTGGGTTATGTTGTAGGAAAGGAACCTTGAGGGCCCCCCTCTTTTATATTAAATTTACTAGGATGACATTGGTTCATTTGGCCATATAGGTTTCAAGTGTACATTTCCATGACACATGATCCACATATTGCATTGTGTGCCTACCACCCAAAGTCAAATCGTCTTCCGTCACTGTATATTTGGAATCCAGTCTTTTACAGTGTTGAGCACCGTAAGGGCGTCTTCCCTTTGCTCTAAAAGAAGACCCTTTGTCTTATCTTCCAAGGTTTTTTGCTGTACAAACATCCTTGAAGAGATAGTTAATTGCAAAGGACAGTTCATGCCTTTTAGGACTTGGAGAAGTACAAGAGACCTGTTGAGTATTGTGTCCTAACATCAGTTGCTTAACACTTATTTTTTATGTAGTATTTATTTGTTTACACATCTATTTGTGTATTTATATGTACATTTTTATATGTATCTTTTTAAACATGTTTTTACCTAAGTTTTCTTATTTGTGTATTTAGTATGTAATGCCAATATATTTATGTGTTGTTTAATGTGTTTCTGTTCCTATTTGTGTTTATTTCACTTATATAGAATACCACTAGTAGTATATGTTATAAATATACACACTCATTTGCATTTATATTACTTATTAATGTTTGTATACCTGTTGGTATTTATACACCCTTAATATTTTTTTTATTCGGGGTTAGTTGGGGTAGGGCCTGGTCAGGCAGGTCCCAGGCTACCTTTTATATTCCACCAGCCCTGCAGGCCTGTTCACCTCCTGGTGGGAAGGTTGTCTGGGAGGAGCAGTAGCGGCTCCACCTGCCTACCAACTCTTCCTGGCCCACTCCCAGCCCCACAGGAGACAGGATCCGAAGCAAGGTTGAGCTGACCCGATACCTGGGCCCTGCATGTGACCTCACCCTCTTCGACTTCAAGCAAGGCATCCTGTGCTATCCATCCCCCAAGGTACTACACGGTGTGGTGTACCCAGATGCAGGGGTGGCTAATACCCACAGGATATGTACTTACTGACCTGTAGTCTTCCTCCCCTTGCTCTCATCTCCAGGCCCCTCCTGAGACTGTCCCTAGCAGGAAGCGGAAGAAGCCTTCGAAGCCAGTTAAAGCTGGGAAATGTCAGGTTGGACCCCAGAGAGTTGAGGTCAGGAAGGAGGCCCCAAGGGATGAGACCAAGGCTGATGCTAACACAGCCCCAGCTTCGCTCCCTGCACCTGGGTGAGTTTTGGCCTAAAGTGAACCAAGTGGGAGATGGTTGTGGTTGGCAGTGCACTCAGGGCCCCACACTCATGTCTCCTATCCCAGGTGTTGTGAGAACTGTGGAATCAGCTTCTCAGGGGATGGTACTCGAAGGCAGCGGCTCAAGACATTGTGCAAGGACTGCCGAGGTGAGTGGCCCCGAGGATGCTGGGAAATAGGAGCTGGAACAGGTCCAGTGTTGGGCTGGAGGTTGAATGGTGGATGTCGGATGTTGGGGCAGAGGCATTGGATAAGGTCAGATATCTGATGCTCCCTTTCCACTTCTCTTCTCACGTCTCCTTCCCCTCAGCTCAAAGAATTGCTTTCAACCGGGAGCAGAGGATGTTTAAGGTAAGCACACTCTGCCTCCTTCTCACAAGTGTATGGTGGGAGCAAGATATGATGGGAGCTGTCGGAGTGTCTGAAGGAATGGTGATGGATCCCGAGGGTGTTAAGAGGCATTCTGTAGGGAACTAGCTACAGTCAGCAGGCTGTAATGGGAGGTAAGGAGGATTTAGTAGACACAGTGATGAGGTTAACAGGAACAGTAGACATTGTGGTATCCTCAGTGATGGTGGCTAATCAGTAATTATCAGATATAGTGATGAGGCAAATGGGGGACCAGCAGACTTGGTGATGGGAACTAATTAGGGTCAGCAGACACTTGAGGGGCAGTGCTCCTGGAGTCACTCTGCTCGGGCATGTGACCTTGCCCCACCCATTCCTGGCAGCGTGTGGGCTGTGGAGAGTGTTCAGCCTGCCGGGTAACTGAGGACTGCGGGGCCTGCTCCACCTGCCTTCTGCAGCTGCCCCATGATGTGGCCTCGGGGCTGTTTTGCAAGTGTGAGCGGAGACGGTGCCTGCGGATTGTGGAAAAGGTGAGTGGGGCATATGGGGTGGGCCCAAGGCTAACCCTACCCCCTGGCCCTCATAGCCCTGGCCCTGTGCATCATGCCTCTGGCCCCCCCACAGAGCCGAGGGTGTGGAGTATGCCGGGGCTGTCAAACCCGAGAGGACTGTGGCCATTGCCGAGTCTGCCTTCGCCCTCCCCGCCCTGGTCTCAGGCGCCAGTGGAGGTGCGTCCAGCGGCGCTGCCTACGAGTGAGTCAGGCTGGAGGGGCCGGTGCTGGTGGGGCCAGGGCTGGGGCAGAGCTCGTTCTTCTATTAAACTTGCTGCTGCTGCTTTTCAACTGGCCTTGCCCACCTCATGTCTTCTTTTCTCCTTCACCCCACTCTCACCTCCCTGGCCCCACCTACCTGCTCCTGTCTGCCAGCATCTTGCCCACCGCCTGCGTCGCCACCATCAGCGATGTCAACGACGCCCTCCCCTAGCTGTGGCTCCCCCTGCTGTGAGTGCCCCATCCCACACTCTGCCTGTCTGTCCCATGCATGCTTTCTGCATTCCTGGGTGGGGAGGGCCCTGTACCTGCCTGGTGCCACCAAGCTTAAACTAAACTACCTTTTGGGCTTTCTCTTAGGGTAAGAAACGTAGCCGCCGCAGGGGAGGCTGCGACTCCAAGAAGACCTCCCGGCGGCGCCCCCGAACCCAGCCACTGCCTCCGCTTCCCCCACCGCAGCCTCCCGAGTCCCCAGAGCTGGTGAGGCCCTGGAGGGCAGGGGGAAGGCACAACCCTAATCTTACCCAGTACCTACCCTGACCCCACCCCATTTGCCTCTGCAGCGCCCCAGAGCCCTGGGCCCCTCGCCACCTGCCGAGTTCATCTATTACTGTGTAGACGAGGACGAGCTAGTGAGTGGCCCCGTCATATCTGGACAAGCCTAGACTCTCCCAGGGCCCTTGGTTAAGCCCAAAAAAGCACATGCTGCACTGGGCCTAATAGGGGAATAGCAAGGCACAGTAGTGGGCGCTAGTAGGGGATGAGCAGACAGTTGGGGAGGGACTAATATGGGACCAACAGGTGCACTGATAGTACTTAATGTCAGATGAAGCGACATTCTGATCAGGCTACAAGAGGAAAAGCTGACACAGTGACCAGAGTTCACATAGGACGAGTAGATGTAGCAGGTACGGTGATAGGAGCTAATAGAGAGTCAGCACAATCCTTCTGGAGGTGGGAAGGTCAAAGATACTGCTTTGGTAGCTAGTGGGGGCTAGCAAATAGAGTGATAGGTACTGTGTTGGAGCAGTGACAATGCTAATGGTACGAGAGCTACCTGGTACAAGGTAGTGCCTGATGTAGGGCTAACGACACTGAAGTGTGACTAACGGGAGTCAGGCTAAGACTGCAACCAGTTCCTTCCCACGGGGCTAGTGGAGAAGCAACCAGAATAGTACTGTAATTGTCCTAGTGACAGCACCCGTGTACTCCCTTCCCTGTCCCCCAGCAGCCTTACACAAACCGCCGGCAGAACCGAAAGTGTGGGGCCTGTGCAGCCTGCCTGCGGCGGATGGACTGTGGCCACTGTGACTTCTGCTGTGACAAGCCCAAGTTTGGTGGCAGCAACCAGAAACGCCAGAAGTGTCGTTGGCGCCAGTGCCTGCAGTTTGCCATGGTAGGTGGGGCAGGAAGGGTCAGATAGGCAAAATAGGTTGGGCCAGGTCCCCCAGTGCCTGAGAGTGATGGACAGACCTAGTATGTAAGTGAGTGAGGCCAGAGGGGTCCTGCAGCTTCAGAGGAGTGCATGGGGCAATGGGTTTGGTCAGGGATTAGCAGATTTTGTGCCAAAGTAAATGAAAAATCTGGGTGGCATTGGCATTGGTAACAGGAGACTAGGAGGCTCATATGAGGGGTTCATATTTGAGCAGATTTTGTGCCACTACTAATGGGGGGATCATCAGGTATGTTGGTCAGGTCAGGATGGTATGGTCCGGTCATTGCATCAGGTGGCCATCACACCCCACCTTTCCTCACAGAAGCGCCTGCTGCCAAGTGTCTGGGCAGGGTCCGAGGATGGGGCAGGGTCGCCCCCACCTTACCCTCGTCGAAAGAGGCCTGGATCTACTCGACGGCCCCATCTGGGCCATACCCTGAAGCACCCCTTGGGCACTCCCACAGCCCGACGAGAACATGCCCAGACTCCAATGAAGCAGGAGGCAGGCAGTGGCTTTGTGTTGCCCCCACCTGGCACTGACCTTGTGTTCTTACGGGAGGGTGCCAGCAGTCCTGTACAGGTGCCTGGCCCTACCCCAGCTTCCACACAACCCCGCTTGCAGGTGAGGGCTCCACCTTATCCTGCCCGACCCAACCCTATCCAGCCTTGTTCCAGGAAGCTGGGACCAAGTCTGCTGCCATCCTCCTTCATACAGGGGGCCCAGAGCCCTGGCCTGAGTTGGGTTGTGGCCTTACCCCAGGTGAAGCAAGAGAAGGCGGATGCCCACGAAGACTGGACACCGGGCACAGCCATCCTGACTCCTGTATTGCTGCCTGGCTGCCCCAGCAAGGTGGGGGTCAGTGATGATGGGTGATCTGTGAGCAGAGTGATGGTGAGCCGTGATGATGGTTCTTTGTGCAGAGCAATAGGTGTGCTGATTGCAGCTTCTTTGCAAAATTACCCTGCCTTCCCCAGGCAACTAGCTTTGCCTGCTTTGCTGCCCAGCTAACCGAAAAATGGAAATCTATGAGGAATGGGATGGTTTTTCTGTGCTGAAGTGTGATAAAAGTGGGATTTATCAGCACAGTGACAGGTTGGCCTGTAGAGACTCTTTCCTCAGGCCAACCTGCCTTTCTGACTGTTGCTCATTTCCCACCTCTCCCAGGCAGTAGACCAAGGCCTACCACGTGTGAAGCAAGAGCCACCTGACCCTGAGGAGGACAAGGAGAAGAGCAAGGATGACTCAGCCTCTGATTCAGCCCCAGAGGAGGCAGGAGGGGCTGGCACGCCAGTGGTCAGTGCTGGGGGACACTGTACCCTGCCCTGACCCAGCTTAACCTCACCAGCCATGTTGACCCATGATGTTAATTCTTCCCCAGATCACGGAGATTTTCAGCCTGGGTGGAACCCGCCTCCGGGATACAGCAGTCTGGTTGCCAAGGTGTGCCCCGCATAGTGAGGGGTGGGGATGGGGTGGGTGCCGGTCAGATGTGGGCCTTCAGTTTTGAAAGTACAGCCAATATTTTGCCACGTGCAGTGGGAGGTAAAGGGCCCACACCACTGCACAGAGCATGATCAGTGAGGAGGTATCTAGGAGCAAACCTAGACCCCTAGAGATTTCCTGAGGTCCAGGTCAGGGCTTGCCTGGGGGCAGGGAGTGGGGTGTCAGCCAGGAGAACTTGGTGCCCTGTGATGAGATTAGAAAGTAAAAAAGGCAGGAAAGCCTGGTTCTTAAGAAAAACTAGCAGGCGTCAGACTTTAAATTTTTTCTCATAGAATCATCATTTGGGGTCTTCAATGCCTTCAGCATCTCCTAGAGATGACCAGGTGGGCTGGGCAGTGGCAAGTGGGCAGGAGATCTGGCTCCACATGCTATTGTGTGATCTTGAACTAGTTCTGCACCTCCTGGAGCATCCTCTGTGGTGGGGGTTAGGCTGTTTTTCTTGAGTCTTTCCTGGGCCTGTTGAGGTTATTAACAGTTTCAGCTGCTATGCAGAAATGTCCCTGCAGGCCTGGCAAGAGGACAAATGATAGGCGCCTTTAAAGACTGGGGTAGTGGGTGAGGACAGGGGAATGCTGCTTCCTGCAGAATGTTAACAGGCTCTGCACAGAGCCCTAGACACAGGCAACATAAACAATTGGCCTCAGCACCTGGATTCCTTTGTTCTACAAACTAGTTTCTATAGGCTAGAAACCCCTCTGTCTGCACTTGGGCAATTACAGAGCTACTGATTTAGTCCCTGCTGCATACACTGCAGTGTGGGAGATACAGCAGTGAATACAGTGATTGTGGGAGGCTTATCCTTCAGGATTCCTGCCCTCAGGAAGCTTAAAATCTAACTGGGGAAACAGTTTCCCTGTGCATTACATGTAACAGAGAAGGTAATGATGTTCTAAGTTAGTAATGGAAGATTTTAGAGAGGAGAGAAGGAATAATTAAGGGGAAGTGGATGGCCAACACAGACAGTAGAAAAAGGTTTTGTGATGCTCCATTTTGTACCTAGCAAACCTCATTCAACATACAGACCTGCTCCCTCTTCTCTAGGTCCAAGGGCCTTAAAAAACCTGGAACTAGAAAGCAGTAGACTGGAGGCTTCCGCAGACTGTAGGATTCAAGGTGACATTTACAGACCGGCTTTATGAGAGACAACACTGATCCATCTACTCAGAGGCTGGACCATAGAGCGATTGCCAGGGCTTGTGTAGAAGTCAGTAGGAACTGGAAAAACCCACCACCAAACCAGAGGAGCAGGCCCGTTCAGTCCTTTGAGCTTATAGAGGAAGCAAGAAAGGAGGAGAGAGTAGAAAGTTGGTGCATCTGCTCCAACTGGTGCAAATCCCAGAAGCCTGAGAGTGATAAGTTTGGATATTAGGGGTGGAGGAGCTGGGGTTGGGGATGGGGGATAGAATTAGAGCCACCGTAAAACAACCTGAACAAGCCATCTTCATAAATAATACTAAGTGGCTTCTGGGTGAGACCTGGCAGTGTCTCTAAACATTTCCTCAGGGAAACAGCGATTGAAAATGTAATGTGAATAAATAAGGAAAGGAACTGCAATTTGGTGAGTTCTTCCTTATGGACCCAGTTTATTTCTCAGAACGGTCTTTTTAGGAAGACATTGTTTTTGCCCATTTTTGCAGATGGAAAAACAGACTCAGAAATTAAATAACTTGTCCGATGTCAAACAGTTAGTATTGATAGAGCCTAGCATCAAACCAGGTTGTAAAATCCTTGTTCTTTAAGCCACTAACCTGTAAACTGTAATCCCGAGTTCAATGATGTAATAATATAGTAACAAGTTTCCAGCGACTCCGAAAACAAGGATTAATTTGAGCATTATAACAAATCCCTTACACTGCTGTCTGGCGTGGTTTAGGGAGTGCGGAGGCTGTGTGGATGTGGTCACCTTGTCAGGGCACCTGTGCACACGGGACTGCGTTTCCAGGCCTCTGGTGTTGGGTAGGGTTCCTCAAACCCCAAAGGGCACCCTTCCCCACTGGTTGCTGTCCATTTGGTTTGCTTCCTTTACTCCTGCTCCTCAGCCAAAGTAGTCTTTTGAAGTAAAACTCAAGCCTGGCTCATCTTTCTAGACAACTTGCATCCCCTGCCCCTTGACATTTGTGCTTGGTTTCTGTTCTCAGCCTCTGTCTTCCAGGAGCCTGAGTCCCCTGTCAAAGGCCAGTGTTGGCTTAGCCCTGCCTCACTTTCCAATACTTTGCATAATGCTAAACGTTATTAGACATGTGGTTTATTACCTACCAGCTTTATAGGGCTGGGACTGAGTGTGTGCCCCCTTAACTTTTGTATCTTATGTCCCTCCCTCGCCTTATTCTAGTCCCAGCCCTGCAGCTTTAGATAATTCACATGTAGATTAACCATTCCCCTACCTTAACTCTTGAGTCCTCTGCCCTTTCCTTTCCCTGTACCTACCTACTTCAGCCAGAGCCCACTGGATAATTTTCTGCTATTTTGTTCTTCCCAGTATCCAACCACCCAACCCTAGTATTCTGGTAATTTTGGCAATGATGTCCTAAGTGAAATTATTTGATTGGTATTCTGACTGATGAGATAAAGAGTCTGGTTACCATGTGTATCAGGGTACAATTAGAAAAGCAGCACCACTAATATAAAGATTTTATATATATGTATGTATGTATATTTATATATATGTATATATGTATATTGTTCTACGGGATTTATTATAGGGATTTCACTATATGCAATTGTGGGAGCTGGTTAAACAGTCTCTGTAAGGCTGTCATTTTCTCATCTAATGTTGGAGCTTGAAGTCTGTAGGGCAGGCAGTTGGGAAGGGAACATGGATATAAAGTGTGGGAGACTGAGGACACATTGGCACCCACAAGCAGAAGCTGGACCCCCCCTCAGATGGCCTGGAGCCCATGTCACTTGTCTCACCACCTCCAACTTCGATGATGTGGGTGTCCTGCAGAAGAAGCTGGTGCCTTTCACCAGAGTTAAATATGCATCTGGCCTAAGAATTTGAGAAGCTGAAGGAAGATCCTGGGGAAGGTGGGGCAACTGCAGACCGGGCTGCTGACCCACACCTAGAAGGTGAGCCAGCAGATAAATGACAACGTGTGAACTGCAGCAGTGCCTGGTGTCCCTACTCCACACTTCAAAGTGTAAAACCAACATTCTACTGCTTCACTTCTGCCCTCCAGTTAGAACGTAAAATGTTTCTTGTGGCTCATCCTAACTGGAAGCATACAGGGAAGGGAGTTCTGGGAAACATAGGACTAGTCAAGGTGACACATCACAAAGCCACCCTGCATGAATCAGCTCCCAAAGGGTCTCACTACTCACCTGAGGATAATTTGCTAAAGCTACAATTGAAAGTGGAAGACCATGGATTTCATGGTGACCCCAGCAAGTACAGTGGAGCCCACCCAGTAAAAATGCAGGTCTCAGCTCTCTGTCATGCAAGTATTGAAAACTGGCCTGTCGTAGGCTCTAAACTTAATACTGGGGTTCAGGAATGAGAACGATACAGTCCATGCAATTTTATTGAATACATCAATATGTATTAGAAATGGTGAATGGATTTCCAACTTTAATGGAATTTAATGGTGAAAATATAGAATTCAGGAAACAATCAGGAGGACAGCCCTTGTGTGGACCTTGTTGGGGCATAATAGGAATTGGAAATAATATAGTTTCTGTCTCTAAGCTGTTTAATTTTAAAATTATTTTTAAATGATTTTTATTGTCCCATTTACTGATTCATACATTCAGTGTTTACTTTGGGAATGTCTTGATGACGTTAACAGTGTTGACTGCCTCTGAGAAAGTGGAGTAGTGGGAGGGAAGATAAAGGTCAGGTTTTGTCCAAGGACTTTGGGCAAATCATTTTTTTAGGCCTCCATGGGGTTTTGGTTGAAGGCCAAGGCTTACCTTACCAAGTGACAAGCCTGGCTCCTCCACCCTCTGAAGAAGCCCGCCAGGGGCATGGGAACCATGGTTGTCTCACCTGGGCTCAGGAAACACTGCCCTCCATCCCTGGCCTGGGTGGTCCAGGGCCGTGGCTTCAGCCGAGCCTAAAGGAAATGGACTCCCTTGCGTTACATAGTAGTGAAACCAGGCAACACTGAACCAGAGCTAAATTGCGGGGCTTGCCCAGGTTGAGGGTGCAGCACGACAAAGCTCTGGACCAACACTGGGGACATTCAAGGGCAGCCAGGTGCCTTCCAGGGGCAGCTTCCACTGTTGCCGAAACCCATTTTGACGGGACCCTCTGGGTTGCACAACTTCAGGGGTGCCCTATGGGTGTCCCTGAATCTCAGTGGCTTTTCCCAAACACCAGGGCCTTGCTGAGGGCATTTTCATTACCTCCCTTCCCTGAGTGTGGTGTCTGGGGTGTTCCACCCAGACCAGCTGGTGGGCCAGGTGACTGTCGGACTTCAAGATCAAGGAACTGGCTGGCCCTCAGGACTCCGTCCAGGAAACCAAGACGACCATCTAATTTCTTTGCTTCAGGCTACATAAACTCTTAGCAGTAAATGAAAGTGAGCATTTTACTGAACTGCAATGGAAAGAAGCATTATATGAGAAAAAAAGACAATTATTTAAAAGATTATTAAGAGAGAAGAAACTATTTTGTGGCTGAAAAGCTAAACCAACATTTCAGGAAATCTAAATCTAGAAACGTACCATATACAAAATCTGAAGTGGGCGGATTACAAATGATTAAGGAACACTAATATACGTGAATTGTGACCTTATGATGGTATGCACAGCAGTTGTACTTCAGTTATTGTTACACGACAGTGACTGACTAGGTAGTGGTGTTTTCTGTGCTCTATACTTACAACCGCTTAAGAGAGGGGCAAAGTGTGATTCTTTATTGGCCTCAAGGTATTAACTGCCGCTTTGCTGTTGGCTGGAATTACAGCAGTGGTCTCCATCTGTGCTGAGGGACCCTCTAAGGTTCCATATCTGGGATCCGGATTCTCAGATATCCGGAGCCTATCTGCACTCCTGACCCACGTGTCCCGTCCTAGGTCCACCGTGGTCCTTGACTCAAACTGCTGGTTTCTGTTGTGCCCGACCATCGGTATCCCTGTACAGCCATCCTGTCTGTCTGCCCTCCCTACCCTGGAGTGTCCCGAGTCTGAGCCCTGGTTTCTGCCCAGTGCAGTACGATTTTATTAGTAAGATTCATCGTTACTGGTGGGAGAGGCTGACAAGGCAGTTAGGCTCTCTCTCAGCTTTGTCTTAGCTGTAAAATGAGGATAATACCTGCTGTTCCATTAACTTATAAGGTATTTGTGAGGCTCAAACATTTTGTGTGAAAGTACCTTGCAGATTACTGTAAAGAACCAAAACACGTAGGGTGGTTTTGTGATCGTTTACATTACCAAGGTTAACCTAGACATGGTCACAAAATTTAATAACCTTCCCACAAAATGCTTTTTAGACTGATTTCAGGATCTAAAAAGCAAAGTAAAATGGAGTGTTATTAGATCTTAAACTTCACTTCAGGTAAAGGAGGCATTTTTCTGCTATTCTGATGAACCCTAGAGGAAGAGGGCGAGGTCGGCAGGAGGCCTGAGCCTGAGCTGAGAGAAAAGCGGCGGCCTCCCTGAGTCCCAGAGGAAGTCGCAACTGCCGCATTCGTGGTCACCATGGTGACGGGACCAACTTCCGCCCCGCCCGCTCCTTCCCCGCGAGGCGCACTATGACAACCAGACTCCTGCGTTGCGGAAGCTAGTACCTAAGTTACTACGGTTAGGGAATCGCGGCGGCGGGTACCACCGCTGCTCCGAGGGGGCTCGAAAATGTACAGCCAGCGGTTTGGTATCCTACAGCGGGAGATTAAGGGCCCCACTCCCAAAGCAGTGATTGTGGTAAGCACGGGATGTGGTGGGAGGGTGGAGGACCTGTGCAAGACCGTGCCACTTTCTGCATCTTCCCGCACTCCGGGCCCAGTCGAGCGAACCAGACTTCCAGCTGGGGCTCTCTCAAGGGGAGTATGTGCCTGATGCATTGGAGATTAATTATGAAAGGAAGGATAAGGTCCCTTCCGTACTCCATCTTCCCCCATCCCCTCACAGCCTCCCTCTCCCCAGCCCCCGTGTCAGTTATAATACTTAAGTTCTGTGTTTGGAGAATAACTACTTGGGATCTTGAGGGTTTTCAGTCTCCAAGACACCCTAAGGAGGTTGTCCCTTGCGATGTGGTGTGTATGTCACCAAAAGGGGCACTGGGCCAGGCGGCAGGAAATCAGATCTGGGCTGGTGGTGATTCAGCTGTATGATCTTGGGTTGATCTTGCAGCCCTAGGAAAATTGTCTGTGGGAGGGGTGTTGGCCTGTGAGGGATTGTGAGTGGTTATGGAGCCCTTTCTGTGTGAACTCAACAGTAACAGAAGTGTCCCTGCAGGCCTGAATGGCAAAAGGACTGTTTGTTGTCTGGAAGGCTGGGATGGTCACAGGCGGCTGGGGGAATGCTGCCTGCTGCAGAATTTGATGGATCCTGCACAGAACCCCAGGCACAGGGCCATGCACCTGTATTTCAACAGGCTAGAAAACTTCTGTGTGTAATTAGGCAACTGTAAGGGTATTATTGCCTATATCTGCTGTGTGCAGCACCAGTGGGAGATACAGGTGTGAATACAGGTGTGAATACAGTGACTCTGGGACATTTACCCTTCAATAGAAGTCTGTTCTCTGCATTTTAGTTGCTTGTTATCTAATTGCAGAAACAACTTGCTCATGAATAAAAATCACTAAAGGTTAACAGTAGGTAATGACTAACATGCTATAGTCTGTGATGGCCCTTTATGGAAGAAAGATCAGGGATAATGAAGGATACAGTTTTATGTTCCATGGTGCACATAGCAACTCTCAGTCAATTTATTTAATTTTAAAAAAGATTTTACTTTATTTTTAGAGAGAGAAGAAGGAGGGAAACATCAATCAGTTGCCTCTCGTATGCCCCCTGCTAGGGACTGAACCCACAACCCAGGCATGTGCTCTGACAGGGAATCCAACTAGTAACCTTCACTTTGTAGAATGACACCCAGCCAACTGAGCCACACTGGTCAGGGCAATTCTCAGTCAATTTACAGACCTGCTCCCTCTCTTCTAGGTCCAAGAACTGTAGGATTAGGTCTGGAAATCAGTAAACTGGAGTTTTCTACAGACTGTAGGATTCAAGGTAATGATTACAGACAGATTTCATGAGGGACAGAAACTTACCTATTTTGGGTTCAGTATGCGAACACAGAGCTCAGGGCTGGTGCCATTCATTACTTGTGTTGGAAACCAGTAAGGATTTCTATTCCACCAAATTATGACCAAACCAGAGAAGCAGGCCTATTCAGTGCTTTAAGCTTAGAGAAACATAAAAAGGAGAAGGGCAGAGTCAGAGCATCTCAGGTGTCAGAGTGTGGTAAGTGTAGATGTTAGAGGTTGAGGAGTTGTGGTGGGAGAAGAATAAAAGCCACCAGAGCTGAGACTTGGATGCTAGACAACTCCTCCAGGAAAAAGCAATAAAAGATGTAATGTCTGAAGTAATAGAGAAGTGACATGAGCCACAGTGTTTGACGAGTGCCTCCTAGGTACCCAGTTTCTCACTTCTCAGAATAGTTTTTTTAGGAGGACGTTTATTTTGATCATGGGCAGAGAGGTAGAGCCCAAAATCAAACCTAGGATATAAAACATTGTTCTTTGAGACATTAAATTGTAAATTGTAATACTAGGAACTATAATGTGAGCTGTTACAGTAATAAAAGCCTTCAGTGACCTTGCAAATACAAGGTAGTTACAGAATTCTTTACTCTCTTGCCTTTAGCACAGTTTAGAGTCCAATGTCCACACATGGCTTTTGAGCACTTAAAATATGCCTAGAGTCACATGTTGAGATGATCGTATTTTGGATATACTGGTTAAATAAAATACATTATTAAAATTAATTTCCCCTGTTTCTTTTCACTTTTAATTTTATTATTTAATTATTGTTTATATTTAATATTGTTTTATATTAGTTTCAGGTGTCTTTTTACTTTTTAAAATGCATCTACTAGAAAATGTGAAGTTACAGATGTTTTACATTATATTTCCATTAAACAGTGCTGGTTTTGACTTAAGACAAGACTGTGCATGGATTGGCATCTTCTTGTTAGAGAACTCCAGATCATACCTCATTCATCCAGAGACTGCGTCCTTCCTGACCACAGACGCCTGCATGCCCCAAGCTTAAAGGGTTTCCTGATCCCCGGCTACTGCTCAGGCTGTTTGTCACCACCACCCTCTTACCCCATCCCCTCTTGGTCAAAATGTACCTCAGAGCCTGTTTTTTTGTGGGTTTTTTTTTTAATATTTTATGTATTCACTCCTAGAGAGAGGGGAAGGGAGGGGTAAAGAGAGGGAGAGAAACATCAGTGTGTGAGAGAAACATTGAACAGTTGCCTCTTGCACACCCCCAACTGGGGACCTGGCCTGCAACCTGATTGGGAATCCAACTGGCAACATTTCAGTTCACAGGCCAGCACTCAGCCCACTGAGCCACACCAGCCAGGGCAGAGTCTGGTTCTTGACCTGATGACTCAAAACCATTGATTTCTAATGACATTAGTGCTTGGTTCCTGTTCTTAGTCTGTTAGTCTACTGGGAGCCTCAGTTCCTATGTGTATCCCACCCAAGGTGCAGTCTCGACCCTGCTCTGATTTGGTATTACTGAATCTGCATTTGTAAAACATTGTACGGCCCTGCGTGGTGTGGCTCAGTGGTTGGGCATCATTCCACAAACCAAAAGGTTGCTGGTTTGATTCCTGGTCAGGGCACATGCCTGGGTTGCAGGTTCAGTCCCTGGTTGGGGTGTGTATGAGAGGCAGCTGAATGATTCTCTCAGGTCAAAATTTCTCACCCTCTCTCCCTCCCTTCCCCTCTCTGAAAATAAATAAAATCTTTTAAAAATGTTATACATTGTTACATAACAGTAATTTTTTAACTGGCTCCAGACTCTAAATAACCCTGATATGGATTAGCTCCTTCCCATGACATAACCCCAAATATCATCTTCTGTCTTCAACATACCTCTCCCTTGCTTTATCTTTTCAGCTAAATCTAGGTATCTGCATGTGTACTCTGCCCCTGAATCTGTTCATCAGGCTGTCTCCAGATGCTGATTTTCTTTCCCCAGGAGACTCCTTTACCAAGACCCAACCCCATATTTTGATAATTCTGATAGTGATGTTCTTCTAAGTGTGAGTGATCAGATTGACTCTCTGCCCTGAGTGGAGAGTTCTGTGAGTGTCAATCAGCCCCTCAGAGCCTCACCGCTCACATGAGGTTGACTTGATAAAACTGGCTGGAGAGACAAAGCTCAAGACCATGGATTTAATGGTGGCTCTAGGGGAAGCAGAGATTGCATCGAGCCCACCCAGACACATTGTCTTTCCTTTCATTCAGACTGAGAACCTGATAGCGGTAGGTATTATGTTCAATGCTAGGAATACAGAAATGAAAAAGATAGAGTCCATGTGATTTTATTAAATGTATCACTATATATTCAAAATGGTGTATGCATTTCCAACTTTTGAGTGGATATTTGTAAAAAATGAACATATTTATAGAAATTCAACTTCTCCAAAATGCCAGGGGCACAGCCCTTGCATTAAACTTCTGGCACCATAGAAATAGCAATGAAGTTCTACCACTAGTTTTACTTTCCTTTTTTACTTTTCCTTCTTCCATCCCTCCCTTTTCTTCCTCCTCACAACTCATTTAATATATATAGTTGACCCTTGAACAACACAGGTTTGAATTGCACAGGTCCTCTCATACATAGATTTTTTTCAGCAAATACCTGCATTATTTTTTATTCAGTTGGGAGTCAGAGGATGTAGAGAGCCAATGGTATGCATTAATCTACATTATCTTAAATAGGGGACTAGCATTCAAAGATTTGGGTATTGGGAGGGTGGGCCCTGGAACCAATTCCTTGTGGATACTGAAAAACTTAAATTTGGGGCAGTCAAGCTATATGTGGATTTTTGACCATGTAGGGGCATGTGCCCCTAATCCCTAATTGTTCAAGGGCCAACTGTACTTAGATAGTAGCCTCTTTTAATTGAAAGTGTTTTGATGGTGGTAGCTATGTTGTCTGCCCCTGAAAATCAGTGGGATACTGAATGGCAAGATCAAGGTGAGGAATTGGAAAACCTCTAATTCTTGTTCTATTCAGGTCTGTTCCAGTTATTTGAAGCGCCTTGGGCAAATCATTTAATGTCTGCGGTTTGACCAAATAATCTCTAGACTTGCATTCAAATATTTTACTTTATAATCCCATGACCTTTTACTCAGACAGAACATGAGAAAGATTTCAGACTGATTTCACAAACTTTTAGATACAGACTCAAAGAATCAAGCAAGTTACACCTTAGCCACTTAAACTTTGCAGTTGTAACAGGGTGTATTCGTTTTATTATTTTTTCTTTTTTTATCGTATTTTTTTCCACTGGCATTTAGCCCCTTTATAACCCTGTCCCTTGTATTAGTTTTATATACCAAATTTTATTTAGTATGAATATTAATGGAGGTCATAATTAATTGAAAAGATGCCATTGGCCTTGCCTGGTGTGGCTCAGTGGATTGAGTGACAACCTGCGAACCAAAAAATTGCCGGTTTGATTCCCAGTCAGGGCACATGCCTGGGTTGCAGGCCAGGTCCCCAGTTGGGGGCATGCGAGAGGCAACCAGTTGATGTCTCTCACTCACTAATGCTTCTTTCCCTTTCTCCTTCTCTTCCCCTCTCTAAAAGTTAATAAATAAAATCTTAAAAACATATGTGATTGATTTTGGATCTATCAAAAGTGATGGTTGTTATTTGTTTTCAGAGAGCCAAGCCTCCCAAAGGCCATAGAGTTGAGCAGCATCTTGAAAGAATCCGACGCAACTATCAGAAACATCAGGCTGTTTTGGATTCCATTAAGTCAATAGAGCGGGATCGCTCGAAAGTTGACTGGTACCAGCAGAATGACCGCAAATTTGTGAAGAGTCTTGTGAAAGCAAGAGTCAAGGATGCCATGCAAGGGTTTATCATCAACACTGAAGAAAGACGAAATAAGTAAGGCTTACAAACCCGATGGCCAAGACTCACGCAATAGCCCTAAAACCACAACCTGAGATCAACCAATCAAAAAAAATCAAGTGAATTCTATAGTGAGAATCATGGCCAAGATATTCATATTCCTGCCAAGTCAATAATTATTGCTTATATTTTCACTTGTAATAGCCTACGTTATCATGATAGCAAAAGAATAACTGCTTTATATTTTGTTACTTTAATTCACATCTTTTGTTGAAGGTGCACATTGCAGATCTCATCCGTGTGGGATCAGATAGAACACGGCCCAGATCAGTGTCTTCATCGCTTGAAATGGCAGCCAGTTTTCTTTTATGGAAGACCGCATTGGTCTTTTTCTTCTTCCAAAACTTATAGACATGAACTTCTGAAATCAAATTTAATATAATAAAAATCAGTAAAACGGTACATGTGGCATCACAGTTTTTTCTTTGTTTATCATTTTGTTTCAGGCTCCGTGAGCTTTTAGCATCAGAAGAAAATAAGTATTTCACTGAAATGCAATTGAAAGAAGAAACAATTGAGGAGAGAAAAGATAAAATGAAAGAGAAAATAAAATTATTAAAGGAGAAGAAAGAAAAAGAGAGACAGGATTTTGTGGCTGAAAAGCTAGACCAGCAATTCAGGTATTGATGTCGGAAAAACACACACACAGAATCTGGGCATTGAAAAGGATGTGGGAGCCCTGGCTGGTATGGCTCTGTGGATTGAGCACTGGCCAGCAAACCAAAAGGTCACAAGTTCGATTCCCAGTCAGGGCACATGCCTGGGTTGTGGGCCAAGTCCCCAGTAGGGGGAGGTGTGTGGGAGGCAGCCACACATTGATCTTTCTCTTCCTCTTCTTCCTTTCCCCTCTGTCTAAAAATAAAATAAGTAAAATCTTAAAAAAAAGAGAAAAGGATTTGGCCAGGGTTGGTTGGAACATCATCCCATAGACCAAAATGTTGCATGTTTGATCCCCAGTCAGGGCACATACCCAGGCTGCAGATTCGATCCCTGGTTGGGACACATACGAGAGGGCAACCAATCAATGTTTCTGTATCTTATCGATGTCTCTGTTTGTCTCTCTCCTGTCCTCTGTCTCTGAAGCAATGAAAAAATATCTTCAGGTGAAGATAAAAATAAATAAATAAATAATAAAAATAAAAAAGATTTAGGAGTGTTAATTTTCAGTAAAGTATAGCCTTAACAGAGTATAGCCAGTAGTTGCATTTCTAAATCTTGGTGATTATATACACATCATTGTATAATGCAGCACTGAGGATTTTTGTCTTATTTTGTGTTAAGAACACTTAAGATCTACTCTCAACAAATTTCAAGTATACAATACAGTATTATTGCTTATAGTCTCCACTCAGCTCAGTAGATTCCCCAGAACTTACCCATTTTCTAACTCAAAGTTGGTGCTCTGTGACCAACTTCTCCCCTTTCCCCTCCACCTGTCCCCTGGGCACGCACATGCTCCTCTCTGTTTCTACGTGTTCAGCTCTGTGTTTTGTGCTTTCAGACTCCACATGGAAGTGAGACCATAGGCTCTTTGTCTTTCCCTGTCTGGTTTATTTCATTGAGTATAACGTCCTCCACACTCATTCGTGCAGGTGCTATGGTGGAAAAAGTGGGAAGAGTGGGCACCCTTGTTTTCTTCCTGATTTTTGAGGAAAAGCCTTTACCTTTCCATGGTTGAATGTGATGGTCACTAAGGACCTGTCATATATGGCCTTATTGTGTTGAGCTACTTTCTGTCTCTACCTAATATGTTGAAAAAAATTTTTTTATCATGGATTTGTCAAATGCTTTTTCTACATCTACTGAGATTATCATATAATTTTTATCCTTCCTTCTGTTAAGATGTTTGTCACATGCATTGGTTTGCATATGTTGAATCATCCTTGCATCCCAGGGATAAATCACTCTTGATCATGGTATATGATCCTTTTAATGTGCTCTTCAATTCGACTTGCTAGTATTTTATTGCATCTGTGTTCATCAGGAATATTGGGCTGTAATTTTCTTTTCTTGTAGTGTCCGTATCTCCAGCTTTGGTGCCAAGGTAGTGCTGGCTTTGTAAATGAGTTTGGAAGTGTTCTCTCTTATTCTGTTTTTTGGAAGTGTTTGAGAAGGGTTGCTATTATTACTGAGTGGCTTAACAAAAAAAGAATGTCACGCCCTGGCTGGCGTAGCTCAGTGGATTGAGCGCAGGCTGGGAACCAAAGTGTCCCAGGTTCGATTCCCAGCCAGGGTACATTCCTGGGTTGCAGGCCATAACCCCCAGCAACCGCACATTGATGTTTCTCTCTCTCTCTCTCTCTCCCCCCCCTTCCCTCCCTAAAAATAAATAAATTAAAAAAAAATCTTAAAAAAAAAAAAAAAGAATGTCACTTAGGCTGTCAGGTCACCGAGTATGAATGCAGCAGGTGTATACGGTGTTACTCTAGATCAGGAGCAGAGTGGTCCAAGATAAAGTAAAATGTAAACTCTGAGTTTATAGTAGAAAACAGAAGGAAAATAAGAATTCATCCTTTAAAATATGTTATTTATTTACTTTTAGACAGAGGGAAAGAGAGGGAGAGAAATATCAATGTGTGGTTGCCTCTTGCATGCCTCCACCTAGGGACCTGGCCCGCAACCCAGGAATGTGCCCTGACTAGGAATCAAACTGGTGACCCTTTGGTTCATAGGCTGGTGCTCAATCCACTGAGCCATACCAGCCAGGGCTATGAGAGTTCATTTTTCACAGCACGTGAAATTTGAATAGGTGAGAAATCCAAAGGTCAACAGATGTGAGAAAGAAACAAAACCAAGCATGTGGAGGGGTCAAGACACATGGTTCAGAGATAAAGCTTTTCCCATCTCCTCTCTCTCTCTGCCATGAAGTTGTTCTTAATTACATAGGCTGCCCTAAGTCCTCCTAGTAGAGACCCAAGAGGGGATATTGCAGTGAGTAGTGCGTGCAAATTGCAGGTTCAGCAGCTAACAAGGTAAGTTAGACTGCTAAAACTAGAGGGAATGGGAAGTTTCAGGGCTTGGGGAGCTGCTATGCCGGCCGGGGAAGAAAAGGGGAGCAGAAATGCTTACGACCAGAATGAGCTTGCTGCTCCGCATCTGGCAGATGGGTAATTTGAGTTCCACAGGTACGAATTTTACTAGGTTTCCAATCTTGTAGTAACAAAAACTGGGTTAGACTTGGACGTTCTGCCCTTTCTGAAGTTTAGCCTCGCCTCCTGTCCTCAGTAGGGCTCAGATACTCCCTACGGGCTGCTGGAGGAGAAGACGCTGTGAGGGACAAAGGGGACACTAGCAAATGAATGTCAATGGGCCATTCTGTATTTCCCTAGTGGCTGGTGGTGCTGAGCAACTGTTCGTGTGCTTATTTGCCATCTGTATATCATCCTCTTCGGTGAAGTGTCTCTTTATGTCTTTTGCCCATTGTCTGATTGGATTAGCTCATTAAGTTTTGAGAGTTCTTTATGTATTCTGGATATGAGTCCTTGGTGTGGATACATGATTTGGAAATATTTTTTCCTAATCTGTAGCTTGCTTTTTATTCTCTTAACAGGGTGTTTCAGAGAAAAACATTTTAAGTTTGATGAAATCCAATTTATCACTATTTCTTTTATGGATCATGCTTTTGGTACACTGTGATTTTCTTTTTAATGTCTTATATTTATACACAGTTAGTGATTGGACCTACCACAGATTAAGGTAGACAGCTTTTGGCTTTGTTTTGTTTTGGGGTGTTCTTTGTTAAACAAATACCCTAAGATGCATAGTCAGAACTCTTGAAGGCAGTCTTGTCCCTTTTACTTACTGGCAGAGGTGATATAACGAAGTACCAAAGAACCTAAACTCCAGGGCCAGCCTGCCAGGTTTTCTCTCCCATGCTTACACATATGAAATGTGTGAACTCACCCATGACGCTTAACTGCTCTGTGCCTCCTTTACTTCTCTGTAAACTGGGGGTGATGATAATGATGAAAATGAACTTACAATAATGTTCACTGCAACATTGGTTCTTATCAAGATTATAAGAATTCATATATGTAAAGTGCTTAGAACAATGCCTGGCAAATAAAAACTCAATAACTTGCTAATAATATTACTGCTGCAGGTCATATGTTTTAGGAAGACACAGGCTCCTTGAGTTTTGATTGCTCTAACTCCGCAATGGGGATAATACTGGCTGCTATGTCTAAGTTATAGTGTACTCCTGAGTATGAAGTAAGATTTTATGTGTGAAAGTGTCACATAAAGCACTCACAAACAGAAAGCTGTCCTCTTTATTAATGATATTTGATGTAGGGAGATAGCTATTCTACTTATCCAATATTATTGATAAAAAGAGAGCATCCCTCAGGGGTTCCTAAGGTCAAGTGAGTAGGAGAATCTATAGAATGTAGGGAGAAAATATCCGATGTTCATTTTTTATCTCCTTTTAATTTTAATTTTTTGCACATATTTAATAATTTATGTTATAGTGACAACTGCATACAGTTTATAAATAATAATCATATTTGTGGGTACTTAGAATTTTTTACTGAAAGGGATACATAATCAAAAAATTTTAAAGAGCTACTGATCTGAAGACATAGTTGATATGTGCACCTTCATACAGTGTTATTTCAGGCTTTTTTAGCAGCAGGCATCAACTGCCTTAACGTTTTTGTACTCTGATTTTATAGTAAGGAAGGGGATCACCTTAAGGAAATCATCAAAGATAAGCAGAAAGAGGTACATGTAAGAATATTCACTGTACCGTGGCTGCTGTAGCTCAGTGGATTGAGCGTGGGCTGCAAACCAAAGGGTTGCCAGTTCAATTCCCAGTCAGGGCACATGCCTGGGTTGTGGGCCAGGTCCCCAGTTGGGGCCATGTGAGAGGCAACCACACACTTGATGTTTCTCTCCCTCTCTTTTTCCCTCCTTTTCCCTCTCTCTATAAATAAATAAAATCTTAAAAAAAAAAAGAATGTTCATTACAATGTTATAATAGAAGTCAGAAGTAACCTATATAGCCCTGGCTGGGTAGGTCAGTTGGTTAGAGCATCATCCCAATATGCCAAGGTTGCAAGTTCAATCCCTGGTCAGGGCTAATACAAGAAGCAACCAATGAATGCATAAATAAGTGGAAGAACAAATCAATATTTTTTTCTCTCTAAAATCAATAAATAAATTTTAAAAAGGAAGTAACCTATATGTTCATCAAAAAAGGAAATGATCAGTACAGCATGATATGTTCATAGCTTCCAGCCTATATTACACAGCTTAGTAAACTAATAAGTTTTTGAAGTTAGGAATTATTTTTAAGAATATTTCCTGAGAAAACATTTTTTTACTGTCTTCTTTTTTTCTTTATTTTTTATTGTTTATACTATTACAGTTGTTTCCACTGTTTTCCCCTTTGTCCACCTCCACCTAGCCCCCACTTGCTGAGGAAACAGTTTTTTTTCCTCTTAGGATTTTATTTATTTATTTTTAAAGAGAGGGAAGAGAGGGGGAAAGAGAGGAAGAGAAACATCGATGTGAGAGAGAAACATCAATTGGTTGCTTCTCATACATGCCCCAACCAGGGACTGAACCAGCAACACAGGCATGTGCCCTGACTGGGAATGGAACCCACAACCTTTTGCTTTGTGAGATGATGCCCAACTGAGACACATCGGTCAGGGAGGAAACATTTCTAATATAATATTAGGTAGAAAAATTAAGATATAAGGAGATATTGATATAGATGTATAGTTATATAGAACAACCCCAATTCTAGTAAAAATGCACATACACAAGATTGGAAAGAAATACTAATAATCTAATAGCAGTTATTTCTTGGCAGTGGAATCAAGTTTTTTTAGTGTCTTCATATCTTTTATATTTTTCAGTTTTTCTGTAATGAACATGTATTAGTTTTGTATTTAGGAAGAAGGAGATTATTCTCCTTAAAAGCAAAAATATAATAGGCCATACTTGTTATTCTTAGGTCTTAGATTTTTATTATATATTTATTTTTAAAATTTTTAATTTTTCAATTACAGTTTACATTTAATATCATTTTGTGTTAGTTTCAGATGCACAGCATAGTGGTTAGATAATCGTGTACTTTACAAAGTGACTCCCTCCCTCAATATTTCAGGTACCCACATGGTACCAGACATAGTTATTGCAATATTATGAACTTTATTTCCTATGCTGTACTTTATATCCCCGTGACTATTCTGCAACTACCAGTGTGTACTTCTTAATCTCTTAAACTTTTTCACCCAGTCCCCTAAGTGCCCTCCCCTCTGGCAACTCTCAGTCTGTTTTCTGTGTCTGTAAGTCTCTATCAGTTTTGTTTGTTTATTTTTTCTTTAGACTCCACATATAAGTGAAGTCATATGGTATTTGTCTTTCTCTGACTTATTTCACTGAACATAATAACCTTTGAGACCATCTATGCTGTCACAAATGTTAAGATTTCATTCTGATTATGTTTAAGATTCCTGTGTGTGTGTGTGTGTGTGTGTGTGTGTGTGTGTGTGTGTATGCCACAGCTTTTTTTGTCCACTTATCTGTTAACGGACACTTGGGTTGCTTCTGTATGTAGGCTACTGTAAATAACGCTGCAATGAACATAGAGGTGCATATATTCTTTCAGATTAGTGTTTTGGGTTTCTTTGGATATATACCCAGAAGTGGAATTGCTGGGTCATAAGGCAGTTCCATTTTTAATATTTTTAGGAATCTTTGTACTGTTTTCCATAGGTGGCTGCACCAATCTGCATTCCCACCAACAGTGCACAAGTGTTCTTTTTCTCTACATCCTTGCCAACACTTGTTGTTTGTTGATTTATTGATGATAGCCATTCTGACTGGGGTGAGTGGATCTCATTGTTGTTCTAGATATGTTTTAATTGAATATTTTTTTTAGGGTATGAATCATAGGATTGGGAAGGAGTTTAATAAATTGCCATAGTCAATTCTGATTGAATTTCACTGATGAATTTCAGACAGATGAATTCATTTTTCAGTGTTGAAGTGTTTTGTTTTGTTTGCTAACCTAGTGTTTTGAGCTTCTGTTACCTCCTGAGCCTTAGGTAACTGCTGGTAATCATTAATGTTCCTAACAAGCCTAACTATATATCAGTGAAACCAGCAGTTATTTACTGGGTGCTGGGTAGGTAGTGTGGGGTATATATTCCTGAAATATAGTCCTTAGTCCCAGCACTCAAAGTGAATCCAGGCTATGTAGGGAAATGAGATAAATCCTCATCAAATGGTGAACAGCACTCAACAGTGTTTGATAAATGTCAATTTGTGAGGTATTGATCAGTCTTGCAATGAGAGTTTAGACTTATGTCTTTTGGTCTTAGAGATTAAAATTTCATCAAAATTTCCATATTGAGCCTATTCTCCAACTCCAGTTTCTTGGTGCTGAATTTTATTTAGAAACCAGGGAGACTTGATATTTATAGACTTTGCCTTCAACGGGGTCCTTATGAGTTGGCTGTGTGCCAGAGCCTCCTGAGCGCTCTGGAAGAGCGCAGAAGCCTGTGTGCCGCCCCAGGTTTCTGATTGAACTAGGCTGGCCTGGGAGTGGGGTGGGGGAAGAAGTGGGGATTTTGAACGTACCCCTCAGTAATTCTGAAGTGTAGACATTGCTGAATATCAGGGGGCTCAATGCAGAACTTTTGAAGAAGTGGAGATAGCAAGACTGAAAGAAAGGGTGAGGTCCGAACACTTAGGGAGAGAGCATTCCTTCCTGAACGGTGAGAGAAGCCTGGGTGTGAAGAGGCCGCGCTGGCAGAACCCCGTCAGTGGACATGTGCCCGGCCAGGAGTCCCGGGGCGATGGGGGAGCTCCCCTGGGGTGTGCCGCCTCGCCCCTTGGATGTTTCCTGGGTGTGCGTGTGGGGTCTCTTCCTACCAAAGCCTAATGGGCCCACCTCTCTGCTGTTTCCTCCACAGTAATAATCATAGTTACCCCTTATTGAACTCTTGTTATTCATTCACCAGGCATTTACATCTGTTATCTCTGACACCAGAACCTTAAAAGACAGTTGTTCTACAGATTTTTAAAAAAAATGTAGGTCAAGTTTTTGATCCAAGGTCACACAGGAAATGTCAAAACTGGGTTTCCAAGCCTGTGCTGTCTGACTCAGTGCCAGTATTTTGTCTGTGACGTCATGGCGCCCACCTCCCTGCTGCTCCCTCACATACTTTCTCTGCTCAGATGGCCTACACTCAGGCCCTTTACTTTCCTTCTTCAGTTTCTGACTGTGCAGACATGTGCCCAAATAGAGGAGTGTCTCATGGAAGATTTGCCTTTGCCACTTTCAAATTCTCCTTTCAGGGAACGCTGTGAAGAGCTCCGCGTCCAGTTGTCTTGTATCCATCAGGAGAAGGTGTGCGAGGAACGGAAAGCCCAGATCGAGTTTAATAAGGAGCTGAAAAGGCAAAAAGTGGTAGAAGAGCAGATGTTCTCAAAGCTCTGGGAGGAAGACCGATTAGCCAAGGAGAAGCGGGACAGCGAAGAGGCGAGGAGACAGAAGGAGCTGGTGGAGAACACGCGCCTGGGGCTGAACGCCCAGATCACCGCCCTGCAGGCGCAGAGGCTGGCGGTGCAGCAGCTGAAGGAAGAGGAGGCGCGCCTGGTGGTGGGCCCTTTAAAGTGCTCGTCCTGGGAGGGTCAGCTGAGTGGGTGCAGGACGCACTTCACGTCCTGTTTGCCTAACGGTCTGGGCCCGTTCGCAGGGCAACAACACAGGAGCCTTGGGCTTCAGGGCCCAGCTGTCCCATTGCATAGGGCAAGTTACTGAACTACTGTGTCTCAGTTTCTTTAGAAAAATGAGGGAAAAGCCATGTGTTTGCAGGGCGGGGCAGGGAGGATGATATGGGACAATCATTGGCAGTGCTGTGGAGGACTAGTGACAATTTGGCCACATCCTCTGTTCTTTAATATGCAAATTGACAGTTTCCAAATCCTGTGAAGAAGTGCCATACAACAGCTACTGTAACCCACTGGTCTCCCAAGTCAACAATTTTGTTCCAACGAGACTGTTGCTGCCCCCACTGCAGCCATTTTCAACCCGGGCACCGCAAGAGTTTGTAAAACATGCAACACCTGACTATTTAGTTACAGGTACTGACCTTTTCCCCCTTAGGCTGTCAAAGAAAAAATGACAACAGTCAACACAACAGTAGCCATCTAGTGTGAATGAATCAAAATTATATCTATTTTTTGTCAGATCAGTAAGAAGTATATTTTTTGATGTGCTGCAGAATTTTAGTTTATGTGTGCCATGAGATGAAACAGGTTGAAAATCACTCCCCTACTGCATAGAAATTAGTTTCCACTGAAAGTGTGTGAAAGCACTTGAAAAAGTAGCAATTTTATATGTGTATAAAGCTTTCAACAACTGATACATTATTACCACTAAATTTAGGAAAAAGGTATTATTTTCCTGGGGAATCCTAAGTCTTGAAATGTGGAACCATAAAAAAAGTCAAAGGAAAGCTAGACGCCTTCTCTGGGTTTCAGGTGGTTTTCCTTTGACGTGTTTTCTAGAAGATGTCTACATATTTTAGCCTCTCTGAGAAAACCAGACTGGCGGCCCTCCCCTGCCTCATGGCCCCGCCCTCTGGTGTCAGACACCTGGGAGCCATTCTCACTCAGCACTTCGGACACCACATGTGCGAGTCTTTTTCCTGCACCAAACAATTCTCTGACTCTGTGTGGACATCAGCTAGGTGTCCTATAATTTGGTTCAATTCTGACACCATCCAGAGATGGTGCCGGACTCAGCAGGTGTACGGGCTCAGGCTCCTAAGACCGCCAGTCACAAGTAGTGGGCCCCTGGGCTGCCTATACTGCCGTCCAACTTGGCTACACAGTCAGAGGTTCTCACGAAAGTGCTGTCTGTATGTACCGTTAGTGGTTTATCGTAAAGGATGTGACACAGGAACGTGGATAGATTTATGCAGCCACTCCCAAGGTCGGGACCCAGGGCCGTTCCGTCACCCAAAGGAGCTCCTTCCAGCTACTCCCTTACAGTTATAACCTCTCACAAGCCTAACTCCTGGCAGCTGCCGATACATTCTTTATCACTATTTTGTTGTGCTTTTGAGAAAGTTATGTAATTTTGACCTTTTAAAATGTTTTATTGTGAACATTTTTTTAATGCACAGAGGTGGAAAGTTGAGTGAGCCCCTCTGTGCCTGTCTCCCGGTTCTGGTGGCTCCCACGTTTTGCCATATTGGCTTCCTCTGTCCTTCCCATCCCCTCGGTCTTTGTTTTAAAACACATCCCAGACATCGTATTTCCCCTGGTGCATCTCAACAACAACATAATTCAGGACATTTTCTTATGCAATGCCAATGTCAGACCAAAAGTATTGAAAATAATTCATTTTTACCATCTAAAGTCAGCGTCAAGTTTCCATCATTGTCTCAGTTATTTGACATTTAAATCCAACTCCAAATATGGTTGTTTTAAGTCTGTTTTAGAAAGAGTGGTTGTATATCACTCATTTCAGGTTGAAAGGGGCGCAATAAGTTCGTTACATGGGCACAACAGGTGTAAGATCAGAACTATCCTGGTGAAACCAAAACATGGTAAACCGCCCCGAGGTCTCTTGATCTTGGGCAGTTTCCCCCACCCCACCCCTACCTACCATACAGTCTGGGTCTGGCCGACGGCCTCCTGCTGCCGAGGTCAAGCGCACTGTGAACGAAGTGTGGCCTGCTCTTCCCCCGACTCTCATGTCTGATGCCCACTGCTTTTCCTCGGATGCCGCAGAGTATTTTCACTTCAATCATCACATCTGGCCCTTACAATTCAGTTGGATTTACTGCTCATGGCATTAGCGGAAAAGTCTGGCAGTTACAACTCCCCTCTCACAAAACACTAATCACGGCTGTTGTGAATCTCAGTTAAATCAAGTCAAATTGGCATTTGGATACCATCCTCACTATTGCTATGCCATCTCCTGTCCCAGCTGGGCCAGTCCTTAATCCTCTAGGAGAGTCCCACTGCTCCGACAGGAGGGCCAGTGCCTCTGGTGTACTGCTCCCAAGTTTTCTACCAAACCCACAGTGCTCAACAGCATTGCCGCCCCAGTTAGAACTGCTTGATTGGCCAGGCAGTCAAGCCGGCCAGGAAGGTCAGAAAGCTAAAAAGAGAGGGAGGGAGGGGGAAAGAGAGGGAAGGAGGGAGAGGGGGAGCGAGAGAGAGGGAGGGAGGGAGGGAGGGAGGGAGGGAGGGGGAGAGAGAGGGAAGGAGGAATGGGGGAATACTTTTAAAGAACAAAATGCTTAAGATCTAGTCTGTGTGTTTAGCTGATGTGCACATTTCTGTTTTTGGACTCTTACTGCGGTTTAATAATATGCCCACATCTAGGTGTGCAGATGTGCATGGAAGAATGCAGCCTAGAAGGCCATGCGCTGAAATGCTGAGAGTGGTGCTGAGTGCTGGGTACTAGGTTCAATGGTGATTTCTCTTCACACTTTTCCGAATTTCGAACCTGACAACTGCTTATTACTTTATAATTACACAGCAATTTCACAAAGCCTTCTTGCTGACTGAGCAACGCAAAGGGGTGTTTTATTTCTTACAGTCCCTCTAACTCCAGGCGTGTGTGTTTCCAAGAAGCCTTTTGTTCTCCTACGTGCAGTGTGTCAGTTTGTTTTGTCCACCTGTACTGAGGCATTATCTTCACTGCGTTCTCCCCTAGGAAAGTGACAAAGCTCGGGTGAAACTTGAAGATGAGCAGGATAAGCTAAAGAAACAGAAGACAAAACAGGAAATTCGGGTGACTTTGCAGAAAGCCCTCCAAGAGAAGATAGAGCGTATTCAGCAGGAACACAGACAAGAGCAGGACTTGGACCTGAAGCTCGTGCACAGCGCCTTGCAAGACTTACAGGAAGAGGCTGACAAAAAGAAGCAAAAAAAAGTAAGACATTTATTCGGTGCCCCATACATGCTGGATGGGGTTCCTTGTTGAGCTCTCAGTGTTACAGGAGCCAGCCACGTGCAGAATGAACCACGGCAGTGCTACTCTAAGTGCAGCATCGGCTGCATCGGAGAACGGTAGAAATAGAAATCCGTAGGTGCCCGAATCAGAAGCTATAAACCCAGATCCCGGCAGGGGCAAGGAATCTGTGTTTCAGCAGGATCCCTCGCATTATTCAGGTCATCACTGAATTTCGATTGCTCCTAGTCGATAGTGTGGCGTTGGCACTGGGGTAGCAGGATGGGATCACACGGGGGAGGACATGCCTGAGAAAGCGATATTTGAGTTGGACCTTGGAGGGTGTGGAAAGTTTCATCAGGCAAGGAGGGTAGAGAAAAGCATTCCGGTGTTTATTGAGCTGTCTATTCCTTTGAAATTTGTGTTAAACTCTTAAGGGTGTCATGCTTTTCCTATTGTACTATTTTCTATAGACTATTTTTTTAGAGTGGTTTTATGTTCACCGCAAAATTGAGCGGAAGATAGAGATTTCCTGTAGCCTCCTGTCCCCACAAATGCACAGGCTCCCTCATCATCAGCATCCCCTGCCAGAGGGCGCGTTCGCTACAGCTGATTAGCCCACACTGATGTCATTGTCACCCACAGTCCAGAGTTTACATTAAGGCTCACTCTTGGGGGTGGACACTCTGTGGGTTTGGACTAATGCACAAGGACGTGTGTCTGCCATGGCAGCGCCACACAGAGCAGTTCCACTGCCCTAACACTAGCTCCATAGTTTTGCCTTTTCCAGAATCTCATATTGTTGGAATCATACAGTATGTAGCCTTTTTAGATTGGCTTGTTTCACTAAGTGTATGCATTTAAATTTCCCATCTTTTCATGGCTTGATCGCTCATATCCGTTTATCACTGAGTAATACTCCATCGTGCGGATGTGCCACCGTTTACCCACTCACCTGCTGGAAGACACCCGTGGCTGCCCCCAGGCTTTGGCGGTTGTGAACAAGGTTGCCGTACCCATTCACGTGTAGATTGTGGTGTGGACATAAGTTTTTAACTTGGGTAAATACAAAGAGAGCTATTGCTGGATCACATGGTAAAAATGTGTTTAGTTTTGTAGGAAACTGCCAGCCAGTCTTCCAAAGTGTCTGTACCACTTTGCGTTCCCACCAGCAGTGAATGAGGGCTCGTATTACTCCACATTTTCATCAGCATTTGGGGTTGTCAGTGTTCTGGACTTTGGCCATTCCAGTAGTTGTGTAATGAGATCTCATTGTTGTTTTAATTTGTGTTTCCCTGATGATGTATGATGTGGTGCGTTAAGGGTTCTGAACCCAATTTCAAATATGAGGAAGTGGGGGGTTTTCCAAGCAATGCTCAGGACATCAGCTGGGTGTCCTACAAGTCAACTCAGTTCTGACACTGTTTACCCAGAGATAGCATCACAGAGATAGCATCAGATTGCATACGTAAAGGGCTCAGTTCTACAAGACGAGCCTCTATTTCAGGCACCAGCTGCAAGCCCAGGTTGTTACTGTGCTTCTGACTACCAGCTGCAAATGGAGCTTCCAACAACTCAAATGCCAATTGCAAGTTCAGGTTGTGACCTGTATTTCTGACCAACTGGCTATAAATTGGAAGTTTCCATGGCCCCCTCCTTGGGCTTGACTGATTTTCTAGAGCAGCGAACAGAACTCAGGAAACCCATTTACTCACTAAATTATCTGTTTGTTACAAAGGATATTAAAGGATGCAAATCAACACAAAAGAAGAGATAGTAGGTTCTAGACAAAGGAGCTTTCGTCCTCGCATTGTTTGGGACCCGGCATGGTGGAATATAAAAGTGTTCTGGTTCCCCGGCCTGGGCGCCAAACCCTCTCCTTTTGGATTTTTGTGGAGGCTTCATTACACAGGCACGGTGGACTAAGTCACTGGCTGTTGCTGACTGATTTAACTTCCAGCCCCTTCCTCCCCTCTGGAGATCAGGGTGTTGGGACTGGAGTTCTAACCCCTAAACACATTGTTGCTTCCCCTGGCAACCAGCCCCCAACCTGAGGTGCTGTCCAAAAGTCACCCCATTGACATAAGACACCTTTCCCACTCTCATTACTTAGAAAATCCTAAGAGTTTTAGGAGCTCTATGTCAGAAATGGGAACCAAATCACCAAATATGTATCTCTTACTATAAATTGTTCACAATATACAAGCATCATGAAATCACACGTGATGTGACCTTTGGACTGGCTTCTTTCACTTAGCATGTTTTCAAGGCTGATCCATGGTGTACTGTGGGTGAGCACTTCGTTCCTTAATGTGGCTGAATAATACCCCATTGTGTGGATACACCCCATTTTGTTCATTCGCTTGTCAGCTGATGGATAGTTCAGCTGTTTCTACTTTTTGGCTATTGTGAATAATGTTGCTGTTAACACTGATGTGTAAGTTTTTGTTTGGACATAGGTATGTTTTTGTGTTTCTTTGGGACAAGTAACTAGGAGTAGAATTACTGAGTCCTGGGTTAATTCTTATGTTTAAGCTTTTGAGTAATTGCCACATTATTTTCCAAAGTGGCTCCATCATTTTGCATTCTCACTAGCAGTATATGAGGGTTCTGATTTCTTCACATGCTCATTGGTACTTACAGTTTGCCCTTTTTTTTTTAAAACCATCCTAGTGTGTCTGAAATGGTATGTCATTTTATGGTATAAAATGTGGTTTTGATTTGCATTTCCCTAACGACTAACAATGTTGTGTCTCTCTTCCTGTGCTTATTGACCATTTGTGTATCTTCCTTGGAAAAATCTACTTGAAGTCTATTGTATAGACTTCTTAAAGAAGTTTATTCAAGTCATTCGCCCAATTTTCAATAGGATTATTTCTCTTTTCATCATTGAGTTGTGAGAGTTCTTTGTATGTTCTACAAATTCCCTTACATACACGGTTTGTAAATATTTTTTCTTACTCCACTTTCTTGATGGTGAACTTTGAAGTATAAAAGTTTTTAATTTTGATAAAGTCCAATTTGTATTTTCTTTCGCTGCTTTTGCTGTCATCTCTAAAAAACTGTTTCTAGGCCCAGATGGCAAAGGTGTTTTCCTGTTAGTCACACAGTTTCAGCTTTCACATCTGGGCCTTTGACACGCTATTTGAGCCGAAGTCTGTCTGTGGTGAGAGGCAGAGGTCCCGCTCCATCCTCCCGCACGCGGGCGTCCTGGGCTCCCAGCACCACTTCCCGGAGGGACTTCCTCTTCCCTTTGGAATTGTCTTGGCGCCCTTGTCAGAAATCCATTAACGGTAAACATGAGGATTTATTTTTGGACTTTCACTTCTGTTTCATTATCTGTATGTCCATCCTTCTGCTCCTTCACAGGTTTGTGTGTCTTTATCACTGCAGTGAGTTTGGAATCAGGAAACGTGAGTCCTTCAACTTGGTTCTTATGTTTCCAATTGTTTTGGCTATCCTGGCTCCCTTCCATTCTCATACGAAGTTAGGATCACTTTACCAATTGCTGCAAAGAAGACAATTGGGATTTTGATAGAAATTATTTTGAATCTCTAGACCAATTTGGGGACAATGACCATTTTAACAATATTGTCTACTGATCCATGAACATAGAATGTTTTCATTTATTTAGGTCTTCTTTGATTTATTTCAATAATATTTTTTAGTTTTAAGAGTGTAAGGTTTGCTTTTCTGCGTTAAATTCATTCCTAAGTAAGAATGAGACTATGCAGACGAGCCATTGTGATGGTCCAGCTACACCCTCAGGCCCTGCTCGTCCTGCCTCAGGTCTGTGTAGCCTCACAAGAGATCAGATCAGAGATCAGATGGAGCAGCACAAACACAAAACCATGGAGGATGGAGAGCCAGCTGAAACATCTCTGTTATCAAGCCCAGTTGACAACCTTAGCTGCACATTAAAATCACCTGGAAAACTTAAACACTATCCATTAGATAGGAAACTCTGGAGCAGAGACTCAGCCCTTGCTACTTTTTAGAGCTCCCCAGGTGATGCCAAAGTGTAGCTAAGATTGAGAGTTGCTGTTATAAAGTATCAGGTGGCTGACTCGTCGTCTACACAGAGACAGTGCGGTAATAGTAGTAGTGACTGACTTCACCAGGTTAAGATTTCATCTACCTAAATTAAAATGCATGAAAATGAAGCTGTATAATTGCAAATTATTTTGGAACTGCTTTGAGAAGTAACTTACTTAACAATGTATTTTAAAACATTTCAAATAGATGCGAGAAACAGTACAAAGAACCCCATGTGTCCCTTACCTCGTTTCAACAACCATCAGCTGATGTCCGTCCGTGTTTCATCTGTACCCCCACACATCACCCCACCACTCCCAGATATTTTGAAATAAGCCCTTGACATAATATTTCATCAGTAAATATTTCAGTAGTCGTTTTCAAACTTTGAGAGCTCTAAACGATTGTAGCTCTAAACGACTGTTTTAAACGTCTGCAGTGTCACTGTCACACCCAAGCGTTGTAACGTGGTGATTTTTGTGTTGTGTAGGAAGACATGATAAGAGAACAGAAGATATATCACCAGTACCTGGCACAGTGCCGTGAGGAGGAAACTGCCCGGGAGAAAGAACTGGACAGGATACTGGAGGAAGAGAAGGCAAAGAAGCTGGCTGAGAAGGACAAGCAGCTGAAACTTGAAAAGGAGGCAAGGAAACAGCTTGTGAATGAGGTCATGTGTACGAGAAAACTTCAAGTGGAAGAAAAGTGTAAGGAAATAAATTCTCTTTATGTTTTAACTGAGCCTTGTTAAATTCAATGTAAAGTAACAACTTTATTGTTTACATTTATTTTTCAATATTCATATATTTATATTGAATCATAAATACTTAAAAATAATAAATATCCATAAATATCCAATATATTTATATTGAAACATGAAATTATAATTATGTTTTTGTTTTATTGATTATGCTATTATAGTTGTCCCATTTTCCTCCCTTTTATCCCCCACTGCCCTGTACCCCCCTCCCTCCAGCCTTCCCCGCCTTTAGTTCATGTCTATGGATCATACATATAAGTTCTTTGGCTTCTCCATTTCCCATACTATTCTTAACCTCCCCCAGTCTATTTTGTACCTGCCATTTATTCTTCTTATTCCCTGTACCTTTTCCCCTATTCTCCCTCCATCCCCTCCCTGCTGATAACCCTCCATGTGATCTCCATTTCTGTAATTCTGTTCCTGTTCTAGTTGTTTGCTTAGTTTGTTTTTGTTTTTGTTCTTGTTCTTTAGGTTCAGTTGTTGATAGTTGTGTGTTTGTTGTCACTTTACTGCTCCTAATTTTGGTCTTCTTCTTTGTCTTAGATAAGTCCCTTTAACATTTCATATAATAAGGGCTTAGTGATGATGAACTCCTTTAACCTGACCTTATCTGAGAAGCACTTTATCTGCCCTTCCATTCTAAATGAGAGCTTTGCTGGATGGAGTAATCTTGCATGTAGGTCCTTGCCTTTTATGACTTCAAATACTTCTTTCCAGCCCCTTCTTGCCTGTAAGGTTTCTTTTGAGAAATCAGCTGATAGTCTTATGGGGACTCCTTTGTAGATAACTCTCTTCTCTTGCTGGTTTTCAGATTCTCTCCTTATCTTTAATCTTGGGTAATTTAATGATGATGTGTCTTGGTATGTTCCTTTTTGAGTCCAACCTCTTTGGGATTCTCTGAGCTTCCTGGACTTACATATCTAGTTCCTTCACCAGATTGAGGAAGATTTTTTAAATTATTTTTTCAAATGAGTTTTCAATTGTTGTTCTTCCTCTTCTCCTTCTGGTACCACTATAATTCAGATGTTAGAATGTTTAAAGTTGTCCCAGAGGTTCCTAAGCCTCTGCTCATTTTTTTTTTGAATTCTTGTTTCTTCATTCTGTTCTGGTTGAATGTTTTTTTTCTACCTTCTCTTCCAAATCATCGATTTGAGTCCTGGTTTCCTTCACTTCACTGTTGGTTTCCTGTATATTTTCTTTGTTTCACTTTGTATAGGCTTCACTTCTTCCTTTATTTTGCATCTGTACTCAACCGTTTCTGTGAAAATCCTGATTACCAGTGTTTTGAACTCTGCATCTGATAGGTTGTCTATCTCCTCATTGCTTAGTTCTTTTTCTAGAGTTTTGACCCGTTCTTTCATTTGGGCTATATTTCTTTGTCTCAGTGCACCTGTTACATTGTAAGGGATAGAGCCTTAGGTATTTGCCAGGGTGGGGTAACCCACGTCGCTGTGTTGTGGAGTTGTCTGTGGGGTAGGGTCCGAGAGGGAACAGTGCTGCTTGCTTGGTTCTTGCCCTGCTCTCAGTCACTTCCTCCGCTTCCCACAAGCAAATTGGGCCCTTCTGGTGCTGATTCCCAGATGGGTGGGTTTGTATACATTCTAGCAGCCCGTGGGTCCCTCCAATGGACTCTCCTGTGACTGGGAGTTTCTCCCACCGCCGCAACCGCCACAGGTTTTTACAACCAGAAGTTTTGAGGCTTTATTTCCCTGTCCTGGAACCCTGGATTCCATTGTCTGTCTTGCTCCCCAGTTGTTCCTCCTGGCTTATCCGCACATGAATGTGGGGCCACCAGGTCTGCCAGCCACCCCTTGCTGTGCGTCCTCTCTGCCCTGGCTGCCCATCTCTGCCCCTCCTACCAGCTTGGATGGATGTTTCTTCTTTAACTCTTTGGTTGTCGGACTTCCATACAGTTCAATTTTCTGGCAGTTCTGGTTGTTTTTTGTTTTTAAATTGGTTGTTGTCCTTCATTTGGTTGTGCAAGGAAGTGAAGCATATATACCTACGCCTCCATCTTGGCCAGAAGTCTCCTATAATTATGTTTTAATTGAGGCAAGTTAAAATTCAGTTTAAGTAACAACCAATATATTCTTTAAGTAGGTATTACATAAGAAATACTAGGAGGGATATTAAAAGGATTAAGGCAAGTTCCCTCCCTTGCAGATGTTACCTGATTATGACTGCATACAGTTTGAACACTCTGTGTGAAGGGTTTTCTATCCCAGCAGACTCTGAGCAGTCATAGCTGTGACTATGGTGGAAGGAACAGTGTGTCCTCTGAAAGGTCTGTGCACCTTAGTGATTATGACGGAGAGTGGGAAGGCAGGGCAAAGGCCGTCATCATCCCCCCTCCCTTTCACCTGTCCCTCTCTTCTTTCTGCAGGTGTCTCCACACCTTCCTACCTGCATACCTTTGCTTGGGTAGTTTTCTCTGCCTATGACGCTGTTGATCTTGAAACATTCTGGACATCCTTCAAGAAAGCTCAGATGTCTCATTCCTGGAGAGGCCTTCTGTGTCACCCAATTCATAATAAGTCCTCTTTCTGGGCCTCTCACAGTGTCTTGCCCATGTCTTAGCACACCATTGTATTCCCTGAGCTTCAAACGGTGCTTGGTTGCAAAGGGAAATGCTTGTAGAGAGGATGAGCTGCCACCTCGGGTTTCCGCCGTCCCATGTCCGGCCCAGTGAGCCGTAGGCAGGAAACGGACAGATTACCTGCAGGTGCCGCAGACTTCACACTAGTTGTCTGTGTAAGAGAAAGCTCATCTGGGCTCCCCTGGTGAGTTCTCCACTCCAGACATGACAACAGCAGCTGAAAATTGTCAAGTCAGGATTAGGCAGAGTTTTAGGAAAATGAAAAGAGAGCTTATAAGCTGAAAAGATTTGTATTTTCACCCATGACAATGTTTCAGAATGTCTTGAGAAAACCAAATTTAAGTATTTGAGACCATTTATGAAGAAGGAAACAAAACCAACCATATTCCACCAACACAGGAATAGCAACTATTCACAACTTCATGTATTTCTTTTCAGTATTTGTAGTATGTATATAATTTCCCCCATAAGTCAAGATCATGTTGTATGTATTGTTTTATGGTCTGGATTTTCCACTTATCATTAATATTTTCCAGGTCATTTTCCTTTAATTCTAAGATTTGTAATGCTGCCTAGAAATCCATGATAAAAATGGACTATAATTTATTTTACCTAAACACAACTATTGGACCTTCAGAATGTTTTGAATCTTTTTACTGCTACTTTAGCACTGCAGGTTACCATCGTTAAGCAACAGATGACTGTATTACAATGTCCTAAAAGCTCTGTAAATGGTTGTTTTTTTTTATTTTGGCTTATGTATGATTGTTTAAGATAAGTTTCTATAAGTGGATTTAGGGAAGATATGTACATTTCAGGTATGTATAGCCCATTTGTATTTATTCTTTTGGGAACTCTGTATTCTTTGTCATTTTCTTTCTATTGGGATGCGTCAGTTTTCCTTAGTTAATTTGTAAAGGCCTTTTGTACTAAGACTTTTTCAACATTTATTTTGCAATAAATAATATCTCTCATTAAGAGAACTGCTCTTAGAACTACTTGTCCTCCAGGAGGGAAGGGCGAGCCCTGTGCTAACGGTGGTGATGTGGTTTGGAGAAGGCTGGTCATAGAGTCTCAACAACAGATGATGAAAAGAAACTCTGCAGCACATACGGACCTAAGCCCTGTGCTTTCCTCAGTGGAGACGCCCACCTCTGCCTTACTGGTCTAAGATCCAGCCCAGTGCTTCTAAGCTCTGCCTTTCTAAAACGACTACGGCACCAATGCCCAGAAAGATGTTAGCAAGCCTCGTCCAAAAAAGCCAATTAGCAAAAATTGCTTTTGTCTTTCGTAGTGCAGCGGAAAGCAAAAGAAAAAGAAGCACGTTCTCTGGAACAGGAGCATATAAATGAAAGTCTTAAAGAGCTTAGCCGTGAAGAGAAGGAGAGTTTTGAAAGGTATGTCTTTGTTTTATTATTATTATTTACTACCTAAAGAAGAAAAAAGGAGGTTTTTGGCACAGAGGACAATGTGCTGTAATCCCTGCGTTACTGATATTATGTTACATCAGCACGGTTATGCGCTACGTGGCCTTTCCACCAACCCCAGACCGCATGTGCGTTGGTGGTCCCGTGAGACTACAACCGGGCTGAAAGATCCCCGTCGCCTCGTGATGTCACAGCTGTGCTAACGTGGTAGCACAGCTCATCGCTCGCGGGGGTTTGTGGTGATGCTGGCATAAACAGATCTACTGCGCCGGCAGCTGGATAAAGATACTGTCTTCTTTGTTTTTACTGCTGCTTTTCTACATTTAGGTGTGTTTGATATGCAAACACCAGGCTCGTAGCCCACGTACGTGGTAGGCTTCACCACCTAGGTTTGTATAGGTGCACTCTGTGACCTCACGGCAATGAAATCAGCTAACCACACGTCTCGTACGTCCCCGCTGTTAGGTGACACGTGACTGCATTACATTCGTCCTCACAGCTCAAAGCAGTTCACAGAATTTCATCTTAAAATACATACTGTCTTGATGAATTTAAATTCTTTTGCTATTGTGTACATTCTGATTATACACATTGGGTATCAAAGTGGATGAACATCTTAAAAAATAATGTAAATTAGAAGCAAGCTTTTTAAAAAATTTTTAATTTTATTTTAGAGAGAGGGGAAGGGAAGGAGAAAGGGAGGCAGAGATGCATCATTTAATTGCCTTCTGCCAGGGCCCCGGTGGCACAGAGCACAGAGCCTGCAACCCAGATGTGTGCCCTGACTGGTGCCATTTCGGTTTGCAGGATGATGCCCAACTGAGCCACACCGGTCAGGGCAGAAACAAGGTACCCAACCCAAGTCCTAATGAAATAACAAGACAGTCCCACCATCCCCACCCCCTAGCCCCATGACAAAAGCCCTGAAAATAGCATCTGCCACAGAGACACATACATTCTATAATATTTATTTCTAATAAAAACTATTTAAAGCATGGCTTATAGCCCTGGCTGGTGTGGTTCAGTGGATTGAGTGCCAGCCTGGGAACCGAAGGGTGGCTGGTTCGATTGCCAGCCAGGGCACATGCCTGGGTTGTGGGCCAGGTCCCCAGTATATATGAGAGAGGCACACAAGATGCAACTACACATTGATATTTTTCTCCCTCTTAACGCTGCCTAAAAATAAATAAATAAATAAATAAAATCTTAAAAAAATAAAAATAAAAATGTGGTTTATAGATTATAAAATGGTACAGATGCTGTGGATAACAGTATGAAATTTCCTCAAAAAATTAGTAATAGCATTATCATATTGGTGATGTAAGGAATGGTCAAACCTGTAGAAAGTTTGCGTAAGAGTTTATTTGAGCCAAAACTGATGACAGTTGCCTGGAAGCAAGATCGCAAACGCAAATGACAGTTTCACAGTTTCTTTTACACATTTGGAATAAACTAGGGAAGGTAAGGAAGATTACCTGAGGGTGGGAGAAAGCAAGGATTATAGGCAGTTAACAAGATTACCTGCTTTCTTGAGGGTGGTTATGCTCATTTCGGAGGTGTGTTAACCTGTATGCTTGGGGCGTGACTACTCATTTAGGAGTTCATGGTCAGGTCGTCCTGTGCAGTCACTCTCCACAGAACTCCTTTTTCGTCCACCGTGTGATCCAGCAGTCTCACCTCTGGTATATATCCAAAATAATGAGAAGCAAGAACTTGAAGAAATGTTTGCATGGCCGTGTTCATAGCACCATTCACAGTAGCCAAGAGGTGGAAATAGCCCAAATGTCCGTCAGCAGATACATGGATAAAATGTGGCATATGTATACCATGGAGTATTTTTATGCTGTAAAAAGGAAGGAAATTCTGACCCTTTAACATGGATGAACCTGGAGGACATTGTGCCAAATGGAATAAGCCAGTCACCAAATTATAAGTTCTAGTTACATAAGATATCTAGAATAGTCAAATTCATAGAGACAGCAGGTAGCATGATGGTTACCAGGGGCTGGGGATGGCGGGGAAAGGTGAGTTTTTATTGTTTGGTGGGTATAGAGTTTCAGATTTGTAAGATGAAAAAGTCCTAGAGATCTATTTCGCAACAATGTGAATATCCTCGTACTTAACACTGTTGAACTGTACACTTAAAAATGGCTAAGCTGGTAAATTTTACATTATGTGTTTTTTACTACAATAAAAAAATTACAGTATAAATTTTAAGATATGGCATACATTTAAAATGTTGCTTATGTATGGAGGAAGTGGTCTGGTAACCCTGAGCAGAACGAGGCAGACCGACCCTTACTGTGCGTCCTCACCAGCAGCGTGAGACCACGGCCGCCCCTGGGCGGGCAGCAGAGTGCGGACCTGGGGGACCAGCCTGGGCCCCGGTCCCCAGCCCTGGGAGAGGGGTGGGAGGGAGGGGTGGGAGAGGGGTCCAGACTCTCCACATCACGGTAAATATTTTGAAATTTTCTTTGCCTGAAATCAGTATTTTCTAAGATTATCTTACTATGTCTTATTGCGGAATGAACACATTATTGCGTTTGTCATCTATCTCTTCCCATTTGTACTGATTTTAATGGGAATTATAATTTGACTTCACCAATTATATTTGCATTGCAATGCCCTACATAAGCCCAAATGCTTACTTTCACAATTGTACTGCCTTGACTCTTGGACATTTCTGATCCCGTAGACGCGCCGGCTTGGCCCAGGAGTACCGGAAGCAGCTCGGGATGCAGATGTCCCACCAGCAGCAGGCCCGGGAGGCGGAGAAGGAGGAGGCGCGCCGCGAGGTGGAGGCCGGGGTGGCCGCAGACAGGCTCTGCCAGGGCAGGATCCAGGAGCTGCTGTGCGCCCACCGGGAGCAGCCCCGGAACGTGCACCCCCTGCGGAGGGCGTGCTCCGCTCGGTTTCCCCCATAGTTCCGTAGACGTCAGCTTTTTCTTCGGCCTTTCAGTGTTTTTCACTGCAGTGTGCTTGGTGTATGTTCCTCTGAACTCACAGATAAACTTGTATTTTTTTCTCTGTTTGCGTAATGATGCATAATTTCGTTCCTTTTTCAGATTTCACGGGCTTACAAATCTGAATGGTCTATTCCATGTCACGGTTATTTCCTAACTTGCACCGATGGCTCCATTCTTGCTCATTTACTGAGAGCTACACTTTCTGTCTCCTGTCTGCCCATATGCCGCCCTCCTCTTGCCTCCTTTCTCTCCTCTCTCACAAACATAACTCACCGTCCTAGCAGGGCATTTCTGCGGGCAGAGCTGGGATGATCAGCCGCTCTCATGAACCCTCTTTTTCCGTCATTAAACAAACATTGGCTGAGTGCCTCCCATGTGCCAGGTACGATTCTAGGTCTGAGACTTCAGCGAGAAGAAAACAAACCCCTTGCTCTCGTGGAGCTAACATCCCAGTGCAGGAAGCCGAGAGACAGTGCTGTAAAGCAGGAAATGGCAGGGGTGTGATTCATGTTATGTGGATGGCCAGGAAAGCTCTCTTTGAGCAGCTGACACTTCAGTGAACTGGTCATGTAGTTATCTGGGGGGAAGCCATCCCAGGCAAAGGGCCTGTGCAGGGGCACTGGGGCGGAGGTCTGCTTAGTGCCCTTGAGGGGTGGCATCCGCGCTGGAGCAGAGGGAGCGAGGGGAGAGTGGTGGGTGGGTGCATCAGGAAGGCAGTGAGACCAGAGGGCGTATGGCCGTGGAGCCATGGCGAAGACTGGCTTTTACTTGGCAATAGGAAGCTGTTAGAGGGTTTTTCTTTTATAAGATTTTGTTTATTTTTAGAGAGAGGGGAAGGGAGGGAGAAAGAGAGGGAGAGAAACATCAGTGTGTGCTTGCCTCTCGCTGTTACAGGGTTTTGAAGGAGGAGCAACTTGGTGTGATGTGAGAGGCTTTCTGGCTGCTGTGCTGAGAATGGACTTCAGGGAGACAGAAACGGGGATTCGATTAGGAAGCGATCACAGTAACCCAGATGAGGGTGATGGTGGTGTGGTAGTAAGCCCCCAAGACAGCCCCTGATGATCCTCTCCTCCTGTGTTCCTGCCTTGTGTGGCCCCCCGGCCACCCTGAGTCATACCTTCCCCGCGTGACCAATACGATATCCTGCAGAAGTGACAGGTATAACTCTAAGTCTAGGTCATAAAAGACACTGCAGCTTCCGTCTTCGTCTCTCGGATCCCTCCCTCTGAGGGAAGCCAGCTGGCTGCCACGTGCATGGATAGGATGTTTGAAGCCCTCCTGAGAGCCCGCGGTGGGTAGGGGACACTGAAGTCTCCCCAGAAGGCTCCACAGGCTCCCCAAGGCCATGGGAGTGAGCCACCCGGGAAGGAGACCCTTCGCCTCCGCACCACCTGAACTTTCCGATGAGTGTTTCCCTGGTTGGCATCTTGAACGGTCAGGCAAGCTTTTCCCAAAATTCCGACCCCAGAAACAGAAAGAAATAGTAAATGGTTATTGGGTTTCTCAGCCACTGAGGTTTGGGGAATCGTGTTAGACACTGCAGTAGATAACTCGTGCACGCACACATCCTGGATGAGGGTGGAGTCTGGGGCACGGTGAGAGAGCTCGCGCTACGGCTGCGTTTTGGAGGCCGCTGGCTGGCTGGATTTGGTGGTGGGTGGGTGTGTGGGAGGTAGAGCCGGAGAGTGGAACACGGCCTCCCCTGTTGGTCTGGGCAGCAGCAGCGTAAACCGTGCTTGTGGCGGGGACGGTGGACACACCCCTTTTCCTTTTCTTGCTGGTGTCTTTTGAAGAGCAGAAGTTTTAAATTTTGATAAAGTCTCTTTTTTTTCCCTTTTATGGATCATGTGTTTGGTGACATATCTAAAATCTTTGTGTAACCCAAGGTCACAGACATCTTTCTGTTTTCTTCTAGAAGTTTCAGAGTTTCATCTTTAACACTGAACCCTATGTTCTATTTTGAGCTTTTTTTTTTTTTTTCGCAGGGTGGGGGATAGTGTGAGATAATGGTCTGAGTTCATTTTTTCTCTTTCTTTGTGCATGTGGATGGCTGGTGCATCAGCACAGTTTACTGAGAGGCTGTCTTGTGGGCAGCTTCATCTGTCTGCTTACTGTGGGTCATTCATTCAGGGGTCAGTGGTTTTGCTTCCACTTCCGTGCTGGGATTACATTAGCCTCTTCCCCTAGCCGGTGGTAATCCTACCTGCTGCCTAAAATGCTAACCCTGTTTGGTGGGGGATTTAGGCCTGGGAATCTTGGGCACTCCATAAAATATGTACATTTACTGTAGAAATGCACATGCTCATATTCCTGACATTCAACATTCTAATTCCTTTCACTTCTCTGAGTTTCCTCCCAGGGAATTCGCTCAGGGACATTCATATGGAAATTTACCTGTATGTGGTAAAACATCTTTATGTTGCTCCACAGACCATGCTCACAAAGTATAAGGGCTACACAGTGGTCTCCTGAGTTAGCCTGCTGTGGTTTGTTAAACATTGGACTTTGTTTCGCATGTGTCACTACTATCAGTTACACTGTAACAACAATATTCATTTGAGTTATGTATTTCCTTAGGTCCACTTAATTCCTTGGAATGGGGTTTCTGGGTTAAAGGGAATGAACATTTTTATACTTTGCTTTCAAGCACCACATTTGCAAAAGCAGTTTTTAGAGATGTAGACTTTTATTTTTTTAAGATTTTATTTATTTATTTTTAGAGAGGGAAGGGAGGGAGAAAGAGAGAAAGAGAGAAACATCAATGTGCGGTTGCTGGGGGCCGTGGCCTGCAACCCAGGCATGTGCCCTGGCTGGGAATCGAACCTGCGATGCTTTGGTTCGCAGCTCGCAAACCAAATCCACTGAGCTACGCTAGCCAGAGCAAGATGTAGACTTTTTAGAGAAACGTTTTCAGGGCCACTTGGTATTCTCTCTGAAGATTTAAAATTTATTTAAGCAAATTGTCAACTAGACTCTGAAAGGTTTTTTGTTTGTTTGTTTGTTTGTTTGTTTGTTTTAAAAATCTTCCTACCCATTCATCCACTTTTATCTGATCTCTGTGAATCTATTTCCTCCAATGGATTCTTTCAAGTCTGCTGTGACCAAAGTTAATGTCCAACACCAAAGTGTGGGCATCCTGACAAAAAAGAAAAATACTGTCCTTTAAGTTTTGTGGAAAATTAAGGTGCTTTATTTCTGGGCACTCTATTCTATTGATTTATTTGTTTATCCTTACACCAGCACAACAGTGTAGTGCTTAAGTAGCCCTTTAGTAAACTTTGCAATTGGTGGTGTCAATCATTCAATAGTGTTTTGTTTTGTTTTTTTTCAGAATTGTTTTGTCTGTTCTAGATGAAATGTGCATATCCTACTGTCCACATTCGGGTCCCCTTATCAGTTTCCAGCCGCATGGAAGGAGCAGTGGCGCCTGGCATGTGCGCTCTTTATGTCCTCTCCTTGCTCTCTCCTGTCTCTGTGCTCTCTTCTGGTTCTCTCTGCTTTTTGCATTCAGTAAATGACACAAAATACCGTTTATACCGGTGGCATTCACAATAGCTCCAAACTGGAAAAGTCCAAGTGCCCGTCCAGAATGGGGTGGGAAACGGTACACACGGCGAGAACGAGTGCCCAGCACTGCGTGCAGCCGCGTGGGTGAGCCTCAGACACCCGGCGCTGAGCAGAGCAGAGGGAGTCAGACATAGAACAACATGCACTGTGGGGTTCCGCTTACAGGAAACTCGAAAGCAGCAAAGCAGATTCTTAGTGTTAGAAATCAGGTGACTACCCTCTTGGGGAGAGGGACTGGAGGGGAACTTCTCGGTGTTTATGTTCTGTTTCTTGATTTGGGTGGTGGTTACTCAGTGTGTTCACCTTGAGAAAACTCTTCAAGGTGTATATTTAAGGTTTGTGCACTTTTGTGTGTGTGTGTACTTCCATTGAGAGGTGGTGTTTTTTTTTTTTTTTTTTTAATCAGCCTTCCTGAAATAGCTACCATTGGTCATGGCTGCACAGACTAAATCCAGTGTCTGAAGGCCATTGTCAGGTCTCTTCATTTATTCTTCAGGGACACCTCCCAGGTGTCTGTCTGCTCCGGGCTGTCCTTTATTAGCTTGCCCTCTAGTGGTCACACTTCATTTTTCCAAGTTGGTATTAAAGCAGGATGCTCAGGACTGTGTCCCTGCAGTCCAGAAGGGGTCCGCAGAGCAGACTGCAGCGTGACCACACCTCCTTTAATCAGTGCATCGCCCTCCATCTGACGCAACCCACAGCTGAGTGCCCACCTTCCAGTCCCACCTGGAAAATGCAGGTGCAGCTGCCTTCTCCTTGGCAGGCCCCACCGCTCTGTTACAAAGAAGATGATGAGAAGCTATGTTTAACACTACTCAACAGGACAAAGAATTTCCACTAATTTTATCACTTTCCATCTGCTCATAAATTACCAATATGCTAACTACTGCTGACTCTGCCTAGTTCCCAAGGAAAACCTGTGGTCTCAAGGCCTCCAGGCAACACCGCTTGGCTGACAGTTAATTCGAATTACTGTGCACTCTCCTGCACAGCACCATATCCTGAGTCACTGCGACCTTCCTCTGTTTCAGACCGGCCTTCCTCCCTCTTTCAGTTCTAGTTAGAAAGACCAGTAATGAAGACTGAACTTGACATAGAGCGTACTCGGCACTAGCTATCACCCTACCGCTTTTCACCTGTGTTTACTCATTTATTTAAGCCTCACGCCTTAATCTTCTCTTTGAGGGGCGTGCTATTATTATCATACCCGTTCCACAGCTGAGGGCATTGAGACATGGCAGGTTGAGAACTTTTCAAAACCACCAGGTTAGGGTGGTACAATAAACATTTTGTCTTTGTTCCCAGTTCCTGGCGCAGGGCCCCTAACATACATGGAATTTCCCCAGTGGCAGGAGTGCCCTTTGTTCTTAAGAACCCTGGTTGACCACACCTGGTCTTGTGCTAATGTGGTGACTTAGGATGGGGCCCTTGCATAGCAGCAGGGTGGAGCTGGTCGCCCCAAAGACCGAGTGATTAGAGGACTGGAACTTTCAGCCTCACCCAGAAAAGGGGGAGGCTCCAGAAAAGGGACCAGCTGGAGATGGAGCGGTACGAGAACGCTTGGATAATGACGTGTGATGTTTGCAGAGCTCCAGTCGGTGAGCAAGTAGAGGGGCTGGGAGGGTGACACACCCAGAGATGCGTGGAAGTGCCGCCTCCCCACTCCTGGCCTGTGCATCTCTTCTGTTGGGCTGTCCCTGAGTTTATCCTCTACAATAAACCAGCAAATGCATGGAAGAAGGCTTCCTGAGTTGGGCTGTTCCTGAGTTTATCCTCTACAATAAACCAGCAAATGCATGGAAGAAATTCTTCCGTGAATTCTGGGAGCCGTTCTAGCAAATCACTGAACCTGAGGTGGGTCACAGGAACACCCGGTGTGCAGCCAGCTGGTCAGAAGCACAGGCGGCCCGGGACTTGTGGCTGGCCCGTGAAGGGGGGCAGCCTCGCAGGGCTCCGCCTTCAGTCCGTGGGGTCTGTGCAGTCTCCGGGTGGTCGGGGCCAGAACTGAAATGCTGTGGAGCACAGGTGTCTGCGGAGTCAGAGAGTCGGGTCTGGGTGTGGGAAGACACCCACCCCAGTGAGTGTGCGGTGGTGCCGGCCTTGGAACCCGGTGTGGCTGTAGGGGCTGTGCCTTCGCTGTCGTGGCCTCGCTGCCTCCCGTGACGGGCAGAACAGGCGCCATCGGTGAGCTACAGATATTTGTTACTTATTTCTGCAGTAATTTAGTTCGTCGGTGAATCTTCGATATGTGTTTCATTTTTTAATTTTGAATTTTTAATTTAATCTTTATTGAAATTTTTACATAACCTTTTAGTCCCCTTATACCTCCCTCCCCCCAGCGGTCACCCTGTTGTCCATGTCCATGAGTCCTTTTTCCCTTTTCCTCAATCCCTCCACCCCTGCCCTCCCTACCCCAGCTGTCATCCCGCTCTCCATCTGTGAGTCTGTCCCCATTTTCCTTGTTTGCTCAGTTTGTTCATTAGAGTCCACACATGAGTGGAATCATGTAGTATTTGTCTTTCTCTGACTGGCTTGTTTCACTCAGATCCATCCATACTGTCATAAAGGGTAAAATTTTCTTCTTCTTTTTTTTCTGACCAAGTAGTACTCCATCATGTAAATGTCCCACAGTTGTTTTATCCACTCATCTACTGATGGACACTTGGGCTGCTTTCTTATGTTGATGATTGTAAATAATGCTGCAATGAACATAGGGGTGCTTATGTTCTTTCAAATTAGTGTCTGGGGTTCTTTCAGATATATTCCCTGGAGTGAAATCACTGGGTCAAAAGGCCTAATTTTTTCTAATTTTTTGAGGTATCTCCATACTGCTTTCCACAGTGGCTGCACCCGTCTGCATTCCCACCAATGGTGCAGAAGTGTTCCCCTTTCTCCACATCCTCTCCAGCACTTGTTTGTTGATTTATTGATGATGGCCATTCTGACTGGTGTGTGGTGATATCTCATTGTGGTTTTAATTTGCATTTTTTCTGATGATTAGTGATGTTGAACATCTTTTTATATGTCTATTGGCCATCTGTATGTCCTCTTTGGAGAAGTGTCTATTGAGGTCCTTTGCCCATTTTTAATTGGGTTGTTTTGGTGTTGAGTGTTATAAGTACTTTATAAATGTTGAATATTAACCACTTATCAAGTGTATCGTTGAATATGTTCTCCCATTCTGTGGGTTGTCTATTTTGCTGATGCTTTACTTTGCTGTGCCAAAACTTTTTAGTTTAATATAGTCCCATTTGCTTAATTTTCCTTTTGTTTCCCTTGCCTGGGGAGACAGATCCGATAAAAAAAAAAAACTGCTCTGAGCAAGGCCCCACAATGGGTAGAACAGATAACATCAGTGAATTAGAGACTTTTAAAACTCAAAACCCATCACAAATAATGTACTTAGTTTTCTCTACTTTGCAAATGAAGAAACAGAAGCCCAGAGAAATCTGTCTTGGTTCAGCACTGTTTCTGTCACATAACATGATTTTTTTACCCAAATTCATCTTGTTATTAAAGTAGTCTTAACCAGCCACCATGCTATTTAAGGCGTGCTGTCCATTCAACATAGAGCAAGAGGCTATTTCCACTCCATTGCCACCACTCCGCAGTCTCTGCCCAAACCTTTCTGTGTGCTGACATAGTGTTTTGGTGCAAATCTGTGAAGCACACTTACACGTACACATTCCATAACCTGTGCCTGGGCACGGATATTTTTCCTTCCATAAACCATCCTTCTGATACTTCGGTTACTTTAATTACCTTATATGAACTGGGCAAACAGCCTTTCAGAATATAAATGGGTGTTTCAGCTAATAAAAAGAATATCTTCCTATATGGGGAAGCCCCTGAGATAAGTGGAAAAGGGTGTTTTTTCACACCTAATGCGGGTCGTGATACAAAGATGTGATTCCCTTTGGGTCTCCTGTGAAGCTATCGTCTGGACAAGAGCTCCGGGAGCCCAAACTGCCTCCAAGTGTCCATTCTTTTCTATCAAGCTCTGAGGCACGTGTTTTGGACAGAGACTGAGGGTCGTTAGCTTAGTGCTTCCAAGCAGTGTGATATGGGGCTTTCATTTGAGTGACTTTGCAGATGCAGTTCTGGGAAAACCTGGGGAGGTTCTTGCCCCATGGGCCATTAGTCAGCTGTGTGACCTTGGGCAGGACTTTCTTGGGGGTTCACTTTTCTTACCTGGATGACCCGTCTTTGGTTTGGTTACCCACAGGCGTGCACTGCCTAAGGTGGAGGCCCGGGCATTTATCACCCCACTCCTGCCCACCCCCCTGCCCCGGGGCAGTGCCACAGGCATTGCTGGTGAAATGGTGTAATACGTTTGCACTCTCTCACTGCTGGGACAGCTCACATCTCGTATACACGTCTGCTTCTGCTGTGCCTCTAGATGCAGAGATCAGTTCTAGGGCTTTGGGGCGAATGACTGACTACGCAGGCTGGGAGAAGTTTGGCCAGGTTGACCTAGAGAGTGTGGGGTTGAAGTGAAAGGCATTTTGTCCCTTTATGTCTTCTAGTCACTGAGTAAAGTTCGCTCTTTCTATTTTTTTTTTTAAGGTCCCTCTTTGGATGGCAGGTATTCCTCTGCCTGTCTGCAGGGGTTCTGGGGATTCGGGGCTGGTCGAGGGGAAGAGTCCTGACCGCAAGGTGGCAGTGGTACACGCAAACTTCAGTTGGACCGTGCTGGCCACCAGGCTGCACCACACCAGGCTGTCCAGAGGTTTCCAGGGAAGAAAGAAGAGCCACCATCCAGACAGAGAGGAGGACAGGGAACTCCCCGGGGAGGTCAAGGAGGGGCTTTCCTGTTTGGCTGACATCCCTCCATAGCACGGTGGGAAGTCTGAGAGTCAGAGAACAACTCCAAAGGGGTTCTGACAGTTTGGCGCCTTATTACTGCAAGGCTCTATCGTTTTGCTGGGGTTTTTTTTAAAGATTTTTTCTATCTATCATCTATCTATCTATATCTATTTTTTTAGAGAGAGGAAAAGGGAGGCAGAAAGAGAGGGAAAGAATCATTGATTTGTTGCCTCTTACATGCCCCCAACTGGGGACCTGGCCCTCAACCCAGGCATGTGCCCTGCCTGGGAGTTGAGCCTGTTACCTTTCAGTCTGCAGGCCGGCTCTAACCCCACTGAGCCACGCCAGCCAGGGCTGCAAGGCCCTATCTTACTAATTGATAACTGCTGTTGGGTGAGGTGTCACTGGGTATACAAAGCAGGCAGTCTCTAAATAGCTAAATATTTGTGTGTTTGGGCTATTTTTAAAATAATTGGGTGTGTAAAACTTTGAGTCTAGCGGGCTTTGGAGTTAACTGGTCTGGGCTTACAGTAGTGGAATAAACAGCCTAGGGACCATACACGGAGGCCACCATTGTCTCTTTTATATAACAATCTCTGAGCACCAAGGATCCAGCCACACAGCCCTGGCCAAGTAGCTCAGTTGGTTGGAGCATTGTCCCAACAGACCAAGGTTGTGGGTTCGATCCCCGGTTGGGGCACATGCAAGAAACAACCAATGAATGCATGAATAAGTGGAACAACAAATCAATGTTTCTCTCTCTCAAGTCAATAAATGAAAATTAATAACAAAAAAAGAATACAGCTCCACAGAACTGATAGTCACTGTTCCCCAGACACCCTCCCCCTCCACACACCCACATCCCCCACCACTGTGCCTTTACTCACAGCGTGGCTTTAGAGTGTTGGCCCTCCCCCCACGTGATCTGGAAATTCCAGCCTTTCCCTCACTGAGAGCTCAACCCTGCCGGGTTGTCTCCCACACCCCCTGCCCGCTCCAGCTCTTTGCCTCTCTGTGCTACCGCAGAGGCAAGCGGGCTGTGATCTGGCTCTGCCTGTCATGACTGTTGTTACCAGACTGGGAGCTGTCAGGGGGAAGAGCCTGCTGCGAGCTGAGTTGTGCCCCCACCTCCCCATGTGGGAGCCTCAACCCCAAGGCGGCTGTACATGGAGACGGGCCTTCCGGGAGGTGATGAGGTTGAGTGCCCTGTTAACGGTGGGGCCCTGATGGATAGGGCCGGTGCCCCTGTAAGAAGAGGGAAGGACCCCAAAGACCGCTCTCTGTCTGCATGCACGGAGAAGGCAGCTGAGGCTGCAGTGAGAAGACGACCATCTTCACGAGGAGAAGGGACTGAGTCCTCACCAGGAGCCAGCCTGTGGGCACCTTGATCCTAGACTTCCAGCCTCCAGAACTGTGTGAAAACACGTGTCTGTTGCTCCTGCACGCCCTCCCCCAGCCCGTGGTTGCTGACGGCAGCCTGGCCCACCCGTACAGATTCCTGTCTCATTACCCTGACCGGTCCCCACAGTGCCTGGTGCACAGACACCCCTCAGCAAGTGTTCGGTGAGATGGAATGTGATCCCCAAATAAGCGGGAGGTGCTGGTGGTGCCCAGGGCCTGGAGCCTCTGAGAGACCCGGAGACCAGCCCTGCTCCAGTTTACCCTGCAGACAGACACGGGGCACCAGCCCTCGTCTGCAACCGGGAACCCCCGAGAGCTCTGAGACCAGAAGGTTTGATGCCAAACCTCCTTTGTCAGTAAAGCCTGACCTGGACAAGAGTGAAACCACTTCAAATGATCACATTACGTCTTAGTATAAAATTGTTAATGTTTTTATTACTGGGCACTGCTCTAGCTCTGGCTGAGGGTGTTACAAAACCAGTGCCTTACTCCTTTTCTGGAATCCCAGTAGTTCAGAATTCTGGCCCCAAGGGTTTCGGAGAAAGGGCCATGAACCTGTGGTAGGTACCTAGGGCTTAACACCAACCCCACAGCTGTCAACCCAAGGCAGACGATGGGGCAGACTTACTCTCCAGTGCGTGCACAAACTGCAGTTGCCCTTCGGACAGAATGAGCAACAGCTCAATCCTAAACTGGGAGACACGTGACTGGAATTTAAAGATGCTTATTGATGTGCATTTGTAGATGTCGGCGTTGTTCCTGAGCCGTGCGTTCCACCCGCCCACGGAATGTGCTGAGCACACTCCCTCCGGGTGTGATGGAAAAGTGCGGAGTACCTTGGAAAACAGCAGCGGTGCAGTTTAGAGTCCAGTTGGCTTTTTGTAAATGATACTCAACAACTGGAGAAATAAATAAAAATGCAATTATAGCAGAAACAATGACTCATTATGACTGTCAACATTAATACTATAAATAGTATGAATAAGAATAATCTGCTGAATTTACAAGCGGGGCATGTTTTTAGCAGAGCGTCTCAGTCTTCAGTGACTAGCACGCTCTCGGCTGTGACAGGCCCCCTGCCAGCCCCACGGAGCACACAGGATGAGACCGAGGAGTGTGCAGCCTTGTTGAAGATCAAGACCTAGAAATAAGAGAGAATTGAGAACAGTACTAGGCCATGCATAATCACGTGTGTAGGACAGCTACTGTTGCTCCTTCTTTTAAAGGCTCCAGAAAGTCTGTGGAGCTGGGGCCGAAGAGAGACACCTGGGCGGAGCACAGGTGGAGACAGCACGGCCCGCAGCTGCACTGCAACAGCACCGCACGGTGTCGCTGTAGATTTTGTGTGTTTGCAGTGGCTTCGTGGTGGGGCTCTCAGTGACGTGGAGGAGGGCGGTACCACCCCAGTCACAGTTTGTAGCTGCACCACTGCTGCTGTGGAGCTGTGGACAAGGGAGAAGTCTATTACAGGTGGGGCCCCCGAGGAAGGCTCCTGGGGAAAGGTGGCACTTGAACTGGACTTACAGGCCGTGTGGGCTATAACTGGCCTAGACAAGGAAGAGGATATTTGGAGGTCTTTTGGGGGTTGGGGGGAGGGTGGCTGGTTCCTAGTGAGACCTGGACTCAGCTGGAGAATCTGTCTTGGGGCGGGAGGTCAGACCATTCCAGGGCAGACTGAAAAGTCCCATATTCCAAGTGAGAACAGGGAAAATTTCCCAAACCCCACCAGATTTCAATAGGAAGTAATTGCCCGTGGAATGTCAGTTGCTGCTCGCCCCATCTCAGACGTGCTGCACGACCAGACCGCCTCACCTCCTTCCTCACTAAAGACACAGTCTCGATTGCACAGTGAACACTGCCGCATGCAATCATTTGCACTGCTGACACCGGGAGGAAGAAGGTGCACCGCTGGGGGACAGGCGACAGGGTGCCTGCAGAGCCTAAGCAGCTTTGGGAGTTGGGGCCGGGCCAGGTGAGAGGTCAAAAAAGAACCGAGAGCGGCAGGGACAACCCCGCCTTGACTGTTGGGAAACTGGAAGAGATGACGCAAGCACAGGGTGGGCACTCAACACATGCTGAGTGCTGTAACTCGGCATCAGAAACACCAACCGTGATGCGCATCCTGTCCTTCCAGTGAAACCGTGTAGCTGCTCCGAAATGCTCAGTTTCTATTCCTGGTCAAGTTAGTCCACGTCCAGAAGAATAGGACGGCTGCTCCAAGGCTCTGACGTCTTTCTAACATGTTATCACTTAATAGCCATTCGGATGTGTTTGGCGTCTTACAAGCATGTCTAGTTCCACTTGCTCCTTACCATAGCCGTGGACACTGAGCAGGGATTTTCTGTTCTGTTCGTGACTGAGGTGTAGCATTCACGCAGTAAGACGTGCAAGGCGCACAGTGTCATGAACTTGTACATTTGCTCCCGCTGTAGTCCACCAGGTCAAGGTGCAGATCATGTGCAGCACCCGCAGGTTCTCTGTCGGCCCCTCCCAGTGAGCCAGCGCCCCCCGGGAACAACCACTCATCTGATTGCTACCGCCATCCGTCAGTTCTTCCTGATCTTGAACTTCCTGAAAGTGCCATCATGCAGGACATAGTCTTCGGTATCTGGTTTCTTTCACTCGACACGTCTACACGACCATCCATGGTGATGTTCATGCTTCGTTATTGCTGGGTTTTCTTTCGTTGTATGGATACAGCGGAATTTATTTATCTATTCTCTTTTAGGCAGGGATTATTCAACAGTGTTTACAAATGAAGAAATCCAGGGCCAGAGTGACTAAACCCTTAGAACCTCTGGTCAGGCAGCTGAAAAAGTCGGGATCTGAATGAGTTCTCTGGCTCCGAATCCAGTGCTTCTCTGTAACTTGGAATCAGTGCTTCCTGAAATGTTTCATTTCGAATTGCAGGACTTCGAACTGCATGACTTTTGGCCTCTTAAATGCTTGAAGAGAACAAGCAGTTCAATCAAAAAGCAAAAGCAAAACTAAAACCCTATTTTGTTGGGCAACCTCATGTGAAAACGTAGGTATGGACTCAAAATGAGCACCGTGCCCACGGCAGCCTTTGAGCAAATGCTGAGTAGTTCTCTTCAGGTGGAAGAAGTCCGGGAGTCATGGACTCATGGACTTGGTGCTTCAACTCTGTGTGCATAGCTGCAGTCTCAGCGATTCTGGGGGAGGAGCATCGTTGGGTCCCTGCAGAGTGGTCTGTGGGTGGTTGGCTGGCCTGGGGGGTGTGGGTGTGTACCGAGCATGCCACTGATCAAGGTGAAACTCCAAAGCCCTGTGTGCATGTGGGCATTTGCTTCTCCCTGAACTGGAAACTGAGGCCCCTTGCCCGACCTCTGCAGGCAAGGCTTTCAGGAACACAGGAACCAGCCCTTTCTCCAAAGGGCTGACCACAGAGTCTTGCTGCGCCCAGGAAGACGCTGGCACCTGATGAGGCGGGGTGGTGGGGGGTGAAGAAGCTGAAGGCAGATCAGTGGTTGGGAAAACCTGGGGCTGGGGAAACAGAGCCAGATCAGGACTTAGGGTAGTTACACCAAACAACAAATCATTTCATTGTAAATGCTGAAGATCGAATTCCAAGGCTGGGGCCAAGCACTGAAGAAGTTGATCAATGCGCAGCGAAGACACCAGGAAGAAATCATTCAGATCGCACGTGCTTGCCCAACAATGTGCGAAGTGCAGGCATCCACACCATCGGGAACCTGGGGGGCTCTTCCATCACTTAGCCGGGAAAGTGCATTTCCTGCTAGGGGAGTCACCCTAGCCACCCAGGCGACACAGTGAAAGATACAAAAACCAAGCTTTCTCTCTGGCAGTTCCCCAGCCTGCTTTCAGAGTCGCCCCTGCCCCCACCCAATGACGTTCATCTCTCGTCCCACTCAGCATCCAGTGCGCAGGCCCCCTACTTTATAACCCCACCCCCTGACACAACGCTCGCGCCTTTTTCTTCCACAAGGACACGTGGCTGTCCACCCATCCCCCACCCACCGCCTGCAAGTCAGTTCTCTCTTTTCCGAGCCCTAAACTACCTGTTCTCAGTCCCATGTGTGCAGTGCCCTACCCTCACCTGAAAATGTTCTGACGAACCGATCTCAGGGGCCGCCACTGCTCAGGTTTGGACGGATAGCGCCGTGGACAAACCTCCTTGGGGCGTCGTGCCACGGGGAGACTCCTGTAGGTGGGCGTTTGGGTGGATTCCAGTCTTTCGCTACTTCAGATCATGCCGCGAGGAGTAATAACCTGGTGAGTGCATCAGGAAAGTCGATTCCTACAGTGGAGTTTCTGCATCTCAGGGAGTGTGCATTTCGGTTTCTGGTCACAGTTGCCAAGCAGCCAGCAATATCCCTGTCCACGCTGCTGCTTGGAAACAGCCCCGTGATGGCTGCAGGCTCAGTTATGGGAGGATGACCTTGACCCCTGGTAGGCTTCTTCGACTTCCGTGTGTACAACACGAGTGTATGTTTCAAGTCACACCAGAAATACCCGAATATTTGCTGACACACCTGAAAGGATCAAAAGACATAGAACTACACAAGTTGGCGGGGGTCCCGACAGGGTCCTGACCGCAGCAGCACAGCCTCTTGCTGCGTCTTTCAAAGCCGCCAGGCGAGCGCTCTGTGCTCCGTCTCCTGCACGTGGGTGCGGGGCTTGACGGCACCCTCCACACTCTCAGCCTGGAAGGTGCCAGCAAACTCCTTCCCCCATGTCTTACCTCTCCATCAAAGCCCAATGGCATGCCGTTCCTAGGAGTGTGTATCTTCAGTGGGAACAAAATTTGCTTCTCATGGTAATCAGAATTCAGGGGCCCGGTAGTGACAGTTCACAGTCAGTGCTGCCTCAGTGTTCCAAAAGCCAAGCAGACCCCCCTGCGGGGAGCAGCAGCCTGGGAGGGTCCCGGCAGTGGGTCACAGGAACCCCCACAAGTGAGTAATCCCAGCACCTGGAATCTGGAGGCGAGGCAGAGGCAGGCCCCAGCAGCTAGGAGGGATGCTGCAAATCTTGGGACAAAGCCACGAGACGTGGGCTTAGCACCACTGCAGCTCCAAGGCTGAGCCTGCCTGTGCGCGGTGCAGAGTGGGGCGGAGCGGGTGCCGGGAGCCGGACAGCGGCTTGTCTGACTGCTTGTGGACTAGACTTTAAGACCAGCTTGGGCAGGCACGGCAAGATGCTTGAGTCAAAAGATGACTTACGTATGTGAGAATTTCCCAGCCTAAGTTATGGAGTAACACGTGTTGAAATAGAAGGAGACCATAAACTTTCAGTTAGGGCATAAACTAGTCTTCTAAATGAGATGCCTGCCCACACTCCAAAGCTGTGGAGGCTGGGGCTGCAAATATTATCGGAGGTGCCAGCAGGCGGTTTCTCACGCGTGGCCCTGGAGAGGAGCCCCCTTGAGGCGTGGGCTTGCACAGGGCCAACCCTGCTGCCCTGCAGCGAGGGGAGAAGGTGGGCCATGGGCTGGCCCGAAGCAGAGGTTCTCTATCTTGGCTCCGACGTGACATTACCCGAGAATGTTTAAAGACCACACCCCAGAATAATTCAGTCGGAGCTTCTAGGATGAGACGCAGGGATCAAGCTTTCCGAACTGATTCCCAGGTGACTCCAATGTGTAGCCAAGACCAAGAATCAGGTCCTTAAAGGACGGGGAGGATCTGGAAGTAGACGGCACGTTCCAGCAGCTGTTATGAATTTACAGGGCTATTTAGTTAATGCAAACTCTCAGATTCATCCTTAGGCCAACTCTGGCTGATTCCCTCTCACTTTACCTCAGGACACAAGAAAGTCTCACCTAGAATCAGGAAGAAACTTGATTCAATGCTTGTTTTGGTTTATCAATGGGTGATATGGGGTGAAGAGTCTGCTTTCTGGGCAAACTGGGTGGGGGGAGGTTGTGAGTGAAATTCTCTGGTACTCAAGCAGGGTCTGTGACCCGCTGTCCACTTCCTAGGTCTTCCCAGAGATGTTCAGGCCAAGGGATACTTGGCCACCAACCAGCCGTGTGGCTTTGGGCAGGTCCCATTCCCTCTCTGAGCCTCAGTTGTCTTATTTGTAAAATGAGACAATTGGGCATTGACCTCTTTGAAACATTAGGGAATTGTAAAATACTGAACATGATAGAAAAGCAAAAATAAAACTAGCTGTTGGCAAAAGTGTCCAGAAGAGGGTGCAAGACGCTTCCGATAAACTACAGTGCGACTCCAGCCATCCTCTGGAAAGGACCCTGACAGCGACTACCTGAGAGCCAGTGAGAGAACAAGGGTCCCGTTGTTGGAGAGCTAGAGGCTCAGAGCTGATTTCCAGGGGAAGTGCAGGTGGCTACAGCCGCACGTCCTCTGACCCAGGCCGCCCCATTATTTTCTCCTCCCCAGTAGGTCTGTCATGCCGTTCTGGGGGAGGGGTCCTGACAGTTACCTATATTATACAATAAAACCCAATCCTTTTGCAGTAGAGTTAGAATGCTTAGTAGGAACCAAAGCCTTTCATTCCACTGAGGATTACAGTCAAGCTTTTGATGAAACCCTTCTACAGGGAACACAGAACTGGCAGTCTCACCGCGTTGCCAAGGTCTAGCAGCAGACCTTTGCAGGAAGCAAGCCCTGAGGTGGGGGTTCCTCCATGAAGTCAGCAGTACAGCACTGGTGACAACAGTGCTGAACCTGCTGTGGTGTCATGAGCCAGCAGGGCACAGCCACGGAGGCCCGAGGGTGTAACCCTTCCTCCCACCCAGTGGCAGAATCTGCACCATCTTTGACAGTGACCATGCAGCCTCTGCTGGACTCCTCCGGGGACAACAAGCTCTCTTCTCAGGAGACGTCCACCCCTCTCCACCAGGCTTTCTTATTAAAATTTGTGCTTATCTCTCGTGGTGGTCCAATATCTGCCACCCTGAAACTTCCTCCCTGTGGTCTGGGTCAGGCCTCCACTTAGCAGAAGCGGCCTAACCTCTTTCACATGACGGACTTTCAAATACTTGAAAACCGTCAGGGCATTCCCACTGCCCTTGTTGGGTGCCCCAGCCCCCGCCACTCCGAAGTCCGAGCCTCCTTTGTAGACCTGCGCTGAGGCTCAGGCAAGATCCCAGAAGGAAAATACTTGGCAAGCTTCTTTGGCACAAAGTGCATTTTAAAATGCTTTTATTGTTATTCAAAGGAGGGAAAGCTCCGATTTGACTGGGATTAGAAATTCACAGAGCCCTGGCCAAGAGCAGTGTTCTCCTTAGGGATGCGGTTCAGTTCAGTGCGTGCCAGGTGTGGGGGGAGCCAGGCCGCTGGAGCCGGGCTGGGGGTGGAGAGAAAGGATGAGAGCAAATGAGCTTCAGGTTGGCCAGAGGTCCTGGTGGGATGGCTCGCTCTGCCTGCTTGGCAGGGGGAAAGGTGGGTCTACATCAAGGTTAGAATCAGACTTGTGATAAGAGGTGAAGGGTGCCGATGAGAAGGAGGGGGTCTGCCTGGGAAATGGGTCACAGCTTTACTCAGGAACTCGGAAGAGGAAGCAGAGCTAGCAAAGGGCTTGGAGGAGGGATGGGTAGAGAGGCTGGGAAAAGAGGAGAAAGGCGATAGAAAGAGGTGGTTTAATGTCATGGGGAGAGTTCGTTACTTCCCCATGCTTCAAGGGAGAGGGCAATTTCAGTAGGATGGGGCTGAGAGAAACCACCGAGGACTCGTTAAAGAAGGGGCGATCAACTGGGGCTGTCATTAGAACCACCCGTAGCTCCTAAGAATCCCTTTGCCTGAGCAGCATCCCAGGCAGACTTTCTGGGAGTGGGATCCAGGCATCTGTTTTTGTAAACATGAGTCTGACATGCACAAAGTGTTGAGAACCAGTGAATCGTGGAGGGGCTGGGTGTGAGCGAGCAGAGCCAGCTGGTACAATCACTTCAGGGAGTTTAGCAGAACCAGAGAACAGAAAAAGTCGAGAACCAGCTGAGAGAGAGAGAGAGAGAGAGAGAGAGAGAGGGAGAGAGGGAGATAGATAGATAGATGCTGGTAGAGAGATGGGACCACCGACGGAGCCCAGCAGTGCAGAAGGGAAGGGTTGCTGGAGCAGGGGTGGGGACTGAGCCATACTTAGCAAGGGGGCTTTTTTTAGTCCCAGAAGGCCGAATCCCTGTGGGTGTGAAAACACTGAGTGGGGCTGCACCTGGAGTGCGACTAGAATGCAGAGCAGACTACTACGCTCACAGATATCTGAGAGGGGACAGAACCATTTCCTTTCTGCCCTTGCTAGTGTCAGGAGGAGCTCCAAGGAGAATTGCCCAAGCTTCGGTCGGCCCTGGGAGTACAACCCTTTAGAATTATGGAGGAGCTTACAAAAATTCAGGGGCTCCAGTCCTGCCCTCGGCCAGTATATCAGAATTCCTGAAGGACTTCATGCTAAAGTGCCCACCCCCACCCCAGGTGATGATCCTCATGGGGAGGCACAATTGGGAAGCGCTGGCCACGGGAATCAAATGGGAATCCTGCACTCCAGGTGGGGAGGTCGTGCATAGGATGAGTTTACAAACCCTTCCAGGGCGCGAGGCTCCGGAACAATCGCCCCAGGGGGTGCAGATGGACGCTTTAGCTGAGCGCCCCCTACAGAGGCTGTTCCTCATTCAGGTACAAATGTCAGCTTCAGAAAACCAGGGGACAGCCCCTGCTCTCCCTCCACCGACTCCTGCCAGCTGTTTTCCTTTTTGGCTGGCATGCCTACTCTTTGCTGGAAGCAGAACAGGGAGTGAAGCTGCGTAAGGCAGCCAAGTGCCACTGGCAGAGGGGAGAAAACTAAACGAGGTAGGAAGCGGTAGAAGAGCTGAGAATGTGGTGGGGGGAGAAGGGAGAAAAAGGGACACTTCCCAGAAAAGCGAACGATCCTCTGAGCAGGGTGGCAGGGAGCCTCGTTGGAAGCTGCGGGGAAACAGACAAAGTGGAGGGGTTACGCTCCCCACTTTTCTGATCAGGATCTCAGCGCGGGGAGTTCAGCTAGTCGGAGACAGTCTTTGGTATAGCCAAGCCGCCCTAATAACAACCTGCGATATGACTGAATTTTAATAACAAAAACCCTGATCACAGACACGTAAAAACCAGAGGAGGAATTTTGGAGCCTTTCAGCAGCGGGCACCTCTCTTTCTATCCCTCTTTGCCCTCTCTGGTTACTTTCCTTTTTCTTTTTTCCTTGGCTGCACTGCGTCCCCGCCCTGCCTCCCAGGCACAGCCTCCCAGACACAGCTGGCGTGGACCCAGAGCGTGGGGCGGCAGGTGCGGCACCGGCGTGCACCTGTCCCGCGTGCGCTCCGTGTCCAGCAGGGGGCGGCCGGCACCCGCCGCGCGCCCGCCCCGCCCCCGGCCGGGAGGACCCCGCGGTGCGGGGGCGCGGGAGGGCGCGTCCAGCCCGGCCCCGCGGGGTGCAAAGGCGCGCGGCAGCTCGCTGGCCGCCGGCTCGGACGTCCGCCCTGCCTCCCTGCCTCGCCCCGAGCTCGCACCTCCTCCAATACCTGAGTTGGGAGCGGCACGGCCTCCCCCGCCCGCCCGCCACTCCGGCCCGGCCGCTGCGACGCCGTCGCCGCGGGAGTAAAGGTCGCGCCGGCAGGGAGCGAGCCGGCCGCGGCGCCTCCTGGAAGCCGGCGGGGCAGGTGGGGGAAAGGGACGGGAAACACTCAAACTCTCAGCCAGCCCAGGAAGATGGCGCCAGGCGGGCCGGCCGCGGACTGAGCGCCGCGGGGGCAGCGAGGAGCCGGGACCCGCCGCCCGCCGGAGCACGAGCGAGAGTCCTCCGCCCGCAGGGCGCCCGCCCGGGGCTCGGCCGGGCACGCGGGGTCATGTCGGTCAGCGAGCTCTACAGCCAGGTGAGTGCGGGCCGTGCTCCGCGGCCCGGCGGGCACAGGTGAGGGCGGCGCGGGGCGGGGCGGTGTGCTGCGGGCCACCGCTGCCCTCGGGGGCGCCTTCTCCTGAGGCTCCGTGGGTCGGGGGCCGACCGGAGACAGCTCTCAGCCTGCTCCCTGCAGCCTCCTCGGCGCCGCTAACTTCGGGTGGCGGAGAAAGTTTGCTGTTCCGGGAGCGCCCCGCACTGACCCGCCGCGGCTGTGCCCCTGGTCAGGGCTGTCGCCCCCACCCCGACGCCCGGCCACCGCTGGCCTCGCCGGGGCTCTGTTCTGTCTGAGTCCCCGAACCGCGAGGGCAGCCCCACCAGCTCCCAGACGGTGCCTGGGGACAGCCCCCTGTGGTGGCGCCCTTCTGGATCAGGACGCCACCCCAGGTGCTCTGCAGCGTGAGCTCCCAAGGGCGACCTTCCAGTGTTTCTAAGACTTCCTTTCCTCGCGCATGCCATCGAGGGGGACCCCTGAACTTGGGCGGCGTTCCGCCACTTGAGCGGGGAGAGGAGGGGTCCCAACCTGGTGCCGGGGGCGCTGCAGCCGGAGGGTGGAAGCTTTGGGGAAGGCGCGAGGCCCTCCAGGGGTCTCTGGAGACGGGGAAGCACGTTCCCAGTTCGCCAGGGAGGGGCTCTCTGAGGCTCCAGGCTGGGTGGGGACGTGGAGGGCTTCGGCGACTGCGGGGAGGGCGTCGGTGTAAGGCCGAGCTAGGGGCGAGGGTGGTTTCCAGGATGCCCGCAAGGTTGCGATGCGTGTGCAGGGCTCCTTCGTCAGAGTCGGGAACAGGTGCAGTGGGGCGGACACGCCCGCTTCCATGGTGCTCGCTGTGGTTACAGTTGGGGACCAGCCACCGCTTCCCCAGCGCCTGCGGCCGCGCAGCCCGAGCTCCCTCGGGACCCCCTTGGGTTTCTACTTGGCGCGGAGGGTGAGGGCGGCACGGACCTTTAAGTATGCACCCCTCCTCCACTCCTAAGTTTTGGACGCCCCTCCGTCGCCTTCCTGTTTGTCTTCTCTGTGGCCGAAAACGTTTGGCAGCACCTGGTGCACACTTCTCGGTGCACGGAGGGGTGTGTGTGTGTGTGTGTGTGTGTTGCCGGGGGAGTTTGGGGGAGGGGTCCGGTTGGGGGTTGGGAGTTCGGTTCCCAGGATCCTGGCTCCGACCAGCAGGTCTGGGCGGAGGAGGAAGAGCCACTTCCGCGTCTTCACCTGGCGGGTTCTCGCAGCTGCCCCTGAGCGTGGGCGAGACCTCCTGCAGGGTGGGCGAGTCTTCTAGTTTCTCCTTCCTTTCCGAGGGGGACAGGGCCGAGCTAGGATGACAGGCGGTGGCCCCAGAGGTTGTGCCCTGGCTGGGGGGGGTGGGGGCACAGCCGACCAGGACACTCAACTCCACTCGCAGCGGGAGCCCTTGACGGTGATCACAGATGAGAGGTAGCTGCTGAGAGAGGAGAGGGAGTGAGGTCTGAGCCGGGGCGTGGGCGGGGGCGGAGTGAAATCTCTGCGGCTCCTGGCTTTGGAAAAGCACACTCCTCGGGTTACCTGGTTACCCGCGGCAGGAGCTCTCACGCTTCGCTTTCAGTTGTTGTCCTGGAAGCCGGCTGTCACGGGAGGCCGGAAACCAGGGATGCAGGGAAAACTCTGAACTGGAGTGTAAAGCGCTGATCCTGGCCACACGGAAGTGCACGAGAACACCACCTGTTCTCCCAAGGAGAACAGTGACCCAAGTGGATACACCTGCGGGGTATCCTAAAGCCCTCTGTTAGACAGTAATTGACCGCTTCATTATACGAAGCTAAAGGACAACTGAATAAGCCCTTAATTTTTGGAGCCCTGATCTTGAAAAATCAGAACATTGGATTGCTTTTAAAGACAACACCATCAGAGGAAAACACTCAGTTTAAGTTTTAGTTAGAAATGAGTACTTTGCATGCTGATTTAGGAGCGGTGAATTAGTGAGTCTGAGCTAGAGTTTTGGTGTGCTTTTCTGGCCTTGAGCTGGACAGAGCTGTCGCACCAGGAAAAGGTCTCGGGAGGGTACACAGAACAAGCAAGCAAACAAAAAACGTGGCCTCACGAGGGTGAGGGTTTGGCCTAACCTGAAAAGAGTTATGAGAACAACTCCCTAGGGCTGTGGGGCTCTGCGCCTGGCTCTGTTGATGGGTTTCTAGGTGTTAATCATTTTTAGATTCACGAGTCTAAACTTGAGGTTTGTCTGTGGCGAATGCAGTAGCTTCCACATTGTGCTTGGGCAGTTGCTTTTCTTTCCGGCAGAGTGACACGCGGAGGCTTTTCCTGTGAGAAGCAGCGGCATTGTTTTCTAACCATCGTCTCACTTGCTCGGCTGGGTTCGCAGCACGCACACGAATCATCAAGTGTGCAGGGAAGGTGTGCCGGCTGTGCAGATGCACTTTGTTTCTGGGGAGATGACTTGTCCTTTTGGTGTATTATCAAAATAACCAACGCTCTTTTTATGTTTAACCTGCTGGTGGGCTTTTCTGGCATCATGCACGCTGGAGCCAGGCACGCACTTCAGTGCATTGTGCGTGATGGGAATAATTACCCCTTATGCAGCAGCACTTTTTTAATAGGGGGGATGGAAATTTTTAAGGCCCTTTATTGGTAATACCTGTTGGAAGATGTTATTCTTGGAATAAGGCACTTACTTCAGTGTATAAACTCACTGTAAGTATACAGTTTCAGCTAAGAACTTAGTATGTGGGTCTAGCCCTAGTTATCCAAGAGCAGACTTCTGCCTTGTCCCACCCTCCAAGTCACTGTTTTCTTGTCCTTTCTCACTTGGGTTCAACTGGCAGCTCATGAGCTATGGGAATATTTTGGGGGGGGGGGAGTTGATCTGAGTCCTTGGCAAAGGGCCCTTCCCATCAACAAGGGCACGCCTGTTTTTGGAGGACCCAGCAGCTCGGCTTTGAGAAATTGCTTTCTTTGCACTGAGGTCTTTGGGGTGGGGAAAGCGAATCGGAGTGCCCGCCGCACTTGGAGGGTGATGCCAAAGCCAGTCAGCCGCAGCCACACTCATGGGACGGTGGGGCGGACCCTGGGCCCTCGTCACGAGAGGCACGTGTGTGGCAAGTGTTAGCACCTTGTTTCCGCCCACAGGAAAGGACAGTATGGGCTAATCTGATTTGTGCAGGTCCCAGGAAGACGCCCAAACTCGAGCAAGCGTGGTATGACTTAATTACGATAAGTGCAGAAAATAGTCTGGTTTTTAAAGTGTAAAGTACATAATCTCTCCCTCAGGCTCAATAACACAAGTCTTCCATAGAGAAGGGTTATTCTGGATGAAATGTTAAATATTGCTCCTGTAAGTATTATGATTTTCGGTGTGATTTTGGCCGGCAGAGTGACTGGGAAATCACCAGACTGGAATTTCTGCTTTAATCCTTTCCCGCGTGGTTTTGAATAGATAGGTGCTGCCCGAGCAGTGGATTTGGGGGGCTGCCGGGAGGTCACTGTACTGTGTAGGCCAGAGTGGCTTTGAGCACAAAGGCCTTAGCTCTAAGGGCTGCAGTTGGGGCTAGTCCTTTGGAACGTGGAGCTCGTGTGCTTTGGGCTGGCGTCCTTTTGCTGTCCCTGACCTGTGCCTCAGGGGACGCGGGTCCCTCCTGAGCTCAGTCCTTTCCCATCCGTAGCCACCGCTCCCTCTTCTCTCTGCCCCCTTTCCCCATGGGCCTGTAAACCCTCCTGGTGACCATCAGAACTTGGAAGTTTGTGTGCAATTTGTCACTCGGCTCACAGGGCCTGCTCTCTGCCTGCTTGTTACCTGTACACGCAGAACGAGCCTGCCCTGTTCCCCCCTGCCCCCACCGTTGGTAGTTTTTGTCATGTCACATGTCCCAGCTGGGCTGAGATCAGGAGAGCAGAGGCTGCACAGGACACCCTTGGGAGTCAGCTGCATCCACGTTCACGGGCCGGTGGGGCGGACCCTGGGCTCTCGTTACCAGAGGCACATGAGTGGCAAGTGTTAGCACCTTGTTTCCACCCTCAGGAAAGGACAGTGTGTCCTCAGTGTGTGTAGTGCACTGCCTTAGTAGGTGCTTATTTGGGAAGTTGTCTTCTAGGCACCCCCGAGCCTTCCTCCCCCAAGTCCTGCTGGAACTTCCTTGTAGCCACTGGCTGACGCCAGGTCTCCCCACTTGGGCCTCTTAGAGAAGCTTGCCTTTACTGTTGGTTTCTTCCCATTTTCTTTTAGTTAATGTGCTGCTTGTATTGCATTTCATCAGCTGCAGCACAGTCACCCATCAGAAGGCTTTCTGACAGCCCGGGTCTGACTGGAGTCTAAGTATGTTACTGCACTTTCGTTTGCAAAGACGGCATTCTCTTTCTGTCAGAGGGCCAAGGCACTCGGAGTAGAAGCTAACTAGACTTCCCAAATGCTGGCAAGATTAAAAAAAAAATACTGTCATTTTCTGTGGTAAGGTTCAACTGTAAATTATACTGCTTACAGTATAGAAGTCCACACACTGCCTTTCCTAAGTGAGAGTGTATTTATCACAACACGCACAGGATTGTTGAGGTTTGAGCTCAAGCCAGTACGGGTTTGAGCTAGTCGTTGACCTCTGTTTTGTAGCTCAGTAGGTCCCCAGCAACCACACGACAAAGCAGCCAGCCCACTTTAGAGAGAGTGGAACGTGTGCCCTGGTGTCCTTGTCTGTGCAGACGCGCTTTGCATCCTCACTGGGCAGCACAACCTAAATATGCAAAGTTACCTAACAGTACAGCATCACTGCGTGTCCGGAGAGGAGGGCACACACTCTTGGCTAAAGGCACTTTGAAGAAGCAGCAGCCGGTGGGCTGCAGCAGTGAGGGAAGACTGTAGAACACATGCAACACCAAACTCACAGCTGCCCCAGCACCAGACAACCAAGGCATGGGGAAGGGAGGCTCCCCCTCCGTCCCGCACCCCCGCCACCAACTTCCTGGGGAAAGAGCGAGAGCAGTTTGAAAGAAGGTTTAAATTTAAACTGTGCTTTCTGTCTCCTGTTATAGCTTTAAAGGAAAATTAAAAAACATTTTTCACAATGTTCCCTTTTTTTTTCCTGTTAGTTCGTATGATAATTGAAACAACTCATACGACCCAGGAAAGGTAAAGCCTCCTCCCAGAAACAGCTGCTGTTAACCACTTACGGTGGTCTCTAGGCCTGGGCCGTCCAGTCGCGGGGGGGGGGGTCACATGTGGCTGCCGAGCACTTGAGATGAGGCCGCCCCAGCTGGGAAGAGCTGGCGGTGTGACGTAGTGGATTTCCGAGACGTGGTACAAGCATGCGTGTGAAATAGCTCACTCACACTTTTTAAATCCAGACTAACTGTTGAAGTGGTATAATATTTTGGATGTATTGAGCTAAAATACTTAATTTGATTCACCTATGTTTAACCTGGCTACTGGGAAATTTAAAATTTCGTATGTGTTTTGCCTTATTTCCGTACTCACAATACTGCTTTAGACTTCGGCATGACAGAACACATGCTTAAGAAAATAGGTGGGGCGTGCCGTGGTACCTCTCTGCATCTTAACCTGCTGTGGCTTTGCTCCCCTGGTGCATGTAAAGGTAACCTTACCATTGTAAGGCCTGCATAACATGTGTCCTCCGGCGGTGCCGTCGTGTTTTTAACGGTTCCCATTTTGAGGAGCACTTAATTGGTTCCAGGTTTTCGACGTGAAAAGCGTTTCAAACAGGCTTGGAGCCTCTTTCAGTCATTTCCTCAGGAAGAGTTGCTGCAGGTGGACTTGCTGGCGTTCGTGTGAACGGTCTTCACTAACACAGCCTGCAGCCTCCAGAGGAGAGCTGGTCCGGCCCCATCACCTCCCCACCGCCCACTGGACGTTGTTCCTGTCTTCCAACCACATGTTTCCTTTTTGATTTAAAGTGGATTTTCACTGGATAGTTGGACATCTTTTCATATGCTTGGTGTTTTCATTCATAAGTTGTTTTTTTGTATTTTCTATATTAAAAGGCATTATAGCTTAGGGTGTTTTTTTTTTTCATTACATGATTATAGTTTTAGAGATAGGCAGTCATGGAAACCAGAATATTCAGGAAAAATGCATAAATATATGTTAAATAAGGCACCCGGGCCTGTGCTTTCCCCGCCTGTGTCTGAGCTCACACCCCCTGGGCACAAACACTAGCCCCTGTGACTCAGGCACTGCTGTCATTCCGTGTACGGACGAGAGGCCTCAGGCTGACGTGACTCACCCAAAGCCACGGTCCTCGCCGGCGGTGGGGCAGGACCTCTCCCCCAGTGTCCGGCCGAGGGCCTGGCTGACCTCTCTGCTCCGCCGCTTCCCACGAGGCCCTGTCCCACTGGCCGTGGGCACGGAACATCATTTGTGTGTAGAAGGTACCCATGTCCACATTTAGCCCCGTGGCATCCTGATGCTTCTTAAAGTGCATCCCAAACTTAGGCAAAACCCTTGTTTTCGGCTTTTCTTAGGCCACGTAGGCCCCCAGAGAGGTTCACGTCTTCCAAGAGGGCTGCGGGGAACCACAAAGATGTACCTGAAACTCGAGCAGTGTAAAATTATTTCCGGCTGTAAATTTAACCATTCTCACACTCTAGGACGCAGCCCGCTTTCCACATGCCCTGCCCGATGCCGTCTCCCCCTGCAAACACTGTAGTGAGAGCTTATCTTTCCTGCCACGCTCCATGTCTAATGGTCACTTGTCCCCTTCTAAGCGATGAGCGGAGAACCAGGTCTGATACTCCTGGTGGCCCTCGCCCAGCTTCCCGTTTAATGAGAGGTCTTCACCCTTACAGGTGTGCCCTGCCCACCGCCTGTTGGCTGGGCACGTGTCTGCTGGAAATGAGCTCCTTCTCCTCACTCAGGTTGTCAGCGTGGCCATCTTCCAAGCAGGGGCATCCTCGGTTGGACGTGAGGAGCTCTTCAGGCTGTCTGGATGCTGGTGCAGATGAGCACTGGCACTCACTTGCTAATTGACTGTGGCAGAGATCGAACTTAGACAGGGTCCCGCAGAAGTGACGTCTGCTTCAGTGTGGTTGGTAGGGTAATAATCTGGGTGTAATAATTTATAGTTTTAACCTGAACATGTCACCTAAAATGTCCTATGGAGTGCTTGAATGTGATATCGTTATGTTACAGAATGACATGCTTATGACTTTGTAATAAAAGAGTCTGTAATAAAAAGAGGGCATTATTTGTGCGGGACCCTGTATCTCTGAGCACCAAGTTAATAGCTCATCATCTCCCTTTTAACATTTATTCAGGGACTTTTAAATTATTGTCCTTCTTTGAGTAATTCTCGTAGTGACACAGGCCCAGTAGGCTTTTCTCTCCTTTGCAGAAGAGGCCCATCATGAGAAGTTACTGATTTTTTCCCCCCAGACAGCTTTTGCTGTTATAAAATTCAAATGCATTGTGACACGAAATCCTTAAAGTAATGAGAAAATCCAGATGCCTGTGTTATGGGATTCAAAGACTTGGTTTGTAATCCCTTTGGCACTGGGAAGTTTGGGCCCCTGGCTTAGCAACCAGCCTTTATAGGAAACAGAGGCCGGGCAGCAAAGCACCAGGCCCGTCTGTGCTGCGGGCTGCACGCTGGGCGTCTTCGGGACGGGACGGGACGGACGAAGAGGGGCGGTATTTGAGCTGGCAACTGTACTATGTGCCGCTGTCGACTTCGTGTGCCCCAGCCATTCACTTCAGTCTCTGGTTCAACTGATTTTTTAAAAGTTCTAGAGAATTTTATTTTTAGAGGGAAGAAGGAGGGGGGCAGGAGGGAGAGAGAAAGAAACATCAATTGGTTGCCGCCCACATGCACCCTGACCGGGAATCGAACCCGTAACCTTTTGGTGTACGGGATGATGCTCCAACCAACTTAGCCACCTGGCCAGGGCCGGCTCGACTTCTTCTTGCTGACTGCCCACCCACACCCCGGTGCAGTCCCACCAAAGACTCGAGGTGTGCTTGGAGTCTACTACCTGACTTTATGTGATGCCCGTGTCACCTAAGGTGCTCTGGAGGTGGGTACTACAGAGCAAAATGACTTATGTGAATTTCCGAAATCAGCAATGTAAACAGTGTTGTATATGGATATACGTGTGACGAACCTGTGAGGGGGCGAGGAAGGCGGGGACTAGGAGGACAGAAGCTGGGCCAGCCGTTCCCCGGGAGGGTGCTGCCGGCGTCTGCTCCGTCACCCGGCGAGTTCGCGGGCATTCATCAAGCACTGACACATCCAGAAGAGGGGCCACTGCGGAGAACAGGATGGGTTACAGGGCCACATTGGTGAAAGCTTTGAGATGTTCCGATTCTCCGTTTCGCCTTGTGCGTGTGGAGAGTTGGCGGTTGAACGTGTAGATTCTCAGAACTGTTCTCCCTGCAGATGTGGGTTCGGCCTTACGCCCGCATCCCTCCCTGTTCCCCAGACACGGTTTGCCTGCTGTGCAAACGCAGTCGGCGCCGCGCCACTGGCTTAAAGCCACTTGGGCTCGCCCCCCTGTTTCTGGACCGTGGCACTTGGAGGGGGAGGGTCTTTTCCCCCCATCACGGAGCCACCCTGACCGTGACGTTGTCCTCTGTCACTTTGGCTCGGCTTCTGGCTAGGGCACCCGTGGGAGGCCCGTCCGTTCCCCTGCACGTGCCTGCGTCTGTGGCCTGCGAAGCCCCTGTCAGGAGAGGACGAGATGTTTTCCTTCTCATCTCTGAGCCCAAAGGCTTGGCACACGGTTTGAACGTGGCATAACAGCAAGGCAACGTTTGTGGATGAGAAAGCTGCTGTAATGGCCTTCTTTTTGAGGAGCCTAATTTTATAAATAACTTTGAATACACGTATACTTTTTTTTTTGCACTTACCTTCCTCAGGTTATCATTTACATTAAAAGTGTAATCTGCTTTTAGTTTTCCCCCAATTAACTCAAGTTTTTATCAGCAGTCTCATCAGGACTCGGGGGGTCCTTGCGTGGTTAGGTGGGGGCAGATACGGTCCTCACAGCTCCCGGGAGATCAGACAAAGCAAATCAGGGGGGCTTTCAAAAGAGAACAGTGGGTCCGGGAAGGAAAAAACAGATCCAGTCTGTCCCAGTTGTCTTCTCCCCACAGGGGCGACGACAGTGCTGCTCACGATTTTCCCCTGAAGTCATCGCTCAGCCACCCCATGTGCAGGCACCTTCTCCTTGCAGGGCAGGTGCCACAGCCCCCACCTGAGGCCGGGAGGAGGAGCCCGTCTCCTCAGGGGCGCCCTTTGACCTTGAGTTCTTCCAGTCCAGTGGTTCATTTGTTTTGGAATAAGCATTAAGGAGGTATTAGTACATTAAAAGGAGGTAAATTGCTTTATCTCGTCTCATTAGATTTAATCACATTCTCAATATGTCTACACCCACTAATGAGGGCTAATGTTAATTTGTAAAATAAGGAAAATGAATGTCTCCTCAGGCAGAAACCAGTCTTCCTTTGCTCTCAAGCTGCTTGCTCTTTTTAGTTGCCGGTTTGCTGGGCATGCGTGTGTGTAACTGTGTAACGGCCGTGCGCACCGGAGTGATGAGCGTGCCCGTACAGTGTGATCGGAGTTATACAGTGGAGCCTCGGTTCCCGAACGTAATTTGTTCTGGAAAACTGCTCGATTTGTTCCAAAACTGACTCACTTTTCTTTGTCACCTGCGAGACGTGTGACTGATCATATAGGTATTAGCATGTTGTCGGGCATAAAACCGATACAACTTTTCGGTGAACAGCTGGACTGAGAACCGAATTGTTAGAGAGGGAAGGTTTGACTATGTAGCGAACGTGCTAGGCCCTGCCCATCCGAACAAACGCTGCCTCCTCCAGGACGGCCTCGGAGGCAGAGGGGTGGGGATCAGGGGTCCATCGCTTCCTCTTCTGAAATCGGCTTCAGACCCGCTGGCGTGTTCCTCGTCGCCTTCGTACAGCGGCGATGATTCGTGTCTGGGAGGTAGGCTTTCTGCTCTGGGAGCAGCCGAAAGTTACTCAAAGAACTACGCTGGTTTGAGTTATGGTAGGGATTCACAGACACATTTCTGCTACAGACTAAGTGTCGCTGCCAGGTCCTGCCCCCAGTTTTGTGTGACCTCTTACTGGTTGTCATCCTGGTGGGGGTGTTACAGTCAGGCCTGGGACGCTCTCGGTGATCCATCAGTGTGAGCTCTCCGGCGTCAGGGACACGAGCGTTTGAAAGTAGCAGTTCTGGCCTGTTTGCTTAAGCACTTAAAAGCTCATGGAATTTTATAGTTATACTGATGTATGGTCCCACTTAAATATATATGTATATTAATATAATTATCTTAGTATTTAAGTATGTAATTGCCTAAATGTTATGACAGTTTTTAAAAAAGAGTTATTTATTTATTTATTTATTTATTTATTTATAGAGAGGGGAAGGGAGGGAGAAAGAGAGGGAGAGAAACATCAATGTGTGGTTGCCTCTTGTGCGCTCCCCACTGGAGACCTGGCCCACAGTCCAGGCATGTGCCCTGACTGGGAATCGAACCTGTGACCCTTGGGTTCACCGGCTGGCACTCAGTCCACTGAGCCATACCACCCAGGGCTGTTACGACAGGTTTAATAGCATTAATAAATATCTACTGACTGAACATTCAAACGGAGAGTGTATCCCACCTAACTTCCTAAAATGCTTTTTTGAAGGCAGATGGAAAGATGCTCTTTGTTCTTTTCCTCTGTAATGCTAGTGATTGAATAGAAGATGACAGGAGGGCGAAATAGCATTATTCACACTAGCCAAAAGTTGGGGAAGCCACCCAGTGTCCATCATGCATGAATGGGTACACGAGATGTGGTCTGTCCTTGCGATGAAATGTCACTTAGCTTGAAAGAGAGGGAAGTTCTGGCACGTGCTACAGCATGGCTGAACCTTGAGGACACTGTGCTCAGTGAAAGAAGCCAGTCACCATAGGACAGCGATTGAGCGAGTCCACTTAGGTGAGGTATCTGGAGGAGTCAAAGTCGTAGAGAGCGGGCGGTGGTCGTGGGAGGAGGGGAGCGTAGGGCACTGCCATTTAGTCAGTACAGAGTGTCCTTTTCACAAGACAGAGAGTTCTGGAGGTGGCTGGTGGGATGGCTGCCCAATGCTGGGCGTGGGCTTGGTGCCACTGAGCTGAACACTTAACACAGTTAAGGTGGTAAATTTTCTACTGTGTGTTATACCACAATTTTAAAAGTTTAAACTCTGGGGGGAGGCAGGGAAAATACAGAGGTTATAAAAGCTTAACCTTTGGTAGGGGAGACCGAGTACTGGTTTCCCCTTCTGTCAGCTGGGCGACCTTAGGCAACTGCTTAACCTCCAGGCTCCGGTTACCTCTGGAACAGGGCGGGGAGCTAGGACCACCCTCGGGCTTGCTGAGGGTTGAGATGGAAGGACAGCCTGTGAGGTGCGCTAACTGTCGCTGCCCGTCCTGTTGCTAGGAGAAGGTCTTGTCCTTGGGGAACCGCAGTCCAGCGTAGGGCACTGAGGGGGCGAGGGCCCGAGGGGCTGGGGAAAGGGTCCAGGTGCTGATCTACTGGCTGCAGCTTCTCCATGCGGGTGGCCGGCCTTGGACCGGCCCCTCTTACCTGGTGAAGCACCGGCCTGGATGCAGGAGCTTTAGGGCTATACACGTGCTCTTCCTTTTTGAGGTGTGGGGAAGAAGGGAACAACAGGCGGATTAAGGTCCTGTCTTTGAGGACCAGTATCATCTCAAATCTTTACTCCCAGAGCTTCAGACCTGACTGACCCATAGGTTCCCACTGTGGGACCACCCCCACTTTGTACTGAGAGGAAGAGCACCCCACCTTGGTACCACGAACGGATGAGCATGTCTACCTGGAGCCCTTCCTGGCACTTGGTGTACTTGGCTATTTTGGCTGCAAGGGTGTTTCAACATGTGGGCCCTACCCTAAGGATGCTCCCTCAGGAACTGGGCTTGGCTGGTCTGTCTGGACAACCTGGCTGAACAGGCCAGAACCGTGGTAGGGGACTGGGAAGGTGCTCACGACCTCCGAGACTTTAGGGACCAGGTGACCCCGCCAACAGCAGAGGTCATTTCCGCCCACGCCCACGCCATCCATGTGATGCAGGTACTCCTGGCTCCACTCTTGTCTGTCTTCTCACCAAGCCTTTCTGAATCTCCAGTTCCAGTTCAGATTGGCTCCACTGTCCATCGTTGCTCCTGTGTCACTTAGAAGAAAAGCTCTAAAGCTTTTGTAAAGGGCAGTCTCTTGATTGGCTGCTCCCAGGCAGGTACACCTGGTGCAGGTAGCTTTGGCCATCTGACCCCCAAGGAACTTCCCAGTTTGGCTCAGTCACTGGGAACCATGCATTTTCCTCAGCAGAGACTGGAGCGGGGAGCAGTTTGCAGGCACTGGAGCCCTGGTTTTCCCACACTGGGGTGCGTCAGAGCTAGGGAGAATCCAGATGCGGCATTCACCCCTGTGGAGGCCTGTGTGGACCTGCTATCGTTTCTTGCTAGATCCTGGTCAGCTTTGGTACCTGCAGCCTTCTGCTGAGCTTCTAATCTGGTTTTTGATCACGATCAATTCGTGCTTTGGATTCTGATGATGGTTTCTATGGCTACCTGGCTCTCACGCCTTATAAACATTGCTGGGACATGGGCCTCAATATCTGCTATTACAAATAGTCCAGTAATAAACTTTTTCTTCTGCTGCTGAAAGTATTCTAGGTCCTCTTCTTTTTTTCCTCCACTTCCTCCCTCTCCACACATTCTTTACCCTTTGGTAATCCACCCTGAATAAAGGTGCTAGGGATCACCCCCTGTTAGTATTCCTGCAGTCCGACTGGCGGTGTGAAACCAGACTCCACTGAGAGAGCCGCTGGGGTTACACAACGCTCAGCCGTGTGGAGCGGTCTCACTGAATGGGACAGATGCTGAGGGTGTCAGTCTGCGCTGTGCTCAGTTGCAACGTGAACCGTCTCAGAAATCAGAAACTGCCTAAGTGCTGGCCAAAGAGCAGTGATGCGAGGGGGCGGTAGGGAACACCACCAGCATTCCAGGACCAGTAGCCTGTGTCTGAAACAATGTGAAACAACGTAGCAAAGTGCCGCCAAGTGAGGAGTTAGGCCACCACTGTTTTGCACTTGATCCTGTTCAGTAAGTCAACTCTTGGCTCAATGCTGGAATTTAAAATCTCACCTTATGCTTCTTTGTGCTTCGCCAGGGGTCAGTGACCACACTTCCCTACGGAGCTATATTTATGCATCTCAAGTTTTTAACGTTAAGTTGCTGTGCAAGGCAAATGCCTTAAGAAATTGTAATTTTTCACAGACGTTGGTAAACAGTGGTTTGTCGGAGCTAGTTCACTGCGCTGGAGTGGGACAGTTGCATAGTTTTCAGTGGCAGACGCACTTGGTGATTTAAGTGTTACCCAGGCGGGAAGTAGCACTGATTCTGCTCTGTGCCAGGTCGGGCTGTGAACTCTGCAGTGTGTCTAGAGCCCTCTCTGCTGAGAATTTCGTCTCGAGCTGGCGGTGCGTGCCAGGACCGCCTCCACCCACCGCTGAAGCGTCTGCCAGCCTTGGCCTCCATGGGGCGGGCAGTGCGGTGTCACAGATACAAATACGTGAGAATCTTCCTGATGTCAAGTTCAGCGCTGGGCACAAAAGGGGCATAAGACATAGTTCTCGCTAAGGAACCCACAGTTACACTCAGTGTGGTGAGTGCATCCGGGGGGGTGAAGCATTTTACCAAGACGAGGAGCGTGGTGTGGCGTGGGCCCCTCCAGACCATTGGTGAGGGTCCTTGTCTGTCACAGCAGCTCTGAAGACCCTGGCCGGGGACGAAGTCTCACCTTCGGCCCCTGTCAGCCCCCAACATGTGCTCTTCTGTCTCCTGCCTCTGAGTGTGGAGGACAGCAGGTCCTCCTGTCTAGCCCCGCACTTCAGTGGAGGCGACGAAAGTCACAGTCACGTGCCAGGGGGCTTCCACCCTCCAGAGCCATTCCCTCCTCTGAGCGCTCTGCAGGGGCCCACAAGGACGGGAGCCCCACGAGGGTGGGAGCCCCACGTGTTCCAGGAAACTGCGTTTCCGCCTCCAGCCTTGGGGGCTGGGGACTTGTGCAGGACGGGGCCGTGGGGACAGCCACCCTACTGGATGGGCCGGGTAGGGCCCCAGCGTGTTTGCACAGCCCCGCGAGATGGCGAAGACACCGAACAGTGATGTCAAAGGATGGTTCCCTGCACCATCTGATCAGGAAGGCAGAGATGGGAGGACATGAAACCCGAACAGAATGTTTGTGAGCGGCTGGTTGTTAGAGTTGACGCACTCAGCCCTCTCGTTAAAAAGGAGGAGTTCCCCAGAGCACGGACATCCAGGGACACCCTGGCTGGGCGAGCGTCCGCAAGAACCTTTCCTGCTGTCCCTGCCCCCTGAGCTGTGCGGGCCTCTTCCCGCATAGCCCTCCGCTGCCGCTTGCTCTCGAGAACCAAGTTAATTTAGCATCAACCTCGCCCCCCCCCATGGACTTGCTTCCATAAAATTAGGATGATCTCGATTTACCTAATCATTTTAGTTTTACTGTTTTGACATTGTTTTAAATGGGTTTCATAGGAAGTTCTTTCAAAGCGTGACGCTCATAATCTCTGTTATAAAATAGCCTTTTTTTAATCTGAAATGAGGATGTTAACAGCGGCTTGTCTGGTGCTGGTGCGCTGACATGATTGAAGGTGACCTCAGATGTAACCAGAAATACACAGCCCAGGAACCTGTGCCGATAACTTTTTCGCCTGGGGTGATAAATGGCGATCATAAGAGTGCACCGTTGTCTACAGGCCGAAAAAATTGTAGTTGCTTAAATTACTCCAGGCATTTGAAAAGGACAGTGATATCGATTTTATGTATTATAGTAAGATTGCTATCACATTAACCTCCTTATGACCTCACTTTATTTTATTTTTTTTAATCAAGGCAGTGATTTGCAAAAGTAAGACTTCAGAACGTAAGTTTTGCAAAGTTCTTTGGGTGAGCTGTGTCCAGTGAGGGCTCTCTGTTGGCCACAAGAAAGTATTGGTCTAGATTGAGGACCAGCTGTGGAGGAGATGTTGAACTTGACCCAAAGAAGGCAGATGTCATTTGAAGAGACCTGAGTAACAGCGGCACATTCTCCTGGCTCATGGATGTGTTTAAATGTCAGAAAAGTAGCTGTGTATGGTAGGCAAAAGCAAACAACCCACAAGAAACCAGCCAACCAGAAAACAAAATCATTCCCACTGCCCAGTGGCTACACCCTGGGGGGAGGAGAGGGAGGAGGGAATCTGCTGGCTTGGGCAGTGCAGAGCTTCCTGGAGTGAGAGCGTCTTGCTGTGATGATCACGGACAAACAGAAAGGGTTTTCAGGGAGAATGTTGGTGTAGCATGGCATCTGCTTTATGACTGACGGTAGAGTTGACCCCCCACCCCTCCCGAGAAGTGACTCCACTCAGCTGTGTTCTGCTGTTGCTGACACCCTGAAGGGCTCTCAGTAGATGGTGAGGTGGGTCTGGAGCAGGGAATGCCTGGAAACTGGAGCATCTGAGGAACAGCTGGGGGCCCAGGACTCAGAGTCCGGAGTGAAGGAGACCTGATCCTGAGATACCGCAGGGATGTCAGGTGGAGTTCCTGTCTCCCCGCTGGGTTCTCCCCAAGCTCAGAGTGATGCCCAGTGGTCTGTGTTGCAGGAGGCAGCCGAGCTTGCTGTGCAGGAGCTGATCAGCAATCACCCTCCCAGTGGTGGGCAGGGCCGCCTGGTGCAGAAGGAGGGCTTCAGCTCCTGCAGGTGTCTGAGGGCACTGGGCACCATCCAACGAGGATGCTCAGGGAAGTGCTTTAGAATGGGAATGTGACCCCTCTGACCTTGAAACCTCTTGCCCACCTGAAAGGTGGCCGGGCATGACTTGGGAAAGAAAAACACAAAATTAAGGGTGAATGGAAATAATTTCAAGTGAACAGTAAAAGAGGGAAGGAGCACACCATTTTGTTGTTGAGCTTCTGTTCATCTATAAAAATAAACTTAGAGAAATTGATTCATAGTTTTTGTCACTCTTAGGGAAGCAGGCGTCCAACTCACTTGAATTTATTCTAGGAATGGGAATTACAAAGCTTTATTGATTCAGCATAAAATAGTCTGAAGTGCTTTAGTCCCGTGTTTGGCAGTGGCCGTTTCGTGGTGGGAGCTGGAAAGGCAACGTAAAAGGACCAGCTGTTACCTTTCTCGTAGGACGAAGCCGCATGTAGGTTGCTGGCTTGGGCGGGAAGGGAGAGGAATGGGAACCAAGATTAGAGGAAGGGAGAGGAAGGGCACTAGAGGAGGAGGAAGAGGAGGAGGGGGAGGGAGCTAAGAGGGCCGGTGCTGGCGCTGTGTGCTCCCCACCCCCCAAACACACACAGAAGGTCGCTCTGCTCAGCCTGAGAAGACAGGCTGCTGCAATGGAGAAGGGGTCAGAGCCCCCGAGAGGCTGGCTAGACCTGGTTTGCCTTTCTTTGGACGCCAGGCCCTGTAGTGAGCTAAATGACCAAGCCTCAGAGTAAGCACTCATCAGTGAGGAGTCCGGGAGTGAGTGAGAGCACCCATGAGTGACAGGTACTCCTGTCCACCTGTGGCTGGCTGGCTGCTGACTCCCCTGCCAGGCCATGGCTCTGCTCGTCACTTGAGAGGAGGAGCCCTGGCGTGGGGTGTGTCCTTGTCGGTGCAGGGCCTGGTGCCCGAGTCAGACCCCTTCCGACTGTGCAGCTGGTCTGCACTAGGAAAATCCCTGGCGCCCTATGTAAAGCACTTGCACAGTCAAATGAAAGAAATAGGGCATCTTCCTCTTCATGCACACACCTCTGTGTCCGAGAGTGTATTGCTGCCGGCCCCAGGCCCCTGATTTTGGCCATTTGTGAAGGGAGAAGCAGCTTTGAAGGAACCCACAATGGGTTAGCCTTTGCTTTTTTCCCTTCAGAAAACGTCAGCTCTTAATTCTTAAAGCAGGATCCTGTGTTTTTTATACGTACTCTTATGCTTTGCAAGTTGTGCTCCCGTTGAGTTGTCATTTTTCTGGTTCACAAGAGCCCTCGGGGGCAGGAAGACAAAGGAGCTGACACTGGACTGCGAAGGAGCACACTCAGACTCACTCTGGGGCGCCTTGGTGGCACCCCGGATTAGCAACATGGGCCGAGGGGAGTGGGAAGGACCCTCTCCTGAGTCCTTGCTCTCTGTGTGTGTGTGTGTGTGTGTGTGTGTGTGTGTTTTCCCCTGGATACGCAGTAGCTGGTTCTCCCTGGTGGGTTCAAGTCCCATGTCACTGGTTGCACTAGTGTGTTTACTTTTCCGGTTTCCAGTCTGGCCAGGCTGTGCACCGGGAGTGAGCGCTGCTCCACCACACGAGTCGTAAGCAGCCTGGAGACGGGATGACGCAGTGGAAGGAGCACCGAGCTCCCTGCTTAGATGTAGGTTTTGATTGTGACGTCCTACGTGGCACTAACACAGTGACGCTTAGGTGATGGTAACTCCGGCCAGTCTGTGTTGCTCTGGGCCGCAGTTCCCTCACCTGCCAAATGCAGGGAGTGGGACCAGATCTCCTGGGTCCTTTCATCGCCCAGATCCTGTGACGGTGTCACTCAGTCTGAGTCAGAATTAGTGCACTGAAAAAACAAGTGCCGCCTCTTTCACATTTTTCCTGACTCACCCGGAGAGTGAAACGGCCCGATCTGAAGGCGGGTGTGTTTCCCAAAGCCTCCCCCTCACGGCGGAAGGTGCTAAGAAGTGAGCTTGTTTACTGCTACTGCTGTTCCTCCCCGGTCTCCCATTTCAGCAGGTGGCCCGACCCAGCCGGTCCTCCACTCCATCCCCCCCCGCGTCTCCCCCAGTACCCAGTCTGTCTGCCTGGCTTTCCCACCAGGATCCGGTCCCCACTCCTCACCCGCTCGCCACTCTGACCCATCCAACCCGCAGAGTCTCCCAGTCGGCTCAACTGTCTCCTTCCTTGTCACTGCCGGTCTGTTCCCCACATAGTAGCCAGACGAGGCTTGCAGAGCAGGGTCCCCAACCTCCAGGCCTCGGACTGGTACCTGCAGACTGGTACCTGTGCGGGCCTGTTAGGAACCGGGCTGTGCAGCAGGGGGTGAGCTTGCATGTAATGCACTTGAATCATCCCCACCCACACCCCCCTGGTCTGTGGAAGAATTGTCTTCCTCGAAACTGGCCCCTGGTGCCAAAAAGGTTGGGGACCGCTGCCACAGAGCCAGTCGGATTCCACCGGAGCTCACTGTGGTGGGGCCTCACTCACTGTATCATGGGTTTATTGGGAGCTGCAGTTTCCGAGGCCTGTGCATGCCAGCGAGGGCCAGGCCGGCCGATCCCACACACTCACACACTCACGCCCTCCCTGTGGAGGGGTGTCCCGGCACAGTTCTGCTTTAGTGGGTGCAGGCTGCCAGGGGCCATTGAAATGAAGTCTTTGTTGCTTCTGCACGCTGGTTCCATTCCCTTTAAGGACCCGTGTGCATTTTGAATGGGCCTGGGAGGAAGATCTCTTGCCGTATTTCCAAGTCTGGTTTTGGATCTGCCTGTCCGGTGAGCGGCCTTGTCTGGCATCCCCTGTGACCTCCCCTGCCAGGCTGGTGTGCAGGGTGAGCCCCCCTGGGACAGGGCCCAGCACTCCCCTGGGGGAGCCATTGGTGGCGATGCGTGCCCCAGCCAGGGTCAGCTGTTCCCCTGTTCTGCCTTCGTGACAGAAGTTTGATCTTGGAAACCCCTCCCTGAGTGGCCGTGTGTCTCGGGCTGATGTAACGCTGGAATGCACCAGGACTCTGGACTTTGTGCCACATGCACGACAGAAGTATCCTTCTGATTAAGCCAGTCCGAGCCAGCCTCGTAGCCAGCGCCTTGAGGCCAACAGACTGGCAGCTGATTATTGCCTTTCCCACGGGCAGACTCAGCCCGCTTGTCCTCTTCGGGACACATCCTGAGCTCTTCTGCACCCCTGCTGTATCTACCTGGAATATTCTCTCCCCTCCTTCTCTACGTTCATTCTGTCTCTCAAGACCAAGGTCAAACTTGGGCTCTTCCCATAGACTCTTCCTCACTAAGCCCAAGGAACTCCATCCTCTCTCCTCTGCAGCAGTTACTGTAAATAATGTCCATTCGTTACTTGGTTTTGGCATTTGCTCACATGCTTCTCTTAGGCCTCTGCTCTGCCGCTGGTCTGCACTGTTATTTATTTCTTGGGTGATTGCTTAACTTTCTGCATATTTGTCTTATCTCCTCACCTGATCCAAGAGGGCAGGGACCAAGCCAAGGGCTGAGCACCCGGCCTTACCTAGCAGGCGGAGAGGTACTTGCTGATTTGCGGAGCGGGGCTGCGTGGGGACTGTCAGCCAAGCGTTTGAGGTTCTGGCGTTTCTGTGAGATGCCCCCCACCCCCAAAGGACCCCAAAAATCCTAGCTGAGGGGGTGCTAGCTGAGGGACAGTCTCAGGGGGCTGGCGTGGGCTCCCCACACGGAGCAGTGGTGAGCGGTTTTGCAGCTCTGCACTTCTGGAGCAGACGGGAACCAGGGGAGAAAGATGGGGGAATGCTGACTCTCCTGCATGTTCTTTCTCCTGAGGGTTTATAAAGGGCGTGCCTCTCCTCCCACTTGCTATTTTCTGACCTTGCGTTCTAGCCACTTATAATATAATCTTCCAATCTTAAGAAAGCAAGGAAGGGAATGTTATAATAAGCCGGCAGTGTTGTTAATGGCCTGCCGCATGACTCAGGGCAGAGGGCACCGGGGCGGAGGTCACGGCTCCGAACTCTCCCGGCCGTGCCATTTCCTCGCTGTGAAAACTCGGGCAAGCGGCTTAATCTTGCTCGACTTTGTTTTTTTTTTTTTTTTTTTTTAATCCTCACCGGAGGACATGTTTATTGATTTTTAGAGAGAGAGGAAGAGGCAAAAAGAGACAGATGACGATGTGAGAGAGAAACTTTGATCAGTTGCCTCCCCTACGTGCTCTGACTGGAGACCAGACACGCAACCCAGGCGTGTGCCCTGACCGGGCGTCGAACCCGAGACCCTTTGGTGTGTGGACGACACTCCAACCAACTGACCCACTCAGCCAGGCCTCAACTTTGTTTTCTTATGTGTTAAGTGGAAGCAACTGGATTTACCTAAGTACTGTTGAGAGTGAGAATGAAATGAAGATGACGGAGTGAAGCAAACTTAATTAGAAAGGTTAAGGGAGGGTTACTGGCCCAACATGATGTTTTGGTTCTTATTTTGTTATTTTTTTTTATTTTGGTATGTATTTTATTCACTGCTGATACTGGGAGCCGCAATCAGAATATGAAGCTGAGATTTGTGTGTTATATAACCTTGAGTCATAAAAATGTTCATGAGTCATAGAAATAGAGGTTTAGAGTTAGAAGGTCATATAATGCGCCTTGTTCTGGATGCTGTTTCTGTTAAGGCTGCTCCTTTCGTAGCCACTCGTGAGTTCTGCTCACGAGGGCAGTGTGTGCCGAGAGGGAGGGACACTGCACGGGCGTCCTCAAGACAGATGTCGCAAGCCTGGTCGAGCTGGGATGAAACCCGCCCAGTGGCGTGTCCGGGAGCATCCTAGGCGAGGCAGAGGGGCAAGGAGCTGATCAGGGAGAAAGCTGGAAGCTGAGCCCTACGTCAGAGCTTCCTCGTTGCAGTGCCATTTCACTCAGTGAGATGCTATGATAATAAAAGTAAGCTGTGATTAGAAAAATAAAATACAAATGTATGCCTAAGAAACAAAGTTGCACTGCAAATGAAATAGCTGCAGACAGAGGTCCCCAGTTTACTGACAAGCTATGTTCTAAAAGTTACTTCTAGTGTTCATCCATGTGAACTGCTGTGGCAGACCACCAGAGACTGGGTGGGGGACTTGTCAACAGCAGAGATTTCTCACGGTCTGGAGGTCAGGTTCGGAGGAAGGCCCTCCTCCCCCTGCGTCCTCACACGACAGGAAGAGGGTGAGAGAGCTCGGGGCTCCCTTTTGATGAGGCACTGACCCCATTCCCGAGGGCTTCACCCTCGTGTTGGAACTACCTCCCAAAGGCCTCACTTCCAGACACCGTATCAGCACCTGAATTTGGAGGGGGCACAGACATCCAGCCGGATGGATCTTCCACAGAGACTCTGTTGTAAGTGGCGACCCCACTGAAGAGCCAGCGTCTGGAAGCCAGGTAGCTCCTCCTGTGTCCAAAGCAGGTGCTGCTGCTGCATCATGGTGATGCACAGAGTGGCTGCCCAGAGAAATGCCTCTGAAGATGTCTTCTGTCCCTCTTTCATAACCAGGCCACTAGAGGCCTGCCTCTAGCCCCATTCCACCCCCCCCGCCCCCCCCAGCAGTGTGGCAGCTCACTGGATTTCCCGTGGAGACAGACCTGCTGTCGGTGTTTCCGGCCAGGCCATGTTTTCTTGACTGCCCGTCGCTGCCCCAAACACACGCCTTCCCTGCCTTGTCTCTGGAACAAGTCATGGCTTTTCTGGCACTGTTCAGTAGGCCTTCCAGTTAGCCGCAGTGGGGGAGTGGGAAGGGAGTGGGCTTCTGCCTGCTAACATGTTCGTCACGGTTGCTGTGGTTGTGGGCGGCAGGGAAGCCTGCTGCAGTGACTCAAGCCATCGAGGGGCTTATTTTCCTCCACGTCCCAGGTGTTGGGGTGGGCAGTCCCGGCCGATGGGGCAGTCCCACCACCCGGTTAGCCTGTCCTGCTCTCCTTTCTTACCTTGGAGCTTCGTCCTCACACCTGTGTTCCAGGCGGAACGGAGGTGGACGGGTGAAGCTCCAGAGCAGTTTCTGTTTTAATACATTTCATCGTGGAAGTGTTCCAAACCTATGGAAAAGTTGCAACAATAATTCAGGGAGTTCCCGTACACCTTGAATTGGGTTTCAGGTTCGAGCAGTTGCCCTGGTGACATCCTGCAGAGTAGAGGATCCAGCCCAGGGTCACACGTCACACCCGCTTGTCATGTCTCTGGTTTCCTTCGATCTGGAACCCTTCCGTGTGGCTCCCCTGACGCGGATGTCCTTTAAGATTGTGGCCAGGTCACAGCCAAAACGGCTGTCCGTGTGGACCGTGTGTCTGGGCCGGAGGCTGTGCCGGCCCTGCAGCCTCTCGAGTGGCACAGGCTGTCTGACTATCCCGTTGCTGCCGGTGTTGACTGTGACCCCTCGTTCCGGGCGGCGTCTCCAGGGTTTCTCCTCGGCCAGGTTGCTTTTTTCCCCGCTGTGTGATCTGTTTCGTGGGGAGGTACGTGGAGACGACGTGCATTTCTGTTCTCACCCGACTTTCATCTGATTTTAGCATCCTTGATGTTTTTCTTAACTGGATTTGTTTTTGATGTGCCGACCGCCACGTGGTGGTTTGTTACCACTGCTCCTTCTCCCTGGGTGTGTGGGGCTGCACTGTGTGGGGGTGTTCTCCCTTTTCCCCGTGAGTAGCCCTTTCCTCACCCAAGTGTGTGCGCCCCAAGTGTGTGTGTGTGTGTGTGTGTGTGTGTTGAGTGGGTTGTGAGGTACGACCGTCACTCATTTTGGTGTCCAGATGGTCCCAGGTCAGGTCAACGGGCACACCTTGGCCTGACTTCCCTGCCCTCTCGACGTGCTCGCATCATTTCCGCACAGCGCGATGTTCTAGACGCATCTTGGGTTCTCTGCCTCGCCCCAGAATGAACTGTTCCTCTAAGGAGCCCTGGTTCTTCCTGGCGGAGAGTGGTGCTTGGAGACCCGTTTCTGGGCATTAAGTTAGTTGCTCCTCCTGGGGCGGGCGGCCGCCAGGCCTTCTGAGTGGACAGAGGCAGGAGATGGGTGTGCGTACAGTCATCCCCCGCCGCTTGTGTCTGGGCCCTGAGTCCAGGCTCGGCTCGGGCCTCACCTACCTGTTCAGGTCTAGTGGCTAAAAAGAATTTAGCTCTTTATTTTGAGATAATTCTAGATTCACAAGCAACTGGCCAAATAACAGCCATTCCATGTACCCTGTACTTAATTTCCCCCAGTGGAGCACGTCACAGAACTGTAGCACATGCCACAGCTGGGGTCCTGACATTGTTGGCACAGTCGGGGTACAGAACGTTTCCGTCACCGCAAGAGCCCCCCGCCTCCATTTGTTTTGTGGCCACACCCACCCCTCCTGCCTCCATGTCCCCTTTGACCTCTGACAACCACGACTCTGTTTTCCATTTCTGTCATGTGTCAGGGTCTGATATAGGTGGAATTGTCTAGTAGGTAAGCTTCTGCAGTGGGCTCTTTTTCACTCAGCACAGTTCTCCGGAGACTTATTCAGGCTGTTGCGCATATTGCTAACTCGTCCCTCTGTGTTGCTGATCATGACGTGGGGTAGACGTGACCGCCTGTCACCCGCCGAAGGGCGCTGGGGCGGGTTCCGTTTCCAGCCCTTCGGAATAACGCTGCTGGAAACGCTGTGTGCGGGTGTCCCTGTGAACGCTGGGTTCCGGTTTCTGAGATGAGTCCTGGCCGTGCAGGCGCCGGGGCTTGTGGTTGTTCCGTTCAGTTTTTTGAAAGGCGCTGCCGAATGGCCGAGCGATCCAGCTTTTCCGCATCCTCAGCAGCATGTGGGGTTGTCATTATTTTTTAAAATACACTTTTAATTTTAGAAGCCTTAGACTTACAGAAAAGCTGCACATACAGGGGCGAGAGTTGCCGTGTGCCCCATGCCCGGTTTTCCCTGTTCACCTCGCACACTGTTTCGCTACATTTGTTGCAGTTAATGAATGAATATTAACACGTTGTTACTAAGGACTGCGCTTGATCCCCATTTCTTTCGTTTCTACCTCCTGTCCCGGGTGGTACTGGTGTAGCAGAGGAGCAGGGAGTAGGGGGAGCCGCAGGCTCCCTCGGGGACCGCAGGGGGAGGACAGTCCGACAACAGGGCCCCCCATGCGGGCACCTGCTCCCTTCCAACGCGCAGGACAAAGGGAGTTCAGGAGTCTCCAAGGAGCAGACAGCCCATGTTCTAAAATGCCGGGTGCTAGACGCATCCTTCCTTCCCAGCTCTTCTGGAGCAGCAGGCCTCTGAAAGGACCTCAGTAAATTCCCCCGTCACCAGATTTTTCACATCACTTCCTCCACTGTTTGTGATTTGGCCGGTGAGGGTGGGGGCCCCTCCCCGCTGTGTGCTGGGGCAGTGCAGGGGAGGAAGGCTGAGGGCCGGGACGTCCACCTCCTGTGCCGTGGGGGCCAGTGCTGGAGCCAAGAGGGTCCTTCTCAGCTGGGTCTGTGCCTTGGGGTTAGTATCTTAATTAGCAATATACCCATGTAATGCTGAATAATTTAGAATTGCCAAAACGCCAGCCAAGGCCCCATGTGGTACTTCATTTAAGTGCAATATAAATACCACAGAACCTTGCCCTTTGTGAAATTTTACAGCTTTCTCTAATGGTCTGTTTTATTTCCGAGTTGTTGGTGTAACCTAGGCGGTAGGCCCTCAGGGCAGCTGTGGTCTTTATGCTGAAGACACAGGTTTCTACCCACGGTAATAGGGTCTTTGCCTCACACAGGGGGCCAGATGGCAGGAAGGCGTGGCTGTGTTTATTTTGGAGACTTGAACGTTCAAGTCGTGTACCTCCGCAGACACTGCGAGTTCCCTTCCAGACAGCCACCACAGAGCAAGTCACAGGGAGTTTTGGGTTTTCTAGTGCACGTAAAAGTTAGTTTACATTATACTGTAGTCATTAAGCGTGCAGTAGCATTATGTCGAAAAAACAAGGTTACCTACTTTAATTTATAAATACTTTGTTGCTAAAAGATGTTAATCATCACCTGAGCTGGTGGAAAGAATGGCACTGATAGCCTTGCTCAGTGCAGGGTCACCATAAACTTTTAGCTGGTAAACACACACACGCATACACACACCAGCTAATACCTTGGAAGTACAATACAGTGAAGCACAGCAAAACAAAGGGTTCCTGTATATTGCTTTAAAAAAAACTGAAAGGAGCCCTAGGCGTCAGATCTAATCTCTTGGACCGGGGGTCATTGTCTCAGCTGGGGAATGGGGAAGTAGGGAGGGGAGAGGGCTTCAGTGATGGGTCTTAAACTGGCTCCTAAAGAGCCAATAAGGTTTGGCCCAGCAGACAGCAAGGGGGGGGGCAGCGTTTTTATGACCTTTCCTGGGGTGGTCCAATTCTGACTTTTACAGCTATCTGCCTGCGATGACTTTCTCATCTGCTGTGCACGGGGTCTCTAGAGGTTGGGGCAGTCGATAAATCATGTCCAGAAGGAAAGGGGAGGTGGAGAGGTTTGGATGCAAACCTGGAGCTGAGGGAGGGTGGAAGGGGCAGGCGCCAGGGGTCCGTGACGCCCACCACCATGTCCCGGAAGCCTCCTTCTCCCAGGGGCCTGCAATGAAAGCCTCACCCCTGATGCACAGACCACCCTCGGTCCCTGGAGACAGGTGGTGACGCCAGCGAACGTGCCCAGCACGTTGCCATGTACACAGGAGGAGCCGGGGAGTGGTCCTTGACGTGTCGAACTGTGAATTCACGCTCGGAGGCAAAAGCATAGGGAACCCTGGGCAGCGCGAAGTCAGGGTTTTGCTCAGGAAGGATGGGGGACCTCCGGTCTTTGTCCAAGGTCCCACTGCGGCGTGCCTGCCAGGGTCGCAGTCTCTCGGGAGGCGCATAGGGAAGCCAGTCAGCTCCGTAGGCCATTAATAGCCTTTCTGGGGAGCTCTTCCTCTAAAATTTTCTTGGCATCTTGTTACAGTCATTTAAAAGATTGAAACCATTGATTCCCTACATGCATTCAAGACTACGGTTCTTTCCAAATGGAATAAAAACTGATACCCGAGATTGTGACCTTCATCGAGGGGAGTGTTGTGTACTTGCCCTTGGTGTCACGGAGATGCAGCAGGTCCTGGCTGGGGGTGGGGGGAGCGCTCGCTTCTCCCTTCCCCGCCCCCAAGCCGTGTGTTGAGACTTGTCAGCGGTGTTTTTTATATGCGACCTTTGACTCAGCCTATGGAATCAAAACTCTGAACTTACAAGTGGTTTCTCTCGGTAGGTGGGGTGGGAAGTTAGTGTAGGGAGGGACATTTTTACAGTTTTTTGAATATGAACTATAAAATTATTTTTGGCAACAAGCTTGTAACTTTTAAAGTACTTGTAAATCAGAGAAAATGATTGAAGGGCTGCCGTGATAGCCTTTAATCAAGATGTATCAGATTAGTGTGTGTGCAGCTTGAGTTTCTGTTCCAGGATTCAGAGTGTAGAACGCTTAAGGTTCTAGACAGAACTCGAGGGCAAGGTCGGGCGGGGCGAAGGGGCCTCAGCGCAGGTGTAAAGGCGGTGATCACTCGTGGGCCCCATGAACCCCCCGGGGATCACTCAGAATGTGCGGCCGGGGAGTCCCAAGGTCAGTGTGTAGTCTTGGGGGGAGAGCAGTGGAACGGCATGCTACCTGACCCGGGACAGCCGGTCTGATAACTTCTCTGGCACTGACAACGAGATCAGGACAGGGACAGGTCGTCTGAGCAGAACCGGAACCGGCACTTGGGGAGAGACTGCTCGGTTGTTGCCAGGGCATGAAGCCTCGGGTGCAGGAGAGCCTGTGCCAGCCTCCCAGGTTGAGGGAACCACCTCTCACTGCCCAGCAAGCAGCCCTGTGACTCTGAGTGAGCAGAGCCCTGAGAAGGAGAATCTGCTGGGCCCTGATTGCCCGGCCAGTTTATCCTAAACGTCAGTTCGTAAGTGCGGCTGTCTCCTGAGCTGGTCACCAGTTAGCGTTCCAGAGCTGCAAGCCCACAGCCAGCCCCCAGGTCTCTGGGGAGCCCCCCTCCCCCCGTCACGCCAGAGACACTGGGAAAACCTGCTGGACACCTGATGAGCCACCCCCCACCATGGGTGGGGCCCCTCCAGAAAGCAGTTTGTAGCTCACGGTGACGTGTCCGCACTGGGCTGACTCCCAGTCTCGGCGTTTCCTAACCCGGCGTTAGCTCCATCCGGAAGGGACGCTCTCTACCTGCCTCTCTCGGTGGAAACTCGAATTTCAAAGCATCCTCTCAGTTTGAAAAGCTGCCTGATTCTCAAGACACAGATCTCATTTCATAGGGGAGGCAGTGAGTCACAGGTGTGGCGTGTAATGTGTGCGGCTCTGTTGTCAAGGGTCTGCTCCCTCAAGGGAGAGCGAGCTGTCAAGTGGGCGGGGCCTCGCAGGTGTCAGCGAAGGCCCGGGTCCTCTCCTCTCGGTCGACTCTCGCTTGGAGCAGGTGGCGTGCGTTAGTAGCGGTGACTGTCGTGTCGTGGGCCAGGCTGGGGTGTCATGCTTCATTGAAGAGAACGCCACCCGTAGTTATGTGTAGCTCCGCAAGGCCCATGTGAGAGGTAGTGGAAATGACCCAAGTAACTGCTTGGTGAAGATCACTGTAGCACAAATAACAGTGCAGAAGCTGCCCAGGGTTCGGAGGGGGGAGTCACCTGACCGCGTAAACCCCAGGCTTGGCAGGGCCCAGCCTTGGGGGTCGGGCCCTGCGGCGGAATCTGTGGACCGCTGTGTCTAAAACCTAAAGCCATCCCTGAGAACCAACTTGTGGTTTCAGGTAGAAGAGACTTCATCTTTCTTGAATTTCTCTTTGGGATGTTACACCTCCAATAGCTTGAACTGGTTTTGCAATGCTTTTTCTGTTAAAAATAGTCAGGACCTGTTCCTGCCTATGTGACCGCAACAGGACATTTATAGGGTGTGCAGACTTGGAAGGGATGTTGGAGGTCGTCTCACCTGTCTTTCAGGATCTCTGTGCAAACTAGAATTTGCTTCAGGATTTGTCACTGATGCGAGAGAAGTAATCACTTGGCGGGCCGGCGAGGCTGGCGTGGGAGGGCCAACTCCGACGGTTCTGGTTCTGCCCGTCCTGCGGCAGCTGGAACGTTCCTGGTCGGCGAGAGGTGCCCAGTCTCTGCTGGAAGAAGCTGCTTTTGCCCAGCCAACTTCTAGGAGAGGCCGACCAGATCGGGGCCTCTGTTTTTTGTTAGGAAAGGTGCCCGCAGTCCTATCAGAAATGCAGTGTGGAGAGTTTCCCACAGTATCAGGCGCCCGGGCTGCCGGCAGTGCCCGGAGGTCATGAAACGAGAGAGGAGGAGAGGCAAAGACCATGCGCCCCAGGAGAGCCGCACTCTGTTTCTGCCTGGAGCGGCTGCCAGGGGTTCCCCTTCTCCCTCGACGTGCGTGACAGCTTGCAGAAGTGAAATAGCCTTGCAAACGAAGTCCCCAGGGCCAGGCTGGCATCACGGTGGAGGGGAAAGCCAGAACATGAATGGGGCCCCTGTTTGCCTGTCTCCTGGGGGAGTGGAAGGCACCCAGAGGCAGTCACCACCCGGGAAGGCGTGGGGCAGGCTCTCTGCCCACTCCGGGTGGGTCTGCCTCCAGGTGGCTCTGTTCCTGTCGGGGACTTTTCCTCTTGGGCAGAGTCAGGAGGTGGTATAGGGGAGAAAAGGCGTGGACATAAGCGGGCTGGGCTGGATTTCTCATTCACCGGAGGTCTGTGTACACGAGGTCTTGAATCATCTTGTGTCTTGGAAAGCTGACAACTTTGGTAGCAAATCATTTCAGAAGATCTGCTGATTGCACTGTGTTCCATGGAGTCATTTTTGTGATTAGCTACAGTTGCGTGAACACCAAACAAAAAAATTGAAATGTCAAATGCGTTTGCCTCAACCGGCTTGTGTAAGGAGGCCTCCACCAAGGGCACTTTGCTTTGCCCAAGGATGTTGCTCTTAGTACCTGAACAGGTGAGAGGGGACGCCACCCTCACAGGGCTGGCACGTATGGGTGGGGTCAGCCGTGAGGTGCTGCATGACCGAAAGGTGTCTTCCAGTTATCTGCTAGTCCAGCCTCTGGGTTGCAGCTGAAGCCTGAGAAAGGTCGGCACAGCATGGGACCGAGGAGACTGTGGACACTTCAACAATCCGATCTGGGGTCCTCTAGTGTCAGCCCACGAAGGGGTGTACTTAAGGAGCTAGTGCGGTGTGGGCCAGGGCTCAGGGGTCCCACGCTGGCTTCGAGAACACAGCACAGATTTCCTGGCCATCTGACATTCCGGCGTCTGCCTTCTCCCGTCGGTGCCACGCGGCTGTGGTTGAGCGGTGTTGGCAGTCATGCAGAAAACACGCTCTCTCACGGCAGAGTGCCCCGTGTGGGAAGGCTGGTCTCCCTGGTGCAGTAGACGGGCACGGCCTTCCCCGATGTTTCACCGCACAGCAGGCATTCTTCTGCTTGTCCTTAACTTGCAGTGTCACCAACTGGGCCCAAGGATCCTTATGTTGAGCGGCGAGGACATTTCAACCATATGCCAGCTTTTGGCAGGAGCTCGTGTCATGGGGCTGGTGAGGGGAGGAGAGCGTTCTGAAGATCATTTTCCTCACGCTGTTGCTGTTGCAGGATGTGAACACACAGAAGTACCTTGTAGAACCTGATTCCAAAGAAAGACTTTGGGCCAAGCAGAACAGTGCTCTTAGAAACAGCCCTTTTCCTGCAAGACCTCAGCACAGAGGCAGCTGAGGGTGTAGGGAAGCCCCTTTGCAAGCGGGGTGACTTCTCCACCCCCTGCTGGGGATCACCGCTCCTGGAAGAATGGCCGTGGGGCCATCCACACTGCATGCCGGCTGCAGAGCACAGTCATTTCCATAAACCAAAAAAAAAAAAAAAAAAAAGAGGCCAAACCAGTTTAGCAAGAAGCCGGTGGCCCTACCCTTGGCTGGGTTCCTCAGCCTGTCAGCTTCCTGAATCTGAGCATCTTTGAATTCTAAAAGCAAACACCTCATGCCGGTTTTTCTTCCTCTAGAAACCTCCTCCCTCTCTGCCTTTGGTCGGCAGCAGGGAGGGGCTCCTGCCGCTGCGTGCAACCTTGTTCAGGCCCCTGGAACACGTGGCCTTGGCCTCCTGGCTGTCCCGTCACTGGGACTTCTGTCTAGAACTCGAGTGGCTCCAAGCACACTTGCTACTTCAAGGCCTGGGGGAAACGGAGGCATCAGGGCCATCGCAGGCAGGGTCAGGGCCGTTTGTGCTACGGTCTGGTTGTTTTGAGGGGGAGGTGGGACATGGTGAGAACCGAGACTCTCGTGCTCCTGGAAACCCGGGTCCTCGTGAACATCCCCTTCGGCTCAGTCCCCTCGTGTCCGTGGTCTGGTCGCACATCTTAGTGTTCGGGTGTGTGCTTTGGGGCGGGGGTGGGGGGAGAAGGGGGCTCTTCATTTCACACGCTGATCTTTCTTCCAGCCCAGACAGTGAGCTCCACTGGGGGGCTTTGTGTGTGTGTGACCCACCAGCAGTGAGTCGAGTGCTCTGGGAGGAGCACAGACACATCGAGGGACACTTGAGGAAAAGGGCCAGGCGGCGAGGGAGACGCCGCCGAAGTGTCTCGGCGGTGTTCTAGAGCAGAGAATGGGCGCGGAATGGGGTGGTGGATGGCGGGTGGTGGTGGTTGGGCATGGACACTGGGTGTGAGCACTGCCTCCGCGGAGTTCCCAGCTCAGTGTGGAGTCGAGTGTGGGGTGGGATGGGGTGAGGGGGCGGGACGGGGGCGGGGGGGAGGCCGTGTCACCGAGGGTGTACGCTTTGTGCTAGGTCCTGAAGATTTATTTCCTCTCTGAGGTCACAGCTGTGGTCAGCAGGTGAAAGTCTCAGGAACAGGCTGTAGCCGAATCTTAAGGACACAACTTTTAGGCGACAGGATAATGGCCGGCCAAGCTGCCCCCTGAGCTCTTGCCGCTGGAGGAATTCCAACAGGGCTGGCTGACCTTCCGTGGGGAGTGTGCCCGCCCCCACCCCGCTGGCCACGGGACTGTGTTCAGTGAAAGGTGGTCTTCCCCGCTGGGGGATGAAAGTGTCCTTTTGGAGAAGGGTGGTGGCGCTCTCTGAACTGAGTAAACACTGACTGGCCCATAGAGTCTGCAGGTCAGGGAACCTGGTTCCCGTCAGCCTCTCATGGAGAGCAGGGCTGTGCTCCACCCAGACTGTGCAGCTGTTCTCGGCACTGGGGACCGGTGGATGTGGCCTCTGAGCAGGTGACTCCTACCCTGTTTAGATGGCTGCTCAACTTGAGGGGAAAAAACCACTCACATAAAGCAGAATGATCAGGGGAACAGTTGCCTGGGCTCGACCCTGAGTTAGGGGTGCAGGTCCCATTGCTGCTTCTACTTCCACGCGCACACTGGACATTCTTGCTTGACATTTCGTTCTTCACGAGGGGGTGCTGGCCTTCTTGAGGGGGGTGCTGGCCTTCACGAGGGGGTGTTGGCCTTGGCATGTTGTGCTTGTTAGCACGTGGTCTCCTGTACGTGATGGGAGCCCTTCTCACCCGTCTGTTCCATCTGCAGCCGAATAAATCCTCTTCCCTTTGTGGCTCTCCAGAATCTAGCTTGTGTTCCCGCATGCATGTCTGTGTGCTCGTCTGAGTCCTGCGAGGGTGGGCCAGGCTTGAGCGGAAGGGTCCTGCCCTCCGAAGCTCCGTGGTGCCCAGGGCAGCCGCGGCATGCACAGGGCCGGGTGGGAAATGCGGTGGAAGGCGAGTGCATGCTGCAGGGATGCAGGACGCTGTGACCGCGACGGCCTGGGTTCTGAGAGACAGCGGGCTTGAAGGCCTTGAAACGTGGACAGTGGAGAAGGGAGATGGTGTCGGAAGTGGAGAGCAACCAAAGGAAAGGTGTGCAGGTGGGGGACAGTGAGGGACTGTCGTCCTCGGAGCGAAGGTTCCTGTTGGGGCAGTTAGGAGGTGAGTGCGCGTAGGGGAGGGGGAGGAGCCAGGTGAGGTCAGGGGGCGCTGGCGAGAGAGCAGCTGAGAGCCGCAGGCCCGGACCCTGCGCTGCCTAGGGGGGTGGCTTCCGATGGCACTTAACCTCCTTCAGCTTGAGTGTCCTGGGCTGTATGTTTTTGCCAGGATCAAAATGACCAAGTGCCAGAGTCAGAAAGCACAGGGGAGCCTCTTTTCTTGGACACTGTGGGGAAGCGAAACATGTGTCATACTGAAACCTGTGCTCCCCCTAGCTCCGGGCCGGGGCGATCGATCTGCCTGGGGGTAGCCGTGGCTCCGTGGCTCCTGCTGACCTGACTCTGAGGCTGACCGTCACCTTCTCAAGCAGGGTCTGCTTGTGTTCTTCACACGCGCCTGGCAGCCGTGGGCAAGCCTGTCTGACTTCTTTGGGCGTCTGCTCAGGGTGCAGAGTTTAAACCCGTCCCCTGCAGTTGTTAGTCCACAGGCGTGAGAGGGGCTGTAGCACTTGTGTAGCCAGCTCCCCGTCCGCTGGACATGCCCACAGGCAACCACAGCAGACCTCACGGGGCCGCGGTGGCACAGGGGCAGGTCTGCATTCCATCTGGGGGCGTCACGGCGATTCTTCCCCATCATCATCATCATCATCGTCACCCAGGCCCCATGCATGAACAAGCTCCCGCGTGTGCCAGGAGGCTGATGAGCACAGCCCTTCCCTCGGAACACCCGCTCGGGGGGGAGGCGACGGCCAGGCAGGCTTCAGAGTAAGTGCCAGCCGGGTGGCCGGCGTTCCCGTTTGAGGGGTCTCGGTGGTGGACTCTGACCTTGGACAAGTCACCTCACCTCTCCGGGCCTGGGGACGTTCTGTTGGAAATGAGGATTGTGGATCAGATGGTCTCGGGGGTCTTCTCAGGCCCTTTCCATGTCACAGGATTCTGTGGCCACCCACGTTCAAAGGCATTGCTCGATGGCGTCGTCCCTGCGTGGACAACAGCACAGATCGTAAGAGTGAGGAGTTCACACAAGATGTAATCGTGCACCTGATGATCGGAAGTGGCTTTGCCAGAAGGCAGAAAGGGAGGTGCAAAGTCTGAATATCCGCGTGAAAATAGGGAGCGGAGGGCCACCTGCCCACCTGTGGCGCTGGGCGCGGGGAAGGGCAGAACTGGCCCCGGTCCTGAAGTTCTGGGCTGTGTCCGGGCCGGGAGACAAGATGCGGCACAGGGAGCTTTCTCTCCTACCCCTTTCCCGTTTGCATTTGAGTGTTCCGATATGCCAGGCGCTGGTTCTGCGTCAGGCCCGTGGCCCCAGCAAGGCCTTGTATCAAAGCGAACACAACCTGCTTGTGGAGGACTGTGAGCCCACTTCTGGCTGGTCCCGGTCACCAGCTTGTGTTCTCAGAGAAACGGCTTTGTGTGCCCCCCTCCCACCATTCCTCCTTAGGAACGCTCACCTGCTATCTTTTTTTTGCACCTACAAAAGCACAAAAGCTTTTGTAGTTGTGGAGAACTCTGTCGCTGTGTCCAGTAAAACCTCCAAAGTTGTGCTGCAAAGTTCTAGAGAATTCAGATTGAGAGCTGGGGGAAAAAAAAACCCAGGTTCCATAATTGTTTCATCAGTTCTTTGGTTCCACCATCACTGGAGCATTGACACCAGGTACTGCACGCACGTCCGTAAGCAGAGTGGACGTGGCTCGTGCCCTCAGACAGTGTCTGGTCGAGCGGGAGGGACGAACGCCAAGTCACTGACAGGCGACCGTAGCTCTGATCGGGCGGGCCCTGTGCTGACCTAGAACAGACCGGCCCAGGAGTGACGGGCGTCTGCTCGAGAGTTGGGGTCAGATGGCATCTTGGAGAAGGTGGCAGTTGGTAAGAAGCCAGGCAGGGGAAAGGGTTTTTAGCTGGGGATGGGGAGAGGAGTCTGTTTCACGCAGAGGGAAAGCCCAGCGCCCAGGCCCAGAGGCAGGAAGAGGCTGCAGGGTTGGGAGAACTAGAGGACGAGTGTAGGGGCGAGGGGGGTTGAGATGAGGCGAGGGCAATAGGCTGGGGTCACAGAGGGGCTTCTGGTGAGATGAGAGTTTTGGGTCTTGTCCTCTACCCAAAGGAAATCTGTGGTTGGGTTTTAAAGGGGGGAGAGACGTAGTTCAGCATAGATTGAATCAATCATTCTGGCTCCACTGCGGAGAATGGATTGCGGAGGACAGGAGTTGAGAGAGACCAGTTTTAAGGGGTCGCCGTGGCTGAGGTGAAAGATGGCACAGACTCGGTGGGGGCTGGGGGGGAGCAGTGGTGGGGAGAGGGGTCGAGGGGGCGCCTGGCTCTTGGCTGTCATCAGAATGGAAGTGCTGTGCAGTGAGACGCGCTGTTGAAACTCGTTCCTAGGATGTGATGGGCTGCTTTTGTGCTTCTCTGTGCTGAGGGAAGCAGAGCTGAAGACAACTTTTCGTAGAGTGCGGGTCTCAGCAACCTAACACAGCAAATTTTACAGTACGTCTGTAGTTGGAAACAACATGAGTTAAGCTTCTTTTTTTTTTTTAACTCTTATATGCTGTCCAGCAGTTGTGTTTCTTGGCATCTGCCTCGATGAGTTAAAACTTAGGTCCACAGAAACCTGCACACGGATGTTTAGAGCAGCGTTATTCATAGTTGCCCAAGGTTAGGAGCAGCCCAGGTGTCCTTGAGCAGGCCAGTGGATAGACTGTGGTTCACCCATCCAGTGGAATACTGTTCAGCACTAAAAAGTAACTCGCTCTCAAGCCACGAGGAGGAGGCGGGGTGGGGGGGGGAACCTTACGTGCCTGTTCCTGAGTGGAAGAAGCCAGTCTGCAAAGGCTACGTGCTGTGTGACTGTAGCCACACGACACTGTGGAAATGCAAAACTCCTCCTGAAATGAGAGTGTGTGAAACACGAGCGTGCCACGCCACCCTTCTCGGGGAGGCTGGCGTTTAACTCCAGTGATTAGTTTGTGCCGCGGAAAGTGGATACTCTTGGGAAACCTAATCAGGAACTCTAGCGACTTGCTTCACAGCAGGGACAGGGAGAGAGCCGCTTCCAATGGGCATTCATGTGCTGACAGCAGTGACTTTAGTTTGGTGCCCTGCGTTTTTTTGTGAGGAAAATAAACTCTAGTTAAACTCTTTCCCAAGGGTGGGGTTCAGAATTCACCAACATATGCACAAGGGGCATGAGTTACTTTCCACTGTGGTACTTGGTTCTGTCTTTTAATTTTGCAGAATGCTTCTTTTGAGGAACACCCACTAGTATGCAACAGTAGTTTGATAACTCACTCTAGGTGGGTCTTAAGAACCCCAGTATCAGAACTTAGGACATAGTTCAGCTCTCCAGAGTTTTAAAATCAAAATATCAATCTCAATAAAACATTGTAGGTGGGTTTCCCCAGTCCTTGGCCCTGGGGGTGGTTTTGCGCACAGAGTACCTGCTCTCTGTTGCAGTTCTTACCTGGGGGACACTGTGATGTGAAGCCCTGTGGGCTGTCCGTCCCAGAGAGGATGCTTTTTCAGCTCCCTCATGGTCTCGGTGCTTAGAGGATTTAGTAAATTCTGAAATAAAAATCAACAAAAGGCCGTCCTTTGGAATCACGAAGGAAAAAGCAGTGGCACCTGCCCCACTTACGAGACTGTCGTCTTTCATCTGTCTTCATATAGGAGGGATAGTTTTAGTTTCTTAACCCAAACTCGCCCCAGAATAGTCTGCTCAGATCCTGCCAGGGAGTGCCGCGCCCTCTCTGTGGGTCAAGGTCTGAAACACCCAGGGAAGCCTCGGACACTGTGTGAGGCAGCGTTGCTGCCTGACTGGGCAGGTGGCTTTAACGAGCTGCCTGTCCCCTCAGCAGGAGCCCTGTGGCACTCCACGGGGGCTGGGGATTGGCAGGCTGTGCTTTCCACGGGGGCCTGAGAATCAAGCTGCTGTGTCATGCATTGGTGTGGGGCTGAGGACGGGTCTGGAGAGGATGACTCGGCAGTCTTGCTTGCGTAATCTTCCATCCCCACGACCACTCCTGCCGTGGCCCCCAGCTGTCCTAGATCTCAGGCAAGGGAGGCCCAGAGCTGGGCGGGTGGTCCGCTGGGACCCGGAGCTCTCAGGGTTGCACCCCTGGGTTGGGAAGGCCGGCTGACCAGGCTCATACCCAGGGGCTGGCAGGGTTTAGGGGGGACCCTTCCGTAAAGGAACCGGGGCAGACACAGGGCAGATCACCGAGATTCCACGTGAGCAGGTTAGAGAGCTGATTGCCCTTCTGTCCCTCGAAAAATTACGTGCTCCGATGCTCAAAACAAAGTCCTTGCTCTGTTCTCGCATATGGAAGTGTTTTTGTTTTTGTTTTTGTGTTTACTAGAACCAAGCATTTTTCCTTCATAGTCCTACTAAGTGGCACGACAGCGCATTGGGGCTTCAGAGTGTGATTTAGACACTTGTGTGTGGAGCTTGTGTTTAGACCAGATCCGTTTCCTTCCAGTCCCAGCACTATCCAGGGAGGCTTGGCAGTAGCATTCGGGGGTCGTGTTCTTTGCATCATGGTCTGTGGAACTTAGACCCTTTCAGGAGAGGGCTGTGACCCAGAACAACTCAGCGGCTGCTCCGACGTGGTGTCTCCTAATTGGTCACCAAGTTTGGAAAGACCCCCCTGTTCCCAGAAAGAACCCACAGGGGTTCACGTGTGACTGAAATTCTCTGTCCTCGGAGCTTCAGCCTCACGTGCTGGTGTGAGGACGCCCTGAGCCCGGGTACCTTGGCACATTTATTTTCCGGAGTTGTTTGTACTGCGTGTGGTGGCTGAGAGGCGAGGCAATTAGAAAGAACAATAGGGCCAAACCCAAACCGAACCCTGGAGTGGAAAGGAAGCCGAGGTCTCTCTGAGCCGCATCCAGGGAAAGACCAGAAGCTTGTTTCTAAGAGACGGCGTCTGAGGCAGGCATCTGGGGAGATGGGCAGGAATCGGGAGAGCGGGACCTGGAGTTTAACCCTAAAATCCGGTGCATGTGCTTGCTGATGGCAGTAAACTTCTCACAGGCGCCGGCCAGGCCTTGCGTGGGCCGCACGTGGGAGAGCTCCCGGAGGAGAGGTGTGGGGGCAGTTGGGTGGTCGGTCTCCATCGTCAGTTCTGTGCTGTGGCTTCCGCCCGTTTCTCACGTCTGCCAGTGCCGGCCACTGTTCCTGCCTCTTACCCACCTCCCAGGGTCCTGGGACTCGGCACCCTGGTTGCGGACCCCCTTAGCTAAGAGGCAGATTCCTTAATCACATTTCTTTTTATCTTAAAATGTAAAGGTTTTTTTTATTATCTGTAAATAGGCACCATTATTTAAAGTTAAAAAATTTTTATTTAACGCATTTCACATGTTCCGAGTCCTTCCACTGCCTGAGTTCCTCCTAAGTTTGGGTTTTAATCCCCTTTTTTTGCTCAGTCCAGCTGCCATGACAGCCAGTCCTGAGTAACAGGACTAGAGATGACCGTGTGACCGCAGACTGTTTGGTCACTAGCCAGCTGGAAGGGTCAGCTAGACGGGACATTTAGGGAAGACTCCGGAAATCTACGGTAGCTGTTATAAAGTCTCACTGATCACCACCGGCTGTCACAGATGCACATGCAGCTTGCGCTATGTTTGTACCGGACAGTGCTGGTCCAGGCAGTGAAAGTAAGGGAGGGTTAGTAAACAGTGGTGCATGTTTATGGGTCAGTGGCTGTGAGGGGTGGAATGGAGCCTTTTCACAAAGAAGGTTCTGGGCCTGTGGGGGGGATGGAATCCACAAACACAGGTCCCTGTGGAGTGCTGCGGCGGAGGCCTGCCTGCACGGGAATGCTGACGAAAGGTGTCTCGGTGAGTCGGGTGAGCGAGGGCTTCCTGGAGGAGGGGGCACTTAAACAGAGACTTGGAGGACAAGGTAAGTAGGCAGCGAAGGTCGTTCTGGGCACTGAGTACGGAGTGTGGTGTGCGTTCAGGGAACTGGCAACGGTGCAGAACATCGAGGGAGACGGGGCTGGGGCGCAACCAGTGGGAACAGTGATGTGGGCAGGGCTGTGGGGACGGAGGTCAGGGAAGGCCTCCTGTGCTCTCTCCGATGTCAGTGGGGCGCCACGAATGGATCTTAATTTCAGTTCCGTCACTAGAATGTAGTCCCCATGAGCGTGGGGACAGTGTCTGTCTGGTTGACAGCCGACCCTCAGCACCTAGAACAGCGCCGGACACACAGGGTTCCTCTGCAAAGACCAAGTGAACACAGGGACGAGCTGCGTCTGCCCCTGTGCCGTGCGGCGGGGGGGACCGAGGTCGAGGCACCAGAGGCGGGGCTGCTGATCAGCCAGTCCCGCGATTATGCTGGTGACTCGGGAGAAGGCAGCAGTGGCAATTAGAGGAGAAACCTGCTTGGAGAGAGGCCCTGGGAAGAGTGTGGCAAGTCCTGGGTGTGGAGGGGCAAGGGAAGGGACTGGGAGGGACTCCCAGGGCTCTGGCTGGGGTGCGTCTCGGGAGGGATGCCGTGTGAGGGATGGGGGGCGGGGAGGGTGCGTCCTGGCAGGGGCACGTTGGGTTGAGAGGTCTGGGGCCGCAGGTAGTGTCAACCTGCGAGCCTCAGGACGGAGAGTTCTAGAGCCCGAGAAGGCGTTCTGGGCTGGCAGTAGGGATGTAGGGATTCATGAGGGGGAGGCGGGAGTGGCAGCATCTGTAAGCTCTCACCGCCCTCCCAGTATATGGGGGACTAGACGGTGGCTGCAGGTGAGCCCCGTGGAAGGGTGATGCTCCAGGGGCCGGGGGCAGAGCTGTGCAGGGGATCGGGGGATGGCTGCAAAACATGCTCCTGGGGCAGGGCAGGGCAGGGGAGGGGAGGGGAGGGAGAGCAGACTTAGATGACATAAAAAGTCCTCCCCCTCCCCTCCCTTCCCCCCTTACTCCCTCTCCAGCAGTAGCTGCAGCAGAAGTCTCAGCCTGTATCCCTCCCGCTGTTTTCTGGGCCTGAACAAGCCTACATGTGTGTGCTCTTCATTTTCACCCAGATGGATTTACCTCTAGCATCCCCTTCAACTCTGAGGGTCTCTGATTTCACACGGAAGAACGTGTAAAGGGATCCCGTACAAATACAGGTGGAGTCTTGGGGCCGAGTTAATTCAGATTGACCAGCCCTTTGTGAGAGCACAGAGTTTATATAAGTCGTGTCTGCCCGGAACAGCCGGGGCTGGATGATTCACCGTGTGGGTGCGTGTCCGCTGCACACACGCGGACGCGGGGCGGAGGCTTCCTTCCCACCTGCCGTGTGCGGTGCGACCCACGTGGGCTCACTGGGGGCATGAGGCTCTGCGGTTCCCTGGCCGCGTGGCCTTGCGCCGGTGACGTCACCGCTCTGGGCTCCATTTCCCGTCTCTAACATGAGGGGCGCGGACCGAGACCCTCCAGGATGGCGTCTGGCGCAAATTCGTCGTGTCGCCTCGCTCACCTGCCCGCTGCGAGTTCGGCTGAGTGGCCGTAGGCCGGGAAAGTGCTGAAACAAGACTGTGTCGTATGATTTGCCCGTAATCCATCCTGACTAAACTGAACTCTTATCTGATGACACCTGTCCTGCCTTCCAGTGATGGGGCATCGGGATTCTTGAATTTGGAAGGGCTGTTCCTTTAATTTACAAAACAAAAGTGTTTTTTGTTTGTTTGTTTGTTTTTAATGGAGAGAACCTCGAAGACAGTGTTGTGTGAAATGTATCGGTTTTGGTAAATGGTTTCTTCCGTCACTGTCAGAGGCCCCGGTGGAGGCCGATGTAGGACAAGTGTGCAGATCTCATTGGAATGTTTCAGTTTCTAAAGCACCACCCTAGTGGGAAACCATCTGGGTGTTTTTCCCCCCTGATATGCCTCAGTGTCCTTCAAATGACATTTCCCCCTCGTTTGCAGAGGTGTTTTCTGGGATTGCACTGCTAAGTTGAATTCCAGCCTCTTGTGAAGCTGGTTGGGTCGACTCTACAGAGACTTTGTTGTCGGTAAAGTCCATTTTTTTTTCACAATGGGGAAAGACACTTTTTGTGGTGAATGAAATACATTTTTAGAGTTCTTCTCATCAGCATTTTTTATTGAAACACCTCACTTTGGGGATGATCCCAAGGGGACTGGTCGCTGTGTCATCACCCTCATTCTCACCACCGGCAGGGCTCCAGCTTCCGCCCGTGGTGCACACGGGACCTCCTGCCCTCCCCTGCCCCCGCGAGGCCCGGGACCAGGACTGAGTGCGCAGCCGGCACTTGGCAGCCCTCTGGCACTTGGCAGCCCTCCGGCACTCGGCAGCCCTCCGGCACTCAGCAGCCCTCCGGCGCTGAAGACTCCAGGCAGAAACTGTCTCCCCAAGGGAGGTGCTTAATGTTTGCCTCTCCCGGAGTTCCTTGTGTTTAGTGCAACGAATGGATCAGTTGGAAGTCTGCATGGAGCCCAGATGTGTCCCGATACTTGAGGGACTTGAAGAAGAGGGAGAAAGAGTCCTGCCTGAAACTGCGCCTGGAACTTAGATTTGTCTTCATCCTCCGAGGGCCTGGAGACATGGGTGGCGTTGCTAGGTGGACTGTGTGCGTCTGGGGGAGGCTGTCTGGGTTGTGGCAAAGGGCCTCAGGAACGTGCGGTCCCTGGACTCCTTCCTGAAGACTCCGGTGGGTAGCTCCCTCGATGTCTCACCTGTGAGAGTGCCGCCACCTCCCTCCGTCCCAAGCAGGGCTTTGGGTCACCGAAGAATGAATTCCTGTCCTCTTAAGGTCTTGTGAGAGTTGTTTCCAGGTTCATCTGCTCCTCTCCTTTGCATACATAGCTCTTGGAGAGCATTTTCTAGAAGCTTCTCTTCTATTTTCCACTGAGGTCCTGTTTCTGGGTGGGAGAGTGGAAGGGAGTGTGATAAAGGCCTGGGTTCTCATTACGGCTGTTCCTCTTCCTCATGATGAACCAGAGCCCCTGGGTGGGAAGGGGACAGCGCTGGCTGGCTGCAGGGTGGTCAAGTGCCGGCTGTGTGCTCGGCCCTGATCAGGACCCCCGTGGGGGCAGGAAGGGCAGAATGGCCCGTGTGCACCACCAGGGGGATTAGGTGGGCGCACAGGGGAGGGCCGGGCAGGCCTGGCACAGACTCTGGGTAGCACACTGAGTCCTGACTTCGCCTGTGGCCTTCCTCTGGTCCCGATCAGAAAAGGATCTCTGGCTGTGCTGACAGAAGGCTTGCAGGCGTTTTCTGGATCTGGTGCTAGTGTAATAGAACTTGTTCATTCTTCCTTCTTCCCAGCCTTCATGTATCCAGACAAACACTGATGTGATTAGAGTCAGCTGGGATCCTCAGCGCCGGGCAGGTCAGCTGCTCCAGGGCTGCCGTCAGCCAGGCGTTACTCTACGCCTCTCATGGCAGAAGGCCGTGCTTCTGAGCCTGGGGTGCTCACACCGGTGGGAGGGGGTGCTGTTCTCCACGAGGGCTCCTGCCTGTCAATGCTGCATGGCCCTCCGAGTTCAGGACAGCTCGTCAGGTGTTTCAGAGAGATGACTTGGCCTTCCCAAGGCCCCTCACTGCCCTCCCTCCTGAGCCTGACAGTGACCTTCTCTGTGTGCGGTTCGTAATCTGGAGCTCAGGGTTGGACACTGCCACCTCGATGGATGGAACAAGCAAGATCAACGTAAAATGTTAAGTGCCTCATTTAGGTTAAAATAACTTAGTAATGTAAGTGCCGAGTTCCCCTTGGCTGCAGAGTGTGTGTGAAGAAGTGCTAGGGTCTTAGTTACCTCACACTGAACCAAGTCGGGGATTTTTCAGGAGTTTCTGGAATTCATGTTTTTTTCCTTGAAAAGTCACATTCCTACCATATACCTCCTGGCACTTGTCTTCACTGTCATCCCTTGCAGCTGGAGTGGTGTGTTTGGCCTCACCTGGCATATCTGTGTCCTTGGGTTTGCAGATTAAGGCGAAGCTGAGCGTACCTGTTGCTGACTGTTAGCTCAGGTGTCCTGGGAGCTCTGGGTAGGGCTCTGGCTGGTGTGGGCTCTTGTCGGAGCCGTCTTTCAGGGCTGAGGGGCTACTAACCTCCTGGGACAGGGACTCTGGACACTGACACTGCAGAGCAAGGTGGATAGCGAACCTGAAGCACTCAGTTCTGCAACTAGTCCACCTGACTCAACTCGGGAGAAAGCTTTCGCTGTATCTAGGGACCAAGCACAACCCCACATTCCTGATTGGAACCCCCTCAGCTGCTGTCAGGAACGTGGAGTGGGAGATTGCACCTTTGGTTCCAATTCATTGTTACTGCCTTGCTCTTGACCCTCCTTTCAAGGGGGGATGGTGGGCAAGAAAAGGTGGGTGGGCTGGCTTCGGCTCTGGGAGGCCGACCCGATTGACTGGCTCTGTGTGAACAGGTTGCTACTCTATCTGACTTCATGCCTGGCACACTCATTACCTCCTGCGTATTATTAAAATGTCAACCTTGCCCACAGAAAGGTCTGGCCTTTGTCATCGGCTAACAATGTGATGTAGGGTGGGGACTGGCCCTTCCAGAAAGACCAACAACATGATTTTGGGTCGGGATGGCCACACCTCAGGGAGGGCTGTGGCCTTTCCAGGAAGGTGAACAGTGTGAGTTGGGAGGGGGACTTCAGGCCATGCCCAGAGGGGCTGGAGACTCAGATCAGCCCTGCAGGTCATTGTCTGGGAGACAGTCTGCCTTTACGTTGTCTCACTGTCCCCACCTTCACACTTCTGAAACCCAAGGTGTCGGTGTCCTCCCTCCCCACACACTACCTGCCCTTCCCCACTGGCCAGTCCCCACGGACCTAGAGAAAGCAGCAGATGGAGCACCCGATCCCACAGGTGAGGGCTCAGTCTCATGAGACTGCCCCCACCACACTCCAGTCACAGGGGCAAGGTTGGGTATGACCTGTACTTCTGACCAACTGGTTGTAGACTGGAGTTCCCGTGGTCCCTTTCCTGGGGTTTGATCATTTGCAAGGAGGACTCCCAGACTCAGGGAAAGAAAGGTGTTTACTGGTTTCGTGTAAAGGACACCAATGAACAGCCAGATGAAGAGACAGAGAGAGAGATCCGGAAGGGTCCTGAGTCGTCAGGTGTGCGTGACTCAGTTTCCAGCCCCTCTCCCCTCTTCAGAGAGTGGGGAACAAGGTGAACATTCCAAGCCCCTAATCATGGCCTGGTCTTCCTGTTCACCAGCCCCCACCCTCCAGCAGCCCCCCAAGAGCTACCCCACTAGAACAGAGATGTTCCAGTCACCCAGGAAATTCCAAGAGATGTAGGGGCCCTGTGTCAGGAATCAGGGTCAAGGACCGAACGTGAGGAACTGGTGGCAGGCCAGCGTGTTGATAGAATCTTTATTTCACAGCAGTCGGTCACGCCTGCATGGTGAGCCTGATAAAGACAGCAGCCACCGCTGAGGCTTGGGTGAACCTCTCTGGCTGACAGTGTTCTATGCGTGTTATCAGACGTGATGCCAGGAACGTGATGCAGTTGCTCCATCTCTGAACTCTGCTCACGCGTCTCTTCCTTTGCTGATCGTACTTGTACCCTTTCCGTGTAATAAACCGAAGCAGTGAGGGTGACAGCCTGCAGTAAGTCCTCCTGGTGAATCATCGAACCCGAGGACTTCGGAGCTTGCAGTTGGTTTCAGGAGTGAGGGTCATCCTGTGGACTGTGCTCTCGAACCGCTCCATGCCCTCTGCTTCGCGATTCTTCGGGTCCTTGCATCCTATTTCTTTCACTTCTCTGCTGAATGGAAAGAATTGGCTTTCATTCTGCTGGAGAGGGTCTGCTGCTTTGGTTGTAAATGACGAAAAGGACGGACTGAGAGTAGGTTTCTGTGGGTGTGGAGGAGTTCCGTCCTATGGCAGGTGTGAGGATAGACACACTCCTCTGGGCCTTTCGACTGTGGAACCACCAGCCCCCGCGGGAAGCAGTTCCTCCCCGAGTTGCCCAGCAACCGCAGTAACCTGGGAAGTCTCCCTGTTCCTCCCAGGTGTCCAGGGCATCCGTTCAGTTTCCTTCTCTGCTCCTCCACTTGCCTGTGTTTGGGAAGAGTTGCTACTTTTTAGCTTTAAAAGTAAGAAAACATGTTGCTTCCCTTGTGCATTTTGCAAATAGCAAGCAGAAAAGTTACTCATTTTCCCAAAATGGTAACCAGTAAAGATAGCCAAGATCAAGCAGCACAGTCTCTCTAATGTTAGATCTAGAACAAAACATGAAATGTTGGATCTCTTCCAGTTACAGTGAATTTAAACAGTGACCTAAATGTCACATAGCAAAGAAAAGAACGGTAAAATTATACATCCAATAATCTGTGTTTGTGCTGCTTTCTTAATAGTTCAGCCAATTAGTGTTTTAAGTCTTTTTCTCCTTTGGGTGGTTAACAGCTTTAAAAAAAATGGAACTTTGTAAGTTATGCTTTCCTGATGAGAAGCTGAAGAATTCACTCCCATCAACTGTGGTGTTTGTTTCATAAATTTGTTAGGTTGATTTCTATTAAACTTAAGTAATGTATGTCAATTTTTAAACCTAAGCCATTTAAGGCGCTAGGAGAGGCTGGGCTGCATTGCGGGTGTGGGGTGAGAGGGAGCAGTGGCCGTTGTGCTGGGGTCCCCTGCCCCGGCCTTGGGGCTGCCCGGCGGCATCTCCTCAGGAACCAGCAGGGACCGTGCACGATGGGACGAGTGTGGATGCTCACAGAAATCCGGGGCCCTCGGCACCTGTGGGGTGATTGCCAGAAGCGTGGTTTCGGGAAATGCTGGCGCCGCTGTTCTTTAAGGAGCTTCCTCCACGTCTTTGGCTCACCTGCACCTTTTCCACTGGCAGCTTCTGACTTGATTGCAACTAGAGTAACCACAAGAAAGCCACGTCTAGGAATGCCAGTATGTCCAAGGTCAGGACGTTTGCTTAAGGATTTACTTAAAAATTTCTTAGTTGTTGGAACAGAAGTAAAGTTGGAAATTGTACAGTCTAACAGTCCCCAACGGGTCACCTTTGGGGAGCCTAGGGGAAGAGCCTGTGATCTGCTGGTGTCCTAGGGTCCAGACTGAGGGAGTTTTCGACCCCAGATGAGCACCCCTATCTAGTGTGGCTGGATCACCTGAACGCACCACGCGCAGGGGGAGGGGCCTGGCTGCCGCTCTGTGGGTCCCTGTGTGCACTGCACAGCTTCACAACGGGCACTGCCTCTGAAAGGACTCGCAGGACAGGCAGGGACACGGGGGTTTTGAGAACGGACTTTCCAAAGGACCATATTTCCTGTGCCCAGTGCTGCCCAGAGGGCTGCCAAGAATTCCTCCAAGTAGCTAAACGTTTCAATATTATAGGTAAATAAATTGTTTGGGGAAGGTAACCCAGGGATTCATTAGCATGCGCTAACTTAGCTTGTTTACTGGTTGAGGACATGGTCCCAGAACATGGAATGAGGAGGTGTTCACTGAGGACAGAGTCCTGGATCCGTCCAGCCCAGGGCCCTGGACCTCACTCCTCAGAACTGACATCCAGGCCTTTGAGCATCGCTCATGCTGCGCGTGAATGCCTGGGCTCTGGTACTCAGTAAATAAACAATTAAAACAAGTACAGGAAGACTTCTCCTGGGAGCCGCCAGGGAGTAAGGTAACACGTTCTGTGTGTGTGTGTGTGTGTGTGTGTGTATGTGTGTGTGTGTGTGTGGGAGGGGGGGAGCTAAGGGTTTAACGGCTTAGGCACCGAAGTGCTCCGTGAATTGATCTGTGGAGGATCAATCAAATCGAAGCTACTGAGCATAATTGTTACTTAATTTTATTGGTGACTTAGGAGTCGCCGAAAAAAGCACACCAGTGCATGTGGGTGTCTTTAGCAAGGAGATTCCTTCATGGGGTCCACTGGTGGGGGGGTGGCCTTTTTCGCCTCTCCGGAGTGGAACCAGAGACACTCAGCCCCCCATTCTTGCACCACCTTTGCACCCCGCCTTCTCCTCACCGCCCACTCTCACTCCAGCCCCTGTTCCTGCTCCAGCAGCCTGCACCCCTTTGCTGCCTCCCCTCTGCCCCCCCGCCCCCCTCCCCACTGGGCATGCTTCCTACGTCCCCTTTCAAAACTTTTCGCCATAAATAATTTGTTTCCTGGGTAGGAGAGATTGCAGAAAGGAATGCTGAGTACTGACATTTCTTTGTTCTGGGGATTGACGAGACAGCATTCAGCTTCACTATGGAGAACGTTCCTTTTAACACGTACGTGTTACTAAATGATGTTCAGAAATATATTTCCTACGTTTACATTTTTAACACACGTCTCCAGAGGCAATTTATTAATAGACTAATTGACAGCTGCCGTCGACCTTGCGGATAATCTGTCTCGTTTCCTTGTTTCCAGCGGAGACCACTGAGGCCCAGGTGGGGCTTGGCAGAACAGGGCCTTATTTCTGGTCCCTTCCACTGGGGTGGTTTCTGGAGGCTGTTGTTCTGCTGGGCCAGGGCCTCTCTGGCAGCGGGTCCTGTGCCCGAGTCGCCTTTGGGCCTCCGGGGCCTTGCACAGTGCAGGCACTCGGCAGGCTGGGAGCGACTAACTGTTCCTTCAGAACGGGGGTGGGGTGTGGATTTTCGCTTTTGGTAGATGGGCTGTGAGCACCCTGCAGGAGTCGAGGTGAGCACACCCGCAGGCCCTCTCGATTGTTAAGTAAAGCTCCTTGGGGCCGCCGTTCTTGCCGTGAGTTGAAGCTCCTTTTCCCTGAACTGGCTCATCCCAACGGGTCAGCGCCCCTGTGGTAAACAGCATTTTACAGGGGGCAGTGGGGGATGGAAAGCCAAGAAATGAGCCTTCCTCGCCGCTCCCCACCCCAAGGTCTTTTTTATCTGTTTGTGCAGATAAACTAACTGTTGACACCAGTTGCTATAATGCACCAGTGGCTGCCCCAGGTTTGGCATTGGAAGGCGGAGAGATTTCGGCAGAGTTGGGTGGTTAGGGGACCCTTCGTGAAGCTGGGGCGGGGGGTGAAGGAAGGAGGGTGCTTTCCAGTCACTGAGTGTTGGACTTGGACAGGATCCCAGAAGTCATCCTGCTCTTTGAAGTTTGGTTAAAGGAGTCTCCTCTCTAATACCTGAGAGGCAAGTATTTAAATTTCTAAAAAGGCAAATGGCGGACATCACAGACCACGGACAGGGCTCTCCCTTCAGCGTTTCCCTTACAAAAACCTACGCACGTTTCAGACACAATCTCTTCAGCGGCTCCTCCAAGATGCCTGCTGGTGGTGGCGACGGCCCTGCCCTTTCGGCGTGGCGGGCTGCAGCGCCAGTCTCCCCGAAGGGACAGGCACCCTTATGGACTCTCTGATCTTGGCCTGCGGCATCTTCTTTGTGCTATTTTTGCCTTTTCCGGTGGAGGACAGCCCCAAACAGAGAATAAAGACGGCAGACAGAACGTCTGTCTGGTGGGATGAACCTTTTTGCCTGGGGTCTGGTGGTTCGTGTTGAAGCGCTTGGAAGGGGACACGAAGAAAAGAATGACTGGAGACGCACTCCTCGCTGGTATTTTTGCCGGTCTGGGAGAGGCACCTCGAGGCTTGTCAGAAAATAATGGCAGAGCAGTGGGTCTCTATAAATTAGTAGAAAACATCCCCCCCAATTAATTAGGTTAAGCCTTTTAAATTTTATCATGTGCCTACTTAGAAATTTAAATACCTGCCTGCCAGATATTAGAGAGGAGAATCCTTTATGAAAAAAATGAAACTTCAGGTGTGTGTAAAAGCCTTAACCTAAACCATCTGGAGTTGGGGAGTGTTTCTGAGTGGGTGCGTGTGTGAGCGGGGCGCTCTGGGGAGGAGGTGGAGAAGTGCGAGTGGCTCGAAGGGACCAGAAGGTTTTTATGCGTAGAATGTACTCACCTCTCACGTGTCAGCCGGGACACTTAGAGCTCTTGAATTTCCATCCCTGCTTACCTGTTTGTAAACCCGGGAGCTTAGGCCTGTGCTTTCCCCCTTGCTGATTGCTCAGTGCCAACCTCCATAATCTGTTACCCGACACTCGGAGCAGGCAGCCGTAGCTTCAAGGAAAGAGGTGGTGAAGGCCGGGGTGGGTGGGGGGGTACTTGGCAGAGGCAGGCATCTTACTGGGCACAGTGAGGTGCGCATGTAATGCTCATTTTCTTCCCCAGCCTTTGGCAGACTGCTGTCGGTCAGGCCTGTCTTAGGAGAGTTACCGTTATTAATTAGCATTATTGACATTGAACTGTTACAGTGTGAATCATATCACAGTACCTGACATATATCAACCTCATACTCAACCCTTATAACTGTGGAAGGAGGGAAGTTTCTATTGTTTCTATTTTACATCAAGCTGTGGCCAGAGAGGTTTGGTAACTCTGATAAAGTCACACAGCGAGGCAGCAGCAGAGCCAGGATTTGAGCCTCTGATACATAGCCACTCACTCTGCTCCCCCAGGTGCGTTCTGAGGTTCCCTGTCCTCCAGTTTCTGGAGGCAGCTCAGACCACCTCAGCGGACACTGTTTCAGAGCAAAGAGAACGTGGTGGTTCGGAGGAGAGTTTTCTGTCCTTGATTTTGCGGAAGAATATTCAGTTCTTGATTTTGTTCTTAAAGTGGAGAGAGGAGGCGTTGGCATGTTGCGAAGGGGAGGCAGCAGGAAATGCGGTGCGTTTTGCCAGTGCCCACTGCCCAAGCAGGAGCCCCATTCAGTGAAGACTCCTGCAAACCATTGTTTGCTGGGAAGAATGGGGCCGCTGGGGAGACAGCAGATGCAGAAGCAAGGCGTGTTCCCGTCGCCAGCAGTGCAGGCACGGATCTGACTGTGGACCGAGTCGGTGTGGTCTTCAGCCCGCTGAATAATTAGAGTGATTCATAGTTCGTACGGAGAGCGGGAAGTCCAGCATTGCCACGAATAATAGAGGGGCGGTGTTTTCTCCTGCTGCTCTGGAACTTGTGAAATGTCACGTTGTCACCTCCAGTCACAGTGACAAATAGGCTTTTGCCCTGATCTCAGTTTCCTGCCAAATGCTTTCAGATTGCCTGTTGCCCCATAGATTTTTGAGCTACAAATACTTTTAAAGCACCACTCAGCTTCCCTTGCTATCACAGAATAGTAACAATTATGGTCATTTAGCTCCAGGGAGTGTGAAGCGCTAAGTGCGGCAGGGGGCGGTGTTCAAACTCTTGGGACCAGCGTAGGAGAGGAGGCTTGCTTGGTGGGCGTTTCCGGGAGGTGGCCGGTGGCTTACACCAATTAGTTTTCTGTTGACTCTGGTTTTGGATGTGGTTGGAGACCATTTCTGATAGGGATTTGGCGGCCTGTCTTAGAGCCCTGATGTGTTCGGGGGTTCGTGGGGCAAACTGAGCTTGAATGGAGCGCAATGCCCCTCTCTGGTCGCTCCAGCCTGGGAGTGGTAGGCAGGAAGTCGGAGGGTTATGAGAATACTGATTTTCAGTGTTCGTAGTCTGTGATCAGTGATGAGGAATCTCTCAGGTAATTTCTTTCCTGTTGTTGTAGTTAATAGAGCTAATTTTTTTTCTGCATGTATGTGGGTGTGTCTCAGATTTAGGGTCCTCCCTTTAAAATTACCCTCGTGTGCGTTTTCGTGCACTCTCCTAGGGGGAGAGGGTGGGACAGTGTGAGAACCACAGCTGGGAGCTGCCCCCGGGGAAAGTGGACCTCCCTGGGCAGTGACGTGTCCCTGGGGGAAACCAGTCCCGAGCGCTGCTGCACAGAGGCTGCATTCAGTCCCGTCCTTTGACGCTGGGACGTGGTAGTCCTGGTAAGTCGTCACCTACAGGACTGCATTTCTGTTGGTAGACAGAGGTGGGAAGCAGGAGGCAAGGGTAAGAGGACCCTCGGGCTCTGCAGTAAGCTGCTACCAGAGAGGAGAGTGAAGCATCTTTTCCTTTCTCCACAAGGGTCGTGGGGGCTGCAGGGTGGGGAGTACAGAGAGGCAGAGTCACTGGGGCTGAGACCCAGTTGGACCTCCAGACCGAGCGCCAGTGCTGGCCCAGTGTGGCAGGGAGGTCTGAGAGGAAAAGGCCTTGGCTCTCAAGCGTACATTCGAATGGGCAGGTCAGGTGAACGCCAGGCAGCTGGCCCTGAATGAACGCTGCTGTTACTGAGCAGTGACTCGAGGGCAACCTGGAGGCGCAGGGTCAGGGCCCACTGCTCCGTCCACAGGCTGGAGCTCAAGGGCTTTGGGCGGGTGACTCACTGAGCGCGGGGTTTGGGATCAGGTGCAGCGGCAAGTGGGAGCGGCAGTGCCTCCTGGACACGTCTGTGCAGGCCCTCTGCCCTAAAGCCCAGCGGCCGAAGGACTGAGGGTACCCATTGTCCTACTGGGCCTTTCAGAGCAGAGCTCCCCTTAGCAATTCAGGGTGTCTCAGCCGACAGGAAGGTAGGAATTGGGGGGGGGGGACGAAGGTGGGAGATGGACACGAGGACCTAGCGGTACTGTTTTGGGGGGTTCTTACGAGGTGCTATGTATTGACAGCATCCGTGTGCACCATGAGCCCCACGCCAGGGCCGTGAGATGTAGGGCTCACAGAGGATCTGGTCCTGAGGGAGCCACCCAGGTTTCTGGAGCTGGCAGCCGCCCAGCAGCCGTCCTCCCCAAGGACCGACCTGCTGCTGGTTCTTAGGAGCACTTCCTACTTGGGAGAATTTATGAAAAGCAACCTGTGGACTAAATATATTATTGACTCTGGAAAACTACTTGTGATTGAGCATGTTAAGGGTAATCTAGAAAGAAGTGTAAAAGATGAAAGTGAAATTTTAAATTGACTTACAATTCTGTAATCTGGAGCAAGAAAGAATCTTAACAGTTATCACCCCCACCCATCAACCCCCTGCCACACACACACACGCGCGCGTGCGCGCGCACTGTAGCTGGAGAAGTGGCTTGCCCAGGGTCATCAAACTGAGTTCCTGAGGCTGGAATCCAGGTTGACTCATGGACCAGAGCCATCTTCCATCTTTATTGTGGTCCTTTACTCCCCTCCTGGATTTTTGTTCTCCCGTCACTGGGAGTCAGGGAGCAGCGAGGGCTCAGGGGAACGCCCAGCCGCCTCTGGGGACACTGGGGTGGGGAGGCCATCTGCCCGTCGCCGGCTGGAAAACCATGGCGGCATGGCCAGAGGTGGGCAGGGCCAGGGGCGGCTGGGCCAGGATGAGTCTGGAAATAATTCTGTTCATTCCAACTGCTCTTTAATCATGGTCTGGTGATTCCCCCACGGGCAGTGTGGGAGCAGGACACCACTTCCCAGGCGGATAGCTGGGGCTCTTTCAGAAGAGGACCTACAGTTAATAACAGTGTATATATTGGTTGTAGTAATGATTTAAGGGAATACTTGTATCTTATTGGGGGTCATTAAAAATAATGTTTTTTTCCTTATAATTTTAAGTGAGCCTTTCATAGAAATGCAACAAAGTATGCTTGTTCTGTCTCCTTATTCTGTGTCGCAGGCCAGTGCAGAGGGCCTGGCTTTTGCCTCTGAGCCTTGGCATTGGTGAGGAAGCACTCCTAGCCACGCCCATCTTCTGGAGGGCACAGGGTCGGTTCTCCACCCAGAATGCTGGAGGTTGGCCATAGCGTTTTTAGTCCTCAGTCAGCGTCTGCTGGCGAGGGAGGAGTCCCCTCCCAGGGATGGTGCCTGCAGCTCCATAGCCCCCTGTGAAGGTTGGCCTGGAGCAGGGCCATCTTTGCCCTTCCTCCTGCTCAGTGTGAGCGTCTGTTAAGTCCTCCCGGGTTTTGCTCATTAAGTGGTTTTAACGCTGGGACTCCCTTTCAGGTCCCCGTTTCGGTGCATTCCATCCCGGGGCTCCATGAGTTAAGGACTAACACGGGCCGGCACAGGGCCTGCGTGGCCCGGGTCCTCTCACTTGGCTCGAGCACAGAGCCCGGGACCTGAGCAGAAGAACGTGGTTCTCGTCCAGCAGTGGTGAGGGTTTAAGGCTGGAGGAAGAGGGGTGCCCCACACTCTGCGGCTGGAACACGGAAGGCCTGGGGCCAGGGCCCACTGCTCCTGATGGCCAGGCCGGAGTTCTTCCGGTCGATGTAACTGCTCTGTGTGGGGTGAACGATGCCTAGAGGTCAGAGGCCCAGGGCCAGAGGGCTGTGGAGTGCATGGGAAGTAGATGGACTGGGGCCGAGGAGCCCAGTTAGGGCGCTAAAGCCCTTGGGGAGGGCAGATGGAACAATGTCCAGGGGAGGGTTGGTGGCTCGCGCTCACGCTCTGTCTCTCTGTCTCTCTGTCTCTCTGTCTCTCTCTCTCTCTCTCACACAGACACACACACACACACACACACATGCTTTTGTCAGCTCATCTGCGCCACTCTTCTAGCGGGGTCGCCGAGGACTTTCACCAGGGGTGGGGGGGATGGCACATCCTGTGTGTTTCCCCAGGACAGAGAAGCCTTCCCAGGTGGTCGGGATTAAAAAGTAACCCACCAAGGGTGCCTTTCACTGGGCTGGCCAAAAAATCCATTTAGTTTTTTTTCATAAAATAAAAGACACATTTTTCATTTTCATCAGTAACTTTATTGATTTGGGTATTTTGAGTATGCTGGCTGTCTCCTGCTTTTGACTTCCAGTAGGTAGAGGCTGGGGTGCTGCTAAACATCTTCCAGTGCATGAGACAGCCCCACAGCAAAGGATTATTTGGCCAAAATGTCAATAGTACCAAGAGACTTCGGAAAGCACTTCTGACGTGTTTGATCAGTCATGGCCCCTTCTCCATATGCTGCACAAATCATTTTTTGCGTTTCAGTTCCGTTTTTACTTATCTTGAAATAATAAAGTATAATACTCCAAAAGTGTTGCGTATTTTCTTCAATATTAAAATGGCTGTACAAAAATTCACCAATTTGGTAAGTTTTTAAAAACATGCATGCTGAAGCCCTGGCTGGCGTAGCTCAGTTGATTAAGCACGGGCAGCCAACCAAAGTGTCATAGGTTCGATTCCCGGCCAGGGTGCATGCCTGGGTTGCAGGCCATAACTCCCAGTAACAGCACATTGATGTTTCTCTCTCTCTCTCTCTCTCCCTTCCCTCTCCAAAGATAAATAAATAAAATCTTTTAAAAAATGCATGCTGATATGACAGCTGTCACAGTGCAGCCTGACAGAATTGTTCCGAATGACTTTAAAGACAACTAAGCACGACTTGGCCAAACCACTGCTGCCCGATTTCCGCGGCAGCGCCCGCTAGCCGGGTGGACACTGCTGTTCGCATTCTCGTCTCCTTCTGAAGGTGCCTTCCCAGTGCCCAGCGAGACCTCCCGTGGCCTCGCAGAAACGAACCGTGTGTGAGCACTCACCAGGGTGGCCGGCCCAAGCTCTGCAGGTTGTCCAGACTCTCCTCTGGAAACGTAAGGATGTCCTTGGGCGTGAGCCACCGCTGTTGACTCTCATCCATCAAAGTCTGCAGGGCGGAGAGGGAGGCTTCCCGTCACCAGAGAGACTTAATTACAGGTCCACGTTCCTTCTGCCGCCTAATTGTTAACCAGCAGAGCTTTTTGCATTGTTGATTAAGTTCTTGGAAAAAGTCACAGGAGAGAGTTTTTTTTTTTTTTTAAGATGAGGCTAATGTATTTTTAATTGTACTCCCAGCATTATCCAACATTTCTTAATCAGATCTCTAGATAGCTGACAGCTGATTCCGGCCTTGGCAGTCCACATCCTGCCTGGCTCTCCGCCTTGCTGGGGCTGCCCGGGCGTTTCTGTTCTGGGCAAGCTGGCTCTGAGCTCACCCATGGACGGCCAGCCCCTTCCATGCAGGCGGCTCTGGCTCCTGGCAGAGGGGTCTGACGTGGGGTAGGGGGCCATTGAGAAAAACCACTCAGGTTTGGTTTTTGTGCTGAAGGAAGCACATCACGTTTACTTTAGAAAATTCAGCAGGTTCAGATGACACAAAGCCCCTGCCCTGACCTTTCGTGTTGGGCAGAAGCGCCTGCCCGGGCAGCCCCATTAACTTGCCTTTTAGAGACAAAGGTGGAGAACGTAGGCTGCGCTTCGGCACTCACTGGAGGGCATGGATGGATGTGGGGGCCACGCTCCTCCTGGGTTCGCATCCCAGCTCCGCTACTTACTAGCGACCCTGGGCAACCTCAGCCACCTCTGCGTGCTTCAGTGGAGTGGAGACGCTGTCCCACAGGGCTGTGGGGATTGAAGGCGTCAACAGGGAAAGGCACGAGGAGACAGGACCTCGCCCATAGGAAGCTCTGAGTGTGGTCATTCCAACGACATCCCCAGTGGTAGCCTGCTCAGGGATCACCGTCTGCTTTCCCTGGAGTCAAAGGCAGAGTAGTAACTCCAGTCACTTGAGTTTCCTGCTTTATCGGAGTTTGACATTTCCTATTTCCATCCATGATCAGGCTTGGAGCGTTTATGGTGTGTCCATGGCCGTGGGTGGTCATATGTGACCGAGGTCACAAAGGGCAGAGACTCGCCTGTGGCGTTCCCTGGAGCGGAGGGGGAGCCTGGGTTTGCAGTGAGTGTGCTGTTACGGACGGTGTTGGCCCCAGCCCATGGGTTCGTGACCAGGGGGTTCGAAGCGCCAGTTTCAGGAGCTGTTTTCCTTGCAGGTCCTTGTCTTCTCCAGCGTCCTGCTCTAGTTGCACCTCCCGTCAGCCTTGGCCTCCACCACCCTCGGGCGAGACCCAGGTGTTTCCTTAAGCTTCACCGAGTGCTCCCTGCCCTAAGCTCACATAGCTGAGCTGGCTACGACATCCCTGGCGTGGGTGTGGAAGGCAAGGGTGTTTGGTAGTGAGTCATCGCTGAGATTGAGCGAGTTGTTTTCTGTGACTCTAATTAAGCTTCTTGCGTGTGTTCAATGGAGGCGATCCTCCGCAGGTTTTGTCAGTGAAAAGCCGGCTTTTCCAGTGGCCCGCAGGCTGACTCAGGACTTGGAGACGTCACGCCAAGACAATTTCCAGGGGGCCCCGCCTTCTCCCTGGGCCACGGACCCTCATTCCCATTTCCTGTGTTATCCTCCCACTCCTTCTCCGAGGTAAACAGCAGGGCGGTTCTCCATTTCGTGGGTAGGGAAACCGAGGCCAGAGGGGCTGAGTGAGGGGCCCAGAAAGTGTTAAGCACTTGCTGATCCCAGATTATTCGGCACTGGCAGGCGGCCTTCTGCGAGGGCTCTTTGGCTGTTGGACCGGGGCAGGGTGTAGAGCTGCTCCCCAAGCTGTCGATTAAGGGAAAGGGAGTGTGAGAGTCTTCTCCCAACGGAGCGAGAGGTTCCCCATCCACGTGCCCCTACACTGCAGCCAACGAGCCCCCACCCTCTCTCCTCTCTCTCTCTCACACACTCTCTCTCTCTCTGTCTCACACACACACACACACACACACACACACACGTATGTTACTTGTCTCCTACCTGCACAAATGCAGTGGCCACCTTGCTCTGGCCTTTTCTATTCTCACCCACGTAGAATTTTCTTTCCTAAAATTCTCCTTTCTGTGTGATGTGCAAGGTCGCAGGCATTCAGACTGTCTGCATGGAGGGCCGCGTTCAGCACCCACCACCTGCGCTCTGATGACCGGGTCTGCCTCCCACAGTCCCCATTCCTCCGTGCGTCCTCTTGCCCCCTCAGCGCCCACCTCATGCCCTCACTTATTCCTACCTCCTTGCCTCTTTTCATTCTGTCACTGAGACGTCTGGGAATTTCCCTCCCCCTTCTTCTTTGCCAAGCCGACGGTGGCGTGTTGGCCTGGGCTCTCCAGAGAGACAGAACCGGGCTGGTGCGTGTGTGCACAGATGCGGAGCTGGCGCATGTGGCCCCAGAGGCTGAGCCGTCTGTCTCCCGGTGGAGCGGGGGCAGAGGCTGCTGTGTCCACGGCCCTGTCCCTCCTGCCCAGTGTGGCATCCGGTTAGGGGGTTCGAACCTGGAAAAGAGCACGACTGTGGTAAAATAGACACAAAATTCACTGTCTTAACCTTTTGTGAGTGTACAGCTCAGTGGCATGAAGTATATCACATTGCTGTGCGTCCATCACCGACATCTGCCTCTAGAACTTTTTCACCTTCCCCCTGAACCCCGCGCCCATGAAACACTGACCCTCTGTCCCCCCCCCCGCCCCCCCACACCTGGCAACTCCGCCTTCCCCCTGTGGATCGGCCTGTTCTGGGCCTCCCATGTAAGTGGAGTATGTAATGTCTGTCCTTTCGTGTCTGGTTCATTTCCCTTGGCATAACGTCTCCATCTGTGTTGTAGTATGTGTCGGAATTTCTTTCTAAGTCTGAATAATCTTCCATTGTGTGCATTAGGCCACTTGCTTGTCCACTCATCCGCCGGGGAGCATGTGGACAGCGTCCACCTTCTGGGTCCTGGGAATACTGCTGCTGCGGACATCGGCGTGCGAGTGCCTGTTTGCAATCCTGCTTTCCATTCCTTGGGCGTATACCTAGATGCTGAAAAATCAGGGTTGTTTGAAAGATTAAATGGCCTAGGAATTATAAAGATTGTAAAACAGTTCCTGGCAGATGGCACTACATATACATATTCGCTATATAAATATAAAACTTCAGTTGTCTTCATTTGTCTCGAGGAATGCCTTGATCCAGAGTTTCTTTCCCCTGTGCTGTTTGGAAAGGCGTGCAGCGTGGGACCCTTTGAGACGGGAGAGCTGCAGAGAGGGTTTGTGTCCCTGTCTAGCCCCGTCCACATGGCTGGGCATCCCTGGTCATCGTCCCTACAGGGAAACGCTCAGGAGGGACAGGTCTTCGGCAGGCCCCTCCAACCTCAGACCGGGGGTCTGGGGGCGGCCAGCTGGGAGACGGAAAGGCAGGGAGCGTGGGGCTTGGTTTCCGAAGGCTCCTGTTCTGGCCACTCATATCCGGTGCTTCACTTGAGCCCGGTTTCCAGGGCTGCAGTCTCTTCATTAATCTCTGCCGTGTTGCCTCTCTCCCCTGTCAGTCTGGGGAAATTAAAATGTGCCTTCCCCATTCTCGCTTGGATGTCTGCCGTTTATCAAGAAAGATAATACAGCATTCTCGGTATGTTTTCAGTTGAAGTTTACCATAAAAAAAATACTATATATCCAGAGTCATCCAGCAGCAGGAGAGGTATGCCGGAAGCAAACAGTGGTGTGGGGTCAGTGACTCAGGGACCCCGTGGGGAAGGTTTGGCACTTTGCTCACAGGTCCGTGCACCCGGAAGGCTGGAGATTTGCATAAGGATTCTTTGCTGTCTTACACTCACTAGCTTTCCTTCTGGTTCCAAAGCATTTTCTGGTTCTCTGGAGTTCCTGTTTTGGAAAGAGTTTCTTTTTCCCTCTTTAAGGTTCACTCAGAAACAGCTGTGAGGTACAGCACTCACTTTTTCTAAGTCTTTTCATAAAACAAAAGGAAAAGCTTCCGCAGTGGAAATACCACTGTCCACAACTGCAGCGCAAATGATGGGACCGTGGGCTTGGGACAGGGTGTGCCAGCCTCCCCTTGGGAATGAGAGCCTTCAGCTACAGAAGCCACGTTTTTGACTATTTTATTTATTTTTAGAAGGGGAAAGGAGGGAGAAGGAGGGAGAGAAACATCAATGTGTGAGAGAAACAACAATCATTTGCCTCTTGTACACCCCCAACCAGGGACCCGGCCTGCAACTCAGGCATGTGCCCTGACTGGGAATCAAACTGGCGACCTTTTGGTTCACAGGCCGGCACTCAGTCCACTGAGCCACACCAGCCAGGGCTAAAGAAGCCACATTTTGGCGAAAATGTTTTAGCATTGCGTGCTGCAAAACTCTTGAAGCCCCACAGTTTTATAGAGAGATTTTGAGAATAAAATTGTCAGTTGCTAGAACCTCGAATATCAAAACCCAGTTTAATTAGGTGGTGGTATCAGAGGGTGTGCCTGGTATTTGCACAACAAATACATGGAAATTCTGTGCTAATCATTGGTCAGAGTGTGGTTTATGTCAGATTTCTAGGTGCCACTTTAATTGAATTTGCTGCATAGGGGGAAACCACAAGCAACGTGCTGTGGGACGTGGTCTTATTTGTGTGTGTGTACCGTTCATGGGCCCCTTCCCAGTCGCTGCAGTGACTGAGCTTTGAGTGGGAGCACACATTCTATCCTGTGGATGGCGTGCATGTATGTATGCACATTTTGTGTGTTGTGTGTGTGTACAGACAAACCTTACTTGACACAAATACGGGGTGTCCAATCTTGGGGTCTCTGGGCCACACTGGAAGAAGAGGAGTTGTCTTGGGTCACACATTAAATGCACAAACGCTAGTGAAAACAAATGAGCAAAAAAAGGTTTAAGGAAATGCACGATTTTGTGCTGGGCCGCATCCATAGTCTTCCTGGGCCTCGGGCTGGACGCACGTACCGGGACGAGGCGATACGCTGTGTGAGGACAGAACCAGTGTCAAGCCCGGTGCCTGGAACTGGGTGGGCTTCCGGCAGGTGTTTGAAGAAGGACAGAACCAATGGTGACCTGGTTGTATCCTGCTTTTTGAAAATGGAAAATTCTGTCCTCTTGTACATTAAGGGCCTCTTAATATATTTTTTTAAATAATTATGTGAAACTCACATAATAACCAGTGTCCATTTTACTGTGTGCAGTTCAGTGGCTTCCGGCACATTCGCAGTTCTGTGCATGCGCCACCTCTGTCTCCTTCCGAAGTGTCTCCACCACCACGAGGAAGACCCCGCACCCTCTCTCCCCCCTGCCAGCCCTGGCAACCACTGATCTGCCCTCTGTCTCCCCAGACTGCCCTGTTCTGGGCAGTTCACATAAATGGACTCATATGACACATGATCTCTTGTGTTGAGCGTCTTTCTCAAAGCTTAACTTTTTCCAGGTTCATCTGTGTTGTCCCATGTGTCAGAACTTTGTTTCTGTTGTAGCTGAATAACAAATCATCCATCGCGGAGATCTGCCACTTTTTGTTTATCATTCCTCAGCTGATAGCCATTTGGGTTGCTTCTACCTTTTGGGCTGTTGTGACTCGTGCTGCTACGAACACTCGTGGAAAAGTACTTGGGTACCTGTTCTCAGTTCTGTTGGGAGTGTGCCTGGGAGTGGGGTTGCTGGATCACCCAGGGTTTCTGTGTTCACTCATGGGCAACACTGAGCTGTGTCCCACAGCAGCCGCGCCATTTTACACGCACGTCAGCAGCGTGCGAGGTGAGGGTTCTGATCTCTCCGCATTCTTGCCAACCCTTGCCATTTTCAGTCTTGTTTTGTTTTGTTTTTAATTTCATTCATCGTAGTGGAGGCAAGTGGTATGTCATTGTGGATTTGATTTGCAGTTTAGAACTGCTTTTACATCAAGCAACACAAAGAAAGAACCCCATTTTTACTTGTCCTAGGGCAGACTTCCTGGAAGGAGTTGTTACTTTTAAAGCGGATTTTGTGTGAGCAGGAGAAGGGGTTTGGTGATGGAAACTGTCGCTGAGCGAATGCCTCCTCTGTGCCCAGCATTCTAGTGCTCTCTGCACTGGTTATGTTTAGTTCTCCAATCACTCTGCTTCTTACCTGAGGAAACAGGGACCCAGAGAGGCTAAGTGGTGGGCTGCAGGTTGCATAGCTGCTGAGTTAAGCCGCTTTGGGGTCCAAGGCAGGGCGGCTCATCTGACTTCAAAAGCTCCAGAGAGCTCATGCTCTCTTGTGGGGAGTTTGAACCTTGGGAGGAGGCAAAAAGAAGCAACAGATGATGTCTGTTCCAGATATTTTAGTCAAAAGCACAACCTTTGCAGATTGCAATGAAAAAGGACTGATTCCATGTGCCAGTTTGGGGTCCTGGGTTGGCCACGAGCAGGGGGGATTCCCCCACCCCCAAAGCAGAGACAGTCCCTTATCCTGGCTGAGCTCATCTTCCAGACTCAGGCCAAGCAGGATTTATCACCTGCTTCTCACATGTGAAGAAATGAAGGCTCCGTGTGAGTTGACCTGCTCAGGGGGAGGCAGCTTACTCCAGGGAGGGCCAGGGCTGGGCCAGGCATGCTGCCAGACCACACAGGTCTGGACAAGCGGGCAGGACAGTGCCCCTGGAGGCCTGGACACCTCCCCTTTCCAGGAGTGCTTCCGCAGGACGTGACTCACGGGGACCTCACACAGGGCTCTGTGGGTCCCCGCAACAGACCAGGGCTGCCCCGAGGAGTGAGGGGTCTCCCTCCTGCCACCCCGACTCCTTCCATTTCACACCTTCAGTGAGTCGGGGAGGGTGTCAGGAAACAGACCCTGGAATCCCAGACATGGCCCTGCGTCCTGGTGGAGTCGTGTTCCTGGTGGGGTGGCTGTGAGCCCTGGGGGTGTGGGCTCTGCAGGAGGCCTGTCTCAAGCGGGCCTAGCCTGCAAACCTCCCCGGAGCCCCTCCCACATTTAGCTCAGAAGAAGGCGGCAGCTGACTCTGAAGGCCGGGAGGCTGACCTGTTTCAGGTGCTGTGCCGGGCCCCTCAAAGAAATTGAAGTGAAAGCACTGCTCCGTGGCCGTGTCTCTGGATCGTGACAGTTGAAGTGGATTGCTGCACTATTTAGGAAATGTGGCAAACATGTGCATATGCCCAGTATTCTGTTTGTGGAGTCCGCAGTGGTGGTGCTCGTTTCACACCGTTCCGAAGGCCCCACGAGGGAGAAGCTACATACAGGGTTCGGGGGAAGTAAGGCCTGCTTGAGTCTGGATGGTGGGGTCATAACATGGGCGTAATAATTTATAGTTTTAATTTGAGCATTTCACCTAAAATGTCATGTGTGCTTGCGTGTGATATTGTTACATTACAGAATTACATGCTTAGGATTTTGTGAAAAAAGATTTTGTAATTTAAGAAGGGCATCATTTGTGCCACACCCTGAATTTTTAAGAGTCACGTTCTGGACAAACCGAGCATTCAGCTTCAGAGCCGTGGGGAGAAGGCTGCCCCTCCTGCTCTCCTGCATACGGAGCTCCGTGGGGCGGGGTCTCGTTAGCACATTTAAAATTGTTTATGCTCCTTAGAAGGTATCCGAAGCAAACTACACTTGTCCTTCGTTGGCACGGTCCCTTCCACCTAACCACACTTTCTTTTAGAATATTCTAGGGAGCTCGGGGAGACGAGGATCGGGAGTGGACCTCAGTGATGGGCACCTGACTTGGGCAACTTGGGTGCTTCTCTCGGCGTTTGTTTGTTGCCCTCCAGTGCGTCCTCCCCTGGAGTGGAAAGGGAGACACATGCAAACACTTTAGCTAGGGATCCAGAGGACAAATTCTTTCTGCCCACCGACTGGAACCTTGTTCAAGCCGCCGTGTTTCCAGATCCCTCTCACCTCAGAGTGAAGAGAGAGCCCTTTCCGCCTGAGTCTCCCTCTGACCCTATCATGCCAGCAGGCAGACCATCGAGCAGAAAACTTCCCCAGCCCATGAGATTCCGCTGTCTGCTGAGACTGCGATCCCGGAGCCCGCAGACAAAGGGGGATGGAATGCAGCTGTTGGTGTAATGAGGAGAGAACTAGAATTTGTTGAAGATTAAGAAAATACTTAGTTCAAAGACGCGGAAGCCTGTAGCATAAGTTCTGCTCGGCCGTGTGTTCATGACTGATACAAACATTGTCCGAGGGCCCCTCGTGGGCTGGAGAACAGCTCCTTAGCACAGTCCCCCCTCAGCTGCAGATCGGGTTGCCCCGGATGGGAGCTGGTGAGAGTCCAGCTTCCTGCGCCCACCTCACACCTGTTGAGTCAGAGTGAGTGGGAGGAGCCCAGGAACCTGTCCTGACAAATGGCTTGTCTGCCATGCTAAAATTAGAGAAACATGTTTCTGGAAGTCTGGTGTGTGAGGAGAACCATTGACATGGCACAGGTGAAGAAGCAAGCCCAGAGAGGTTGGTGGCTTCCCAGGAAAGTCTGTAGTTGACCCCGGCTTTGCAGGGAGCTCACAGAGGAGCAGTCGCCTAGGCCCTTACATGATTGTACCTAGTGTGGTCTGTGACTGCAGCCTCAGTGGCACCTGCGTTTGTTGGAAATGCCCGTGCATGGTTGCCCAGTCAGACCTATGGAGCAGGTCGGGGGGGTCAGCAGGTCATGCAGGAAACTCTCAAACTCCAGCGTTCCTGGGAACTCCCAGCCTCACCTCCCAGCTCTGAGCTGAGGGCCCCTCCCACTGGGAGATACATAACTTACTGAAGGCTGTGATGACCCTTTCCTGAGACTGTTTCACTGGACTCGGATGGGAAGCGTGTGGTTTGACCTCCAGATTGGTTTTCCTGCAGCAGCAGACTGGTGCATCTCTTGTCCTGGGCAAACTAGGGTAGCTGGTCGTCCCAGCTGGCTTCAGGGTTGAAAAAGCAAAAAGCAAAAGTCAGTCATATTCTCCCGGGTTGGAATCATCTGACAAGCGTTTTCTTGACTGCACTGAGTGTGGGAGGCCGAGGCTGTAATAAAAAGGGGTGATGTACGGCTGTCGTCTGAGTTCGTTAGCTTAGCCTTTTCCTCTCTCACCTCGCGTGAAACCGGCCAGTGCAGGGGCACAGCAGCAGGGAAGGACTGGATGGCCCCGCGCTGACGTTGCCCCTTTTATACAGGAAGCGGTTGCTGTTGGATGCTGGACTGGGAGCCCCTTGGAGGGAGGCACGGTGCGCCGTGTGGTGGGGATGGTACAGAGGCCAGAGAACCTGTTCTGTGGGCTCACGCCTGAGGCAGGGCAGGGTCCAAAAGAGGAAAGGATGTTTTTAGTAACAAAATCATTTCCATTTATGAGCTGAAGCTGGGAAGCTTTTCTTTTCCTCCTGCTCTGCTGGCCAGTGCAGGGCCCACAGACAGAATAATGGCCCTGTTTTCTTCACGCTCTTATGCTTCCTGGGCTTTTTGGAGCATTTGAAGAGCGAGGAGGTCCTACAGTTCTCCCACTTTATAAATTGTAGGTTGTGGTTCTGGAGAGGAAGCAAACCCAACTCCCAGGGACAAGGGGCAGCGGTGTGGTGTGTGGGGCTATGGGATCCGAAGCCACTTTTCAGGTTGCGTAACCGCCGTCTCCCAGAGCTGTGTCTGGTGCCAGGCTTAGAGCTCTCGGGAGCCACCCTGGTCTGCGAGGGGCTGGAAGGGCTGTCCCGGCCCGCAGAGACTGGTGTGGGATGCGACGGTGTGGGATGCCGGGTCTTCCTCGGAGGGTCTCGAGGGAAAAGCCCAGACAGCTTATGATTTGTGGGCAGGCCATTTTTTATGGGTGATTGAGATTCCCTCTCTAGACTTATTGGTAGGAATTTACTGCTGTCTCTTGCTTTTTACAGGAACGTAGTGGTAATCATTCTCACCTAAGATCCTTTTTTTTTTTTACTCCCAAATTGGAGCCAAAGGACACATTCAATCATGTGCTGACAAAGGGCATATTTGAAATGAGTTACAGACACATGAGAGGGTGTTCAGAGGTTGCTGGCTGTTCACAAGGGCGGCACTGGGGCTGGCTCACCTCACGCGCAATGTCAGTTGCTGGACGAACACAGTGGTGCTTAATAAATGCTCGTGGCCGTCAGGCGTGTCGTTGCCGGAGTGGTTGGGTAAGAGTGACATTTGCATGAAGAAAGCGTGTCCGTCGTTAAAGGATGTCACAGACGCTGATGCGGTGTGTCGTGGACTTGGTGCGCTCTGTGTTTTGTGTCTCAGCGGTCCTCGGGTTTTGCTGTGTGTCAGAGTCACCCAGAAGGCTTGTTCAACAGACTCCACAGTCCCATCCCCGGAGCTTCTGGTTCAGCCGGTCTAGGGTGGGGCCTGGCAACGTGCATTTCTGACAAGCCCCCAGGTGAAACTGATGCTGCGGACTCAGGGACCACACTCGGAGAACCGCTGTCCTCCTCAGACTCAGGGCTGGGCCCCTGGAGGTCAGGGGCTGTCTTGTTTGCCTTTCAATGTCTCACCATATTAACTGAGCACTTTACACATTAGGAAACTCAGTAAATGCTGCAGGTCTTTTTCGGGGTGGGGCGGGGTCAGGGAAATCAAGCCTGTGTCCTTCATTGGAAAAACTGCTTCTTGACTCATGTCTGAGCTTTCCTCTTTTGGGTTTGGGAAGCAAGCACCCGGGTCCCCATTGTCACTGAGTAACAGCAAACTTCTAAAGACTGAGTGTAGAGCACCCAGATGATGGCTGTTGACTGGGAAATAAATGACAACGGCCACTCTGCTCTGGAAGTACTCCATCCGGGCAGCGGAGGGGAGGCTGTTAGGATGATGAGTCTCCACGTGTCACTGGGGGACTGAGGGCAGCTGCTGTGTGTCCACTAGCCGAGAACCTGGGTCTCTCAGGACCGCAGGGATGCCTGGCATGACGAGTCTCAGGATTCTGCCCCAGACTTGAGGTTTTTCTTAAATTTGATCCATTTTGAATCCTCTTCTAGGAAAACATTAGTCCGCATATTAGGAAAATCACTACAGTTCAGTTCAGTGTCGAAGTCAGGGAGAGGTGGGGAGGCCGGGTAGGGGCTGGGTAGGAGGGGGAAGGAGTGAAGATGTTGTGTCAGTTGTTTCTCGTGTCGTCTGTCACTAGTTGTCGCTGGAAACATTCCAAGCCTGTTCTTTCAGAAGTGGAAGAGAAGGAGCTAGCTACTACCTTTGAAAAGTAAACAACTGCCCCCCCCAAATCTCACACAGTAGACACACACAGAATCCTCACCAGAAAGTCCATCTACTGCTCCTAAAAATCTCTCAACACGGTAGGAGCAGATAATCTGATGGCAGGTATTTAAACATTGGAGTCATCAGCCCAAGAAAATGCTGTTCTGTGAGGTTTTGAAGCCTTGCTAATGATGAGACTCCCAACCCCCGTGGACTTCATGAGCTTCTGCCGTGCACGCTCAGCTCTGTATGGACAGGGACAGTGCTTTCTCACCATTGTCTCTCTCCTGTCGGGCCCAGGGCCTGGCCACAGTAGGTGCTCAGTGCCTATTGGTGGAGGGGGAGTGGATGTTCTCTTTGAGAGGAAGTGGTTGCAGACCATCTGTCTCCCTTAGGTAAGGCTAACTGAGTCTAGCCGAGGACCCGAGGACCCACTCCTGTCTGAGTATTGTGAGGAGCGTGGGGGAGGGGCCTGAGGGAGGGAAGGAGAGGACCTTGAAGTGTATGTGGGGAGTGCAGGGGCTGTGAGAGAGCAGGCAGTTCAGGCCGTCACCCCACCTGGAGAGCTGTTGTCAGTAACGGGATGGAGCAAAGGACAGAGGTGCAGGTACAGAGTCAGGTGTAAATGACGGGCTAGTGCAAACTGGGGGGCAGTCCCGGTCGGGGTCCTGATGGCTGTTTCAGCCTTGTTTCTCTTGTGTACTGGCGAGCAGGAATCTGAGCCTCGGAGCAGGGAAGTACTTTGTCCGAGATTGAAGCCCCTGCTAGCGGGATCCAACCCCCTGTTATATATTACATGGTGCAGCCCAGAGTAGAGCCCTGGGCTTCTGGCTTTCCGGTGTTTTCTCTGTTCCCTCTGTGACTTGCAAAGTGATATGTGGAGCGACTAGGAGCCTCCTGGGTGAGGACAGGGGGCAGGCAGGTCACCGTGTGTGTCTTCCCTGAAGATAACGCTTCTCTGAGGAGTTAGCTGCCCCACCACACGCTCCGCCTGTGGACCAAACGCCAGCATTGCTGGTCTCCCCAACACCTCCCAGCCTCCCGTGCCCACTGCCTGTTTGCTGCGGGGGCAGTGGCCCCAACCCCTCAGGTAGAGAGGGCGATGAGCCTTCATTTCGGCTCTTGTCCTCTGGCTCTCTGCCCAGCTCCCTCTGGGGCTGTGTGAGCTGGGCTGCCGAGGGAGTCAGCTGGCACTGGAACGTGCTTGCCCGGCTTGGGCAAACGTCCGAATTGGGGACAGGTTATGCAACTTTATTACATAAGCCCGGTTCTCCCCGAGGCCTCAGTCACCCCCTAATTAGGACCCGGCTGCCCTCGGAAGCAGGGCAGCCCCCTGGGCTCTTTGAGGATTGTTTGGGTGCCTCTGACATGATGAGCCTCCCAAAGCAGTGTCTTGATGAGGTGGTGCAGCTCTGGAAGGTGCCCAGCAGTGAGCTGAGCAGTTTGATGTTGCTGTGACATTCGAGCGTGTGACTTTTCCTAGCATTTTCATTTTTATTGTGCTTTCCCAAAGCATCAGTCAGTGATAGTTTGCAAACTTCACAAGTGTTACTTCACCATAGGTGGTTTGAGGTCTCAGTCATCCAAAGCCTCCCCCTGGATTTAATAATAATCGTTAATGTATATAAAGCGTGTGCTCTGTGTTAGGCTGTGTGCTGGTGAGCAGGTCGTTCCTGGGCTGAGCTGTGGCCCCGCACCGCACTGCACTTCACCGCACTGCACTGCACCGCATGGGGGAGAAGTTTCTGCCTCTCGAATGCTTCTCTTTCGTCTTCCTCCCGCCTGCACTCCTCCCCACTGCCTCCCGGTCTGTGCTGCAAGCAGAAGGCCATTTCTTGGTCTAAATGACAGCAGTTGCCATACATTTTTAGCAAACATATCTTTTTGGTCACAGTGTTGTGTCATCTGCTGAGCTCTAAGGTTTGGGGGGACTATCTCTTGTGGATATGGACTCTGTAGTTGCAGGTGCCCATCTATAAAATAGAAGAGATGGCGGCTGGCACTTTCCCTCCCGCCCTTGTGATGCCTAAACAGCGTCTTCCCCTCTGCCAGTGTGTGGACAGTGTGTGGACGGTGTGTGGACGGCTGGCCTGACCAGTGAGAATGACTGGAGAATGGGCGAAGGGCCCCCCAGGAGCCCACTAACTGAAGCCTTGGGCCACAGTGGAGACACGGGCTTCCCTTCTCTTCGGCCACCCGTGACTTAACTTTCTGTGCATTCTCCAAATTGTACATAGCATGAAGTATGATCATAACAACATGGTGCTTTTAAGAAAGAAAACCAAATCCTACCACCTCTTGCTCCTTATACCTGGGCCTCAGTTTACTTCTCTGCAGAATGCTGATCGTGGCCCCTGCCCATCGCCACTGCTTGCTCCACAGAGCCAGCGCCGTGCCAGATGAAGGAGGAACCCGGCGGGCCGGGTGCTTTCGGGAGAGGAGGCGAAGCACCACAAAGCCAGGCTCAGGTGGTGGATAGGCTTGAACGCTGTAAATGGGGCTGGGAGATGGAAGTTTAATCTCTTGCAATCTGATCCCATTTGTTCAGCCTGAGACTTAACTTGGGAAATCGATCAAATACATTAATTGTGTGTGCTTTTTTTCAACTGGGGTAGCAGCTCTTTAAGCTTTGGACAAAAGCTAAACTCCCATGTACTTTAAGCTAAAATAGCATTTGAGAGGCCTGCGGAGTGAGAACGGCAGCCTGAGTTGCTCCCACGGGGGATCCGGTGAAAGCCGGGGCGGGGGTGGGAAAGAGGCTCCTTGGAGGCGCCCACAGCAGAACCCCTGTTCCAGCGGCGTCAGCCCTCACGGGCTCTGCAGTGTGTCTCCCTGGGTAGCTGGTGCTTTCTCGGACGTCCTTTAATGTACAGAAATGAACTGCAGTTCCTTATCTGAACCTGATAATTACAAGGCTCCACTTCATGTTCAGACATAAGGAAAAGGAAATAGCAGCTCTGATTTGAATAATTAAACCATAATGAAGCCGCGTGCCGTGGCCCAGTGATGGGCATTTCCTCTGATGATCGCTTGTCCCTAGTTTTTAGCACAAGTGTAGAATGTAGTTATCTGCTTTTGAATCACGGTGAGCCCCACAGTAAAGTGGGGAAAAACCTGTTGCGGCAGCAGGGAGGCACCGGTGACTCTTGGGATAACAGGGCAGGCTTCTTCTGGTTTTGTGTTGAAGCACCACTGGAAACTGCTTTAGAATGGTATCAACCTCCTGAGGGCAGGGCGTTTGTCCCTACGGCTCGCTGTTCTGTGCACAGTACTCAAGGCAGCGCCAACCGGAGGGTGCTGAGCAGGGAAGGGATGTTTTGGAGGGTGTGGTGGGAAGCTGTAAAGAATGCCCGCTTACATTCAGCAGCACAGTGGTGGGGGTAGGGTGGGGCAGGGGGAAAGAGGCCCTGGGAAACCTCCTCTTTGGGAAACAGCCATGAAATCTTGGCGATTCGAAAGGGCTTTATGGTACATTATACCATATAAGCAGTCATTCAGCTTCCATAAAACCTTCATTAAATGAAATGATTTGAAAGTTGAATGTTGGTGATGGGCTTGGGTGTTTGGGGTTTGATGCTTGTGCTGCATTAACAAATGTCTTATTGCAGTAAACGACCCAGTTTGTTTCCATTCAGTGTGGTTGCAGGGAATGCAGGAAGCCCCCACTCTGGGCGTTGAGCTGTTAGGAACCGGGTCGTTTTCATTCGCATCTTAGACAATAGGGATTTTAGTCTTGTCGCTAGTCAGCGTTATTTATCAGGGATCAAGCAGTTGTTGAGCTTCTACTGGGTGCCCATTTAGAAGCCTTCTGTGGGAGTTCATTGCTACGCTGGAAGTGTGTACTCGGGGTAGTCAGGACAGGAGGGGTCTGCGTTTACTTGGGGCAGACAGAAGAAGGTTCTTTATGGGGAGTAACTGTGTTGAGCATCACACACGGTGAGTGTTCAAAGGAAGACAGTGCTGGCGGTGCTTGGTTGGTTAAGGCGCCATGCAGTTTCTGAGCCTCGGGTGGCTGTGCGTCTGATTTTGTCTGTCTTTGCCACTAGAATGTGCGCTCCGTGAGTGCAGCGCCCTTGCCTGCCCCCCTCTAGGACCCCGGTGCATAGAGCCTGCCCAGCACCTAGCAGGTACCCGATGAATGCATCACATGAAGGTCTCCAGGTGACTCTTGTGCACACTCAAGTCCTTCAGTAGGTTAAAGAAGTGCCTGAGAAGGTTAACGTTGTAGTGTTCAGTTAGTAAGCTTGCAGCTTTACCTTAACAAGAGAACTTACCAGCCTAATCTACAGAGAATTTAAGGACCTTAATGTCTACTGGTGGTAATTGCAAAACATTCTGCAGACGTACAGCAATGGAAGTAACTATAATGGCCGTTACAGATCTTAGTTATAACCCACTCCTTAAAGAAGATAGGGTTTCAGCAGATTCCTGGTTCTTCTGAGTTTTGTGTTAACTAGTTTACCACAGTGAACATGTATTTGAGTGACAGATGCAAACTGTCTGGAGACCTCTGGAGCTTGCAAAGAGGACAAAACCCAGAAGGGTCTGTTGATCTGCCTGTTAGTTTAAATCTAATCTTGAAGTTGGGTATTTCGGCCTGTGACTAATCTAACAACATCATTTACTGCTCCATGCCCTTTGCAGGGTGGGGATTTGGTGGTTTTATGAATAGAATTTGCTTCGGTAAGATATGTCTTTTATTTGACTTCTCCACTGATTGTAATACACTTCTGCTGAAATGGTACTTAAGTGAGGGTACGGATACCTTTAGTGCCGGCCTCATTATATACCTTTGAACTGGTAGCAGTTAAAACAAGGTGTCAACAATATTGAGAGTAAAAGACTCAGCAGCAGTTCCCAGTCTAGTAATCTTGGAGCTAATCTGAGTATTTTGTCTCCTTTTTTTGTTCGCTTTTGCCATTTCCTTATTTAATGTGATCTTGTCGAGGAAAGAATGTCCAGCCTTAGAAGAGTTTTTATAAGAGTTTATTTGAGCCAAAGTTTTGAGGACATGCTCGAATCAAAATCTCAATGGATGGAAAAGGTGCTGCGGCGAGTGGCGGTACCGCAGCTGGTTTTGTACATTAGGCCAAAAGAGAAGGTGTGAGGGGCTACATGAAATCCATTGGTGGCAGCTTAAGGGGGCGGAGAGAGCAAAGTGGGGAAATCTCTGGGATTCGATGAAAAGCAAAATGGAGAACCACGTGCCTCTGTCACATGGGTCCCTACGGGATAGTTAATAGTGAACATTTGTGGCACGTGGAGGTGGCCGCAGGGAGCAAGGTAGCAGTGAGGGTTTCTGTGGTCTCGCACTCCGGTACATGCGCTTGTGCCTCTGAGGGGGTCTGGAAAAGAAAATCACTCAGACGTTTCAAAGGTACATTATCCTAGATGTGGAAGAGGGATGGACAGAGCTCACTTAAGGTCCCCAAGGCTGACTTTGGCTAAGGAAGCTGCAGGCCTGGGACGTGACTCCCTGCTGCGACCTGCCCGGGTAGGAGCTGACGATCAGACCGTCCTGTGTGGTCGCTTTTGGCCGCTGAGCTTGTCAGGTGTGCCATGTGACCCCCGGCAGCTGTCAGATTTATTACGTACCCCCTTTTCATTCATTCTCAGTCTCCACTGAAGAACGAAAGTCTGTGGCGTAGCCCTGAGAGGAAACCTCAGCGTTGTGGAAATCCCACTGTTACGACCATTTCAGAGTGGCTGTCACATCTGCCGCTGTCCTGTCCATGGGGCATGGTGGCGGTGGGGTCTTCTGAGGGCTTCTGTGTAGTAATGCGTTTTCCAACCTGAATCCATAGGCATGGGCTTGGTGCTTTACCGCTTAGTCCCGTTTTTAACTGTATTCTCTTTTTTATTTATGTATTTTCTGACAGACTCATACTCTACATTTTCAAGACCATTCAGGGGGTTAATATCCCTAATAAACTCATTTTCACCAATCCTTGCTACAGACATCTTCGGAAATGTTTGTTAATGGAGTAAAAGTCTGGTTCCTTAGCTTTCATCCCCAGGGCGCCCTGCACGCCGGGGCTCTGCATTGGTGGGCGGTGAATGGCTGGTCTGAGTGACGCACGGGTAGGAATAAGAAAAAGGGCCCCTTTGACTGACTCATGGTGAGAGGCAGGACGGATTCAGAGCATTGCCTTGGAGTCCCACCGGTCTCGGGTCAGATCCTGGCTCTAGTCAGATCCTGGCTCTGGTAATAACCCGTAATATGTGCTTGACAAGGTCCTTAATCTTGGCAATTAAGTACCCCACTTTTATGTAAAATGAGAGTAAACACTGTTTTACTCATTCAAATATTTGCCTACCAGCTGGACGAAGATGGAACCCATACTCCTGTCCACGAAGCACTGCCACCACCTTTGAAAAAGTCTCCCTCCGTGGGCCGGGTCTGGGTAAGGTCGGCAGGCTGGTTATCTGGTCAGGGACGCAAGGACGCCTGACTGCTGCCTCACTGAGCACCAGCCTTTCTTGTGGCCTCCTTGAGGGACAGTTGCCAAAGAGTAAACACAGTTCCACCGGGTTCGCACGGGCCCCAAGCGCAGTGCCTCCCCAGGCAGGGTTCTGGGTTGGAGAGTTGCAGTTTTGGGGGGCGGCGCTGGCTCCCCCTGAGCCACATCCATGGCCAGGGGCCTTGCAGTCCTCTGGCGTCCCCCGCACAGCAGAGGCAGGAAGGAGGGAGCAGGGAGGGGGCCTGACGCCAAGCAACCCTGAGCTCTGGCCAGTTTGCTGAGCCCTTGAGCTGGAGGAGGGAGGGTGAAGAGAGGGGAGAAGCACCATGTGTGACCTCTGGACCCCGGTGACCGTGACCGAGTCAGTGCCCTGGAATGGAGCCAATCCGTATTCTGTGCTTTGGGGGAGGAGTAAGGAACTACATGGGGAGGGTGGTGGGCACCCTCTGTACCATGCGGGTTGTTTTCTGCTTGAACGCCACGTGAGGCTAGCTGTGTGTGTGGTAGCGGAGGTTTGCTTGCTGTGGATGGGCCCGTTGCCACACAGTAGTAGGCGCTTCATGGATGCTCGGCGAAGCCGGGATTCCCACGCCGGGAGAGGCAGTCTCTTGAGCCCCCGCCAGAGCGGCAGGCCCAGCGTCCTGCATCGCTGTCTTCAGTGTGACAGCTCAGGAGGAAACGAGCTGCTGATTTAGTAGACGCAGATGTCACATAAAATGCTTGCTTTTAACCATGACAAAGTGAAACCGTGAATTAGTCATTTAAGAATTTACTCTCGTGAATATGCAAACAGATGTGTGAATGTGGAAAAAAAAATAGGCCCCTTCCCTGCTGTCGCTGGGCCATGCCTGTGTGTGGGTTTTTTATGCTCCTCCTTCATTCTCCAGCCAGGGCTTTGCTGACGCGCCTGGGCTGTGGTGCGCCTTGGCTCTGAGCTCGGAAGATGCCCGCTGGGTTGGGGGAGGACAGTTGCTGACGGTGGCCTGAGGACACCGGGGTCTGTGTGAGGACTAGGGAGCCCTGGTCCAACATCTAGGGTCTTTAGCCGCCCAGTGAGCTCATGGCAGGCACATGGGCCCCTTAAGTATTTGTCTGCCTTTAGTTAGCCCTTTGGTAGTGGGCAAAGGTAATACTGTGTTGTAATGTTGGATGCCCATTGCCATCAATGAAGCCAGTTGGCTTTGCAGGAGAAAGAAGTAACTGCAAGATACCTTGCGTTCCTCAGCCAACCATTGTGCAAATGCATGCCAGACAGTTAAGGAAAGGTTGTGCAAGTCCATCCACACCACATAAAAGTGTAGCTTGAAGCTCAATCAAAAAAAGTATCCAGACTTTTGTCAACAAGTGTCCCCTAGGGGTCAAGGTCACCCCTGGCTGAGAACCTTTCATTTAGAGTAAAAGTGTTGTGTTCTGGGGAGAACCCTTGAAGGTGAGGATCTTAGGGACCACCTACACGTTACTCACCCACAGGGCACAGCTGGCGGCTCTGCATCTGAGCCAGGCCTTTGGGAGTGGAAGGAGCTCAGGCATCCGGTCAAGCTTCTGTTCTCTCACGTCTCCCAGGGCCTCTACTGTGTGTGTCCTGTTGCTGGACCCGTCCTGAGGCACAGGCTTCACCTGTCACTCACCCCCTCTGGAACCTCTGACAGCCCCCGGCGCTGAGAGGCCTTCGTCACCTGCCCTGCTGTCCCGTCCCAACCATTTCCCACTATTGCCTGACGTGCACTTTCCGTTAGAGCTGGTTTTTCCCCCCTTGTCACGTTCTGTTTTAATTCTGAGCGATAGGTATGAAAGACAAGGACACAGGTGGGTCTTAGGTGGGAAATGTGCAACTGCAGACTTCGTGGAGACACCCCGAGTGACACATGGGGGCTCAGATTGCGTCCGTGGTCAGAGCAGGGGATTAGATGGACACCGAACGGACCCTTGTGCGTGAGGTCTGATAGCAGTTGCCGGGGGCGCTCTGCTCACACGGCTGTGCTGGGACGGCCCAGATGGGGGCCGCTGCTCTGCGCTCCTCAGCCTCCCTCGGGGGAGCACCAGGACGTGCTGTGTCAACAGGTGGCCGGCTGCTGAGGGAGGCCCACAGGGAGCCGATGGCCTTGGCATCCTCAGGGTTTTCTTCTTTTTTTAAGATTTTATTTATTTTTACAGAGGGGGAAGGGAGGGGAGAAAGAAAGGGAGAGAAACATCAATGTGCGAGAGACACATCAATTGGTTGCCTTTCACGTACCTGCCACCGAGGACCCGGCCTGCAACACAGGCATGCGCTGTGACTAGGAACCGAACCAGCAACCTTTCGGCTCACAGGACGGGCACTCAATCCACTGAGACACACCAGCCAGGGCTGGGGTTTTCTTCTCCAATACAGCAATTGGGTGCATGGATCTAAGGCTCCCAGGTCTGACCTGCTCCCCCGGTGAAGGTCTCTTCCCTGAGTCACCCCTCAGTTGCTGCTGGTACCTGACTGACCTGTGCTTGAAGAGCAGGTAGCTTTGATTGCATAGGACAGCTCACCATGTTCGTTGTCTTGCTTTCATTACCATTACCTGCGTTAGTTCATTCCTGTTCCTCAGCCCTTGGCTTTTCTTTTCCTTCTGTCTAAACCCTACCATCTCTGGCAGCCCTGCCCAGTCAGCCCAGCCCCCACGCTACTGCACTTCCAGCCTGTGTCACACACTTGAACCCCCAGCTGTTTTCAAAGCCAGGCTGACGTTCACAGCGCCCACTCCGGCAGCACACAGACCGAGTTGTAGCTTATGAGCCACTTGAAGGTAAGGGCAGTGTTTTTCTCTCTGTCCTTTCTTCAGGACAACAACTAGCTTGGCACAGTTGATGGGTACGTCAGTATTGATTTTGATGGCGATCTCGGGGACACCTAACATGGACATTATGATTGGGATTTGCCAGTCGATACCTTGGCCCTTAAACAGTGTGAGCAATGTACCGATGAGATAAACAACTGCCTTTAAGTGAAGTGGTATCCCCATGCATCTGTATTAACTGTTATTACAGCATACCACCGAGTGAACACACACACGGACCCGCGTGACGGAGAGCGTTGGACGTGAGTGAAGCACGTTGCAGAGGCACACTCAGAGGAAACACTTGAGTCCTCAGGGAATCGTTGACTCTCGTATTCAGAGCAGGTCTGCTGCCCGGCCTGCAGTGAGACGGGTCAGCCTTGCCCTTCCCTGGCTCCTCACACTACTAGCCTCTTCGGCAAAACAGCGTGTAGTTTCTCCTTTGTTGAAGGCTGGGTATCAGTTTGCTGGCTGATGACTTTTCTTTGTCCGTCCTGAGTCATGCCGTCTCCGGTTTCTCTGCTCCGTCTCGGTTCCACGTGAACGCTGGTTTCACCAGGGCGTCTCTGATCTACTGCCCTGGTTTCCCTGCTGGCACCAGGGCCTTTGGCACCTGCACCTGCTCCGTGAGCTGTCGAGGCTTCACTCCGGCACCTTGAAGGCTTGGGCCTTGTATTGGAGGGTCACGCTCCTTCCCTGCACGCCACTTTGTGTCGTTTTGAGTCCCACTGGTAGCTGAGGTCACTTGAGGACTACTCTGACCACATTGCCGCTACTCACGAAGTTGTGGAGATTCTCTTTATGATTGTTCAAGTCATTTAATAAATTATACTTGAACCAAGTATATCTCATCGGAACAATGAAATAAGTCTGTATTGAGGACCTCTTTTTTAAAAATTATATTATTTATTTACTTTTAGAGGGGAAAGGAGGGAGAAAGAGAGGGAGAGGAACATTGATCAGTTGCCTCTCTAATGTGCCCTGACTGGGGACTGAGCCCACAGCCCAGGCATGTGCCCTGATGGGGAATCAAACCGGCAACCTTCACTTTGTGGGAGGACACCTGAGCTACTGAGCCATGCCAGCCAGGGCTGCATTGAGGACTTCCGATGGGCCAGGCGGTACAGTAGGTCTGGGAGTCAAAGGAATGGTTAAGGCATGGCGGCTGCTCTCAGGGAGCCTGCAGGCTGGTCAGGTGAGTGTGTGATTGGCTATGGGACCAGCCAGGATGCGTGGGCATGCCACCAGAGAGGCAGGATTTGAGAGGCTCATCTGTGGGGAGTGGGTGTGGGAGGAAAGTCAGATCTAGCTTCGGCCCTGAAGGATGGGGAGGATTTCAAGAGGCTAAGATAGGAGAGGGAGTGGACATTCCAGGAAGAGGCATCATATCAGCAGCCCTGTTTTGAAAATCCGGGGGCTGGCTCAGGAAAGGGAGTAATTCCATTTGGCTGACTTACACACGGCAGTGAGAGCTCCCCTCCACATGGGCCCTGGGGGCAGGTGTCGGGAGGCCGCAGGGTCTGTTCGGGCTCAGCGGGGTCTCCCTGAGGAGCAGAGGGCAGCCGTGTCCAGAGGTGGGAGCACGTTGTGGACACGCTCAGGAGCCTGCCTGGAGCCCAGGGTTGGGGGCCAGTGGGATGTTACAGGCTGAGGAGAGGACTTGGGAACAGGACGGGGAGCAGGAGTAAATTACGTGGGCATCCTAGTTAGGTGTGGAGACATGATGCAGAAGGAACTCTTCACCAGGGTCCTGGGCTTGGTGACCAGGGCAATGGGTTGGTTCTGGAAGAGAATGGGGATTGGGAGGTGGGAGATACTGACCTACTTCCTTCACTCAACATGGGGCAAACCTACACTCAACCTTCAAATAATTCCATTCCCTCTCTAAAGATGGAATATTTTCACCCCAAGGACACTTGAAAGCATAAAGCCTCTGAACATGGCTCCTGCAGGAGCCATAACAGCTGTCATTCCGGTTGTTGGAAGAGTGCTCTGAATGGTGTGACTCATGTCTGGGTGTACAAGCTCCAGTGGGTCATTCATACACGAGGCCCGCTGTGCTGTGGGCCTTCTTTGTACACGTGGCTAGAGTAAGTGGCTAGAGTAAGTGATGGTCAGCCTGGGCTGTGGGGTTCATTCCTGTAATTGTGGCTGTTAAGTGATACAGATCGTTACCCCAAAGCCACTAGCCCCCAGATGCTGGCCCTTGTCCCCCAGGTCTGGGCTCAGTGCAGACCCCCTACCCGCCTTCCTGGACCCCAGCGTACACACCTGATGGGCAAGCGGGTTCCAGGTGTCTGCTGGCGAAGCAGAAATGCATGGTGGAAAAGCTGCTCTTTATGTTTTTTATTCCTAAGATCTTGCTTCAGTCCCTTGATTTCATGGGTTACCCTGCAGGCCTTGGTGAGCAGAGGCAGGAAATGTGGGTAATTACTCCTGCTTCTGTTTCATGAGTGGAATTTCTGGCCTTGCCAAGGCGCCAGTCCCCAGTCCCCAAAGGATGAATGGCTTTGTCAGGCAGACCAGGACGGCAGGGGACAGTTTAGCAGGAGGCATTTTGTCGCCTCCTGCACCCAGGAGCACCCTGGTGTAGGAAATGTCGTGCAGGGGATGTTTAAACATGCAGGTGCTTGTTGCGGGACAGGTCGCAGACAGTGGGTCCTGGCTGTCAGTGGCCTCACGGTTGCAGGGAGTCAGTGCCCCGACAAGTGGTGTCACGTGTTCCGAACCAGGTGTAGGCGTGAAGAATTCTGGGAGCACCAGGGCACTCAGTCTGTGTTGTCTTTGATGAAATCAGTGGTAACCTGCATATACTTTTTTCTTTTTTCTTTTTTTTTTTTTTGATAAATGTTCTCATGCAGCAGTAGCATAGAGGGAAGGTCTACCCTGCATGGTTCTCCTAGACGGAATGAACTACCATTTTCTATGTATTTCGTTATGAAATCTTTAATATTTTAGTTGACTTTTATTCTGACCACAAAAGAACTCATATTTTAGAAAATTGAGAAGACACAGAAAATAATCAAGAAAGTGTGTGTCATCCCTAGTTGTACCACTCTCCCCCTTCCTTCTAAGCCCGCCTGCTCTGCTTGGAGGTGAGCCGTAAGTGTTGGTGCAGACTCTGTCCAGACTAGCCCTGTGTATCCGCAGGTCCGTGTGTTTTAAAAAACAAAATAGGGGCCATCCTGCGTATAATGTTTTGTAACTACGTTTTCTGTTGAACATACCTTATCTCTCTGGGTCATCCCCACTGGTCTGCTACTCCGTGTTAGTGACTGTGAGGTTTGCACGGATGGCTGCGCAGTACGTCACCACGCCACTGTGGGGGGAAATCGGGGCCCAGTTCTCTCTCTCTTTACAGCTATAAGCCATGCTGTCGTCCGTGTCTCTGTGCATTTGCTTCCTTGCCAGGCCTAGCACTTTGGGAGGAGGCTCCTAGACTTGGCCTGACTAGGTCAAGTTGTCCTCCAGGTTGAATCGGTTTTGCATTTCTGTCAAGAGAATGGGTGTATGTATGTCCTCACTTCTTGGTGTTACCAATCGTTTGATATGTTGCAAAATGGAGAGGTTTAAAAATGGCACCTCATTGTGTATTGGTCATTATTCCTGAATCACGAGTGAGGTCAATTCCCTTTTTGTATGCTGGTTGGCTCTTTGTATTTCTTTGGTGAATTGTCTATTCACAGGTCGTTCATTTTTTTTGTTCCTTATTTATTGGTGTTTCGAGAATAAAAGATTTAAGCCTTTCTCTGTGCATTTGTAATGTTTCTTCTCATCTTCTGTCATTCATTTTTAAATTTGTTTATGGAGAGTTTTAAAAAAAAATGAGCTCTGTCCAATCTGTCAGCTGTTTTTTATGGGTTCTGAATTTTATGTCATGCTCAGGCGCTCAGATGCTTGGAGTTATTTTGGGGCCCCAACAGCCTTGACATTTATTCAGCAGCTTGGTGAGTTAACTAACATCAGAGCATTTACTGAATGTGTTCTTTCCCTGCTCACTACTGTCCTTTCCTCCTCCCCTTGAATTTCGCGTTCAGCGCTAGTGTGTCACTGGCATTCATCCATGAGGGTGGCTTTAGGAAATCGGATATCATCCTGTAGGGAAGCCGGCAAGTCACAGTTCAGCTAAGCGTTGGACGACCTCTTCCAGGAGCCTCCTGGATGCCTTGGCACCTTTGTGATTCTTTTAGAGCCCTGTGAGTAGACTGTGTGCTTCTTCATTACAAACGGACTCTTAGCCAAAGTCACGGGCTCCTGACACATCCCGCTTCACTGAGGGATGTTAGGGCGGTACCCAGAAGCAGGAGCTCTGCACGCCCATCTCCCTTCCACACGAACCTGTGAGACCTTGGGCTTGTCACCTCCCCTGTCTGGTCTCCTGTGCTCACTGTGTAAATACAAGGCCAGCCCTTTGAACGCCTCTCCCATCACTGTTTCTTGGTGTCGTGATTCTTCCGAATTTCAGCTCAGGGCTGTCTCTGTTACTCTGGTTTTCCTGTCTGTCATTTCCCTCTTTTAATCTTTTCTTTCCATCTTTTGAAACTTATTTGAAATCCCTTCCAGGCAGACAGTGATTTATTTGGACTCTTTGTTTCTGCAGGCCCTGGGATGTGTCTGCCTCATTTCCTGGACTCGGTCTCTGCCGCTGAAATTAGAAAGCTGCAGCAGCATAGCAGATGCTAGACTCTCGTGGAGTAGCAGGCCCGAAATAGCCCCAGCCTGTGTGCCTGTCAGTCCAGTGACAGGCCAGACAGGGCTGCCCTGACTAGGTCACCCCACCGGTCCCCTGTTTCTCCCAGACCCTTAAGGGTGGCCTCGGACCACCATCGTCCCCTTGGCCAGACCTTTGCCTTTCTGGTCTCATTTCCCCCTTTCTCCTTTTAGTGTGTTAGTATTAAAAGTTTGGGGAAATTTTCAGTGCAAACCTGTATGTAAGCGGCAGTTTAAATCTAAGAAGAAGCAAGCAGACACCAAACAGAAGTCGGGGTACTGGGCTGCGTGTAACAGGTGTGGCAGTACGTCACATGGCTCTGGGGCACGTGGCTCGCTTGATAAGCAGGTGGCTGTCTGGGTCCCCGAGAGCCTCCGGCGTGCAGAGAGAAGCAGTCTGGAACCTGGAAAGAAGGCAGAACTGTAGCCAGGTTTGGGGTGATGTTTGGGGGCTACCAGCTGCTTTTGGTTTTAGACACATCCCTTCACCTCGGTGAGTGTGCCCGCTTCATGGGATGGCTGTGAGGATTCAGGGGTGAGCCGTGTCCATTGAAAATTATGAAGAGTCGTCTGTAAATGGTAGTAACAGCTTTAGAGTGCATGGGGGTGGTGACCGGATCTCTGAGAATACAAGGACAGGTATGCAGGTAAGTTGAATGTGAGTGCTATTTGTAATGCCGCTGGAGGCTTTTCAGGGAGTGTGCTACAGAATGTGAGAGGAGAGAACTATCAGCCTGGGTCTAGGTGGGGAGTGTACAACATTTATATCCCTAAATGCACATCGATGAACCAAACCTGCTATGCAATGGGCTGCCAGCTATTTAATAAGTGCTTTATAAATCTTCACATTAGAGGACTTTGTCCGGTTTCCTGTGGTCAGGTGGCGAGCGGCTCCAATGCGTCACACCTGTATGCATCAGTGGCCCCCGCCCCCACCCCAACTAAGGGAATTCCCTTATGCCCGTGGCCCAAGGATGCCCTGGCCGCACACCTGCTGATACGTGATTTAAATGGGGCTTCATCGGAGAAACAGACGTTTACTACATTTTGGGCCTGTCCAGGGAACCTGTCTCTTCTGGGATTGTTTCCATGGAAAAAGCGAATTTTGAGTTCTGGACTCAGAACTGAGAACAAAGCTCACTTGATTGTCATCTGGGAAACCCTCACCTAATGCTACAGGGGACGTGGGGCCGTGTTACGGGGAAGTGGTGAAGCAGCGCGGCTCTTTCCTCACGGACCCAAGGCGGCGGCCCCCTGTGCTGCACTGTGATGCGCGCCGGGTCAGCTGTGGGAAGACTGGGGACACAAGGTGCCAGGGAGCTGCTACTCTGCTTTGATTTCTTTTTTAAATTTCATTTTGAAATCTCGGTGATTTTTTTTCTTTAAATCAAGGCTATAAAAGGGAGGCACAGTGGCAGAAAACCCGCCCACCCATGGTGGGACGGTGGTCATTTCCCGGTTTAGGAGAAACGCTGATCATAGAGCATATGAATGCAGTTGTTGGAACTCCGCAGGGATGTGGAGGCAAGCCCAGCGAGGGGTGTTGGTTAACGTCCTGTAGCTGCCGTTTCCCGGAACCCCTGCGTCGTAAGCCATCAGGCTGCTGTCACAAACGACTGCGGACTGAGGGGTTCATAAACAGCAGTAGCTTATTTGTCCCAGTTTGGAGGCTGGGGCGTCGGAGATCAGGGCTGAGGCGGACCCAGTCTCCGGCGAGGCGCTGCTGCCTGGTGCACGGACAGCTGTCTTCTCACGCGGCCCCACGTGGCGGAAGCGGGAGCTCTGCTCTCTGCAGCCCCTGGAAGGGCACTAACCCTATTCATGAGGGCTCCACCCTGGCGACCTCATCACCCCCAGAGGCCCCGCCTGCAGACGCCGTCCCACGGGGGTGTTTGGGGGGACACATTCCATGCGTGGCACCCTGTTAGCAGGCACAGGGCTCCCCACCCACGATGCACCTGGTGTCTGTCTTCCATGAACCCCCTTTGCTAGCTCCTTCAGACGAAAACTTCGTTCACTTCTCATATTTCCAGTTCTTGAAAGAAGGGTTCCCAGAACTTGAGCTTTAGATAAATTTTTAAAAAATGATACTTAAAAATGAAGCTGACTTGCCTTCTGGAAGGTGACTGGCCAGGAATTATGGGCAATTTAGAGAGACATTTTCCCCAAAATGGTATTACCAAGGCTGGGAGCGATAGAAGGCAATCCCCAAGAACCTGTCAGGCACTGGCAGAGCCTGCTGGGGACCGAGTGTTGTGGAGGACCCAGAGATGCATTACATACAACCCTCTTCAAAAGCAGTTTATAATGTAGGCGGGCAGATAAGATAAGCAAAACAATGACTGGAAAAGACAGTATAAAGTGAATTGCTGTGCTACAAATCTTTTTGGAAGATTGGTGATATATTTTTATTAGAAGATGGGAGATATAAATTATACATACGTGAATGCATACATTTTAAGTGGCAGTGTTGTAACCAAGGCATACACCGTGACGGGGAATCAAACCCACGACCCTTTGATCTACGGGATGACACTCCAACTGACTGAGCCGCACCGGCCAGGGCTCTCTCTTTTTTCCTTAATGAGCTAGCCTGGAGTTAGAAAGGAACACAGTTTCTGTTTTAAAGATGTTAGCCACCGAAAACAGTTTGCCTCTCTGATTTCCCCAGCACTGGCCCTGTGTTATTCAAACTGTGTCCAGGATTCCACGTCTCGTGTTTTCCCAACGTGTTTGGTAGCTGTTCCCACAGGTGCCTGCTGCGCGAGGTTTCCCGAGGCTCAGTTCTGGCCTCCTTTTGTCAGGTCCAGATACTCAGTAGCTTCCTGTAGCACGAAATCCCCTGTCCTTAGCACAGCATTCGGGGACTTCCATGGTCTACTATAATCCTGACTTTCCAGCTTTATTTTCGTCACCATCCTTGGTTCACCAGCGCCCCAGCCAGCTTGCAGCAGGCCCCCTCCGCCCACGCAGGGCGCTGTGTATCCTGTGTGTGCGTCTCTTCCAGGTTCCCTCTTCCACCTCTGCGTGTCCTTCAAAGCTTTGCTCAAGTGTTACTGCTTCCCCAAAGCCTCCACTTTTACCTTTCCAGCTCATACAATCCCAGTGTTTCTGCAGCACCCGATCCCCTGCTCTTGTGGCCCGTGCTACTCCTGTGAATTGCTGATTTGTGGGGAAGTCTTTCTCCTCCCTGCTGGAGAGAGGACAGAGGGCCCAGGCCCTCCGCATCTTGCTCGTCCTGCACCTGACATCCCCTGTGCTTCCCACACAGGCGGCCTACCTGTCTGGTGAGGGCACCGCATAAATCAGGGCCTGCAGCCTCCAGTTCTTCTCTGTGCTTCAGGACTGGGTCCTTCAGCCCTACCTAGTGAACACCCAGGCCTCCTTGTTGCTGCTCTTCTGTGCTCTTTTGGTAGCTTCTGCCAGTGTCTGCACTGTTGATGGACACGTGCAGATAAGCACGACATAATTCTTTCAGCTTTCTGCTTTATAACAGTCGCCAAGATGTCGCTTTATCCAAGGGAGTTTCCCAGAGCAGCCTGGGGAGGGGGTATAAACAGGCAATAGTTTGCAAACATCAGAATCCTCCCTGGCTGTAGCTTAAGGAAGGTGTTCTCAGGATGCTGGGAGAAAGCCGAAATACGGGGATGTGTCCCCGGCCGCAGGATGTGAAGGTGCATGCTTCTTGCTTGCTATGTTGTTCACAGCTATCAGACGCCCTGGAAGGGCCAGATGTGCGGTCCTGGTGGGTCTCTTACAGGACTTGCTGTGCAGTCAGCCTGGTTTGGGGATATTGGTGGAGTGGCCTCCTGTTTCAGTCACCTGTTGCTGCAAGTGAGCCACCCCAGCAGGTAGCGGCATAAAAACGAGAGTCTGTTTTTATTGTGTACGTTGCCATGGGTCAACTAGTCATGTCTGCTCACCGTGTCAACCTCCACCTGTAAGCAGAAGACCTCTGGGCTCATTTCTTGAGCCTTTGCCCCCATCCAGAGCTCGGGGCATAAATATCTGGCTGACGGCCGGCACAGTCAGCAGTCTTCCCCGACCTTGGCGTTTCCACGAGCGAGCTCTTTACCTTTGGCCTGGATGCTAGAGTTAACATAGTTTCTTTCTAGGTCTTCGGTGCCTGCACCGTGTGTGGCACATGCAGTAGGGTCTGAGGGACGCTGGATGAGTTAGTGAGTCAGAGAACACTCGTCAGGGCCCCCGGTGGGGGAGTGGGCGGATGATGGTGCAGGCGCTCACACGCTCACACGCATCCACACATGGGAATACTGAAGCGAGTGCAGCAGATCTGCCTGTGTCGACAAGGATGAGTGTTCATGCTGAGCGGAAGGGGTGATGGACTGTGTGGTGGGCGCTACCATCTGTCTCAAGTATACAGTCAACCCGTGCTGCCCATTAATGGATACGTGTCCGGTCACGGCACACAGACCTGGAGGAGAGGGACTCGCTCCACTGTCAAGGTCATGGTTATTTCTGGAGGTGGAGGGGCCAGTGGAATGGACTGTAAAATTGTAAACGTGTGTTGGGAATATGGATGTCTCCTCTCAAGCCTCTGTGTTGAAAACATAGTCTGCGGAATTACACTGTTTTTAAAAGGCAGCGACATGGCGCAGATCAGCGAAAACAAATGTAGCGAGCCTCACTGAGAAGTAAAGTGGGGACTCGATGAGAGCTACGCTTCTGTGTCAGATTAGACCCCAGATGACTGGGCTTCCCCTTGCTTCCTGTCATCCTGCTGTACTCAGATCCAGAATGCTTTGTAAAGTTGGTGTCGTTTCCAGCCACATTAATGCTGACTGCCTGTTGCACCTGTTTGTGAGGCTGTGACCAGGTGGTATGTAGGACCTGGCTCATGTCAGTGTTGTGCCATCTCTTTAAGGGGGATCTCTGCTGGCCCCCCTATAGCCCCTGAGGACCTACAAGTCCTTTAATAGAGACCCACAACAAAGGTGCTATGAGTGAGCCCCGGGGCCGAGGAGAGGGGGCCACGCATCGGGAGGAGCAGACTCAGGCACCTGTGCAGACCAGGGACCACCTCTGAATGGTGCGTGCATCTGTCCCGGCACCTGCCATACTGGTGCTTAAATATTTATTTGAGTGGTTGGATCTGAGTATGTTTTCCTAATGTGGCATTGTTAATCAAGATGGGGATAACACCCTCTTCCTGTGTGCTGAGCGTCATTATGATCTATTGGGTTTAGGAAAGTAATAACGGAGGCTGGAAAGAAACCTCCCACCTGGAAGGAGTTTCCTGGAGCAGCTGTGGAGGCTTCTCTGCGGGAGATCCTGAGTTCTAGGCTGAGCTGCAGGTGTTTTGCCATAACAGCCTGGCTGCTTTGCCGGTTTCCCCAGCGCAGGTGGCCACAGCTCCTTTCCTTGCACCATTAGACAGACAGACAGACACTCAACTCACAGGGCTCCCCTCCACTGCAATGTGAAGCACTTCACTGTCAGCTCAGCCTGCAGCATCCCAGGGTCACCTGGCAGTAAAAAGGACCACTTCCCCACAGCAGGGTGGCCAAAGCCTTCCTGGAGACATTGCAGTTTATGGGGCGGGGGCTGGTGGATAAGATGGTTGTGCCCTCGCTCTAAACCCCTGTCATGTCTACTGTGTTAACTGTTCAAACTCTGAACAGACTCTGTGGCAGCATAGGTCAAAGCTGAAATAGGAAAAAACAGCTTCTCAGAAATGCAAACAAGACAAATTTATACTCTATTGTGAGTGGTTGCTCATTCCCATGGGTGATAGCTCTGTCATAAACAGCCTACACATGTTAAATGATCTTTGCACTTTTGTGGCTGGTGACATCACTGTATAACGTAGCATTTTAACCAGTTGAATTATCTCAATTTTATATTGTGTGTAATTTCTAAGAGGTGGTGATAGGTGAATGGCTGGTGTCATTTGGGGGAAAGTAACTGGATAAAATACTCTTTGTTTAGCCTGGGAGTGGAGATGGGGTTGGTTATTAGCTAATCATTGCCCTCTGTGTTACAGGTTTTAGATTAGATTTTTTGTTCTAAGGAATATATATTTTCTTGTCATGCTTTTTATTTCCTGCTTAGAATAAACATTCTAAGCTGTTTGTATGTTGTAAAAACTACCACTGACCTCTCGTAATGAATCATCTATGTAGAATAAGCAGGAAGGGCTGGGAGAACCGTTGATGTCATTCATTATGGGCAGGGGTAACCTGGGCATTTCATGGTTGTGAACTGCCCCGTGGGAAAAATGGACGGAAAGCGCCGACTTGGAGTGAGAAGACATGGGTTGCAGTCCTGCCTGTAGTTTCATATGGAAGTGGGCAAAGTCACTCACACTTGCTGAGCCCTCCCCACCCCTCTGTTTTGCTAGGGATGGAATAATACCTGCCTCATTGACTTCTCAGAGAAGTCGTGAGCTTCAAACTGTAGACGCGTCTGTCTGTCGTCGTTACCCTCAGGGCGAAGGCGCCCAGACTCCGTGGCTGCTTGGTTTGGTCACGCGTTCCCAGGAGCCAGGAGCATAAGGGACTGGGGAAGTCTCCCTCAAGGCCAAGGACTGCTGTGTGAGTGATGAGCTCCGCAGCTCTGAGGGGGTTTGGTCCCACCTGGATATCCACCCGTCCGCCGAAGCTTCTCCGGGAACTGAGCGTTGAGGAGGCAGTTCCTTCCCAGGGTCCTCCTCACTCTCAGATAACGCAGCTCACACTCCCTGTGAGCACGTTTTTCTACCTACCACCCCACCGTGAGGGTCAGAAAACATAATGGTCCAGAGAGAACAATTAAAAATGGGTAAAGCAGCATTTTAAAAAATGAAAGTAACCTGGAAAGAGAAAGCTAAGAGGACAAGCCCCCGACTCTGTTGGAACGGACTCTGGACTCATCCTGGATCAAGGACTGTAAGCCCATACACTCTGATCCCGCTCCCCCAACTTTGCCGGTGAGGAAGCTGAGCTCAAGCCCGTGAGGTGTGTTGCTAAGCGCCTGCTAACAGGTGCCTGGCACTGTTCTACACATGCTACATCTTAGGGCACGGAGTCCCCCATCTACCCTGTGGAAGCGATCCGATGATAAACTGAGGCCCAGGCAGGTTCTAGAACTGGCCCAAGTCACACAGCTACTAAGCGGCAGGCAGCCTGGCTCCAGAGTCAGTTTCGCTGTGACGCCTCCATGGCAGCTGTTCAGGGAAACAACAAAGCCCTACTCGCAATTCACTTTTCATTGTCAGTCTCCGTCAGAGGGGACTGGAGTGGTGTGCCTGAGGAGGAATGCATCTGAGGTCCCTGATGGTCTTGGGGGTCAGGACGGTGGCTCCCAGGAGGTGTGCCTCCCTCCACCCCGGTGCTGTGTGGTCTTGGGGACCAAGCTTCTAACTGAGCCTACATATTTGTGGAAGGGCTGGCCAGATGTAGGGAGACCCTCAGAGCCTGTGGGTTCAAGTGAAGGTAATGCCCCTAAATAAGGATGAAATTGTCTGCCTCGCCTCTGTGTCCCCAGTGCTCCGATGCCACAGGCCGCATGCAGCAGCATGTTTATGCAAACGGGCAGCTGCTTCCTCCCGTTGCATGGGGCGACGGCCTGGAGCTCTTCACTAGAGTAAAGTGCACCTCAGTGCCGAATGGTCTGAGCTCTTAGGGAGCACGGAAGTTGGGGAGGGTACCTGTGAGTGAAATTTAGGCCAGACATCCCCTGGAGGTAGAAAGGATTAGGACCCAGAATAAGTTCCATGTGATATTAGCATTTTTCACCTATCCTCTCAGTTCTTGCTTTTTTTAAAACAAGATTTTATTTATTTACTTTTTTAGAGAGAGGGGAAGGGAGGGAGAAAGACAGGTAGAGAAACATCAGTGTGCGGGAGATTTATCAATAGATTGCCTCTCACACGCCCCCAACCAGGGACGTGGCCCGCAACCCAGGCAGGTGCCCTGACCGGGAATCGAACTGGCGACCTCTCTTGTTTTCAGGCCAACATTCAGTCCACTGAGCAGCACCAACCAGGGTTCAGTTCTTGCTTTAAGCGTAGTAAAGAGTAAGGCTCTGGGCCTGAATCGATTTGTTTTTAAGAATGAACTTTAAATTTAGGCAGCTACTACTAATATCACTATACTGTTATAAAAATTTCTTTGATACTGCTTATTTGGAGTTTGGGATTCAGTTTCACATTAGAAACATGTGTCTTTGCTGGAGACGGTTTCTAGGTCAACCTCCTTGGTCCGTAATCCCCTTGAGCTATAATACTCCCAGCGTGCACCTGAGAAGGACGTGGGGCCTGGAGTGCCCTAAAGTGGGTGTCGGGTGTGGTATGTGGTTTGGGGGTGACCTTGATGTCTGGCATTCTGCCTCCGTCCTGTCACATCGGAACCCCTTGCCAACCCCCCCACCAGCACTTGGCGTCGCGATGGGCCCTGAGCCCATCACATCTGAGGTTGCCCTGGCCGTGGTAAAGAGGCGTGTCCTCTGAGCTGCCACCGACCTCTCGTTCTCCAGATGGCAGTGAGCTGATTGGTTAGGAGGGGGTGAGTCACCCATGTCTTGTGCTTCCATTAGAGGAATAGTTGCAGTTTTAGAAAAGAGTATCGTTAAACCAAATTAATCACTTTCTGGTAAAATTTTAACCTGTATAACCAAGGATTTGGGAAATGTGAAGTCAGAGTTCATGGGGCAAGAAGGGTCTCTGCACTAGCTTTCCACCCTTCTCCCTTCCCTGCCGTGTGCTGCTTTGTGTGAACTCGTGAGTTTCTGGATTCCTGGTTCTATTTTCTAACAAAGCTTACACATCAGAGGGAAGGGGAGAGGAGGTTGCATGTGTGAATCATAATATGAAATAAATGTTACTGCACTGAAATTTGCCCAGAAATGATGCTTTTTTCTCATGTGAGTCTTTATGTCCCAGGACACCTGATTTGTGCACCTGGATCAAAACAGAGCTTCTCAGCCCGCGCCCGGGTGTGAAAACTCTTTGCTCTGTAGAGAGTGCTTTTATGTTATTACAGTGCCGCGATTGTGCACCTTCACAATGAGGAGGTTTCTCTGTGGTGGTTCCCCCACCTTCCCCGTCACCTTTACACTAACTGGTGGATGAATCACCTGTGTGTGGGCTGCGTGAATCAGCGGGCAGCGTCCTGAGCCATCGGTTAGCTTTTGTTGGCTGTTAGCGAGTTCTTTAAAAATAGCAGGTGTGTTTCTAAGAGTTGAGGATCATCCTGTTGAGGATAATGGGCTGAGGGGTCCCTTAGGCTCTGGGAGTAGGCTGCCAGCCCATCCCCTGGTGAGTTTAGGTGGGGGTAATTTATCCTGAGGCCCCTGGCCCCGGTGGAGGGGGCCACCGAGGAAGAGGCTGACCTACATGCAGGCTTTGTGGGCCTGTGAAAGGTGGAGGAGGGCGGGGTGCTGGCAAGGCCTCTCGGGAACACAGAGCGGATGCTTTCTTAGAAGGCACCTCTGAGTCTCAGGCGACACATAACTCTCGTCCCCGTTTAGCTTGCTGCTAGTTGTTGCATGAAAATATTTTTCTCTGCTCCCAGTTCCTGGTCACGTTTAGGTTTACTGACCAAACTCAGTGTTTTAAAGAAACACCCAACTGGGAATGCCCTTCCCTTGGACAGGGGGTGGGGTGACAAGTGACACGAATGGCCGAAGACCCCTCAGATAGTCTCCTCCCCGCTGCAGGGGCACACATGGACTGGAGAGCACATGGGCCACGCCGCAGCCCCAAGTGCGTCCAGCTGCCGACCTTTTGACTCGATTTTCTGATCCTGACCACCCCTCCCCACCTTGTGGCAGGCAGGAGGTCAGCAGTTGGATCTGGGGCCATTTCATGGGTTTACAGGGTCATTTCTTTTAGAGGAGGATTTCTTTAGTGTGGTCAAGTATGAAGTGAAGTAGGAGGGTCTCTGGTTTCTAGAACCCCGTTTGGGCTCTAAGCTGTGGTGTGTTCTCCAAACCGGAACGCAGACCAGTGGTTCCCAGACTTTGGATGTTATGAACTAGTTAAGACAACAAAAAACCAGCCCAGTGACAGCAAGGGTCCTAGTCACTGAGGTACAGTTGTCAGGCATTTAAAGTTGGCCAAGATAAAGTGTAATGCTCAACAAAAAACCTCAACTGCCATTCCCCCATTTTTTCCATAGAAAAGATTTTTTTCACTGCCTGTGTTTGTAAAAATTAAATTTATTGGGGCGATGTTGGCTGATAAAATTATATGGGTTTCAAGTGTACATTTCTGTGATACATGATTTGTGTATGGCAAAGTCAACAAGGACACATCTCTCAGTCAAGGACATAAATAGTAGTCCTTTGTCTTGGCTGGTGTGACTCAGCGGACTGAGTGCCAGCCTGCAAACCACAGGGTCATTGGTTCGATTCCCAGTCAGGGCACCTGCCTGAGTTGCAGGCCAGGTCCCCAGAGGGGGGCGCATGAGAGGCAACTACACATTGATGTTTTTCTCCCTTTTCTCCTCCCTTCCCCTCTCTCTCTGAAAACAAGTAAATAAAACCTTTAAAAAAAGAGAGAGAGAGTAGTCCTTCACATATAAGGACAGTTGGCATGCTATAAACATAGAAAGGGGATATATTAAAAAACTACTAATGAACAGAAATAACCAACATTTTTTATAGTGTTATTTTGAACGTTTTGTTAAAACAAGGTTCTCAGTTTGGACTCCTTACTCTCGCAGTGTAATACCAGCGAAGTGTGAATGTCCCGACCACTTTTATCACAGTTGTTGCTGAGCTACTTGCCTACTGCCACTTCACTCCCTTGGGAATATTCTGGAAGAACCTTGAAAACCAAACATGAGTCGTTTCAGACTGCTCCTCTGACAGTGCCTGAAGGAGCCGGAGGGTGGCGGTTGGGGGGCCCGGCTGTCCGAGATGAGAGCGCAGCAGCCCCCCCCCCACCCCGCTTGGGGCCAGTGTATATCAGACAGATGCCCTGGCCCAGCGAGGATCATTTCGTGACCAACGTTTAGAAATGCCTGACCTAGGCCAGCTACTGAACCCCCCTTTGCTCATCTCCGGGACTGTGACAAGCCCGTGGGGGTGTGGCTACAGGGACAGGAAGGGCAGAAGCGGGTGTCCGGTGTGTCCTGACAGGGTCAGAGCCCCGAAGGACTCGGGAGGCACTGCTGTGGGGGTGTGTGCACCTGTGCGTCCCTGGGCATCCGGGATGTGGACAGAGTTGGCCCGTGGTACCCTTGTGTTCTGTTTATTTCCTTAGCGCTTGTTTCTTTGGTGCAGAAGGCTGTTAGCAGCTGAGGAAATGGACCCCTGAACTAGCTCACTGTCATCTTGACCCCTATTTATCAATCCTGAGTGGAAGGAAGGAGGTGACTATTAGCTAGTATACTGTTGTTTGGAATTAATATGCTCCCCGCTCTCTGACACCAGCTTTTTAAATGCCTTGTCTTCCCTTTTGTCCCCTCCTGCCACTTCTTTACCTTCTCCTTTTGCTTCCATCCTACTGAGGCAAGCCATTCCCCCCCATTGTCTAGTGCCCTTCACCCTTCGGGTGCTAGGGGAGCGCAGTAGGATGGGCCAGCGCTGCTGCCACAAGGGCACGGTCATAATGGGGCTCACTTCCTGCTCAGTGCCCACAGCCAGGGGTCGGGTCTCGTCTTCATCCTGAGCATTCAGCTCCGCAGTGCATGAGCCTGCCTGTGGCTAAGGACCGCCTTCTGGCACATCTTCTGCAGTTTAAGGAAGAAAACATCCTGCCAATCCTTCCTTCTTGCTCTCACAGCTGTGGCTTCATTTGAGTCTATTTTTCAAGCAATGAGCTCATCCAGGAGATGTCAGGGAGGTTAACAGGGGTTATCCTCTCAGCATTCTTGGATTCAGATTGCTTTCTGCAGTTTGACTCTCTGAACCGAAGTCCAGCCTTCTGATTGCTCCTCACCCCGGCACGCCCTGGCCCGAGGCACACTTACTGGTAGAGCTTCAAATTGCCGCTGCTATTTATCATTTGAAGTGGGCTGTAGTGGCAGGGGAGAGTCCGGAGTTGGAAGTCACTGGCCTGGGTTTCTGGCTCCACGCTGTTGTTAGGGACACAGAGCTTGTTTCCCCTCAATCCCAACTGTTTCTAGGGTAATTTGGCTTCCTGTCCTGAGTTCCCCTCCCCCGTTTTGGTGCCTATGTCCTTGAACTAGAAAGCAGAGAACTCTTGGTCTTTCTTGGGGAATGCAGTGTAGCGTGGATGCAGAGGGAAGGACCGTGAACCCACTGGAATCCAGGCCTGCTCTGCCAGTGATGCATGGCCCCCGGGTAGCAAGATGCACCTGCTCTGGGGGGCGGCCCCTGCATTTATGTGGTGCCTCATCGAAGAGTGTGAGGTGAGGATTAAATGAGAACGAATAGAAAACACGTGGAGTGATGACAGGTGACAGATGCAGGGCGATGCTCCGAAAAGCCAGTCCCTTTCTTTAACCTGTGTGAGGGAGAGAAATGGTAGACTGACTCACGCTATGAAATTAGTAACACTGTTCCCGTATGTCAGTCCTACTCCCACCCCCACTTCACTACCCGGGAGGTGCTTAAAACGTGGGTTCCTCCGTGTCTTGGCATGCACCTGAAGTACCATCCTCCATCTCCATCCTGTCCCTCCTCCTTGAAGTCTCCCAGACCCACGGAATCCAGAGAACTCTGCCCCGTCTGAGCCTTAGCCCTGGGGCGAGGACGGCTGGAATGCCCCCATTTCCTCCAGAGATGAAGCCCGTGAAATGCACACGGTGCGTTTCAGCTCAGGTCGGGTTCCTCCGCACATATTTGAACACCTGCCACATATCAGGCCCTGTTCTCGGAGAAGGAACAATGAAGGACACTGGTAGGTCTCCAGCCTCCTGGAGCTTACATTTGTGAACCTGACACAGGCAAGGAGTGAACAATATCACTTCATGAAGAAAACGCAATAGGGGGGTATGGTCGAAAGTGATTAACAGGGACTGGTCAGATTCTCTGGGCAGGAACTTTAGACTGTTGATATTCAAGCTGAGATCCCCGTGACAAGGCAGAGCCATCGGAGAGCGGGGACACTGCCGTTTCACAGGCCCCAGGGAAACCAGAGACCCGTGGCTGCAGTGCACTGTAGGGGGGAGGGTGGAAAGGGCTGGGGTGGGGGGCAGGACGTGCAAGGGTTGCCAGCTTCCACAAGGAGTTCAGATTTTATTCTCAGTTCAATGGAGTGACATGATCTGGTGCACTTGAAAAGAAATCCTCACTGCTGTTTGGAAGCCGAGAGTGGAGCAGAGACCTGGTAGGAGGGTGCAGGCGCAGCCCTGGAGAGAAGGGAAGGAGCAGGGTGAATGGCGAGGGACGGGTCAGACCCAGGGCATCTTTCGGAGGCAGAGCAAGCAGACTTGCTCATGGACTGGCTGTGGGTATGAGAGGGGGACAGGACAGCTTCTGGGCTTTTGGCTTGAGTAACCGAGTGGACTGAGATACAAGTTTCTGAGGTGTGGAGTGGGCTAGGATGCGAGAGTTCAGTTGGGCATTTTAACCATATACCAGGTGTGCGGTGCATGTGCTGTGTGCTCCACATGTGTGGTGTGTGTGTTGTGTGTGAGGGGGCGGGCAGGGTAAAGAGGAGAGAGTTAAGAACTTGGGGCCTCCATCACCTACGCGTGGGTGGAGGAGAGGAACCAGTGACCTGAACGCTGGAGTGTCCAGGGAAGGAGGGAGACCAGGAATGTGGCTCAGAAAGCTCAGCCGCTTTGGCAGCCTGGCCTCTCTGCGCGCACTTGTGTGCAGAAGGTCTTTTCGTTCTTCGCCCGTGTTGGTTTGGTTTCAGTTGTGTAGCTTCCAGAGGTTCTTGTTTTTCTTACCTTGCCCGCTCCATCTGGGTGCAGAGGACTGTTCAGTGATTAAGTTGCTATGAATCATTCACTGGTCTATCTTGTCTTTTAGTGTTTTTATTCTGCCATCTGGATACCCTGTACATGGTGCTGGGCTTCAAAGGGAGGCGCCAAGAATAGCAGCGATGACAGTTAGCATTGGTGTGATGCTCGACGGCTGTAAACACACTTTTCTACTCACCCCCCGACCACTCACACATTTTCTCTGGCATCTGGGTGGAGGATCAGGTGAGGATCCCTTAGCTGGGAGTCAGGTCCTCTGCTGTGGTGTGATCTAGACCTGCCTTTTGAACTTAGGCCCAGCACACCTGCCCACAAGTCCCTGGCTTCCACCCAGCTGATGACCTTGCCCTTTCCTGCCGGGAATGTTCACCCTTGTCCTACACGTGCTTCAGGTTACAAAGGTCAGGTTCTCTTCTCGGACTCCTCCTGGACTTGGCGCTGGAGTGAGCTCCCACCTGGGCGTCTCTGAGGGCTGGTAACGCTCACTAGGTTTAATTCCGTGCCGGTCTGCCAGTCACCTGTGATTTTTCACGCTCTGCCTAACCGTGCTGCTGGCTCCCAAGGGGAAGACCACGCCCTAGAAGACAGCGCCCCCTCCCCACAGCGCCGGGCGAGGCCATCGTCTGCCCCTGCGAGGGGCTTAACATCTGGTTGGAGTTTTTCTCCTCTGGTGCTCTTGTGAGGAAGGACCGGCAGCTCCTGCAAATGAGGAAACTGAGGGAGGACGTGGGCCTTCCTCAGTGAGCCCTGTGTTTGTCCGGGGTCATGCAGCAGTCGGTGGCAGGACTGGGGCCAGGATTCGGACCAGCACCTCCCATTTCTGACTCCTGCGCAGCCCGTACCCCTCGAACACAACACCATTCCTTGTCTCCTGTCGTCTCCTCTGGAAATCGTGCTGCTTTTGCATCAGCTCATGAGGCTCCCAGGCTCTGGACGGTTCCCCGAAGCCCGGGAGAGGCTCAGCTGGACTGTGGCCTCTTTCCTTGGCGCTCACTACATGGGCCAGAGGCAACAGCTCAACACTATGCAACCTGTCTTCTTTTTTTAATGGTCTCTGGTTACATAAGCTGCCGATCTGCTGCGGCCACCTTCTGCCTCGGCGATCCCAGTGGCTCACAGGGCTGAGGTCAGTGTTTTCTGCAGCCCTCAGAGAGGATTTGAGGGGAGTCCCTGTAGAACTGACAGGGTCTGGTGGTGCTGAGGAGCCCTTGATGAATGACTTCTGGTTCCTTCTGCCTCCTTCAGGCCAAGCCTCGTGGGGGTTGCTGGTTCCCCGTGATAGAGGTTGGCCAGCCTGCGGGACACAGTGCATTCTGAAGTCAGCCGTTGACCTGTCCATTGGGCACAGAGCCAGAGCCTGGGACTTGGTGGACTGCCCCTTGTCTGCTCCCCTGTAACTGTTAGACCCTGCTAAGGATCCTGCTCTCGGCTTTCTTCTGTTTAGCTCTAGGGAAACAGAAAACATTGCCTTTATTTAACACACCCATTGCATCAAAGGTTTTGCAATCTGCAGGAACCAGAAATTCCCGCAGAACAGGAATGCTAACTGATGAGACCTAAAGGGGTGCAGGAGCTACAACTGCGCCAGCGCTGCAGGGGGAAGTGCAGCCTCATCAGACCTCTGCGCCAGAGTTAGAAGACAAAGCCTCTCTCCGTGCCCAGAAGTCCCCAGGCTGGTGACAGCCCTGTGCTGATGGGGTGTTTAGATAGTACTATATTTAGCCTGTCTGGCGGGAAAGAGTGTGTCCTGCTGTGAGAAGCAGGAATCTACAGGGCTCGGGTTCATCCATTCAACCAACCCATTCCGAATCACTCTCCAGGCCCTGTGCTATGCGCATAGGCCATGCAGACAGACGGCCTTTCGTTCTTACCCTGGGAGGGAGGGGAACGCTCCACAAGTGACTACAGTGCAATTCAAGGCTGTTACAGGGAAAACACAGAGGAGAGAAGCCCCTCAGGCCAGCAGGAACAAAAAGGCTCAGCAGAAGGAGTAATGCTTAATCTGGACCTTAAAGGCAAATAACAGTGGGGCAGGTGGAGAGAGGAAGATGGTCAGGGCAGGGGAAGGCGCGTGCACAGCGGTGCGCAGACCGGGGGTGCGGAGGAGGGGAGGCTTGGAAGTGTTGGAGATGCACGCTCAGCAGGGCTGGAGGGTAGCAGTGCCAGGTGGGGGTGGAGGGAGTCGGGAATGCGGGCAGGAGAGCCGTTAGGGCCCAGTTGTGAACCGTCCTGCATGAAGTTTATCCTGTAAACAACACAGAGTTTCGGAGCTGGGGAACAACGACCTGGTGGATGAGAGAGATGTTTTATTGTTGCTGTTTGAGGATGGTAACTGTAGAACAAAGTTTCTCAGCCTTGACACTGTTGGTAGTTGGGGCTGGATAATTTTTGCTGCGGGGGCTGTCCTGTGCTTTGTAGGGTCTTCAGCAGCATCCCTGGCCCCCACCTGCTAGAAGCCATCAGCACCCACTCCCCTCCCACTCCAGTGTGGCAACCCAAACTGTCTCCCCTGGGGGGACAGTATTGTCCCCCTGCCCTCACCCCAGTTGAAAAGGGCTATAGCAGAAGCTCGCAGTCTAGAAAATCCCCTGGAGCAGGGAGAGATCGGAGGCAGGAACACCAGCTGGGATTGCACGTAGACTGTAGCATTTCAGGTGGAAGGTGAACTGAGGCAGCAGAGCGGAACGCCAGAGCAGAAGGTGAGCTCCGGGGAGAGGCTGACAGTGTCTGGCCCGTTCTTTGTGCCTGAGTGGGTGTGGGTGAGCCAGCGGGCCTTCGTGGCTGATGGGAGCTCCTCGTTGGACTTTGACTGTTGGGCTGGTGCTCAGGGCGTCAGCTCTGTTTCTGGGTCCATTCTTTTTTCGGGTGTGAGTTGGCCGAGTCCCTCCCCCTCCGTGGATCTGTGTGTCCTTCATGTGTCAGATGCTTCTAAGAACACCTGCGCTTCCCGTCTCATGGAATTCTAAGACTCCACATTGGGGAAGGCCCTTTGGAAACTGCAGTGTGTTTTCTAAACGAAGAGTGTTCTTCTAGCTGCACAACACGGAGGAGTGGGAGGGGACACGGATGAGCACGGGCAGGGTGTCTCGTCCAGCTGTGGGCTAGTGGACAACAAGGCCGACAGCACTGAGTTCCCATGAAACCCCTGAATATGGGCATGGGATGTTGGGACTCGGCAGGGAAAACGGCGCTGGCAGTTTGGTGACTGGCATCTCAGCTGGGAGGGAGGGGTGGAGCGCGGTTGTAACACGGAGCTGCTCTTCCTCCTCCTGTCGGCAGTGGAAGCAGACTCTAGAGCTAAGTGTTAACCAAAATATGGAGGTGCTGTGTGAAACACAGGCAGATGGTGGATGCGGCAGGAGCGGAGGACCAGCGAGTGGCCTGTTTTAAACATCTGATGATGATGTTACCAGGGAACTGTGCCTCTCTCCTCTGTCCCCTGCTGATTCTCGGGGCACTCTCTCACTCCAGAGAGCAGTGAGCTCCTGGGCTGGGCACCGTGTCCCTCACCTGCTCAGAAAGGGTAGACCTGACGCTCGTTCCCCTAAAACCAAAGCACCTGAACTGATGGTCTCCCACGGTCTCTGTGATTGCAGAGAGGCCTTTCCGATCAGCCATAGCCCATGATCTTTCCATGGGTGTGCTGGGGGTCCACAACAAAGATTTTGACTAGACCTAGCCCTCTCCCTGGGAAACAGAGGTGAGCGAAGGATAAATGCAGACGTAGCGTTTAGAGCTTCTTTCAGTGCAGCCTCCCTACTGGGAGGACCGAGGCCTGGAGAACTTGAGTGATCTGATGTGGCAGTTCCGTGATTTAGATGCCAAGGGAGGCCCCGGCCCCGCGGTGACCTCTTACCAGACCAGCACACCGTGCACACCAAGACGCACCTGTCTTCTGCTGGACTTCCCCGGCTCCGTGTTCTCAGTCCTCGTGGAGACAGCCAGTGTAACTCAGCCTGTGTTCAAAGTGAAGTGATTGCTTTCCCTTCCTTTCCTCTCTTTTGTACGCTCATATTTTAAGGTGGGCACCGCCTGCATCACTACGTACTTGTGCTTTAGGTGTTGCAGGCGTTGCTCTGTGAGGTTTCCCCAGGCTTTGCTGGATCTCAGCACTGGGGTCACTGGGGAAGGACAGAGCTGCGGGCCTGGATGCGCCCCTACTTGAACACCTAAATGGTGCTGGGAAGGGTACAGTGTCACTCAGGCTTTGTCCAGCCACCGGATGACCGAACTCCTAGGCTGTGTGCCTATTTTAAGACCTAGGATGCACATGTAGTAATACTCCCATACCCACCACGAACCACTACTGCACTTGCCAAAAGCCTACCGGTGATCTGGCACGCAGGCATTTGTACGAAGGTAAGAATGTTGTTAGAGAGCGAGCCCGGCTCAGGTCGCCTCGGTTTTTGAATGTGTCTGGATTTAACGTGTGTCCAGTTTGAACGTGTTGTACATACAACTTTCCCAGAACGTGCTTGTGGCAGCTGGGTAAGGAAGATGGCTCCGGCAAGGCTGAGTGCTTCCTTGTCACCTCCCCCCACGGCTCCCTGTGCTGGTCGTAGTGGCAGAGCAGCCCTCACAGCCCTCCGGGGCACACCGCGCGCCTGGTGGCGTGTTGATGCTGCGCGGGCGAGGGGGAGAGACGCCCCAGGTGAGCTCCAGCAGTGGGCGACCTGTGACCCGCACACAAATTCAGCAGGAAGTGCAGGCGGCTCCCAGTCATCTCACACCCCTTCTCTCAGTGGTTTGTCGTGACAGCTACAGGGGGTGGAGTTTCAGGCTGCGAAGATGAACCCGCGTTCGCTCACTTGAGCTGTTCTCAGTTAGCAAGTCCTTCCCTCTGCACCCCACCCTTCAGGAATGAGCCTGTGGCGGGCGCAGGTGACACACCAGCCACAGGCCCTTCCCTCTTTTTCTGGAACTCCCCGAAGTCTTCTCTGGGTAGTGCCACAGAGGGCTGGGCCAGCAGTTCTTTCAAACCGCACAGACCCACTCTTCAGCAGGCCCTGCAGAGACATTTCAGTGTAAGACGACGTCTGAATCCATCTCTCAAACACGGTCATCTGGCACAGAGGAGACGAGTTAGCCGTGAGCAGCCCAGAACACCGAGGGCTCTCCGACGGCAGGTTTGTTTGATAGTAACACTGGCTAGGACTCGCCGAAGGACGATTCGGTTCCAAGCGGGTAGGATGCATTGTTGATAATGGCCGCGCAGTGATCAATTTTCCTCGGCACCAGGACGAAAATCAGGCGTCACTTGAAGGTTTTTGGTTAATGGAGGTTTGCACAGCAGACACCCACTGAACTTCTTAGCTCGGAAGTCACAGTCAGCTTCAGGGCCGCTACTGAGTGAGAGTGCGCATTGGTTCTGGAACGTTCTTTCCCTGAGGTCCCAGAGTGTTAGGGACTATTACCGTGCCTGCTTGCCAGTGCACCCACGCTGAACATCTGTCTTTGTTCTTCGTTTGAAACATTTCTGCTCAACGCCCTGAAACTCCACATAAGCCTCACACGGCAACATATAGTGGGGAGAGAAATAGGGACACCTGGTTGAGGATGAAACAAAATAACACGTGAGTAAAGAGGATTCAAAAGCTGTGTGCGCATGTCCCTGAGGAAGCATTAGGGGAATGGCGGTTGCGCTGTCTGGGATGAGGAAGCACCTCGTAAGTGAAGTCCAAGGTGTGGTCCGGACAGGATCTGAAGTCAGGTTGTTCAGGGCAGGGTGAGTGTCCGCCAGACGACAGAGGTTAAGTACTGGCAGCGTGCACTTTGGAAGATTTAACTAAACCCTTACAGCGAGGATTCTTTCCCTTATCCATCAATCTGTAAGAACCGATCTTCTAGTGATGTAGTTTCGACCGTGTCTCTCCCCATGTTTAAAGCCCACGTGAACGTTTCCGCTGGCCGTGGAACAGTAAAAAGAATGTGTCCCGTGACTCCTGAGAACTTCCTGCCTGTCTCCCCAGTATCATTCTGAGCCCTTTCCTCCGCACTCGGTCCCACCCACTCTGGCCACCCTCCAGCTCTTCAGCAAGTCCTGCACCTTCCTGCCCCGGGCTTGTCACCCAGATAACATCTCAGTCTGGAACATTCTCTCTCCCTGCCATGCCTGGCCAATGCCTTGTCTGTCTAGGGTTCAGCTTGAATCTTGCTTTTTCAGCAAAGCAAGATCACCAGGTCACCATTCCTGATGACCTGGACTAGGGGAGGTCCCTGTCACATACTGTGGATTTCTGTGCTGTCCAAGCAGTTACAGCCTTCTCAGTTGATTAATTACATAATGTGGTCTGACACCCTTGGAGGCGGGGACATGTTTTTTTCCCCACTGTGTTCCAGCACCTTGCGCAGTGCATCTCATCTGGTGGGTGTTCCATAAGTACGAATGAATGAGCGAATGAATGAACTAGAGGCCGTGTTCCAGTCAGTGGACCTTGTAACCTATGGGGCACATGCAGCAGTGGAAGAACGTGTATGGAGTCAGCCTCAAAAATAAAGTGGGGGAGGCCGGGGGTGCTTCGTCCTATAAAAGGAGGATTGAGAGCTGGCTTGAGTCTGAGATGCAGCTGTGCCAGGTGTTCCAAGTTCTGAGATAGTTGGTCTCTTGAAGCAAGAGAGAACCAAGCTGTGCCCATGCGTGCAGATGCAAGGGGCAGTTTCTCCAGAATTTTTCCCGAGGAAAGAAGGGTGTCCCTGTGCATGCTCTCAACTCCTCAGTTTCGATCAGCAAAGTGCTGTTTGCGGAAGTGACTTAGCCTGGACCAGCTTCAGACCGTGCTGGCTCTGCTGCTCAGCGAGGCCGCACAGTGGAGCAGGTCTTACATTTTCAAAGTAGAAGCAAACAAACTCTGCCTTGGTGAATATTTCTAGGGGCCGTGGCTTTCTGATAAGGGCCGTGGCAGTTGTTAACTGCTAGGACTTCTCTTTGAGGTGAAGTGACATACTAGTCTTTGGGTGTCAGGATCGGGGGTGCACACCCAAGGGGACAAGAGGGAAAACAACCGTCCAGTGACGCTGTCCTATTTGGGTTTAGGAAGTCGGGTTATCTCAAAAAGCCCCTGGCTGTCATGTCGTTGGAAGGGGGGTCGCAGCAAAGCTTCCGCTCCTTGGTAGGACGCAGACGTGCATTCAGCCGCACGAGGTGGACGAGCTTGGAGCGCCTCCTCTCTTTCAGCTTTCTGGGCGAGCAGGCTCATGGGTTCAGCATTGCAGCCGTACAAAACTGACTTGCCAGTGGCGTGGCCCTCTTTAAATGGGGACTCTCAGTGATCTTTCCAAAACCTCAGCATCCCCACCCCGCTTCCTAGCTGTCTCTCAGCCTCGGGTGTCACTGCAGCTGCCGGTGGATGGCAGGCGCACACTGGCCGGGCACGGTGACGCAGCACTGCTCCCTGAGCGAGCCCCGCGGACTTCCCGTCTGGCCACTCTGCCACCTGAGGACATACTGCTCACTCTACCAGCAACTCCTGCAGGGTGGCGCACAGGTCAATTTGCCTTTAACAGCCACGCGGAGACTTGGTTCGTTCTTCACGAGCTTCGAACACAGATGTAGAAGGAGGAGGATCAGGACCTCATGGGGACCGATGACGTCATCAGATGTCAGAAAGAGTGGAGTCTTTCCTCAGAAGGCAGGGTTGAGATGACACGCAGCTGCAGGCACGCAGGATAGCAACTGTCAGCGGTCCAGTGTGGCGGCCACTGCTGGAAACGTGGGGATGGCCTGCCTTCGGCATGTTCGACTTTCCTTGCATTTAAATGATTGGAAGTATCGGGCTTCATTGTAACTTTCCAGCATGAAGCTTCCTGCTCTGCTTTTTTTTTTAAACCCCCTTTCCTCCAGTGACACCATTGGCTGTTCGCTCTCCTAACCTGTCTTCTCATCGGAAAAGAACAAGGAGCAAGTTGTGAATGGATCTGGGCTGGGCCTCAGGAACCCACCTGATTGGCCCAGAAATTACACATGGATTTTTCATTTACTTAGTTCTGGACAAACAGTATATTTACAATATTAGATGTACTGTAACACGTAATTACCTCTGGCTTTAAGTTACAGGCAGCTTCCCGGTGTCAGGGAAAAGAGAGGAAGGGGTCACGGTCCAGAGCCTTTAATGGGCGCGTCATCAGGGAAGCCGGGAGCTGGCCTTGCTGCGCCCAGGGAGGAGGCGGTAACTAACTCCGGGAGTAGTGAGGGCGGGAGGCGCGGCTCTGTTCCCTTGACACTCCGTCTGCACAGGGCTCTGCTGGGATTATTTGTGTGTGAGCTCTCCTGGACCCGCGTTCCTGCCGCAGGGACAGTTACCGCTGAGCACTCACCTTGTGCCAGGTGCTGGGCCCAGTGTTTCATGTACGTCATTTCATCCAGTCCCAGCAGCAGCCCTCATACCGGCTGTACTTCCCGGCTTTCCGGGTGAGGAAGCTGAGCCCGTGACGGGAGTTGAGGCTGGAACCCGACATGCTCACTCTCCCGTCTCTCATGGTGGGAGCCCAGCGGATGAGAAGGAGGATGCCTGGAGGGGATGTTCCTGATGTTACCCCCCCCCCGCCAAGTTTGGGGGACAAATCACTCCCACAGGGTTCAGGTTGTAGCTGGGTGTCTGGGCCCATGAAACTCGATCTTCAGACCTCAGGTGGGAGGTTCTGCGCAGCAGGGGTAGAAGCCTAGTCTCTGTGCTCCTGACTCCTGTTTTGCCCAAGACTGAAATGTGACCCACCTCGTGCTGCGAGGGCAGCGAGGCAGGTGTGTTCCCGGTGCCCTGTGACGCAGCGGTGAGGGCTCTGCGGGGCACCCGCCGCGGGGATGCTGCTGTGGTGATGGTGGCGAACGGAAACTGTGGGCTGGGCGTGGAAGTGTTTTTCCTCTCCCTTCCTTCCCCTTCCATACAACCACTGCTTTCATAGAGAAGCTTCAAAACGGATACATTTACACCAAACAGAGAACATCACTTATGGCATTTTTGAGAAGTGTGTGTGTGGGTTTTCTAGCCTCAGTAAGAACTGTGCTGTGTGTATCTCCATTTTTAATAAGTGGTACATGGGTGTTTTCCCCCCTAGAGGGTCTTTCAGTCTCGCAGCACTGTGCCCTGGACCTGGGGCTGGGGAGCAGCCTGCTGTCCTTCCGCTGAGTGCAGTCCCTCCTGCCTCGGGGGCATCTGAGCCCCGGGCCTCACCGCCCTGCTTGGTAATGGCAGGTTTTCCCCTCAGAGACGCAGCCTGTCCGCTCAGCTTGGGGCTGGTGACATTTGTTTGCTGGTGCTGCAGTCTGCGCCGGGTCTCAGATTGGCCCCGGATAGAGATGCTGGTGGCTTCTGTGCTCCTTGGCCGATGGAAGATGGTCAAATCAGTCTTGCATCTCCCCCAGTGAGTTCTAGAACAAAATCCCATGTCCTGAGCAAGTGCTGTGGGCTGTTTGCTCTGTTTTATCAAAAAGACTTCCCTCCCTCTCCGCCCTACAGAGCAGCTATGGGAGGGCCTCATGTGAGCGTGAGGGTGCAACCACAAGTGAGGCAGTGGCCCTGCTCCTTGTCCCCTACACACAGGCAGGAAGGGACAGGCAGTTGATCCACTCAGCCACCAGATGAGGCTGGGAAGTCCCGCCCCCCAGTCCACTCCCAGGGTTCTGTGCCCAGACTGCCTTGTTTCGAGTTTGGAGTGCAGCCACCAACACTTCAGTCTGCCCAGTTACTAACTCGGAAACCACCTGGGGGCTGAACTTGGAGTGTCGTTGTAAATGGGCATTTGCACACTTATTTGTATGTGATTACAGTACACTTGCATAAAATATGTACTCAGTGGGACCTGGGGGGCTGCAAGAAGTCGGTATTTCTCCACGACAGGGACAGGGTGAAAAACTTAGGAGTCAGTCTGGGAGCTTTGCTTTGCTCCAAACTCAACTAGTCACCGTGAACTTGGGCACATCTGCACTTTTTCCCACAGTGTTTCCTCGATGAAATACTAGCGATAACCCTACTTATCTTACCTTGGGGTTAAAATCAATAGGAGGTGGTTGACGTCCTTGAAATTACGTGCATTGGTGTAAGGTTGTGGGGGGTGGTCCGTGTGCCCAGTGTCCCAGGCCCTTCCCCCGAAGTTGGCCTCTGTTCCGAGACTCTCTCTGGAGCAGTGGTTGTGACGTGGACGGCACATTCACCGCTTGGGAAGCTTCAAACAAGGGAAAACAAAAACCACAGTGCGTGGGCCCTACTCCCAAAGATTCAATCTTAGTTTTTTAAGTGTGGAACACGCAGATCTGAAAAAACATTTGCTTTTTTAGGTCTGCAGAGAACTCTTAAATGCCAGTCCGCACTGAGAATCCCCTCTTGCAGGGTTTTGGAGTCGAAGGCCACACCCGGGAGTGGATGTGGAGGGGAGGCGTGGCTGCTCGTGTTCTCCCACTTGCGGGACATCCGGAGGGTCCCAGGCGTGTGGAACGCCTTAGGCTTGTTGCTCTCCCATCCACACCCCCTCATCCTACGCAAGATCCCATGAGGATCCTGCCTTCTCGACTAAACATTATACAGTGTCACCATCACCACCACCACCACCACCACCATCATCATCATCACCATCATTAGCACTTACTGTAAGCACTCTGAGACCGTGGGGTCCCATTTCATGCTTGGGACACCTCTCGACTGTCTAAATTTTACCCCATTGTACGACTGAGGAAACCAAGGCTCAGACCCACTCATCCACCTACCCAGGAGGCTGGAATTCTTACTCAGCTGCCTGGCCCTGGAGCCCACACACTCCACCACAGCACTTAAGTACCTCGAGATAATTGGTATGAATGGACACATGCTCTGCTCTGCTCGACACTGTTTGCATTTCAGCAGGTGCTTTCTGGAGACAGTGCTGTAGCTCAGGAGAAGGAATCCCCAGCTGGGGTTTCACATCTGGTGGGGAGAAGCCTCTAGGCACCGAGGGTCTGTGGTGCCCTGGAAATCACAGTCACCAATTCAGACCACGTGGGCGGGCGGTTCTCAAACTAGCTGGCAGGTTGGACACAACTGAGGAACTTGAAAAAACACTGCCTGGTTCCTGTACTCTGAGACGGAGGCACTGGGTCTGCGAGGCTGCCAGGCTTGGGACGCTGGAACAGCGCTCTGGGGCATTCTGACAGCTGCCAGGGCTGAGCGCTGTGGCCACAGGCGGCCCCGCGGTGCAGCTGTGGGTCTGAGAACTGCCTCTGGGCCGGCCCCTGCAGAGACTCAGGAAGTGTGGGGGGTGGGGGGGGGCAGGAGAAGACTGCACCAGTGCACTTGTACTGCTTGCTCTGATGTGATGAATTAAGTGTTGTGAAAACAGGACAGTAACCGATGACGCAGTGCCATAATCGAGTTCTGTGAGCAAGCGTGGTCTGCCACGCCCAGGGAAGCCGTTGGGTGTCAGGGATTCCACACAGGCGAGAAAGTGGAGAGGCAGCAAAGAACCTGGGATGGCGAGCATCTCTGTCTGGCTCATAGGAGTGATGGCTTTGTGTCCAAAGCATAAATTCTGTCTTACTGCTTTCCCAGAGGCTAGCAGGGAGAACCCACACCTGGAGGCAGTGTCCAGGATGCCGTGTGCTTCATCTGGAGCCAAAGCAGTTATAAAATGAAGTTCCCATCACATAAAATCAACTATGTAAAGCGAACCACAGTTCATTGGCACTTAAAACAGTGTTGTGCCTCTACCACCTGTGTGTATTTAAAAACATTTTCGTTTCCCCAAAGGAACCCCTTCCCTTCCAAATCCTTTCCATTTCCACCACGGCGATCACGTCTGCTTGCCCCCTGCAGTCTCTGCTGGTTCCCGTGGAGCCGTCTCTCCCTTCTCTTAATCTGTCCTCTTGGCTGTTTACTCTGCATGGATCACGTTCCGCCTCATCCTGGGCTGTAGAGGCCACGTGCTTCCTCAGAGGTGGGGTGGGTCTGTGGAGGAAAGGGGATGGTGGGGGTTGTTTGCAAAGGCAGCGTGTGAAGCAAAATTTGATTATGGTTGAAATTGTCCTTGGAAGTCCTATAAATCGCTCAAGCGTGGTATGCGTGATGTTGGATAAACAGCTCTGCTCCGTGACTCACAGGCACATCCAGCTGAGAACCTGTGAAGTGGGATGAAGGCAGGGTATCAGGGAGCTGAGGGGACCTGCCTGCAGGTGGCACCCATCGGCACTGTCACAGCACAGGGTCTCCTTTATTCCGGAGCAACAGCCAACTGCTGTAATCTCAGCACAAGGCCACGTGTGTCTTCTCCGTGGTGACGAAGGAGATGTGGCAGCATCTGGCGTGGAGGGGGCATGTGCCAGGCGCTCAGGTGTTCGCTGGGTTGGAGTCTAAAGCTCACCTGATCAGAGCTGTAGGGTGCACCATCCTTTAAAAAGTGACAGGAGAGTTTGGCCACCTGCTCCCGCTCTTTCCAAGCTGGCATTAACTGTTGTTGCCCCCCCCCCGCCTTCTCTCATCTCATCCTCCCCCACTAACATTTATTATCCTCTCTAGGAAGCAGTCACATCACTCCTTAGAGTATGTTTTCATGTGAATTATCTACCCAGTGAGAGTACAGGACCCTGAAGGTCAGGGATAGGTCTTCACGTTTGTATTTGATTACATGGTGCTTATCCCAGTTTGTTTTACGTGTACACCAGGTGCCCTGCCAATGCACCTTCTCCTTACTGCTTCCTGTGTCTGCAAACATTTATAGTGCATCTTCCACATGCCAGGGATGTAAAGGGGGCCCAATGGCATCCCTGAGAGAGAGATCTTCAAGTAGGGAGATGAAACGTGATATGAGAGAGATGACTGTAAAACGATAAAGTTAATCACAGAAGAACTGACCGAAGCAGCTCGGGTTGGGAAGGGCTCACTCCGGGGCACAGGGAAGGGAGGGTTCAGTGAGGGTACGGCGTTGGAACTTGGACTCTGCCCACACGGACAGGTGAGGGACGAGCATCCTGGGTGGGGGAGCAGCACGTACAAAGGTAGTGGGCGGCTAACCTTTTCCATGAAAGGCCAGGTAGTGAATCTGCTAGGATGTTGGGCCATCGCACTGATGTCGTGGCTACACAGCTAGGGCACTGAAGTGTGGGGGCCACCACAGAGTGGACAGGAGTGGGATGAGGGTTGTGTTCCAATAAAAGTGTTTGTGGACTCCAGAACTTGGCTTTCATGTCATACACTCTTCATGTGTTATGTGAATATCGTTCTTCTGAACGTTTTTAGCCACTTAAACATTTAAAGACCATTCTTAACCCCATGGGCTCTGCAGACTCCAGTGGCACACTGCGTTTGGCCCAGGGCTGCGGTTGGCTGACCTGTGTACGAAGGCTGGGAAGTGCAGGGTCGTGTGGCGGGAGCAGGACAGTTCGTAGGTGCGGTCCTTCCGACCCAGTGGCTGTGGGTGGAGACTGCAGTGCTGCACTTCCAGCAGGCCCCTGGACATGGTGAGGCTGAGGTCCTTACCTGGGGTAGCGAAGAGCTGAAGAATCCTTGGGGACCCCTCATGCCCCCTGTGCTGAGTTCTGTGGGTATGGGAAATGTAGAAGACAAAAGAGCTTCATGGAACCAGGGGGATACCTGGACCCTCCCAGAGGAAGAGCCAGGCAGTGAGACTCCCCAGTGCTGGGTGCAATCAACTGCTTAGTGAGTGGCACACAGGGGTGCAGGGTAAAGGCCAGAGGAGTCCCTGAGAGAGTAGGGACTGGGCTCTTTGGGTGTTGTACAGCTTGGTCCCCACATCCTCACCCCCCACTCAGCTTCCATCGGGATTCCCCCATTCTTTCTCAGTTGTCACTCTGTTACCGTGAGCCGCTCCTGAAACCCTGTACACTGAGTGGAGACTTGGACGTGAGTGAAGTTTCTCGGGTGTGCTGTACTGCCTCAGCTGGGGGGGAAGTCGCAGGAGCAAGGCCAAGGGTCATCCCTCACCTGAAGCTAGGGGACAGAGCCTTCTTACAAGGCATCGCAGCTGGACGGACAGTGGGCTGTAAAGACAGTGGAGGGAGAAAGTTAGAACACCCGAGGGGAGGAGAAATGTTGATGCTTAAGGCTGGCAAACACTCCGAGTCTTCTGTGGAGACACCTCGGAACATTCTTAACGTCTTACTCCCGAGCCCTCAGACACTGTGAAGCCCCCTGGTATCTCCCTGTGAAGACAGAGTGACGTCTGGCAGGCAGGCAGGCAGGCGGAGAGAAGGGAGTGTGGCAGAGACTCTGTATGGTGCCCAGACCAGCGACTGGGCTGCATCCTGAGCAGAGGCGGGCGGTGGGGAGGCAGGCTGGTGGCCGTCCGCTCTCCCGTGGGTCAGTGTCCTGCCTTCTGCCGCAAGGCTCTCGCTGCCCAGAACTGCATCAGAGGCGACCGTCGCAGAGCCCACGGGCTAGCTTTTTGAAAAGGCCAGTGACCACCTGGAGGAAAACACTGGGAAAAGGCAAGATAAAGCCTGCAGGCTCCTTGTGTCCGAGCTGCTGACGGGCCACGGGGGCTGTGCCTGGAGCTGTGGCCCTGTGAGGGGGTGGATCACACGGACCCCGCACTCCTGGCTGGCGTTGGGTCAGAAGAGACCCTGGGTCCAGGTTTGCTAGGGAACCACATGTTGTGGTGCATGGGCACGCAGACGGCTTCTACAGCAACCCGGCCCTGTGGACATTGCGTGGTGGCGCAGCAGAAATTCAGTCATCCGTCTGCCAGACGGGGGCAGTGCGGTGCCAGCCGCGGCAGCTGGCGGACCCAGCTGCCGACCGGCGGTGTAGCACCGAGGACCTGTGGCTCTTCCTGGCTGCACCCGACGCCCACCTGGGGCTCTTCTGTGTCACCTCAGGGTCTGACTGAGTCCATCCGAGGTGGAACCCACACTTGCACTGTCAAAGCCCCCAGGCGATCCTAATGTGCACTCAGGGCTGAGGATCCCCGAGTTAAATAGAGGGGTGTCAGTACTTATCCAGGGCTGGGTTCTCCCTGCCAGGCTTGGCCGGGGAGACGAAATGACCCCTTGAATCCAGAGAGCTGCCGGGGGAGGATGAATGGGATTTGTGGGCAGGTTTGTGACTTAAAGAATGCAGGAGTAAAGTGAGGCTGCTGACAGTTTCGGAATAGGTAGATTCACATTCCGTTTGCCGACCAAGGTCTGTCACTTCTGCAGGAACGTGGGTGTGTCCCTGAATGCAGAAACCAGAGCCGAGGTCCCCAGCTCGGAAGATTGTCTGTGCCGTCCCATTGGGTCTTGCATGTGTGCTTTGTTGTCCGCAGCCCACTGACCCCCCTGGCCCCCCCCCCCCCCGCCCCACGCACATCGCTGTTTGTGTCACTCCTGGCGGTGGTGGCGCAGAACACCGGGCACAGCCAGTGCAGGCTTGGCGGTCTCCCTGGCAGACGTCTGATTTCATTGACCTGTGATGTTCTTTTAGGATCCAGAGGGTGCCTGCTGTTACCTGTGAGTTACTGACCTGTCATCATGGTATCGGGTCATCTTGTGTCTTGAAACGAAATGGCCTGCACAGGCAGCGAGTGACACGGAATCGGAAACCTGGAAGCTTCCCTGTGTGTCTAAGTGTCTTCTGTTCTGACCTTTCAGGGCACGAGGGTCTGGATCCCTGACCCTGATGAGGTGTGGCGCTCGGCCGAACTAACCAAGGACTACAAGGAGGGCGACAGGAGCCTCCAGCTCCGCCTGGAAGATGACACTGTAAGTGTGGGTTGTGGGCATTGCCGGGGTCCGCCGGACAGGGCTGGGTGGTATGGGGTGGGCTTGAATTTGTCCTGCAGGCGGGAGCTTCTGCACGCCTGCCATCGTTTCTGTGGCTGTCGATAGCACACCCGACAGTGCCAGGCTGTGAGCTGCTCCCTGGACGTCGCTGGAGTGCCCACTGGGGTTAGCCGCCGGCCGAGGCCCTGAGCAGATGCTCAGGGGAGTGGAGGCGTCTGTGGGAGGTGACGGTGTAGCTGCTGTGGGGGACAGGGCCTGGGACCTGGCCCGGCTCGGGATGGGGTCCTGGCTCGACCGGTGTTAGCTCTGTGCCCTTGTGCAATTCAGCAGTCTTTCTGTGCCTGTCACTTCACCTGTGATGGGGCACTTCTGGGAACAGGAAGAGTTGCTGCAGTTAGAGCAGAGCCTGGCACAGGGGCACTCAGCGTGTGCTGGCTGCTACGGTGGGAGTTCTTCGTTAGTTGACATTCAGGTGGTTTTGCTGGAAAGGAAGACAAGGTCGTAACCGAAATCCTGTTCTTCCCAGATCTGGTTCAGTTTCTCTTTTCCTGAACCTTTGTGACCGAGCTTCTCTGTGACTCGTGCATCTCACAGATATGTGAGTGCTTGCTCCATGCTCGGTTCGGGGGGGGAGGGGGTGAACGAAAGGGTGTGGCCCTGTCATCGGGGGAGCAGCTCAGTGCTGGGGCAGCAGTGGGCACGAACACAGCAGCAGGGAGGCACAGCGGTGGCCGTCACAGAAGCAGGTGGCTGAGGGGTGGGAGGGAACCTGCGGAGATGAGGGTGCTGGAGGGCGGTAGAGAGCAACCAGCTGTTGAAGATTCACGGGGCGGTGGGCCTGGGGTAGAGAGTACCCGGGCGGATGCACCTGCACGTGTGCCTTCAGTGTGTAGAGGGAAGGAAAGGAGGCCTGCGCACCTGGTGCGAACGGTCGGAGAAGGGGACGGGATGTGTGGGGGGGGGGGCGGAATGCAGGCAGAGGCCACTCATGCAAGGTTTGCAGTGGGGAGACCAGGGGGAAGCAGGTCTGGAGTGAAGTGGCAGGAAGCAAACAAGAGTTGGCTTGGGGACAGGTTGCGTCTGAGGGGCTGAAGAGCAGGCGTGTCTCAGAGGGATGGCCGGAGTGACCGTCTCCTCCCTCTGAACTGCAGGAGCACAAGGAGCTTGTGCTGCGTTTTGAGCCTTTGACCACTTGCTGCTGCCTTACCATTCTCCCTTCTCTCAAGCATTTCGGTCTCGTGGTTCTGGGTAGTCAGTGACTGGCTTGAGAAATGGACCGCGTTTTCTGCTTTGCTGACAGAGTATCTACTGCGGTGGATGATTAACTCACAGATTAGTAGGAAGGGTGACCATCCTTCCCGCCCTGCTCATTTCTGCTTTCTGTCCACTGGAGCACATCACCTGGTGAGACCGGAGCGCGGAATCTGTTAGAGGTTCGCTCCAGGGTGTGTGCCCTCACCTTCCCCTACCTGGCCGAGGCCGGCTTTGCTAGCTTCCTCTTGGTTTTGAAGTGAGAGATGAAATTCCCAACAGATGGGCTCGTGTTTACCACGTTGAATAATTCCCACCCCACGCCTGAAACAAAATAAAATTAGTTCACCCACTCGAATGGCATATCTTCTCCAACAGATTTCACTGCAGTTGATCTCACAAGTGGGTGGGTGTTTTTAGAGAGCTGTGCGGGGGTTGTGAGGAGTGATCGCTGTTGCCAAAACAGCGTGGATGCGTGCCCCACCCCCACCCCCCACCTGAAAGTGAGTCCAGTGCTGCATGATGAACCCGGCAGCCGCCCAGGGCCCATGTCTCCTCTCTCTCCCACCCTCTCCCTCCCGCTCCCGCCTGCCACATGGACAGTCAACATGGAATCAGAAGGGATGTCGGGGCTGTGCATGAGCAGCTCTGGAGAAATCATGTTCTCTGCACACCCGACTCCGTCCAGGCGGCTCCCGGGCTGTGGTTTGTCCGCTGCCGGCTCTGAGCTGTCCCTGGAGCGGCCCGGTAGAGCTGCGGACCAGAGGCAGGACGGACTGAAGGACTGAACGTTCGAAGCCTCTCAAGGTGAAATCATCCTTGATGGGCCAGGCTGGCCGGAGAATCTAGCCTGGGTCCCTTTCCCCATCCCCCTGCTCCCCCCGCTGTGAAACCGGATCGCGTGGGTTAACTGCAGCAGCAAAGGGTGAAGATAAATTCTTCGAGAGCAACAACACTGCCCCCGATCCCTGGCTTCTGCCTCACCGCTAACCTGCGCACCCTGCTCACGGGGCTCCGGCTCTTGGGTTCCACCGCGAAGTTTCTCTTGCCCTGCTGCTTGCTTGCTTATTTGTTGTGGTAAAACATACATAACATAAAATCAGCCGTGTTAACCATTTTTAAGTGCATGGTTCATTGTCATACAGTACAGTAGCCCCCCAAACCATGGTTTCCTATTCCCCAGTTTCAGTTACCTGTGGTCAACCATGATCCAAAAATACTAAGTGGAAAGTTCCAGAAATAAGCAGTTCCTAATTTTAAATTGCATGCCATCCTGAGTGGTGTGATGCGATCTTGCGCCATCCCATTCTGTCCCACCGGGAATGTGAATCACGCCTTTGTCCACAGCATCCACTCCGTGTGCCCTGCCTGCCTCTCAGTCACTCAGCAATCCTCTCTGTGGTCAGACTGCTTGTCAGAGAGGGTGGGGGGGGCTACATTTACATAACTTCTATTACACTGTGTTGTTATAATTGTTCTACTTTATTTAGTTATTATTATTTTAATCTCTTACGGTGCCTGATTTAGAAATTCAGCTTTATGGTACATGTGTGTAGGAAGCACGTAGCATCTGCAGGGTTCAGTACCGTGCTGGGTTTCAGGCACCCACTGGCGGTCTTGGAGGGCACCTTCTGCGTATGCGGGGGATACTGCTGCACTCTGCACCGAGCGAATAACAGCTCCCCATCCTGTCTCTCCTTTCCCTGGTCATCTCCATCCTACTTTCTGTCTCGGAGTTGGGTACTTCTGGGTACCACGTAGACATTGAATCATACAGTATTTGCCTTTTTGTGTCTGGCTTGTTTTACTTAGCACAATGTAACGTGTTTTATATTGAAGCCAGTCAGAAGGTGGGAAACTCCTTGGGGGAGAAAGAGAGCGTCTTCTCTTTTTCTCTGCACAGCTGCGATGGGTGCAGGGTAGCTAGGGGTGCCAGCCCCTCCTAGCACAGGACTCCGTTTTCAACTGGATCAAACCTCTCGGTGGGTGCGCACCATGGTGATGCATGTAGCTTCCTCGTTCTTTGTCGGGAGTGGGACTCTGCCTGGCAGGCCTTGGCTCTCCTGCTCCCACGCCCCCTACAAACTGCTGGACTCCTGCCCTCTAGTGGCAGGGAAAACTCCCCACACCCCCGTTTCCATGGTTTTGCGTTTCAGTTCTGTGTCCAGGGTCCAGCAGCCACCCTGGTGGTGAGCACCCACTGTGTGCTCGGGGCTGAAGGAGAGTGAGGTGGGAATGCATGAGCGTTAACGGGCAACGTGCTCTGCCGTGTCTCGGCACATCCTGGCTTGGTATTGTTCGCCAGCGTCACCGATTCCCAGTGTGCACATCAGTGGCCCAACGCACCTTGACACTGTTGCACAGCCACTGCCACCCTCATCTCCAGATGGCTGGCTGGCTGCTTGTTACCATCCACCTGTTCCCCTGCGGCATTCACGATCCTTTCCGTCAGTTAGATCATTTTCCTGGCTGCCTCTCTTTACAGACAGGCAGAACAGTGATTTCTCCCACCCCCCATGGGACATTGGGCTATGTCTGGATACGTTTTTGGTTGTCGTGACTGAGGCGGGAGCTTCGCTGCTGGTATCTAGAGGGCAGAGGGCAGGGGTGCTGGCGAGCACCCTCCAGTGCACTTCCCCAGGGAAAGGGTGACCCGCTCCCAAACGAAAATGGCACTAGAGTGGTAGAGCCCTCATTCAGGCCTGTAGAGGAAATGGTCTGGACTGTTTGTTGCCAATAAACACCAAGTTAGAAGCTGAGCTGCGACTCCGTGATTCTAACAGCATGTGGAAGCTGCGTTCCCCACACTACATTGAAATTCAGAGGTTGTCTTTGACTGTTTTATTTCATGCTGCTGTGATGTGGTTCATAATTTGAACTTTCAAATTGTGTTTTTATGGCCTTTTTCTTCCTCTGATTACTTGCATCACCATTCATTCATTATTCATTCATTAAAACAATTATTGAGAAATTATTATATGCCAGAGTCTGGTTATACAGCAGTGACATGGTACAGCTGAACCTCTGGAGTTTTCCGTCTAACTTGTAATGAATGTACAATGTTTATAAATACAGGGTTTAGAATATGAGAAGTTCAAGGCCCATAATCTTTGGAAGTCTGTCGAGAAACATGGGGAGATACTTGACCCTTCCCCACTACACCATCTCTCTACTCCCCAGCCTCACACTTTTTTGGGGGGGAAACCCTCTTGGGGATCTCCCTCTGAGCCCTCCCTGACCTCCCAAAGCAGGCACACTTACCGTGGCGGGGATGGTATGGAGACCCTCTGCTGTGGCCCTCCGCGCCCTTGCAGTCAGGTGGGACCCTGTGGAGGCTTTTGTGCAGGGAGCTGTGGACAGACTCAGGGGAGACTACTTCCAGGAAGAAGCTTGGGGGTGCTGATGGACTTCATTGTCTCTTCACCTGCCTGGCGGACGTGGAGGCAGCGTGCTGGCGTCAGTGACCCGTGGGGCACTGAGATTTCAGGGTTGATGTGTCACTTCCTCATAGTCTGTTTCTTCAGGTCACTGACTATTTTATTCTTCAAGTCACTGCCTGCCTGCTCTGAGCCGACGAGATGGTGGGAGGACCTAAACACCAACCTGTTGCAGAATGAGGCAACAGAACACTGATTCAGTGAATACTTGTGCGTTTTGCACTTGTTTAGGATGTAATATAAAATTCAATGTGTGCTGAGTGAACCCAGAGCCACACACAGGTACACTGGTGAGGTTGCATGGTGTCTAGTTTAGGCCTCCTGTTATCCGGGAGTATCGTTCCCTCCACCTTGTTTTCTCTGCAGGACACCTTCTCTGGTCTCACAGAAGAGGACACCCCTGCATGCATTGGCCTAAGTTACGTGCTCTAGGCAATGAAGTCAGAAGGGCCCTTGGAGAGTGTTGGGGCCAGTCCCGTCGTCCTGCCACAAGGGAACTGTAGTCCAAGAAGGTGCAGGGTGGGCCTCGGGCCTCACAGCGGTGGGGGACAGTGGTTCTCACCTTCAGCTGCACATGAGAAACCCGTGGCAGGCTTTGTAGAAGCCGCAGAGCCCAGGTAGCAGCCAGACTGCTGAAATCAGAGTTTGGGGGTGGGACACAGAATACCTGTTTGTAAGCTCCCCATGGGATTCCAATGACAGGAAAAGGTGAGAGTCACTGCTTGAGCCGAGGACCAGGACTTGGGTAGAGGGTTTAATTCCTGTTGGGCGCCGTTTCCACCAGAGTATATACATGTAGCTCCTCGTGGTCCCCTTGCCATCTGGAAACTGTACTTTTTACCAGCTTACCTTTTCTCTAGATCTTCTGGTTCTGTGGGTGGATGAAGTCGGAGAAAGGAGTTGGCTTTTTAAAAAGCTACCATCTATGCTCATTACTAGCTTCCAGTCTTTGTGTTGGGAGTTGTCATCCAAAGATGTTCCTGTGTTTTCTGGCTGTAGTGCCATGTAATAGGGGCACAAACTGAGGTAAGGGAGAGGTCATAAATTAGACACCCTTTCAACTGATATTTTAAGTATATTTTTTAATCCTCATCCTAGGATATGCTTATTGGTGTTAGAGGGGCTGGGGAGAAAGAGAGATGTGGGAGAGAAACACCAATTGGTTGTCTCCCATATGTGCCCTGACTGGGAATCAAACCCACAACCTTTTGGTGCATGGGGTGAGGCTCCAACCAACTGGCCCACCTGGCCAGGCTCAACTGGTATTTTTTGAGCACCTGCTACGTGTCGTAGACTCACAGACCCGCAGAGTCGAGCGCAGTCTAGACCGGTGCTGTCCCACAGAACATTGCAGCACAAGGCGATGTCCTCCATCTGCATTGTTCAGCGTGGCCCACGTGCGGCCACGGGGCCCTCGAAAGGTGGCTAGTGTGACTGAGCAACCGAAGTTTTCATTGTATTCAGCCTCAGTGGATTCACTTTAAGTAGCCATGCAGGCTACTTCGTTGGGGAGAGCAAGTACAGACCACTCCCTACCCTGTCCCTCCCTCTGAGGTCTCAAGGGTTGTCCAGGCCTGCATGCTAGATGGGCACCGGTGGGAGACCCCCTTCTGTTCCTGGCCCCAAGGGGGAGGCTGAGGTCCATTCCAGGTAGGGGACTGAGAGTTAACTTTGCGATATGTTAACATTCAATCTTTTTTTCACCTCCAAAGGTCCAATTATTTTGTAGTGAAGTCTTTTCTTTTTGCCAGAAAGTTCATGGTCCCTGATCATGGCATGAACACTTAGATTTCAGATAAAACCGTGCTGACTGTAAATGTCGGACACTTGTGGCAGCATTAGAACCACATTCCTGTCAAAGAACAAAGATCCGCTCTCGGTCTCTTGCTCCCCGCTCCCCTCTGGAAGTGTGCGATGTACGTGCACCGAAAGTCTGCCGCGCTGAACGCTGAGCTGGCAGTTCTGCCTCTCTGCTGCTGCTGCTCTGGGCATTTCTGCTCCCTATCAATTTTACGGTAACCAATACCACAAGGTTATTTGTGGACTGTGTTTTTGCAAAATTGCATATGCGTTTCCCTCTGCATGCTTGCGGGGGAGTATTTCGAGGGGAGATTCATCTCACAAAAGATGGAACGCCAGCATTTCTTCTGAGGGGTTTCAAGGCACTGGGCTCAGGTCCCAGCTTTCCAATCTGAACTCTGGACTGGGCTGGGTGACCTCTGCAGCTCTGCCACTGGCTGTTCCCTGTGCTTCCTACCCAGGGGGCGGAGAGCTGCTGGGAGACGCAGAGCAGCCGTGGTTGGAAGGGTGGCGGGGGGCTTCTCCATTGGGGAGTCCTCAGGAGGGCTCTGGCAGGGAGGACTGTTCAGAGTCCCAGGGATACTGCTCGCTCAGCAGGAGGTGAAGGGGGCCATCTACTTTTAACGAAATAAAAATCAACTCTCGTTTCCCCTGGTTTCCCACCTTCTGGAAATTTTGTCTGCTTGAGGTCTGTGATAGTTGCTTACTGGTTTCTTGTATGGAGTAAGTTTGGGATAAATGAGTTTTTCACAGAAAGAAAAGGGCCCTGATCAATATATACCCATAAAGAAAAACTAACCTCAGGGAACTAGAGGTGAAAACCTCACTAACACAGACAACCACTGAAGTTTTGTAGGGCTGTGTTACTCCAGGCAGACTTGAACGTGCAGTTCTAAATAAGTGCCATCATATCATATATTTCCTTCTGTAACATGCCTTTTCTTAGATTCCACGCAGTGCTGTGTGTATCTGCCTGACCATGAATGTCGGTCTGTGTCATGTTGTGTTTTCATACTTATAGCTCTGGCGAGTCAGTATCTTTGCCGGTTTGTAAGACGTCTCCTGAGGCCAGGAATGATTCTATTATTCATGAAAAATTCTGGCCAGTGTTGCCAGCTGCCCTCCGGAAACGGTGAAGCAGTGTGACCCCACGAGCAGTGGACTTGCTGGTCATACGCTCCCTAGTTAGGGGCTTGTTGGTTTTTATACCAGTGCTTATCAGATGGGTAGTATTAGTGCTAATATCCTTTTATTTGCACCATTTTGGTTAATGGCCAAGTTAAATAATTCTTCATATGTTGTTCATTTGTAGTTCTTATTTCATGACTTGGAAAATTTGACAGCAAATTTTCCGTCTGCGCTGGTGCCTTATGGCAACACAGGGATTTTGTTCAGTTTGCCTCTTTTTTTTTTTTTTTTTTTTGAAACATCTTACTCGTTTTCATCACTTACGATCATGTTCGGGTAGCGGTCCTAGACAACAAGGCAGGAACTGAACACAGGCTCCGTGCTTCATAATGGACTCTGCGTGTCTGCTGCTTGCATTTAGGTTCGGGAATACCCCATCGACGTCCAAAGCAACCAGCTGCCCTTCTTGCGGAACCCAGACATCTTGGTGGGAGAGAATGACCTGACTGCCCTCAGCTATCTACACGAGCCTGCCGTTCTGCATAACCTAAAGGTCCGTTTCCTGGAGTCCAACCACATCTACACGTACTGTGGTAAGTGCGGGGCACCTCTTGGCTGCATGTGTTTGAGAGCACTTGCAGTCTTTAGATTGTCCGTGCTAAAGTCCAGTGGTTAAGAATCCTGCTTTCACTGTCATGTATATGACTGCCTCTCATCGGAGACCCTGGAAGGGTTAGCTGGGGGTGAATGTGGCTTCATTAGGCTGCCCACATCGCTGTGTTCGTCGCAGCTCAACCAGGGGAGAAGTGGCCACACTACGTCACTCGACCGGCTGAGACAGGATCCTGGAGTCTTAGGACCCCGGTGTCCTTGCCGGGGCATCTGCTCTCCCCACCCAGCGCACTCCTGTATCTACACCCGGCTTAGTGTTTGTTTTCTGCCTGCGGAAGGGCTGCCTTTTGCTCCGACCCCTCATTTATTCATGTACAAACATGGTGCATGAAGAATATTTGTCAAGTTCATGAGCAGAAACCTTGACAGATGTGTTCAACTAAAAGTCCTGGAATTCTCCTACTTTTTTTCTCTTGAGATGTCTCAATTTCCCGTGTTCTAAATGTTGGCTCCCCTTTGTAGAGTGTTGTTAAGTGGTGTGTGGTAAAAACCAGAACCCCGTCAACTGCTGCTGGAGGGACAGACGTGTCAGGGTCTGGCTGAGCAGTCAGGCCGGGAGCTGTGTGTTCATGGGGCCGCCCTGGTTGTACTTCAGAGCCCTGGCCTTGGCTGTGATCGCCAGTGAGGTCTCAGGGGATGAGGGGTCCTTTCACTGTGATGTCCCATTTTGCTTGGGAACTGGTCAGTGATCCACTAAGTATGAGTGAGCTTTCCTGCCAGATTTCAGGGGTGGTGAATGGCATGTTGATTTCCACGCATGCTAGGTAGTTTTTGCAAAAGCTCCTTCACTCCAGTTGCTGGTGGGGGTTTTAGTTGAAAGAAATCACCAATTACCAGGACCTTCAATAAGTTTTTTTTCTTTTCAACAAGATGTTTTAAAAGCTCCCCTCTTAGGAGAACGTGACAAATGACCACCAGCTTCACTTTTTTAAAAGCGTCCCTTGTCAGAGAGGGCTGGGGGTCTGCACACATCTGTCCACATGTCCCAGCTCTTCAGAGCGGCTCAGGTCGCACAGACTCCAACTCACGGAGAAGTGCTTGTTTCTGCCCCGGAGGGAGTGGAGGCATTTTGGGAAAATGTGCGACCTCACAGGATAATATCAAACCTTGAACTGAATACTACATGAATTAGGGTTTTATGCAACTCGAATAACCAGTGGAGAACGTGACGCTGTTTCTAAGAGGAACTCTCCTAGCCGTTAGCCATGTGAGGTGGAGTTTATCGGAGTCCTGGGCCTTGTTTTTCAGTCCAGGTTGTCTTTTCAGGCAAACTTTTATCTGAAGAGGACTCACTGGGCATCTTTTTCTTCCTCCCTTTGCCCTTTACGTGGAGTAATCTGGTCTGCTTTATTCCCTTTCTCTTTCTCTCATTTCCCCCCCTTTAATAGATTTTACCTGTAAAGCAATTTCAGGTTCACAGCAACACTGCAGAGCTCTCCCATGCCCCGCTCCCCCACCCATGCACAGCCGCCCCCGCTGTCCGCATTCCGCTCAAGAGCGGGACATTGCTGTAGTTGACCAGCCCCCAATGACACGTCCTTGTCACTCAAAGTCCACAGTTTTATTCCAGTTCCCTCTTGGTGGTGTACATTCCACGGGTTGGGACAAGTGCGTAATGACGTGTTGTAACTACCATTGTGGTGTCACAACAGCAGCTTCACCGCCTTGAATGTCATCGGTGCTCTGTCCATTCACCCCTTTCTCCCCATTAACCCCTGGCAACCCCTGATCGTTTACACTGTCTCCATGATCTCGGCTGTTACAGAACGCCATGTGCCTGGAATCACAGTGGGTAGCCTTTCCAGATTGACTTCCTCCACTTAGTATGTGTCTCAGGTTCCTCTGTATCTTTTCATATCTCAATAGCTCATTTCTTTTTAGTGCGGAATAATCCATTACCTGGATGCGCTGCAGTTTATCTGTCTATTGAAGGACTTCTGAGTCGCCTCTAAGTTTTGGTGACCGTGAATAGAGCTGCCGTAAGCATCCATGGGCGGGTTTCTGTGTGGACAGACCTTGGGTAAACACCAAGGAGTGTGCATGCCGCACAGTATGGCGGGAGCGTGTTTCGTTTCGTGAGAAGCTGTCAGAGCGGCCGCACCATTGTGCGTTCCCATCAGTGGTGAGCGAGAGCGGCCGTGGCGCCACGTCCTCACCAGCTTTCGATGCTGCCAGTATTCTGGGTCTCGGGTCTCTACCAGGTGTGCGGTGGCACCTGTCAGTGCTTCGGTCTGCGCTTCCCTGATCGCACACGATGTGGAGCATCTTTTCAGATCCTTATCTGCCATCCGTGTATCTTCTTTGGTGACGTGTCTCCCTTTTGCCCATTTTTTAATTGGTGATTCATATTCTTATTGAGTTTTGAGTTCCTTGGGTGTTTTGAATAATACAGCCCTTTATCAGATGTGGCTTTTGCAGATGTGACTTCTTCCAGTCTGTGGTTTGTCTCTCCTCAGACCCTGAAAGGTAACAACACAGTGGAAGTGGTGTTCCGTTGGCCATGACCTTCCCACTCTTGTCCTCTCTTCCCCACGTGACTGGAAAAGCTCATATTTTTTGAAGCCCTCACGGTAGTTCTCCTGACGCCCGGAATGTGCTCCTGTGTGAAAGGAGAGGGCACGGGTTTCCATCTTGTCTGGAAGATTGAGTCTGTATTTTGTTCTCTTTTTATATTCTCAAATATCGATCTACCTTGCCCTTCCGTGAAAGACCTGAGGATTTACTGATTCTTCAGTCAACATGTGTGTCTCGAGTCCACTGGTGCAGCGTGTCCTTTTAGGGAGACGAGATGAAAACAATGGTGCGGTGAAAGATGGCACAGGTTACATAGTATCATGTGAGACCATCAAGGCTGGCCCGCACTCGGCGCCCGCTGGGTGAGGAGTGGGTCTGCGTGCTCTCTTCTCTCTGCAGTAGCCATTCTGTCCTCGGGACACCCCAGGGAGAGGCAGCGAGCGCTCCTCCCCGTCTCACAGTCCCGTGCGCTGAGGCTCTCCGCTTCAGCAGTTCGCCCGAGCCACCCGCTGAGTGACTGGCTGAGCCAAGATCTAACCTTTGGGTGTGTGAATCCCACTCCCTGTCCACGAGCTGTCTGTATTTTAGTTAAGGTAACCCGTACACAAATGAAAAATGAATAGTCCTTTTACTAGATTTTAATTCTGAGGTGGCTTTTTAAGCCTACCGGCCGTTGGCAGCGTCCAACATCCTCGTCTCCCTGGCCCTGCAGCACTCCGCATGTGTCTGTTGTGTGAACTCGGCTGGCTGGGCAGCTCCGTGTGCATCTGCATGTGTGTGTGTGCAAGCTTGTGTCACGCTCCAGAGTATTTGGAAGCCTCCCAGTCACTCTCTACCCTGTCGAGCACAGTGCCTGGTAAAGACACAGAGACTTAGTCTCGACTTAGCTGAACGGTCGGTTAAGGCCCATGCCATCACCCTCTCATTCTGTAGACGGGTGCATATGGCCCTTCATTAGCTGTCATCGGGGGCCGTGGCGCTACCAGAATCTGACCGCATCGTCTGTTCGCAGGTATTGTGCTTGTTGCCATTAATCCTTACGAACAGTTGCCAATCTACGGGCAAGATGTCATCTACGCCTACAGTGGCCAAAACATGGGGGACATGGACCCCCACATCTTCGCTGTGGCGGAAGAAGCCTACAAGCAGATGGCCAGGTAAGAACCACCTCAGGCCAGAAGTCTTTCTAGGTAGTCGGGGTGAGGGTGGGCTTTGCCGCTTTTGCTCAGCGGTTGGAAGGGCGATTCTGGAGTGGAGGAAGCATCTTCAAAACGAAGCCAGCCAAGGTTCCATTTCTTATCGCGGGCTCCTCCTGCCTTCGGTTTATGCTTGTGAACCCAGGCCCATGCTTGGAGAGCAGCGACCCCTTAGGCTTAGTTCATTGGTTGAGCGATGCAGTGGCTGCCTGGCATCTCGTCTCTTTGACTTCCTTTCGGCCCACTCTCCTCCCCTCCTGGTGTAGTGAGTCCACTTGGTAGCATCCCCATGCGGCTTACGGATCCCCCTGCAGGCTCCCCTTTGAAGGGCCCAGGACTCTTTGGCAGCTTCTTGAGATGCCAAGCATATGAGGCTAAAATGGAAACTTCAAATGGATAGTCACGCACAGTGGTTTTGAGTTTTTCACCTGGAAATGGAGTTTTGTTTAATCACTTCAGTGGATCTCATTTTTTCTGTGTGTCCCCTCCCTCCAGTCTTTGAAGGACAGGTGCCGGTCATTTCCTCAGAAGACGGGCTAGGTGATTGTATTAGGGTTCCATTGGGAAACAGAATCAGCGTGAAACGTACATGTGTGTGCACGCCCGCAGGGGGGTGGGTGGAGGGTTTTCATTCTAAGGAATTGGTTCAAGGCTTGTAGGTGGGCAACCCAGAAAAGAGTTGATGGTGCATTTAGAGTCTGAAGGCAGTCTCCTGGCAGAATCCTGTCTTTGGGAGATGTCAGTTGTTTTGTTTTGTTTTTCCTTCTCATGTGACCTTCAACTGATTGGATGAGGCCCACCCACATTATGGAGGATAATCTGCTTTACTCAGAGTTCACTGATATAAGTGTTAACCTCATCTCAAAAATACCTTCACAGCAGTATCGAGGCTGGTGTTTGACCAAATGTCTGGGTAGCGTGGCTCAGCCAAGTTGACACATAAAATTCACCACCACAGTGTTGGCCTTGGAACTCGTCAGGCATAAGGTAGGGAGGGACAGTTTCACTGAAGTTTCAGTGGAAATGTGCATTCCAGTCAACACTAAAATGCCGTGTACTTTCAGCCAAATCTTTCAGCCTCTTTGGAACATCTGTGGAGCTAGGGGCAGACATAGGACAGTTCTCGGGTGGGGCCTGGGGAGACTGCCTAGGCTAATTTGGGGAGAGGAGTGGTGGGTTCCTGTGACAGGAGAATCCCATCCAAGGTGGTCTGTTTAGCCAGTGGATTTTCAAGTATGATTTCCAGTCCAGTGAAAGTTCCTATGAGGGAAGATTGTTTCATGGGCTTCCTTGCTGATTAGAATGTTTCATTGCTGGCTGTGGAGATCAGTATATAAAAAAATCTGCCCCACTGTAGTTACACAGGGACCGAATTCCAAATCTGCAGTGATCAGAGGACTAAGCAATTTAAGAAACGCAGTGCCCTATAACCATTTTATTTCTCCAGAATGTGGTAAGAGACTGTGGAGCTAAAATGGTTGCAACTCTGGACCCCTGGAATATCATAATCTTACACACCACACCGATGTGCCCTCAGGGCCGGGCTGGGAGCCGCCCAGCTCGGTGTAACCTGTCGATGCACCCCTCCTAACCGAAAGGTTGGCTCAAGGTCAGGTCCTGCGGAGAGAAGGACGGGTTTCAGCGTGCTGTAGCCCACGGCCCGGCTCACGTGTTACTGTTGGAGGTCAAGTGAGTGGCACAGTGGAGGGAGCCCTGGGGTCTGGACAGGCCGCTGTGCCTTGGGAGAGTCACTTAAGCTGAGTCTTCAGTTGCCTCCTGTGAAGATGACTGCCTTCCCTCTGTTACAGGATGGATTTGTATCATTCTGCACCGGCTCTGATGACTCCCCACCATGTGCAGCATTCCAACCGCTCTCTAAGGCTTGTCCTTTTGGGGATGTCATTGATACTTGATTGTTTTTCATCCCACTTTCCTTTCTTAGCCAGGCGTCCTTAGATGCATCAGAAGTTGCTGTTCTTTTACTGATTTACCTTCTTTTTTTTAAAGATTTTATTTATTTACTTTTAGAGAGGGAAGGAAGAGAGAAAGAGAGAGAAGCATCAATGTGCAGTTGCTGGGGGTCATGGCCTGCAACCCAGGCATGTACCCTGACTGGGAATCGAACCTGCGACACTTTGGTTCACAGCCCGCGCTCAATCCACTGAGCCAGGGCTAGAAGTTGCTGTTCTTTATCAAAGACTCCTTGAGGTGCCCCTGTAGCTTTGAAAATCTCCTGGCACCCAGCTTTATTCACATTGTAGGTCTCTGGACTAGAAGGCTCCGTTCTGCCCCTCCGTGCCTGAAGCTGTGCCGTGGTTATTCTGTGCTCGGTTGTTCCACTGGTTCTGGGTCCTCACTCACACCCCTTAGAAGGAAGGGGTGTGGGCGTCCGGGGCGGTGGTGATCCTGTCTTGCATAGGGCAATGCATTGGATGGTTAAGGGGGTCGAACGCTGAAGCTGCACCGGGATTTAACATTAAATCCTTATGGGTTTCCTTTAAGGTTTTAAAGTTTATATTATTTTTACTTTCAGAGTCCTAGGGGTTAGCCAAATCATTTTGCTAAAATTTTTAAGCAGTTTTTGCTCGTGAATGTGCACAGAAGTGTGGAAGTGTAAGACCAGCACGTGTGGCCACGGGAGAGAGCTATTTTTGGCTGTTCCATTGTCAGCAGCTCAGGGTTTCCGTTATTGATCCGAGAGGCACATTAGAGGAGTCTGTGCTCTGCAAAGACAGGAGACACCCACTGGGTGGATGCGGGGAGAGTTTGGGCTGCATTTCCAGCACGGGCCTTCTCCGTCGGTTTGGAGTGTAGAACACATTCATTTGACAACCTCTGCCAGCTGTGCCCTATCTCTTCATGACCTATCAGTAGTTGTTGCAAACACCTGATCCGAGTGGCCATGGCCACGGCCTAGCACCGTGTGTTTACCGCTGGGCAGAATGAAGAGCCATGAGGAACGGAAGTCAGTGACTGCCAACCTTGGGAGGCTGTGACTCAGGTGGCCTCGGACTCAGCAGTTCTTTCTCTTGACTCACTGGGCACTGGCTTTTCTTTGTGGGCGGGGCTCACAGCGGGACTCTCCATCTCTCGATGCTGTGTGTGGGTGGGTGGAGGGGACTCTGTGGAGTCACAAGGGGACAAATGCAGACACTCATCCCCATCCCGAGAGTTCACACAGAATCCTGCTGTGCTGGGGGAAAGGAAGAAAAGGTACAACAAGAGGATTTGTTCCCTCTCCGTGTCCCTGTCGAACTCACCAGGTCTAGACGAGAGTAAATTGAGATGCGCAGTGAAGAAGAATGCCAAAGTGATATGAAACATCAAGTTCACCATTCTGTCCTTTGCATAAGGACCTGTGGTTTCCCGTGAGGAGGGGGACTGACCTCCCTGCCGACATCTTCACTTCTGTTCTTCCTTCCTAGTCTGAGATCCAAATTGCCCCTTCCTTCATTTTTTAAAAAATCCTCACCCAAGCATATGTGTATTGATTTTTAGGGAGGGAGGGAGGGTGGAAGAAGAGTGGCAGTGAGGAGAGAGAAGGAGGCACATCGATCCATCACCGCCCATACACGCACTAGTGGGGATCGAACCCACAACCCAGCTACATGCCCTGACCGGAAATTGAACCCCCAGCCTTTTGGTGTATGGAACGACGCTACAACCAACCGAGCCCCCCAGTCGGGGGGCCCTATCCCTCATTTTTACCTGTCCTAACCTCCCCAGCCTGAGCTCCTACATTAGATCCTATCCATGAATCTTGTGAAGTATCAGTTATTTGATAGGCTCCTTATGTGATGAACACCAAGAAACATAAGACCTCTCTAGTAACTGCAGAAATTGTAAGTAGGTGCCAGGCATGGAGTCATTTGAATTGAGCTTGGAGATGTGACTGCCATACACAGTTTAAGAAAACTGTAGGAGTTAAGCTAGATCTTGGTGAATTGGTAGGAAACGTGGAGTGAGAAGAAGGCATCCAGGTGGGTGGAACGGAGTGGTCACAACCTTAGCAGTGGGATCAGAAGGCACAGTCCCAAAACCACAGTGACATGCTGTTTTATGTTCACTAAGATATCCGTAATTGAAAAGAGAGAACAAGCGCTGGCAAGGATGTGGCAAAATTAGAATCTTCGTACACTGCTAGTGGAAATATAAAATGGTGCAGCTGCTTTGTAAAATAGTCTGGCAGCTCTTCAAAAGGTTAAACATAGAGTTACCACATGGCCCAGCAATTCCACTCTTAAATACATACTCAAGAGAAATGAAAACATATGTTTGGGCCAAAACTTATACACAAATGTTCTTAACAGCATTTTTCCAAAACAGCACAATAGCCAAAAGGTGAAAACAATCTAAATGCCCATCAGCTGTTGAATGGAGAAACAACCTGTAACATATTCCTACAGTGGAACATTACTTGGCTACAAAAAGGAACAAAGTGCAGATACATGCTACCACACGGATGAACCTTGAAAACATGCTCAGTGGGAAAACCAGACACAAAGACCACATACAGGTGTGGGCAAAAGTGCGTTTGCAGTCAAGAGTATGCAAAACAGTTTATTCTGCTAGTATTTATTTGTATCAGCTGCAAACCTCCTTCTGCCCAGTCCTTGTATTGTGTGATTGCGCTGATATATGAAAGGTCCAGAACAAGCAAATCCCTGTGGACAGGAAGTGGGTTTGTGGTTGCTGGGGGCTGGTGGTTTGAGGGGGAAATGGGAAGTGGTTGCTTATGGATGTGTTTTTTTGGGGGAGAAGGGAGGGGATGAGGAAAATGTTACAAAATTAATTGTGATTACTGCACAGCTCTGCAAATGCACTGATGTCCTTTGAGTTGTGTGCTTTAAAACGGGCCACCTGTGTGCTGTTGTGAAAACAAAGGGACATGGTCGGAGAACAGCACCCGGGCAAGGTTAACCTGTGTGGTGAGTGGGTCTGTGGGAGAGCTGGAGACAGGGTGGGCCAGACTGGGGGGGTCGCGTCGAGGTCGGCGTGAACTTTGGGAGAAAAGTGTGTTCTGCTAACAGCGTGCAGAGGAGGCCAAACAAGTTTGGGAAGCCCTGGGTACATAGACGAAACATCTTCTGTTGAGGCAGGGCTTGTACGAGCAGTTACGTTGGCTTGTATTCTGAGTCTCCGAGATGGGGGTGCATTAGGCTGGGCTTGCAGATCCTGTTTAGACACAAAACTCTGAGGACTATCTCAGGGGACTAATGTTCTGTGCAACAGTCGCTGGGAAATGCTGGCCTAGAGAAATGGGGAAATTTTAGAGCTCGTTACATGAAGACACAAGGGATGTTCGAAGAACAGTTTTTCTCTGCTGAGCCGTGTTTCATAATGAACACTTCGTTCTCCGTAGTCCTATACAGTTTACAAGGACGAGAACATCTTCTCATATGAAGCTTAGATTCTTGTGGAAATAACTCGTCTGTTGTAAACAAGCTCTGCGTGATGAGTGAAAGGGGGGCGGTCAAGTGCGAGACCGTGTGGCACAGTGTGATGCTTTGTTTCCTGTGTCACCAGCACTGTGCTCTAGGGCATGTGATTGTGTTTAAGGGAGAATAGAAAGATTCAACACATGAATGCATTCAGCTCTTAAAGCCACCAAGTGAGGTGTTCTCTCCTTCCAGGGAGCTCGCCTGTGCCTTTCCCCTCCCCCACCCTTCCCCTCGGGCACAGTACCATTCTCCCTCCTCAGCTCCCAGGGCCCCTTCTTGTTCGCCTCTGGAACTTGTTTTCTGAGCTCATTTCTTCTAACAGCTCACTTCTTCTGCCTCTGCAACTTTTTAAAGAAACGTTCTTTTATAGTTTGGAAAAAAAACAAAAAACAAAACCACTAAGTGAGATTAGTTATCCCCACCATCCGGATGAGGATAGAGACTTGCAGAGTTGGACAGTTACCCAAGGTCATGAAGATAGTAAGTGGGTGAGGCTGGAATTCAGGCCCCGTCTGTTTGCTGAGGAGCCACGACGCTGGTGGAGAAGGCATAGGGCCTCTCAGTGGCACCTGCTGACTGTTGCAGATTGTCTTCCCAAGAACTGAGTGCACTGTGGTCTTCAGGACACCGCGACTCGGTGCTCCACGTAACAGTGGCTCAGCATTTCGCCCAACCACGAGTCGGCATTTTTACATATCCATGACTCAGCAGTTTTATGTACAATGACATGACATTTTCAAGACATCATGACTCAGCATTTAAACCACGGTGACTCAGCAATTCTCCAAACCATTACTCAGCACTTTCTGGTGATAATGACAGCATTTTTATGACGTTAACTATGGCATTTTTACGTAAGCATGACTCAGGTTTTCTACATACCCATGACTCAGCATTTTTATGTAACCATGGTTTGGTATTTTATGGCACCATAACTCAGCGTTTTACAACACCATGGCTCAGTGTTTTATGTAACCACGACTTGGCGATTCTACAAACCATGACTCAGCACTTTTGTATAACCACGACTCAGCATTTTTATGATGCCATGACTAGAATTTTTCTGAACCATGACTCAGTATTTTTATGACACCATGACTCAGCCCTTGAGCCCTGTAAAAACTTGGGGTGCGAATGTTAACGCTGATTGCCTCGTTGCGTGTTGTTGAACACAGTCACTGATAGCATCACTGGGGAGGTCAGTATAGGAGCTGCTGGAGACGTCTGCACACACAGATGGCTTTTAATTTCCTCTCTGGCCTTATCTCTTCTTTCTAGAACACATCCTGAGTAGTTTCCTGTCGTCCACAGGGCTGCTCGCCTGTACACACTGTTCCCGCTCACCTCGGTCTCCTCCGCCATGCCCTCTTGCCCAGCAGGGCAGGCGCTCACCCATCGCCCTCCTCGAGGGGTGCCGTGGTGCTGAGGTCTGTGGCATCATTCCCATCTCTGATAATCTTTTAGATGTTGTCCTCTCTAATTCTGCCTGTCACGTGTAAAGTTCTAGTTCTGTTGTTTAAGTTTCTGAGTGTAGGGGAAAGTTATTGTGCAGTGAATGTAGCTAATGGCATCCCTAGAGTAGTAGAGAAAGAAATCAAAGAAATTGATAAGTATATATTGTCATCCCTGAACATTGTGAGGTGAGAAAGGAAAAGGACTGGACCCCTTTCTGAGTGTAAGTTCTGTGACACTGCAGAGGTCGTGAATGTTACTAAGAATCACTTAGCTGCAGTGTACACACCACGCTTTGTGAGGTCCCAGGTCAGAAACCATGGAGATCCAAGGCACTTCAGTTTATTTGTACTGACTGTCTTTTACCTGGGGAGTCATAGCCTGCCAGAAAGGAGACAGCCTGCAGTCATCGGGTGGGAACTGGTTGTGCCGTAAGAATGCGGGGAGACCGTGTCCCGGCAGCCGGTCCTTTGGGTGCTGCCTGACCATCCCCAGTACAGGTAACTGTCTTGCAAATGTGTTTCCTTTTTTTTATTATTTTATTTTATTTTAGTTATTTATTTTTAGAGAGGGAAGGGAGGGGGGGAGAGAGAGAGAGAGAAGCATCAATGTGTGGTTGCTGAGGGTCATGGCCTGCAACCCAGGCATGTGCCCTGACTGGGAATTGAACCTGCGACACTTTGGTTCGCAGCCGCGCTCAATCCACTGAGCTATGCCAGCCAGGGTGTTTCCTTTTTAACGGCTTCCATTGCAGGGATCCTCTCTATTGCACGACACTCTACTTGGTCTCCAGTGGTTTTCACCCGTGAGTCTGAGCCCCGTCTTGTGCGGCTGTCCAGGTCATGGTGTTGTCTTGCACAAGGCGGCGGCCCTCACTGACACGTGTCCTTCTGTCCCCAGCTCTGGGCTCAGCATCCCGGCTGCCACAGCCGTTCCTCCTGAGCATGGTCTTCAGACCCTCTCCCATCATGGGCACCTCGGACACCCTCTGGTCCTTCTCTGATTTCCATGGTCTCGGCATGTGGCTCTGCCAGGGGAGGGGAAGAGGTGCTCTCTTGTGCAGAACTGCTGCTAGAGGAGCCTGTAATTGCATTGATTTCTGGTAGGCATTTCACGTTGTTGATTTTTAATAAATCTGCAAGCTGTTAAATTTCTATTCCCTTTCTTCCCGTTACCCACATAAGCACAGGAGCTATTTATTACAACTTTAATGAGCTTTAATTGACCAGCACTGGACTGTCATGTTTGAACTGCACTTACACACGTTAGATTGCACACGCAGTCCGACACACTTTGATGTATGTGCACACCCGCGGAACCACCGGCACAGTCCAGATAATGAGCGTTTCATTAACTCCCCCCAGTTTTCCCGAGTTTCTCTGAAATCCATCCCTCCACGCCAGGTAACCACTGATACACTTTCATCACTATAAATTCGAGCGGCTTTAAGATACATTGCCCTTATTCCGCACTTACCCAATTGATTTTTTATGTGCTGAGCAGCATCAACAGTCATAGGTGTTAAATTTCACCTTGTGTCCCTGTGCATCAGCGAGTGCCTCTTTCCAAACCCTGGCTTCTGCGTCTGGTGTAGTCGGTCTCCCGGGCTTGTCCGGGTTGAACAAATCCGTTGCCCCCATTCCTACCCATTGGTTAATAAGTGTTAGTCTGGGTGGATTTCAGTAACATGTGGGCAGCAGTTCTCTCTCTAGGTCCTAATATGGAACTTAATCAAATCAACTGTAAATTTAGGTACTTGCCTGTATTGTTAAAACCTGTGCACGCTGGTTGGTCACACAGGATTTTGGGGGTGCTCATGTCTGAGGGGGTGACCTATGCAGATCCCCAGCCTCACCTCTTCCTTCCCGTGTCCCACCCTGGTCACGTTCTTTCCCTGACGGCACCTGCGTGCCCCCAAAGGAAACAAGAGGACGAGTGTGTGCTCTTCCAGGTTCCAGTGTGTGGGGCGCTGGGCGGTGCCCGGGGACTCGAGCGCTTGCAGTCACCACACACCCTTCTGGTTGCACAGCCTCATTCCGGTGTCAGAGTCAGACTCGTCACCCCGCATGGGTTTCTTTCGGAATGCATAGTGATGGTGACATGGGAGTAAGATTTAGTTTTTCAAGGTGTCCGAAATAATTTTCAGTGGGAAAAAGCTAATAAAATGTGAAGCCTAGCAAGATGAAATGGCATTTCTATTTACATCGCAGGAATGCCTTTCACGCCATGTTGAACCACTCTCTCCTTAACCCCCTGGTTTTATATTTAGATCCGGGAAGACAGGGTGGCTGTGAATGGTCCGGCGTTGTGCCCACATTTAGAAGGAGAGGAGGCGCCTCGAAATGAGGCGGCTCGGTGTCCAGGGACAAGTCTCTGGGGTCTGCGGAGCTTAGTGGTGTGGCCCTGGCACCTAAGCGATGTTCACCTCACCGTGCACCTGTGTCTGCATCTGTGACACACGGGGGTAAATACAGCGTCTGACTCATTGTTAGAATTCAGTGAGTCGGTAAATGAGAAGAGCTCAGAATGACTACAGGCACAGAGGAACTAACTGTTCAGTGAAGTTTCTGATACAGTGATGGTGCCAGTGATCATGCATACTGATGGTAAGTCACATGTGGTGTCTGTCACTGATGCCATCGTGTCCAGGAGAAAGATGTGCTGGAAGAAGAAGCCAGCACGGAGTGGGACTCCCTTTGCAGGTTGCCCCCTGAGAACAGACAGTCCTTCCGGGCTAGGTGAACCGTATAAGGGAGGCAATTCCATGGGGTCAGCACAGCTCCTTCAGACTTTTCTGTAGGTTTGTGTTTAAAATCAGAACTGTTAATGTTTATAGAGGGTTGCCAGTCTGCCCGGAGAAAATGTAGCCTCAACTGTGTTACATTTAAAATGACTTGTTGTCAGAGAGACAAAACCGACAACCTTCAGTTTCACATTTAAAGTGACAGTGCGCTGTCACTGGCACAGCAGCCCCCAGAATAGTGTCGGACGGTGGACTCCTCTGCCCCGTGGGTGGGGCCGCCTGCAAGCTCAAGCAAAGGGGAAGCAGTGCAGTGCGCTGTGGGAGCCAGAGGGTGGTTCGCTTGTTTCATAGCCGGTTGCCTGCAAGGCAGCCTGCCGGATGGCACGCACCGGGTGTGTGGCGGAGGCCAGGAAGCATCTTGTCACACACGGGCAGGAGTGAGACTCGGTCGCAGCTGGCACCCGCAGTGCTGAGTCAGGGTTGGAGAGCATCTGTTTTTGGAAGATGATGCATTGGAGTGTGGGGAAAAAATAGTAGAACTTTATTTTTTCACATTCTCTTAATGTTGCTCCTCGGAAATCATTTTCCCTGCCACTCCACCAATATACTGCGCACATTATGAAAACGACATAGACATTTTTTTAGATATTCAGTGTATATTTGGAGGGGCATGCTCAGTGTTCCTTATTGACATGGGTGCATGTCCGAAGAGATGGCGAGCTTGGTGTCCAGGGCGGTGTCCGAAGCCGCAGAGGAATAGACTCAGTGGACTGGGTCACGTGCCGCAGAGGAAGAGCTGTCGCCCCACTGCCTGGTGTGGTCGCGTCAGTGCGGCGAGTGGGGGGAAGCGGGGAGGAGGCGGCTGGCTCAGAGCGACCCGTCCCCATCCCGGGAGACATGAGTGGGAGTGCACGGCCATCGTGCCATGTCAGTGCCATCTTCCAGACTGGGTTACAGCGCTCTACATTTTAGAGCAGCTCCCTGATTGCATCAGGACGTAGGTGCACTGCAGTGGGCAGTGTGTCGGCTAAGGGAGAAGAAGACAGCTTTGTGAAGGCTGTTGATGGTGGAGACAAAGAGTTAGAATTGAATCCAGGACGTTATGGGTCTGTCCCTGTGCCTGGGTGGAGTCAGCAGAGGTCCCCCCAGGTAGGTCTGCACGGGAATCACTGAGGGATGCCACCCAGTCCCACCCCCCAGAACCTTACGGAGTCAGAATCTCAAGGGTGAGACCAAACCATCCGTATTTTTAAAAACTCGTGATTCAGAAAGGGCGACCGATGCCTGGGACCGTGTTTGGGCAACTTTCGGGATGGATGGGCATCTGTGGTTCCGGGCCTCAGGACTGGCGCTCCCGTGAAGAACCTGTGCCAGGGGTTTCAGAGGTCTCTCCCGTCTTTAACTCTGTTTGGGTGGTTTCGACGTCTCGGCGTGAACTGAGGATCGAGAGTGGTTTTGGTCAAAGGTGAGAAGTCCCAGTCTGCAGGCGTGTGTAGGGTGGAGGGTCCTTCCGTGTCAGTAGACAGACGCCTGGCCTCTTCTGCTGTGATTCTCAACCCCGGCTGCCCCAGAGAGTCACTGGGAAGGTTTCAAACCACCCATGCTCGGGCCCCTATCTGCAGAGGGTGAGTTCATCGGATAGGGCTCAGGTACTAGTACTTATGCACGCCCGGACACTATCTGTGCGAGGCAGAAAGAACTCTGCTGAAACCACCTGTGTGACTCAGGTAACCCACCTGGTCTTTGTCACTAACAAGGCGTTGGGAAGTAAGAGAACTCTTCTGTGCATGAGGAATGTTCTGGAAAGTCTACCAGTCAAGCAGCTCATCCTGGAGAAGCCTTGTGTTTATGTCCTTCAGGACGACAGTGGACGTATTTTTTTTTTAATTTTTATTGATTTTTAGAGAGGGGGATGGAGAGAGAGAGAAACATCAATTTGTTGTTCTGCTTACTTATGCATTCATTGGTTGCTTCTTGTGTGTGCCCTGACTGGGCATCTGACCCGCAACCTTGGCGTACGAGGACAATGCTCTAACCATCTGAGCTCCCCTGCCAGGGCTCACGGTGGATGCATTGAAAAGCAAATGCTTTTTAAGTCTGCCTGGCTCCTGCCCCCATGACAGATCAATGGTGTGGGAAACCAGAGGAGGGCCACCTGCGGCCAAAAGATGACAGAAATTAATTCGGTTCTCTGTCTTCCCAGAACTAGAGAACAAAATGCTTCAGGATCGATGACCTGCTTAAAAAAGATGTCCTTTCTGGTTAAAAAGGGAATTAACCTTTAGAGAAGCGATACCAAGAGTACTTAGAATTGTGGGATGTCTTTTTGGAAAATGCCTCCCACCCAATAGCAGGGAGAAGGAGAGCAGAGGGAATTCTGAGCACTCAGCAGCTTCTCTGATTGGTCACCGTTACCAGCTGAGAGTGGCCGTGCCTCTGACTTCGTGCTCGCAGAGAGGTTACTGAGAACATGTTAACACAGGTGTGTGAGCTACGCAGGTCTAACTGAGTTTGGTTGAAATGTGTAGTACTGGCCTTCACTTAGGAGACTGAGGATCAATGTGCAGGGTGGGGCAAGAGTAGGTTTACAGTTGTTCGTGTGGAGAATAATACAGTCATGAATAAGTAATAATACAACAGTAGGGGAAAATGGAGACAACTGTACTTGAACAACAATAAAAAAAAATGTGAAATAAAATCCCAAAATACTTTTCTTGGGGGTTGAGCTACTGTCCAATGAGCACTCAGTGAGGGCAGTACTAACAATACAAAATAAAATGTTCCCAGAATGCACCCAGGCCCCCCAGAATGCAAGAACAAACTCTGTCTCAGGTACTCACAGCTGTAGACCCACTTTAGCCCCACCCGTGTTCTCGTCCCAGCTTACCGTGTTCCCCACGCACGGGTCAGTGGGCCCCTGGGGCTTTGCTCCGTATGCAGTGGCTCGGGCTGACCCGTCACAGTTCAAGTTCATGGGTATGGACTCTGGCTCGGCGCTCTAAAGCAGAGCCTCCCTTTCCCACTTGTGAGAGGAATTGTGACTTTTACAGTCCTGTCCATTGTACTGCCTTACGTTTGCGGAACCCCTCGTTTTATGTCACAGAGCATGTGCTTATGAAATGCATAGAATGACCGAGATTTCCTTACATGAAATTGGAAGGCTTTGAGGTCGAATCTCTTATAACAGGGCTTCCTCCTTCAGTATATTCAGTGTTGTGGTACCAAGTCCTTCTGGAAACTTCTGGTTCCCCCAGGAGGCAGTCATCCTCGTGTTTGAAACTCAGAGGCGAGCCGATACCCCCGCCTCTTCTGGGGCATCTGCCAGAACAGCCTGCGCTGGGAATGCTCATCGGTCGTGTCTCCTCCAGGCTGAGTGCCGCCTGGTCTGGCCAGCGTTCTTCATGTGACCTGACCGGTCGCCGTTCTGCTGACGGGGGCATCACTCGTTGGAGAGAACTTGTTTCAGAGGAATGGCCAGCTTGAATGTGGGCCCCTGAGAGACCGGACCACGGAATGGCATGTGTGGTTCTTGGAGCGCTGGCCAGCCTGGGCCCTGTCACTGGTGGTTTAAGGACAGCCCTTCTGCCTGCCTTTTACAGGTGACAGAGGAGAATATTAAGCAGCAAACTGTGACTTCTACCACTTCGTTTTGTGTAATAGGTCACATACAGTTCCTCTACCTTGACGATAGTAGATTTTAAAAGTGTGTTTGGCAGCTTTTCATTTTTCAAACACCAGCCAGGTTTGATTTGGGGTTTGTTGTGTCTGCGTCTGATTTACTGTCTTCTCTCCTAAATGAAGAGTAAGTGGCTCTGGAGGGTCACACGGCTTCCCATCGTTCTTCCTTTAGACGCGTGAGGTGCCGCAGTGCGAGCGGGGCGATCGCAGAGACTGGGGGCCAGGTCTGTGTCCGAGCCGGTCGCAGAGAAGTGTGCTGCCTCTTCATTAATGAGTTCGGGTTGTCTGTCTGTGTGCTTCCCTCCCTCCCTCCTCTCCTTGTGGCTCTTTACAACTGCTCGCTAAATCCACCCTTCATTAGCCAGAGAGTACCTTGAACTTGTCTGCCAAATCTGAAAATCTTGGCGTCCCCAAGGCACAGAATTGGACTGCTCTCAGCAGTAGCTGCAGATCACAGGGGGGTGTCATTTGGACCCCGATAAGCCTCGGTCTCAAGGCCTGAACGTTTGTAGGCCAGCGCTGGTTTGAGAGGGATTTTCCGGTGGGGAGGACCTCGCCCTGTCTCTCGTGGGCATCTCTGCAGTCTGCCCCGACCCCCACCCACACGGTTAGTGATGGCTTCTGGTGGCCCTTAGAAAGTGCAGGACAGGTGAAATGTAAGCGTGGCCTCCTTCCAAGTTGTTGCCGCTAATACTGTGTGAAGAGGCATCGTTTTGCAACCAGGCAAAGAAAAAAAACCTTTGAAAAGAGGATCAAGGGTTCTTTACCTTTTCTCTTGAATCTAACACATGTGCATGCATCACATAAGATAAACAAAAATACAAAGGAAACTGACTACTGAAAGCTATCAATATTTTCAGAATTTATGATATGGGGATTAAATATAAGGGTTTGTTAATACATTAGGGGCAGGTTTGAAGTACTGATACGTGTAAACATTTAATGGTGTCGGCAGCCACTGTGATGCCTGGTGGCAGTGTAACGGGCCCTGCTAATTCTGCTGGGTTTTTTGTTTTTTGTTTTTGCAATATTTTTAACTGACAGAATGTTAAAATTAGAAGTTAGTGCAGCTGCCTCTCCTTCTCTATGGGGGAGATATGTTCTGAGACCCCCAGGGATGCCTGAAACTGAGGATTGTACCGAACTGTACATATACTGTGTTTTTCCCCATACATAGGTACCTATAAAGTTTAATTTATGAAGCAGGTGCAGTGAGAGATGGATGACAATAACTAGTAGTAAAATGGATCATTATAACAACATGACATAATAAGTTATGTGAATGTGCTCTCTCTCTAAACACCTCACTGTGCTGTGCTCACCCGTCCTCTGCCACGGGATGGTCAGCGCCCGTGTGAGGGGGTGACGTGCGGTGGACGAGGCATTAAGTTAAGTGAGGGTTACTGGGAGCACTGCCATACTCGACAGTGGCTTGGATGACAGAGACACCTGCTGAGTGACAGCCAGGCGGGCAGCCTGTATTCCCGGGCCGTGGGGTGATTCACAGCCTGGGTGGGGCAGCGCGGGGTCGCATGAGATTGCGTCACGCTCCTCATAGTCATGTGCAATTTAAAACTGGCAAATTTTTTATTTCTAGAACTTTTCATTTGATATTTTCGGACTGTGGAAGGCAAAGTTATAGATAGTGGGGGATTACTGTCAAGCTAAAGGTGTGTGTTTTATGTCATCCAAGTGTATGGATCCCTCTGGATTCTGCCCACAGACTTGTTGGCGATTTGCTGGCCCCCAGGTAAGAGCCCTTGCAGTAGTAGGAGGCCGTGTGCAGCGGGTTTATTTTCCCAACTCCAGGCATTAGAGCGTGCACATCAGTGTGCTGTGAACCTGCAAAGCTGGCCAGTCTACCTGGTATGGAAACTGTGTATCGACAGGGTAAATCTGGTTAGCGAGGAGACTGCTTTGATTTCCAGGCAGTGTATCCAGAGCCATTAGCTGGAGCTTAGAATTAAGTGTACAGGCTGCTATTTATTGCAGTCAGGAGGAGGGGTTGATAAATTGACAAATTCAAGATTCTGTTTAGCCTCTTAAAGCTAATCTTTGCTTTAAGTCCACTGTTACATTGTATTAGGCTAATATTGACCGTGCATAAGTTACAAGGTATTTGAATGTGTTTATATAGTGGAAACTGTTGAGTCTGCAGTAGTGGTGAAAAAAATATCTGGGCCCCACCCCCAGAGACAATGATTCAACTGGCCTGGTGTGCAGCCCTGGTGTGCGGGAGAAGCTCCATGAGCTCCACAGGTGCTTCTAACATACAGTCAGGGTTAGTTAGTAAACTGGTGACAGTTCTTTGAGGTCAGTGTTGCCAGAGACCATGACTCGACAGTTGGAATCAGAGTGTCCTAGACTTCACCTGGCTTCACGTACCAGCTGGGCCACTGACCACCGAGAAGTCATTTTTCCAGATTTTCCTCGAATGTGTTCCTTCACTGAAATATAGTTTCCAGGACCAAATGAAATAGAGTTTAAAAGGCAATGTTTATTTGGGAGGGGGGCATCCAATATATTATGGGTGTTTGTTATAGTTTACCCCCCAGCTATTAACATCAAAACATATTTATATGAGGGGAGGACCCCCCAGAAAACATCTTCTGGAGGGTGGGTTCCTTATAGTACAGGCTTCCCCGCTAGGTGAGTGTTCTAGGAACCCATCTGCGTCCGTGTACCAGTTGGCATTGTTGTGAGAGGCTGTGTTCATCTTCAGGGGATTTTTTGGAAGACTTTCAGTGCATTCCTCCATTTCATGATTTACAAGCACCCCTGCCCACACTGCACTGAGTGTTCAGCAGTTTCGGACCCCATGACCCACCCTCCCTAGTCACCTGACCCCACCCAAGTGACATTTGTTTCATTTCCCCGGATGAAAAAAGTCCTCAAAGGGAAACATTTTGCTGATGTGGAAGAGGTAAAATAAAAAATGGCAGAAGCATTAAAAGTCATCAAAATCGGTTCAAAAGCTATTTTGAGCGGTGGGGAAAAAAATCTCCATTAGGTGGATTGCATCAAATGGAGGGGACTTTGAAGGTGACTGAGGTTTAGACATGTAAGAACAATTCAGTGTTTTAGAAATAAATTCTGGTTTCTGCGGGGTCCTCCCTTGTGAAGCATACAGTTGCAGGAAACGTTCTCTTCCTTTACTCGCCCTCACCTAGACTTAGAGGTTTCTGGGTTCCAGAACACATTTTTGACATTAGCAGGGACTGCAGTCCAGGGGGATGAGTTCACACAGCTCAGCCGTCACCTGGATCTGGGGTCCCAGGATTCTGGGGGACTGGGGTGGAGGGGCTCAGGGAGCATTTTGCAGCCTCTTCTTTTCAGGGTGAAGAAGCTGGTGCGTTCCCAGTCATGGCGCGGAGCCCCCTAACCAGTTTTCAGCCTCACTCTGCCCCTGCTTTTCTCTGCCCATGAGGGTTGGCTGGGTGCAGTCCCCTGAGGGTCTTCCTGCGACACTGTCACCTCTGAGAGGCGAAGCCTGTCCCGGGGACACAAGTTAAGTGGAAGGGCTGAGTCCATTTTGCAGCTGCCTGTCCCACACTATACCTCGGCGGTCTATAAATAGAACTTGGCACTCGAAGGGCCGCCAGGAAGCTGAAGTGGGAAAAGGATACTTGGATATTAAATGCCCAGAGCACTTACCTCCTGTGCTGTCAGAGCCTCATTTTCTTTTTTCCGAGTAGACCCTTGGGACTCTGGCCGCTGAGTATCAATTAAGTTGTACCCAGTGACTGGGACGGCCTCCCAATGGGGTGAGTTCTGGGCTGTGCCTGAGTGCACAGCCCTCCAGGCAGAGGTGGGATAGGGATGCAGCGTGGGACATGCTGAGTCTAGTGACAGAGGTGCTCAGACTTGCCTTTCCGCCTCCCTCCCGCCCAGAACCCAGGGCCTGCCTGCGGGGCCCTCACCCAGGTACCCTCACCCAGGTGCCCTCCCTCCAGGTGCCCAGGGTGTATCTCCTCCTTCCCACCTGGAGGCCCGGCTTTCCGGATGGCAGGGTTCGTGGACTCTCTTGCTTGGAGCTTTCTGGCCCAGCCCCTTCTCACCGCAGACATGTCTGGGAGAGCCCCCCGGGCCCCCGGGGAGGAAGCCTTTCTCTTCAGGCCCATGATGATGGAGTAGCTCTGCGTCCGGCCCCGTGAGCCTCACTGGGACGGTTTGGGTCCCTCTCCCGAGACTCGCCCTCTGCCCTAGCCTACCGCGGGCCCTGCCTCACCCTTTCCTCCCCGCAGAACCCGGTTCAGGTGCCCCCCGGTCTGTCCACCCGCCACCTGACTCGGCCTCACTCCCCCTGCGCTAATGGGGTTTCCGTGTCATTTTGTATCAACGTGGCTCTGTCTTTGTGTCCCGAAGCATCATGTTTTCTTGTTTGAGTTTTCAAAGATGGTCCTACCACATACAGGGTTTTCTTTCTTTCTTTTTTTTTTTAGCATTGCGTCTAAGATTCATTTTAATTTTACTTGCCTAGTCAATTTCCCAATTATTAACTCTGTCCATGGTGCTGACAGAAATGTTTCGGTTGGACAAATTCTTAATTAAAAATCCTTTGTATCTCATTCTCTAGTGTAGTTTTCTTTTTTAAGGAAAAAAAAACACAGTCGATGATCTGTGTTGTGATGATGGTGCTGAAATGTGGCTGCAGACGAGGCAGACACCGACAGGCAAGGGACAGTGGATTGATGACCCCATTAGTGAACAGAGTGTGTTCTACCGACACACCCCAATTTTCAGACGGTTTGTCGCTCGAGGAGGACACAGTGGAGGGACACGGTGGTGGTGTGTTCGGAGACAGGGCGTCCTCCCTGCGGTGTCGTGGGCAGACTGCCCCTCCCCCCCCCCCCCCCGTTTGGAGACTGTGCTGCGTGTCGGGGGCCTGAGCACGTGTTGCTCCCGACTCCATCCTCTCTCAGGAGCGCCAGTTCCAGGAGACAGAGTCGTGCCCGCCTGAGACACGGGGGCCCTGCGCTCAGTCCCCTCCTCGTGGGCGGTCGTGGGAGACCGGCCCAGGGCGGAGACCACCGGGACGATTTTGTGGGCAATAAACTGCACACCTCTAGGGGGCACCAGATCCCGGGCTTAGCTCGTATGGACCAGTATACGTGATAGCCCGCTCTGGGCCTGTCCTCTCCACACACTCCAGGTGCCAGCCCGCCCATCCAAGTCCCTGCGTCCGAGAGATCGGCCGTCACAGGTTACGTTCTGGCGGCGGAGACAAGGGTGTACAGTGTGCGGGAAAGTAGCCAGTACAGCAGTAGTGGATTGTACAGTGAATGCCCTGAGGGTGGGTGGTCAGGGAGGGGCTCCTGAAGCGCTGGTTCAGCTAAGGAGTGCGGTGTGGACGGCCAGTGCTGAGGACACCTGCTGCATCTCTCTCTCTCTCTCACACACCAAGGCGAGGTTTGTCAGGGGCGTGGATGCTTCACTGTACAAGAACGGGCGTGATGACAATGGAGCTGTCCCCGCCCAGCCCGGAGGGAACCGTGCAGGCCGACTGGAGCCCGCACTCGAGTTTGGGTGTGGTGTCCACCTCACCGGGAACATGGGCGGTATCACCTGGCCTTGCCAAACTTCAGCTTTGGCTTCTCTAAGACGGGAAGGCTGGCACCCAGTGGTCTTGTGAGTCCTAAGCAGGGGATGCATAGCTGGGAATTTTGTGCACCGTTCGGGCGTGATGTAAGCAGGTGATGAATGACATTGAAGAGCAGTGGTATCTGCGCCGCCATAAGGCAGGTGATTGAGTGCCAGGAGTTAAGAGTTGTGAGGTTAAAGAAGAGAAATCAGTTGGAGCCAGACTGGCTTCGGCGCCTGTAGAGTGGGAAGGAACGAAGAATGAAGGCCTGTGTGGCTCGAGCATCACGAGCGAAGAGGAGCAGCATGAGATGATGCTGGAAAGAGAGGTGCTGGCTCCCGGAGGGCCTGGGACACAGCGGAGCCTGGGTGTTACGGGGCAGAGGGGTGCTCCATGCTCATGACCAGACCAGCACATAAGGAGGCTGTACCACAGGAGGATGGGGGGGAGGGCAGGAAGCTGCCCTTACAACACGTCTCAGAGCTGACGGTGGCTGAGGTGGAGAGGAGAGGAGACAGCACACTCTTATCAGGGGGTGACATCAACAGGACCTGCTGCTGTGGGCTGGAGGGGAGGGCAGGAATCCACAGCCCCTATGAGGTTTCTGGCTGGAGTCGGTGAGTAGAGGCGGTGCCGCCCACATGGAGAAGGGGGTGAGGGGACTGGGAAGGGGTGGAGAAGCTCTGGTGTCCAGAGCCCTGGGGATTTGAGACGGAAGCGAATGCCTGCCCTCCGTAAGCTCGTAGTTCAGTGACTAGTGTGGGGATGGGCTGTGGCTGCAAGGACACAGGGTGCCAGGTGGGGTGCAAGGTGCCACAGGTGTCTGAGAGTGGGGCAGCTGGCCTCGCCCACACCACAGCCAAGGTGGTTGTCCCGAAGCTCTTCCCAGGCTCCTCTCAGTCCAAAACGGATGGAGTGGCGACTCGCTGTGGCTTTGGGGTGCACATTGCTGATTGGGAGGCCAGGGCGACAAATTATTTTCCACAGGAAACCCAAACGAGATAACACCTCAGTGGGATTCCTCAAAACGAGGCCCCAGCAGTGTCTCCCTGGCTGGCAAGCAGGGCTCTCCTGGGTGGCGTGACCTCAGGTGCCTGGCCAGCCACCTACTCCCCTCCCCTCCGAGGTGGGTCCCACCCAGAAGTGGGAGGGGACATTGGCTGACCCTGCTCAGGGAGCTTAAAGTGCTTCGAGGCTTCGGTGGGAAATTTTGGCAGGAGTAGGTTGTTCAGAGCAGTTAGATCCTGCCTCTCAGGTGTCAAAGACGGTGATGCAGTATGAACTGGGGGGTGTGTGTGTGTGCACGCGCTGGCTGGCTGTGTTTGACCTGGAGGCTGGAGGATGGCTGGGTTCCTCAGCTCAAAATTCTGTCTCTTGCTGAAGACACAAGCCTTCAAGGGGCTTTTCCTGTTCGGGGGAGTGGAGTGCGTATCTTCCTACTGACAGCCTGCCCTTGAGTAATGGCTGGACGCGAAATTCCCGGGCCATGGTGTGCTAAAGGGAATCTCACTGGGATCAGAAGAAAGGATTTATTGAAAGCAGATTAACCAAAGTTGCCAACTGAGTCATCTCTATGATTGGGCTGAATGGATGGAGCCACACATGGGTTATGATTTGTTCTTAATTTTTAAATTGATTTTTGATTGAGAGAGTGAAACATTGACTTGTCGCTCCACCTGTTCATGCACCCATTGGTTGCTTCCTATGTGCACCCTGGCCGGAGATTGACCCTGAAACCTTGGAGCATCAGGACAATGCTCTAACTGCCTGGGCTACCTGGCCAGGGCTGGGTTATGTTTTTGAAGGACATTGGGTAGAATTCCTTCCTTATAAATGCCTCCCCCACAAGCAGCCCTAAATAACCAAAATCTGTGGAACTGGCATCTATATAAGATGAGACATGGCGATGTCTGAGAAGTGGCACAAAGAGGTGACGTGGGACTCGAGGAGAGGGAGGAATAGTTGCCGCTGGGATGCCGGGCCGGAGCCGGGGCAGAGGGGACATGAGGTGTGGGTGGGAGCCAGCAGCCAGGCACGTGCTCGCAGTGACTTCCGCAGCAGGAACACCGTCGGTGTCTGTGGTGGGGGAGCAAGCAGTGCCACAGACAGACAAGTAGTCCGGTCTGGCTGAACTGCAGTATCATCATCTATGAAGAAGTGTAGAGATCATCTGATACAATCTTGCAGCAAAATCTGAGAGGAGGGAGGTGTCCTCTGTCCTGTGGCTAAGGCTCACAAAGAGCCTGCAGCCGGCTGAGCCAGGACGGAGGCCAGATCCTTGGACCAACAACCCAGGGCTCTCTTCATGGCATCAGGGTGCCCCTGCCTACTGAGGGCACAGGCACTGTGGAGGGTTTCAGATGCTCGCTGAAGCCACTGGGGCTTGATTCAATCAGCAGTGCGTGCTTATCTCTCTTCGAGTGGGGAAACATGAACTGTGCTTCAGACACTGAATCTGGCAGGAGTGTTAGGACGAATTGGAGACCTGGCTACCGAAGGCAAGTTGGCCACTTACAAGAACACGGGTGCAGGTGGAGGTCACAGTCATGAGATGGGGCTGATTTAACCTGAGGGTCAAAGAAGCAAATGGCTTCGTCCCAAGTCAGATAGCTAAGTGGCAGTGCAGCTGAGGTTCCAGTTTTCAAGCTTGTTTTTAACGCCCATGTTCTGGGGTTGGTCAGTTTTCTAATCCAGTTGAAAGCAAAGCCAACATACGTAGAACCAAGTAACAGCGCTGTGGTGCACCGTCTCTGAAGGCCAATCTGCAGGCTTCATGAAACAGTGTCTATGACCCTCCTGGGCGCCCAGCCCTGGAAGGCACTAGGAATGGGAGCGGGTGGTAGGTGTAGAAGTGCAATGGAGCTAAGTAAAAATCATCGATTTTTAGACATATATTCTAAGTTGGTCTGAGTAGAGAAGTTGTGGAAAGGTGCCTGTTGGTCTAAGAAGAGGTGAATTTACCGGGCTGTAGCCTGCCCACCGCACCGGAGCTAATGCCCATTGAATGAGGCAGGGGTTAGCACTGAGGGCCTTGGCCCAGACTTCCTCACGCCCAAAGCCTCGGATGCAGGGATTGTTGAAACGTGGGGATGTTTCTAAGTCCTGGTAACACCTTGGCTGTGCACATGCATCTTCGTTAGGACATCAAAAGCGGCCCCACGTTCTGCTGGCTGTTTCTCTGTTTGTTTCCCTGCCTTGATGCCTCTGCTTCTGAGTTCCTGGCACTTTTTTGTCCATGAACCAGCCCCCCTTTTTGACTTCCTGGCCACGCACCCTTAGAACAGCCTGCTTGCTCCTCAACCTTTCCTCCCTGTTGTTTTATCCGGGGCTCCTCCAAGTCCAGTTTCCTGTGTGTGCCCTTGCCGCTGGGAGTCCGGCCCCACTCTCTCCCCCACCTCCTGGCATCGTGTGTGCAGCTCCCAGGGATCCCTCCTGAGTTCCTGGGCGGGATCTCCCTCTCCCTCTCCCTCCCACGGGGTTTTCTGCTGAGGACGAAGGCTCAGGCACACCTTGTGCTCCTCCATCCATTTCGGGTTAACCGTGCCGACTGCAGGCAGAACTCCAGACTCTTGGGCGGGGCTGCTGCAATGCCGCTCTCCTTGCTGCAGATACAGGAGATCCTGAAGTCGGATGGGGTCTGTTTCAGAGGTCTCAAGCTCAGCTGGTTAGCCTCCTGGTTTCTGGACTGCCTGCGCTTCTGTGCAGTCCTCTGAGGAGGAACTGATTGTGAAGGAGTAGAGAGGAGAGATGGCGCCCATCAGGATCCCCAGGGTCCAGCAGATGTCACATAAAACTAACAAAACAGAATGAATGGGAATGGGAAGTAGAAGCACCCGCAGGCTTCTTCAGCGACCACCTTTCAGTGTGAAGATGTCCCGGGCACCAGGAGCGACGGAACAGACGCTCTGGTGACAACAGCGGTGTCCCAGGGGTCTCAGAACGCTGCTGGTTATTCCGTTCTCCATGAACAGGTCTCAGATTCTGTATGTTTGCAAGTAATTGGTTGTACGGCCAGTTTGAAAGATCTTTTTTCCTTCGTTTCCATCTGCTTAGCAGTGCCTACCTGCCACCTGTATTACTCAGGCCGCTCCCCATGTGGTGACGGTTTGTGTGAGTGACGACCACACAGCTCCTTGCCAACCTTGAAGAGTGGTTGAAGGTTCAGGTTCTCTCAGCCCAGCTGCCGCACCTGAACCTCCCCGGTGCTCCCAGCCCAGTTCCTTTCTGTCTTTCTCGCTCATCTCTACATCAAGGTCATACCACTTTTCAGTGGTACAGCCCAGATCAGAAGCAGGGCCAGCATCCATTGCCCTGTGCTGGTAAACTACAGCCTACCTGGGTTGACAGTGGGCAAGGTGAGGCAGGCAGCTGTGGTGGCTTCTCTGTTCATTCTTCTCTAACCTGCTCTGCCAGGAAGCCACCGGGGCTGGTCTTCAGAGCATTGGGCTGGTGCCAGGAGACCTGTGTTCTAAACCTGCCTTCACACTTCTCAGTTTCCTCATCTGGAAGAGAGGGGGTCAGTTGATCGCCAAGCTGCTTCTAGTCTGAGTATACAGATCGAGTATATGTTTTGTGCCAGGCACTGTTGATGGAAAGCAAGGTGCCTGCTTCCTGGCGGTGCTTTCGTGAACTGGAGGTGGATGGGTGAGCGCAGCCCTTCCAAGCAATTCATCCCCCACATCTGGGGCCCAAACACTTGTGCTCAGCTCCTGCTTGAACAGCCGTGTTCCTTGGAGACGTCCCACAGTGCTTCTTCCATTACTCATCTGTCTTCCTGCTATCTGCTTTAGAGGGATAAATATAGGTGCGTTTTTATCTGGTGTAGAGTATCTTCTTTCTGCCTTCCATTTAGTCTGACTGAAGTCCATCTTATTGTAATTGATAGCTGTTTTATCTAGTTTCTGGGAAACTTGGAGCAAGATTGGCCTGGCGACGCATGGTGGCCCTTTGTGATACGTGTGTGTGTGTGTGTGTGTGTGTGTGTGTGTGTACACATATATATGAACAAAAATGTTCAAAACTGTCTGCTGGCCTGCGAGGCTCAACTACAAGAGGAAAAGAAAGGATCCTTGTTCTTGAAAAAAATCATAACTTATGCAGAGGCACAGGTGGGCGTGCCCTAGGAACAAAGGTGAGGGGTATGTCTGTGTGTCCCCGAAGGAGGGTTGTGTGTACATGGCAGTGACCTAAGGGTGCTGCGTGCAGAGGGACCGACTGGCTGCACTTCCGTCCTGTGGGTCACAAGAGGCATGTGCCACTCGGGAGCCCATTTCAGAACTCCTCTCTTTCTCGCATTTTTCAGATCTCATGCAGGCACTCGAGGGAGGGGAAGTGCTTTGGCCCCGTCCCTCGCATTTGTCCCTGAAAGAAAGGGAGGTGCTCCTGGTCGGGCTCAGGCCCTTGTCCTCCGAGTCCCTGGCAGACGCCAGAGCCTCCCCACGGCCAGCGACTGACCAAAGCTCTTTCCCTTCCAGAGACGAGAAGAACCAGTCCATCATCGTCAGCGGCGAGTCCGGGGCCGGCAAGACCGTGTCGGCCAAGTACGCCATGCGCTATTTCGCCACGGTCGGGGGCTCCGCCAGCGACACCAACATTGAAGAGAAGGTCCTGGCGTCCAGTCCCATCATGGAGGTAAAGCCTTCCGAGCGCCCTTGGCCTTCCTGGTTGGGGTCCCTGCCGCTGCAGCGGGACTGCAAGGTGCCTGGCCTCGTGTGGCCACTCATCAGAATCCTTGGACGCCCCTCGTGTGGTCAGCGTTCCCGTCTTTCCCTGAGAGCCCTTTGTCCACTGTTGAGGAAAAAATTACGAAGGTGCCCCCGGGGCCACAGATTTGGGAACAACCTGACCTGGTAGCGTCCTTCAGGGACCCAGTATTGGGTAGAGTGTCCCCTTTGTGTTTCCCTCGTCCCCTGACTCTGCGGAACGCTGTAGGGACCGCCCTTCCCCGTCCACCGCCACCTCTGCTGCTGCTGTCCCGAGTCAGCAGCTCAGTGTCCTGCCGAGCCCATTCGGTGCTGGAAGGTGCCACCGAACCAGGAGAACCATTCTCATGGGGGTGGGAAGTCTAGCTAGAAGATTCCTTCTTTCCCTAAAAATTATTTGGACATTTTATCCTTTGGGGTTGGGGTGTGGGGGTAGAGCCAAAAGCGATGCAATAACATAGAGTCTGTTGAAGATCTTCCGAAAACTGCCCCTGTGATGGAATGAACGGGCCGGGGGCAGGTCCTGTCCCTGGCCATCCCGCCCTCCCATCAGCCCCTGAGCCCGGCAGGCCCGGAGCTCTCGGTGCAGGTGCAGCGCCAGGGAGACGCTAAATGCAACTAGGCACAGTCTGGGGGCAGAACTCTGCTTCCTTTGCTCTGTGAAACCATCGTCCTGATGGAGCAGTGGGGCATGGCCATGCAGTTCCGGCCCAGCTTTGGTTTCCTGCCTGTGAGTCCGAGGCTGTTCATTCATGTCTGGCTGACAGTCTGGTCGGAGTCCACCCCCTGCCAGCCCTGGGCAGCCCCTGAGTTTCAGTAAGAAGAAAATCCGCTGAGGCTACAAGCTGCCAGAGTAACATCCGATTCTCTGCAGTGCCCTGAGCCCCACATTAGTTCACAGGTCACTAAGGTGGTTGGTCTTTCAGATTATTTTGGACCTGGGGGAACAAACACCTGCCCGGACCTTCCCAGGTACCCCCTCTCTCCTTCCCCCTTTCACCAAGTGCCAGAGTAAATTCTGAGTCTCAATTTCCAGGAGCTCACTGGTTATCCAGGCAAAAAATCCCCTGCCAACAGAGTTGTATTATCTGGGGAACTCCATTCGCAATGTGTTCATTGAGAATTTGACTACAGCCAGTTTCGACACCTGTTCTTAATGTGCATTGGGAAATGGTTCATACTTGTACAGTTGAAGGCATTTTTGCAAACAGATAAAAAGAAAATTTATTTTATTACAATGGCCCTTAAACTTTCCTGTGCATCAGAATTGCCCAAAGGGCTTGTTAAAGCAGATTACTGGACACCCCGCCCTGCCTCTTGAATTTTTGATGCAGAAGCTCTGGGGTGGGGCTCCAGAATTTGCATTTCTCACATGTTCCCAGGTGCTGCTGCTGCTGCTCTGGGTACCATACTTGGAGAACCACTGACCTAGTAAACAGGGAAGACAGGCAGGCATGAAGGGCAGTGACCCCCCGCCCACAGCCTGCTGACAGTCACTCACCGTTGCGGTGTGTTCCCGTCCAGCTCTCTCACTGGCTGGTGTAGGACAGGCCTTGTCCCATTTCATTAAACATCTTATGAACTGTCTTACTGGCTGCAAACGTATGTTACCAGGTTTTCACCATAGTTTGTTTAACTCGATCGTCAGGCATTTCGTTGGTAGCCCACTGGCTCACAACGTACATTCTAAGCCCCGAGGCGGGGCCTGGCCACGGCCCGGTTCAGAAAGTGACTGTGGACCGTGGCCTGGGCCTCCCGGGACCATCTGCTGCACCTAAGATGAGGCAGCTCAGAACAGCGCTGGCTCTGTGTTTCAGTGCCAGTGGGAGCAAAACCTCTGCCCGGGAGTTTCAAAATTCAGTTCGTCTTCGGGTAGCGAGGCTTCAAAGACACGGAGTGTCTCCCCTGTTGGAGACAGGGGAAGTGGCTGCTCTGGGCCGAGCAGAGAAGGAAAGACACCTGTCTGATCTCTGGTGACTGGACAGAGTTGATTAGTCAGAATTTAATGACGGCAGGTCACTATGGTATTAAACCTGTGTGAGACCCAGGGTGAATGAGTTTTTAAGTGTTACTGTGATAAAACGTGTGATACAAAGTTACCACATTAAGTGTACAGTTACAAGTGGTGGTAAGTACACCCACGTGTTGTGCAACCGTCACCATTCTCCATTTCCAGGGCTTTCTCATCTTCCCGAACAGACGCCCTTCCCACTGAACACTCACTCCCCTTCCCCTCCCCCTCCCGCCCACCCCCCAGCCCTTGACAGCCACTCTTCTGCTTTCTGTCTCTATGGATGTGCTTCTTCTCGTACCTCCTGTAAGTGGAATTACACACTGCTTGTCTGTTTGGGTCTGGCCTATTTCACTTGGCATGTCTTCAAAGTTCATGTTGCAGAATGCGCCCTTGTTATGACTGGGTAGTTTTTATTGTGTGGCTCCACCATATTTGGCTTGTTCATTCCTCTGTTAATGGACACTTGGTTGGTTTCCCCATTCTGGCTACTGTGAATAATGCCACTGTGACCATTGGCATGTAAGTGCCTGTTTGAGTGCCTGCTTTGGGAATGCTTTTTTAAATGACAGTGGTCTAAAGCTGTCTAGTGTTTTCAGCGTCCACTACAGCCAGAGCAGGCTGGTGGGCTGCTGGGGGAGCAGGGTGCTTTGCTCTGGGAGGAATGTGAGAGTGATGTGTGCGCCCCAAAAGACACCAGATGTGCTTCAGTTGCCAAGGTCTAAAGGAGGTGGCGTGTGCCCTGACCTGATGGCTCAGTGGTTGGGCGTTGTCCTGCGAAGGGAAGGGTTGCTGGTGTGATTCCCCGTCAGGGCACTTGGGTTGCAGGTTCAGTCCTCGGTCGGGGTGTGTACAAGAAGCAACCAGCGAATGTTTCTCGCATCAGTGTTTTTCTATCTCTCTTTCTCCCTCCCTTTCCCTTTCTCCAAAAAACTAAAATGAAAAAGTACAGGCGTGTATACACAAACAAGCCCGATCTTGCACGGTGTCACACAAATAAATGCTACAACAGTTTGGGCTCAAAACATTAAGTCTCTGTCTGGGACAGTCGGTGCGTTGGCAACTTTGTGAGTCCTGAGTGCTCATTCTGTCAAATGTAGAATTTTTGTCACCATCGAGACTGTCCCTTGGGCTGTTATGAAGTGTCACATTAGAGAGAAGTCTTGGACATGAGCAGGGACCGGAAGAGCCCTGGGCAGGGTCTCTTTCTCTGGTTGCCCTGGTTTCGTGGTTGAAAGGTGTCAGAGCAGTGGGCTCTCTGTGTCTGTGGACCTTTCCCTCATGGTCTCAAGATGACTGCGACAGCTGTTGCGATCACGTGCACATTCCAGGCAGGAAGTAGAGTCCACCAATCAACTCATTACTGTGGTCAGCCATCCTTCGGAACGAAGGGGGCAGAAAACTGAAGCTCTGTTTTGCTTTGGCGCGGCCCGTTGTCGTCCTGATAGCAGAGAGGTGCGGTGAGGGAGGAGATGCCGCCACAAACAGGTGGTCCTGACATCCAGAGAGCCCTGCCCACTGTGCACAGCTTTGGTTGGTTTGTTCTCAACAGGCCATCGGAAACGCCAAGACCACTCGCAACGACAACAGCAGTCGCTTCGGGAAGTACATTCAGATCGGCTTTGACAGAAGGTACCACATCATCGGGGCCAACATGAGGACCTACCTGCTGGAGAAGTCCAGAGTGGTCTTTCAGGTGCGTGGTGTGCCCCGGGCTTCCTTGTGTTGTTTTCCCCCTGGATGCTCATACCTGCCCCCTCCCCCCATTCCCCGTGTCCAAAGAGCAACTCAGCTTTCCAGCCTGGGCTTGGATACCTTGCTCTTTCAGTCTTCTTTCTCTCCTTTCATGAGTAAGTATGGATTCCGTAGCCATGGACATCGTGCCTGAAAAGCCTTTTATCAGTGCTGTTATTTCTCTGTGAGTATTACTTTTAGACTCAACCAACGAGCACATATTGCCTGCTCACCTGTGCTACGTGCTGAAGACAAGGCGAGGACCCCATCAGCCCGCTCCTCGTGGTGTCAGGGTCACGAGCAGGGCGACGGCATGCGGTGTCTGTGGGTCTCAGCGGACCCCAGCCTCCTGCCCACGGGCACGCTGGGAAAGGGGGGGAAGCCCACTCGCTTCCCTTTCCAAAGTAGTAGATGCCCCGCTTCTCCCCGGCCCTGGTTCTTCATCTCTCTGAGCTCACCTTCCATTCCCTTCCCCCCCACTGCCCTTCAGCCTTTCAGTGGCCTCTCCCTCCTCCACCCTGGCCTTTCGTGGTGGTCAGTGCAGCTCACCACATGAGGAGCGGGGGCCCTCCTGCAGCCCCCTTTCAAAGTCCCATCACTGAACCATGCCGCAGCATGTGCTCTGGTGTGAGCTGGCCGCACGCTCTTCCCCGGGTCAGATGGCGTCCAGGCCCTGACACTGCAGCTGCCATCAGAGGGGACATCAAAAATAGCCACAGCCCTGCGCTCCTCAGTGGCACCTGACCCCATGCCGATCCTTAGCAATGGACTTAATGCGTCTCCACACCGGCTTCACTGTTTTTTTTTTTTCCTTGTATCACCTAGGCTTTTTCTCCCCATCCCAGGTTTGAGCTGACAACCCCACACCCTTCCTTTCCCTGCAGCAAAGCAGACAGCCTGCCATACTGGCTGTGGGTTGGGGTGCTGGTTGGGGTGCTGGTTGGGGTGCTGGCCACGGCTCTGGATATCCCAGGAGCCTTCCTCTTCCTTGCTCCTGTGGTCAGGCCTCCTGAAGCCCCTGCCACCACTGCTAGCAGAAGGCAGGTCTGGCCCAGTGTCCACTCTGAGGCCTCTCTCAGCCACAGACCTTTCCTGTGTGCCCAGCCTGATGGTGGGCTAGAGCCCAGCGTTTCCTTGGCTCCGAGCCTCCCTGAGGGGATGGGAAGCCCACCGCGGGGGAATTGTAGTCTGTGCCCAGGCAGCCTGCAGCACAGCTGCCCATCACTGTGCGCTGATGGATGGACCCACCATTGGGGGAATAGCAATGATGTTCTTCATAGGAGGAAAGGGAAAAATGCATGCTTTCATTTAAGAGGTGAAACTCCTGCCCTGGCTGGTAGAGCTCAGTGGGTTGAGCATGGGGCCTGAAAACCAAATGGTCACTAGTTTGATTCCCAGTCAGGGCACATGCCTGGGTTGTGGGCCAGGTCCCCCAGTAGGGGGCACGTGAGAGGCAACCACACATTGATGTTTCTCTCCCTCTCTTTCTCCTTCCCTTCCCCTCTCTCTAAAAATGAATAGCTAAAATTCTGAACAACAAAAAAACACGAGGTGAAAATCCTCAGGTTGGAAGGAGGCCCCCTAATTGTGAATGGAAGTTCACTACTGAATGGTAGGAATTGAAGGGGGCACCGTGTGCAGGGACCGTCGTGACCTCTGTCACCCCGAGCACCCTGGGATTAGGATGAGGAAGGGGCCGATCTTGGGGGCGACGGCCCTAAAGCTGCTTAACTCTATTCTCCTTCAGGCAGACGACGAGAGGAACTACCACGTCTTCTACCAGCTCTGCGCTGCGGCCAGTCTTCCGGAGTTCAAGGAGCTCGCACTCAGTAAGCCAACGGGTGCCCGTCCGCTGGGTGGGCTATAGCCGGTGGCGGGTGTATGTGGGGGCTCCGGGAGGAGGAAGGGGGCTCTGCTCAAAGCCCACTGTTGTGGGGACACATCCCTTCGGTCCCTTTACCCAGGGCTTCATCACCCGGTCAGTAAAAAAGCATTAATTGCACCCGGGCTTTCTGCCACAAAAAACATTGGCAAGGATAAGAGGCAAGGAGTGGAATGGTGTTTGCAGAGCAAAGAAGAATTTCTAAGTATTATTGTTTTGAAAGAATGTTTGCACTTTTTAAAAATTTAATTTTTATCTAATCTCCCAAAAAAGGTTTCCACTTTTCACATCCTAAGAAATGTGCCCCCACCACGAGGATCTAGAGGTTTAATTGATGCCATCACTTACTGTGACTGACCTGTGTTAAGTGACAAAATTAAGGGCTGAGACAGAGAAAGAGACGGGAGGGAGCGAGAGGATAGACCCGGGATAAAGGAGGGTCGCTGGAGAGGCACGTTGCTGAAGCCTGGGCCTCACCTGCGGGAAGGCAGGAGTGGGGCCGCTGCTCAGCGCTGCTGGGCAGCCGTCCTCGGGGGTCTCCCGCATGCCAGCCCTGCAGCACTGGGCAGGGGGATGCAGTGGCCCCGGGGATCCCATCAGATAAACAGACCGTCCTGCGGTGGGGCCTGGCCACCGATTCAACCCTCGGCCTGCCCTCTGCACTGCCTGCTGTGCTCGCCTGGGGCGCCTGTGCCGTGCAACTTAGTGTTGGTCCCTTCAGCCCCGACGTGGCACCGGGTGCCACGCCCCACACCACAGCGTGCCTGGCTGTCCTCACGCAGCTCATGGTGGTCCCAGTGCAGAGTGCTGAGCAGATGCTGAGGGAGGCCTCCACTGACGCAGGTCAGAAGGTTCTGGGGGGAAGCAATCATTCAATTTAGACCCAGGAGGAAGCCCTGGAAGACACGCATTATGTTGGTTGTTCCTTGGACTCTGGTTGTTCAGTGTTTGCGAGTAAAATCGTAAAGTCCTTGGGTGCAGGAGTGGCTGTTACGAGCTTTGTTTAGGGAGCAGGGACCTTGAGACGCTTGTGTTGGCTTATGGTCACAAGAGACTGGGAAGACAAGCCACATTATTGGCCACTGCCACCCTCCCCGCTCCATCCCAGAGAGGGACACAGACCCAGCTGGGCTTTCCGGGGCTAACCTGCAGGAGATGACAGTTTTTGTAAGACCAGTTGTTATAGAAAATGAACAAATCCTGGCAGGATCCATCGGGCTGTATCTGTACCCTTTTCCCCGAGCAATGTGGCTTTCAGGTAAAAGGGAAGAAATCCTCCTAAGTTTTTTGCACTCACATTAGTGCACGAAGGTGGAAACGGCTCTTCCTTCTCCCGAGTCTCTGCGAGATGCAGACTCCCTGGGCTCCTGGCCGGGTCAGCTGGACACGACCCAGTTCAGTCAATTTCTCGCACTCCTTTGCCTGCGCGTGCCCCCCCCCCGCCCCCAGAGCATCTGGGAGCGAAGCGGAGACCATTGATAAGCTCTTGTCTCCGTTTCTTGGGGTGGGGCTGGGCCGTGAGCCCCGGAGCGTGACATTTAGCTTCCCTCGTAACACTGGTTGAGTCGGTGGAAGTGCCAAATGAGTGAGAGACTGGTCAGTAGCCTCTAGTGACCGGTTAGACTGCCTCAGCCCCTTGTCTTCACCTAGAACACGCTGTTCAGATGCAGAGAAAAAAGTCCTGCAAGAAGCCGCCCGGCCCAGCAGGAGCCTTGTGCCCTTGCGAGTGGGGGGGCAGACTTGCGTGTGGTCATCGCTGCTCCCCTCCGTCCTGTTGGCGGTGCTCTGTCCCATTCCCGTGGCCGCAGGACGAGCTGTTTTTTTTCTTTCTAGAAAGCAGCCCAGTGAATACTTTGTTACAGTGTGAATGAAAGAGGTGTAATGGGCCAGTAGTTGCATGACTACAGCCTCTGGGTAACAAGGAACAAATCCTTTCTTCTTTTTCATTCCATTGCTGTGTCAATGCAGTTTTATCAACCGTCTCCCTTGCCTTGCACAGGCCAGAGCGTAGCCACCCTCCCTGCCCCAGGTGAAGTGCAAGCACTTGGCCGTGGCCCTGGGGGTCCACTGCTCTGATCACCGGTTCATGCCCCCTCCGTGGTCTGTACTTGGCCTGATTCACAGTGTCTGCCTGTTGAGCCAGTTCGTAGGGGATGCTGCGGTGTTTTCCTCCCTGGAAACTGCAAGTGCAGAGAGGCCCAACCTGGAGGACAGGAGGAGTCGTTCTAGGACAGGGTGCTGGCTGGTGACAGCGTCCTGGGCCTGACGGAGACCCGAGGAGACCCGGGCAGGCTCAGCAGACGGGGGGAGTGTCTCTGAGACATCTGTCTGATTAAGAGGGCCCAGAGGGTGATGCCAGCCAAAGTAACTGCAAACCTTAAGGCAGGCGGAAGGGCGGGGTGGTTGTGATTAGATTCGGGTCATTTGGCAGAGAATGCTGCGGCTGAGCCTGAGGCCCCTGTGGTGAGGGCCTCAGCCGGGAACGGGACCCAGTGGGGCCCCGAGCTTGGGAACTGGAAGCCGGGAAGGTGGGGTGGGGTGTCCGACTCAGGAGGGCCCTGGCCGTTGACAGCAGGGGGTCTTCGATAGACGCTGCGAATGCCTCCTTCCCTCCAGGACAGAGGTCTAACGTCCTCCTCTTGGGTAACTTCCCGGTGGGTTCAGGCGCCACTTTTGATAACGTGTTAGGTCGAATTTGTGGCTAAGTCATGGGATCTCACAGGTGAAGAACCGTTTCCTCGACAGGCGATCTGGTAACGGGCTCCCCCGCCTGCCACACCCTGGCCGAGCCTGGGCAGCCTCTTACAGCCACTATGGGTTCCTCAGGCTGCCGGCCAGAGAACGGGAGTAAATAATACCTCCGGGTTTCCCCACACATGCCCCGTAAAAAAAAATCATCAAATGTTTAGGAAGGTGAGTGTAAAGGGAAATGGGAAGGGTGCTTTTATTAGACCTTTGACACTGTTACTCTATGCCAGAGCTCCCAGGGGCGTTCGGCAGGAAAGAGCTAAACATGAAAGCCCCACAAAGACCGGAAGTGGCTTCCTTCATCCAAGCTCATGGTGGCTGTGTCTGGGCGCGAGGTCAGGCGTGAAGTCCCTCCCCTCACAGCTCAGGTACCACCAGTCATCAGACTGGAGGACTCCTCCAGGAAGCCTTCCTTCCTTCACACACTGCCACTGGCACTCAGCTCTTCGCTGCTGTGGGCAGAGGGGTTGCCTAATGTGTAGAGCTCGGGCTGGGTGAGACGAGTTTGGGACAGAGTTGTGCACTTCCTCGCTGGGCCTGGCCATGTGCACTTGACCGGCGGAGGAACTGATAAAGTGCAGTGTGGCTTGGAGCAGGATGCGAGGTGAGAAGTGGGGAGAGACCAGGAGGTCAGGTGAGCAGGGCCCTTTAAGGCGCCAGTGGGGGCAGAGCTGAGGTACGACCGTAAGGAAGCTGGTGTATGTGGGGCAGAGAGATGGGGAAGGACAAGCAATGAGTGGGGGGTGGCAGGGGGAAGCCACTCTGTGAAGAAAGGTCCAGGAGGCCCTTTTAGGGCGTTTGAGCTTTGCCTTGAAGGCTGTGGCCAGGAGAGGGTCACTCAGGGCTGTACATAGGAGAGCTGCAGGGTCGGAGGTACCAGCTGTTGGGGGGGATGGGAGCAGAAACAGGGAGACTGGTTCAGTCTTCCCCAAGAGGCCCAGACGCCGGAGAGGGCAGTGACCATCAGGACGGAGGAGGGAAGGAGACTCGGGAACTGCCCAGGGGTCCAGTTGGAAACTTGGGGTGTCGAAGGCGGCCTGCCTGGGCCCTGCCATGCCGCCGAGTCTGCGCACACTTGGCTGGCGTGTGTCTGGCTGCACGTGCTCAGGTCCGGGGGAGAGGATGAGCTAGGGGAGCAGGAAAACCGGCCAGGGCTCGGTTTTGACCTCTCATCCAAGTCGAACGTTTTACCCTTAGGGACACTAAGTACCAGGCAGCATTGTACCACACAACGCTGCTACACGTTCGATGGAAAATTTAAGTGATTTTCAGGGGTGATTTTGATTGTGTGTGTTGCCTTAAATGCCAATTTCCCAGCTGCCCGGTGTGAATGCTACCCACAGCTGGTCGAGTTTTCTCCTTCTGCTAAGGCTGGGCCCCTGCGCACCAGCTGTCCCCAGGCTGTGCCCAGAGGCTTGACTGAGGGGGATGAGACCGGGGGTGAGGCCAAACATGAGGGTCTCAGCCTTGTTCCCGGGCCTGCGTAGCCCAAGGGTGCCCCGACTCGCTGAGACATGCCAGGGAGCCAGAGCCAGGTCTCCCTGGGCACCTCACAGGCCCTCCCTTGTCAGATGAGCTCATCGCACGGAGACCGAAGGCGATGACGCCCATGATTCCTGGGTGGCTGCATGTCTCCATTGCGTGTGTCAGACCCTCCTCAGAAACACGTCCGTGATGAACAACCCTGCCTCCCAGCGAACTCTCCGTGACTGGCTTGCCTTTCACGTGCACGTGGTTTTCTCAGCACAGCTTTACACAAACACAGCAAACCCATTCTGACAGCGGAGCCTCATTTTCCAGCTTTCCTTCCTTGGTTTTCTCTCCCACGTGCCGAGGAAGGCAGCGTTTGGAAGGGCTCCGCCTCGTCTGGGAACGCAGTCCGGCCTGGGGGAGCTTGCTCAGGGAGCAGAACTGCTCACGCGTCAGTCACCGTCTGCAGGTGAACTGGGGGTGGTCGAGGCTTCCCTCCAGCGCCTGATGCCCCGCCCCCTTCCTTCCACAGCTTGCGCCGAGGACTACTTCTACACGTCCCAGGGCGGAGACACGTCCATCGAGGGCGTGGACGATGCTGAGGACTTTGAGAAGACGCGACAAGCCTTCACGCTCCTCGGTGAGGGGCTTGGGAGGCAGGGGGCGGGGGGGGGGGGGCAGGAGGTCTGATGCTGATGCCACCGAGGGGAGAGAGGCAGAGCCTCAAGCTGCGGGGCCTGTCCGCAGTCACCAGCTGCTGCAGGAGCCTGCTCATCCCTGGGGAGTCTCTTCCTGCTCCCTTCTCCTCCTGTCCTGGCTCTTGGCTCCAATGCTTAAGGCTTGGGGCTTTGTTGACTTTTCCGAAAAGTAAGAAGTTGAGAGTTGCTCTGGTTGGTGGGTCATCTAAGTAAAGTTTTCAATCCTAGCATGATGCACTTTCATGCCCACTGATACAGGTGGTGCTGGCATTTTTATAGCCCAATAAATGATTGCCTTAAAATTAAGTAAGTAGCCCTGGCTGGTGTAGCTCAGTGGATTGAGCGCGGGCTGCGAACCAAAGTGTCGCAGGTTCGATTCCCAGTCAGGGTACATGCCTGGGTTGCAGGCTATAACCCCCAGCAACCACACATTGATGTTTCTCTCTCTCTCTCTATCTCCCTCCCTTCCCACTCTAAAAATAAATAAATAAAATCTTAAAAAAAAAATTAAGTAACTAGAGCAGGGGAGGAATGTCGGGGAAAAATTGTACCCTCCCCCAAACTGAGCGGTAGGTTGACTGGCGTTCATGACATTATTGTGATTTTTTTAAGTCTGAAATATCTTGCAATTGAAAAAGAAAGGATAATGCTTTAAAGCTGAGTATGAACAATAAAAGACTATACATGTCTTTGGTGACTTAGTTGCATAAAGTGGACAGTGGGTGTTTGCTGCTGCGGTGGCCCCGAGGTAGGTGGCGGGCATGCCTGTCCCGACCGCACAGCCCGGGGCACAGTTGCCTGCAGGACACCCAGCCCCACCTCCCTGGTGCACCCCGAGAGCACTGCTCCTTGCCCCCCACCCCCCGTTGGCCCTTGTCACAGATGTGTGCAGGGCATCATGTTGGGAGAAAGATGACCTCAGACAAAGGGCCAGTCTTATCAAACTGGTGAAAACATCCATAAAGCATTCAGTTGAAATCTCAAGTCTGAAATGAGCCCTCATGATTGCGCCTCTCCTCTGCTCCTGGAAATTAAATCGGTGCCGTGACCCAGCTGGTTTGATCGGGGCGATCGACGTGAAGATGCGTCCCTGTTGCCTGGGGGGCCCCTCGGCCCTGGGGCCGCCACCCCTGCGCGTGGTGATCGCCTGGGGAGGAGCTGGCACCACTTCAGGCGTCGCCGGCCCAGAAAGGAAAATCAAACCTTACTCCTTTTTCAAGTCCTGACAAGAAGGGTGAAATGTCCTTTCCATCCTGCGTGGACGTCGAGTGTCATGGGTTCTTTTGTTTTCCTCCCCAGGAGTGAGGGAGTCCCACCAGATAAGCATCTTTAAGATAATTGCTTCCATCCTGCACCTCGGGAACGTGGCGATCCAGGCGGAGCGTGACGGCGACTCCTGCAGCGTGGCGGTGAGTCGAGCTCCAGCACCGGGGATGGACGCACCCACGTCTCCGGTGCTCCGGCCACACCCAGCGGGATCTGCCTGTGCACTCACAGGGCGCTCGTGGGTTCTCTGTTCTTACCAGTAACAGGCGCTGTCCCCTTGCTGATGGCTTCTTTCAAGAACAAATCCTTTTCAGATCCGCTGCCATCAAATTTCTGTCACGGAGGGCAGGGAATTGAGTAACTACTAAATAAATCTATTTTTAGTTTTTGATTTTAGAGAGAAACACATGGATTTGTTGTTCCACTTATTTATGCATTTATTGGTTGGTTCTTACATGTGCCCTGACTGGGGATTGAACCCACAACCTTGGTGTGTCGGGACAATGCTCCAGTCAACTGAGCTACCCGGCCAGGGCAATAAATTATTTTTGATGGGTCAATTTGCCAAGCACCCTGAGGCCTGTGGAATCCTACCAAGTGTCGTCAGACCATGAGTACTTGGGGCTCCTGACTGCGGGCCACACTGCAGGGCTGTGGGGGAGGGCTGGACACTGTACTTGGTGGCCGTCCCCAAGGAGCTGACAGTCCAACTGGGGAGAGGAGGCAGCTGACAACACGGGCCAAGATCTTGACAGCGTGAGGCGGAGCCCTGAGACCGCCCCGTGAAAGTGCCGCAGACCGTGAAGTGCCTGACGAATGCTCTTGACAACTGTTTTTTCCCAGCGCCCAAACAGGGCCTGGCAGGTGGTGACCGAAGAGGCCTGAGTGAGCAGAGGGCAGAGGGGGCACCAGGCAGAGCAGACGGCCGCCGTGGGCGCTCACCGGGGCTTCCCTGCGTCGTGCGAGGCAGCGCTGATGTCCCGACCACGAATGCGTGGTCTGCGACAGTGCAGGACAGGCCTCTTTTGTGCCCACTTACCGCGACACAGGCGGTGCTGGAGGTGGGGGAGGAGGGAGGCAGGACAGACAGAGGTTTGGGTTCCCCTTGGGGCAGCCAGCCTTTCCTTCCGAGCTCAGAGCAAGGCGAAGACTTTGAGCACAGGCACTCGGACCAGGCTGGTCTCGGACGGTTCTGTGGCTGGAGGCTGTGCAGAGAACGGATTGAGTGAGTGAGAACTGAGCGTCAGGACAGCCAGCGTTCAAACCCTGGTTCTGCCCCACTTACTGATCGTTACTGAACCTTTCCGGGTCTGTTTCCTCATCTGCAGGGCGGGGGCGAGGTTACCTGCCTTACTTAGCACAGGGCTCCGGTGATTCAGTTCCTACCTGTTGTCATCACTGTGGTTAGAGCCAGAGTGGGCCTTATGAGCACCCTTCTCACTGCACAGGGTGGGAAAAACTAAGGCCCGGAGAGAGGAGACACCTCTAAGGTCTAATGGCCACTGATGGCGAAGCCGGTCCAGAGCCAGCCAGCGTTCTCCCCCCCCCCCCACACCACTGCCAGCCTGGCTGCCCCCCCATGGACTGCCAGTCCCTGGGCCTGGGGCTGCCCTCCTCCGCCTCGCGCCCCCATGGGGCCTAGCACAGTGTGGGGTGCACAGGGTGCGTCCCAGGAATGCTTTGCTGACTAGTTGCCAGTGAAACTCCCCCTCTCCACTGCATTTTGGTTTATTCCTTGGGACACAGGGTGGGCCCCGTACTGGAACTGCTGCCTGTCCATACGCCGAGTGCCTTCTGCTCGCTCGCGTTTACTTTCAATTAAGGCATGAAAATGTGTCCCACGACTGCCCGAGTTGCCTTGGAGATGCAACAGCGCGCAATTACTTGGACGCCAGAGGCAATTTGTTTCTTGAATTTGGCCCCATGGGCCCCACAAACCTAATCTGCTACCTCTGATGCTGGCTATTTGTAATGGATTTGGCATCATTTAATTAAGCTTAAGTGTAAATTACATGATGTCGAATCAGTTTCAATTAGCACCTTTAATCAACAGTCAGAAGGGGGTCATAGAGGGGTACACCACAGCTCACTGCAGTGGGGGGGGGCACCCTTCCCAGGAAGATGATCAGACCCTTTCTCCGCTGCATCCACCCGGGAGGAGCCAGGCAGGGCAGGGCACCTGTGGGCAGCAGGTGTGGGCACTTGTGGAGGCTGGGAGCAGGCCATTGACCTGTCAGGGCATCCAGCTGCAGTGCTGGGCCTGGCAATTACGAATTTCCTGGAAATAGGTCAGACGAACAAGTCAGACACTTGCCTCCTCTGAACCTCTCGCCTGCCAAGCAGTCCCCAGGCGTTCCACCTTACTGCACATGGCTCTGTTTGGGGGAGGGGGGCAAGCAGCTGGGGGGTCCCTGCAGGGGGAGAGGCTTGTCAGCCAGGAGACCTGGCCCCCCGCAACCCCACCTCTCCACACCCACCCGGCCCGTGCTGAATCTCGTGGGCTGGGTGAGGGGCTCTGGGCCACAGTCGGAGGGGCACCCTTCACTGCATTCTCTGCTGAGAAGGTGGGGGGGTGGGCTAGGATGGCAGTTCCCAAGGTATTTTCCTGCGAACGTAAATCCTACGCCTCTTCTTAGGGAAAGAAGGGTTCTTTGGCCTGGTAAATTCAGGAAATGCTTGGTAGAGTACCTGTGTCTTGATGCTGATGGGCTGCCATTACAAACCAGTGCATGCAGTCCTGTTTGACCTGAGGCCTGGCCCCGCCCCTCTTGTTAAGGAGAGCCAGTCGCCATGTCTGTAACCGTTGCCCCACACACCATACTTTGTAAAAACACTGGACCATACTTTGTAAAAACACTGGCCTTGATGGTTGCTGGAGGTTCTTTCCTACTCAGACATTTTGTTACTTTGTAACGGTGTTTGTTTGGGGTAGATTTTAAGTATCTACAGGAGAAATACACACACACATAGAGCCTATATAGAGAGAAAGGAGGGAATGATACAGATATCAGCTCATTTTCATTGAACAAGCCCTCATTTAAATCCTCCCATGCAGCCTCATCAGGAAATGAGTCCCCCCAGCAACTTGGGGCCATCAGGAGGCAGCAGTCATGGTCCAAAGGACTCCCTTTCAGCCTCAGAGTTAATAAGTGTGCCAGCAGGCTCATGGCTGGGTTATCAGCTTTCCTGGGTGGATTTAGATGAGGGGGTGACAAATGGGTGAGAGAAACCTCATAGGAAAAGCAGGTTTTCCGTGAGGTGCCCTGGGTGCCCAAGAGATGTACCCATTGCATGAAAGCAGACAAGTAAGTCCCTGTGGGTGATCTGGTTCTCAGTGGCTCAAAGGCCAGGAAGTGTGATTGGTACCTGGGGTAAAGGAAGGTCAAGATGAAAGGCAGCTAGCTGGCAGGGGCGGCTGTGTTCACTGGGTAGCGGGGCCCTGGGCACCTGGGTGAGACGCTGCCCTGCTCTAGGACTGGGCTTCTCACCCAGATCGAGAGGACTCTTAAGCCGGAGGGATCCTGGCTTGTTTTATTTTTCAGCTCTCAGCCTGTGGTGTTATCAGTTAGTGTTCCAAGTGATTTTTCTCAGGTTAAAACTTGTTCCATGGTTTTACCATTGGTCCCAGCCTTCCATCTGGATTCACCTTGTCCCCTAAGCATCAACTGCTTTAAGAACATACAGTTCAACTGCATGCTCTGTAGTGTCACTGAGGCTAAGATGAAGGAAAGGCTGCTTGCAAGCTCAGGATCGCGCGCATCCGTGCAGGAAGGGCCGCGTCTGTGCAGGGTCAGCTCAGGGCGCCGTTCTGCACACGTGGCTGTCAGGCCGGGTGCTCGTCAAAGTTACGTTCAACAGTGAGCACTTCTTTCTGGGCTCCGGGTTAAGCACTGCACATGGAACTCTGCAGACGGAAACGGCCTTCACTGGGACCCTGCTGCCTTCCCGCGGGCTCCTTAATCTGCACAGTTTATCTGCGCCTAAGTGTCAGTTCTCATGCGGCTCCAACCGGTGCCTCTGCAACCAGCTGGCCATGGGGGAGGGGACGGGACAAGTGGAGCACGTTTTTGTCTGTTAAAGCCCTGGTACTTTGGTGAGTAGCAGGTGCACTATCCTCCACTTGAAACACACTCTTGGGGCCCTAATTGTCGTCTCCACTCAGCGCTGAGTGTCAGTGAGACTTCGGAGCAGCGGCTGGCGACAAAGTGGGGCTCTGCAGTGCTGGGCCCGTTCTGTCGCCGGGCAGGAGGGCAGAGGGCAAAGGGCATGCTGGCGGGCCTGTCCCCCACGCGCCTCCTGAGCCGTCTGCTGTGTCTCTTCCTTCCAGCCTCAGGACGAGCACCTCAGCAACTTCTGCCGACTGCTGGGGGTGGAGCACAGCCAGATGGAGCACTGGCTGTGCCACCGCAAGCTGGTCACCGCCTCGGAGACCTACGTCAAGACCATGTCGCTGCAGCAGGTGGTCAACGCTCGCAACGCCCTGGCCAAGCACATCTACGCGCAGCTATTCGGCTGGATCGTGGAGCACGTCAACAAGGCGCTGCACACCTCCCTCAAGCAGCACTCCTTCATCGGAGTTCTGGACATCTATGGGTGGGTAGGCCTGCACCCTCGCCCCGCCCCCACCCCTCCTGGAGCCCTTGGTGTCTTCCTGCTGGCGTTCGAGAGGCCTCCTGGGCAGGTCTCACTCGGGAGTGGAGGATGTGGGATGGCATTTTTGGTTGTCGCGGTGCCTGGGGTCACTACGGGCACCTGGTGGCCTGGGGCCTGGAGTGGTCAGTGTCCCGCAGCATGGAGGCCAGTCCCGAGGAAGAGTGGGCCCTGTGCAGACACCAGGAGCTCCCCCGGTGAGCAGCCCTGGAGACGTCTGTCTGGGCAGCTGGGAAACGGGCCCAGGGAGGGAGATTCTTGCCCGGCGTCAGACTGGAATTTACTGTGAACTTAAACTCGGGCTTCGTATCTGTCATAGTTAAATCTACCGTTCGACTTGGCTCACTGAGCCTCCAGTCAAGGTGATTACTTTAGCACCACAATCTCACCCAGCTCTGTGCCGTGTCTCCATTCCTGAGGCTTCTCGTGTTTTCGGAGTCCTAACCTGGCGGAAGGGGCCGTGGCTCCTCGTCTCAGCCTGTTTTGCAGGGAGAGGCAGCGTGGCACGGGCAAACCTTACGTGGCCAGGCGTCAGGAGGCCGGCGTTTTGCTTCCTCGCCGTCACCAGCTCGCTGAGCGAGTCTGCAGAGCACAGCCCCTTTCTGGGCTTCCACGGCCGCAGCGCAGGACGAGGTCTGAGCTGCAGGCTCTCTGAGGTTCTCTCCAGATCCCTGTTCAATTGTTCAACGTGATGTGCGGGGTCGCACCCTCCCTCGCACTTCATTGACGATCGGTGCCCTGCCAGACTTCTTTAGCTCATGATGGATTAAGTCCTCCCAGATCTTCGTGCCACAGAAACCGTGGCCCCTGTCCTAAGGGAGAAACTCGGACCCCGCGCAGGGCAGAGCGGGAAGCGCGGCGATGCTCTGGGGGAAACAGCGGCTGGGGGGCCGGGGGCTGGGACGCATCCCATGTAGAGGCTGCAGTCAGGGAGGCTCCCCGTGACAGTGGCCACTTCCCGGCACTGCCGGCCCTCACGCCGCCACCTCTGCTCTCGTTCATCACTGGGTTTCAAGCCGAGCCACGCGGCGTGCTGTGGGGGTAATGGCAGAAGACGGAAACTCGATGTCTGGCATGACAGAGGCCTCCAGAACATGCTGAGGAGTGAAGTCTCACGGGGCAGCAGGAGGACTTACAGCAGGGCCGATGGGACACTCGGTTTTAAGGCAGCAGACGGCGAGTCGGTGTGTTGGCAGAGCCAGGGAAAGCCTTGTGGGGAGGCGAGCTTGGGACTGGGTCTTTTAAAAGCAGGGGCAGCCTACGAGGGGGTGGGCAGTCGCCTGCAGCCACAGGAGCACAGTCCAGACAGTAGGAAACAGTGAAGTGTGAAAGGAAACGTCCTGGGCGGAGCCACCCAGCGTGGGAGGCAGGCGAGCGTGGCCTTCCCGGGAGCTGCGGGCTCCTGGCTGAGTGAGCGTGGGCGGCGGCTGCTCCTGCCAGCCGGTCGGGTGCCTGAGTGTGTGAGTCTGTGCTCAGTGCTTCCAGCGGCTCTGGGACGGCACAGCACAACCTCCGTGCCTGGCCGCCTGCTGCTCATGGCCAGTGATCCGTTCGGCAAGGCTCCCCGAGCCACGAGCATCTGCAGGTCATCGGCTTCCCCGAAGGACTGACCTGTAGTGTTAACCTTCTGGAGTAAGACCCAGAGGAACTCGGGCTGCAGCGTCCGAACCAGTCACCTGCGTCTGCCTGAGTGAGGATCTGATTCCGCTGAGCTTCCAGTGTGGGGAGAGTCACGTGCAGACTCATGACTGGCGTGAAAACATATCTTGACTTCAGTGCTACTGATATGTAAAACCTCACACGTCAGTTCTGTTCTGGTTATGCACTGTCTCGGCAGTGCCCCGAGTCTGAAAAGACGGCTTCCCCGCCTCCCGGGGATCCCCAGGAAAAGGCTCTGCTCGTTGTCGAGGGGCCCCGGCTTCCAGTGCTGCCCAGTCTGGCTCATCTCGTGTAAGCGGGTTTTTTGTGCTGATATTTGCCACTTAATTTTGTAGTTGAGTTTGTTTTCTCCAAGGCCTGAGACTGCCCACGGGGGAGAAGCAGATTCTGGGAAGGCTTGCTCGCCCGTGGTTTCATGGGTGGATGGCCCATGCGTGGGTGGGCAGCCTGAGGACCCCGACCCCTGTTTCTGGGGCCGACTCCTGACCGGTGCGTCTCCCTTGTCTCAGGGTGGCCGTGGGTTCCTGTGCGGGCGTCTGACGGCCTTCCCGTGAGAGCAGAGGCCTGTCGGGAGGCCGGGCAGCACAGGACCGCCGACAAGGCCTCCTGGGGACTCTCCTACCCTTCGGGCTTCCTTTCAGACATGATGAGCTTTCTTTAAAATCCCTGGTCTTCCTCAGATGCTAATTTACTTTCTCAAACCATGTCATAAAGAAGTCATATTTAAAAAGTGATTTGCCCTCCTGGAGAGGGAAATGCCTGGCAAGATGACTGATATACTCAGGGCAGTGCCACGTTCACACCCTTAGGGCAGAGTTGGGGACAGCAAGTTCAATACTGACAGGTTCAGCATTAACAAGCTGGCCGCATTCCTGGGCCCTCTGTGGCCAGAAAAGCACTCACTGGCGCCCCCTGGAGGTGCGAGTGCGAGCTCCTCAAGGCTCTGGTCTGCTGAGACACGTTGTATCCGTTTGCACCCCCTCAGCTCTCTCTTCTGGTTGGAGGGAATGTAATGAACGAGTAGGTGGCTCGAATCTGGAAGTTACTGTTTCTGATCCGTGAGGGCAGGGGCATCATTTCTTAATCTGGGACAAGATGGTGGCTGTCTGGGATGATTGGTGTTGAGCTACTTCTTGTCATTTCCCTTTTCCAATCATGGTCTCTTTCTACCCTGTTTCCTTTGGACTCTGGACACCTTCTGGAAATCCATGGAACCTTTTTTTGTCCCCAATGTGGTCACCTGTCAGTTATCCGGAAGTGGGCATCACACATGACACTCCTCTCTTGCCCTCTCTAACCGACCTCCTGCCCCTTTCACACTGACTCTGTCTTTAGGTTTGATTTGTGCTGTAACTGTGGGATGTGATTCTCTCTAAGGAGACTGCCATCCTCTGTGGCATCAGAAAACTCCATATTTTTTTATTTCTGAGTTTTCTACCCAAATCACTGACCACCCAACGCTGGAGAAGGAGAAGGCCATCTGCTCATTGTCTCACTTGTATCTCAGCCCTACGATGGGGATACTCGGTGCACATAGACATGCCCTTGGGATGACCTCCCGCCTTTGACCTTCTTACTCCCCCCTGTCGCTTGTGAGCAGAGGAGTGGCATGTGGAACCTGGAGAGATTGGGAAGGATGGTGGGGATGTGTTTCGGAATGCATGAAATTCTGTTCATTTAGAGGGCAGGAATGAGTTCTCGTTCTCTATCTCTGTATCTCTGTCTCTGCTTCTCTGTCTCTCTGTCTCTCTCTCCCCTCCCCCCCAATTGGGTTACAAATGTGCATAGCTAGCACCTAAAGAGTGGAGTTGCTGCCCCCTAGCCCACAATTAGGCACTAATTACTTCCACTGGGGTAATGTCCCCAGGTGAGCTGCAGCCCCGTGCATGGCATTATTGGCTCTCCAATCAAGCTCTTTCTAGAGACAACGGAAAAGAGTTTTGTAGTATAGATGAGCCACTCCATGTTTTTCTGTAAATGTTCAAGATGTTACTGTACAATCAGCAGCCAAAGTGAATAAACACTTGCTTCTTTGTATACATAGCAGACAGTGCCCGAGCCAGCACTGTGACTCATGGAGCCCCTTTATGCTGTTCTGACTGGTAGTTAGTGCAGACAGCAGGCTGGTTCTGAGCACCTGCATGTACCGCACGGGCCACAGCTGCCTCCACCACACCTCCGATGAATCCCTTGCTACAGTCCCTTCCCTGTGACTCCCCTGAACATCCATTTCCAGCTTCCCAGTGCCCCAGTAGACAGGTGGTTTCCCTACAGCTTGCTCCCCTGCCCCAGCTCCTAAAAAGTGCAAAGCAAGCAACACCCAGAGCAGTTTAGCCAACTCAGTCCGAGGTCCTTTCCTTAACTAAGGGTCTGGGAAGCTGTCTACAGGGCATTTCTTCCTGGGCAAAGGATGGAGACTGATAGGAGGAAGCCAGGCGTCTTTGGCCGGGGTTTCCTGCCCACGTTGCATCAACTGGCACTTGCCTCTGCAGGCTAAATTAATGGCAGCTGTAACCCTTTATTGCTCTCCGTTCCTCGAGGCAACAAGAAATAAACGGCTTCTACTTGGGAAAAAACACGCATTTATTTGTCTTTGACTTGAGCCTTCAACATGTGATGGGAGCTTTGGCGATGACCAGCCTGGGCGTGGTGAGGACAGTTGGCCTAGGAGACTTGGAGCAAGGCAGGGGCGTGGACTCCTGCCCAGTGCTGAGGGGCAGTGGGGGAGGGCACAGAGGGAGGGCGGGGTGTTTGGGCCCCAGGAGCAGGGAATGGGATTTGCTGGGGGTTTATATGCCTCTCAGGCCTCAGGTTACTTTCTGTGTCTCTTACGGTGTTTCTTGAGTGCTTTTTAATGAGGTGATTTTAAGATAATTTTTTAAACCTGGCTAAACAAAACTGTAACATAAAACCCACATTAGCCAACTGGGAGCGCACAGGCCTGCAGGGGGATGTCCAATCACGTTGTTGCACTCAGACCCCCGAGCTTCCAACTGCCCCACCGTCCCTCCGGCCGGCCCTGGAAACCGCTGCCCCCCGTCCTGTGTCCGTGAGTTTGTTCCTCTAGCCACGACATGTCAGCAGGCTCCATGCCTCATGTGTGTGGAATCCTCCCGTATCTGTGTTCCCACACGACCTTCGACAGAGTAGCAGTGGGTGAGGGTGGTCTTGGTGAAACAGGATGATGAGGCCATGCCCAGAGACTCCTGTTCCTCTGACCTGTGCTCCTCTGAGGGAAGGGCTGTTTCCTGGACTTCACAGCATCCCTGCGCTCCCCGGGAGCCCGAGGTTCTCGGAGGTTAATAATTAACTCAGAGTGCCTGGTCTACTTAATTTTTATTGCAGTTTCACTTTCCAGCCAACACTGTCCCACTTGTAGAGGCACGGGTGACCCTCACCACACCCAGAAGTCGAGAAGGAGGTGGTTTTTTCCTACTGCTTTGGGAAGGAAGGAGGAAATGGAAGGAGGGGTGAGAACTGAGCCACCCCAACCGGAGGTCTCCGGTCTCAGCGTCAAGTCTGAGTCTGTGTTTCGACCTCCCTCCCACCCAAGGATCTGGTCTGCAGTAGTGTCCACCTTGACTTGACAGCAGAAGTCTGATGGTCTCTAGTATAGACATTTCTTTGTGACGGTTAATGTGGACTATAAATCGAGTCACTGGGTTCACTTTAAAGAGCCGTCTCTGTGGATGGGAGGAATTGCTGCAGGTAAAACTGCTGTAGAGGAGAAGGCACCTGGGTCCCCCCCGTGGCTTCCGGAGGCCGGCCTTCTAGGCCACCCAGACCCCTCCTTCGTCTCCGGCGCTTCGGCGTTGCAGTAGTTACCCTAGAGGGCAGAGAAACTGTTTCCAGATAATATCGTAGAAATCGGGAAATTAGGAGCTAATTTCAGGGCATCTCGAATTAACGAGAATGTTCTTTGTGGGGTGCTACCAGTGTAAACCTTCAACCAGTGGTGAGTGGGATAGAAACCCTTTCTCTGGAGAGCCCAGGAGAAGCCCTGCGAGCAACCGCATGCCGGTGCCGCTGTCTGGCCACTTGCGAGGCGGCTCCTTTCTCTTCCCTTTAGGTTTTATTGGTTAAACTTCCTCTAGGGCTTGGCTGGCATGAGTGACTTCTCTTGGGGAGTGGTAGGGTAGGAGTGGGGAGGAAGTGGGGTGCTAAGTGACATAACTAGGTCTGTGGGGGGACCACCACTTGGGCTGAGAGGGGTGTAAACCGGGGGTAACTGGTAGCAGGCCCAGGGCCCCCCTCCCTGGAGCCCTGCAGTGCAGCCCCGGCTCGGACTTCACATCTTTGATGGTGTTTTATTACCTAGACTTGCATCTCCTGCGTGGGCATGAGCCAGGGCTGTTCATGCGCGGGGCTTTCGGCAAGCAGTCGACTCCTTTGATCTCCCTCCACCTCCGAGTTTTACTCTTTGGCGGAGGCGGCGGGTGCAGAGGAGGAGGGGACGCCTGACGTGCTCTGGGCAGTGCGACCCAGCCCGCCCACTGGGCGTCTGAGGCATGTGTTGTTGCTGGTCCCTCTGCACAGGGTACTTTCTCAGCACCGTGTCCAGCCCCTGCCGGGGGCGGAGCCAGCATTTCTATTGGGGAGTGGTCACTATGGAGGCCAGTCTGTTTGGAGGGCTGACTTCATTTTCTATAAGATGGAGAAAATGCCGCTGTCCACCCTGAAGAAGGAGCAAGGCGTTGAAGATTTAATTAAGGTAGCCTGCACCCCAGCCCCAGGCCCCGAGTTGGCACCCCACTCTCTGTGTGCCCCAACGCCGCCTCCCTTGGGACGTGGTCCTTGTTCCCCCTCCCGGGTCCTCACTGCCTTCTTCCCCTAATGAAACGTTCGCTCTTCTCTAAATGGAGAACGTGGCCTCTGAAACCCAGCTCCCTGGGTTCGACTACTGGCCCTTCTGCCCACTGACTCTCTGATTTGGGGCAGGTCATTTAACCTCCCTGTACCTTATCCCTTCAGCTGGAGGACGGGAGCAATAATACACCCTGGCTCTTGGTGTCTCGGGCACCCAGGGAGTGAGAGCTCACACAGCGCCTGGGCCCAGCCCGCTGCTGGCGCTCAGCAACAGGCCGCTGCCCGTTCTTTCAGCCTGTTGTGGGCGTGAGAAAGGGCACCTCCTCCCCCTGGATGTCTTCCCCTTCCCCTGCCTCGGCCAGAGGACCTCGCTCAGCGTGCAAGGCGGCCCTACTCCTTTGTGGCTGCCACTGCTGACCGGTCGCAGCGTCCCCAGCTGCTGAGCTGTGCCACTCCCGTTCAGTTGTGCAAGAGTGCCCACCTGCTTGCCCCACTGGTCATCCAAAGTCCCCTCATGTGCACCTCCCTCAGAGCCTTCAGAACCTTCCCGCTACTCGGCAGCACCAGCTTCAGTGACGCCCTGACTGGATCTCGCCTGGACCGTTGCTCCAGTGATAGCGGCCCTCCCTCTCGCCCACCTCCCCCCAGATCATTGCGCTCCACCCTTCTGCCAGTTTCTAAGATGCAAACCTGATGGTCGGAAAGTAAATAAAAATAAAAAGTCCTTCAGATTCTCCCGTTGCCCCTGGTGAGATCCAAACCCCTTGGCGTGGCAAACGAGGCCGGCAGCCGGGCCCCCACCCGGCCCCACAAGGCCCTGTCTCGTCGCTGAGCCCAGCCTCCACTGGGCACGCTCCGCCGTCCTCCCCTCCGCAGCGACCCAGCCGTTTGCAGAGACGTGAGTTGGTCAGCAAACGACGGAGTTGATGAAGTATAAATAGTTCAAACACGTTCATTTTTTAAAGGTAAAACCTATCAAAGACCTCAGCCAAGATCACAGATGGTTCACAAAGCACAGATGATTTCACGCACAGAAAACTTTGAACTCCATTAATGATCAGAAAGTAAAACTCAAACAAAAGCACCATTCGCGTGCTGGGTTTCCACAGACTTTTAGAAGTCGCTGTACACCAGGGACCAGAGGGCTGAGGCACAGGAACACTCCCACCCCTCCAGAGCGCAGGGGCTTTGTGGGGTGCAAAGCATTCTGTGTCTGAGTCGCGGTGGCCGTCGCCTGCTGCAGAACTCTTGTCAAGAATTCGTTACTGTTCATCCTTGAGTTTGCTGCATCTTGCACGTCAACTCCATAAACGTGAATTTAAAAAATGAAAACATCTTGACCGGCACTGGGAGAACAGGACACTTGCATACAGTGGGAGGTAGGGGTGGGGTGATGGCATAAATTGGCTTCACCCTCCTGGAAGTCATTTTGCTCCTGCCTCTTAAGAAACCACGCTCTGACGTGATGTTTCTCCTCCTAAGGTACTATCCTGTGGAAGGAGTAATGAAGTCAAAGGTGCACATACAATATTTGTCACAGCATCGATACCAGCTGAAAACCAGAAGAAAAAAACCCAAAATATTCTGCAATAGGAGATGGTTACATTGTAATTCATTGGTGTGGGGGGCGTGGCCAACCCATGGCGAGCCTTTGTGTGAACTGGAAAAAGGCACCTCCTCTGGGTGGAACAGCCACTCCCAGGCTGGGGGGAGGGGGGGTCACCAGCTATATTTCAACCCCACCTCTCCCCTCACCTGGTGCCTTATATGCCACCTGCGGGTCAACCTGTACAGTGGTTGATGAGGCTGATACATGGATGCTTTGGGGGAACAATGGCATGAAGAAACGTTTGTCATGGAGAATTAAATGACAAAAAATGGTCTCATTTTACATATAATTCTAATTGTTCAAAAACATAAAATCAATAAAAGAAAACCTACCAAAATGTAACTAGCAGTCAACTTGATGGAATCATGGGTGACTTTCTCTCTTTTGTATCTGTTTTTCCTAAATTTTCCCGTGGTTGGTACTTTTTTCTAATTATGAAAACAGACATACATTCTTGCTCTCAAATGTCACAGGGCTCTGTCATCCCGGTACCTGCAACGGTGGCCTCTTGCGGCACAAGAGCAGGACATGGGGCTTCCGGGCTGGCGTCAAGGCAGAGCCGGATGGGAGTGCAGGGGGCGCGGGCTGCCCTGTGGGGCCCGGAGAGTCCTTCAGTGACTGGGAAGTGTGGCCGACTTTGTCCTCTCCTCTTCCCGCCCTGCAGGTTTGAGACGTTCGAGGTGAACAGCTTCGAGCAGTTTTGTATCAACTACGCGAATGAGAAGCTCCAGCAGCAGTTCAACTCGGTGGGCTGTGCGCCTGGACCTGGGGTTTCGGGGAGGGGGCACCTCTGTCTTCCTGAGCATGACTGCCCGAGCCACTTCTCTTCCGTCCAGGGTCAGCGGGCTCTGGCTCTGCCCTGACCTTCCGTGGGTTTCCTGGGGGCGCCCCAGCTTTAGGAAGGTGCTCCCCACTGCTCGAGAGGAGGCCTGAATGGGGCGGCTGGGCTCTGAGGGTGAAGGAGCCTCCTCTGGGCTTTGACTCCCGTCTTCCCGGGCCTGGGCTCCTGGGACACTGAAGCGGCTGCAGGCAGACATGAGGCTTCCTGTGGTGGGTTGGGGTGTGGCCTCCTGGGCAGTGGTCAGGGTGCCCTAGAGGAGGTTCATGGGAGTGAGGGTCACCCACTGAGCTTTTCTGCAGTCCTGACAGTGTGACTCAGGGCCCAAACCTGTCATCATAAGTGCATGTCAGCTTCCAGGGTTCAGAACTCACGTGGTCACTGCTTGGAGGGGGGAGATGAATGCTAAGGTGTGCGTCCCACTCGCTAACCTGGACCTTTCACTTTTTCTACCCTAGCACGTCTTCAAACTGGAGCAAGAAGAATACATGAAGGAGCAGATCCCGTGGACCCTGATTGATTTCTACGACAACCAGCCTTGCATCGACCTCATAGAAGCGAAGCTGGGCATCCTGGACCTGCTGGATGAGGAATGCAAGGTAAGAGCGATGATGCCGTCACCCAGTCAGGTCGGCTCTAGGCTTGGGGTGAGGCAGGGGACAGCTGTGTGGTGCCGGGCGACCCCGGAGACCTCGAAGCTGGAATTTCATCAGCGACAGGCCGGTGGCCTTCAGTGTGCCGAGAGAAGCCCCGCGTCTCCGGGAACAGGCTTCCCCTCCCGCAGTGCCTTTCGAGATTCCGTCTCTCCTCCAGCCCCACGCCCGCAACCTGAAGACAGCACCACGTGCTGCATGCTCTCCAGTGTGGCTCCCCTGGGCCCTGGGTGGAGTGGGGCTGCAGCTCTTCCCTCCCTTCCCCAGGGGCGAAGGTCAAGGTCTACAGGGTTATGAGGAGCACAGGAGGCAGGTGTTGCGCGTGGGTCACCGGCCAGCAGTGACCATGGAACGCTGTGGATGGCTCGACGATAAACACGCGAGAAAAAACATGCACAGAGACAAACTAGTTTCTGTGGAGAAGTAGGGACGAAATGGCCGCCCCTTCTAGTGAGGAGCGCGCCGATTTACAGTCCATACCTGCTTTTATTGGGCTCATTCTGCATAATAATTCAGGTAAAGTACAGTACTCATTAGGGGGGGAAGTAAGGAACCATAGAAAACAAAGAACTCTGCCGGTCTATTGAGTTGGGGGGTCAAAGAGCTGTAAGACTGAGGAACAAAATAACTTCCTCCTAAGACCCTTCTCATTCAACTGAGAGCATTCTAAACAAAGGAGGTTTCACAGTAATTTACATGTTCTTTCTTAGGCCTGATCACCCTGGGGAATCCGCACTTCTCAGTACCGAGCTGCACCACCCTGTCATTGTTTCAGGCTTAGGTGGAGCAAGGGAACTAAGGCAACTGGGAGACAAGGAAGTTTTCTCCCAGACGCTGAGAACTCAGGCTATGTCAGAGCCGAGGAGCGAGGGTCCATCACCCCCCTTTTGCTGCAGCCCCCCCCAAGTCCTTCTTTTGGGGGGCCTCCCAAAAGTGATCGTGCCTGTCTTAGGTCGTTCCCCCGTGGGGAATCTTACCCGTCTTTGGCTAACTGACCAAGCTTTTTGGGGTTCAGTTATGAATAAAGCAGCAGAAGCAGCATTCCTGACAGGAAGACAAGCTTTTGTCTCCTTGCTGGCTCACGGTTCCAAGGGCGTTCCCTTAGCTTTAGCCTAGGCAGGGGTTTCAGCTTCTGATACCAGTCAGGGTGGTTCCCAACAGGCAGGCAGTTCATCTTGCCTGGTCTGCCCAGCTCTGCAAGGAGGAGCTGACTGACCCTAACTCTCAGGAGTACGACCCCTGCTGTCCTGCGTGCACACCTCTCACAGAGACACCGAGGTTCTTCGGGCAGACTGAGCCTATGTGACTCACTGACTCTTGGTGACTCCGCCTGCCCTCAGGCCCCTGCCCAAGGGAACATGTCCCAGAACGTCTGGACAGAGCGGTGGGGGCAGTGGTCCTAACTCTCGGGCACAGAGACCTCAGACTGCCCCTCAGGGGGTGGGACGCAGCCACCGCGGGGAAGCCCGGAGCCTTGTGGGGCTGGGAGCCACGGGAGTGACGGGCGGCTCTCAGCACACCGCCGTCCCTGGTGCAAACCACACTCAGCAGTTACGAAAGTAGCCTCTGCCATCCCTAGACTCTGCAGCCTTGGTGTCCCCAGTGCAGGTGGGACCCCTAAACCCCCGTTCTCCGTCTTCCTGCTGTGTGCACGCTGCCATGCACCCCTGCCGGAATTTGTGTTACTTTCAAGGAGCCGAGGGAAAGGAAAACACGACTGAGTGGACCATCTCTGCCTTATGCCCCGTGGAGGCTTCTGTCTGGGTCAGATTTGTAGAATCAGGTGATTTCCATGTAAGACGGTATCCAGTCCAAACTCCTGCCACTTCAGTCCGTCAGACACCTGGAATGCATGCATTATGCACCTACTGGATGTCTGGCCTGGAGGGAAAATCCTCAGGAGAGGAGGAAGGGACCATCCTGCGGGCCAGCAGGGGAGGAGCCTGGCCTGAGCGAGTGGGGCGGGGCCAGGGGAGGGCTGCAGGCGGGACCCAGGGTCCCAGAACAGGCTGGAAGAGAGGAGGAGAGGGGTCCAGGAGGGTCATAGCCGGGCTGTGGTGGGAGGAGGAGGGAGACAGAGGGAAGGCAGGGGAGTGAGCAGGCGAGGACCCAGGGAAACAGGAGATGGGGGGACCCTGGTCTCTGGGAAGCCGGGGGTGGGTGGATAGGATGCAGCTACGAGGGGACGTGCTTCTCTCTGTGAGGAGAGTGGAAGGGGCAGCTGCTGTGGGTGCAGATGAGCTTCTAGATGCAGAGCAGGAACTCGCAGTTTCCTGCTTGACTCTGTCTCCCTCCCAGGGAGGACAGGAGGCATCTGCGCAGATGATGGGGAGGGGAGGGGTTAGGAGCTTGGGAAAGGAGGAGGAGGGCAGTGGCTGTGCTGGGAATGGGGAAGAGAAACAGCAGGGGGCACTGATTTGTGTGCTGGGGCCAAAGACCATAAACTGAGATTCTGGCATCATCCCAGCCGACTCCCAGCTGGGACCTAGGCTCAGTGTCTTAACCCATAGTATCGATTTTCACAGTGAGATTTGATTATTTCAGGGGGCAGTCACACTGGTAATCTAGTATTCCTTGATTAACAGCAGGGGAGTGGCCATGTGATCCTAGCCCGCCACCCGTGTGTAGAAAAGCCCAGGACGGGTACTGGGATCGGCTGGAGTTGTTCCGCTGAGCACAGAGAGGGCAGGGGTGTTCTGCGAAGGTGGGAGAGTGAAGGCCTGGCCCCGTCACTGGGGATGGCCGCCAGGTGGGGTGGAGGGGGACACGGCCACCTAGAGGGCTCTTAGGCCGGCCTCGTCCTGGGGGCCCAGTCACAAGTCCGAGATGGCAAGAGGGGCCCCGAGGGGCTGACGGTGGCTGGGTCACTGGCGCGAGGTCTGTGTGGGAGGAGGCACCAGGGCGCCCGCAGAGGTCCGGGATGGAGGGAGGTAGTGAGTGGGTTACCGGGAGGCAGTTGTTGGTGGCAGTGCCCCAGGAAGAGGGGAACGAGAAGCAGGGGTGGAAGACCAGCCATCTGCTGCTGGCTGTTGTGCAGAGGACAGGTCCCGCTGCAGGGGGTGTCCCGGCCGGCGAGGGAAGCCTGTCCGCGAGGGTGCGGTCCCTGCCCAGGGCCGCACACGGCACCTGGCGAACCCCGTCCTGGGGCCCAGGCTTCTGGGGAGGAGGCGCTCAGTGAGCCTAAGGGCTCTCTTTTCCCCTCTATTTCTTTCTGTTGTATTTCAGCAGCAAAGAGCCGAATCAGGTTTAATGTATTTTCACAGCGCTACTGAGATGTAGTTAACATACAGTTCAGCCATTTAAAATAACCACGTCAATGGGTTTGCGTATACTCAGGGTGGTGTCACCATCAGCACGACAGTCATTTTTAGAACACTCCGTCCCCCAGGAGAAACCCACTAGCAGTCACTCCGATTTCCCCACAGCCCTGGGCAGCCAATAATCCGCTTCTGTCTGTGCTGATTTGCTTGTTCTGGACATTTCACGCCGATGGGACCTTCACTTTTTAATGGGGCTATTGGCAGACCCCAGGGACTGGGCCCCTGAGGGACAGTCCCTGTCTACCTTAGGGCAGAGCTGGGACCGCGGCTCCTGACCCAGTGTCCTCTGCCCCATGTGACTTTAAGAGGAGATAAAGACGCTTGTGTGAAGCCACTTGCACATTTCTCCTAGGCTTTTAAAAACTATTATTCTTTAAACAATTGCTAAGACTGGACTCAAATAGAAGGCACAACAGTCTTGCTATTTGGATTGTGTGAGGGTGTGGAGGGTGGTTTGCAAATACAAATTAAAGATGAAAAAAACTCTACTTCCAAAAACCCCCTAACAATTCAAGAAAAGTGTTATCGGTTGCATTCTAAGCATTTAAAACCTGTCTCCCAATTTAAATTTCCACGGTAAGAAAACGGTCGGTCGGACATTCCTTTTGAAGGATTCGATTCGCTGCCTGTCCCAGAGCTGCAGATAGCCACCGTCTAGATTTTATCAGAATACAAGATTGGCTTTCCTTCTCCGAGGCCCGTTTTAAATCTGCCTCTGCAGAAAGATTTTTGGAGATTAGTGCCTTCCACCTCTCCCTTCAGCCCTCGTGGCTAAAACCCTGCCGCCCGACAGGAGAGCACAATGGCAAAGGGAGCATGCCCAGAGCTGGCCAGGCCCGGCTTGAACCCCACTCCGTATCCTTGGGCAAGGTTCCCCCCCACTCCCTGGCTCAGTCTCCCTGTCTGTACGACGCGTGTGAACCCAGGGCCTGGCTCACAGGGCTCCTGTGGGGATGCAATGAGTTGCTCCGTCTAAAATAGAGGGACATTGCCTGGCCAATAATAAGCGCCGGGGGCATTTGCTGTTGGTGTTACCTGACCGTCTTGACGGTGAGTCCCTGCTGGCTCTGGTTTTGAGCTGAGGGTGGGGAGTGGGAAGAGAGACGGGGGTTCCCTCAGCAGAGAGAGTGTGTCCGCACAACCTTGCTCATTGACTCCTGCCTGCCTGAATCAGTGCGTGCGTAGGACCATGGAGTCTTCTGACCAGAAGCGCGATCTCATTGTGAAGACAAACCGGTTTCAGTTCCAGCAAATACACGCGTTGCCTCAGGTGGGGCTTCTCGTCACCGCGCTGCCCTCCCGGCTCTGTGTCCCCCGGCCCGGCCAGGCCTGCGTCCCGTGTGCCGGCCCTCCGTCCTTGTCTCCCGTCAGCCGTGCCGTGCCTGGTGCTGCCTCCCCCACACCTGGCGTTTCTACATGCAGGGTGCTTGGAGAGAAGTCTAAAATAGTGTATGTGAAAACTGCTGAATGGGATGTATTTTATTTTGTCTGCCTAACACAATAATAGCCTCCTTCAAGAAAAAGTTTTCTCCTCTTGAATATCCTACGGAGCTTAGCCCTGGCTAGTCGATACTAGTTATACCACATTGAATATTGAGAAAAATCTGCTTGCTTAACAAAGTATTTGAGAAATTTGTTCTCGACTAGGTAAGCATTTCCCTTACGGCACAGATTTTAAGAGTTTACTGGGCAAAGCTCTTTTTAAACGGCTAGTGCAGGGGTCACCTTCAACCCTGCCCCATCCAAGCGTTCCGTCTGAACGAACGGGGGGGCGGCTGGTCAGTAGGTGCCCCATACCCGCGGGCTGGGTGTGCGCCGCAGTGTTCAGGGATGACGGGGGTGGGGCACCTTCTCGTGGGAGGAGTTTCCATCATCCAGGACAGTTTTAGGTGGTTACAGTGACTCCGTTACATCTCAACGAAACAAGATGCTTTTTCACTTTCAAAGCCATCTCTAAAAATATTGCAAGGGGCAGAATTCTTAATGCAGTGGAGCCTCTGAAGCTAAATTTAAATTGGAGGAGGCGGGGATTAGTACTATGTAGCCCAATCACTGGGTATTTAGCACCCAGTGAGCAGCTGGAACCCAGTTTAAGTTCTCTGGGGGGCAGGAAACAAACAGGAAGGCCTCGTCCTTGAACCCGGCAAGCTCACAGCTTGTGGTGCCGAGACTGTCCACAAAAACCAACGATGAGCACCATTAGGGGGCGTGTGTGGGAGAGCTCATTGGGAGGGAGGCCGCAGCCAGGTCACGAGTGGTCAGGAATGGCTTCAGAGCAAAGGCCAGGCTGTGAGCCGGCTGGATGGCGGCGTTGAAATGAACTCGAAGAGGGAGGCAAGTCTTTCCCGCCGCTGGACTTGGCCTGAGTGAGCAGGAGTGCACACTGGCAAGGGTCGAGGCGTGTTCTTGACACTGAGGTTCCTGGTCTGACCCTGGGGAGGGGGGTGCAGAAACCCCTTCAGGTGTGTCCCATGAGTTGTGACTCTGCTCCTGGGACCGTGGCCTCCACTTTCACTCTCCTCTGACCCTTCCAGCGTCTTCCTTTCCAGCGGAGCATGCTCCTGCGGGCACCAGGGGGGCCAGCCCCGACGGCGTGTTGAGAACGTACTGTGGCAGGACCCTACGTGTCCATGGTTGAATCTCGTTTTTCACGTCCACGCAGGGTCATGGGGTCAACTTACTAGCAGACTCCACGCCCCTGCTTCACCTCTTGGTCCCCTTTCTCCTCGTCACAAAGCACCTGGTTCTGCGGTTCCACAGGTCCCGAAAGGAACGGACCAGAACTGGGCTCAGAAGCTGTACGACCGGCATTCGGGCAGCCAGCACTTCCAGAAACCCCGCATGTCCAACACGGCCTTCATCGTGGTGCACTTTGCCGACAAGGTGAGTCTCCCCCTGTGGCTCCGAGGGAGCGGCTGCAGCCTGGAGTCTCTTAGGTGGGGGCCCCCTCACCCCCTCCCTTCCCTCCCCAGCACCATGTCTGTGCTGTACCAGCTGGTGACTACACAGCAGAACCCAAGTGGGCGGCCGTAGTTACCCAGCCGTATGCTCACCAGATACTTGGTGAGGGTCTCCTTCCAGGGAATGTAGCAGCTGTGACGGACTCGTGAGTCCACCCTGGGGCTCGAGAGAGAGAGAAGCGGAGAGTGAACCACAGGGTGCTCATCTCTGGAGGGGAGCGGTTTCTCTCCCCGGAGCTGCTGGCTACTTAGACTGTTTCTACGTAGATTTCTGTTCTGCACGCACTAACCCACTGCTTCTCAAGCTTCCTGTGCCCTCACGTCACCTGCGAGTTCGTTAAAACGCAGGGTCTGGCTCAGTGGGGCTGGAGCGTGGCCCATGAGCTGCATTTCTGTCCCCCAAAGCAAGCCTTCTAGTGAAGGAAACTCCCTCTGAAAACTGTGTTTTTCCACCAAGCAAATATCCAGTTCCCTCTGTGTAAATCCCAAACATGTCTTGGGTTTGCATTTTATTTTTTTAGATGTTTATTGGTTTTAGAGAGAGAAAGAGAGAGAAACATCGATTTGTTGTTCCACTGATTTATGCCTTCGTTGGTTGATTCTTGTATTATGTGCCCTGACTGGGGATGGAACCCACAGCCTCGGTGTGTCAGGACGATGCTCTAACCAACTGAGCCACCCGGGCAGGGTTGGGTTTGCATTCTTACTGGGAGACTTGGTGGAGTTCCCTCTGCAGCGCTCCCGTGTGGATGGGTGGAACTCGTGGGGGACGCTGGCCAGGCCGAAGTGCTCACCACTCCTCCTGTTTCCCGTGGCGGCCCAGGTGGAGTATCTCTCAGATGGCTTCCTGGAGAAAAACAGAGACACCGTGTACGAGGAGCAGATCAACATCCTGAAGGCCAGCAAGGTACCGTGCAGGAGAAACGGGGACGAGGGCCCAAGGGCCTGAGTGCCCACAGCCAGAGCCCTCCATGCCAGCGCGGTTCTCCCCGCCCACTGGATTTTGTCGGCAGAACCTCCCTGTATGCAAACATCACACGGGGGAGAAGGCAGGGCTTAAGGGGCACTCAGATCTACAATACTGTGTTACTCTGCAGTATCTCCAGAATTTCTGTTCTTCCCGTGACTGTAACAAAAAGGTAGCAAATGTTGTATCCACTCACAGGCTGAGGAAACAGGGTGCCATTTATGTAAACAGATATTTCTTAAGCACCTGCCGAGTGGGGCAGGGCCCTGAAACCACCCTGTGTCGTACAAAGATGAGTGAGGCGGGCTCTTCCCTCCGGTGGCTGACACGCCGGGGCGTCGTGAGCGGGCAGGTAAACACTCGCACAGTAACTGTGGAAAGAGAGGAGGCGTGCGAGGTAGTCCCACCCCCAGGGGGAGGTGGGCGCCGTTGCCCTGCAGGCCGAGGCCCCAAGGCAGGTGCTATTCTGGCTTGAGCACTTGGGGCCGGGCGGGGATGGGGGGGACCAGGAAGAGGACTTCCCAGGATTTAGGAGGCTTCCTCTCAGACCTCACGATACCGAACCCACTGCAGGGGCTGATAACACCAGAAGCGGCAGATTAATTTCTCTCCGTGATAAGCCCTGGATGAATGCAATAGGGTGAGATACTGGAACAGAGAAAACACACCCAAGAATGTACCCAAGAACAGAGACACACGCAAACCCCATTAAACCGTGTGGCCCCACGGCAAGGGGTTCAGGGAGGGTTTGCATCGATGTCAGGGTGTGGGCGGTCCAGGATGACCCCTGCCCTGCATCGTCTCTGGGTATCCGGAAGATCTGGGAATTAGTTGTCACGAAGACAAATTTGCTTTGGGGAAATGAGAATATCATGTTGGAGTTCAACACAAGATGAACCTCTCAACCTGCCTAGCTCTCTGATCCCTGGTGGTCATTATGGCTGACTGCATTCTCTACGAGGCTGGGGGGTGCAGGGAGGGGGCAGGGAGAAGGAGAGGTGCTACACGCCACAGGGAGAGCGTGGAAGTAGGTGGTTTGAGTGCTGGCGGTACTGTTCCTCACCATGTGTGTCTTAGAAGCTGAGAGGCCCGTGTCCTTCTGTCGGCCTGACAGTGGCCTCAGAGGGCCAACAAACTTCGCCGGCTTGTCACAGGTTTCTCCTTTCAGGCTGGGGCACAGGTGAGCGCCAGGGAGAGTTGGGTACTTTCCGTTAAGTGTGGAGTTCGGTTCTGCCCTTGTATCCGTTTTTGTCTTGAGTGTGTCTCAGGGATCCCAGGGTTGAAAAAGGGACCTGACAGATCATCTTCTACTAGTAACTGAGGCTCCCCCCCACCCCCCGCCACCTTCTTTTTAATTCTGTCAGTACTGGAGCGGTATGTGGTGATGCAAGTACAGATAGTCAACCTCGTGGAACTTGTGGTCTAGTGAAGAAGACGTACAGTGTGATCACTGATTTTGGGAATGCCGTAAGGCCAAGAAGAAGTTGTTAGGGAAAAGAACCCCGGGGGCTTCTTGGGAGTCCCCGGTTCGGTCGTTTGCTAGGAGGACGCGCAGATCTCAGCACACAGTCGCACTCGTGGTCTTGATTTGTTCCGGTGAGAAGACGCGAAGCAGCCAGCCGAGGGGAACCGCGCACGGTGCAGGCCAGGGGAGACCGGCTGGGTTTCCGGGGGTCCTCTCCCGGCGCCGTCACGCAGACGGTGCCTGCCTCCCACGGCGGCAGGTTGTCACTGTGCGTGTGGATGTGGAACGTCCACCGGGCAGCCCCCCGAACGCAGGCGCTCAGGGTGTTTACGGGGACTCGGTTTTGTAGGCTCCCTCTGCCGAGCACGCGCCGACATTCCGGACTCCCTGAGCAGAGCAGGGGTTCGGTGTAACCCATGTCGTCTGCGTCGACAGTGTGGGCGCCACGAGCCAGGGCTCGGCGATGGGTGAAAATCCTCCTGGAATCCACGCTCCCAGGCACCCCCCACGTCAGCCTCGTCGGCAGGCCTTTCTGAGGGGGTCTCAGGCCTGCTCTGCCCACTCTTTCCTCTACAGGGGTGTCATCTTAGCTTGAGGGTACTGGATTTTTCCTAGAAATGAAATAAAGGCTCATAAAAATGAAAAATAGTATAGAAATACGTAAACTGAAAAGCATTCTGCTCCTGGACTCCCTTTTCGTGCACTCCCACCCTGCGTGCACAAGCATGTTGGTGCGCCCTTTGAAGAGTGGACTCCGCGGCACCACCCACGGCCCTCCCCGATTCCCCACTTGCCGTTCCTCTCGGCCATCTCTCCACGTGAGTGCACACCCCTCAACTCTGTTGTTCAAACAGCTGCCGGTGTGCAAATTCACAGGATGCGGCAGCAAATGCCCTCCTTCGTGGATGTTTCTGCTTCCTTGTACAGCGACGTCTGTCGGGTAAATGTTTGGAAGTGGAACTGACGGTTCAGAGAGCATGCGCCTCCCAAGTTTACAGACATTGCTAACTCGGAGTGAAAAGTAGCCGGCTCCTTCCTCTCCCCTGCCTGCCGGCCACAGCTCTGGCTCTCCCCTGCGCCGGCTCGTGTTTCTGAGAGCCACTGACCCCTCGGAGCTGCGGTCACGGTGGCCAGCAGCACTCAGAGAACGACCCAGGGGAGCTTCTAGGCCCGCTACACCCCCGAGGGGGAGGGGGCTAACGCGCCCCCTGAGCCATCCATCCCAGCCCATTGCAGATGCCCCGGAGGACAGAAAGCAAAGACGGACAGACACTAGGTCACTGTCACCTGAGCACCGGCCTCTGCACAGACCGCGGCTGCCACGCAGAGAGTGATGGGAGGTGTGTTTTTAATCACTTGGACAGATGGACGTGTCTGGCAGCGTCTGTCATTGTAGCACTTTTAAAATCTCGTTGATTACTGAGCCTCTGTTCTCTTTAAAAAAGTTCCTGTTCTCACCGTAGTCCTGTGAGGTTTGTGTCTCTCACGCCACGTTAGAGAGAATAAAGACCTAGAACAATATAAGACTCTGTAGCATGGAATTAATGCCCAGTTTTTTAAACTGGTTTTCAACTCACTAAGCAGAGGTAAATCACAAATCCTGTATGTACATTCAAAGTCTTACAGTATTTTTATTTTATGGAAGACCTAGTGGCTTTTTTCTTCTGTGTGGCACTCCCGATAAGAAATTAGCAGATCACTGTGCACAGTTAAGCAGCAGGAGCGGAGGACTCCCGTGTACCCTCCCAGCCGCAGCGATGTTGGAAGCACTCCCACCAAGAGCAGTGAAATAAAACAGTGCTAATGGGAGTGTAATTAGTAAGCCCAGCTACCCTGCCTAAGAGGTTATGATGTAGCTCATTGCTTTCCCAGCCATCAGAGAGCTATAAATAGAGACTTAAGAAGTGCCTCTTTCAAACGTGACTTGTTACTAACAGACTGATTTGTTTTAGACAGGATAGCATGGAGGTTTTCCCCTCCCACTTTTCATTTATTATAAAAAGCAACATTTTATCAGTCTGAAAAATACATCTCGAGAGGAGACTGTTTTTCTTCTGAAGATTTACAGTTCCAGGACGGCCCGGAGTGTGGTCCGAGGGACGAGCCGAGGGCCAGGTGTGTGCCCCCCAGCGCCAGGTAACAAGGGCCGTCCTGGGCGGTGGTCCTGGGCGGTGGTCCTGGGCACGCCAGCCCGACGCCCGCTCGCTGCTCCATTGCCACAGAAGGGGTCTCGGGACCAACGTGGTCCAGAGGCCAGGTAAACCATACTGGCCGCCGCAGTCCCTGCGGGGCCCCAGAATCGCAGCGGTGTGGCGTGGACGAGGCCCACGTGTGCCCTCTCCCCTCTCCCCTCTCCCCCCCTGTGGCTTCAGCCGGACTCCAGCCCACCCGGGAGTGATAGTGCATGTGGGCCTGGTGCTCTCTGTGCTGGGGCACTTCTCACAGGTGACACACACATCCCATTTTGAGCAAATGCATTTGCTTTTTAAAAAAATGTATGTTTCTCATTATTTTGTTTTTTATTTATTTTTGTATAGCAACTTTATTAGATATAATTGACATACTGTAAAACACTTGTTTTTAACAGCATTTGATTTAATTGCATCCTGTTTAAAATCAGCGTGTGCCGGGCATTGGAAAGCTGCCACCAATATTTAGAATGAACAGGTCACTAGTGGTGCAGAGAACACTTCTTCGCACATGAAACAATGCCACCCCCTTTCCAGTGCAGGAAAGTGAAATGCCAAGACTTTTTCTCCGAAGTCCATTTAAAACCCTTTTAAGCAAAAATATTGCTTTCTGAAAAGTTGTAGATTTCCCCCCCAAAGGGGTTACAGTAACCATGTAAAAGAATTGATCAAAAGAAAGTTTATTTTGTATTATGCTTACCAAGTTTTTAAAGGTAAAATCCTGGCCCTGGCTTGTGGCGCAGCTGATTGGAGCGTTGTCCTGTGCACCACAAATGTGCGGTTTCAACTCCCCATCAGGGCACGTACCTAGGTTTCGGGTTCGATCCCAGGTTGGGGTGCGTATGGGAGGGATGTTTCTCTCCTCCCCTACCCCCCATCCTCTTCCTCTCTAAAACCAATGCACATATCCTTGGGTGAGGAATTTAAAAAAAAAGATATGATTCTAGGCGAGATCCCAGTCAAATGATTATTATCGTGTCTTATTTCAGTTTCATGTGTCTGTTTTAAAGAGAATATGTTTTATGTTCTTACAAACAAGTGAATAGGCGTGACTTCCAAGGTAATAGCTATGTATATAGCTGTAATTGACAATTTTCTTAAACTGTCAAATGGTCTTTAGAAAGTGTTTTCAAACTTTTAATCCGTTTCAAATAGATTTTCTCAGGCTTTTACAATCTCTCTCTAAACTCGAACAGCAGAGAACACCAAAGCCGAACCTGCAGACCCCCAGTGAGTGGCACACCGGGTCAGGAAGTGCTGGGCCTGTTTGCAGGTGCCGTCTGAGTGTTTCCAAGTGAAGGGAGATTTTTAAAAAGGCCCGGTGCTGTTTCTTATGGCCTAAGATGAATTATAATACTTCCACTATGGATCAGCTTACAAACAGACTTCACAATAGCTCTCTAAAAGCCTAAGTGTCGTTAGTCAATTAAATGAAAAACAACTTTTCTCCCTCGCTTGGGAGTGCATTCTTTTTTGCAAGAATCCTTACTCACGCAAGAGCTTGGTAACTACTCTTCATTGAGACTGGGAGTTTATTTACAGGTGGGACCCACAGGTGCCTGTCTGGCCCAGCCCCTTATCCAGGTGGGTGCACAGAGGGGTGTGGGCAGCAATTGCTGTTTCTTGCCTGGTCTTTTGCTGTTGCCTACAGCCCAAGGTCGGACATGCTCTTTCAGTCTTGTGGGCAGACTACACGTCTTTGTGTGACCATTGAGCTGACACAACAAATTCTGAGTAGAATGTGATCCTACGCCTCCTGCCCAGTGTTCACGTCCCAGCAGACTCCTCTCTCTCTCCATCCCAGAGGTCCCACCCCTTCCAAGTGCGTGTCAGTAGCAGGAACCTGCAACGAAACATTGCCTTTAAACTAAAATACAAATCCTCCAGAAGAGCACACTGCCAGCATAGGTTAAAATGTGCCCTGAGAAGTTTTCATTGCCTGCTCTTGAGTTGTAAATCCCTGTGTGGGAGAGAGAGAGATGGACAGATAAATAGGTAGACAGGTGCCACAGCTTCTCTGAAGCTAAAGAAAAAGGGGCTTAAATTTTAAATACTTTTCTTGTCGAATCTGACTTCAAAGTTTGTCATAGGGCTTTGATACATGCTTCTGACCTTAGAACTTAACAGATTTCTCACAGGAAAAAAAGGCCACTATTAGTGATCTCTGGAAATTGGACCTCTCACACAGTGTAATCGTAGAGCTGGTAACGTCTCCCCGTGACTCAGACTCCTGGAAATCCCTTTCGGAAAGGACGTGACTGGGAATACTTGAACCCGTGCTGTGTTTGGACACGACGGGCTGCATCCCAGGGGAGTCTTGAGAAAGAGAACCCATCTGCAGCTCGGCATTGCTTGCCCGTGGAATTTTCTGGGCACCAGTTGACTGGGCATGTGACCTTTTCTCACAGGTGCCGTGGCCATCCAGGGCCAGGCCACGGAGCCCCCTGGGGCCTGACCTCCCTCTCCCCGCCCTTCTCATGTTCTTCTGTTTCTGCCCCTCCCGTGATCTCAGCTCACCTGTGCGGCGGTGGCTTTCCGATAGTGAGGACCAGTGAGCTTTTGCATAAGCATTCCTGGACACGGTTTGCATGGAGAGAAAACTCTGGCTGTTGGGTGGAACACCTTTGGATGGAGGTGCAGCCGGAGGTGGGCACTCGGGCTTTAGGCGACTGCATGTACCGATCCAGGAGGGAGCTTCGGGAGACCTGAACTAGGGCAGCACTGTTCTGGCTGGTTGAGAAAGGGCTGCTGAAATTTAACCAGGGGCAGGACTTGGTAGTTGATCTGGATACAAAGTGCGGAGATGGCGGGACCTCTAACTTAAAGTTGGGAAGACAGCAGGTGAGCAGGTTCGGGCCGTGTTGCACTTGGAGTCTGCAGTGGGACACCCAGCGTGCAGCAGATACTGATTAGAGAGTGGGGCCTGTGAACCCCGGAAAGGGAAGACCACCAAGACGAGAGGCGGGCTTGAGGGGGGGGTGGGGGTAGTTGAAGCCATGGGCACCAAAGAGACCAGGGAATGAGGGGGTTAGAGAGAGAAGATCCGTGGTGGGGATGCGGTTATGGGAGGCAGCAACGTGGAGGAGAGACAAGCAGGAAGGCAGACCAGTGAGTGGTGCTGGAAAAGGTCAGTGAAGGAAGTGGGGGGGGCGAGCTGAAGGAAGGGGAGACGCTGAGCGGCGGGAAGCAGGTCTTCAGAGAGGAGACAGGGTCAGGGGTGCAGAGGCCTTCAGAGGGGGGGCCACGCAGAATGAAACTACGCCACCTCCGACCACGAGATTTGGCCAGTAGGGCCCCCTGCAGTCGCTCTCAGGGCCGGTTCCTGCAGTGTGGGGCGTAGGCAGGGGATGTTGGATGGAGGCAGGTCTGAGAAGGGGCAGCATGAAAGGTGGTGGACACTTTGCCCAAGGTCGCCTGGGATAAGGTGGGAGGGAGGAGCAGCGGCTGAGCAGGAAGGTTTTTTTTAAAGCATAAAAGTCACCTGAGCACAATTATGTGTTGAGGGGAAGGAGCCAGTGAACGTGGAGTGATTACAGGTGGGAGAAAATTCGGGTGTTCAGGGAGTGATTTAAAGGAGCCATCTGATTCCATTCCCTCCCCTATGCAGAGAATGAAAATCTTGTTAAGAGGTTGGCCATGGGTCATGCAGCTAATTAAGTCGCAGAATCACATTTAAAAGTCAGGTCTCCTGACCCTTGCTCTGTGCCCTTTCCACTATTGCACCTTTCCTTCCAGAAATCGACTCGGTTATAATCTCTGCCAGTCTCCTCACTCCTCCGGGCACCCGTCACAGTGCTGGTCGTGCAGGGCACTTCGGCCTCTGCCTGTGCCACAGCCGGAGCAGTCTTCTCCGAACGGTCGCCGGCCCCTGCCTCTCTCGTGTCACACCTGCTGGAGCCCCGCACCTGCATGCACATCCTGGCTTGGCCACTCAGCACGTCCATGACCTGGGGCCCCAAGCCTCGGTTCACCGTCTGTAAAATGGGATGTAGTCGTGTCTGTACCATGGGGTTATCGGGACGATTGGATGAGTTCACATATGCCTGGCACATTCTAAGTGCTCGGTAAATGTTAGCATCTGTTATTTAAAGAAAAAAAAAGGCCTTCACATTGTTCTTAAGATGAAGACCAAAATCCCCACCTGCGTGACGGGAGGGCCATCTTATTCAGTCTCATGCCAATTCCGGGTAACAGGTGCATTCTGACCTCCATCACACGGATGGCTAAATAAAAGCTCGGGGAAGCAAAATACCTTTACAAGTCCCAACCACAGGAAGTGTGGAGGCCGTTAGTAAAGTGCAGTCCTATCAGAGTGCAGCCAACTGCTACCGCCACAAAGGAAGGGATTTTTGCTTGTCTTTGAAGGTTGAAAAAGATCATTTGGGAAAGTTACCTTTTTTTAAAAGAATTCTTGACATAGAATTCTTGACCAAAATTTACCCTTTGAAAGTGTACAATTCAGTAGTTTTTAGCATATTCACCATGTTCATAGTTCTCCAACTATGAACGCTCTAAGTTCTAGAATGTTCTTGTTACTCCAAAACAAAACTCCATACTCATGATCAGGGACTCTGCTTTCTCCCTCCCCCAGCAACCATGAAACCACTTTCTGTTCCCTGGGTGGTTCCGGTACATGAATCTCACATTGTGACTTTTTATGACTGGTTCTTCCACGCGGCACGTTTACGAGGTTCGTCCACGGGGCGGCATGCGTCAGAACGTCACTCCTGTACGTTGCTGAATAACAGCGGTCCGCCGTGCGGACACACCACAGCCGGTGTTCCCGTTTCCCAGCCAACGGGCATTTGCGTTGTTCCCGTTTTGTGGCTGCTACAAACATCGGCCTACAAGTTTTGGCACGTGTTTTTACTCCTCTTGGGTAGATGTTGGAAAGCTGCTTTGAAAGAACTTCAGCAAAGCTCAAGTTTAAGCCCAAGAGCTCTTGTGTTCAGTGTTCCTCCTCTGTTTGTTTCCAGTTCCCCCTGGTGGCCGACTTGTTTCACGATGACAAGGACTCCGTTCCTGCCTCCTCGGCGTCTGCAAAGGGCTCGTCCGCGAAGATCCACGTCCGCTCCGCCAGACCCCAGCTGAAAGCCGCCAACAAGGAGCACAAGAAAACCGTGGGCCACCAGGTCAGCCCCGGGGCTCGCGGCAGGAAGCCTGGGCCATGGTGTGCGTGCGGCGCCGGCCTCTGTAGGGGGAGGACGGCCACGGAGCCAGAGGGAGGCCCGGGTGGCCTCGACCCCCCAGCTCCGTCCTCCTCCGCTGTTTGAAGAAGGAAACTGCGAAACCTTCTCTGGAGGGAACGGCCAGGAGAGGGGAAGGGGGTGACCGCAGTCTCAGGGCACTTGACCCCCGTGCTGGGGCGCACGTCACGGCACCACAGGTGCCTGGTGTGGGGCGGGGGCGAGAGGGTCTAGAAGCGGACAGGGCATGGAGGAGGATCTGAATAAGCCTGCAGACTCAGAACACTGAGAAACCGCCTCCCCCGCGGTGGGGGCTCCGGGTGTGTTAAGTCTCCGTGAGAAGAGACGGGAGTGCCTGCCGAGTCCCGGCAGCCCTGACCTTGTCTTGTCCCTGGGTTTGCCCGCTCTGGACGTCCATCTAGATGCCGTGGTCTCCAGGACGCCCGGGCAGGAGTGCAGGCTCAGGGCTCGGGTTTAGGGGTGGGAGGCCCCCGGGCACAGGGGTCCCCTCTCGTAGCACTTGCTCCCCTTTCTCTCCTTTGCTCCACCACACTGAGTTAGACCCACCACGGGTGGTCTCTCCCCATTTGGTCTTAGGAGCCCTGAGGCCGGGATACAGGAGGGACTTGATTGTAGTCATCCAGCAAGGTAGGGTGTCAGAGCTAGAACCCGTCCCCAGGTCTCTGAATTTCTTCCTGTCCTGTATTAACAGTAATAATCAAAACAATTATAGTAACAACTACTGCCACCAGCCTGTGGGCATTCCTTTAGGTTTATCCTGCATCCACAGAATATTGAAGATGAATAAATAACCAGGCGTGACTTTTGCCCCCCCAGTTCCGCACCTCCCTGCACCTGCTCATGGAGACCCTGAATGCCACCACGCCACACTATGTCCGCTGTATCAAACCCAACGACGAGAAGCTCCCCTTCCAGTAAGTGCGTGCACAGGTGTCGGCCCGGTCCACATGGCTGGAGTCGGGCTGGCCCAGCCCATCGAGTGCAGCCTCTCGGGGCTCCCTCGGGGGCTCAGGGGGACCAGGGAACGGGCAGGCCCGGCCTCACAGCGGTCTGCAGTCTTCAGCGGGGGGCATGGCTGGTTTGACACGCCCCAGACCGTTTCTATGCTGAACACAGGCCCACGGACGTTCACCAAGGCCACCCCTCTGCTGCCCGGGAGGATTCAAGGGGAAGAGAACATGCAGTCCCCCATCCCGTGTCCCTTACAGTGGTGTCGAGGGCAGTGCACACAGAGAACCACGTAAATATGTGACACTGAATGCCGACGGGTATGTCTCACAGTGGATGTTCAGTCCAGACACGGGAGGCTCAGGCTTGCTGGGGTGACCGGGGAGGCTGCTAGTGCTGAAGCAACTTGGCCTCCAGTGCAGGGTCCAGTGAGGGCGCATGCCGGCGCTCCCGTTCCCCCGTCCCCTCTGCAGCTGAGTCTCTGGAGTCACCCCCCGCCCTCGCCCACCGTCCCTCACTCCTCAGCCCACTCCGATCCAGTTTTGCCTCCAGCCCTGCCTTGAACGTCCCCTTCCAAGTCTGCCTGTTCTTACCTGGTGGATTCCACCCAGATCTATGGAGCCGTAATACTTACATGTTTTCACCTATCTCTGGTTTCCGCCAAGTTCCAGACCTTGATGCTGCCACTTCTTTTGCCACCTCCCATTCCCCCTGTCCAAAACCAGACTCGTCCCTTCCCCGCCAGGCTTCCCCGTATCTGGTCTCTGTGGGAGTAAAGGGCATAACCGTCTCCTGACATCTCACCTGCCCACCGGCGGTCTTCCAAACTGGACACCTGAGAGTCACTCTGGACCACTGCCCTCCACTAGGGCCTTCTGTGATGACAGAACCGTCCTGCCGTCTACGTTGTCCAACATGGCAGCCACTGGTCACAGGTGGCTATTGACTGCTTGGACCGCGGCTCGTGGGAGTGAGAACCTGAATTCTGAATTTCACTTCAGTTACACTCAGACACGCATAGGTGGCTCGTGGCTGCCATATTGGACAGCATAAGCCTTGATTCTTCCTCCTCCCTTCCTCCCCAGGGGCCAGTCATTGCCAAAACCCCATGGAGGCAAAGGTCCCTCACATTGGTCCCCCTTTTGCCTACCTTCCATCATCACCTGGCTTTAGACCATCTTCATTCTTGCGTGGAAAGCTGCTCGAAGCCTTTGGCATGGCCTCACCTCTGCAGCCTCTGCTTCCAATCCCCCGAGCCTCTGCAATGCTATTTCCTCTGTCCAGAAAGAGATGTACTTAAACATTTTTAAAGTACTTTCTTCCCAGCTTTCTGATTTCCTTTTTGGCCCTAGCATAATCACTTTCTGTGAAATAATTCAGTTCGGCAGCTCGGACTCTCAGAATGAATGACCGAACTAACAGCCTCGGCCATTCCCCTCCTTTGGTAAAGCCCGGCCTGCACTCGCACGGGCCGGTGCCGGGAAAGGTTAGGGAGACAACACTGAACCAGCCTTCCGTGAAGCGTGCCGATGGTTCACTCTTTCCCTTGCTCCGAATTTCTGCAAGGCGCTCGGGAACTCCCCCCACCCCTGGGGGCATCTGTTCACCAGCTGACTGCGGTGGAAAAGCCGTGGTTAGAAGAGCAGCATGTGTGAAAGGCGTCGATTATGTGTGAAGGGCAAGAGCGGGAGGGAAAAGAGGAGGGCTGGCTATCAGCTCGGGCCCAGCCAGCTGTGACCTTGGGCAGTTTATTCACAGGACCTGGCGCCAGCCTGCCCTGTGCTTTTTACCTGGTTGGGCCTCCCCTTGCAAATGAGAGAAGACGCTGAGGACCTTGAAAGGGACTTTCTAGTCCTAATATCCCATTTTTCTAAGACCTTCCTTTGCCTTTAGGGCCAAAAGTCTTCCTCCCGGTAAAGAGAGAGGGGAGAAAACGGAACCAACTCAGGAAACCTGAGTTCTGGTCCAAGCTCTGCCACCAGTTGTTCGGCTAATCGCAAGCCTAATCCTTTACGCCTTCTCATTCCTCCACCTGTTAACTGTGGTTAAACAATAATTATGAATGGGCCCAAGAAGATAATTCATGGCATTAAAATATAGAACATAGTCAACATTATTCTGGAAGGAAAGTGCCGGGTCCCTCCCCGCATTCCATACAACCGGGCTTTCTCAGCCCCGGCACGATGGACATTTGGGGCTAGGTGTCCTTTGTTGTGGGGCCGTCCCATGCACAGCAGGGAGCTCAGCACCCTGGCCCCTGGCCCCCACGCGCTGGTGACCTCCCCACCATGGAGACAGCTGATGGTGTTTCAGAACATTGCCACGTGTTGCTTAGAGGACGAAACGGTCCCCAGTGGAGAACTGCTGTCCCACACTAAATACTGTGATAGCATCTCTTGTATACAGGTCTTTTACCCTCTGCTGCTTGCTTTTTTTTTTTAAGAGAGAGGGAAGGGAGGGAGAAAGAGAGAGATAGAGAAACATCAATATGCGGTTGCTGAGAGCCGTGGCCTGCAACCCAGGCATGTGCCCTGACTGGGAATCGAACCTGCGATGCTTTTGTTCGCAGCCCGCACTCAATCCACTGAGCTATGCCAGCCAGGCTGCTGCTTGCTTTATTTAAAAAAAAAAAAAGCTATCATATCTAATACTCATTGGGCACTGGGCTAGGGCAGGCGGAATGACAGTGAGTAAGATGTGTCCCTTATTCTTAAGGAGTTGCCAGTCACAAATAACTGGCATGACATAGAAGTGACCGTCTTTGGGACTCTAACGGTGCAGGATCGAGAGGGGAGAGCATGAATGGGTGTCCAGTGGGGAGGCGGCAATCTGGGATGGCTCTTCAGAGGAGCTGGCCAGGTCTCCCGGAGGCCAGTCCCCTGATCTCAGAAACCAGCGGTCCTGAGAGTCTCGGGGTCTGAAGTGTGACCACACAGGATGCCATGAGCCTGGCGAGGTGGGTGGGGAGCTTGCAGCCTGTGCAAAAATGAGTTAAGTGGCGTATGGCTGCTGAGGTGGAGCCCAGCCTAACACCATGGGAGCCTCGCCCTGCACCCCACAAGCTTCTGGCTCTGCTCAACCTGCACCTTTTATCGGAAGGGTGAAGTGTAACCCTGCGTTTCAACAGTTTGACCCTGTGTACATCCTAGGTGGTTCTCCAGCCCAGGTGTAGGTGTTGCTTGAACACACCGTGGCCTTCCAGAACTTAACAGGAGGAAGGGCTGGTTTTCACTCCCAGTTACCTAGTGAGGAAGGCAGACTGCGAGGTGCACTTGACAGTGAGTTTGCCACTGGGGAGATGAGAGTCAAGTGCAGAAGCCTGGCTGTCTTCACGGGCCCTCTGGGGGTGCGCGAGCAGGGAAAGAGGATGACAGTGTCTTCTTCGTGTGGTGTCTGCTTTTTCCTAATAGCGTTCGTGTCCTTTACGTCCCTCAATCATTACGGCAACCAGCAAATCAGAGTTGGGCCACTCGTCTCCTAGTGACTAGACGAGGAGCCTGAGTTACAGAGGGAGTGTGTCTTGCCCCAGGTGGCACTAGCAGAGCTGAGGCCAGTTGCTCCTTCACCCTCACTCATTTCCCTCACCCAGGGGAAGCAAGTGATGTTGAGGTCGTCAGGAAGCAGGGAAGAATGTGCAAACCGAGCTCAGAGATCCTTGGCTGCTGCCTTCCACGGGACCAGCTCAGTGTGCAGGGCTCTGGAGGAGGCTGAGCAGGCCATACAGAGGTGGGGGGACGAGAGAGAGTCTCCAGTGGAGAGAGGTGGCTCAAGGGTGGTGGGCCCCAGGCCGGGCCTTCCTGCAGAGTTCCAGAATCCTGAGTGGGCCCAGCTGCTGGGACAAGAACACCTGGGGTTGTCAGGGAGCACGGGAGACAGGTGTGATGGGAGGTTGCCCACTGGGGTTCTACAGGCAAAGAAGCCTCCTCCCGCATTTTTCCAACAGAGCCGGAGGCGGCCTGACCATGGCCAACGCGTGTGCGGAAGCCAGTGTGACCCACGGTACCCGTGGCTGAGTCTAGGGGGCCTGGCCCGTGGCTTGGGCTGAGCTGCGGACCAGCCAGGAGCCAAGGGAGCATTTATGTCTCCTCCCTTCTCAGGTTAGGCCAACAGCCTTAGCAAACTATAAATCGTGGTTAATTCTCATTCAGCTTAACTCTCCTCAAAGACTCCCTGATTACCTCAGCCAGCCTCAGCACCCTTCCTCTGGTTTCTCGTAGCAGTTGAACCACACTTGCCGCGTGCTGCCCTGTGGGGTGCACTTTCTGCACCCCCTCCTCCTCCACAGGTGCGGATACGCTGAGGACGCCTGGCCGTGTCTGGCTTGACTCTGTTTTCCTAAATAGCTGTGCTTGAACGAACACTGGGTTTCCAGCGCTAGGCTTAGCATTGCAAGGCATGTGAGCTGTGGAAGACATTTCTTTTGTCTCCAGAGACTGGAAGGTGAAGTCCTTTACCGGCGTGGCTCTGAACTGAGAGCAGCTGTCACGGCCGTAACTGACAATACGTGTGGCCTTCCTCATGTGGTGCCAGGCGCTGTTCTGACTGCGTTCTTGGGCCGTTACATTCCATCCTCACACTGACCTTGTGAAAGGAGTACTGTTACTACCTCAGTTTTATAGATAAGGAAACTGAGGCCCAAACCTCATGTCACCTGCCCCAAATTACACGGGCAGCTGGTAAGGGGTCATGTCATTCAGGCCCAGAAATTCCTGAAACTCACCCTTTTAACTCCTGAGCCATGAGTTTATATGTTTTTGGCCATTGAATGAACACAGGTGCCCATGGGGATGGGAATCATAAAGGAAGGTTTTGGAGAAGAGCCAGCATGAATCTTGGAGGGTGGAGAGAACTCAAGTAGGCACAGAAGAGGGGTGTCCCAGCAGAGACCGAGAATGTGCACAGACCTGAGAGGCCGATCAGGGTCTTTTCTCTTCACCCACCCTGTGCCCTGCGCTCCCTGGTGCAGGATGACCGGTAACTCCGGGCGAGAGGAGGTGGTCTGCCTTCTCTCCTGTTCTGGCCCCTCTTTACAGGGTGGCCCCTCATTGCTTCTCTGGTTGTCTTGCAGCTTTGACCCGAAGAGAGCGGTGCAGCAGCTCCGAGCGTGTGGGGTGTTGGAGACCATCCGGATCAGTGCGGCCGGCTACCCGTCCAGGTATGTGCCCACCGGTGATGCCCCTGGTGCAGCCCAGGGGGCCCTCTGGGGGGCTGTCAGCTGGAAGGAGATCCTCAAAGTGTTCCCAAACGTGGGGGGCCCAACAGGACGCTGACGGAGATAAGTATCTCAGTCTGGTCTGGGCGTCCCCTGGGGCAGCTTTTCTGATTTCAGATCTGCCTTGGCCTGGGGGATAAGCTAGGCAGAGTTGCAAAGAGGATTTCTCCTCTTCTCCACTCCCACCTCGTCCCTTTTACCTCCCCGACCCTTTTCTTACTCATGGTAAAAAAAGCACGTAACACTTACCACCTTAACCATCTTAAGCGAAGAGTTCAGTGGCATCAGCACATTCATGTTGTCACACAGCCATCGCCACCATCCATTTGCAGAACCCTCATCCTCTTGCACAACCGAACCCCCATGCCCACGAAACAGTAACTCCCCATTCCTCCCCCCGCCCCCGAGCTCTGAGGACCGCCGTGACACTTTCTATCCATGTGATTTGGATGATTCCGACTGTCTCACTTGAGTGGGATCACACAGTATTTGTCTTCTTGCAGCTGGCTTAATTTCACTCAGCATAATGCCCTCAAGGTTCACCCAGTTGTAGCATGTGTCGGAATGTCCCTTTTTAAGGCTGAGTAATAGTCCATCATGGGCACACACCACACTTTATCTGTCAGTGGACTCCTGTGCCTTTTAGTACAGACTCTCGTCTATGGTTTTGTCTGCACTAAAGCACCGCTGTTGTGATACACCTTGCACTGTGGATAAGCCAGCCAGCTGCCAGCGTCTGTTGAAGTTCTGCCAAGACGGTGGATGCCCCCTGGACACTGGCCTGGAATAGGGGTGGGGGCAGGGGGGCCACCAGCTAGCTCTCGTGAAGTCACACTGTGTGCCAGTGTCACAGAGGCTGAACATCTGCTGAGAACTGGAGCTGAGCCATGCTGCAGGCCAGAGCCTGTGGTGTTTCCTGTGCCCCCAGAAGCCCGTAAGTGTCGGGGGGTGGAGAGAGTCAGAAACAGGAGGAGGGGATGCGGTCTGCCCCCTCTTCCCTGCCATCTCCACCTGGCGCTTTCCCACCTTGCTCCGCTCCACACTCACGGAACCATTTCATAAGCAGTGGTTAATTACCCAGAAACACCCTCCCCCTCATGAAGGTGAGGCCTGGGCAGGAAGCTGCTGATGGACTTAGGAATTTGCATTTGACCTGGAAAGCCCAGCGCTGTCACTAATGCGCATATCCAGGCAGCTTTTCAAACCTCAGCAGGTTCGGGCATTGTTGGGAGCGATGTGCTCTAGCCAGGGTGGAAGACTATTGTTACTTTCTCTTCAACCACATCCCTCCCTGCTGGGAAAAAAACCAGGCAGTGAACTTGGGGTCTGAACACAAGCCACTGACAGCCACCTGTCCCTGGATGAAGGCCCCGCCCCTTCCCTGGCTGCCCTGCGGTGTTGGGCCTCAGCCTTTGATTGAGAGAATGGGGCTGAGGCCACGGGCGCAGCCGTTCACCTGCAGGTTCCAAGTGCTGCCGCCAGCCAGTTAGGTCACCTGTCCTGGCCCGCTCTGCACCGCGCTCATGCTCAGCTCAGGCGGCGTTCTCCAGCCCAGAGCCAGAGACGGGCCTCAGGGAGCCACCGCACCCCTGCTGTGCAGCTCTGCGAGGCAGGCACCGGCGCACCCCTGCTCCTGGGTCTCCTGCTTGTCTGGTCTCCCAACAAGGTTTCTTCAGTCCTGGGTTTCTCAGAGCCTCTTCACAACCCACTCTCGGGTCAGGAGATCAACGGAATGGGTTGTGACTGACATCTTGTTTTTTTAATGATGTAACTTGGGATGAAAACATAAGGTGGCAATTTGTGGCAGAAGGGACGCCGTGACACGGCCTGCGTTGGTGTTACATAGGGGTGTGGGCATGTCATGGTTTAAATGTGCTTTCACGGCCGAGACCCAGGGAAGGAAGGGACCACTCGGGGCCACCAGCTGGTGGGCGGTGGAGTTGGGGCTGGCACCGCCCTGCCTCCGCCCTGCCAGGCGGCTGGTGCCAAGCACCTTACTGGCCACACCAGCGAGGAGCTGGTGTCCAGGCAGAGGCTGGTCGGAGGAGTGAGGTGCAGGGCAGCGTCCCAGTCTGCCCCCCAGGGCTGGGCCCAGCCCTGAGGCCTGGTGTAAAACTTCTTCCTGCTCAATCTGAACTGCAAAAAAAGACAAAAAAAAAAAAATCAGTCCAGACTCTCGGACTGTGGCCCAGGCCCCAGCTGAACGACACTGGTGACTCAACCCTGGGGCTCTGGCGCCGGGCCTGGATTCCAGTGTCAGCCTCATACCTTCAGGCTGGGCGACCCCGGGGAGCACGCGAGTCTCTCTGAGCCTGGGTTCCCTGATCATTACATGCAAGGATCACATTCCCAGGTGGTTGTGATGAGTAAGGCAATGCATTTACGGTTCTCAGCACAGTGTTTAAGCATTGAATAAAGTGTTCATTACTCATCAGAAATGAGCGGGGAGCCACGTCCCTGTGGGTATAATTACATGGGTAGAATGTGCCTATACCAGAAACGTCTAGTTTTTCCACACGTCAAATCCTGGTGTGTCTTAAACTGTTGAGGGTCCTCAGTAAGAAACTGCGGGATCGCAGGTCCTCCCAGCCACGCCTGCGCCGCACAGCGCAGGGGCCAGGGGGTGAGCCGAGAAACGCAGCTCGTCTTTGCACAGAACTTACATGGGGTGCTGATGGGGGGCTTACCCCGTGAGAGGCGTGGACATCAGCATTATATCAAGCCACGGGAGAAGCAGCAGGGGGGGCACGTGACCACTGCTGTTCGAAGGCAGGGGGCACCTTGGGGACCTGTGTCAGCGCATAAAGAATCCACCTGTTTCACCGGCACTTGGATGGACGAGTCGTCCAGGATCAGGACCAGTGACTGGCAGAGGGTGTGGAGATCTGTTCTCGGAGGCCGTCGGGGAAAGGCCAGCTGTCCTGGGTGGTGTGGTTGACGACAGACCGCGCTGCAGGCAGAGGCCAGCTCTGAGTCATCGAGCTTACTCACAGCCTCACTGTGAAATCAGAGTGACAGTGTGTCGTCCAGGCTCCTGCTGGTTTTTCTGTCGCGGTACAGAATGATCCATTTTGGTGGTGGGAGAGGGAGGGGGAGAGGGTTTTAGCTCTGTGGTCTCACGTGAGCTTTATGGAGAATGAGAAGATTTTCTTGCCATCGTGGTGTCTGTCTGTCCTACTCCCTGTCTCATCCCTTATCCAACATTAGCCTGACCTGGTGGCTGTGAGGGATTAAGGACCAAAGTCACAGCCCCGCCCACCAGGAGCTCACTGTCTGGGAGGAGCGATACAGGCCCAAGCCACTTAGAAAACAACATACAATCAGGTCCAAGTTTGGGAGGAGCTGTGGCTTCGTGAGGAGGTGAGATTGGAGCTGGGCCTTGAAGGGCAAGGAGGATTTGGATGGGTGGGGAGACAGCAGGAGGCTACTGCTGGCCAGGGGGCAGCACACCGTCCAGGATGGAAGGAACGATAATGTGCTTTTCCCGGCTAGTGATTCGGGAAGAGTCCTCCTCTGCCAGCTCAGGCTCCGGCCCTGCTGTCCCGTCCTCCATCCGTAGCATCCTGAGAGGCCAGGTGTGCTTTTTGCCTCATCAGACAACCTCTTCCTTGGCAGCAAAGAGGATGCATTGCCTCCAGGTCTTTGGACCCATGGAGATAATGGCCCCGCCGACTGTTCATCCCGTCTGGCTCCAGCCGCAGTTGCCAGCAAGGTTGTGATGCCCACAGACTTGCTGGCCTTGTGTAGGGATGCTGATGGATGTCTTTTCCTGCCTCCCTAATCGTTTCCAACTTCCCTCCAGCAGATAGTTCCAAGGGCAGCTGTACCTTTTCTTTTGGTGATTGCAGGCACCGTGGGATGTGCAGGGAAGGGAGGGAAGACTGTCCTTCTGACAGCACAGAAAATGGTAGTGAACGCTGTGGTCTCAGGGTGCCCGCTTGGATCCAGAACACTGTCTTGCATCTCCTCACCTTCATGTACTCAGCAGAGTTTGGGAAGAGGTCCAAGAGAGGATTTCCTTCCCAAACTGCCACTTGAAATGTTAACTTTTGGAAAGAGGCACTGTGGTGGCAGTTTTGTTCATTCTGAGACGGAGTTGAATCCTCCCTACTATTACATTTACATTGTAGTCCCCTTCACCCCCTCCTCACAGCCAGGCCGCCGCCCCTCGAGTTGCATCTGGTTTTGAACGTGAGTGGGGAGGGGACCGCTGTGGGCAGCCACCACGCCTGTAGTGGCCTGATTCCATGCATTGCCTAACTTTCTGTGCCTGTCCACCATGGGAGCCACGCTGGTTTTTGGAGTGACCGCGTGGTTTGGGTTTTTTTTTTGTTTTGTGTTTTGTTTGTTATGTTACCTGACTGCTCCATCTGGGAAATTGGTGTGTGCCTGCTGTGTCTGGAGATGAAGCCAGTGAGGTTTTATAGAAAGTGTGTCCATCCAGGTGTTAGCTATTGAGGGCAGTACCTGTCGTGCGTGCTGACCTGGGCGTACAGAGCTGAGCATGGCGTTGATCTGACTTTGAGAGAACTTCTTGGGACCGGAGTGGCTTGAATAGATCAGGATCATCACGAAAAGAATCCGTCTCCATGGCGGCCGAGACCCAGCGCAGCGGAGGGATTGCACTGGCGTGAGCCGGACACGTAACTACCCAGGCGCTGGTCCCAAAGGAAACCCAAGTGGCTTCTTCGATTGAGGGAATTATAACCTGCACCCTTTTTCTACGTTTCTCCTACTTCAGTGGCCAGAGGGCAAATGTCACTTCACAGAGAGGAAACGCGTGGCCGTGGACCACACGTGGTGATTCATCGCCCGTGGTGAAACGGGGCACAGGGCTCCTGCCCAGGAGCCCGGGCAGAGGGCGGCCCCTTCCCGTGGGGGTTTCCGGCCGCGCTCCTGCGCTCAGCCGACTGACGTGGGAGCCCAGAACTCTTAGCCTGGCTCTGTAGCTGACGTCTGCTCAGTGCTGCCCGGAGCCCAGCAGGCCTGCCCCACCCCCCACCCCCAGCTCGGCTGCTCCCACCCCCGCCCCGGCTGTCAGCACACCTGTCTATTTTTATCCTCCCTGGGAAATACGGCTCTCTGGGAGTCTGGTTTAAAATGAGAGTGAATCATTCAACTTGAAATGTGCAGCAGCGGCTAAGAAATATGTTCATTATCATATACATAAAGCACTGTGATAAATGCCCTGTCCGGGAAGACACGTGGTCTGCCAGTTACCAGCTCCCCCGCTCCCCCCCACCCCCCCTCCCCGCCCCCACTGCTGTGTGTCCTGTGCCTGTAGAGTCACCTGCCTCCTCCCAGGGGCTAGGGCCGCTTTGTGTCCCGGAGGAACTGGGAAGCAAAGACCACTTATGCAAAAACAGCGTTTGTGTGGGACTGCTTGAATATGCATTGTTTCTGTGCTTTTAAAAAGTGCCTTTTCCTAAATCTTCACTTCTCCTTCACTTCATTTATCTCATCTCGTTCGCATGAGAAAAACTCAACAGTGCTTTCTGAAAGGAGTTCCACTCCTCTCCCTGCCCCCGGCCCCGTGTGCAGTACACAGCATAGCACTGTGGGGCTGGGTGGAGGCTGAGGAATTGCCATATTGACTTTCCTGTTGAATCATGATTAACACACACGGCCCCTAGCCTTGTTATTAAAAATCCCACAGTGAAAGGACCATTTTAAACTTACTTTGGCGTGCAGTAATCCTTTTTACTTACTTATTTATTTATTTTGGGGAGAGAGAAGGAGGGAGAGAGAGAAGCATCAATTTGTTGTTCCACTTATTTATGTGTTGATTCTTGTGTGTGCCGTGACCGAGGATTGAACCCAACCCACAAACGTGGCGTATCTGGACAACGCTCTAACACCTGGGCTGCCCGGCCGGGGCTGGAGTGCAATGATCCTTTACCTCAGGGTCTTACAGCCTTCCGTTCCGGCTCCTTTGCCTGGGAGCTGTGCTCACCTCCTCAGACTTGAGTCTGGCACAGGGTTCTCACCTGGGCTGCACAGCACGGTCACCTGGGAGGGATTAGGTGGGTTTGGGTTACTCCAATGATCAGAGGGGGAAAGTCAAAATCCAAATCTACTGTGGGGAGAAGAATAGTTCCTTCTAAACGACACCCAAGTGTGTGAACAGTGTTATCTCTAGCGGTTAGAATGGGGCCTCTTTTAATTTACCGACGTATACTTTCCTGCATTAAAAAAGTGTTCCATGAGCTGTATTAGTTTATAAGAAGCAGTTTTATGAGAAGAAACCCAACCTTTGGAGACCCAGCTGCATTCCGGGCAGGTGTCCCACTGGCAGCAGCGCCCTGGGGCTGCCCGTGCTGGGGCACACAGACACCCCGCGAGCAGGTCTGCCCCTGGCCAGCCCCTCAGAGGGGCCTCCAGCCACGATTCTGGAACTCCCCCAAACACTGAAACTCTCGGGGGTCGTCAAGGGAGGACGACATGCCCCAGGATGTTTTAGCTGCTTTGAGAAGGGCATTTTGGGAGAAATATCGATCCCCATGGGACACTCTCAGACCACCTGTGGCCCCGGAGGCAGGACACGTCACCTGATACACCTGTGTTCCCTCCAGGTGGGCCTACCATGATTTCTTCAACCGGTACCGGGTGCTGATCAAGAAGAGAGAGCTGGCCAGTGCAGACAAAAAGGAGGTCTGCAGGTCCGTCCTGGAGAGCCTCATCAAGGTGAGCAGGCCCCGCCCCCGGCCCCGGGCTCCAGGAAAGGCTTACCTGGACAGCAGTGAGGGCTGCAAGAGGGTGGGTTATGGGGTGTTAACTGCCTTTTGGGGTCTTCATCCTTCTCATTGCAACTGTCTCTGAGCTGCTGCCCCCATTTCCATACATCGGTGACGGTAACAGAAAAGCCCCGTCACCTGCCCAAAGCACATGCCAGGTCTTGTCCCCACTGCACCACACAGAGGAAGGGACATTATTCACGCAGCCCGCTGGTGTTCGTGGTTGGGCCAGTCCTGCCTGGACGGTGCTGGCCCTGATTTCTGGATTCTGCAGAGCTCAGGTGCCATCTGCCATCACCTGGCACCTGTGCCGTGCCCGGGGCTCTGTCCTGGGGCCTGGCACCAGCAGAGGGGAAAACAGCCGTGCTTCTCATGCCCTCCTCCTCGCATGGCCGGCCTGCCGCGGGCCCGGTGCCAGGTGCTGTCTCCCATTAGACAACAGCTTCCACTTCGGTGGAGACAACCCGAACTCTCGCCAGACACCTGAGACTGGAGAACTGTAATAGCAGAACTGTTGGGGGCCTTTTATGATAAACACTTCATTATTTCCAGAGGGTTTAGTGATTATAGCAGACTGTGTTACTTAATGGTCTCGATAAAGAGTTAAATATATCACAGCATCTTCCCTTTAAGAAGGCAATAGAACTACATCAAAAGTAATTTTTTTTTTGCTAGGAAAATCTGTTCAGCTGGAGTAGCGCATTGCCAGCCTAGGACTTAAGGTCCACTGTTGTCCTGTAGGAGTAGCATGGTTACTCCCCGAGCGTTGTCTTAGCTGCTCAGGTCTGCAGTGGAGACGGTGCGGAGTCCCGTGCTGACCAGTCAGGGCAGAGCCAGAGGGTGGCAGTCTCATTAATTGAAGGTTGCAGTTGGTTATTTGGACTTTGGTTAATTGAGGGTTTCACCACAGTGCATCTAACCGTGTTTGCATTTCAACATCTCATTTTTCATGGGTGAGAGGAATCTGTGTTCAAGGTCAGCTGATTCTGATTGACATGGAGCATCAGGAGTCTTTCCCCTTGTGCGTATCAGGATCTGCCTGTTAGTGTGGTGTTTTTTGGTTTTTGTTTTTCTCCCAGAGTAGGAAATGGAGTGTGTGTACTATGGTTCCCGAAATGCAACAGCCTCCCTCCCCCTCCCCCTCACTCCCAGCCCTGGCTCTGCCAAAGCCCGAGCACCCAGGCCTGGCCCTCCACTGTGAGGGCTGAACTCCCTTCCCGTGCCCCCCACCCCTTCCTCAACAGAGGCAGCCTCCCCAGCAGGGCAGGGAGAGGAGGCAGTGCAGGGCGAGGACCAGGCCCCCATCCTGTCCTCCCTGCAGCCTGGCCGTGGAGGAGACAGCCAGCGACGGTCTAGCCGGATGCTGTGTCCCAGCTCAGCACAGCTGAGGCAGTGCCCTCTTCTCTGGGTGTGGAGCCGGGCTCCTGTTAGCTGTGCAGGGCTCAGGGCGCGAAGAGTGGTGATTCTGCATGACTTTGCAGCCACGCGTCAGTCGGGGGCGTTCTTGTGTGTTTTCTGGAGACCATGGCCCATTGCTTACGACCGTCTCACCCATGAGCAAAACCAGATGGAGGTGTGCTCACGAAGGGCACGCAGTCGTTGTGGGCTAACTCTCAAGTGTTCAGCTTAGGCTTGTCCACAAGCGCACAGCTGGGTCATTGGCCCTTGCCCACCTGGACAAGTGCAGGGAAGGGCAACTAGTTCTAACGTAAATAGATGTAACTAAGACGGTAATTATATGTTCCCCCAAAATCTCATACCGTAGTCTGAAGCCAAACAAAACTGACTTGGGGAGTTATTTGTGGTCTGAAATTATTCAGTCAACTGTGCAGCCATTTGAGGATAGTCTTTTTAAGATGTCGACCAGATCAGCCATTCCCTTGCTCAGAGTCCCCGGCGGCCCCCCTCCAGTTTTTGGCCTGTGATGACTAGTTCCTCTTATTCCCCGCTCAGCCATCCCAGCTCTCCTGTTCCTCAAACACGCACAGCTTGTTGCCACCACAGGACATTTGCGTCTGCTCTGCTCTGCTTATGAACTCTCCTCCCCTGGACTCTCTCCGGGCTGCCGCCTTCGGTTCACTGGGGCCTTGGCTCGGGTCTCGCCTGCCCAGAGACGGCTTAGATCGTCCTATGGAAACAGCCCCATCCCACCCTTCAGCCCTCGCCTGAAAACAGATTGTGTCTTTGCTGAAACAAAACAAAACATACTTTGTCTTTGTCTGTGCTCACCGTGTCAGCTGCTGGAGGAGCAGGCATCTCGTTCATGGCCAAATCCTGGGCACTGAGCCCAGGGCCTGTGCCACACGTGCAGGTGGACTCAGTGGCGGGCACAGGGATGCTGAGAGCTACTGTGCATCTAAGGCATAGGGGCCTGTGAGCTCTGACTGACGGGGAATTCCGCACTGGAGGGATTGGCGGGGTGGGCCTGTCACCTCACTGTTCTCTGACGGTGACCAGCTGTCCTCCCTGCCTTGTAAAGGACCCTGACAAGTTCCAGTTTGGCCGAACCAAGATCTTCTTCCGGGCAGGCCAGGTGGCCTACCTGGAGAAGCTCCGGGCCGACAAGTTCCGGGCAGCCACCATCATGATCCAGAAAACCGTGCGGGGCTGGCTGCAGAGGGTGAAATACCGCAGGCTGAGGGGGGCCGCCTTAACTCTGCAGAGGTACTGCCGAGGACACCTGGCCCGCAGGTGAGCCGAGCGGGGGCACGTCTGGGCAGCAGGGTGGGGGTGGGGGGCAGGGCTCTCTCAGCGGCTGGCTGCTCTGAGCCTCTGTCCTCGGAGTGGTTCCCATGGGGCCCTGTCTGCCTCCTGACTTCGACCCAGCAGCTGGGTCGTCTCTCTCGTGCCCCTCTCACCTGAGGGAGCAGGTGTCCTGGTCCCCCCAGGCTGTTCCCATCACAGGAGTGCCACCCTCACACTGGCTGGTTTTGCCACAGAATCACCACTTTCCTTTTACTTAACCCCAAAGTAAAATGATCTTCTTTTATAAAAAGTGATACATTCAGCATTTCCATCATCATGAACTTGTACCCCACTTCATGATTTACAAGATTCATTTCAAAATCCTTTGGGAGTTTAAGACTAGGGCTGGAGAGGTCCCGGAGGCCCCTGTTTGAGCTGCTGCACTGAGTCCACACAGAGAGGGTGTGACTTGTCCCATCGCAAGCGGCCACCTAGGGGCCAAGCCCAGGTGCCAGTCAGGCCGTCTGCCCAGCTTAACACCAAACCGAAGAAACCTCTCAATTTTAGCTGTTGCTCTACCGACTGAGGTCATCGGCTGGATGACATGCAAAAGCGATTAGGCATCCCCCCCACCCCCGATACAGGCTCGGAGGACGCGGCCTCCTGTAAGACCCGGCCCTGGCTCACAATCAGCGACCTCTGCCAGTAGGGATGTCCTTGGGGACGTGACAGTGATTGCCGTAAGGTCTTGCATTCGGAAGCCAATGCAGTCCAGTCACCTCTGCCTGAACGTGGAAAAATAAGCGAGCCCCAGAGTTACGATGCCAGAGCAGGAACCCTTCATGCTACAAATGTGGAAGCCCGCTCCTGCCCACCTCCCGTCCTGGCCGTGAGCTGTTTGTTTGCTCAAGCCCACCCAGAGATGGTGAGCGCCTGTAGTTACTTCTGAACAGTTGAGAGAGGACCTCCGGAACAAAAGCTGTAGAAATGGGAACCAACACTAAGTAATCATCAGCAACCTGTGCCAACCAAGTCGTCACCGACTGTCCTGTGCTTGGGACTCTGCCTGGGGCCCAGCGGTGAGGATACAAAGCAGAGTTGGCCTGCGCTCTCTGCGTGAGAGTTTGTGTTCTAGTGGATACGCAGGGCCCGTCTGTGGAGAGAAGCCAGGGGGAACTGGAAATCAGACTCATTTCGGCAGGCCTCCGGGGCTGGGGGTTACCTTCTCCTCTGGGACTGCACTAGATGAGTTCTAAGTCCTTGTAGCTTTTAATATTCTGAGTCCGCAATTGAATGCCTGCTGTGAGTCTGCCAGCAAACAAAGCCCTCGAGGGGGGTAAGAAGAAGCGTCAGAGTGACGTTGCTGTCTTCCTTGGCGACTGTGAGGGGGTATGCGGAAATGCAGCAGAGGGAGGGCACTGTCCACACGCAGTCCGACCCAGGCAGAGGGGCAGGAGACGAGGAAGCGGCGAGATCTGGGCAGGCCTGAGAAGGCCGTGTCCGTTCAGTGAACATTTCCTTAGTGCCTACGAGGCCAGGCCCTGCACTAGAGGTGGGGGGGGGGGGAGGGGCGCAAGGGCAACCGAGACATGGCCCCGATGTCTCCAAGCCCCGTGAGTCCAGGGGACAGGCCCAGGTGTGAACACGGAGTGTGCCCAGGTTGCAGTGAGGGGCCTGCAGGTGGGGGAGTGGGCACGTGGAGGTCACAGAGTCGGTCACACTCCCACTGAGTTCTGTGGAAAGGCTTGTTGGATAACAAGGAAGAGGTGAATTCTGTCATTCTGAGCCTGAGCTTCAAGTGCCTGGACACGGCTCTGGTCAGTCAGGGTGATGAGACTCGGTTTGACCCGGGGTGTCCAGACAGGGCCCAAGGGGGGAGGAATTCATTCAGGACCAGCTCAGAGCCGCCATCAGCGTGGCCCGCCCCTGTCTCCCTCCCCAGGCTGGCTGAGCATCTGCGGAGGACCCGGGCGGCCGTGGTGCTCCAGAAGCAGTACCGCATGCAGAGGGCCCGCCGGGCCTACCGGAGGGTCCTCGGGGCTGCCGTCGTCATCCAGGCCTTCGTGCGGGGCATGTTCGTGCGGAGGACCTACCACCAGGTGCGTACCCATGCCAGGGGCTTGAGGGCCGAGAACCCAGACGCCGACAGCCACAAATGCATCCTCACCAACTCGGGTGTTTGTTGGGGACGCCTCAGTTTTTCCTAAGTCACTGCACAGCTCCGTTCTCACTGAACCCTATCCAAAGTCCCATGAGATGTGTTAGTTAGGGTTTTCCAGAGGAATAGAACCCACAGGAGATATGAACGTGTGTGTGTGTGTGTGTGCGTGTGCACGCGCACATATGGACATTCATGAGGAGGGATGGGCTCAGTGGTTATGGAGGCTGATGAGCCTCCTGTCTGCAGCCGGAGGGAGGCCCAGGAAAGCCAGGGGGTGTGTTCAGCTCGAGTCTGCAGGCCTCCGGCCCAGGGGAGGCTGTGGCGTGAGTCCCACCTGAGGGCAGGAGAAAAAGAGATGAGACGTCCCAGCTCAACACTGGAAAGGGGGCGAATTCCTCCTTCCTCGACCCTTTGTTCTGTTGCGCGCCCCCCCCCATGGATTCGATGGCGCCGCCCAGCCTGAGTCCACTGTGTCCAATGCTCACCTCTCTGGACACACCCTCGCAGACACCCCCCAAAGCAGCGCTTAGCCTGAGCTCCTGCGGCCGGGTGACACATAAGATTAACCATCATAGCTGGGAAGGGTGCCTGCCTCTGCCCCCCTTCGACAGCTGCGGTGCTTGGAGAGGCTGAGCCACCGCCCCAAGGACACTCAGCCAGCTCGTGGCAGAGCCCGGCGGCCCATCTCGGGCTCGCCCAGACTTGGAGGGCAGGGGTGATGTGAGACAGCGCCAGGTCCAGACCCTGTATTTGACAGATTAGCAACCTTAAGCCCAGCCCGGAGAGGCCAGGAGAGGGGCCCTGGCTCCTCCCTGCCAGGCCGTTACCCTGTGAGGCCGAGCTACCTGGTTAGGTGGCCTCGCGTCCGAACACCTCCTGCCACCAATTCCCCCCACGCACCTGACGCTCAAGGCCAAGGCCAAAAATGGGTTGAAAGGAAACGTCGAAAATGGTTTCTTATTTTTCTAAAATGAACGTCTCTACCAGGACGGAGCACACCCTGATGTGATGTGCTAGGTAGAGAAACTCAGACCGGGGGACGAAGGTTCTGTGACTGTTCCTGGGAGGTTGGTGACAGCTGTGTGACGTCACCGGGGAAGGGGCAGGTGGTACTTGGGAGGCACTAGGTGCAAACCAGCCCCTCTCAGAGCTGTGGGACCGGGCAGTCGGCCTCTTGGGGTGTTTGCTTATTTACCCCTTTATTCCACAAACGATTATTTTGCAGGGTGTTGGGGCAAGAACATTGATAACACTCTTGTGTTATCTGTGCATCCTCAGTTTTCTGAGTGGCTGTAATACGGCAGGAAAAAACAAGAACCAGTGACCCACGAGCCCTGTCTGTGGCTATAAGCCGTCAGCAGCCACTGCGGGCCCCCACTCAGGGCCCCCACCCAGGTCCCCTCACCAGTGCTGAAGCCCAATCTGGTGAATGGGGAGGTGCCGGCTGGAAGATCTTCAGACCCCTTCAACTTTGAGGCTTTTAGACTGTGGTTTGCTAACCGATAAAAAGTTAAGAAAACAAACAAACCTAAAACAAGGGATTGACAGCTGACGCCCTGCAGGCACGCGGGCTGTGGGACCTGGGGAAGACCTGCTCTCAGAGCAAATGGCCATCAGAGCCTTTCATCTTGTGGGCAGGTCCTCTCTGTGTCTCCCAAAGCTTAGTCGACCACAGCTCTCACCTCCCCCGGGCAGTGCGTGAGCCTCTCCCACTCCCATCCTGCAGCGCAGACTGACCAGGAGTGTGCTTGTCCCTTGCCAGGTCCTCCGGGAGCACAAGGCCACCATCATCCAGAAGCACACGCGGGGCTGGATGGCACGCCGGCACTTCCGGCGGCTGCGGGGCGCGGCCATCGTCATCCAGTGCGCCTTCCGAAGGCTCAAGGCCAAGCAGGAGCTGAAGGCCCTCAAGATCGAGGCTCGGTCGGCGGAGCACCTGAAGCGCCTCAACGTGGGCATGGAGAACAAGGTGGTCCAGCTGCAGCGGAAGATCGACGACCAGGTGGGGCTCGGGACCGCACCCCCACCAGGCTGGGTGCCTGGGGCGGCTCCATGTTTGAGAGACGCCCACTGCTTCCTCTGGGAACTTCACAGGCCACGGGCCCAAGCGAGTGCGCATGTCCTCAGGGTGTCCCCCCTCGGCAGCAAGGGCTGCTGACCGTGGCAGGCAGAATCACAGCCCCAAGGGTGCCCACGTCCTAATCCCCGGAGCCTCTGAGTGTGCTACCTTACGGAGCAAAGGGCACCTTGCAGATGTGATTGAGTCGAGGACCCGGAGATGGGGAGGAGACCCTGGAGTGAGTGGGCCCGGCAGCGTGTTCACAGGTGTGCTCGTCAGAGAGAGGCGGGAAGGTCGGGTTCTAAGGAGGAGGAGGGATGACAGGCCTGGGGGTGGGAGTGACGTGGGTCGTGAGCAGGGAACGTGCACACAGCCTCCAGCAACCGGAGAAGGCATGAACGGGTCCTCCCGTAGAGCCTCCGGGAGGAGCTCTCCACTTTGCTGACCCTTGTAGGCGCCTGACCTCTGGAAGTGCAGGGTCACAGGTCTGGGTTGTTTCAGGCCACTGGCTCGGTGGTCATTTGTCACGGCAGCAAGAGGAAGCTGATCCCTCGCCTGAAGTCAGGCTCTCCCTCCCTCGTCGAGGCAGCGTGATGTGGAGCCGTGGCTGGTGTTTGTGGAGGGTTCACCGCGAGCCATGCTCTGACCTACGCTCTGTCTCTCTCAACAGTGAGATGAACAGTATCCTCCTGCTTCTTTGCAGCAGTGAGAAAACTGAGGGCAAGTGACCTCCTCAAGTCGTACAGGCGACAGTGGTGGGGCCACCATCTGAGCCCCAGCTCCAGGGCCTGTTTTCTTCACCACTTTGCTCTTCTGCCCCTCTGTGGTATGGTGTGGTATGGTGTATGGTGTGTTGTGTGGTGTGTTGTGTGGTGTATGGTGTGTTGTGTGGTGTATTGTGTGGTGTGGTGTATGGTGTGATGTGGTGTGTGGTGTGGTGTATGGTGTGGCGTGGTGTGTGGTGTGGTGTGTGGTGTGGCATATGGTGTGGTGTGGTGTGTGGTGTGGCATATGGTGTGGCGTGGTGTATGGTGTGGTGTGTTGTGTGGTGTATGGTGTGGTGTGTTGTGTGGTGTATTGTGTGGTGTGTGGTGTGGTGTATGGTGTGGTGTGTGGTGTGGTGTGTGGTGTGGTGTGTTGTGTGGTGTATGGTGTGGTGTGTTGTGTGTTGTGTGGTGTGTGTGGTGTGGTGTGGTGTATGGTGTGGTGTGTTGTGTGGTGTATTGTGTGGTGTGTGATGTGGTGTGGTGTATGGTGTGGTGTGTTGTGTGGTGTGGTGTGTGGTGTGTTGTGTGGTGTGTTGTGTGGTGTGGTGTATGGTGTGGTGTGTTGTGTGGTGTGTGGTGTGGTGTATGGTGTGTGTGGTGTGTGGTGTGTGTGGTATGGTGTGGTGGGAAGAGCACGTGCTTTGGAATGAGAAAGAGTCCGGTTTGATCTCAGCACTGCTGCTCAGAACTTGAGTGACTGATCTAAGCACCTCGAGCCTCAGTTTCCTGGTCTGTAAAATGGGGCTGTCAGAGACACAGGTGAGCGGACTTTGACGAAGAGCCTGCCGTGCCGCAGGAAACTCGGGAAATGGTTATCGTTGGTAATTGCGTTCAAGCGTTTTCCTTTGTCTTGCTTCTCTGGCCCCCTTCCCGTGTCAGTGAGTCACATGAGTGACAAGTCATTGGTCCAGTCCCTGCAAGTGCGGGGTGCTGTGCGGGGTGCTGGGAGGGATCCCAGACAGACGCGGGACACCGGCACCCCCGCTGGCTGGAAAGGCAAGGCCCGTGTGTGCGCACGACACCCCTGCAGCCACTTCGCGGTGGCCCGGGGGCCAGCCTTCCCTCTCCTCAGATCGACTCGACGGACCGCTGCTGGTGCTTTGGTGGCTCGGTGAGCAGGGGCGACCCCGACACACACTGGAAGCAGGGTTGCCAGGGAGCGGCTGGACCCCGGGGGGGCCCCCGCCACCCCGGCTTTTCTCCGATCACCAGGCCCTGCAATAGGTATTTCATGTTCCCTCTCATTTGATCTTTGCACAGCTTTGCAAGGTCATTTTACAGTAGAGGACATTGTGGGTCAGGGACACCAGGTGCCTTGCCAAGGTCAGAGAATTAGAAAGGTCTAGAACCAGCATTCCAGCCCAGGTGTCTGACCCCACCGCCATAACTAGGGTGATGCAAACATTTCAATCCCAAGCATTACTGAGTTTCAGTTCTTTCCTGTGCCGTTGCTCCTCTGGGCTCCCAGAGCCGGAAGGGAGCTCACTCAGTGTTACTTTGCTCGTGCACGGTGTTAGGGCGGCCACAGGAGCAGGCCCCTGCAGCTCCTGGAGGGTTTTTGGAGAGGGAGGGAGAGTGTGCGCCGAGTGTGCATGGTGTGGGCGTGTGGGGAAAGGGGGCGAGTTAGAGTTGGGGCCACCAGGCATTGCCTGGGAGGTCACTTGGTTTTATTAGACCTATTCTATGCTAAGCAATTTTTAGGTTTCTCATGACCCCAGTAGAGCAAGAAAACAAATGAGCCATTTCATACCAGAGCCAGCTGCCCAGAACAAGAGCCCCAAAGCAGTGCAGAGATGGCAGTACCATGTTCCGGCTCCTCTGCTCTTGCACAAAAAAAAAAAATTCCTCTTAAGAGACCATCACTGGAGGTTTCCCTTCTCTGTGTGAGTTTTGCAGAGTGTCCAGGTTGGCACGGCTCCTTAGTGGGGAAGCAAGGCAGACACCTGCGTGTGGGGTAAGGACACTCGGCGCCTGCCTGCAGCGACGTGCAGGGTCGGGGAGAGGGGCCACTGTCTCAGAGGGACAGGAGTGCAAAGGAAGAGATATCTGGTCTCTGGGACCGGACATTTGAAAAATGCCAGCGCAAAGGTGTCCAAGTCTTTTATTATTGCTGTTGCGGCTGCTGATATCTGACCAGAAGAGGTATTTGGGGGGTCCAATTTTGCCAATTACCTTCTGAGCAAAGGATAGTCGGAGGGACGAGAAGGCTTTGTGGGCACCGCCCAGCCACCTCAGCCCATCAGGCCTGGCGCTGGCTTTGCTGATTTCCGAAGCTGACTTGAGAGGTTAAAAATAGGTCTGGTATTTTACAACTCACGTGCTTGAACATCAAAGGGAAGCAAATTTAAAAGGCTATTTTTAAAAAGAGCTTTTGCCTTTGGCTTCCTGCTTGGCAAGCATCTGGGAGTGGTGGCGGGTGTTACCCTCCCGGGGCAGGGGCCCTGTGAGCGGGGGGTGGTCAGGGGAGGCGGGAAGGATGCATCAGATCTTGCTTTCTTGCACCCCTCCCCATGTTGCCTGACTATGTGCCATTCACTGTTCTCAAATTCACATAGGAACTTATTTAACCCACACCGTAACCCTATGAAATAATACCAATATTATTCACTTTTTAAACTGAGGCACAGAGAGGTTAAGTAGCCTGGCCAAGGTTACACAGCTAGTAAGTGGCACGCCTTGGCACTCTGGCTCCAGAGCGTGTTTGCCACCTCTGACCAGTGCGGACAGTGTTAGCCTCAGACTGGCTGGCCCCTTACAGGGGGGTGAGCCCTGGGGTCATGGGCCACGCCGGGCACTCTGCTGTGTGAGGGGGCGTCCATATGATCTGTGGCACCAGCTCGTCAGAGATTCTTGCATCAGGGCAGCCTCTCAGCGGCAGGGCCACCACTGGCAAGTGAGTGGGTTTCTGTTCTTTCAGCGATGCCCCCGCCACACAGGGCTCTCCAGCGGAGGGAGAGGACACACGTGTGCCGGGGTGACGCAGACAAAGTCATCTCCAAGCATCTACAGACAGTACGGGGTGGATGAGCTCCCAGCCAGATGGAGGCCTGAGTTCTGGCTCAGTTACATTTGCAACAGAGCTGACAGCTTGCGGTCAGGGCCAAACCTCCCCTTGGACCCTGAGGTCTTCTGGGTGTGGGGGTGTGAATGGGGGAAGGGTTGGCTTATGGTCTCTAAGGTAACTCTTAGTTCCACAATGCACTGACACCATGGTGGGGCTAGAGGAGTAGTTCCCAGCTCCCAGGGTGGACGGGGGGGGGGGGGGGGGGGTGGGTAGTGGGGTGGAGGGTAGTCGGTGCTTTTAAGTTGTCAAGAAGTCAGCAAGGGAGGAAACTGAAAAATAAAACCAGGGTAAGGCTAGAGGCCAAAGTTCATGTGTAGGCTTTGTGACCCAGCTAGAATAACACAGAATCGGCACACCATCCCAAGGACACTACAGAAAGGAGGAAGCAGGGCCACTGGACAGTTGCTGGAAGAGGAGGAGAAGGACCGGAGCTGTCCTTGGTGCTGACGCCTTCTTGTGTGCTTTTGTTACGTGGTGTAACCAGCCTCAGGCTTCACAACGTCCTTCAGCAGGAAGTACCAGTGACAGTTCCTGGGGCCAGTTTTCACAGTGTCCTTGGTGGAGGCCATGCTGTGACATTTTTCAGCTGAAATGTTGTGACCTGTGAACTCAGCTTTGCCAGTGCGGCTTCTCTTGGGCAAACATGTAGAGCGACTCGTTCCAGTGGCACCTGCGATCTTTTCATAGTACAGGTCAAGTTTCTTAGGCCTTTATGAATATAAGGCTATGTTTAAATATATTTTACCTGAAAAATGTTGACACAAACATATGACTTCACTCAGTAGCCTTTTGTTTTTAAACTTCACCTAAGGACATGCTTATTGATTTTAGAGAGCAGAGAAGGGAGGACAAAAGAAGGAGGGAAATATCGATGCAGGAGATAAACATCAATTTTTTACCTCTCATTGCACTCTGACCAGGGGCTGAACCCACAACCTGGGTGTGTGCCCTGACTGGGGATCGAACCCTCAACCTGCCAGTGTATGGGGCAATGCTTCAACCAACTGAGCCACACTGGCCAGGGCAATTGCCTTTTAAATCAGTTTGATTGAGTACACTTAGTATGCACACAGTAAATGTGTCCAATTTTTTCATGTTTATGATCACAAAAGCATCCATATACACTTGAAAAATAATATGTTACAAGTCACAGCTTTTGGCCTTCCGTGCCTCAGTTTTCTCAACTGTGAAATGGGGCTGTGAACCAGCCTTACTACATAGGGTTTTTCCGAGGAGTGAATGAGTTAATATGCCGGATCATGCACCACAGGGCCTGCCGTGTAGCAAGCGCCCATTAAGTACTAGTACTGTGTGTAGGGTATGTCATTTTTCATGTTGCAGCCTGTCTTGAGATGGTTTGACCCACCCCTCTCTGCAGAGCACTGGTTGGGAACCGCTCAGAGGCTCTTGCGTACAGCTCTGCAAGCTGTGCTCTGCGCAGGGTGACTGGCCGTGCGGCCAAGTGGGGCTGAAGTCCAGCCCACACCCTGATCTCCTAACCAGGAGCCCTGGCTCGGTGCTGCCCTCAGGTCGGCGGGGTCTCAGCCTCGAGGTGCCACGGCATGTGTAGCATTTTACAGGGCCAAAAGCTGTCCTTTTCTCCTCAGTGATTCCCCTAGAGCTTAATTTCTGGTGTAAATGAACAATTGATTCCTGATGCCCCCGCTTATTGGTATGTTAGCCAGGAGCCCTGTTTTCTCCAGAGCTCCTGCAGAAACTGGCAACAAACAATCACCAGTGACTATTGTTGCTTGACTGATTATTTGGAGAGCCCTGCTTCCCTCTGCACTTGCCCCGCTGGCCACTTGGCAGCTGATGCTCTCAGAGACTGCAGGACCAGTTGTGCCCATGTGTCCACTGGTACTCGACACTGGCCTTGGGTCCTCAATGCTTCACCCATGTGAGCTCATCTGCCATCCACTTCCCAGGCCCCCCTTCCCCCATGCCTGTGCCAGGCCCGGGGGGGAATGCTGCTCATGTCTACCTATTGCCTGAGCGGGCACGTGAGCGGGCACGCCATCTGCAGGGCACGGCATGGACGGACTCTGCCCGGGCCTCGGTTCTGGAGTCGGAGCCCTCCAGGGCACGCTGACAGGTGGTGAGAGGGATCCCGGGGCCCTGTGGAGGGCCTCCTTGGACGAGGGATGCTGAAGGGGGCCTTTGTCTCAGAGCCAGAGATTAGGTTGCAGCTCTTTGTGCCAGCGAGGCCAAGGGTAGGAGGGCCCAGTGTGGCCGAGCAGGGAGTTCGGGGAAGCAGAGGCTGCGGACCCAGGAAGCCAGCTACGCTGTTCCCACACTGAAAACCGAGGCGTGCGGTCTGTCCAGCCGGGCACAGAGAGCTGCCTGCTCTGCCTCGGCTCGTCGTAGTCGCTCCTTGAGCACCAGCATGGGCGGTTTTGTTTTCCTGTGTTTCTTCTCCTGGCCCACAGCAGAGCCGTGTTAGGGAGATGCCGGAAAGCACGGGGCATGCAGTGAGTGTGGGGTTCAATGCCAGCTTCAGTGTCCCTTTTGTTTTTCAACTTGCCTTCGTGTTTTTTCCCCAGCCAGATAACGTTGCTCTCCACCTCTTCTCCCCTCTCCCTGTTTTGTTCTCCGCAGAACAAAGAGTTCAAGACCCTGTCGGAGCAGCTTTCCACAGTCACCTCCGCCCACGCCGTGGAGGTGGAGAAGCTGAAGAAGGAGCTGGCCCACTACCAGCAGAGCCGAGGTGGGGACAGCAGCCCGAGGCTGCAGGAGGAGGTCGAGAGCCTGCGGACCGAGCTGCAGAAGGCCCACTCGGAGCGCAAGGTCCTGGAGGACACCCACACCAGGGAGAAGGATGAGCTGAGGAAGGTACGGCGGGGCCGGGGGAGGGGGCCTCGGCGGTGGGTGAGCCGGCAGAGCATCCTCCCCGGCACTGGCATCCCCCTGCTGACCGTCCCTCTGTGTTTAGACGTGGAGTCCCCTCACAGGTGTTCACTGAGCTTCCACCGTGAGCTGAACACTCGGCATCCCCCGAGGGGGACACACGTGGCTGGTTTTGGGTGTAGCCTGGAATTTTCTACTGTGTCAGCTTTGTGGGCTGAGCCTTTGTTGGCAAGAGAGATGGTGCAGAGGTAGTGGCTTTTCTCCTTGACATTGCCCGCAGGGGCTACAGGCAACCTCAGACACCCCTACTCACGGCAAGTCCTCATGATCTGGTGACTGTATCGTGGGTGTTGGTAGTTTCAGCCTGACTCACCCACTCTGGTTGGTGTGCTCCGTGGGTTTCCTCTCTGCCCATGAGACTGGTCTTCCTGGCTTTGGCCCACACACTGCCATCGCGAACGTCGGGAAACAAACAGTCCTGCTCCTTTCCCAAGGCAGCTGTCCCAACCAGGGGTGTTCTGTGGGCCGCTGGAGAGCCTTCCGTGGAGTCAATACAATGCTGCGCTCTCCCGCATCCCCACAATGGCCCTCATGACACCTTGCCCTCTTGTTTTGCATCCAGCTGTGGCTGGAGGGCCTCAGCAGGTTGAGAATCCGAGGAGGGAGGAGTTCAGAGTTCCCAAAGTTGGAAAGTTGATGTTACAACTTTCCCGTGTAAGGTCCGGGTCAGGCCGAACGCGCCCGCAGACAGGGCTCAGGGGTCGGCGGCCGTGTTTCCGGTTCTCACTCCTGCCCTGCCTTCATCGAGTGCGTGTGGGGAGCCTCAGTGGCCTTAGTTCCCACTCCTGTTTTTCTTAAATGTTGGTCTGGAATCGGGGGTGTCCACCCTGAGGCCTGTAGGCTGCATGTGGTTCCGGATGGCTATGAATGCAGCCCACCACAAAATCATACGTTTACTTAAAACATTATGAGATTTTGTTTGTGATTACGTGTTGCAGTGTATTTAATGTGTGGCCCAAGACAACTCTTCTTCCAGTGTCGCCCAGAGACACCAAAAGGTTGGACACCCCTGGGATCCTCTCTAAGGCCCCTTCTGGACTTGCAGCTGGCCACCTCCACGGGATAGTGTTCGATGGCCTCTGGAAGGACAGAGGGTCTCAGCCCACTCCGTAGGGCCTCCCGCTCCCTGCCCTGTGACCTTGCTGCGGTGGGAAGCGCGCAGACGGCCGTTTGGGACGAGAGCCTGCAGAGCCGGCTGGAGCTGGGCTCAGGGAAGGCGTTTTCCTGTCCCAGGCAAAACCGCAGCACCGTCGGCCACTGACTTCCCAGATCTCAGGGGTTTCCCGGGAGTCAGAGGTGGGGTCCCCGGGGGACTGGGTGGCTGAAAAGAGTGAGACATGGGATTTCCCGACGCAGGCAGCCTGGCACAGAGAGGTCCTCGCACCCCCGGGGTGTTGCCCAGATAGTTCTGCCAGCTCGGCCACCACGAGGCCCGCAGTAAACTCTGTTCTTTGGGGTGAAACATGTTGCGCTGGGAAAACGAGCCACAGCCTGTGACCGCAAACCATGAAGCTCGGCTCCTGATGCCTGTTGACCCTTGGGGGCATATGGCCAGCAAGCCTTCCATGTGAATACAAATAAGAAAGTGGAATCCCAGGCAGAGAGAAGAAGCCAAGGTCAGAACTGGAGAGACTTGTGACTGGAGGCCCTGGGAGGGATGGAACGGGGTTCCCTATGGGGGAGGGGGCAGTCAGGAGAGACATGTGGCCCGACCGTTGACCCGGCAGACCCACAAAACAGGGTCTCCTGTCTCCACCCACAGAAAGCACCTCACTCCTCAGCTCCCCAGCCTCCTTCCCTGCTGCTCCTTGGGCTCTGTGACCGGGGTCTCAGAGCACTATTAATGTTTTTTCATTGATTTGAGAGAGAAAGAGAATCATTGATTTGTAGATCTACTTGTTTGTGCACTTACTGGTTGCTTCTTGTGTGTGCCCCGGCTGGAGCTCAAACCCGCAACCTTGGCGTATTGGGACAGTGCTCTAACCCACTGAGCTAGCCTTCCAGGGTTCAGAGCACTTTTAAAATACCCAAGTCTCCGTCCATGGGGGCCTCAGGTTTATTATATGAAAGTCTTCCTCAGCAGAGCAAAATAGAGAAATGGACACCTTCCTCCTCTCCTTTAAAAAAATGGTTACTATTTCCTGGGAGTGTGTCGAGCTAGGTCTTAAATACAGTGAGAGTTTGGAACTGGCAAGGAGAAGAAGAAGAAATTCAAGGGCACTGCAAGAATGCGAACAATAGAACAATAGATGCAGAGGCAGAGCCAGAAAAGCAACCTTCCCTGACCCCAAGCATCAGCAAATCCGGAGCCTGCAACCCGAGAACAAATGGGCATAAGATGATTCATTAAGTGCAGTGTCCGCCTCTTTCCAGGAAGAGAAAGAAGCGGAAGCAAATTTATTCCTTCTCTAGGGTCTCCAGAATCTTTTCATTCTGGCGCTGGAGGTGAGCGGGGAGCATGGAGGCTGGCTTTCTTTTCTCCTTTCATCTTCGGCGCCTAGCCAGGGCTTACTGTTTATCAAAGGCACCGTGTCCAGTCTTAACAAATGCCGAACAGCCAGACAATCGGTTTCCTCTCGGGCTTGTCCAGGGCCCGCTCTGCATGGGGCGAGATCAGGGAGACGGGGAAAAAGCCGAGAGGGGAGCAGACAGCGGGTGGATGTTTAATTAATGGATCCAATGTTCCTGTCGGCAAACGCCGTGTCAGAACCGGCGTCCTGGAGACGGGGCTCGCCACCCGTGACGGCGTTCATTGTCCGGCCACGCGGCTGCACGGCCTTGGGCTGTGGGAGGCCAGGTCCTCCTGGGGCAGGAGCTCACCCCGTGTCCACGGGGCCACGTGAGTTAGCTGACTCCCTTTCTGCTGCAGGGGCCCGTTCTTGGGGCCCCTCCCAGAGCGGGCCACACCAGGCCTTCCACCTCTGTCCCCCTCGGCTTGTGCACTGCGGGCGTTTTGTTCTTTTAAAGCCATCGGTGACCCCGTGCTGACCAGCCGACTTGTGCAGCTGAGCTGCTTTGTGTCCCTAGTGAGCGAGACGTGGCTCCCAGAGCTGCCCTTGACACAGAGGCCATGGCTTGTCATCCAGAAGCTGCTCTGCGTGTCTCCTGGCAGGGCCAGCGAGGCCCGGCTTGGGGCGGGGCTGCGGGCCGGTGAGGAAGGGCGGCCCACAGCCAGGTGCCGGCTCTGAGCGGGGGCCCTTAACCCCCTGCCAGGGGACAAAGAGCTGCCCCGGGCCCTGAGCGGCCAGACTGGCAGTGTTAGGGCTGTGTGTTACGTGGTATCACTGGTGACCCAACCACCAGCCACACTAGTCGGTTACCGTGGGCCCTGCAGTATAAAGGTTCGGGGATTTTCCAGCACAAGCAGGGAGGTGTGACCATTGGGGAGCAGGGCCCTCACAGTGGCGTGGCCGAGTCTCCCCCACCCCCACCTCCGAAGGTGCAGAGCTGGTGCCTGGGGCCAGCGAGGACTCCGAGCTGGGCTCTCCACAGCTCCAGGGGTCACGGTTCCTAGGAAGGCCGAGGGCTGTTAGAAAGAGGACCCCCCTTCCTCATTTCCGTGGAAGGACAGTGTGTCACTGCAGAAATCGTGGAAGGTCGTGGCCCTTCGTTTATTCCGCAGACACTTATTGAGAGCCCGTATTTGTGGGACACTGTTCTGCACACGGGGCCTCAGAAAAGTTTCAACAAACTCCCATCCTTATGGAGCGTCAGTAGTTGGGGGCTGTGGGGGAAGGTACAGACAGGACGTTAGTGCGAATTATCCACCGTGTGCTACAAAGAAAACCGAAGCAGAGTACAGGGGGGAGAGGAGGGCCTTTGGGGGCAGAGGAAGGTGTGGTTCCATTTCCGACGGCCAGAGGCCATCTCCCTGAGAAGACACCCAAGTGAGGTGAGGGGCGAGCCCCGTGGATTTCTAGGGAGTGGGCGACCAATGGGGCAGCAGGTGCAAGGCCTGAACAGGTGGGGGTAGGCTGGGCAGGTTCGAGGACCAATAAGGAGACCATCTGACCGACCAGGAGGCTCTTCTGACCTTGAGGGCAGCGTTGGCCATGAAACCAGCTGAATGAACCGTCTCAGGCCCTCAGTCCCTGCAGCACGCACCGGTTCCCTCCACCCTGAGCTCCTTCCTGGGGCTCTTGCTGCCGGAACCAGTCGTTTGCAGCCGTAGGCTGTCAACTTCAAGGTTCTCCCCAGACCGGCCTTCGGAAAGATGGGGGGGGGGGGGGCGGGCAGTGTGACACAGCAGTTTGGAGCTGGGTGCCACACCCAGACCACCAGGGCCTCACCCAGCTGTTCCCCTGCCTGGCCGTGTGGCCTGCGGCAAATTCTCTCATTTTTTGCACCTTAGCTTCCCTAAAAGCTAATAATGACGGCACCTACCTCAGAGGCATTAAATAAACTTGTAGCAGGGCCTGGAGCAGAGCGAGAGCTCCATCAATGCTGTCCTCATCAACCAGCCCATCACTTCTAGGAGCAGGGCTGTGCCTTGCCCTGCCTGGACCCATCCTGGCCCCCAGCCCAGTGTTCCACACAGCGGCTGCTGAGTAACGGCAGTAGCACCACAGCGCTGGGCCAGGTCTGCTCTCTGATAGCCTCTGCTCTGCGGCTCTTCCTGAAGTGGGAGAGCGCCCCACCCTGGGTTTTGCTTCTCTAACTGCACAGGCACCTCACACAGCCCTGGTTGCAGGTGAGTTCAGATTTTGTTTCCACACCGTCCTTCTCCCACTTCCTGTCTCTTCTTCTCTCTCCTCTGCTTCTCAGCCCCATTTCCCACGGACTAAATGACTCCCTGTATGTAGAGTATTCATGCTTATTTGTTGTACTCTCAGAGAAGAGGCAAGTGACCCATGACAGGACTCTGAAGGATTAGAGGTGCTGTCCCTGGCAGGACCACGCCTGTAACTTTCTGCTCCATGGTGGGTGCGCAGCATCCAGGACCAGGGGTGCAGGCACAACAGTGGGCCCACGAGCCTTTCCCGGTGGTCAGCATCCAACCGTTCGTTCCACGGTGTCCACCAGAAACCTTGCCTCCGGCTCCCAGTGCGAACACCGAGCTTGGGGAAAGAGATACATCCAGACAAAACCAGAGCCCAGAGCTGTTGAGTGCATTTGTGTCCCTACAGGCTAGCTGGTAGAGGCAGTTCTTGAGCACAGAGCTGGGACACGTGTGTCATTTACCTCACAGGGACTGCGTCAGCCTGACAGTGGCAGGATTCACCCCAGCACTGGCTCCGATGGTGGGTCCCAAATAACCTTTTAGGAGGAGGAGACATTCCTGGTAACGCTGCCTGCAAAGCTAAAAGACCCCTGCAAAAAAGTGGGGCTGCTGAATGAGGGTTAAGGAGCCCCCGAAACCCAGCAGGTGTTATTTATCATGCCGAGAGGACGCACCTGGTGCTTGTTAAGTGCCTTTCCCTGCCGCCTGCATCCCTGACAATCGAGAAAAGGAGGCCATCTCACTGCAGAGGTTTGCCACCTGCCATGTCTGCCAGCAAACTGTCCACACACTGGCTGGCTGGGAAGGCGAGGGGTGGCCAGGGTCTGGGGAGACGTAATGGGGGAAGCATTCTCTTCCTTCCCGGGGTGTGGGGCCGAGTGTGGGGTCCATTCCTCCCACTGTCCCCTAAAGAACAGGAACTGGGACCCCCTCCAGAACTGCTCAGGAAAGGAAGACAAAGAAACTCCCAATGCCACTTTGATGTATGGCTTAGAGTCGCAAAGCCGAGTGAGTCCCTGGGAGGCCAGCCTGCATGAATCAAAGCCTTGGAGGGCGATAGAGGGGAGGAGGGAGGCCCAAGTGGGCCCATGCCGTTGGCCGTGGCTCTGCCAGATGGTGGTCTCCGAGGAGGCGTCAGGGCGCGAGTGGCTGCAGTGAAGTCGGGTGACATCGGGCCGTGTTCGTGGGGGCGGAGGTTTCAGGTCCAGCCCAGTGGTAACGGCATGTGCTCCGTACCGGTCAGAGGATATGTTCCTCTTCCAAGGGACATGACTGTCTGCAGGATGCTCAGAGGAAGGTGACGAGGCCAGTGAGGGATCTTGGAAGCCTCCTCAGGGGACCACCTGCTTTGTGAGCCATCGACGTACTCAGAGGGTGGTTAGGGGAGGCCACGTCCCTTCCCCACCTGCTATGAAATCATGCCCTCACCCCCTGTGGTCAGTGAAGTCAGGGTGACAGCCTTGCTCCTGGCCAGGGTGACTGGAGTCCTGTCCCCCTGACCCTCAGGCTCACCTCAGGCCACACTCTGGGCGTTATTTGCAGAGGCACGGACGGTGTGGGTTCCTGTTCGTTGTTTGAGGTCCGGTGTGACTTGTACATCTAGGAAAGGAAGATGCAGGCTATTTTGATGATTTGCCCAAGTAATTTGAGGGCTCCCATGAAGTCATTGGGGGTCAAACTGCCTCTGACAGCAGTGAATTGCTCGCACTCACAGAGCGCTGTCCCTGTGCTGTGTGTGCCTCCTGAGTTACCTGAGTAAACAAGGTCATGGGGTCGAGACGTTTTGGTCAACTGCAGACGGCAACGCAGCCCCCGTTTTTGTCCGGGGAGAGGCCTCCGGCGGACCTGGTGGTACGACGCCTGGCAGGGCAGTCCCCTGGCCTGTGTTGAGAGCTTTGGAACAGGGTCGTGGGTGTCTGGTGGGGAGAGGCCAGGGGTGTTGCTGGACATTGACAGTGAGCAGGACAGCCCCCCACTCCACCAACAGTCATTCAGCCTGCAGCGCTGCTGGTTGAGAAAGCCTGCTTTACAGGAACCTGCTGCCCAGGAGCCCTTGCTGGTTTCTTACTGTCACGCACCTGCCCCTCAGCCCCGCTGGGCAGACACTCTCAGAGGGTAGCTACTATGACTCTTGTTCCTTCTGCATCCCCCGGCCTCTGGCAAGGCTGCTGGCGCAGAGGTGCATGCAAGCAAGTGTCTGGTGGACAAACGTGCCGTCCCAGGGGCCGGAAGGAGGCCCGGTGAGGGGCGGCTCCCACGACGAAATGGCACCGTCCTCAGCGCCGCGTTGTCTCCTGTCCCTCACCCGCACCGCCAAACCGGGGTGAGTCCCTCCAGACACAGAACCTCTGTTGCGTTAGTTATAATAGACAATGTATTGCACATGCAATGTGCAATAGCTTTGTGCCCGCCTCATCTCATCTGATACCCTGTGGGGGGCAGAACGTGCCCCTTGTCTGTCTCTCCATAAAGAGTCTCTGACCATAAAGGGGCTTACAGTCTACTTGGCACAAGGGCCGTCTTCTGAATAGCAAGACGTAAGACCAGTGGATGCCAACCTGCAGTAGTGTCCGAATCACACACACTTCTGTAACTCTCGGCAGTGCGGCCACAGGTGAGCCTCGGAGAGAAACCACATCCGTCTGAATTGAGACAGGTCAAGAGGAGCCACAGTGGCGTGTAGCAGAGAAGGGACAGTTTCCTGGAAGACAGTTTTGAGCCATACTTTGGAGGTGGAAGACTCCTCGAAATGTGAAGCAGTGCGAAAGCACTCGGAGCTTTTTGCCAGCCCCCAACAGCGGGGGCGGGGGGTGGAGGAGGGGAGTGTGTGTGTGTGTCTGCGTTTCTCTCTGTGGGGCCTGGGAGAGTGGGATCCCTGCAGACCATTGTGGGGGGGCCAAGGCTCCACAAGTGGGGGTCTCTGCCCTCCGAGTTGCGGGGCGTGGGGGCAGTGACCTCGCTCCTGGACTCCAGCCTGTTGGAATTTTCTCCTGACCCCTTCAGCACTTTTTTTCTTTTTCCTTGTCCTGGCTAGAACCCCCAGTACAACATCGAATGGTTTGGTGAGAACAGACATTCCTGGCTTCAGCCTGACCTTGGGGGGAAGGCTTTCGGTCTTTTACCGTGAAGTACGGTATTAGCTGGGGGGTTTTGTGCACGCCCTTCATCGGGATGAGGAAGTTCCTTCTGTTCTAGTTTGTTGAGTGTTTTTATCACAAACATTTGTTAGTATTTTGTTAAGGACTTCTTCCATCTGTACTAACGAGAGTATGGTCTGTGGTGTTCTTGGGGTATCTTTGTCTGGCTTTGGTGCCAGGGCCTTAGTGGCCTCTCCT